>NC_064572.1:50050498-52862165 GCF_937001465.1 Orcinus orca
TCTGTGCATTAATTTTGTGTCCTGTAACTTTACCAAATTCATTGATTAGCTCTGGTAGTGTTCTGGTAGCATCTTTAGGATTCTCTATGTATAGGATCATGTCACCTGCAAACAGTGACAGCTTTACTTCTTCTTTTCTGATTTGGATTCCTTTTATTTCTTCTTCTTCTCTGACTGCTGTGGCTAAAACTTCCAAAACTATGTTGAATGATAGTGGTGAGAGTGGACAACCTTGTCTTGTTCCTGATCTTAGTGGAAATGGTTTCAGTTTTTCACCATTGAGGACGATGTTGGCTGTGGGTTTGTCATATATGGCCTTTATTATGTTGAGGTAAGTTCCCTCTGTGCCTACTTTCTGGAGTAAATCGGTGTTGAATTTTGTCGAAAGTTTTCTTTGCATCTATTGAGATGATCATATGGTTTTTCTCCTTCAATTTGTTAATATGGTTTATCACATTGATTGATTTGCGTATATTGAAGAATCCTTGCATTCCTGGGATAAACCCCACTTGATCATGGTGTATAATCCTTTTAATGTGCTGTTGGATCCTGTTTGCTAGTAATTTGTTGAGAATTTTTGCATCTATGTTCATCAGTGATACTGGTCTGTAGTTTTCTTTTTTGTTGTTGTTGTTTTTTTGTTTTTTTGTGGTACGTGGGCCTCTCACTGTTGTGGCCTCTCCCGTTGCGGAGCACAGGCTCCGGACGCACAGGCTCAGCGGCCATAGTTCCCAGGCCAAGCAACTCCACGGCATGTGGGATCCTCTCGGACCGGGGCACGAACCCGTGTCCCCTGCATCGGCAGGCGGACTCTCAACCACTGCGCCACCAGGGAAGCCCCTGTAGTTTTCTTTTTTTGTGACATCTTTGTATGGTTTTGGTTTCAGGGTGATGGTGGCCTCACAGAATGAGTTTGGGAGTGTTCCTCCCTCTGCTATATTTTGGAAGAGTTTAAGAAGGATAGGTGTTAGCTCTTCTCTAAATGTTTGATAATATTTGCCTGTGAAGCCATCTGGTCCTGGGCTTTTGTTTGTTGGAAGATTTTTATTTAGAGTTTCAGTTTCAGTACTTGTGATTGGTCTGTTAATATTTTCTATTTCTTCCTGGTTCAGTCTCAAAAGGTTGTGCATTTCTAAGAATTTGTCCATTTCTTCCAGGTTGTCCCTTTTATTGGCATAGAGTTGCTTGTAGTAATCTCTCATGATCTTTTGTATTTCTGCAGTGTCAGTTTTTACTTCCCCTTTTTCTTTCTAATTCTATTGATTTGAGTCTCCTCCCTTTTTTCTTGATGAGTCTGGCTAATGGTTTATCTATTTTGTTTATCTTCTCAAAGAACCAGCTTTTAGTTTTATTGATCTTTGCTATAGTTTCCTTCATTTTTTTTTTCATTTATTTCTGATCTGATCTTTATGATTTCTTTCTTTCTGCTAACTTTGGGGTTTTTTTTGTTCTTCTTTCTCTAATTGCTTTAGGTGTAAATTAGGTTGTTTATTTGAGATGTTTCTTGTTCCTTAAAGTAGGATTATATTGGTACAAATTTCTCTCTTAGAACTGTTTTTGCTGCATCCCATAGGTTTTGGATCATCGTGTTTTCATTGTCATTTGTCTCTAGATATTTTTTGATTTCCTCTTTGATTTCTTCAGTGATCACCTGGTTATTAAGTAGTGTACTGTTTAGCCTCCATGTGTTTGTCTTTTTTACAGATCTTTTCCTGTAATTGATATCCAGTCTCATAGCATTGTGGTCGGAAAAGATACTTGATATGATTTCAATTTTCTTAAATTTACCAAGGCTTGATTTGTGACCCAAGATATGATCTATCCTAGAGAATGTTCCATGAGCACTTGAGAAGAAAGTGCATTCTGTTGTTTGTGGATGGAATGTCCTATAAATATTAATTAAGTCCACCTTGTTTAATGTATCATTTAAACCTTTTGTTTCCTTATTTATTTTCATTTTGGATGATCTGTCCATTGGTGACAGTAGGGTATGAAAGTCCCCTATTATGATTGTGTTACTGTCAATTTCCCCTTTTATGGCTGTTAGCATTTGCCTTATGTATTGAGGGGCTCCTATTCTGGGTGCATAAATATTTACAATTGTTATATCTTCTTCTTGGATTGATCTCTTGATCGTTATGTAGTGTCCTTCTTTGTCTCTTGTAATAGTCTTTATTTTAAGGTCTATTTTATCTGATATGACTATTGCTACTCCAGCTTTCTTTTGATTTCCATTTGCATGGAATATCTTTTTCCATCCTCTCACTTTCAGTCTGTATGTGTCCGTAGGTCTGAAGTGGGTCTCTTGTAGATAGCATATATACAGGTCTTGTTTTTATATCCATTCAGCCAGTCTGTCTTTTGGTGGGAGCATTTAATCCATTTACATTTAAGGTAATTATTGATATGTATGTTCCTATTCCCATTTTCTCAATTGTTTTCAGTTTGTTATTGTAGGTCTTTTCCTTCTTTTGTGTTTCCTGCCTAGAGAAGTTCCTTTAGCATTTGTTTTTTGTTTTTTTTTTTTGCAGTACGCGGGCCTCTCACTGTTGTGGCCTCTCCCGTTGCAGAGCATAGGCTCCAGACGCGCAGGCTCAGCAGCCATGGCTCACAGGCCCAGCCACTCCGCGGCATGTGGGATCCTCCCAGACCAGGGCACGAACCCGTGTTCCCTGCATCGGCAGGCAGACTCTCAACCACTGCGCCACCAGGGAAGCCCTAGCATTTGTTTTAAAGCTGGTTTGTTTGTGCTGAATTATCTTAGCTTTTGCTTCTCTGTAAAGATTTTAATTTCTCTGTCAAATCTGAATGAGACCCTTGCTGGATAGAGTAATCTTGGTTGTAGGTTTTTCCCTTTCATCACTTTAAATATGTCCTTTCACTCCCTTCTGGCTTGCAGAGTTTCTGCTGAAAGATCAGCTGTTAACCTTATGGGGATCCCTTGTATGCTATTTGTTGTTTTTCCTTTGCTGTTTTTAATATGTTTTCTTTGTATTTAATTTTTGATAGTTTGATTAATATGTGTCTTGGCATGTTTCTCCTTGTATTTATCCTGTATGGGACTCTCTGTGCTTCCTGGACTTGGTTAACTATTTCCTTACCCATATTAGGGAAGTTTTCAACTGTAATCTCTTAAAATATTGTCTCAGTCCCTTTCTTTTTCTCTTCTTCTCTGGGACCCCTATAATTCGAATGTTGGTGCATTTAATATTATCCCCAAGGTCTCTGAGACTGTCTTCCATTCTTTTCATTCTTTTTTCTTTATTCTGCTCTGCAGTAGTTATTTCCACTATTTTATCTTCCAGGTCACTTATCCGTTCTTCTGCCTCAGTTATTCTGCTACTGATCCTTCTAGAGAATTTTTAATTTCATTTATTGTGTTGTTCATGATTATTTGTTTGCCCTTTAGTTCTTCTAGGTCCTCGTTGAACGTTTCTTGTATTTTCTCCATTCTATTTCCAAGATTTTGGATCATCTTTACTATCATTATTCTGAATTTTTTGTCAGGTAGACTGCCTAGTTCCTCTTCATTTGTTAGGTCTGGTGGGTTTTTATCTTGCTCCTTCATCTGCTGTGTGTTTCTCTGTCTTTTCATTTTGCTTAACTTACTGTTTTTGGGGTTTCCTTTTTGCAGGCTGCCGGTTTGTAGTTCCCGTTGTTTTGGTGTCTGCCCCCAGTGGCTAAGGTTGGTTCAGTGGGTTGTGTAGGCTTCCTGGTGGAGGGTACTATTGCCTGTGTTCTGGTGGATGAAGCTGGATCTTGTCTTTCTGGTGTGCAGGTCCATGTCCGGTGGTGTGTTTTGGGGTGTCTGTGACCTTATTATGATTTTAGGCAGCCTCTCTGCTAATGGGTGGGGTTGTGTTCCTGTCTTGCTAGTTGTTTGGCATAAGGTGTCCAGCACTGTAGCTTGCTGGTTGTTGAGTGGAGTTGGGTCTTGGCGTAGAGATGGAGATATCTGGGTGATTTTCGCCATTTGATATTACTTGGAGCTGGGAGCTCTCTTGTGGACCAGTGTCCTGAAGTTGGCTCTCCCGCCTCAGAGGCACAGCCCTGATGTCTGGCTGGAGCACCAAGAGCCTGTCATCCACATGGCTCAGAATAAAAGGGAGAAAAGAAGAAAGAAAGAGAGAAATAAAAAGATAAAATAAAATAAGATTAAATTAAAAAGTTATTAAAATAAAAAAACAAAAAAATAATTCTTTAAAAAAATTTTTAAGTAATTTAAAAAAAAAGAAAGAACATCCAAAAGAAAAAACAAATTCACCAATAATAACAAGCACTGAAAACTATACTAAAACAAAACAAAACAAAAAAACCAGACAGACAGAACCCTAGGACAAATGGTAAAAGCGAAGCTATACAGACAAAAATCACAGACAGAAGCATACGCATACACACTCACAAAAAGAGAAAAAGGGAAACAAATATATATATCGTTGCTCCCAAAGTCCACCTCCTCATTTTGGGATGATTCGTTGTCTATTCAGGTATTCCACAGATGCAGGGTACATCAAGGTGACTGTAGAGATTTAATCCGCTGCTCCTGAGGCTGCTGGGAGAGATTTCTCTTTCTGTTCTTTGTTCGCACAGATCCTGGGATTCAGCTTTGGATTTGGCCTTGCCTCTGAGTGTAGGTCGCCTGAGGGCGTCTGTTCTTCGCTCAGACAGGACGGGGTTAAAGGAGCCGCTGATTCGGGGGCTCTGGCGCACTCAAGCCGGCGGGGAGGGATGGGTACGGATGTGGAGTGAGCCTGCGGCAGCAGAGGCCAGCATGACGTTGCACCAGCCTGAGGCGCGCCGTGCGTTCTCCCGGGGAAGTTGTCCCTGGATCACTGGACCCTGGCAGTGGCGGGCTGCACAGGCTCCCGGGAGGGGAGGTGTGGATACTGACCTGTGCTTGCTCACAGGCTTCTTGGTGGCAGCAGCAGCAGCCTTAGCATCTCATGCCTGTCTCTGGGGTCCGCGCTGATAGCCGCGGCTCCCACCCGTCTCTGGGGCTCCTTTAAGCGGCGATCTTAATCCCCTCCCCTTGCGCACCAGGTAACAAAGAGGCAAGAAAAGTCTCTTGCCTCTTCGGCTGTTGCAGACCTTTTCCCGGACTCCCTCCTGGCTAGCCGTGGCGCACTCTATGAAGCTTAATTAAGTTTTTACTTTCCATGGCAAGGGTCAATTCAGAGTTGCTTAGAAGTGATAGGAAACAGTAATATTTCTGGAAATAACTGTACCAATTTGTTCACTCTCATTCAAAGACCAACTTGGATTCTAATAAATTAAATCACTAACATCATGATTCATTTGTGTGATCCACATTCTGCTTAAATTTATCTCCATAAAATAGCTTACCACACACCAAGTGTCTTTAGAGCCCCACACATGCTATAGGCAACAGTATGTGATTTCCATATAAAGTCAATAAATTTGAGAATTTTTGCTCTGACTTGGAGAATAGAGTCTGTACAGTTACAATAACTTTAACTTTCAACAAGACTTTAACTGTGAGAAGTGCAGTATTTTGCTGCTGAAATTCGTATTTCATAAAATATAATTCACATCAAAATGCTCTGTCCCTACAAAATGCCTTTGGCTCACAGCTCAGAGGACTGAGCATCCCTATCTCCCCATGGGATAATGACAAAGATATTCAATCTCTCACTTTAGGTTCCTGAACAGAAAACGATAAGCCCTAACTTACTCTCAAAATCAAGGAAGTGATGAAAAATAGCTACTCCATGCCATATGTCTTATATTTTAAAAGATATGAAAGCACTGTGGGCTGAACCAATGCACTTTTCTCTAGCCAGAGTAAGAGTCATGGAATAATTAATGCATTAATTATTGGGTAATGCATTCAAAGAAAAGAGTTTAAAGTGATAACCAGAGCTTTCTTTTGACCCATACAATCATACACTTCTTTGTCAGAGATTTTTAAAAAGTAATTATAGCTAATGACTATCATGATAAGAATTTGCCAAAACCATCATTATGAGCGTAGTTTGCACTTACCCCTTCCCCTTGCGACTGTAGGAGAGCAAAATTTGCCACCCGAAAATGTGTCTCTTTGGCATGTGGATTATTTTATGCTGAAAACAATCAGGCCCAAAAGGCTCAGGAAGAATATTTGAAATTCCCCCTAACTACCTAAAAGTAGTTAGATAGAGTGCCTGTCCCCAGAGCTGCCACCAGCGATTTCTGCAGAGACTATGGACTAGGTATGTAGGGGAACCTGGCAGGGCCTAGAGATCAGAGTTCACTCTGTGACCCATTGTCTCTGCAGGGCCCAGACACATTTGTTTAGTAAGCATTTGCTTTTCCATCTCCATGTGAATTACCTTCCTCCCCTTTGAAGTTCCCAACCACTACCCCCAACATTCTCTTTTATCTTTAGCTGAAGATGGTATTCAAGGTGAGGGCTTGGGCCGTTTTGGTGAGTTACTCAGTTTTCCTGGGTCTCATATGTATACATGTTGCTCAACTCTTGTTTAATTTTCTCCTGTTAATGTGTCTGATAGCAATTTAACTCTAAGACCAGACAGAAGAATCTAGAAGGGTAGAAGAAAGCTTTTTCATCCCCAACACTACCATCATTTGCAAACAAAGAAAACTAAATATGAGCATCTATTGGGCATCTATTATATACCAGACATTTTGGTATATCTAGATATCTCACTTAATATAAAATGTAATTACTTCCATTTAACAATGAGGAAACCGACATTCAGAGAAGTCAAGTAGCTACATCAAGATAGCACAGCCAGAAAATGAGTCAGATTTGAAGTCAAGCTCTGTTTGATGCCAAGATTTTTTTTAAATTAATTAATTGTTTTTATTTTGGGGGGCTCTGTTGGGTCTTTGTTGGGGCTTTCTCTAGTTGCGGCGAGCGGGGGCTACTCTTTGTTGCAGTGTGCGGGCTTCTCATTGTCGTGGCTTCTCTTGTTGCAGAGCACAGGCTCTAGGCACAAGGGATTCAGTAGTTGTGGCACATGGGCTCAGTAGTTGTGGCTCACTGGCTTAGTTGTTCTGCGGCATGTGGGATCTTCCTGGGCTAGGGATCGAACCCCTGGTCCCCTGCATTGGCAGGTGGATTTTTAACCACTACGCCAACAGGGAAGCCCAATGCCAAGATTTTTTTTTAAATCTCACAGTTTTCCAATATCCAGGAAATCCCAGTATTCATAGGGAATAAGAAGAGCATTCAAAGTCCTAGATCTGGGCTTCCCTGGTGGCGCAGTGGTTGAGAGTCCGCCTGCCGATGCAGGGGACACGGGTTCGTGCCCCGGTCCGGGAAGATCCCACGTGCCGCGGAGCGGCTGGGCTCATGAGCCATGGCCGCTGAGTCTGCGCATCCGGAGCCTGTGCCTCCACAACGGGAGAGGCCACAACAGTGAGAGGCCTGCGTACCGCAAAAAAAAAAAAAAAGTCCTAGATCCTCCCTTTCCCAAATTCCAATCATTTTTTGCACCATAAGCTCCTTAGCTCTAGTTGCTAGAAAAAAAATCTTAAGGAATTTCAAGTTAACCAATATGTCTCAAACATTAACTTCTCTCTATTGTGTTTATATTGACAAGAAACAAAACATTCCTGATTAAAAAATATCTTAAGAAAACATCCAAAGTATTTTCAGCTAATGCCAGGATTTTCTCAAGGGCCTCCTAACACATATGCTTCAGTTAATTAGGACTTCAGTCCAATCCATTCTGCTCGAGACTAAAATTTCTAAGACACTTATTTCTGCTGTGACTTAGATGTTCTAAGGCCTTCAATAGTTACCTGTGGTTTAGAATAAAATCCAAACTGCTTAACTAAGCATTTGAGGGGTTAAAGAGAAAAATCACAGTCCCAAAATGGTGTCACTTGGGCTAAAGCTCAAGATACCAAACCAAGATTTAATACCTGACCTACTTGCAGTTTCAACCTTCACCAGAAATACAATCTTAATCAACTAGTCTGGAGTTTTCCTGGTTAGCACCTATGAGGTAATCTTCCATGTGGGCCCTCTCCCTCCCCCAGAGGAAGAAGAGACAATCTGTATGATAAAACCCTTCCCAGTTCCCTTCCCTCCACAAAAAAGAAGGTGTCTAGGCCTAAAAATAGCCCTTTCTTTCCTTTTGCTAATAGCTCCCTTGCCCCACACTTCTACCTATAAAAACCTTCCATTTTATACAACCCCTTCTAGTTGATAGATCAGATGCTACCCAATTCATGAATCACCTAATAAAGCCAAATAGATCTTGAAATGTACTCAGGTGAATTTTGTTTTTTAATAGAGGCCATCCCCAAACGAATTTATACTTAGCAGGCAGCTACTGCTATTCTCCACTTTACGAAACGTCTTTTCTAATCAGTCTCTTTTATCAACTTATCAGAAGAGTCTCTTGCTCACTCTTCTCTGCTCCTTTGTTTAAGAAATTCCCAAGTATAGAATAAGCTTCCCTACCCTGTGTGTATGTTCAGATGCTCCCATATTTGTAAAGCTGGTCTTTTTTGAAGGCTTTATCATGTTAGCTCTCAATAGTCACCATGTACTCTAATATCCTATAGTTTTCACTCTTTTCTTACTCATTTGTAGAGCATATTTTTATGTGCACGCACGTTTGTCCCCATTATACTATGTGTCCTTTTAGGGCAAAGATCTAATTCTATTTAATATAGCACTATATTTATTAAGCATCTACAGTTTAATAAGTAGGCACTGTTTAGGGAACCTCACGTTCCAATTTAAAACATATTACCTGACAAAGGGCCCAAAGAAGGTGATCACAAAGTATTTGTAAAAGAAGAAGAAGAAAAAAAGGAAACTATATTTTCAAAGGTACATTATGGTTCAAGCACTTTAGTAGATATTTTCATATACTTTATCTGTATTAGTTTCGATCTTTATTAAATCTCTTTTCCTATAAAGAAAGCCAATACCTGACTGAACGTGACAAGGCAGATATATTCTCTATTTATACATTCTCTGCACAAAGGTAGGAAAAATGATAAAAAGGAAAGGTTGATTTTTTTTCTCTCATATGAAACTATATTGTGATCACCCAGTAGTGTTGTGTTGTGTGCACAGAGACCTCTCTAGAAATTTTATTTGTTGAGATAATCGCCCTCATCTGTTAATAGATGATGCTCCTTTATAATTTTGATAAGGTAGCTTTCCAAAACAATGCAAAAAGAATTGTGAAGCATGTGCTATCTTAAATGGCAAAGTATGTTAATGTTTGTTATAAATCTTAAGTGGCCTTGGAAATTCTCTTTCTAAATCACCTCCACACTCCCAATCTCACAGGTTAAGAAACTATGTCACTGAAAGGATCTCAGAAATGATAAAGTAGTGACTGCAAGTTTCTGTTTCCTGACTTTGAACCCCAATGCTCTTTTCAAGTCAAATATCTCTTAGCTCATCTAGCTGGCCTGGAGCACGGGATGGTATCCACCTAATAGTTACTGTTTGAAATGTGCAAGTATGAGAGGAACCCTGTCACAGGGAGGTAGATACTGCCCAGACAAGCTGTGAAACATGGCAACAAGGACCAAAAACAGCAAATAACTTCCTTTGCAGATGTAGAGGGATTAGCTAAATCCCCACGAGGTGCAGGCTTTGAGAATAGATGGGCACGATTCAAGGGATTTCCGTTTTTCTCAGTGAAATACTCACACAGTGAGTGAAAAAGGAATTAGGCCCATGGAGGACACTCTGATAGCTTTTGAGGGGGAGTAATACAAAGGAAATAAAAAATATGTTGTCTGGTAAGGCAAAAAATAGAATTTTAATGACAAAGTTGATGAAGTGTTAGCTGAATTGTGACCTGTGAATCCTTGTCCACAAAACCTTAGTCAGTTATTCATTTCTCATTAATTTGGGAAGAATTTGCATTTATTTGGGGGCTACATAAAACAATCCTGCTTCAAAGTGGGTCCCAGGCTAGAGAAAGGTCTGCCCACAGGAGCCTGCCACTCCTGCCACACATAAATCAGAGCTTCTCAATCTGTGGTCAGAAGCATATTGGATCCTGAAATATTGATCCTAGTACCCCCTTGAGGAAGCTGGATGGAGCCTGAAGCAGTCAGAGCCCCAGACCAACAAACAAGAAATATGCTCTCAGGGATGGAGTATGAAATAGGAGGTAAGATGATGAAATAAAGGGACAATAAGCCAAACACACATTTGAATTCTGTAGTCCCCTCAGAAAGCTACACGCGTACTGAGGAGGGACAAAACCATAGTAAACCAGATGGCCCTTGTAGCAAGTCTCCTTCCACTCTTGACGTGGTTGGGCAGGACAGAGGTGCTTCAGCTGAAAGACAGCAAGTTGACTACCAGGCACTGGTGCTGATTTGCAAATGCTCTAAGTAAATGACACGAGTTCTAGTCACTGGATTTTTCAAACATTTTTCATTACCAGGAATCTCTTATTGTCAACCAGGGTATTACTGCTCCCTTGAATCAATAATGAGAAGTTGTACGGTGAAAGAGGCAGAGCCTCTCTCTTGGAGCACTTCCCAAGGGGCATCCAGTTACACCCAAGCACACATTTTTGTGACGGTAAGAGCCTTGGAAACCACATGCATTCTGCTAATTTTTTGCTTCCCCAATAAACCTGACATTATTCAAGAGAAAGTAAGTCTCCTTATTCTATGATTACACTCTGGCTTTAAACTAAACTAAAACTAATTGCAGAGATGCAGAATGGCAGAAAAGTAAACCTCAGGGTTTGGAGTCACATCAGTCTTGAATTTGAGCAGTGCCTCTGGCACACAATGATTGTGTGACCACAGGAAACACATATAATTTAGGATGTGAATATTGGTGATACTAATGCCTACCAACTAGATTCATGTGAAGACTAGTAAAGAACTGTATAGCACTTATACTGAGTCTGGGCCAAAGCAGGTACTCAATAAATATTAGTAGGTATGTATGCATAATGTAAATCAGAGGTTGCAGCACATAGTAGGTGCTCTGTCTACATTTTTTCTTCCAACTCAACCTAGCAGCAATTTTCCTTCATTACCAAACTTAGTTCCATTAATTTTGGCTATTTATATAAATGAATTTATCCTTCATAGGATGAATATTCATTGTGACTAAGTATAAAACAATGACCACAACCACAACAGCAATAACAAAGCTTCAGTCTGTGAAGACAATTTCCAAGAAGTATCCTCAGAGTGCACTGAGCAATGGCAGCATTTATAAGAATTTTTAGGAATACTTGAAAGGGACAAGAGATGTCAATTTACAAGTTCTGCTTAAATAAAATTAATAAGATTTAATAGTGACCGATCACTTCCTTTACTCTACCTCAATTTAATTTAGCAGACATTAGTTTTCTTCAAAACACCTGCTTTCTTCAATAGATTGTGCTAAGTATTGTAAGAAGGAAAAACTGAATTAGATATAGTCATTGTCTTACCTAAATCATGGGGTTATTTTGAGAATCAACCTGATACTTTTCATAAATACCTATTTCAGGAATCTTTCTATTGTAAATGACTAAACCAACTTGACTAAACAAACACACATAAAGAATGGGGGGTGGGGCTTGGTGGCTTCAGCAATCCAAGTCCAGGACTACCTGGATTCAGGCATGGCTAGATCCAGAGACTCAAGAAAGTAACAAATAATCTGTTCCTTTCTCTTCAACAGCTCTGTTCTAGTTCTGCATCCTGTGTGCTGACTTCATTTTCCCACTCTTTCCGTTCATCTTGCCAAGATGGCTAACAGCAGGAACAGACTCACATTCTTACAGTTTAGCAACCCCACTAAAAGTAAAGTTCTCTTTCCCACGCTTTCAGCAAAAGTCCCCGGTACTATGTCTCATTACAGTGACTCTGTTCAGGTGACCATCTGTGGCCCAATTATGGAAGTAGATGGAATGCTTGAATTGGCCCAGCTTGTGTCAGAAAAATTTACAAACTGACACACTGCTCTGAAAACTTCTCTCCTCTAAGCGATTCGGAATCTAAGCTCCTTTTGTCATGTGGCTTTCAAAATGGTTATTTGTTCCTAGTTTGTCAAGTGTTTTTTTATCATGAAATGGTGTTGGATTTTATCAAATGCATTTTTTGTGTGTGGTTTTGTCCTTTATTGTATTAGTCCTTTGTATTGTATTAACCTTCATTTTTTTATTTTTTTAAATTATCAGGTAAGGATTATATATATATATGTTAATATCAAGAGGGCATTGCACTAATTCATTTAAACATAAAAATAACTGCAGATTTCTTCAGCTTTTTAGTTAAAGTCCACTCTTACAGCAAAATCTTTCAATTATAACCAAGCTAATCTGAATTCTTTAGGTAAGTAAACAAGAATATCTCTGAGTAACTACTGGGTAGGTAAAATTATTTTATGTGTTCCTTAGGAAAAGCATGTTATGTTTTTCTGTCCAATGGGATACATTTTTCTGTTAGAACACCAATAATAAAATTGCATTTCTCAACAAAACTCAAATTAGTCTAAAGAGAGACCAATAAAAAGAAAAAAATCTAAGTCCATACAACTGGGATAGATACTAGTGTTGTCATTGATAAAGAAGCTGTAGCCACTCAAATTAGCCAGAAGTTGAGGATGTTTGCCATTTTTGTGGCTGCACAGTGTCCTTTTATTGATGTTCCGACATGATTACAGAGTGGTCTTGTTTATATCTTGTTTGACTACAGTCACTGGTGGCCTCTGATTATTGATAATATTCTGTGAAAAATATTTATATTCTGTGGGAAGCAGTATGTTGTTAGCAACCAGGACATTTTTTTTAAACCTTCTAGAGTTCCATAATTCCAAAAACGTAGAATTCTTTACCCACTTCACTTTTTCTTAAGGATTATTAGTCAGAGAGTTTCATCAAAATTAATATTCTGTAATTTCCAATGTCAGTCTCTGAAATAAAATCAATTAGAGTTGGAAAGTAGAAAGCACAGAAGCATTCAAGATTTATTTGCAAGATTCATTTGCAGTAGAAAGTGATGAGCCATATAAGATTTATGTGTAGCACACCGAAACACACATTACTTTTTTATCAGAAAATTTACTTAACTAGCTATAACACCCTCTGCAAATCTAAAGAGGCAAATAAATACTTCAGTTAGTACTCTGATATATAATAAACAATTACCAAGTGAAATCTGATGAGCCTAAAAGCTAGAAAGTTGGAGTTAGCTTCTAGATAATGAGGAATACTAATTTAGAAGTCCTTTAAATACTTTATCTCCATGTGTTTCTCAGAATATGAAGTATTTAACAATTTATGCTTGTTGCATTTTTTTTCCTTTAGCTTTTAGGATACGTTCACATATACCTCTTCCACTTCATTTGCTTCTCTAAAATAATCATAAGAACCTGTATTGTTGAATACTTAAAATGTGCTAATTATATAAATTTTGCTTCATTTAAACTTTACAAATAGTGTACAGAGGGTACATTTACTATAGTTATTTTGATTAGGAAATCAAATACTAGAAAAAAATTGGTCAAGGTGGTGCAAACAGAAGGAAATAGAGAAAACTACTGTAAATTTGTCATATGCTTTATAACCACATTACACTCCCTGCCAAAAGGCAGGAATTTGTATAAAATTATATATGTAAAAGGGATTGGCAAACTGGGACTACTGTATAATTTTCAAGCATTATTAAATTAAGATGAGATGCAGAGAGATCTTAAGATCCCACGGAACACTTCTGATTGTTACTTAGATTTTGTGATATCGCACAGTGCGGTTTCCAGGTTTCTATATACTGTCTTGGCCATGTATCAAAGAATGAAATGGAATTCAGATGTATAGGAGAAGCTTTTCAAAATGACCTCTGCTTGACTGACTACCTGAGTAATCGGTACTCTCCATTCTTCTGTAAAACATACTGACTGATGGTCTTAGCAAGCTCAACATTTGGAGCTAGGAAGCTACCCTCACATATGCCTACAAACTCTGCTCTGTTTACACAATCATTTTCCAAAGCATGTTTTATCTGAGACTAGGGTTTCTGCTTAGTAATAAATAAGTGGCAAATCCACATAAATTCAGGATCAGTAAAATATAATCCATTTTAATTACTCTTCTTTTTCCTTTGCTTACATTTCAAACAATAGAATATTCTGCTTAGTGAAACAATTTGATGCATTGAGAGAGATTCTGTAATGTCTTTTAGGATAGATATCTGGAGACCACTGCCTTGTTGAGACACATGCTTTCAATGACAATCATGGTTGATATCACTGTAGGTATCTGAAAAGTTTTATGAGTTGAATTTATCACTAGAATATAAATTCTATTAGAAAGAATTCCTATCTGGTCTGTTCACTGTTGGCTCCCTAGTATTGATACATATCATAAAGCAGACATACAATAAGGATTTGTTGAATTGATAAATTCCAAGTATCTTTCACTATCATCATGCATTTCTTTTGTAGGGATGAGCCTAGAAATGAAATAAAAGCTCCACAGAAGTTCTATAAGCACAGAAAGATTCATCTCATTACATTAACATTTTTAGTTTAAAATATATGTATTTATAAGTATACATCCAGTAGCATAGAACATAAAATGATTCTTATGGTTTAGTCCATTAGATTCTTATAGTTTCAAGTAAATATTCTTGGTTAACTTGTTCTACTGTAAGAAATAAGAAGATAAAAGAAACGTTGAGTTTTGGTGACTGCTAGTTTGTTTTGTTTTGTTTGTTTGTTGTGTATTTGCTATGATCTCAGAAGAAAATAGTGAATTTTTCTTTTATAACATAGTAATAGATTGTATTTCCAGATAAGTTTAGACTTCCTCTGCAAAAAGAGGCAATTACTCCATAAAAATATTGAAAAAGAGGATTCCTGGAAGCAGAAAACTGATTTAATTTCTACTTAGATACCTTAGTATCTTGAAACAAACCACTCATTAAAGTTATCTTAGTTTTAAAATCCCGATTCTTGACCTTTCTGTTGTTTAGGCCCTAGGTAAACTTTGACTTTTCATTTTTAGTTGGAAAATTAAAAATAGCAAAATCACAACTTTGACCAGAAAGATGTTTTTGTTTTTGTTTTTTTTGCGGTACGCGGGCCTCTTGCCGCTGTGGCCTCTCCCGTTGCGGAGCACAGGCCCCGGACACGCAGGCTCAGCGGCCATGGCTCACGGGCCCAGCCGCTCCACGGCATGTGGAATCTTCCCGGACCGGGGCAAGAACCCGCGTCCCCTGCATCGGCAGGCAGACTCCCAACCACTGCACCACCAGGGAAGCCCGACCAGAAAGATTTTAAACGTTAAAGTAATGCTAGCTCCTGGAACAAACCCCAGAATGGTTTTATTTCCGGAAAATTATGCATAGTTTATTTTTCACCAATAAATTTACAAACTGACAAACTGCTCTGAAAACTGCTCTCCTCTAAGGGATTCAGAATCTAAGCTCCTTTTGTCATGTGGCTTTCAAAATGGTTATTTGTTCCTAGTTTGTCAAGTGTTTTTTATCATGAAATGGTGTTGAATTTTATCAAACGCATTTTTCGCATGTGGTTTTGTCCTTTATTGTATTAGTCCTTTGTATTGTATTGATAGATTTTCATATGCTGAACCAGCCTCACATTCCTGCAATAAATCCCACTTCATCATGGTGCATAATCCTCTTTATATGTTGCTGAATTTCTGTTGAGATTTTTGTGTCTACATTCATAAAGGATATTTGTCTAAACTTTGATGTCTTTGTGTGATTTTAGTAGTAGGATGATTCTGCCCTCATAGAATCTGTTGGGAAGAATTCCCTCCTCCCATTTGTGAAGTTTTGGAGGAGTTGGTGAAGAACTGATTAATTCTTCTTTAAGTGTTTGGTAAAATTCACCACTGACGATTTCAGGAGATGGACATTTCTTTATGGAAAGTTTGTTTATTACTAAATCAATCACTTTACTTGTTATAGGTCAATTCAGATTTTCTATTTCTTCTTGAGTCAGTTTTAGTACTTGGTGTCTTTCTAGGATTTTTTTTTTCTATTTAATCTAAATTTCCTAATTTGTTGACATACTTTCTCACACTACCCCAAAACTTCTTTTTTATTTCTGAAAGTTTAGATCTAATGTCTTGTCTTTTATCCCTGATTTTTGTAATTTGAGTATTTTCTCTTTTTTTGTTCAGTCTAGCTAAAGGTTTGTCAATTTTGTTGATTTTTTTCAAAGAACTAAATTTTGTTTGGATGATTTTCTCTATGTTCTATTTCATTTACTTTATTTTCTATTATTCATTCTTCTCTATTATTATTCTCTATTCTTTATTATTTTTTCCTTCTGTTTACTTTGGTTGTTTTTTCCTTCTTTCTCTAGTTTCCTAAGGTGGATGTTTAGATTATTGGTTTGAGATCTTTCCCTTTTTTAAAAAACAAAGCTATAGATATTCTTCTAAGCAATACTTTAGCTGTAATTCATAAAGTTTGGTATGTTGTATTAATATTTTCACTCATATCAATGTTAAGAAAATTTTTCTTGAGATGCTACTTTACATCCTCTAGAATGACTATAATAAAAAAAGATATGCATTAACAATTATTGCTAAGGATGTGGAGAAATTGGAACCCTCATGTCTTGCTAACAGAAATGTAGAACTGTACAGTCACTTTGGAAAACAATTTGGCAGTTCCTCAAAAAGTTAAACATAGAATTACCATGTGATCCAGCAATTCAACTCCTAGGTACATAGCCAAGAGTATTGGAAACATAAGTCCACACAAACGTTTGTACACAAATGTTCACTGTACCATTAATCATAATACCCCAATAGTGGAAATAATCCAAAAATCTATCAACTGGTGAATTGTTGGGAGTAGTCAGAGAAATCTTCATTCAGAATGAGATAGTTAATCAAGTCTTGAAGAATAACTAGTGTTTGGTTTGGAAGAATGAAAGGATGAATGTATCCTAGGCAAGGGGATGATGTGAGTAGAGGTACCACTATGAGTATCCATTGTGAGTTTGGAAGTTGTAGGGTCATGAGGTTACAAGTAACGAACACCTAATCTAAATTAACAGAAGTAAAAATGGAATTTATAGTCCACACAACTAAATACACACAACTGAAACATCTCCTGATATTCCTCCCAATCATTCCAAACTGTAAGTTCCAAAGTGTCAAAGGCAAATGCAGTTTTTATTTACATGGAGTCAAGATATCGGTATATGGTCAGAACTGTATCTCTTTCTATCTCTGAGCTCTTAATCTTTCCACATATTGACATCATTCTCAAATAGGCTTTTTCTAAGCAGCAGAAAGGATAGCTATTACCAGTCCAAGCCCGTCCTTTCCTTAGACTCCTTTCCTGGGTCCATGTAGCAAATCTTAGCAAATCCATGTAGCAAAGACTCGTCAACTTTTCCTGAGTGACTCACCCGTCACTGAAACAATCATGGTGATCTAAAGGCTATAATATATGAGCTGAACACAAATATAACTCCACTTCTCATGCAGCAAAGGAGAAGCAGCCCAGTTGAACCATATGGAAAGGATTCATCAGAGAAAAGAGAATTTCATTTACTAGAAGTGGAAGGGAAGAGATCCTGGGGAAATAAAAACATCCAGTGCTCAGTACATAGAAGTCTGAATGGTCTGTCCTGCCGGAATGAATATTTTCAGTTTGTTTTGGAGTCACAAGCAATAAAGGAGGAAAGTTAATTCAGACTAGATTGTGGAAGATCTTGAAAACAAGCATGTTTTTATTTTACACTGCTTTTTAAAGGAGTAATGATGCTGTTAAAGTCATATATTAAGGAGATTCATCCAGCAGTGGAATAGATAGCAATGAGTGAAGGAAGACAAGCAGATGTCTTGGGTTACTTCGAACATCTAGGGTTGAGGTGACAGTGCTTATGGCTGTGAAAATAAAACTGAGAAAGAATATATGAGATGGTGCAAAAGAAAAACCGACATGACTTTTTGAAGTCTGGGTGAAAGATAGAGAGAGATAAGAAAAAATACTAGCAGGGAGACTTTAAGGAAAACACTAGATTGAACTGTGGGTTATAGAGTAAGGAATGTTTAACTTTTTTTACTTTTTATTTGACTCAAATCTGAATACAATGCTACAAAACTAAAGATCACTGTGGATGCATATGTAATTTTTATTTTTTTATATTCCCAGTGAATATCTCTAGGATATCGTTGCTATATCCAACAATTCCCATATACACAGCTTCACAAACTCCTGCCTTTTTTTAATCTGTGAATTTTTCTAACTTTGTAAATTCAATGCATTATACCAGACTAAGACATAAGAAATCTGGGAGGTTGGACAACATTAGTTATATCAGAAAATAACTTAAAACTCTAAGGGGCAAATGTCAAAAGCCCTTGCTTATGTTGAATGTGGATTTCTAAATTTACAAAAAAGAGAAGAGTCTTGAGAAGACGAATTTTACACACATATATTATATATGATACATATTTATCGATACTTGTAACACAGAAGTCGTGTGTAGTAAAAGACATAAGAGACAGACAAGAGATGAGGCCTTTGGCTCTCAGAAGAAGGTGTATAACAACAAAGCCCCCTACTTAAAAATGTTACGTAGTATCTGGAACAGGGAAGTTATGTTGTTCTCCCTTGTCTCTCAGTTCCTATCCCAGGGCCTGACACAGAGCAGCTTCTAGGAAGTAATGTATAGAATGAGTGAACAGGTATGGGGATGTGTGATGTCTCAGTGTAGCCCTTGGCACACTACAATTCTGAGTTTGGTCACTAGATGGCAGGGCTGACCAGTAATTTCTCTTTGGGACCTTAGAGGAGGATGATCCTCTGGGAACCTGTCCCTCACAGTGGTCCCTTGGAAGCCACACAAAGCAGCCTGAAGGACAGAATCCCCCTCACACCATCCCATCTCTCTTTAAATAGGGGAGTCAACTGGGGAGCCCGGTGTTCCTGGGTCAGTCTAACCTGGTTACTCTGGGCCTCCCATGAGTCTGTTCCCTCACCAATTGCAGGAAGCTCTCATTCCAGGTCCTTTTTCTCTGTCGGGGGAGTTATTTTCTCAAGGGCTAGGGGGTCTCATATGCATAAAACACTCTGGCCTTCCCTCCAACATATTTCTGGTTTTTAAGTATTTTTCTTATGCCCATGTAACAGCTTGAGGACTGAGACTTACAAGGTGAGAGCATTTGCCTAAGTCACAACGCTCAGGTCAGAATGGAGTAGAATCAGGTGTGTGTACGTCCCCTTCCTTGACCTCCCTCCTGCCTTGGGGGGTTGGGGGCTAGGCACACAAAGGAAAGTGGAGGAGGGGCAGCTGGCATCTAGCTCAGCCATTCCTGGCAAGAACTAGCCTTTCCTTGGCCCTTCTAACGGAGCACATCTTCCTCAACCCCCTCTCCCTCCCATTTTACTGCCCAGCTACTTTCCTCCTCCAGGACTTTCCTATCCAGGACAGTCTCACCTCTTTACCCAACTTCCCATTCCAGAGAAGCGATCATGGGAATTGGTTGGGTTCCCCTGACCTAAGAGGGCTGTTAGTCAGCTTGGGCTGCCTCAGCAAGATATCACTGAATGGGTAGCTTAAGCAACAGATATTTATTTTGTCACAGTTCTGGATGTTAGAAGCCCAAGATAAAGATGTAAGCAGAGATGGTTTCTGATGGTTCCTACAAGGCTATAGGTGGCCTGTTGCCTGCTTTCTGTGTCCTCTCATGGGCTTTTCTGTGTGAGTGCACAGAGAGATGCAGCTTCAGAACCCAGAAGCAGCGAGACCCACACCTCTACCCTCCTTGGCTCTCAGGCTCTCCCATGAGTCTTGGCTGGAGGAATCCCTGATGCTACATATGTTGATAAAGGGCCCACTCAGGGCATTTGTGGACTCCCTGTGTACACTGACATGGACATGCAGATGTACCTACTGTGCCAGTTACCAAAGGACTCTTGGCTACAGATTTACTCTTCCATATATGCTCTGTGATAAGCCACAAAATTCCTTTAAGCATTTCTCCTTTAAAGTGAGCATGATCAGGAATGTAAATTAAAAAACTAAAAATAGAACTATCATATGACCCAGCAATCCCACTCCTGGGCATATATCTGGAGAAAATCATAATTAGAGAAGATGCATGCACCCCAATGTTCATTGCAGCACTATTTACAATAGCCAAGACATGGAAGCAACCTAAATGTCCATCGACAGAGGAATGGATAAAGAAGATGTGGTACATATATACAATAGAATATTATTCAGCCATAAAAAAGAATGAAATAATGCCATTTGCAGCAACATTGATGGACACAGAGATTATCAGTAAGTGAAGTAAGTCAGACAGAGAAAGACAAATATATGATATCACTCATATGTGGAATCTAATTTTTTTTAATGATAGAAATGAACTTATTTACAAAACATAAACAGACTTACAGATATAGAAAACAAACCTATGGTTACAAAAGGGGAAACGTGGAGGGGAGAGCTAAACCAGGAGCTTGGGAAGAACATACACACACTACTATATAAAAGATAGACAACCAACAAAGACCTACTGTATATCACAGAGAACTCTACTCAATATCTGGTGATAACCTATATGAGAAAAGAAACTGAAAAAGAATGAATATATGTATATGTATAACTGAATCACTTTGCTGTACACCTGAAACTAATACAACATTGTAAATCAACTATAACCCAATAAAATAAAAAAATAAAATAAAATAAAGTGAGCAGGATAAGCTTTCACCATAGAGGGCACTAGAGAGAAGCTGAGAGAAAAAGGGACCCTCAGTTTCTCGATGCAGCTTGACTTGAGAATATCCTGGGAGCTCCGTCCTTGCCAAGGCCCCAACACACAGTCTCTCCTTGAGTCAAGGCCCCAACACACAGTCTCTCCTTGAGTCAATGAGCTTGACCACAATCTTCCTGCAGCCCTCTTGGCAGGGAATCCTGGGCCTCAGGCTTTTTTGCCTGCACAACTGCCCTGATTTCCCGTTTATCACCCTCCCCCAGGTGTGTCTCCCCAAATCCTCCTGAAGCAAAGGCTCTTGGACGAGGACCAGCACCTTCTAGGCCTGCTACACCTGCGCCCCACTCCCCCTGCTAAAATTTGAGGCTCAGCCAGAATATGTGGTCTGCCTAAACTCGGAGTCATGAGCCCAAACCAAGCTTTCAGGTTCCAAATCTCAAACTTTACCTCTCAGCTGAGGTTGCCCAAGAACACTGCTTCCTACGGGAAGAAGGCTATTGTAACACCATCCTGGAGGCAATGAAGGCCTTGTCTTAAGCAGGATGGTATGATAAGCTGCATGCCGTGCACTCTGAGTGTGGATCAGAAGACAGTATATCACGGCATAGCCAAGGCAGTGTTGTCCTGGTCCACAGATGAAGAAACAGGATCTGAAGGAGACAGAACTTGGCCAAAGTCACACGGCCAGGAAGTGGCAGAGCTGGGATTCCATCCCATTAAAGGAAAGTGATGTAGAGGGGCAGGCAGTCCTCCTACAGGTCAGACAGGCAGCACTGTTGTCTGGTGGAGGTGTGCTGGGAAGGGCCTAAGGTCCAGAACAAATGCGTACAGCAGCCTTATTAGGTGGAGTGCAGACTGGGTAATCAGGGGCTGATGCATGTGGAAAGGGGTTATCTCATGATAGGAAAGGCCTGCCGCAGACTGTGGAGGATGGGAAGAGATTCAGTTGCATCCAGAGCAGCGGCTCAACTTTCAGACTGACTCTCCACCCAGATGTCCACCCCTTCCCAGCTCAGTTCCAGGAAGCTTCCTGACCTCTGGACTAAGTGTTCAATACAAACAAGCACAGTGATCAAAGCCAGAACTTCCAGTGTGACCTGGAGTCAGCTATCTCATTTTACCTCCTCCACTTTGGAGTAGGAACAAGGGGAAAGTCTGGATGCTGAAGAGTAGGGGAGAGAGATTAGCAAGTTTCCAGCAGACTTTTTTAGGCCCTGGATGTCCTAGTCTCTGTCCTTTGCTTTAGGCACGTGGCTCTGTACCATCCTGCAGTTTTCTCAGGCCCAGGGGATGGGTCAGCAGGAAGTAAGGAAACCAGACCTTCCACAAGCCAAGGACCATCTAGTTGGAAAGGCCGTGGAAGGTAATCTCATCCATATTCCTTCTGGTGTTTGGAGGCCTCTACCACACCCTCACCACATGGCTCTGCAACCTCTGTCTGAAGCTCCTGTGGCGGGTTCCCTCACCACCCTAAGCTAAAAAGGCATTTGATGACAGCTCTATTAGAAATGTTGTCCAGAATTGAATACACTTTGCTTCACAAAGTTATTGTTCCATCCCTTCTTGATCACTAGCACCTGATTCAAGCCATTTACTCACAAGATACCCATTATACCTCCTACAATAAGTTAACTGGCACCCAGATATTCAAGTCAGAAACCTGTATGCCCAAATTCCTTTTTTCTGCTCACCATTTCATACCCAACCAACTCCCAAGTTCTATTTGTTATACCTTGTAGGTGTTTCTCAAATGTATCTAGCTTCTTGATCCAGCTGCCATTACCCTGATTCTGGCCACCATCATCTGCCGTTTAGACGATAGTGAGTACTTCCTTGCAGGTCAGCTTTTTTCCAGTCTTGCTCCCTTCCAACCTTGCTCCACATTTTACTCAAAACAAGCTTTGAAAAATTCAAATGTGATCATTCCTCTTCTATTGGAACTCCTCTAATGATCCTTGGGAGAAGGTTCAAAGTCTTACACAGTTTATAAGTCATATCATCAATAGGCTTATGCCTTATCTCTCACCATTTGGATCTCACACTGTTAAGACCAACCAGACTGAACGGTACTATCCTTGGGAACCTGGCCTACTTTTTCTCACTTTCAAGCCATTGTACAGACTATTTCCATTGTAAAACTTGGACAAAGCACTGAAGGAAGCAGGGATAATCTTTAGATCACCCACAGCTTCCCTGAGACTCCCTTTGGAAACTTTTTCATGTGAAATAATTTTAATCTCACAGACAAGTTGAAAAAAATAGTAAAGAAAGGTGTCATGTCCTCTTCATCCATCATTCACCGATGGTAGGATCTAACGTACCAGAGTGCAAGTATCAAAACCAGGAAACTGACATTGGAACAATACAACAATAAGCTATGGATGTTATTTGAATTTAACTATTTTTTACCTGCATTTTTTTTCTTGGTGTATAGTTCAATGAAATGTTATCGCAATCACAGGTTTGTGCAATCACCACAATTAAGGCACAGAACTATTCCATCACCCACAATGAAACTTTCTTGTGCTACACCTTTATACCTTCCCTGAAGCCCTATTCCCTGCCAACTGCTGATATGCTCCCCATTATTCAATTTTGTCATTTCAAGAATATTATATGAAAAGAACAATACAGTTTGTAAACTCTTGGTATTATATTTATTTTACTTAACACAATGTCCTTGAAATTCATCCAAGTTATTGTATTAATTAAGAGCCTGTTCCTTTTTTTTCTGTGAGTTTTCCATGGTTTATTTACCCATTCACTTGTTGAAGGACAATTGGGTTATTTCCAGTTTTTTTTTTCCGCTAGTAAAAATGAAGCTTCCAAAATGTGGTATTTACATATAACGGAATATTATTTAAACTTAAAAAGGAAGGAAATTCTGATACCTGCCGCAACATGGATGAACCTCGAAGACATTATGCTAAGTGAAATAAGCCTGTCACAAAAAGACAAACCCTATATTATACCACTTATCTAAGACACCTAGAGTAGTCAAATTCATAGAGACAAAAAGCAGAACAGTGGTTACCAAGGATCGGGGGTGGGGCTGGGGGTTGGAAATGGGGAGTTATTATTTAATGGGTACAGAGTTTCGGTTTGGGATGATGAAAATATTCTGGAGATGAGTAGTGGTGAAGGTTGCACAACAATGTGAATGTACTTAATGTGGCCAAATTGTATACCTACTAATGGTCAAAATGGTAAATTTTATTTTCTTCATATTTTACCATAATTAAAAAGTAGAAAAGTAAAGTAAATAGATAGAATATAACATCATGGAGTATAAGTAATATGAAAGAAAATAAAGCAAGTTAAGAGGACAGAGAGTGGGTCCACTTAGATAAAGTGATCAACACAGATTTCTCTGAGACAGGAACGTCTCAATAGAAGAGAAACAGCCAGCCAGTGACATGATGGAGGGGACACTCAGGCTGGGAGAAAACCAAGTGTAAAGCCCGAGGCAGGAGTGGTCTTGGTATGTGGAAGGCAGCAAGGGGTGTGCCGTGCTTTCGTGGATGAGCGTGTGTGCACGCCTGCGTGTCTGTGTGCACGGTTAGTGTGCCCAAGCACGTGAACACATTCACAGGCGCCTCTGCGTTTCTCATTGCAGACAAGAATCTCGACACGATTAACCATGTGAGCCTGCTCATGCTGACTCAGCAATGAGGACTGCCCAAATGATGGCGATTTAAAGGAAGAACTGTGCAGTATTAAAGAAAACAGCCACCCAGCACTGCACCAGAAGCCCCTGGGAAATGCTCCTAAGAAGAGTTTAGTGCAGTTCTAAGAAGACTTATTAATCTGGGGTTGAAGGTCAGGCCCATACTGTCCTTGTTTACAAGCCTGATTGGACCTTGCGTTACTGAATCCAGCCTCCTCCCTCCACCTAAGGCACCTGCCGGCACCCTGCTGGAGGGCCAGTTTCCTCGTGACTGTATCCCTGCTTTGCAGAAGCCGTGGTAAGTCCTTTCTGGTGAATGGATCTGGGGTCCTGGATCAAATGTCTAGGGATTTGACTTGATCTTGGAGGCCTAGAAAAGACTTTCTAGGGTGTGTAGGGAGATGGCAGGCAGAAGCCATGCTGGAGGTATCTCTTTCTCTGCTTACCCTGGGGTATCTGTGACTTTCCCGGATTCACCTGACCATTTGCAAATGAGACTGTGCCTTTGTTTTCAAAGGGAGCCGAGAAGGATTAGACCCTTGATGCTGGGCTGCTGAGGTTTCCTGGGGGAGAGACAGCTGGAAGAGGACTTTGAAGGACATAAAATGTCAGGCTTGAGAAATGAGTAGGGTATTCAAGGAAGGTGTTCTAATTGCCAGTGGTTTTGACTCACAGGACACACAGAATACCTGCCAGGAAGTAGAGAGGGATCTGGCACCCTGCCTGGGTCAAGATAGTGAGAAATTTCCAGAGAAAATTCTCTCCCTGGCAAGTCTCTCTTACAGTGGGAAATAAAACATCAAGAGGAAACAAACTCAACTTAACTCTGGCCAGGTTAGTAACTAGCAGTGACTCTTCCTCTCTAGATCATCAGCCTGCAGCTTAGTGAGTGCCACTGAGTAGATGTTGGTTAATCGGCACTGAGGGCAATGGACTGTCCAGGTATAAGGATGGGATGCAGGTGGCAGATGGGCCCAAATGTGAAAGGTGAGACAGAGAGAGCTGGGTCTCCATTCACGTTCACTCCCCAAGTCAGCAGGCATGAGTGAGCTGGCAATGTTATGCCTATCTGCTCTCACAAAGGACACAGAGAGCACACTCCTAGCCTTTTAGCAGTAACACTAGAGGCCAGGCACTGGTAACCCCTTCTCCCCGACAATGCAAGTTGAAGTAGTAATACAACGTCACAGGAGGATTTACTTTTCCAAATCCCCAATCTGGAGGGCAGGAATGGGTCATCCATCTCTATATCACCTGTGCCCAGTATAGGTTATAGGAAAAAGGGCAGGTTCAGTAAATATGTGTTGATTAACTGAACAGGATGAGATAATCTTCCTTGATTTTTCCCACACCAGGGTGAGGACCATGTCACTGTTTCCATCACTCCCTCTGCTTCTCCTGATTGTGGTGACAGCATTGTGTACAGAAACAGAAAACTGTGAGAATGTACAAAAGACCTGCCCTGTGATTGCCTGTGGTTCTCCAGGAATCAACGGCCTCCCAGGCAAAGATAGGCATTATGGTGCGAAGGGAGAAAAGGGAGAACCAGGTACAGTTTGGGCTGTTCTATCTCTGTGACTCTTTATCTTCCAAAGGAAACTGCCTGGAGATGTGAGGAGGATAATGTCATATTCATGTAGCTTGTATTTCTCTCAACTGCAAATTATAATTCAAAAGAGAGATACAGCTCTGACTCTGGCATCCCAAACTTCCACACAGGAACTGGTGACACGTGGTGGTCCTGCCGGCTCAGGAAGTTGACCCTCAAGGCAGACCATCCCATGGGACACAGGAGGCCTTTCCTTCTATGGTCATTAGAAAGAGCAGTTCAGAATGTGAGCCCTGGATCAGTGTCTCCCTCCTCCTGGGAGGGGATTGGGCATCATGCTTTTGGAGAAATAGAGCAGGAACGCAAATACTGTCATGTTTCCTTGGTCCTCCAACAGGTCAAGGATTCAGAGGCTTTCAGGGCCCTCCCGGAAAGGTAGGGCCTCAAGGAATGCCAGGGCCACCTGGGTTACCAGGACAAGTGGGCCAAAAAGGCGACCCTGGAGATGATTTGGGTAAGGAATTTACTTCAGCAAGGTCTAGGCTGAAGGCCCCCAGCGTCTGGCAACTCTGAGTACCGTGTGGGAGATGCCCCTTCTCCTGCTGCTTCCTGGGAAGATGCCCAACTCTGCTTCCTGACCCAGCAGCCTCTAGCTTCCCTAGGTTACTTAGAGCCTCAAGGGGTTCCTATTAATGCCTGAATACAGACTCATAAACCCTTCAGAGCCAAACCCTCATCAGGTGCCTCTTGGAGGAGCTAAGCCTAGGCTCTCCTTCAGCTGAAACAATTCAATGTGAGGCTCTGGTCCAAAAGGGATAAAGTAGGTTATCTATGTGTTGGGCTTGTTATGCCTATTTTCACAACAATGGTAGATACATGGTATGCCAGTTATCTCTTATCTCATGAGAAACAAACAAAACACAGCCATTTATTTAAATCACGAATCTATGAATCAAGTGATTTCTTTGCTGGTCTCAGCTGGACTCACTCATGTGTCTGTGGTCAACTGATGGCCAATGGTCTCACTTACATGTCTCGCTGTTGTTTGGCCATCAGCTGGAGTGATGAGCGTAGCTGAGCCAGATCTCATCCTCCAATTGACTCACCTGGGCTTATTCACATAGAGATGATTACAGGATTTCCAAAAGAAGAAAGAACAGAAGCCTTAAGGCCTCCTGAAGGCTTAGGACACATACATTATTGCTTCTGCCATATTCCATTGGTCAAAACAAGTTACAAGGCCCTCTCAGATTCAAGGAGTGGGGAAATAAACTCCATTTCTTAATGAGAGAAGCTGTACCACACTGAGGTCATTTTTGCCATCTACTACACATAGCTTGCCTCATGCCCTCCCCTCTTGGATAATGGGCAACTCACAAAAATCCTGGTTTACTGATTAACTGAACAAAATCAGGGAAAAACAAAACAAAAAGCAACAACAACAAAACTTCCCCAAAGACAAAACCCTGCAATCTCTATAGTCAATATTCACCAGCTCATAATAATTCCTCAAGTATTTTATTCCACAAGTTTACCCATGATAGAGCTACTTGTTTGGGGAAAAAACCAATTAGTGAATAGCTTGGCGCGTGGAGTGCTATAATACTCGGTCAACGGGGAGTGTATGTATGTGCGTGTGGGTGTGTATGCATGTACAGAGTGTCTTTACATACATTCAACAGATGAGTGATGTTTTGGGCTGGATGGAAACAGAGATACTTTTCCTTCTTTATGCTTCTTTATGCTTAAAATATTTTTCCTTTTTCTTCAAAGAGCAAATATCAGTATAAAAGAAACTTTTATCTTGATTTTTTTTTTTTTTTAGTTTGAAAAGGTACCCTACCCCCTTGTAGTTCTTAGATGCCTTTTCAACAATGCTCTTTCACTTTGTTTTAATTTTCTAGGTAACTATATTAGCCAGGCTGCTTCAGAAAGAGCAGCTCTGCGATCAGAACTGGACCAGCTCAAAAAATGTAAGCCTTCTCTCTTACTTTTCAGGCAGCTTGAAGTTTGGGAAAGTGGAAGGCAACAAATATTTATTGAATACATGTAATTTTCTAGTACCTGGATAGGTGTTTTTCATATTCTGACCTCATGAAATCCTCACAACAACCTTTTGGTAGAAACGGAAGCAAAGGAAAATTACATAATTTGCTCAAATGCACAGAGCTAATAAGTGGCAGAGACAGTTTATAAATTGAAGTCAGTCTGATACCAGAGACCCTGATCCTTTATCTTTACTATCAGTGTACATATGTGTCACTGAAAATGGGACCTATGCCTCTTTCCCTTTGTTATGCTGTTGCTGAGAACTGGCAATGAGGCTAAACTGTTTCCTGGCCTAGGACAAATATTCTCAGACATTTAAATTTATTTTTAAGTTAATATTGGGGTAAAACTTAGAATTCCAATTATATGTATTCTAGAACTCTGGTCCAAAAAGCCAAAGGCCTTTGTTCCATTCTGTTTCTTCAGATTAGGGCTGCTAGATTTAACAAAGAAAAATATAGGACACCCAGTTAAACTTGAATTTCAGGTAAACAATAACTAATTTTTTTTTAGTATAAGTATGTCCTAAAAATTGCATGTGAGACACTTATACTTAAAAAATTTCATTGTTTATCTATAATTCAAATATAACTGGACATATTGTATTTTATGTGGCAACGCTACTGTTGAAGGCTTTGTCCAGAAAAATATCTTGAGCTGAACTTAGAGACAAGCCAGTGTCACCTATATTTTCCCATTTTAGGGCTGATCTTCTCTTAGGGCAAAAAAGTTGGCAAAAAGTTTTATTTTACCAATGGTGAAAAAATGACCTGTGATGAAGTGAAGACTCTGTGTGCCCAGTTCCAGGCCTCTGTGGCCATTCCTACTAATGCTGAAGAAAACAAGGCCATCCAGGATATAGCCAGTGGAGGGGCCTTCCTGGGCATCACATATGAAGAGACTGATGGCCAGTCTGTGGATCTGACAGGAAAGAGGGTGACCTACCAAAATTGGCATGATGGTAAGCCCAATAACGCTGGTTCTGAGGAACATTGTGTGACACTCCTGGTGGATGGCACGTGGAATGACATCACCTGTTCTGCCTCCTTTTTGGCTGTCTGCAAATACTCTGCCTGAGGGAGCGTGACCCTCAGGCTCTCCTGTCCCTTTGCTCATCTCACAGGTTGACAGTCTGGTTTGAAAGATAAATCTATATCAATTTCCCATACCCAGTATTGAGTTGCCCCTTTGAGGGGAATCAGAGACAATGAGAAGAATGGATTGAGAATGATGATGTGGGAGTGAAAAGTGAGAAGAGACTGATAGTGGCCTAAGAGTTTCTGGTTCAGACTCAATCACTAATAATAATCACTAACAACAATAACTACAAAATAATAATAGTAATAATAGCAGCAGCAGTACTAGTAGTACTAAGAACAAATTTTTAAATGTTTACTATGAGTTAGGCCCTACATTATGTGTAGTACATTAACTATCTAATTTAATTAGGCTGCTATTTTTTGTTTGAGTAGTGTTATCTAAGGTACAAAACTAAAATGGATTTATTTTTCCCTTTACTCTAAACACTTGTGTTCTGTTGAGCCTTTCTTTCTCTTTGGGTCGAGAGCTCCCCTAAATGACATATTCCCAGCCTAATTCCATAGCTTTTCTGCCAGTCTCAGGTATTAATAGGATCGATCCCTGATCAGGGAACTACATCCCACATGCCGCAACTAAGAGTTTGCATGCCACAACTAAAGATCCCGCATGCTGCAACTAAAGATCCCACGTGCTGCAACTAAAAAAAAAACAAGAGATCCCGTATGCCACAACAAAGATTCCTCACACAGCAACGAAGATCCCATGTGTTGCACCTAAGACCCGTCGCAGCCAAATAAATAAATCAATAAAATAAATATTAAAAAAAAAAAGAGAATACATATGAGAGGACCCCTAGTCCTACCTTCTCTCTGCCCACTGCCTGACTCTTTCTTTACTATGTTTACAGGAAAGATAGCATTTAGATAATATAAAAAATATGTTCAGACTTCTTGTTTCAGCTCCAACATGTGATGGATTTGAAAGTCAAACCCCCCATTCTCACAACAGCAAAAAAAGCTAAACAAACTTAAAATAAATGACTTTTCTTAGACCCTTCAGAGAATTGAGTTCACAAGGCAAACTGTCTAAAGATGAAGTCCCTATCCCCCTGTAGTAATTCAAGACTGAAAAATTTATTTTAATTTTTCCTGATGATCCCATTTTTCATTTTCTGATTCTGCTCAGGCAGAGCCAGAAGGGTGTCACTGACATCTTGTGGAGCCTGAGCCCTTCCTCAGCAGCCCAGCCTAGACCACCTGCCCTTTAAGTGGATGTGACTCCTCCAGCCCCTGTAAGTCAGGACTGGTGGCACTCCAAACCGCCCCCCCACCCCCACTCCACAATTCCATGCTTTGAGGGGTTGGAATGACTTATAAAAAGGTCACAAGCCACATCCATGAATATGAAAGAACTCCACACAGAAGCAGTAACTAGAGGCAGAAGCATACAAAAAACAGAAAAGAAAAACCCTCTCAAACCCATTTTCACCATGGTGACACTCAATCAGTGACAGTGCTTAGGCCACGCTGAATTTAAACACATTTGGGGAAATTTTCCCATTTTTCGGTCATTTTTATCAGAGTTCCTATTTCTCAGGGACAAATCAGCTTCAAATACTGCCTTTTCTCTCAGTGAGTGGCTTTTGAGATGCTGTAACATTTGAGAAAAGTTAACATGTTAGGTCCTGAGATCCCAGCCTTTGTTTTCCTGTGACCACACCCTCCCTGTATAACCCTTCACCCATATTTGAAATCTCCTAATCTCAACTTTCTCTTTTCAGTGCAAAATGTGGCATGGGGTCTTTCCGTGAGCAGGCTCCACTCTCTCTAGAGGGCAGGACATCCCACACAAAACATGGGGCAACCCTCCCAGTAGAGTTCCTGGCTTCATCCTTAGATACAATGGCCTCCTTTCTCTCAGTTCCCACCTTGCAGACCCCATACCTACCACAGCCCGGTGCTGTGGAGCCACTGCTGCTCCCTCCCCTTCCATTAGGCTCTAAGCCTGTGAAGCCTGTCACCTTGATGAGGCTCCCTTGAGTCCACGCTGGTGTCTGCCGGACAAGTATTCTCAGGGACCTGAACTGTTACTGCCGCTGCGGAGGCTTCTGAAGCCTGTGCTTCCAGGGCCCTTGGGGAGGTCGTGCAAGCTTTCTGCCGTGGGATCTCTCCACATCTGCTGTCTTGCAGCTTATCAAAGCCTCATTTGACATCAGAAATGTTCTTTTCTGTCATACTGTTTTCTGTTTGCATTTTTTCTCTCTCTCTCTTTCCCTCTCTCTTTCTTTCCCTCATCTCCCTCTCTCCTGTTTAAGTTTTATTGCATAATACCTGAAAAGAATCCTGGTTTATACTGAACAGATACGCTTTGTGACTTGGGGTTAGGCAAAGTTTCTTAGAAAGATCAGAGAAATCAATAATCATTAAAGGAAAACATGATAAATTCCATCTCATCAAAATTAAAGGTTGATTTAATTTCTCAAAAATTAAGAAAACATATAAGTACAGCATGGCCTGGAGAAAATATCTGCAGAACATATGTCTCAAAGAATACCCAGAAACAACTCCTACAACTCAATAATGAAAAAAACAAAAATTGCGGGGTGCTCAGGGACCAAAGGGTAAGAAATGAAGCCAAGGGCAGGATGTTCTTTGTGTCCTCAGCCAGTGATTCCCATTCCCTCATGTTGTGAGTTGAACTGTGTCCCCCAAAAAGACATGTTCAAGTCCTAACCCCCAGACCTATGTATGTAACCTTATTTGGAAAATAGGTCTTTGCTGATGTAAAGTTAGGATGAGGCAATACTTGATTAGGGTGGGCCCCAATCCACTGACTAGTGTCTTCATAAGAAGAGGAAATTTAGGGCACAGAGAGACACACACAAGGGAGAATGTCATGTGTCAAGCGGGATAGAGTGATACATCTACAAGCTAAAGAATGCCAAGGATTGCTAACAACCATTAGAAACTAGAAAAGAGGCAAGGAAGAGATTCTTCCTCAGCACCTACAGAAGGAACCAGTCCTACCAATGCCTTGATTTCAGACTTCTAGCCTCTAGAACTGTGAGAGAAGAAATTTCTGTTGTTTTAAGCTACCCAGTTTATGTAATTTATTATGGCAACCCTAGGAAACTAATACACTTAGCAACTCAGGATACTTCTAGTGTCAACATGACAGTAGACTAGAGTGTTACCTGGTGAACAGCATCCTGAGTTTCAATCTTCTGGTGAGAGAAAGGGAGGGAGGGACAGAGAGAAAGAGAGAGAGAGAGAAACACTGAGATATTCAGTGAGCTATTTATCTTTGTCATATGGCAGGAGACTCTGTTAGATGCTTTCCAGGACCTCTAGAAACAGTCAACCCTGGGCCTGGGCTCACAGGTCTGACCACAGTCAGGGTACCTCCCTACCTGGGGATTCATGAGAAGGGAGTGGGCTACTGGAGACCATGTGATTCAAGGGCTAGAACCTGCCAGCGCCCACCAGGATAATGGTGGCTTTGACTTTGACCCCACATGAGGATGTTTTCATAGAACTAAAGGTCTGGACAAGAAGCTGCAGGTCACCCTCAGGAAAACCTTAGGCTTTTAACAAGAGGTGAAGGGAAGCCCTGGGGTCCAGGGAGTCCATGTAGCTCACAGCAGGACTCGATCACTTCAAACAGAGTAATTAGTGGGGAGTCGGCTGGGAGAGGACCAGGAAAGAGCCAGAGGTGTTCACAGCTTGGATGCCACATAATTTAAATCTTCATAAAGGATAGAATCAGGAAGGGACAAAAAGTGAAAAAAATTCGATCTCAGCAGAGGTAGAAGAGGTTTCTGAGCACCTACTATGTATCACATTCTGTCCTCAGGAGGTTTGTACCATGTCCTCATATAACATTACAGATGAGGAAAAGAGAATCTGACGGGTTGGGATACTTGCAGAGGGCACACAGTTACTATGATGTAGCTTTAGGAAGCTGCAGATTCAGAGCTTACTCCAAACTCATTTCATCAAGCATGTTCTCCATATGTTATTTCATACCCCAGGGTCACAAATAGATTCAGATGACTACTCTCATTTTTTTAATCCCAGTTTCTGGTCAGTGCTATGTTGTAGACAGGACCTTCCTTTCAGAGCTCTCTCTACAGGGTCTTCTATTTCATGTCCCACTCAACTTAGCATCACTCAGAGATGCCAAAAGAGGAGTCACAGAAGACACTGATGAGGACAGGTGGCCAAACTCACAAGGAAAGACAGCATGACACACACAAAAGATGATCAGGCAGACCCCTACACACACACACACCCAAGAAATACTCAAGGAGACAAACACACATATACAACAAACATGCATACACGTACACACATAGATGCATAGACACCCACAGACCCTGATCAAAACCCAAAGTTTGGCCCCTGTGTTCTCCAGCTCTGACCTTGCAGGATTACATGGTCATGGTGGAAAATAGGGCCTTTATCAGCAAGAGACAGTTGTTTGGCAGCCCAGTGAGAACTGTGTGTCCATGCTGGTACTACCATTGCCACCTTGTGAATGTAGAGGAGAACACAGACATCATCAGCTTCTTGAAGAAGCTTAACACTCATACTTACTTGGGACTGAGAGTGGAGTGGCCCCACATCCAGAAAGTTCCTCAACATGGTTTGGACCCATGTGCACCGCATCATTTGGTACCCAGCAGTGCCTGATGGAAGGAGAAGAGAAAAGTGTGTGGAGATTTGTCATGAAAGGACATAAACTGTGTGTAGTCCCATCTCACTCTCTTTGAGTTCCACATGTATCAGGAGTGTCAAGATAGTTAATGTTTGTCCTGAGAAGGGACTCTCTCAGGCCCTCCCTCAGGGCACCAAAATCTGAATGGTAATTTTCAGTTTGAGTCCACTTAGTCTGGACAATTTCATGTGATAAGTAATGAAGTGAGCTGAATTATGGCCCTCAAAGATATATCCATGCCCTAATCCTTGGAACCTGAGAATGTTACCTTATATGGCAAAAGAGTGAATAGTACCTCATATGTGATGTGATTAAGTTAAAGCTCTTGAGAGGAGATCATCTCGCATTTTCTGGGTAGGCTCTACATGTAATCACATGTATCCTTATAAGAGAAAAACAGAGGGAGTTTGAAGACAGACACCCAGAGGAGAAGACACACAGAAGAGGAAGAAGCAACGTGTCCACAGAGCAGAGATTATAGTCTGCAGCCACCAGAAGTTAGAAGACACATGGAACACATTCTCCACTAGAGCCTCTGAAATGACTGCAGACCTACAGACACCTTCATTTCAGGCTTCTGGACTCAAGAAATGTGAGCAAATAAATTTCTTTTAAGCAATCTGGCTTGTATTATAATATTTCTATGCATGGGAGGATTTCCTCAGGCAGGACTGGGTGAAGAAACTACAGAATTCTGAAGAATGCATGAGGCCTGTCCCCGGGACATCTCTACACAGTGACCACCAGCAGCAGTGACCCCCCTCTAAAGGCTGCCTGTGAGCTCTAAGGCAACCTCCAGTCCCTCTTCTCTCAGGAACCATGAAGTCACCTTGGAATGGAGAGATGAGGGCAGGAAGCCTTGAGCTTATGAGCACAGGAATTCTCTCATTCCTGGAGGCCTTCAGCCAGCTGATTCTTTTCTGTGCCCTCTACCATTCTTGTCCACTCATATATCTACCCTGAAATGTGGCCTTCTTGATAATGGTCCCTTAACCTCTGTACCTGCTTATGTCCACGCTTAGTTCCAGGTCTTCAACAACAGCATCTTTATCAACTGTATTAGCATGGATGGTTTGTTTCCCGCTTATGTTTGCAATATTTTGATTTTGATCCTGCTCCCCTGCCAAGAGTGGTTTCTCTCCCCACTTTTGTTAACCCAGCAGCTTAGCCAGCATCTCCATTCCCGTCTATGCTGTGGTCTTCATCAGAGGTCTCAGCTATGGAGTGGCCACGGGAAGAATAACAGAACACACCCATTATACTCATTAATGAAGAGGTAACTTGTAAGGTGGGGGCTGAAAATGGATACAAATGTATGTGCACACATACACAAGAACACACACATACACTGACACACACATCTCTTGCCACATTTGGCAGAAAAATATTCCAATTGAAATTTCTTACATAACATTATTAAGCTTCCCTTTCTGATTCTGAACCAGCAACATTAGAAGGGATATTTTAGAGTGAAATCAACAAATATTCCAGTAGCAGCAGAGCCAGGCCACACTTCTCAGTACAGTCCAGAGCTGGCACTCAGGTACTGACAATGTGGGCATTAGGGTATCCTGCCTGGGTGTTGAGCATCCTGATACTGTTAATATGCAAGGAGGGACTAGAACATCTTATATATGACTGAAACAGAGCACTGGATGTTTGAATCGTTAAAAGTAAACTGAGACAAATGACATTTTATGAGTTTATTTGAGCAAACGTTGATTTGAATAGGGTAGCACCAAACCGAAAGTAGTTAAGAGTGCTCAGTTGACAGAAGATAGGGGAAAGGCTTTTTTAAAGAAGATGTAGAAGCAAAGCAAATACATTATTTGATTGGCTATAGCCTAAGAAGCTGGTTATTTGGGAAAGCCTAGTTGGCTGCTTGTTACTGGTTCTTCTTAAGTTTTGTTTTCTTGGACTCAAGTGCAATGACCTTTTCTTAGGTTTTGCTTTGCTTATGTAGGCTGCCGAAGCATTACAGCCATCCCAGTCCAATTCCCTCCTTGTTTAATTACTTTAACTATACTTACCAAAACTAAAAATGATTTTGTTTTAATCAAAATCCTACATGGAAAACAAATACATACCAGAAGTTAAGGAGTAATTTCATCAGAAAATGATGATTTCATTTTGGATTTGGAAAGCTAAAATTTATAGCTTTATAAAACATGAGACAGAGTACTCCAATAAACTTAAAAACTTTGAAATCCAAAGTTATTAATGATAGTTACCATCTTATGTCAGCTTCTAGCATTCAATTTACTTTTAAAACAATATCTGTCAAGATATATCAGAAATACATCTACACGTGGAACAACTGCAGAATACCCACTGAACACTGGCAGAAGACCTCAGACCTCCCAAAAGGCAAGAAACTCCCCACGTACCTGGGTAGGGCAAAAGAAAGAAGAAAAAACAGAGACAAAAGAAGAGGGACAGGACCTGCACCAGTGGGAGGGAGCTGTGAAGGAGGAAAGGTTTCCACACACTAGGAAGGGCCTTTGTGGGTGGAGACTGCTGGTGGTGGAGGGGGGAGTTCCGGAGCCACGGATGAGAGCGCAGCAACGGGGGTGCAGAGGGCAAAGCGGAGAGATTCCCGCACAGAGGATCGGTGCCGACCGGCACTCACCAGGCACTCACTAGCCCGAGAGGCTTGCCTGCTCACCCGCCGGGACGGGCGGGGGCTAGGAGCTGAGGCTTGGGCTTCGGAGGTCGGATCGCAGGGAGAGGACTGGGGTTGGCGGTGTGAACACAGCCTGCAGGGGGTTAGTGCACCACGGCTAGCCGGGAGGGAGTCCGGGAAAAAAGTCTGCACCTGCCGAAGAGGCAAGAGACGTTTTCGTGCCTGTTTGTTTCCTGGTGCGCGAAGAGAGGATTAAGAGCGCTGCTTAAAGGAGCTCCAGAGACAGGCGCGAGCCCGGAGCTGCGGCTATCAGTGCGGACCCAAGAGACGGGCATGAGACGCTAAGGCTGCTGTTGCTGCCACCAAGAAGCCTGTGAGCAAGCACAGGTCACTATCCACACCTCCCCTCCTGGGAGCCTGTGCAGCCCGCCACTGCCAGGGTCCCGGGATCCAGGGACAACTTCCCCGGGAGAACGCACGGCGCGCCTCAGGCTGGTGCATTGTCACACCGGCCTCTGCCGCCTCAGGCACGCTCCACATCCGTACCCCGCCCTCCCCCCGGCCTCAGTGAGCCAGAGCCCCCGAATCAGCGGCTCCTTTAACCCCGTCCTGTCTGAGCGAAGAACAGAGGCCCTCAGGCGACCTACACGCACAGGCAGGGCCAAATCCAAAGCTGAACCCCGGGAGCTGTGAGGACAAAGAAGAGAAAGGGAAATCCCTCCCAGCAGCCTCAGGAGCAGCGGATTAAATATCCACAATCAACTTGATGTACCCTGCATCTGTGGAATACATGAATAGACAACGAATCATCCCAAACTGAGGTGGACTTTGAGAGCAAAATATATTATTTTTTCCCCTTTTCCTCTTTTTGTGAGGGTGTATGTGTATGCTTCTGTGTGAGATTTTGTCTGTACAGCTTTGCTTTCACCATTTGTCCTAGGGTTCTGTCCTTCCGTTTTTTTGTTTGTATTTTTGTTTTTACTTTTTAATTTTTTTCTTAATAATTATTATTTATTGTAATAACTTTATTTTACCTTACTTTATTTTATTTTATCCTGTTTCTTTCTATTTTTTCTCCCTTTTATTCTGAGCCGTGTGGATGAAAGGCTCTTGGTGCTCCAGCCAAGCGTCAGGGCTGTGCCTCTGAGGTGGGAGAGCCAACTTCAGGACACTGGTCCACAAGAGACCTCCCAGCTCCATGTAATATCAAACGGGGAAAATCTCCCAGAGATCTCCATCTCAACACCAACACCCAGCTTCCCTCAACGACCAGCAAGCTACAGCGCTGGACACCCTATGCCAAACAACTAGCAAGACAGGAACACAACCCCACCCATTAGCAGAGAGGCTGCCTAAAATCAAAATAAGGCCACAGACACCCCAAAACACACCACCAGACGTGGACCTGCCCACCAGAAAGACAAGATACAACCTCATCCACCAGAACACAGGCACTAGTCCCCTCCACCAGGAAGCCTACACAACCTATTGAACCAACTTCAGCCACTGGGGACAGACACCAAAAATAACGGGAACTACGAACCTGCAGCCTGCAAAAAGGAGACCTCAAACACAGTAAGATAAGCAAAATGAGAAGACAGAAAAACACACCACAGATGAAGGAGCAAGATAAAAACCCACCAGACCTAACAAATGAAGAGGAAATAGGCAGTCTACCTGAAAAAGAATTCAGAATAATGATAGTAAAGATGATCCAAAATCTTGGAAATAGAATAGACAAAATGAAAGAAACATTTAACAAGGACCTAGAAGAGCTAAAGATGAAACAAACAACAATGAACAACACAATAAATGAAATGAAAAATACTCTAGATGGGATCAATAGCAGAATAACTGAGGGAGAAGAACGGATAAGTGACCTGGAAGATAAAATAGTGGAAATAACTACTGCAGAGCAGAATAAAGAAAAAACAATGAAAAGAACTGAGGATAGTCTCAGAGACCTCTGGAACAACATTAAACACACCAACATTCGAATTATAGGGGTTCCAGAAGAAGAAGAGAAATAGAAAGGGACTAAGAAAATATTTGAAGAGATTATAGTTGAAAACTTCCCTAATATGGGAAAGGAAGTAGTTAATCAAGTCCAGGAAGCAGAGTCCCATACAGGATAAATCCAAGGAGCAATACTCCAAGACACATATTAATGGAACTGTCAAAAATTAAATACAAAGCAAGCATATTAAAAGCAGCAAGGGAAAAACAACAAATAACACACAAGGGAATCCCCATAAGGTTAACAGCTGATCTATCAGCAGAAACTCTGCAAGCCAGAAGGGACTGGCAGGACATATTTAAAGTGATGAAGGAGAAAAACCTGCAACCAAGATTACTCTACCCAGCAAGGATCTCATTCAGATTTGATGGAGAAATTAAAACCTTTAAAGAAAAGCAAAAGCTGAGAGAGTTCAGCACCACCAACCCAGCTTTACAACGAACGCTAAAGGAACTTCTCTAGGCAAGAAACACAAGAGAAGGAAAAGACCTACAATAACGAACCCAAAACAATTTAGAAAATGGGAATAGGAACATACATATTGATAACTACCTAAAATGCAAATGGACTAAATGCTCCCACCAAAAGACACATCAGCTGAATGGATACAAAAACAAGACCCATATATATGCTGTCTACAAGAGACCCACTTCAGACCTAGAGACACATACAGACTGAAACTAAGGCGATGGAAAAAGATATTCCATGCAAATGGAAAAAAAAATAAAGCTGGAGTAGCAATTCTCATATCAGACAAAATAGACTTTAAAATAAAGACTATTAGAAGAGACAAAGAAGGACACTACATAATGATCAAGGGATTGATCCAAGAAGAAGATATAACAATTGTAAATATTTATGCACCCAACAGAGGAGCACCTTATTACATAAGGCAAATACTAACAGCCATAAAAGGGGAAATTGACAGTAACACATTCATAGTAGGGTACGTTAACACCCCACTTTCACCAATGGACAGATCATCCAAAATGAAAATAAATAAGGGAACACAAGTTTTAAATGATACATTAAACAGGATGAACTTAACTGATATTTATAGGACACTCCATCCAAAAACAACAGAATACACATTTTTCTCAAGTGCTCATGGAACATTCTCCAGGATAGATCATATCTTGGGTCACAAATCAAGCCTTGGTAAATTTAAGAAAATTGAAATTGTATCAAGTATCTTTTCCCACCACAACACTATGAGACTAGATATCAATTACAGGAAAAGTTCTGTAAAAAACCCAAACACATGGAGGCTAAACAATACACTACTTAATAACCAAGTGATCACTGAAGAAATCAAAGAGGAAATCAAAAAATACCTAGAAACAAATGACAATGGAGACACGATGACCCAAAACCTATGGGATGCAGCAAAAGCAGTTCTAAGAGGGAAGTTTATAGCAATACAAGCCCACCTTAAGAAACAGGAAACATCTCAAATAAACAACCTAACCTTGCACCTAAAGCAATTAGAGAAAGAAGAACAAGAAAACCCCAAAGATAGCAGAAGGAAAGAAATAAAGATCAGATCAGAAATAAATGAAAAAGAAATGAAAGAAACAATAGCAAAGATCAATAAAACTAAAAGCTGGTTCTTTGAGAAGATAAACAAAATAGATAAACCATTAGCCAGACTCATCAAGAAAAAAAGGGAGAAGACTCAAATCAATAGAATTAGAAATGAAAAAGGAGAAGTAACAACTGACACTGCAGAAATACAAAAGATCATGAGAGATTACTACAAGCAACTCTATGCCAATAAAATGGACAACCTGGAAGAAATGGTCAAATTCTTAGAAATGCACAACTGCCGAGACTGAATCAGGAAGAAACAGAAAACACGAACAGACCAATCACAAGCACTGAAATTGAAACTGTGATTAAAAATCTGCCAACAAACAAAAGCCCAGGACCAGATGGCTTCACAGGCGAATTCTATCAAACATTTACAGAAGCACTAACACCTATCCTTCTCAAACTCTTCCACAATATAGCGGAGGGAGGAACACTCCCAAATTCACTCTATGAGGCCACCATCACCTTGATACCAAAACCAGACAAGGATGTCACAAAGAAAGAAAACTACAGGCCAATATCACTGATGAACATAGATGCAAAAATCCTCAATAAAATACTAGCAAACAGAATCCAACAGCACATTAAAAGGATCATACACCATGATCAAGTGGGGTTTATTCCAGGAATGCAAGGATTCTTCAATATATGCAAATCAATCAATGTGATAAACCATATTAACAAATTGAAGGAGAAAAACAATATGATCATCTCAATAGATGCAGAGAAAGCTTTCAACAAAATTCAACACCCATTTATGATAAAAACCCTGTAGAAAGTAGGCACAGAGGGAACTTTCCTCAACATAATAAAGGCCATGTATGACAAACCCACAGCCAACATCATCCTCAATGGTGAAAAACTGAAAGCATTACCACTAAGATCAGGAACAAGACAAGGTTGCCCACTCTCACCACTATTATTCAACATACTTTTGGAAGTTTTAGCCACAGCAATCAGAGAAGAAAAGGAAATAAAAGGAATCCAAATCGGAAAAGAAGAAGTAAACCTGTCACTGTTTGCAGGTGACATGATACTATACATAGAGAATCCTAAAGATGCTACCAGAAAACTACTAGAGCTAATCAATGAATTTGGTAAAGTAGCAGGATACAAAATTAATGCACAGAAATCTCTGGCATTCCTATACACTAATGATGAAAAATCTGAACGTGAAATTAAGAAAACACTCCCATTTACCACGGCAACAGAAAGAATAAAATATCTAGGAATAAACCTACCTAAGGAGACAAAAGACCTGTATGCAGAAAATTATAAGACACTGATGAAAGAAATTAAAGATGATACAAATAGATGGAGAGGTATACCATGTTCTTGGATTGGAAGCATCAACATTGTGAAAATGACTCTACTACCCAAGGCAATCTACAGATTCAATGCAATCCCTATCAAACTACCACTGACATTTTTCACAGAACTAGAACAAAAAAATTCACAGTTTGTATGGAAACACAAAAGACCCCGAATAGCCAAAGCAATCCTGAGAATGAAAAACGGAGCTGGAGGAATCAGGCTCCCTGACTTCAGACTATACTACAAAGCTACAGTATTCTAGACAGTATGGTACTGGCACAAAAACAGAAAGATAGATCAATGGAACAGGATAGAAAGCCCAGAGATAAACCCACGCACATATGGTCACCTTATCTTTGATAAAGGAGGCAGGAATGTAGAGTGGAGAAAGGACAGCCTCTTCAATAAGTGGTGCTGGGAAAACTGGACAGGTACATGTAGAAGTATGAGATTAGATCACTCCCTAACACCATACACAAAAATAAGCTCAAAATGGATTAAAGACCTAAATGTAAGGCCAGAAACTATCAAACTCTTAGAGGAAAACATAGGCAGAACACTCTATGACATAAATCACAGAAAGATCCTTTTTGACCCACCTCCTAGAGATATGGAAATAAAAACAAAAATAAACAAATGGGACCTAATGAAACTTCAAAGCTTTTGCACAGCAAAGGAAACCATAAACAAGACTAAAAGACAACCCTCAGAATGGGAGAAAATATTTGCAAATGAAGCAACTGACAAAGGATTAATTTCCAAAATTTACAAGCAGCTCATGCAGCTCGATAACAAAAAAACAAACAACCCAATCCAAAAATGGGCAGAAGATCTATATAGACATTTCTCCAAAGAAGATATACAGACTGCCAACAAACACATGAAAGAATGCTCAACATCATTAATCATTAGAGAAATGCAAATAAAAACTACAATGAGATATCACCTCACACCAGTCAGAATGGCCATCATCAAAAAATCTAGAAACAATAAATGCTGGAGAGGGTGTTGAGAAAAGGGAACACTCTTGCACTGCTGGTGGGAATGTGAATTGGTACAGCCACTATGGAGAACAGTATGGAGGTTCCTTAAAAAACTACAAATAGAACTACCATATGACCCAGCAATCCCACTACTGGGCATATACCCTGAGAAAACCATAATTCAAAAAGAGTCATGTACCAAAATGTTCATTGCAGCTCTATTTACTATAGCCCGGAAATGGAAACAACCTAAGTGTCCATCTTCGGATGAATGGATAAAGAAGATGTGGCACATATATACGACGGAATATTACTCAGCCATAAAAAGAAACAAAATTGAGCTATTTGTAGGGAGGTGGATAGACCTAGAATCCGTCATACAGAGTGAAGTAAGTCAGAAAGAGAAAGACAAATACCGTATGCTAACACATATATATGGAATTTAAGGGGAAAAAAATGTCATGAAGAACCGAGGGGTAAGACAGGAATAAAGCCACAGACCTACTAGAGAACGGACTTGAGGATATGGGGAGGGGGAAGGGTGAGCTGTGACAAAGCGAGAGAGAGGCATGGACATATATACACTACCAAACGTAAGGTAGATAGCTAGTGGGAAGCAGCCGCATAGCACAGGGAGATCAGCTCGGTGCTTTGTGACCGCCTGGAGGGGTAGGATAGGGAGGGTGGGAGGGAGGGAGATGCAAGAGGGAAGAGATATGGGAACACATGTATATGTATAATTGATTCACTTTGTTATAAAGCAGAAACTGACACACCACTGTAAAGCAATTATACCCCAATAATGATGTTAAAAAAAAAATCACATGAGCTATAAAGAAATAAGCATAAAGAACATTTATATTTTCTCCTTAATATTCATGATAGTGGTTTTAAAAGATGACTCTACTGTCATACCTTGATTTCATTTTATTATTATTAAAGTCATTATTATCATTATGATGATGATGAGGACAATATTATTTCAGTTGCCGTGACCACCTCATTTGTGGTGACATTTCTTTTCAAGACAGCAGAGGGTGCTCTTCTATTAAGATATTACACTATCCACCAGGTAATCTGTTTCAAGACGTTTATGGAATAGCAAGAAATATATTTTAATAAAATTATTATCTTTATGGTTTTCTTCAATTTGCTATTTTCAAAGGAGATCATTTCTTGAATTTAGGCATCAGTAGTATTCCTGTCCATCCAGTCATCCTTTAAAATGTAGTGAAAGCTACAGACCTGCTAAGAAAGATGATCTACTCACATATACATTAAAAAAAAAAAAAAATTTGATGAAGAATTTAAGGAGATACTAAAAAAAGTTGGAATTTTTACAAACTATACCCAGTAATTTTTCAGAGACAGTTTTAAAAATAATATTTTTCTTATAGAAAATTTCAAACATAAAAAAGTAGAAAAAATAAAATGATGAACTCATAATCCCTCATTCTTCTCCACTACCAACCCCCCTAAATACACACTGGATGATCCTGAACACAGTTCCAATCATCATAGTAATCGTGTCATAAATTTTGTATATATCTAAAAAGGATAAGAACTTAAACAAAACCATAACCAGATAGTACCAGTATCACACCTTAAAAAATGAATAATAATTCCTTAATATTATTAAACATCATTATAATTTTTCACAATTTTTTACATTTATTGGTTCAATGTATCTAGACAAAGGTGTACACACTGCATTTGATTATTATGTCTCTGAGTCACTTTTAATTTATAGGTCACTTCTCTTTTTTATTTCCTTTCAAATTTTTTTAAAGAAATTAAATTTACCTTATTGAGCCTTGCTACTGAAAGTGTGGTCCATGGATCAGCAGCATTGATAACTCCTGAAAGCTTATTATAAGTAAGAATCTCAAGCCCACCCCAAATTACTAAATCAGAATTTGTATTTTAACAAGGTCTTTGGGCAGCTTATACATACGTTAAAGTTTGTGAAGTACTTCTGTAGAGTTTCTTACAGTACAGATTACAGTGTATTAACAACTCTGATGTCATTTAGCATGCTCCTCTGTCTCCTGCATTTCTTGTTAACTGTAATTAAATTTGGAAGATTGAACTGATTGAATTTTAACTTCTTGACAGGACTACTTCTAAGTGTTTTGTGTATTTTACTGGGAGGATCATAATGTTCAATTTTATCACTTTTTTTGTTAGCTGTCACTGATCATCATTGCCTTTGCCTATTAATTTATTTAAAGGTTTACAAAATGATATGGTAATTTTATCATTCTTTCTTTTATTAACTGAGATAATTTTATAAGGAGAAAATTTTTCCACATCTACTATTTTATTGCATTTGATCTAAAATTTATACAGAAAATATAAGTTAAGTGTTTACCCTCTCCCTTCCCCCCTGCTTTTCAATCAGTTTTCAGAATAATGAATTAGTTCTCAAGTATGTTCCAAAGATGTCCAAAACTGGTGTGTGTTTTTTTGAAGTATAATTATGAACTCATAGGATTGTTTAAATTATACTGGATGGATTAATTGACCAAATGTTATTATTATTGATTATTCAGTCATTTTGTTAATTATTCAGTTGTTAGTCTTACCGATTCTCAATTTGTCCCAATTTTTGCTATTGAGATACACTTCATGCTGTCTCCTGATTCCTTTTGACATGATGATGCTCTCAATATTCTTTGATAGTTTTCCTTGCTTTCTGTTATCACAAAATATTCCAAGCTTATCCTGTACATTTCCTGTCCCAGTCCTGAAATCAACCATTTTTCCAGGGACTCTTAGTTTGACTTAGTAGGAAATGGTATTTAGAGATCAGAATCTGAGCACTAATGGTGCTCATGGCTACTGAATAGCCATTGTTTATTGTTTCTAGGATGTTTTACTGAACCGTACAAAGAAATGCACATTTATAAGAATATATATCTTGAGTTTATATGAATAATTTCAAATACAAATTTATTAATACAGAATTTTTGGTTAACTTCTCTAATTTTATATTTATACCATTTTTATTATGAAAACTCTTAATTCTTAATGATATTAACATAATCATTTATTGTTTTATCCTACTACACTTACAAAATTATATTAGAATAATAATACAAAATTATTACTAATGATATAATTATTGAAAACAGTTTTAAGTTTTTTTGTTTTCTTTTAAAGTTATTTTTTTCTTAGGGTATATCCTGCTAAAAATGTACAAATTACCATGCTTTAAAGTAATCTGAAATAATTCCCATTTATGCAATTATGCCACCAACTGAACACAGGTTTATTTATTTCATTTTGCTTTTCATTTTTAGGAATGTTTTTTATTTTCATTTTGATTTAATTTTGTCTTACAGATGTAGATAATTTTCACTGTTCCAAAGTCAAATAACAAAACTAGATATATTCTATTTTTAAAAAAAATATTCCTGGGTTGATTTTACAACACAGGACAACAGCTAAGTCAGGTCAAAAGTGTACATGTTCCAGGGCAAAATGCCGCCAAAATAGGAAACCTGGGCTTTTTTCTTGTTCCTTAAAATGAGATGCAGGACAGCTAAACTTATTTTCTACAACATACACTAATTATTTTAGAAAGTATTTGTGTATGTAATTTACAGTCTTTTGCTAGGCTGTGAACAAACCATGAGACATGCTGTGAACAATCCTGCCACACTGATGGGGGCTTAGTTCATGAAGGGAAGAGAGGCAAGTCTATATTATGTATATCATACTTAATGAATACATTATATATAATTATTTCATCTTTCTATTTATTCTTTTTCTCCTCATTAAAATGAGAAAGTTGAGTCACATGATCTTTTAAATCCTTTTCAGCAGTGAAATTCTGCTCTATTCTAACTGTGGTAGGCAGTTTCCAAAGATGGCCACCATCAGTGCCTTCCCTCCCTGTAGGAGCGTACTGCTCCTTGTACTGAAATGGAATCTAATTCCCTTCTCTTTGAATCTGGGCTGGCCTTAGAGACTTCCTTGGCCTATAGCATATGGTAGAAGTCAAGTTCTAGTACTCCCAAGGAAGAGCCATAAGAAACCTTTCAGCTTCAGCCTATGACTTTTTTTTTTTTTTTTTTTTTTTTTTTTTTTTTTTTGCGGTACGCGGGCCTCTTACTGTTGTGGCCTCTCCCGTTGTGGCGCACAGGCTCTGGACGCGTAGGCTCAGCGGCCATGGCTCACAGGCCTAGCCGCTCCATGGCATGTGGGATCTTCCCAGACTGGGGCACGAACCCGTGTCCCCTGCATCGGCAGGCGGACTCTCAACCACTGCGCCACCAGGGAAGCCCCAGCCTATGACTCTTGAAACACTAGTCTGGAGGAAGCCAGTCTCCAAGTAAGAAATCCAGTTATCCTGGGACTATCCTGCTGTGAGGAAGCCCAAGCAAGCTGCATGGAGCAAATACATGGAGAAACAGAAATGCCCAGCCAGCCCTCATCTGTTCCTCTCATCTCAGCTTAGGCATCAGACATGTGAGTTAAAAAGCCTCATTATCTATCAAGCTTAGTCAAGCCTTCAGATGACTCCAGCCTCACCTGCCATCTGACAGCAACCACATGACAGACTCCAAGCAATAGCTGTCTGAAAGATCCCAGTCAACCCACAGAAACACAAAAAACACTAATATATTATTGTTTAAGCACTAATTCTTGGGGTGAAATTGGTGTTACAGTACACAAGCAAGATGACATATGATAATTGCTATAAGAAAAAGTAATCAAAATGCACAAAAGAAGATAAGACTAATTTTGACTGTGGGGAATGAGGACTATTTTTTAGCAGAGAAGGTATTTGAGTTAGGTCTTGAGGGTAAGAAAACACCTTGAGGAAACACATGGGGACAGAGTATATAGAGAATTTCTGGTGAAGGCTTATTATCAAAAGCCCTTTAATATAAAGTTTAAAAGTAAAATTATGACTATTTCTTATTGTTTCAAGAGCATACCATAAAATTAAAAAAAAACTCAATGAAATCGAAATATAGTCTAATTGCATATTCATTTCTTTATGGTGGGTCTGATTTTAACTAAGAATAGCATGTAGAGTATTGAATGCAGAGGACTGTCCACATAACTTTCAAATAGTTTTTTAATTCATGCTATTTCTCTCAGCCCCTCCCCTTTATAAGAGACAGAATTGGACACTTGCCTTGAGTGCTGATATTCTAGTTTCACATGCTTAGAATCCAGATAAGTAGGTATAAATTGCTTATATTTGGAAGAAAATCACTGAGTCTGATTAAGCTCCAAGAAAGACCATCCCATCTCTGCCTGGACTAGGATGTGAGAGATAACTTTAGGTATCAACTTTTGTTTTGCTTTGTTTTGTTTTAGTTTATCAGTGTATCATGCATATTTTTCATGTCATTAAATGTTGTTGTGAAAAATGATTTATATTGGCTAAGTATTATCCCATCCTTGTGCCTTTATCACATATAACCATTCCCCCATAGATGGACATTTAAGTTATGAGTTTTTCTTTTTTTATAAATAATTTGTGATGACCATCCTACAGCAAACAAGTCGTGCACATTCATTATTTTTTCCTTAGGAAATTAATAGATGATCTCAATGTACCTTTTAATCCTGAGTGTCTATGAAAAGAAATAAAAGGCATAAAATAATAAAATTGGCTATAGTTGAGGATAGATAGTAATTTAAAACACAATACCACCATCCTTTTCCCCTAATCATTATTTCTCTTCCACTTGGTTCCAGACATAGTGCTATAAATCTTAAAATAAAAAAAAAAACAAATTTGAAAGAGCTGAATTTTAAAAGTTCTGAATTATAGATTCTACAATCTAGAGTCAAACTTTGTAATAGTTACTCTGAAATACTTTTAGGCAGTTTAGTATACAGCACATTCTTTCAGAACTACTGGCTTAAGATCTAACTATACTGGAGCCCTGATATATATATATAAATATATATATGGAACAAAATATTTAGGTAAAATTTCCTAAATAATTATAGGCCACACACTATCCTTAGTATTCTCAAAATTGATGCTGATAATTATAGATTTATCACCCTGTGTTTTATTTCCAGGTCTCTGACACAGGGACATTTACTGTGTTTTCTCTTTCCCTTTTTTTCTCCTATGCACTGATTTTGCAGAAATTGCCTTCATCTTTATCACTCTTCACCATATGCAATTTTCAAGTCTTATTGTGGCAATAAAAGTATTTCATGCAGGTTTTTAAAAAAATTAAGTTCTTTGTTAAGAGTTCTTCAAGACATAAATTCAAAGGAATGATACAGCTGGTGACTTTAGGCTTTAGACACATTAGTTGGAACAGATGATTTGGAGCCAGTTGGTATTTAGAGCACATCATGAAGAGAGGACAAACTCTGCAAAAGCAAAATGTTCCAGGTCCTTAGAGCTAGAAAAGAAATGATTCTTAGGACTTACTTTCATCAATGGTGCATGATATCCAATATCACCTAGAACTAGGCACTCAAATTCTCCAGCATTCACTCTCCTTTTTTAATTCAGTAGATATCTGGAGACCGTGATATCAAGTTTTAACAATTTCATATTATTGTCCTAATTTACTAATAAGAAAGCTAAGGTTAGAGCAGGGGTCCCCAAACCCCAGGCCACAGACCAGTACCAGTCCATGGCCTGTTAGGAACCAGGCCACACAGCAGGAGGTGAGCAGCAGGCAAGCAAGCAAAGCTTCATCTGTATTTACAGCCGCTCCCCATCACTCACATTACTGCCTGAGCTCGCCTCCTGTCAGATCAGCACTGGCATTAGATTCTCATAGGAGCGTGAAACCCACTATGAATTGCACATGCGAGGGATCTAGGTTGTATGCTCCTTAGGAGAATCTAATGCCTGGTGATCTGAGGTGGAGCTGAGGCAATGATGCTAGAACTGGGGAGTGGCTGCAAATACAGATTATCATTAGCAGAGAGGTTTGACTGCACTGAGACCACAATAAATCAATTGCTTGCAGACTCATATCAAAACCCTATCAGTGAGTGTCAAGGGAAAACAAGCTCAGGGCTCCCACTGATTCTGCATTATAGTGAATTGTATAATTATTTCATTATATATTACAATGTAATAATAATAGAAATAAAGTGCACAATAAATGTAATGTGCTTGAATCATCCCCAAACCATTCCCCTTCCCTGGTCTGTGGAAGAATTGTCTTCCACAAAACTGGTCCCTGGTGCTAGAAAGTTTAGGGGCCTCTGGGTTAGAGGGTCTAAGTGACTTCCCAAGTTCACCAACTAGCAAGTAACAGAGTCAGACTTGAAGTTAGGCCATTCTGACTCCAGAGCCTGAACTCAGAAACTACTCTCTAAACACTCTGATCCAGGCTCCTCAATCATTGCCTAATGTGCCAGAACTTAATGTCTTAATGCCAGTCAAAATTAAACACACTAATTTAAAATCTGTTATTTATTGTTGTTGTGTTAAAATAACTGTAAATTGGTGGAAATTGACAGTTTTTCATGTCTTAGATGTTTTTTCATTATTTAAAAAAATCTAAAATAAGCTGCATTGAGAAACCAACATTTGAAATGAAACATAAAAATCAATCATTGTCAGTACTGTATACCAAATGCTATTTACCTTTATCTATATGCTAGAAAAAGTAATCTTGAATTACCAACATGGAGTTGAAAAACAAGAAATAAAGGACTTTAGGAGCTTTTTAGAACAATGACATCATCAACAACAGCAATCTAATCTACTGATGTTCCACAGTATTTTTTTAGTATCTTTCTTCATTGTTATGGTAAAATTTATATCACCCTAACAATATAAACCTCCATTATTACTGTACCATAAAATAGAAACTTTAAGTGCTTTAAAATTAGTCAAAAAGCCAAAGCTTGTCTTATCATTTACTTTTAATTCAGTATGCTTTAAGAGTAATTAACCTAAAGGCAAATTTTTGGTTGGCATTTGCCATCATCATTATCTACTTTCATCAAAAATATTCATAGGTCTTCCCTGGTGGTGCAGTGGTAGAGAGTCCACCTGCCGATGCAGGGGACATGGGTTCATGCCCCGGCCCAGGAGGATCCCACATGCCGCGGAGCGGCTGGGCCCATGAGCCATGGCCGCTGAGCCTGCGCGTCCAGAGCCTGTGCTCCGCAACGGGAGAGGCCACAACAGTGAGAGGCCCGCGTATCGCAAAAAAAAAAAAAATATATATATATATATATATATTCATAAAATGTACAGGCTGACCTTTATTCAGTATTTAAATATTGTCATTTATTCTGGGATTTTCTTGTTTCCATGAGAATTAATTTCATTTAATGTTCTTCTTTCCTGATATACAGATATATCCCAGATAAGTATTTGTAATATCTGAAAAAAAAATCTTAGTAGTAATTTCCTCTCTAGTTACTTTGTATCTCTTTTAAAATATACTGCTGTAGTATGTGAGCAACTTTAACAGAAATTCTCAAAATTCAGTTCTATAAGCGTCATATCACTTATTAAAATCTAACATATGAAAGTTATGGTATCATTTTTTAAAAATCAATGTTGACAAATGTAAAATAGATAGCTAATGGGAAGCATAGCTGCATAGCACAGGGAGATCAGCTTCGTGCTTTGTGACCACCTAGAGGGATGGGATAGGGAGGGAAGGAGGGAGGCGCAAGAGGGAGGGGATATGGGGATATATGTATACATATAGCTGATTCGCTTAGTTATACAGCAGAAACTAACACAACATTGTAAAGCAATTATACTCCAATAAAGATGTTAAAAAAATCAAGGTTGAACCACCAGAAAAATGAATTTTAAGGGACATCTGTGTCAAGAAAAATGGGATAAAAGTCCTTTTCTCTATTCCTTCTGTTAAGTACAGCTAAAAACCCTGAACATTATATGTAAAACAAACATAAGAAGACTCTGAAAGGTAGAGAGAAAAAGGCCAGCCAGCTAGGAAACTCAGTGACCTACAGAACAACACAGCATTAAATTTCCTAAGTTTTCTTTTTGTTTTATACTTTCTGGACAGGGTGCCAAAGAAAATGACACCCTGGAAATGCAAATGAGTACACCAAAAAGCCCCTTCAAAAGTCAAATGATCTGAGACAAAGGATCAGGATAGGGGTAGCCTAGCAAGACAGAAAATTTTTAGACAAATAACTGCTCTATTTCAGCCAAATACCACAGAAAAAACAGGGGCTACACCCAAAAGCCAAGGCCAAGTAGGAGTTTAGACTGCTCCCTTTCTCGGCTACAATGAGATGCTCCAACCTCCCTGCTGGGGTGGTGTCAGAGAAAATCCAATAGAGACCCAGAATTTTCATCCCCTTGTGACAGTAACAAGCTCAAACATCCAAGGTGTCAATGGAGGCCACATGGGGAGCCTGGACTTCCACTCCTCCCTTGTAGTAACAAAGTGTGTCCTCCCTCTCCTGCCAGGATGGTATCAGAGGAGGTCTAATGGAGAGTCAGAACTTTTACCATTTCTAGCAGTAGCAGGGCCATCTTTACCACATAGTGTCAGTGGATGGCACATGGCAGCCTTGACTCTCCTCAGAGATATCAGCAGAGGCTTACTGGGAAGCCAGAAGTTCCACTGCCATCCAGTAGCAAGAAGGAAATCCCCTGGAAGGTATAAATAGAGGCTGAGCTAGGAACTTGGACTTCTACCCCAATTGGCAATAAGAGGTGTTGTCTACTCTTCCCTTTACCAGAGTGGTGTCAAAGGAGGCCTGCTAAAACAAAACATTAAAATAAGACCTTGAGTCTCATAAAATAACACCACGAATGCCCAGGTTTCAATTGAAAATCACTCTTCACACCAAGAACCAGAAAAATTCTAACATGAATGAGAAAAGACAATCAACAGACAACATCAAAATGGTACAGATGTTAGAATTATCTAAGAAGGATTTTTGCAGCCATAATAAAAATGTTTCAATGAGCAATACAAACATGCTTGAAACAAATTTTACCAAGAAATAAAAAGTCTTAGAAAAAACAGAAGATATAAAAAGAGCCAAATGAAAATTTCAAAAATGGAAAAATATAATAACTAAGATATTTTAAAAGCTCTCAAGGAATGACCTCAAAAGTAGAATGCAGAGTTTAGATGAATCAGGGAACTTAAAGATAAAACAACAGAAATTACCCATTCTTAACAGTACAGACAAAATAGAACAACAAAGAAAGAAAAGAGACTTAGGGAACTGTGGGACCACAACAAGAGATCTAACATTTATGTCATCAGACTCCAGGAAGGAGAAAAATAAAAGAGAAGAGATGAAAAGATATTCGAAGAAATAATGGTTGACAATTTCTTAAATTTGACAAAGACATAAAAAACGAATTCAAAAATCTGAATGAATCCTAAGCAGAATAAATCAAAGAAATCTACACTAAGGCCATCATAGTCAAACTTGTCAACACAAAAGACAACATAAAAATCCTGAAAGCAGGGAAAGAGAAATGATACATTATCTATAGGGGAAAATAATTCGATTTTTCATCAGAAACCATGGATACCAGAAAGAAGTGGCACAGCATTTTTTAAGTGCTAAAAAATCCAACTTTTAACACTGAAATCTATATCCAGTGAAAATACCCTTTAAGAATGAAGAAAAAATCGGGTCTTCCCTGGTGGCACAGTGGTTAAGAATCCGCCTGCCAATTCAGGGGACATGGGTTCAATCCCTGGTCCAGGAAGATCCCATATGCTGTGGGGCAACTAAGCCCGTATACCACAACTACTGAACCCGCGCTCCACAACTACTGAAGCCTGCGTGCCCTAGAGCCTGCGCACTGCAACTACTGAGCCCATGTGCCACAACTATTGAAGCCTGTGTACCCTAGGGCCTGTGTGCCACAACTACTGAGCCCACGTGCTGCAACTACCGAAGCTCGCATGCCTAGAGCCCATGATCCGCAACAAGAGAAGCCACTGCAATGAGAAGCCCACGCACCACAACGAAGAGTAGCCCCAGCTCGCCACAACTAGAGAAAGCCTGCGCACAGCAACGAAGACCCAATGCAGCCAAAAAATAAATAAAATTTAAAAAAAAAAGAATGAAGGGAAAATCAAGACTTTTTCACATGAAGCAAAGATAAGAGAATTTGTCACCTAAAAGAATGACTAATATCTGTTCTCTAGACAAAAGAAAAATTTTTAAAAATCTTAGGACATCAGGAAGGTAGAAAGAAAAACAGAAAAAGTAAAAATGCATTTCCTCTCCTCTTGAATTTTTTAAATGATGTTTGATGGTTGAAGCAAAAATTATAATGCTGTTTGATGTGGTTCTCAATGTATATAAAGGAAATACTTAAAATAATTATAAATAGGGGAGGGTAAAGAAAGGTAAGGTTTCTATATTTTACTTAAATTGATAAAATATTGATACCAATAGACCATGATAAGATATGTATAACAATGTAATACCTAAAATGCTAGATAAATCAAAATGGAATTCTAAAAAAAAGTTCAGTTTAATTCACCAATAAGAAGGCATGAAAACAAAGAAATGAAAAATAGAACAGAAAATAAAAGAGATAATAGCAGATTTAAAACCTAACAAATCAATACTTACATTAAATGTAAATGATGTAAATACAATCAAAAGACAGTTGCAGAGGTTGCAGAGTGTATTGAAAAGTATCACCTATCTGTTGTCTACAGAAAACTCACATCAAATGTAATGATATAGGCAAGTAGAAAGAAAGATAATAGAAAAAGATATATCATGCAAATATTAATTTTAAAAAAGCAAGAGTGACTAGATTAATAGCAGGTAAAGTAGGTATCAGATTAAAAAAAAATACCAGAAATAGTGAGGGACATTACATAATGATAAAGGGTCTATTCATCAATAATACATAGCAATCCTAAGTGCATTTGCACAAAACATCAGAGCTACTATATGTGAGGCAAAAACTGATAGAACGGAAAGGAGAAATAGACAAATCCACAAATCAACATCCTTCTTCAAACAACTGATAGAACAACTAGACAGAAATCAGCAAGGATACAGAAGTACTCAACACCACCATCAACGAACAGGGTCTTATCAACACTTATAGAACAATCCACTCTAGATCAGCAAAATGCACAGTCAGTCGTCCCTCAGTATCTGAGGGGTATTGATTTCAGGACCACCCATAGATACCAAAATCCAAGGATGCTCAATTTCCTTATATAAAATGGTGTAGTATTTGCATGTAACCTACATATCCTCCTGTCTACTTTAAATCATCTCTAGATTACTTAAAATGCCTAATACAGTGTAAATACTATGTAAATGGTTGTAAATAAAATGTAAATGCTACGTAGATAGTTGTAAATACAAAATAAATTCCATGTAAATAGTTGCTGACAAGAGACAAATTCAAGTTGTGCTTTTTGGAAATTTCTGAGAGTTTTTTTTATTTTTAATATTTTCTATCTAAAGTTAGTTGAATACATGGATGTGGAACCCCCATGGATAAGGAGGGCTGACTATACTTTTCAGGCACCCACAAGATATATATGAAGATAGGCTGTATCCTGGGTCATAAAACAAACCTTAACATTTTTAAAAAAATTGAAATCATACAAAGCGTGTTATTCAACCACAATGAACAAACTGGGAATCAATAGCTAAAGAGTAACGGGAGGGACTTCCCTAGCGGCCCAGTGATTAAGACTTCGCCTTCCAATGCAGAGGGTGTAGGTTCAATCCCTGGTCAGGGAGCTAAGATCCCACATCCCTCAGGGTAAAAATAAACACCCAAAAACATAAAACAGAAGCAATATTGTAACAAACTCAATAAACACTTGAAAAATGGTCCACATCCAAAAAAATCTTAAAGAAAAGAATAATGGGAAAATCTCTCAATGCTTGGGCAAAACAAATATTAAAACCTTGGTGAATATGTTCATGTCTGTTAGTGTTTTCTGTTATGTTTAGCAAGTCCCAGAAATGTCATTTAATTTTGAAAATTAGTGCATTTATTCCTATATGATAAATTTATGTGTTCATATCATTACATTAAGTAGTAAATTTGTTACTTTATATCTATGGCTATTAAAATATATATAACTATATTTTATCAAAGTCATCTAAGTAATATACAAGGAGTACTGTAGTACAATGTGTTAAGTACTGGTTAAGATGCATAGGATACGGCAGTGAGGAATATAAAAAAAGGAAATCCTTGCTCTTGAGGGGCTTGTATTCCAGTGGAGATAATGTGACTATCAAATTCATTAATTAACTGATTCATTAATTAATAAAATGGTAAGATAGATGGTGATAACAATATGGAAAAATTTAAAAATAGGGCAGAATAACTGAGATTGAGAGCAGGGGATAGAAGCAGGGAAACAGATTACAATATTAAAATAAAAGTGGTCATGGTAGGCTTCCTTGAGGTGGTGAAATCTGAGCAGAAACTTGAAGGAGGCGTAGATAATTAGCAAGCAGTTTATGGGGGGTGAGGACTCCAATCAGGGGCTTGGCATCCAGACGAGCATCCAGACAAGCAGGTAGCACGGGGGCAGAATAGATGGATTGAAATGGGTCAGAGGAAGAGGAGATGAGGAGGTCAGGAAGGCATAGGCAGTCAGATGTTTTAGGCCTTGTTAGCCTTTGAAAAGACTTTTACTTGGCTTTTACTCTGAGGTCAAAGGGAAGCCATTACAAAGTTCTGAGGCAGAGGACTAACACAATCTAAATTACATTTGAAAAGACACTCTGGTAAGATTAGAAGCAAGGGAACATGTCAGGAGCTCCTGCAGTTAATCCCTCCCCAGGGATGACGGTGGCCTGGACCAGTGTGAGGACACTGAGGTAGTATAAGTATACTACCTTGTATAAAACTAATATGTTTGAAAATATAATGAAATTATGAATTCTACGAAAAAAATTGATAGTTTTACTTTTGCTGTGGGCAAGATGCAGGTAGGCTTCCAAAACTGATTCTGAATTCTAGGTCTAGTTATCTGTGCAAATGTAATGTCTCTACACTTTATTTGCATAATCAGTTAAATGAGAATGTTTCCTAAGGGGTTTCTAAATTCCCTTTCAGCTTTGAGATTTACAAAATAGGTTATTATTCTGAGTGAGCCAAAATTAACTTTAGTCAGAATAGATGCTGTCAGGCAACTCTGTAATTTTTCATTCTTTTAGTACTCATTTATAGCAGACTATGAACCTCTTGGAAAAGTGAGGAAAATATACAGAAAATATTGGCCTTCTTTTCATAGTACTAGACATTAGGATTGTCCTGTTTTGAATAGGCAATGGTCTTTCAACTTCTTTGTTGCTCTGTCATAAAATTATGATTTATTCCTCGTTTGCTATCTCTGTTTCCAGTATTATGTTTCTCAAAACATTATGGTCAACATGGATCAGAAGTGGAAGATTTAACGCTAAGTAATGTTTTAGTGTAACTAGAAAAATGTACAAAGCACTAATTTTGTCATGTTCTCCTCCAGACATTCTCATGGTTTTCCCCATTATGTGAGATCTATTTAACTGAACAAGCTAAGTGTAACTAAAACTGTTCATCACTCAGCAAATATCTACTGAATCCTTATTATGTAGCAAGCACAGTCCTAATCAGTAGGGAAGCTATGCTGAGCTGCAATCCCTCCTCTTAAGAATCTCACTGTATGATCAGGAAGACAATTTAATATACATCTAAATATAATGTATGTGATTAAGTGCTACTCTAAGAGGCAGTACAACGAAAGTAAGCCCCAGCACTTAGATGTGACAGTGTGCCATGCATGCAACTTCTCCAGGCCTCAGTATCTTCACCTAGAAATAAAGATACAAGGGTTCTTTCAAGATTGAATGAGAGTACTACGTGCATGGCCCATAATAAGTGTTCAGTAAAACTGGTTATTGTTATTATTGTTATATTATTATTTTAATAGAAGTTTAAGACCGACTGTCTGTGAAAGTACAGAGGCAGGATCATTGCCCTCTTGAATGTCTAGACACTACATCCTCATCAGGCAACAAAGCCTGAAGGAGGCAGGGCGGATTGAAAGTTTAGAATCAAGTAAAGCCAAGTGTTCAAATCTCACCCTGGCCATAGTTTCTGTGACCTTGGCAACTTAGTAAACTTTTCAGAGTCTTAGGTTTTTTCCTGTATAAATGGAGACAACCTACCTTGAAGTGTTTAGGAGAATATATGCAAAGATATTATCTAAAGTGCTTAGTATAGGGCCCAACATATGACGAGTTTTCTATAAAAGGCAGCAAATCTGATGATGATGATAATGATGATGATGAAAGTAGGTAAGGCATAAATAAGGACTCCAAAGTCTAATGCAAGTTCAGTGATAATTCATTTACTTCTAGGTGTATTAAATCTTGACTCAGTATTCAACTGCTTTACAGGCTCATTTGTTTCTCAAAGTCTCCATTCTTATTCAGATTTAATCACTGAGAGTCTTACTATAGACCTTGCTTCACTTAGGAAGGAAGGGACACTGAAGAACAAACTGAGTAGAACAAAATCCCTGTATATTCCCCATTATTAGCACAGACAGCTTCTTTTAAACCCATATCATATTGAGTTTTACCTTTTGAATCTTAAAGTTAGAAGTCATAAATTCTTATCATCTGTCTCCATGTTCAAATACTAAGACTGTCACGTTGCCACATTTCTGGGAGGAAGGGGCCCTTGGGTTATTGTAAAACTAGAAGGTTATGATGTACAGTTTACGCTAATGAAGGTAGGCTTCCAGTTAGGAAGTGGAGTCACTCCCTGCGGTGAGGCCGTTAAGTAGCCAGCAATGAGACATGTCTATAATTAGAGAGGCATTAGGCATTAGTGATCCCCATGACCAGGGCGCCTGTGCCCAATGGACTAGTCAGACTGGCTGGCTACCCACCCAAAGCTATTTCCTCCATTATTCAAAGTCAGAAGCAGTGTAATGAAGGGCGGGCTAACAAATTCCATTGAGCTGAACTTATCCTGTCAAAAAAAAAAAAAATACGGTTTCTGAAAAATAGACTTGAAAGCTGCATATGCTTAGAGTAAAACTATAACAAAACAAAACAAAAATCCATGGTATCTAGGAAAGCAGCAGTTTGATAAGGTAAAACAAGGCAAAAACAAACCTCAAAACTGTGGGTAGCATATCATAGAGTATTATCACACCATTATTCATTTTAATCATTTCTAGGATCTGAAAATAGAAAAGCTAAGAAAACTTGTAAGTCATTACATTTTTATGGAATATATATTTGTTAAAAAATGCAGAAAGTGTTCATTGTTAGGGATCCTTGTATAATCAGCAAGGCTGATAAGCCTAGAATATTTTGAAAATATGAGCTCTGGAAAAGATGGCAGAAATGCTAGTTTACCTTCATTGTTTTACAGATGAAAAACTTCAAAGCTGAGGAGGAACCGAAGGAGAATTAATGTAACCACAGCTATTATTAATTAAAATACATTCTGTACATTTTTAGTTTTATTTAATTTCCATTCTTTGCCTTATTTGACCCTCAGTCCAATTTAATGAAGCAGTGACTTACCATTACTCACATCTTATACATGAGAAAACTAAGTAACAGGATGAGTAAATTCTAAGTGCCCATCTTTGGAAGCAGCTACCTCTGAAGTGCTCCTAATAACTACACAGTACATGCCTTGTCTAATAACTCATAGCTACTGAGTATTGGTCGAGCCAGTATCACGACTCAGGTTCTCTGGTATCAGGCCTTGTATTCCATCCAGTAGGCTAGGCTGCAATCCTATGAATTCTGAATTCACCTCTGTGGATTGTTTGCTTGTAGTTATTAAAATTCAATGATACTAAAAAGGAAAATCTCTTGTAAAATTGAGTTCATCTAACATCTGTCCACTGGGTGCTATACTAATGTACTTATTTTTTGTTCATATATTTTATGTGTTTTTTTTTCATTGGCTTATTTAGTCTCATTGCCTAGAACAGTGCCTGGAACATAGCAAATGCTTAATAAATAGTTGTTAAAATGAGTGACTTTATTATGTGTCTACAATGTGCTGCTAGACGTTGCTTGAGGGGCTAGGATAATAGTGAAGAAATACAAGTTCTTGCAATATGGTTGAGAGAGATATCAAGCAAGCATACAAATACATAAAATAATTTTTAAAACAAGGCTATGAAGAAAATAAAACAGGACAATGTGATAGAGTGTGATATGGACGGGGGAGGTTGGGAGAGTTCTTTTTGAAGTGCTAACATTTGCGCTGAACCCTGAATATCAAGAACACAGCCATATAAAGATCTGGGGGAAAAGAATTCCAGGTAGAGAAGACAGCAAGTGCAAATTCTCTAAGGCAAGAATAACTGATTTTGAGGAAGAGAGAGTGTGGCATGAGCTTAGAGAATGCATGGGAGAGTGGTAGGATGGGAGAGAAAAGGTGTAGGCAGAGCAATGGAGGCCGGTGGTCTCTGGGGCACTTTAAAAATACTGATGCCTTTTTTACATGCTACATATAAGTGAGATCATACAGTATTTGCCTTTCTCCGTCTTATTTCACTTAGCATAGTGCCCTCAAGATCCAACCATGGTGTTGCAGATGGCAGGATTTTCTTCTTTTTTATGTCTGAATAATATTCCATTACATATATATATTATTTATTTATATATCTATCTCATTTTCTTTATTCATTCATCCAGACACTTAGGTTGTTTCCCTGTCTTGGCTATTATAAATAGTGCTGCAATGAACATAAGGTGCAGATATCTCTTCAAGATAGCGATTTTGTTGCCTTTATGTCAGAGTTGAGGGGTGGGGAAATGGAGAGATGTTGGTCAAAGGGTACAAACTTGCAATTGTAAGATGAATAAGTTCTGGGGATGTAACGTATAGCATGCTTGCTATAGTTAACAATACTGTATCACAGACTTGAAATTTGCTAAGAGGGTAGATCTTAAATGTTCTTACCACCCATACAAAAATGGTAATTATGTGAGGTGATAGATGTGTTAACTAACCTTATTGTGGTAATCATTTATATATATATATATATATATATATACATATAGATATATCTCAAGTCATCACGTGGTGTACCTTAAATGTACAGTTATATCACTGTATAATGATATACTACATTATTGTGTAGTGATGTATATCAATGTTAATTATATCTCAATAAAGCTGGAAAAGAATACTGATGCCTCCCCAACTCCTGCAATAGTGATTCAGTTGTTTTAGGGCCCTCAACAAAAACTATTGTTAATTACTTCAAGTTACATTTACATGTACCTTGAAAACCATTGATGAGAGTGGTTTTAGGCCATAGTAGGAAGTGCTTAGAGTTTGATAATGAGGTTAAAGGGAAAGAAGTAAAGATTTATTCCTCAGATGTGTATAAATTCATTCTCAATGTGGTCACTGAGCTCAATGAGACAAAAAACACGTGCTCTCTAATTTCTTGCAAGTCACTTCTTAATTACTAAAGATTGTTCATTCCTATATGGATACTACTCTTGGAGCATTTTTACTTTTATTTATAATTTAAAATTTTAGATTTATAATTAACCAGTTTAAACTGAGCTATGCAAAAGAGCATTTTTAAACATGTTTTGTAATTTGGGGGCTATCTACACAAGCAAAATTCATTGGAGAACTGTCTAACTCATGAATTTGGTAACTATAGCTAGACAGGACTGGTAACTCATACTAATTACTGTACATTTTTTGCTGGCTGTATGTGCGTGTTTAATAGACTAATGTGCATCAGCATCTCATTTTCTCCACTGGAACATAGTCTTTTCCTATTTATTTTAATGTTTTTGGTTGTTGTTTGTAACTATGATATTATGTTTCTGTTGATTCAATTTTAAAAATCCTACTTCATTAGATTACAAAAAAGAAAGCACCTTCAAATATTTAGATTAAAGCATCCTGTGTAGTAACAGTCTGATTGTCAATTATAGTGAACTTTGTATGAGGAAACAGAGATCAACAGTAAAACCACAGAAAATGTCAATCCCCCAGCCTCTCCTTAAGTGGGTGTGGTTTCCTTTGGGGCAGTCATAATAGACTTGTCAGCCAATCCTCCCAATTACTGACGCTGCGATGCAGCTCACCCATCACAATTTATTTCACAGTCCTGTTTCATCAGAGAGAAAGAACTTTGATTTACTGCTAATTAGAGTAGCCATGTTTCCTCAGGCACAGGCAATATTGAGTGATGATGTAACCAGAAACCAGGTTTTTGTGATAAGTCAGTACAATTTAATGGAATAGAGAAGGCATTATTTTCTCTGTGAAATACACGCTATCACTTCTGTATCAGACAGAAAGACTGAAAGCACTGGAGATACTTTTCTTAGATTGTAAAGATGGAGAGACAGGAAATTATTCCAGATTGCTAAATTGATCTAAGAAGGTTTGTATACAAAAAAAAAAAAAAAAAATTGTAGGCTTCTGACTCATTGTCAGACAATTTGTAAACAAATAGGTATAGAATTGCTATCACTCCTTAGAAAGTGTGTTTGCTTGTTTGGCTGGGAATTGAACCAGACACTACAAGTTGGTTACAAATATGGATTCATTTAGGAAAACAAAGTCATGGGATATGAATTGTGTAGTTCCCAAACATAAGCATTTTAATATGGGCCACAAGGACAACAACTTAACAGACTTGCAAGTGTCTAAGTATAAAAGGCAAAAATGCTGTGGCTAAAAATGTTCTCAGCCATTGTATTTATATCACTCAAAATCCCCAAGGTTACAGGTTGCTGTTTTTAGATATCCTCAGTTTTAGTGCTACCAATTTTATCTAATGCTTTGGTGAATTTGGGGAGGGGGAGAAGACTGGGGAGAGGAATATTATGTTCCAGTTGTTATACTCTGGAAACAAAAATGAGCATGACTTAAGTTCACCTTATTAAAAATATATACTAGAGAAGAGGTGTGTTTAATGCTTCAAAAACCTATATCTGTTGGGATTATAGACTCAGGGAAAAAAATCACCTCTGCGTTTTGAAAAATGACGGTGAAATATATTGTTTACCCTCTGAACACTGAATTTATGCCACAGTGAAGCAATCAGGGGCCTTTAAATAATTAAATCTGTAACACAATCAGGACTCAAGTTTCTGTTTCACAATATAGCCATTCTTAAAAGCTTACTGAGCATTAACTGTTCAAAATTTTTTATATACATATCTGACACAGTCCCTCCCTAAGAAAAACTAAATAAGTATACAGCACTAGTTAGAAAAGAAGCACCATAAAGATATTTCAAAGTTTGGTGGAAATTCAAAAAAGGAATTGTGCGACAAGAGTTTTCTGTTTGCTTGGTTTTTGCTTTTTAAATAGTAAACAGCCAAACAGTGTAGCTGGTAATAAAGTTACATATTTTTGTAAATTACTGAATATATCTATTTTTAATAGATTAGAGATCATTGAGATTTGTTCCAATGCAGACATGGAGCAGTTTTTAGTTAGGGCTCCCTTTTTTTCTCATAGAGCAAATGCAGCATTCAAAAATATCTAACTTGCTAAAAAAGATGGAAAAATCTCTGACATTGAGATTTGCCAGTCTCAAATTTTTTCACCAAAATACCCATAATTAGAACCCAGAATAGAAGAAACTTCTGTTCCTGAAGTATCTGTTTATCCTGAAACCAGACTTTCAAGACTTAATTTTTTGAAGGCTCATATTTTTAAAACCTTATATGGATTTTGTATGCCATTCTATAATGTATTTCTTTTTTCTTAATATATCCTCCAACAAATGATAGTGTAAAACTGACACTTAGTGAAGATGGTGAAGATGTGTTATCATGTTGGTCCTGACATATGTTCCAGCCCAGAATAAAATAGCTCTTAGAAATATGTGCATCCCTTGTTGTAAAGCAACTTATTAAAGAGACTGGCTAATGCAACTACTCCCCCCCCATCCTGCAAAATAATGTGCTCTATAAAACTGAGACTACTTTTACAGCATTTATTGAAAGAAAAAAAAGTGTTCGGATTGCCTATTTTAAGGTCAAATCCAGACTAGAAACTGAAGGACTCTAAGTGGTAACTAAACATACACTCATTATATGACCTTGAACAAGCCAAGCAGGCTGTGGCCATGATTATGTATACAAACCACCTACGTGGAGTGTCATGCCAAGGTCAATGTGTTTACACCAGCCATTTTTGTTATACACGCAGAACTCCATGCAGTTGTTCTGGGTATAGCAGTCGGAGTGGATGCCGGCACAACTATAACAAAGAGACTGCCAGAAACAGGCTGATTATATAGGCGATTTAGAGTTGAGCAAATTATGATAATGAATCAAGTAAACAAACATCTATGTTACATAGAGTGATTCTGGATGAACTACTCAATTGATCATAAAATTGAAATAACTGTTGAAATATCAACAACTGTTGAAGTATCCGATATATTGTTTTACAAATAGAACATTCCTCTCAACTAACATGTATTTTTCCATTAAAAAAATATGTCATGGGACTTATCTGGTGGCACAGTGGTTAAGAATCCGCCTGCCAATGTATATGTATATGTATATATACATAATATATAATTATATATAAAATAAGTAGGGTGAACATATAATTTATCATCAAACCAGGACACTTTGGCAATAAAGGATACTATTAATAATTAAATCAGGATATCAAGTATAAACTGGGATTGTCCTGGGCTAACAGGGACACTTGTTCCCCTAAGAAGGGTCATAGCAACTTCATGTCCAGGCAGCAAAGGAGAAAGTTATCAGCTTGGTTCATAATCACAGAGTATGTGGGATTTTACAAACTGAAATATATTCTCTGCTTCATCTCATTAAAGGCAGAGAGTGTATCCCAGGCTTCTAATGTGGAATAGATGTTTACATGTGATGTGATTGGACGTAGCAGACATAGATATACAGAGTTGTTTAACCTAAGAAAATTAGAGTTGAAAGTCCAAGAATAAAGAAAGACCAGGGGAAGTAAGTTGATTGATACAGCTTTGTTAAATTTTTAAATCATTGGACAAAGCTCTTGGAACTAATTTTTAACAAAGTTTCAACTAAAACTGAATTAAAACCATAAATTAACTTTACAGATTTAGTTATGACTACCTAAGTTTACCACTTTTCAATAGATTTGGATTCATGGCTCAGGATAATGTATGGGTTTTTCATTTTCTAAATGATAAACCAGAACTTTTTCTTATTAGGTTTATTATGACTCATATCAGAAAAACAAATTCTACAAAGTGATTTTACTCATTTATTTATATGACATTTTAACCCCAAAGTTTTCATTGCTGTATTTGTTAAAAGGGTAATAGGAATAGAAGTTTTCCTTATTTCTTTTCTCATTCAATAAATATTCATCATAGTCACTCTCAAACATTAGCAGAAATAAGAATTACCTGGAGGGCTTATAAAAATACAGATTGTTGGACCGTGTCCCCAAACTTTCAGATTCAGTTGGAATATGGTAGGACCCAAGAATTGGCATTTCTAACATGCTTTTAAAAGGTTCCCAGGTTAATCTGAGACTGCTGGTCTGGGCACTACACTTTGGGAAACACCAGTATATTGAACACATAGTATTTGCCAAGTGCCCTGTGCTGGGGATACAGCAGCAGACAACAAAATAGACAAAAATTCCTGCCCTCATGGACCTTCTTTTCTTTTTTTCTTTTAATTTTTATTGGAGTATAGTTGATTTACAGTGTTGTGTTACTTTCAGGTATACAGCAAAGTGAATCAGTTATACATGTACATATATCCACTCTTTTTTAAAGTCTTTTCCCATATTGGTTATTAGAGTATTGAGTAGAGTTCCCTATACTATACAGTAGGTCCTTATTAGTTATCTATTTTATTTATAGTGGTGTGTATATGTCAATCCCAATCTCCCAATTTATCCCTCCCCGCTTCACGGACCTTATTTTCTAGTGAAGGGAGATATACAATAAATACAGGATTAAAATATATAGCATGTTAGATAGCGATAAGTGCTGTAAAGAAAAACTAAACGTGAAGTGAGGCATATGATGAAGAGGATCATTAGGGAGGACTTTCTCAGAAGGCAACATTTGACTAAAGACCTTAAAGAGCTGGAGAGTGAGTCAGAGATATCTGGAGGAGCCCTAAATTCAAATGCCCTAAGGCTTAAATGCACTGGCCAAGTTAAAGAACGTGAGGAAGACCAGCATGGCTGGAGTTGAGTGAGCTACCATAGGGAGAGCATGAAGAAACAAGGAGCAGAGGCAATGGGAAGATCAGCTCAGGTAAGGCCTTATAAGCCATTGAGGGGTCTTTGGCTTTTATTCTTAGTGACAGGAAAGGCCATGGATAAAACGAGAAAAAAAATGTCATTAGCTGATTTGCATTTTAAAGGGATTACTGGGGCTACTAGGTTGAAAATAAGAGTCTGGAGTTCAAGAAATAGGTGTAGGCTGAATATATAAATTTGGGCGTTTCCAATCTATTGGTGGTGTTTAAAGCTGTGAAACTCATGAGTTTACTACAGACAGGAGTGTATCTAGAGAAGAAGAGTAGTCCAGGAACTAGCCCTGGGGAAATTCAACTTTAGAGGTCAGAGAAATAAAAATAAGAGCCTAGAAAAGAGACAGAGAAGGAACATCTGTGAAATAGGATAGAAACCAGCAAAGACTGGCATTCTGGAAGCCAAGTGAAGAAATTTAATCACCAGGAAGGAATTCATCAGCTGCTAATAGATGAAGTCAGATGAGTAATGAAAACTGACTCTTCACATAAGCAACATGGAGTTCAATAGTGGTGCTGACAAGAGTTGTTTCAGTGGGATGGTGGAGATTAAAAGCTTGACTGGAGTATTTTCTTGTGAGAATGGTGGGAGAGCTATTAGAGAGAGAGAGTGAGTACGGGCAACTAACTTGAGGAGGTTTGCTGTTAGAGAAAGGAGAGATGTGGGCAGTAATTGGAGTAGAAGGTTAGATCGAGGGAAGAGTTTTTGCTTTTCTAAGATGGGAGAAAGTATTCAAGATCTGTGGATTGATGGTTATGATCCAGTAGAGGCAGGAAAACTGGTGATGCAAAGAAATAGGGGCTAATACTAATATACTTGAGGAGGAGGGAAGGGCTGGGATTTTCTGCCCAGGTAGAAGGTCCAACCTTATATCAAAACATGGATAGTTGATCCATAGTAACAGGAAGAAAGGCAGAGTATGTGGGTACAGATGCAGGTTAACAGGGTGTTTCAGTGGAAGAAGTAAAGTCACCAACTGAGAAAGAGCATAATGAAGGGTTGTTGGACATTTGAAGGAAGATGAAAATATTTAAATATTCTCTAGTTGAAAGAGAGAAAGGGAAAGATAAAGAGAGGAAAGAGAAGAGAAAGAGAATGAGAGACTGAGATTGGAGAAATGTGGTAAGATTGCAAGCAGTGCTAATATAATCAATTTGATATTTTGAAATTACTATTTCATTTAAAATCTCTTGGGTGTTTTTTCCAAATATCTGTAGAGCTACTAATCAGAGTAATGTGTACCTTCCCAAGATCTCCCTTATTAGAAATTATACAAAAAAGTGAAGGTCATTTGTTTGACCTGTCAATGAACCTACTCATACAGAAGTGCATTAAGCCAGGTTTCAGGATAAATTGGGATAAAATATGCTAGTGAATTCCTGCTTTGTGAGATTTAATATAAATATATGATGAATAAACTAATACATATATATCTATAGATAGACATAGATATATAGATAGATAGATAGATATCTTTGCTGTCTTTTAAAATTTCAAAAGTGTAACTGTTTCTCAGTTGAGGTGAAAAAGTATTCATTAGACAGAAATTTTATGGGATGACCAATCAGACCTCTTGTTCATCTGTTTTCAACTATTCTGTGAGGAAAACACTTGTGTTCCAGGAACCCTTCATACATGTGCGGCCTAACTTTGATCAATGTTCAAATTTTTTTTTTCATAATAAAGATATACGGTGTTAAGACAACGTCTGTCAGGAACAATACTCCCTTGAGTGTGATAATGGACAGGTATAACTTACTGTAATAGATAAAAGGAGTAGTATAACTCTGAACATGAAGCACAGAAACATGTGAGAACTTGGCCTGTTAAGTGTATAAGACAGTCTAGTCAGGGCAGTAAAAGATGTTATCAATCAGCGATAAAGCTCTGAAAAACATCTAAGGAAATAGGATAATTCCAGATGCTTTGATGGACACTGAGGATGTCTTATGTCTTTGTAAAGAATACTGCCTTTGTCTGAGACAGTTCTCTAGTGCAAGGTGCAGATCTGCATGTGAGGGCAAGAAGGCAATCTTACTCGTGCATGTGTTCCTTCTCTACGTACCCGCTGAGACCTACTGTGTACAGCACAGGGGAAGGAACTCTAGAGAATGTGGAAAAACTTAAAGGTTTGGTTCTCACCTTTGAGAGGCTTACAGTCTAGTCAAGAAATCATCTACACGTGAAGTAACAATATTTAAACAAAGCAAGATACTAAACTGTATTTGAGGTTCAAGAGACATGCAGATAACGAATATTTTTCAGGGCCAGGGTAATCATCATGGGGAGGTTTGGCCCTCAATCATGCTACTGCCTGATGAGAGGTCCAGCAATACTTTGACTTTTGTTCTAAACTTGGATACCATCAGAATGCTGTTGGAAGCTTTTTAGAAATACAGGTTCCTTGACTCCACCACATCCCTGCTTTATGAGTTTTGTGAACCTCAAAAACTACCCCATACCTGGCTGCACAAGTTGTAGAAGGAGCTACTTCACCCAAGAAGTTTTTATTTTCTTGTTTCAGCTTAATCACTCAGATATTAGTCTTTATCCAGAAAACACAAAGACATTATCAGCATTGTCAAGATAGATGGATTCTTTCACTCATTTTTACCCAAGGACAGTGGGTTCCTGACCAAAAGAAATGAAATCCACAGGACATAAAGTAGAATTATGCTTTCTGATCTTTTGTAAGAATTAAATTTTTCACATGCATTATGCTATATGAATCAATTACAGTTACAGTACCTGTTTCTATCAATATGGAACTGGCAAAATCTCATTCATCTTTCAAAATTCTTCTCAGATGTCACCTTCTCTATGAAAACTCCACTGACCACCTCCTAAAAAAGAATTATTTCTCCCTCCTCTGAAAGAGTAGTATACCTGTACATAGCATCAATGTTGCCATAATAAGTAAATATTGAGGTTAGCTGTTAACTTGTTGTGGGCTGAATTTCATCCCTTCCCCCAAATTTGCATGTTGCAGCCCTAAGACCCAGTACCTCGGAATGTGATTATATTTGGAAATAGGGCCTTTGAAGAAGTATTTAAGTTAAAATGAGGTTGTTAGGGTGGACCCTAATCTGATCTGACCTGTGTCCTTATAAGAAGTGGAGATTTGGACATACAAGAGATATACTGACAGGCATGTGCACACATAGAGAAAAGACCAAAGACCATGTGAGGACACAGCAGAAAGGCAGCCATGAGCAAGCCAAGAAGCAAGACCTCAGAATGAAATTATCCCTGCCAAACACCTTGATCTTGGACTTCTAGCCTCTAGAACTGTGAGAAAATTAATTTCTCTTGTTTAAGCCATCCAGTCTGTGGTATTTTGTTATGGCAGCCCTAGCAAACTAATACATTTGTCTAATTGTCTTACTGAGGATGAGATCCTTCACGGCATGAACTATGTCTTACCTTTGGTCCCCAGCATGGTGTCTGGGGCCTAGTAAATGTCCAGTAAATGTTAATTAAACTTACTTATTCTAGAACAATTGTAGAACAATTACTTATTCTAGAACAATTTTGTTATGAAGGAAACAATTTTGTTATGAAGGAAAAAGAGTAAATATTCTGTAGTTTACTTATATATGTTATAAATTAAAATAATTTATCAGATGCTAAAAAATATTTTTAAATTAGAAGAAATTTGGAAAACAAGAAAAGATGTAAAGAAGAAATATTTAAAAACTACTTATAATCCCACACTTGGGCATGACCCTTTTTACTATTTTAACATACTAACATAAACTTTTTTATTTGAAATTTATACATATATATGTAATTCTTTTTTAATATTCTTTTTGTATCATTTTTCTTTGAATAATATATATATAAACATTTCCTGGATTATTAAATAATCTTTAACAATATGCCTTTTAATAGCTGCATACTATTCTATCATATCGATCTACTAAAATTTATCTCCTATTTAGATTGTTTCTGATTTGGGAGATGATGCTACAATGAGCTTCTTCGTATGAAAATCTTTACTCACATCTCTATTATCTACTTATGATAAACACCTTTAGGATTGGACACATGCACATCCAGCAACTTTAATAATATGGAAGGTTCACTCTAGGAAGGTCAGTTATCCAACACTTCTATAAAAACTTTTTTATCCACAGAATGTACTGAATCCCTATATGTCAAACCCAGGATAACTACTTTTCTATAGAGATGAGAAAACTGAGATCTCAAGATGTTAGAAAACAAAAGCCAACTGAAAAATATAGTCATTAAGTTTACACAGCATGGGGACTTCCCTGGCAGACAAGTGGTTAGGACTCGATGCTTTCACTGCCATGGGCCCAGGTTCAATCCCTGGTTGAGGAACTAAGATCTCACAAGCTATGTGGCCCCCACAAAAAAAAAAAAAAAAAAAAAAAAAGTTTACACAGCGTGTACACCAGAATTAACTGTTTTAGTATAAAGAATGTTATGGGCTGGTTCACCCATGTCATTGGTCATGGTCCAGGATAGGAAGAAAAATGGAGGATCCTCTGCCCTGTGTACTCCTGGCTTTTGAGGAAGGCCAAGGTCAAATGAGGACCAGGGTGGACCCTTTAAACACAAGACCCAAACAGGAACTTGTCTTGTCAGTGTATAAGTGTGGTACTCTTTATAAGAGTTGAGAGGAGGGAGAAATTGCTGTGGTTAACTGTAATCTGAGAAAGCTTCATGGAAGAGATGAACTGGGCATTGAAGAATAACTGAATAACTATAGTTTACAGAGGAAGAGAAAAATGACCAGACCATCTGTGGCAGGCAGAAATGGCTCCACACAGATATTCACTCCCTAACCCCCAGAATCTGTGAATATATTACCTTACATGGCAAAGGGGAATTAATGTAACAGATAAAATTAAGTTTGCTAATCGACTGATCTTAAAAATAGGGAGATTATCTTGGATTATCTGGGCAGGCCCATTGTAATCACAAGGGTCCCAAAATGAGGAAGAAGGAATCAGAAGAGTCAGTCAGAGTGATATAATGGGAGTAAGATTCAACCAGACATCATTGGCTTTGAAGATGGAAGGGATCAGTGGGTAAAAAATGAGACCAGTCTTTAGAAACTGAAAACAGATTTTCCTCTAGAGCATCTATAAGGTAATCCTGCCAATACTTTAATTTTAGCCCAGTGAGACCCATGTCAACTTCTAATTTCTAGAATTATAAAATAATGAATCTGTATTGTATTGAACCATTAATTTTGTGGTAATTTGTTACAGCAGCAATGGGAGATAATACACCACAAAAAATGGAACTACAATAAAGGCACAAAATCAGAATTCATGTGGGACATGAGATAGCATAAAGATTAGAGATTTATGCTGATGAATAGTGGGAGACAAGTTAAGGAAGGTAGGTTGAGGCTGGATGGGAGGAAATTATGAATGTCTTTCAAAATAATTTGAATTTTATCCTGCAGATGATAGAGAACATTTGAGCAGGAGAGTGACATAATAAAAGTGATACGTTTCAGCAAAATTAATCTGGTGGCAGTACGTAAGGCGGATTGACTGGAGAAAGAGCAGTTAAGTTTTTACAATAATCTTAAATGTGAATGATATGCATCTGGACTATGGTGGCAGCTCCAGTTGAAATGGAAGCTCAGGCATGAGAAACATTTTAACAGACAAACCATGTACATACTTTTTCTTATACTGAAATCATTTCATAGACTTATCCTAATTCCAAATTGTCAAGTGAAGTGCTGTTGATTTAGATAAATTACGAGAAGTCAAATAGTCCCTCAGAGCTCTCAAAAGAGAACATATATTCTTTTTAAATCTGTACAGTTCTACATAGAAGTATTTTAGAAAGAGATTGATCCTTTCTCTATTGTCTTACCCTGTAAATCCAGATGACTAAAACTTATTCTTTACTGAGAAGGAATGTGAAACAAATTGCCTACCATGAATGTCATTCCATCTATTTAAGTATATAATTGATTCCAGACAATGGGAAGCTTCTTTTGTCAGTAACAAGTTTAAACTCTGCCTTCACATACAAATTATTTTTCAAAGAAAATAAAAAGTAAAGCGTTTAATTCTGTTCTCAAAAGAGCCCATGATAAGATGAAACTGAACATTGATTTGTTTTTCTAGTATTTTTTTAACCAGTAGATACTGCCTAAAAGTCAGTTGAATGATAAACTAGAAAATTTTCCCAATTCCACCTTGAGTGTGTGTGTGTGTGTATTCATTAGTTCTACTTTATTTACAATAGCTCTATGTAAATTGCATGAGAACACTTGGGTGTCAACTTGTGATAAGTAATGTATTTGTTGAAATGCCTCTTCTCATTATCCTACCTATTATTCCATTCCTTCCTGTAATGGAGTTTTTCTCCTTAGTGTCTACACAGAGTAGCTGCCCAGTTAGATTTGGGTGGATAGATGGATCGATTGATAAATGAAATAGAATCACAGGGTCAAATAATATTCACAATATTTAAGGACTTTGATATATACTACCAAAATACTTTCTAAAAAGAGGTTCCATCTCACTAGCAGAGTACTTATTCCAGCTCACTTTTACCTGCACCAATTAATGTTTTCCTTACTAAATCTTTGTAAATTTGTTATATTAATCCATTCAATAAAAGTGAGATTAAATATCTTCCATGTTCATTAGATTTGCATATTTTCTCTTTGTCCAGGTGTCTGCTCATTTCCTTTTATTTGTCCATTTATATGTAGAGTTGGGTACATATCTTAGATAATTTACACATACTTTTTATAAATAAGACTTTTTTGACAAATATTTGTTATTTGTACTTTAGTATAAGTGATTTTAACATGCAGAATTTTTTACATTTTTATATACTTGAAATCTTATATTTTTATAAACTCAGAAATTCACTCCAGACACAATTTACCTCACCCTCCTCATTATATGCTGTGGCCTATTAGTCTTTCCGCATAGCTTTCAACAGGCCTGGTTCAGTCCATCCACGGTCTTTACAGATGCTGTCCCCTATTCTTACATTTTCTCCCTTCACATCTTCCTATCAACCCCTCCAAAGGTATGCATGCCCTTCACACTTTTACAACTCAGTTCCAATATCACTTCCTTGAGGATACAGCCTGTCAGGTATTTTGGTCAACACCTGCCAGAGTAACTGAATTATAATTATATAGTCATTAAAATTAATATTGAATTAACATCCATTTGGGTTAAGGTTTATGTCTTTTCAGAAGAGAATGGTCCTCTGTTGCTCATTTTCAGACACATAATGCCTTAGCAGTTGCCTGGCAAATAAGAGACACTCTGTTAATATCTGTTGTATTAATCTATTCATTGCATTTAGAAGTAGAGAGTCTTACCTGAACTAGGGGTGGCAATAATTCTACTTTTGTATGTTTGTTTTATTTTTTTCCATTTAATTCTCATTCCACCTGGATTTCATATGTGTGGTATGTGATATAAATCTGTTTATTGATGCTTTCTGGTATATTTATATATCTGACTGATAAAGCAAGTATCTCCTTCTACTCTTTTAAGAAAATTGTAGATTTTTTTTTTCCCAGTTTGTTTCTGTAGGTGAAGTTCAACAAGTAAAATCAGTCTGCTTGGGTTTGAAGATTGGCAGCCCCATTTATTAATTATGTAATCTGGAACAAATTGCATAATTTCTATGCCTCAGCTTTCTTAATTTTAAGACGGTCATAATAATAGTACTACCTCAAGGGGTTATAATTATGGTTAAGTATGTTAATTTATGTAAAATGTTTAAATTTAGGTGCCTGGCATATAAAAAGGATTTACTAAGTGGTAATAATGACATTTTTCATCAATGTTTCTCCTAAGAAAACCATTTGAAGCCTAATGGAAATGACATTAAATCCATAAATTTGTAATGACTTGATATATTTATAATATCAATCTTTCCATCAGGATCATATTTTCTATCTAATCATATCTTCTAAAGTGACTCTCAGCACAATTTCCTCACATTGACCTTCCCACACATTTTTTTCTTATGGCTATTTCCAAATATTTATATCTGTGGTACTATTATAAATGGCATATTTCAATCATACTTTCTAAATAGTTAAAAGCAGAAGTTAGGGCTTCCCTGGTGGTGCAGTGGTTGAGAGTCCGCCTGCCGATGCAGGGGACACGGGTTCGTGCCCCGGTCCGGGAAGATCCCACATGCCGCGGAGCGGCTAGGCCGCTGAGCCTGCGCGTCTGGAGCCTGTGCTCCGCAACAGGAGAGGCCACAACAGTGAGAGGTCCGCATACCGCAAAAAAAAAAGCAAAAGTTAAATTATGGAGTTTTATATATTTATCTTTCAGATAGCAACTTCATTTAATTCTTATAAGATTTTTAATGAGTTCTCTTCAGATAATTTTAGAGTACAAACGTATTGTCTAGAAACAGCCACTTGTGTGTCATTTCAACAGTTTTATTTCTTACTTTTGCTTCTTGTGACTTAAATCATTAGTTTGATGTTTTAGACTACTCTTTGGCAAAGTGTATTCTCCAGAAGCAAGTTCTACGGAGTGTTAATATGCATTTTTGAAGATAACTGGTAGCATGGTCAAATAAGTCTGGGAAGCACTGGGTTAACCGGACTAAAGTTCTCTTATTTGTATAGACGAGAACCTGAGACACAGAGAGCAAATTGCCCAAAATCATACAACCAGAACACGAACTAGAAATTGAATCTTGATTCCTAAATAATTGTGTCATAAGCTACAAATGATCAATGAAAATGAAAGAAATTAAAATGATGAAAGATATAAGTTGTGAAAGGCATAACAAAGAATATGTGGCTTATTTACAGGGGCCTTAAATCTCATCCCTATACTTTATATTAGGTTCATTTATCAATTGAGAAGGAAAACAAATTAGTCAGTTGGGTTCCTTAGTATGCTAATTGTTTTATAACAACATAAAGGCAGATAAGTATATAAAATGTATTAATAAAAGACAGACTATGTAGTTCCAGAAGACACATAAGAACAAAGTTCTATGAGAGTTAAAAGTGAGTGGGGGTGGGATGGGGGCACTATAGATAGATAGGTAGATAAATAGATAGATATGAATAGCTTAAGATTTAGAGATTTAGAAATAAATAGCTTTTATATAATTTATATTTTATACATATTCTGCCTTTTTTCTTCTATAAACTTTATAAAATGCCTGTGTATTGCCTTCTGACAATGCAAAAAATAAGGAAATCAGTTCCTCTCTTAATAAGGTTTCCAATTTAAGAATAACTTATGATATATGAAACAATGTCCATAATAGAGTAGGTAAAAAGTTCTTTTAGAACAAAGGAAAGTCAAATGAGGCCATATCTGAGATGTGTTTATAAGACAAGTAAAACTCTTAAGAATGGAGAAGGTGAGTAAATCATTTGAATCAGAAGTAGTAACATATATAAGATCAAGAAAGATACCAAAAACGCCAAGAATTTAGTCATAAAAAGTACAGCCATCCTTTATGAAGCATGTACTATACACCAAGCCTTTCATGTACATTATCTCTTTCAATCTTCTAACAGCCTTTGAGGACATTTTCTACTATCCTCATTTTAGATATAAGAAAACTGAAACGTCCAGGGGTTAAGTAATTTGTCCATGGTCCCAAGTGTAATTTGTGTAGTTGGATTCAGATTCAATTCTGTCTGACCACAAACTGCATGCTCTTAACAATTATGTCTATGTTAATAACTACTCTGGTGTGGCTGGCGCATGGGAAAGAGGACTGGTAGAAAAAAAAATCACTGAAGGTGAGTCTGAAAAGGAAATCTCAGAAAATATTGTAAATGGTCATGTGTGCCCAGTTAAAAAAAAATGTAAACTTTTTATTCTCTTGGCAGTAACAACAATAGTAACAGTAATAAAATTCAGACTATGATAATTTATGTAGCACTTATTAAATACCAGGTACTTTACTGAGAAGGTCTGGGACTAGGGTGAGACCAAAGAGGCTGTCAGGGTACAGAATTTAAGGAGGCACTCACCCTCAGGGTCACTGGGTCTCTGTACTGAGCACTTCACACATAAGAGAACGTTAAATGCTAGAAGTTTAGCCAGAATACTAAGGGATAAGACCAATAGAATAGATAGCAAGTACTCCCACAACCTAGAGCGAAGTGTTTTCAGGGCAAAGTAAGCGAGGGTGAAAGCTCTTCTGCTCCCAGTCATGATACCCAACCCAGCCTGTTCCATAGACTGAGGCTATGGGAACTTCTCTCTCTCTCTCTCTCTCTCTCTCTTCCTCTCTTCCTCTCTTTCTTTATCTTTGCGGTATGTGGGCCTCTCACTGTTGTGGCCTCTCCCATTGCGGAGCACAGGCTCAGGACGCGCAGGCTCAGTGGCCATGGCTCACGGGCCCAGCTGCTCCGCAGCATGTGGGATCTTCCCGGACCGGGGCATGAACCCATGTCCCCTGCATCAGCAGGCGGACTCTCAACCACTGTGCCACCACGGAAGCCTGGGAGCATCCTTTTGAAGCCTGTGCTATAACAGTCTCCTTAGGCATTCCATTCTCCCTTGGGAGATAAAGCAGTGCTTTTTTCCACCTTAGGCCATTTGAGAAGGACCTAAAATATTGGGTTGGCCCAAAAGTTGGCTTGGGTTTTTCAGTAAGATGTGGAAAAACCCGAATGAATTTTTTGGCCAACCCAATATCATTTAGAATATGTGCCCCCTGGAGGTTAGTGCACAAAGATTGACTAGATTTCTGGAAAAAACAGAACAAAGAGAAATGTAGGGGCTGCAGTGGGGGAAACTGCATTTCCATTAATGACAGCAGGATGAACACACATTTTGGACAAATTATACAAAACTTGGAAACAATGCAAAAGAAGGACTGCAAGTCCTTTCCATGCTGTGCTGACACATTGTACAAAGGGCTCACCTCGGGATTATTTAATAATTTCGAGAGTGTTCTTTTGTCATTAAGATCCAGAATCTGTGAAATTATATATTTACCTGCAGAGTTTTGTTCAGTATATACATATCATTTCTGTCTACTAGAAGAAACAACCCCAGAGATTGCAGTGACATTAACTAGTTTTGTATCTAACCTACCAAATCTTGTCTGACATTTTTCTTCAGTATCTATATTCAGTTTCTCAAATATTCTGAAGCGGCTTTATCATTCTACTGGTTCCTACTAATTTATTAAGTACATTTTTTCACATATGTTCACTTTATACTTGTATTGAAAGTCATGTGTATGATGTTCTTAAAGTTAAGTTCTACCGCTTGATCTTGCTATAGAATAAATTGAGGCCAAATGAGAAAGAGGTAACCTAGACTATCTTAAAAGGGAACGCATTCAAGAAGGCCACAGGACCTTTGGGAGGGGTCAAGCGATTCATCAGAAGTTTGGCTAGGAAAGCCTGAAGAATGAGAGGGAACTTAAAAATAACTACCCCAAAAGGCATTCTCAGAATCAATAGAATTGCAGTTGGAAGTTCCTTACAGAGAAATGTCTGAGGAATGTGCAAAATCACTTATGATAAAGTTTTGAAATCTTGTGAGCCTGTAAGATTCTATTGCACTATGCTCAGTAATGGGACCAACCATATTACAGCAGTGCCAGCCACTCTGCCCTATTTTACCCTGGTCCCCTTTTCGTTTGGGTAAAATTCAGAGATTAGAAATCATGGACACTGAATGTTTGTGCCCACCCAAAATTTGTATGTTGAAATCCTAACCCCCAATGTGATGGTATTAGCAGGTGGGGCCTTTGCAGGTGATTAGATCATGAGGTTCGAGTCCCCATGAAAGGGATTAGTGTTCTTATAAAAAAGACCCCAAAATACTCTCTCATCCCTTCTGCTACACAAGGACACAGCAAGAAGACATCCATCTATGAACCAGGGAGCTGGATCTCACCAAACACTGAATTTGCCAGAGCCTTGATCTTGAACCTCTCAGCCTTTAGAACTGTGAGAAATAAATATTTCTGCTTTAAGCCACCCAACCTATGGTATTTTTGTTATAAAAGCCTGAATGGTCTAAGACCGACAGCTAGTGGGTGAGAAGAATAAATCTGAGAAAGAGAAAACAAACCGTCCATCTATCTATGGTGAATAGAATTTTAGGCTTGATTAAGTTTGAAGTTACGTACTACATTATACTATAATGCGCATTTTAACTAAAGTGAGATTTTTCTTATGATTAAAATCAGTGAGAAAAATTGTACAACGTACCTAAATTTAATCCAAGTACAGAGAAAACAGAAATACTAGTCCAAGAGGAACTTTAGGGGCAATGGGAAAAGGAATAGAGCTGCTTTATGATTGCTCTCTATTAAGTCCCATTTTTTAATACAATGGCTGCATTTTTATTATCACATTTAATCCTTATAGAAATTATACAAGGTGGGTAGATACCTTTGTCTTGGTTTTCCCAGCAAGGCTCTGTACCTGACAACTTATCCTGGCCACAAGAGTAAGTAAATAATATAGACATATGCCCCATACTCCTGGCCACAGAGATTGACTTGGAAATGGGTAAGTGGCCCAAACTAGCCCAAAATCTACGTTCATCATTAGTTGTTTTCCTGGCTGCATCTGACAGGTGAAAGAACATTTTCTCTCTGATGTTGGTAGATAGGTCAGTTGCAAGTTCAGGGATGTCCATGCCCTAATCTCTTTCACAGGGGAAAAAAGCCTAACTACAGTCAGAGAGAAGGAAACCAACACACAAAAGGAGAAGAAATAAGACAAAGCTCTGAGAAGGATCCAGTCCTTGGATCCTATCTTCCTGACACTAGCTTTCTTTTCCCGTGTTCAAGTTCTATGAGCCACTAATTTTGCCTTTTCTTTGTAAACCAATTAGATTTATATTTCTACTAATTTTCATCCAAAAATGTTTTACTATTACAATGATATATATGTAACTGATGATGAGGTTGGAGAGATGAAGTATATAAAGTATCTTCCTCAAGGGCATAAATGTACTAAGTGGCAAAGAGTGAACTAGAAATCTGGATTTTTCTGACTATATAAATTATTGACCTTAAATTATATTCTGAAAGTTCAAGGGCACTGTTGAAGTTTTATAAAGGGGAGTGACATATCAGTGATGTGAGAGTTTAATAAAAGTAATTAAGCTTCCTCTTCCTACCTTCTTCCTTTTTTCCCTCCCCTCCCCTCCCCTTCCCTTCCCTTCCCTTCTGGAACAGTTTTCTCCTAATGCCTATGCTGAACTTGGGCAAAGCAAGTTAGGCATCTGTGACTGCGAGGATGAAGAAAGCTGGCTCAGGACAGGGTTACTGGAGCTCAGTCAGAGGGTAGGGAATATCCATACAGAAGCTGCCCTGCATGAGGAGTTAGAGCTGACCAAGGTGATCCTCTTGTTACGGTAAAAGGATCACAACAGACCCCAGATTCTCTTGTTTCAGCCCTTGCCTCACTAGCTGTTTTCCTCCTCTCTTTCTCCACCCCTCCCGCATTATTTTTACTACTTCCCCCGCTTCTAAACCTTAAAAAAAAAAAAAAAAAACTGCAGAAATTGCAAAACTATCTTTTGAAAGAACTGTTCTGACAGTTGCCAGGAAGTAATTGAATCCATGATCTCTAGCAAGAAGCATGAAAATCAGAACAATCTCCAATCTTTTCCACTAAAGGTTTTGCAGCAGTTAAAAATGAAGAAAACTTCTACTTCAGCCGGATCACAAGTACACATACACCTCTCCTCTCCTCACCCTATAAAACTCCAGTCCTGCAGCAGTTAGGGGAGTTACTTTGATGCTCCTCTGGTGCTTTTGGATGTGCACCAGCTGAATCAAGCCTTTAACCTCTATTTGAGTCATGTAAACGATTTTTTTTTCTTGACAGTATTCACATAAGAAAGGGAGTCATGCTGAGTGTGAGATGTCAAAGTCTGAGAGGAGTGTGTTCACAACGAGCAGCATGTGTAGGGCACCTGCCCAGGGGTGTAGAGGGCATCTATGCAGGACCTAAAGTGAGAGGTCCAATTTGTGATTAAGAAATTCTGGAAGCTGTGAAGGTAAGGAGTTTTTATATATGTTGTTTTGCTGTATCCTTTAGCATCTGAACACATAGTATACACAGATGCAAAATAAGAATTGTGTAATGGGTGAACTAATGAATAAGTAAAGCTTCTGGGAGATGGTTTAGAATATAAACCTGAAGAACATTATTCCAACATAGCTGATATTCTGTTTTTAAACAAGAAGGAAACATTTTTGCTTCATTAAGCCGTGAAGTTGTTGGGGATTTGGTTTGCTTGATGAGAGAACTCTGCTGTTTTATGACTGTTAATCCTAGGTATCCAAAATCCCACTAAAAGAAATACTTAGCACCACAACAATAAGACAAAGTCCAAGTAAAGTAAACATTCCAGAGGGCTTCAGAGGTTAAATAGGAGTCTGGAAATAATTATCCTATTGCTAAAAAATAAATAACATATGGAATATATAAGCAGTTGGGGAGGACTTCCTCTTCTTAAGCAGGATTTTATTTTTGAAAATTTTTTTGAAATATATTACCTGTTTGAAATATTCTAAAAAGTAAGACAATAATATAATTAATGTTTGCTAGTGATATATTTAATATTATTGTTTTTATGATCCACATTTTATCATTTTAAATTATTGACTCTGTAATAAGTGATGCTATTTAATATTATTACCTTATGTCCCACTTTTTATTATTTAAATTGTTCCCATTGTACATTAAGTGATTTAATTTAGTCTTCAGAAAAATATTAGCACATATATATAGCACCTATATATATGTAGCATATGTATAGAACCTATCACCCAGTCAAGAAAATTTTAAAAACTGGATTTATTTTATAGTCTCACTTTCTTATTTGACTCTGTCTCTCTTTTATTATTTTCTAAGCTTCTTGAAGAAGGTATCTAGAGTATTACCACTTCCTCCCTTTGTCCTCCCCCCACAGCAGTCTGGTTTCTGTCCGTACCACCCCACTGAAGCTGCTTTCACCCAGAAACTCTTCTCCTGGTCATTAAATCAGAGGGAAAATTTTTAGTTCTTAAATTACTTGACCACTAAAAGCATTTAGCACTACTGACCACTTCTTGAAACTCTCTACCATCTTGATGTTCTCCATACTACTTCCTTTTCAAATTTCTTCCTAATTATTTGGCTATATCTTCTCAGCCTATTTTTCCTTTTCTTTTTCCATTATCTTTCACAGTTGATAATGTTACTATTTATTCATCCAATTCCCCCAAATAAAAACACTGGGCATCATCCTTGACCACTCACTTTCCTTCTGCCCTCACATCCAACTAATTCTAAATATATCTCCACTCTTTGTCCTCACATCCTTTTCCACTGCTGCTATCTTAGTAAACACTTTTATTATCTCTCACCAAGTGATTGCAAGAGCTTCCTAATTAGTCTCCCTCTTTCCAGCCAGACTCCCCACATTCCATCCTTCATAATTGCCTGATGGTATCAGATCACTCCCTGTTAAAAAACCTTTCAGTGGTTTCCCATTAATTGCAAGATAAAGTCCAAGCTCTTTGGAATACCTAACATACCAGATTTCCCTTTTTAAAATCTGGACACAGCTTGCCTCTTTAAGTCTCACACACAATATTTTGGTATGAAACTGCTTCTAGTTCCTACATTTATCTTACTGTTCTACGCACCTACATATTTACACAGGCCATTCGCTCTGCCAGGGAATCCCTTTCCCCTGTAAACTGGCAACTCTTGTTCATGCTCCACTGTTCCACAAAGTTGGTTCTTCTGTACTCTTCTCAACTTACTTTACATAATATTCTGCTCCCATGGCTGTTATACCTACAGCTCAAGCCTCTCTCTGGATTTTAAAACACTGTATTCAACTTCTTACTGGACACCAGTGGATATTTCCTATATCCGGAATTTACGTATCTTTCTCCTCAAATTTATTCCTATCTTCATTATTCAGGTTAATGACACATCTAATTTTTCCCTGTAGAAAATTAGAGCTCTCCCTAATTTCCTCCTCTTCCTCACTTCTGCATTATCTAATTTCTGTTCAGGACGGTTGACTCTACTATCAAAATATAATTTAAACAGATTCACTCACAAGCATCTACCAATAATGGTGCCCTAAGTCAGAAATGCACCATTCTTGACCATGTCAATGTCCTTCTTAGTTAACTCTGTTTCTATTATCACATGATTACCTCAATCCATCATCCTTTCTCCTCCTACAGGCAGAGTTGTATTTCTAGCCTAAAAATTGGAATGCATTTTATCTCTGATCAAAATCCTTCAACAGTTCCCCATGGTCAAAAAATAGAATCTAAGTTCATTTGCATGACCTTCAAGAACTTCCTCATAAGTTCCTTGACTTCCTTTATGACTTCTACCACAAAGACAGGAATGCTTATACCTTTGTTCCTCTGCTTCAAAAAACCTTATCTATTAATTGGGCTTTAGAAAGTTAATTTTTTCAGAATTGGTCAGTGACTATCATTTTTGCTTCTGTAAGATGAATGTGTAATGGCATGAAACAGAAAAAAAGGGAGACTGGAAACAAATAGAGCTTGAAATTTAGACTTATATAAAAATAAGCTAGTAACTGGTCAGCAGTCCCCTCTACATAGCTATTCAAGGCAGAAAGAAAAACCAACTAAGACCTCATAAAAATAGTTTGATAATTAAGGAGCTATTGATATATTTCTATGAAAAACAACCTACCTCTTTGGAATGTAATTCAGGTTAATAAGACAGACAATGGTCAGTTTTTTATTTTGTTTTGCTTTTTTTCTCAGTTGATCGTAAATTATTCCCCAAAGTGAAACAAATCTAAAATTGTACAGAGGTGTTTGGCTTTTTTTTTTTTTTTTCCACTAACTGAGAACCCTTGAATTTTAAGTTACATTCTTTCTTCTTTTGCATTACAGAACATCATTTGAAACAAACTGATATTTTTGCATCTTGGCAATACTCCAGGGACAACATTGCCAGCAATGAATTTTCTTCCAAAAATCCAGAGAATGCAATGAGAGCCTAATCTGGGCTCAGTTAATTACATGTTTGTAAAGCACTCTGTTGGTGCTTTTTTCCCCTCATGTATTTATTTTTAACACAAACATATACACTCTACCAACTGTGGTGCAACCACAGTCATACCCTCTAAACTCCATGAGAGTTTACCTCCTGCATTTATTTATTCAACATCCCACAAATATTTATTAAACACTTGCATGAAGCAGAATTGAGTCCTACCTTCATGGAGCTTACATTCTAATAAATAGCATTTATTGAACTTAGCTACATTCCATGCATTGTGCTACCCATTGTACTTGTATCATCTCATTTAAACCTTTAGGCTCACCATAATTAACTATTTATCATTATTAGTATTGTTCTTCTTCTTATTATTATTATTTTACAGGTAAGTAAATAGAAACTTAGAGAAATGAGTAGCTAACCACAATTTCAATGGAAGCAGCAATGTGTCCAGCTCAAAAGTCAAAAACAGTCCTCCTTGCAAGTAGTGTTGGCCACCTACAAAGTATTGGCCAGTGAGTTGTAAGTAGAAGTTTTTAGGTGAGATTTCTGAAAAAGCTGCTTAATAAGGCACAACTCATCGTTTTTTAACACTTAGATTGAACAAAGACCTGATAACCTGGGGCTAATATTGACCATGAAGAAAAAAACCAAAGAAAGGAATTGCAAAGATAGCTACAGCTATTCAAACTGCCTACCTCTGGACATTGTGTTAGTGAGAAAAAACAAAACAAAACAAAACAAAAAACTATCATTTAAGCTTCTATTTTGGGGTTTTCTATTATATGCAGCCAAACCCAGCTTCAACTGACACCATCAGTGATCCATTCTCCACATAGAAGCCTGGGTGATCTTTAAAATGCACATCTGATCATATCATTGTCCTACTGTGGTATGGCTCACCATCACACTTGAAAAAGAAATCCAATTACTTATAAAACATGTAATTGTGAGGCAGAGAAGTGGGAAAAAGTCTGGGACACCCGTGTGTCCACACATGTGGCTACACATGTCTTTTATTTTGCATCAGACACAAGCTCTTTGGCCTAAAATAATATATGAGGTTTCTAAGTGGTACATGGACTGCTCATTTATTGGGAGCATAAAGATTACATGATTTTTTCTCAGGAGCCATGATTCATAGCATGAGCAATCCCAAACCAGGAACACACTGTTAAAAGCATTCCAAATATAAGGATATTCCTCTCAGCATGTATCATCAGTATATTTGCCCAGAGATCCAAGTACCATGTTTCCAAGAAGATAAGACTGGTCACCTGCCTTCTTTCTTACTTCAGGAATATTACCATGGTTATCAGGAGAGGAATAGGTCACAGGCGAGCTGTTTTAACTCCTTTCTCACCAGTTTAAACTGAAGAAGTTATTTCTTTACCACGTTTCATCTTAGTATGTTTCATTCATAGGTATGTTTACCTATGATTATAATTAATGATATTTATCGAGTGCTTAGTATATACTGGACACTGTTCTAAAGCTTTACTTGTTGTCTTAGTTAGCTTGGGCTGCCATTACAAAATACTACAGACTGGGTGGCTTAAACAACAGAAATTTATGTCTCATAGTTCTGGAAGCTGGGAAGTCCAAGACTAAGGTGCTAGTAGATTCTGTTCCTGATGAGAGCTCTCTTCCCAGCTTGTAAATGGCCAAATTCATGCTACGTTCTCACACAGCCTTTCCTAGGTGCACATAGGCGGAGAGGGAGAGAGCTCTTCTTCTTATAAGCCACTAATCCCATTGTGAGGACTCCATCCTCATGATCTAATCTAACTCTAGTTACTTCCTAAATCCCCCATCTTCAAACACCATCAGGTTGAGGGTTACGGCTTCAACATACAAATTTTGGGGACATGCAAACATTTAGTCCATAACTAAAGGAGATCATTATCTCCTTTAATCCTCACATCAACCTATGAGGAAAATATTATTTTAGTTCATCTTACAGATGGAGAAACTGAAGCACAGAGAGGATGTGTAACGTACTTAAGGCCACACAACTAGTGAGTGGCAGAACCTGAATTCAAATCCAGGCAGTTTGGAATTACATCCTGGGTTCTTAACCATTATGCTATGCCACCTTACTATATTAAAAAGTAATCATGAGGAAACAGCATGAAGTGCTCAATAATTTAGAGTCTATATGTATGCCTATCTTCTCAAAAATTTCCCCAAAGTATACTTATAACTTGCTGCATATCCCCATTCAACCCAAGAGACTGTGGAGAATCTTAGAAGCAAATATTTAAACTATATTTTTCTCATTAGTTACCTAAATTTTACAGTATTCATTGTGAACTGCATATAGATTAAATGAGAATACGGAGATTCTTTCCACAACAAATCTGTAAAAGGCCCTTTAAAATTGATTTTTCAACATGTCTGATATCTATTTGTCTTTCATTTCTAGACCTCTTATTACTACTGGTCTAGCTCTAAGTTATCGTTTCCTCATTACTCGGGGAGCAATATGGCCAGGATTAAGTATGATTAAGTAAATGAAAATATGTAATCATATCTTATATGCTAAAATATGCTGTAGTATTTTTAATAGCTCAAATTATATAACCCGCGTAAGATAAATATAGCAAATTCAGATTACAATGTTTTAACAACTTTTAGGAGAAAGGTTATCACACTATTCATTCATCTGACAGATATTTATTGCATTTTCACTATGTTCCAGACACTTTAGGTGCCAGAGGTGTTTAGTGGAAACAGACAGAATGCCCGCTCTAATGGAGTTTATATTTTGGTGGAGATGGGGTAGCTGATACAAACAATCACAACTCAACGAAAAACTAAACAAGAAAAATACGATAGTAATAAGTACTATGAAAAGAAGCTAGGATGTTGTGATAGTGAATTACTGGTGGCTACTTTAAAGTAGGTGGTTAGGAGACCTCTCTGATGTGGTGACAAGAAGCTAAGATCTGAGTGACAAGAAGGATGCAGCTAAGCAGAGAAGCAAAAAACCCAGAGTCTTCTGAAGAGAAGGTAGTGTAAAGACCCTGAAGGGCCTGCTGGCAGTTCTAAGAAACGAAAGAAGGCTGAACTGGCTCCATGATTGGAGCAAAGAAGAGACAGGTTAGAGATGAGCTCAGGGAGGCAGGCAGAAGGCCATTCACCTTGGGCTATAGGTTTCCTTCAAATTATTAGTAAAACTTAATACTGGTAAAATCTCTGACTGATGTGAGCTTCATTTGACTCTTCAATCCTCTGTTTTAGCTCAAAATTGAAATCAAAGTTCAAACTAGAAGCATTCTAGAAAAGAATGCATTCTAGAAAACTTTTAGATGTTTGGAATTCATATGCTTGTTTAATTAAATCTTCTCACCAATCTTACAAGGTAGACATTATTATCCTTGCTTAAAAGAAGAGAAAACTGAAGTTTAGAGACATTATTAATATTAAAAGAATAATGATCATCTTTAAAACCATTAAGTCTCTGAGAAGAAGGATGGTGTGTCAGTTCCTTGCCCATATCCCCTTGCCCTTAGCAATTCAATGCACTGTGGCCCAACTTCTAATTGCCAACACCTGCATTTCTTTGTTTGAGGGCTTTTTCTGGTAGCCTGAGATGGTTATGCCTGTGTCAAAGAAAAATGCACCTGATGGAGTTAAATAGACAAAGAAAACTTTATTCAAGTCTACTGTAATAGGAGTCAAGACTACTGCAGTTAGGGGAGAGAGACTGAACTCAACTCCAGATACGATAGGGACAGCTGGAGATTTATAGCCAATGGGCAGGATAAAGGGGTCAGTGAATAGAAAGTTACTGAGAGGAACTTAGGTATCAAGGGTGGGGGAAGATGAACTTGATTAGATATCAAAGGTTGGAATATCTAGTCTATCTCACTGGACTGGCTTAGTAGGGTTCTTGCCAAAACTGGGCTCAGCAGACCAAGAACAAGCCCGGAGGAACCTGACTAAAGTTTGTCAAGGAAAGAGTCCTTGTCACCTCTCCCAAGAGTAGGCCAGAAGTTCCAGAGAATTAATGGTAACAGGAAGCAACCCGGAACCATGGTATTGACATACAAGTACCTCAGTTTCCTCACTACACAGAAGTAATCTCTCGGAGACCTCTGCTCTACACTGGCTCTCAGATTTACCCAGAACCATCAAGCTCACAGTAGTAAATTGTTATATAACAAATCTGACTCTGTATTAGCTACCTTTCCTTGTCTGTCTCACTTCCTACTCCCTGCACATTTCCTGGGATCACCTTCCAAATTAGTGATAAATCAATACTGTGTTTGAAACAATAATAATACGTATTTATGTAGTGTATTATATTTTTTAAAGCATTCCATGTGTTTCATCTCATAAAATATTCTCATGAACCTTGTGAAGCAGACAGGGTATATCTTATCCCCAATTTGAGAAAGAAATATAAAATATGTCAAATAACTAGAATTTTCAAAAAGGGTAGCAACAGTCATTTACTATATTAGTCCCCTGTTGCTTCTGTAACAAATTACCACAAATGTAGTGGCTTAAAACAACACAAATTAATATTCTTACAGTTATGGAGGTGAGACATCCAAATGAGTCATACAAGCTAAAATCAAGGTATCAGCAGAGCTGCATTCTTTCTGGAGACTAGAAAGGAACCCATGTCCTTGCCTTTTCCAGCTTCTAGAGATTGCATGCATTCTTTGACTTGGGGTCCCTTTCCCATCTTCAAAGTACATTAGTTCACTTTTTGCATCTGTTGCCATATCTGTGCTCTCTGACTTTGACCCCTCAGCCTTCCTCCTGTAAAAACACATTGTGCCCACCTGGATAATCTGGGGTAATCTTGCCATCTCAAGATCTTTCATTTGATTACATCTGCAAAGTTTCCTTTGCCATTTAAAGTAAAATATTCACAGAATCTGGGGATTAGTACAAGAACATCTTTGGGAGGAAGAATATCGTGTATGTTTTTTCTACCACATATACTATATAGCTTTAAATTATAGGAGTAATTTCAATGAGAAGATGCCTTATTTGAAGTATATCATAATTTTATATGAATTAACAATTGATATGTATCATTTATATCATGATTGCATATTTTTAAAAGGCTCAAATGTCTCAAAATTGGAACAGATGAAAATCTTGACTTCTTCCATCACATCAATTGATTGTATACCTAATTATATACTTTTTAATTCACTTAACTTAGTTTGTAATTTATTCTTCCTAAAAATTTTTATTCCCCTTGATCTAACAGAAAAGCCTGCATAACAGTTCAATACTTTGCCAGCCATAATTAATAAATCAATAACATAGAATTTAGACTCTACTGGCATTCTTTCAATTATAGTATACTTTTCTCATTAACTATACTTACTAATGTCTTCAAAATCCTTAAACCTTAAAAATATAAAATGTGACACCCAAAACTATTAATGCTATCCTCACATCTTATTTTTCTCAATATTCTACCACAACCATCCGTCTGCAGTAGCTTTGTCCAATTGAAATATGTGCCACAAATGTGAGCAACATAAACAATTTTAGATTTTCTAAAGGTAAAAAGAAACAGATGAAATTAATCTTAATAGTATATTTTATTTAACTCAATATAATAAAAATATTATCATTTCAACATGTAATAAAAATTATCAATGAGATATTTTACATTATTTGTTTCATACTAAATCTTCAAAATCTGGTATGTATGTTACACTTACAGCATATCTCAATTTGGATTAGGCACATTTCAAGTGCTCGATAGCCACACGTGGCTAGTGGCTACTATACTGGATAGCACAGGTCTGTCTTATACCTTCAATTCTCACAGAAAGCAAGCACAAAATACAATGGTATTATGGCACCTAACATTGCTGTATTAGTAAGTAGCAAGGCCTCTGGCATGAAACATCCAGACAAGGCCACTGTCTTGCCCAACTATGGAGCATCAAGTAGTATTCTACTTGTCACCTCTCCCAAGAGTAGGCCAGAAGTTCTAGACCACATTATATTCTGCATGGGTCACACCCTCTGCAGCACAATGCCAGATATAACTCTATGCACACGCTCAATTTCTTACCAATTTTGCTGAGCCAAAGTTCAGTGCATATATTGATACAAGTATCTCTGGAAGTAGGTGAAACTCATAAGGCAGTTACATTTTTCTAAAATTTCTCTTTTGTCTTTCACATCACCTGTTTCAACTTTTCCGTCATTGTCAGGATTTTTTCACTCAAAAACATCTCTGCCATGGGTAGAAAATCATTTTATTATTAGTTACTAACCACAGGTAATTCACATTTTGTTGTTTGTATAATACCACAACAACTATTGCCTTAACTGGTTACCATACACTAAGCGCTTTGGGGGTCCCATGTGATTAGAGGCTCAGCTGTGTCTGCTTCAATATGCTTGTCATCTGATTGGTCCCTTTGTCAGTTATGGAGGCACTTTTAACCAATTCAGATAGAGGTAAATTTGTAGAAATTATTGCATTTTTCATGAAACACCAGAGTTTTTATTCTTTGAGGTAAATATCTGATACCAACTATTTCAATATTTTTTACATATGAAATATTCCCCAAACAAAACTTCGTATAAACAATATACAACTGGACATATATATAACATGCAGTTTCTACAAACCACATTAGTTTCAGCTAATGGGAAAAAAAAATTCCCATGTTTTCTATTTTTAAGAATGTTTCTTATGTTCAGAGAAGCAGGCCCTTGCAAAACCAAGTCCTCAGCACATATCTTGTTTGCCTTAAGGGAAGGAACATGGGCTCTGGCAGAAGGAATGGAGCTTGTACTCTTTAGTTTTCAGAAAAATTGGCATAAAAGTCTTATATGTTTATCTTTACGTTAAATCACACTTACTCAAACCTCTAATGAATCATCTTTATAGAAAAAAATTAGGGATTGTCCCATATAATCCAACACAAATCAATGCCTGCACATGTATTAAGTACCTTCTGTATATAATAGGCAACAGTAGGTGTTGAAGACTCAAAGCAGTTGAAGATGGGTATTGTTCAATCTCCTTGGCACTCTAAAGAATATCCCTGATTTATTTGGACACACTTTGTGTCTGCCATTAGTTGACTATGAACACATGTTTATTGAAATAATTCTTTAATTTACCCATACACTGTCTTGCTATTTTTGCTGTGTTCCCCTGCACAGAAGAATAAAAGAAGGCTGGGTAGACAGGTTCTCTAAGAAAGGTTAAGGTGCAAAAGTAAGAAGACAAGACTGAAAAACTGAGGTCAGCTCTGCAAGGAAATACAACCAAAATATTGCAAGATATAATACCCCTATGTTTTGAATAAATGTTAAGTCTCTACATAATTAAGGTTTTTGCCAATTTAGGCATGCATGTAGGTGTCTCGCAATTTAAAATGAAATGTAAAATGTAGCAGAATCAGGTATTTTTAAAAGAGGAAACTGGAAAGGTTATTATTTAGCTGGTTTGACTTACTCTGGGTACTAGAATGTTTATTCTAATTGGTCGAACCCAGCTAGTCTGGTAGAGGTGCTTTAATTCAGATATTACATAGACACTTAGGGATTTGTTGAGCATGATGGAACTATAACTCTGGAATGAGACATTTATGCATGTTTGGGTCTCCTACCCTTAAATTCAAAGCCTTCCCCATATTTTCTCTAAATTCTTATGTTTTTCTCCATTATAATTTCCCATTTCTGCTTCTGCATCTGCTGCCTTATTTCCACTGTTCCGATTTCCATAAAAGACATCAGTTGGACAGAAGGATCTTGAGAATTCACTCTGCTGAAGGTTTGCCGGGTTCTCTTGAAAGGAGTCACATCACAGAAATCAAAGTATCTCCACCATTTTCATGACTGTCAAGCTCCACTGCCTCACCAAACCCTCCCAACATGTGACCCTGGAGCCAAAGGAAAGTTTCCTGGGATATGCAGTCCATTTATCCCTTGAATTTTATTACATAAAATACAGGTGTGTGTGTATTTACCCTAGGGCCTGAAGACAACTTTTATTTTTCTCCACAGTAGAGACATCATGAAAAGTATGACTAATAAAATGGTTTCTAATTGTAGTTCTATTCCAGACAAATCTGTGTTTAACCTGTAGCATCCCTGTATCAGGATGTCTATGACCATGCGAAGATTATTCTCTCCCTGTAAATAACATTTCTCAAAATTTACTTTATGTTCCATTTTAGCAAATGATTCTGTAAGGTTTTGCTTTTCTCCAGTATCTTGAACAAAATGCTGGTAGCTGTTTTACTTGGTACCAAAAGAAAGGTTTCTGTCTGCCGTTCTGCCCTATGACTCTCTCTTTACATCCCGGCTCTTTTATGTGACTAATCTTTGCCATGTTTTGGAGTCCCTCATATGCTGTAGCAAAGGGGAGGGTTACATTTGCTCTCTTTTGTGGAAAGGAGTCGGAGCCGAAAATAGATTCCTCCCATTGTGGCACTAATAACTTACTCATAATACCGCTAAACATCTCTGGACAGTAGTTTTTCACATATATCACTATCTAACCACTGCAAGCCCCAATCATGTAGGTTCTCCTAATTTATAATAGTTTATGTATTTAATCCTAGCACAATACAAAGTTAAAAACTCAATATGGATAAAATATACCTTCTTATTATAGGTGTATTATAACTTGCACTGCAACTACCTTTATCCTTGATGGAGATAAAATATAACTTTAAAGTAAAAAGAACATTAATCTATTGGAGTCTATGGCTAAATCTAGTGACCTGAAATTGAGAATGTACAGTAATCCCAACATGATGAACCAAAATTTACATTTATTTTACAAGATAGTAAACGTTTGAAAGAATAGGTCAAATGATTCTTCTTAAACCTTATGAAGAAAAATCTATTAAGGTCTCACTTGAGCAAATTCAAAGAATAAAATCAGCACTTACAATAGTTGTATGTATATATTTTCCTTTTTGACTTTACTATAAACCCATGTGTCACAGACATTTTTCACTCATGTTTTTACGCTGCCCTCTCACTGTTGTGGCCTCTCCCGTTGAGGAGCACAGGCTCCGGACGCGCAGGCTCAGCGGCCATGGCTCACAGGCCCAGCCACTCCGCGGCATGTGGGATCTTCCCAGACTGGGGCACGAACCCGTGTCCCCTGCATCGGCAGGCGGACTCTCAACCACTGCGCCACCAGGGAAGCCCTTCGCTCATCTTTTGAACCCCCATAATAGCATAAGGCCTTACGTATACTGAGTAACTGGAAACAAAGTACTAAATGAATAAATCTGACACTTTTAAATCATGGACCTGAGGAGAAAGGAAAAGATCCCTTCTCTGTGTTTATGGACTTGATATTGTGAAATGGACCAATATGTAAACTCATACCATGATAAGGCAAGTACTTATTTTCTTACTGAACCTAGAATTGGGAAAAATCTTGATTCCACAGGTGGGAATGAATTTCAGAGTGGTCCCAATTTTACCTTTTAATTCTAATGTTGTGGATTTAATGGTAAGAAAGAAAACAGAATAGGCTGTCCATAGCATAAGAGTATATATTGGCAGAGAAATAGTTAATGGTAGTTAGTGAAAGGCAGCATGATGAACTGCTGACTTAACTAATTGTGGAGGTTGCTTAGCCACAACTAGAGAGCCATTGAAACAATAACGATACAAAGTGATGATGTTAATAATAATACTACTAATAGCTTTGTATATATTCAGATATCTTCAATTAAAAACTGGTACATTTCTACCATTCCTTTGTTCTTGCAGAACCATAATGTACCTTTTTGTGTAATGTTGTGTTATTAAACAAAAGGCTGACAAACATTTAAAGTTTTATTTTGTTTGTTTCTTATTTTATTGGAAGGAAGTTATTTTTTTCTCTTCCATTGATTCCACAGCTCACTACAATTAGAATTACCATAATGGTAGGATGTGGTTGGTAGAAATATATGACTTCATCCTTTATAACCACCAGCATGGCATTTCCCGAAACAAAACACTACAGTGTATCAGTGAAGCTGAGTCTCTCTTCTTGGATCTAATGTTTTCATGCATGTCAGTCTGAAAATGCTGACTGCATCATGACCCTGGCTGCCAACATTAAGCTTGTAAAACAACAGAAGAGCAACAATAAAACTGCTATTTGTGTTTTATGGAACTATGTTAAACTAAGAAAATAGCAGAGTATCCAAGGGTTGGGTTTTAAAATATTCCCAATGGTCTCTAACTAATTATGGCAACACCTCCAAAGTTGTTTTTTTCAAACTGTGCTTTATGTCCAAAGAGAAACATATTGAAATACTGATTGAAATATGTCTCTGCACATCTAACATTTTAATTACTTGTCTAAATGGATAGCATTCTATTGATGATTCTCATACTATTAGAGTAGTTTATATTATATTGGGAAATATATTAACATAAGATATTTTCAAAACATTAAAAAGACAGCTTAACTAAGTAAGTGTTACCAACTCAAAATTGCTAAAATCTTGAGCTGTGATTAATGTTTTCCAGTATACAGGTATAGCTTTATTTATACCTATCATCAGTGCACAATACTATAATTATACAGCTAAGTACTTGATTAGCCTTTAAATGTTTACTTGCTTGGGAATAAAGGAAATAAAATTACAAACTTTATCAACATCTGCCAAACTATTGCAGGACTTTTAGTAGCAGCTATCCTAATATTAACTTTCACTGTGATAGATTAAAGATGTCTATACATACTTTACTATGCCTTTCATTGAGAGGTGGAGTCCAATTCTCTTCCCCTTGAATCCAGGATGCCCTTAGTAACTTGCTTGACACCAACAGAAATGTTACATCCTGGGCATCTGAGGCTAGATATCAAGAAGTCTTGCAACTTCCTCAAGCTTCTTGAAATTCTTTCTCTGGGAGCCCTGAGGTGCTATATAAGAAATCTCACTACTTTGAAACCACTGTGCTGGAGAGACAGAGACCACTGGTACACACTCCAGTTGACAGTCCCAGATTATTCTAACCTTTTATTCATTCCTGTCAAGTCACTAAAATATGGCCAGTCTGGTTACCAGATCAATAACACCAAGTAACCTTAGCTGATAGCATATGGAGCAGAAGAATCACCCAACTGAGCTCTGTCCAAATTTCTGACCCCAAATTGTGAGATATAATAAAAAGGTGGTTGTCTTAAGCTGCTAAAGGAAAACTGTTCCTCTACTCACAACGTTTCTGACACCAAATGTGTGTGTTTCCTTTTTACCACAGCAACCAGTTCTCCAACTCTCTGGACACCAGCTGGATGTCCAACAATTCAGTTCAATTCTGACACTAGCTATCTGGAGTTAATATGGGTCCCACAGGTTAAGGGCACAAGACTAACCCCCACTTTAAATGCCAATGACAAGTTCTGGGCCTCCTGAGCTTCTGACTCACCAGCTTTAAATCGGGTTTCCACAATTCCCTCCTCAGATCCAATAATAAAACAGTGGGTAATGATTGTCAAATCCATTTCACCTGGCTTCACTAATCAAGGTCTTTTTAATTGTTGCTACAAAAGACTTTCATATCCTCCAAGTTGCCTGTAGCCTAAACCATAAGATATTTACCTGAGTTGTTGGCCAGAAACTTGGGGTCAGCTGTGTCTAGTTTGAGCTGAGCTGGTTAAGACTGGATAGGACCAGCAACACTTCAACTGGCAATGGGCCAATGTCTGCTTGATGACCTTTTGACATCAGAGGGCTGAAAACTCCACCCTCAGATCATGCTAAGTTCCTTCATTTTTGAGTGTACAGAGGCCTGTAGCTTAGTTATACCTGCACAGAATGATGATTACAGTACCTTTTTCTAATCACCTTTCCCCATGTTCCCCATGCCTCAGTTTTACCCCATAAATACCCTGAGCTCCTTGCCTTCAGGGAGGTGGGTCTGAGTTTTGTTTTCCTGTCTCCTTGCTTGGCTGCCTTGCAAATAAGCCCTCTCTTTGCTGCAAACCTCAGAATCTCAGTGTTTTGGCTTACTGTGCATTGGGCAAAATGAACTTGGTTCGGTGACAATAATTTGCTATAAAGGCTCACAGGACTTAGGGAAACACTTACGTTTACCAGTTTATTATAAAGGATGTTATTAAAGGATATACATGAATAGCCACATGAAGAAGTACACAGGGTGAGGTCTGAAAAGGTACTGAGCGCAGAAGCTTCTGTCCCCTGGAATTGGGGTGTGCCACCTTTCAGGCAGGTGGATGTGTTTACCAACCCAGAAGGTCTCCAAACACCATAACTTAGGGGTTTTTATGAAGGCATATTTGATTATTAACTAAATCTCTAGGCCCTCACCGTTCCCTGGAAGATGGGGAGTGGGGCTGAAAGTGCCAAGCTTCTAATCAGCATGGTCTTTCTGGTGACCAGTCCTCATCCAGGAGGCCCCAAGATTTGCCTCATTAGAACAAAAGATGTTCCTATTACCCAGGAAATTCCAAGGGATTCAGGATCTCTGTGTAAGACACTTCTATTTCTCCCATTACTCAGGAAATTATACGGGTTTTAAGAGTTCTATGTCAGGACCTCTTATTAGGTCACAGCCACTAAGGTTTGCTGCAAGTACTTTGTTAGCAACAGTAAATAACTGGAACACACATATCTTGTTGTGTTGTCACCTATATTCTTGCAAAATTGATTAAATTTTATGAGAATTAGTATTAAATTCTATTTTAATCATTTTGAGTTAAGGAATTTTTTTTTTTTTTTTTTTTTTTTGGCATCCAGCCTTTCTTTCTAAATGCAGCCCACTTTTTCTTTTGGGAAAATCCACCATTAAGAGAAGTCTTGGTAAAAGTATTTGCCTCCAGCTGTCAAAGGGCTAGGTCTTCCCTCTACCTGCCTTAAGTAGCAAGGAGATAGCACTTAAACCTTCAAATCCTCTAGGACTCTTAAATCTTGAGCTAGTAATACAAAGACATGAAGATAATAGATATATTTCCTAGAACCTAAATATGATATCACCCATTCCTCTCCTAAACATCTTCCAGTCCTTTCAAATTAGATCAAATCTAAACTCCTGGCTTGGTAGAAAGTGCCTATATGGTGTGTTCATAGTTTATCTCTTCAACCTCATCTCTCAGTATCTCCTAGGATCCTCATGAACTAATCATTCTGGACTACTGTTGTGGGTTGAATTGCATCCCCCCGCAAAAAAAAAGATATGTTAAAGTCCTAACCCCTAGCACATCAGAACGTGACCTTATTTGGAAATCAGGTCTGTACAGAGGTAATCAAGTTGAAGTGATGTCATTGGGGTGGGATCTAATCCAATATGACTTATGTCTTTATAAAATGGGAAAACTTCGACATAGGGACACATGCAGAGGGAAGAGTATATGAAGACATAGAGGGAGGATGCCATGTGATGATCCAGTATTGGAGTGATGCCTACAAGATAAACAATGCCTGAGGCTACCAGAAGCTAGGAGAGAGGCTTGAACAGTTCCTTCCCTAGAACCTTAAGAGAAAGCATGGTCCTCTTGGCACCTTAATTTCAGACTTCTAGCCTCAAGACCTGTGAGACAATAATTTTCTGTTGTCTTAATGCACCCAGTTTTTGGTCCTTTGTTATGACAGCCCTAGGAAACCAGTACAACTACCTACTGCTTCCCAAGAGTGTCATGCATGTCCTTAAAAGAAGGAAGTAAATATAAAGAAGGTTTATGTTAAACATACCAAGATTTTGGAAGAGGAAATAATCAGGGACTTTTTCATGGGGAAAAAAAGATATTTGAGCTAGGCATAGGATGTGGGTTTCAGCAGGCAAAGATGGGAGGATGGCATTTCTAACAGTAAATACTTCAAGCAAAGGTGCAAAAGCAGGGATATATAGATTATTTTTAAAAGAAAAAGAGGTTGTGTCTTTGCTTTATGTATTAGATATGTACAGTGAATTCTAAGAACATTATTATCAATGGCTCAGTTTAATTTGATTTCTTCTAGAAGAAAGCACATAGAAGAAAGAATTCTGGTAGTTGCTCCTTTATTAGGCCTTCCTCAAAGAAATCTCATAATTGGTTTAGGACTGTTTAGTTATTCTCTCGGAGTTCCCAGACTTTTGGAATTTACCAAATAGTAAAATATTTTAAATGACAGGGGACATTATAAGGACATCAGCATCTTATTTGGGGACATAAGAACATTTTTAATTACTGTCGTCTTGCATCACCATAAATTCTTTAAAGAGATGAGATTTCAACCACGAAAAAGGAAATATAATTTCAGAGTAAATTATTATCCTTTAAATTGAAAAAAAGATAGCTTTGTGAAAATTTCCTCATATTGTCATTCTTTCTCATTTCCCCCAACCAGAGAAAACAATCTGCTGTTTGAAGGTGGGGAAACACTGCTTTGAAATTAAACATATGAATGGGCTTCCATCCAGCATGGTCACAGTTCCTGCTATTAACTAAACGGGAGGCTGATGGTGCTGGAGATCATGTTTGTTTGTTTGTTTGTTTGTTTGAAACAGGCTTCCTCCTAGGCAGGCCTGAGAAACACCAAACCACAATTGTTCCAAAGAAGTTCCTGAGGTCCCATTAAGAAATGGGTTAGTTGTGCTTTTCAAGAGAAATATCATCTGATTCTATACAGGGACTATTGGTATTTTTCAGAAATATGGTTTTTGGTCAAAAAGAACCACGAGAATCTAGAAGGGTTAAAGGTGTCCTTCTGAACTAACCAGAAGAAGATATATCACCTCCCTGAAATGGGACTATCCCAACTCCTCTCTTTTACCTTTCCTGTACCTTACCTTATTTAAAAGATTTTAAATATAGTTTTTAAACAATTAATAAAAGGAAATACAATCGAATAAGGGCACTAAGAGCCAAAGTAGATGAAATAGTTTAAAATCTGCTATAGTTTAAAATAAAAAGATTACTGAGTCAAGTAGGAGCATTTATTATAATAAAAGTTTGCTAATGTTCTGGGTGCGGTTACTTCATGAGAAAAATTCCATAGTAATGGGCTCATAGGCTAAGACTTGATCTGAGAGCTGCCTGCCTTTCTATTACAGCCACAGCCTCAGGCTGGATGTGAACCACATGCTCCAATTCCCTTAAATTCTACAACTCTTCACACATCCCATGCTTTAAATTTCCAAACCGTGCAAACGCTATGCCTCTTGGTCTGCCTTTCCTTTTCCTCTGCTCCAGGCAAACATTATCTACTCTGTTCAGAAGAGTCATTAATCTTACTTACTATACTCCAGATATCATTTTAAGCATTTTAAGTACACCAATTTACCTAATTCTCACTAAAATCCTCTGAGGTAGGCACTATTACTACCAAATCCCCATTTTAAAGATGAGAAAATTTATGAACAGAGAGATTCATAACTTTCCCAAGGACACTAAGCTATAAGGGCAGAGTTAGCAGGAAATCTTTTTACAGAGTCCAAGCTCTTAGCCGGTATGCTATGCTCTCCCTTTGTGAAGACTTCATGGTTCCCTCAGAAGTCATCGACCTTTTTAAAAAAAAATGTTTTATTGAAGTATAGTTAATTTACAATGTTGTATTAGTTTCTGGTGTACAGCAAAGTGATTCTCATACATATATTCATATATATATATTCATATGCACATAAATATATTCTTTTTCATTTCTTTTCCATTATGGCTTATTACAGGATATTGAATATAGTTCCCTGTGCTATACAGTAGAACCTCGTTTTTCATCTATTTTATATACAGTAATGTGTATCTGTTAATCCCAAACTCCTAATTTATTCTCCCCCCCCTTTCCCTTTGGTAACTATAAGTTTGTGTTATATGTCTGTGAGTCTGTTTCTGTTTTGTAAATAAATTCATTTGTATCTTATTTTAGATTCCACATATAAGTGATGTATGGTATTTGTCTTTCTCTTTCTGACTTATTCACTCGATGTGATAATTTCTCGGTCTATCTGTATTGCTGCAAATGGCGTTATTTCATTCTTTTTATGACTGAGTAGTATTCCATTGTGTATATATACCACATCTTCTTTATCCATTCATCTGTTGATGGACATTTAGGTTACTACCATTTCTTGCCTTTTGTAATTAATGCTGCTATGAACATTGGGGTGCATGTACATTTTCAAATTAGAGATTTCTCTGGATATATGTCCAGGAGTGGAACTGCTGGATCATATGGCAACTTTATTTTTAGTTTTTTAAGAAACCTCCATACTATTCTCCATAGTGGCTGTACCAATTTACATTCCCATCAACAGTGTAGGAGGGTTCCCTTTTCCCCACACCCTCTCCAGCATTTATTACTTGTAGACTTTTTGATGATGGCCATTGTGACCAGTGTGAGGTGATAGCTCATTGTAGTCTTGATTTGCATTTCTTTAATAATTAATGATGTTCAGCATCTTTCCATGCGCCTATTGGTCATCTGTTATGTCTTCTTTGGAGAAATGTCTATTTAGGTCTTCTGCCTATTTTTTGATTGTGTTGTTTGTTTTTTTTGTTATTGAGTTGTATGAGCTGTTTGTGTATTGTGGAAATTAAGCCCTTGTCAGTTGCATCATTTGCAAATATTTTCTTCTAGTCCGTTGGTGGTCTTTTTGTTTTGTTTATGGTTTCCTTTGCTGTGCAAAAGCTTAATAAGTTTGATTAGGTCTCATTTGTTTATTTTTTCTTTTATTTCTATTACTTGGGAGACTGACCCAAGAAAACCTTGCTATGATTTACAGAATTCATCGATCTTATAACTTATAAGATTTATCAAAGTATATCTACAAATTATAAATGTCTATATACACTAAATCTTAATCTTAAAGAAAGGAGCTGAGTTTTATATTTCTTCCCAGCTCCAACTCTACTACAAATAGTTTATCAAAATCAACCAGAAAATATATATAAAATTAATTTAATGTAGATAATTTTGCAAAGTTACAATATATTAATCACTTTGTTTTCGACTATGAAATACCATACCCTTTCTCTGCCTCTATAAACAAAAGCCTCCAAAGATTTCTAAGACATTTCTGTTTCCTTGTTAAAAATTTGGCAAGGGACTAGTCTTTCTTTCTCAATTTGAGTACTTTAACTTCTTCCTAAAGAACAGTACATCTATTTATTATTACTTTTTATGATTTTTAGCTCCTATCTATGCAAGTAAGTGGTGCATTGAAAAAGTAAATGAAGCATTGTTTCTATTTATTTGTATTCATTTATTCATTTATTTATTAAACAAATACTTCTTGAATATCTACATTTGCTAGGTATTGCATTAGAGAAAAGAATTCCTGCTCTCTAAGAACTCACGCTGGTAAATACACTAGGAAACCAGTAATTTTAGACCATTTGACAGCTGATCTGCAAGAAGAATATGTACCATATCGTGAGAGAAAAGAACATGGAGGATGATGGGAAATTGTAAAGGCTTCATGGACAACAGGTAATTGTGCATCCTTTATTCTGGAAAATAGTGATTCCCATGGCAGACTAAAATTCCATTGAATGTTGGTCATTTACCAGGGGGTTGTTGGTATGTGATTCCAATTTGGAAAGAATGGTAAATGCCTTTCTCTGTGCTCCCCAGTTTTTCCCTCTCTGTACATGAGAAATGTTTCAGTTAAATAAACTTTGCAGAAGACTGTCTGATAAAGAAAGTGTCTGAGCAGATTGTACAGAGCCAATTCAAAGGCTGTACTTCCTGAAATGCATCCTTCCCACAAACAACACACACCTGGCCTAACAGACATTTGAAATTAGTCAAGATAAGCCCTGGTGTACCCGAGATTCAGTGGTGCCCTATGATTACCAAGATTGAGCTGTCCAGTTTTTTCATTTCTAAAACTCATTGCTCAGTGTTTCCTCCCCACTCTGCACAGTCTCCAAATGAACACTTTTAGGAGATTGCAGCATAAGTGACTGGAAAAGTTATCCTGCATTTGTAAATACTGAGGAGACCACACATGAAATGGAGGTACCAAATAATTAGCAAGACAGATCTTTTTATTCAGTCCTTGTTTAATATAATGTTGATTCCATCTTCTGGCTCTCCTGTGTATTGAAATGGGGAAAAAATCCAGAAGGCACTCATTTTGAATGTCATGGAAACTTTTGCGTGAGGGGTGCTTTTTGTAATGCTATTTGATTCTCCTGTAGCCTATACATTCATGATATGATTCTGCAAATGCAGCAGTTGAACAACTCAACTGAGAATTAAAAGTCAACAAAACAATGAATGAAAAACCCCATGCTATGCTCTTTTCAAAAGGCACAAGAAAAATAGAACTATAAAGAATTTAAAAAGCTGTACGTATAGACGTTTGGGGTTTTCCAATCACTTCATATTTTTGTAAAAGCAAATCTTACTGATGGTTAGTTCCTGCCTCATGCTGACAGTTTACAAATAAGAATAGCAAGGTCCCATTTCAGAGCAGACAGTGTGGAGCCCTCCTCAAAAGCATTTTTAAATGAGAGTGACAGAGCTTCACAAGCACTGCTGGCAGTAAAGGATGAATATTAATGCTTTAAGAAAACAATAAACTAGATCTATAGTCTTTTATATCTCCCACCAAACCACTTACTGTAAGAGCAAAGAGGCCTCCTGCAGTTTGACTTTTTGTCTTTTTTTTTTTTAATGATTCAATGGGTTTTACTTATTATTTTTTGGATTTAACAAAATTATGGATTTTTCTTTTTTTATTATTTTTTTAATTGAAATATAGCTGATGTACAATATTATGTTAGTTTCAGGTATACTACATAATGATTTGACATTTGCATACATTATGAAATGATCACCACAGTAAGTCTAGTAAGCATCTGTCTCCATACAAAGTTATTACAGTATTATTGACCATACTCCTTTGGCTATATAGTTCATTCTGGTGACTTATTTTTTGTAGAACTGGAGGTCTGTACCTCTTAATTCCCTTCACCTATTTCACCCCCCCAACCCCCTCCCCTCTGGCAAACACTGATTTGTTCTATGTATCTATCAGTCTATTTTAATTTTGTTTTGTTTTGTTTTTTCTCATATAAGTGAGATCATTCAGTGTTTGCCTTTCTCTGTCTGACTTACTTCACTTAGAATAATACCCTCTAGCTCTATCCATGTTGTTGCAAATGGCAAGCCTTTCCTTTTTTTTTTTTTTTGGTACTGCTGAGTAATATCCCATTGTATGTATATGTCACATCTTCTTCATCCATTCATCTATTGATGAACACTTAGGTTGCTTCCATATCTTGGCTATTGTAAATGATGCTGCATAAACATATGGGTGAATATATCTTCCCACATTATTGCTTTTGTTTTCTTTGGGTAAATATCTGGAAGTGAAATTGCTAGATCATATGGTAGTTCTATTTCTAACTTTTTGAGGAACCTCTGTACTGTTTTCCATAATTGTTGTACCAATTTATCAATACAACACCACCAACAGTGCACAAGGGTTACCTTTCTTCCACATCCTCACCAACACTTATTTCTTGTCTTTTTGATGATGGCCATTCTGACATGTGTGAAGTGGTGTCTCATTGTGGTTTTGATTTACATTTCCCTGATGATTAGTGATGTTGAGCATATTTTCATGTGCCTATTGGCTATCTATATGTCTTTGGAAAAATGTCTATTCAGGTCCTCTGCCTAATTTTTTTTTAGTTGGGTTGCTTGTTTTTTTGATGTTGAGTTGTGTGAGTTCTTTGTATATTTTGGATATTAATGGCTTATTGGATATATCATTTGCAAATATCTTCTCTCATTCAGCAGGCTGTTTTTTTGTTTTTTGATAGTTTCCTTTGCTGTGCAAAAACTTTTTACTGTGATGTAGTCCCATTTGCTTATTTTGGCTTTTGTTTCCTTTGCCTGAGGAGACAAACCCAAAAAATACTGCTAAGACCGATGTCAAAGAGTGTACTGTCTGTGTTTCCTTCTAGGAGTTTTATGGTTTCATGTCTTACATTTAGGACTTTTTGTCTTCTTGATTTTTATACTCATAAGGGGAAAAAGCATAATAATGTTACAAGTCTCGTAGTGAGACTTACCATTCTTTTGACATACCACTCCACTTAGGAGATTATCCACTAGATTCCTCCAATCCAGACGTATAAACATATGTACATTAACATATGTTCAATAGAAAAATTTATTTTTTCAAAATGTTATGGGACCAAGGAATCCCAGATGAGGTAACATGACATGGCTTGAAGACAGATGGATCTATATAACAAACTCTGCCTCAATTTATAGAACAGTTGTTTTTAATTCCTTAAAGAATTAGGTTGCAACCTGAATGATATGAAAGGGCTAATCCACTCATCCAACTACATTACCTTTAATTTGCTTCTTTATATCAGGGAGAATATCTTCAACTAAGATAGAAATGAAAAGATTCCTATGCTCTAGATTTAAAGCTGTTTGTCTTTGGGATATTTTTCTTTCCGTCTGTGTACACTGTTTCATGTTAGCTTAGGGGAGAAGGCCTATAAAATATTTATATCAGACTCTGAATATCGGCTTCCAATTTGGCCAAATTCTGGCCATAGAGATACTTTAAAAAAAAAATCCTTTCAAATATCTTGTCAGGTTTAAGCCAGAAAAAAAACATATACATTCCTGGTGGTATTGAGTGACCCTGTGGATGAAAGAAATGTCCCCAAAGAGGGTACAAAGGATGCTATCCTCCCAAGATCCAGAGCCACTCCCAAAGATAGCCAAAAGAAAGAACAACAAGACAATTCCCCCGAGAGCTGGCAAAAGTTGGTAAGACCTTAGCTGCAAATGGACAGCAAACTCCATTTCTGTTTGGCCATATTTTGGGGCCCCTACCCTGAAGAATGAGCTGCCTGCACATACTAGAACGGACAACCTGCATGGCCCAGTCAGGGAGAAAGCAGTCCTCAGGACACAAAACAAGACAAACAAGATGGAAATCTTTTCTATCCCTGTCCCGGGGAGAGAAAAGATTGACAACCAAATTCACAAGAGTCTGGATCTGGAAAGGAAGGGACAGCATGAAATTTTACCCTCCTCTCTCAAACAGGCACTACAGAGATCGGGCACAGCTAACTCTGGTAAGATTTCTCACCCTTTGCTGGCTTTTGCCAATTTTCCCAGGATCCCATCTGCAGGCTCCCCAGTGAGTGGGGTTTAAACTAGAGAATGGAGCCTCTATATCTACCAGAATTTGGCAATGTTTCCCATTAATTTTAATTTTAGTTTTGCCTTGGCTATTTAAAGGGATAACTGGTAGCAGCTTATCAGAGAATCCCTCAGAGTCCTGTCAACCTGGGAAGGGGACCCAGGCATCCTTCCAGGATAAATTTGAGGGTGTTTGAGCTGGTGTGAAAAGATTTAACCAAACCTTTGGGGATAATCTTTTTTCCAATGTCACAGTTGATTGCAAATGAGACACCAATTTCTGGGCCAGTGTTTTGACGATGAACTCCTAGGAGGATGCAAAGAAGAGGCCCAGGTATTTTAGGTTTCTGGCTTTGGAGGTGATGCAGCTGTAAGGCCACTAACTCGCCAGACTTTTGTTTACAGTCTTGTAGTCTTTTCAGTGTAGAAAAGCAATTCAGATAGAAAGTTAGCAGACACTGAATACTCAGGTAAAGAAGGAATAAGGGGAGTAGTAGGAGTCAAGTCACTCTTACATAGTCTTTTGATTTTAGGTACCACTATGTCTTTAATTTTTCATTAGCGTTTTGCAATGAATCTTTCAATGAAACTATTTGGAAGACTTATGGGGGCTTCCACATGACAGTTAAAAGAGGTATCCCGTTCTGTTGATTTGGGAACCCTTGCTTTCAAGTGCACTTCTTAAATGAACAACCTTGTCTAATTGGAACATTCCCCATAATGGCAATTGTAATTTTAGGTTGTTTCAATAAGATTTTGCCATTTTTGTAGATGTCCACAGCTTCCATGACCACGGTTCTTAGATATAAAATAGGTAGATGTGCCAGAGGACAGTGTGCTTAATTCTTTGAAACTTAAAGTTTCCATTTCTTTAGCTAAGCATTGGTTCTCTCAAAGCTAAATTAATACATAAGAGGAAGTGTTGCTGGGCTGGGGAGTGTGTGGTGTTTTACAGTGTACCTCACTACATGGAATTTTTTTTTTAGGTTGGCTGGTGACCTAGTGTCAATCTAACCGGTTCTGTTACCACCTCATCATAGCCTAGGAGTCTTAGAGTTAGGTGGTGAGCACTCTAACAGCTTTTAAATATCTGTGCCCACCATTTTTGCGGTTATGGCTTTGAAGATTTCCATTAGCAATAGATTTATTATAGCTTTCATGAGATTTCTTTACAGCAATGGAAGCACTGATGGCTTTTAATAGTCATACTGGTGCCTACTTAGATTTAGGTTTGGATTTTTATGATCAAAACAGTCCAAATTTCTCGTCTTAATTTATTTCTCCAAGTCCCCCAGAGGTTTATGCTTTAGACTTGCCCTGAGGCTTTGTGAGACCCCTAATGGCTGCCACCCATTGTGGATATTGGAATTCCTTCTTTTTGAGTCCCTTAATGGCTGCCACCTGCTGCAGACTCCCATATAACTATCCCAGAACCTTTCTGGGACCTCAGAATCTTTCTGGGAATAATATACATGAATAACATATATTTATTTAAAATTTTGTTTTAAAATAAAGTTTGTTTGCATCAGAGAGCTGCACGCAAGGGAGCGGAGCTCAAATCTGAAAGTGACTTACCCACAGCCCACGGTACTGCTGAGAGGAACGGTGAATTCAAAGGGTTCAGTGGGCGCCGCATCCATGTGTCATGGCCCCATAGGCTGCTAGCAGTCAGCTCTGGATCTCATCCTTCATTGCCAAAAACTGTTAAAAAAGAATGATTAAAGAAGACAATTTAGGTGATAAAAGCAAACTTTATTTAATACTTCATGAAGTGGGCACTCTCCATTCTCATGAGTCCAGAGAACTGCAAATGGGGTGGGGGGCGGAACAAAACACTTTTATAGGATAAAGACCATGAAAAGACAAATAGAAAATATCTGATTGGCTGGCACAACTAGTCAACCTTGTTTGGGGTGAAAAGGCCCAGGAGTGGCTTGGCTTTGGGGATTGGCTAACTGGATAAAACCCTGGGTGATCATTAGTCAGATCTATTGCACCTGCCTTCACTAATCAAGGTCATTTTAGCAGCATGCAGCCTAAACAATAAGATGTTTGCCCGAGTTGTTTTCCAGGAACTTGGCGTCAGCTGTGTCTAGTTTGAGTTGAGCTGGTTAAGACTGGATAGGACCCCTGACCCTCCAACTGGGCATGTGCTAGCGTGCAGTTGGTGGCCTCCTGATGTCAGAAGGTCAAAAACCCCACCCTCAGATCCTGCTAAAGGCCTCCGGTTTTTAATGTGCAGAGCCCTGTAGCTTAGTTACACCTGTGCAGAATGATTATTATTGCACCTTTTTCTAGTCACCTTTCCCCACACCCCCCATACCCCGGACTGCCCTGCTTCTTTATTCTTTACCCCATAAATACCCCAAGCCCCTTGCTTCCCTGGGAGGTGGGACTCCGAGTCTTGTTCCCCCTTCTCTTTGCCCGGCTGTCTTGTAAATAAACCCTCTCTTTACAGTATAAACCCTCTCTACTGCAAATGTGGCTTGCTGCCCATCAGGCAAAAAGAACTTAGTTAGGTAACAATGATATACTATGTTTCAAGTCAAGTGGAACATTTACAGGAGCATGAAAGTTACATAAGTTTTGGTTTGCCGATGTGGCACTCCAGACAAAAGTGGCTCCACCTTGGACCTCGAAAGTCATTTCAACACTTGTTAAAAGATAAGCTGAGGCATATTAAAAATTTCAGGAGTTCACTTGGGCATTTATTGACTAGAATTAGGCAGCACTAAACAGGAAATGGCTAGGAGTGCTCTGAGTACAAAAAGCCTGTGGAGACACCTATATAGAGAAAGTGAAGAAGCAAAGAAGGGACACTATTTGATTGGCTAGAGTTTAAAGCCTAGTTGGCTTTTCGTGATTGGTTATCCTTAGCGTTTTGCTTTTGTAACGCGAGGCATTTACAGGCTTAGAGTCTGGTTTGCTTATGTAGGCAGTCATAGTATTAGAGCCTCCTCAGTCTAATGGTCTCCTTGTTTAATTAGTTTTAAAGGCCTAATGAGAACAAGTACCTGACAATTCTTGGCTCTCAGTAAAGAGCTGCTATTTTTGTTGCTGTTGTTTTGTTAATATTATTGTCATCATCAATAGCAGTAGCATCTTTCTAGAGGATGACTAGTCAAAAGGTAAACTAAGTGTTTTTGATCTACCTGTGCATTAAACAGAGAGAAAAGGGTGGTGATAAAAAGCTTTAGATAAATCCAGTTGCTAACCTGGCTTTGCCACTTGTATGACCTTGGGAAAGGGGCTTAATCTCTCACGTCTCTTATTTAATATGAGGATAATAGCTATACTTACTTTATAGGATTTTTGTGAGGATTAAAGGAGATTTTAGGTAAAGTTCTTAGTATCATTTCCGGTTTATAATTAAGTACTCAAATAGTGTTAGCAATTATTAACATTATGACTTATTTTATTATTCAGTCTCAATGAAGGACAGTCCTAGCAAAATCATCTTAAATATCTGAACTAAGATAAGAGGGGGAAATTACAGATTTAAAAATGTCATTTGAAATAAATTGCAAAGAAACCAAAGCAATGCAATCTGAATGGTTGGGCAGAAAAAGACACAAACACACTCTAAAAACATTGAGAGGTGAAAGGAACGCCTTAAGATTTCCTTATTTTATTTATTTAGCAAACACTTTATAATATTCACTAAGGGCCAGGCATTTTTGTAAGCACTTCACAATTATGAATTTATATAATCTTAATAATCTTACAGGGAAGGTACTGTTTTTATCCCAATTTTACAGATAAAAAAGGAGAGGCCAAGTAAGTTAGGTACCCAACGTCACACAACTTGCCAGTAACAGAGCCAAGATTTGAAGCCAGATAAATACTCCAGAGTCAGTGCATTTACTCATTTTATTTTCAAAGAAACTTCTCTTTGATACATGTTTAAAATGCGTGCTAGAAAAGAAAACCAGAGCCAAAGCATTGCTAGAATGGGGATTTAGGAAAAAGGGACGTTCAATCTGCGAATCAGTTATTGTCTTTGAGGAAGGTACATCAACTGGAGTTAAAGGTAGGCCAAGGACCCAGTAAAGACAGCTTGAATATTTCCACTATGGGGATAACAAACGTATATAATCCTACTAGTAAAGTATGAAATAAACCTAGGAAATTAATTGGAGATGTGCTTTACCTGAAAGGAGCTTTAAGAATAAGAGGCTGTAACACTATATTTTCTCCACATATGCCATTTTGCTCCAGGAATTCAAGAGTAACAAAGCTGGCACACACTCAAAAATGATGACTAAACCTATCATTCTGGATAAAGAGCATACCCCGCTTCTGTTCTGAGGCGATGATGGAGAAGAGTTTTTCAATTGTTGGTAACAAGAAACTTCTGTTTGCAAAATTCCTGGCCCTTACCTGCCCCCAACATATCAACATCAAATTAAATATATTCCATTTTTTAACTCTCCATCTTTACCACCCTTCAAAATTTGACCTTGAGTATACACTGAAACAAAAATGACAGCAATACAAAATGTAACACTTTCTCCTCTAAACTTTTTTGTAAACTTTCTACAGCCTCATGCAGCTGTCGATTAAAGAAGCATTATTTGAGTCTTCACCAGCATAGACAGATTTTTGGGGACACAATGATTTATTCACTATCTAAGATTTTAAGATCTGAACCACTGAAATTAACTTTTATCATCTTCCACAAGCTGAACTCCAAGAGTAACTGTCAGTTACAACTTCTGCATATATGGTTTTGTGAGGAGAGCATTCTTCTAAGTAAAAATTCAATGGGCAGGGCTTCCCTGGTGGCACAGTGGTTGAGAGTCCGCCTGCCGATGCAGGGGACACGAGTTCATGTCCCGGTCCGGGAAGATCCCACATGCCACAGAGCGGCTGGGCCCATGAGCCATGGCCGCTGAGCCTGCACGTCCGGAGCCTGTGCTCTGCAACGGGAGAGGCCACAGCAGTGAGAGGCCCGCGTACCACCAAAAAAAAAAAAAAATTCAATGGGCAGACTCAAGTGTAAATATGAATATACAGGGTAAATCAGGCAGAAAGTGAATTCAACCTTCCTCTGCCATTTTGTTCTATCTAGGCCCTCAACTGATTGATGTCCATCCACATTGGGAAAGGCAATCTGCTTTACTCAGTCTACTAATTCAAACATTAATCTCTTCCCAGAACATCCTCACAGACACACCTAGAAATACTGTTTAACCAACTTTCTGGAGATCTCAAAGCCCAGTCAAGTTGGCACATAAAATTAACCATCACAGGCTCTTACCAATAGGATGGTCCAGCTATATGGCCTTTAAGGGTTCTTGAAATGCTACCCATGAGGCTGAGGACTCGACATTTGCACAGAGGGTGCAGTGGTATCAGAAAGCCTGGGTTCAAATCCTGCAATTCCCACTTACAAGTTTCAGGAACTTGGGTAAATTATTGAGCCCCTCTAAGCTTCATTTTCCTTATCTGTAAAATGGAGACAAAAGCGTCTTTATGTGGATAATGTGAACATTAAAGATAACATGTGAACAGGGCTTAGCACTGCGCCTGCTTGTATTAGGTATTCAATACATTCTAGATTGATTAGGGGATAGTTATTGAGGGAATATTTATTACTAAAGTCAAATAAATAGAGAAAGTTTTTTATTGTAGCATCGGAAAGTAGTTCTTCTCCAACACAGGGCAATACAGTAAGCACCTACATGGCGTGAAGCACTAGACAGACTGGCATATGGCCTTCTCATTGCTTGCTGGTCATGACAGAAAGAGCACCAAGAAGTGAATCTTTATCTGGAGAGAAGACAGCCTGCAATAAAATCTTAAATAACCCCAATAAATTTACAAACTCTTTGGGCTTTTCTATATCTTTGGTGGTGTCTCTAACCATCTTACATCTGAGGAAAGATTACTTGCAAATCAATGAATGCTGATCCCCAGGCACTGATGATCAAGTGGTAGAATGGCATCACTATCTCCATAATACATGAGTCCTGAGAGATAAACTAAGAGAGCGCTGAGAGTTCAAGGGCACTGCCACTATCTCAGAGGCAAAACTGAAGACAGGGTCCCAAGAGATAAGCTGAGAGGGTGCTGAGGGCCCCATGTCCTGTCAGTATTTCTCAGAAGTGAGGCTGGAAATGAAACATAAGACTGTACACTGCTTTCTGCTAGTACGTGCTACATAAATGTTTTCTCTAACCTTGAATACCATTTGACCCTGTTGTTAGCAGCTATTAGTGAAGACACTCATCTTAACCACATTTCCCTTGTCATCATATTTGTTCATTTACCAAGAAATGATGTGATGCTACTATTTTGGGCTCTTCGCATCAACCGTATTAGCACTGGATGTCACTGTTGTTCCATGCAGATGTAACACAAGTGTGCTTCTTTCTCAGCGAATTTCAGAAATGGCCCAGAGCCTTCCGGAAAAGCTCATCATGTACTTTGGCAGAACCACACAATACTCCCCAACCAGCCTGGCACTGGTGTTGCTATTTTCAGATTCTAAATCGAACCTATTCCAAGAGCAAGAGTCCAGGGAAAGAGCCTAGAGGCCTCTGAGGCGCAGAATTTATACAGATTCATCAAATTACTAGAATTACTACAAAGGCCTATTTGCAAGCAAGAAGTTCTGCACTTGCTACAAATTTCATAAACACAATAACAACAAGAACAACTTAATGCTCTGAATATATATCTGAATCAAAATGAATTACATCATCATCCCGTGAAAGAGTTCCAGAAGCATTTCTTTGGTAAATAAGATACAAATATTAACTCTTGCTTCTTCTGCCAGTCACTCCATAACCAAGTAACAGCCAGTAATCAAGGCTATTAAAGCTCTCAGTCTGACCTTCTAAACTGCTCTTGGACAAAAGCAAGCACAGCAGGCAATGCATTTTAGGGCAATTACAGGCATAACTCAAGTATTTACAGGACACAGGATTGTAATAGAACAATCTTTTTGGTATTTCCGAGGTAACAGTTAAATCCTGCAACAGTGGTGGCCCATCAGTGGTGGGAAAAGACCAATTGCTCCTGAGGGTGGAAAATAATTTTGCAGTTCAAGTTAGTGAGGTATGGCATTTCTTCTTCCACTATATTCAAAGTGTGCTGCAGCATTTTTTTCTTCTTCATCATGATTTCCTCATGACAATGTTGTGGTTACTTTAGCAGGTGGTGGAAAACTGATAAGTGTAATTGCTGTAATCACAGGATGTATAGGATGTAAATATTTGTAGGGCAATTAAAAATGATTTGCCTCTTTAGCTTCTTAAAATAAAAGGCACATCTGAACAGCAAACAAGTGGGGATTTTTTTTTTAAAGTAGAAAAGATGTTAAGGGGCAAGAATATGAAATGATTTATTGAAACTTCATCTTGTGGTTTGGTTAGATGTGGATGTAGCGGCAAAAAAGCAAAATATTGTGGATCAGGAGAAATGTGCCATCAAATAACTAAAAATAAATTTCAAGAGAACATCCTGGGGGATATAAATGATCTCAGTGTGTGGCACTGTCAATTATCTTCTCCAGCAGGAACACTGGGGGGCAGGGGATGTCCAACTGCCAAGCTGTTATTGTAACAAGCCAAAGGGTTAGCCTTATTCATTAGATACCTGTGGGATGGTAGCCTAAATAACCATGCCATCTAACCACCATCCCCAAATGGTGGTTTTCCTGAGAACAGCTTTTCTTTTTCACTCTTATCTGATTCATATGTAAAGATTTCCTACTCTACATTCAAAGTAACATTTTGATTCTATTTGACTCATGTGCTGAATTTCTAACATATTCTAATCTTTACTAACAACAGAGTTAGTTAGCTAGCGAAAAGACTCCATTCTACGCTGTGTAGAAAGTGTAGGGTTTGCATAGTAAGTAGGAAAAGGGAGGATTGAACAGCACTTGGATGCTCCTACAGGACAGGTTAAAATTCACACACTACAGCTTGGATACGCAAAAATCATACTTTATGTTCTATGATTGACCTCATCTTGCCCTTGATCCTCTATTTCTCTCATTAAAAAAAAAAAAAAAAATACCCTGGGGCTTCCCTGGTGGCGCAGTGGTTGAGAATCCGCCTGCCAATGCAGGGGACACGGGTTCGGGCCCTGGTCTGGGAGAATCCCACATGCCGCGGAGCAACTAGGCCCGTGAGCCACAACTACTGAGCCTGCGCGTCTGGAGCCTGTGCTCCGCAACAAGAGAGGCCCGCACACCGCGATGAAGAGTGGCCCCTGCAACTAGAGAAAGCCCTCGCACAGAAACAAAGACCCAACACAGCCTAAATAAATAAATAAACATTTTTTAAAAATACCCTAAACAAAATGATGAATGGTAACTTTGTCTCTTGTGGTTTAAAAGTTTCTCAGGTTAATCTTTTAAAGGTAAATAATCATTTTGGATTTCTTACCTCTTTCATGTTCTTCGGAGAGCATCTGAGGACACGTAGTCTCATGAGGACAAGGGAAAGGGAACTTTGATCCACACGTCATCCTCTGCTAGCCCTGCTGACTGACTGGGAAATAACAGACGATCTCGGCATTGGTCTCTGTCCTTGCTGCATTCACTGCTGAAGTACCTGCAGACCACGGTCCTCAAGGTCTGTGCCCTCAGGATAGGCAGAGGGACTGGTCCCATGAAGCTTAACAAACTCTTTGTCTTGTGCTAGTTGGGCGCTGAACTTTGACGTTTTTTTCTGGCAGCGTTGATTCTCTGAGACTTAGCAGCATTTCTGTCAGCTGCAAAGCCCACTGGGGTCCTCGGGAAAAATAAGACGGAATCTAGGTGATAAGATAAGGTCTAACCTCTTCTTTTTAGCTGCGTCTAGTTTCACTTGCCTGTGAAACGAGACTGTGTGCAGCGGCCTGCGCGTAGAGGCCTTGAACCTAACACGTCAGGTTAGAGTGCCGGTCACAGAACTGCTGCACCCCACTTTGGCGAGTGGAGAAACGCCACGCACGGCACCGCACGGCACCGCAAGATGGCGGCGGCGGGCCGTGCGCAGAGATGCTGCACGAGCACCGTGAGCCACACACCTGTGCCTGGTTGGCAAAGGACGCTGCCCCTCCGGCTGACAAGAACCCTATAAAGCAGCCCAGCCAGGGGCGCATCGGGGAGAGCCTGCACTCTAGAAAGTAAGCTCCTGCCTCTCCATTCTTTGATCAAAGAATAAAACTTTCCTTTGCTTCTGAGCCCAACTCAGTCTTGTTCTTTTGGCACAAAGGACACTGGGCAGGAGGACCCTTGTTGGGGCCCGACTCAAAAGGGTCAGTAACGTTTCCTTGGGGCTGTTGACTTTGCAGTGGTATCTTTACCCTGAACCATGGTGACCCTTTGGTTGTTATGCTTATTTAGTTATGCTTTTAATTCTCAGACACCTACTTCTTCCTTCTCACAGAAATGCTGGATCAGGACCTGTTTCATATCACACGTAGCCTATAGAGAGGCTTGCTGCTCCGAGGCTGCACATCTAGACCCTCCACCTGCCTGTACAGACCCAGCTTTCTAGCACCACGTTGCACGAAGCAGAGAGAAGCAGAGAAGCTTGGATCTTTTTTGATTTCCCCTCACTCAGTCTGGAATCCAGATCAGCGTTTCTATCATACTTTTTCCCTCCCCATTCCCCACCCAAGGATCCTTGGGCAGCAAGCTCATCCTCACCTAAATTGCCTGGTTTTCACTGCCCCTCATTTACTAATCTTGGAGGTGGAAGTGCTTTCTATTTCCATTTTCTCTCCTAAAGGAAGCACCCTCTATTATATATTTCTTCATAGAATTGGAGGGCAAAGCTCTATGCCTTGAATCCCAAGTTTCATCCTTGATACAAAAAGGAAGATTTAGGATATAGAAATCTTTTTTTTTTTTCACAAAAACCTAACTTGGTCGATATTGCCTTGCTCTTAACCAAAAACAAAATAAAGTCCTTAAAATCAAACCAAAAAAACCCATTTGAACTTGAAATTCCAAATTGAACATTGACTTTATTCTCTATTGTACCCACTGATGCAATGAAAGCAACTGATTGTCTGGATTGAGAGTTATGAGGCAACAAAACTTGGGGGACAGTTTTTAAAAATTAGTTTAGTGTCTTAAAAAATATTATTTCAATTACACTTCTTATTCAAAAATCCTCAGTACTTGCCAGTGCTTTTTGAATCTGTACAGAGCTATTTGGCGCTAAAGGCATACACAAGTCCCAGGCTTCTCTCTCACTTCTGTGCAAGAGAGGAAGAGACTTAATGATTCTAAGCTGAGACTCACAGCTAATTAAGCGAAATTGCCAAGAGGCAGATTTTACCAATCTAGTCAAATCCCCTATATTGTCAGAGTTAGGTTCTGAAATTAGCAAATACTGCGTTCATAAAAATTGTCTTTGGAAATTCCTTAAGTTGCCTGTAAAGCATATCTCACTCTAAGAAAAAGTAAAAACAAATAAAAAACGACCTTTCAGTTAGCCCAGTAACCAATTTTTACTCCTCAAATAGGGGTATATTGTATAAAAAAGATATACCCTCAAACTTTGCTATCATATTCAGTAACACATTATAAAAATGGTACTAATGGATCAATAAAGTTATTTCTTTTTCTTTTTACCAGGGAATGTAGCGTTCAAGTGGCAAAGGTTAGATGTACTTATGATGTAATGCAACAATATGCAGGAAAATGTTCTAAGAAATATTTGATGAAACAGGATGCAAGTATGTTGAAAGTGATTAGATAAGTACAATGAAGATGATGATACTAATAACAGTATTTTCATGTCTCTGTGTCAGGCACATTATCTCATTTCATCCTCAAAACAACACCATGAGGTAGACAACTACTATTATCCCTGTGTGAAGAAAAGAAAACTGAGACACACTATTCAGAGAGGTAGGTGTCTTACAGCATTAAGTAATCAGCCTAAAGAATAGGCAAAATAGATATATTTAACATACTGGTAACCTTAGAATTCTGCATTTTCTGATTTTAAAAAAATCAGAAAATGGAGTGATTACCCTAAATAGCATAATATAAACATGAATATTTACATGAAAGCCACTGCAAAGTTATTTCTTATTTCTGCTAGGCCTATGGAAAAGAAAGAGAGACACTAATTATAGGATAAATTTGCTGTTACTAAAGAGCTATAATATTATCTTGCCTGGAATTCTAATATAAAATAATGCATAAAATGCCTGAGTGCATTCAAAATTGAATAGATGTATTTTCTAGTTGGTGGTTTTCTATTGTTTCCACATGTACACACCAATTAAAACAATTTCAAACTTAATTTGTTATAACATTTCAGTTTTGCAGATCATGTTTTTAACTTTAAACTTTGTCCTTCTCTGCATGGTAATCTTCAAAAACACTTTCTAAATCAGTCCTTGCCTGATAAATATGTCCATTTGGTTTAGCTTTTTGACTCATGTTCCATAGTAATTCTGATTTTTTTCTGAGCCACAAATTGGAAGCAAGGGAAGCATGAACCCACAGGGTTTTCTTTCCTCTTTGTAAGTTTATACAAAGGTGAGGAGACATGTCTTTCATTAAGTAGATAGTAACTTCTTAAAGTTTTCAGAACCAGATGGACTAAATGATAACCTCTCTGCTGATTAGAATGTCTGATTCCTTCTAAGAGACCTTAGAGGAAGCCAATTAGCATCAGCAGATGTGTGTGCAATGGAGAAAGGGAAGGAAAAGAGGGCAGTAGTGGTTTTTTTAGGGACTTGGACAGAAAAAAGATAAGAACTCTAGAGAAGGGGGATGTGGGGATTAGGGTTTCATGTAGAAGATCATAAGGAAACAGTGTAGAGGGTGCAGAGGGGAAGGACAGGGAAGGGCAGTCACAGATTTGAGGGGAATTAACGTGGATACTGTATGCCCAAGTGATTGTCAAAGAAATTATGCTTAATGGGTGTGATAAACCAGGAAAATATTCTGTTAAGAGGGGAATATATACCACATTGTCTTTCATTCTGAGATTGTACTCTGGAATCAAACATTGTAAAGATGTTAGATCAAAATGAGACTCCAAAATTCTTAAGAGCTCAGTCCAACTCCCCAAGTTATTCTGAATATAGCTTAGATGAGCGCTGCTCAGTAGAAGTATACTGAGAGCCATGTAGGTAATTTAAATTTTTATATTTTATTTCTTTGTAAATTTAAAAGTCCTTTTAGACATATTGTAACTATGATATTAATTGAGAAGTATCTCATATAGTATCTCTAAACCTAAGCAAAAGATTTTGATTTTTCAAATTTTTTTATCAATTGATCTTTAATATTTTCAGAAAGTTTGTGTTCTACTGGTAATTGTTTGATGATTTAACTGAAATTTTTAACTTTTTGTAAAATACCTTTTCAGTCTTTTTTTCATAATTATCTAACAAAATTACCATCACTGAAATAATGATTTTTTTTTTACCATCGATCTAAAACTGATTTGTGTGTGTGTTCAAGAATCCAAGCTATTTTATAGCTTGTCAAGGTTAAAAGCTTAGGCCCTGTTAAAAAATCATTTAAAATTTGTTCATTCAGTTATCAAATTTACTATGCATTTGCTAAAAATATCTTTTAATATTGTCCATTTTATTGTTAAAACAATTTTACATAGCAAGCAAGCAGCTTTTTTGTTTTCATCTGCCCAATGTAATATAATTGCCTGTCATTATTAAATTTTGACATACATTCTTCTAGCTTCTTTCTTTACTCTTCCCATCAAAATACTACTTTCTTTTTAAACTGGCTCTGCATCAAATGTACGCATTTAGTTTAAATCTGAAAATTTGCCCATACTTAATGCAAAAAATAATTTAAGTACATTATTATTAAAATCATATTTCAATTTAATTATCAATTACATCTTACATAGGTAGCACTGTAACTCACATTGCCTGAATAAAAAATTCAGGTAAGTACATTACAAAACTCATCTGAATTGGATCAATCCACTGACATTGATTTGATTGATGATATATTTGTAGTACTAGAAAGGATATGCTATCATACTCACTATAATATAGCAATATCTTATGCAATACTACTATTAAAGTGAAACAGTATTTTCCTACAGAAAAATATTTTACACTACTCCAGGTTTCACTTTTTTTTATTTTTTTAAATTTTATTGGAGTTTACTTGCTTTACAATGTTGTGTTAGTTCCTGCTGTACAGCAAAGTGAATCAGCTGTACATATATATATATATCCCCTCCTTTTTGGATTTCCTTCCCATTTAGGTCACCTTAGAGCAATGAATAGAGTTCCCTGTGCTATACAGTAGGTGCTCATTAGTTATCTATTTTATACATATACACTACTCCAGGTTTTAAATGGAAATGGAAATTAACTAAAATAAAATTAAATAAAAAATTCAGTGTCTCAGTCTTGCCAGTTCCTCATTCACATTTTCAAGTTCTTAATATCTGCTGATGACTATGGCTCTTGTATTGAGTAGCATAGGCCTAAAAACAATAAAATGCATATTGTTATCTTTGTATGTGTGGTGATGGAGCGGGACATAATTCTTAGTCCTCTCCTCACTTGATACTGACTGCCTGCAAAAATGTGGAGATGTTATTTTGATGGCAACAGCTTCTAGAACAGTGATTCATCACATTTGCACATTTCAAGATCACTCTGTGCTAAAAGTTCCAACACTTGGGTGTGGCTCTCTCTCTTGGACTTTGCTACTACATTGTCTGCTGTTTTCCTGCCTCCACAGGAAAAAGTGACCCCAGAGCTGGCCCTTTAATGCAGGCCAGCTATCCGGAGCTCTCATCTGCTCCTACAGGCCAGGAAGAATTTAGACTTTTAAATAAACCCTTTTATTTCATTTTGGAAATCAGTTGGTGGTAAGGGAACTAAAAAAGTTCCCTGAGTTCTTGATCCCAAATCATTTGTTAATGTCCAGTCTTCCAGCAAGTTCCAAATTGGGGGTAATTATCAGGTACTTAATCCGTAACAAAGGGGTGGGACTTGTCTATCATTTGTGTTTCCCTCTTGTGAGTATTTCTCAGGAACTTCATGGGGTCAGAGTGGTTATGGGGCTCAGTAATTCTAGATTCCCTAGCTAAATATCACTTGATTATAGTCCAATGCCACAATTATTTCTAATAATTACCATTTTACTTTCATCTTGAGTTGCATTATCATCTTTTTGATAATGACCCTGGGGTAGAAGGATGGAGTCTTTTTATCAACTTATATATTTATATATACACATGCATGATACTGGGAACAGGATTATTTCCTTATCAAGATAATATTAGTAATTTCAGAAACAAATTTTGAGGTTCACAGAAAGAATTAAAATGTTCATAGATAATATTCCACACTTGTCTTAAGCCAAAGTCAGAGAGGTCCCTTTAAGAGTCATAGATGACTTATAAACATCTCATACATTTGAATGAGGTTATACAGTTTCTCTAGTTTATAACCACCCCAAGCCCTATTATTTAACCCTCTTGCTCCTGACAATAATTAAGTTGTCCTGAGCCATGACTGCCACCTAGTGGTAATTTAAGGAATAGTTTGATCTAAAATAGATTCTCTCCTGTATCTTTTCTTTTATACATTCCACTTTCTTCTGTTTTTCCATATCTGGCTTCAGTTAATTTCTTCTATGAAAATTTTTATTATATAAACTGAAGGAAATATGATGTCATGGCTATAAGTATAGCTCTAGAGCTAGACTTTCTAGGTTTACTTCTCTTCTTCCCTCCTTACCAACTCTGTGACCTTGGACAAGTTGCTTAGATTTTTGTCCTTCAATTGTGTCATTTGTAAAATGGACTAATAATAACACCTATCTAATAAAGTTATTTTGAAGAATGAATTATATAATTCATGTAAAAGGCTAGCATTAGTAGCTGGCATGCAGAAAATGCTAAATAAATAGCAAGTGGTATATGCACGTATCTTTTTTAGTCACCTTCTTGCTTCCCTTTCTCTTCCAATTTTGACATTTTTCCATCTCTCTCAAATCAACCTAAATTATGTCTGATAAATATATTATCATAAATGATTAGAGATGTGACTGTATCATAGGAAAGGAGATTAATTTATTTTGGCATGAATTACAGGTGACTAACACAACTTATAATTCTCTTGGCAATACGCAGAGGAGCCATTTAGAATCTCAGTAAAAATCTTATATGCTTCCTGTTTTAGTCTGTACAGTCTGCTATAACAAACTACCATATACTGGTGGCTTCTGAACAACCGAATTTTTTTTTCTCACAGTCGGAGATCAAGGTGCTGGCAGATTCAGTGTCTGGTGAGAGCTAGTTTCCTAGTTCATAGAATACTTGTCCTCTTACAATGTCCTCAGTGGCAGCAGAAAAGATAGAGCTCTCTGATGTCTCTTCTATAAGGGTACTAATCCTATTCATGAGGGTTCTACCCTCATGACTTAATCACCTTCCAAAGGCCCACCTCCTATACCATCACTTTGGGGGTTAGAATTTCAACATATGAGTTGAGGGGAATACAAACATTTAGTTCATAACTTTCTAAACTTCCTGTTTTAAAAAATAACCAGCTGTCAAGAAAATACTTTTTAAAATATTTTATTCCAATTTCTCAATGATTTAGAATTATCTGAATTACACAAAACACTAAAAGAATAGTTTCTTGTTGTAAAACCTTTAAACCTGAGATGATGCAAATATTCTCCTTGATTCCCTCCTCCGCTAGTTCTACAAACTGCCCTAGATATAAAGATTATCCCCTTTGGTGTATTTCATGTTAGGTCTTTTCCCTGTATTTTCCTATTGTGCAAATCTTTAGAAATTCCTAACTGACTCTGGACACTTCTTTTCTGGTCATCTCCACACGTGTTGTTCAATTCTCAGACCCTGTGCTTGGGGGATTACAAACAGTTCCAAGGGATGGATGGAAGGGATCTATCCTGGCACTAGCAGAAGTGCAGCCCCAGTCCCTTCTACTCTACTCCTTGGTCCTATTGAGAGGTTTCCTCCTTCTCAATGGAGGACTCTGGTCTTCCTATTCCTTTCTCTCTGGATGCACTTTAAATAGACGTGTGAGCAGAAAAATCGTCTCTTGGAGCACAAGCCCAAATCCTTCTGTCTTAGGCAGCAGTTTCTTTGAACATATGCTTCTGTTTCCTTATGGGCTGAGAATGCCCTTGGGGTTCAAGTAAGAGAAAGAGAAATATAGAGAAACCAAGAGATTAATATTTCAAGATGTTATTCTGTCACACGTGTATTTACGCATATAGATAAATATATGGTTTTGTTTAGACTTACCTTTCCTCCCACAAATGTCATCACTGTGCAGATATTATTTTTCAGATTTTTTATTTAACAATCTTCTTGTCATAAAATTTAAAATATTTATTGAGGCACTACGACATGGAATAATGAAGGAGTTCAAGAATTAGGAAATAAATACTAAAATGGTATTTTAAGAATGTTCTTTTCCACTATTTTTCCATTCTAATGTGCCAAACTGAGTAAACTTTTTCAGCTTTGCTATCTCCGTAAGCATGTGCACCAACTTTCAAACTATTGACTTATAAATGAACTTTATCAAAATAATCTAATTATAAGGTGGTGAACTTCTGTATTAGAGATTTTTTTAAAACCTAGTTATTTTTACTTCTTCCCTAAAGAAATTAATTGCCTTAAAAACCTCTCCAATGGAATGGTTCCAAAATTAGCAACAAAACAACAAAACCTAAGAATATCCAAACATATTTTAAATCTTTCATAGGTGAACTAAAATATAATTTGATCTTTCTACACAAAAATGTATGTATAATATTTTTAAAAGGTTTTTGCCATTTTCTCTTGTGGCAAATTGTATCTAAAGAATTTTCCCATGCAACGTTATTTGCAAATCATATGACTATGGTGTCTAAGTCAAAGTGGAGTTAAAAGTACAAATATAGTTTATGAACCAGTTGGAATATATATTTAATCTCAAAAATAACCAGCTATCAATAAGCACTTGCTGTGCTCAATGGTATTGAGTGTTAAAGAAAACTCATTATCATGGATAAATACTAAACGGCAAGTTTTGTTGAGTTTCAATCAACATACAAAGGCCCCAACAATAGTGTGTGTATTGGGGCGAATTCATAGACACATTCTTCCTTTGCCTAAAGTAATTCTCATTTTTAAACTTCACAATGTATAGATATTAATAGCTTTAATACTATTAATATTAAATAGTATTAAATATTTTAATACTATTAATAGCTAGTATTAATAGCTTTCTGCCATGTTGGGATTTCCTTTTGGAACAGTATTTGGTAATGACATATAAATGCCTATTGCAAGTGCAAACTTTTGTCAAAGAAAAAAGTAAAAAGCTTTAGAAAATGTGACTCAAGGGTATTTAAAAATATTTTTTAAAGAAAAGGGAAATATAAATCAAGTAATTTTTAAAATGATATTGCGTTTGTAAAGATGGAGTCAGGGACGGAAATCCTATGACAGCTAGGCTTATAGTAAGTCGTGTTATTTTTCTTATTAATGAATCAGTACTTCACTATTCACTAGTTTTCTAATAAACTCAATGCTGCATATGAAATATAAAGAAAGGTCAAAGGTTTGGATCCCTTGCATTTCACAAAAGTCTTTGGTCGTCTACCTGAAAAATGTTTATATAGAACAGATTCACAGAAAGCCTTCTTAGACACACAGCCCACACCTATGCTATATGCATGTTCTCTCCTGTTATTGGTATGAGTGAGTATGAGTTGGGAGGAAGAGAGGAAAGCATGAAAGAAAGCAAGAAATACTGTTTTGTTTTGCTTTGTTTTTATACTATTGTAGCACTGAAAATACCGTTGGACTTAAACTGGGCAAGAAAATTATTTTTAGGCTAGGCAGTAAATTGGAGATTCATCTGGAGTATGTAATCACTCACTTTTTTATTTTTATTTTTTATTCTTGGCATAGCCTTCGCCAGCATCTCCTGATATGGTCACAGGGCAAGCACTTTCATGATCTCATTTTTGCAATTACTATCTCCTGTTCCCAGGTAAGTGGTTTAAAAAAATGCATGCTGTGCATTTGTGGACTCTCTGTGTCTCTCAAGGGCTAATTGGTTTACATGCAGTTTTCTGTGGTTAGCCACTTAACTCTGAAGCTGTCTTTTACCTCATGATTCATGGCATCCTTCTCACTATATCAGGTCTTGGAGCAATTGTTCAGTGTGGTTGAGCATATAATTATCTTCTCATCATTTCTGTTTTTGTCTCCCATCCTGCACCTTTCTGGATTCTTGTCAAAGGTGAAAGGAAGAGTTAAAAATGAACGCAAAAGTTGTATCTGCAATATAAGCTAAAGTAGGAATGCCTGGACCTCCAAATATTAACTGATTTGGCTCTTCTGGAACTCTCAGATATCACGTAAATGTGATGATGTACAGAATTTCTGTACAATCTCGTGGTCACTCTTTCTTATTTCCTTCCAGATTTCAAGGTCATTGTGAGATAATATGAGACTATGTATATCCAAATATAATTGCTATTTAATTTTGACATTGTCAGTCTCTATTTAGTGTTAATAAACATACATACACAACTGGGTACTATGAAAGATAAAATACTCATAGCGCATGGGGGTCTTCACAGGGGAATATGGTGGTCAACATCATAAGCATGCCTTTGATTGCTGGGGAGGGTCCCAGTCTCTGCCCCTCCTTTTCTAAAAAAATGTCTGCCTCATTTGATTTCTGGGAGGGTTAAATAAAATGTGTTGTTTAGCACCCAAACAGTGTCTTCAATATAAAAAGTACACAATTAGGCACTGTTATATTATTACAAATGATTCCATTGGCGAGACTGAATTACAAGGGCTGAACCACAGGAACAGAGACGTTTTGAAATGGAAAGGCTTTTTGAGAGCAGAGATTGTCAAGAAAGGCTTTATGGTCTTTGGGCAAGGCTTTAATTGAAGAAAGTCTGGGCTAGGACAAAGGAGAATGAGGAGAAATTTAGGAGGTGATTTATTAGGAGAAAACGAAAAGATCCATTTGACAAGGGTGAAAGGTTGATGTGATAAGTAATGTGATATGGGATTATATAAAATGACGATGGAAAATGGAGAGTGTTGAATTTTGTGTATTTGCCAGTGTAGTTTATAAATCTTTAATATAAAGTTAGAAACTCTTTAGAAATGGGAAATCCATCCCTGTCCTTTCTAAGGAGAACCTAATGTATTTAAACCAGAGACTCATGTCCCAGGATCCAGGGTCATTCCTACAGATTTTGATTATCTGTATCTGGACAACAGTTAACTTATCTCAACAATCAATCTGCTAAGATCAGAACTATTTTAAGAGAACATACAGCTGTTTTAGAACAGTGGCCTTAAAAATAAAGGGAAGAAAAGGGAAAAGATGCTCTGAGGTAGAAGGAAGAGAATTAAACAGAAAGTGGGATGCTGAATATTCACAGGTAAATTTGGATCATCACAGCTGTGGAACCTAAAACAGAATGTGAGTTCTTTACTAAGTCTGTGCTATTTTGCAGGGCTTGTTAGGTTCCTAATGTCCCACTCTTTTCAAGTTCAGCTTTTCTTTTTTTTTTTTTTTTTTTGTGGTACGCGGGCCCCTCACTGTTGTGGCCTCTCCCGTTGCGGAGCACAGGCTCCGGACGTGCAGGCCCAGCGGCCATGGCTCACGGGCCCAGCCGCTCTGCGGCATGTGGGATCTTCCCGGACCGGGGCACAAACCCATGTCCCCTGCATCGGCAGGCAGACTCTTAACCACTGCGCCACCAGGGAAGCCTCAGCTTTTCTTTTAAAAAGTGTATCTTTCTTCTCTCAAAATCTCATAAAGATTGAAATTAGTAACTCCTGCACCTATCTTTTTAACCTCGTGCACAGATCAAATTCTGTGGAGGAGATGGCATCCAGTAACTGTCATTTGAGCACTGCCTGGCCGAAAGGTGATTCACTGCTTACAGAAGGATAGACCAATCCATACCTGGAAATTTCCCCACTGATTCAACAGCCCACCTCACTAAACAACTGGCTAGACAGCCCAGTGTTTCTTTAAAGCACCAGCCATATATACATCATTCCTTCCCTCTCTGAAACAGAGAAACCCCTGTATAAACATGGGCCAAGTCCAAAGTTCACGTGATGGGTGTCTCCTGTTATTCAGACATCCATTAGTTGAGTGGAGTAGCCCACGTCGTCCTGGAAAACCATCCTAACCTCTACACTGTATTTATCTCAGTTCTCTCCAAAGTAGATCAATGCATATTAGATGGCAAGTTGCTGCATAATAGAGTATGATTCTAAAAATAATAAACTAGCTTATCTGCTTGAAACTCTTTCTAAACGATATGAAAAGATTCTGAAATTTGTGCCCACTTCCTAAAGGCAGGCATTAACTTTAGAAATCTGTAAAAATGCATCTATTCTTTATGAGTGCAACATGTCACCTCTAACTAGTTCAGCAGAATGGGTACCTAAGGGAATGTCACCTGGACAGGTTAGTTTTGTTCAGAGAGATAGAAGCATGGGGATCAAGAGTACGATGAACTACCCAAGGGCTCTGGGATAGGCTCACAGTTCACTGCAGTCTCACAGATAAATAGGAAGCCTCACAAAAGCATTTGAATGAGAAAAGTCACAGTAAAAATGGATAGGACTTATTGAGATGATCTGTTTTTATTTTTAAAGTTATATGTGGAACACATTTATAAAATATTCTTTTGTCACTTCCAAGCTAGAGGTACTTCTGTATAAATTAGACTTATTTTGTACTGGTCCATTAAAATAGACACCAAGTACTATAAGATCCTATGAATACTATTGACAATACATCTAAAGTATTTTTAGATTTCAAAGTAACAATGCACAGATCTGGAAAAAATATTCTTATAACATCTACTTTAGGAATACTTTTAGCTATTAAAAAAGATATGTTTAGCTGGATAAATTAATATGATTGAGGTTACAAAAAGTTATGATAGACTAATTAATCAATAAAAAGCATAGGTCTTCACTTCTCTAAGTATTCAATTGTTGTCAATAAAATGAGTAGTACAAGAAAACAGGTTTAATAGGGAATGGAATACCCAGATTGTCTTTCTGTATATCTAAACACAAGTGAATGTAGTTTTATTTTCAGAGAAAAACAGTTTCTTACTTTCATCAATTTGTCCAACAGTTTACAAAAAAACTTTATTTTTTATTAATGAACTAATTAGCAGTAAATATTTAGTGCACAACTCCTTATACTCTCAAAGGAAATAAAATATGTATGTTTATTTAAGCCATTGCAGGACACAAAGACGTAAATTAAATATAACACTAATAAACACTTCAAACGTAATAATGTTGCCACAATATATTTCACTGATAGTTCTATCATGCCATAGTCAGAGATTTTGCCTACTTAAGGGTATAAAATACTTTTACGGATGCCAAACCACACTCACGGCTAACCACATCACTTAGTGTTTTCAAATCTTGGATCAAATGAAGCAGAGAAAGAAGACCTTTAACTCATCATAAATCCCTACAATTTTCACTACGGCATTTTGTTTAAAAACTGAAGATAGGTGTGAAAGTGTAGCTCCAACTCATCAGAGTGGATTGGTGGAACTTGCCAAAATTCCAAAAGATTTGTTTGACCTCCAGTGATGATGTTCTAAAACCAAACAAAATTGGACAGACTTAAAAATCCAAAGAAAGCACATGCAAATTAGAGGTTTCCAAATGTTATAAACTTAGCCAAAGAACTTGCTGAAGGTTACATAATTTGTGTCTTGTATTTTTGTCTACCAAGTGTTGAAAGATTCTCTAGGACATCTCTTTTTCCCTTCCTGTATTAACTTTGAAGGAAATTAGAGGTTTTTCTGGAGGGAATGTGGTAAAGTTGATAATCTGCATTAAATATTGTATTTTAAGCTTGATTGGTAACATTTTAAGTGCTGACCATGGCCCCCAGTGTGCTAGAGTATGTACAAGTTTGTAGAATACAAAGATTCTTGAAACTTTTTGAAAAATCTGTGAAAGTTGAAGGGCTTCCTTGGTGGCGCAGTGGTTGACAGTCCGCCTGCCGATGCAGGGGACACGGCTTTGTGCCCCGGTCCGGGAGGATCCCACATGCCGCGGAGCGGCTGGGCCCGTGAGCCATGGCCGCTGAGCCTGCGCATCTGGAGCCTGTGCTCCACAACGGGAGAGGCCACAACAGTGAGAGGCCCGCGTACCACAAAAAAAAAAAAAAAAAAAAAAAAATCTGTTACAGTTGTTAAAATCATTATATCATTCATGTTTTGTTTGGCATAAAATAATAGACTGGCACTTCACTTCTTACAGTGCACCTGTAATACAGAATCACAGGCCATAAATACGTAACTTGACGAAATGACAAATCAAGCTACTGTCAGAGTTGAGTTGAAGCCAAGTACATCTTTCTTTAAATTCTCTCGTGCACTTTCCACTATTTTAAATCACTTCTATCATGTATTATTTGTAATAATGGGGAGAACACTGTGAGATATTTGAATAGAATTTATGTAATAGATCTTTCAGACCTTATATACCTTGTTTTAGAGATATAGAATTATTAGCTTTTAGAGTTGGAAAGGTCATTAATGACAACCTAGCCCAACCATCAGTTTTTTTAATGAGATAACTGAGGTCCAAAGATACACTTTTGCAGGGCAGGACTAGAGATGCAGATGTACAGAATGAACCTGTGGACACAGAGTGGGAAGGGGAGGGCAGGGTGAATTGGTAGATTAGGTTTGACATAAATACACTACCCTGTGTAAAATAGATAGCTAGTGGGAACCTGTGGTACAGCACCGGGAGCTCAGCTCAGTGCTCTGTGATGACCGAGATGGGTGGGATGGTGGGTGTGTGAGGGAGGTCCAAGAGGGAGGGGATATATGTATACATATAGCTGATTCACTTCTTTGTACAGCAGAAACTAACACAACATTGTAAAGCAATTATACTCCAGTAAAAAAGATAAGTAAATAAAAATTTTAAATACCAAAGATATTACACTTATCCAAATCATTAGTATATAAAAATAACATTTATAACCATTATTACAATAAACATTGATTAGCATTTTTTCTATTTTCCATTACTGTTCCAAATGCTTCACATGCATTAACTAATAATAATTTTTCAACATCCTTATAAGTACATATATTGTCCCCAGTTTACAGATGGGGAAACTGAGATGCAAAGAAATCAGTAATGTTCTAATTAGCGGCATGTAAGGCTCATCTTCCAGTTTACGATTCCAAAGAATGCTCCTTAGGTCTACATTATAGTGAAGATTAGATCAGTAAAGTTTCATGAAGCTTTAATTGAATCTTAACTATTTAAAAAATGGAGGGGAGATTGCCCTAAATAATGACAAGCAACTGATCTTAAATCAATCATTTGACTTAGGAACACATTATAAATATCCCTTTTGCAGATTCAATTTTCTAAAGATATTCAATTTTCTAAAGATAGTCAATTGATATTTGAGTGAATCTGCTATAAGCATGGTACAGTTGTTGGCAATGGACATACAAAAACGATAATTTGCTTTGGATAAAGTGAAATTTAATTTGTTTTCCTAACTACTCAGTGATCATGTGGAAACGAGAGATAACATTTTATTAGGGTGAGAGAAAACTATGATACAGAGAAGCCTTATGTGGAAAGTTTAGAAATGACACTTTATATACTTACATATATTTATACTACACTATGTCTATATTTAATTACATATATAAAGAAATAACTATTTTCCATTTCATATGGTGACAAGTAAGGTGACCCTACTTTTGAGGTAACATCTTAATTTAACTATTTTTCCAGCACGTATCAGCTTTTCAGAAAAAAAAATCAATATCTTTTCCCTTTTGAGAGTTAAGTTTGAGAAAACGTATTAAACTCAACTTAAAATCAACATGTACAATTTTTGTGTATTTTGGCTCAGAATGTCTTTCACAGTATACATTTAAATGTAATATTTTAATCAGTTTTATTGCTGGAAAGACACTGATTTTTCTTCAGAGTGATATTTACTACCCTTTGGCTTGGTTTGATTTTACAGGTTGACTTGGTTTGCCGGTCAACTTTAATTTGTGCTATTTTAACATTTTACTACAGTTCTCACCCCTTTTGAGAAAGAATTTATTCCTTTTTCAAAATTTATGGGATTCCTTTACAACTTCTTTCTGAAAGAAAAATAAGTCAGGTTGTAATTAATTCCCTTACAGATAGTTTATGAAATTAGTGCTGACTCTGTCCCTTCCTTTACTATGGTTTGGGAGGCCTTAAAATGTAATTTAAGAGGTGAGATTATAAGCACTTCCTCATTCAGGAAAAAGCAAGAGGAAGAAAACTCGTCTCAGGAAATATAAAAGCCTTAGAAGAATGATTATTTTGTAGGCACTGTGAGTGGAGAGGGCAGATCATGCACGAGTTGTGTTCTTTCAAAATAGATGGTGGCACTTCGTTAGGTTATAAATTCAAATGAGGTCTCACAAATGCAAGTCAATTTAAATCACGAGGAATCTTCACAAAGCACCATTTAGTTCATACTCACTGTGACCAGGAGACCCCATTAAGCAACAAGGCACCTCTCAGTGGGAGACCAAAGTCCAGGATTGTAATCCTTCATTAGTAAAAAGAGAGAAGACTCAGAATATAGTATAAGGGAAAGAACTGGACTTGCAGGTAGGAGATACTTTCCAGCTAAGTGACCTTGTGACCATTTCATATAACTTCAGCCAGGCCTCAGTTTCCTCAGTGAAAAACTCTTATGTTCCCAACCTCATGTGGCAGGCAGTGTTAGTTTTCTTCTGCATCTTAGATCTGTTCCTGGTCTTCAATAGCTATGTGTGTCTTTGGGCAAGTCTTAATATGGGTTTTACCTCCCTCACTTGTAAGAATTGACGATATAGACAAAATAATTTAAAGATCCCTTCCAACTCATATAATTCTCTAAGAAATTTGAAAGGGCAGGGCAAAAATGGAAAATAAAATTATAAAATTAAATATATGTGACAAAAAAAGATGTTAATGATAGTAAAGAATCCTTCTTCATTTTTAAGTTTGTTTTTTAGCTTTGAAACCAAAAAAAGCTCATAGTTGTGATCATAAGTTGTGATCATTTTCTCTAACTAGTTTCAAAGCTGATCTCTATGCAATGAAAGGAGAAACAAGCTAATAAACAAACATGGTATGACCTTCTGATCATAAAGACAGATTACAGGCACCCCTTGGAGATATTACAGGTTTGGTTTCAGACTACTGCAATAAAGTGAATATCACAATAAAACAATTATCCCCAAACAATTACAATGGTAACATCAAAGATCACTGATCACAGATCACCATAACAAATATAATAATAATGAAAAAGTTTGAAATATTGCGAGAATTACCAAAATGTGACACAGAGACACGAAGTGAACAAATACTGTTGGAAAAATGGAGCCAATAGACTTGCTCCACGTAGGATTGCCACAAACCTTCAATTTGTAAATAACGCAATATCTGTGAAGCACAATAAAGTGAAGCACAATAAAATGAGGAATGCCTGTATTTGACTCTGGACATCGTCTAGCATTTATGACAGCTCCACCCCCATCCTTTCCAGAACAGACCTGATTAATCAAGTGTAACATTCTCTGAGTTCAGATTTGAATTTAGAATCACAATATCACTCTGCTAATCATTTTACTGATTTAATCTCACCTTTCCTTTAAAAAGGTAATTTATTTCATCACTGAGTAGCCTGAGGCTCAGATGGATAAGACTCTTGACCAAAACCAAGCATTGGTAAGTGGTTTATTCAGTTTCTGCCTAATTCTCTCTGCCTCCAAGGCCTGAAATATACTGCTTGTATTCCTCTCCCCATAGTAAGAACAAGAGAGTTTGAAAGAAGATAAATGCAAACTGAACATCAACATTCATTCATTCATTCATTTTATTCATAGTGCTTATTAAGCATTTGCAATTTGCCAGGCAGTGTTCTAAAATGAAGGGAATATAATGGTCAATAAAGCAGACGAAAACATAGTATGTGTACTTGTGGGAAGACAGATAATAAACAAGATCAGTAAATAAAATATTAAATATGTTGATAAATGTGACAGAAGAAAATTAAACAAGGAAAGTCAGAATGGGGGACTATATATTAGAAGGTCAGGCAGAGATCTTCTCATGAGAAGATAATATTTAAAGGAAGAATAATTGAAAGAAAGGAGGAGATGGGGAAAGGTCATTTCACATGGAGGGTAAGTGCGTAAGCCCTTAGGTGAGAGGTCTGTCACAGAGGCTGAGGACACTGAAGTAGAGAGACCAGGTGATGGGGTATGGGAAGTAGATTCAGAGAGAGGCAGGAGGTTGAGGAGAGCAGACTGGGTACAGTCTTGTAGGACGTAGGAAAGACTTTGTATTTTGAGCAAGATAGGCAGAGATTGGAGGGCTTTGACAAAAGAGTGCATGACCTGGGTTTGGAGGCTGACTAGAATTGTTGAATTGTTGACTATTTTCCTGGTGAGAAAAAATTAGAAATATATATTACAACTCTAATGTTCTTAAACTAACGATAGAGAGGTATGCTGTTATGGGCTGAATTGTGGCCCCCCCAAAATCCATATGTTGAAGTCCTAAGCCCCAGTACCTCAGAATGTGATTGTATTCGGAGATGGGGCCTTTAAAGAAGGGATTAAGTTAAAATGAGGCCATTAGCGTGGGCCCTAATCCAGTCTGACTGGTATCCTTATAAGAAGAGTTTATGGCACAAACACAAGAGGGGAGTGCACAGAGGAATGGCCATGTGAGGACACAGTCAGAAGGTAGCCATCTGCAAGCAAAGGAGTGAGGCCTCAGAAGAAACCAAACCTGCCCACACTTTGATCTTGGATTTCTACCTTCCGGAACTATGAATAAATAAATTTCTCTTGTTTAAGCTACCCAGTGTGTGGTATTTTGTAATGGTAGCCTTAGCAAACAAATTTGTATGCCTTACAAAACCATATAGTCAAATGCAGGTTTTCTTCTGATGGGGAAAGAGCATACTTTTTCATGTGACACTGAGCATACAACAATGACAACCAAAGTGTGTTTCTTCCTCTTCTTTTCTTTTTATGGCCACGTTGGGTCTTTGCTGCCGCACTCAGGCTTTCTCTAATTGCGGCGAGTGGGGGCTACTCTTTGTTGTGGTGCGTGGGCTTCTCATTGTGGTGGCTTCTCTTGTTGTGGAGCACGGGCTCTAGGCACGTGGGCTTCAGTTGTGGCTCGTGGGCTCTAGAGCGCAGGCCCAGTAGTTGTGGCATGTGGGCTTCAGTATTTGTGGCTCATGGGCTCTAGAGCGCAGGCTCAGTAGTTATGGTGCACTGGCTTAGTTGCTCCACCACATGTGGGATCTTCCTGGACCAGGGCTCAAACCTGTGTCTCCTGCATTGGCAGGCGGATTCTTAACCACTGTGCCACCAGGGAAGTCCTCTTCCTATTCTTTTTACTGGAAAGATAAATATCTTTGATACATAATATTTAATATAACTATCTGGGCAGAGTGTGTCCTACCTCATTATGGCAAAATTGGAGACAAACTCAGTTCTTCAGCTTATTTTGCACGTACATACTTTTAAAAGGAACTGCTTCACCTAAATACTGCCAATCAAGCCTATTCATAAGGGAGCTATTATAAACTAACAAAGTTTTTATTAACTATTTTCTTAGATACTCTCTAAAGAAAATTCTAATTTCTAGCCTTTTAAATAATGATTGATATTTGTTTACTTACATATGTTTTGAAAAGTGTTAGAATTGAGTTTGGTCAAGATAGAAAGCCTCTTTAAATAATTCAGAATTTTAAAAAATTGTTCATTTTATTACTCAAACTTCTCAATTCTTCTTCTCAAAATCTCCTTTTTATCCTGAAGCCTTAGCATTAAGACAAGAGTATAAAGGAAATCCAAAAAAGAGGGGATATATGTATACATATAGCTGATTCACTTTGCTGTGCAGCAGAAACTAATAAAACATTGTAAAGCAACTATACCCTAATAAAAAAAAAAAAGACAAAGTATAAATTAGGAAAATTCTGGTGTAGCATTTCTCTGAACAAAGCAAAGGAAATAAAGAAAAGAAGGAAAGAAAAAAATGTAAATTAACCAAATAATTGCAGAGACTCTGGTTGAGTTGTTGGGGGAAGAAGGTTAATATCTGTCTTTTTAGGTTCCTCCCTTACACTCTGACACACACACATACACACACATGGAAACATGCCCTCTACATAGGGTTACCAGAGGGAATACAGAACACTTGGTTAAATTTGAACTCAGATCCACAACAAATAATTGTTTAGTATAGGTATGTCTCAAATATCAGGTGTATTTTTATTTGTTAATCTGGCAACCCTCCTCTGCAGTCATCCCCTCAGTTTTGTGCTGAAACTGGCCTGTTCAAGCTCAAAAGAGTTGATTGTTAAATTTTATGGAATTTTACAGTCTGGTTGGCATCAAGCTGATAGTTTGAAATTGGCCAGAGTAAGAGTATTAACACCGCAGAAATTGGCAAAATTTAAAAAGCAGGGCTTTTCTGTTTGGAGAGCTGGTTTTTGAGCACGTAGCAGATCACCACTGCTTCCCCTTAGGCTGCTCAGAGCATCATCTGAAACTATTTTTTTATAGGAATAAAGACATCTTACAATTGCAAAGCACTTTGCAATTTACAAACTGTTTCACACACTTTATTTCACTGAATCATTACAATCTCATGTTTGTTCTTAATTAATGGATGGGAAGAAAGGAAGCTTCAGGGAGATGCAATAACTTCCTTGAGGCAAGCAATTGGTTAAGAACCAAAGCAGTGAAGGAAGGAAGGAAGGATGGATGGAGTTAGAAAAAGTCTAAAGTAACACCACAGATGACTTATTGCAGATGGGAAAATGTGTTTGCATAGTGGAGAGTAACTACCTTAACCAAGAGATCAAATGGTGGTAGAACCTGACATATGTCAGTCCTGATGTGATGCAACGTGACATACACAATGTCACTGCAATGTAGTCTTGACAAAAATGTTTACCCAGAATCTAATAAGGCCTGTAGACATAAATTTCAATTTAGAGGAAATACAAGAGATAGGGGAACGTATTAAACTACACAATGAGGAAGTAATTAAACAAATTCAGAATGTGGAACATTTTATGAGGAAACTGGTCTGGGCTTTTCAAAAAAAATGTCATTAAAAAAAGTGGGTATGTGGAAGGAACTGCTTTCTAAAAGAAACTAAAAAGATGTAGCAGCACATACAATGTATGAAACTAGAAGGAATTCTTCTTTAGAAAAAAAAAAAAGAACTAGAAAACACATCCTTGGCATAAGTGGGGAAATTTGAATATGGTCTAAAGATTAGATGATAACAAGGGATTTTTGTTAATTTTCATAGGTGTGTTATTAGTATTGTACTTATGTAACACAATTTCCTCATTTTGAAGAATTTAAGGGTGAAAGTATACATTGTCTAAAATGTATTTTTAAACATTTCAGAAAAAAATGTATTAATAGAAAGATATAAAACAAATACAGTAGATGGTTAATTGTTGAATCTATGTGACATGAACACAGTATTCACTGTACTAGTGTTTCAACTTTTCTGTTTATTTGAATAACAAAAAATTGAAGATATAAAAGAAAAAAACAGCTTCGGACATTAAAAATGCTCAAAGAAAGCAGATTCTGGTACAAATGGAGAAGCAGTGGTTTAAAAAGAAAGAGAGAGAGGCTACGAAAAGTCTTCCTAGGATTGGCCTTTAGACACAGGATTGGCCACTGGAGACAAACCAAAGTGATATTTATAACTCTTTTTTTTTCACTAGTAAGATACATGTTCATAAAACAAACTAAATAAAAATGTTTTCTAATCATCCAGAATTTTAAAGTGGTTCATGATCATGTAGAAGATATGAAGCTCATGAGATTACATTCAAGTATGCAAGAGTTAAACTTCCTTTGTATTTCTCAACCAACCCAATTTTTATTTCAGAATTTTTCTTCTTTCTTTTTCTCCCCAGTTTGCATGCATATTCCAGGAACTCTTGAAATAGCAATCAGCTCTTAGAATCAGAAGAGAATCTGGCTTTAGTTTCTCCATGTACACGATCTCAGGCTGTGCTTGGTTCTCTGTCTACACTAGTTGCTATTATACTTTGACATCTCTCTCCCTTGTCCATAAACTTTTCCTTAATCAACTCACTTTTGGTTATTTCCCTGATCCTCTTGAGGGCATGGGAAACATGCAGGTGCTCTCTCTCCTGACTTTTTGGGGCTTCTGGAAATATAATGAAGCTAAATAAGGCCATGTTCCCAAAGAAACCATCTAATCATTTTTATCCTACAGCCCCAGTGCTGTGCTGGGTTAAAGTCAGAACTCTGGGATCTTGCTACCTTGTTTACATAAGACTCAGGGCCCCAGTGTGTGAATTCTTTTATTTCCCCATGGCCACTTCCAGGTTGGTGGTCTATATGAAATGCAGGGCATAGGCCTTTTCTTACGGATATGATGCTACGGAAACTCTTGCATCTTCTTCCCCTCTCTCTTTCTCCCCACCCTCCCCCAGTTAGGAAAAATTTATTTAGTTTTAGAGATAAGAAAAAAATCACGCAGAGTACTTAGGGTATCCCCCTAAATCTTCTGTTTATGCCCCAAGCTCCAGGCTTTCAAAACTTAGAAATAAATATTTACTTTTGTTCTCTGGATTCTACTGGGTCATCACTTCCCTGAGGTTAAGAATAGTCAGTCCCAGATGCTACCTTAATTAATGAAGGAGGACAACTTAATGGGAATATAGGAATACCAACCCCTTTGTTTTACATATCAACACAACATCCACTACATTTATAAAAACACTAACGTGTACTTACACACAATTCTGCCAGAATACCATCCTCCTGCAAACACTTTGTAATTCAGAATACATGATCATTTTTGATATCAAAGTGTCTTAAATTAGCTCAGGCTTTTTTGTGCAAAACGAGTTCTCTTACAGAGTGCAATCCAATGCAAATATAATTTGAGCCATATATGTAATTTAAAATTTTGTAGTACCTAGATTACAAAAGTAAGAAGAAACAGGTGTAATTAATTTGATAATTATTTTATTTAACTCAGTATGTCCAAAATATTACCATTTCAACATGTAATCAACACCAAAGCATTAATATGTTACATTCTGGTTTTCCATGCTAAGTGTTTCCATGCTAAGAAACCCAGCATGTATTTTTTACTTATAGTACATCTCAATTTCCACTAACCACATTCCAAGTGCTAAATACAGTCACTACTGTACTGGACAGTATGATTCTAGCATCTCTTTTTTCAATGTATCACAAAACATCAGAACTTTCAAAAGTGAATATATTTTATTTTCCTAATTGGATTAAAGGCTTTCTGATGTGTATAAAATTTTCTCCATTTGATTCATGGGGACTAACAAAAGATGATAAAAATGTCTGTACATCAGGCTTCCCTGGTGGCGCAGTAGTTGAGAGTCCGCCTGCCGATGCAGGGGACACGGATTCGTGCCCCAGTCCGGGAAGATCCCACATGCCGTGGAGCGGCTAGGCCCGTGAGCCATGGCCGCTGAGCCTGCGCGTCTGGAGCCTGTGCTCCACACAGGCGAGGCCACAACAGTGAGAGGCCCGCGTACAGCAAAAAAAAAAATCTGTACATCATATACTCACAAACACACATGTATGTCACAATAATTCTCTATCTTGAAAAATTATGGTTTTAGGTTTATGCAGTTTATTTTTATTATTTCTGTGTTTATCCACAGTATGACTTGTCAGTAGTAATAAATAAGAATAATAATTAGACTCTAAATACATAGGATCATTGTTGATCACATGATGAAAACTTTCTAGAAGAGAATCCTAGGTAGGGGAACAGAGAGAGAATATAAAAAGAAAGAAAAACAGGGAGATATTTTGAAAAACTAGATTTCTTTATTTTAACTGGTGGTTTCTGAAGACACTTAGATGCATTTTTTTTTTCTTCTGGAGGACAGTGTCATTAATTTATGAAAATCAGAAGAAAACCTAGCAACTAAAAAAGTTCAAATGGAAGTTTTAGCATTCAGAAAGGAAATATAATATCTAAGGAAACATGGTCTAGCTATTTTTAATGTAGTAGAGACCCTATCTGTGGGAATACATGTAAAAAACAATCTATACATGCCTACCTAATGCTCAGATAGTGCGTTTCCAACATGTCTAAGGAACAAAATACATATCGTTGTACAGAAGAACACAGCAGAAGTACAACTTCTTGTTGAAACCTAAGACTACAGTGAGATACTAAGTAGGATATGGGTTATAAAGATTGAATTCTTTATATGCTTTGATCAAAAGCCAAAAGCATGGAACTGTATAACCTTGAATAATTTCCCCCAAATTTGATTTATGTTAAAGTCCTCCTCAACATAATGGTTCCCATAAAGTTCTGGGATCTGTGCTAATATCCCTTGTCCTACAGTATCTATCAAATTTTAAATTCCTGGATAGTGGTGATCTCTTCCTTTGGCACTGAAATGTGGTTATCAGGCCATTTTTATAAATATAACCTTTATCTACATAGTGCCACAAACTCAATCACGTTGTAACTAAAGTGATGGCTCGGCACTCCAACAGCTACGTAGCTGACAATTACACTGGGAACCATCAGCTCAGTTTGGTCCTCTCTAAAACCTGTAGATTGTTCAATAATTTGTATATAACCAGCTGGTCTGACCAGTTATATAAAATTGATTGTAGAGGCATTCACAATTTCTAAAATCCAGCACTATATAAAGTATGTATCACTTGTTAAAAATTATAAATTTGAACCAAAAGCTTCTTGTCTTAAAGTGGTATAGAAAATTAATTTTTATTAGTGAAGCAATTGCTTTAAGTAGGTGAGAAATATCTTCATATAAACTGAGATAATAGAATTGGGGAAATTTTGATTCCATTTTACTTGGGCGTGCTTCTTATAACAACCTAGTTAAATTGCCCAAGGAGTTTTAAGAAATAACAGGAAAAAATTTAAATTCAATAAGAATGCAGCATTCTGTTTCTAAGAGCTGGTGAAATTTAATCTCATTCAACAAAAGGACCAAAAAAATCTGTGACTTTTTCCCAGCAAAAATCTCAGAAAATTTGGAAAATATCATTTGAAGCTATGTTCTAACTCTCTACAAGAACTTTTGAGAAAGCTTAATGAAGGCTTTAGATTTCAGGGCATAAATATAGTCTGAAATGGTTACTAAGGTATATTTATTAGATTATTTCCTTTAAAAAACTCATGTAGCTGTTTAAGATTTATCGAAGTGATGGATACCAAGAAAATAATCTGTGGTCTTAATTGCCAAGTTCCCAAACCATAAAGAATAATACTAGGATCAAAGGGTAAAATTGCTCCCTTGATCACAAAGTACAAACATTACAGGATCTTCACTACCACAGAAATGCACCTGTATGAGGTGTTTTACACATAATATGCAATTGCCTTGTTTAGAGCATCTTCAGAGAATTAAAAGCTCATGTTAATACTTAAATATAGTAGTAAAATAAGTACTCTCTACTTAAAAAAAAAAAAAAAAAATCAGCAAGGCCAAATAAATGTCATCTGAGGTATCTCCCTAATGAAATTCTACAATTCTATGCAAATTTTAAAATTTGGGAGAAAAATGAATTTTTGTTCTAGCTTAGGAAAATATTGTATTAATATTTTTGAAATTGATATCCATGGCTTCAACTCAGTTAGTGACTCTCAAATCTACAGCTAAAGTCCAAGTTTCCCTCTTTGGAGACACAGATGTATGGATCCAAATATTCAATGAACATCTCCACCTGGTTCTCCCAAAGTACCTCAAACTAAAAATCTCTAAAATGGAAGACAGCGTCATCTATCCTCATCCTCATCTTTTTGTGTAATTTATGCTGGTAGATGATGTTACCATTACTTCAGATTCCCAAGACAACAATTTTGGAGATATTTTAAATGGCTCTTTACCATTCACATTCAATTTTCCCAAAAGTTCTGTGACAAAAAAGATAGAACCGCTCCATGTTTACACCAGTATGAGTTGACCTCAATCAAATCAATGCATGAATATTCAAGCTTCTAAATATTTCCCAGATCTATTGTCTTTCTTGTCCTGTTATAACTGCCAAAGGTAAAGTTCTGTCTAATCACCACTGACCCTGGTTATTAGTTCCCTTTCCTTCTCTCCACCCTGTAATCTTCTCCTAGCTTTTCCAGTATTTGTTTTCCTCTATCCTTTCTAACTTACAAATCTGATCATCACTTGTCACTCTTCGATAGCTCTCCATTTGTAGCAAATCAAGTAGTACTCATTTTGCATGACATTCAAGGCACTTTATGAATTCACTTCCTGTTTACCCACTCATCTTTATCTGTTGCTCAAAATTTGTACAAATGCAAACGAAAACTACTTAGAATTCCTGAATATTCCTTTCTCTCTTGGCCTATATGCATTCACATTTACTTTTTCTCTTTGCTTGGAATGCCAGGCAGTTCTACTATGCAATTCATCAGTTTTCAAGATGACCTAAGTGCTAACTAGCCATGAAGACTTCAATTCCTTCAGGCTGACTCAAGTGTCCTTCTCCCAGGTTCTCTCTGTACTTTGTACACAACATCCTTACAACAACTGCTTCATTGAGTCATTACAATTGCTTGTTTGCCATCACAGAATAGTAAAAAATTACTGTCAAAATTAATTAGACTTGTTTTATAAGGATCCTCAAGAAGACTTTCTTTCAGCTCTTAATATTAGGACAAGATGTGCTTCTCTTTAATAAATTGTCGGGCTTTAATATAAGAATACCTAATTTTGTACCCCTTTCTTTAGAAGATTATAATACCTAGGGCCCTCAAGCGCAGCTACCATATACCAGAAGATTAATTGCTTTTTATTGAATGAATAAATGATTATGTATCTTTCTTGCTTTGATCACTAGAAAGCTCAGAACTAAATCTGCAGCCCATCTTTAGCAACCACATAGTACCTCATGGCATGCAAATGCTGTATTAATCTTAATGCTGGTTTCACCTTATTTTTTTAACTTTTTTTGTTCTTCATTATACTTATCACTTTATCACTTTATTTTTATTTTTTAAATTTTTCAGTAGAGTATATACATGCCTTATTTTTTTTCCTGAAAGCAAAATAGGGTATAATCATAAGTAGTGATTGCACATTCATTGTTTAATAAATGAAGAATAGATGTAAACACAAAAACAACATAATTTGGCAGAGTTTAGTAAAAGAGGTCATTGAATTTCATTTTCTTGTAAATATTGTTACGGCAGAAAACAATACTTTATTGCTCCACTTTTAAATTCACTTTCACTGTTATGTAAGTCTAAACTTATACAGTCTAAACTAGAGATACTACAGCTTCCCCCCAAAATTGTAGCTGATTTCATCAGACTTACAGTAAAATATGTTCAAGTGACAGGCATGAAATTATCAGAAAGATTATTATCATTCTACTTTTAGTCTACCAGATAGATTTTTCCGTAAGCATAGTCATGATGAAGATCTAAAATTACAAAAAACTTTCCATTTTGAATTTTCCCAGTCACAAAGGAAATGATTTTAATACAGTTCAAGACTCCTTAAGTGTGGTTCTTGTTAGGTTATCTGTACCTTCCTTTCCTCAGCTCTTAGATAGGAAAATGTCTGCTAATACCACAGGTAGGGAAAATTTGTGCTTTAGGAGAAAAACTAACAAATAGATCCAAAGCCAGGACCCTTGGTGCTGTTTTTATATTTAACTATTTGATTTGAAAACGTTTCTATTCATAAGCTCTGCTGCATTTCTTTAGTAGAGGTTATATTTCCCATGCATTTTGTCATGGAAGCAAAACTTCCTATTAGGAACATGTTTCAGTTTAGTCTTTAATTTCAACTTTTCCTTTTATGAAAACTACTTAGATGGAAGGCAACAGAAGAAAAAAAGTCAGGGGCCCAAATTGGACAAGCATTCTCTGAATAATCAGATGACCTGGAGTTGGATGGAAAGCTTACATAAGAGAGAACAGTTTCTTAACTACTAAGTTTTGGGTTTTTTAAATGTAATCCTTTATATTTCTCTGCATGTTTCTGTCAGGTTTTGAGCTATTTGAAAAAAAAAAAAAGAGGCATTAGGGAAATGGAGAATGTAAGTTTAAAATTATTATTAAATAATAATAATTTAAATTTTATTATTTAAATTATTACATTCTGTCAATGGATCAAGTTTCCTAATATAAACAGAAACACACTGTGGCTGTGAAGTTACACACATGTAACTTCACAACAACCCCATGTGGTACATGGGTGATGATGATGATGCCACAAATAAGGAGACTGAGCCTAAGAGAGGTTAGGGGCTTTCCGAAGCCCTCCTTATTAACAAGTGGCAGAAAGAAAAGGTTGGGGGATGTAGGATTAGAGGTAGCCAGGAATAAAGGGACCATTATGAGTCAGATATGAATTTGAAAACAACTTCTACCACCTGCTAGCTGTGTAGCCTTGATAAATTTCTTAACCTCTCTGAAGATCCATAAGGTGGCAATTGTACCTACCTCTTAGTGCTGTGAGAAAGAAACGATACTACGTGTCAGGAATAGGGTAGGTGCTAAGTAAATGTTTGTTCAATATATTAATGTACAATTAAATAGTGAAAAGTTCTAGCATGGTTTTTAGTGAGGATTAAAGGGATTAATATATGTAACTATCTGGCACATAGTAAGTAGTAATAAATGTTGGTAACTATTATTATTATTAAAATTTATAAATAATAATTAATAGTATTAAGGTCTTTAAGTAAACATAGCTATTATTATTATCATTATTAACTTGCCAGGTTTGAATTTCAGTTCTTAGTTCCTGCTTACTTGTTATCCCAGTTAGAAATTAAAAATATCCAACCTCTCCAGAGCAAAAAAAACTCTCTTCAAAGTGAAAGCTGAGAGAAGGCGACTCTTTTGTGATCTCATCTTTGAAGTTGCATATCTACTTGTAATTCATATCTTTCCCATCTTTCCTAGTTTATTTTTCTAACATTCTTTACAGTACTTCATAAGAATCTTCCAGCGAACATGGCTACTTTGCAAAACTTCTAATTGGAGCCAGCAATACACCATGTTCCCTTTCTGCAAGGGCAAGGGCTATTTCCTTGCTTTAGGAGAGATTTGACACTGCCATTCCCAATTCACAAACCCACATGTCACTGTCACAGACCTGGTTTTGATCTTTGAAGCACCTCTTCCTAAACTGGTATCCTTGCTTCTAAGGAAAGGAGACCTGGTGCCCCCATCAGATACTATTAACCTGAGGAGAAACACAAATCCTGCCATGACAGACGTGGCTTGTGACATAAGCATGCTGTCGTCTCCAAGAGTGTGGTATGGAAAACAGTCTGAAGGGTACAGCCCAGCCTGCTGACTGGCACTGCATATACAGGAAACCATCTGGACAAAGGGTTGAATCTGTTTCAAATTAGGAGAGTAAAAATACAGTACAATGATTGCGCTGTGATTAAATAACTGAAAACAATTTATCAGTTCAATAAGTTGTCACACCATCTGTCACATAAATGAGACAGTAAAACAGATTTGGCCTATAACACAGTCTGATGAAATGCAAACGGGATTTGATTATTCCTTTTGTAAGTTCCTTGTTTTTATTACCTTTGTGGAATGAACTTCCTAGTTTTAGTAGTCATTCGTCAAGAATTCCGTTCTCTTCTTGACATCCTTTTGTGTTTTTGCTTTTTCATTTTATGGAAGCACAGCTTGGAGATTGTACCAAAAAAAATGTCATGTTTTCATTCATTTTAAGAATCAATGAAACTTGAAATGCACTCTATTAATAATTGCTACCATTTATTGAGGACTTATTATGTGCCATGTTAAATTTTTTATAGGCAGTCTCATTCAATCCTCATAACAACCATATTAAATAGGTTTTATAAACCTGAGAAAATTGTGTCTTAAGAAAAATTAAATAATGTACTCAGGGTCATGAAAAATTTAAGTGAAAGATCTGGAATCTAAACTCAGGTCTGTCTAACTCCAAAGACTGTAATGTTATTACTTACTCTTTTTTTTAGATCCAATTCAATTAAAAAAAAAATTCCAGAGTACCCTTAGCCAAATACTATGAGGAATTCAGGGAAAGTAGACAGCAGATTCAGGTTCGTAGGTGCAACTTATAAGGCATAGTCTAGGCCAAAAGTGTATAATTATTAAAACTGAAGTAAGTTCAGTTCCCACTCCACTGTCCCAAGCCAGTAAAATATAACTATCTAACCTCTGTGGAGAAATCTGAAATTGTGCTCCTGAGTGGACAAAAGGAGCTATAGATATAAATAGCCAGTGCCTTAATGAGATCATTAAAAACAGATTTTCAGTTCCCATCAGATAACTTTTACTCTGATACTTCAAAGCCTGAATATAAGTAGAACATAAGTGATTCTTCAATCATTTTGAGACATATATACATATGCAGCCATTGTGCCAGTTAGCAATTTGTTGCTTCGTAGGTCCAAATCCACCCTTCTTTGCCCTGTGACATGTTTCTCCTTTGCCAGATGGTACAATGCTTTGTCAGAAGATGCTGGGGTGGAGGTGGGAGGAGACACTACAAGGGGAAGGGGGTTTCTCTTCTTTGTTTAGTGCTGTATCTCTTACTCCAGCAGCTCAGCTGCCAATAGATGGCTTCCTTGCCAGCAGGCAGCATCCTTGCTAGTGGACAGGGGGCTCCCATGCCATTGCAGGAAGGGGCTCAGTAGCATACACCCTTCCAAAGAGTTTTGCCAGGACAACCATGGGCACCTTCTCAATGAGCCTCATCAGTATCCCAGTTGTCAGCTTCTCCACAAGTCTCTCTGGTACCCACAATGTGTGGTTTCCTTCAGTACAGCTCCTGCCTGCATCGCTTAACGAACTTCACTGTCCAGTGGGCATAGCCACACTCTCTTCAGAGAAGCCTGGACCCAGCCTTGGGGTGGAGGACAGCTCCTCCAAGTTAGTTCCTTCCTTGGATTCTCTCTCTCAGCCCTAGAGTCAGAAGCTGTTCTTTACATCTGTTATCCCTGCACTTCCATCACCCTTAGAGACTGTATACAAACTCCTCCAAAAATCCTTTTAGGTTCCTAATGTTAAACTGCCTCTGTTTTCTGAATTTCCATTATTTATTTAAACCTCTCATATGCTTCTTGGCACTTTCTCCCTTACGTTTTAGCTGTAATAAATATGGATTGTTTCACACCACTCAGGGTATGAATAAGACCATACTATTTATTTCTCAAATTAAATTAGAATTATGTTCTAGAAATACAAAACCAGTCTAGGTTAACACGAAGTCCAGAATCATATTCTTAACGCTACCTATTTGCCAACCTAGATCATCCAAAATGAGTACAGAAAATAGGTCCTTAGTCTTCCCTTTTCAAGAGGGGAAGAGCTAGTGCTTACCCTTTACATAGAGTAAGTAAGCAAAGGCTTAGATCACCAGCAAAATAAAGGCATCAACAAGATAAGTTCACTTTTTATTTTTTCATCTGAAAATACAGAAAAAAGGCATTTTAATGTTGGCAAACATGAAAGTTTTACATTTATGGTTAATATTAAGCTGACTTTGATGTACATATGGGGTAAGTGGGTGAGAGTTTATTAAATTTTCTGGGCTCTGAGCCTCTGGAGGTCCTGCCTGGAAGAATAATGGCATCCCTCAGTTTGTCCTGCTGTCACTTGCTAGTATACAAGGCCACTGCTGAGCTTCTGGGGGCTTCCTTCCTCTGCCTATTGTTGTTGTTTCATGCCAGGTCCCAGCCTAGGCTAGCCTGGTCTTTTGAATGAGGGTGGCTCTGAGTGTTATTTCATTCCCTGATTACCAGCTTGGATATGAATCATCCTTGCTCAGGTTCCCAAGATCGGAGCTCTAATGCCTAGTCCATATGGGTACCCACAGAGCCACCCTTGTCTGAGGCCATTCTGCATCGGAACTTTTGGATCCAAGTGGGCTCAAACACCATCCTACATAAAATCTTCAAACTTTACGTGTTTCACATCCTGAGAGATCTAACACAAAGTGTTCCTTCCAAACTCTGGTGATTCATCTGCAAAGCTTGTTGGTCATTAGAAAGAACTGAAAGGGAGGCATAGCCACACTTCTTAGAGAATGAGTCACTCTCCCATTCCTTCCCACCAAGTCATTTTACCCAAGGATGAATGCAGAATTCGCAACAGTAGCAACACACACACACACACAGTTCTTGAATGTTCGTTTCAATATTTTGTTATGACATTGTCCTACTTTTTTCACTATAATCAAAACCCTGAATGTGAGCTTAATGCCTAATTTATTTCTGTCCTTCCTGCAGCACAAAGTGCAATATTTTTGTGTATGATAAGTGAACAAATATTTGTTGAATGAAGGAGTAAATGAGCTGCATTATTTTTAATTCCAAGAAATTAGGTTGACTAGCATAAATCATGTAATTAACATTTTTACTTTAAAATAATATACCAGAAAGATGGAGTCAAGATGGTGGACTAGGAGGATGTGGAATTCGCAACTCCGCACAACTAGGGCACCTACTAAGCACCGGTGGGGGATCATGGACACCTAAGGGGACAGGAGGAACCCTCAGCAACTGGTTATTTCAATTATATTTTTATATTTTCTAATATATTTTTTATCTTTCTAATTTTATTTTGTTTTTTATTCTTTATTTTCTGTAGTGCTCCTTTTTTCTTTTCTTTTCTTTTCTTTTTTGCCTCACCACGTGGCTTGCAGGATCTTGGTTCCCAGGCCATAGGTCGGGCTGGAGCTCCTGTGGTGGTAGCTCCAAGTCCAAACTGCTGGACTAACAGAGAACCTCAGATCCCAGGGTATATTAATCAGAGTGAGGCCTCCCAGAAGTCCTCATCTTGGCACCAAGACCAGGCTCTATTCAACTGCCTGCAAACTCCAGTGCTGGATGTCTCAAGCCAAGCAATAAGTAAGACAGGAATACAGCCCCACCCATCAAAAGAAAAAACAAAAAAAGGAAACAACAAAAAAATATGTTACAGACAAAGGAGCAAGGTAAAAACCTACAAGACCAAATAAATGAAGATGAAATAGGCAAACCACCTGAAAAAGAATTCAGAGTAATGATAGTAAAGATGATCCAAAATCTCAGAAACAGAATGGAGAAAATACAAGAAACATTTAACAAGGATCTGGAGGAACTAAAGAGCAAACAAACAATGATGAACAACACAATAAATGAAATTAAAAATATTCTAGAAGGAATCAATAGCAGAATAACTGAGGCAGAAGAACGGATAAGTGACATGGAAGATAAAATAGTGGAAATAACTACCACAGAACAGAATTAAGAAAAAAGAATGAAAAGAATTGAGGACAGTATCAGAGACCTCTTGGACAACATTAAACTCACCACATTCCAATTATAGGGGTCCCAGAAGAAGAAGAGAAAAAAAGGGTCTGAGAAAATATTTGAAGAGATTGTAGTTGAAAACTTCCCTAACATGGAAAAGGAAATAGTCAATTAAGTCCAGGAAGCACAGAGAGTTCCATACAGGATAAACCCAAAGACAAACATGCCAAGACACATATTAATCAAACTATCAAAACTTGTACAGATGAACCGGTCTGCAGGGCAGAAATAGACACAGATGTAAAGAACAAACGTATGGACACCAAGGGGGGAAAGTGGCAGGGGGCGGTGGTGGTAGTGGGATGAATTGGGAGATTGGGATTGACATATATACGCTCATACGTATAAAATAGATAAGTAGTAAGAACTTGCTGTATAAAAAAAATAAATAAAATTCAAAAACAAAACCCACAAAAGTTTACCTAGAAATATAAAAAACTATCAAAAATTAAATGCAAACAAAAATTATTAAAAGCAGCAAGGGAAAAGCAACAAATAACATACAAGGGAATCCCCATAACGTTAACAGCTGATCTTTCAGCAGAAACTTTGCAAGCCAGAAGAGAGTGACAGGACATATTTAAAATGATGAAAGGGAAAAACCTTACAACCAAGACTACTCTACCCAGCAAGGATCTCATTCAGATTCAATGGAGAAATCAAAAGCTTTACAGACAAGCAAAAGCTATGAGAATTCACACCACTAAATCAGCTTTACAACAAATGCTAAAGGAACTTCTCTAGGCAGGAAACACAAAAGAAGGAAAAGACCTACAATAACAAACCCAAAGCAATTAAGAAAATGGTAATAGGAACATACACACCGATAACTACCTTAAATGTAAATGGATTAAATGCTCCAACCAAAAGACAGAGACTGGCTGAATGGAAACAAAAACAGGACACTTATATATGCTGTCTACAAGAAACCCACGTCAGACCTAGGGACACATACAGACTGAAAGTGAGAGGACAGAAAAAGATATTCCAGGCAAATGGAAATCACAGGAAAGCTGGAGTAGCAATACACATATCAGATAAAACAGACTTTAAAATAAAAACAGTTACAAGATATAAGGAAGGACACTACATAATGATCAAGGGATCAATCCAAGAAGAAAACATAACAATTATAAATACTTATGCACCAAACATAGGAGCACCTCAGTACATAAGGCAAATGCTAACAGCCATAAAAGGAGAAACTGACAATAACACAATAGCAGTTGGGCACTTTAAACCCCACTTACACCAATAGACAGATATCCAGACAGAAAATAAGTAAGGAAACACAAGCTTTAAATGACACAATAGACCACATAGACTTAATTGATATTTTTAGGACATTCCACCCAGAAGAGGAAGAATACACTTTCTTCTCAAGTGCATGGAACGTTCTCCAGAATAGATCACATCTTGGGTCACAAATCAAGCCTTGGAAAATTTAAGAAAACTGAAATTGTATCAAGCATCTTTTCTGACCACAATGTTATGAGATTAGAAATCAATTACAGGAAAAAAACAGTAAAAAACACAAATACATGGAGGCTAAACAGTGCACTGCTAAATAACCAAGAGATCACTGAAGAAATCAAAGAGGAAATAAAAAAATACCTAGAAACAAATGATAATGAAAACAGGACAATCAAAAACCTATGGGATGCAGCAAAAGCAGTTCTAAGAGGGAAGTTCATAGAGCAATTCAAACTCACCTCAAGAAACAAGAAAAAATCTCAAATAAACAATCTAACCTTACACCTAAAGCAACTAGAGAAAGAACAAAGAAAACCCAAAGTTAGTAGAAGGAAAGAAATCATAAAGATCATATTAGAAATAAATGAAAAAGAAATGAAGGAAACAATAGCAAATATCAATAAAACTAAAAGCTTGTTCTTTGAGAGAACAAAATTGATAAACCTGTAGCCAGACTCATGAAGAAAAAATGGGAGAGGACTCAAATCAATAAAATTAGAAATGAAAAAGGAGAAATTACAACTGACACCACAGAAACACAAAAGATCATAATAGATTACTACAAGCAACTATATGCCAATAAAATGGACAACCTGGAAGAAATGGGCAAATTCTTGGATAAGTACAACCTTCCAAGATTGAACCCGGAAGATTAAGAAAATATAAACAGAGCATTCACAGGTAATGAAATTGAAACTGCAATTAAAAATCCTCCAACAAACAAAAGTCCAGGACCAGATGGCTTCACAGGCAAATTCTACCAAACATTTAGAGAAGAGTGAACACCTATCCTTCTCAAACTCTTCCAAAAAATTGCAGAGGAAGGAACACTCCCAAACTCATTCTACGAGGCCACCATCACCCTGATACCAAAACCAGACAAAGATATCACAAAAAAAGAAAATTATAGACCAATATCACTGATGAACATAAATGCAAAAATCCTCAACAAAATACAAGCAAACAGAATTCAACAGCACATTGAAAGGACCATACACCACGATCAAGTGGGATTTATCCCAGGGATGCAGGGATTCTTCAATATACGCAAATCATTCAATGTGATACACCATAATAACAAATTGAAGGAGAAAAACCATATGATCATCTCAATAGATGCAGAAAAAGATTTTCACAAAATTCAACACCATTTATGATCAAAACTCTCCAGAAAGTGGGAATAGAGGGAACTTACCTCAGCATAATAAAATCCATATACGACAAACACACAGCAAACATCACTCTCAGTGGTGACAAACTGAAAGCATTTCCTCTAAGATCAGGAACAAGACAAGGATGTCCACTCTCACCACTATTATTCAACATAATATTGGAAGTCCTAGCCACAGCAATCAGAGAAGAAAAAGAAATAAAAGGAATACAAATTGGAAAAGAAGAAGTAAAACTGTCACTGTTTGAAGATGACATGATACTATACATAGAAAATCCTAAAGATGCCACCGGAAAACTACTAGAACTAATCAATGAATTTGGTAAGGTTGCAGGATACAAAATAAATGCACAGAAATCTCTGGCATTCCTATACACTAACAACGAAAGATCAGAATGAGAAATTAAAGAAACAATCCCATTTACCATCACTACAAAAAGATTAAAATACCTAGGAATAAACCTACCTAAGGAGGTAAAAGACCTGTACTCAGAAAACTATAAAACACTGATGAAAGAAATCAAAGATAACATAAACAGATGGAGAGATGTACCATGTTCTTGGATTGGAAGAATCAATATTGTGTAAGTGACTATACTACCTAAAGCAATCTACAGGTTCAATTCAATCCCTATCAAGTTACCAATGGCGTTTTTCACAGAACTAGAACAAGAAATTTTACAATTTGTATGGAAGCACAAAAGACCACGAATAGCCAAAGCAATCCTGAGGAAGAAAAACAGAGCTGGAGGAATCAGACTCCCTGACTTCAGACTATACTACAAAGCTACAGTAATCAAGACAATATGGTACTGGCACAAAAACAGAAATATAGATCAATGGAACAGGATAGAAAGCCCAAAGGTAAACCCACGCACCTATGGTCAACTAATCTATGACAAAGGAGGCAAGGATATACAATGGATAAAAGACAGTCTCTTCAATAAGTGGTGCTGGGAAAACTGGACAGCTACATGTAAAAGAATGAAATTAGAACACTCTCTAACACCATACACAAAAATAGTCTCAAAATGGTTATAGACCTAAATATAAGACAGGACACTATAAAACTCTTAGAGGAAAATATAGGAAGAACACTCTTTGACATAAATCACAGCAAGATCTTTTTTGATCTACCTCCTAGAGTAATGGAAATAAAAACAAAAATAAACAAATGGGACCTAATGAAACTTAAAAGCTTTTGCAAAGCAAAGGAAACTACAAACAAGACGAAAAGACAACCCTCAGAATGGGAGAAAATATTTGCAAGTGAATCAATGGACAAACGATTAATCTCCAAAATATATAAAGAGCTCAAGTAGCTCAATATTAAAAAAACAAGCAACCCAATCAAAAAATAGGCAGAAGACCTAAATAGACATTTCTCCAAAGAAGACATACAGATGGCTAACAAATACATGAAAAGATGCTCAACATCACTAATCATTAGAGAAATGCAAATCAAAACCACAATGAGGTATCACCTCACATGGTCAGAATGGCCATCATCAAAAATCTACAAACAATAAATGCTGGAGAGTGTGTGGAGAAAAGGGAACCCTCTTGCACTATTGGTGGGAACGTAAATTGATTCAGCCACCATGGAGAACAGTATGGAGGTTCCTTAAAAAACTAAAAATAGAACTACCATATGACCCAGCAATCCCAATACTGGGCATATACCCTGAGAAAACCATAATTCAAAAAGAGTCATGTATCACAATGTTCATTGCAGCACTATTTACAATAGCTAGGACATGGAAGCAACCTAAATGTCCATCAACAGATGAACTGATAAAGAAGAAGTGGCACGTATATACAATGGAATATTTCCTTAAAAAGGAACAAAATTGAATTATTTGTAGTGAGGTGGATGGACCTAGAATCTGTCATACGGAGTGAAGTAAGTCAGAAAGAGAAAAACAAATACTGTATGCTAACGCATATATATGGAATTTTAAAAAGCAGTACTGATGAACCTAGTGGCAAGGCATGAATAAAGACGCAGACGTAGAGAACAGCCTTGAGGGCACGGTGCGGGGTAGGGGAAGCTGGGATGAAGTGAGAGAGTAGCACTGACATATATACACTACTAAATGTAAAATGGATGGCTAGTGGGAAGCTGCTGCATAGCACAGGGAGATCAGCTCAGTGCTTTGTAACGACCTATAGGGATGGGATAGGGAGGGTGGGAGGGAGGCTCAAGAGGGAGGGGATATGGGGATATATGTATATATATAGCTGATTCACTTTGTTGTACAGTAGTAGGTAACACAACATTGTAAATCATTTATACTCCAATAAAGATGTGAAAAATAAAATATCATTGAGAGTTACAGAAGAGGGATTTGAAAACCGCTTACCTAATTAGAGACTAGTTATAATAAATCAACCAAAGAACATTTATTGGGCACCTACTACGTGCCTGGAATATGTTAGGTTCTAGGATCACAAAAATAAATAAGTTGCTAGATATCAAGGAGCTTATAGTCTAAGGAGGAAAACTAGCACATACACAAATATTCATTTTTCAATGTAATGAGGTCAATAAAGTGAGTATAAAGTACTGGTGTTGCAGAGAATACACAGTTATGTAACACCCCGTAATTCCCTCAATATAACACTCAGTACCCTCTGTGTAATTACCAACTGAAAAATTGTCTTCTCTAAATGATTGTAAGCTCTGTGAGGTCAGTGGAGTTGTTTTTTATATTCACTGCAGCCTCCAAGTAACTTGCAGAGAACCTGGCACATAATAGACACTAAATAATCTTTTGAATGAATGATGATGATGATACTACTACTACTACTACCCCTACTCCTACTACTCTTAATACTACTGTTAGCTGGGGGAGAAGATCAAGGAAGTATAGAATTTTACTTCAGGAGGTCAGACTCTAGTGTCAGATGAACTTGATTTTTGAATCCTAGCTCCACTACTTTCTAGCTGGGTAGAAAAGCTCTGGTTTTTACATTTGTGAAATGTCCCTCACATTTCTTGACTATAAGGCAAAGTGGCTCCCTGAACTGTCCCTTGAATATACTAATAAATTTCACAATTTGAAATTCCAAGTCTGTTATGTACCTATTAAAAGCTTTTTCATAAGAAGTTAATGGTGAAAAATCAAGTACATCCTCTTAAATTAAGATTTAGTTAAATTGACTGAGACACTGGTTTTGAAGACAAAAATCATTCTCATTTCATATTGGAAGCCTTAAAAATACAAATATCCTTTGTCCCAATAACTTTTGTTTTGGGGATTTATCCAAAGATAATGGATAAGATAGGAAGGTTTCTGGGGGCCAAGATATATGGAATATTCTAGAAACAGTAAAGGGGATAATATGGCTGGCTCAGAGATTTAATGTAATAAAAATAATATTTTTGTTAATTGTAAATAGAAATATTCAACTAACACTATTACAAAATTCTAGAAATAAACTGTTATTTTATTTTCATGAAAGAATCTAGATAAAATTTTCTGAGTATTCAAACTTAAACTTGGAGACAAAATTCACTTTAAACCTATAGTAAATATTACCTTACTATGGACGAATTAGGGTATAGTAGTTTTTACTCAGATTATATTAAAATACCTAGGATAAGGATTATTTGGGGCAATATAATAATTAAATTAACATTTTATTTTTTTTTTGCTTCATCCATTGCTACTGAAAAGCTCTTAGTCATGGCTGAAGATTAAGTTCAAATGAATCTTGCTCTGATGTTTAAAAATCTCTCAGCATTATTAATTTCAATTATTTGAGTTAAATCAATTTTCTGAAATTACAAAAGTAGCACATGCTCCTTTGGGACAATTTAACAAGAAAGAAATGTTGATAAACTAGCTGGACCTTCCATTTGTGCCTTCCGTGGATGGTGTTGACTGCTTATCCAGCCTCCATTTTCTCTTAGGCCTTTCTGATGAAAAATCAATTTTATTTAGTTATATATTGTTCCATCATACAGCCCACCTGCCCAATTGCATAACTGGCCTAAGGTAGGGTTTCCAAATTTTGGGTCCCAGGACCCCCTTGACAACTCCTAGAACTATTGAGGTTTCCAAAAAGTTTTTGTTTACTTGGATTGTATCCATCGATATTTACTATATTAGTAATTAAAGCAGAAATTTTAAAAGTATTTATTGATCATTTAAAAATAGCAATAGTAAACCTATGATATTTTAACAAAAATAACTTATTTTATGAAAAATGGGTCTTAGAGACCCCAAGAGGTCCCCCACCCACAATTTGAAAACTACTGGTCTAAGGTAATTTATCTCTCCATCCAATGACTGAGAAGTTCAAAAACACAATCAGCATTTGGCATCCCCACAGTCACAGGATTTGTGTCACACAAATGGCAACATTACCCAATTCAGGCCAGGAAATCTTGAGAACTTTATTTAAGGCTTCTAGGAGATTGGTATTCTCTTTCATGGTAAAGCCAGCAGAAGATGCCATCTCTCTCTTCCTCTGAGTGTTGTGACATGTGAAGTATGCCCATAGATCCCAGTTGGCCTGGGACCACTCTGGTTTATGTCTGTTGTCCTGGAGTGAGTATTAATAGCATTTCCTTTCACTCTCCAAAATTTCCCAGTTTTGGTGATAAATCAGACAGTCACCCCAGGCATGTGGATATGAAACAAAGAACTGCAACAGCTATTTTGCCAGTATGAAGCCAGCAGAAAGGGGACAAAGGTAGTGTTCAAAGGACTTATATATACTACCAAATGTAGAATAGATAGCTAGTGAGAAGCAGCCGTATAGCACAAGGAGATCAACTCGGTGCTTTGTGACCACCTAGAGGGTGGGATAGCGAGGGTGGGAGGGAGACGCAAGAGGGAGGAGATGTGGGGATATAGGTATATATATAGCTGATTCAGTTTGTTATAAAGCAGAAACTAACACACCATTGTAAAGCAATTATACTCCAATAAAGATGTTAAAAAAAAAAAAAAAAGGCTTCGAAGAGAAAGCAGCCAAGGAAATCACAGAACAGAGCCAGAAAGCCACTGACCCTGAAATCACCTGAGGGCTAGATTTCTATTCCAATCTCTTTCCTCACTTGCAAGATCATTTTGAATTGGCATCACTAGGACCTGAAGCTGAAGGTAACCTAACTGAGTGCTCCCCCACCTCAAGTGACAGGTGACAGTGTCTTGGTGTGGGCTCTTCCACCTTTCCCCTTGGTCACATAAATGTATCCTCACACATATTTCACAGGATAGCTTTTGGTTGAGGTTTGTTTTTATAAGAATGAAATTACTATGCATGTTTTTATAACAATACATTATAAACACCTCTGGGTCTATAGATATAGATCTGACATATTTTTAATAGTTTCATAGTATTTCATCATATAAATATAACACCATTTCCCCCCCGTTCTTGGACATATACATTGTTTCCAAGTTTTGCCACTCATTAATAATGTTCAAATGATGATTTTAATACACAAATTCCTTGCATTGTTGCTTATGATAGGATAGATTCCTAAATCTGGGATTTCTTGATCAAAGGGTATGTGAGTATTATAATTCTTAAAAGTAATTAGAAAATACTTTAGATAGAAGAGTAAGGGAACAAGTAAAGATCATAAGACATACTAGAAGAAGCAATTATCTGAATTCAATGTACTTCTTCTAATGGTAAAGTTGGGGAAGGAGAGAGGTTTGGAATCTCTTTAATTGACATATTTTATCATCACCTGACTACCCAATTTACCCAAATGTTTCAGGAAGAGAATGTGGATGGAGAATAAAATGGGATACAGCCCTCTCATCTGGTGAATGTTTTTTCTCCCCCTTGTCATGCTGAGGAAATAAGTAGCTATATATAATATGAACTGCTCAATTAAATAGATACATATCATATTTATTTAAAATAACAATGGATAATTTTATCATCAACTAGAAAAGTGATTTTACAAATCAAGATAGCATGTAGAAGATTAAACTACTGAAAACTATTTATATTAACTTATGATACACATGAGAAGATTGAGTTTAATAGTGCCTCTTTCAAGGCACAAAACTAATCATTTCTTTTAAGGCTCTGGTGTTGAAACATAACCACTTTTAAATGAGTAAAAGGAGGTCATGACCTGAATATTTAGATTGTTTTTCAACTATTATTCATGTAAAATATATTGTGTTCTGGATTTTATAGTAATGCCCACTTTATAAAAGAAATGGCTTTAAGTCTCTCTCTAGCTCTTTTTTGCCCCTTCAATATGGAATAAAGTTTGGAAAGCCAGGTTGGAAGAAAGGTTATGCTTACAATAAATAATTCACCAATTTCTTTGAATAGTTATCTTTTTTTTTTTTTTTTTTTTTTGTGGTACGCGGGCCTCTCACTGTTGTGGCCTCTCCTGTTGCAGAGCACAGGCTCCGGACGCACAGGCTCAGCGGCCATGGCTCACGGGCCCAGCCGCTCCGCGGCATGTGGGATCTTCCCGGACCGGGGCACGAACCCGCGTCCCCTGCATGGGCAGGCAGACTCTCAACCACTGCGCCACCAGGGAAACCCACTTATCTTCTAATTAAAGGGCATAAATGGCTCATCCAATCAGCAATTCATTCATTGCTTATAGTTTTCAAAGACTACACAGAATTTCATATCTACAGATTTTGGAGGTATTGTATAAAATTACTGCAATTATTAAAACTGGCTCAAGACATTGGAAAGGAGCAATTAATGATGAGATTATTTGTGCATATTAAATAATAAATGTTGCTTTGTACATATAATTAATGTATTTATGTGAAAATAAAATACATAAACTTAATACAATATCAAAAATGTAAATAGTGGCAGGGTCCTCTCCTGTCCTTCCTTCTTTCCCAAGACTACTACTTTTACTAGATATTCTTCCAGAAATAGACAAAAATATGTATTTGTGTATATTATTGCTTTGTACATAAATCGTAGCCTATTAAGTATACTATGAAAAGCACCATGCTTTTTCTTACTTCACATTGCAGTCAGCTCTCCGGATCCCAGGGTTTCCCATACGCCATCTTATATAAGGGACTTGAGCATTGCAGATTTGGTATCTGTAAAGGGGTGGGAGGGGGTGTCCTAGAACCAATTCCCTGAGGATAGGAGGGGTGACCGTATACCACGTAGTTCCAATTCAGTACACATATAGCATAGAGTTCTTTTTAACCAACTACATACGGTCTATTTAATCATTCTCCTATTGTTAGACATCTACATTGTTTTTCTATGGTTGTTATAAATAATACTGCAATGAATATCTTTGCACATGTCCTATATATATTTGGGGAAATTCCTAGAAGTCAAAAGGTATATGCATTTTACATTTTGACAATATTGCAAAATTGCCTTCTACAGCAATCCAACCAGTTCCACTAATTGTGTGTGAGTTATCTGCATGCCTCTGCTCTCACCCACAAAATGTTTTAAACTTTTTGATATTTGCAAATATGAATAAAAAATGGTATATAACTTTCACTTTGTCTGAATATAAATGAGTTTGAGAATCATTTCAAATGTTTGAGAACTTTTATTTTTCCTGCTGTTTACATCTTTTGCTCATTTTTTTTCTATTGAGGCTTTGGTCATTTTTTATTAATTTGTTGTTGTTGTTTATAGTATTAAAGAAATTAGCCCTCTGTATGTAACATTTATGGTAAATATGTTCTCTTAGTCTTTTCTTTATCTTTAAAAATTCTTATTATACATACTTTTACATTTGAAGATAGGTAATTTTTACTATTGTAATAGATAAAAATTCATCTACTTTCTTCTATGGTCTGGATTTGGTGTCAATCTTAGAACGACTGATTCCTAGATTTTTTTTAAACCCATATTTTCTTCTAGTTGCTAGTTTTATTTTCTTGTTTAAATCTTCAATCCACCTGAGATGTATTTTGGAATAACGAGTGAAATACCATTTAACTGTTTTCCTCAATCCATTCATTGACTAACTATCTTTACTCCACAAAGAGTCAATGCCATTTTGTTTCATATAATTTATTTTATCTAAAAATTTCTATTAAGATACCTTTAAATAAATACAACATATAATGTTTTAGTTATTAGCTGGCCTAGTTTCCCCTATATTTCTTCATTTTTCAGAATTTTTCTGGCTCTGTTTGAGTCCAGGATTGTTCTTCAGAGGAGCAAACTTAGTTTGTTCTGCAAAAGGATATCAGTGGGAGGGGTAGTGGGATTTAGGAAGTATTTGTTTCCTAAAGTAATATACTTCTATTTAAATTTATTTTTTAAACTTCAAACAAAAAAAGTTTTTTTCTTATTAAGAAGAGAAGATAAATCACTAAGGGTGCAAACATGACATTAAATTAATTCCCTCTTCCCCAACACCCCCCCCCCAAAAAAAAAAATAACCCACCTCTAACAACAACTTCATTCCAGTGGGTTTTCACTCAGAAGAACATTTTTGCGTTTAGGTATTCACTTGTTATTTGGGAAGTAGAGCATATTATCTGAGTTCCTACAACAAAAGAAAATTGTGAGTATGTTTTTTTTTCTCTTTTGCCATGTTTTCTGATCTAGTTTCCACTAATTAAGCAGCAATTTAGTCCCTTACACTTTGAAGTTTCACTCATTACCTGGCTTCTGTAAGTCAACAAAAGGCAACATCTAAAGCCCTCAGGATTGGGCCATCACTTTAGGGAATGCTAATTGAATGTAATTACTTTATTTTGTGCCAGGGTTCATACTTGTAACATTGCCTTGTAATAATTTAAATTGTCTGCATACTGCAGGGGGACTGTGTGACGCCAGAGTGGAGACGGCCAGGCAGCCACTTGGGCCTTGGAAGCAAAGTCCAAAGTAAGGAGACATTGTCATTTGGCTACCTACTCATTAGCTGCCCTCCATGGCTGTCTGTTGTTTTGAGTGGACAGGATGTGTAGTGACTGAATCTTGCCCCTAAAAATAGCTGTGAAAACATGCATTTGGGATGTACAGTAATTGGTTGCTTAGTTGATTGCAGATATTTTTAAAGACCTTGGGAAAAGGCAAGGTATTTTTAAACCATGACCTTACAATACCACTTTACTTCTCCTCTCTCTCTCTCTCTCTCTCTCTCAATCTGTCCCTCCCTCCCTCCAAAGAGAAAGGAAGATGGAGAGAATTGTAAGGGAGCAAAGATCAAAAGGATAATAAGTACAGTATCCTTCATTATCTCATTTGAGAAATTTGAAGAATGGTGTGTCCTTGAAGAATCAAACCAAATCCTCTTGCCATTTCTCTGGTCTGATATTTGGCAACCACCTTGCTTCCAACAGGAAGTATCACCCAAACTTCATTTTTTTTTTACTGTATGTTGGAGGAAAGTTTATTGTAGAAGGGGAAAATTACAAGCCTGAAGCCCTTAACAAGCTCTGGAAAAGCTCTCTGACCCACACGCTAGGTGCAGTCCAGGCTGAAGTTTTGCCTCTACTTCGGTGATTAATCATTGGTGAATCTGGTCTCACTAGCTCTAATAATAGGGCTTGCTTTTGACTTTTTGTGAACCGGGGAAATAAGAACATCTTCCCTGGGTGTCAGAATCCTCCTCTTTTGTTAATGGTGCCAGGAGGTCTACATCACTGGCAGTTAAATCTAATGTGAACCTTTTATTTTCAAATTATATTCCAGTTTAAAAAGAAAAAAATAACGCTATAGTTTTGAAAAAAAGGGTAAAGTGTATGGTAACAGGAAAAAAAATCACTGAAAAATATAAAATGAGATAAAATTGAATAAAGTTAAGTGTAAATCTTTGATTTATCTGAATCCCCTGTAATTATTTCTTCAAGATGATTAGAAGAATAAAATGACCACCAAAGTAATAGATATCAATTCTTTCCTAATATGTGCATATTTAGTTTGTGTTTTTTAGATATAATTCACATACCATAACATTCACCTTTTCAAAGTGTACAAGTCAGTGATTTTTCATATATATATACAAAGTTGTATGGCTATTACCACTATCTAATATCTAATTCCATAACATTTTCATCACCCAACAAAAAACTCCATATCCATTAGTTGTCACTCCCCATTTATCCCTTCCCCTACCAGCTTCTGGTGACCTCTTTTCTACTTTCTGTCTCAATGAATTTGCCTAATCTGGACATTTCATATAAATGGAATCATAAAATATGCGGTCTTTTGTGATTGGCTTCTCTCACTTAGCATGTTTTCATGGCTCATCCATGTTGTAGCATATGTCAGTACCTCATTTTTTTTATGGCTAAAAAATATTCCAGTGTATGGTTAGATTTCATTGTGTGTATCGACTCATCCCTTGATGGACATTTGGGTTGATGATACTTTTTAGCTATTTTGAATAATGCTTTTATAAGCATTCATATATGAATTTTTGTGTGAACATATGTTGTCAATTCTCAGAGGTGTATACCTAAAAGTGGAATTGATGGGTCATATGGTAACTCTCTGTTTTACTTTTTGAGGAACTGCTAGACTGTCTTCCAAAGTGGCTGTACCATTTTACATTTTAACCAGTAATCTATGAGGATTCCAATGTTTCCACATCCTCACGAAAACTTTGCTTACTTGTCTATTGTTTTGATTACAGTCATCCTAGTGGATATGAAATGGTATCTTAAGGTTTTGATCTGCATTTCTCTAATGACTAATGACATTAAGCATCTTTTTATGTGCTAGTTGACCATTTGTATATCTCCTTTGAAAAAATGTCTATTCAAAATTTTTGCCCAGTTTTAATTGGGTTATTTCTTTTACTGTTGAGTTGTTAGAAGTTCTTTATATATTCTAGATACTAAACCATTATCAGATATATGATTTGCAAATATTTTCTCCCATTCTGTGGGTTGTCTTTTCACTTTCTTGAGAGTGTTATCCAGTTTATTTTTTTTTCCTTTAGTTGCTTGTGTTTTTGCTATCTCAGCCAAGAAACCATTGCCTAATCCTGTATTCTAAAGATTATTCCTATGTTTTCTTCTAAGAGTTTTATAGTTTTAGTTTTTACATTTAGGTCTTTATTCCATTTTGAGTTAATTTTTTAATATGGTATGAGCTAAGAATCCCACTTAATTCTTTTGTGTGAGGATATCCAGTTATTCTAGCACCATTTGTTGAAAAGACTATTCTTTCCCCTCTGAATGGTCATGACACACTTGAAAATTAATTGACCATGTTTGGGTTTATTTCTCTCAACTCTATTTCATTGATTTATTTGTCTGTCCTTTTGCAAGTTCCACACAATCTTGATTACTTTAGTGTTGTAAGTTTTGAAATTCAGAGGTGTAAATCTTTCAAATTTGCTCTTCTTTCAAGATCGTCTTGGGTGTGTGTTAGTTTTAACATAATTATAATAAAAATCACAACAGAAATGTTTGATCTGAGAAAACTGGAAACATAATTTGCTTTTAGAAAGTATTTTTTAAAGATCTTTTCATAAATAAATAGTTCCACATAACCTGAATGTCTGTCTATACACTACTCTCCAGTAATAAGGAATGTTTTTAATAAGTGGCCTAATTCATCTGAAATCCAATTAACATTTGGTGAATTAATGTTTTAGAATGCTAAACTATTGTGGGAATAGAGAATGCAATAGAATATTCAGACTTATATACTGCATGGAGAATTTGTGTTAGAATACCTCTGTTTTTCTTTCAGCTCTGCTATTTACTGCTCATGACCTCGAGTGAGTCACTTTACCTTTGCAATCTTGCTGCTCCTTTATGTAGTTTGATTATAAGTCCATGTTCCTGGCAGCTGGAAGGAAGGAAAGGGGAAGTGGTAAGCATATGCCTTCCAACTAAAGGCTCAATCTGAATATTACACACATCATTCACATTCATATACGGTTACCTGATCATCTCTAGCTGTTAAGAGAGGCTAGGAAATAGTCTTAATTCTGGGCAACTGTATTCTTGGGTAAATTCGGAGGAATTACCTGCTAGAGATGAGATGGCACTGTGACTCCTCTATCAAACTTGGTAATTAAGGCCCATTAACCCTTTATTTGCATGACCAGATTATATCTTTCAATCAGAAATATTTTTGCATGTTTTTAATAATACATTTCTTGTGATAATAAAAACCTTCTCAGAATGCACAGACAAGTTTCTCAGACTCTCCAAGAACGTTTTTGCTCCTTATTTTTAGATCTGAATTTTATCAAAATACTACAAGTCCTTGATAACACTGCAGAAAAGTTTATAATGAAAAACAGTAGCCACTTCTACAGTTCATAGCCCACAATTTGTTTCTGTTTTTAATTCCTGTGGTTGTTACTTCCATAGCTATATATATTTGAACTTCTATTTCCTATTTGATCTAATTTATACCATACTTATTAATTCTCCGATGTGAAGGGTGAAGATTTTATTCACCTACTCTATCCCATTCCCCCATCTACTCACTCATGTCAGTGTTTAATATTTTACTGTTGGTTCTTTTATTGGTTACCTTTATAATCTTTAATGTACTTACATCTCTGATTCTTATTCCATTAATTTTTCAGAGTATCCTTCTATTTCTACTTTGTAAAATGAACATATTATCACCCCCACCATTTTCTCTCCTTTTCTCTCTTTATTTCCCATTTTTCTGTCAACTACATTTTTACTTATACGTTATCAAATTGTGGATAGTTTCATTCTGCCTGACAATTACAAATTACAGTCTTGCTACACGTCTTTCCTATAAGTTGGCTCCAAAAGTTGGAGATCAATGGTAGGATTTACATTATTGTGACTATGTAAATAATATAAATTGGGTCAAGTAAAGTACTAGAATTACATTTTCATATTTACAGGCCCATTGCCACAACTGTTGAGCAAATTAAAGCAGATTGTTCCCAACATCAGTGTCAAATGAACTTTACTTTCTTATGACTCATCAATTATTTAAACTCATGCTTTATTTGAGTTTACTTCTCAGCTGAAACAACAATTTCTTGTTCTTAAAATTTCTAATGTTCTTTATTTAATTTCTTGCAGTGTTTTCTTTTATGAGCTATATTTTCCTTCCAATTCTCTGTCCTATCATTTACTCTATTAGTCCTTTCACATAACTTTTTTTCCCTAAAAATTTTCCCTCTGAAACTTTCCCTCTCTTGACTCTACTCAACTGGTTGCCCTCACCCTGCTGCTCAGTTGCTATACTGGATCTTACCATCTTGCTTTCCTGGGTTGAAATGTTATTCTTTTGCATCAAATGAATTCCACTTTTTGCTCTCACTTTGCTGAGACATTTCATATAACTTCCTAAGAAAATGTCCAGGAAATGTAAAATTGTTGAGTCCTTCCTTGTATGTAAAAAATGTCTTTATTCTGAGCTCACAATTGAAAGCTAGCTTGGCTGGGTAAAGAATCTAGGTTGAAATGATTTTATCTCAGAATTTAAGATGCTTTGCTCCATCTTCTAACATACCATATTAATCGAAGAATGCTTGTTTGATTCTTACTCATTTGGACAGAACTTGATGTCTGCTTTCTGAACTCTTTTATGATCCTATTTTTATTTTAGGCATTCCTGACTTTATTCTTTGAGCTATTCTCTGAGATCCCAAAGAAGTTTCACTGTCACTTCAGGTAGGCCTGTGTGCCTTGGGGTGACTATCTTATGTGTATCAAATCATCACTTTTGAAGAACCAGAACAGAAAAATCACAACTGATATAATCAAAATACACTAACTATAGTTTTATTTTCTTGATGATAAATTTTCCTTCCAAATGGATTAAAGATTTAAATTCTAAAATAACAATAAAATGGGCTGGAATGAAATACAGGTAGATACATAACTGATTCAGGTAATGAAAGACTTCCTAAGTAAAAAGTAAAGGGAGATACAATAGAGAAAAAGTTCATAACTTTGATTACATAAATTTGGGAAGTTTCTATGATGAAAAGATATAATTAAAATATTATAAGGCAATGAAAAACTGGGAAAATTATTTGCAAAATAGTCTTATACGACTAAAATGATTAAAAATGATGCTGTGCCTACATATTTATTGACAAAGGAAGACACCCAAAATATCATTTAATGAAAAATGCATGCTTCAAAACAGAATATTTAGTATAATTCCAATATTTTATTGACTTTCGTAATTAAAAATCATTCCTGGTTTGATCCAGAGGCTCAAATAGTACTGTATATTATTACAGAGTACAGAAAAATATATACAGTAACATTGAGTGGTGTTCCCTGCAGTGTGATTTTGATTTTCTTCTTTATAATTTTCTGTTTTTTCTTAAATTTCTAAAATGAGCAAGTATTACTTTTTAAGCAAGAAAAAAAAGAGTTAACTCATTATATTTCTTCTATTTAAAGAGTTTTTGGTGTCTCTTGACAATCAGAGATCATCAGAATATAGATTTCCAACGGACATGGTGAGGGATTACCTCCCATTTACCATAATAGCTTCAACTTTCCTTACCTCACTTTTCATACAGGCCTTCATATTAGACCCAACCACAGTTAATCTATTTTTTCCCACATGTTATTTTCTTTCTGTGACCTCATGTTTTCTAATTATTTGAAGACAAGCACTCATTCTTTATTTGGAGAAAATGTTTTGTTATCCCTATCATTGGGGTGATAATTTTATAAGATATTAAATGGGTTTTTCCTTGTGAATTTGCCTATAAATACTTCCCACTAAATACATAAATACTTCACACTAAATTTAGATATAAGGAATAACCCAGTTAATCAGACCAGAAGAAGTGAGTGAAGCTGCTCTTCCAGTAGACAGAGAGTAAGTTGAGTACTTACCTAGATAATTTGATTACTGTAAACAGTCAACTTTGCCTGAATTATCTGGATAATTGCCTCACCTCTCCATTTTACATAGCCTAAGGTTCTAGGTTTATTTTTGCATCCTATGAGCCACTTTCTGCAGTGATCAGCAATCAGAGAAAATCAGATTATCACTCTGTTTAACCTTCCTGTGCCTTGGGTAATTAAGTCAACAAATTAGCTGAAGGCTCCAATGCGGAAGGGGATTGGTAGACTGTGGTCAAGACACATATTTATGAATTTTCCCTTAAGCTGCTTTTCTTGAGGAAGCTTTGATAAGAAACATATGGTGTCAATTATCATTAACTCTCTGTGGTTTCCGTGTTTAGGAGCTTGACCTAGACTTTAGAAGGCCGAGGACCCCCTTCGATGTGTGCCCAAGCAGTATATTGCCAGGCCCTTCACATTTTCCATCCTGTTATCTCACACTGAGAAAGGGGACTTAAATCACTCTTCACACACTCACTGCAGACAAGGGCTATACTACTTATGTGGGCTGCTTTTAGTTTTTCTTTACTGCCCTCTGGCAATATGCTTTTCTAATCAACTAAGGATCTTTCTTTAAGCTTATTTTAAAACATAAAATTATCAATATTTAAATGAAATCTCAAGGTCAAAGGGAAAATATATAAATATGAAAAGAATTCCTATCATACATAAATAAGAATTTAACAAAAAATACCATTGGTATTGTCTGAAAATCTAACCCTGTAAAAAGGGTTTTTGGTTTTGCCTTTAGATTTAGTTTCTCTGTGTGAAAAAGGCTTAAAGGATATCAGAATGTTTGTTTAGTTGCTGATGAGTCATAATACCACCTTTGAATACAAATATTGAAAAGCTACTTCAAATATTAACTTTTGGTTCATGAACAGGAATGGGGCTGACAGTAAGGACTTGTACATGCAAGCTGACCGGCTCCATCTGCTGTGGCTGAGTGCACAATTAAAAAGGGCGTTTCTGTCTCACTCATACCATGTAAGTACATATACCATTCAAGTTTTAATCAAACAAGATGTCTGTCTGACGGAACTCTTCATCTATATAACAGATAGCTTTAAGGAAAGAGATGAGCTCCCAGAAGAGTCATTTCAAAAGTCATTTTCATTGTCACCAGAGGTGAATTATTTGCTTATCTATGTATATATTATACTGCTACAGAAGAAAAATATTTTAAATATTATTGCTGTATTGTATCACCTCAAAATCTAATTGAAAAGTAACATCCCTAAGAATATGGAGTTGGAAAATGAATAATTGTACTTTGTAACTCATTGTTTTTATGGGAGAGCAATTATCGAGTGTCTTCTAATATTGAAGTAATGTAACTCCCAGGGTCACAGAAACATCTAGGTAAATAGTGTGTATTTATGACAGTGGGGTTTTGAGATTGTGGCAACACACTATATTATAATTTTATTTTGAAGCATTATTACCCATGCTCACTTTTAGTACAACAGCCAGAGTTTGATAACCATGAATTAATTAGAAATTCAGCCTGTTGTTTTTTATTATATGAAGAAACTATTACTGAATGTAAAAACGGTTGGGAATAGTGGCATTATCAGTATTGTTAGTTGATGTGTGCCTGTTACTAAACCTATGTGAAAATTTAAACTAAAATTAATTTTTAAAGCTGAGTTACACAAGCAAGGGACAACCCCATCTTTTCCAAGGACAGGAAATAAGTCTCACTTTTAACTGGACACAGCTTCATCCTCTTGTTCTCCAAAAAGATACAAAACTTGAATAACACTTTATTATGCTAGATAATTTATCAATCTCATTCTACAGGAGCTGAAGAGAGAGTACTTGCAGTTTTCCCTGTGTACATGAAAGAGACACCAGATTAATTCACGTGTTCCCCAAGATGTCTAGAAATTACAAGAGTAAGTTTATGCAATTTCAAAAGAAGAGCATTTCATCTCCTTGTGTGGAGAACACCTCTTACTGAGTTGATCCAAAATGACTTGCTCAATTTGCCTCCCAAGATATAATTTGGAAAAAAATAAATATTTTATGTTAAATAATGAAAGTAATACATGCTCATTATTAAAACTTGAAAAATGCATAAAAAGATAAAAAATAATAGTTGGTCAACAAGTAGAGATATTTTTACACATTTTCCAGTGTTTTCTGTGAACATGCATTTTTCATAATTGAGAATGAAATGCATATTGTAATATTGATTCAAGCTTGTTCCCTACTTAGTATGATAGCTTACATGTATCATTCAGAATTTATTATGTTTCAAGGGTCAGTAAACCCCTCTTAAACTGGTTGAAGCAAATCCAGAAAATTGTTGGCTACAGAACTGAAAAGTCCAGAGGAAGAAGTGGGTTCTAGCACAAACCAGAGATTCATCTGGACTCTGGTTTCTTTACCTGCACTTCTCTCAGATTTGTTTACTGAAGTTGGCTTTATCCTTATGCTAACTCCCCTCATGTATGGTACCAGATCCACGAGTATCAGTTCCATATTTAACACCCTCTCACCACGGTATCCAGAGAGTCGTTTTTTCTAAGGCACTCGTGAAAGAAAATTTTTGTTTCAACATTTCTAGCGAAAGCTCTAGACTTCACTCAAATTGGACCTGCTTAAATCAGGTGCACATCTTCAAAACTATTACTAGGATACGCGAGCATTTTGCTCTGATAGACTTAGATTTGGGGTACATGCTGAAACCCACCCAGGCCACACGGGCTGAGAGTACAATTGAATAAACTTTGTACTGCCACACTGAAAGCATTTTCGCAAATGTCCTTGTAATGTCTGTGTACTACCTCATTTTAGTGTAATCCCAACCTTTTATTTAACATTCTCTTGTTAGACATTTAATCTGCCTCCAGTTTTTCTCTAGTATAAATCATGTTGTGAGTGTTCTTTTTTTATAAATTCTTGGCTGCCTTTGGTTTTAGTCCTTTAGGATAGATTACAAGTATAATTATTAGACCAAAGAACAGAATATTTTTCTTTGCTAAGTTGCTCTTTAGAAGAACCATGTGTCATATGTAAGGCTACCTACCTTATCACACCCTTGCCAGCATCATCATTTATGAAAGTCTTTGCTAATTTGTCTTGTGTAATATTGTATATTATGATTATTTTTTATTCAACTTTACTAATTAAGTTGATATTATTTATAATAATAATTGATAATAGTAATTGAGCATTACTGTGTGCCAATCACTGATTTGTGCATTTGATACATATTGGAGCTTTTAAACATCACAAAAACCTATATAATTAATTAACTTACCAAAAGTAAAATGGCTAGAAGGTAGATGGCCAGCCAGGATTCAAATCCCTGTTTACCTGACTCAAGTCTAATCTTTTAACAATCATGCAAAGATAATTCCTGTATTATGCATAGTAAATATTTGTATTTTCCACTTTGTTATTTGGTTATAACACTAACTATGATTTGCTGTGAAGAATTCTAATCTCTGCTTGTGTCTAAAATCTAAAATAGCCAATGGATGTCACACATGAAAGTAACTAGAGAATTACAATTTTCTAAGAAAAAATGAAAAAGCCAGGTGAAAGTCACAGTTGCCACAAATTCCCATCATTCATCATTTAATACCTGGGAGCTAAACAAGTACTCTTTCTATAACTTTGTATTATTAATGCTTGCAAAATGGAAAAGAATAAAATAATTGATTGCTTTGCTCTCTTTCTACATCCTTGTTCTCTCAAATCCACATTGTTTTGGTAAGTGTTCTCTCATGTTTTTGTTTTTATTTTAATACTTTACCCAGATGTCTAGTTCTCAACAGGAGGATTTTTCTGTTATAGACTAGTTGGTCACAGCCAACAGCAAAATCTACACGTGTTAATAAACCATCTGTCTATAATTTGTATTGTATTGCACCACCAGGGACTTCTCTGGTGGTTCAATGGTTAAGAATCCACCTACCAATGCAGGGGACACGGGTTCGAGCCCTGGTCTGGGAAGATCCCACATGCCACGGAGCAACTAAGCCTGTGCACCACAATTACTGAGCCTGCACTCTAGAGCCTGCGAGCCACAACAACTGAAGCCCATGAGCCTAGAGCCCGTGCTCCGCAATGAGAAGCCACTGCAATGAGAAGCCCGTGAACTGCAACGAAGAGTAGCCCCCACTCCCTGCAACTAGAGAAAGCCCACTCACAGCAAAAAAGACCCAACACAGCCAAAAAATTTAAAAATAAATTTAAAAAAGAATGCTTACAAAGTTATAAAGGTAAAGAATGCATTGCCCACTTATAATATCCCCAAGTTATAGGTTGAAATGCACCACAATAAAGGGAAAATCATACAACTATTGTCTGTGTGTTTGTGTTAGCTTGAAAAAGGGTTACATTCATAGAATACCTCCATGATATTTCTGAGGAATATTCAGAACAGAACAAAGAAACACATTATTCCTAATATTGTGACCTTAGGAAGCTACAGGAGAAAAAACTTTGGTAAATTTTCTGGGGAATCAAGTTGCCCACAAAGTGATCAATTTTTACATCCTAATTCATTCCACTAGAAGTCTGTATAAGTCATGTATATGACATATATATGTCACAACTCTCAGCTTATACTAGCATTAGGAAAGAAAAACAAATAAGAATTCATCATTTATCTTTATCCTTCCTCTTCCTCCCACTAACACACACACCACAGAATAAAACTATAAAATGTTCTTGGGCACTGTACCACCACCACTGAGAAGTCAGTTAGGTTAAGGGGATATACATGTTCTTTCTTACATTATGGTGTCTCCTCTGTGTCCCTAATATATGGAGGAATAGTAAGCTATTAATTTGGATAAGTTCTAAAGTTTCATTCTCATCCATATTGCCAGATACTATTTATGTCCCTTTTCTAATAACTGTATGTTTATTTCCTTTTACTTGGTATATCTTTTCAAGTTATCATTACTATCTCTAAATATTTTATGAGCCTATATCATTTACTTGAACTCTTATTTCAATATCCTTTGAGTCTAAAATTCATCATACAGAATTAGAAAGCAAATATACATACACACATGTATAAAGAAGACAAATGTTAATTTTGAAATTTAACAAACAAAATGTTTGGCTAACTGTATTCTAGAAAAAATACACTTTATGACATATATAAATATGCTTTTTCCTAAAAATTAACAAAAATTTACTCCAACGAAGTACTTAACAATGGGGACACAGAAGTGAGGTAACAGTACACTAATTCATAAAATACACTTTTTAATAAACTGAATATTAATTCTATTTCGAGAATTTGTTGTATGTTAGGAAGTCAGAGTCAACTTTGTTTTATTGCACTTATATCACTTTTAAAAGTAGAGAGGGACCTACAAAATGGCAGAGGAGCAAGATGTGGAGATCATCTTCCTCCCCACACATACATCAAAAATACATCTGGTGGAACAGCTCCTACAGAACACCTACTGAATGCTGGCAGAAGACCTCAGACTTCCCAAAAGGCAAGAAACTCCCCATGTACCTGGGTAGGGCAAAAGAAAAAAGAAAAAAAAAGAGACGAAAGAATAAGGACGGGACCTGCACCAGTGGGAGGGAGCCGTGAAGGAGGAAAAGTTTCCCCACACCAGGAAGGCCCTTCACAGGTGGAGATGGTGGGGCGCGGCGGGGGAAGCTTCGGAGCCACGGAGGAGAGCCCAGCAACAGGAGTGCAGAGGGCAAAGTGGAGAGATTCCCACACAGAGGATCAGTGCCAACCAGCACTCACCAGCCTGAGAGACTTGTCTGCTCACCTGCTGGGGCGGGCAGGGGCTGGTAGCTGAGGCTCGGGCTTCAGAGGTCAGATGCCACGGAGAGGACTGGGCTTGGCTGCGTGAACACAGCCTGAAGGGGGTTAGTGCGCCACAGCTAGCCAGGAGGGAGTCCGGGAAAAAGTCTGGAACTGCCTAAGAGGCAAGAGACCACTGTTTCAGGGTGCGCGAGGAGAAAGGATTCAGAGCACCGCCTAAAAGAACTCCAGAGATGGGCACGAGCCGCAGCCATCAGTGCGGACCCCAGAGATGGGCATGGAACGCTAAGGCTGCTGCTGCAGCCACCAAGAAGCCTGTGTGCAAGCACAGGTCACTCTCCACACCTCCCCTCCCAGGATCCTGTGCACAACCTCCCCGGGAGAACACACAGTGCGCTTCAGGCAGTTAAAATGTCACGCTGGCCTCTGCTGCCACAGGTTCTCCCCGCACTCCGTACCCCTCCCTTCCTCCAGCCTGAGGTGAGCCAGAGCCCCCTAATCAGCCACTACTTTATCCCTGTGTTTTCTGGGTGGGGAACAGACACCCTCAGGCGACCTACATGCAGAAGAAGGGCCAAACCCAAAGGTGAACCCCAGGAGCTGTGCGAACAAAGAAGAGAAATGGAAATTTCTCCCAGCAGCCTCAGGAGAAGCGGATTAAATTGCCACAATCAACTTGATGTACCGTGCATCTGTGGAATACCTGAATAGACAACGAATCATCCCAAAATTGAGGTGGTGGACTTTGGGAGCAACTGTAGGCTTGGGGTTTGCTTCCTGCATTAATTTGTTTCTGGTTTTACGTTTATCTTAGTTTTTAGTATTTAGAGCTCATTATCATCGGTAGATTTGTTTACTGATTTGGTTATTCTCTTTTATATATATATATATATTTTTTTTTTCCTTTTTCTCTTCTTGTGAGTGTGTATGTGTATACTTCTTTGTGTGATTCTGTCGGTATAGCTTTGCTTTTGCCATCTATCCTAGGGTTCTATTTTTTTTCAAAAAAATTTTATTGGAGTATAGTTGATTTACAATATTGTGTTAGTTTCAGGTGTACAGCAAAGTGAATCAGTTATACACATACATATATCCACTCATTTTAGATTCTTTTCCCATATAGGTCATTACAGAGTATGGAGTAGAGTTGCCTGTGCTATACAGTAGGTCCTTAATAGTTATCTATTTTATATATAGTAGTGTGTATCTGTCAATCCCAATCTCCCAGTTTATCCCTCCTCCCCCTGCCCCCACTTACCCCTCTGTCTGTTTTTTTTATTTTATTTTTTTAGTATAGTTTTTAGCACTTGTTATCATTGGTGGATTTGTTTTTTGGTTTCGGTGCTCTCTTCTTTCTTTCTTTCTTTTTTTTACCATTTTATTTTTAATAATTTGTTTTATTTTAATAACTTTTTCTTTCTGATTTCTTTCTTCCTTCTTTCCTTCCTCCATTTCTCCCTCTCTCCCTCTCTATCTCTCTCTCACTCTTTTTCTTTCTTTCTTTCTTCTCCCTTTTCTTCTGAGCTGTGTGGCTGACAGGGTCTTGGTGCTCCAGCGAGTGACAGGCCTGAGCCTCTCAGGTGGAAATGCCAAATTCAGGAAATTGGTTCACCAGAGACCTCCCAGCCCCACGTAATATCAAATGGCAAAAGCCCTCCCACAGATCTTCATCTCAACGCTAATACCCAGCTCCACTCAAAGACCAGCAAGCTCCAGTGCTAGACACCTGATGCCAAACAACTAGCAAGACAGGAACACAACACCACACATTAGCAGAGACGCTGCCTAAAATCATAATAAGGCCACAGACACCCCAAAACACACCAAAGGACGTGGTCCTGCCCACCAGAAAGACGAGATCCAGCCTCATCCAGAAGAACACAGGCATCAGGGTGCCTACACAACCCACTGAACCAATCTTACCCACTGGGGGCAGACACCAAAAACAATGGGAACTATGAACCTGCAGTCTGCGAAAAGGAGAGCCCAAACACGGTAAGTTAAGCAAAATGAGAAGACAGAGAAATATGCAACAGATGAAGGAGCAAGGTAAACACCCACCAGACCAAACAAATGAAGAGGATATAGGCAGTCTACCTGAAAAAGAATTCAGAGTAATGACAGTAAAGATGATCTAAAATCTTGGAAATAGAATGGAGAAAATACAAGAAACATTTAACAAGGACCTAGAAGAACTAAAGAGCAAACAAACAATGATGAACAACACAAGAAATGAAATAAAAAGTTCTCTAGAAGGAATCAACAGTAGAATAACTGAGGCAGAAAAACAGATAAGTGACCTGGAAGATAAAATAGTGGAAATAACTACTGCAGAGCAGAATAAAGAAAAAAAAATGAAAAGAATGACGACATTCTCACAGACCTCATTAAATATTAAACGCACCAACGTTCGAATTATAGGGGTCCCAGAAGAAGAAGAGAAAAAGAAAGAGACTCAGTAAATATTTGAAGAAATTATAGTTGAAAACTTCCCTAATATGGCAAAGGAAACAGTCAATCAAGTCCAGGAAACGCAGCGAGTCCCATACAGGATAAATCCAAGGAGAAACACAGCAAGACACATATTAATCAAACTATCAAAATTAAATACAAAGAAAAAATATTAAAAGCAGCAAGGGAAAAGCAACAAATAACGTACAAAGGAATCCATATAAGGTTAACAGCTGATCTTTCAGCAGAAACTCTGCAAGCCAGAAGGGAGTGGCAGGACATACTTAAAGTGATGAAAGGGAAAAAACCTACAACGAAGATTACTCTACCCAGCAAGGATCTCATTCAGATTCAACGGAGAAATTAAAACCTTTACAGACAAACAAAAGCAAAGAGAATTCAGCACCACCAAACCAGCTTTACAACACATGATAAAGGAACTTCTCTAGGCAGGAAACACAAGAGAAGGAAAAGACCTACAATAACAAACCCAAAACAATTAAGAAAATGGTAATAGGAACATACATATCGATAACTACATTAAATGTAAATAGATTAAGTGCTCCAACAAAAAGACATAGACTGGCTGAATGGATACAAAAACAAGACACGTTTATATGCTGTCTACAAACCTAGGGACACATACAGACTGAAAGTGAGGGGATGGAAAAAGATATTCCATGAAAATGGAAACCAAAAGAAAGCTATAGTAGCAATTCTCATATCAGATAAAATAGACTTTAAAATAAAGACTATATACAAAAGACAAAGAAGGACACTACATAATGATCAAGGGATCAATCCAGGACGAAGATATAACAAATGTAAATATTTATGCACTCAATATAGGAGCACCTCAACACATAAAGCAAATGTTAACAGCCATAAAAGGGGAACTCGACAACAACACAATCATAGTGGGGAACTTTAACACCCCACTTTTACCAATGGACAGATCATCCAAAATGAATATAAATAAGGAAACACAAGCTTTAAATGATACATTAAACAAGATGGACTTAATTTTTATCGGACATTCTATCCAAAAACAACAGAATACACTTTATTCTCAACTGCTCATGGAACATTCTCCAGGATAGATCATATCTTGGGTCACAAAACAAGCCTTTGTAAATTTAAGAAAACTGAAATCGTATCAAGTATATTTTCCGACCACAATGCTATGAGACTAGATATCAATTACAGGAAAAAATCTGTAAAAAATACAAACACATGGAGACTAAACAATACTTAATAACCAAGAGATCACTGAAGAAATCAAAGAGGAAATCAAAAAATACCTAGAAACAAATGACAATGAAAACACGACGACCCAAAACCTATGGGATGCAGCAAAAGCAGTTCTAAGAGGGAAGTTTAGAGCAATACAATCCTACCTCAAGAAACATCTCAAATAAGCATCCTAACCTTACACCTAAAGCAATTAGAAAAAGAAGAAGAAAAAACCCCAAAGTTAGCAGAAGGAAAAAAATCATAGAGATCAGATCAGAAAAAAATGAAAAAGAAATGAAGGAAATGATAGCAAAGATCAATAAAACTAAAAGCTGGTTCTTTGAGAAGATAAACAAAATTGATAAACCATTTGCCAGACACATCAAGAAAAAAAGGGAGACGACTCAAATCAATAGAATTAGAAATGAAAAAGGAGAAGTAACAACTGACACTGCAGAAATACAAAGGATCATGGGAGATTACTACAAGCAACTATATGCCAATAAAATGGACAACCTGGAAGAAATGGAGAAATTCTTAGAAAAGCACAACCTTCTGAGACTGAACCAGGAAGAAATAGAAAATATAAACAGACCAATCACAAGCACTGAAATTGAAACTGTGATTAAAAATCTTCCAACAGGGCTTCCCTGGTGGCGCAGTGGTTGACAGTCCGCCTGCCAATGCAGGGGACACGGGTTCGTGCCCCGGTCCGGGTAGATCCCACATGCCACAGAGCAGCTGGGCCCGTGAGCCATGGCCATTGAGCCTGCACATCTGGAGCCTGTGCTCCACAACGGGAGTGGCCACAACAGTGAGAGGCCCACATACCGCAAAAAAAAAAAAAATCTTCCAACAAACAAAAGCCCAGACCAGATGGCTTAACAGGTGAATTCTATCAAACACTTAGAGAAGAGCTAACACCTATCCTTCTCAAAATCTTCTAAAATATAGCAGAGAGAGGAAGACTCTCAAACTCATTCTATGAGGCCACCATCACCCTGATACCAAAACCAGAAAAAGAGGTCACAAAAAAAGAAAACTACAGGCAAATATCACTGATAAACATAGATGCAGAAATCCTCAACAAAATACTAGCAAACAGAATCCAACAGCACATTAAAAGGATCATACACCATGATCAAGTGGGGTTTATCCCAGGAATGCAAGGATTCTTCAATATACGCAAATCAATCAATGTGATAAACCATATTAACAACCATATGATCATCTCAATAGATGCCTAAAAAGCTTTTGACAAAATTCAACATCCATTTATGATAAAAACCCTCCAAAAAGTAGGCATAGAGGGAACTTACCTCCACATAATAAAGGCCATATATGACAAACCCACAGTGAACATCATTCTCAATGGGGAAATTCTGAAACCATTTCCACTAAGATCAGGAACAAGACAAGGTTGCCCACTCTCGCTGCTATTATTCAACACAGTTTTGGAAGTTTTAGCCACAGCAATCAGAGAAGAAAAAGAAATAAACAGAAACCAAATAGGAAAAGAAGAAGTAAAGCTGTCACTGTTTGCAGATGACATGATCCTATACATAGAGAATCCTAAAGATGCTACCAGGAAACTACTAGATCTAATCAATGAATCTGGTAAAGTAGCAGGATACAAAATTAATGCACAGAAATCTCTTGCATTCCTATACACTAATGATGAAAAATCTGAAAGTGAAATTAAGGAAACACTCCCATTTACCATTGCAACAAAAAGAATAAAATACCTAGGAATAAACCTACCTAAGGAGACAAAAGACCTATATACAGAAAATTATAAGACACTGATGAAAGAAATTAAAGATGATACAAACAGATGGAGAGATATACCATGTTCTTGGACTGGAAAAATCAACATTGTGAAAATGACTCTACTACCCAAAGCAATCTAGAGATTCAATGCAATTCCTATCAAACTACCAATGGCATTTTTAACAGAGCTAGAACAAAAAATTTCACAATTTGTATGAAAACACAAAAGACCCTGAATAGCCAAAGCTATCTTGAGAATGAAAAACGGAGCTGGAGGAATCAGGCTCCCTGACTTCAGACTATACTACAAAGCTACAGTAATCAACAGTATGGTATTGTCACAAAAACAGAAATATAGATCAATTGAACAAGATAGAAAGCCCAGAGATAAACCCATGCACTTCAATAAGTAGTGCTGGGAAAACTGGACAGCTACATGTAAAAGAATGAAATTAGAACACTCCTTAACACCATACACAGAAATAAACTCAAAATGGATTATGGACCTAAATTGAAGGGCAGACACTATAAAACTCTTAGAGGAAAACATAGGCAGAACACTCTATGACATAAATCACTGCAAGATCCTTTTTGACCCACCTCCTAGAGAAAGGGGGAAAAAATAAACAAATGGGACCTATTGAAACTTAAAAGCTTTTGCACAGCAAAGGAAGCCATAAACAAGATGAAAATACAGCCCTCAGAATGGGAGAAAATATTTGCAAATGAAGCAACTGACAAAGGATTAATGTCCAAAATATACAAGCAGCTTATGCAGCTCATTTTCAAAAAAACAAACAACCCAATCCAAAAATGGGCAGAAGACCTAAATAGACATTTTTCCAAAGAAGATATACAGATTGCCAACTAACACAGGAAAGGATCCTCAACATCACTGATCATCAGAGAAATGCAAATCTATATTTTTAAAATAAGAATATAGATTCTCCCCCCAAAGACATCCTGCACTTTCTGATTCCATTCCTTTAGTCCCACAGCCCTAACTCACAATATTTTTGAAATATATCAACATTTCCTAATGGGTTTTTTTTTAAACTGAAGAGATTTAGAGTGTTGAAGGGAGAAAATTAAGGAAAAGTCTCTAAGTAAATATGACTTTTCCCTAAGTCTATTATAAAAACACACATGAAGTTAGATATTCTTTAATAAAGGTATAAAAGGTATTCTTAGCAGCATCCCATGTTCTTGAACTTGCCTCCCTGAGTTCCCTCAAACTCAGGTTTGAGTTTCTGGGAAACCATCCCTCCTCTAACTCTTCTCTGTGAGTTACCACCTTAGGGAATGCAAACCCAACTCCACAACAGGTCTTCCTTCAGGCTCACTACCTGCCATAGAAAACTTCCCCAGGACTAAGCTGTTCAGTTTGGCAGAACAGTGTAGACCTCCAGGAGGACACCCAAGATGTCCTTTTGCACTTCAAATGTCAAAGAGCACTGCAGTTGGGAAAAGGCTAGTCCAGTTTGGTTCTGTTGGAAATCTCCTCTTTAATCCTAATAATGTGAAGCAGATAGCTTTTGGGAGTGCTTATGTGTGTGCATGTAATCATGCACATGTGCACACACACACATACCCTAAGGAAAGAGTTTTATTCTCGTAGTTATTTCATCCTTTAGAGAGGAGAAACGTTTTCCTAATGTATTATTATTTGCAAGGTCACCGATTTTACTAGGTTATTCACATTTTAGGCAGGGCCGGTTTTTTATTTGCTTCACCTGAACAGACTCTCGAACTGTGCCTCCTAGGTCTGCTACATATAAGACATAAGCCAACTGATAACTCATTTATCTGCTAATTTTGTGCTAATAACCACAAAAATACTTGGCCAGAGTTTTGAATTTAGTTCTTATAAAGCTCCAGGTAAGCTTATAGAAAAAATGCCAGTCTTCTCTCTGGCATCCTTGGATTGGGAAGGGCTATTCTGTATTTCTAGTTACACTTGTGAACTGAAATAATTGGAGGGAATTCTGAATGTCTGTGATTGTCAAGTATGGGAGAGAGGAGCTTCTTTAATGGAAGCTTTGATTTCCATTTAACTTCAGAGGTACAACTTTCGATTACTCAACAAAACAGAAGGATAAAGGAGAACTCTTTAGTCCTAAGGTTTAAAATGTTGTGTGCCAGATCTGACCTGGAATAATTCAGTAAAAATGAATGACAACAAAAGAAAATGAATACTTAACATGAGAATGCAGAAGCCACAGTGTAGGAGACCCATAGAAAAGAAACTCCCTAAAGCTCAAGGACTATAAATTAATTGATGGGCTGTAAATTTTATTGATGTGTTTAACTGTTGTACCTGAAGCTTCTCTCTAGTAACCTGTATTAATCTAGTGAGAGTAGGGAGTAAGCTATTCTCTAATCAGCAAGGTAGATTTTTCTAGAACCTGGGCAGAATATTCCTGCAAAGAGGGTTGTTCCTGTAAAGAGGGGTGTTCCTGTGAATAGATGAGCCCTTGTGCTAAAAACATCAAAACTAGAATTATTTTTATAACTTAGTGTTAAGAAATGGCTGAGAAATATTCAACATGAAATAGAAATGAAGAAGAAACATAAGTACTGGAAACTTAAGAAAAGAAGAGAACTTGGGACCAGTCCTCTATGACAGATAGAATATCAGAATTGAATTCACTGGAGTAAAATGGAAACTCAAATAACAAAGTAATTTGTGTTGCTATCTACTGAATGAGTATGAACAATTAGATCATCCATATTAACAGTGTGATTTCGATTTCTGACATTTTGACTCACCTTTAATAGCTTGAGAATTTTCAGCAATGGTAAAATTAATCACCTATTTCCTGCCACTCTGTGGCTCTAACCTTGGAGCAAGTATTACTTTCAGTGAGAATACATAAAATATGAGTATCTCTTGTTTCTTTATTCAATTTCCTTTAAAAACATGACATTCACATTTTGGGATTATTTCTTAACTGTCACAATCAATAAGTTAATTGGCTATAATATATAAATAACTATGTATAACAGATAAAAGATTTAAAGATTGTTTATAATAGATAAAAGCTGTTTATCTATTATAAAAGTTGTTTATAATAGACAAACAAAAATTGAAGGGTATTTTTCCTCTAATGTTCAATTATTTTTTTAAGTTCCTGTGATCAGTCCCATGAATAAATATTAAATACCACCAATATACTTTATTATTTGTTGACTTGTTTTATGGTTAATTTGTTCTGGTGTTAAACAATTAAAATATTAATGTAAAAACAGCAGCCACATTACTTTTAAGTCCTAAAATCAATAGCGTAGTACTAGAAAATACTCGATAAATTATTAACTTGATCTGCATATTATTTTTCCCAGCTAGACACTGTACAGAGAAAGGATTCCCACATCCAGTGAACTTACTTTCCAGAAGTCAATTTAAGATTCACAGTTGAAGACTTTTGTTGGCTTGTTAAGACTAATAACACTGACACATTTCTTTGACCAAATTTCCATTCATTAATTGATAATTTGGAGAGCATTTTCTAACGTGTGCCCTACCGCTGACCTGTAAGAAAGCATTATGGAGCCTTCTGACACCAGATGCTAACAGAAGACGGGCACAAATGCTGCTTAGCATAGGAAAAGTGAGAGATATTTCAGGGCTAGGGGATGGCCTTATGGTAGCAAAGTAAGCAGAGAAAAGATTAGCCTTACTGATATGAAGGGAGACCCAAATATCGAGTTGCTTGACAGCCTCAGTGTAAGATAAGCAGGACTCACGATGGCATAAATAAAAGTGCCTAGGAGTCCACTTCCTTTACCTATTCTTATGCTATGAATTGCTTTCCTTTTATATATATATGTATATATATATATTTTTCTTTTTCTTTACTAGAATTTTACTAGAACAGAACATGCATCTTATACTCTACCTAAGATCAACAGAATGATATCAAATTCCTAACATTGCCAGGCACTGTGCCAATCACTGGAAAGATACAGGCCAGGATCATGTGCTCCACTCCCAGATTCTTAGCTAGTGTAAGTCTTACTCAAACCACCTGTGCTGAGAGAAGAAAAAGGGTTACTCCTCAAGGGGTAACTGGGGGGATAAGCGGTCACCAGAAAAAAGAAATGCACAGGTGCTGGGCAGCCAGAAAGCAAAGTCTCCACTATACCAGTATGATTTCACATCTCTAGAATTCTACCTAAAGTGCTTAAAGGGCAAGCTTTTACATTTTATAAGACTAATTTTGTTGCTGATCTTCTTTATGTTCATTCCTCTTAAATTATCATCTAAACTTTAGAAATCTTGCATATCCGAGGCTTATCTCAGCAATGCTACACAGTCCCTGCTGCACACTTAAGGACAGACCATCAAAGTTCCCTGGATCTGGCACAGGGGTGGCAGAAGTAATTAGCAATTTATTTGTAAAGGGAGAAATCAATTACTAATTAATTGGAAGTAATTAGTAATTAATTCTAAAGGGAGACATAAATCAGGGAAACGATTAAGGCACCATAATGATGATAAGCTTGAATGAATTGAATACAATTTTCATTTTAAAAGATGGCATTTCTTTATAGGTAAGGAAAGTTGGGGTCCCTGAGAAAGGAGAGGTTGTGGTCCTAAGCACGGCAAAAGACATAAAAACATTGTAAAGTTTCCGTGTTCATTTTGATAAAATCTCATTGCCCTTTCCAGGCCCCAAATTTAAGCTCTGTTAATTTGAAATGGAGAGCTGTTTTATCTTTGGTGTGCTCAAAACTGTTCTTCATTATGAACCAGCTCTTTTCTAAAGATCTATGCTTTTCCATTCAAGATCTACAGGAAAATAAATAATACTGGTTCCAAATAGCTCTTGTAAGAGAATGTTCAAAAGTTTGATCACATGCAGGCCTCTTTGTTATGATATAGTAAACCTTTGATTGCATCACTTCTATCTAAACATGTTTCTCCTGTCTCTCAGTTTGTATGAGGAAATTAAGATTGGTTTTCTTGGTTGGTTTCCTGTTTTGTTTCTCTTAAAGCACAATGGCATCCAGTTGTTCCTGGGGCACTACGTTCTGCTGAGTCTTTTTCTTATCAATCTGCTAGAGAAGAAAAAAATTGTAAGGATGTTTGTTTTTGCAATAATTAGGAAGGAATTCTACCTTCTATGTTCTCACAGTTAGCAGGAAGTACACCCATTGGCCACAACCCTAATCACTAAACTTCAGATTCCTTAAAAGCTCTATTATTTTAACTACCATTCTCTTACAAAATGGCTAGTTGTGGGAACCTCAGGAAATGCACAGGAAATAACTGCCTGAGAAAATGTTAGCCAGGCAATTGGGTCGTATAACAAAGTGGTAAGGCATGACTAAAACTACACCCAAACACTATTATTTAAATTCTCAAACTGTCTTTGTTTGTGGCATTACATATTTGTAAAGAAATAACTGTCACAATATGTATATCATGTGTTAGAAGTATGACTGTCCAATTAGGCAAAGAGCCAAGACATCTAGTTAACTGTCGACTTTTCAAGACAGGGGGAACTGGAGAGTCAAGTCAATAATTCAGGCAATAATCTTGCTACTGAGAGAATTTGTGTTTAAAGATTCCGTAGTGATTGGCCACAGGGGCTGCCTGCCATCCACTGTTCATTTTGGTTTTGGATATCCATTTGATTTACAAGTTTACAGATACATGGAATTGTGGAGACAGTGAGAGCCCTTGACCTTTATTCTTAAATATTTTTGGCTGATGTTTTGCAATAGAAAGAACCAACATAAAGATGAGACATTCTCTCTGATTACTCAAGACCAATCCAGATGTATGCTTATTCCATACTAGGCAGACCTGGGTTTGTATCCCAGCTTTGCTACTAGGCAGTATGTATGAATTTGGGCATGTTTTTATCATCACTATGCCTCAGTTTCTCTATATGTAAAATGGCAATAGTAGTACCCAACTCCTTGGCTTAAAGACACATATTTAAACTACACTTGAATATTTCTAAATATTTCTAAATTTTGAATATAACTGAGTGAATTTAATATAGTATTTTTAGTTTTCTAATTAACAAATAAATAATAAATAAATAATGCAGCATAATCCCCAGCGTGTAGAATTAGATGAAATGATGATACCTAACTAATGGTAGTTTTTAAAGATTAAATAAGATAATACATGACCTGCTCTTGACAAATAGAGAGTACTAAATAAATCTTAAGCCACCACAACTACTACAGCCATTGTAAGTATAACTATCACGACTGTAAGTAACAACCTCTCTGTCTCAGTTTCCTCATGTGTGAAATAAGGAGAATAAAACATACCTTATCTCATAGAGTTTAAATGAAATAACTTATCTAAAGCTCTTTGCATGGTACTTGGTATATAACAAATGCTCATTAAATGTTAGCTATTACTATTATTCACAATGATAGCTATGACCACTATTGCCACTTGTACTACAACTACTCTTATTAGGAGGAATTATATCCACATTAATCTCAAAGAACTTGCAGTCTAATTATAAAATCATTAAAGCAAAAATATTTCAAGGTGTAATTTTCTTTCACTGTTATTCTGTTAAGCGTAGCCAGAGACTGGAGAAGATCAAAATCACAGGGCTTAAAATCATCTAAGAACATAGGACAAGTCTGTGCCTACCTTCTCTGATGTCCTCAATAAAAATAATGTCAATGTTATCAGGCGTTGAAGCACTGTTGACTCAAAATAACTGCAGAGCATTTTCTCTGGCTTTTAAATTGGTACAGTTGGTAGCTCAATTTCCTATCATATTTCATCTTTTTCCCTAAACCCACTGAATGTACTTTGATTCACTTACACAAATATATACACAGATTGGCCAGAGCTGGAGAAGGTAGCAAAGGAAACCCAAAATGAGCAGCATATGACTGATTATACCTTGTGGCAACTCAGAAGAAAAAAATTGTTTACAAGATATATGTCTTTTACCTGCTTCCTCTCATAACTTCTATCTTTTTCAACTTTTGTCTACTCTGCTTTTCTTGGCTCTTTTTTGTAAAAGAGTTGTCTTCAGGCCATAGTAACTAGAGTGCTTATGCTTGGCTTGGTGTGAAGGACATTGGAAACATTTAATTACAAAAGAGGAAAAAGTACACAGGAAAGAAAAGATGAATATAAAAAGACGCTCTCCACAAGTTTTAATATATGTGAAAAAATCTTTTTATTTCGAAACCCATAGTTTCCTTTACTTGTTTCTTATTTATGTGACCATATAACCGGAGTACCCCGAGGACCTAATTCAATAGGAGAATACAGAAGTATATAATAAGAATAACAATAATAACAATATATGTATACATATGTATATTTTTTCTTTTTACAAAGTATACAAAAATACACATTATGGTTGTTTTATTAGAACCCTTTTCTTGGAAGTGACAAATCCAAGTCAAACTAGATTAGTAAAGAGGGTTATATACTGGTACCTGTAACCAAACCACAAGAAAACCAGTGGTGGGTGTGGGGGACTGTTAGCTTGCCCAAGAGAAAATCCATAGTCTCCAGACTTTTCTGACTCTGGACTTTTGCTAAACAACTGGAAGATCTAGTAACCCAGTCACAGCCTTTCCATCAGAGACAGGCTGAGAGATACTTTCTATTGTTTATGTTCAAAAATCCTAGGAAAGTGTTCAGACTGGACCTAACCTAAGCTGGGCCATTCATTTCTATTTCATAATTTATCAAATGAAGTTTTTGAGAATTAATCGCAGTTCAAATGAAAAGCACTATGTTCACCTGACTTTTAAAATTTTCTCTTGAATTCTAATGATTATATCAAGAATTTTCATCTTTAAACCATGCTTACACAGACTATTTACATTGAGGAAAATGAAGCACTTCAGAAATTTAACTCTCACTTAAATCATTATTTCTGTATCTCCTAGTTGTAGCTATGGACTACCTCTTGTATTGCTTTAATTTTCACACTTTTTTTTAAAAAAATCACAATATATACAGAGAACCACACTAAATTCAGCCAATATAGTAATTATAAATTTGTTTTTATATAATTTTTTTAACTTTCTTGAAATCAAATCAGAGAAATTAACTGTATAATGTAGTTTTCAGGATTTCAGAAGGAACTAAGAGCAAACAATACTCAAAATCTTTATGAAAATCCAATCAGAAACCTATTACTAAAACCAACAAAACTCACTTAGCACAAGGGGCTGTTTGCATGTTAACAGAACTCAGCTGTGATTCTGTTCATCTTAGTTATTACCATGGCAAATTAGAAGGTTTGTTTAAATAAATATAAAGGGTACCTTCTCTTTATTTGACATTTGAATGCTAGCTTCTGTCAGCCAATTCTAAATATGAGCTCAGTAACAAATGTGAGGGACTTACGAAAATGCTAGGTGAGAAGGCAGGATAAGCAAATGGGAAGAGCTGAAGGGAAATGTTTTTTTAACTGTTGTGAGGGGCAGGCTGAGAAGGTGGAATTGGGGGAGGGGGGAGTTCTTGACTCTAGACCTGGAACCATAGCTCTGGATTTTGATTATGATAACCATATAGTCTCAAGAACTGATTTAAATTTCTTACCCCAGCAGTAAGCAAATTTCAAAACAATGCTCACTGACTAGCTGTTAAGCAAAATTTTTTAACCTTTTTTATTTTGTCCCACCAAGAACATTCCATGTTTGCCTGGAGACATGTTACAGATGACCTACCTAAACTAACATCTTGGTTGAAGGCTAAAGGATCATTTAAGGAAAATGGAGAGAAAGCTGAAATATTAAGGAAACTACTTCCGCAGTCTCCTTGAAGGGAGGAAACAGATTGGCAAAGGGTGTTTATTTAAATTACTAAATTACCTTTATAGCGACTTGAGGCAGAGAGGTACTTATTTGCAAAGCTGTAATAGAATGTCTTTAGCAGGAAATTTTAAATAAGGGCAAAACCACTTCAGGACTTTGGCTGGAATTTTGAACTATGAACGGTAAGCAATCAGCAGGAAAATAATATAGCATTATTTCATTGATACAGACTGTGCTATAAATAAACTGAAAAAAAGGAAGGAAGCAGTAGACTCCATTGCTTTTGGTACTAAATTTCCTGGGCAAGGAAGAAAATAAAAAAAGAAAAACATAATAACTGGCTTCAAAAGCAGAGCAATAAAGATATTTTGAAACATCTTTAAAAAACTAATCGTTAACACTAAAGATCTATCAACACTGGAAAAGGGTGAAATAAGAAGAAAAAACACAAAGCACATTTTTCTTTCTTGAGCTTTTTTTAGTCTCTCAGTCCTATGGAATTAGAACAGAAAGCTGAAATGATTTACGACATGAAAAATTCCTGCCCACCCAGTTCACAGACAATCGTGTGCAATAACTACTGTGCTCTGCTATTTGCCATAATATTTAGCTCAGATGTAGCCAGAAAATCCCACTACACACAGAAGAGTCAACCATAAAAAGAAACAGATTTCCTTGCATTTCTCTCATGTGTTTGTACATAGACACACAGGAAAATAATATATGCGTATTTATGCACACATCAGTAATTTCCCTTGTATCTTACCCTTTTGCTCTTTTTTCTTTTCTCAAAAAATTTAATTTACTTTTATTTTTAAAGTAATTCCTATATAAACTTCTCACCTCCGTTCTCCATCTCAATCCCCTAACCTTGTTTCCTCTCCACAAGACTCAGAACCAGGTTGTTACCTGAGTAATTTAGCAAGTGACCACTCATCCAGATTGAATGACTGTGCCACAAAAGTGATTTTGTTAAATACTGGTTTTCTTTATGCTACTGATTACCTTTATTAGGTATGTGACTACTCAGGAGAGTATAATCTGGTCTGAAACTGTAAATAGTGCATTTGTTTGTACTGCTATGCAAAACTTAATAAAAACACTCAGGAGAAACTGTGAGTATTAAATGGAGAAACCACCATTAATTGACATATGCAAGATTATGGGCAAGTCCTTCCACACATATATATTTAACCCAGAACAATGTGAGGTGTTGTGGAAAAAAGGATAAAGTATCAACAGAAGACAGTCCTACATACTTCCCTCTGAGGACCCTATATTTATGTTGGAAAATCATACACAATAAAGACTACCATAAGATTATTTACAGTGAGACACTCCAAAAGTTCAAGGAAATGAAGAAATTGTCACAAACTGAGAGAACTGGGAAAAGTCAATGGAAATGGTAGGACTTAACATGAGTTTAAAACATAGTTTTGGATAATAATACTTGCACACCATGTATGGCTCTTGCCACAGTGGACTGCCTAGAAGTGATCGATATAGCCAAACTTCAGTCTTCCCAGTTACATATATTTTCCCATATCCTCTGGATATCTGAGCACACAAGGAAGTCTGAGAAACAACAAAGCATGGAAAGCAGGAATAATAGTTGTATAGAAAGTAGTATGATAGGGGTAATGTAATGGGGTCATAATTTCATCTCTGCCATAATCTCACTGTGAGGTTTTTGGGGGAGGAATTTAAAGCAATCTGTGCCTCAATTTCTTAAGGATAAAGATTGTGTTAAGACCAATATCTTTTAGAGGATGGATGGGTGGAAAGCAAAATTCTTCGTAGTGCTGGGGTGGATATTAAAAACTGGCAGAGGGAAATTTTCTAACTAGTCCCACAGGGGAAAATCTTAAGTGACATTCTAAAGAGCTTTTAGTCATCAGTCCCAGCACCTTCCTGTCCCTTCCTTGCCCAACACATACAATTGGATGAAGATTACTTATTATAAAGGAGATATGCAGAGGGGGATGGGGATGGGTGCAAAGCTGAGAAGTACTCTATTTTTTATTCTCATTCTTCCTGATCAGTTCAAAATTGTTTACTTGCATATTCTTATATCTCATCCTCAAGAATTTTTTTAAGCTTACAGCTGAACTCTAATGCACTTTTGAATGGGATTTCAGAATACCTTAACACTTGATCTAAAAACTGAAGAAAAAAAAAACTAAACAACTAAAACTTGATAATCTTTATGATCTTAGCTCAAGGCAGAAAATTTATGTCTATGTGATCTTCTGATACATGAATCTGAAATCATTATTCTAAAGCATACATTTTTAAAATGGCTTTATCCTTGACTACAGCAAATTTAAAACTGACATCAATTTATTAAAGATTTTTCTAAGATCTGTTTATTTTTTTCCAGTCTTTTCTGGTTAACCTAATTCTCTAATCAATGAGTTAAATAACTGGACTTGGTAAAAACATACATAAATGTCTCTTAGCTTTTTTCTGTTGGGGGAAAGCAGACCAAATGGACCCCATTCTAATGGAAGCAGAATGTGAATTCTCTCCTTTAGCATCTTAAAGGTAACACAGGGCTTCCCTGGTGGCGCAGTGGTTGAGAGTCCACCTGCCGATGCAGGGGACACGGGTTCGTGCCCCGGTCCGGGAAGATCCCACATGCCGCGGAGTGGCTGGGCCCGTGAGTCATGGCCATTGAGCCTGTGCGTCCGGAGCCTGTGCTCTGCAACGGGAGAGGCCACAACAGTGAGAGGCCCGCGTACCGCAAAAAAAAAAAAAAAAAAAAAGGTAACACAGATACAGTTAGGTGTAATCACTGGAATGCTTGGCTGGGATCCAAGGTCTCACAGAATTCCATTAGGAGATCAGCTCTCTCTATCCAAGCTCTCTTCATGTAGCTGGATGAAGGCTAACAACCAAATATTGGCATGCTACCACAGAGAGAGTGCTTTCCCTAACAGTCCTGGATCAGACATTCTGATTAGCTAGGCCTGGGTCACCTGCCCACCATGTGGCTTGGAAAAAGAGGGTTCAGTTTCACTCCCAGTTGCACCATGTGGATGTTTTCCACATGAAATAGAGGTTCTGTTATCAAAAGCAAGGAAAAGAAAGAGGGTAGGGAAAAACAATACGTCTACTACATTTGGGCAGATCTCTAAATAGGCTGGAATTTGAGCACTCTCTCACTGTTAGACTTTGTGGCAGCCCCTGCTCTTCCTAAAAACTGCATAGAGAATACCTTTTTTTCCCTTTCATTTTAAAATTTATTTTTGTTTTTAAATACCTTGAGAGAAACAGGCATAAATGGAGTACTGTGAAAGGCCCATTTGTTTAAGGGCTAGTTGTACTTCAGTTGCAGACAATCAAAACTCTATGAAAACTATATTTTCTAGCATTTCTATCTGAGAAAATAATAGCTAACACTGGTTGAGCCCTAACTATGTTTACATTAAATATAAGGCACTACTCTACATGATTTACATATATTAGCTCATTTATAACTCATAACCGTCCTATGATGTAGGAGTTCTTATCCTTATTTTACAGAGGAAAAAAACTGAGTCACTGAGAGATTAAGTAATTAACTCAAGTCACACAACAAAGTTGGGATGTGAACCACTCAATTACTTTGTGTCATCTAACAGTTTGCACAGCTTTATGGTTTTCCCTTTTTTTTTCTTTTTTGACAAGCTGGAGTTTATGTTTCTGGAAAATAGGAATTAATTAAACAGAATAAGCCATATGTGTAGTCAAAGACTTGCTTTCTTCTTTTATTAGGGCCTAAACTACATATTCTAGAAAACCTCTTAAAAAGCAAAGACATTTCTTTCTCCAACATTCAGCAGACTTTTCACAGCTAAATTGACAAAAATTCTCATTATGTTTTAAACTATTTGTTGGTCAAACCAAAATTAAATTCAGTGAATATGAGCTTATATCATTTTTAATATCTCTCTGATTATGAGAAGGCCTCCTAGAATGAATTTTCCTCTTGGTGTTTTGAAGTTATAAACACGTGGTTTTCTACTTGTGCCTCAATTCCTGAGTGAAACCACATGGATAGAGAAATAACTTATAGCTACTGAGGAAAACCAAGTCATTTGCTCTCTCTGCAGTATGGTAATAGAGTCCATCTGAATTAGCCTGGCATAAAAGACACCGGGGAGTATTGGTTAGTATTGCAACTTGTTTGGTTGCAAGTAACATAAAGGTAAGCCAAAAGGGGAAATGATATTATTGTTTCTCAGGAACATGAAATGCACATTTGAACTAAGCCTGAAGAACAACTGAAACCAAGGGCACAAGTTCTATCAGGATATTTGTTTTGTGTTTCTTCTGTTTTATTTGTTTAATGCTGAGCAGTATTTTCTCCCATCTCAGTCTGCACAGTAGAGCAAAAATACTACTAATACCCAAATTTATACTGTCCTCTCAGACATCTGTAATCTTAGTCCTGATTCCAAATTCCCAGAGAAACGTTTAACAAGTTCAGCTTGAATAAATTACTTATTCCTGATCCAATTAGTTGTCACTAGGGAGAGGATTAGAGTTGGCTCAGATTTGGTTAGCTACCAACTCTTGGAATAAAGATAGAATAACAAATGTGAATAGGGGAAGTGACAGTTTTTAGAATAAGATGATTCTAGGAAGTCAAAACAATATGTATCTACAGTTCTGAGCCTGCTATTTAAAGTCACTTGTCTGATATCTAGTCATTTGCCTGAAAGGGAACTTGAGAATTATTTTCTAAGTGTTTACAAAGATGGTACACTTTTTACAATTTCCAAAAGGCAAAAGCTAAATACTTAACTTCAATAACTCTTATATTGTCAGTGTAAATGATCTTGATAAACTCTGCAGAGGAACACAAATAAAATTATTTAAATGGAAAACACCAGAAAATTATAGGAAATCACCTGATCTATATGTATTCTCATCCAAAGTACACCAGTTGTTAAGAAAGAGAAAATTTAACTGATGTAAATTTTCACCTTTCTTTCCCCTTTCTTATCAAGGAAGATAACTAATAAAGAGTTATAAACCAACCATAAGAGAAACAGCTAGAAGAAAAAGGAGAGGGAGGAGGAACGTGAATTCCTCAATTGACTGAGGAAATTCTGATTATAATGAGATTATCATAAACTGTAGTTGAGGTTCTGCCACTAATGGAATATAGGCTTGAAATGGAAATAAAGTTATAACAAAATACAGAAAATTCTATTTCTTAGACATCTATGTTTGTATACTAAAATTTTTAGTAATTACTTATTCACGGCAGAATTGAGAAAATGCTGCCCATTAACTATTTTTCACTTATTTTTCCTTAAAAAAAGTGTATTCTCTAACCCAAAGGTTGAAAATAATGATTTTTTTAAATGATCCCCATGCCTACCAATGTGTTTTTTAAAATATTTTCTCCCTCTGTTTTAAGGCCCTGAGAAACAAACTCTCTGACTTTTTAACTATTTGGTTATATGTTCAAATGAGATGATTTCATTTGCTAGAGATTTTTATTTGCTCCTTTGAGATTCAATCCTACTTGGTGTTCAATATATGAATCTTTCTTATTTTATTTACTCATTTTCCTCACTTCCTACAACCTTCCAGTACTTAAACAGCATCACCAGACTGGGACCTCCTTTTATGTTATTCCTCATTTTGCTAATGATAAAAAAGAATCTTTTAAATATACTTCCATAGAGGCCACATGTGTACCATTTAGGCCTTAATATAAATCATGAGGAGTGGGCCTCCAGCATCCTATGAGTAAAGTCTTGAACTTGGTATGCCATAGTAGTTGGTCTTTGATCCAAGGAAACCCACAATTGAATTAGCAGAGATGATTTCTTCTTTTGGTTTCTTCTCTTTCTCATGCCCTTGGTAGATCTGTAGCTCAGAACTGTATCCCTAGAGACATATGAGGAATCATTCTATTTGCAGTGTCTGCAACTTCTCTGACTCAGTAAGTGACTATTAGCAAGGGAAAGTGACAAAGCTAGGCAGTTCAAGAGAATGAAACTTGTCATGGCCCTACTGTAATAGTCTGTCATTATTCCAGAGTTGGGAGCAGAATAAAGTGATCATTATAACCAAGTGATAAATCCAATTATGCTAAGGATCCCTCTCTATCACAAAGCCTTTCAGATTTACATTTTCCTTGTTTGTACCCTAGCTCTAAAAGGACTTGAAGGGCAGTGTCATATGGAAGACATTCATAAAAGAAAACCTCCCAGCTTGGTACTTCTGGTCTAAGTTATCAGTTGTCCCCTGCTCGCTGATGCTATCAGGCTTTCAGCAAAAAGGAACCAAGAAGCCATAAGCTTATGTGTCTAAGCATGTTGGGTTATAAATAAATAGTTCTCTAAGTACTTTGCAAGCTCCTTATAAATACCTAGACTTCTCCTGAGTATACCCCAATATTTTACTTTATTTCCATATCTTTGTTTCACCTTGTTTCCAAAAGGATTTAAAGTCACTTCTAGTATACATAAAATACTTCAAACTGATATAAATTATAAGTGAGTAAGAAAAAGAAGTGTTGGTACATTAAATAAAGTTAGGAATGAGGCTAACTCAAAAATCTGTATCATATGATCCTAGAAAGATTCACAAAATTCGTCTCACTTTATAAGAGGACAAGGAAAAGGGGGCATCTGATGGGTTAGTAATACTTGATTTGTCAAGATGTTCATCAACTCGTAACAATTATTTTGAAGAAACGGAAAATCATCTGAAGTATCCTCTATGTGGAAAAAATTCTCAACCCTTGGCAAAGTGCTAAAGACACACACTTATTGGTTAACAGGAAAATTGAACCTATGACTACTATCTTCAAGCATCATTTTGGATCATCCGTGCTTCTTAAAAAAAATCAGAAACAAAAATCAAAATGTCTTTTAAAAACATTTTTCTTATTTATATCCAAACAACTTGGCAGAGACAGATTTATGGCCACAATTTTTTTTTTTTTTTTGCGGTATGCAGGCCTCTCACTGCTGTGGCCTCTCCCGTTGTGGAGCACAGGCTCCGGATGCGCAGTCTCAGCGGCCATGGCTCACAGGACCAGCCGCTCCGAGGCAAGTGGGATCTTCCCGGACCAGGGCACGAACCCGTGTCCCCTGCATCAGCAGGCGGACTCTCAACCACTGCGCCACCAGGGAAGCTCTATGGCCACAAATTTCTGTTGACACTAGAATGTGAAGGTCAATCTCCTGTCCTAGGAGGCTTTCTGCACCACAAGTTGGAATTAGCTCCTACAGAAATTTATGTCGGCCTTTATTGCTAGAGGGTGAAATGGGTCCTATCTAAACTTAAAATCTGGATGGAATAATGTAGGAAAGCATGAATAGTTGAGAACATTCCTTCCAACTTTCACCATTTGATACATGACTCATTTCTTTACACTATAACATGGACTTACCACGTGAGTATGCCCTGGAATCCTTCACTATTCCACCAGGGAACTGATTTTAGACAGTGTTAGAAATTTGCATTTCAACAATTCTATGAAAGTTGATTAATGCTTTATATTTTTGAAATACGTGAATATGAATAGACATAGAATTAATTGAAGTGCTCAATTTGTTAATTAAACTTGATCTGATAGTGTCTACTTTATTGACTCCTGACCAATAAAAAGTCACAGAACAATGTGCAAAAGACCGTTGAGCCCTCCAGGAGGTAGAGCTCAATCCTCTTCCACCCACTTGAGGATAAGCTAGGCTTAGTAACTTGCTTCCAAAGAACAGGGCGTGGAAAGGGGGAAAAAATAGTAGGGAAATCTAGTAAGTGTTAGCTTAAACAAGTGATGAAGTTTAACATTCCCAGTGATATCATGTGGATATCTTTTACTCCCGATATGATGTGATGAGAAGGGCAGTTCACCTGTGATATACTTCCACAAAATCTATAACCGCAGCCTAATCATGAGAAAGCATAAGATAAACCCAGAATGATAGACATTCGACAGGCTACCTGACCATTCCTCTTCAAGACCACCAAAGTCATAAAAATGAAGGAAAGACTGAGGAACTGTCACAAACCAGAAGGGACTGGGGAAGTATCATAACTACATGCAATATAGTAGGCTGCATTGGATCCTGGAAAAGAAAGAGGATAATAGTGGAAAACTGATGGAATACAAGTAATTTCTGGAATTTAGTTAATAATAAAATGTCAATGTCAGTATCTTAATTTCACCAAGGTACCATGGCAACATAAGATATTAACAATGTCGGGGAGAGGGGGAAGATGGTGGAAGAGTAAGACGCGGAGATCACCTTCCTCCCCACAGATACATCAGAAATACATCTACACGTGCAACAACTCCTACAGAACACCTACTGAACGCTGGCAGAAGACCTCAGACCTCCCCAAAGTCAAGAAACTCCCCATGTACCTGGGTAGGGCAAAAGAAAAAACAGAGACAAAAGAAGAGGGACGGGACCTGCACCAGTGGGAGGGAGCCGTGAAGGAGGAAAGGTTTCCATACACTAGAAGCCCCTTCGCGGGCAGAGACTGGGGGTGGCGGAGAGGGGAGAGCTTCGGGGCCGCGGAGGAGAGCACAGCAACAGGGGTGCGGAGGGGAAAGCCGAGAGATTCCCGAACAGAGGATCAGTGCCGACCGGCACTCACCAGCCTGAGAGGCTTGTCTGCTCACCCGCCAGGGCGGGCGGGGCTGGGAGCTGAGGATCCGGCTTCCGTCTGAGCGCAGGGAGAGGACTGGCGGTGTGAACACAGCCTGCAGGAGGTTAATGTGCCACAGCTAGCCAGGAGGGAGTCCGGGAAAAAGTCTGCAGCTGCTGAAGAGGCAAGAGACTTTTTCTTGCCTGTTTGTCTCCTGGTGCACGAGGAAAGGGGATTAAGAGCGCTGCTTAAAGGAGCTCCAGAGACGGGCGCGAGCCGCGGCTATCAGCGCAGACCCCAGCGACGGGCATGAGACGCTGAGGCCGCTGCTGCCGCCACCAAGAAGCCTGTGTGCGAGCACAGGTCACTCTCCACACCTCCCCTCCCGGGAGCCTGTGCAGCCCGCCACTGCCAGGGTCCCGTGATCCAGGGACAACTTCCCCGGGACAACGCACGGTGCGCCTCAGGCTGGGGCAACATCACGCCGGCCTGGGTGAGCCAGAGCTCCCTAATCAGCGGCTCCTTTAACCCCGGCCTGTCTGAGCGAAGAACAGACGCCCTCAGGCGACCGACACGCAGAGGCGGGGCCAAATCCAAAGCTGAACCCCCAAAGCTGTGCGAACAAAGAAGAGAAAGGGAAATACCTCCCAGCAGCCTCAGGAGCAGCGGATTAAATCTCCGCAATCAATTTGATGTAACCTGCATTGGTGGAATAGCTCAATAGACAACGAATCATCCCAAATTGAGGAGGTGGACTTTGAGAGCAAGATGTATTATTTTTTCCCCTTTTCCGCTTTTTGCTCTTGGTGCTTCAGTCAGGAGTCAGTGCTGTGCCTCTGAGGTGGAAGAGCCAACTTCAGGACACTGGTCCACAAGAGACCTCCCAGCTCCACATAATATCAAACGACGAAAATCTCCCAGAGATCTCCATCTCAACACCAACACCCAGCTTCACTCAACGACCAGCAAGCTACAGTGCTGGACACCCTATGCCAAACAACTAGCAAGACAGGAACACAACCCCACCCATTAGTAGAGAGGCTGCCTAAAATCATAATAAGGCCACAGATACCCCAAAACACACCACCAGACGTGGACCTGCCCACCAGAAAGACAAGATCCTGCCTCATCCACCAGAACAGGCACTAGTCCGCTCCACCAGGAAGCTTACACAACCCACTGAACCAACCTTAACCACTGTGGACAGACACCAAAAACAACGGGAACTACGAACCTGCAACCTGCAAAAAGGAGACCCCAAACACAGTAAGTTAAGCAAAATGAGAATACAGAGAAACACACAGCAGATGAAGGAGCAAAGTAAAAACCCAGCAGACCAAACAAATGAAGAGAAAATAGGCAGTCTACCGGAAAAAGAATTCAGAATAATGATAGTAAAGATGATTCAAAATCTTGAAAATAGAATAGAGAAGATGCAAGAAACATTTAACAAGGACCTAGAAGAACTAAGAGGAAGCAAGCAACGATGAACAACACAATAAATGAAATTAAAAATACTCTAGCAGGGATCAATAGCAGAATAACTGAGGCAGAAGAACAGATAAGTGACCTGGAAGATAAAATAGTGGAAATAACTACTGCAAAGCAGAATAAAGAAAAAAGAATGAAAAGAACTGAGGACAGTCTCAGAGACCTTTGGGACAACATTAAATGCACCAACATTCGAATTATAGGGGTCCCAGAAGAAGAAGAGAAAAAGAAAGGGACTGAGAAAATATTTGAAGAGATTATACTTGAAAACTTCCCTAATATGGGAAAGGAAATAGTTAATCAAGTCCAGGAAGCACAGAGAGTCCCATACAGGATAAATCCAAGGAGAAACACACCAAGACACATATTAATCAAACTGTCAAAATTAAATACAAAGGAAACATATTAAAATCAGCAAGGGAAAAACAACAAATAACACACAAGGGAATCACCATAAGGTTAACAGCTGATCTTTCAGCAGAAACTCTGCAAGCTAGAAGGGAGTGGCAGGACATATTTAAAGTGATGAATGAGAAAAACCTACAACCAAGATTACACTACCCAGCAAGGATCTCATTCAGATTTGTTGGAGAAAGTAAAACCTTTACAAACAAGCAAAAGCTGAGAGAGTTCAGCACCACCAAACCAGCTTTACAACAAATGCTAAAGGAACTTCTCTAGGCAAGAAACACAAGAGAAGGAAAAGACCTACAATAACAAACCCAAAACAATTAAGAAAATGGGAATAGGAACATACATATCGATAATTACCTTAAATGTAAATGGATTAAATACTCCCACCAAAAGACACACACTGGCTGAATGGATACAAAAACAAGACCCATATATATGCTGTCTGCAAGAAACCCACTTCAGACCTAGGGACACATACAGACTGAGAGTGAGGGGATAGAAAAAAGATATTCCATGAAAATGGAAATCAAAAGAAAGCTGCAGTTGCAATTCTCATATCAGACAAAATAGACTTTAAAATAAAGACTATTACAAGAGACAAAGAAGGCCACTACATAATGATCAAGGGATCAATCCAAGATGAAGATATAACAATTGTAAATATATATGTACCCAACCTAAGAGCACCTCAGTACATAAGGCAAATGCTAACAGCTATAAAAGGGGAAATCGACAGTAACACAATCATAGTAGGGGCCTTTAACACCCCACTTTCACCAATGGACAGTATGGCACTGGCACAAAAACAGAAATATAGATCAGTGGAATAGGATAGAAAGCCCAGAGATAAACCCATGCACATATGGTCACCTTATCTTTGATAAAGGAGGCAAGAATATACAGTGGAGAAAAGACAGCCTTTTCAACAAGTGGTGCTGGGAAAACTGGACAGGTACATGTAAAAGTACGAGATTAGAACACTCCCTAACACCATACACAAAAATAAGCTCAAAATGGATTAAAGATCTAAATTAAGGCCAGAAACTATCAAACTCTTAGAGGAAAACATAGGCAGAACACTCTATGACATAAATCACAGCAAGATCCTTTTTGACCCACCTCCTAGAGAAATGGAAATAAAAACAAAAATAAACAAATGGGACCTAATGAAACTTCAAAGCTTTTGCACAGCAAAGGAAACCATAAACAAGACCAAAAGACAACCCTCAGAATGGGAGAAAATATTTGCAAATGAAGCAACTGACAAAGGATTAATGTCCAAAATTCACAAGCAGCTCATGCAGCTCAATAACAAAAAAACAAACATCCCAAACCAAAAATGGGCAGAAGACCTAAATAGACATTTCTCCAAAGAAGATATACAGACTGCCAACAAACACATGAAAAGATGCTGAACATCATTAATCATTAGAGAAATGCAAATCAAAACTACAATGAAATACATCATCTCACACTGGTCAGAATGGCCATCATCAAAAAATCTAGAAACAATAAATGCTGGAGAGGGTGTGGAGAAAAGGGAACACTCTTGCACTGCTGGTGGGAATGTAAATTGATACAGCCACTATGAGGAAGAGTATGGAGGTTCCTTAAAAAACTAAAAATAGAACTACCACATGACCCAGCAATCCCACTACTGGGCATATACCCAGAGAAAACCATAATTCAAAAAGAGTCATGAACCACAATATTCATTTTAGTACTATTTACAATAGCCAGGACATGGAAACAACCCCTAAGTGTCCATCGACAGATGAGTGGATAAAGAAGTTGTCGCACATATATACAATGGAATATTGCTCGGCCATAAAAAAGAAACGAAATTGAGTTATTTGTAGTGAGGTGGATGGACCTAGAGTCTGTCATACAGAGTGAAGTCAGTCAGAAAGAGAAAAACAAATACCGTATGCTAACACATGTATATGGAATCTAAGAAAAAAAAAAGGGTCATGAAGAACCTAGGGGTAAGACACAGACCTACTAGAGAATGGACTTGAGGATATGGGGAGGGGGAAGGGTAAGCTGTGACAAAGTGAGAGAGTGGCATGGACATATATACACTACCAAACGTAAAATAGATAGCTAGTGGGAAGCAGCCGCATAGCACAGGGAGATCAGCTCGGAGCTTTGTGACCACCTAGAGGGGTGGGATAGGGAGGGTGGGAGGGAGGGATACGCAAGAGGGAAGAGATATGGGAACATATGTATATGTGTAACTGATTCACTTTGTTATAAAGCAAAAACTAATACACCATTGTAAAGCAATTGTACTCCAATAAAGATGTTAAAATAAATAAATAAATAAAGATATTAACAATGTCAAAATATAGAGGAACTCTGTGTTATCTTTGACTATCCTTTAAATATAAAATTAAAAGCTTATTTTTAAAAAGATTCTTGAGGGCTTCCCTGGTGGTGCAGTGGTTGAGAGTCTGCCTGCCGATGCAGGGGACACGGGTTCGTGCCCCGGTCCAGGAGGATCCCACATGCCGCAGGGCAGCTGGGCCCCTGAGCCATGGCCGCTGAGCCTGCGCGTCCGGAGCCTGTGCTCCGCAACGGGAGAGGCCACAGTGGTGAGAGGCCCAAAGATTCTTGAGATATCTAGTATTAAATAGGCTTGTGATCTATTCATTTTGGGTAAAGAATATCTTTAAATTTTAGAGGGATAACCAGTAGCAAGGGGAAGGGAATTTTCTAATTAAGCTTAAGTTAGCTAAGAAATTTTAAAAGGCATACAAGCTATGGCAAAACAAAACAAAAGAAAATTCTTTGGAGCACAGTTAACGTGAAAAATGACTTGCTATAATGCTGCATGAAGATAAAACTCTCCATATTCTTTTATAACTCCTCAGAGATGTGTATTCTCCTTATATTTCCTCCCCTGTAACATGAACTTCTTCTTAATATTAACCACATATACTTATCCCCATTATACATAGTCCCCTGAGTCTTCCTTTAGAAAGTTCAAAGGGGATTTTTTTTTTCACCCCCAAATTATTCTGAGGTATTTTCCTTCTTTCTTCTTTGGGCATGTTTATCTTGTTTTAATCACCTTGCCTCTACCATGAAAAACAACAAATGGTGTCTGAGGTTCTGCTCTGTCAAACTAGTGAGCAGTGCAGGGAAGCTGGTGACCAGCTGTTTTCCATTTCTGCTATGAGTAGAAAGAGCAGAGATCAATGCCCGACTGAAAGAACTGTATACATAGTTCTATGAAATCCTCTTTAAATGACCTATTGCTCTTAGAGCAGGTACCAAAGTGAAATAGATTCTCCCACATTTTATAAGTACTGTCATGCATTTGAAACAAAACTGACACACAAAGACCAGTTCGATTGGTCCAAAAGGAAACAATAAAAGAATGAAAGATTAAAAGGGGGAAATATTCATGCTACATTTTTCTATAAGAATATAGATGTAGGACACTTATTTAATAAATTAACTCAAACCCTTCTCTACAAAATAGGGATGTTTCAAAATGGAAAAAGTAAAAGCAATGAATTTTATTCTTCTGTAGTATATTGAAGCACTAACATGTGCAGAGAACTCAACTAGTTTGCTGGGGGAGAAAAGGTACAAGCTTCATAAACCTAAGAGGAGAAATTACATAAAACTTTTATCATGAGATATGAGTTAAATGTTAATTTTTATAATAACACACACAATACTGTTTCATGAGAAGCACACTGACTGGATGGCACTAATAAGAACATGTTTGTCTGGGGGTTTTTTAAGTGTCTTTTATAGTATTTTAATAACTGGAATTCAGAGTGGGGAGTTATCATCAACTACTCATTTCCTGCAGGGGGCAGAATTACCCTGGAGGAAATACATGGTATAAAAACATGAGGAAACAAACAAAATAAAGCAGAATAAAAAAGTTTGTATTTTGGAGACTCTGTCCAATGTGAAAATTACTTACATTATCAATTTTTAAGAATAAAAAAAAGTTCTTCATGAAATACTTAGCTATTACTACCCTAGCATTTATAACCAAAAGCAATTTCTTTCAGCTACTCAACAGAAAGATTGATTTTGTACAATGCTCTATGATATCAAGTTCTTATTGTTCTTATAGGTCAAGAAGAATAATTGAAGCTTTACCAGAAAGAGGAAGAATAGTTGAATCTTTCACAAGAAAATGACCCAGTGCCTTTTGAACTTGTATGCCTGCTTTCTCATGCTGACTTGACATCTCAAACATTGTTGAAAAGTTCTTATCTTTCTAACTAAGCCTTCAATAAATCAAGTAAAAAGCACAGTAGACAGTTGTAGTCAGTGGTGCGCTGGTAATCATTTAACAATGACCTCTCTAGAAAAAAAGGATGTGTGTGTGTGTGTGTGTGTGTGTGTGTATGTGTGTGCGCGCTTGTGTATGTACATCAGATTATTATAAATTATACTGATGTAAAGAATGTGAATACTTTTGTTGATTTCTCTAAACTTTTGTAACCATACCAACCAACCTATAGTTGCAATTGACAAATACGTGTGGTCCTGATATGCATGTTGATGGATATTTTTCACTTCTTTACCCATTGAGATAAAAGTGAAACAATGAAGACCAATATCAGAACTTCAACCCTCCATCAATGATGCAAGCAACATCTCTGATGAATCAGATACTAGTTTTAAAATACCGGAAGACCACTTAATCAATTTTTTGTGCCTCACAATGCAACAGCTGCACAAATGACACACTTTTAAGTTTCATCTGCATTAATATTTTCTCCATCACGTTCTTATATCTAGAGACTATAAAGAAATTAATTCCAGCCATGATTTGTGGCATTGCCTATTTCTATGATATAAATATTCTTACCATGACCCATTTCAAACTACTAATGTAACATCACTGAACATAGAGTTAGAAAGTGTTGCTCAGTAGTTTACGATCATATAGTATTGCCACTATGTAGATGCAATAAACAAACTAAAGAGCACAGACAATAACAAAATGTATAAAATAATTAGAAAGTGCTGAGTTTCGAGTATTTATTACCTTTGTTTTTAATATAATTTGCTTAATTTAATAAATTTGATTATGATTTTATATAATTTTATTTTTAATAATGGCTCATTTAAAAACCAGGTTTCAGGATTCCCTGGTGGCGCAGTGGTTGAGAGTCCGCCTGCCGATGCAAGGGACACGGGTTCGTGACCCGGTCCAGGAAGATCCCATATGCCGCGGAGCGGCTGGGCCTGTGAACCATGGCCGCTGAGCCTGCGCGTCCGGAGCCTGTGCTCCGCAGTGGGAGAGGCCACAACAGTGAGAGGCCCACACACCGCAAAAAAATATAAATAAATAAATAAATAAATAAAAACCAGGTTTCAAACTAACTGAAAATTTAACAGTCCACTATTGCAATATCAGCCAGTTGTAGCACACCACTGTTTGCAGCAAGAGGTTTTGTGAACACTTTGGACAAAGGTTTAAGATAAAAATTAATAAAATTAAAGCTAACCAAGATAGACGATATTCTGGGCCATAAAGCAAACTGTAACAAATTTAAAAGAATAGATATCATACAATGTCTTCTCTCAGCCTACAATGAAATTAAACTAGAAATCAGCAACAGAAAGGTAACTGGAAAATTTCAAAATATAGAGATTAAACCACACATATCTAAATAACACGAGTCACAGAAAATTTTAATTTCTCAAGAGAAATTAAAAAATATTTTGAACTAAATGAAAATGAAAACAACTTATAAAAATTTGTGGGATGCAATGAAAGCAGTATTTAGAGGGAAATTTATAGTACCAATTGCATATAATAGAAAAGAAAAAAGATTGCAAATCAATAATCTAAGCTTCCACCTTAGGAAACTAGAAAAAGAAGAGTAAATTAAATTCAAAGTAAGCAAAAGAAATAGTTGGAGTTGGGCTTCCCTGATGGCGCAGTGGTTGAGAGTCCGCCTGCCAACGCAGGGGACGCGGATTCATGCCCAAATCCGGGAGGATCCCACGTGCTGCGAAGTGGCTGGGCCCGTGAGCCACAGCCGCTGGGCCTGCGTGTCCGGAGCCTGTGCTCCGCAGTGGGAGAGGCCACAACAGTGAGAGGCCCACATACTGCAAAAAAAAAAAAAAAAAAAAAAAGAAATAGTTGGAGTGGAAATCAGTGAAATTGGAAACAGAATATCAACAGAGAAAAATCAATGAAACCAAAACCTGGTTCTTTAAAAGATCAAAGAAGAAAGAACACAAATTACTAAAATCACATATGAAAGAGTGGATATCACTACAGATCCCATAGAAATTAAAAGGAAAATAAAGGACTACCATGAACAACCCTATTCTCACAAATTTGATAACCTAGATGAAACAAACTAACTTCTTGAAAGACATAACCTGCCAAAACTCACACAAGAAGAAACAGACATTCTGAATAGGCCTACATCTATCCAAAAAATTGAATCAATAGTTAATAATCTTCCAAAACAGAAAGCACCATGTCCAGATGGGTTCACTAGTGAAGTTTGCCAAACATTTAAGAAAGAAATTATACCGATTCTCTACAATTTCTTTTAGAGGATGGAAGCAGAGGGAATACTTCCTAACTCATTTTATGAGGTCAGCATTACCCTAATACCAAAACCAGACAAAGCTATCACAACAAAAGAAAACTACAGATCAATTTCTCTAATGAATATAGATGTAAAACTCCTCAACAAAATATTAGCAAATCAAATATTAAAAAGTATTAAAAACTATACACTATCACCCAGTGGGATTTATCCTAGGTGTGCAAGACTAGTTCACCATTTGAAAATCAACTAATGTAATCCATCACACCAACAAACTAGAAAGGAAAAATCACATAATCATATCAATAGATGTAGAAAAAGCATCTAATAGAATCCAACACGATGAAAGTATTCATCATGAAAACTTTATGGAATAAAGGAAAGCTTTCTCCTTCTCATAAAGACTATCTAAAAAATCCCCAACAGCCAACATTATACTACATGATGAGAAACTCTGAAGCTGTCCCACTAAAATCATGTGCAAGTCAAGGATATCTCCTCTCACTATTCCTTTTCAACACTGTACTAGAAATCCTTACCAATGCAATAAGGTAAGAAAAAGAAAATATATACAGATTGGAAAGGAAGACATAAAACTGTCTTTGCAAATGACATGATAGTCTGTGCAGAAAATCCAAAAGTTTCAACAAAAAAATTCCTGAAACTAATAAATGATCATAGCAAGGTTGCAGAATATAAGATTAATATACAAAAGTCAATTTATTTTCCATATACCGACAATAAACAAGTATAATTTAAAATGAAAGACACAATACTATTTACATTAGCACCCCCAAAGTGAAATACTTAGGTATAAATCTAACAAAATATGTACAAGATCTACATGAGGAAAATTACAAAACTCTGATGAGAAAATCAAAGAAGAACGAAGTAAATAGAGAGATCTTCCATGTCCAAGGATAGGGAAGACTCAGTATTATCAAGATGTCATTTTTCCCCAACTTGATCTATAGATTCCATGCAATCCCAATCAAAATCTCAGAAAGTTATTTTATGAATATTGATAACCTAACTCAAGTCATATGGAGAGACAAAAACCCAGAATAGCCAACACAATAATGAAAAAAAGAACAAAGTTGGAGGACTGACACTACCTGACTTAAAGATTTACTATAAAGCTACAGTAATCAAGACAGTGTGGTACTGGCATTATTCATTATTCCAATGAATAATGGAACAGAATAGGGACCCAAGAAATAGACCCCTATAACTACAGTCAACTGATCTTTGACAAAGGAGGAAAGGCAATACATGGAGCAAAGGTAGATCTCTTCAAAAAGTGGTGCTGGAACAACTGGATATCCACATATAAGACAATGAAATCTATACCCAGACTTTATACCCTTAACAAAAAAAAATAACTCAAAATGGATCATAGACCTAGATGTAAAATGCAAAACTATAAAATTCCTAGAAGATAACATAGGGAAAAACCTAGATGGCCTTCAGTATGGTGATACCTTTTTAGATACAACACCAAAGACACATAATCCATGGAAGAAATAATCAATAAGCTGGACTTTATTGTAATTTAAAACTTCTGCTCTGTGAAAGACAATGTGAAGAGAATGAGAAGACAAGCCATAGACAGGCAGAATATATTTGCAAAAGATACATCTAATAAAGGACTGTTAATCAAAATAAACAAAGAATTCTTAAAACTCAACAATAAGAAAACAAACAACCTGATCAAAAAATAGGTCAAATATCTTAACAGACACCTCACCAAAGAAGATATGCAGATGGTAAATAAGCATACAATAAATGCTCCACATCATATGTCATCAGGAAAACGCAAGTTAAAACAACGAGATACCACTACATCCCTGTTAGGATGGCCAAAACCACGAATACTAAGAACACCAAATGCTGGTGGAGATGTGGAAAAAAAAGGATCTCATACACTGCTAGTGGGAATACAAAATAGTACAAGCTACTTTGGAAGACAATTTGGTGGTTTCTTACAAAACTAAACATACACTTACCATGCAAACCAGCAATTGTGCTCCCTGATATTGACCCAAAGGAGTTGGAAACATATGTCCACACAGAAATCTGTACATGGATGTTATAACAGTTTTGTTCATAAGTGCCAAAACTTGGAAGCAACCAAATGTCTTTCAGTAGGTGAATGGATAAATAAACTGTGGTACTTACAGACAATGGAATATTATTTCAGTGCTAAAAAAAATGTTACTATCAAGCCATTAAACGATATAGAAGAGCTTTAAATATATATTACTAAATGAAAGAAGCCAATCTGAAAAGGCTACTGCATGATTTCAACTATATGATATTCTGGAAAAGGCAAAACTATGGATGCCAGGGATGTGGGTGGGGGTGGAGTGAGGGGATGAATAGGCAGAGCACAGAGGATTTTTAGGGAGGTGAAAATACTTTGTATGATATTATAATGATGGATATATGTCATTATATATTTGTTCAAACCTATAGAATATAAAACACCAAGAGTAAACTCTAAGGTAAACTACTGACCTTAGGTGGTTATGGTATAGATTCATTCTTGGTAACAAATGTACCATTTTGGTGAGTGATGCTGTCATTAGGGGATGGGGTGGTATGCATGTGTCAGGGCAGAAAACATATGGGAAATCTCTGTATTTTCTTCTCAACTTTGTTATGAACCTAAAACTGCTCTTAAAAAATTGTCTTAGAAAATTAAAGCTGAAGACATGGAAATAAAAATAGAGTTAAACTTTTCTCCTTTTAGTTCCATTAACACTAAAATTTATAAAAGTATTGATAGAAATTCAAGTCATTGATAAGTCAATAAGCTCATTTCCTGAACACACAAATCATACAGTACTTCTGTGTTTCCTCCAAATTAGACATAATACTTAATACCCAATACTTTTGTGTTCCTCCAAAATGAACTGATTTATAGGTAAAATAGTACCAAAGGAAATTTCACATCAGCATTTTCCAAAAATCAACCTTTTAGTTTTCATGACACTTCAAAATTTCCAGAAATTTTCTTCAGCTGAGAGATAAAGATCATTCCAGCCTTGTCTCAGCTTTGTTTTCTGGCTGGCTTCCAGTGTAGTTACATCATGGCTGTAACATATGTTGGTGTCAGTTCTACACACAACAAGAGCATGCATGTTTCTGAACAAGATTTCTGAGATTCATTCTGATTGGAGAGACTTGGGCCACATAATGTCCCCTGAAGCAAAGGGTGAAGTTATCTTCTGTTGATACATATGTACTCTATTGAGGAGAGGTCAGTGGATACCCAGAACGAAGTTCTGAAAATTCTTAGAAACAACGGAACAAAGAATGAAGCCATATAAGGAACCAACAAATGTCCATTATCTCTACTACTCTAAAGTAATTAATGGATCTCAATTTTTAAAAAAATCAAGTTTAAACTTCTCTTTCAAATTCTGCCACAATTTTGTTCCACTCTAACTACCCAACTTTACATCCCACCAATCTCTTTCTGCTCTAGACAGGCTAGTCTCACTCTCCTAAAAATAGAAAGTGGGGCTTCCCTGGTGGCGCAGTGGTTGGGAGTCCGCCTGCCGATGCAGGGGACACGGGTTCGTGCCCCAGTCCGGGAAGATCCCACATGCCGCGGAGCGGCTGGGCCCGTGCGCCATGGCTGCTGAGCCTGCGTGTCTGGAGCCTGTGCTCCACAACGGGAGAGGCCACAACAGTGAGAGGCCCACGTACCGCAAAAAAAAAAAAAAAAAAAATAGAAAGTGTTCAAACTTGGTTTTGTATTTCATGGTGTTCTCTACAGTTGGAAGATCCTTTTCTTCTTTCATCTCTCCCAGCAATATTTATCCACTAAAGCCCAATTTAAAACCTGCATTCTTGTTTTCTTCTCACCATAAGTGATCACAGTTCAATTAAATTAAACATTTGTGTACTAAGCAACTAGCATGTACAGCAGAGGAAGATTTTTTCGGAGCATACTGAGTTTTAAGAACTTGTGAAAAATCTACCACAGATCCTCATTAAGAACCTAAAAAGTTGAAGATCTAAAGTTACTGAAATAGTTGGCAGGAGATATAGACCTATCCACTTAGAAACTGGAATAGAAAAGATGGCCTAAGCTAAGGCAAGACTATAAAGAAAGAAAAAAGAGAAATAAAGACAAAATATATGTACAAGAAATGTGATATGGAGCAAACAGTAATGACTGAGCAGTGTCAGGCAGAGAAGGAGAACAAGGAAAGCCTGTTCATATAAATCAAAAGAGGAAAAATATCAATTAAAAAGGGAGAATATTCAAAGATGTCTAATAGTTAAATTATGACGTAAACTATGGTTTACTAGTTCTCACCATTGTCTGATGGCAGTCTCTATTTATCTTAGTTCCAATTTTGATAATACAGAATTATTTGTCACTGATGAAACACTGGATTAGGTCTGTCCCTAATCCCATTAGCCTTGCCCAGAATAAGACAGACCTTGTGGTATAAACATGGCTATCCCTTCTCTTCCACAGGGCCTGTGTCAGACAGCTTCCAAAGATGAGAACATGGAGGAGGCATGACACCCCAAAACGGGTCTTCTTCAGCAATTAATTGTTCTCCAGAAACTCCCGTTGACATCCCCTGTTCCACATAACCATCATTAAAAGAATAAAGAATGAGGCTTCCCTGGTGGCGCAGTGGTTGAGAGTCCGCCTGCCGATGCAGGGGACCCAGGTTCGTGCCCTGGTCCGGGAAGATCCCACATGCCGCGAAGCGGCTGGGCCCGTGACCCATGGCCGCTGAGCCTGCGCGTCCGGAGCCTATGCTCCGCAACGGGAGAGGCCACAACAGTGAGAGGTCCACGTACCGCAAAAAAAAAAAGAATAAAGAATGTCTTTAGTTGGATTTTAATTTAAGTTAAATTTAGAGATGGCTCTTTCCTGTAATCCTTGGTATAATTTGGCATGTTCTATAATTTTCATTTGTCAGGCATATTAATTTTTTAATCACCCCTACATCACTTCAGAACAAGTAAAAACTTTGTTCAGATGAAAAAAAAATTACAGATCCTAAACTAACTCATCGCTCCCATCCCTGCCCAAAAGAAGAAAAAGCAGAAGGAGGAGAGAAAAAACTCAGGCATTAAAAAGAGGGTTTTTTTCCTTCTTACCCTGTGAGTCACAAAGCTTGGTGCCATAAAGTAAGTGCTTTCTGTCCACAGACTGAATGTTACATTCCATCAGCACAGAAGCAGTTATATTTTATATTACTTATTTAAATTCTGTCCTCTGAAGTATCTTTCTCCCAGCATTATACTAGCAAGTACAGTTTAAGGCTATTAAAATTATATTTACTCAATTCTTGACTTACCAGAGATACTTATATCTTAAGTGAAATTTTCCAAAATGCACTTTAGGAACAAAAAGTCATTCATTTTTTCAGGACTGCCAACAGTGGGGGTGGGGGAAAATACTGACTACAAATGGGCCATATGGGAACTTTTTGAGATGATGAAAATATTCTATATTCTCTGTCTTGATTGTTGGTGGTAGTTACACAACTGTATAAATTTGTCAATATTTGTAAAAGTGAACATTCAAAATTTTACTATGAGTAAATTATACATCAATAAACAAAAAGAGAGAGTAAATATGATGATAAAAATAAAATAAAATTTAAAATGGTATTCACTTTTAAAATCAGTTTCTTTCCTGAACCTCTCAGTATAGAAAAAAAGGGGGGGAACTGAAAATTCACCAAACTCACTTACTCTAAAGAATCTCTAAATTATATGATTTGAATTATCCTAAAAGGTTGCTAAACATATACATCCTTACAGAATTGAAAATACAGTGACTACAGGATGTGTAAAATATGGAGACATGATTTTAAAAATTAGAAAACATGGGATAACTGTTCAATCCTCAAAAGAAAAAAGGTTTGGATTTATTTGATTTTTTTTCCTCCATCTTTTCATCTAATTCAAATAGGTTTGTTTTTTATACCCATTCTAATTTTAAGGTACTTTGAAATAACTTATAAGATACCTTGAAATATAATAATTCAAACAAATAATCCAAAACATAAAATCAATGAAATAATTTCATTCATTAAATATTTATTGAGCACCTACTATATGTGTAAGTAATGTTAGTTGCTCTGACAAGGACTATGAAGATGAGTAAGGTGATCACTGAATTAATAGAAAAGAAAAATACACACAAGTTAGGTGTTTTAAGCAAAGCTGAGCTCATACACAACACAGAGGAACGTTGGACTGGTTGAAAGCCTGGCTGCAAAGGCACAACTACTATGGAGGCTGAGGAAGCACTAAACATAAATAGCCCTTTAGGAAGTTTGTAAATAAAAATAGTAGATTGAAGAGGAAGCAGAGTTGAGAGACTTTGTGTTTAGGATACGTGCTAATGAAGATGGAGTATCAAAAAATCATCAAGATTTCTACTGTGAGTACCAAGATCAGTCCTAAGGGTAAGAGGTTCACCTCATCAAAGAACTGGGGTGTTTCTTTGTCAGAGACCAAACAAAAAAAATTAAAAATAAGATATCATACTATCAGTAATGTGAAAGAAGGCAGGTGTTGCCATGTGATTTAAGAGGATGGCCGTTGTGCTCCTGAGGAGCTCCGGGCTGGATGATAATTTTAGGAACACCAAACACTGAACTGATTGTGGTGTCTGACCTTTATGTATAAATCAAGATCAAAATAATATTAAAAACAAATTATTTGTAATGAAGTTCAACAAAGTTCTGATATTTCCCATGATGAACACTCTGATGCCTCATTTTGAAGTACTGAATTATTTCAAAAGAAATGATGCTTCCTGCTTCTGCTTTGCTGCCACCCCAAATTCATGTTTAGTCTGTCTGTTGGGTTTCCAATAATACGGTTTCTGGCTGGTTGCTTAGGCCATGTGCTTTGTTCAGTGACTGAACAAACTGATGGGTCTATTCCTTAATTTTATTTATTCATTTGATTAATCTCTCAGGGATGTATCAAACTAAACTAACACACAAGATTATGTTATATAAATGAAAAATAAAATGAATTAATAAAGTGAGAAATGTTACCAGCAACCCAGATAGTCTTAATTTTAATACATATTTTCCCTGCACTATTTTAGTCACAATAAAGCTATCCTTTTCCAGTGCCTTATAAGCTTGTGTCTGCATTTCTGTCTTTATCAGAGTACCCGATGAACCAGACAAATGATTAGAAATGTACATAATGAACACAGAAACAGAGCATTCATTCCTTCACTAAACTTTCACATATCATAAACCAAGAACGGGGCACACTGAAAAATAAAGGAGGCACATTATCAGCCTCATGGGTTTTAGAGCCTGGAAGTGGAGATAAACAATGTAATAATTATATAAATAGAGTTCTCTGAAAGAACATTGATTTATTTAGTTGATGTGACCAGAGGAGAAATCTCTGAGAGAAGCACATTTTAACTAACGTTTTACTATATAGTCTTGAAGTATATTCTACCCAGCTCTTATGCTACTTAAAAGAAACATGTATAAGACCATAAGTTTTATATTGTGCAGATTGAATGTGACATCTGATATAAAAAATGGTGCTTAGTGGTCATGAAGAGGGTGTGTTCTGGGGTCAAACCAACTGGCTAGAGGTGCTTGCTGCCTGCAAGACCCTGGACCCATAATTCAATTTTGTACTACAGATATATTATATGCCTTGCAAAGTACTGTCAAGATGAATTGGGTTAACCATTGGAAAGCAGTTAGCACAATGCCTAAGTGGTAAATATTCTATACTTACTGTTGTTGTTGTGGGTAACATTAGGTTTCTCCTCTGGAAGGGCTGAATAGACCACCAATTTTTGCTCTCAGGAGGGTAACATTTTTTTGTAATATTCATTGAGAACACTCCTGCTAGTTGACACATTTTTTCTTTAAGTATTGCTAGTATCAGATTGAGGTATAGACTTTGACTTGGAGACATTCTGTATTTCAGGCTTACTTCTTCAGAAATATCATAGATACATTATGATTTTTATAGAGAAGTATTATACTACAGGTTAAAAGCATGCATTCTACACCAGGCCACCTGGGTGAAAATTCCAGCATTACCACTTACTGAGTAACCTTGAAGAAAATGCTTAAAGTTTCTGCAGCTTAATTACATCACATGTAAAATGAAAATAATAATAGTACCTATCTCACACTATTGTTATAAGAAATAAATTAGTTAATTATGTAGAGTGCTCAAAACCTTGTCTGGCACTTGAAAACTAGCGTATGTGTTAGCTATTACTATGCTTTCATTTAATCCTCTCAACAACCATATGCATTAAATACAAATATTGAATGAAATCGTAAGGTCCATGGAGGCAGGCACCATTAGATGTTGGTAATTATTCTATCTCCAATACTTAGAACAGTATTGATTTAACAAATATTTAAAATAAAAACATAAATATAAATCAAAAAATTAAATCAGTGGATGGATGAATGAATGAATGAATGAATGATGAATGAATCCCCATGTTCCAGATAAGGAAATTACAACCGAAAGTAGTTTGATAATTTGTCCAAAACACAGCTAGCATGTGATAGGGTCAACCTACGTCTGTCTGACTATAAGACACATATGCTTAACCACACACATTTGTGGTGGAAACATTCAGTAAAGCCTTGATCTTTTGTAGCAGGGCTCAGCTCAGGGAGAAGAGAAGTCAGGCCAGGGAAATTACCAGTGCTAGAATTTTTTTTTTTAACATCTTTATTGGAGTATAATTGCTTTACAACGGTGTGTTAGTTTCTGCTTTATAACAAAGTGAATCAGCTATACATATACATATATCACCATATCTCCTCCCTCTTGCATCTCCCTCCCAACCTCCTTACCCCACCCCTCTAGGTAGTCACAAGCACATAGCTGATCTCCCTGTGCTATGTGGCTGCCTCCCACTAGCTATCTATTTTACGTTTGGTAGTGTATATATGTCCATGCCACTCTCTCACTCTGTCACAGCTTACCCATCTCCCTTCCCATGTCCTCAAGTGCATTCTCTACATCTGCGTTTTTATTCCTGTCCTGCCCCTAGGTTCTCCAGAACCTTTTTTTTTTTTTAGATTCTATATATATGTATGAGCATAGGGTTTTGGTTTTTCTCTTTCTGACTTACTTCACTCTGTATGACACACTCTAGGTCCATCCACCTCACTACAAATAACTCAATTTCGTTTCTTTTTATGGCTGAGTAATATTCCATTGTATATATGTGCCACATCTTCTTTATTCATTCACCTATCAATGGACACTTAGGTTGTTTCCATGGCTATTGTAAATAGAGCTGCAATGAACGTTTTGGTACATGACTCTTTTTAAATTATGGTTTTCTCAGGGTATATGCCCAGTAGTGGGATTGCTGGGTCATATGTTAGTCCTATATTTAGTTTTTTAAAGAACCTCCATACTGTTCTCCATAATGACTGTATCAATTTACATTCCCACCAACAGTGCAAGAGGGTTCCCTTTTCTCCACACCCTCTCCAGCATTTATTGTTTGTAGATTTTTTGATGATGGCATTCTGACTGGTGTGAGGTGATACCTCACTGTAGGTTTGATACGCATTTCTCTAATGATTAGTGATGTTGAGCATCCTTTCATGCATTTGTGGGCAATCTGTTTATCTTCTTTGGAGAAATGTCTATTTAGGTCTTCTGCCTATTTTTGGACTGGGGTGGGGTTTTTTTTGTTGTTTGTTTTTTGGTTTTTTTGTGGTACGCGGGCCTCTCACTGTTGTGGCCTCTCCCACTGCAGAGCACAGGCTCCGGACGCGCAGGCTCAGCGGCCATGGGTCACGGGCCCAGCCGCTCCGCGGCACGTGGGATCTTCCCGGACCAGGGCATGAACCCGTGTCCCCTGCATCGGCAGGTGGACTCTCAACCACTGCGTCACCAGGGAAGCCCCAGGATGTCCATTTTATTGGCATTGAGTTGCTTGTACCAGTCTCTCATGATCCTTTGTATTTCTACAATGTCAGTTGTTACTTCTCCCTTTTCATTTCTAATTCTATTGATTTGAGTCTTCTCCCTTTTTTTCTTGATGAGTCTGGCTAATGGTTTATCAATTGTTTATCTTCTCAAAGAACCAGCTTTTAGTTGTATTGATCTTTGCTACAGTTTCCTTCATTTTCTTTTATTTCTGATCTCATCTTTATGATTTCTTTCCTTCTGCTAACTTTGGGGTTTTTTGTTCTTCTTTCTCTAATTGCATAGGTGTAAGGTTAGGTTGTTTATTTGAGATGTTTCTTGTTTCTTGAGGTAGGGCTGTATTTATTGCTATAAACTTCCCTCTTAAAACTGCTTTTGGTGCATCCCATAGGTTTTGGGTCGTCGTGTTTTCATTGTCATTTGTTTCTAGGTATTTTTTGACTTCCTCTTTGATTTCTTCAGTGATCTCTTGGTTATTTAGTAGTGCATTGTTTAGCCTCCATGTGTTTGCATTTTTTACAGATTTCTTCCGGTAATTGATATCTAGTCTTACAGCATTGTGGTCAGAAAATATACTTGATATGATTTTAATTTTCTTATATTTATCAAGGCTTGATTTGTGACCCAAGGTATGATCTATCCTGCAGAATGTTCCATGAGCACTTGAGAATAAAGTGTATTCTGTTGTTTTGGGATGGAATGTCCAATAAATATCAATTAAGTCCATCTTGTTTAATGTATCATTTAAAGCTTGTGTTTCCTTATTTATTTTCATTTTGGATGATTTGTCCATTGGTGAAAGTGGGGTGTTAAAGTCTCCTACTATGATTGTGTTACTGTTGGTTTCCCCTTTTATGGCTGTTAGCATTTGCCTTATGTGTTGAGGTGCTACTATGTTCAGGGCATAAATATTTACAATTTTTATATCTTCTTCTTGGATTGATCCCTTGATCATTACATAGTGTCCTTTTTTGTCTCTTGTAATAGTCTTTATTTTAAAGTCCATTTTGTCTGATATGAGAATTCCTACTACAGCTTTCTTTTGATTTCCATTTGCATGGAATATCTTTTTCCATCCCATCACTTTCAGCCTGTATGTGTGCCTAGGTCTGAAGTGGGTCTCTTGTAGACAGCATATATATGCGTCTTGTTTTTGCATCCATTCAGCCAGTCTATGTCTTGTGGTTGGAGCATTTAATCCATTTACATTTAAGGTAGTTATCGGTATGTGTGTTCCTATTACCATTTTCTTAATTGCTTTGGGTTTGTTATTGTAGGTCTTTTCCTTCTTTTGTGTTTTTTGCCTAAAGAAGTTCCTTTTGCATTTGTAGTAAAGCTGGTTTGGTTGTGCTGAATTCTCTTAGCTTTTGCTTCCCTGTAAATGTTTTAATTTCCCTGTTGAATCCTAATGAGATCCTTGATGGTAATCTTGGTTGTAGGTTTTTCCCTTTCATCACTTTAAATATGTCCTGCCACTCCCTTCTGGCTTGCAGAGTTTCTGCTGAAAGAGCAGCTGTTAACCTTATGGGGATTCCCTTGTATGTTATTTGTTGTTTTTTCCTTGCTGCTTTTAATATTTTTTCTTTGTATTTAATATTTGATAGTTTGATTAATATGTGTCTTGGTGTGTTTCTCCTTGGATTTAACTTGTATGGGACTCGCTGCACTTCCTGGACTTGATTGACTATTTCCTTTCCCATTTTAGGGAAGTTTTCAACTATAATCTCTTCAAATATTTTCCCAGTCCCTTTCTTTTTCTCTTCTTCTTCTGGGACCCCTTTAATTCGAATGTTGGTACTTTTAATGTTGCCCCAGAAGTCTCTGAGGCGGTCCTCAATTCTTTTCATCTTTTTTTCCTTATTCTGCTCTGCAGTGGTTATTTCCACTGTTTTATCTTCCAGGTCACTTATCCGTTCTTCTGCCTCAGTTATTCTACTATTGATTCCTTCTAGAGAATTTTTAATTTCATTTATTGTGTTGTTCATCATTGTTTCTTTGCTCTTTAGCTCTTCTAGGTCCTTGTTAAATGTTTCTTGTATTTTCTCCATTCTATTTCCAGGAGTTTGGATCATCTTTACTATCATTACTCTGAATTCTCGTTCAGGTAGACTGCCTATTTCCTCTCATTTTTTTTGTCTGGTGGGTGTTTACCTTGCTCCTTCATCTTTTGCATATTTCTCTGTCTTCTCTTGTTTAACTTTCTGTATTTGAGGACTCCTTTTCACAGGCTGCATGTTCGTAGTTCCATTTTTTTTTGGTGTCTGCCCCCAGCGGTAAGGTTGGTTCAGTGGGTTGTGTAGGCTTCCTGGTGGAGTGGACTGGTGCCTCTGTTCTGCTGGATGAGGCTGGATCTTGTCTTTCTGGTGGCAGGACTGTGTCCGGTGGTGTGTTTTGGGGTGTCTGTGATCTTCTTATGATTTTAGGCAGCCTCTCTGTTAATGGCTGTGGTTGTGTTCCTATCTTACTAGTTGTTTGGCATAGGTGTCCAGCACTGTAGCTTTCTGGTTGTTGAGTGGAGTTGGGTCTTAGCGTTGAGATGGAGATCTGTGGGAGAGCTTTTGCCGTTTGATATTACGTGGAGCCAGGAGGTCTCTGATGGACCAATGTCCTGAGCTTGGCTTTCCCACCTCAGAGGCGCCAGCCTGACACCTGGCCGGAGCACCAAGACCCTGTCAGCCACACAGCTCAGAAGAAAATGGAGAAAAAAGAAAGAAAGAAAGAAAAATAATAAAATGAAGTTATTAAAATAAAAATTAAAAATTATTAAAAATTAAAAAATGAAATGTAATAAAAAAAGAATGATAGAAGATAGCAAGTGAATCAAAAAACAAATCCACTGATGATAAAAAGCACTAAAATCTATACTAAAAAAAACAAACAAAAAAAAATGGACAGACAGAACCCTAGGACAAATGGTAAAAGCAAAGCTATGCAAACAAAATCACACAAAGAAGCATACATATACACACTCACAGAAAAAGGAAAAAAATATATATATTTATATATTAAAAAAAGGAAGAGAGCAACTGAATCAATAAACAAATCTCTACCAATGATAATAAACTCTAAATAATAAACTAAGATAAAGATAAAATTAGAACAAATTAGATGCAGGAAGCAAACCCCAAGTCTACAGTTGCTCCCAAAGTCTACAGCCTCAATTTTGGGATAATTCACTGTCTATTCAGGTATTCCACAGATGCAAGGTACATCAAGTTTTTTGTGGAGATTTAATCCGGTGCTCCTGAGCAGTGTACAGCTCCTGGGGTTCAGCTTTGGATTTGGCCCCGCCTCTCTGTGTAGGTGGTCTGAGGGCATCTGTTCCTGCCCAGACAGGACAGGGTTAAAGGAGCAGCTGATTAGGGGGCTCTGGCTCACTCAGGCCGAGGGGAGGGGCACGGAATGCGAGGCAAGCATGCGGTGGCAAAGTCCAGTGTGACACTGCAACAGCATGAGGAACGCCATGTGTTTTCCCGGGGAAGTTGTCCCTGGATCACGGGTCCCTGGCAGTGGCGGGCTGCACAGGCTCCCGGGAGGGGAGGTGTGGATAGTGACCTGTGCTCGCACACAGGCTTCTTGGTGGCTGAAGCAGCAGCCTTAGCATCTCATGCCCCTCTCTGATGTCCGCACTGATAGCCATGGCTTGCACCCGTCTCTGGAGCTCGTTTAGGTGGTGCTCTGAATCACCTCTCCTCATGCACCCCAAAATAATGGTCTTTTGCCTCTTAGGCAGTTCCAGACTTTTTCCTGGACTCCCTCCCGGCTAGCTGTGGTGCACTAGCCCCCTTCAGGCTGTGTTCACGCAGCCAACCCCAGTCCTCTCCCTGGGATCTGAACTCCAAAGCCCGAGCCTCAGCTCCCAGCCCCCGCCCATCCTGGCGGGTGAGCAGAAAAGCCTCTCGGCTGGTGAGTGCTGGTTGGCACCGATCCTCTGTGCGGGAATCTCTCCACTTTGCCCTCCACCCCTGTTGTTGCGTGCTCCTCAGTGGCTCGAAGCTTTCCCCCCACCCACACCCCGTCTCCGCCCGCGAAGGGGCTTCCTAGTGTGTGGAAACTTTTCCTTCTTCACAGCTCCCTCCCGAGGGGCAGGTCCTGTCCCTATTGTCTCTCTTTTTTTCTTTTTTCTTTTGCCCTACCCAGGTACGTGGGTAGTTTCTTGCCTTTTGGGAAGTCTGAGGTCTTCTGCCAGTGCTCAGTAGGTGTTCTGTAGGAGTTGTTCCACATGTAGATGTATTTCTGATGTATTTGCAGGGAGGAAGGTGATCTCCACGTCTTAGTTCTCCGCCATCTTGAAGTTCTCCCCCAGTGCTGGAATTTATATGGTGTGGCAGAAGAATAAAAAGGAGTCCACGTATGGTTTGTGGAAATCTTATACTAAAGCATATTCCAAATCAGAATCTTTTATGATGGCAGTCTGGAATCTGCATTCCTAATAAACACCCTGGTGATTCTATGCACATCAATGCTTTGGAAGTCCTAAGTAGAACATATTCCCAGTGGATTGAAATGGTGGACACTGAAGTCAAGACGTGAAAGGCAAGTCAGAATGGAACTGAGAGTGGAAAATTAAGACAGGTTACAGTTGGGAAATAAATACTAGTTTCAAAGGAAATCATAAAGAATCTCTCCAGCAAGAAGGCCAGAATTATTATTGCCGTAAGCTTGTTAAAGTGTCTTGTGATCTATCAAAAGTATACCTTTGTTACTTGAACTATTTGTTGAAATAATCTTTATTTCATTGGGATTAATCTGAATAAATAGGATTCGGACCTTTTAAAGGGGAGTTGTTGTGGCATGCATTTAAGCACTCTGTGCAATGCGAAGCTTAACTTTCCCTCAAAGCTTCTGCTTCCTGGGAACTGATTATAGTGCAGTGCCTAATTCTATGGTTGCAGTGGCAATTACAGGTATCATAACTGCCACTCAGTGGCCCCAACATTCTCACATGTCCTATATAGACAAAAAATAGCAGTGTCAAAGCTCTAGTCTATACCTCACAGAGTCATAAATGTAGGTCACATGTATACAGCTAGCAATGAAAGCATTTTAATATTTATTTCTCAATTATTGTTGACTATTAAATAACAATCTGCCTTTAAAGTCACCCTTCTTTATAGTACTCTTTTAAAATTACATGCATAAGTTTAAATACAATGTAGTTATTGTTCCACAAATGCATTTATTTTAGGTTTGTATAATTTTTTAAACACTCAAAGAAAGTTTTTTTTGATGTTCTCAAGAAATGAGCATTGAGTTTAGCAATAGTGTGCCCACAATCTTTGACACATGATACTAATTTAGTCCTTTTCTTCAGGCTAAAGAGGAAGTGCCTTTCCAATTAATAATTTAATGCATTTGCGCATGATTAGATAAATATTTTGGATGCCGTACTTAATATAAGAAATGGAAACTAAATGTTCTTTAAAACTGCTTCATAAACAATCAGTTACTAAAACTGTTTACATATACATCTATATATCAGTGATGTTAAAGAATTCTCAGAAATAACCGTCACTTTCTTACATCAGCTCATTTTATTTCATTTAGATATTTGTCTACTGTTTCTTTTATTTAATGCTATATTGGTAAATATTTAATCTTTTATTCTAAAACATCTTTTCTTGACTATCTGATGCTTTATGCTAGCTATCTATCTTTTACCTTCTTCCAAGTTTCCAGGGAGCCTCTGTGTACTTTGCTTCGCACTCAACAATGATGCTGCCCTCTTGAAAGTTATTACTAAATCTAATATTTTTCCCAGTCCTCATTTTTAAAATGATTGCCTGTTCCAACAACTTTGCCCTCATTTTATTTCCAAAACATTGCAGCTTTCAAAGGTAAATTTTTTTTCTTAGTCTTTCATTTTTAAAATTTTGCATTATGCAACATACTTACAAAGTCAGAAAATAATCAGATACTTGTGTACTCAGCACTAAAACAGATGTTAACATTTTGTCCTATTTGCTTTAGACCTTACCTTTCTAAAAGAATATGAAAACAAGAAAGTGATACACGAACAGCTAAAGCCCTAACCAGAACCTTTCTCCCTCACTCTCCCCAGAGGAAGGTGTACAACATTTCCCTGCATGGTTTTATACATTTACTACACATATATATTCATAAACAATATATACTATTATTATGTCAATATTTGCATGAATCTTACCATACTCTGCCTCTCTTTCTGCAACTTGTTTTTTTACTATTATCTTTTTTAAGATTTTCCATGTTTATGCAGGTAAATCAAGTTTATTCATTTTAACTGCTGAATAGTGTTTCATTATATGAGTAAACCATGATTAATTCATTTCCCTACTGAGTGACATTTTTTTTTTCTTTTTGCCATGACAAACAGTCCTGCAATTACTTTCTTTGTATCTGTCTCTATGAGCATGGATTTCTCTAGGGTAGACCCTGAAAAATAGAATTTCTGACTTAGAGAGTATGTGTGTCTTAAATTTTATTATTGTCAACTTGTTCCCCAAAGTAGATGTACCAATTTACATTCCCACCAGTGGTATATAGCAGTTTCTTCTTCTCCACCTTCTCTTCAGTACTTGTCATTACCAGATGGAGTAATGTTTTCCTAAGTGATGGGTATGATGCAATACCTTCTTCTTTTGATTTGCATTTTCCTAGTCACCAGTTAGGTTGAGCATCTTTTCACATGTTTATTGGTCATTGGTCTTTATCTCTTGTAACTTTCACACTCATAGTCTTGGCCCATTTTGTTTTTGTTGGGTTGTCTTTTTCTTATTAATGTGTAAAAAAATTTTAAATAGACATTAGTCCTTTGTTACTTGCATAAATGGAAAATATTTTCTGACACTGAAAAATCTTTGAAAAAAGCACTTTGTTTTTTCTATTTGTCATGACAAAGTTTCAAATGTCATTTTTTAATGTTTGCTATGTCTTATAACATTCCTTGTGCATTACTCAATTATTGGAAATAGTGTTAAAAGTTATCATTAGATCAATACTGTTAATTTTGTTGCTCAGATCTTCAGAATTCTTGATTTTTTATCTGATTTATCTATTAATCACTGATGAAGGTGTATAAACATCGCCCATTATGATGATGGCCTTCTTAATCTCATCTTGTACTTCTACCTTTTAAGTATGCTCAATCTATACTAAGAATTATCGCATCTTTCTGGTGAACAGAACTTTTTATTAGGACGCATTAACTCTTATGTTTATGGTAATGCTTTTAACTTTCAAATCCACTTTGTCTGATATTATAGGTTAATACCAGTTTTGTTTGAATCTCTTCAGTTTTTCCTATCTCCATTGTCTCTATGTTGTCCTTCTGAAATTCTGATTAAACTGGAATTAGACTTTCTCACCCTATCCTACATATATTTTAAGAACTCTTTCATATTTTCCATCACTTTGTTTCATAAGGGGATTGTTTTTCAGATGAAGCTTTATGGTTACTATTTCTCTCTTGTATTGAATTCTATTTTCAATAATATTTCTTATTTCTAGAAATTATATTTGCTCTTTTACACATCTCTCTGTTACTTTTTGTTATATGTTCTTATGTAGTCATATTTTTTATTTTAATGTTTATTTCTTTTCACTCATTAAATATACTTTTTAAAAAATTTATATACAATATCTTCAGTCTTGAATAACTCTGAGAATTTATTTATGCTGTTTTGTACATTCTTACTCATATTAGCTTGCTTCTTCAGGAGTTTAGTGTTTTAAAAATGTGAGCTCATATCCTTTGCAACTTTATCTTTGTTGGCTGGGGTGAAGATGTATTCCTTGAGAGAGGATTTGCATCTGTTTCTGCTAGAGAACACCACTAACCCAGGGGCACTTGAAAACAAATGGAATGTGAGATGCTTTGGGGACTCCATGTATGGTACGTTTTCTGGACTCAAATTCACATAAGGGATGGATTCTAGTTGGTTATTTTCAGGGGAGACTTTTTTTCCTCTCCTTCATGCAGACTTAAAGCCAAGATAGGTAATTCTCCTTACCTTCTTCTTTGTGGGTAGGTTTTTATTTATTTTTTAATTTGTTTGATTTCTAGGGTACACATAGAGGATGCTGCTTTCATGCAGATGTCTTGGTCTCTCTCTCCCACTTTGACTGGGCCCTAGGGTTTATCTCCTTTCCCACATGAGCAACTGAGTGCATAAAGGTTTCATTTAATGAAATGAGAGCTATTTGGGGAGAAAGATCTTGAATCCAAGCTTAGACATATAGTTCATGTAAATGTATGTAAAACAACCAGAGGGAAACAACAAGTAGGTGCTTCAGCATCCAGTATGAGCAAAGAGGTGAGCATAACAGTCTGTGAAGCCTTGGCTATGCATGACACTGGTTACAAGTGTGGGGTAAGAAGAGAAGATTGAGGAGAGAGGCCAAGGTACTCATACACTGAAAGCCAAGTGAAAGAGGCTGCTACAAACATAGCTTGTATATTCCTTGCATAGTTTTAAATAATTTGTGCCAATATTTTAAAGTCAAAGGATTAATAAAGAAAATATGGAACTCCTGCTTCTGTTGAAAAATCAGAGTTCTGGCATTAAAGGTTTCACTTTGAAAGCAAGCATCAGGTAGAGTTGAATGAACATGTGTGCTTTAGACAAGCCATATATTCTCTCACCTAGACTGCATCCATCATCTGTATTACCTGGCTAGTTTCTTCATGCATTTGAGTTTGTGCCCTGACCTAGACTAATAATGGCTCGATCATGTGATTGTTGAAGAAGATACGGACTTTAATGACTATGGAACAGAAAACAAAAAAAACCTTACTGGGATACTGATTGGTTTTCCCAAGACTAGATAAACATATGCGGTTCCATTTTTGAAGGAGCAGGATTATTCAGGGGTGGGATTTCCTGCCCATTTACATACAAGGTCCCACATTAGGGGTATGATTTCAGAATGTTCACAATGTCTGATATTAGCCCAGAATTTATAAAGCACATGAAACCATAAACAGAAAATGTGGGCCAGGCCAAGTAATAACAAAAACATAAATCTTTCAAGGTGCCTGTTTATGCCAACAGAGGAGAGAGTTCCACCCACAATGAATAGGAATTGCATTGGATCCACTCACAACACATATCCCCAAAGAGTAATTTAAGCAAATGTAAGCAAATTTGTCGTTCAAAGTTTATGTAAAACAAAACAAAACAAAACATAAAACCTATGACCACTACTTAAGAAAGCTGCAGGGGAAGAAGGATCATCAAGTGAAAGCTGGGTCTATGTGAGAGCATTAATGTGAAGCAAATGTTCAGTGAAGAGTTTGAGGACTGAAGAGATTTTGCAGATGATTGACTATGAATTTGAAAAGAGCACAATGGAAGTATTGCAGGAAGTGGGAACAGATGAAATGTGGGGCAAAGATGGTTTATATAGATCTTTATAGGAATCAAAATGAGATATATACAGGATGATCTGGTAGTTTATGCATTCTCATGACATCGTAGACAGAGATAAACATCCTGGTGGATTCAAAGTTTTATGATTATTGGAAGGTAAGGATAATGGGAGACTGAGGTGTCCTCTGATCCTTATAATAAAGTTGAGGATGCCTGAGGGAGCAGATTAATCTTTCCATCAGAGGATAGACAGTCTACAGAGCTAGTTTAATTTCAGTGCTTGGGGCTTGCTCTCAACCTTGTTATAAGTAGGATAGTCGTAGTTTGTGTAAGCAAGAGAGCAGAGATAATTAGAACCACTGAAATATAGAAAACTCAATAGACATTCCAAAAAAGTATTCATCGATATAATTTAGGAAATTTTCCCTAAAACAGATAAATTCTGAATCTTTAGATGGTTATATAGTGTTATGTATCAGAATATTTTATATAGATCAATTAATATAAAGACATTTTCTGGTTATTTAACCTAAGGCTATAGACAATTTTTCTAGTCATCCAGGCAGCAAAAAAATATTTTCCTACCAAAGGGAAAAATTCAGTCTGGCTTCAGCCTTCTCCAAAGAAAATTTAAGCAGAGAAGAAAATTGAGCAATTGCCACAGAATTTCCAAGGTAAAGAAATTGTGACCCAAGGATTGCATCCAGCCATGGTGTCATTTATTGTAAGAGCAACAGGCAGGTATTTTTAAACCTCAAAGAACTCAAGAAATGTAACACTCATGATCCCTCTTGAAAATGCTATTCAACAATAAATTGTAGCCACTTCAGAAATAATTTATGAACAAAGAATTCAGCAATGGAGGAGCTATGTTAAAAGGTTTGCTTCTGAGCTTTGAAACCTATTTAAATAGACTATAGAGAGTATGCTATTTTTTTTACATTTGGTTTTTGGAACTGCTTTGAGAGAACTGATGTAAATTATTTGAAATGTTTCTTAAGAAAATCCCTTTCTATCAAGAGAACAAAGGACAGGCCCTGATCAGACTGGAATATTCTTTGACAAACAGCACCAATTTAAATGAAAAGTATAAATTTGGGAAACATCATGAAAAAAAGCTTCTAAGTTTACTGGTTATTTTTTTTTCCCCAAAAGAACACAAAATCAGCAACAGTGAAATTCTGGGAAGACCCTGGAACCAGATAAAACAATCTTATTAAACACTGAATCACGGTTAAAGAGCAGTCACCCGGCAACCAACGACCTCATCATTTCCTCCAAATCTTCCACAGTGCATTTTTTTTTTTTTTTAATTCTCATAAAACTAGGACAGACTAAAAAATCGTGGAAAGAGGTGGGAAACGAAGAAGGCTGAGGGAAGGGGAAACAGTCTTATTTGACTGCAAATTTGATCCAGATACTCAAAGGCTGCACAAGGTCAAGCCATTCAGGCCACAAAACACATGAAATACTCTTTTACCTCAGTCATCTGAAGAGCAGGCAATAAGAGAAAAACGAGTGACACCGAGGCTTTAAAATCTACAATTAATAAAGGAAAGTCACAAAACATTGGGACAGGAAAGAATCTGAGGCTCCAAGCCCTTCACTTGGCAGGTGAACTAACAGACTCAGCAAAGTGGTGGAGTGGGTCTATGGCCCACTACATACAAGTGCTAAGTGGGCACCTGGGTCTCACTCCTGGTCACTGTTCTTTCTACCAACTATACTGTCTCATACTGAATACAGGTGTTGTTAATTGGCAGCATGTGTCATTAAGCAGTTATTACCTAGTCAAATTTGGCTGTGATATCAGTAACTGTCTGTTCTCCTGAGAGATCAAACATTTTAATAATATTGTAGCAAAAGGTTTTCTAGGCTCTGCTCATTTCTGAAGCTTTATAAATCACTATTTTTTTTCCATGGCTACAAACATTTCATCCACTACTTTCACCCGGGCAATCAAAATTTGAAGCACACTTGGCCTCGGTCTTAAGCATCGAATACCTCTATGGGAATTTAGACGTCTTTAACCAAGGAGATCTAGAGTCCTATCAATTTCTAGCATTGCCACTTCTATCAAAACATTGTTCACCAACAAAATCACTTTGTGTATACAATACCACTGAGTACCTATCTTAGTCAGTTTGGGCTGGTAGGACAAGATTCCATAGATTGGGTAGCTTAAACAACAAACATTTATTTCTCTGAAGGTTAGAAGTCTGAGATCAGGGTGTCAGCACAGTTGGGTTATTAGTGAAGGCCCTCTTCCTGGTTAAGTCCTCAGATGGCTTTTTCTTGGTATGTACATACAAAGAGAGACAGAGAGAGAGAGACAGAGAGAGAGAGAGAGAGATCTCATGTCTCTTCCTCTTTTTACAGGGATGCTAATCCCACCATGATGCTCCATCCTTATGACCTCCTCTAAATTAGCTTCTAAAGCCTCCACCTCCAAATACCATCACTTTGGGGATTAGGGCTTTAACATATGAATTTGGTGGAGACACAAGCATTCAGTCCACAGCAGTTATCTTATAATTTCTCTCCCCCCAACCAAAGCGCCTTAGGATTAAATGGACACAGATGTATACTGGGTTGGCCAAAAAGTTCTTTTGGGTTTTTCAATAACATCTTACAGAAAAACCAGAATGAACTTTTTGGCCAATCCAATACTTTCTATAAACACTAGAGGAATCACTTTATTTCTAATAGGTTAATTTAATCTTTCTAGAAGATCCTTTTCAGTTAAGGAGTGGTTGCTAAACAGAGTAGAAAAAAGAGTGTTCTGGGTATGGGATATGGCTTGTGAGAAATCTTGAAGTTGGCATAGGATAGTACAAAACACCATTACTCTGTGCCTGGAATTATGCTAAGTGCTTTATATAGGTTATTTAATTTTAATTAAAACCCCTATAAAATTGGTTATTTTATTACTGTTATCTTGCAGCAGAGGAAATTCAGTCTTGTAGAATTTGAACCCATTCCCAAGGTAAATCTCACAAGGCACAAAGCCAGGACTTGAAGCCAGGATTCCTGATTCCAGAATTAGGCTCTTAAACACCTCACTCTGCAGCCTTTCTCAGCATATCACAATGAATAAATTTCCATCTTTAGAGTAAACTTGGTTTTTGAAAAGACAGGTTCATATTTGTTTTACCTTAGCATTCAATAGCATTCTGGATTTACTTTCCTTTTCACAAAATTTTTAATGAATAATTAACACATTTAAAAAGCTAATAATTCAATTCACCATGGTTTTCTGAAGACATTTTAAAAATGTGAAAACGTGTTTCTCTTAGCTTTCTTTTTATTAATTATGATCCATTTAGGACATAATATAGAGTCTGGCTCATGTGTACATATCAATTAATGAAACACTGCAGTGGGGAAACTATTCAAATAATAAACCAAGAATACAGAATTATCTGAAATAGAAAACAGAATTTAATGTATATCTCAAATTTTAATTTTGTACTGAATTAAAGAAAGCTCAAATTTGAAAGAAATAACATGTGAGCTTAAAAAATTTTTGCAAAAATATTAAATCTGTAAGTTCAATTTTGTCATATTCTATTAAGTACATAAATAACAATCAAGAACACTTTAAAACAAAAAAGTATACGCCAGTCATTTTGAGAAGTACATTTGACTAGATAATTCCCAATTTTTATTTTTTTGGAATAAATGAAGAATGAGAATATTTATAACACATTTTTAGTGTTTTTGAGACAATTATTTCCAGTTTCCTAGAAAGAAAGACTTAACAAATCAGTATTCAGAAACATAGCATTGTACTCATTTTCGTTTCTTCTGCCTACATTGCAGCACCTTATAAATCCCCCTGACAAAATAAAAAAATAAAAATCTCAATTGGCATTTCTTAAGGCACCCACAGATACACAAAAGTAGCAAAATGAGCTTGTTTCTTCATTAAGATCTGAAATGTTTTTCCTGACTTCTGGGAAACACTCCTCACTCCTCAAAGATCTTAGCTCCCTGCTTATGCCTCTCTCCCAGACATCACTTCCATTTAATTTTTGGTGATTTCTATCCATGCTTAAGTGATTCGACTGAAAACCTGGTCTGTCAATTCCTTCAGAGCCTCTTTTCCAGTGATTCATCAAGATCATATCCCTCCCTTGTCTTTATCAATCACTACAAATTCTCCAGAATCTCACTTTCAATTGTCCTACTCGCCAATCATTACTTTCTCCCTGTTCAGCTTACTCTCCGTATTACCCTAAATCCAATGATCCCTCTGCCACAGGGACACCTAAATCTATTGATACTGCTACCTGTCCATTAAATTTTATGGGCAATCATTATTATCTCTTCCTTGCATACATATCAACTCTCATCTCCATCTCTTGTAGATTTGTAATCATTTGACAAAATCCTACCTGTAGTTAAATTCAATTACCTAGCTACTCAGCCCACTACCCATGCAACTGAATGTGGCTGGAGAAAAACAGAAAGTTGCTGAACACTTGAATTTCAAATCCCAGGTGAGCTTTTAGAGGGAATTCCCTGGCAGTCCAATGGTTAGGACTCCACGCTTCCACTGCAGGAGACATGGGTTCGATTCCTGGTCAGGGAACTAAGATCTCACATGCCATGGCACAGCCAAAAAAAAAAAAGTTACTTTCAAATCCCAGGTGAGCTTTTAACGACACCTGGTAACCATAGTTTATTTCCCTACTTCATTCACACTCCCAGATTTCTAGATAACTATTTAAAGTCTCTGTCTCCTTAAACCCACAACACTTAATCTCCCATTCTCAATCTCAGCTCATGACTTATTTTCCTGATAAAACAGAAGCATTCAGAAAGACAACTTCCAGAAGTTCCCACAGGTGCAACTACCAGCATCAATACACATAACTCTGCCTTCTGCCTTCTCACCTGTTAACCCTGGGTAGAATAACTGCCCACACTCATCTAAAGCACTTCCTTCCACTTGTGTGTTAGACCCCATCTTCTTTCTCAAAGACATCCCCCCCCCCGCAGCCACTTCTTTCTTTCCTGCATCATCAACTCTCCTCTCTTTCTCTCTCCTCTCTCCACTCCTTCCTGGATCTTTTATTAACATACAAACATTCTCTTATTTCCCACATCCTTTCCATTCTGATAGGGTGTTTTGCTCAAAAATCTCATTAACAACTTTTTTCTACAATTAGGTATTTAAATCATCACATATTTTGGAGGAAAGTATCTCCATCTCACTTTTGTGCAGGTTGAAATGAGTTGGTCGAAGCTAATAGGGAACATGAATTATTGATAAATGAAAATCTCTATCTCAAAAGGAGATCTAAGTAAGGAGGTATATTTATAAAATCATGTCCTACCTTTCTATCACTACATCATGAGTGGAATGTAACTTAAACAACTGACTACTGCAAAAGCAAGGAAGAAGGAGCAGCTGGACAATCTGCTGTAGAAGTGTTTCCATATGTGTCCAAATAACAATGGTACTGTAATAGAGACTGCCCCTTTCCTCAAGTTAATAGGGACAGCTCCTTTAATCTAAAAAACATCATCAACAAATGATGAGGATTCCAGCTGCAAGGCAAGGAAGTTCTTCAAGACAATGCTGTAAGTTCAAGGAGGCTAAGGACATACAATAAAATGAAAACATGGTAAAGGATTTACTTCTAATTACAGCTCCCTCAGTTAAGTTGTAAACTTTAAGAGCAATCAGTTGGACAGATCATTTCCTGGAAAATGATTTCTAATTTTTGAGAGAGCATTTGTTGATTTGCAACTAACACGAATTATGTTGCTTCATAAAGTCTTTGATGCCAACAGAATTAACCTTTCATGGGAAATGCTGACAGAATCACCATAATTCAGCTGAAATTCTAGAAATGCCTGTATTCCTTCTGTATTTTCAAATTATTTTATGCTTTGCCATTATTTTTCCAAGTTTCTTTAATGGCAGGTTAAATCTCTTAGAAATGTAAGTCCAAGACTGAAGTAACAAAGAATAGGCCCATCTAAAGGGGCAGATCCTATGTAAATAGTTAAGTAACATTCTTAAGACTACCTCAATATGTTAGCTTAAATGTTTGCAAACTAAATTAGAGCTTCTCTCTGAATATTATTGCTAAAATAATTAACACAAAACCAGTAATAACCAATATTCATAAAATGGCTTATGTCATTCTCTATGTAAAACTTTTAAAATAATTTTTACTTGGACTCTCCATTGCTGTCAGGTTAAAGTCCCAATTTCTGCATATGGTTTAAAAATCACCTGGCCTCCATTTGTCTCTCTTACTCCGTATCTTGTCATTCTCTGGCCCAATTCCCCAAACTTAATGCTCCAAACAAACTGAATTCATTTTTACTCAGCAAATATGCCATGTTCTCTCTCCAATTCTGATCTTTGCATATTCTCCATCTGAAAGAAAAATATTCCCTTTTCATTTTACCTAGTTATCTTTCAATTCATACAGGTGTCACTACCTCCCAGAAGTCTCCTCCACTCCTCTAAGACTGTATTAGATACACTTCCTGCATTTATCCTAGTATACTGTAGTTGTTATATATACTCCTCCTGCATTTATCTTAATATATGGTTATCTGCTTCTCTGCAAAGTCCATATGCTCCGAGGGGTCTCTCATCATTGCAGTTCCCAACATAAAATTTTGTGACAGATTTCAAAATACACAAAGTGCCATAGACATTCTCTCATTTGATCATCACACCTTTGTGAATGGGAGAATAAATGTTATCATTACCACCTCAGTTTTCAAATGAGAGGCCTGAGATTCAGGGAGGTGAAATTAACTAGCCCAAGAAGAGAAAGATAAAATGGCAACAAGAGTTTGATTCTAGATCTTCATATCATAAGTCATGTAGTCTTTTCATGTAAATGGGATCCAATTTCTAAATTAACTGCACTGTCCAAACATGAGTTTTCAAAGGCTAAGTGGTAAATGTAAAAGTATGCATCAGTTCCTGAAAACTTATTAGTGACTTCACAAATTCAGCACTCAGTGACATCTATTCACTAGCAATGGCACTTCAGTGAGGTTGAGACGATCCAAAACTGAAAGCATATTTGTTCTACAAAAACTAACTCAACTGTTTTCCCTGAGTAGATAAAAGTTAGTGTTGTGTTTATGAATCTGGCCTGTGAAGAGAGGGACTGTTTGTGCCTTTCCTAGGCTATTAAATAAAGCATCCACTGCATTTGACATCAGCTTTTGAAGGGAGAATGTGTTGTACTCCCTTAACCTTCCCCACCAAATTTGCCTTCTGTCAGACTCTTCCATTTCACAAACTAACCTTGTTCTATGAAAAAAGGAGAAAGTAAAATAAATGGTAGACAAACAAAAATGTCACAAACATAATGGCTTTAAAAATCACAGAACTAGGTAAACCAAAAAAGGCTGAAAATGGCTAACAAAAATCCTCTGCCCAGGTGTTGTTTTATGATGTAAAATAAGGTGATATTCATTAGCTAAAGATAGTCAGATGGTTGGTTTCTGCACAGAGAAATTGATATAGAAAGGTAGACTTTTATCTGTTTTGAGCATTCTTTCCTTTAACCTACAGGCTTTAGGTCTGTGTACCAAAATTTTTGAATCAGTGTAGAAGATTCCAAGAAGTTCTGGCAAGAGGTGGAGTTGATGCAGAATCAGGGACTGCATAACACAGTGGGGGTAGATATCTATACCCCATTTCCTTCAGCTTCCATATCAAATAATATATAGCATGGATAACTTAAGAATCTGCTCCTGAGAAAACTATATAGACATTCTATGCACTGGATTTTAAAGCCTGAAATTTAAAGACTTGTTAAGCGAAGTTTTGTTATATAGCCAATGCCACAATGTTTTTCCTGGCATGATTTTTTTTTTTGTATTTCATCAGGTTGGGTATATCACATTGAGTTGACACTGATTCCAATGACCCTCTATCACCAGGTGGTGATCACAGAAAAGGAAGACAGGTGGTGATCACAGAAAAGGAAGGTGGTGATCACAGAAAAGGAAGACAAGCACAGGATACAGAAAGGTACTTAAACTTGTGACTGGGCTTTCTGACCCCATAGATATCCACAGCATTAACATAAGCTCTGGGATTGGAATCCCAGCTTTATATTGCTCTCTTAAAATTATAAAATTGGGAGAATATCAGAATAAGCAAGGTATTTAGAAATCATCTAATCTTTCATCTTCCCTAAAGAATAAAAAGAGCTCTCTGGGGCTTCCCTGGTGGCGCAGTGGTTGAGAGTCCGCCTGCCGATGCAGGGGACACGGGTTCGTGCCCCGGTCCGGGAAGATCCCACATGCCGCGGAGCGGCTAGGTCCGTGAGCCATGGCCACTGAGCCTGTGCGTCTGGAGCCTGTGCTCCGTAACGGGAGAGGCCACAACAGTGAGAGGCCCACATACCGCAAAAAAAAACAACAAAAAAAAAGAGCTCTCTGGCTAAATATGTTTTGGAAATTATGCATGCATATCATCCTCTGAAATTCTCAGAAGTATTTTGCTATGTTAGAGGTTGTATGAAAATTTTCAGTAAAGAAAGCTTTCTTTCTCACTTTGTGTAACCTAATCGTCTCCCTTTTACTCACTTAATGCCATCTTTTACCATCTTATGAGGACACACCTGGAGACGTGCTGACCTAGTCTAACCATTTTCTGATATTTGCTTCCAAGAGAACAGTCTCTCTCACTGCTACTGCGTTCTTCCGAAATGCTGAAGAGATGTCTGGTTCCTCCCGCCTTGTGGCAGGACGAGACAGCCTGTCTTATGAGAACATTTCAGCTCTGAATAGATAGAACAAAGTGTCTCCAGTCTGAAATGCATGCCTTTCTCATTCTCATCCCTATCCGGAATTGGTTCACTAAGAATCATGGATAGTGGTAACAACTGTTTGTTTGGTTTGGTTTATTTTTTGGTTTGTTTTTCACCCAGTAAGCTTTCTCATCTCCCTCCCTCTGGGAACAGAACCTGCTCTCCTCCACTGTAGATTCAGTTCTTGGCCCATCACGTTCTCTTTCTTCTTGGCAGCTGTGATGGATCCAGTGATGAGCACATCACAAAACAGGGCTAATTGGGGTCCTCTTGCAAGATTAATACATGAACTTCGGGAAAGAGCAACTCTCTCTTTCTACAGGGTTCATTAAACTAGGAGGATGTGATATCTATGGCTCCTGGTCAACTCCTTCTCCAGCACAGGAAGAGAGCCATGAAGCCAAGCAGAAATAAGCAGTGGAGACAAGAAGAGTTAGGTTAAGTTGGGTTCCTTGTTCTCATGCCTGAGAACCTGAGTTTCAAAATACACTGTGAAAAAAAGACACACGCTTCCCAGTATAACATCCATAAATAATTTCAATTAAAGATCATTTAAATAAAGCCTATTACTAGGGACACCCTTTTTTTTTACAAGACTCAAATTATCAGTGCATAACTTGGATTATGAACAGAGCTCTTCTATACAGAATAAAATTTAAATGTAAATTACATCTTCGGTAAATTATTTCTGTATCATACTTTTGCAATTAAAGAGTTATTTTTCAAAGCTTAAAAACTGACAAAGGTTTCTCTTTAATTACTGCATATTCTACTATCTGGATTTGGTAGTCTTAGGTAATTATTAAAATTTGTAGTTGGGATCAACCCCAAAATAGCAGGGAGTCAATGTATTTCCCTGCGGAAACTCCAGCACTTTGCGTTCTGGTGTGTTTGGTGGGGAGGGAGTGTGAGGAATAGAGTTCTTTTTTCTGACTTCTTTACAACATCCTTCATTAAACACTCTGTACAAGACATAGAAAAAAGTGTCCCCTTGCTCTCTGTTCCTTTCTTGTTTAGCAAAAGTCGTCCTCAAAGATGTTATCAACTGAACAGAATGTTTAGTGTCTGGAGCTTTACATCAGTGAGTCAAGCATTGCTACAATTATAATCAAAATGCCATGTTGGCTTGAACAACTAGAGCTAGCTCCACTCTGAGAGCATTTAAGAAGATAAGTGGCAGAATGCCATGACATGTATGCTCATGTCCTGATGGATGTGCCCAGAAATGTGTTTAGTTCTTGGGTTCCTTCCCACATGGCACCTCCTGCTGCAATTTATTGACACCAGATGTTCTTTGTATCAGTAAGACTTGTAGCAATGTCTATTTAAAGTTAAATGGAATAATTGAAGCCAGAGCATCATACTTTGAATGAAGTAAATCAAAGCACATCACAGTCATAAAAATGCAGACTAGGGAAAGCATGAATGAGAGAAATCCATTATAAGAAGAAAGCCAGACTAATAGAGACCAAAAAGCTCTGATTAAAATTTATCATCTCACACAACACTGATAGAAATCAATTGGTAACTGGTCCGAGCTCTGACGCCAGAATTAGTGAGCATGCCTTACTATATAAATTAGGCAGGAATCTTTTGTCATAATGACCTCCTTCTCCATGACAGCTCATGGAAAACAATTCTTCACTTGAATCGCCGTAGGGATCAGATGTAAAAACTCTAGTTAATGATAAGAGACATGGACTTGAAGTCTAATCATTTTACTAACGTAATGCTTTAGACAGAGGTTTTAACAAATCAAGGCTCAACTAATGATTGATGGTAGGAAATGAAGACATGTTTTAAAGTCTGTTTTAAAAGAAAACTAAGACAGGAAGGACAGTGTGATTAGAAAAGCTCAAAGCCAACCACGAACCATGAGCATTAATAAATGTGGATTTTAATAGGTACAGGTCTGGCGGCCAGCAGACAGCAAGAACTTAGACTGATTGAACAGAAATGAGAACTTTCAGTATTACTCTTACTAAATTCAATCAGCAGTGGCAATCATAAATAGACCAAATTATAATAGTAATTTTAAAGTACAGAAATCAAAGCTATTAAAACTAAAATAATAAAGTGCAAGCATGGCAAAGCCATATTTTAAAGAAGTTAACTGAGGTTTTCCCTTAAAAATTTTTTTTTTTGGTATTCTTCCTCTATCTGTTTCCTCATGCAGGCAAATACTTGACTCTGCATTTATCATTTCAGCAAAAGGTTGTCACAGGATAAAAAGTAGAAGGAGCCTACCTTTTGTGTTCCCAAAACTTAAATTCCTTTGGAGAAATTTTAAGGATTTAGAATAAAGTGTATAGGAAAAGCAAAGGAAAAAAGGGGTGTTTCATGCCCACTCCCATTCAGACTAGAAAAATAACACCCTGGGTGGAGAAGAGAAGAGATGAGATGGTAAAGAAGTAACAAAAAAAGAGAAAGTATAGTTTTTGAGAGAGGGGCCCGGTGCCCTGATTTCAGAGTAGGATGTTCAGAGTGGGGTTGGGGAAGGAAGCAAACCATGAGGGAGAGTGAAGAACATTTGTGTAATAGATCCAGACAGAGCCCTGGGCAGACATTGGGAGTTTCCAATGCCACATCATGGAGTAGAAGCTGTAGGATAATGTCCATGCCTTAAGTCTGACTCTGATGTGGAAAAGAGATGCCAACAGACTGGAAGGAGCCTTGAGGACAGGAACATGGGTTGACTCAAGAGGAATCTTAATTCCTGAGTGACTAAGGACTAAATCGGAAAAGGTAAGTCTCTGAGGATTCTTGCTTAAATAGATGACTCAAGGGCCAGATATGCTACAATGTCTTAGTACTACACAAGCCCTTGGAACGACCCCTTAGCACTCCTGCAGAATGAAGTCTTGATATTAAAATTAGGCTGTGATATAGAAAAACAAATTATTTGTATATTTAGGGTTAAGGACTCATATTTATACCACTATAAAAGTTATTTCAAATGCCTCTGAAGAGAAAAATACCATATTCAAAATGGAGGGAGGTATATAAAATATTGACAGCAGGAAGAACTACTGCATGAATATGAACTGTTTTAGTGCATCTAAATGATAAGCTCAGCAAAGGGAAATTCATGACCCCTGTAATATGTGGAGTCCCTCATCACGATAGACGGATGGCATCTAATGTCTTTTGCTTCTTAATGATCCTGAGCCAACCTAGCTCTTGGTGTTGGCCGTGCAGAAACATGACTCCACCCCATAACTGCAGTCCAGGAAGATTCAAGTAAATCAATCAAAGGAAGGTATTCTGGCTTCAGGGTAAAAGCAGTATCTGTAGCTATGAAGAGGTAGTGGTGTGCTACCAGACAGCAGATGATATAGCAGAGCAGAGGGTGGAAGCAGGCGAGTCATTCAGTTGTTTACAGCATTGTGAAATTCTAAAACAATAAAATAAAATGATAAGACAAAGTATCACATCTCCCAGGTTTTTTGAAGAAATTACAAAGTGTACTAGGAAAAATGTGAACTTGGAACATTATTAAGAAATTTCTCCTACTGTTTTCAAGTGAAAAAAAACACACATCCATTTTTGACAGAAACAGTCTAGGTGTCTTTGTAAGATTTAGAGTGTAGATGAAATTTTGAGAAGAAGCAGAATAAAATGCACTAAGACTTAGTAAGGAAAAAATAATCCTATGTGTGAAGCAACCCTTTCTTTAATGAAAACAATGCAATCACAAGAAGTTAGGAAAAAATATAGAAAATAACTTTATGACCTTTAGATAAGAATTTCTGAGGTAAAATGCAAAAATCACAAACTATTAAGAAAAAGTACATAAATTTAAGTTTATTTAAAGTAAAAAAAAAAAGTTGAAAGATAAGTTATTGATCAGGAGGCCATATTTTAAAAATACACAGCCTAAAAAGATCAGTTCCCAAAATATGCTAAAAACATGCACTCAAATATACACAGTGAGAGATACCACTTCACACACTTGCAAGACTAGACACAATTAGTACATCTGATTAATATTAAGTTTAGAGGAGGGTATTAAAAAAAAAAAGGGGCTCATGCTGGTGGGCGTGTAGGTTAATAAAACAATATGGAGGACAATCTATCAGAATCTAGTATGGTTGAAAATCTGTATTCCCTATGGACCAGAATTTCTGCTTCTCAGTGTAGCCTAGGGAAAGCATTTATTGCAGTACTGCTTTTCAATAGCAAAATATTGGAAATAACCTAAATATCATCAATAGGGAAATAATATAAGTAGAATGTGGTAAGTAACACTATACTATAGTTATAGAAATAAGCTATATTTCTATATCTCAAAATGATTAGACCTCAAAAATATGATTTTTAGAAAAAGCAAGTTGCAGATTGATATGTGCAGTATGATACATTTATGTATATATTTAAAAATACTTTGCTGGGGGATGGTGGTGGTGGGATGAATTGGGAGATTGGGATTGACATATATACACTAATATGTATAAAACAGATAACTAATAAGAGCCTGCTGTATTAAAAAAATTAAATTAAATTAAAAAAATAAAAATCAGAAAAAAATACTTTGTTAGTCTTCATGGTGAGTGACAAAATGGACATTATCTGAATGATTTTTACTTCTTTAAAGAAACTATAATAAAATATTAACAAGGATTAATTTTAGATATAAATTATCCTTTGTCTTTTTATATTTCATAAAATAACAAAAAAGAAAAATTAACACAGAAAAGAATACAAATGCACTCATTTCCATTCTAGGAAACATATTTAAGAGAGAATTTTGGAACCCAAGACCTAAACTTGAATAGATTCCAACTGTCATTTACACAATTGTTACATCAAACCGATTTTTATTGTATTAAAATAAGAACACTTTACATGTCCTAGGAGAGGACAGGTGTTGTTTTGCTAAATTCTTGGGTCATTTTATAAATCTACTCTTTAGATACCTCAAATCCATGCTGGATTCCAGAATAAACAAAACTTCGATTATTCTATTTAAATAAATAAATCACATCTTGCTAGGTTGGAAGAAAAGGAATTAACCAAAGTGGAGACTTTTTTAGCCTTAGGAAAATTAAACCTCATTCATTATATTCAGCATTGAATGTAGAGCCGTTACTTATGTCAATATTGTACCAGTATCTATACTGCCTAAGACAGACACTGAATGCAGGGAGACTTTGTATACAGAGAGAAGATATGCAAGTAAAGAACAAACAACTGCATGATGATTATATCAGTTTCCTAGGATGTCATAACAAAGCGCCACAAAGTAGCTTAAAATGACACACATTTATGGTCTCACAGTTCTAGAGGCTAGAAGTCCAAAATCAAGAAATTGGTAGGGTTGGATCCTTCTGAGAGTTCTGAGGGAGAATCTGTGCCATGCTTCTCTCTTCTGTTGACAGCCTGGGCATTCCTTGGAGTGACTCCATCACTCCAATCTTGCCCTCCATCTTCACATGCGTTCAAATTTTCCCTCATCTTACAAAGACACTAGTAATAGTGCATGAAAGCCAATCTAATAACCTCATCTTAACTTAATTAAATCTATAAAAATGTATTCTCAGTAAGGTCACATTCATAGGTACTGAGGGCTAGGACGTCAACACATAGTTTTTTTTGAGGGGGGGACAAAATTCAACTTATAACAATATATAGCTCAGAATCCCTGAAAAAGGTAATAAGAATTGCAATGGTAAAGATGACTTCTTTAAAGAGGTGAGACTTGAGCTAGAGACTGGAAAGAACTTTTACGAGCAGAGAATATTCTAGGTCAGAGGAATCAAGTATGAAAAATGACACACTGACAAAAATCACATGCATTTAAAAGAATGACTTTCTTTCTTAGAGCTTCCAGTGCTTAGAAGAACATTAGTCATTATGTGATCTGACCTCTCATTATTGCATTCAACAAATCATTCATTCAATAACATTATCAAGTGGCAGGCACTGCCTAGGTGTAGGAGATATGATACTAAGAACAGGCAGAGCTCTTGTCCTCATGTAGGAAATAGAGTTAATAAAATAATCACACAGACAAATGTAAATCTTGTTGACAAATGCTGGGAGAGAAAAAGCATAGAGCTATGAGAGCATATAAAAGGCCCATTTGATCTAGTCAAGACAACAATCTTTTCCTGACGAAGTGACAATTTAATCCACATCTGAAGCAGAATGAAAGCTCAGTAGTCCAAGGAGGGAAAATTCAGATTTCCAAGGAGAAGGAAAGCATGTGCAAGAGGAGCCTGGCAAATGCTCCTCTGGCAGAGAGGAGCTTGGTGAGAACAAGGGCCTGGAGGAAGCCATGATGGCTGAGGTAGAGAGGGTGAGAGGAGGCATGGTAGGAGATGAAGCTAGAAATGCAAGAAAGAGCCAGAACATGCAGAACTGTATGAGACATATCAAGAATGGGAGCAAGGGAAAGGTTTAAATATTTTTAAGCCAAGTAGTGGAATTATTATATTTAGGCTTTATAAAAATCACTCTGGCAGCATATTATAATCTACAGATGGGGACACCAAGAATCAAATAAATTAACTGTCATGCCAAAGTCAAAGAGCTTTTTAGAAGCAGAATAGAGCAAAACCCAAGACCTCTTGCCTTGTCCTTTGTGAAAAGCAAAACTGTAGGGGATACTCAAACACCTAAAAAACATGTGGCTTCTCCTCCAGCCTTCTCCCACCTAAGTAATTGTCATCTACTCCACTGCCCAAATCCAAATCCTTCACCTATTTCAAGCTCTTTTTCTCACTACCGTATCTAATCCATTAGTAAACACTGCCAGTCTTGCAAAACATTTCTCAAATCCATTCATTTTCTCCAAACGCCTGCTTCCACACTAGTCAACACCATCATCACTGGTGGCCTGAACAATGACACAGAATACTAACTGCTCTCCTAATCACCATCCTTGACCCCTACAAAAAAAATATACTCTACCACTACGAAGTTGATGTTTTTAATGTTTTTTTTAAGAACATATAGTATGTCATGTCACTCCTCTACTAAACCCCCCACAGTGGCTTATCAAAACTCCTAAAATAAATCAAAACAGTTTACCATGGCCTAGAAGATCCTACATGTTCTAGCCCCTCTTCAATATGAACTGACTTTTCTCCTTAACCACGCTTGGGTCTTATCCACTCCTCCAGTATACCAAGGTCATTACCACCTCAAGGCCTTTATACTTGCTATTCCCTCTGGAATGTTCTTCTAGCTCTTTGTAAAATTGGATCCTTCTCATATTTCAGATCTCAACTTTCAGCATTTGAGAGAGAATTTTTTGGACCATTCTATCTAAAGTAGGCAATTAATCTCTATCTCAAAACTCTTGTTTCTTTCTTGGCTCTTTATGTATATATTTCCTTTATTATTATTATCTGCTTCACCCAATCAAATGTGAGCTCCCTTAGGAGGGAACTTTGTCTTCCTTGTTCAATGCTGCATCTCCAACTTTTACCAAAGCCAATGCCAGACACACAGAAGTTGTTCAATAAACTCTGGTCAAATAAATGGATAAATACATACAGTGCTCAGTAATTTACAAAAAAAAAAAAAAAAGACGCACTAAGGACAAAAACATGAGAAAGATAAACAAAAACAATTATGAAATATCCCAAGATTTTCATCAAAAGAAATCATGACTTTTAAAAGATCCTCCTTGGAAAACTACATTTGCTTCATGGGTAAATTTTTTTAAATTATTTTTTAATCTAGAGTTTATCTTTAAGACTCATAATATAATGATGATTTTTTTCCTAGAAAAGTATGTCTGAGGTTTTCAAAAGAATGAAACAAAGACAGTATGGGCAGTGTTACAAGGGTGGTTGGAACTTTGGTCTGAGACACCTTGACATACTGGCTTTAAGGAGATGCTGCTGCAGCATTCCATGTGTAATAAAACAAGGTGTAGAAAACACACCTGACTACTACAGGAGCTAAGCTTAGGATTTTTTTTAAACTTGTAATTAGAGTCTCTTTATTTTTTCAAACTCAAAAAAAACACACTCTCTCTAATTACTCAATAAAAACAGCCAATTGTTGATTTCATCTGATTCATTTTTCCCTAATGTAAAATAAAACTAAGTGGACAATTAGATCGTTCTCTTCCCAAAGTTACTCTGTCTGTAAAATTACTTGGAAAATAAGAAACTATAAATAGATTTCCCATGTCTGTGTAACGTGTTTAACTTCTGATCATCTGGTTAAGACATAGTGTCTTACTGATCTGTAAATTTATTTCATCATTTTTATCATTTGTTTTCAATCAGTCACAAATATGTTTATAATGCTAGGAGCTTTTCATAATTGAACAACAAATATTTACAGAATAGCTACTATGTCCTGAATCTTATGTAACATAATAGAGATATAAATAAACGAAATAGTTTCCTTCCCTCTAGTCCATAGTCTCATGGTAGGACCTAGAAATTAGTGGTTAATAATACAGATTCTACCATAAGTAAGCATGACCCCTAATTAGCTGCATGATCTTAGAAAAATTACTTTAAATTTATTGGAATGTTTTAAAATTACTTGGTTTTCTCATCAGTATTATGGGGATAATAACAGCACTTATTTCACAGGGTAATTAAGTATATAGTATATTAGTAATAACATTCAGTTAATAACAATGATAAGGTAGAAAGTGAGGTAAATTGTTCTTGAAATGAGGCAAAATTTGAGCCAGTTATTAGAAGAAACGCAGAAACCTTTTTTTTTTTTTTTTTTTTTGCGGTACGCAGGCCTCTCACTGCTGTGGCCTCTCCCGCTGTGGAGCACAGGCTCCGGACGCACAGGCTCAGCGGCCACGGCTCACGGGTCCAGCCACTCCGCGGCATGTGGGATCTTCCCGGACCGTGGGAAGGAACCCGTGTCCCCTGCATCGGCAGGTGTACTCTCAACCACTGTGCCACCAGGGAAGCCCCCAGAAACCCTTTTAAGGAAAGAATTTTGTTTTCAATAGCACTTATATGGTTAATTAGTAGCATATATTTGATCCTCACCATGGTATAGAGAGCTTAATACAGGAGCTATATGAACTAAAAATAGTTAGCTTGCTTTGCAAGAGAAAATAATAGCAGGTTTTCATGAACTTTTGGCAGCTGGTGGAAAGGATGGGAGAACCTGGGAGGAAAGGAAATACGAATGATGGCCTAAGCAAGACGGCAGCAGTCAGGGATAGAAGAAAAATTTAGCTCATATACATTTTCTGTTATAAGTTTTAGAAAATAAATCTTTAAAAACTTTAGAACAGACCTGCCACTTAGTCCCCTTCAGGTGGACACAAGGCTCTATGGGCTGATGCACCCCGTCTCCCCAGACCTCATTGGGAGCTACTTCAGACCAGGAGAAAGGGGACAAAGGAGAAGCCCTATTGGCAAGATAAAGAACACTATAAAAGCCGTGTGGCTGACAGGGTCTTGGTGCTGCAGCCGGGTGTCAGGCCTGAGTCTCTGTGGCGGGAGAGCTGAGTTCAGGACACTGGACCACCAGAGACCTCCTGGCACCATGTAATATCAGTTGGCGAAAGGTCTCCCAGAGATCACCATCACAATGCTAAAACCCAGCTCCACTCAACGACCAGCAAATTACAGTGCTGGACACCACATGCCAAACAACTAACAAGACAGGAACACAAACCCACCCATTAGCAGAGAGGCTGCCTAAAATCATAAGTTCACAGACACCCCAAAACACACTACCAGACACGGTCCTGCCCACCAGGAAGACAAGATCCAGCCTCATCCACCAGCACACAGTCACCACTCCCCTCCACCAGGAACCCTACACAACCCACTGAACCAACCTTACTCACTGGAGGCAGACACCAAAAACAACAGGAACTACAAACCTGCAGCCTGCGAAAAGGAGACCCCAAACACAGTAAGTTAAGCAAAATGAGAAGACAAAGAAATACACAGCAGATGAAGGAGCAAAGTAAAAACCCACCAGACAAAACAAATGAAGAGAAAATAGGCGTCTACCTAAAAGAGAATTCACAGTAATGATAGTAAAGATGATCCAAAATCTTGGAAATAGAACAGAGAAAATACAAGAAACGTTTAACAAGGACCTGGAAGAACTAAAGAGCAAACAAACAATGATTAACACAATAAATGAAATTTAAAATTCTCTAGAAGGAATCAATAGCAGAATAACTGAGGCAGAAGAACGGATAAGTGACACAGAAGATAAAACAGTGGAAATAACTACCACAGAGCAAAATAAAGAAAAAAGAATGAAAAGAACTGAGGACAGTCTCAGAGACCTCTGGGACAACATTAAACGCACCAACACTCGAATTATAAGGGTCCCAGCAGAAGAAGAGAAAAAGAAAGGGACTGAGAAAATATTTGAAGAGATTATAGTTGAAAACTTCCCTAATATGGGAAAGGAAAGAGTCAATCAATCCCAGGAAGCACAGAGAGTCCCATACAGGATAAATCCAAGGAGAAACACACCAAGACACATATTAATTAAACCATTAAAAAATAAATACAAAGAAACAATATTAAAAGCAGCGAGGGAAAAGCAGCAAATAACACACAAGGGAATCCCCATAAGGTTAACAGCTGATCTTTCAGCAGAAGCTCTGCAAACCAGAAGGGGGTGGCAGGACATATTTAAAGTGATGAAAGGGAAAAAACCTACAACCAAGATTACTCTATCCAGCAAGGATCTCATTCAGATTTGATGGAGAAATTAAAACGTTTACAGACAAGTAAAAGCTAAGAGAATTCAGCACAACGAAACCAGCTTTACAACAAATGCTAAAGGAACTTCTCTAGGCAAGGAAACACAAGAGAAGGAAAAGACCTACAAAAACAGACCCAAAACAATTAAGAAAATGGTAATAGGAACATACATATTGATAATTACCTTAATGTAAATGAATTAACTGCTCCAACCAAAAGACATAGACTGGCTGAATGGATACAAAAACAAGACCCGTATATACGCTGTCTACAAGAAACCCACTTCAGACCTAGGGACACATACAGACTGAAAGTGAGGGGATGGAAAAAGATATTCCATGCAAATCAAAATCAAAAGAAAGCTGGAGTAGCAATTCTCATATCAGACAAAACAGACTTTAAAATAAAGACTATTACAAGAGACAAAGAAGGCCACTACATAATGATCAAGGGATCAATCCAAGACGAAGATATAACAATTGTAAATATTTATGTACCCAACCTAAGAGCACCTCAATACATAAGGCAAATGCTAATAGCTATAAAAGGGGAAATTGACAGTAACACATTCATAGTAGGGGCCTTTAACACCCCACTTTCACCAATGGACAGGTCATCCAAAATGAAAATACATAAGGAAACACAAGCTTTAAATGACACATTAAACAAGATGGCCTTAATTGATATTTATACAACATTCCATCCAAAAACAACAGAATACACTTTCATCTCAAATGCTCATGGAATATTCTCCAGGATAGATCATATCTTGGGTCACAAATCAAGCCTTGGAAAATTTAAGAAAATTGAAATTGTAACAAGTATCTTTTCCAACCACAATGCTATGAGACTAGATATCAATTACAGGAAAAAAAACTGTAAAAAATACAAACATATGGAGGCTAAACAATACACTACTAAATAACCAAGAGATCACTGAAAAAATCAAAGAGGAAGTCAAAAAATACCTAGAAACAAATGACAATGAAAACACAATGACCCAAAACCTATGGGATGCAGAAAAGCAGTTCTAAGAGGGAAGTTTATAGCAATACAATCCTCACCTCAAGAAACAAGAAACATCTCAAATAAACAACCTAAACTTACACCTAAAGCAATTAGAGAAAGAGGAACAAAAAAACCCCAAAGTTAGCAGAAGGAAATAAATCATAAAGATCAGATCAGAAATAAATGAAAAAGAAATGAAAGAAACAATAGCAAAGATCAATAAAACTAAAAGCTGGTTCTTTGAGAAGATAAACAAAATTGATAAATCATTAGCCAGATTCATCAAGAAAAAAAGGAAGAAGACTCATATCAAAGGAATTAGAAATGAAAAAGGAGAAGTAACAACTGACACTGCAGAAATACAAAGGATCATGAGAGATTACTACAAGCAACTATATGCCACTAAAATGGACAACCTGGAAGAAATGGACAAATTCTTAGAAAGGCACAACCTCCTGAGACTGAACCAGGAAGAAAGAGAAAATATAAACAGACCAATCACAAGCACTGAAATTGAACTGTGATTAAAAATCTGCCAACAAACAAAAGCCCAGGACCAGATGGCTTCACAGGCAAATTCTATTAAACATTTAGGAAGAGCTAACACCTATTCTTCTCAAACCCTTCCAAAATAGAGCAGAAGGAGAAATATTCCCAAATTCATTCTACAAGACCACCATCAACCTGACACCAAAATCAGACAAAGATGTCACAAAGAAAGAAAACTACAGGCCAATATCACTGATGAACACAGATGAAAAAATCCTCAACAAAATACTCACAAACAGAATCCAACAGCACATTAAAAGGATGATACAACATGATCAAGTGGGTTTTATAACAGGAATGCAAGGATTCTTCAACATACGCAAATCAATCAATGTGATAAACCATATTAACAAATTGAGGAATAAAAACCATATAATCATCTCTGGTGGGAAAATAAATTGATACAGCCACTATGGAGAACAGTATAGAGGTTCCTTAAAAAACTAAAAACAGAACTACCATATAACCCAGCAATCCCACTACTGGGCATATACCCTGGGAAAACCATAATTCAAAGAGTCATGTACCACAGTGTTCATTGCAGCTCTATTTACAATAGCCAGGACATGGAAGTAACCTAAGTGTCCATTGACAGATGAATGGAAGAAGATGTGGCACAAATATATAATGGAATATTACTCAGACATAAAAAGAAACGAAATTGAGTTATTTGTAGTGAGTTGGATGGACCTAGAGTCTGTCATACAGAGTAAAGTAAGTCAGAAAGAGAAAAACAAATACTGTATGCTAACATATATATATGGAATCTAAAAAAAAAAAAAAAAAAAGGTTATGAAGAACCTAGGGGCAGGATAGGAATACAGACACAGACGTAGAGAATGGACCCGAGGACACAGGGAGGGGGAAGCGTAAGTTGGGACGAAGTGAGAGTGTGGCATGGACATATATACACTACCAAATGTAAAATAGATACCTAGTGGGAAGCAGCCGCATAGCACAGGGAGATCAGCTCCGTGCTTTGTGACCACCTAGAGGGGTTGGATAGGCAGGGTGGGAGGGAGACGCAAGAGGGAGGGGATATGGGGATATATGTATATGTATAGCTGATTCACTTTGTTATACAGCAGAAACTAACACAACATTGTAAAGCAATTATACTCCAATAAAGATGTTAAAAAAAACTGTCAAATAAAAAAACTTTAGAACAATGATGCCTATTATACAATCAATGATTTGCCATGTGGTATCCTTTCTTACTCACTACAAATCTGCAAACCTATAAACTACAAATCTGCAAACCTTCTGGTGAAGAATATCAGCTCATTGATAAGTCTCTGAAAAAAAAAGTAAATGATAAAGGCAGATGTTAGAGAAGATGAGCCACATTTCCTTTCAAGAAATACATATTTATGGGCTTCCCTGGTGGCGCAGTGGTTGAGAGTCCGCCTGCCGATGCAAGGGACGCGGGTTCGTGCCCCGGTCCAGGAAGATCCCACATGCTGCAGAGCAGCTGGGCCCATGAGCCATGGCCGCTGAGCCTGGGCGACCGGAGCCTGTGCTCCCAAATGGGACAGGCCACAACAGTGAGAGGCCTGCATACCACAAAAAAAAAAAAAAAGAAATACATATTTATGAAAGACAATCCATGAAAGGAGGTGAAGATGTGCGTATTACACATTTGTCAAATCATCTAATATCAGGCACCAATAGCCTATGAATATAGGGAATAACCTTTGTTTCTCCTTTTTTTTTTTTTTTTTTTTGCGGTACACGGGCCTCTCACTGTTGTGGCCTCTCCCGTTGCGGAGCACAGGCTCCAGACGTGCAGGCTCAGCGGCCATGGATCACGGGCCCAGCCGCTGCGCGACATGTGGGATCTTCCCGGACCGGGGCACGAACCCGCGTTCCCTGCATCGGCAGGCGGACTCTCAACCACTGCGCCACCAGGGAAGCCCCTAGAACCTTTGTTTCTTAACGTTACAAATTAAAGTACCACTAATTTGAGAAAATGATTACTGGTATAAGTACTATCAATTCTGATGTCCATTTCATCAAAATTATGCAATCCATAGGCATAAAGTTGTTCACAATGCTTCCTTTTTATTTTTTTATTGTATGTGGGATCTGGAGACGTGTCCTCTCTTTCATTTCTGATATTGGTCATTTGTGTTTTCTCTTTTCGTCTTGATCAGTTTGGCTAAGGCTTATACATTGTATTGATCTTTTCAAAGAATCAGTTTATGGTTTCATTGATTTTTTTCTCTATTTTGTTCTGATTATTTTCACCTAGATCACAGTGGTTTCCTGAATGACGAACAGCTGACCCAATAAGATCAATAAAACATGATGAGAATTTTGTCACTGCATTTATGTAGGCTAAGGCTAATTCCACCATCTTGTTACCATATGCAAAACTTAGTTTGGGCACAAAATCAATACTCAGAAGCAGACAGACCTTAGAAACAGAAAATCTGGATCCTGGTATATCCTTTGAGTCTCAATCAAACTGAGCTTATAATCTCCCTTTCGACTATTTTTGTTACATGAGCTAATAAATTCTTTTTGATTAAGGCATTTTGGTTTGTGTGTGTGTGTGTGTGTGTGTGGGTCTGTGCGCAGGTGTGTGTGTGTGTGTGTGTGTGTGACATACAATCTAAAGAATCCTAACTGATAAAACAACCTTTGCAACTTTAGATATGAAACAAGTCTAGTAATCATTTTAAAAAAAGAATATCTGCAATAACAACAGGCATCTAAGTCTTTTGTCAGGTGGTCGACTAAGGTGACACATGAATGCTGCCTATCCACTTGATCTTCCTTCAACATACATACACTCATACTCTCCAAACATTTAAAAAAAACAACTTGCCAAATTGTTTTCTAATTTAAAATACCTATATAAACTCAAGAGCAAAAAATAATAAAGGAAAATTTCAAGTTATGAGAGGTAGACAACATGGCCATAATGATGAATTTAAGAGGTCCAAAAGCAGATATGCTCTCAGTATGATTGGGGCTGAACTTTAATGCCCAGAGAAGAAATAACAATAATAATTAACAGTTATATAACATTTATTATATTACACACTGTTCTAAGCAATTTACATACATCAGATTATTTAATCCTCACACAAATCTATGAGGTATGTACTATTATTATGCCTCATTTTTTAAGAAACTGGAGCAGAGAAAGGTAAAGTAGCTTACTTACGGTTAGCTGGTAAATGTTATAAAAAGAAAGAAGAAAAACTCTGCCCAATCTGTGAACAAGGCTAGAAAATCTCTACTTCACTAGTCTAGGGGTATAGCAAGAAGCAATTGGCCTAATGGAGCTATAAGTAGAAACAAATTCCAACAGCAACCTCACCAAGAAATAAAATCAGAATCCTTAGCCTGCCCTGAATAAGGGTGAGTAGTAAGGTGCAGAAACCCTGAGCTGAAAGAATAATATAGAGTAGAGACAGCAGAAACTATAAAACCTCATCTGTTAGGAGAGTTTTCACAGTTCAAGGTATGCTGGGACTCCCAAGAGAGATAACTTTCGTAGAAAATGAACCAAAGGCAAAAGTTAAAATACATGAAAAAGTCTATCACCAAGAAATATAATCCACAGACTCAACAAAAGGAAGAATTCATACCTGAGAAACTAGAGATAATAGAGCAATCTTAAAATGACTTTAAATAAGTATCTTTAAATTGTTCAAAAAAGATAAAAGTATCGTTCATTTTTCTGGCACGTCCAACGTGCCCTTCATCATGCTCTACATGATATGCTCAATTAAATTTAACAGCTGTATGAGGTAAATAGGCAATGTTGTCTCTAACTTAGTGTGAGGAAAATGAGAGCCTAAATAAGTAGTCCAGGGTCATATATTTAGTAGATGAAGAAGCCAGGATTCAATTCAGTCCAGGGGCTATTTTTGACAAGAGGGGCATTTAAAGATCCTAACTGAATCCAAAATACATCACTACCATAGAGTATTAAATGGTCTAAAGCTATCCAATCTATTTAATTCAATTTATCATTTAATTAATGTGCATCCACTTCAGGTTAGAACTCTGCGGACATATTGATAAGAGAATGTAGTTGCACTTAGGACTCAGTTCAAGACAAAGACAGAAAGAAGACATGATAAATTTAGAAGTGGCACAGAGTATGATAAACAAATTAGTGAACACTTCTGAATTAAATTTACAACTTAAACTCATTCAGGGCACAGATTCTTAAAAGGAGGTGGTTGTCTAGGAGAGGAAGAAGATGTTTGTGGTAGAAGACATAAATGGTAATGTCTGCTGTGAGCCACTGTGTGAGACCAAGAAAGAAAGAATAAAACTCACTTCTTGATTGTTCAGAATGGTGAAGCTAAAACCAAACCATGTCAACTATAAAAAGTGTCTCAATACAAGATGACCAATTCTCAGAAACCAATCTTACCTTAAAGTAGAAGGTGTATACACAAAAATATGGGTATACTGGAGTTTAAAAAAAAAAAAAAAAGGTCCCATAGAGGGAGACACGGAGTACAAAGGGCATTCAGATTCAGTGGAAGAAGTTGGGCACCATCTTAGTGTCCTTTCTCATTGTGGCACCTAGAATATTTTCATAATCAACCAAATTTTTTGGCAAACTGGAATAAGTTATGAATGACTTGAAACCCAGGATGAGGCAGCTTGGAAGCAGGTAACAATCAGCAAAGAGTTCCAGCTTCCTCAGGTACCACTCCGAGAACTAAAGGGATTGTCATCTCAAGATACATAGTTTCAGACGCTCTAGTCCTAGAGTCCAAAATAACTTATAATTCATAGTGCATAATGAAATTTTGGGGATATTATTTTTATCTTTTATTTCAGGGAGATAATTTCTATATACCTGTTTTCTTCCACAGGAAAGGAGATCAGTGACTGTAATGCTCTGTCTTTGGTACATTATTCATTCTGCTCCAGGGGAGGTAGAGTGAACTATCTGATGGATGAATTTGGGCAGAATAAACTAGGTGACCTTTTGTCCTCGTTGGGTTTGCCTTTCATCTTCTCTCAGCTGTTCCCCCAGGAGAGACTCTAACACATAGCAAAAGCCACCCCAAAAGCTCTTCCACGTCTGTATGGATAAGTCTGTATAAACAAGCACTCCTGTCCACGGATACAAGCTGTGTCCTCAAATCTCTTTATCTGAAATAATAATTGTATTTTGATAATCCATTTTCTATGTGATAATATTTCTCAAATGAATCAGAACACAAGTATAAAAGAAGGGAGATATTTATTATGCTTTCTCTATGTCAACACTATGTGATAGAACATTTTGCAATGGTAGAAATGTTCTATAATCTATGCTGTCCTATATGGTAGCCATGTGTGGTACGGAGCACATGAAATGTGGCTAGTGCAACTAAAGAACAAAAATTTTTTAACTGTGTTTAGTTTCAAATTTAAACTCAAGCAGCCACACGTGGCCAATGGCTACTCTATGAGACAGCAAACCTTAGATCCTAATGCCTTTTACTTTCTTGTGTTTTCTTTCCCTCTTTGAATCAGAGGGAATATATGTAGCAGTTTATAGGGCTGACTAAATAAGAAATGTGTTTACACACGAATTCTATCTTGACTTAAACATCAGTGAGTGTATCATGAAAGAGTGGGGGTAGGCGAGGAACTGTTAATAAAAATGTATGGGACCACCAAGGACAGAGGGAATGACAGTATCTAGAAAGATCCAGACAGACTTCCTAGAGGTGTGTCATTGAAGGTAAAAACTGAGTAGTCCACATTTGGATACTAGATAATAGAGCTCTCGCTATGAATCTCTATGAGGATAAGACACGTACTGCCTACTTTATAACTTTGCCCAGGGTTTTAGTCAGTTTGGTTTAAGAAACCAATACAGATAGGCTGTCATCAGTAGAAAGAGATGTTACTGAAATAAAACCTAGGTATCTATGTCTGTTCTATAAAGACCATATCTGTCTTAATTATTACTCTTTCCTGGGTGTTAGTGATACAGTAATATATGGATGGAAACATGACTGATACCCTGCAAGAACAGGAAGTTCAGAAGGGTCTCTCTAGCAGCTAGAACCTGAACTACAAGTTGATGAACCTGTTCAACTCTGTTGGTCTGTCAAGAGCCTCAGGGCTTTTCTCATCTTAGCTTCCCTCTGTACAACTGCTCCATTCTTTTCCTTCCACAGGCCAACTTCCTTTACTTGAACATGGTCTGACTCCACTCTACATGGTCTCTGATCTCCCAGTTCAAGGGCTCCAGGATAAACATTTAGAGTGTCTGTGCTCCAATTACACATTTGTCTCATTGGTTTAGTTTAAGCCAAGTGCCCCAAAAGGGGCAAGGCAGACAAATTACTGCTATAAATACCACCCTTAGGATTAGATTTGATAATGTGATTAAGCAGAAGTGAATGAAAATGAAGTATATTGAGGGGGTTCCATTCACATTATTCCATACACAACATTACTAGGGGTTCCATACACAGTATTCATTTAATCCTCAAAAAAAAAACCCTCGAAGTTCACTTATATTATTTATTTCCTACAGATGAGAAAACTGAAGTTCAGAGAAGCTAAGGAATACCCAAGATATTAGGAGTACCAATAGCAAGTCCTTTTTGCACTAAAACATTCTTCTTCTGCCTTCAATTATGTTTTAAATATTCCTCAGCAGAATTTTGTATGAGGTAGGAAGTAGGACTATTCTGACACATATCATGACTTCTTGCCTGGGTCTCCTCTGAACTCTAAGTTCTTATACTGATTCCTTATGCAACAAGTCGGCCTGTGTGTGTGTGTGTGTGTGTGTGGTGTGTGTGTGTGTGTGTGTGTGTGTGTGTGTATGTTGCTTTCACTATACTGAGTGTGCTTTTAAAATGGAAGGACTTAGAACCTTTTTTCAGCTCTTCACGGAGATTTATCCTTTATGGTGCTAACCCTAGAAAAGTAAATGTGCATTTTCAAAGTTCAGATATTTTGGGGATATATGTATATGTATAGCTGATTCACTTTGTTATAAAGCAGAAACTAACACACCATTGTAAAGCAATTATACTCCAAAAAGATGTTAAAAAAAAAAGAAAGAAAAAAAAAAACCTATGCACTAACACACCAGAGCACTAACATGAACAGTGACAATCCCAGTAAATTATTAGCATAGTGAAGGCTTTTCAGACACTTTCACCAGCCTCACAATTAGTCACGCTTTTGCAGCCTTCAGCCCAGGACTCACATGACCTCCTTTTAGATGTATGTTTTTGAGGTCAATCACCTCCAAAAAAAAGTTCAGATATTTCTAAAGTTAGATGTCAGTCTACAGCCATACCACCCTGAATGTGCCCAATCTCAACTAAAGGTAGATTTCTGGTCAAGAGCATTGTGTTTTGTACCTTTTAGTACAAAAAGATACAAACTCCCACTTACAATGTAAGTAAGTTCTGGGGATGTAATGTACAGCATGGTGACTAGAGGTAACAATACGGTATTGTATATTTGAAAGTTGCTAAGAGAGTAGATCTTAAAAGTTCTCATCAAAAGAAAGTAATTTATAATTATGTGTGGCTATGGATATTAACTAAACTTATTGTGGTAATCATTTTGCAATATATACTTATATCAAATCATTATGTTGCATGCTTAAAACTAATGCAATGTTATAGGTCAATTATATCTCCATATATATACATATATATGTATATATATGTGACATATATTCAAAAAGCATCTTTCTCATTAGGAAAAAAACTGAATAAAATACATGGATATAAAATAAAAAATACATGGATAATTTTTTTAAAAGAGCATTGTCATTTGACCAAATCTCTTATAACTTGTTTGTCCTTGAAAGACAGAGGGGATGGGTAGTCAATGCTACATGTTTTTTATTTTCATGAAATGTTTGTGGAGGGTGGAGTGGGCACTGCCCAAAAATTCACAGCCTCTGAGTGTGCAGATAAGCACCAGAGCAGAAATGGCTTTAACAGACTTCAGAGGAAAGGAGCCATTGCTAATGGGGAAAAAAAATCAACCATACATACAAAACCATCCCCTTCTCGGGGGTTTGTATAGACCCATGTTTACTACCATTTTAGTATTTGTGTTTCAAATTTTTTGTTTTTATTTTTTGAAGGGTCTCAAAATGTTCATAACAATAGATAACATGTGATAGACATTCACTGTGTTATAAGCACCATGCCAAGCACTTCAGATGCATCATACCAATCTTTACAACAACCTTATTAGCCAAGTATAAATATTCCCAGTTTGTATCTGAGGAAACTGAGGCTCAGAGGAATAAAATTACTTGCCCTGAATCACCAGATAGTAAGTGGCAAAGTAAGGAGCCCTAGAGCCTGAATCTATAGCTAATGTTCTTAATTACTGTATTCCTGTACTGCCTTCTTTAACTTTAGGCCTCAGTTAGCACAAAGTATCCACCCTATATTTAATCAAAACAGAGAAAGGTTTGCTGGGCTTTTTCTCTGTCACAGGATTTTCATTTATCTTTGCCAAGTCTCCCAACATATAGTTATCTAAGTTTCATAGCTCAGCTCAGGTCTAGCTAAACATTTTGAATATCCCTACCTTCATCGCCTGCCATGCCCCCCTAAATTTTTGACCATCTATCTCACCACAGTAATTGTTTATAATAGTAGAAAAGTGGCCATCATTATGATTATTTAAATAAATCATGGTTCATCCATAAGATACATATGTAGCTACTAAAGAGCATGTTATAGAAGAATATCTACTGAAACGGAAACTATTTCCCACTATGCTTAAAAGTAATAAAATAAAATATTCTCTATTACTCCTTTAGGTAAAGAAATATACACAACTGTTAACACTGGTTACTTTTATCTAGTAGAATTACACATGTGTGTTTATTTTTGCTTGACATTTTCTACAGAGAGTTTATATTGCTTCTGTGACAAGAAAAAGTTATAAATTTTAAAAAATCATGGAAAATTTTCAATATTAAACTCAATTCCACTGCTTTTACTAAATCTTTGGCAGGCAGCTGTGATCCTTCTCTAATCAAAACGCCTATAGCACCTGGTACCTCTGCTACGAATGTGGCATGTATACTGACTTGCTTTATGATTACTTTGTATATAAGTTTAACTCTACAAAATAGTAACTAGGATTTAGAAGAACAAAGAAGAACATGTACGTGCTGTTCCTAGCCCCAAAGCCAGAGTACTGAAAATTCAGCTAGAAATTACAGCTCAAGGTTTTCTATTTCCTGGTTAACCTCACACATTTACTAACCCTTACCTATCACATAATTCATTCACATAATTACTAAATATATATATATATATTTATGATATATATATATATGTCACATAGATCTAAAGAAAAGGAATGCTTAGAGCACTTATTGTATATCTGGACTCTTCAGAGACCTGGAGACTCTTTCTCCAACAATTCTACATTTACCTGGGGAATATCTTGGACTTCCCCTAAGATTCAGTTTGGAAAAGGTGTTTGTCACCTGTAACCTGAAAAATGTTTTTGAAAATACTAGACTGTAGACATAATTCAAAGAATGGAAAATATAAAATTTCATATGGGGGGGAGTGGAGGTGGGGAATGGAGAGCTGAATGTGGAGGTTAAGATACTGTCCTGAGTCATCTCCTAACAATATCATAGAAATTTCACTGGCATGAGTTCAAGCCACCAAATACTGAATTCCTAGCACACTTCTTAATTCCTAGAATGCTTGATATATTTTGGTATTTAATTTGCTGACAAAACTACTGAAAGTTATTTTGTATATTCTACAAAGTGCCACGTATACACTAGCGGCTGATGACAACTAGCGAGCAAAACATTCATAGTTCTTGATCTCCTGAAGCTTACAGTGTAATGAAAAACGGTATGAATTGAATGAGCACATACGTAAGTGTACAATTTCAAATACTACAAATGAGAAGTACGTGGTACAATAAAAAGAGATTTGACCTAATTCAGAGCACACAGAAAGCTTCCTTGAGGAATTGAAAAGTGAGTCAATATATGGAAAACTAAGAGGAATTCATTATACAAAAAGAGAAGAAAAAGGAATTCCAGGTGATGAAAATAGCATAGGGAAAGACCCAATGGCAAGTAGAAGCAAAAGTTTAAGGGACAGAAGGAGGCAGCACAGCTGCAGGAGAAAGAACAAGGGGGAAATGGAATGAGCAAATGCAGGAGAGGAGGCAGCACTGTAGGACAAGCAGAGGGTTTAGTCTTACTCTTAAGCACAATGGAAGCAACTGATGGCTTTTAATAAGAAGGTGATATGATCAGCTTTTCCTTTCAAAGGAGCATTCTTGCTGCTGAGTGAGAACAGATTGGAGGGAGACAAGGAGAGATACTGATAATCAATTTAGGAGGCCATTGTAAAGTTCCAGGTGAGAAATGATACCTTGATTAGAGTGGTGGTAGAAATGGAGCAAAATGGAAGGATTCTAGAAATATTTAAGAGGTCAACTAATCGGACATGGTGATGATATGTGAGGGTTATGAAGAGAAAGGTGTAATAGGATTCCGACTTGGGGAAGATAGAGGATACTGGATGAAAAACAAGATTAAGGAAGTCTTAAGGGTCATAAATTTGGGTTTAGACATGTTTATCTGAGGTGCTTTTGAGGCATTCAAGATAAGCTATCTAATATATCTGGAGCTCATAGAAAGCTAGAGATATAAATTTGAGTCACTGGTGTATAGGCAGTACTTCAACCTAATGACCTGAATGAAATACTCTAGAAAGGGTTATCAAGTAACAGGAGAAAGGAGAGAGCCCAGACTGAACCATGAAGAACTCCAATAAAATGACTAGAAGTGGATGAGCCTGAAAACAAGAGAGAAAATAAGAACTGAAAAGAAACAGAAAACCAGGAGACAATAGTATCATAGAAACCAATGGGAAATGAGTGTTTCAAGGAGTAGTTGACAGCGTCAAATGCCACTGAGAAGTAAGGAAAATGAAGCCTGAAAGTGTTAAACTGGAATACAGCATCATCAGAGCTCATTATTGTCTTAAATAAGAGCTGTTTGGGTGAAATGATGGAGGCTGAAGTGAGATTTTAGTGAATAAGGAGTGAACAGAGGAAGAGTAAATGAAATAAAAGTTGTAGGAAACATTCTAAGAAATTGCATATACAAATGAAAGAAGGAATAATCTATAATATAGAGAATAATATAAAGAAAATATAAATATATGAAGAATAATATTTCACTACAATATGACTTTTTAAAAGGCAGGGATCTTTATCTCTTCTGCTCATAGATATATCCCTAGGGCCTAGAATATTGCCTGGCTCATAATAGATAATAAATAGTAAGAGAAAGATGTGAATCTGTCCTTAAGAGCTGAAATAGGAAGGCATCCAAAGCACATTTGGAAGGATTAGCCTCATAGAGGAAGAGGAAAAACTCCTACAATAAAAAGGAAAAATGACAGTGTGGGGGCAGATCTATGAATATTTCTATGCTTTCCAGTTCACAGCTTCTATTTTCTCAAGTAAGGTTGGGGTTCAGATTGAGGTGAAGGAAAAACAGGAAGTTAGATAAAAGGAGAGAATGTCTGCAATTGTCATTGGTGAGTGTGTGAGAAATACATAGTACAATAGAAGGGTCATGGGGAAGGTCTCTGAGGTTGGGGATCATGAGTTTATGATGGAACCCATCTCTACTTCTGTGACCTTCTCCAGCAGAACTCGAATGCTTGTAAGCAGACAGACATGGAGACCAAAGATGGTTTGCTTGTGTCATGGTTGGAGCTGGACCATACAGCGTAATAAAAAGATACATTTCAAATTTCTTTTGGAATTATTCAGAAAACTCTTTGTTTGTCACTTTGTCACTGTCCAAAAGTGGTAACTAAATGATTGTGACTAAATATATAAATAGGCATGAAATAGTTAAATTGGATAACAACACCAGCTGCTATAGCTAAGAGGACTTCTAATCAGGGAGGAGATAAATTAAACAAATACAAATAGGGCTTTCTAGAAATGGAGGAGATTCTTTCAAGCAATACACAGCCAGAACAACAATAACAACAAAAAAATGTCCCAGTATAAAGTTCCAAAAGCCTGAACATCTTCTTTCACAGATAAAGGAATTTCTCATAAGAAATAAGGCATTTGATAATAGAGGTGTTTGCACATCAACCCAAATGGTTAAAATTTTTCTATTATTCTATTGTCTCTCTAAGTTGTTTTTCTGATAATAGACTCCATGGGATATAAATAAGACTTTTATTTAAGTAAAAATTGATTCTGTGACTAAGTAAATTAGAAAACTGATTTAAACAGAGTTAGGACTTTTGTACTACAGTACCTTTCGTATAGAAACATATGGCATGAATGTATAAAGTTTGATTATAGCATACAGATTTCCCAAGATTATTTGAGTAGGAGAGCAGTTTTATGAGAAGTAACTTATGATTACTGTAAAACAGTGCTCTAAAAAAAAGAAACTCCACATGGCAGTTCATTATGGTGGTAATTGGACTATTCTTTTTTTCTTTTTTTACTTCTGTATGACCTAATTTCCTCGTGCTATAACTGAAATAAGACTTTCTTAAGTGTGGCCCCAGATTACCTGTATCAGCATCTTATTGCTCTTGGTTAAAATTGCAGAATTTTGCGCCTTAACTCAGATCTAAAGAATCTCTGAGGTAGAGACCAGGAATCTACTTTTAAACAAGTGTCCAATTATCACATGTTAACATTTGAGAACTGACGATTTAAGTCTACTTCCTCTTTCCAGTCGTTATCACCTGTATAATAAACTTTCAAATACATTTGGAGACTGATACGAAGTCTCTTCCTTTTACCAAAACCTGAATTTTACAGGGTACCTGTGACCCTGCACTCTTATATTAGCATCTGGCAAGAGATTCCTTCTTTATGTTCTCCTTCTCCTGTTTGTTTTTAATTCTTTGCTGGTAATATGAATTTGCTAGTAGAATTTGCTAGAAACTTTTTGTAAAAAAACTTTCCTTCTAATGGTAAACAATACAATCTATGTTCATACCAGTAAAGAAGAGAGATAACAAATTATCTAAAAGATTGTATCTAGTCAAAAATCTAGACTGTCTTATTTGATAATAAACAAACAAATGAACAACTTTTAAAATTCTTCCTCAGATAAGGAATAAAAATTACTAAATTAACCAATATATGACATAAATTGCTCACTTTGGTTTGCCTGTATAAACAGAGTTATAACGGGATTAACTTTCAGAGTTCTCTACTAACCAAGACATTCAGTGAATGAGATGTTCTAGTTGACCAAAATTCTCACCAATGGAGAGAAATATTTAAAATGTCATAATTTAAAATATCATAAAATACATTTCACATTAATATTGCATTAAAATCCAATGAATCTTAATGGTTCAGGGTATATATAATTCAAGCTATTTTATGGATACTAGTTAAGTTCTTCCATTATTTTTGCATTTTTAATTTGTTTCATAAATCTGGTAATCTCTGGCAAAAATCTAGACTAAGCAAAATGAAAAATCAACATAATTTGGATTTTTGTTCTTATTTTGCCACTAAAAGACAAATCCTTAATCTTCCCTGTCTCAATTTCTATAACTATAAAATGGAATGGTTGAATTAGGGTAGACTGAAGTCCCCCTCTCATTCTAAAGCTCTAATTTCTCTAGGTTATTGCTTTGCACGTGTGCAAGTGCACACACCACACACAGAATTTAAACGTGCTAGATTGGAAAGCACTGCATATGTATGATGCCGTCCTCCAAAGACATAAAGGATAGTAACCATTAAATTTATCTGTGGATGTTAAAATTCTTGCCTCCCATCAGTAATAAAATAGATGTTGCTTTTCCTTCCATTGACTTTATTCAAGTGTTAAACTAACCTTAAAAAAACACAAACATAATTTATTCCATAGAAAGGATGACAACTTGCTTTCAAATGTGTACTTCCATCACTTTTAAATTTTGTTTAATTAGGGTGAGGGGTGCACATTGGAAACGTTTTAATGGTACTGATTATTACTTGGAATGCAGCATTTTGATAGAAGTCATCATAACTACAAGTCTACACAACTTGTATCAATAGTTGCAGCCATGCAGGAGCCACAGCTCCGATGTTATGTCTCTCGTCACTAGCATGTGCCATTGTGAGCCAGGCCGCGGCACAAGGCCTGTCTGCTTCCTCACAATAGTTCTCGCTCCCTGGGGAAAACAAAGGCAGACAGCAGCTTTCCTCCTCTTTTCAACAGACACTCAGAGGGTCTGTTCCTTATTATCTTTGGAAGAAAGGACACAGGTTTCCACAAGCAACTTGAGCTGGTATCAGTTCTGAGATCAGAGAAGATGAGGTAGGTCCTTGAGACTCTTCTGCAAGACAAACTTTATTGTTGTTGCTGCTGATAAAAGTAAGATTCGCAAACATTCAGCAACTCTGAGGAGATTCATTTTTACTTACTAACATCTTTATGATCATCTCTTTTGTGGAGAAAAAGAGGCTTAAGTGGAGAAGGTAGGAGCCACTAGATAGGAGGAATAGTCATAATAAAAGAGAGAGAGGAAGAAAGATGAGATCGAGAGAGAAAGGAAACTTCCTGGACCCCACAAAGAGTTACAATCTGAAAGACATCCCTTTACCTCCAGCACACAGTGTGGGTCCACATTTACCATAGGAGATTTTCTTAATTGCATCAGTCAATTGACTTCTATGAAGCAATCACAGTCATTTTTTTTTTTAAAGAAAAGGACAACATGGCATAAAAAAAGGAGTTTTGGACTGGACTCTGGGAGGCGTGGGTTCTAATCCTAGGTCTGATACTACATAGCTGTGTGATGTTAGGAATATTGCTTTAACATCTCTGCCCCTTAGCCTCCTTGTCTTAAGATTAAGACATTCCATTCAGATTATCTCTAAAGTCTCTAAAAGTAAGAAAATTTAGCTCTAAAATCCACTGAGCTTATTTTCTTTCTTTGGTCTAATGGAGTTGTAAATTTTTAACATTTTAAGTTAACACAAATTTATTCATGTAAATTAGAAGCCCCTCAATTTACTTACACTTTCCAACCAAATATTGATGCATTTAAAGAGAAAAACTGTATTTCAGCAAGGCCACCTAGGAGCAAGAATAAAAACCAGCTGTAGCACAATACTCTCAAGGACTGCCCTTGGTAAAAGTTCTGAATGTGTCTGTTCATGATGAAAACCTAAGGGAAAAATGAAATGTTATATTTCCCTTTCATTGGATGGAAACTAATAATACATAGAATAAAATAAGGCACCAACCCAGAGGCTTTCTTCTTTTTTAACTAGAGCATCTGTGTGGACACTGTGGAGCCATCAAGACTGAATTCCCTAAATCCATTAGGAAAATGCTATTTTGTCCTGAGTGACAGAGCAGTAAGTAGAAAAGAGTAACTGACACAAAGAGGGTAAATTGTGCTGAGAACAGAAACATGCGATCATTGACAGCCCTTGGACAAAATCCCTTGGCCAATTACACTTCCTAAGTACCAGTCCAGAATCTATCCTAGTTTAAGCCTCTGCCAATGGCATGTTTATTGCATGGAATCAACCCCAGCTTGTATTTATCTCCTAATTTTTTAAAACCAAAATAAAAATTTACCAGCATTATTATAAAACAAGATTCAGGTTTACTGTGGAGCCTAGAGGGCTGATAAGTGTGGCTGAAGCTATACCTAGAGATGTAGAGATCCTGGAAATCCTTCTTCTGGTTGAATCGCAGAGCTTCTCCTAAGATAAGAGCCACCAGCCCACCCTCTCCTAAAAGAGTCTCATCAGGACATTGGATTCAGTCCCCTCATATATACTCAAAGCCAAATTCTGTCTCTTTGCTCTCTGGAACAGAAATGACCTTATTTTTCCTATACATAGCTCAAACATTACTTTTTGGAATTTAAAAATCACTCACCACATACCTACAGTTTAACTTCCTTATCATTGGAAAGCCCTCTGGCTCACTTATTCACTCAACCAACCATCCTTCCATTTACCACATAAATGTCCATGTTGTCTTGTTGGGGATTTGGGAGCCTACATCATCGCATTTCTTCTTCAAATTCTACGCTGGTTTGTAAACAGGTACAGCAATCATTGGGGGGTAAAATATGATATTATGTTTGTTGAAGGCAAGATAGAGGTGAAAAATCTGGCTTGAACCCAAGAAAGTTAGATATCTTAATCTTTGCTCCCTAAATTGAACTCACTTAACCAGTTACAGGCAAAGATGCAGAATTCCAGTCTTCTATTGCATGGAGAGGGATGTAAATTGTGCTTAGACTGTTTAACTATTTATCACAATTATACACACCTTGTAGAAACGTACCCCCACCATTACCTAAATAAAACTGAATTTAATTATTCCTCTTTTATTCTTCTCTAGGTTAGATTGCCTTGTGTCTTTTATTGTTTTAAGTCATGATAGCAAGTATTAAAGAGTCATCCTGAAAAAAACAGAAAGGATATTTAGAAAATAATATTAGCACTTGCACAAGCAGGTGAGAATGAGATTTACTAGCCACAGAGCTGTTACCAGGTTCACAGTTCAAGAAAAGACCCAGAAATGTGTGTGTGTGTGTGTGTGTGTGTGTGTGTGTGTGTGTGTGTGTGTGTGTGTTGGGTGGGGGTGGGGTTGGCTGGGAGTGAACAAAGCTATGTTTGAAGCTAAAGCTGTTTCAACTTTGTGTTATGGCTTTCTGGAAACATGCCAAATGTTCAAGTGTCTTAAAAAAAAAAAACACTAGATTTCCTGGTAGACCAAAAAATAATTAAGAAAGTCTGAGTAATACTAGAAATTGGGCTTTGCTCACCATTTACAACATAATCCCAATGATATGCTGAGAAAACAATAAAGTGATACATCAAAACCCTGTGAGAATGTTTGTTTAAAAAAATATACTATTTAAGATCCTTTTTGTTATCAAACCTATAGTTATGCAGAGCTTTTAACTCAAGTTGTTTCTATGTCTATTATTTCTCTTTATTACCACAATACCCAATAAGATACGGGGGCAGTGGGGCAAAACTGTAATTTTTCTCAATTTCTATTTCCTTCCTTTTTAGTAATAGGACCTTCTATTTTTAGCTGGACTTATAGTAGTCTTTAAAAAAAGATCACATTTTCTATGTTCCCTTGAGCTAGATATGTCCATGTCACTAATGCCTGACCAATGTATTATGTACAATTTCTGGCAAGTGTCCTTAAGAGCCATGATCTAGCCCTTATTCTCCCCTTCCTCCTTCTTGCTGGCTGAAATGCAAATGAAATGGCTGGTATTCAAGCAGCCATCTTACCTATGACATGAACTTAGGATCAAAAATTACACAAGACAGAGTCAGGAAATAGAAGACGACTTAGCCCCTGATATGCAGCCATTTTAAAACTTGGAACTGCTTATCTCTGGGCTTTTGCATGAGAGGTAAATAAACCTCTTATTTGAGCCATTTGTATGTGTCTGTTTTCTCTCAGTTATAACCACATCTAATTCTAATATAGGTAAGAAGAGAATTCACAGTTCCTACTAAGGGGACAGACATGTTTCAAAAGTAAAATTTAGGGATTTTTAGCAGGATAATACAATGTAAAAAGTGTACATTATGTAACATATCAATGGGATGTGGAGCAGCAACCTATAATCAAATTCACTAACATTTTTTGCAGCAACAAATCAAATACACTAAATGGGATAAGTAAAGCTCTAAATACCTTCTCATCAGTTTATGCCCAATTTTACCAATAAATCAGTACAGGTCTGGTTAACTTTTACCATCAAATTAGCAACAAAATCCTCTTGATTTTTTAGAGACTTGAGACTTCAGTATTGTGGCAAAAAGATCATATACCTATATCACCTCCTTTTTACAGGTAAGGGAGCTACAGTGTAAGAGATTAAATAATTTGCTTAATGCTTCATGGTGAGATAGATGTTAGAGTTGCGATTTCCTGGCTCCACTGAGGGTCCTTTTCATTACATAATAACATTTCCATTTTTTTCCAAAGTCTTCACTGATTTATTCATTCATTCTAAAAAATATTGACTGAACATAAGCCATGTGCAAGGCTTATACTCCAGGAAGTATACTCTGGGATGTATCTTAAGCCATGCTTCGCATCAAAGGTATGTATACTCGGTTGCTACAAAGCCACATTATAAATATGGAACATATGTTCATATAAAGACTTGTACATGAGTGTTCATAGAAGCATTATTTGTAATATCCTCGAACTGCAACCCAAATATCTATCATTAGAATGTCTATCATTCCATTATATGGTATATCCATAAAATGGAATAATACTCAGCAATAAAAAGGAATAAATTATACATGCTATAATATGGATGTATGAACCATTATATAGAGTAAAAAAAAGAGAGAAAAGAGCAAATACTCTTTGATTCTACTTATATAAAATTTTAGAAATACTAACAAATCTATAGAGAAAGAAGATAAGTGGTTGCTTGTGGGGAGAGGTACAGAGAAGGGGAGAAGGGAGGAGTTACAAAGGGCCACAGGAAGCTTTTGAGTGACGAATATATTCATTGTCTTGACTGTGGTGATGGTTTCACTAATATGTATGTCAAAACTTATTGAATTGTACACTTTCAATATGTGCAGTTAATTATTTCCCAACTATACATCAATAAATCTGTTTTTAAAATATGGAACATCTTCCTGGACTGTGAGGTTTTTTTTTTACCAGGAGGTTTGAAAGAAAAACTCAAGGACTTAGACTTTCTTTGTATTAAAACAACATAAATACTATAATGTATAAAGTAATATTGAATCACTTCTCAAGGTAAAAACTCTAGATGTCAAAATTTAATGCTTACGGTGGGCTAGGTCGAGCTAACTCTTTAAGATACCCCAGAATCTGGTTATTTTCACTCTTCTCTGAAGTTAGAAGACTTTGGTGGTGAAGTTTGAAGTTCTGCCAAGGGGTTTACAAGGTCATACACCAGATGTAAAAAGTCCCCCAATACCTATAACATACCCCTGGCTCCAAGTTTCCTGTGGTTTTAGTTCCGTCATCGCATCTTCTTAAATCATTGACTCCTTGTCTATTTCTATTTCTAGGAGCACTACCTATTTATAATCAAAGGAATAAAAATAGAGGAATAGTTCTTGTGCTACCATAATTGTACTATCCTGGGACATGAGGAAAATAAGCCCTGTTATATAAATACCCATATTTTGTTTCTAGCATTTTTTCCCAGAGAATTACAGATTAAATCGGGGGCAAATCTTGAAACACTGTACAATTCTGACACTGTGGAGACCATAATGTCCTATGGACCCACATGAATAATCAGAAACAAGAGTTTATCACAGATATTTCCAATTTTATTCAGATGTTTCACATAAAGAATGTGCAACCTTCTTGATGAAAACAACACCATGATTCTATGAATTTCTAGATTTTATAAAACTAGAATTTTAAAGATTCAGATAAAACATAATTATAAGTGTGAACACCTCTCTAGAAGATGGTGCATATTCATATACAAAAGAGAAAAGAAAACAAAACAAAACAAAGCTTTCTCAACTCCTTGAGAGAAGGATACTCAAATCCTATAGGGCTTAGAAAACATCATTCAGAGGTAATTGAAGGGCAAGTTATAAGATAGTAGGAGGGTGCCTATCCTAAATATTTAGGATCAAGATGCAAATTAGTTTATCTCAGGGTACTAAAAGGATTTGCTTGATATGATCTTAGAGCAACACTTAGTAATCTTGGAGGAATCTTTGAGAAATAGTGGAGAAAACTGGAGGAACAATTTCTAATCTTCTAAATGGGGAAAAGATAAATCATATAAACTATGGAGAAGTAAGAAAAATGTTAATTCCCACAAACGTACTAGAACCATCTGCTAAATGGATTTATTATGCTTTCAGAAAAAAAGAAATGTTACCAGAATGTAGCAAATACTCATTAAAAATTTCTGTCTAAAATAATCTGTTTCATCTCATACTAAGTAGGACAAATATATGTCTAGGCCATGATGGAATGTATCTTCAATTCATTCCAATTCAACAAATAACAATTCAATAAATGAAACAATGTGTTGTTACACACTGATAGATTAGGTGAAGATATAGGAGAGCTGTTCTTTGGACCACATCAGTGCTGAGTGGGATCTCTGGTTGTTTACCACAAGAATGTACTTGGCATTACACATGAAAAAGACACTGATAAACTAAATTGAGTCAGAGAGTTAGAAACAGGAAGGTAAATGTTCTGGAAACTATAGCAAAGATGAATAGATGCAACAGCTGAGGATGTTTAACATGCAGAGGAAAATATTTACATGGAGCTTTTTAAAAATAATTCGAGGGACTCCCTGGTGGTGCAGTGGTTAAGAATCCGCCTGCCAATGCAAGGGACACGGGTTCGAGTCATGGTCTGGGAAGATCCCACATGCCGCAGAGCAACTAAGCCTGTGCGCCACAATTACTGAGCCTGCACTCTAGAGCCCGGGAGCCACAACTGCTGAGCCTGCGTGCCACAACTACTGAAGCCTGCTCACCTAGAGCCTATGCTCCACAACAAGAGAAGCCACCACAATGAGAAGCCCATGCAATGCAACTAGAGAAAGCCCGCGCGCAGCAACGAAAACCCAACGCAGCCAAAAATAAAATTAATTTAAAAAAAATTCGAATGTATGTTACACTGATGAATGAAAATACTTAATTTTTTTTCTTCCAAATTGCATAAACAGGCTAGTTGAAATTTACAATAAGGCTGATTTTGGTTCAATATAAGAATGAATTTATAACAATTATACATGTTCAACAACATATTTTCTGCTTCAAAATGTATCATGCCCTTTGCTCAACAGTAGCTTTCAATATTCAAAATGTGCATGCCTTGTGACAAATAATTTCTATTTCAAGGAATTCATCCTCAAGCTATAACACACATATTTTCAAAGATATCTATACCAATATATTGTTTGAAGCATTATTTATAAAACCATACAAATAAATTATTTTTAAAAATCCATACATGGGGCTTCCCTGGTGGCACAGTGGTTGAGAGTCCTCCTGCCAATACAGGGGACGCAGGTTCGTGCCCCGGTCTGGGAGGATATCACATGCCGCGGAGCGGCTGGGCCCGTGAGCCATGGCCGCTGAGCCTGCGCGTCCGGAGCCTGTACTCCACAACGGGAGAGGCCACAACAGTGAGAGGCCCGTGTACCACAAAAAAAAAAAAGAATACTAATTTAAAAGTCATCGCATTTGTTATTAAAAGTGTTACCCAATTATTAGATATTATTATACTCTATCATCTATATTATTTATATTATATTATACCATACCTGTTATATATAATTATTATAATATAATTATTATACAATCATTAATTCCTATCAAAGACATACTATTTCAGAGAATCTGTTTTGCCATCAGAACTAGAATCTTAGCTCTGCAACCGTCTAGATGTGAACTTAGCCTGGAAACTTAACACCTCTGAGCCAAAAACTTATTTCCTGTGATGTAAGGAGAGCTTATGAATTGGAAACGAGGCTTAAAAGATATACAATTAATAAAGAATTATCTATTTTACTTAATTCTTGTAATATGAATTTATTAATGTCTACTAAGCTTGAGCAGGTTTACTATAACAGAATGGAGTATACCCTGGAGACAAGGAAGAATTATTTTAATTCTCCAAGCTTCCCCCTTCAAGACTTTGAATTTGATCATTACCTTAAAAATATAATAAATTATTTAAATTTCCTTACAAATGAATATAGACTTTCCTTATTATCTTTCTTTTAGTTTGCCAAGCAGTTTCAAACTTTAATGTGAACAAAAATTACTATATAGAGATGTATACTCAATATTATGTATGCTGTACTATATGGGGAATTTTTCATAGGCAATTTTAACAGGACATAATTTTCCTTTATATGCTAATTTTAGATTTTATTACATATATATAAGTTGTGGGTTGAACTGTCATCCCCAAAGGATATGTCTACCCAAAACCTGAGAATGCGACCTAATTCGGAATAAGGGTCTTTGCAGGGTAATTAAGTTTAGGGTCTCAAAATAAGATCATTTTGGATTAGGGTAGGTCCTAAATTCAGTAAGTCTCCTTGTAAGAGACAGAAGAGGAAAGACACAGAGGAGAAGGCCACGTGAAGATGGAGGTAAAGACTGGGAATATGACACCACAAATCAAGAATGTCAGGCACCACCAGAACCTGGAAGAAGCAAAAAAGGATTCTTCCCTAAAGTCTTCAGAGGGAGTGTAACCCTGCTGACAACTTGATTTCAGACTTCTGGCTTCCAGAGCTGTGAGAGAATAACTTTCTGTTAAGTCACCAAGTTTGTGTAATTTGTTACAATAGCCCTAAGAAACTCATACAATATACGTATATAACGACCATATCATTTGTTGTCCTAAATGGGTCACTTTGGGGAATTAAAGGGGGCACAAGCATTAATGATACTAAGACAATAGAGATAAATAGCACTGCTTTTGGGGACACACGATCACCTAGCTCATAAAACATGAGGCTGCATTGTAATGTATGTAAAAGGGTTAGCAGAATATACCTCTGATATAATATGTCCTCAATAAGAAATAACTTATTATAATTATCTTATATATAATTACAGAACTGGAGCCCTGGAAGTGTAGACTATCTGACTAGGGTTATAGGATGGAGGCTGGGCAAAGGAGAGACAGAAAATTGGGATGGGGAGGAAGGAAAATTATTGGCCAACAGAAGGTCTCTGTCACACTAGTAGTCAGACAATCGTTAAGAATTCTGATTACCACAGCTGCTCCTGGCTCTCGTGCATCCACTGATACACCTTATACCCCGAGAAAGCTGTTTTACCCCTAAATTATTGCTAAGGTTCAAGTTCTACCACGGCTGAATGACTTAGAAAACCTATCCCAATCCACTACTGAGTTCTAAAATATATTATTGCTATTCATTTTTTAAAAGTAGGTGGGAAAATACTAATAGATGTGAGACTAGATTCCTGGAAGAAATTATTTTTATCTAACCATCTGACATAAAGGTCTTAGTCTGAGAACTAAAAGAGATCTTGTCCTGACCAGTCAAATTCTCTTTTTATAGTTAAAGAAACTGAGACCGAGCAACATTATATCTGCCAGATAAAATGATATCCAGAACAGTAGAAATAATACTTAATTTTGATGTTAAGATATTTGGTCAGATTTTGTCCTTATTTTGGTTTGTCCATATTGTGTGTACCCAGGAAATCATGGAAGTGTATTAAAGTATTTCATCTTTCCTTATTATCAAAATTGTTCATAAATAATATAGAAACACTTACCCCATTGCTTTCAAGATAGCAAGTTACTGATCAGTACAACGAGTCTACACACATATATGAATACAGAGAGTGAACAGCCCTCTAAATTTCTGACTTCAGGACAAGATATTAAAAATGTATTTTTTAAATAATCAGAAATGTGTTTAATGCTTACCGTATGCCAGTTATGTAAAGTACTTTCCATATATCAACTCATTATACAGTCATTATCCAGATATTATGTTCCCATTTTACAGATGAGAAAACTGAAGCTAAAGGATATTACATAATTTGTCCTGGAGCCCACATTCTTAACTAGGCATTGTACTAGAAATTCAAATTCCTACCCTCAAGAATGTCTACTTCATGAACTTGAAGAAGGACTATAGGAAAGTCACCTCATTCTTCTAAGTACCTTCCAGACAAGAATTTTGCTGAAGTATTTTCCATCTGTAAAAATTACAAATCCAAAATTCATGAAACCCAGGTAGATATATTCAAATACTTCTATAACTAATGAATATTTATTTTCCCCTTTTAGAATTTAATGCAGAAGAGTCAAGAAGGGTGAGAATCTGTTGAGTGTACTAATGATTTAATCCAGTTTTTAGTATATTTCTTCATAGAAGAACTGATTCTTATGCTCCTTACACATGACTCATTTCAATGGGCAGATAATTAAGGTCTCATGCTACATACCAGTCAGTCTTGAGACCAATGTAAAAATAAGAATTGAGATCTAATATTTATTTCAGCTCTTTTGATTGGTCACAAATTAATTTATTTTCGCAGATGGAGTAGGAAAAGTGGCTGAAACACATGTTTTCTTAATACAATTCAGTCCTTTGGCAAGAAGTTATTGTATTTGTTAGTCTACATCACATAAACCTTTCTACAATGTTTGCGATCTTATAGAGAACCCAGCTTCAACCACTCTAAGAATTAATTCTCCTATTTTATTATAATGCATTAGAGGTTTTTTATAAGACATAGAGTAAGACTGTTAAATATAAATTAAAATTTAGAATGTTCTTAAATAAACCAAAAGAAATTATCTAGGCTAATATAAGTACTGTGAGCATTATATCTAGCTCTGAACATCCAGTCATCACGATGAAATAAGAAGCATAGTATCTAAGAAAATACAACAATTAATCAAGTGATTAGAGGTAAGCAACTTATCCCAGGGTCATTTTTCAAGGGACATTTGTACAACGTAACAACCATAAGCTTTACAGTATCTTTAACAATGAATTTATAACTAATGCATACTTTGCCATTTCTTACAGTGCAACTATAACTGTCACGTTGTTTTCTGAATACTTTATAGGGAAAAAGCATAGAGTTTGGGTTGAAGCACCTCTTTGCTAACATATATTTGTGAGGATAAAATCACACAGGTATGAAGGCACTTTGAAAATGATAGTAGTTTTTACCATTGGAATACAATCCTGAATTTCCTTCCTTCACATAGTTCAGTTATGTAAAAATATCACTTAGAGGTTTTAGCTCATGATGGGAGTGTATAGTTTTTCACATTTTAATATCTTTCTCCCCAAGGTAAGAAAAGGTTATTTGCTTTATTCGTGAATAGCTATATATTTCTTTCCTTGAATTGTACAAGAGAAGAAAGGAGTAACAATTATCATTTCAGACCAAGAAGAGTTAAAGGAATGAACTCTTTGGAATGGTAACTGAATCCTCGAGGTCCTGAACTTGCCAAACTGCTGGGATGATTCATAAAAATTCTCAGTAGAAAGAATGAGTTGATTTTGGAAACTTTGAGTGATATTTTGATCAAAGGTAATGGAATACGTTAAACAAGAGCATTTCCTTTTCACTTACTTGCTCTTTGATATGGTTTTTCTCTGTTTTAGAAAATGTGAAGACTATTACAAAATGTTGTACTAACAATCTTACATGAAATTCTTACCTTTATTCACTCAGTCCAGATTTTAAAATTGTAATCTGTAGACATAATTACATGCATGTTTTGCTTTAAATAGGCAAATACACAAATTTAAAGGTCATGGATTTGAAATAGATCCCATTAGGCATAGAAATGTGTCATGAGTATATCAACAATCAACATCAACAATTTGGGTTGGTCTTAATAGAATTTAAATATTAAATTAAATATTACATGGTTTCCTAAATTATTAGCCACAGCAGATTAAATGCCAACCTTGAGAATAAGGAAGAGACTACTGACGCATAATTACGGGTTTCTCATGGTCTAAATATCCCTCTATTTCCTTCAGAATGCTATCAGTCTTATCCGCCCTCCACTATGCTTAAAACCACTTATCAGCAGGTAATACGAGACAGGGAGGTGACAGGAGGAGAGAAAGAAAAGGCGGCAGATACAGACTCCAAAATTCATTCTAATTTAAGACCCATATATTCTATCTAAAAGTACAGGACAGTAAACTACTGAAAGACTGCCTAAACTATTTCATAGAATTAAAATTATACTGGCATGCAGTTAAAGATGTTTGCTTATTTTTGTTGGTACATTTAAGTACAATTTAATATTTTCAGCATGTTCCCTTTTTACTATATTACTAAGTTATTTAACAATTTCAAACAATGTTAGTGTCTTGGAACCTAATACAGTACTTGGTAAATAATACAAACAACAATAGCAAAAGCAACCACAACAACATTTATTGAAATTATTCCCCACAAAACTGAGGTTAAGAGAACTTAAGCTTGAGAGCACGAGGCTAATTAGCGGAGTAGCCACGATTTGAACACAGCAGTCTAGCTTCGAAGTCCGTGCTCTTAGGTAATCAACATATAATAAATCTAAGCAGAACATAAACTGTTTAGAAGATCATGTTACTTGCCCAATTCACATTCTAAACATGGGCAACTTCCATCACTTGTATTAGTAGTAATTAATTCATTGACCATTTACCATGGGCTAGGCATTAGGCTATGTAATTTATATAAATATTCTCCCTGTTTTATATTCAGAGAAACTGAGATTCAGAAAGTTTAAATTATTTAATATAAGTCACACAGTTGGTGAATTGAATATTTAAGCATTCAAAGGTGATCATTTCTGCTTTTCCAGTACTGTCTCCCCTGGTGTATAATTATGAAGCAACAATTAGAACTTAAGTTGGTAACTGGTAACAGGTTAGTGATAATTGGAAACAGGTAATTTTGAAGTTAATTGTAGTTAATACATGTTTTATCATATGGTTATTATACTTATTTTTTAATAACTGAAAAGGGCAGTTACTCTTACCCAATCTGAATCCCTCCACATCACTGCCAATTAACTTTAGCCAAACTTCAACAATCCTTCATGCAGAAAGGAAGTACAAAGGGGAAGAAGAGACTATTTCCTATTTTACTTAACAGCTTTAAGTTTAAAAGTAAAATAAAAATTAGTCTTGGAATAAGATCAGAAAAGAGACTGATCAATACTCGGCCTGGCTTGTGGATTTTTGTTAACTTCAGCCAGAGAAAACATGTATAAGCAGTTGTCAGCTCTGTGGCCAACATTGCTACTTTGTTGCGTTTTTGAGATTCAAAATTGTCTCTTCCTATTACTGTGTTTTCTGTAGACTATATATCTCCGCCACCAGGTGGAGATAAAGAGTCACAATTGCTTGTCTGTCCTAAGCAAGTGTTTCAGGATTGTAGCAGAATTAAATACGCCTCAGGTACTGGCATTTAAACACGAGGATTTATGATATGAGTTGAAAAGAAAGGTTAGAAAGAGCAAAGCAAGATTCAAGGGTGGAGCTGCCAGTTGATGCAAGATAGTGCCTCATTCCAGAAGGGTGCTTGGGGCATAAGCAAAGCTACAAGGCAGGCTCAATGCTATGTTAGGACCATTGTTTCTGGAATCAGATCACCTGGGAATTGACTTTAGCTTGCTCCCTCCAACCTGTGTATTTTGAAGCAAATTTCTTCCAACATCTGAGCACCTGTTTTCTCAACTGTAAAATGGAGGAAATAATTACTCCCATCTTACAGGGCTATTGTGAGAATTTAAAAAGATACTCTAGGTAAACTACAGTGGTTTTGAAAGTATAGTTCCCTGGACGGATAGCATCAGCCTCAACTGGGAACTGCAAATTTTGAGCTCTACTCCAGATCCACTGAATCAGAAGCTGTGAAGGTGGAACCCAGTAACCAGTGCTTTAACAAGCCTGCCAGGTTTTTCTGATGGACACCAAGTTTGAAAGCAACTCATTTAGAAGATAATAAACCATGAAAAAATGGAAGTAAACAAAATTCCTATTCTAATAATGGGAAGAAGGTAGGAAATACTAAAACTAAACAGCTATAAGGGGCACAGGAATTGTCCAAGGCATACCGGTTCCCAGATCTGCTTATCAGTGAAGCTGATTCAAGGTAAACGAGAGCAAATTTGATCCTAACAATTGGAAATGAGTTACCAGCATGTAAGCCTGGAGAACACATTTTATTCCTAACCTGGTGGATTTGAAGCTGCTGACCCATTATCCAATCAGCTGTGGTTTGGGGAGTGAGGGTCACATGTTAGAAACATACTCACCTAAGTCTAACTATCCTTCAGGAAAAAATTGGACATAATAATGTCCCAGTTAATGAAGCTCTGGTGGGAAGGCATCCTACATATATTTAGTTTAGTCATTCTGAGGGCTCCTTTTATCTAGGTTAAGTAGAATTAATTTCTTCTCAAAATTTCAATATCATCCTTCCACCTCAAAAACATATTTTTCCTGGTCAATGTCCTCTTAAAATATGACATAGTACTCCAAAATACTAAGCCCTTAGAACACACTGATTATATCCTCATTCTATCACTCTGTATCTGCTAGTTGATGGTGTTAATTACATTTTCTCTGGCTGTCCTGCTTCCCCGATTATAAGGCCCCTAAAGCCCCAGGATCTGTCAGTTTGTCTTGATCCCCCATATTTGTTATAGGACTCTAATCTACATTCGTGTTTTAAAAAAATGTCTGAGAAAGTTATCGTACATGATGATCTATATGTATATTTAAACTTATACAAATAAAACCATACATGTTCAACCCTCAGATCACTATAAGTAGCCCAGATTTCACTGGATCACCTAACGTTTTTGTATTTTTATTTCTGCTTGTTGACTCTAAAATAATATCTAAAAGAAGTAACTAGCGATTTTATCATACATCTAACCAATATCCAAACACATCTTAGGTTTAGGCTTAATGTGTGGATCTGTGCCATCCCTCTAATATTAAAGCAATGCTCTAGCTGATAAAAATGTCGAAAATTAATGTATATTCTGGAATTTAAAGTAATGTGTACAATTCACAAAATTATTCTTGTAGGACAATGAATTAAACATTTTAAAGGGCTACACATCACCTCTTTTGAACTTAGGTATAAAGTATAACATTTGGAAGTGAATATTTTTATAACAGGGCCTTCTAGAAAGTGCACATATTTGCCAGCCTAATTATTAACACATTCCTGCCCTCTTTACTTGGCATCAGAATGATCTGCTGAGGGCCACAATACTGTGTTATATTTATGAGTCACGTGTTAAAGTGAAAACAGTTGCAGAGCATTCAAAGGGAAAACCTCTATTAATTCCCTTGAAACTTTACTAGAACCATTTGAGTCAAGGAACTTTTGTATCTCACCTCAAAAAAATAAAGAATTGTAAGCTTATCAACCCCCACTGCCCCACAATTGGATTGAAATAGCAAGATTGGTGAAAAGAATCCAAGCTAACTCAGGAACATGGTCTTTCTATAGATATACTGGTAATTGAAGTAGACAAGATAACTAATAATAGGGATTCCAAAATGTGTAATTTTTTAAATTATTTGGTCTTTCTATAATTTTCAGGCTGGTAAAACTCATCCTACATATCTTCTTTTAAGAATAATTTCATAAATTTTAGCCTTAATGTCAAGAACCAAAGGCAAACAACAAAAAACATTCATTATGAGAGCTTTCTTTTGTAACTAATCTGGATCACCCTTGCTGAATAGTCAACTCATGTCCTTTTGTTCTTTCACAGCATTACACACACACACACACACAGGATCCCTGTTTAAAAACGTCCTTGATTTAGATGCCTTGTGAGTGAATTTTTTTTATGTTACACTTTTCAGGATCTTTCAAATTTTCTAAAATAAACACAGTAATATTGAAAACATTTTAAATTATTCTCATTCTTTTCTTCCTACAAGCTGATTCTTCCCCGATTATTTCTTTATTTTTCAACATAACTCATCTTCACTACTATTTTTTGAACTCTCTCCAAATTTAACACATACCTGTATATACCACCTGAATATAATTTTGAGATAATATCCAGTATTACAGTATTAGTTGACATCTCTGTAATGATTTCACTGTTTTAAATCAAAGAAGTCAAATAGCCAACGGTGCTGTCTATTTTAATCTAGTCATCAAGAGAAGAATTGCACAAAATATACCAATATGTTGTTTCTCTGAGGAGATGTTGGTTTAAGGAAGCTACACAGTTTTTCTTTACATTTTATTATCACTTTCTTCTAATAAAAAAGCTCATTGATTTTGATTTGAACATTTAAATTTGAAATGCCACTTTAAAAGAAAGTAGGAGGTTTGTGTTAACGCCAAGGGATGGAGGCTCCAATCTGGATACACCAGACAGCCAAGTTCAACCTCAATGAGACACCAGGGATCTGTGAAAACCCCTAACATAATGAGTTACTCAATCATCCTTTTAAAGTAAACACACATTTTTGTGTAAGCCCATATTGAAATGTGAAATTGGAATAATAAATACAGAAGAACATATCCATGAATATAGGTATCCCCAATTCAGATAAAAGCTGTGTTCTGGAAAGAGCATTAGTGTGTGGAAAGAACCTGTTACATTATGACCACATCTAAATGGCCAAATTGGACTTTTGGTAGACTTGATAATTAAGAGCTATGGAAGATTCTTCAGCTAATCAAAGGCATATGTGTTCCTAAGTTTTCAGTTCTATAACACTGCTACAAGGAAAGGAAAAGATTTCATTTCAAAAGGAGAACTGCTTTTTGAGAAAGTTGCTTTTGGCATCTGGATGGGTAATTTGCAGGTAGAATCTTGGCTACTTGCTCCTCTTGGACCATGATGGGTTGCCACCAAGTGGCCAATGATGATGAGAGTCTATCTGGGACCAGGATTTTTGCTGCCTCATGCTGCTATTTTCAGAAGTTTACAATATCTCCATTCATTCTCACTTAAGGACAGAAGGCTGTCTGGAAAAACCCACTGATGAAGCTCACTCCCTTATTTTAGCATCTGCTCAACTGGACCATCTCAGCTGCCTTTATGGCAAATTAGTGAGCTCATGCATTTGGTTGGAAGTTCTTTTTAAATTGTGTGTGGCTCTCACTGCTGTCAGTTTCCCTTACTCTCACCAAATATTTTCCTCTTTGGGACTGTTTCCACCTTGCTTTGGGCCTGTTTTGATCCTAGGAGTATCTCCTTTTGTTGCTGCCCAATTTTTCACTGGAACCCTCAGCAGTAGCAATAAGATGAGTTCTAGATTTTCTTCTAATTTCTGTCCTATTCCTATCAAGTGTGTATTACCATTCCACAATGGCATGCTAATAAGCCTTTAGATCCCTGATGTCTTGGGAATGAATTTTTCATTTTTAAAATTTTCTCTAAGACCTTGCTGCTCTTCAGAGAGTGGTCTATGATCCAACAGTATGTGCATCACCTAGGAGCAGAATGCAGACCCCATGTCAGACCTACAAAATCAGAATCTGCATTTTAACAAGACCCCAGGTGATATACATGTATGCATATTACATTATGAGAAACACTGCTCTATGATGTCACTGATATGTGGTAATATCTTAAATGCCCTAGTGATGCAGAATCTCCACTTTATTATTAAGCAGGTCATTTTATCTTTGGGCAGCTTCCATCATAAGAAAGACCCTCCTTACACTGAAATTAAGTTTACGTCTCCATGACTTTTATTTGTAGGTCTAAGTTCTACACACTTGGGCCAGACCAAACTTTAATCTTTGGTTTATAAGACATTCTTTCAAATATGTTAAGATAAATATCATCCCCACTTAATTTTTTTTCTATTTCAGAGTAGGTACGTTCACTTATTTGCTTCAATAGTTACTCAGATCATATAATTTCAAGTTTCTTCTCCTCTGAACACATTCCAGTTTGACTCCACCCCCAAAAGGAACCTCCCTAAGTTTTGAGAATTTCGTGGTCTAGCATTCAGGGGCTAGATGATTGGTACAATCTCATATTGGTAAGAATGAGGGATAGAATTTCCTTTCCAATATTCTTACTGCCACACCATTTTCATCAAAATCCTGACTACTAGAATTGTTTGGCATGCCATATGTTGGAAATTTCTTATCTGTCTGATATAAACCTATGGGTTTACTTTTTTGAAGGGCTTTTAAAATACATTCAAATATTGAAATAACCTAATAAATTTACCTAACATTTTTTGTGTTTTAAAAAATATTTGTTAGGCCTACTGCCTTGTATGGAAGTGATGAGATTTTTTTCCTTTCTCTCAATAAAAGTATTTGCTAATGGGAGTATGATTTGAATTCTCTGAAGCTGCATCAAACAAAAGAAAACCATTAAGTGGACTCAAGGAAGAATAAGGGCATAGAATTGGAAGAGGCAAATCTTAAAAATAGAAGGCTATGTTCTCACAGGGGAAAGTGCAATCACAAACTCTATGATGACATTTAGCCCCATGGAAATAAGAGTGTTCTCTAGCGTTCCAGCACTTAGACATCAATTCATGGTGGTCTCAAGCTATGTTTTTGTTCTGGCACATTAAACAGAATGAAGACATATGTCTAAATTTAAGACATCCTTTTAGGGCTCTGTGCACGAGAGCCAGCTGAGAAATTTGAACTATTTCAAAGCACTAGAAAAGGAATTGTAGACACATCCTTTGTTTGGGCATATATTTTTAATTATCCTGCCTTTTAATATTCTTCTCCATTTGAGGATAATCAGACAAAATGGATCCTGCTGGGCATTGTCATGCTTAATAAAAGTAAGACTGAACATCTGCAAATATGGCGACACTGTGGCGCGTACAATGCACCAGCGACTGAGCTGCATTCTGATGTAATTATAACACCACATGTTGCTGTGATAATGTAATTCCCTGTTTACATTAGTTCTAGCACTCAGAATAAACTCTTCTTGCGTTAGGTGCTAAGCAATTTCAACCAGGGTAGACACATAGAATAATGAAGGAAGAAATGTATTAAATGCAGGATGTAGATAATAGCAAGGGAAGGCAGATAAAAGCCTGCAGACTATCACGTTTGAGTCTGCAGGCCAGGGATCAACTCCCTGGGTTTAATTCCAGCTTCTTCTATTGCTAGCTGCGTGACCTTGAGCAAGTCCTCAGCCCCTGTGAAATGGAGATAATAATCATATTTTTCTCATAAGATTATACTAAGAATTAAATGTATTAATATATGTAATCATTTATCTTCTTCCTCCTCCTCTTTCTCCCTTCTTATTTTCCTTTCTCTTAACTTTTTTTTTTTTTGGCTTTTCTAAAAAAATTTTATTTTATATTGGGGTATAGTTGACTTACAATGTTGTGTTAGTTTCTGGTGTATAGCAAAGTGACTCAGTTACACATATACATATATCCATTCTTTTTCAGGTTCTTTTCCCATATAGGTTTTTACAGAATATTGAGTAGAGTTCCCTGTGCTATACAGTGGGTCCCTGTTGATTATCTATTATATATATAGTAATGTGTATATGTTAATCCCAACCTCCTAATTTATCCCTCCCCACCCCCGTTCCCCTTTGGTAATCATAAGTCTGTTTTCGAAGTCTGTGAATGTCTTTCTGTTTGGTAAATAAGTTCATTTTGTATCATTTTTTAGATTCCACATGTAAGTGATACCATATGATATTTGTCTTTCTCTGTCATACTTAGTATGATAATCTCTAAGTCCATCCATGTTGCTGCAAATGGCATTATTTCATTCATTTTTATGGCTGAGTATATATGTACCACATCTTCTTAATGGACTTTTAGGTTGCTTTCATGTCTTGGCTATTGTAAATAGTGCCGCAATGAACATTGGGGTCACGTATCTTTTCGAAGTAGGGCTTTCTCCAGATATATGCCCTGGTGTGGGATTAACTGACCATAGATGCATGGGTTTATTTCTGGGCTTTCTATCCTGTTCAATTGATCTATATTTCTGTTTTTGTGCCAGTACCATATGTTTTGATGACTGTAGCTTTGTAGTACAGTCTGAAGTCAGGGAGCCTGATTCCTCCAGCTTCATTTTTCTTTCTCAGGATTACTTTGATTATTTGGGGTCTTTTATGTTTCCATCCAAATTTTAAGAGCTTTTGTTCTAGTTCTGTGAAAAATGCCATTGGTAATTTGATAGGGATCGTTCTGAATCTGTAGATTGCCTTGGGTAGTACAGTCATTTTGAAGATATTGATCCTTCCAATCCAAGAGCATGGTATATATATTGCCTTTCTTCTTTCCTTCATCAAAAAGCCACTAGCAAAGCCCAAATGAAGTAGGTAGTCCAGAGTTGTCAGGCCTCATTGACAGTTGGAGCCAGTGTGCAAAGAGGGTGGCAGCCAGGTGGTGTCATAAAACTGGCTACATTTAGGCGCTTGAGGTTATGAGAGCTGGACTCTTCACTGTCAAAGAAGGGAGGTACAGGTGTGGAGGGAGAAGCTAGAATGAACCCTGTGACGTTGCATTGGAGTTGAGGTATCAACAGAAACTCATCATTTTATAGATAATATATAGAAATAAATATAGACATAAATTCGTGTGCTATGGTCTGAATGTTTGTGTCCCCCAAAATTAATATGTTGAAACCTAACCCACAATGTAATGGTCCTAGGAAGTGTGGCCTTCGGGAGGTGCTTTGGTCATAAGAGTGGAGTCCCTATACAATGAGAAGTCTGGGACCAGGAAGATGGCTCTCACCTGACCATGATGGCACTCTGTTCTCAGACTTCCAGCCTCCAGCACTATGAGAAATAATTTCTGTTGTTTATAAGCCATCCAGTCTCTGGTATTTTGTTAGGAATAAGTCTGTGTGTGTGTGTGTGTGTGTGTGTGGGTCTGTCTGTCTGTGTGTGTCTGTGTGTGTATGTATGTATACATACATACATACATACACACACACACACACACACACACACACACACACACACACCCATATATTTCCTAGTTCAGTACCCTAAAAGAGCCTGGGGAAGGAAATATTACAATAGCAATGAGCATACCTAGTGCTCAGATCTTGGTTTCCAAACACCATTCTCCACTGAAAGGAACAAGGGCTCCTTACAGAAATGGCTGATTCTAGGTCTGGGTTAGGAAATGAACAGAATGAGCCTAGAATTTCTTGTTATGCTAGATAGTAAGGAAATAAAAAATGATGAGGACTTGTTAAAAGAATAGAGAAACTAGCTTAAAGGGGATCAACTAGTCAAATCTAGGACAATTTTTGATCACCAAAATGAATCATAATAGTAGTAAATTATAAACATTGAATAAAATAGGAACCCATGGGTCTACAGGGATATAAATAAATAAACAAATGAATAAATGAATGAATGAGAAAGTTCTTCCTTATAGAAAGCCAACTAATAATAAATATAGAAGAAATTATGCATGGAAAACTACCATTTGGCAACCATCAGAATAACAATTCAGAAAAGAAATATTAATGATGTTATAACTAATGGGTGAACATGAGTTGAGGAATGGGATTTTTATATGGCCTCTAAGTATCCTCCCACAAAAGATTTATTAATTAAAAAGGGAGGAAAGTGACTTTACAGTGGAGAAACCTGGCATCATTTTAATCAAGTGATCAAAGTTAACACCACTAGTAACATTATGGGCGACTCAAAAGGATGCAGGCAGAACGCAACCCTAACTTGAGGGATGTTCTGCAAAATGAAGGGTCCATAATCTTTAAGAACTTCAAGGTCATGAAAGTGAAGGAAAGACTGAGGAACTGTTCAGGTTGAAAGAAACTGGAGAGACAAGACTAGTGGGTACAAAGTGTAATTCCTGGATTGAATTATTTGCTCGGATATTAGTAGGATAACTGGTGAAATTTGAATGAGTTCTCTGAGCAAAGGGTATGTGAGAGTTCTTTGTTCTCTTTTGCAACTTTTCTGCAGGTTTGAAACTGATTCAAAACAAAATATTTAATTTTAAAAATGTAGGAAAAACAAGCTGTGTCAAGTACCTGGCACATAGTAAGGGCCCAATAAAACTTAGTTATTGTTTTTCTAATGGCTGTACTATGAAATTTTTTTTGTTATAGTTGTTTTCATTTTCATTCTTCCTAGCTAAGAATTCCCCCAAACAACAGCAAGACTAGAATTTTAAAGCTGCAAAAATTTTAACATCCACACCAAGATTTACCAATGCCATTCAGATTTCTTAGGTATGGCCTCATGGGTTCAAGGAACTCAAGCATCTACTTCACCAGATACTCTAAAAATTCTCCATATAGCCAGATTCATGTGTGTGTGTGTGTGTGTGTATATATATATAGATAGATATCTATATATAGAACAAAAAAGGAAGTGAAAAAGAAAAGATATGAGAATAAATGCAAAGGATTATACTGGTTTCTCCCAAATGAAAACCAGCCTCAGAATTATAAAGTCACATTTCATACAGTTCCTTTTTGGAACAAATGACTAGTCCTTCTTTTTCAAGTTGGAGGCTTTCACCTATAAATCTCATTTTTTTTCTCTGCTTTGTTTCAACACAACTGCAATGGTTCCAGGCACCACAAATGCATATATCACTACCAGCAAAGAAGGGAGCTATTTCCTCATATGAGGGTCTTTTAATTAAGAAAAAAACTTTCCCAGAAGGTAGAAGGGAGACTTTCTCTCAGATCCAATTAGTTAGTATTAGGTCAAGAAGGTTTTTAAACCAATCACTAGTAAAGGGAATAAGGCCATGATTGAATTAAATTTATGATCAATTCCTTGAGGCCAGGAAGTAGAGTTTATCTCTTTCCCTGGGTACAGTGTAAACACCAAAACATAATCAGGATTTTTCCAGAAAGGGGGAGTAGAGGGTGGCAACATGGTTACTGAATAAGAAACTTGCAGGGTCTGACATACTAGAGATAGGAAAAAATATAAGAAGGGAAGAAAAAAGACCTACAAAAACAAACCCAAAACAATTAAGAAAGTGGCAATAGGAACATATATATTGATAATTATCTTAATGTAAATGGAATAAATGCTCCAACCAAAAGACACAGACTGGCTGAAATGATACAAAAACAAGACCTGTATATATACCGTCTGCAAGAGACCCACTTCAGACCTGGGGACACATACAGACTGAAAGTAAGGGGATGGAAAAAGATATTCCATACAAATGGAAATCAAAAGAAAGCTGGAGTAGCAATACTCGTATCAGACAAAATAGACTTTAAAATAAAACTGCTATAAGAGACAAGGAAGGACACTACATAATGATCAAGGGATCAATCTAAGAAGAAGATATAACAACTGTAAATATATATGCACCCAACATAGGAACACCTCAATATATAAGGCAAATGCTAACAGCCATAAAAGGGGAAATCAACAGTATCACAATAAGAGTGGGGGACTCTAATACCCCACTTATGCCAAGGGACAGATCATCCAGACAGAAAATTAATAAGGAAACACAAACCTTAAATGACACATTAGACCAGCTAAACTTAATTGATATTTATAGGACATTCCATCTGAAAGCAGCAGAATACACTTTCTTCTCAAGTGCACAGGGAACATTCTCCAGCATAGATCACATCTTGGGTCACAAATCAAGCCTTGCTAAATTTAAGAAAACTGCAGTCATATCAAGATCCTTTCTCACCACAATGCTATGAGATTAGAAATCAATTATAGGAAAAAAAACTGTAAAAAACATAAACACATGGAGGCTAAACAATATGTTACTAAATAACCAATGGATCACTGAAGAAATCAAAGAAGAAATAAAAAATAATATAATCTGGCCATTCATGAATCACGAACTTCATTAAAACAAAAGTATTTATATAAGCTTCTTGATTTCTAATATATAAATGTCATTAATTCTAAAAATGCATATTTTTTTTGACATTTAAACATCTCTGAGAAGCAGCGGATTAAAGCTCCACAATCAACTTGATATACCCTGCATCTGTGGAATACCTGAATAGTCAAGGAATCATCCCAAATTAAGGAGCCCTGTGGAGGAAAGGCTCTTGGTGCTGCAGCCAGGAGTCAGTGCTGTGCCTCTGAGGTGGGAGAGCCAACTTCAGGACACTGGTCCACAAGAGGCCTCCCAGCTGCACATAATATCAAACAGCAAAAATCTCCGAGAGATCTCCATCTCAACGCCAGCACCCAGCTTCACTCAACGACCAGCAAGCTACAGTGCTGGACATCCTATGCCAAACAACTAGCAAGACAGGAACACAACCCCACCCATTAGCAGAGAGGCTGCCCAAAATCATAATAAGTCTACAGACACCCCAAAACACACCACCAGATGTGGACCTGCCCACCAGAAAGACAAGATCCAGCCTCATCCACCAGAACACAGGCACTAGTACCCTCCACCAGGAAGCCGACACAACCCACTGAACCAACCTTAGCCACTGGGGACAGACACAAAAAACAACAGGAACTACGAACCTTCAGCCTGCAAAAAAGGAGACCACAAACACAGTAAGATAAGCAAAATGAAAAGACAGAAAAACACACAGCAGATGAAGGAGCAAGATAAAAACCCACCAGACCTAACAAATGAAGAGGAAATAGGCAGTCTACCGGAAAAAGAATTCAGAATAATGATAGTAAGGTTGATCCGAAATCTTGGAGATAGAATGGACAATAGAATGGACAAAATGCAAGAATCAGTTAACAAGGACCTAGAAGAACTAAAGATGAAACAGGCAACGATGAACAACACAATAAATGAAATTAAAAGTACTCTAGATGGGATCAATAGCAGAATAACTGAGGCAGAAGAACGGATAAGTGACCTGGAAGATAAAATAGTGGAAATAACTACTGCAGAGCAGAATAAAGAAAAAAGAATGAAAAGAACTGAGGACAGTCTCAGAAACCTCTGGGACAACATTAAACGCACCAACATTCGAATTATAGGGGTTCCAGAAGAAGAAGAGAAAAAGAAAGGGACTGAGAAAATATTTGAAGAGATTATAGTTGAAAACTTCCCTAATATGGGAAAGGAAATAGTTAATCAAGTCCAGGAAGCACAGAGAGTCCCATACAGGATAAATCCAAGGAGAAATACGCCAAGACACATATTAATCAAACTGTCAAAAATTAAATACAAAGAAAACATATTAAAAGCAGCAAGGGAAAAACAACAAATAACACACAAGGGAATCCCCATAAGGTTAACAGCTGATCTATCAGCAGAAACTCTGCAAGCCAGAAGGGACTGGCAGGACATATTTAAAGTGATGAAGGAGAAAAACCTGCAACCAAGATTCCTCTACCCAGCAAGGATCTCATTCAGATTTGATGGAGAAATTAAAACCTTTACAGACAAGCAAAAGCTGAGAGAGTTCAGCACCACCAAACCAGCTCTACAACAACTGCTAAAGGAACTTCTCTAGGCAAGAAACACAAAAGAAGGAAAAGACCTACAATAACAAACCCCAAACAATTAAGAAAATGGGAATGGGAACACACATATCGATAATTACCTTAAATGTAAATGGACTAAATGCTCCCACCAAAAGACACAGATGGGCTGAATGGATACAAAAACAAGACCCATATATTTGCTGTCTACAAGAGACCCACTTCAGACCTAGAGACACATACAGACTGAAAGTAAGGGGATGGAAAAAGGTATTTCATGCAAATGGAAACCAAAAGAAAGCTGGAGTAGCAATTCTCATATAAGTTTTATATATATATATATATATATATATATATATATGTAGTTTGAGTGCAGTGTTTTTTGTTTTCTGTACTGAATTCATTAGCATGGGTCGGTATAAAATTTAGCATAGGTCAATATGTAATTTGTAAACTAATAAGGTCTTAAAAGTGAGGAATTAAGTCTTTTAAATTTAATTATTTATTGCAAAGAGCAGAATAGCATACATAAACAGGTGCCTAAGGAAAACTTGTATTCTAATATGGAACTCTCATGAACACCTTTTTTTTTCTTCTAACGGTATGATAGTAGGCCATTAGATTATTTTTATGGCTTTAACTTTACAACAATGAAATATTCGTAAATTTTAAAAAGTATTTTTCTTTATTTGATGCGGGTGGGATACTGGAGAAATGAAAGGTCAAACATCTATTGAGGAATCCATACTTGTCTATATATTGTGTACTTTTATTTCAAGAACTGATTTAAAATTCCTAAAAGGATGCTATAATAAGTTATTATGCCATTTTACAGACTGAGGGAGGTATGAAACTTGCCTAAGGCTATCCAGCTACCAAGCGGTAGAAGTGAGAATTAAATCCAGGTATACCTATTAAAAAAAATAAAAAAAATAAAAAAAAAAAAAAGAAGGCGAGGGCAGCACCAGGGTATGGGGTTGTTAGTTTTATAGGGGTGAGTAATTTCATACGCTGATGAGTGGGAGGAGTATTCCAGCTATTTTGGGGAAGGGGTGGGGATTTCTAGGAATTGAGCCACCGCCCACTTTTTGAACTTTATGGTCATCCTTGGAACTGTCGTGGCACCTGTGGGTGTGTCGCTTAGCTTGCTGATGTGTTACAATGAGTGTATACTGAGGCTCAAGGTCTAGTGGAAGTAGACTCGTCCGCCATCTTGGACCTATTTTGTTCTAATCAGTTTATGTTGTGTCCTCGGGCTATGTAATTCTTTTCAAGGTTGTGCCCTGCCCCCTTTCCTCCTGTTTCATATTGAATATATAATATTTACCAGAGTATGTTTTAATAATTAATACATGATATATTGTATAATTAATTTATATATCATATATATAATGATATCTATAGGTAAAAAAAAAAAAAAAAAAATCTCTGAAATTGAGTCTACCTTTAAGGTATTTTATAGTTTAATTGGCAACTCTCTTCTTTCTTTGTGGTCCATAAACTAATGGTGCATCTTATATTTGATGTAGTGTTAGATTAGGTAATATGTAGTAAGCCAGTAATAGTTACCTTATCCACTGTTGGCAAACATTACCTCACTTAATCATTGTAATAGCCCTATGAGGTAAGCACTATTATTATCCCTATCTGCCAAGAAGGATTCCCTGGAAGAAGGCACAAGCCATAGAAAGGAAAGGAGGGCAAATGATGGAGCCTCAGTTGTGCTTAGGGTGGGGCCTTAATTCTTAGTAGCTCCATTTTTTCAGATCACTCATAATTTACTTCACATAGGACTTTCCTCAATACAGCAATTCCAGTTTCATTGGATCTGTGTTTGTATTGCATAAAGTCTTTCCCTAAGCTGATTCTCTTGGTTGCCTAATGCTATATGTGGACCAGACCCTACCTCCAGAGGTTCTGACTCAGCAGAGCTGGGAATTTGTATTTTATCACTGTGGGATTTACTAGCATAACTTGATACATGCACAGAAGAGTAAGCCATGTTAAAGAAACATTCTACAACAGTCCCACTGGTCTGCACATTCTGGAAAACTAGAATTTTTGTTAATAGCTTTTATCTTTTAACTACACAGTAATATATGCTTATCATAGATAGTGTGGAAAATCACACAGGCAATAAAAAATTATTTCTAATAAGCCCAACGCTCAATGATATCCATATCATTCATGAACATTTTCCAGGCTGTAAGTAAGTTTTATTAAAAATATATTCCACTAAGCAAATGTAGCATGATTTACTTGATCATGGGAGATATTTAGAGGGTTTTTTTCCCTCCAGTGTTTTATATTAATTTCAACAATATCACAAGCATACTTATAGTTAAATATTGAGCATATCCATGAGGATAAATTCTCAGGTTCAATAATATGAAATTTTTTAAAGTTAGGAGACTATTGCCAAATTACCATTTAGAGGCAATTTAAAATCTGAGTTCTTTATTTTATTTTATTTTTTTACATCTTTACTGGAGTATAATTGCTTTACAATGGTGTGTTAGTTTCTGCTTTATAACTAAGTGAATCAGTTATACATATACATATATCCCCATATTCCCCTCCCCCTTGCGTCTCCCTCCCACCCTCCCTATCCCACCCCTCTAGGTGGTCACAAAGCACCAAGCTGATCTCCCTGTGCTATGCAGCTGCTTCCCACTAGCTATCTATTTTACATTTGGTAGTGTATATATGTCCATGCCACTCTCTCGCTTTGTCACAGCTTACCCTTCCCCCTCCCCATATCCTCAAGAGATAAAATCTGAGTTCTTTAAACCAAAACTTTATGAAAACAACACAATGATTTTTTGAGAACTGACCTCATACTGTCACATGAAAACCACGCGGGATATTTGGCATGAAGATCGAGATGCTTTACTACTGAGGAGCAGCATGATAGTCCATGACATGGTCATTTGATTTTGCTGGGTGATAGTCTGAAAAGCACACCCTACAAAGCAAGTAGGCAAGACTTAGTCAGTGCCCAGCACCTGGTCCTCAAAAAAATTTTTTTTATCACCCATTCTTCCATTTATAAAAATTCCATGGCTTAACAAATGAATGATAGAACTATGATGAAAACTGAAAATGTAATTTGTGTACGGTAAAATGGTATGTGATTCTTTAATGTGATTCAGGGAAAAGCCAAGAGCTTGTACAGATATTTTTCTACTTGAAAATGTGGGTATTCTTGAAGGTTTTGGCACAAATTCCACATAAGCATCAATGATGTGCTGCTCATCTAACTTACTGTATAATTACCTAACATTTATATTTAGCAAAATATCATATGTAGTGGGTGCTGATAAGAATATCTAATTTTATCCTTCTAAGAAAGCATAAAGACTACCCAGATGTGACTAAAAGAAGGAGTCTATTTGGATCTAATCTTCTCTCATTCTTTCATTGTCCCTTTCCTGTAGTTCCCTTCTTTCCTTTCCTCTGTGTGTCCCATGCGAATCTTTCTCCACCCTGGCTGGGTGTTGTTCATGTCATTGTATTAGGGCCCTTACTACTATTTACAGATTTTTATAGTCTATTTACAATTGCAAGTTCTTAAGTACCAAAATATTAGTAGCAATGTTTTTAAGACAGGTCTGTTGTTAATTGTTTGGGGCTCCAAGAATAACTTTCATGTAGTTTGCTGGGTCCTTCAGCTTTGCTCTCTAATATAAGTTTCTGTGTGTTGTTAAATTAGTTTTGCTTCTTTATTACTATTTGGGATCTGAGTTGAAAATAGTACACCATTAGGCAGAAATATGGGCACCATGATATATCCTATTGAAACAAATAAACCTTTCTTTAAAACATTATATTATGCCCCATATAAGCAACAAAATGATCAACTATCATTTACCATAGCCATCTCTACACATTCGTTCCTTCAAATAATATCTACCACAATACTGCACTGTTATTAATTTTGTACAGTTGAGAAATACACTGAAATGGAAAAAAATCAACAAAAAACAGCCATATATATTTTTTCAATTTTTCTATACTTTTGTATAATATCCCAAAGTTTAATACTTCTCATAGGAACAGAGTTTCCCGTTGCAGAGCACAGGCTCCGGATGCACAGGCTCAGCGGCCATGGCTCACAGGTCTAGCTGCTCCGCGGCACGTGGGATCTTCCCGGACTGGGGCACGAACCCATGTCCCCTGCACTGGCAGGCGGACTCTCAACCACTGAGCCACCAGGGAAGCCCCAGGAACAGAGTTTTAATACCAGTCATCTAAGTGGTAAAACAGGTGCTCACAAACTTTTTACTGACACATAAAGATTGCTTTAGAGTCAACTATAATTTTTAGTGATGTTGTCCTATTACAGAGATAGTGACCTTATTAATGACTGACCACCAGTGACTTAGAGGGTAGAATTCTTAGGCTAAGGCTCATGTTTTAAAATTTTACTTTTCAACTTTCTCACAAAGAAATGGCTTAATATGGATGAGACATTTTCATATAGAGATCACTCTATTGCTCTAATCTTTACCATCCTTTTTACCAATGTATGTGGTCAACCACACGGGGGCAGGGGGGCCAGGGTATGCAGAGGACTCAGACAAAATCAATCAATGTGTATATTACAATGCCTCATGGAAAATGAACATAGTAATTCTTTTTTTGAAAGAGAACGTAAACCTTATTTTAGACTCACTACTTATGGATTACTGTATATTTTCATGACATAGTTATTTTAAAAATTTGTTTATTGATTTTAAATGAAAACCATAACAGTATTCTCTCCCTCTAGGCTTCCTTTCTTTGTTTCTTGGCCTTCCCTCTCACCCATACTCCTACATTATATTTTAAGGTTAACTGAGTCAGAACATTTGCATTTGGTATTAAGGTGCGTAAAGCAAGGCTGCCCCATTGCTCAGCCACATGAGGAAAATCCTTTTATCCAAGTACTGTATTTAACCAGCTCTTAAAGGGATTTTATTTATTTGGTAGGAACCAAAGCTGGTGAATGAATCTGAGGGTCAATTGGGGGCACTGCAGCACCAAAAAATATAGACACGCATCCTTCTGCTTTTTAACTCTTCAAACTGGAAATAAGAAAATCATTTTTAGGCTGCCAATATTGAGTCAGGAGACATTTCCATTGATCTAAAACTGCATTAAGAGATGAAGCCCAAGTAATATTCCCTTTTCCCATAATGTGTCTTACGCACATTTCACGTTCTTAACCTGAGTAAGATGTGAACAAACAAGCTCTCACCATTCATTCACACTCTAAATTATCCACTGACTTCAAAGCCATCTGGGAAAAAATACAAGCAAAGAGGATATTGTGCTTTTTCCAACCATACAATGGTAAATCAGAAAAAGACATTCTGTGGAGTTCTTACAGGACTTATTAACTAAATAGTGTTTATCTTCCTTTCCTGGCTAACCCGCTCAGAACGAGTAATGAGCTCAGAGGAAATAAAGCAAAGACTGAGCCCTTTCCAATCCTTCCAGCTTTCCTGCCGCACACCAGTTCTTTGAATGTTTTCTTAATTTTGTGTTTGTTTGACCTAAGCACTCCAACTGAACTCAGCAAGGGCTTCCAGGAGATGGTTGGGGACAGGCAAAGCAGGTTTGTTTCCCATGTGCTATTTGGTAAGGTTCTCAGAGACATATGTCAATCAACCCATTGCCTCAATTAAACATGTAGTTTTCAAGTTAGAAGTTAGTTTTCAGTCTGTTGCTGGCCAGGAAAGGTAGATGTTTAGGGAAAAGTATTTACCGTTAGACCTCTGTGGCCTTAATTTGGTTCCCCACTGCTTATAATCTCTACCTTCTCTTCTGCGGCCACTCAGTGAAGGAATGCTGCCATTCTAATTCTAAGGATAGTAGATAGGCCCAAACGATGTATCATTTACCACCACCAGCTAAGCCATCTTAGATCAGGCAGTGAGGATCAAGTGCATTACCACTTACTGAGAATCACATCATAAGTTTTTATTATTAGGAATTCTTTTAATTTCTGGTAAAAATAATATCAAAGATTAACAACTCTTTCATAAAAAACCTTAATACTTAATACTTCTACTTATTGTGGAGAATCACAATGTGTAATATGAAACTTCTGTGACTCTCAACAAATAAAAGGTGGGGATTAGGGAAGAAACAGATGAAGGAGGATGGTTGAAGTTGAGGAACAACAAATGACACAGAGCATGAGTTGCCAATTTTTCCACAAAAAGACAATACGTAAATGGGAAAAAGTCAGGAAATCACCTATCATCTTTGATGTTCCCTGACTTTTTCTAAGACCTTCTCACCCCAACGGCCATTTAAACAGCCAATGAAGAAACTGAATCGTACTCCCTGGAGGACATTGTATCCACTTCTACTACCTAGCCATGTAAAACCATTCCTAACAGAAACTGATTAGTTCTCCAGAACTAAAAATTGATTTTCACTGATTGCTTTCATGTAGAGAAATAGCCTAACTTTGAGAAAGCTCTTACGTTGTTTATAGTTGTCAAAGTCATTTATTTCAAATACTGTTGATGTTTATAATTCATTATTTTCCTTGCTTAGATTTACATAGGAGTCATGAGATAACATATATTAAATTAAAGCCATTTTTAATATTGTGGCATATTAGGAATTATGCATATCTGAAAGTTCTTCTCAAGTGACATTGTAAACATAGCCAAATTATTATCATTTTCTTCATGTAGCAATAAAGTCTGAATATTAAAAAAGTTCCATTTTCTTAACAAAATTAAGCATAAAAAGTTCAAGCTTAATTAACTTTTTCCATACATAGGTCTCCCCAGCTTGGATCATGCCCCAGAAAAGAGAAAAAAGCTGTATAAAAACCTTAAGCATTAAGATACTGTAAACAACAAAGAATATAATGTTAATAGCAGCTTTCTCTAAGGGGTAAAGTGATAGATTTTTAAACTAATTTTCTTTATTTTCCATACTTTCTACAGAAAGCGTGTACAACTTCTATCATGCAAAATAACCAGTTTTTAAATGGAAAAGTTTCCTTTCTGCCTTAATACAGAAAGAGGTAAAGGGAACAAAAATGAAAGCTATAATAATAATTCTAACAGAAACATTACAAACTTTACAATTTAGATGCTTATAGTTACATGTTAAGAGACTGAAGAAGATAGTTTCCTGTATTACCAATCTTAAGAGTGATGAAAGTAAGGCTCAAACTAAGTAAACTGGTCAAGGTCGCGAAGTGAATAAACGGCTGAACTTGAATTGGAATACAAATTGTCAGCTCTTAGACTCTTACAAGTGTACTCTCCATCACTTTATCATGGGTCACTATAGAGGATGCCATCATATCCTTACGTCAGCCCTGGAATTGCTTGTCCATACGTGCTGCAGCTACTAATAATGATGAACATTCATATATCCATACTAGGTGCTGAGCTCTGCTCTATGTACTTCACAAATATTAATTCATATAATCCTCACAGCAACCCTACGGACTAGATACCATTCTTACCATTCTATTTTACAGATAAGAAAACTGGGGATGTATAACTTGGGCCAAGATGACACAGCTAGTGATAAAAGTGGGACACAGGCTAACTGGCTTCAGAGTCTGTGTACCTAACCACCACATTAAATGGTGTGCCGGCTTGCCTTTATTAGGTATGTTAACAGGAGAGGATTGATCTCCTTTGGTGCTAGGTAAGCCTCAAGGCAAAATATAGAAAATAGTATATAAAGTGTGAAAGGAGCATCATTATTTTTCCAAGAAATTGCTTTGCCTATATACTTCCTGATCATTAGGGTCCAACTTGGACAAATTCACTTCCACACTGAGCCTCAGTCAACGCTTGGCCCATTTTATGGAGAAGAAAACTGAGGTCCATAGGAAACACTGATGGTAGAGGTAAGAATATACTACTCAGCAGATTTTTATCCAAAGACAGTTTCATTAAACTCCACCATTGTTTGCGGGTTAAACTGTGGCCCGTGACATTTCAGGGAGCAGATACAAAATGCACCACTTGTACTGTAGTGAAACTTTCCATTACAAGGAACTTGATTCCAGCAGGAATAAGGCTGCCTAGAAGCAAAGGGCTACTATAAAAACACAAAAAAACAAACAAAACCAATCGGGAACATGACTTCTTCGTTGTACACATGCATTACATCTGGGCTGCTACACAATATAGGCCACTGACAAAGTCTGTGTTTAGACAGAGAGAGTTACTCTAGTCATAAGAAGAAGACACACAGAAATAGATTTTTCTTTTCTTAACTGTACTAAAATATACATAACTTAAATTTAGCATCTTAACCTTTTCTAAGTGTACAATTCAGTGGCATTAGTGTATTCACATTGTTGTGCAACCATCACCATCATCAATCTCCAGAACTCCTTTCATCTTCCCAAACTGAAACTCCATGCCAATCAAACGGTAACTGCCCATTCCTTCCTTCTTTAAGCTCCTGGCAACCACCATTCTAATTTCTGTCTCTATGAATTTGACTACTCTGAGTACCTCATAAAAGTGGAATCATACAAAATTTGTCTTTTTGTTGACTGGCGTATTTCACTTAGCATAATGTCTTCAAGTTTCCTCCATGCTGTAGCATGTATCAGAATGGCCTCCCTTTTTAAGGTTGCTTAATATTTCATTGCATGTGGTAATAAAATACCACATCTTATTTATCTATTCATCCACTGATGGACACTTGGATTGCTTCTACCTTTTGGCTATTGTGAATACTGCTGCCATGAATATGGGTGTCCAAAAATCTTTTCAAGTCTCTGCTTTCATTTCTTTTGGGTATATACCCAGAAGTGGAATTGATGGATCATATGGTAATTCTACTTAAAAAAAAAACACCATAGTGTTTTCCAAGTGGCCACTCCATTTTACAAGAAATAGATTTAAAAGCCAATGAACGAGTTCAGTTTCTCTACCCCCTCTCCTTCCTCAAAGAGAACAAGTTCTTAACCCTGTGATTGCCAACTATACTATTTACCTCCTCAGTCCAACCCAGTCTACAGCCTCTCCATTTCTCCTTACTTTAGTAAGCCACAATTTTATTGACAATGAAGAACTTGTAGAACCATAGGACCTGGGCCAAGCCATCCCCTACTAAAACTGCACCCTTAAAACTTCATAACAGAATCACCCCAGGAGCCATACTTGAGCTGTTTACTAAGGAAGGAAGACTAGCCTCAGAGATTTGTCCAAGTTACTACATTTAGACTACATTGATTATTATTGTAATACCCAGCTTATATTTTGCTGTTTCATAGCAGAGCTGAAATACTATCCACAAAAGCATAGCATGCACCTGTTTTGCCACGTCCTGGTAATGAATTTCATGAGTGCTTTCCTAGGTGGTTCCATGTATCACTCACATTTGACTCTACCACAGGGTCTAATATGGTTACTTGTACTATGTATAAACTGATAACCAACTCAGATGTGTCCCAGACTTGAACTATTCACATTACCGCCCTCAATGACTTTTGCCATGTTCACATAAGTCAACTCACTTTTCTTTTATGTAAGTTATTATCTTTAGCAAGAAAATTTTTGTTGGTAATATAGATGGAAAAACTATCCCTTGCAATAAGTAAAATAAATACACTTACAAGAAAACAAACTTATCCAACTACCACCTAAAATTATTCTACATACTACCAGTAGAAATTCTGGACTAGCTGCCTTGATATATGAATATGAATGTACTGACCTCCTTTAAAATGGTGTATTAATAAATATTTTGAGAAGAAAATTACAAATAATGGCAACATCAAGATAAAGAATTTGGTTCTAAAATGTTAGCAGTGATTTTGGGGGGCTATACAATCATGGACAATTTTGTTTTTATGATTCTCACATGGAAATAGGTGATTTATATAAATAGAATATGTATGTCTATACATATACATGTACATGAGTGTGCGTGTGTGTGTGTGTGTGTGTGATATTTTGTTGATAGAGACAATAGGTGAATGAAAAAAAGCAAAAGATAGTGAACCCTAAAAACCAGGTCCATCAAATTGATGTTGGACATCAGTGGAGTGATGATTGTTTCAGCCAGATCATTCTCATGTCCATCAACAGAGTGCCTCAGAGGAATGATATAAAAAGAAAGCAGACATAAGGGATTATCTGATGGAGAGTAAATATGTGAGTCAAAGCAATGACAGCCAGACCAGCACAGGTATCTTCTGAAACGCTTTCGTCCATATTTAATCAATGAAAGGTACTACAGGAGGACCCACAATATGCAGAGTAATATAGCAGGGGATAATATGTGCTACAAGAATTATAAGTCACTGTTCTTGCCTCATATTTTTAAAAATCTAAATGATAGAGCCATGAAAAAATATATTATAAATTAAGTGTTGCAAAGGTAGAGATACATATAATAATCTGTGGGTACAGAGAGGAGGAAGCAGGAACGAGTGGGAAAGCAACCAGAGAAGATGTCTAGAATGAAGTGATGTTTAAGGTTATTGATGATAGTAGTAAAATGTATGAAAAGAGTCCCCTGTCTCCACAGGATAAACACTCCCTTCTCCAGGACCAAAGAGAGGAAGAGATCATCTTGAACCTAGAGTACCCCATTTTCCTAGTTAGAACTGAAGAATGCTGGAAGAGTGCACAATTGAACAGACTGCCAAGGAAGGAAAAGTGAGTTCAGGGGAAGTCACAAAGTCCTGAAGTTTCACGTGATGCTGACTAGTTAAAAGAGGGTACTCATGCCAGCTGCTTACACTCCTCTGAGGCCTGACCTAAGCTGTCTTACTTCCTGACATCCTTCTCCAGCTGGGCTATTTCCTGGGCTGTTCCAGACTCGTCCCTTCAACCTCCTTCACAGCTGTGGTTTGGCATCTCTGCAGCAAGAGCCCCAGTGGCCAAAGTGTCCTCTGGGCTTGTCTCCTGGGAGCAAAGGCCTGCCTATTTCCACTACTGAATTTACCCACAGAGACAGGCGGAGGAAGCTTTTTTTAGATGGCCAAAGCAAATTGGTCTGCATGAATTACATTGGAGCCGTGTGGTAATAATCAAATTTGGTGCCTGGGACACCCAAGCAGCACACGCATAGGCTGTAAGTAGCTTAGAACTTTTCCTGCCGCATCATTGAAACTGCTGGCTTAAGAAATGGAAGCTTTTGAGGGATGAATGAAAACTCCTCGTCATACACGATGTTCGGCTGTGGCCAAAGGGAGTAGTCAAGTTGAAGTTATACAACAAACAGTTGTTTTTTTCCAGAGCCAAGAAAGTGACTAGGATTTTCTATATCTGGATAGTGATAAAACAGGGGTCTATAAACTCTGGCCTGCAAGCCAAGTCCAGCCCTCCTCCTTGTTTTCATATCTCTACAAGCTCAGAATGGTTCCTCCATCTTTAAACAGCTGAGAAAAAAATCAAAAGCATATTTTGCATCAGGTGAAAATGATATGAAATTCAAATTTCAATGCCTATGAATAAAGTTTTATTGGAATACAACTACACCTATTGTCTCTGGTTGGTTTCCAGCTTCAAATGCAGAGTTGATTGAGTAGTTGCAGCAGAGACCTTATGACCTGCAAAGCCTAAACTATTGATTGTCTATCTGGCCTTTTATAGACAGTTTTCAACCCCTGTCCTAAAGTTGTGGCCAGTGTGACCAAGAGTAAGGGCAAGGTGAAATAGCAGTGAGTGGGAAACTTTTTAAATGGGAATATTGATATGTTTTTCTGAGATGCATTTTTTAATGCTCCAGTATACTTGTTTGTAGATTGTACCACACTGCGGAAGAGCTATATCTGGAGCTCAGCTTTAATGCTTAAAATAACACTTAGATTTCATTTTTGCTTTTGTGATACTCCCATCCCCCCCATGTAAGCATGTGCATGCAAACATGCACGCGTACGCGCGTGCGCGCGCACACACACACACACACACACACACAGGAAAAATGATAGGCAGACCACTCATGTACCTCATATGAGCTCAGCAACGTGCTTGTGCTCACAGAGGTACAGTGGTAGGAAGAAGTACAAGAGCAGTGAATTATGGACCCCCCACGATGGACCCCAAAGGAAGACTAACTGAAACAATTTTATGGAAATGTATTCAGTATGCACAGATGACAACATGCTAGCAAGCCATTTCAGTACAGCATTCTAATTATAGACACCATTCTCAAAGCTTAGCCAAGCTATATAGTATCATCTCTTTTACAGGGTGTGGTTGAAATTGAGCACTTAAAAACTGGAGAGGTCACTTTTGGTTAACTAGTACAATTTGGTAGCTCAAGGAAACTCTGTCCTTCACTCATCCTACAGGACTAAGACTTTATTTTTGCTCTTAGAGTTCTAAGAAGATTCCTCCAAGCCAGACAGCTGGAATGAACAGTTAAAAACGAATATTGTGTTAATCAAGAAAAAAGGCCTAGTGTTTTGTCACAAAGAAGTTATATAAGGAAACCTAGTTTCCGAAGAAAGCAAGCTGAGTTAGAGTTGTATTGATGAACTGGAGTGTGGCAGGAATATACATGGGAGTTGTAGGTAGAGGAAGGGGGAAGAATAGGCAAGAAAGTTTTTAGCATATCCCTTAAAGATATGCTGGTATATTGAGGGTAACTACTCATGCTTAGGCACAAACCCAGCCAACCAATGTAATGACAGGGCAGAAGGCAAGGAGTACAATCTATTTAGTCATATGACAGTCTCCAACCATATACCTGATTCCTCCATTTGGTAAAGGTAATATGGTGCCTTAGAAACAGCATTACGCTATTAAACTACATTAAAAGCTGTACCTGGGGCTTCCCTGGTGGCGCAGTGGTTGAGAGTCCGCCTGCCGATGCAGGGGACACGGGTTCGTGCCCCAGTCCGGGAAGATCCCACATGCCACAGAGCGGCTGGGCCCATGAGCCATGGGCGCTGAGCCTGCGCGTCCGGAGCCTGTACTCCGCAATAGGAGAGGCCACAGCAGTGAGAGGCCTGCGTACAGCAAAAAAAAAAAAAAAAAAGCTGTACCTGAGTAGATGTGATCAAAGGAAGCTGTCACAGAAGGCATCACAGAAAACAAAAACAAATAAAAAAATGAATTCAGTGTTGAGTATGCTCTTGCTTGAGCTAGATAGACTTCTAGGTAATAGAAAAGAGAGGGTGACTTGTCAGTGAGCTGCAGAGAACCAAACCCAAGGACAATTAAGGCTTGGGAAGGGAGTCTGGGGAACATTTCCAGAAAGACCCAGGGCTTACACATTCCCTAGTTTGTGAGAAATCTGATTTGCTCTGTAGATTTGGAGTAAGGAGCAGGTATACAAACTCTATTTTTCTCTGTGAACATTGAAAGTGCTTACACTGCCAGGTGGTGGAAACCTGATCTCAGTCAATCTCTACACACTCACTAGATTGCACTTAGAGTTAGATTTACGTAGCACCAGAGGATTTTGAGGAGAGTAGGCAGTGCCCTATCCCATTTCTAATAGAAAGGCTTATTCAAGTCCACCAGCTCTCTTGTCAAATTCAGAGCCACTCTCATTGATACTGGGATTTTCTGCTACTTTTCTCATACTCTGAGGCTGCAGATACTTTGCTAAGGCTGCCTCTAAGACCTTTAACAATTCCTTGCTGCTCTTGGGTGCAATGGAATCATTCTACTACTTTCATCCCAAGCCTGGATGCAGGGAACTCTGTGGGACAGCTCAGGCCCTCCTTGCTAGAAGCAGCACACAGTCATCTCCAGGCTTTCCTACAAAGGAGGACACAGCTTTCTTCCTTCTGTTGTGTCCTCCCCTAGGTCTTGAACCAGAGCTGGAGTGCAGGGATCCTTTGGAGGGAGCTTCCTTCTTCTCTGACTCTCCCCGTTCCCAGGTCAAGCTATACAGAGGTCAGGGGACAGAGGGCACTGACTCCTCTGGTGTTCATCCCAGTCCTCTGTCTTATGTCCATGGCTAGGCTTTTGTTTTTGTTTTCGTTTTTGTTTTGCGGTACGTGGGCCTCTCACCATTGTGGCCTCTCCCGTTGCGGAGCACAGGCTCCAGATGCTCAGGCTTCGCGGCATGTGGGATCTTCCCGTACCGGGGCACAAACCCGTGTCCCCTGCATCGGCAGGCGGACTCTCAACCACTGCGCCACCAGGGAAGCCCCATGGCTAGGCTTTTGGATTCAAGGTCAGAATTTGATCACTTTGTTATCTGAATTATTTTGTGAATTTCAAATAAACTAGCTGTTGCCTCAATCGGGGAATGACAGGACTACTATTCTGAAATATTTTCCCACTATCAATTTATGATCTTTGTGCAAACTGATTGATATCTCATTACAATCAAATGTCCAGTATTTCATTTCTTATTTTATTAATATTTTAGAAAATTAGACACTCTTTAAAAATGAAAGATACAGTAAATAGTGCTTTCTTAGACCAAAATGTTTTAATGACACTATTTTATAACTCTAAAATATGTACAATTAATTCCCAGTGGCTCTTCTGGTAATCATCATAAAGATTGGATCAACAGAACAGTTTACATTGACTCTATAATGTTGGAAACAATGTGTTATCCTTGTTTTGAGTCAATTTTATTTTTCTTAGGAATCCCAGGAGTGTCTGAACACCTACATTATACCAATTTTTAAAAGGTAATTCAATGTGGAAAGTGGGGAGAAACAAACAATATTTGACTGAAGCAGTATGTTTTGCCTTGATCTGAAAATTAATGGAGTTGTCAAATTTGACAGCACATAATCCAGCTATTTTTCTTTAATTTAAGAATGAACCAATAAAAATTTGAAAAGCATAATTATTTTTCCCCCTTGATTTAAAGTTACTTTGTTCTGAGTCTCTTACTTGGCATTGAACCTGTTTCTGTTGGGAGTAAGTAGGATAGAGACTTTCAAAGGGCAGATCATAGGAACAAATTTTGCCTTTATTATTAAATATTTGAATATTCTTCATATTCGACAAAGCACTACAGTTTGAAGAAGCACATCTTTAACAAGTTCAGGGGTAAAGGTCTGAGTTCTGGTCTTTGTTTCGAAGAAAAAAAAAGACATCTTCAGATTTTCAATGCAGAAAGACACTCAAGGATTATACAGTTAAACAAAAAAAAAAAAAGCCCTTTATATAGATGTATCCTCACCATAATTTAGAATGACCCTCAACTTGCCAAGGTTTTATTTTTTATTTTTTTTCAGATTTCAGTCACCTATCTGAGTCAAAAGAAAATCAGTCCAGAGCCTCAGATCTTGGAAATATTTTTTTCACAAATTCAGAGCTAAACAGATGTGTTTTCTCTTATGAGAAGTTCATATAATTAATTATAAGATAAGAGATAATAATGCCTTTCATTTACATTTCTTTCTTTCCAAGCCCTCAGTCCTTGATGTGTGTTACTTTATTTCTCTTTACCACATCCTTACAAGATAGAAAGGAAGGGCTTCCCTGGTGGCGCAGTGGTTGACAGTCCGCCTGCCGATGCAGGGGACACGGGTCTGTGCCCGGGTGCGAGAAAATCCCACATGCCGCGGAGCGGCTAGGCCCGTGAGCCATGGCCGCTGAGTCTGCGCGTCCGGAGCCTATGTTCCGCAACGGGAAAGGCCACAACAGTGAGAGGACCGCGTACCACAAAAAAAAAAAAAAAAAAAACAAGATAGAAAGGAAGAGTATTAGTGTCTCTATCTAAAGATAATAATATCTTACCTATGTGTAATATTTTACAGTTTATAAAGCATTTTCACATATATTATTTCATTTTGGTTTTGACGCTCACAGTACCCTGTGATATATGTAAATCAGTCAGGTGTTATTTTTTTCAATTTACATATGGGAAGACTAGAATTCAAATGTCTCCCTGTGTTCTGCATTTAAGAAGTGAAGGAACCAACTTCCTAGGCCTGTTAGTAATTTTGCACTGCAGAGACAGAGAAAGATTAGGTGAATAATTCTATATCATATAAGAAAAACACCTCAGTGGTCTTTATATTTTACTTTATAGCTTCACTCTATTTTTCTTGTGTTACATTTTTTCAATGTCATGATTATGTCAAATATGCTGTGAAGTACCTCCCAGACTGTATGTATTAGAAACAGCCTTATTTGTTCCATTCTCCACAGAACTCCAGGGGGTTTGCTGGATTTGGGGATTATTTTCTTCTTTGGTTTTACATTTTGAAAGCCCTGCTCCAGCTCTCAAAGATGCTGTTAAACACAGAATAAATATTGAATTGTTTCTCTGTCCTCACGGTCTTCGTGGTAGCAAATAAATGTTTCTGTGAAGGAGCTTGCTCCCTGAAGACCCACAAGTGGTGGTTAGAAAGTGTCCACAAATTAAAGGCAATGAAAGAACATTAACCACAAGTAATAGATGTTAGAAAAAAATATAAAATACATAAAATAGCTTTTATATGCGTGTATATTCTGGACTCTAACCAGGTAGCTACCGTTTAAGCGTTTTCCCAATTATGACCATTTTTATATATACAAAGATGCTTTCATAACAGCAACCTGTGTAGGATAAATATTATCCATAATTACATGATTTCTTTTAACTTCGAACAGTAGAACAGTGTTAACCTGAAAGAAAACACTTCAAATTTTTAATTCGTTAAAGTTTCTGGATCAGTAGTCATTCTGAAAGGCTTTTCTGATTTTAATAAAAGAAAAAGAAAGAGAAAATATGGAACAAAAACATTGATTCAACATTGGAAACCATTTTCAATGAGGTAGGAGATGTGAATATATAATTTCTAATAATTCTCATTTCTTCTCAATTGAAAGTCATTGGGAATTTAATAGTCACCCACTGTATGTACAGTTATCTTTTTGGAAAGTCATGACTGACATGGCAGAAATGAGTATCAGTTCCAAGGTAGGATACTGAAGCCTGGGTATTCTCAGCATAGCTGGAGAAAGACAGAAACCAAATATTTGCCTATTTTCCCCACTAAGAATGCTTCCTCTCTCTTTTCTACCTAATAAAAACCAAGTGTATCTTTCAAGGCTCATTTCAAAACCCTTCATGAACTGCTGTTTCCTTCCCATGAAATCGACTCTTTTCCTCAGTCCTGTTGATTCTGAACCTGCATTTTCTCAAATCCATCTATTTCTCTGTCCCCAGTGACAATGTTCTAGACTACATCTGTATTACTCTTTGCTGGAAGTATAGCAATAGCATCCTAACTTTTCCTTGCCTTCAGTCTGTTTCTCCACCGATCCCATTGGGAGACACCTACAGCTTAATGTTCCCAACGAACCACTAAGAATATGTCATTTTTCTATCCAGAATTTTTCATCGGCTGCTCATTGCCTACCAAATAAAGTAATAACTATTTAATCTGTATTTTACAGTCTTCTAAGAGCCATTACAACTTGCCTTTTCCTCCCCAGCAGTCTCTCACTCATGCTATGCTCAAAGAGAGTAACAGAGTAACTCCTAATATCAGTTCAGGTTGTGATCACTAGACTTTTTCAGGTCCCCCAAATTCCTTTTATATCCAAATCGTATCTAATTCTCAGAGCTCCAGTGAGTATTAGCCTTCTTAATGCCTTTTCAGAACCTCCACTTCAGCCTATCTACTCACGTTCTATGACAGCCAGCGCCTTTTACCCCCATGCTTCTTTTGTGCAAGAGAATCACTATATTCTTGGGGGTCAAACTTCCTGAGGTTTAATTCCTGGCTACATTTATGTGACTCTGAGGAAGGATTAATCCTTGGTGTCTCAGTATTAGAAGGAGGGGGAAGACTAATATTAGCAATATCACAGGATGGCTGGGAAGATTGTGAGTTAATGTATGTAAGTTTCCCCAGTAAGTGCTCAGTGTAAATGTAAGCTACTATTGTGTACATCTCTCTCCTAATACAGTAGGACCTTGGGATGGGACTTCTGGCTACTCATCATTGCGTCTCACCACAGTGTCATAACACACACCAGTGTTCAACAAATCTATGTTGAAAAATCACAGGGAAGAGTCCCATTCTGTGCCTTCCAATGTCTTGGATAGCATCAGAATTCTGTAAAAGACCATTGTTTACTGATGATCTCAGCAGCCTTCCTCCCTCCCCCTTATGATGTAGATGGGAATGATGAATGGGATGTGAAGTGTGTAACCCAATGTCCGCCATAAGAATGCTTCCCATTCTTTCTGAAGGTGAGAGGGGTCATCCTTACTCATTCTCTTTCTCCAGAGTTAGAAACATTAATGGCAAGGAGACATAGGAGAGAAGACATGGACAACAGATCCAGGGAAATCTCATCCCACGGATTTATTTACACGTCTCTGAAAAATACTCTTTGTGTGATATACAATTCTAAGCAGGAGAAATTAGGAATTAGCAGACTGTGTACATGCTTAACTGGAACACCCAAAACTTTGAGGAACATCTTTGTCTACCACTTGACTATGTGCCTTTTAAGGCAATGGGATGCTGACTCTGAGTTGTGCATTGAACTTCATTAAAAAGGACTGGCTACAGAATCAGAAAGTCAACATGCAGAGGCATATGGTATTTATTTAGGGATTCTTAGACTCTGATGTGTAACATTAATCTAGGCACAGACAGAATGAAAAGTAAGATTTCTCCAAATGGCACTCATGTCTGAACACCAGCTTTATAAATACTGAATTACTCATCAACCTGGAATATGTATATTTTTTCAGGAGTACCTATGTTTAGCATCTAAAGATTCTATGTTTAGCATCTAAAGGACATTTATGATGGATACAATTTGTCAAATCTGTAATTCCACATATATGTACATTAAGCTAGAAAGACTGTGTTTTTACTAAAATACTAAATTTTTTCACATTAATAATTTGTGTGTTCACCTGTGAAAAAGATTTTCCTTAGCTTGGTCTTCAGCCTCTATCATTAACAATCATAAAAATTGTAACGGGAAAAGAGCTACCATTTGTTGAGTGTGCACTACGTGACTGGTCTTACAATGCTCAAAATAAGCCTTCAAGGTAGGTGTTATTATTCCTGCTTTAGAGGTGAGGGAATGAAGGCTCAGAGTAGCTCAATGGTTTGTCAAAAGTCATGTGATTAGTTAGTAGCAGAGCCAAGACAAATTTCACATGTCTCATAACAAAGTCCCTTCACTAGTACTAGTTCATAAGTTTGGATTTACAAAATTTTATAAGTTTTACTCATAAAGTTTATTGTATTTATAAAGGTTTAAAGTTTTGTTCTCTATGAACTTTAGCCCAACTTTTGATCCCCCTGCCACATGCTCAGGACTGTGCCCTGCTTCTGGCCAACTACCCCACATGTGCATATTTATTAGCAAGGCTCTCAGCAATCCCCTCTTGGGGGCCTAGATGTAAATCTGCCTAAGCACTTGTTTCCTAATCCTGTACCCTTTTTCTTGCCTCACTTTCTTCAGTAACATCATATCTTCAGAATGATTGGTCTAGGGATTCACACCTCAATCTTAGTAAAAAAAATATGAGAGGAGACGTTTTCTGTTAAGGTTTCCTAGACTTTCCCAGCTTTCCTGATGGACTGCCTCCCCTTCATCTGTTCCAAGATCCCTCTTATGTGCCATCCTCAAGAAAAATAGTTTAAAAGTCTCAGTATAAGGAGGAGCACAGTCAGAGTTGAGGACATGCAACTCAGGTTATAAAAAGCAATGGTTGTACACCCATGTTCACAGCAGCATTATTCACAATAGCCAAGGGGCAGAAGCAACCCAAGTGTCCATAGATGGAGGAATGGATAAACCAAATGTGGTATACACAAACAATGGAATATTACCAAGCCTTAAAAAGGAAGGAAATTCTGACACATGCCACATCATGATAAACCTTGAGGACATTATGCCAATGAAATAAGCCATTCACAAAAAGATGAAGTCTGTCTGATTCCACTTACATGAGGTATCTAGAATAGTCAAATTCATAGAAATAGAAAATAGAATGGTGGTTGCTAGAGGCTTTGGAGAGGGGGAAATGGGGAGGAAGATTGTTGTTTAAAGGGTATAGGGTTTCAGTTTTACAAGATAAAAAAAAGTTCTGGAGATTGGCTGTACACCAATGTGAGTATAATTAACACTACTGAACTTTACACTTAGAAATGGTTAAGATGGTAAATTTTATATTATGTATATTTACCACAGTTTTTTTTTTTAAAGCAATGGTAAATGTATGAGAAATGTGATTATGCTAAATTTCTAAGATTTCAGAGTGTGAGAAATAAAGACATTTGGAGAATGTAGAATAAGAGAAAACAGTGGTACCAACAGCTAATTCCCAAGACGAAAATGATCCCCCACCTTACCCTGGAAACTATTCTTAAGTCTCTGGTTTGGGGGATAGGCAAGAAGAAATTTGAACCTAAACAATTGGGATTTCATATCATTTATTGACATGAAATATTTGGGTAACTGCTGTTTTACTTCACACTATTTTGAAGAACTTAAAAATCAGTCTGATTGATGGCTTTTTCTCCCTTAAATTTCATTTAAACAGGTAGAATGATTTGCTTTGAATTAATACTAAATTGAGTCCTTCTAATTGAGTGTATTCAGCCATTGGAACCTTGTTGCATTTATTTCATTTTTTATTGACAAGATATTTCCATGATACGATTAAATTTCTTTCTTATTTTGTGGTATAAATATTTGCCAGTCTGTTGTATATACAACAGAGGAATAGAATCCTGTCTTGGAACAGGAATGCAACCAGAAGTTCAAGCATGGATTTGAGTCTTACTCTCCTTCTTGGTAACCCTAAGCAATAACTTAAAAATCTCTAGGCCTCAGCTTATCTTTCATCAATATGAAAGAATTAGTCCAAAGTAAGGGTTGGCAAACTTTTTCTATTAGGACCAAATATTAAATATGTTAGGCTTTTTAGCTTTGTGGGACAACAGGTAAAATAAAGAAAAACTAGGGAGAAAAACATTTTCCACAAATGTTTTTACTGATGATATGTATATGGACAGAGAGAGGGAGAAAAACAGGCTTACTAATGTTTTTACTGATGATATACATATGGAGAGAGAGAGGCTTACTAATGTTTCCCTTTTGGGGGAAACATTTTGCTTAACTGGAGTTCAAAGTTAGTATTCTTTATCAAGTAAATTGAAAATGTTTATTTGTAAAAAACATTTTTAGCTCATAGGCCCTACAAAAGCCAGCATCAGGCCAGATTTGCTCCATTGGCTATAGATCTCCCACTCTTGTTCTAGGATTTAGATAATCTCCAAAGTCTTTTCCCACCATAAATGTCATGCTTCTGCAAATTTCCTTCTCAACTTCTTTTGCTGGATTTAATTCCTCTGCTCAATTTCTAAAAGGTTGGCATGCCCCAGGGCCCTCACTTTCCTTTTAAATAGACTCTTCTCATGCATGAGCTTATCCCGCCCAATGGTTTTAAAAACAATCAACGTGTGAGGACTTCCAAATTTTTACCTTTATTGTTGACCTCTTCACTACAGAATACATTCATATAACCAACTTGCTCCTTGATATCTAAGAGGCGTCTCAAATAAAACAATTCCTAAAATTGTCCCCACCCTCATCTCCTCAGTAAATGACACCTTTACTCATCCAGTTCTCAAGCCACAAATCTAGTTGCCATTCTAGTGCATTCCCTTAACCCTTTCCCACACCACCCAAGCCATCGGCATTTGTTTTAATACCTCTTGCACAAGGAGAAAACAATCAGAGCTGAGGATCTATACAGCTGTGTTCAAGACAGAAATAATCAGAGGTATTCTGGTTATAAAAGTAAATGTAGGGGCTTCCCTGGTGGCGCAGTGGTTGAGAATCTGCCTGCTAATGCAGGGGACACGGGTTTGAGCCCTGGTCTGGGAGGATCCCACATGCCGCGAAGCAACTAGGCCCGTGAGCCACAACTACTGAGCCTGCGCGTCTGGAGCCTGTGCTCCGCAACAAGAGAGGCCGCCATCGTGAGAGACCCGCGCACCGCGATGAAGAGTGGCCCCCGCTTATCACAACTAGAGAAAGCCCTCGCACAGAAACGAAGACGCAACACAGCAAAAATTAATTAATTAATAAACTCCTGCCCCCAACATCTTAAAAAAAAAAAAAGTAAATGTAAATGTCATCAAGTGGTCACTGGCAAAGCCCATGAACAATTCCCGGGAAACAAAAATAGACTCTGGGTAATAAAATAAAGTCTAACCTTTCCTTTTCTTTTCCTTTGTTCTTCATCTAGTCTCACTTGATCATAGGGTGCTGCATGCAGAGGGCTCATCCCCGCACTTCAGACGCTGTGCCTGACACGTCAGCTCGGCAGACGGTGCGTAGAAGCGCGGCACAGGCACCTCAATCTAAGATGGTGGCCGCGGGCCGCGTTCAGAGACGCTTCACCGGGCAGTGCGAGCAGGGGCCAAGAGCAGCACAGCTGCGCTTGCGCCCGACTTGCAAAAACTCCGCCCCTCTCCCTGAGGGTAAGATCCCTATAAAGCAGCCCCGCCCATGGCCATTCAAGGAGAGCGCGGGGAGAGCGCGCACTCTAAAGTGCAAGTTCCTGCCTCTCCATTTTTGATCAAAGAATAAAACTTTCCTTTGCTTCTGAACTGAACTCGATTTTATTCAATTGGCTCGAATGACACCAGGCAGGAGGACCCTTGATGAGGCCCAGCTGCAAAAGGTAAGTAATATAGTCAGCCTCCGAACAAATCTTGAACACATCCACTTCTCTCCACCTCTACTACTATTAGCTGGAGACACCCACCGTCATCACTTACCTGAACTACTGTCATGCCTCTTAATGATGCCTCTTCTTCCATTTGCAACTCCAACTCCACCCCTCCAATCTATTCTCTACAGGTTAAGCAAAATGATCATCTTAAAACGTAAGTCAGGGCTTCCCTGGTGGCGCAGTGGTTGCGAGTCCGCCTGCTGATGTAGGGGACGCCTATTCGTGCCCTGGTCCGGAAGGATCTCACGTGCCACGGAGCGGCTGGGCCCGTGAGCCACGGCTGCTGAGCCTGCGCGTCCTGAGCCATGGCTGCTGAGCCTGCGCGTCCGGAACCTGTGCTCCGTGGCGGGAGAGGCCGCGGCAGTGAGAGGCCCGCGTACAGCAAAAAAAAAAAAAAAAAAAAAAAACAGAAGTCATATTTTGTCACTCCCTGCTTAAGATTTTTTTATGTCTCTCCCCCCCCCCCCATTAATCTGATATATGTTATTATCTGCTTACTATGTTCCTGGAACTAGTCTCATTGCTGAGGACATGGCAGGGAACAAGATGGACAAAACTTCCTGCCAAATGTAACTTACATTCTACTGAGGGGAAATAGATAATAAAGAAACCTGAAAAAAAAGAAGTAAATTATGAAGCATGTTAGTGATAAATAAAATGAAAAAAAATAAATCAGGGATGTGGGCAAGGAGTCTGAGAGTAAGATGAGATACAACTTTAAATAGTATGGTCAGGAAAAGGACCCACTGTGAAGGTGCCTTTTGAGTAAAGACTTGATGGAGGTGAGGCAACAGGCAGGTGGAGTTTGCAGTGAATAGCATTCTGGGGAGAAGAAAGAACCCTGCCAAGGAACAGCAAAGAAGCAGAGTGAGTGCAAGTGAGAGAAATCAGAGAAGTCAGAGATAACAAAACCTGGTTATGGAGGATCTTTTAGACTCTGAGTGAGGTGTTGAGCTGGGAAGAGATGTGCGCTGACTTGGTTAAGAGGAACATGGCTACTGTGATGAGGGTTGTCTGAAAGGGAACAGGGCTGAGGAGAGGATACCAGCTAGAACTCCACTGCAATACTTGAGCCAAGATATGCTCAGCTCCTGTAGATGGAGCAGAGAGGAATCAAGGATGACTTCCAAGTTTTTAGTCAGATCTACTGGAAGGTCAGAGTTGCCATTACCTAAGACAGAGAAGTCCAAAGAAAGAAAAGATTTGGGGAGGACATATCAGGAACTTGGTTTGGTATGGCATGCATTTGAGATGTGTACTGGACGTCCAAGCAGAGAAGCCAAGCAGGAGGTTGGATATTGAAGTTTGGAGTGCAGAGGAGAAGGACAGGCTAGGGATACATATTTGGTGGTCATTCATGTACAGATGTTATTCAAAGCCATAAGACTGGGTAAGGTCATCAAAATAGTGAATGTAAATAGAAAAGGGAGAAGGTCTGAAGACTTAGCCCAATGTGCATGAGGTGATGAGGTGGAGCCAGCAAAGGAGGAGACTGAAAAGGAGCAGCCAGTGAAGGTGGAGGGAAACCAGTGGAGCGTAGTGTCTGAAAGCTGAGTGAAGAAAGAGTTCCCAGGAGGAAGTAGAAATTAGCTTGGTTAAATGCTACATATAGGCTGAGCAAAATTAGAAGATTTTCTCAGTAGAATATGTTCTAAAATTAATTCTAAAATCTAAAATCTCTCTGACTTCATCTATTATACCCTCCCTTCTTCCGTATGGCCTGGCCCCCCACTGCCTCTGCAGCTTTGATTTATTACTTCATTATCTCTCACTCTACTTAGCTGTATATACGTGTCTTCTTTCTGTTTTCCCAGCAGGTCAATATTTTGTTATATTTGTTGTTCCCACTGCTTAGAATGCTCTTTCTCCTCATTATTACTTTTTATCATTACAGTTTCTTTTCATGACCAACCACTCTAAAATACCAATGTCACCAATACTATTCCCATCTCATTCCATTTACTCTTTATCACACCGCTTGATTCTATTCACTTCATATGATTTTTTGACACTCCAAAATTACCATTGTTTATCTCCTCACATGAGAGCAAGGAGCTAGTCCATCTTGTTCTCTGCTTTATCCCAGGCTAAATCAGAATAAGGATTGTTGTATTAAGTATTCAATAAATATTTGTGGAATCAAGTAATTAATCTATATCCCAAAAGATTAACGAAATTTGTATATAAAATACTCTAGTAAATAACTCTGAACTTAGAAGTACAGAAGAAGAAATCTGGGGTATATTTTCATATGATGATGCTTTAAAGTGTTTTTTCAGGTTTCTTTCAATTTAGCTTAAGCTAAAAATATAGGCAGCCTTTACCAATTTATTTGAGACATAGATCATCTACCTCCTTTCTACAGCCCCTCAAATATAACCATATATCCACCTAATAATTCTGCTGTACTATAGCCTGATGTTATTTTTCAAAGTTCCATGCATCTGTATCTGTAACAGCATTATCTTTATACAGATCCTAGCATATAGTAGACACACCTTGGTTGTTTACTGAAAAGTTGTTGAAATGAATGAATAAATTAATATTGAAATCCTTAAGAGTAGTTGGTGAATAGTCAAGTAAAGTTTTCTCATCCACTCATTTCCTACCATCCTTCTTAAGAGGGTTTCCTTTTAAGAAGTCTAAATGAACACTACTTATCATTGAAATCTTTTTTTTTAATCTCTCTAGTTAAATTCAGGGGACAGCTAGAAATGGGGTATGGGCAGGCTTTACGTTTGATAACTTGCTGTGCTCTTTCATCTTCCCTCTGCAGTCTTACACTCATTGTTTGTTGCTGCTAAAGCAGTAAATGTTGTTTGTCTTAGTTGCAAAACCAAGACTAGGTAACTTTGAAGTGTTTTCTGTTGCTTAATGTCACCTACTGTTCCTGTCAGCAAACTGAGATAAACCTGATGGACTGAGGTGTCTGGTCTAATTCCTTTATTGACACATAGTCCTGTCTTCAAACACCAGTGTAAATGCATAAGTACTGAGATAGTAATGTGTCAGTAATAGGCTGCCAGATAAATGCCATTGTTTACGTACTGATCCCTTCTTCCTAAGGCCCAAACAGCTCAAAAATCTTACAAATTAGCACCTCGCTGAGATCAAAGAATTGTCTTTTCTTTCTGCAATTACCTACTTGGAGAGCTGAGCAAGCAAATGAGACTAGTTTAAGCTGTCTCACTCTAGCCCAAATCTTTCTTTTGAGGAGAACAAATGGTGGAATTATACACTTTTTCAGAAAGGGGGTGGTTAAGAATAAGAGACTTTAATTTTCTGTGTAAGAGCAAAGGGATTCTGTATTTTTAAATGTTAATCAATTATTCTATCCCCACTATATTCTTATTTCTAAAATGAGTGGAAAAAGCTATGTTCATCCTTAACAACCAGTCTTTTGAGATCAGATTAAACTTCAAATTACAAAGACAAAAATAGGTTTAAATTCAGTGGCACCATAGTACCTACAACCTCAAACAAAAGGTATGGGAAAATTCGTATTTTCTGAAGAAGTGAAAATTTAGACTGCAAACCTAATTTCAGTCTTGTATCTTAAATAGAAAAGTGCACCATTAGTTTAAACAAAAACTAAATGAACTTTATTTGTTCATTAAGCAAATGTCCTCACCCCAAGAACATTCCAGCTCCATTATCCTATGTCCAAAATGGAATTTTTTAAAATTTGAAGACATTGAGAAAGGAGAAAACAGAAATGACTTACAGAATTTCACTGACTTTACACTGTTTAGTAATCACGTCTTTCATACTAGTCATACAACCTGGAAACAAAAAATCAAGTGACCAGACCTCATGGTTTAGGACAATGTTGGCTTATTTATAAGAAAGGCAAGATTTTTTCCTGGCGACACATTTTATCTTTTACGTAAATGAAGAAAATGTACTTTCAAATTCTAATGGTACAATGACCAACCTTATCTTAGTCAAAGTCTTGACACCTATGGAAGAGCAGTTTAAAGAAATGAAAACTGACTGTATTGTCCTTGAAAATTAATTCCCTGGAATAGTAAATATGGGCATCCTTTTTGCAAATGTATGTTTTACTTCACTATTCACAGCCGCGGGTTTTAAAGGAGCATTAAATACATTTCTTATGCCAAAGAGTTCTTGAAAATAAATGTGAACTAAGGGCAATTTTATATATGATTTGTCTCATTTTCCTAAAACTGCTATCTGCAGAAAAATTCTAGGATCCTTGGGACCATCGGAGGGTAGAGTAAGACTCCCTCCCAGGATGCTATAATCTCCAAGTTTCAGGAGTGCTGATAATCCAACCTATGACAACTAGCTATGAGACCATCAACATTCAGACAACTCTAGTAGAATGCTGATAATTATCATAAAACAAGGTTTCTTCAGTAGCCTTTGAAATATGTATAAATATTTTATTATATTTAGCCTCTTGATATCTCTGTTGGCTTCTGATGTTAAAGGAAAACATGAGGAAAAAGTAGAAAAGTTAAACTAGTGCAGGGTAGTCAAATGGCAAAGTAACCTCTCAGGTGTATATTCAATGTGAACACTTTTCAAAAGGTATCACTCAAGGTTTTGTTTAGTTACTTGAGAAACTTTACCTTGTGGCCAAAATTCAGAATTGGTAAAGCAACAGCAACAAGCATATCAACTATTTTGACTGTTCTATCTTTTAATGAAAGGGGGTTACACAGAATAGATGAAGGAGCAGAGTATTTGAAGGTGGAGCACCCAGCAGGCCTTAAGTCTTTCCATCTATGTGACTGAGGCAAGTCATTTAAATCATAGAGCTTCAATTTCTCCCTATCTAATATAACATAACAATTCAGGCCCTTCTACATCATTACAGAATTGTTGTGACAATCTAATCACAATGAAATATATTTATAGATATTTGTCAGCTGATAAATATATTTTGTCTCGGAAGGTGGCCTATTATATGTCATGGAGCTTAAAGAAGATGTACTGCTAGCAGCTGAATTACACTAACGAGTCTGAATAATCAAAAAGGAAACATGTTTTATTAACTAACCTATATGAGAAAGAAAGTTATGGAGGCTGGAGGGGACATTTCCATTTCGCATTTTTACTCATTTATACTTTCCCTGAAATAGAGATTGTGATACTCCACCAGCAACTCTCGGCCCTCAGTTCTGGCTTGGAAATTGGAGGAAGGGGTCCAAGGACACATGAACTGAGAGTGCCAGTGAGTGTCCCAGGGCAGACTGTGGAGTCATAGATGTTAATTTGTAGAGTTACCTTGCTATTCAGACTCCAGGCAGTTAGATGCCACATTAGATTCTTAATCTTCAGTCTCAACCTAATAATAATGTGTCTGAGGTTAATGAGCCATGAAGTGGACCTTTCTACTTTCTTTTTTTTTCTTAAACCTACCAGGAAAATATAATAAGTTTCTGTGCTTTCATATATCTGTTTTTGGTCTCTGTAACAAAAAATACAGTGGCATGTAAATTCTGGCAATGTATATAACAACATTCATTTCTATTTTCTAAGTAATAGTAGTAGAAGAAGGAAGGTAAAACTTTTTTTTTTTTTTTTGTGGTACACGGCCCTCTCACTGTGTGGTCTCTTCCGCTGCGGAGCACAGGCTCCGAACGTGCAGGCTCAGCGGCCATGGCTCCACAGCACGTGGGATCCTCCCGGACCGGGAAACGAACCCGTGTCCCCTACATCGGCAGGCGGACTCTCAACCACTGTGCCACCAGGGAAGCCCAGGTAAAACTTTTGATGCCATTCCATAAGTGAGCAAGCTGGGACACCCCTCCGTGAGTCCAGTGCTTACACAAGCACCTGAATGCAGAGCTGCCAGCCTGGGCCCATACGTCCAATTCTGCTGAAGCCCTGAAAGCACCTGTTGTGAAAAGCTGGAAAAAGGACTTGGCTACCAACACTCATGTTAATTTTTGTCACCCTTTTGAGCAAATATCCTTTGCAGATCAATAGTCTACTCATTTATTTTTAAGAATGTTTTCTTTTGAATTTCCTTTCCTCTCAATGCGGTTTCAGAATCTAGTCCTGTAAGAAACAGTCCTTTTCATAGAGTAGAAGAATACAATACTCAGAGTGGTCAAATTCTCAGGTTCAAAGATGCTATTTTTTTTTTCCTTTTCTGCAAGTCTTATTGCCTCAAGTTAATTGCCTTGAGACTCATAACAATCCATTACCTTCTCTATTGTAGATTTAGATACTGTATTAACACAATATGAAACAGCATTAAAATTCTGTGTCAGAAAAATTCCAAAATGTACATTTTTCTTGCTTTTTCAAGTTTAAAATTTTACATTTATTTTACAGTAAAAATAGCAGGAAATTTGTTCCTTATAAGTACTGAGGGATCATTATTAAATAAAATTTACAGCAATTGTGCTTTGTAAGAGTTCTTCTGAAAGAAATATCCAGAGTTATTAGCCAAAGGAGGGGAAGGGAAAAACACATGTATGAATGCAAAGGATCTAGTGTTTTTCCAACGGGGTACTGAAAACGTATTCTTTTGGTGAGGGAAAAGTAAACAACTCTTTCTTTACTGTGATTCATTTCTTGGTCTAAGTTATTTCCCAAACCAAGAGTGGACTCTCTCCTGAGTCTCTGTTGACTTATCTGGCTGCCAAAAAAGGAAGGTTACTAGTCCCTTGGAATCCATATAATTATATTCCTGTGGGCACTTATAAGGAACCACCAGCTCTGTCCTTGCACACTCCACTTCTAGGCTGGCTTCCACCTTGGGGGTGGTGAGAACTTAAAAGAAAACATTTTGACCTACTTCATACCTCATAAATCAAACTTTTTCCCTTCAAATAACACTCAAATCCCATCTTGTTCATAAGTGCCAAACTGAATCCACTCTAACTTTACTTTCTTGTTTACCTCCTATATCATTGCAAATAATATTATTCTCATATTAAAATTTTAGCGAATAATATGGCACTTACAATTTGCACCCCTACAGAAAGCTAGGAAATTTTTAAAACATTTAAGAAAGTCAGACCTCCAATGCTCTTGATTCAAGTAAGTCCTGACCAAAGGTTTAACCAGAATGTTCCTTCAGTGCTACTAAGTAGATGTTTATTTATTTATGAATTGATGTAACACTTCTCTCTCTCTCTTTTTTTTTTTTTTTTTTGTAGTACGCAGGCCTCTCACTGTTGTGGCCTCTCCCGTTGCGGAGCACAGGCTCCGGACGCGCAGGCTCAGCGGCCATGGCTCACAGGCCCAGCCGCTCCGCGGCAAGTGGGATCTTCCCGGACCGGGGCACGAACCCGTGTCCCCTGCATTGGCAGGCGGACTCTCAACCACTGCGCCACCAGGTAAGCCCCTAACACTTCTCTTTTGAAGAGAGAATTTGAGGTAGTTTCCAGAAACGTATAAAACAATGAGAAAGATAAATAGATTTTTTTAAATATTAAGGTAGATTAAATTAAGTTTGGTACCCACAATACTGGTCCTAGGGTCCTTCTAGATTTGCTACATGTGGATGGCAATTTTGAAGCAGATTATCCTAATAATCCAGGAAATATAGTTTGAAAGTACAGTCAGGCATGAGACTAGCCATGTTGCTGGCCAAAATCAAACACTTGGAGAGAGAGTACAGTTGTTCCTGTTTCTGTGATATGTGAGGAATTTTTCCCATGTTTCCTCAGGGACCATGAGTGGACACTGAGTGCCTAGTGACTGTTAGTTGGAATGGAGACTTCTGGGAAAAAGGTGAAATGAATGACAGCGTTGAAGGGTGGGGGGGGTGGGAAGGTCTTTATCATATTTAATGTGAGCTTGTAGTGATTAATGAGTTTGAGATACCAGGTTTGAGTATGTGTGCTTGATTCCAGGAGAGCTGAAGTCTAACAGTTTGTATAGGAGCTAAATTTGTGGGAATGGAGTTTTCTGCCTAGGGACCTGAGCAACCTTTACTGCAAATTCATCAGAGTAAGCCCCTGTGCACCAAGCAATCAGGCTCACTACTTATTATTTACAAATCTTCCAGAGCTCTCATCAAATAGGAGCCCCAAATTTCTGGATTTCTGGAATTTCCATGATTTCCTCCGTTCTCAATATATGAAGGGGTCAGGGATCTAGATATCCAGGGGAGGCTTGTTCTACTTTCTACATTCTAGAGGATGGCGCTTTGGTACTTAGAGATACAGAAGGCAGATTTAAGTATAGTCATTTGGAGGTCATCTGCCTTATTTACAATAGAGTTCTCAATTTCATAGCATGCCTATTGTTATCAGGGGGGAAAGTCTGGGGCGGGGAGGGATAAATTGGGGGTTTGGGATTGACATTGCACACTGCTATATTTAAAATAGATAACCAACAAGGACCTACTGTATAACACAGGGAACCCTGCTCAATATTTTGTAGTAACCTAAATGGGAAAAGTATTTGAAAAAGAATAGATACATGTATATATATAACTGAATCACTTTGCTGTACACCTGAAACTAACACAAGGTTGTTAATCAACTGTACTCCAATATAAAATAAAAAAAATAAAAAGGGGGAAAAAAAAAGGAAAAGGGACTTACTCTTATTGAGTGCCTACTCTGTTCAAGCTACTAGGTAAACATTAATGTGTTTTCCAAGAGAAGATGACAATTTTGAAAGCCTCAAATCTTATATAATTAGCGGTGGGGGGGAGGCTTTAAGAAAATTATGAATAAAACATTTACAGGACTATACATGCAGCCCGTGCCACTGAGGTGAAGCATAAGCCTCATTAACTTCATGGGAAATCTCTCTGATGGTTTCTCCTGTAATTCTCAGAGCAATCAATGATATAGGTAATATTCTTTCCATCTAACATAAGACAAAACTTAGATTAATCAGACAGAGATTAACCTATCCAATTATTGGGGTTGCCAGATTTTGCAAATAAAAATACAGGACTCTCAGTTAAATTTTAATTTCACTGTGCAACAAATAATTTTTAATATGTGTGTTTCATAAAATGTTTGGAACATATTTATATTTAAACATTATCTCTTGGTATCTGAAATTCAAATTTAACTTGTTAGCCTGTATTTTATCTGGCAACCCTATCAATGACAAACAGCCAGGCTTTTAAACTCAGGTTTATTGTATATAAACTCAAGTATATATCATTCCTTCTCTATTATAGCTGCCACATGCTTAACTATTATTAAGCACAATCATTTTCTTATTAAATGAAAATAATTTTCGTATTAAAAAGTTTTATTTAAATAACTGAAATTATATATGATATTCTACTCTTAAAAACTTACTTTTAATTAAACAAGCAATAATAGTTATTAAAGAAAAAAATTAAATACAAACCAAAAAACACTTATAATCCTCTTTTATAGATAAGTTGCTTATCATTTAGTTTATATATACTCTTCTGACTTTTTATATGAATAGATATATATACATTTTAAAAATAGAATTATATATCCTTTGAAATACAAAGTGACTTTAAAAACTAAACTTTGTTTTCGTTGTGCTGGGCCTAGGATGTGATGATAGAGATTTGGCAATCAATTATCAGGGTTTGGTTGCAAAAATCATCAAGTAGAATACCAGAGGTGAAAGCTTCCCACTGAAATTCTCACTTCTTTTGAAGTGTGAGATTAATGATCTATATCAGGTGGCTGACCCTATTATAGTCAAACTTAATGTGAAGTATTTCAGATGGCTACAGGATGATATAGGTGTGGCTGACAAAAACCCTCTCAGAATTGAGATAAATTGGCTTGGCCTCATCACTATGATTCACTGTCTTATAGAGCAAGGCAGGCAAGGAAAAAATAAGTTTCTTGACTGATGAATTAAGTTCTTATTGCAGATTAAAAATAAAGTAAACCAGTGACTTTTTAGTGCGTATATATGTCAAATTCCTCTACCAGAATTGCCATATATGTCATATGTATGCTTTACACTATAAAGCAGATGTTAGGTTTTTTTCAGAGGAAGGGGAAAATAGAGAAAAAGAGCATAATTTGTTATGAATGTTCAGCTTCTGAGATAACTGAAGAAGCATGAAAGTCAGCTTTTCACAGATAAAATTCTTTTCATCTATAGAATAAGCCTATAGTAAGCAAAAACAGTGACCCAGATCTTTGCTCAAATGCTGAATTTAGGGATGTGTTGACATAAAGCAAATGGAAGTGTCAAGCAAATTATTGGCAAAATGTTCTTCTATGCCTGCATTACCTTACTTGGCCATGTAGACTTAGCTCAGATTTCCAGAGAACTTCCTGGAAATTTTTACTTAGTGTACCTGGTCAAAGTAGAACAGTCAACACAGATATTTACTTGTGATTTCCCCTAAGGACAACCCACCTTTGACTCCAACCCTGACTTCCATCATTGGAATCAACACCTATTTTTACCTAGAGGAGGGGCTAGGTGGCAATATCTACAATTAACAGATATCCCACCATAAATTCATTAGTAGAATAGAGGAAAGAGACCCTAGAGAATTGGAAACTGGTCATGGATCTAACAATGTCCACACACAAGTTTCCAAGTTGACACAATGGCAACTTACCCAACTTGCACATTATTTATCGTAGATCTCAGTGTCCTCACCCATAAAATAAAGCAGTGGGATTTTGTGGATTCTTTGAGCCCAGTCTCTGGATTCCTAGCTCTAAGTTATTCAAAGTTATTTTTTTCTCTTTTCAAAAATTCTAGATATGTATTTCTATTTGGAATTTCTTTTAGCAGCTTACCTCTCCTGAAATTTACTACTGGGTTTACCAAACAGACATCTGTGTTTGAACGAGGGATAATCATTGTAGCAAATTCCTTTTGCTATTTTGAGGATTAAACAGTAAAATATATATTCTGTGTGTGTGTTTTACTATTAGAATTTCATTTTGGGGACTTCCAAAGTGGTCCAGTGGTTAAGACTTTGCCTTCCAAAACAGGGGGTGCAGGTTCGATCCCTGGTTGGGGAACTAAGATCTCACATGCCGTGGGGTGTGGCAAAAAACTTTTTTTACAAAAGGTATAACACTTTAAAAGAAAGAATTTCATTTTTGTTAAAATTCCAGTTTTGTTGTAAAATTTTGTATATATGTCTTGAGAATATATGTATGTGTTTGTGTATACAGATCATTAGATATATATATACATAGTAGCATATGTATTGAAAACAATGTCTCTTTAGTCCAGTGCTTTTCAGTCCATCTGTAGTGAAGAACCAGAGTTTTTAAAGTTATCATTATTATTATTATTTTTAATCCCATGGGAACCAAAAGTTTTGTAAACTACCATTAAAGTGTCAAATTCCTATTATAGTTTCTGTTTCTTCTCTCCTTGCAGACTAGTAACAAACAGTTTGAGACAGACCATCTAATGTCTATCAACCACATTTTAAGTAGAATGGCTCTAGAACATGAGATTACATGAAACTTTCATTTTCTTTATTAATATTTTATATAGTTTCATTTTAATGTAGATTTTATTTCTAAAATAAAGAGAAAATAAAGTTAATTTTCATAAAATAAATTTAATTTTATATAAATATATATGTGACTAGAATAATATACTTTCAATTGTTAATCTAAGTTATCTCTGGTTGAAAATAAATGAAAAGTATATCTTTCCCTTTTTTAGGAGGAGAGTGTTTGTATTTCTCAGTATTTCATGATCATCCATTGCAAAACAAAGAGCAGTGTAAACACAATTACCAAGTTTGATTAACACAGCCATTCCCTTCTAATTACTTGAACCATTCTTTTGAAGGGATTTCTCAAGAGGGAAATTTTGTATGTTTTTAGTATGATTCTGGTTCTAGCTCTGTATAAATTCTAGTTTAAAAGAAATGTAATTTGGCCCCCCAAAATATTATTCATAGATTTTCATTCATCAGTCAACACTCATTTAATCGAGCCACAAAGGTTTATGAAGAAATTCTTCAGGGAGTAGTTGCCTGGTTCTCTAGCAATAGTTGACACACCATTTCCAAGGCAACTGATGCTGGTATTCAACATGCTTTAATTTTCTAGCTAACATTTGGATATTCACTCATCAATTTACCAAATATTTAATGAGCATAGCACTATGAATGAATCAGGCACCGTACTAGGTCCTGAGGATAAAATGTGGAGGAAAGAAACACAGTCCCTGTCCTCATGTAGCGGATAAACTGGCAGGGATGGCTGATATGGAGTAAGTATCTGCATGCTCTGGAAGCAACGTGGAGAGGAGAGGGAAAGGAGAGCAAGAAGGGTGTGGTAGATGGCTTGCAAATCAGCGTGAGCCAGCTAACCAGACATTAGCATGATTCATTTCTTCAGAGAGTTTATTATATACTACACAAAAGAGTCACCAGGACATTCCTAACTGACCTCAGATTTTTTTTAATTAAAAAAAAGTTTCACTTGTTTATATGAAAACAGAGTGAGAAAGGTTAAGAGAAAATAAAGCAGCCCCCTGAAAGTGTGCCCTCAGTCATATAGCAGCACACAGGGGGGTTCTACTCTGTCTTTCAAGGGCTAAAGTGGGGAGGCTGACATCTGCTATTATTATTCCAGGGCAGACATGTACCTACCAACCCAACAGTTCAGAATTTAATGATGTGGATTTGTTGATGATTTTTCTCTTGAGAAGTGTTGGGGGAGTTGTCGGTCAGTCTGGATTTATCCTTTTCTTATTTCTGTTCTTTTACAAATTCAATGTGGTAAACATACAGTTTTCACCATAGTAGCTAACATGTTCTGTGTACTAGCTACATGCCAGTAAAGTAATGTGCTAAAAATGTCACAGGCAGATCTCTCAATTTGTTTGACTTTATGAAAGAAGTGCTATTTTTATTTCATTTTTCAAATGAGGAATTGAGATGTGGAGAAAATAATTAACTTGTCCAGCGTTACAGAGCAAAGGGACAAAGCCAAGCAGCTTGAGGGTATAAACTTCCACTGCACCATACTTCCAGAGACATCATCAATGGCCCCATGACCATGACTGCAATCTATTTTAAGAGGTGGTGCACATTTTCTTAGGGGATTAGGTCCGCTCTTTAGAACAGATTCAGGAATCAAACCCACTAGTTTGATGGTGTATCAAATAAATATCAAATAATGACCATAATGAAAATAACAAGGAAGAACCAGGTGCTCTTGGATCAAAGGGAAGCCGAGCTCTGAGATAGTGAGAAACTTTAGCTCAGTCTTCACAGAATGGCAGCTGGCCCCAGCCAACATTTGAGCTCCAGTGAAGTTACATCAGTTGGACGCAAAGTGGGTGTGATCAGGGCCTTTCCCTTTACAGGACAAACACTTGGCCTCCACATAACACCAGCTAGAGCTGCTTTGTCCAGCTGTTGTTCTTCTCTCTTAGATAGGGCTACCTAAGCATGTGGGTAAAGAGGTACTGGCACGGTGCCCGCCCACGTACACACATGCCCTCCATATAAAGAAGTCCTCATTCCCCTTAGCACATGAGGCTGGTACTGTTCGGCCCAAACCCATAATTGTACCAATTACAAGGCGACGTGAGTGCATACCAACTCCAGCCCGATATTGATCAAACTGAATCTTTCTAAAACTGATTTATGGTTCCAGCGGCACTTCCCCTCTGGATTCTTACACAGGTATCAAATCATCCTCATGAAAAACTAAACTGAAATAAACAGAAAAATAGTGGAGGACCATGAATACCTATAGGATGGCCCTAGTTTATTACTCCCATGCCCTTAGAGACATCCACCTGCTGTTCCATGGCTGCTGGGCCTGTTGTTCTCGCTCCCAGTGAATTAAACAAGTCTCAGGGCACCTGTTACCTGTATCTAAAGATGAGGCTGCCACCACTGGCATGTGTATCCTCCACACACTATTTTCTTAGGTAAACATGACTAAAGTCATTGCTTAGTTTCTCGTTTCTGCTCTGAGACCACACAATTGTCTGCTACCCAAGATCAGAGCAATGGTTCAGAATCTTGACTTTAGTTTATCTTGACTTTACCTGTTTTTTTTCCAATAGAGACAAATTAATTAAATAATACTCAACTAACTCATTACTTCTTTGGGGACTTGAAAAACAAATTGCAAATAACATCACCTTGCCAATCCTGAAAGAGATTTAAAACTATATTTCAATACAGCTGTATTATTACAGATGTATGTTCATTATTCATTCATGTATTCAACAGCTATCCCTGCTGAACACTAACTGCATATAAAAATACTGCCATTTCCCAGAGGGAGAGAAAGAGGAAAGTCACCTAGATTTTCCTTCCTACCCAACCCGCAGCGCAGAACACAGATATGTACATAAATAACCATAATGTAAGGCACAGTGTAAGTTCTATAATAAAAGATTAGGATGTTATGAAAAGAAAACGTGAGTGGATCAGGAGTTCTTTAGTTGTAAATGAAAACCCCACTCACACTGGCCAAAAAAGCGGTGTTTACTGCCTTCCTTAAAGTCCCAGTGCAGATCTAGTTTCAGGCTAGGCTTCATCCAGCAATTTAGATGTCTTCTCTAGTGATGACCTTACCTGAGCACCATGATCTTACCTTATGGTAGTAACATGGCTGTAAACGTTTCACAGCTCACATATTCTTACCCCACGTTTAGGAAAGAAGAGAAGGTTTCTGTTTCATGGACACCTTAGCAAAATCACCTCTCATCTCTTGGACTATGATTGTCTTAAGCGCCCAATCTCAAACCAATGATTTTGACCAGGAGTGTGGGTATTCTAATTGGTTTAAGCCAATCAGGGCCCAGCCCTTGGATTAAGGAAGGGCTCAAGACCACCAAAACCACACGGCTGAAAATAGAAGGGGTGGCTTCCCAAAGAAAATCAGGATTGTGTTAGTCAAAGAAGGGAAATGGATGCTGGACAGGCAATACCTCGCAGTAGGAAACAATTCTGAGAGGGAAAGGGGGTAGGTAGAGGTTAAAAAAGAGGGCTCCCTAGAGACCCTGCTCAACAGGCGTCTTGATTAGAAGATAAGAAGCATCTATAATTGAAGATATGAAGCAGATGACTTCAGTCTACAATCCCCCCTGGAGTGCCACCCACCAACCACTTCTCTACTTGAAAACGCCACCAGAACTGCCTCTAGGAGTTCCACAAGTCAGTTCCTCCTCACCTGCCTCACCAGCTTCAAGAGCACGGCTGCAGCTTCTGCTGACGTCTGGGCAATGACCGAGTTAAGACCATAACAGAAATAGTTTTCAAGGGACTCCTAGTAAGGTAGCCATGGCTTATAGATAACCCTTCAATAGAAATATGACTGAACTTAATTATCTCTTTATGAAAAATCACAGGACCTAAGCACACAGATACGTGAATACATTAACAGCTACCACTTAATGAAAACTTACTGCAAAGGAGAAGCGATAATTGCTTTACATACATTATATCTGATCATCTAAAACACACAAGAAATTAATGAGGTAAATACTATTTTTATATCCATTTTTCAGATAAAAAATTGAGGCTTAAAATTACAGGGAGAATATAGTGAAAATAGAATCTGAACGTAAAGATTTCTTAATGCTCTTAATCATTATACCTTATAACTAAATTTGATGGGTTAGAAATTCTTGGACTGTATATAATTCATAAAGTGAGATACTTGTTTTCTGTCATACAGATAATGAATTGGCAACACAAAACACCTAAGGAGCTTCTGTAGTCTGTTTCCTGAAGATTTAAATTTTCAATATGGCCAATTTTCCACAGTAATGAGGAGAACTAGAATATAAAAATATCTGAAACACTGTTCTTTAAAGAAATTATTTGGATTTTTCTTTGGAATGCATTATACTATTTTCCCTTTCACATGCACACTCATACATATACATTGTATTAACTGATCTAAAGATGTTTGGATTCATTAGCCATAAAATAAGTTTCTATTTGCTGAATACACATTGATGAATTTAGGGGTCACTGAACATATTAAAATGGCTGTAAGATAAATATTTTTCATGAATAATGCAATCATTTAAATGTAAACCAAAATAGTGCATTGTATTGCAATGGTATAGGAGCTGAGTCTATCTCACTCTAATTCTAATTCTTTCTAGATATGAAACTAGGGGCATTATTTAATCTTGCTAAACATCAGTTTTCTCCTTTGTATAATCGGAATAATAGTGGTAACTTCCTTATGGATGAAGTCACATATGTTATGTAATACTGTAATTGGCACATAGTAAGTGCCCAGTAAATGCTAACTATCTTAATCAGCTATTAATAGTCAGCTTTCTTTCTCCCTCCCTACCCCCTTTTTTCTCTCTTTTATGTAGATTCATCAAAAAGAAGTAATAATTCTACAGATTTTTAGTATTTCTATAGGAATACTGGTACCATTCCTTGACTATACCCCTCCAAGCTCTAATAATATTTTACCTGCTGGGGCAAGGCAGTTACCAATGCAATATTTTTTTCTTTTCACGGTACGCGGGCCTTTCACTGTTGTGGCCTCTCCCGTTGTGGAGCACAGGCTCCGGACGCACAGGCTTCAGTGGCCATGGCTCACGGGCCCAGCCGCTCCGCGGCATGTGGGATCCTCCCGGACCGGGGCACGAACCCGTGTCCCCTGCAGGCGGACTCTCAACCACTGCGCCACCAGGGAAGCCCCCCAATGCAATAATTTTTATCACATTTGAGCCCCTCAAACATACTCAGCATATTCTTTTTCCTGACCCTACTTAAATGCGGTCTTGACAGATTTAAATCATTCTGATTTCACAAGGGAAAAAGTTTTGACTTCCTTGTACTAATATTTTTTTAATCAAAAAAAAATACGAATGGGGAATGGACTCATCAGCAAACTATCTTTGTACTTGGAAAACAAGGAAAGACATGAGCTAGGACATTTTGCATGCTAAGGGACAGCTGGCAAGGACTGGAGACATTTTATGTTGTCACAACTCGTGTGTGTGTGTGTGTGTGTGTGTGTGTGTGTGTGTGTGTGTGTGCTGGGGGAGTGCTGCTGGAACCTCGTAGGCAGAGGTCAGTGATGGGCTAAACATCCTATAATGCACAGGACAGCTCCCACAGCAAAGAATTATCATATACAAATTTTAGCAGTGCCAATATTGAGAAAATCTGGTCTGCATACATTACCATTGATGTTAAAGACATATTTACTTGGAGTATATTCTCCAGCACAACCTCCAACGTGGTTGTTTTTAGTTAGAAATATGTTATTATAACAGCTAGATTTTTAATGATTTTTCCTACTTCTTTCCCTCTTCCGAAGTATATAGAATTGTATTTGAACCAATTTAGAGGCCTGGGGAAAACCAGACTCAGATACTTTCAGAAGCGCCACCCTTTGACATGTTATCTTCACTTGTTAAATGATAGTTTAACAGCCTTCAGTCACCTGCAGGGAGGTCCTACCGTTTCCACTGTGGGAATCCATGTGTGTGAGTGTCATGAGGTCACAAAGCAAGAAACCATGATTTACTGGGACTTTACACTGTGCGGCAAGGCCTTTGGAAATGTTCTTTACCCTTCCACTGGGACCTGTTGTTTCAGACCCAGAAAGAGTCTTTGACAGTAGAAAAAGACAAGGGGATTTTTTTATAAAACACACATAAAACACAAATAAATGACTCCAATTCTCAAATTGTTCTACGGGTGCTTTTTGTTTGGTATAGAAGGAAGACAAAAGGAAATATCTGATTTTTGCAGAATATGAAACTTAGCAGAGTTTCACATTCACTGGGTTTCTGTTGCTATTTTGATTTTTCTAAAAGTGTGACATCCTGTATCTTAGTGGTGTGAAACTGAAACGAATTAATACAATATGTTCCAGTTGTAAGAATGTGCAATTTTGAATTAATCACACAGATGACAGAAGTATGAAAATATTCTTTGGCACAATGCTACAAAAACGCAATAAAAATCCAAAGAGCGTTACACGAAATACAAATTGCTACATCACCTTAGAAATTTATTTACCCTTCTATAGTTAATTTTCTCATTTTTATTTACTTTTTATAGAAATCTGGGAACTATCTTTGAAACTTTAAAATTACATATATTGAATGGGGAGAAATATAGACTTTTGCGGTTTATGATTTAGTGTGCGTCAATGCCTACGACTTTTTTTTTCCCCTTTTGGTTAGTTTCAAATAGCCCAGGCGTGCGCTTGACTACTCTTCTCTACCCGCCAAGTTTTCTCTTAGGTTCTTAGTAAACAGAAGAGAATTTAGAGAAAAAGCATCTCCCTTGAATATGACTTATTAAAAAGAAAGAAGCTTTTCTTTCTCTTGCTTCAGATTTTCATTTGGAAGGCTTGCATTTTGCAGCTCTTTCTTAGAACTGTAAAATTTTTCCTTAAAATGTTTTAAACTTAAAATAAAAGATGTTACTAGGGAAAGAGCCAGAGGATTTGAAAGCTTTTTTCATCCTTTTCCCCTCTTTATTTGAAATGAATAAATATGTAACACCAGCTGATCCACATAAACATTTAATCGTACTTCAATTTCTAAAAGTTTTAAAATATAATTCTCATTTTTACATGAATTCTGAGCTGAAGGGCAACCACAATAGGAAAAGATGATTGAAATATTTACTTTCTCTTATTTCAGGAAGGAACTCCTAAAACATAGGTTTAATTTGTTAAAGAATTTTGGAGATATGACATTCTAAAGGATTTTGGAGATAAATTAGTACCAAGACATAATAAATCAAAATTCTGATGTTACTGATCATTGCAATGAGGCTATTTATTCTTAAACTACATGATTTAAAAGCTAACTGTAAGGCTGATCTTCCTCATTCAGTAGAGATTGAGCAATTGCCTAAAACATGCTAAGTAGAATTACTGGGCAATGCCTTGTCATTTCTAAGTGAAATAGGTCTGTTAACTAGCAAATTTATGCATTGCTCAATGTATACTGTACTCTGAATTCTGATAAATTTAAAGGAAATATATCCACATGCTGTAAACACATTATTATATTTTAGGTGGGCTTGGCCTTTGAGTTTAAGCTCAAGAAGTTATTTGATTCTAAATTTCATATGACAGAAATAATGGTCAGGAATAACAAAGACATTAAATAAATAAATGAATGAATAAATGAATGAATGATCAGACTCGCCCTAGCAAGTGTTAAAATATACAAGATACTTGGTAGCTTAGAAAATATTTACACAGGGATAGAAAAACTGATCATTGGAAAAAATTAGTTAAGAAACAGGTCATTTGTATATGGAAATTTAGTTTGAGAAAAAGGTAGCATTTCAAATAGGAGGGGTATTTGAAAGGCAGATTGGAAATATCTATCAAAATTAGATATGCATATAATTGAAGTAAATACACCTTTAGGAAACTGTTCAAAAATATTATTACAAATGCAAAAACAAGTAAGCAGAATGATACTCATTGTTTCATTGTTTGCAATAGCAAAATGTTAAAAATAGACTAAATACACAAAGAGAGGCATTTTTAAAATATATATTATAAGCATAACGGAATACTATGAAACCATTAAAATAAATGATGTAGACATATATGTGTGAATATGGAATTCTCTCAGGAAATCTTAAGTGAATAAAAGCAAGCTACAAAATCCATAAAGAATGATGCCATTCATATAAGTAACCAGAAAGTAATATGTATGCATAAACATATGTACAAAGTATAATAAAAAGAAAGAGATTGGAAGAATATATATCAAATTGTTTACAGGGTATACCTCTAGGAAGTAGAGAGGAAATTGGGTCAGGAGCGTGAATGCAGACTGTTAATTGAAGAAAAACAATATATCTCTGTATTGTTGAATGTTTAAAGAATCTTTAAAGAGAACAGTGAAAAGAACTCTACACTTGCACTATCCAATATGTAACCACTAGACACATGGGACTATGGAGCTCCTAAAAAGGGTTAGTGTGATTGAAGAAATGAATTTTTAATTTTAATTAAATTTATTTTTAATTTCAGTAGCCGTATGAATAGTGGCTACTGTATTGAACAGTGCAGCTCTACGTCATCAGCCATCTGATGAGGGAGTTACAAATCTACTTCTACTTACTAATACAGTCCTCTCTTGACCCATGTGGGATTGGTTCCAGGACCTGGGGAGGACACTAAAATCCCCAGATACTCAAGTCCCACAGTGGGCCCTCCATACCCATATTTCTTGCATCCAAGGATTCAACCAACCACAGACCGTGTAGTACATATTGAAAAAAATCTGAATGAAAATGGGCCCTCCAGTTCAAACCAGTGTTGTTGTTCAAGGATCAAATGCAGTCATTAGTATTCATAAATAAAACCTCTGCCACTGACCCTTACAAGCTGTGACCTTGAGCAATAATCCCTCTGACTTGAATTTCCCAACTAGACTGTTTCGAGCTATGCGTACAATACAGTACCTACTAACCACATGTTGAGCTAATTATTTTGGGTGTAATATTTTGGATGTGTCAGGTTAAAATAAGATATATATTGTTAAACTCATTCATTTGTTTCTCTTTTTTTAGTGTGGCTACTAGAAATTTAAAATGTCATATTTGGCTTACATATATATCTATTGAATAGTGCCATTTAACACAGTCAAGAAGCCTGGGTATTCTTTCTGCCTCAGTATTTCACATACTGTGTGATTTAGGGGAAAGTAACTTAACACTTCTGATCTTTGGTTTCCTTATACAGGCCCTGTTAACTGGGTTTTAGTTCAATGTAACAAGAAATAATATAAATGAAAGCATTCAGAAGACAATTTAAAACAAGATAGTCTAATGATTTAAGGAAGTTCTCTCAGTAACAAATGTGTGCCTCCCAGTAATTAAGTCAGTTGAGGTTAGCTCAAATTTTTCCCAGTGGCTTATTTTCCCTAGAAGCTTAATCTAGGACCCTGTCATTACAGATGTCTGTCCAGTTAAGCCAAAGAGAAAATCCAAGACCTAAAAATGCACCTTTTCTTCTAAGTTCTGTTTGCCATTGTCTTAGTATAGTTCAGATTAGGGCAGTTCTAGTGGAGATCAAACATAGAAGAAAGTTTCATATCTTTAAATCACTGCCCAGTATCAAAAATCAAAGTCTCAGGGCAGGATATAGAGACAGAACTATAAATAGGACTTTAGAAGGAAGACAGCAGATTTTAGATTTTGTTCAAGTGCTCTGTGACTCAGAAATTTTCATTCCCATCTATGCACTTACTTAACCACTTGAAGTCTGGCTTCCCCTCCATCATTCTACTGAAATGCCTTACAAAGCTTACCAGTTACCTCCTTTTTGCAAAATACAATGATAATTCCCCACTCCTTATTCTTCTGTACCTATCTGTAATATTCAACTCTTGAGTCCTCCCTGCTTCTGAAAATCTCTATCCTCTCAATATTCGTGTGAATGCAGTCTTGACTGCCGGTCAGGTTTCTTCTTGTTTGTTCTCCTTCTAATCAAACCACATAAAATTAATATGTCTAATGCACCAACTCTTTATGTCCTATATTTAAACAGAGGCTCCCGTTTTCTATTAAAATAAACTCCAATCCTACTACTTGATTCTCAACTTTGCCTTATACGCTTTAACGTATACATATTTTAATCTCAAGTTTTAGAGTTGGATACAATTAGAGTTGGAAAAGATGAGAAAAGTTGTATGTCACCAGTGAGTAAATGAGGTCACAACAATGCTAAAGTCACATAGCCAGCATCATCTTCAAGGAAATTCAGACATTACTGCATTAAACACATCTAGTTGTTAGCTATGTGATCTTGGGGAAATATGTAGCTTTTGTCTGCTCCCATGATCCCATAAGCAAAATGGAACTAAAAATACTGTTCTTACTTAAAGAAAGAAGAGAGGACTCAATCAATGATTTCTGAAGTGTGATCCCAGAACCACCAGCAGCAGCAGCCTAAGGAATTTGTTACAAATGCAAATTCTCAAGCTCCAGTTCAGACCTACTGAATAAAAAAGTCTGGGGTGTGATCTAGCAACATGTTTTAACAAACCACCCAGGTGATTCTGATGTACGCTAAAGTGTGAGAACCAGTAATCTGGATGATTTTACAAGGTTTCTTGGGATTCCAAGTTCTGACATTCTAATTGAATTCTATAATTCTAATCTGTCATGTGATGGTGAGTCTTTCTTGAGAGTTGCTTAACTTTGTTTATGAGATGAATGTCCCAGCTCCTTAGTCACTGTGAATGAAGAGCACCATTCAAACTCCTATGGATACATAACATCAAGGATGGAGCACGTTATGCAAATTACAAGAACTCCGAGAAGTAGAGGTCATTCGATTTAGTTACTCCATAGCCTGAAGAGAAAACCATCATTATGTTTCCTCTATTGGGAGAAGGAGCATATTTCTGTTAAATTGAATAGCTAGAAACAAGGAAGAAATTGTACCTCTGAAATAGTTCATTTAAGTTTAAGGTTTTTAACCAAACTGGAGTGAGCAATAGGCCACTGGAATGCTGCAAAGAAAGGATTACATCATTTCAATAGCTTTTGTCAGGAAACTTTAGTGCAGTCAAACCTATGCAACTAGGTGGACAGTTGAAAGAGAGAGAAAGGTAGAGGAAGGAAGATGGGCATTTTTTTAGCTCAAACACATTTCCTGTCCTTACAGAAAGTAATCCATGGGAAGATGAGGGATTATCCCCCTCCAAAATCCTGAAATGCTGGCTCATAGAATATGACTTTGAGAGTGTACACGGAAGTGGTGTTAGAGGAAAGAGACAAACATTGGTTCTTTAGGTTAGGCTGACAACCCAACTCCAGTGGCCTGCGTTTAGGAGGCATATTTCTTACCAGCCTGACTGAGCTTCATCTATGATTACAGGAGACCCTGAGCTAAAAAGGACAGAGGTATGATCTAGAAGCAGATGGAGAGTGGGAGTCCACAGGCCAAATGTTGAGTAGTATTTCGTCTTTGTAACAATGTCACATCCTAGGATACTGCAATAAAGCCCAGGGAGAAAATACAAATAGGCTGGCTTCCTTCTTGTGATGAACTGAGTGGTTTCAGGGTCACAGCAATTGATAAACGCTGTGGGGTGTGCCAGAAAGATCCCAGGTGCTACCATCAAAGTCATAAACACCTCTACCTTGACAGCTTGAGGGTATTACCCTCCATGGCTCATGTATGCAGTGGGCTCTCATAAAAACATTAACTGCCAATTACATAATAATAATAGAAATAGTAATATATAACTTATGTTTTCTAGCCACTATTGAGAGCTTTTTATATGTTTTCTCATTTAATGCCCATAACTTTGTGAGGTATGTACCACCATTAACCTCATCCTATTCTGTAGGAGGAACTCAAACCCAGGACACCATCTTTTAGCAGTGGTGCTGGGCTTTGGATCAGGCCCATCTGGCTCTAAAGCTTACCCCTGTAGCTAGTGTAGTCAATGGTTCTTAAACTTGAGAATACCTAGGAAACATCTGGAGGGCTTGTTAAAATGTGTTACTGAGCCCCACCCTCAGAGTGTCTGATCCAGTTCTATAACTGGGCCTGAGAATTTGCATTTCTAACAAGTACCTGGGTGATGCTGTTGCTGCTGACAGCCAGCCACACTTTTAGGAAACACTGCATTAAGTTAACCTTGTGCCACATGGACAGTTGCATCAACCTCTTCACTAATGATTCTACAGCAAGCAGGCAATTTCTGATCAGTTGGACTTGCAATTAAAGCTATCCCCCAGTGCTTTACAACAAAGCTTCTCCAATTTTAAAGTGCATTAAGATCACATGGGATCTTGTTAAAATGCAGAGTCTGCTTCACTAGGTCTGAGGGTGGGACCACAGGTTCTGCGCTCTAAGGACCTCTCAGGAAGTACCTATGCTGGTACTAAGGCCTTACATCAGTGGTTCTCAGAGTGGCTCCAGACCAGCAGCGCAGGCATCATCTGCATGCTTTTAGAAATGCAAACTATCTGCCCTCACCCTGGACCTACTGGATCAGAAATTCTGAGGGTAAAGCCCACCAATCCGTATTCTAATAAACCCTGCAAGTAATTCTGATGCAGGCTAAAGTTTGAGGATCATTACCTTACACCACTGCTTCTCAAACTTGGCTACAGGGCTTCCCTGGTGGCGCAGTGGTTGGGAGTCCACCTGCCGATGCGATGCACGGGACACGGGTTCGTGCCCCGGTCTGGGAAGATCCCACCACAGTGAGAGGCCCACATACTGCAAAAAAAAAAAAGAAAAGAAAAAAGAAAACTTGGCTACACATTAGATTCATCTGGGAAGTTCTCAATAGTACTGATGCCTGGGTCCCAACCCGAGATTCTGATTTAATTGGTCTCAGGTGTTTCCTGACCATCAGTATTTTTAAAGCTTCTGGTGATTTCCATGTACAGCAATATAAGAACAATTACCTTACAGTGTAGTATAAAACCTTGCTTTTCAAATTATGATCTCTGGACCAAAAGCACTGGAAAATGGGGGAACTTGTCAGAAATAAGAAATCTCAAGTCACCCTCCAGACCTACTGAATCAGATGTGTAATTTTGCATTTTTAAAAGAAGCACTGGTCTAGAGAAACACTAGAGCAGCATTATTTAATAGAATTCTTTGAGATGATAGAAATGTTCTGTATCTGAACTGTCCAATATGGTAACCACTAGTCGTATGTGACTGTTGAGCACTTGAAATGTGGCTACCGCAATTGAGACACTAAATGTTTTATTTTAATTAATTTAAATAGCCACATATGGCAAGTAGCTACCATATTAGTAGAGATATTGCTTTAGAGGAAGAACAATGACTTCAAGGCATAATTAGGATTTGCCAATGATACAGCATTTGACATTACCTCAGTTGTGTGTTAAAAAGCAAGAACTGGGGCTTCCCTGGTGGCGCAGTGGTTGAGAGTCCGCCTGCCGATGCAGGGGACACGGTCCGGGAAGACCCCACATGCCGCAGAGCGGCTGGGCCCGTGAGCCATGGCCGCTGGGCCTGTGCGTCCGGAGCCTGTGCTCCACAACGGGAGAGGCCAGAACAACTAGAGGCCCGTGTACCGCAAAAAAAAAAAAAAGCAAGGACTGGACAATAGGCAATACGGTAAGATAGGAGAATTTTGTGTCTGCCATTTTCTTTTCTGGGTACCAAGTACCTTTATTTGGTACACAGGTATTCCATAGTCCCTGACACTCTATAAATTCTGTTTGCCATTATCCCTACAAATTATCTATCTACATTTTATTTGAGAGAACTACTAATCCTTTATTAATGGGAAAGGACTAAATCCAGGATTTAGAACAGAAAAGAACAAATTGAATGGAGGTAATTGGGGGCAAGATTAAAAGGAGGCCAGTTCTAACAAACCAGTGGAGAGGTAGATATTTGGAAATAAATAAGACTTAAGGAATTGCCTCACTTCATACCTACCTACTTTTAGATCAAACGGTCTATAGTATAATCACATGGAATAAGAGCCCAAAGGGGCTGGGATCAAATTGCTCCTAAGATTCTGCTCTTTTAGGGGTCTTTCTCCAGTCAGAAAAGAGTTAATGACCTAGTGAGTGTTGCCCCTCCTTCCTCATATAGTAGTAGAATATTTTTAATATTCAACTTCAATGTTGGGTTGTTTACTGCAAAAGGATTAGTAATGGCCATTGAGAGAGTGCTGTTGAGTTTTGCTCATCTTTAGCATATTTTTGAACTTCAAACTCCTATGTCACTTTGCAATAATTCTTATAAAGTGATGGCTTGTAATTTGATAACTATTGCAATCATTTATGTGGCCCATACTAAGTAGTCAGAAATAAAAAACTAGTAGAGAGGTATTTCTGCCAGTTTCTGCCAGTCTTTAAAATCTGGCCATTTTCTGTATTTTTGGTCACATGAGAGAAACAGAAAGCATCGTAATAGGAAAGTTGATTTCGTTCCTCAGGGACATTTTCTTCTCCCTGACACTCCCAGGAAGGCAGTGCTCTCTGATCTAAAAGACAGAGTTTAACTGTAGGAAATGGTGTTTTCATGGCGTACGTCAAGAACAAGTAGCATTAACTATATAGAGCATGCACAGCCTTTCATGGGGAAGTCAGAAACACATGCGAGGGTGACAGAATGGGAGTCAATTTTGGTCTCGGAGCAGAGAGAAGCATTGAATTAAGAAACAAGTATAGGCAGTAGAGGAAAAAGTCTACAAATTGGAACCAGAAAATATATAGAAGGGAACAAAGGTAGTGTGTAGAATTGTTAAATACACGGACAGATTGATCTGGATTCAAGACTCAATCTTCCTACTTACTAATTAGCTGACCATGGATGGGTTACTTAACCTCTAAGGGTTAGTTTCCTCATATGTCAAATTGGGGTAACAATAGTACCTTCTTCATAGGGCTGTGTGAGGACTAAATGAGGTGAACCTATAACATATTTAACAAGTGCTCAACAAAGGTGAGCTATTATTTTACAAGAGACAGGAAGTGGTGTGAAGTGCATGGCAGATACATAAATTACAGGAACTCATAAATGTGAAGGTCAATGAAAGTGAAGTTATAAAAAAAGTGCTGCAGGTACAGGAAAGCTTTTTTTTTTAAGTATCTGGACATGGAGTAAATTGTACAGAGAGTTTAAGAACGCAAAAATAAATGAAAATACAGAGAGCAGAAGAACAATGCTTAGAACTACCATGAGTGGTCTGGGAAATCTTTTGAACCCTTGAAAATGTATGGAAAAATTTGACTGCATTTGTGTATAAGGATTTGCCACAGTTATAGCTTAGATCAGATTCTCAAATTGAATTGTTTTAAAATATTAAAACCCATTGTTATATATCCATATTGTTCTGAAACTTTCCTCTGTTCATCTAAGATTACATATCTATAGTTTTTTATGTGCATTTCATTAGTTAAACTGTTTTAAAATGTTTACTGAACATGTAGATTGCTCTTTACACAAATTCTGTTTATGTATGTATGTCATCTATTGATACATAACAAAATAATCCAAAATAAAAGCAGCTTAAATTTCAAAACAAAACAAACAAACAACAAACACTGTTGCAAAGTGTTGTAACCAACCTCAGAGTGTCCCCAACTCATTCTAGCAAAATTAACTGACACCATCCCTGTAGTGTGTCCTCTGGACCTTTCCTTCTTCCAACTAGGCCAGGCCAATGAAGAGTCCAATTGGGAGCCATGGATTGATTATTCAGGTCTGCTTTATCTTTTTCACACATAAACGCAGGGACTGCAATTGCAGTGACACTGTACCCAAATCATCATGGCATGTAGCTAAGCAGGACATTTTCAGTTACAAGTGACTGAAACTCCATTACAACTGAGTTAATCCAAATGAAGAATTAATTGAGTCACATCATTGAAAATCCAGGTATTAAGCTAACTTCAGACATTCAAGGGCTCGAAAATGACTATAGACATTCTGAATTTAAGTGTCCAGGAACTAGTCTCACTCTCTCCTCTCTCAGTTGTACTTCTCTCTGTGTGGGCTCCTTTCTTAGACAGGTTCCAGCAGCTCAAGTCTTATATGCTCACAGTCAGCTCCAAGTCCGGCAGAATGAAAGAATGCCTCTTTCCCGAGAAAACCATCTTTTTCACCACAGAAAATATGTAAGCTCCATGAAGCCTTACATTCTAGTGTCTTATGTGTCTGTTTTCACCATTGTATCCCCAGAACCTATGGAGCCTGTCACAGAGTAGTTGTTCAATGTTGGTTGAATAAATGACTGAGGTCAGACTGAGCTAAATTAGGTCACTTGTCTTCCCTAAACCAATCACTTAGGCCAGGGGTTGAAAAATACTGAGCAGATCATATGACCACCCGTGATTGGACTAACACAAATCTCATCAATACCTCTGTTTATTAAATATGGCTATTTAATACCATGTTTTAGAGATGCATTTTATTACATATGAGACAGAGAGGTGGCTGGCATGTTCCTCTAGGGACATTGGACTGTTATTGGAAAAAGAAGAAATGGATGTTGGAAGGCTGTAGAGGAATAATGTCTCTCTGCATAAGCTTTCCATTTCTCCAGATCATACTAGAAGCTCAGAATTATTCCTTGGTAAAGCTTTCTGAATGAGAAAAATACAAGCACTTTTAAGATAAAATGAAACAAAATTAATGGATGGAAAATTAAGCCTTTATTTCAATGCAATTACATAGGGGATTTAGAGAGAGAAAATGTAATTATTTCAGTAGGAATTTTGCAGGATGTCTGATTCTTAGAGCTCCTACCATGAGGTTACTGATTCCTGGCTGACTTACAGAAAGAGGGCTCACCTGAAGGATTAGTAGTGACACCTGTACATATTCTTCCACTTATCAGAATTGAATTAGCTAGAAGATGGGAATCACCAGAATGATTTTTGCACACAGTACAAGGTAGCTATCTTTATAAACATAAATCTGAATCATCTATAGTTTCTGAGGCTGTTATGAACGATCAAAAGAGAGATTATATTATATTATCATTATCTTAAAATTGGTTTGGCCAGTGAATGCTCTAAAGGTAGAGCTTAAATTCACCAACTGCTTTTTCTTCAACACCTTTGTTTACTGTACGTGATTTTATTTCATGCCATATTTTAGAGGTGCATTATATTACATGTATAATTTACATATATATTTTATATATTTGTATATGACATCTATGTGTTTTATACACATATTTATACAACAAGAAATAAGTAAAAGTTATATAATACGGTATTTGCATTTATCATATTTTATCATTACTTATTTTCTATTGTTCTAAACAATTTGAAGTGTAGGGCCAATCAATAAACCATCCCTCCATAGCGTTTTAATATTGTATGAGAAATATGTTAAATACTTATTATGTAAATTCTGCATTGAATACATAAGAATTCTATTTTTACAATTAAAATCCCTTTTAATATGTTTATCATGGAAAAATGAAAGTTGTGGTTTTAAGCCAAATAAACTGTACTTTTTATATAATTTGTTTTCCCATTTTTAGTTAATCAAAGATACTTAATATCTGGCAAAACCTTCCTTGGAACACCCTATTCCACACCTCCCCACCACACTCATACTGATCAGTTGGGGGTAGGAGTGGAGCGGGGGGGAGACTTAATCTTTGCATTGGTGTACAAATAATTCCCTTTCAGGATTGTTTTTGTTTTTGTTTTTGCGGTACGCGGGCCTCTCACTGTTGTGGCCTCTGCCGTTGCGGAGCACAGGCTCCGGACGCGCAGGCTCAGTGGCCATGGCTCACGGGCCCAGCCGTTCCGCGGCATGTGGGATCTTCCCGGACCGGGGCACGAACCTGTGTCCCCTGCATCGGCAGGCGGACTCTCAACCACTGCGCCACCAGGAAAGCCCCAGGATTTTTCAATATTAGGAGAGTTCACTCTCGTGATCAGCTCTTGAACCTTAGGTTGAAAACTGCTGATAGAATAAGGGCTTCTCAAATGGAAGGAAGGCAAGTTCCCTGAATGACATAATAGCTGATCTAGTGCTTTTTAGTTGTGTGGTTTTGGGTGCTGCTCCGTGGCTAGGAAGTTCAAGAAGCATTCATTTCCTTAAGAAGTATTTATTGAGTGCTTACTGTGTAACAAGCTCTGCTCTGGACCCTGAAGAACCGGAAATGAACCAAACACAAGCAATCCTTGACGATCCTTGACCCACAATCAAGTGGGGGAGACAAAAAAGAAATAGGATAAATCAATAAAAATACATGTCAGGTAGTGATAAGTGGTAATAAGGAGCAGACATCCTGATTTTAAACAAACTGTCCAAGGGATAGCTACACTGAAATTATCACATTTTGTTAAAGACTAAAAACTGTGAGGAGATGAGATATGAGGAAGAAGAGAAAGTGCAGAAGCCCCGAGACAGAAGTAGTCCACACACACATGAGGACCAAGTAAGGAGGCCAACACTGTCCGCTGGGATGCTCAGGTTTCAAGCTGAAATTTAAACTGACTTCTTAAAATCACATTTTATTATTTCTCTTTTTTTTCCTACCAGTCATCATTAAGTTATACAGTGGTCATGGGAACCATCCCAAGCTCAGGGCAGAGGTAACAACCAGTAAAAATCTTTTCAGAGCCTCTGGGTTATTTAGATCCCAATTTAGAGCACTGTCTTGAAAGTTCAACAGGAGCATGATGCAAAGGACAAAATAGGTGCTTAATCAATTCTTTATGGGAAAGAAGTTACGGAATATGATTGTCATCGATGCTTATGAATTGTAACTACAAAGCAGCATGAGTTTTAATCACTCACAGCAACTATAAAATGATTTACTTTAATCAGAACCCACGAAATAATCTTTTAACAAAAACTGGTTTAAATGATGTTGGTAAATTTATACCTACAAGAATGTTGATTTCAGAATTATAGCAAAAAAACCCTAATTTTTAGGAAAAGAAAATAACCAAAGAAAAGAAATAATCTCCAAAAGGGCATGTAAAATGACTGTATATAAAATAGCCCTCTCTTTTTAGTATATTAACATGATTTGGTTACCAGTTAGTTTCTTATTTGCAGGGTTTAGTAAAATAGAGAGGGATAGAGATATAGGCAGCACATACAGAATTTCACATAGCACATAGCCTATTTAAGCTAGAGAATACAATTACTGTCTTGGCAGAAACTAAGGCAAGGAAGATTTATCTAATGACACCATTGAAGATTTACAGTGGAAGAATCTGAAGAGATAAAATGTAGAAGCAATAAATTGTGACATAAAATGGGATGGAATAATAAAGCAGAGATAAACTCTTGGAGTTTAGAACCCTGAAGGCTCACAGCCTAACAAAACAGACCCTGGAATATGAAATTCTGGAAATAGGGCTCAAATATAGCTGGGCCTTGAAGGAGGGTATAAATAAAAGGAATATTTCAAGGGATGGAAACCGTAGAACTAGAAAATTTCTCAGGTAGTTTCAGCTAATATCACAATTTTACCAAGACTATCCTGGTCAAATTCCATAGTGCATTTACATAGACATTTAAAAAATCATTGGAAGTCTCTATTCATGAAAGAGCTCACAGATTTTACCATCTTAATGTCAATGCCTTTATTGTGAAATGACTCCACCCTCTAACAAAGAATCTTTTATTATAAATGTGTTATTCATTCAGGGAACAGGCAAGACCCTTACAGACATGCCCTTTGGGTTTGGAAAGAGAAGAAACCAGCAGATAGAGAAACACAATGAACAGACAATATCATTTCATCATAAGACAAAGCCCAAAGGGAATTTAAATATTTAAACAAATATGCAGGCATTCCCCACTTGCAGGAGCCAAGTATATTTTGGCAAAAGGGAATTTCCATATTGTTTCAACTTTGATTCAGTGTTAGTTCTCTTTTAATTAGAATCTTTAAGGAGCAAATGCATTTTTTCTTTATTGGAATTATACATGCCCAGATAATAAGAAATCTCTCATAGATAAACACTTTTAAAATTATTTTTAAAATTTAATTTGATCCTTTAATTTCTTGAGTTCAGATAAAAGCTTCATGAAGCAAAACCAGGTGAAACACCAAATTTCAAAATTGAAATGTATCTATTTCCACATGTATTGACCTCATTCAAAAAGTCACATTTTTAGCAAGGGTTGGCAAAGATATTAAGTTAATGTCACTTTCTGAATATCCCCAGAAAGAAAGCAAAGGAACAGAGCAGGGAAAATGTAGATATTACTTTGATAATATAAGTACTATAGGGAAAACTGTGTGCTTCACTGGAAAACTATGCATTGTCTATGGAGAGCTATTTTACAACTCTGCAAGTTGTAGAAAACTGATAGCAATGCAAAAATAATTCTTGTCTGTAGACATGTAAATAAATTGTGTCCAATGGAGATTTATCTACCAAAACCCCTTTAGCTTGGAAAAAGTTGTATAATAGGTGAGAGCTATATATTCCGTTCCTCTAGGTGGGATCTTCAATACCTCATATCATTATTTTAAGTGAATTTACAGAATATCATGCTCGCTTATACTTAAATGCAAGCAGCAAAATACCTGAGATATGTACCACTAATCTAAAGTTATCATTTGTACCATTTGTAGAGATCATTTGTAAGCTATTTTTTTAACCTATTTACCTATTAACCGAATGTCTAGGAAACAAAGAGCTAGCTTTTGAGAAGAAGTCATGAGACCCTTACCCCCCAAAAATAAACAAATAAATACAATGACTGAATGCTAATAGGCATACTCAAAGCTCATTAAAGATAAAGACCATTTTAGAGTATACGAAAGTACTCTACCTAGGATTGTTTGAGCATAAAATCTCATTTAATGTGCAAAATATTACAATATGAAGGAATATCCAATAGCTTGTAGAAAATATGCCTGGAAACAGGGTTTTTAGTAGCTCACTAAAAACAGGGATGGAATCAAAATGCATTGAATATTATAAAATTTGAGTGGCAAGATCAAATCATATGAAAACGTAAGAGAAAAACAGGTATATAAGTCAAAATGTGGAATTAGTTGGGACCAAAGCTAATTATGAATCAGACCTGTCTTGTTACTAATAATTTAGTTTACTGTCAAAAGTATTACCATCCAATTTTTGTCATCACTGTGTAGATTGTTATGGAAAATTCACTTAAAAATTTTTACACATTAGTTTATGGATTTCTTATAAGCAGTATGATACATAAAATTAGCAATGTGCTCAGTAGCTAAATTTTTGTAGACTATGATTTTAGAGTATAAAGTGGAAGTTGCAAACCAATGTGCAAAAAGACAAGGCAGGGAGAAGATTAGTAAAGCAGACTTGGTACAAAGCTGTAGGCACTGGTGGAGTCTGCAGTTAAATGGAGACCCTATAAGCTATCTGAAGATGATCAGCAGTTATTGATCCCAGCTGGTTATTATCATGCAAGGATGCAGGATGTGTTGCTTCATCTGATTTTTTGAGTTCACATTCCAAGTTTTATATAAAAATCTCCAAAATTTGTGCCTCCTGATACGATCCACTAAGAAAGAATTTCTGGGATATTCCTGACCAGAAAGGACAGCTCAGTTCCAGTAATAAAGAAACATTGAATGGACCTCTCTGAAGACATCCTGCAAAATATTGATAAAAAAACCTGTACTCTTTAAAACTGTCAGGGTCATGAAGAATAGGGAAAGCTAGGGAAACTGTTCCAGACTGAAGGACACTAAAGAGATAGGACAACTAAGTGCAATGTGAGTTCCTGGACTGGATCGCGTACCAAAACAGAAAAGAAATATTGTTGGGACAATTGGCAGAATTTGAATGAGGTCTGTGAATTGGACAATGGTCACATCAATGTTGATTTCTTGATTTGAATGGTTATATTGTGTTGTCTTGAAGAGTGTCCTTGATTTGGTGAAATGCACACCAATGTTTTTAGATGTGATGGGGTATCATATCTATAATTTGCTCTCAAAATTCTTGTAACTTTTAGGTAAGTTGAAACTTCAAATTAAATGAAAATTGCAGAACTAGAAGTTACATCTAATATACATGGTAAGAGGATAGTAGGGGTAGGAGGGTGGCATGAGAGGAAAAAAATCTGCATTTCTGTAAATGTAAATTTTTTCAAAGAAAAAGAGGACAAAATCTTATTAATTTTACTTTTACTCATAGTTATATTTTATGTCATTGATTATAGCAGAAAATATTCTGATTACTCATTCCCCAAAACAGCTTAATTCAATGTAAGGCAGAATTGCCACGATTGTGTTAACTTTAATGTCTTTGAAAATTTTTCTTGGCAAATTAAATTTTCCCATAGATATGAAATGCTCAGTCTGGACCACCTAAATTCTGCTCACAGAGAACTGGAGGCACAAATATTCCTAAAGTAAATGATAAACACATGAATCTACCAAGGGATATTTTCATAATGCTGTAACTTTACACTTCCACATGTGTTGAAAAAATAGCTTTTTAAAATAATTCTGGAACTGTTTAACATTAAAAAATGAATGTGTTTATGTGCAGCATTTATGGAATGCTGGCCACCAAAGAGACATTTATGGCAATTGTAAATTTGCTTCTGAATTGGTCCCCCATGACCCTAATGTATTTTTATCCCTTGCTAATTAACTTTTTTCTCTCATAAGTAACCCCGCCTCCTTTGTAACACTTTACTCTTATTGCATATATTTGCACCAAATGTGCAGTTAACTTTAAATTAGTTTTAAAAGGCAAAGAGAAGTCACAAGTAACTTTCTTTGAGCCTATATATTCTTTTACCTATATATTTATGTTTAATTTTGTCAGACTTTCTCCATACCTGAGGGTTATTTAATTAAATTTAACTAAATATCAGAGGCTAAAATAATTAAGATCATATTGGATATGGGAATTGTCATTATTTACGGTTTTTGAGGCCACTAATGTCATGCTATTTTTAGGAATATCTAGACATGTCACAAAAGAAATATTCTCACTGCTTCAGATGTCATCTAAATATTCCTACTGGCAAGAATATTCCCAGGAATTTCTCATTCAAGACTTAATTATGAATAACGAGATATATCAGTGAGGATCGACAGGAAATGAAATATTCCACTTATGTGAATATCCAAATTAACTAAAATGTTACCCCATTTAAGTAAAATTTTAAGCAATTCAAATGGATTTTATTCCTAAATTATATTCGTTGTCATTGATTTATGTATTTCCTTATATAATTCAAGGTTATCATTATGAACATTAGTGTGATGACACTGCAAGTGTATCCCCAAGAATTTATGCCCCAATATGTTGGTAAAGACTCCATATTTGAGGAGCTGTACTCCTACTCCCACCTTCCTTGGCACTAGAGATGGGAGGTGGGGATCTCAGGCACCATGTATTATATACCATGTTATGCCCACGCTTTTGGTTCACAGGTGGGCTTTTATTCCTTTTGGGCCCATGAGACTACAGAATGTATTTCCTTGGAATTTTTAAGAAAAAAATCTTCCTAAATCTTTCTGGATATAGTTGATGATGTCCCAGAAGTTAGCTACCAGGACTTAATAGCCACAGTTCAACCACAGGAGTAGCCATATTCAGTATGAAACTGCCTTGGGACAGTGCCTGTTACAAACTAGAAGACAGAACAGAGCAAAGTAAAGATAACTAGCCTGTGATGACATCACTGAGTAGCTAAATTAAATTAATGAAATTTCCTCTTCCTCTGAATTTGTGTCTCTCTTTCCCTTTTTCTTCCAACTGTGTCAGGCAATATTGTTCGAGCTGGGTTGTCTGTCATTTGTAACTAAATGCATCCTATTGAGACAATAATTTATTATGTTAGTGATGTGTGCAGGGCTAATAGCCAGCCTTTGCCTTACTTCATTACATAAGAAAATTCAGAATTTTCTATGTTTTTAGTTCATGTGTTTAATTCATGTAGTTTGTCTACTCTCAGCTGTTATCAGCTATCACTCTACGGGCTAGGAAATTAATCACTAACAGGTGAGAAGTATGCACTAATTTCCTTTCAGCCACTATGACCCTTGAGATAGAATCTGTGCCTTAGGCTTCAGATCCCCTCCTTATTTCCTCAGGAAAGACTTCCCAGACCTACATCAAGGTCAAATTCCTTTGTTACGTATCCTTACTGAGCACTTACTATGCATTAAGTTCTCTTCTACGAATTTTACTTAGAAGAGAATTAACTTACTTCATCCTTATATCAACCTTATTTTACAGACTCAATTATTCTCATTTTACAAATGAAGACACTGGGAACAGAGGAGTCAGTAAATAGTACAAAGTCACAAAACTAGGAAGCGTTGGGAGTAGGATTCAAATCAAGGAAACAAAGCCCTCCCTCTTAATTTCTATGATCTGTTACTTTTCCTCAGAATGCTTGTATCACTTGGTTATTAAACATTCCCTAAACAATAATGGGATTAACAGTCCAGCCTCCCAACAGACTACAAGTTCTATGTGAGAAGAGATCCTATTTAGTTTGGTTCATCATCAGCTCCTCAACCCTTAGCACAATTCCTGCTTCATGACAGGCACTCAGTAAATATTTGTTAAATGAGGGAGGAAATGAAACAAGGATGGGAAGAAAGTAAGGAAGCAGGAAGAGAAGGAAGGAAGGAAGGAAGGGAGGGAGGGAGGAAGGGAGGGAGGTACGTCGGTTAAGACTGAGCAAGGTAAATTATAATTGAGGGTTGTTTCAGCTGGGCACCTTTTCTGGTCACTTCTAAGTAGTTGAATTTACCAGAAAAATAAGCTGTTACTGTATTTCATGTCCAATAGCAGTGCCTTCTTCAGCAAGTAATTCAGAATATGTCCAACACTTGAAGTAGTGAGAAAAACTGAAAAACACATCAAGAACATAAATACAGTTTTATACTTACAGGGATGAAATTATAAGGATGAAGTTATATCTGGCTGCATGCTCAGGCATTAAAGATATAGAAAACAAAAAACTCTCAGGAGACCTGAAGGAAGCTATAACTGAGTAAGAAAATGGATAAGGATATAGTCTGTACCAGATCTCTATCACTATGTAAAATATTATCCTGAAATTTAGCAGCATAAAATAGCATACTATTTATCTTCTCGCAGTTTCTGTGGGTCAGGAGTCGCTTAACTGAGCCCTCCAGCTCCGCATCTTTCACAAGGCTGCAGTCAAGTTTTTGGCACAGGTTCCTCGTCATCTCAAGGTTCAGCTGGGACAGGATCTGCTTCCAACTTCTTTCAGTGGATTTTTTTTTTAAGCTCATCCTTTTCTTATGACATATTTACCGTTTTTTAAACCATTTTTTAAATTGAGGTATATTTAATTTACAATGTTGTTTTACCTTCACGTGTATAGCAAAGTGATTCAGCTATCTATATGTGTATATATATATATATATATATGTGCGCGTGTGTATATATAGATATATATTATTTTTCGGATTCTTTTCCATTATGTGTATGTATGTGATAACACATTTGATGTTTTTTTTAATGGTGGGTTATGAAATGAAATGTTCCTGCTACTCAACCTTCCCTTCTAAAAGGTATTTTAACGAGTCAGCATTAAAGAAAAGGACTATAATTCACACACTAGGTAAGGAGTAATTAAATTCAAACTCATAGAAAAATTACAGTAAGGTTTAACCAAATGGTGAATATAATAAGCCTAACTTCCAGACCTAAAAGTCCAAGAGCAAATTTCCAGTAAATCACTGAAGGACTCCTCCCCCAGCTTTCTGCAAGGAGAGGAGATGGTCTCCCAAACCAAAACCTGTGTATCCCTGGGTAACTTCCTAAAGACACAGGAGAAGCACGAAGGGCCCATGGGTGCTTCTGGGGACATAACTGTGCCATTCCAAGTAAATATTGAATTGAATATTCAAAATGTGCCCACATCTTTTTCTGAAAGAGCATAGTCCCTTTTACAAATACCAAGTGTGAATTTGTTTACAGGTGGTTTTAATTGGCCCGAGGTTTGGCACAGATTTACTTTGTCAGTAAGGACTACTTTAGTTTAAAATGAAACAAAACAGTTTAACATCATCTTTAAAGGCAGGGCAAGCCAACAGATCACCTAAACTGGAGACCAGCTCTAAGTCTCGGTTAAAAATCTACTTTACTCCCTAACCTTATGAATGGGGAGTGGGCAAGGGCATCAGCAGGTGCGTGACAGCTACCCAATAATGCATGTATTTCCTTTTCCTCCCACTGGTTTTGTAGAAAGAAGAAAGCAGTTAGGAAACAGATGAAAGGCCATTTTTAAAATATAAGAGAAACAAAAGAGGAAAAAGACATAGAAAGTGCCTAGACTGAGACTTGAGGCAGAGAAAGAAACCTGGGACTCTATGGTTTTCAAAAAAACAAAAACAAAACTGCAGGGTATAATGGACATATATCAGGACAGTCATTCATAGTTTCTTGCAGACTGAAATTATGAGAGTGGTAGGGAATATCTACCAGGATTTCAGCATAATAAAAGACTTAAGAATTAATTCAACATAATATCTATATCAAATTGTCAAATGGGAATTGACCATGGGAGAAAGATCAAGTAAATATTCATAAAATCAGTCCTACAGAGTTAGAGTATAGCAGGGAGTAGTACAATAATCATGTTTCCAGATTATCAGGATATTTCCATCAAAATGAATTAAGTACTGATATGTTATACATGTACAACCTTTTCTTTAAAAAAAAATAACAAAAACAGAAAACATCACAATCATTCATCATCCAATGAGTGAGAGCTATCTATGGTCCCAGCACTGTTTAGACAGCTCAGAATTAGGGGGGTGGTGAAGGAATTAGTGGATGTGGTGGGGCATGTGTGTGTGTGTGTTTGTGTATAAGGAGGAGTTGGTAGATGACCTTAGAGGTCATGCAGCACAGCTATGGATCTAATTCAACAATGATTTCTACACCCTACCTGGCTCACGAGTATTATGAATCCACTTCAGCATCTTCCCAAACAGAAAATTCACTGCTTTAGGAGCCAGCCCACTTCATTTCCAGAAAATGTAATTGACAAAATATGTTTCCTTATTATGAAGTCAAAATTTTCACTCTGTAGTATTCACCATTAATGTCTCAGACCTAAACTAAATTATGCCTTTGGAGATACACATACACACATACACGCACACACACACACATACACAATCATAACCATACAGAGAACAAGGGAACTATTATGGTTTTTACACACACACACACACACACACACACACACACATACACAATCATAACCATACAGAGAACAAGGGAACTATTATGGTTTTCACTAAATCTCTTCTCAAATGTCAAACCAAAATTTTTCATTATTCTTTGATTGTATCTTGGATATGGTTCAGTTGAATCCTCACAGGATTCTGCTCCAAAATGACAATATTATCCAGAGCCTTGGTCAACTGTTGCAGAAAAAAGTACAACTCTCTCCTAACTTGTTCTGATCTACTTTTCCTAATGTAATAAAGGAAGCATTAAGGTAGATTCAAATGAGCACTAAGTAGGCTTCTTTGGCAGAAGAGACTGTAATCCAAAGGGAGAAATAGAGACATAATTAGTTATTAAAATTCAGTGTAAGATAAAATTGGGAGTCCCCTGTATAACCTGAGAAAGGGAGGCACGTCTACAAAACAACCTGAGACTTCTGACTCCTCCAGGCAAGGAAATCTACCTTCTTTCATGAGTTATCAGTGCCTGCCGGTGATTCGATGGCATTTGATTTTCCAAGAATATGTTTGAATTTAGTATGTTTTGACAAAATCCCTCAACAATATTACAGGTTGAGTGTTTATTCAAACAAATTTTCAACGAGTTGTTATTGTGTTCTTACTAAATGCAAAGTGTTTCTGTAAAGTGAATCATATGTCCATTTAAACACAGGATTTTTTTTCAGAAAAAAAATTCCCAACATAAAATTTAAGAAGGTTGATGACAAAGTACTAAGATATTAGCCATTTTCCTTATTTTCCTTAAACTCTCACTCTAGGATGCTGAGATCACCTGATCTCAACCACCCAGACCCTAGAATTAACTATTCATTCTATGGGCTGCCATTTTAAAGTAATGAACCTAATAATGGACCAGTGTAGATTGTCTTTGCAGCAGAAGCTAGAGGGTTGGAAAAGGTGAGCAACATTCTTGTAATCTAGTGGTTACTCCAAGGAGCTAGAAGTTTGGTGGCTATTGGTGTTATTTGCTGGCAGTTGCCAACCAGCTGTGCATTGCCTTGTGGAGGAAAACAGTTCAGGAAAGTGGGAGAAGGGAGTGTTTTATATATAAAGCAAACTCTTATAACTTCAGAAGATCAAAGCCTGAACCAAATAGGTGAGAATTGTTCACTTAGAGGGTCATCTAAGGGAAAGCTATCAAGGGGAGTTACAAAGCTTGCTAATTCTATTTGAGATTCAACACTAACCAAGAAAAAAAAAAAATAGAAACCAAGGGGCCTATTTCCAAACAGTTTAAGGGAATGTGTTACATTTGTCTTCCTTCTGCGGCAAGGACCAACTATGTGGCCACATTGCTTGAAGAGGTAAGCCTTTGACCTTCTGGTTTATCAGAGAGGATGAGTCCCTAAATAGACTGGAGGTAATAGTTCAGAAAGGAAATCAGGAAACCATGGCTCTTATTACACAGTCAAGACTCAGAGCCATGTGAAAGAACATTCAATAAAAGAATGTGGTATAAAATAGGAAGAAAAGCAGAAACGCTCTTTTCCTGTAGCACCTCTTTAAGTGTGCACAGAAGAGGAAGAGGGAACAAAGAAGTGGCCCCACTGGAGAACGCATCCATAAAGAATAAATCTGATATTTAAGAGAAGGGCTCTTTCCTACAGAATCTACATACAAAAGTCCCTCAAGGAATACTTGTTGAATGAATAAATGATTAGATTAATAAGGAGGAATCACTCCTAAATTCTAGGGAATCTGATATCATCTGGGAAAAATAAATATTTGGAGAGTGATTGACAATGGCACTGAATCAATAGACCAATACTGAAGTGTGTTGCTTTTCTGAAGCATGGATCCAAGAAATAACAGCCCACAGAGACTACTGTCCACTCCATCTGATTCAGCTGAGAATCAACAATACCCCCCCAGAAGAGGTTTGGGGGGAAGTCTAAGGAATAGTTTAAAGTATCCAGTAATACACATAAGAAATAATAAATTTGGAAGGGGGCCAAGAAGAATACAGATACTTATAATCTCAGATCTCCATATAACAATGTACAGAACATAAAAATAGTGAATTTGAGGTTATACAAGGCAGGGTAAGAAATACTGACTCATAAGTCTTTAGGATAAAACTTAAAATTTACATAATATGAAAATGTGTGCATTAGTGAATAGGCACAGATATTTGAGGGAAAAAAAGAGAAGGAAAAAGAGGTAGATTGGTCCTACAGGTCTAATATATATCGTACTGTACTCCTGATAAGATATATAAGGGATAAATAATCTGACATTGTAGGTGATTAATACATATTTACTGAACAGCTAAATGAGACGAAATCAATAAAACAAATGAGATTTAAAAATAAATATAGAAAAGCCAGCTACAGAAAAATAGACTAAAATGAATGAAGAATTCAAAATGTTAATTTAAAAATTAAAATAATAAGTGAGAAAAAATTTGACAAAATATTGAAAGTCAATGTCATTAGATACCAAAGAGAAAACAGGGACATTAAGAGATATGATATTAGGATATACTAAATCATCCAAAATAAATAAATAATTTTACAAATGTAGGATAATTGAAATGAATTTTAAAAAGGAAATGGAAAAAAATAGCCACAGACAAGCCATATGGTCCATAGGGAATTTCTACGGACAGTCAAACTTCCTGGATTAATAGTTTCCAGCTGAGGCAGCTGGTGTGCATTCTTCCAGGGCAGGGAACAAAGGGGGAAAAAGCCATGTGTTGTCCTTATGCTCGTCACCTTTTTGAACATAGAGTCTCACATCATATTCACTATATATCTCTGGTGACTTCATCATTCTGCAGGAACCATTGCAGAAGAACTAGGAGTATTCCTAATTCCTATGCTTGTACTATGGACAGCAGAGGACAGCAGGACAGCAGAGCCGCCACCACCACTGCCACAATCATGACCATAACTGCAACAGCATGACCTCAGAAAACATCTCAGTTCTCTTAGATCCCTAAGAGAATTAATACACACTATGGAGAAATTCATGATCAGGGAAGTCAAAGCAAACTGGAGGTCACTGATGAAAAAAGAGAATAAGACTGATATAGACTATCTGACCACATGAAGGACATGGATGCTGTACTTGCTATACTGTACTAAAATTGGCAGGGAGGAAAAATCCAGCAGTAACGGAGGACTCCAACTGAAGGCATTAAAGTAAAACCAGAATATCAGACAAGCTCTTATTATATTTTCACTTCCTTCATGAGGAAGGCACAAGAAGTAATAAGGAAACATAATGCTACTACACAGGTAGGAGTTTGTTTTAAAGCTGAATGAGAGAGAACAGTCATTGTAGCATGGTGGCATGGCAGAATTGGGAAGCATGGACAGTTGACTTCCAAAACTGCAGAAAAATAAGCATGACTCTATATCTTGAGATTCTAAAATGAAAGACAACTCAAGCAGAGTTTAGAATTTTTATAATGCAGTACTAGGTTATCAGCAAGAGGAAGAAATCAGGGAGTTACCTAAGGAAAATAGAATCTTAAAAAATAAGTTCAGAAGGAAAAAAAAAGAAAAAGCAGATAAATTTTAGAAAAGACCCATGACTTTAATAACTGAGTCATGAAAGCCATGCACAATGGGGTAATAGCAAGATTGTCCCCAAACCTGAAATTAAGGATAAAATAAGAGAAAGATAGAACAATGAATGAGATGCATCATTTTCAGAAAGAACTCACTCTAATTGATAATGTGTAAATGAAAAGGTTGACTTGCGTGCCCTTCAGGATTGTATGTCTGGAATGTGATCTAAGTGACAAAAGCTTGAACCTAAACAACTCTATGCACTCTGGAGAACTGAAGTGTTACTACAAGGTGATGGTCGGTCAGCACAGAACCTAAACTTTATGGCCTTTGAAACCAAGCAGTTTTCAATTCATCTCTATCACTATTCTGCTCAAATGCTTTGCTTTGCTCCAATCATTCTACCTTCTTCAGTCTACCTTCTTCATTCAGTACTGTTCTTTTCCAAGGTCCTTACTGTTTGTATTCACAAACATTGCCAATTTTTTTTTTCTGAATTGTTGTATTTTATGACCTAGCACATGGAGAAGTATCACTGGGCTTAGACCAGGATGAAAGTCCTTACTTTGCTAATTACCAACTGCGTGGCCTGATGGCAAGTTACTTAAGTAAGGTTGTGAGAAGCAAATGAAGGGGTATGTGTGAAAATACTTTGAAAATTAGAAACACTATCCAGTTGTCAGACATTTAAATCTTTGTAACTTTCTGAGTTGGATATCTGTAGTTCTAAGGATTTTTTTTTTTTTTTTACCTTTCATAGATGAAGTACTAAGAAACGTGTTCCTGTGGTATGAACAAGCTCCAAACACAATGCATCATCTTGGAGTTTTGCAGACCTGAGTCAAACTAGGTGTGGTTGTGTAGCTGCTGTGACAATGTGCTTTTGTGCCCATTTCTAAAAAGAAACTACCTGCAACACAGGTTGGCCTCCTGCAAAAATACCTCTCCACTGAAAGTTGGCACAAGCTGCTGAAATGACTCTATGTCATGAAAAGCACACGGAGCATAAGCTTACCTAATTAATAATTTTCAGGGTTGTTTTCCTTTTCCTCTTTGCAGCTGCTGAACAGAGTGGTTCTGATTAAGCCATACACGTCGTGAGAAATGCTGCTTCGCAAGGGTGCTACATTCTGTATTTCCCCCCACTTTGATCCCTGCTCATTGGCCCCTTTGATCTCTGAACAGGATGTACAAGGTTCACTAATCAATGCTTTCCCTCATTTTTGCTCCTTAGTCTGTTAAGTGTTTATATTTAAATCATTGACTAGAACAGGTGAATATGTATGACCTGTGTCTTTTTCCATTTGGTGTTTATGTCTTCAAAAGACAGAAGGAAGAGAAAAGCCTTCTAATTTTCAACCAAGTTTTCATTAAAAGCAGAGTTAAGCAGGATTGCAGATATGGTGATCATTTCTTCGTCTTTGAAAATTTGGATCACTTTCTAGGGAGCATGAGAAAATGGTGATATGGAAGAATGAGACCCATTGTTAACCCATCCCTATGCACACCAAAACGCAAGTCCCTTTCCTCTCAGATGCCAATGGAGAGACAAGTATCTGCAGTGGGCTTAGCGATGAAGCTATCCCATGTGCCACCTTTTCCTAACACTGAAGGCTCCCCTCTCAAGAGAAAATGTGCTTGGGCAGGTAAGAAGCTTACCACTGAGAAGAGAACTAAATACTAAGTGTGGAATGAGGAGCACCATAAGAACGTGCCACTGGAGTTTAGAAAAGGGAGAGAGCCCTTGAAAGCTGGGTAATCAGGAGAGACCTCTCGGAGGAAACAGGTTTTGTTGGGTCAGATTCATTCCGGAGGCTGGGAACAGTGTGCAGTTTCAGAGTTGGGAATGCATAAGGGCCAGGTCCTGGACCTGGTTGGCCAGAGTAACTAAGGAGCTGGGAAAAGATTGGTATTGACTGCCAAGCAGGTATTCCTAAAAGGTGAATAATCCACATAGTTAGGCAGGACTAGTTTGAGATCTGAACTTTTATTTTTAACTAGTTGTGGCAAAATAAGCAACTTACTTTAGCCACCGGGAGCCGCAATTTTGTCATCTCTAAGAATGGACCAATTGCTACATACCTCTCAAAATCGTATGTGTTAAGTAGAAGAACACATGCCCTGACTTTCTTCTTTTCTCCCTCTCTCCTTTCCTTATTTTTACGAACTTGATGATTTCGGTAGTAATGATCTAAACAATTGTCAAAGGAATATCTCTAATACATGCAGATATTTTTAGACCACTCCTACTCTTTATAGACATATGAAGAATCAATTCTTGTTTGAAGGTGATATATCTGTTGCTATCCATCATCCCTTCCCCATCCTCCAATTTTTATTAGAACAGAGAAAATGAGGGCAGATGTCAGCAGTATTAATTACTCTATGGGATATCCTGTTTTCCTTATTACCCTGTACCAATAACTCATCAAATCAGACATGGCAGGTGGCTGATTACTGGACCATTTTTCCTCTGATTCAGCATACTTTCTTCTAAGGTAGCCTAAGTCCTTAAGCCTTGAGCAAAGGAAAAAGAAAGAAAAGTTTAATTTCCATTGTTCCTTATGAAGAATTACAGCAAAAACTACTTCAATTTTCCACTTTCATAGAATGACAAATTCAGAGGTTGTTGGATCTTGGAATTTGAGATCTAAATGACACTTGCAACTTACTGTGGTCAATAACATCAATTTTTAGATGAGGAAATTGAGTCTCAGAATTGTTTTATGATTAGCCCAGAACTGTATAGCTAATTAATTCCCAGGCTTTCTATGCTGTGCGCTTCCCCCTGGCTCAAGTGTTCCTCATTTATTAAACAAAACGGTTATATCACTGAGGGTTCACCCAGCTTTAAATTCTATGATCTTCTTCTTTGTAAATCTTGGAAAAAAATCAAAGCCTAAAAAGCAAATGACAGCACTCTAATTTCAGCTCATGAAGGACCACACTAGACTGGTCCACTGTGGTTCAAATGTTAAGTGCTAAATGGCAGAGCAAGTTAATGCCCTGGTTGTTTGCCTTTGGAGGTAAAAATATACCTGTAGGTCTCAGCCAAGTTCCTGTGGAGATTTGTCCACATCCCCAAAATACCACACACATTTGGCAAGAATGACAGATTATGTCCAAGCAAGGCCCAGATCTTGAATAGCAAGAGTATTTCGAGTAAAGAACAACATACGATGGCAAAGCTCTCATTCTTAGGTATGCCATTTATCTCCCTATTTCTATAATATGCTCTCCCTCTTTATTTTTTCTGGCTCTCCCCACCCTGCATTCCAAACTCTACAAAAGCCTTTCATCTTAAGTTATACTGGAGATAGGAAAATAATCACAAATAAACATTCAGCTTTTCATTGCTTTTTCTTCTTTCTCCTTTTCTGTATTTTCCAAATTTTCTCTAAAAGGACAAATCTATTCCTGTCTTCCTTCCATTATTTTATCCCTTCTCTTCTTCTCTCCTCTCCACTCACCCCCTGTATGTGTGTGAACCTATATGTTCATGTGTGTGTGTGTGTGTGTGTTCCTGTGGATATCTGTTTGGGTTTATGAAATTGTCTAGATAGGTACTTTTGTTTAACACATGCACAAATCCAGAGAGAGAAATTGTAAAGAAGGAAAAATATGTGGCTGGTGATGTCATCTCATTATGTAGTACCCATTTTCCCTTCCTGCCTGACAAGCAATGCCTCTGTCCTGCCTCCTTGGCTGGCCTTGCTTCAACTCTCCCAATTCATTGTTCATTTGATAATTTGTTATTTAACTCACACTCTGTGCCAGTACTGGATCAGTGCTATTCGGAAATGTTCCTATGCTCCACATTCATGATTCTCCAGGTGTATTCCACGAAATACTCACCTGGAGAAATGCTTTTCGGAGGAGGAGAGAGTTGGGTGGGCAAATAAGTTTGAAATCAAATGTAGTAGCTGAACTCGGTGTGATTTCTGGTTAAAAACAAAGCAAACAGGGACTTCCCTGGTGGCGCAGTGGTTAAGAATCCGCCTGCCAATGCAGGGGACATGGGTTTGATCCCTGGTCTGGGAAGATCCCGCATGCTGTGGAGCAGCCAAGCCCGTGTGCCACAAGTACTGAAGCCCTCACGCCTAGAGAGCGTGCTCTGGAACAAGAGAAGCCACCACAATGAGAAGCTCGCGCACCGCTATGAAGAGTTGGCCCTGCTCACCACAACTAGAGAAAGCCCGCGCGCAGCAAGGAAAACCCAACGCAGCCAAAATTTAATGAATAAATAAATTAATTAGAAAAAAAGGCAAACAGAAACAGATATCGAAGAATTCTTGCCACATTTGGGAAAATTTCAATATGAACTGGATATTTGAACATATTAGAAACTATTGTTATGCTTTTTGGGTATAATCATTACAATATAGTTATTTAGAAAAATGCCCTTATTCTCAGAAGATGTGTGCCTTATTTAAAGGTGAAGTATTTCAAGTGTTATGACGCCTAAGACTTGCTTTCAAAGGGTTTCAATAATAGTAAATAAATTTATCTTTCATATCTAAAACTAGTATATTTACATAAACAATGTGTGGTTCCAGAAAAATGCTTATTATATATTTAGATAGTATACATACATACTTATTATATATAACACATATGCTTCTATATTATCCATAAATATATGTGTATAAGTTTAAAATATATGTGCATAAGATATGTTTATAGTATATACATATATGTTTGTGTATAAATTATATTTATATATTAGATACAGATATGTAATACATACACAGTTGACCTTCAAATATAGGGGCTGAAGTGCCCAACGCCTGCACAGTGGAAAATCTGTTCATAACTTTACAGTCCATAGTCCATATCCACAGCTCTCAATCCACAATTTCAACCAACCACAGATTGTATAGTACTGTAGTATTTATTGAAAAAAAAATCCACGTATAAGAATATCCACACAGTTCAAACACATGTTGTTCAAGGGTAAACTATATATATTATACATACTAAACGTATGACTATAATATCTAAGTATATAGATTTTGTAACAGGACCATATATTGCTTATATAAATATATCAGTAAATTTATAATACAACACACACAAAGCATTGCTGTGAAGATTAAGTAAACACATCTTTATCTTCTGGAATATATTTGCTTATTTTTGCTAAACCATTTGAAAGTAGGTTGCATGTTGAATTCTGAGCAGCTCTGGGCACATAGCATTTTTAGGTACTGGGGAAGCAGTCTGGATAGTTGAGGAAGAGAATGGGGCTAATTAACAGGAGAGAATCTCTTCACGGATAATTGCATTGACTTATAAGAAAAGAAAATGCCCTTACCCATTAGACTTTTTTAAGCAGCAAAGAAATACCAATACATGAGAGACAGGGAGGCAGGGGGAGGGGGGGCAAGTTGCTCGTAGCCCAGTTTGAGGACTTCTAGACTTTCACAGGAAGTACCTCGCTCCTTACCGCACCCCTTAAACTACTGCTTACAGGGAACACACTACTAATTGCAGAGTGGTAAGGGTTGGGATGCATGATGAAAAGGTTTGTTTTTGGAAAGAAACTTCCTTATTTCACTTAGGTTCCTGTGAACAATGTTTCTGATGCGGGCAAATAAGCCAGACAAAGACTTCAAACATCTAGTATAAAAAGCAGAATTCAAATATTAGATGGTCACCTGAAACAGAAACGTACGAAAAAAAGTGACTGTTTTTATTTTACTTTTTTGTTCCTTAGGAGAGAGAGGTTGAGACCATATCTGCTTTTGGAAAAGTGAGGCCTGTGAGGTAGTTTCTTTTTGAAGCCTTAGGCAAATTCTATGACTTTAGTTAACTACCTTTGTTTCCCTGTTTTTGAGATGGAGATAACAATGTCAATTTAACTGAGAGTCTTTGTGAATTATAAATTACTCATAAAAGTAATTATAAAATACATTGTAAGTACAAAGGGCTATATAAATGTTTAATAATAGTCCTTTGAGCCACACGCCACCCCTAATGGGAGCTTATTAAGGAGTTCCTGTTTAGCTTGGATTAATTCTTTAAAAAAATTTGTTTTACCTTAAATGAAGCAAGGTACTATGATTGGGAAAACAGCAAGCATAGTCATAGAATATTTTCACAATTCAGGAAACATGAAATCCAGGGATCGTGCTCCCTCCTTCCTTGCAGTATCTGCTTTTTCTGAAACAGAGTGGAAATTAACTTCAAAAGGTGTTCTGCAGTCTGAGGAGGAACAAGATGATAGGAAGCCGGAGCACAGGCTCTCCTTGAAATTTCTTAGAACCAGAGAATTCTCTGGGTAATTTAATGGGACAGAACAAAAGCATCCTACTAAGATGGCACAGAGAAAATGGCCTAAAGTCTAATATAAACATGCGTATAAATTCTCTATTCATGGAGCAGGTAACAGGAATTATATCGTCCCTTTGTAAATTATATGATTTAATCCTCACATCTACCTTTTGAAGGAGACATTATGTTTCCCAAATGATAGATGAAAAAACTGAGGCTCTGGGTAGCCAAGTAATTTACTGAAGTTCACAGGGCTGGTACACAGCAGAGCTAGGATTTGATTACAGGTATTTTCTCTGTACAGAATTTCCTTGGATGAGAACATAAATTAAAAACTAAACCACGGAATGTGCAAACTAAAGACTCTTCCTTTGGGCATTGTTCATAATGAAATACTTTACATTCTTACTTTTCCAAATCAGTCTCTGTGGAAAATAATAACTATTTCTTGTTGAATATGATATTGTGACTAAGCATATTTGCCAATTTAGTAGAAACTCCATTATGTTAGTTATCTAAATGTTTACATTTCTTTCTTCAAAGTTTCTTATGATTATTAAACATTAATTGAGCTTTATATTGACTGTATACTATACTATTTTGCACTACACAATAGTGGGCATTTTATGAGAAATTAAAGAGTGAAGATACAGAATTAACTCTCTAGAGAGATCCACAATCCTAAAGTTGAGTTAGACAATCTTAAAAGTGCTAGGCACTGGGTCTAAAAGACAATGTCAGTTGACTATCCAGGGAAACATATCTTACACAGGGTCTACCTAAAACACCATTTAAAAAATGTTCCCGTTTGCTTGCAGATTGGATTAATGTATATAAATGGCAGAAAAGACATAATTTCTTTATTTCCATTTTCTTCTCTCTTTTCCATTCAGTAGATGACTCATCAAAGTGGAAAGAGGGAGGAGGGAATTGAAATCTGAAATTCAAAGAAATCATAGAGCCCCATGGACTTTAATTTTATGGACCCAGATGAATCACACTCAAGATACTGGGAGATTTTAGAAATAAGGTTAAATTGGAGAAGTGCATTCCTGAAAGTGCAAAATATGAGATTTATATAATTGTCAGAAAAAATTCTGAAACAGCTAATGAAATCGATGGCTTGTAAGAGCTCACTAGGAGCAATCATGGATTCATTAAAAATGTATCATGCAAGGTAGTGGTTTATTAGTAGCATCATCATAATTAGATCAGTAAATTAAGGAAATGGTGTTAATACAATGTCTTGATTTCAGTAATACAATGATCAAAGTCTAAGATTGTTTCTCTAGAATGCTGAAGATATATCATGACTGAGGAAACAGAGTATATGATTTAATGGCACAACAGTCACAATCTCTGGGCAAGAGCGCAAGTGTTAAGAGGAATACAAGAATTTGTACACCTTGTGTGGATGCCAGCCCTGCCCACTACTCAAAAAAAAGGTGCCTTTTCCTCAAGACACTTCACTGCCATCTGCTGGAAAATAGAACAACTGCAGAAATCTATGATGACCATGACATAAAGGGTGCCTCCTAGAGTTGTGCAAAGCCCATTGTACATAGTCATAAGCAGTAACCACTGTGTGAACTTTCAATCTGAAAAGCCTACGACTGACTGGCAGATACTGTCTATTTATCTCACTCCTTCAAGCTATTTACTAAATGAGAACATTTTTTTGTTTGTTTAGCTCAGTGGCCTCCAGACTTCATTCATTTCCCGCCCTTTTTGATATGTTATATTTATTTATAAACAGGGGTGAACTACTGTACTAATGTATGATGCACAATATAAAACATTAAAATGGAAATTTTAAATGATGAAAATATAAATATAAACAAGTTCTAGTATTTTCTTCCCACACTCTGCTTTGAAGACTACTGATTTAGGTCCCCTAGACTCTTAATGGCAGGATGAGGGCAGTTCTTTTCCTTGTCAGAAAACAAAGTTCTTTTTTGCCACAATCCTGTCTGAATGTGCACATATGAGCACGCACTCACCTAAGTGAGAGTGTATGGGTGAGGTAAGCATTCAGGGGCTATAATTGATGTTTTTCTTAGGATACCTTATTTGCCACTTGGCAGGTAGTTCCCAAATGGGGAGTCATATTGGTAAACTGCAGGGATGAATGTTTCAGTTACTCATGCTCAACTCTTTAGGAATGGCCTAGCCTCTAAAAATCATGCTATTCCCTCTGGATGAAGTTAACAACCTACCCTAGGCACTGAGTTAGTTACCTCGTTGGACTCAGAGATGATTTCCTACTCTGAGGAGCCCTTAGAAACCATAATCTGCTATTTCTGAGCAGTTTCTCTTCTGTGCTGCATGAGGATGGTCTGGAAAGTATCCTGCAGATAACGATGGCTCTGATTCCCTTACATCCTGTTCTCTCTCGCTTACAAGGAGTGAAGGAAAAAAGAGCCCTCTGATTCATTCCATTCTCCCAAGTACAGTACAAAAAGCAAGCCATATTTATTATCACTGTCTCAATCGCTGGGTATACAGGAGAGTGAACAGTTTTATATTTTATACTGGTCTTTTTTTGAATAATGGCATGATTAACATGTGTATTATGGAGTCAAGCCTGGAATTGAAGCCTTTCTCTGTCATTTAACACGTTTTGTGACCTTTAATATTTAAGTTACTTAAATTCCCAAAGATTCACTTTCCTTTATCTAGAAAATGAAGAATGTTTATACTGCAAAACTAGCCCCTTGTTGTTAGCACAGCTAGAGGAGTATAGTTACCTAGATCTCTTATCCAATAAAACTTGGGGTCAGATGTTTTTCAGGATTCAATATTTTTCAGATGAGCTTTGTGAATTTTGGAATTGTAGAGAAGAGATTGTGGACCTGTATTGCTATCCATTTAAAATTTTACTCAAAATCGAAACACAATAACAAATATCCACCCACTCCCATCTTTAATTTGCTCATAGCTACCTTAAACTCTTTTTAAAACATTCTAGCACTTTAGCTTTTCAGCTGAGTTCCATTACTTGCCTAATAAGAATCATCTGGGTCGCTTATTAAAAACACAGATCCCGGGGCTTCCCGGGACTCTGTGTAAAGGGGGCCAGTAGGTGGGTCTTCGTTGGGATGTCTGGTAATGTAGGGTTTTCCAGATGTAGGCTGTGGTAAAGATTATCTGGGAGTGATGGTTTGAAAAACAGATTTGGGGGCCCCAGTTTCACATCACTGAATTACAAACTCTCTTAAGACAGGCCTTGGAATCTGTGTTTTTTGTTTGTTTGTTTTTATTATCGACCTCAGAGTGCTATATATTTTTTTTTTTAATTTTTTATAAATTTATTTATTTATTTTTGGCTGTGTTGGGTCTTCGTTTCTGTGAGAGGGCTTTCTCTAGTTGCGGTGAGCGGGTGCCACTCTTCATCACTGTACGTGGGCCTCTCACTATCGCGGCCTCTCTTGTTGTGGAGCACAGGCTCCAGACGCGGAGGCTCAGTAGTTGTGGCTCACAGGCCCAGCCGCTCCGCGTCATGTGGGATCCTCCCAGACCGGGGCACGAACCCGTGTCCTCTGCATCGGCAGGCGGACTCTCAACCACTGCGCCACCAGGGAAGCCCCACCTGGAGAATTTTGGTGACTATCAACCAACTGGGAAATTTATAGTAGTTTTCAGCAGTTCTGATATTGAACTTTCCCTTTTCCATTGAACTTAGATGAAAATGAGGAATGAAAGCCTTTTAAACATGTGGATGACACAGATCTTGGGGGCATAATGAGCAATGATACCTGAGAAATTAGTTCTAAATGTTCTCACATGCTGGAACACTCCAAAATGTCCACAAGATAAAACTTATTGGGGTGAATATATCTCTGTGAGCATTATCTCTTCTATCTCTGGAAGAATTAGAGGGAAAAATTAAACAAGAAACAGATATGGGAGATCCAGCTTGATATTAATTCATTTATGCACCCAATCAAATAAATATTTAATGGTTATCTACTATAGGCCAGAAAGATACATCTCAAATTACTTTACCAATTAAAGGTGAAATATTTATCCAGACCATGATTCAAACAGAATTATTCCTTGGAAAAATATACACAAATATACACATGTGTATTTGTTTTTATATGTTGAAAATTAAAATAACTGCCAAAACAGTACCACGTTTTAAAAAATTATTTTGAAATAACTTCAGACTCACTAAAGTTTCAAAAATAATACAAAGTCCCATGTACACTTTACTCAGATTCACGGATCTTTAACATTTTTAACATTTTGCCACTTGCCTTCTATCTCGCCATACATACATACATAATACATCACATTTAATGTATAATATATACATTCTATATTCTATATCATAGTATATCATATAATAATACAATCATATATGGTGTATTGCATATTATATGTTATATATACTATGTATCTATTTAAATTGTATAGATATAGCTATATAATTATACATTGCATAGAGATATATGTACATAATACAATTTTTTTCTGATTCATAACATAATCTGTTGTATATAAGATACTTTTTCAGTTAATACTTTTGTGTGTATTTTCTAAGAACATGGATTTTCTTTTTTTTTTTTGCAGTTATTAAGTCCAAAATTTATCATTGATGCAATAATTTAATCTATCAATCCTTTTCCAATTTTGTCAATTTTTCCAATAATGTATTTAAGAGCCTATCCTCCACCCCTCAATCTAGAATCATGTATTACACTTAATTGTCATGTTCTTTAGTTCCCTTTAATCTGGAAGAGTTCCCCACTTTTTTCTTATTTTACTTTCATAGTCTTGATATTTTTTTAAGAACACAGTCCAGTCATTTTATAGTGTTCCTCCCCTTGGGTCTGTCTGAGGTTTCCTCATTCATTTTATGTATTCTTGTAGGAATGGTATTGGGCTGGCCAAAAAAGTTCATTCGGGTTTTTCTGTAATATGTAGGTGATGCTATATCCTTCTTAAGGTACCACATTGGGAGGCATGTTATGCTCATCAACAGCTCTATGGTGATATCTATTTCAGTCATCTAGTCAGAATGTCACTCTGTTTTTCCTCTGACTAGTTACTGTTTTTCCCTTTGCAATAATAAGTAATCTGTGGGACTTCCTTGGCGGTCCAGTGGTTAAGACTCTGCGCTTCCACTGCAGGGGGCGTGGGTTGGATCCCTGGGCAGGGAACTGAGATCCTGCAGCCGCACAGCCAAAAAAATAAATAAATAAAAATAAAAACAGTCAAAAATTTTTTTAAAAAGCAATCTTTGAGGACTCATATGAAAACCATGCATTTATCCTTCTTCTCATCAATCTTTTCTCTGTAAATTTAGTATTCATTCATGAGAATCTTCACTATGAAAATAAGGAAAATGACATTTTTTTCAACTCCACTACAACTTCAACAATTATAGGTTAATATTCTGAAAATAAAAAAGTTTCCCTTGGGCTTCCCTGGTGGCGCAGTGGTTGAGAGTCCGCCTGCCGATGCAGGGCACACGGGTTCGTGCCCCGGTCTGGGAGGATTCCACATGCCGCGGAGCCATGACTCAGTGAGCCATGGCCGCTGAGCCTGCGCGACCGGAGCCTGTGCTCCGCAACGGAAGAGGACACAACAGGGCGGGGGGTGGGGAAAGCTTCCCTTGGGGAAGCTTCCCTTTTCTCCCATTTTTCTATTTATCTGGCCACCTACCTATCTATTTATCATGTCTGAGCCCATAAATTTCCATTGTTTTCCAATGAGTTATAATTCCTTATTTTCCTAAATTATGTTACTTATCCCATAAATTTCCATTGTTTTCCAATGAGTTATAATTCCTTATTTTCCTAAATTATGTTACTTATTCTTAATGGCAAGTTTTCCTAATTTTTTTCTTCAACCTTAAGTAAATAATTATAATCACATTGTACATTTGTTGGTCATTCCATGCTTGCACAGCAGTTTCATATAACGATTAATTTGCTCCTCCACAAAAGTTGTAAAATCCAATGGGACAAGGGATTAAATTCATGGAAGTGTTTCAGAGCAAACAATTTTTAGGTTCTAAATTAGAAACAAATTTCTTAAAATTGGGCATTGACTGATTTTTTTACTGGTCACAAGAAAAAGAAGCAAGGAGAAAAAAATGAGCATAGGGACATTCAAAAGCCTCTTTCCTAAGGAGGATATTTATATTTGCTTTAATAATTTATGTAAAGCTCTCCATCTTTGCAAAGAAAAATCAATGCTTACATAAGTATTGAGTCATAAGTTATATTTGTACCGTATCATTCCAAATTTTTAATTATTTGAATTAAAAATGTATGACCTTTTGGTATATAAATATGAATATAGGTTTCTTCATTTCTTCATGAAAATGAACAAAGCAGTTCTAAGAACTAAAATAAGGCATATTTTTTACCTTAAATATGTTGTGCAATTCATCATTCCAGTTATATAATGAATAATGAAATCTGGACCATCTTTGTTTTGAAAATCTTTTTAGGTTATTTGGGGAAAAAACATCCAATATTTTCCATTCAAATAAATAGTGTATTTATGGGGTCTTCTCAAATTTTGAACAAATTAGATTTAATTGCTACCAATTCCAAAGTGTTGATTCAGGGCTTTAGATAATTTGCAGGCAACTGAACATGGGTCACTATAATGATACCCGCAAGTTGTCATAAAATGATGAAAGTTATATAATAAATGTATGTATGCCAAAAATTATAAAAACATGGACATGAATAAATTAAACAGAAAATAACTAATCAATACCTACACATCTGCAAAAGAAGTAAAATTTCCATAGTGGCCAATCCCTAGAAGAATGCTGTTCTCTCTCAGGTATATTAAATACAGCTGGTGTGATTTAGAGATAGGAAGCAGGTAATAAATAAACTGCTTGGTAGAGTTGACACAATATTGTATAGTGTTGTACATTCCTTTTTAATCAATTTCAAGTCTCTCAGTTTTGAAAGGCATGTCCTTAGCACACTGAGAAAACAAGCCATCACAGCTCACCCACTAGGGAAAATCTGCTTTAATTTTTTTCATGATCTATACTTTCTACTTGTTCACAAAGATTCTTACTGCAGTTGTTACACACTAAACATTCCTAGTGTCATAGACTATAATGTTGCAAACAAAAGGATTATGACCTCTTTCAGCAGCCTTCCTGCTAGATCGGAGCAGGAAGGGGAGATGGATTATATGGAGAAAGGCCTTGTTTGAAAACATTAATCTTTGGTAATTAGTAATTGAGGAAGGAAATGCAACCAATACATGAAAGTTAAATTAGCTTCTGCAAAAACAAGTGATTTCTAAAGCTGATTGAGTCAGACAATTTATCTTCTAAAATACCTAAAAACATAAAAAGGAAAGTTCTAACAGTTATTCAGTCAACCTCACATGAAACCATCTGAATCAGAAGACCCTGAGGAGCTCTTTATACAACAAATGTTCATGTTGTGTGTATGTGTGTTTATTTTTCAGCTATGAAAATTAATATTTCTTCAGATGCCAGGAGAACAGAAAAGTAAAGGTATCTGGACTCAGGTCATTGCTTATTTTAGAGGTTTTGGATAAACTTCCCTTCCTTGTTCTCAATGCTGTCTCTTTTCAAAATATATCTCCATACATCTCAAATAACCCGTATTTACTTCTCTCATCTTTTACGTATTTGTTTTGTAAGTGTGTATTCTGAGTTTGGGGAAGAGTCCAGTTGAACCTTTTAAAAACTGAATAACAAGTTAACAATAGGCTCGTTAAAAATAGTCCCTTCAAAATGTGGAAACTTAGGTGCTGAAAAAGATAAAACCACTAGCTGCTAAATTTGCAATTTAAAAAAGGCAAATTCAAGATGTGTCAGATTTAACAAAGCCACTACTGGGAGACCAATTTCAGAGATAAAAGATAAAAGGCCAGCAATCCACTTTACCCCCAGCAGTTCAATGAAAGTTGTGTGATTCCTATTGCTTCATCAGGTAACTACAAAGTAGTTTCCTCCCAGTGAATTCTGTTTTTTTGTGGATTCTACAATATCTGACTGTGGAATGAGAAAGGCCTGTTTGAATATGATAAACGATATCTAAACCTCCGTATGCTCAGTTCTAACACATAGCCACTGACAAACTACAACTAGTAACACCTGAACTCAAACAATCATAGACCAAGCATTCAGCAGAGTGCTTGGGAATTTGCATTACTCATATGAACTTGCCACTTTCTCCCCAAGCTTTGCCCAATTCTCCTTTCTCATTACTTGTTTTAATTTACAACCTGATTATCAGAATCCTTCGTTTTTTGTTTCTGTCTGGGTATGTTTAAGATTCTGAACCGTATTATGATATGCAAAACTAAATGCCCTTCCAGTGATTTTTCTGGCAACCAAGAATTATCTTTGCTGATCACCTTAATTATTCAATTGTCAGAGTCAGACATTTCAATGAGTTGCTTAGTTAACTTTTATCTCGTAGGTAAGATTCTGAAATTCTTACTAAGGTATTCATTAAAATTGTGGGCCAGAGTGCACTCTTATTCCTTTTGACAAAATGAGCTCTATGCCCAAACAACAAACGTAATGTCCAAAGTTTGCATCCTTGGAGACAGTCTAGGAGACAGATGGAAAAGTTGTAAACAGACCTGCAAATTGCTTTGGTGAACACAGATTTACTTTGAAGATTTCATTGAATCTTTTTGACTTGTAAGCCACTCATTTCACAAGAAAGCAAGTTTACCATGCAAACCTTAACCAGATACTAGCTACAATGGAGGAACCTCAACAAATTTAGATGTGCAGTTCAGATAATTCCCTTCAAAGTTCAGATAATTGCCTAAAGCTTATTTAAATCTATGGAAAGACTTTACCCTCTTCTTCACCCCATCTCATCTTTTCTTCCTTCTTCCATAATCCTCCCCACCCCACTCTGATCTTTTTGTCATTCTCCAGATCACCCTACTTTAAACCTCCCTGTTTTATTCTGAATTTCCACCTCACTTTTGAAAAGAACTTACTGCATGGGCAAATTTCTTAAGTCAGAATGTAATGGATTTCCTTGTCATGCATCTCTTGTGTAACCAGTGTTTTCAAAAGTCAGATCTTTGGAAACTTTATTAGTCCATTTCTAGAAAAAATAGTTTTCTAAACAAAGATTCTAATGAAAAGGTGTGAGTCAGAGCGCCTACCTTCCAAATGTTGCTATGAAAACAAAAATATATTGACTGGCCAATGGAAACATTCACAACTACCTGTAAATCTAAGACATTTGTCTTGCCACTGCTTCAAAATGTCAAATGAGTAACTGTGAATAATGTTCAGGATACACATTCAAATAATTCACATTCAAATACAATATTCCACACATTTAACTTTCTGAAATATCTTACAGTTGGTTTTGGAAGCAGGGGAGCAAAAAGACTTTGATCTTTATGTTTGAAAACAGTCATCAAGCCCTTGGAAAACAACAGATAAGGGTCTTACCCTTCCGATAAAAGGAAACACATTTTAATCAGACTCAGTAACTCTCTCTTGATAAAAGGTAGTTGAACTGTTCTGAAGAATTAGCTAAGTTCCTGGGATTTGGATTCAGATAGTGAGGTCTGTTTGACAATCAGCAAACTGCTTACCATTAAACCTGTAAGGGCAGTTATAGGTGAATATTATTCATTCACATTATTCACATTCATTAAATAAATATTGATTGAGGATCAATTAAATGCAAATCAAACCCTCCAAAGAATTTTATCCCCATAGTGGAGATAAAGCATTTTCAGAAACAATTATAATACAAAGTAGAAAGTGGGCCATATCCTGAGACAGGGACAGAATGAGAGCCACGAGCATACAAGGAAACAAAGATCACATCTAGTAGAGAAGACCTCTCAGAAGAGGTGTATTGAAGCTGGATTTTGAATGAATAGGTAGGATTTAAATATCTAGGAGTATCTAGGGAGAAAAATGCCATAAACTAAGTCACTAGCATAACCAGAGTGAACTGGAGAGCACCACACATGCTAAAAATCAAGTAATTTAGGTTAATTGGTACACAGAGTAAAGGAAAGAAGATACTGAAACATACTGGCTGTGAATAAGTTGCAATGGATCTCTGAGGTTGTGGGTGGGAGAGCCTGAGAGTCAAGCTCAAAAGTTTGAAATGATTCAGTAGGCAGTATGGACCCACCTAAACCTTATGAGAGTGATTTTCGATCAGTTTTCAACAGATAAGGAAAGGATCGTCTTTTTAACAAGCAATTCTTGGGACAGTTGAATATCCACATGCAAAAAGATGAATTTAAATCTTAATCTCACTCCATACACAAAGATTAGCTCAAAATGGATCACAGGCCTATATGTAAGGGTCTATAAACCTTCTAGGGCTTCCCTGGTGGCGCAGTAGTTGAGAGTCCACCTGCCGAGGTAGGGGACATGGGTTCGTGCCCCGGTCCGGGAAGATCCCACATGCTGCAGAGTGGCTGGGCCCGTGAGCCATGGCCGCTGAGCCTGCGCGTCCGGAGCCTGTGCTCCGCAACGGGAGAGGCCACAACAGTGAGGGGCCCGCGTACCGCAAAAAAAAAAAAAAAAAAAACCTCCTAGAAGAAAACAGTAGAAAATTTTCATAACTTAGATTAGGCAAAGAATTTTTAGGACACAAAATATGATACGTAAATGAAAAATATTGACAAGGTGGATATAATCAAAATTAAAACTTTATAATTTAAAGTTAAAAACACCAGTAGGAAAATGTAAAGACAAGACACAGATTGGTTGGAAATATTTGCAAAACATCAATTCAATAAAGGATTTGTATCCAGAATAAATAATATGCTTTTAAAACTCAATAATAAGACAACTCAAATTTTAAAAGGGAGGAGGGGATTTGAATAGACATTTCACCAAAGAAGATATATAGATGGCTACCAATCACAAGAAAATATACTCAACCTCATTAGTCGTTAGAGAAAAGGAAGTTAAAACCACAAAGAGATACAACTTCACACCCACTAGAATGGCTATAATAAAAAAACTGTAATAATCATTGATGAAGATGTAGAGAAACTGGAACTCTCATTACACCACTGTAGGGGATGCAAAACAGTGAAACCACTTTGGAAAACAGTTTGGTAGTTCCTCAAATGTTTAAGCATAGAGTTACTCTATTATCCAGCAATTCCAATTCTTAGTATATATCCAAAAGAAAAGAAAGCATACGCCTACACAAAAACTTGTAAATATATTTTCATAGCAGCATCATTCACAGCCCCAAACTGGAAACAATCCAGATAACTATCAATTTCTGAATAAACAAAACATTGTATGCCTATAAAATGGACTACTATTATTTCTTGATAAATTCTACCACATGACTAAATTTTTAAAATATTATGCTAAGTGAAAGAAGCCAGATTGAAATGACCACACTTTTGTATGATTCCATTTATATGAAATGTCCAGAAAAGACAAATCTATAGAGACAGGACGTAGATTAGTATTTGCCAGGGGATACGGAGAGGGAATAAGGATTGAATATAAACGTTGAATATAAATTTGCATATAAACCATAGAGGGCTTCTAGGGGTGACAGAAATGTCCTAAAACTGGATTTGATGATTGTTGCACAACTCCATAAATTACTGAAAATTATCAAATTGTAAACTTAAAACCGGTGAATTTTATGGTATGTGTGTTATACCTCAATAAACCTGCTTTAAAAAGTTTATGAGAGAAATAGACAACAGAGGTAGAGCCGTGTTCTAAGAAATTAACTTGGCAGTGTGTATGTAGCACTGATGGGAGTAGGGAAAAGCTAGGGGTACAGAGAGCTCTATGAGAAATCTCTCACAACTGTCCAAGTAGGAGGAATGGAGAACTGAACTAGGAGAGCAGCAATAGGAACAAAAAGGGGAGATCAGATAGGAGAATTGTCCACGGAGGTAGAATTGGGAAGACATCACAAAGAACCAGATGGGTAGGGTATGAGAGGAGAATACTTTGGAATAATCTGTTCCTTGGGGAGGCAAGAAGCAGAAAAAATTATGTGTTCAACGTTTAATAAGCACACCTTGCTCCATGAAAGAACTGCTAGCTTAATAATAACTCCATTCTTTGTACCTAACGTCCTTCATATTTCGCTTACAATATGTAATCTTCCTTCCGGATGAAATTTTGAGTCAGATATACACCAAATTATTATTTTCTGGGACATAGAAGTTAACCGCAGGTGGACTGGGGAGGGGTTCTCTATCATCTTTTTATATAATTTATTTCCAGCAAACATGGATTACTTTTGTAGCTAAACATTATTTTTAATTATTTTATGTTGACCTATTGTTATGTAGCCAGAGAAAGATAATGTTAGCTATACCAAGGAAATGCTTAAGTACCTTTGCAATCTTAATTGAGTAATACTTACCTTTTTCTCTTTATCAGGGCAAAAATATTTCCTTCTATGGAAGAGTTTGGTCAAAAAACCTGTTCACAGAACTGTCTGTGAGGAAGTTTTGGCGCCATTACTGAAAAATCATAATCTCTTCTCAGAGGGTCAGAATCCAGTCTGTTCCTCTGGTCATTTCTGCAGGCCTGGAATGCTCTAGTCCTTTTTTTTTTTTTTTCTTCACAATCCAATAGGCCCAGTTCTAAAGTCATACATGCTTGTGTTAGAGTCTTAGATTTACCACTTTCGGAAATTTATTCATTCTCCAGCCTCTGTTTTTCTCTTTGGTAAACAGTGGTTGTTAATACCTGTTCTGCTGAGTTGTGGTAAGAATTGTAGATGATTGAAGTGTTGGGCTCATAGGAAATGTTTAATAAATATCAGCTGTTATTTATTAGTCTTTTGGACTAAAGAACTAAGTCATACACTGAAGTATATTCCTTAATTAGTAATATTGAGATCATGTGACTTGCTGAGACAAAACTGAGGACCAAATTCCTGGCCAAGATCAAGAATCAAACTGGAGATATTTCTTCCCCTCCCATCTGTATTTGTCTACACTCTCTGCTCCTATTTCAGGCCAAAAAGAAAAAAAGTCCCAGTAGAAGTGAGAATATCAGCAATGGTTTCACCCAGTCAGGGGTCCTATTTGGAGGAAAGGAAAATGGATTGTACATACATACTTCCTTGAGGAAAAATACATGTTTACAATTTTTTAAACTGTCATTTCAATGTCTTAACATAATAAATGCACATGACAGAGCTCGAACCATTGTGGTGAAAGCTATAAACATGAACTTTGATGTCCCACGGGCCTAGATTTGACTCCTGACTCTGATAAGTGATTGTATGATCTTGGGCAAGATGCAGACGTCTCTACTCCTGTTTTCTTATCTGTAAGAAATAATAATGGCTACCTTTTGGGGGTGTCGACAATATTGAATAGAAGAGATCATGGTATAAAGTTCTGAACGCAGAGTCTGACACTAAGTCAAGTATATTCAATAAATAAATATTATTTCTTTCCTCTTCCTTGCCATTCTCTTCCTTGTTAGGTTAAAAAAGAAAAAAGAAAAAAAATATTTCCGAAACAATTTGAATTTTCCAAAACAATCTCAATTGTATTTCAAGTTGTCCTTATAGATGAACATTCATATTTGTCATTTCTTATGAACCTGTCTTTGATTCCTAAACCACAGTCTTACAATCTGATATAGTAGGGTTTATTTCATGTTTTTAAATAATTCTTGCGTTTCCCCATTTTTATGTCTTTCAGATTAGAAAGGAACTCATGCTTGGTGTAATGAGTGAAATAATACAACGTAGAGATGCAGAACCACAACACTAATCTTTAACACGATACCTCCTTCCAATTATAGCCCCTTGTGGTAGCCAGTGGCATGCATTCCTTTCTTCTTCCTCATATACACATAAACCCACATACATGTCTGAGCGAGGGGTTTTATTTGCTTGTTTTTCTGGAAAGAGAATAGTTTAAAACATATCATTGTACATCTTGCTCTTTTAAGTTTAACATATTATGAATTTTCTTACAATCTTTATTTAACATTCTTAAGATGAAGACTACTTAATTCCCTCTCCTTCTCTGCTTCACAGCCAACTTTGCCTTTTGCTCTCACCTCCTGCTTATGTTTTTATGTGAATTATTTCTAAATATTCTTCTAGAGAAGATTTGGCCAATCTACTTTTAGAGAATGGTGTTGGGGGCAGGCTACAGGCAAAAAAATTTTTTTCTATCACCCAGCAGAGTTAGAACCCTGGGCTAGTTTCTCTGCAATAACTCCTTATCACATAACATAATTCTCTTTCTCTTGTCAACCTTCCTTCTTGGGCTATAGAATTTTTGACGTCAGGGATAACCTCTAATCCTCAGTGGCACAAAGTAGATACATAGAAGCCTTTAGAAAAAGCAGTTGAGGGTAATTGTTAATAACCCTAACTTTTGACTTTTTTTGTGCCAGGGATAATTTCTAATTCATCCTCTTATCCTCAGTGGCACAAAGTAGATATATGGAAACCTTTAGAAAAAGCAATTGAGGATAATGGTTAATAGCCCTAACTTTTGAGGTCAGAGTGATTTGGGTTCAAATTCTCCCTCTTTTACCTACTACTAACAAGTGATCTTAGGCAAATCACTTAACCTGTCTAAGACTTATTACACATATTAAAAATGAAATAACCTCATCAAATCAGGTGATTATTGTGAACATTAAATGGAAAATAATTTTCACTGGGCTCAATAAATGGTCAAATTATGAATAAAAATGAAAAGGAATAAAAGTAGGCATTTTAGATAGGAGATATTGGGATGTAAGGAGAACTTTTGGCTCTTTCTAAATCTTTAGCAATTAAGGCTTTGCTGTTCTCAAAATTCTCTCATTTCCTGGAGGCCTAGTCAATTCCCTTCTTGTCTTGGGTACTCTCTGGACCTACCTTTTCAGATGTCTTCAAATTTTCCTCTACCTTCTTTCAAAAACTCCTTTATCTTAAATTTCATCCCCTGCCTTTAAATTTAAAGGAACAATTAATTTGTACTAATGAAAAGTAGACAAAACCACACCTTTAATGTCTAGCTGAGAAGTAAGACAACGCTCATTTCCCCATAGTTCAAGCCCAGAGCTTTGCTACAGGGGGTCTTAAAAAATCACTTTTGAGCCAGGAACCATATTTCTGGTCAACTCAGTTCGTTTAGGAATTCTTGAAGAGAATATTGCTGACATAAAGAAGTTTATTACACTACTAACAGAAGAAAGAAATGAGCAATATGAAGATAAAAGGTGAGTGGCTGTTACAGCGGGTCATGTGATGGGAAGCAAAGTGCAAGTCAATTATCTGCATTCAGTTCCTTCAGTAGGAAAATGGGGGTAGTGCTTATTACCTGAAGGGTTGTTAGAGTGAAATATCATTATTTATATAAAGTGACTGGTATATAGTAGGCAACTGATAAATATAAGAAATATTAATGTTCTGTATTTTTAGATACTAGCAGGAATTTTTAAAACACATAACAGCCTTCCCAGGAAATTAACAAGAAGATAAACACATGGTAAGCCAAATGTATATCTCTATTCCTGACTCCTGGGGACAGCGTGGTGCTTATTAGACAGACATTTTTAATTTCACTTAGAAGGGAAAATTTTTTTAGTGCTTTAATGGAAATCCGAGAAACAAAAGATAATTCTAGCAAAAAGATGGCAAGCAGGGAAGGGAAAATCAAGGAGTTTAAAACAAACAAGAGAAGACCTAATCAGCATATGGGCTTTGGCAAAAGGGACCAAAGAGAAGATAGGGTTTAAGAGACTGTTGAGCAAGAAGTAAAAAGGTTTGGTGACAGCATGGATAAGGAGGAAGAAAGGGATGCTGTGTGTTTAAAAGATATGGGAGATAACAAAGTCCCCAGTCAGGATAGAGGAGCTAAGCAAGTGATTCCTTCTTTAGAATGAAAATAAGTTTGATCTACATCAAACTAATTGTATTTATTCAATGCATCTCAATGCTGCTCAAGATGAAGAGAGCAAAAATTTTAGGAGATGTTGGGGAGAGGAGAAAAATGTATTATTTGCATGTCATCGATGGGAAAAAATTACAGCAAAGTATTCAGATTTGGCTCATTTAATAGTAGTTATATAAAGTTTGATTTGAATAATGGATTAATTAGTCTAATCTTCACACTATACTAATTGTAATTTTTTAAAAATAGACATTATTTTCTTTAGCCCTTCAGTAATTGTTAACGCTGTCTTGGAGAAGCCAGGAATGTGGGAGGAATTTGTGGCAAATGAAGGCAAAGACTGACTTCTAGAGTTCCATGTTTAGTCTTTAATCTGCATTTGTTTCATGTTTTAAAATCCTATATAATCTCACTTCAGCTAAGGACTAAGTCAATTTACAACAGTAAAGAAGAAAAGAAAATATTCTCAGCATGAATTTATTTGCTTTAAATAGCCAAGAAAAGCTTAAAACTTTTGATTCCTTTCTATAAAATAACAGTGGATTTACAGATGGTTAAGATACCATAAGATATTTGCTTGCCGAAAAATTTTTTTCTATTTAAATAGCAAGAGCATCTCAAAGGGAAAAGCACTGTATCTGACTAGAGAAGAGCAGAAGATCCAGTCTTGGATTTTCCATATTTATGCAAAATTTCCAGTCTTTATGAATGGTAACATAAAAGTCAGTTAAATCTCACTATTTACCACTGTACAAACATTAAAAATTTGGTCAACTGTTTTGTTTGTACAATCGAAAGTATTTGATTTTGCTACTCTCTCCTATCCCATTTACGTACATTTAATAATTAATTGTTCTAAATTTCATTGACCTACTGGCTGGCAGTCAGAGCCTTGGTATGCAATTCAAAAAACACAGTACTATACCTATTGATTGGCAAGTTATTTGACTTATCTTTATTTGTGTTTTCTCATCTTGATTAAACCTGTCCTTAACGTCTTTACAGGGCTGATTAGGGGGGAGAAAAAGGAAAAGAAAAAGAAAAAGAATTAGATAAATGTGTAAACTGAAGAATTTCTTGAAAGTCCATCGTGATGTCATTATTCCGGGCCTTGATGGGATAAAATTATTATCTTAATCCACTAACAACTAATTTTTGGTAAATAAATGTCTAACATATTGCTAGTCTCCTTTGTTAAGTAAAAGAGAAAAAAGAAAGCATACTAGGAGATCAGCAAGACAAACATCAAAACCCAGAAACATAGGGCTCTAAATACATTATCTAACCCGCTTGTAAAGGTTATCAAGAGCATACCAAAGATTAAAAGCAGAAGAGTTTAACTCCTCAATCAGGCATAGTGCAATGTACTTGGAAAATATAACTGAATAGAGAGAAGCAAGAAGTAGTGTTAACAGCCCTTACCTGTAAAAGCCCAGGATAAATCCTAGTCTTGGATGGAATTTATTGCTGTTCTTTTTATGTTTTGATCAATCTACCTCCCTTATCTTTATCGCCCCATGTTTCTTGATGTGGTCTGCTGCTGGAATCCCATTCCAGCTTTCTCCTGAAGTTGAAACCCAATATCAAAGGATTCATCAGCCATGTTCCCTTTTTCTTAGTAGGTAAATGCAGAGACTGTGAAGAGGATGTCCACATGTGACTTAAGGAAAGTGTTACTGAAAGACCGAGAAAGTTTGTGCCTGTTTGTGACGGAAAGTGAATTCCACCTCTCTTATCGCTCTATTCCTTCTAAAGGGTTTTTCACCCAGGCCTGCATGAAAGTGGTGTGTGTGTGTGTGTGTGTGTAATAAGGTTCTAGGGTTTAGAAATATTCTGCATAATGTCCCTGGAGCAGGAAGTTAATCACCACTCCCATCTTTCCCTGAAGAATTCAAGCTACTCCTCCCCAGGAGGCAAATGCCCAAATTCCTAGTAATGTGATCTGGAGATACTGCAGGCATGGTGGCCCGATGCCACTTCTAATTAGGTGGGTGGCCTTGGCAAATTCTATACTTCTCTCAGGGGCAGAATCTGCTGGGTAAAATGAAGATGTTACACTTACCTCTTTAGTACTTGCCTTGAGGCATTTGTTTTCTTCCCCCACCCCCAGCTCTATTGATGTATAATTGACAAATAAAATAGTATACATTTAAGACGTATGACAATTTGATATACATATATATTGTAAAATGATTACCACAATAAAGTTAGTTAACACATCTATCACCCCACATATATATATTTTTCTTTTGTGGTGAGTACATTTAAGATCTACTCTCCTAGCAAATTTCAAGTATACAGTATGCTAGTGTTAATTATAATCACCATGTCAAATGTTACATTCCCAGAACTTGTTCATCTTGTAACTGGAAGTCTGTATCCTTTGACCAATATCTCCCCATTTCCCTCACCCCTGAGCCTCTGGCAACCATCATTCTAATCTGTTTTTATGAGTTCAACTTCTTTAGATACCACATGGAAGTGAGATCGTACAGTATTTGTCTTCCTGCCATCAAGGTGCACCCCCATGTTGTCTCAAATGGCAAGATTTCCTTCTTTTTTTAATAGTTGGATAATATTCCATTGTATATATAGTATATATATCACATCTTCTTTATCCATTCTTCCCTTGATGGACACTAAAATTGTTTCCATGTCTTGGCTATTGTAAATAATGCTGCAACAAACATATGAATGCAGATATCTCTTAGAGATAGTGTTTTCATTTCCTTTGGATATATTCCCAGAGGTGAGATGGCTGGATTATATGGTAATTCTGTTTTTAAATTTATTGAGTAACCTCCATACTGTTTTCCATAATGGCTGTACCAATTTACATTCCCCTCAAGAGTGCATGAGTGTTCCCTTTTCTCCACATTGTCACCAACACTTATCTCTTGTTTTTTTTTGATAATAGCCATCCTAACACGTGTGAGGTAGTATCTCATTGTGGTTTTGATTCCATTTCCTTGATGATTAGTGATGTTGAGCATCTTTTCATATAGGCCATTTGTATGTCTTCTTTGGGAAAACGTCTATTCAGGTCCTTTGCCCGTTTTAAAATTATTTATTTACTTATTTACTTACTTACTGTTGAGTTGTATGAGTTCTTTAAATACTTCAGATATTAACCCCTTATCAAATATATGACTTGCAAATCTTTTCTCCCATTCCACAGGTTGCCTTTTCATTTTGTTGATGGTTTCCTTTGTTGTGCAGAAGCGTTTCTTTAGTTTGATGTAGCTCACTTGTTTGTTTTAGCTTTTGTTGCTTGTGAGGCATTTAAACCGCTGGGCAATATGACGGGTACAAAGCAAGAAGAAAATATAGTGTAGCCATTCCTGATTATTTTCGCTTGCTCATTTTTTTTTTTTTTACACTCAACTACCTGAGCAGCTCTTCAAGTCATTCACACTATTTTGCAGGTTCTCACTAAGAAGAAGACAAAAGTATGAAGTCCTAAATAAAAGAACAATTTTAGAAATGTGAATTCCCATTGAACAAAATTTTAAAATTTCTAAATACCAAAAACTTGAAACTAAATAAGATCATGTTGATTGAGTGAAAAACAATGGACTACCACAAAGCACTCAGTCTGAACCTTCCTTTTTACTCTCCTGCCTAGCTTACCTCTTTGAGTGTGGGCTGTTGGAATGGCTCCCGAACTGGTCTCCTTTCTTTTGTTTAATCCTCTCTAATCCATCCTGGCTGCTGCCAGTAATCTTCTGAAAATGTAGATTTAATCCTGTCATTCCCAAGCCCTCCCTTAAAATTTTCTGTGCCTACCAATTTCCCTCAGTTTGAATCTCAACCTCTTAACTCTGACATACAAGGCTCTTGGCCCTGGCACATGGCCCCAGACAGCCTCCTTTCTCCACAGACTCCTTTCTCCCTGTCTTTCCCCAACACTCACAAATTCTAAACTATTTTGCAGAACCCCTTTCAGTTTCTCAGACACGCTAGTCTTTCTCTGATCTCTGGGCCTTTTCAATGTTTTTCTTCTACGTTTTTTATTACCAAATCACTTCTTTATTTACCAAATCACTTCTTTATTTACCAGATTGTTCATGACTCATTGCCGGCCTTGTGCAGCCTTCCCTGACATCTTCCTCCATCCCAGATTGAGTCAGATCATTCTCCTTAGAGCTCTCATAGCATCTACTGATTTTCATCTTATTTTGTAAGAAATCATGTTACTCCTTCTAACATGAGAATACCTTGAGGGCAGCACTTACAGTATTTTTATCCCTTGACATTGTGCAAAATAAATGTTCAATAAATATTTGCTGAATAGCATAATTAGGGAGGCAATATCTTAAAAATGATAACTATATAGAGTACTCATTAGACATCAGGAACTGTGTGTGAAGTTTCTTATTTAATATTTTCAAAAACTTTCAAAGGAGTTTACTATCATCCCCACTTTATGAATGAAGGAATTAAAAACAAAAAAAAGGAAGAAAGGGGAAGAGTAGAACTCTGTTCTGTTGTGCCTGAATATATTTTCTATAAAAGATTGCTAATTAGAATACATTGAATATGCTGTTCTAAATTATTTTCTGCAATATATCACAGCCAAACCCTGCCTCAGATATTAAGAAAGACGAATGTTGGATGTCTGTCATAGGAAGAGCTTAGTCTTCATCCTGAATTTAAAAGGCTGGGAAGAAAGAGAGTGGGTAGAATAGAAGAGAAGGTTACATAGGAAACAATTCGTCCCAGAAACTGAAGATGAAAGAGTTTAGGACCAAACAGGAGGGAAGAACTACGAGGTAAATCCTCAACTGGAATTTTTCTAGTTCTTTATAGGATCATACGCACTGGAAATCAAAGGGATTCATCTTCCTTTTGCTCCCATATCATTCCCAAATTCCCTTTTCTATTCATTGACTGGTAGGGTTTGAGATGTTGACCAAAGGCCCCATGGAAGTGTAATGATTTTAGAATTAGTTTTGCTGGTAAAGTACTCAGGTTAAGGAATATGGTCTCTTTTGAGCTCCATTTCATTTGCTATGTTAACACCACATTCTGAGCCATGAATAGCACAGAGGTCAAATTTTCCTAAGGAGAGCAGCCCTGTATGTTGCCCTCTTCCACACTTGCATAATACAGGATGTGTCAGTGATTGAACAGTCATGGACATCACTGTCTGTTTCCCCAAGTTCCATCAACCAAAGTAGGATGGGTGACACAACCAAAACATTTATGCTGTTATTTATGTCTTACTAAGTTTAGTTTTGGATCACAAATTTTAGTACATCAGCCCTCATGTTTTTAAAACAGAAACCAAGAAAATGTTCAAGCAGGTTAGCATTCTGCTGACAGATGGAAAGCTTTGGGCACTTAGTTTCTGCTCTAATTTTTTCAGCTATTTTTAAATTTGTTTCTTACTGTGGTAAGTTTGTAGTCTCACAGACATCTCCTTGGTTATTTGTGCAGAAAAACCTCTAAGACTGTACAATGTAGTCATTCTTATCATGGTAGTAGGTGGCTTACCTACCAGTGGAAGAAAATTTTTTCAAGTGATGATTTTTCTAGTCTTTAAATTAAAGTCAACAGTTATTGGGCCTCTGCCATTTAGAAGGCATATATTTTATTAATTATACATATTTGTAATTTATATCTAATTTAATATGAATAATAGTTGTCGTTCATTCTTGGGCCAGCTCTGCATTGGTCTCTTCATAAACTTTGCTGCATTTTATCCTCACAATAATTCTGCAAGGTAAGAATGGCTCTTACCTTCTGCCCCATTTTACAGGTGAGTCTGTGATCCTGTGAAATTAGGATACTTGCCTAAGGTCACATAGTAAGTAGATCAAGGTTTATCTTGCCCTGAAGCCTCTGTTCTTCACATTAAAGAAACAATAAAGAAGAGCAGGAGCGTGAACAAAGTGTTCTGTTGGCTCAGGTGAGGAGAGATCCATTTGATACATGGAATCAATTAAACCTTATAGAAGATGGATATTTGTGAAATACTCACAGATATGGAAATAAGGTGAGGCATGCTTTAGACATTCAAGCAAAGAGCTAGAGCAAATGTAATGGATGAAAAATACTCAAAATATTCCTGGAGAACAGTGAGTTGTAAGACTAGTTGGATTAAGATAATAAGGTGTATGCTAGAAAAGTTAGGGTTAAGACTGGAAAGTCAAATTGAAGCCAATAGCCTTGCTTCATGGAGAGTCAATCAGTAGCAGGTGTGGGATACATTCGAGTACAAAAAGCCTAGAAACAGTTCAAATGGTTTTAAGGATTTTTGCCATAAAACCTCATACCAGAGTGTAATGAAAACACTCTTGTTTTCCTTTACTCACTACTCATGCAATACTCTGTACTCCAAACGCGTGTGGGGTTTTCCCACACCAAGCAATTCTGCAACACCAGCTGGGAGTCCTATAATCAATTTGATTCTGAAAATCCAGGTTGCTCTGACTGACTGACTGTAAATCAGAGGTTCCTGCGACCACCTCCTTGGGTGGATGAATTTTCTAGAGTGGCTCACAGAACTCAAGAAATAGATTATCAGTATATTACATAGATTATCAGTATATTACAAAGGATATTAAAGGATAAAAATAAACACTCAGATGAAGAGATTGAAAAGGTGAGGTCTTGAAGAGTTGCAAGCACGGGAGCTTCTGTCCCTGTGGAGTTTGGAGATGCCACTCTCCCTGTATGTGAGCGTGTGCTTGTTCAACAACTCAGAAGCTCTCCAGACTCTGGACAGATACTAGGGCCTTCACGAAAATCAACATAGAATTGTCAGTAGAGGTATATGTGATGGATCTTTTTAAATAAAAAATATCATTACAGTTGATCCTTAAACAATGCAGGGGCTAGGGGCACGGACCCCATGTGCAGTTGAAAATATGTATAAATTTTGACTTCCCCAAAACTTAACTACTAACTAGCATACTGTTGACCAGAAGACTTAACAATAACATAAACAGTCACATTAACAGTTAACACAGTTTTAATGTTATGTGTATTATATACCGTATTCTTACAATAAAGTAAGCTAGAGAAAATAAAATGTTATTAAGAAAATCATAAGGAAGAGAAAATCCATTTACAGTACTGTACTATGTTTATTGATACCGTAAGTTTGTCATCTGTTTACAAGATGAATTATCTGTCAGTACCTATATCAATATTGTCTTATATGAAACAAAACACTCTAGATGTTATGTATATTACTAACAGTAGATATAAAAAATAAAAAGATAATGTGAAAAAGCAATTCATATTTATTTACAGGTATAACAATTCATGCACTGATAATGAAGAAGCAGCTTTGTGATTGCTATATGGTAGTCTAGGGTAATCGATATAATTGCTTCACAATAGCTTTGCCTTTACATTAATGAATGGTTATAAGATTTTTATGGCATACAATGTTACAATCATGTTCATAATACAGTATTAGAAACATTGTTACATTTTTGAAAAAAAAACACTTACCTATGATGATAGGCTTATACATAGTTTCTCCAATTACAATGGGAATGAATTTACTAAGGAATTTATAGTCACTCACAAAATATTCCTTTATTCATTCATTTACTTAGTATTCAAACAACTTTGGCTTTATATGCCCTTTAGTCAAAACAGACTACTGTACAGTAATGTAATTCTTTGAAAGCAAAGTTATAAAACAGTAAGAAAACTAACACTGATTTTATGTTAAATATCATTTATGCCTGTGTAAAGAGAGACTACTATCTATGTACATCTTATGCTTTCACGACATATATTTTTCTTAATTTTTTAAACATCTCTATGCTATGCAGTTGATCTACAAATTTTTTTAAATTGTTGCAAATCTTCCCAAAATTTTCCAGTATATTTATTGAAAAAAATCTGCCTATAAGTGGACCCGCACTGTTCAAAACCATGTTGTTTAAGGGTCGACTGTATTTAGCATTTGATAATACATAAATTTGAGTGTGGGGGAATGATAGCATAAACAACAGAATGAGTGCGGTTCAAAAGAGTGAGTTATGGACATTCTGAATTCATAGAAGTGATAAGTGGGTTAACTAAGTTCACAGGGGTGGTTGGGTCTCCTGACACATACTCCTGTGCACAACTCTATTCTGCTTTCATGTCAATTCCTGACACCATCCTTATAAAAGAATCTTAAAAAGGTTATACAACATCAGTCCCTGAACTGGTATGTGGGCATGTTATAGACAAAGACAGCAGGACATTTCCTTGACCTTTAGTGGATCACAGAAAGGGTCAATTGCTAACAATTTTTCAGGAATACACTGTTTGTATTCTGTGTGAAACTGACACCTTATGATTGAACTAAATACATTATGAACAGTGTTTTGAAAATGAGATTTGAAAGTTCAGATGAATCTTTATTGTAGAAAAGATTAAAATAGCAAAGCAAATGCAATGGTTTAGGCTATTCCTGCCTAGTTGTAAGAGGACTGGCAACTTCCTTCCTTGGTCTCTGGGAGATTATGCTATCATGTAAGAAGCTCTATTACCCTGCTGGAGACATCACATGGAGAGCTATTGACACTACATGGAGAAAGATAGGGGTTCATCTGAGTCCTGCTTTTCAGCCATCCCCATCAAGGTGCCGAGCTTGTGAGTGAAACCATGTTAAATCCTCAAACCTGCCAAGCCACCAGCTGAAGATCACCAAGTAACCGTGTGTTGTGTAAAGAATCACTGCCCAACTTCCTGACCCACAAAATCAGGACACATAATAAAATGGCTGTCATTTTAAGCCACTAAGTTTTGGGGTTGTTTGTTACACAAAAATATATCATCAGAACAAAGGAACTGATTAATTCTGTCTGACTCAGAAAAGACTCTTCAAATTGGGTGAAATCTGAGTATGGTTTTTAAGAGTAAACAAGGGGATTACCTAGGCAACTAATGGGCAAAAAGCACTCTAGGTTGATGGAAAATATGAGAGAAGACAGAGGAATTTGAAAGAGTTTGGTGTATTAGAATTTCTCAGTATTTTGAATAACAAAATAGAGTAGAGGAATAACTGGGAGGATTGGGGATTAGCTTAGAGAAAGTTGGAGCCCCCCCACAAAGAGATCTCATATATTAATCTTTTTATACCAGACATATTTTTATAGGAAATGGTTAGGAGGTTATTCCAATAATCCAAAGAAAGATGAAAAAGACCTAAATACAGCAGTGAAAAGAAAGATTAAGTAAAGTAGTTTAAAATCTTGAATCATGTAAGGAATGGATTGGATGGATATAGAAGTAAGGATTAAGAAAGAATATTGATTAAATCCCAACTTTTTGGTTTGGTGACAGAATGGATGCCACCAATTGAAAACTGAGGTAGAAAGAACAGCAATTTGGACAATTACATTCAAGTTCAGTTTTAGATGTATTGGCTTTGACCATCTGTGGGTCTTCGAGGTGGAGAGAGATGTCCAGTCAGCAACTGGATGAAAAGATTCTATAGCTTAACAATAACTTTAGAGTCCTTCTCTTTCTTTTTAAACACACACACACACACACACACACACACACACACGTACACATACGGTACATATATATGTGTGTATATTTAGGTATATGCATGTATATTGAATACATACACATATTGGAATTGTCGGTGTGTAAATGGCGGTTCAAACAAACTGCAAAGGTGAAATTGCTCAAAGAAAGTAGAAGTGATAATTGAGAATACAGACATGAATGAAACCCAGAATGTAAAGGATGGGGACAGAAAAACAACTATCCACATAAACCAAGAAGATCCAGTCAGTAAAATATGCCACGGAGGCCGTGTTGAGAACTAGATTGTTCACTTGAGTTGTTTAAAACTCACTTCACCCACCCAATAATCTAGACTTTATTTCAGTGTTGTTGGGATTGGGATGCTAATAATATCTAAATGTTATGTAAATCTAAATAACTATGGATTTAGGTCTGGGGGTGGCAAGACTATAAATATATATAATTACATTTTTTCCTATATGTGTATTTTTTTCTATACTGTTCACGTGAACGCTTTTAAAATAGCCTTTTCACCACCATAATATGAAAAATGATGTATTTGCCTTCACACTGAATTATCAAATGATTCATTGCTTCTTTTCAATATCACAAGCCAAAAGAAACACAGATAGAATTTGTTTTAGTTTATAAAGTAACAGCATGTCTTTAAAGTTAAGAAAACAAATTAGAAAATTATCAGATTAATGCATATGGCGTTGAGAATGTTCACAAATGAAGTGGAAACTGAGAGAAGAACTTGAACTGAATTTTATTAAGAACCGTTTTTGTCATTCTCAATAAGAAGTGAACGTTTTCACTGAAACATCATTACTAATAAACAATTTGTTTGCTTGAGTCTCCAAGACTGGGAGAATACTAAGCTATTTTGAAAAGAGAAAATTCTAAGATGTGACTTAAGAGTCCATATTTTTATTTTAGAGTAGAAATATGATCATTTTTGCTCATTTTTCTGGGGATCAGCATTTGGGAAGAAAAAAATTCCACTTCATTTCTTATTTTTTCTGAGACCTTCAATCTCCTTTAAACGGAATATGGTCAATTCCTAGTTGTGGAATAACCACAAGACAATTAGAAGTTAAATTGTTGAGCAGCCCGCATCTAATTGAAGTCTCTCCATTTTAACTATTTTATTTTTAGCATCTGAAGTAGTCTGTAGCTCTTCTAGGCTATAATCATGTTTATTTAAGAGTAGTGCAGTCCTCAGTGAGAAAATAAAAACCTACCAGAACTGCTATACTGAACAGAAGAAAATAGGGAGATGGGTAGTATGTTTAGTATACTTTTCAGTTTATGATTTCCTTCAAATTACCATACAAATATTTCAGCCTGAGTTCTAGGACTCCGTGTCTGAATGGGTTTCCTTTGCATAATGTCATGAATATGTGTATCTATCTTGATTTAAGCAGTTATCCAAGATTTTTACTTTTCAGAAAGTTAGAGCCCATGAAGTTCTGAAGATGCTGGGTAAGTTTTATTTTGCAAGTCATTCTGGGGAGTCACCATGTCTAAAACTCTGTTTTCTAAAACATACAGGTAAAATAAATACAGGTGAAGATTCTTTACCATATTTTTCCCCAGAGAGAAAGGACTATAGCTTAGGAGAATTTTTTGCCCATTCAGAAAGAGGACCTCTGGAGAATGTCATCATCATCATCATCTTTATCATCATCATCATTGTATTAGCAAACATTCCTTAATTGACTACTGTGTTGCAGCCTCTGACTTATACCCTTCGTATGAATTTTCCTCTTTAATTGTCAGAACAACTCTATGTGTTAGGTGATATTACAACCTTTTCGTTTTTTTACTAATAGATGAACTGGGTTTTAAGTGGCTAAAATATGCTATTTACTAATACAAATTGGCAGAGCGATGCTTTAAATCTAGCAAACCTTATAATTGTACACCCTTAACCATTCTTTTTGTTATTTTACTGTAAAGAAAATCAGAATAACAAACTTTTTTTTTTTTGAAAGAAAAGAAAACTCCTTGTTGTCAGTATATTTGTTTAAATGGAGACAAGGTAAAGAAATAGTCCATTGCTCTGTCTCAGGTCAAATCCTTACCAAGAAACACTGTTACCTTAGACAAGTCTCATCCCTCACTTTTGTTATCTGACAAATGGGAATACTATGAGTGCTTTCCTCCTGGGTTGCTATAAACAGTAAATAAAACAGAAAGTGTAATTAAATAGTGTATTTCCCAGGGCATAAAAATTTTTCAGTTAATTTTCAAATGTTCTTATTTTGAGTTACTGTTATTATTGCCATCATTATATATTTCAAAATGTAAACTCATGCCACAATTCAGTTTGGTTCACCAAGTACTGTGGGATCAATAGTACCCGAGTTCTAATGGTAGATATCAAACAATTATAAAAGTGCTTTTCCACTTTGGAAAGAAAACAAACAGGTATTTAAAGAAATAATTAAAGAGCATTCTAAAGATGGTATTTGGGAAACTACTAAATTGAACATAAGCTAAATTATAGTAAAGGTGATGAGTTGTCAAGAATCAGATGTTATCACAAAAGGTATTATTGAAGTGATCAGTCTTAAGGTGGGAAAGGCTGCTAGCTTCTGGAGTGACAGCCAGGTGATGAACTTAAACATCCATTTGTTTTGTCACTAAAAAATAAACCTTTAAATACTATGAGTAATATTGGATATCACATCAAAGTGCTGGTGAATAATAACTGTAGATACAGGGGCAGAGGAGGGATATGAGGAAATTGCTGACAGAAAGGCAGGCTTTATAGGAAGGGGGAAACCTGGCAGGAGAAACATCAATTTAGGAAGGTTTTGGAGAATCAGCTCTGATTTGATGACAGCCTGGAACTATGATGGTGACAAAGGAAATGAAGATGTATTAGGCTTCTGACTGACCCAGAGGAATGACTCTACTGGCTGAATTTCAGTCTGGAAGAAGGCAAAGGAAGTTCAGTTGTGGCGCTATTTCCATGTGCCCCAGAGTTAACTCAAATCTTCCTGGGTAAGTGACTCCTTTACCTAGTTATTATATAGACTTTTTAATATGCAGATATTATTGTTTTTTTTTTTTTCTGCTATCAATTCTCTCCCATCCCTGTGAGGTTTTGCAAGCAAGAATCTTTCTCCAACACTGACAACCTACAATATAATGAGGCTATCGTAAGCCTGGGTTCACCTGCATCAGAATTGTTTGGGGTGCTTCCAAAAAATGCATATTTCTGGGCACCATGCCATGCCTACCACACCAGAATCTCTGGCAATGGTCCCTGAGAATCCAAACTTTTATCATGCTCTTTAAGTTATTCTTATACATGCCAGAGTTTGAGAACTACTGCTTTTTGGAGATGAGTTTAGAAGAGAAGCAAATCATGCCTGGGCACCTACATAAGCCTGTAGGCTTCTCGAAGATAATCTATCCTTTGCTCTAGCCACAATAATTCTGTGCTACTTTAAGGAACAAATCATTGATTTTCATCTTCACAGCTCTGTGGATGGATTAGGGTTTGACAAACCTGCGGTGGGTTGGGCTGGGCAGGGCTTTTAGCTTCTGGTCCAGTCGAGTCAGTTCCATGTGTCTCATTATGAAATGTTTTTATGGCAATGGCAGAAGTGCAAGCAGGTTTCAAGTCCACTAACATCCATGGCCCATTGGTTAGAATGAATCATGTGGGCAAGTCCAAAGTCAAGGGGTAAGGAATTATACTCCACCTGCCATAAAGCCATGGCAAGGGTATGAATTTTTAATACCACTAGAGGGGGATGATAACTTGGGGCCCATAAATCAATTACAACACTTGGGACTGTATTTTAATCATGCTCGTATCCATACTTTCCAAGTGATTCTTTGGCACATAGAGGTAATTTTAAAAAGCCCTTTTGAACTGAACAGCATAGCTATTCCTTTCGGCAATGTGGTAAAAGGAAATTGTGAGAAGAACCATGAAAATAGAACGTGAGCCAGAGATATTCACTGCAAACTCTGCGTATTGACATCCAGTTTGGGTCTTAGAATTTATTTGTAAAATCTTACACTACCTCATTTTAAAAGTTTTATTTTTAATTGTATGTTTTACATATAACATAAAATTCACCATCTTAACCATTTTCAAGTAGACAAATCAGTAGTGTTAAGTACATTCATATTGCTGTGCAACCAATCTCAAGAACTCTTTTCATCTTGTAAACTGAAACTCTGTACCCATTAAAAAACAACTCTCCATTCCCCCTCACCCAGTCCCTGGGGGAGGCAGCCACTATTCTGCTTTCTATCTCTATGAACTTAACTAACTTAGGTAACTTTTACAGGTGGAATCATATAGTATTTGTCTTTTTGTGACTGGCTCTTTTATTTAGCATCATGTCGTCAAGGTTCATTCATGTTGTTGCATGTGTCAGAATTTCTTTCCTTTTTAAGGCTGAATAATATTCCATTGTATGTATAGACCACATTTTGTTTATACATTCAACTGTTGATAGACAGTAGTTTTTTCCACATTTTGGCTATTATGAATAATGCTGCTATAAACATGGGTGTACAGATTGCCTTATTTCTTACAATTGCATTATATATTATGGCTAGACCATGCCATTTTCTGCCATGAAGACAGTTTCTCTTCCCATCATCAAAAACAAAACAACAAAAACACTAATAATGTTTAGAACAGGAATTGGCAAACGATGATCTGTGGGCCAAATCCAACCCACTGCCTGTTTTTGTACAGCCTACAAGTTAAGAATTTCTTTTATATTTTTAAGTGATCCAAAAAGAGGAAAAAGACTATTTCATGACATGAAAATGTTGTGAAATTCAAATTTCAGTGTCAGTTTTATTAAAATACAGATAATCTAATTTACATACTACCAGTGGCTGCTTTTCTACAAAACAGCAGAGTAGAGCAGTTGCAACAGAGACAGTACGGCCTGCAAAGCCTAAATCTTCACCACTGGTCCCTGTCCAGAAAAAGTTTGCCAACCTCTGCTGTAGGAATCCTTCACAACAGGCAGCAAAGAACAGCTCAGAAGAGTATTTCATTCTTACAGATCACTGATGCAGCATTTTAGCAAAATAGTATTTTGACAGACTTAATTATAGTAAATCTGAGAAAAAGTTATTTCTAATTTTCTGTGACATTTATTGGAGCCATTTAAGCCAGGTCAGTTGGATAAATGCTATTTCAATAAACTAAATGGTCATGTGGCATAATTCCCTCTTGAAAATACCACCGTGGCTCTAGAACATTCATCTAGCTGGAGCTCGTAGAATGGATAGGACCCAGGACAGCCAGAAGGGAGCATGCAGGCTGGAGAGGAGACTCTGAACAAGCTTAGAATGAGAAAACCTGGGGCCTGGGGGCCTTGAAAGTGATCTGGAGCTGTGGCAAGTAGCATGACAGCAGCTGTTCTCTCTCTTCTTTTTCCCAACAGTCACACTGGAAATTTTAAATTACAAAGTATGTCATTTGCAATATCCTTGGCACTTTAGGAATTAATTATAATAATTAGTGATCCTTAACTATGTGTCAAGCATTGTGCTAAACCCCTTGCATGTAGCTATTGTCTCATTTTATCCTACCACTAAACCCTGTAAAGATAGGTACTATCTATTACTATTATTCCTATTTACCAGTGAGGAAACTAACACAGAGTGAGGTCACACAGCCAGCCCAAGGTAGAGTTGGGGTTTGATTTGGGCAGGCAGACTGCGTGCTGGTGCTCTAACTCCAAAGACCAGGGATCTATCAATACACCTTAGCCAAGCTTTTCAGGTGATTCTAACCAAGCTCACCCTACAGTGGGCTGTAAATATTGTGAGCAGCTGCAAAATACTGAAGCAGCCCCTAGCAATGTCAAGCAGCTGGGTCAATCTCTAACAACAGATTGGTCTCACCCAGAGATTTCTTCAAACAGTAGTAAAATGAATTGGTGCTTATGAATAGACTGCCAAAAAGCCAAGCAGAGAAGAGCACATACTAGAGCTCGGGAGGGTGGAGGGAGCTTGGTTTTCCATCTCAGTGACCTCTCCTAGTCTCTTCTGAGGAGATTACACTTTAAGGGTTTTTAGTGTCCTCACTCAGTGATTCAGAGCCTTCCCACCCTTTACCTGTCTATCCTATTCCTTTGTTTTCTCCTTTCACCAAGGTCTACCTCACCTAGAATTTATTTCACACAATTGCCAGTGATCTTCAATTGTTCTCCAGTATTTTCGTATGTTCCAATCTCTCTCCATTAAGCTTCTTCAATAAAATGTTAAACCCAGTGAAGGATAGGAACTTTATTTTCTAAGCTTTTGGAATCTCTCTCCATTCCTTTCCTCTCCCCACCCTCTCCGGCCTCCCTGCTTGCACTCTCCAATTTATGGAATATGGGTGGGTACAAATACTTTATAGTACCCCACGGATTTAAACACCCATCTGCACAAGCCCTCTGGCATAGTCAGCTAACTAACTTGAAGATGATACTTGTCCCTGTAAAATTTCTCTAAAATTACTATGTCCTCCAGCTCAGGCACTCTCCTCTTAGCATTGACAATGGCCTCCTAAAATATCCTTCAGCTGCTGGGTAATTTTCACTCTAATCCACTCATCGTAGATACTGTGGTCAAAGTACCCTCTGAAGCTCGTCACTCAATCAAGTTCTCCCTCATCTCCTGTTTTAAATACAAATTTGTGATCTCTACAGTAGGATATGGCAGGCAGTGCAGCTTAACTCTCAAAAGCACAGGCTCTGGCCTCAAAATGCTTATGATTGAATCCTGGTTCTACCATTTACCTGCTGGGAGACTTGAGCAAGTTGCTTAATATCTTTGAAATTCAATTTCCTCAACTGTAAAATGGAGCTAATAACAGTACCTTCTTTATAGGACAGTTCTGTGAGAATTCAATGTGAAAATGTCTATTTAGTAATTCAAGTACTGTTCTAGAGTACCTTGTTCATAAGAAACCTGTATTGATTCGTGTTCCTCGTCACTATCAGCAGCATTATGGATCTAACATAATAACCAGATTTCTATTTGGAGCACTCTTGTACTCAGCCCTGAAAATCCAGTCAAAAGCAACCACTTTGGTGTTCCCTCAATAGGACCAACACCTTTTTTTCTGCCTCATATTTTTTGGTTGCCTGTGTCCAGATGCCTTTTCCTAGCCGCCATCTCAGTTTATCCAAAACCCTTGAAAGAATGCCATATCTCTGAGACCATCCCAGATCTTTCAGAGTGGATGTGATTTCCCTTCCCTTACAGCACTATTTTTTGGGAGTGGGGGGAAATATTAGGAAAGTAATTTATAATAGCTAACAATATATAAGATTATTATATATGCTTTTCCCCTAATATTCCTTATTAAATATCTGCAAATAATGGGAAGGGAGATGGAGTGGTGCTATTCAGGATTTAAATTTTTGTGATTCCAAAATAGAGTCACAAAATAGATATTTTGTCTAATTCTTGGTATTCATCAGGACTTTCATTATAGGCAAAAAAAATTAAATTAAAATAAGATAAGGTGGATTTTTATCATAGGGTTTTAGGAGTGTCTCTCAGAACTCAATTCTCGAATACAGGCTAAAACTAAAATTTGGAAAATTAAAAGAATTCTCTTTTTTCTCCCCTCTTCCCTCTTCCCTCTTCTGTCTCGCCCCTCCCCTGTCCCTTCTTCCACTCCCCCTCTATTACAGAATTAAATAACCCCAGCTGATATATTATGTAGTCCCAGTGAAATGCAGAGGTTAATTTGCTCCTGCTGGGGCCTAATTCTAAATTTTTGGAACTGGAATCCAATTGGCCAGGCTTGGATCAGATGCCTATCCCTAATCCCATTGCAATGCCAGGTAGGAAGGGTTTCACCCCATAGATCAGAGGCAGTTCCCTGAGAAAGGAGCAGGCTCTGTGAACTGGGCTCATGCTAAAAGGTATCTACTAAGCTTTTCAACTATTTTTTATCTAGTAGACATTACTAATAACATCTGCCATCTTTCATAATAACTTAATAGTGGTTTTTCCATGTTTCACACGTTTGGGCGAAAAGCTATTTCCTAACTACGGGTTTACTGTTCAAGCTAATAGAGGTTCTGCTCTCAATTTATGATGAAAACAAATGATATTCTTCATGAAATTAGGCTTTCCGGTGATACTGCATCAATGATAGGAGAGCTCTTAAAAGAAGCTACAGGTTTTACACTGATGATTTTAGATCATGACCCAACCCCTCTCTGGACCAATGCAAGTGGGTCTATATAGATGAGGGCTTTGCAGGAAAAGCTGGTTTACTCAAATCTCTGTAAAACATTGGGGCGTTAGAAACGTTAGTTTGCTGCTACCTCCAACCATAGTGTGACAATGTGTTCTCCCAAACTGCACTCCACAGCTGAGCCCCTTGGGAACTTCTCAGCAACCGTGGTAGTATTGATTTGAGGGACTGAAGTGCTCAGTGGAAGACTACAGCAGGTACTAGAGGAGGCAGCCTGGCTTGTTCAGCAGATGCAAAATTACTCAGAGGAGGGGAAGTCACATTCAGCAAAGGCTTCTGGGCCCTAAGGGAACTGAGGTATCAAAAAAAATACAGCATCATAGCCTAGGTAGGGATCACTTGGTAGTTACTTCATTTGGGAGCAGACATGAAAATATAACCCTTGGCTGCCAAAATTACTTACGAGAGAAACTAAAGGTAAAGTAAGCTGAATTTATGACCTATATGTACCTACAGAATGAAGCCTAGGGGAAGTTATATTATTATTTCCTGCATTAATTCTAAGAAATGGAAATATCTGCATTATGTAGACGTTAAGATTGTAATGGAAACCCCAAATACCACCTACATAGGTGTAGACAATCCAGATTTTAGACAACCAATCAATTTTAGTGGCCTGACATACCACAATATTTTTAACAGCATTCATTACCATCTCTTACATTGTCCCAAGATAAGTTCTGGTTGTACTTGTTGGAATCCACAGGGTAGCTATCCAGCCTGGAAACTCAGGTGGATATATAATACATGATTTATTGATGATGTATTCAAATATCTGATAAAATAATCTATGCTTGTGGACTTTATGGCCACCTTGTATTTGTCTATTCCCTTTTCCTTGGGCAGTATAAAAAACCACCTGGACCATACTGTTCATACCCCTGCATTCTAGCGTTTATCACGTTGGATTGTTCCTGTATATCAGCTGTTCACCTCCCACTAGATAGCAAAGTCTTTGCAAGCAGGACCTTTTCTTATTTACCATTCTTTTCTCTCTCACACATACACTCACCTTAAATTAGTTTCCCAAACTTGATATTTCTCTGTGGATATTTCTTCCCTTTCCTCCCTCCCTTATCTCTGCTTCTGCTGGGCACCCCCTACCCCATGGTTCTGGTTCTCTCTGCTCTAACTTTCCTTCAAGCCAAGGAGTCACAATGGTTTCTTGCCATTCATTCCTACTGAGGGATATTTCTCAGAATTTCTCAGGGATTCCTCAACTCTGCCCACATCTCTGTGACTAGCCCCTTCATTAAATTCTGTTCAATAAAACCTCTCTGAATCGAATTCCGTTTCGAGCTGGCATCTTCTTTGAAGTAGATTTGGCTTTGCTTTTTTCCTATTACTTTGAATATATGTTACCTTTTCTCCCAACTTGTAATATATTTCAATATCTAGTATCCTCAAAGTTTCCACTATCAACCCAGAAGATTAGTTCCAAGTATAAAAGAGATTTTCAGCTGCCTTGCTTCAGAATTTGAAACATATTTTTGCTCAGTAAATCAGTTTGGAAGTGTTAAGGCCAAATGTTAACAATGAAACTACCTTCTTTTTTTTCCTTCACAGCAAAGGTAAAGATAAGACAGACCAGAAACTGCTCTGTAATCTCTGACCTACAGGCCACTATTAAGTCATCAGGTCAAATTTCAAAAAGACAGTGGCTAACCAAGTTCCCTGTTACTCTAAATTCACTTCCCCTTTTTTATTATATATTTTCCTACACATTGTGCCATTATTGAATAATATGGTAATTTTGTTTTGGTGCTCAAATCTGGCCAGGGAGAGCCCTTTCAGTCTGGCTGTGGTGTCTTCCTGACATGTCCCCACGAGTCTTGGAGCACCTCCTGGGTTTTTGGCACAGCAAAGTATTTGGGGTGTACTTTGTCTTTTGCCTATCCCAGACTTGGAATCAGAAATTTCTTAAAAAATTTTCCTCCCTTCACCAGTTTTTTTTTTTTTTTCCCCTAAGAGATAAATGATGTTTAGAAATCATGATCTGTACACTAGCTGTTCTTGTTACTACTGGAGTGTCATGGCTTCTAGATGCTTTCAATAGAGAGAGCTAGGAAAAAATAGATATTTTTTTAAAACATGACTTCATACTAATACCTCTGGTAAAGATCATCAATGGACATAAAAGCTATTGCCTGAGAAGCTGGGAATAGAATGTTCACATGGCCTCAAACAATTAGCCCTCAGGCTACTTATATATTGATCATAAAGGAAAAAGGGTGACTTTACAATGGAAAGATCTAGTGGATACCACCTTAACAAAATAATCAAACTTCACATCATGAGGAATGGAAAAAACTGATCTTGTGGGCCTCCTGATGTGATACAAATGGAAGTCACACCACCTATGTAGTAAACTTGCCAAAAAAGTTTAATCAGAGATCATCACAAGAAAATGATCACGTTAATACAAATGGTGGTACGTGTGGCAACTGGCCTGGTCTCTTCTTAAATTTTCCTTAAAGTGTCAAGGGAAAAACAAAGGTGGGGCAACTTCTCCATCGACTAAAGAGACAATAACAACCAAGTGAAATGTGTGATTTTTTTTTATTAGATCTAGAATTAAAAGTAAATGTGATAAAGGGCATTCCAGGGGTGACTGGAGAAATTTGACTATATTCAAACACTGCATACTAGGAAATATTATTTACCTAGGTTAACTTTATTATTGGTTTGATTATGCTATTTTGATTATGTAGAAGCATATTCTCATTCTGAGAAATAACTGCTTAAGTATTCATGTGGGGGGGAGCAGAAATGGCATAGTTTCTGCAATTTATTTAAAAATGCTTCAGCAATATATACATGGGAAAGTGAAAAATGAAATGTTTACAGTTACTAATCTAGGTGAAGGATTTTCATTGTACTATTCTTTCAACCTTTCCAAAAAAAAAAAACAAAAACAAAAAAAACAAAACTTGGAGGGAAAGTACAGAGAGTCAAGGTGAATGCTTTTTTGTTTGTTTGTTTTTTGCGGTACGTGGGCCTCTCACCGTTATGGCCTCCCGCCGCGGAGCACAGGCTCCAGATGCGCAGGCTCAGCGGCCATGGCTCACGGGCCCAGCCGCTCGGCGGCATGTGGGATTCTCCCGGACCGGGGCACGAACCCGCGTCCCCTGCATCGGCAGGCGGACTCTCAACCACTGCACCACCAGGGAAGCCCAAGGTGAATGTTTTTAAACAGAGGAAATTTGTAAGCATTAGTCAGCTTGGAGCATTAGTAACATTTTAAAGTTGATTCCAGAGAAAACAAAAAACAACTCACAGAACTACAAGGAAGGGGATTAATATTTCTTTTTAGATTAACATTTTGAAAAATCACATATCTAGCTAACATTTATCGAGTTCTTACTTTGCTCTAAAACTCTAATAGGTACTTCACAAGCAGAGTTAGTGTCCAGGCTACCTAAACTTGGCAACATTCTTATGGGCTATGAGGAGGAGGAAAATTAAGTGTAGAGAGTTTCAGTAACTTGCCTCAGGCCCAAAGCTAGTCTGTGATAAATCTGGATTCAGATTCTCGTCTAGAGCCTTGAAATGCTCATCCACTTGACTCTATCAGATGAGAAAGGCTGGTCAAGGTCCAGAGCTTAGATTACCGACTGAACTTCTGTTTCCCACTGACTAGCTGTCTGATCTTGGGAAAGTTACCTAAAAAGAGCATAATAATGATCATACTTACGCTGAAGATTAGTTTGGAAGAGCTAATCCATCAAAAACCCTTAGTATAGTACTTGTCATGTAGTAGTCTTTAAATAAACATTAGCCATTAGCAAGGATCATGTTTTCATATATATTATTACATTCCTATGTATTCTGAACAATAATCACGCAAGAAAGGTTCTTTTCCTCCTTTTTTATAGCTGCTAAAAGGAGAATGTACCATAAATAGAGCCAAAATTTGAACCTAGGTCTCTGTAACACCAAAGCCCATGCTCTTTCTGCTAAACCACATAGGACTCTCCAAGAAATTTATCACCTTAGCATGTTCCTCTAAGTTCTGATTTTTATTCTTTTTTTTTTTTTTTTTTTTTGGTACGCTGGCCTCTCATTGTTGTGGCCTCTCCTGCTGTGGAGCACAGGGTCCAGACGTGCAGGCTCAGCAGCCATGGCTCATGGGCCCAGCCACTCCGTGGCATGTGGGATCTTCCTGGACCGAGGCACGAACCCGTGTGCCCTGCATCAGCAGGCGGACTCTCAACCACTGCGCCACCAGGGAAGCCCCCTGATCTTTATTCTTTAATTTAGCAAAATAGGGTAGTCCGAAAAGAATTCATTATAGTTATACTTCATATCATCTTTTCTTTATTATATAGCAAAATGTTATCCATAAACACTCTCTTTGGTTTTAGTTCAAAAGAATTATCTTTCACAGCAATATAGGAATTAGTATGAGATTTTATAAAGTAAAAATTACAGCGGGAATTAACAATTTTTAGAATAGCTAGTTCAGGTTTAGACTTTAAATCCAGGAATATGCAGCATCCATTAAAATGCTTTTAACTCAGAAGCATTTGAAGGCAATTTAGCAGTATTTATTTTATAAACTTAGTAACTAAGGCCAAATAACAATCAAGATTGGAGCCTATAATTAGAAGCTCCAAGTTATCACTGAACATACTTACATCATTGAAATTCAAAATATGACAACAGAATCAATACCTGTTTTGGAGATATCCTTTTACCTGTGAAGTGATAAATGCATGAAATTAGAATCAGTGAACTTGCTTGAGTTTATATGCATATGTGTAGCCTGACCCAGAAGACTCCTTCACTGAAAAATATGACTGTTTCATTGCAATTTTCCTCAAACAAGCAGGAGATATTATAAACTCTTTTTTTTTCTCCTTTAGTTTTCATGGCAAAATTCTAGAACCCGCTTCTAACATTCTATATCATATGAAGGAGCTATTGCTTCCTACTGTGGAAGGGAGATAAGAAAGGCTTAAAGATGAGATGGATACACGAATCAGCATATTGTTTATAAGATATCAATGTCAGTTATTTTTTAAAATACTGATTATAGCAATTAAAACCTCCTTACAGTTCATATAATGCCTTAAAGTTGGTGACTTGACACTTTATTAATACAATCAGTTAACTTGTATTTTCTATCTAATATATTCAGGTATGTATCATCTTACATCTGGGTCATAGGAAAATCCATTTTAAAGTAAAAGGGCTAAGAAATGAAGAAGATTAAGATTATGATAACAATGACAGTAAATCACTGATCAGAAGCCATTCTTGTTTCAAAAGCTTGCTCCCACTTTTAAAATTTTAATCTCTAGAATAATCAAGTGAAAATATCTGTATAAGAAAAATACAGCTGGCAATGGTTTGTACAAAATTGTCAGCAAAGAAATGAAACAGAAATGCAAACGAACATCACAATTTACCAAAATGTTAGTCATAATCACACAAATCAGTCACAATGAAGGGCTTAAAATTATAATTATTTACCTGTAAATTAACCATTTACCATTAATTTAAAGAAATACATTCGATGTGTTCTTAATGTTTTCCTTACTACTTCTTTCGCCCCATCCCAGCTTTCTTTTTTTCTTTTTTCTTTTGCGGTGTGTGGGCTTCTCACTGTTGTGGCCTCTCCCATTGCGGAGCACAGGCTCCGGACACGCAGGCTCAGCGGCCATGGCTCACGGGCCCAGCCGCTCCGCGGCATGTGGGATCTTCCCGGACCGGGGCACGAACCCGTGTCCCCTGCATCGGCAGGCGGACTCTCAACCACTGCACCACCAGGGAAGCCCCCCCCCCTTTTTTTTTAAATGAGGGTTTCTTGGTTTCCCCTGCTTCACCATCTCTCCCCTGTCCTCTCCCTTTGGCTCTTGTTCCTTAGTGACATCTCTGCTTGGCAGATGTCCCGCAGCCCTCCTTTCGTGTCTGTCTGAGACAGAGCATGTCATCCCATCACAGGCTTGGATTCAGATCTCAATGCTCCTTCCTTCATTCCCAGGACCTCTTTCCCATAGATGCAAATCCTGCTAGCAATTAGCATGCCACACAGACAACTGTTTTTTAAAACAGAAAGATTGTCTTTGAGATTAGAATGTTTCTATTAATTATAGGAACAAATAGAAATTACATGATCAGCTCTTGCAGGAAGCAAGCTATTATAATTTTTAAGTAAATGTAAATTTTTAAGTTGCTAATGTTTTTTCCACTTGGAGAGCTCTTATGAGTGTCATTAAATTTAATATCTGTGTCATTTTTTCCATGGAAATTTAAGAATTTATGTCCTCTTTAATCCAACATATTCCCCACTTTACTTTTTAAAAAAATGAATAAAAGTCCAAAACATGTCTAGTTAATTCCTTATGAATTTACTGTTCTTCAGAATTTTCTGTGAGATTTATTTGAAATGCAGATTTCATGTCTTCCTTCCCAGTTGTCATGAGTCACTCAAGGACTGTGGAGTTTACATTTCACATAAGAAGCTGAGTATTTCATATATGTATATTTATTTATTTATTTATTTAATTTATTTCTTTTTGGCTGCATTGGGTCTTTGTTGCTGTGCACGGGCTTTCTCTAGTTGTGGCGAGCGGGGGCTACTCTTCCTTGTGGTGCACAAGCTCATTGCGCTGGCTTCTCTTGTTGCGGAGCATGGGCTGTAAGCATGTGGGCTTCCGTAGTTATGGCTCGCAGGCTCTAGGGTGCAGGCTCAGTAGTTGTAGTGCACAGACTTTGTTGCTCCGTGGCATGTGAGATCTTCCCAGACCAGGGCTTGAACCTGTGTCCCCTGTACTGGCAGGTGAATCCTTAACCACTGTGCCACCAGGGAAGCCCCAGCACCTGAATATTTCTGATGCAGGCAGCCTAGTTCCTAGTTCCTAGAAGGAACACTCATATTCACAGGATTGTGAGATCAAGGTAAACATCACCAGACAGTTTGATGCTTTAGTAAACCACGATGCATTGGTTCCTGGTAATAATTTAGAAATTCTGCCAAGGAGATTGGTCTTAATTAGAATGCTGGTGTGGAGACCAATAGCCATGAAAGAGATTAGAGAGTTCAATTCTGCAATAAAGATAGAAAAGAAATATGAATGGACAATAAATACTCTAAATAAACTCAATTTCATTAATAAACTGTGAAAAGCAACCTAAAACGATGTGAACTATTTTCACCCATTTGCTTGTTAAAAATTAAAGATTGGTGTCATCAACCACTATTAAAGATGCAAGGAATTCCCTCACAAACATTGATAGTAGGAATGTAATATGGCAGAGAATATTCAAAGGCAATTAGCAATATCCATCAACTGTTAAGTGAAAGATTTGTTTAAGGAAGACTTGTATATATGCAGAAAGGAATGTATACGAATGTTCAGCATTTCATTGTTTGGAAGAATGCAAAATTGGGAGCATATCATCAATCAGGAAGGAAATGATTAATAACCCAGGAACGTGTGTTCCATAGAAGAGTATAAAATCTTTATAGAAGAATGTGGCAAGCATCCATATATTTCATTCTGAAAACTCTCCAAGACATATTTAGTGGATAAAAAAGAATTTGAAGCCAATTAATATAGAACTGTCCCATTTATTCAAGAAGGATATATCTGAAACACAATATTTACAGCTAGGCAAGTGGAAGGGTTTGGGGAAGGGGAAGGAAACCCTGAAGGAAGGCTTTCAACCTATATCCTTTAAATTTTTTTTACAATAAAATATATTCATGAATTAAAAGGAGGTAGAAGAAAATAAGCAACAAAGTTCAAAAATAAGCAGATTTTTAAATATGGCAAAGTCTCACTAATTTTTAGGAAGTGGGAGAGGTTTGCTATGGGGCATTGTTTTAAAAAATGTGTCTTACTCTTGATTTTTCCAAGAGTAGTAACCCTTATAAACTGAGGTATAAGTTTAATAGATAAAATGAAGCATGTCAATAAAAAATTAAATCCATGGAAGATCAGATCTATATAAAAATGTATCATTATCAGAAAGAAAATTGTTGCCTAGAGGAATTGTTGTTAAATTGCTTGCTTATAGATACAAGGATAACAACTATGAAAGTACTATGCTTTGTTGGGATATCATGGCTGCCTGTTAAATTTTCTTTCTTTCAATTTGTTTTCTATTGCTATAATAGTGTTTATCCAATAAGTACTCTAAAAGAATAGCTCAGCCCAGAATTCTCATTTTATTAAAACCATTTGAAAACAATGCTTTTAGTCTGAATTCTTCTTGCTTTAAGAAATTCACAGATTAAAAAAAAAAAAAAAGAAAGAAAAAAGAAAACAAGTCACTCCGAATGCAGAAAGAAGTATCTAGGCCATTTCAGAATTACAAAGTCTTAGTTGGTAAAATCTGGATTAATGTGGTGCATCATTATTCCAAATTAAAGATCTGATTTTAAGTCATAGCTCATTCTCAGGAGAGAGACAAACTTGTATTCTCATATACAATCGCTCGTGGTTTTCACTTTCTAATATTATTTAGATTTAGAGTCAGAAATAGGTATAGCTCTCTCTAGATATGCTTATTTCATTTCTTTTAATTTGTTTGCATAACTGAATAAGCAGTTGTCAGATAATGTTCTGGCATCTTCTGCACTCTATGGTAATACACATCCATTTCCATTGTGCCGGGACCAAGTCCAGTCTACACTAAAAGTAAATGCAGTAACTGATAAAACACACTCAACAGGTTTACTAAGTTGACAATGCCCTCCTACTATGTAGTTGCATTGTACATTTCATCACCAAATATTCATGAATGAGAGGTCAAAGATGGCTGATTCGAGGTCAGCTCTGGAGAAAGATCCTGGAATAGTCATTCTGGAATTTTGCAGCAAATGGAATCACCTGGGGAGATTTAAAAACTCCCAGTGGCTGAGCTTCACTCCATACCAATTATATCAGAAACTCCTTTGGTGGGACATGGGCCTCAGTAGTTTTTAGAGCGGCCCACGTGATCTGAAAAGCCGCTAAAGCTGAGAACCAGCGTCCTTGAGAATATTAAAGACTTTCAGAGCAGCAGTGCCCACAGCAAATCCGAGAAGCCAGAGGAAGTAGTAGAAGTAAGAGTGCAAGGTAAAAGGAGCCACAGACTCCATGTTGGATTAACAGGGCAGTTGGTGTTTTGCTTAAAAGAAAAAAACAAGATTTAGAGCCCTAAATGAAGGACCACAGTCGTTAAGACTTTGACACCTGTGCCTTTCATTGGAAATGAAATAATTAGAAGTTAGGCCACCTGTGTGTATTTTCCCCACCTCAAATGAGATCAAAGTTCAATTATTTAGAGACTAGAGTCCAAAGAATTAGAAGATACTAGAGATCAGCTTAAGCAAGTGGTTTACTCTTTTTCTGTTTTTGGTACTTAAACAACTTTCTGCATATTCTCCCTGCCTCTACAATAGGCCCGTGTCACCTGGCAGCCACTGAACAAAGCTTTCAGGGCGATGGAATATGTGTCTGCTCATCCATTTCAAAAAAGAAAGAAAGAAAGAAACATAAAAGGCCTTATGGCCACAGTAGATGTTTAAATACGTGCTGCTGGAACACAAATTTCAGCCATTTTTAAGACCACAAGCTATTCATAAGTTTAACGGTTTTTAAATGTCCGTTTAGGCACAGAAACCACAGGCTTTGTTTATTCTGGTTTTGTTTTTTTGTGTGTGCGTGTGTGTGAAGGAAGAGCTGAGAGGTCTCAGGGGGCGGGGGACCAGAAGCAGCCTAGAAATGTGTGCTCACCCCTGGACCCCAGTGAAGGAGCTTCTTTTTGTCAAAAGAGGGAGCAACCCCTAGCTTTTCCAGAAGCAGCGGAGGACAACCCCAGCCTCAGCAAAGGTCAAGAGAATGGTTTACATAATTCTTTCAGTTCTCACTTTCCACTCTGTTAATGGCCACAACCTGATTTGGCTTGAGGTGTGATCAAGACAAATTTAAATGGCCTGGGGGAAAATTCCACCAATGAAAAGACCTGTGACTTGGGAAGGGGAGGGAGGCGAGGTCTGGCCCAGCCAATCCGGCTTATCCTCGTGCCTTTTCCTCTTCCTCTCCACACCAGCTTTCTAGTCGCCGTTTCGCTTCTCTTCTTTCTCCTCCTGCACTTCTGGTGCTCCGATCCGGAGTCCCCGGAACCAGCCTCTGGCCCCCTAGATGTACGGCCGCAGGACCTTTGGTAAGTCTTTAAACATCAGTGGGCCTCGTCTTCTCTGTTTGTGCTCAGGGGAGGTGGACTCAGCTCTTTAGCGGCTGGCTGGGGTTTGGTCTGGAGGGGTGGAAAGTGGGGGAAGGCGCTTTATTTTCGCTATTATGAACTTACTTCAGTAATATGAGTAACCTAGTTTTTGGAAGCTAGTTATTTGTGATAACCAGTAGTGGCATTAGACATTGAGTGGACTCACACCTTAGCTTCTGCCTTTGCGTACGATTGACTGTGACTGAAAGCGTCAACCTGTCTCCTTGCTCCGCTTCATCCCGGGCCTTGGTGTCGTATAACAGAGAGAACTTCTATGGGATAGAGACCTTACTGTGGGTTTTTTGAGTCAGTATAAAAACTCTGGCATCAAGAACGCCTTGTGTAGTTTAAGGAGCCTTTGTTTCTGTCTTGGGCTTCTTGCCTAAAGTGAGGCTCAGGTGGGTTTGGACTCCCTGTTTTAAAATTTTGCTGAAAATGACTGCGGTCTGGTTTTATAGCTCATTAAAAATTTTTTTAAAAACTAAATTTGGTGTCTTTGCTATTAAGGGACAACTATAGACTGAAGCTCTTTTGGTTTAAGAAACATCGAGTGATAGCATGTATTCAGTCTTATTATCTGTGTTCAAATCTCTTAAGCAGTTCGTGCAACTTTTGGTTAATCCAGATGAATCTAGTTGAAAAAAGTGGCCTGTCATCACCCAAGAAACAAACGTTTTAATAGGATCAATCAGTGACCACTATAGTTATAAATTCTGAAGCCTGAAGTTAAGCTGACGAGTCTTCCCTTTCCCCGCCACCTGCTCCTTTCCCATTTTCTTTCAATTGAAAGTTAACATTAATTTCAGGTGTATGACATAATGATTCGATATTTGTATATATTGCAAAATTATTACAATAAGTCAACATCCATCATCACAGTTACAAATTTTTTTCTTTTGATAAGCCCTTTTAAGATCTACTCTCAGCAGCTTTCAAATACACTATACAGTATTATTAAGTGTAGTCACCATCCTGTATGTTACGTACGTCCCTATGACTTATTTATTTTATAGTTCAAAGTTTGTTCTTTTTAACCCTTTATTTGTCGTGCCCTCCCCCTGCCCAACTCCTGCCTCTGGCAACCACCGATCTGTTCCCTGTATCCTTGAGTTTTCTTGCTTTATTTTTTAGATTCCACATATAAGTGAGTTCACAGGGTATTTCTTTCTCTGACATATTTCACATAGCATAATGCCCTCAAGGTTCATGCATGTTGTCACAAATGGCAAAATTTCATTCTTTTTTATGGCTGAATAATATTCTGTGTTTGTGTATGTACACCACGTTTTGTTTATCCATTCATCAATTGATAGATACTTAAGTTGCTTTTATAGCTTGGCTATTGTAAATAAAGTTGCAATGAACATGGGGGTGCATATGTCTTTGAGTTTGCATTTTCATTTTCTTCAGATAAATCCCCAGAAATGGAATTGCTAGGTCGTGTGATAGTTGTTTTAAGTTTTTTTGAGGACCCTCCATACTCTTTTCTATAGTGTCTGCACCAGTTTATATTCACACTGACGGTGCGTAAGATTTCCCTTTTCTCCTGGCCAACACTTGGTCTTTGTTTTCTTTTTTGATACAGCCATTCTGACAGCTGTGAAGTGATAGCTCATTGTGGTTTTGATTTGCATTTCCCTGATGATTAGTGATGTTGAGCATATTTTCCCTTATTAGTCTCTTGTGATCCTTTGTATTTCAGTGGTATCAGTTGTAATATCTCCTCTTTCATTTCAGATTTTTGAGACCTTTTTTTTGGTGAGTCTAGCTAAAGGTTTGCCAACTTTCTTTTCAAAAAAACAGCTCTTAGTTTCACTGATTTTTTTAAATTGTCTTTTTAATCTCTGGTTTAGAAACAACTGATTTTTGAACTGCCTTCTATGCTTTGGAAAGAATATTTTGTGAAGTCAACACACGGCGATATTAATAACAGTGTTAATGTGCGTGTTCCCTCTAAGACCATAAATTTCTCTGTTACAAGATCATTTAACTGGTACTTAGTAGAGCTTACTATGATGGATCTCTTCAGCTAATAAATCGTGTCATGTTAAACTCATTTTAATCCCCACTTTTCAACTAATAGAGTTATAATTCAAGCTGCTCAATTCAGCTGTGTTTTGAAGAGTAGGGAAGGGCGGGATTAAAAAATCCATATATTATTCTTACTCCTTTTCAACTTTCCCATTTGGTGGTAAACTTACTTTCAAAACTTCTATTGGAATTGGTCCCAGTCTCAGGTCTTGACACATAGGATATGAAAGATTCCCAAGTTAAGAAATGCCCGAAGTATTCTCACTCCTAGCTGCAGTCCTTTGCAGGCAAGCTTAGGTCTAAAATTCAGCTCTAAATTCCAGTTTCAGAGTTAACATGGCATTCTACAAATCTATTTCAATATTAGGGTGGAAACATCAATACTTCTGCTACTTTGTCTGAAGAGGCAGAAACTAATAATAATGGTTCCCAAACTTGTCCCCATTAGAATCACCTGTCAAAATTCCAAAACTGATGTCACATCTCAGACCAGTCAATCACAATCTCTGGGGGAAGTGTCACAGGCATTTGTAATTTTTAAAGCTTTCCAGGTGATCCCAATGTGAAGGAAATAATTGGAAAACACTGATTAATGGCACCCACAGAATTTGTTTTAATTTATTTGGGTCTATTGTCTGAGTTCAATCCAGGTGTTGAATCTATCATTCTATCGTACTTGAAAGATAGATTCTTTAATAATGAAAATATCTGTTTTGTGGTCAGATTACAGGAACAAGTGAGGCCAGCGGGATCTCTGCAGTTACTTTATCTCAATGAATGTGAATTACAACAGAAAGTAAAATTTCTTTTTATGAAAGCCAGAAAAAGTCAAGCGATTCATCAGGTTCTTCTCAAAACCATCTAATCATTATACAAGCAAAATACATGAGACTACTTTACAACAGAAGAAATTATTAATGTGTATTTTAATGCTTTGTGATTAATTCCTGGTTTTGATCAGATTATATTTCTGTAATATAGGTCCCAAAACAATGACAAATAATGTAAATCAGAAAGTAATTTTTGTCTAAATTTGATTTAATTATTAGTTAATTATGAGTTAATAAAGTTAACTCAAATAAAATTAAGTATTAATTACCTAATTCTTTGTAATTAGGTAATTAAAACTCTTATTTAATGCTCTTAAGTAGTCCTATTATAGAAAAAAATGATGTAGTTACTGAACCTTTTGGTATATTTATGTACATTACAAATAATAGACATCCATTAAGGGGAAAGAGCACAGGAGTTTGTTGATTCATTCAACAAGGCCTTAATAAGTACTGTGGGTTAAGCCCTGAACTGGGTGCTGTGGGTAGAAAGATGAGCAGGATCCTTGTACTCATGAAGTCTACAGTTTAATGAGGAAGAAATCCACTTTAATAAATAAATATAAAAACAGTTTATTAGCATTGTCATAAGAGCTATGCAAAAGAACTTAAGAGAGAACATGAAACATCTGACTTGGCCTGTGATAAATGGTGGGTCAAGGAAGGCTTCCCTGAGAAGGAAGCTGGGACTTCATGAGACAAAATTGGTATTACAAGAAAGTGGGGGTGACTCCAGTGAACGGTTTTCATTTTTGCGTGTTTGTTTCTGTCATCCAAGTTTGAAATTCAGTAAAAATGAGTTTTCTCAAAGGAGTGTCTGCAAACGTACAAAGTTAACTCTAACACCTAAAAAAAAACCCCCCCAAAATTAGCATTTTTTATCACCATTGACAAAAAGTGGTCTTTGGGACCATAAGCATCCAGCTCTCAGTCATCACTCTGCCACTTCCTAGCTGTGCGACGTTAAGGACATCAGTTTACCTCTCAGCATCTCCTTGTCTCATTGCCTTGTTGATATAGTGAACATGTATATACAGCTGCTAGGGTTGCTGAATGAATCACATGAAATGATATAATACCCAAGTTTAAGTACTGGTATATGAGTGCTCAACCAATAGCTCCTTTCTTTCCACTTGGTTATTCTGTTCAAAGTAATTTTGATTAAAGAACATGTAGCAGTGGGTTCCAAAATTAGATGTACAATATCAATCAATGGAAGAGCTTTAAAAAATGCATAGATGTAATCCCAAGAGATTTTGATTCAGTAGCTCTTGTAAGGGGCCCAGTTATCTGTAGTTTTAAAAATATCTCAGGTGTTTCAGATGGTGAGCTGAGTTTAGAAACCACTTACCTAAGAAAGCTATAAAATGATCATCCCTTTTGAAATGTAATCAGGAGCATATATAGGGCTAAAATTCAATACCTTGGCTTCTAATTGAATCTAAACTGGCTTGGAAAAATCCCTTTCTGATGGCACAAGACACAGCACCATCATGATGTAATTATAGCATCCTGAATTAACAAGTGGGCTGAAATAGTTTTCATACAAGGACACACTGAAAACTCTTCCACATTGGAGTCAATGCACAGTTGTAGAAGAACAACCACTTATTACTCTCGTACTTGTGTCAGGCACTATCCTAAGACATAAAGCTATGCAAAAATTCAACCCTGACTCCAAGTTCTACCTCAAAGCTGTGAGTTCATCAATTTTGTGCTCTAAGAAAAACAATCACTTAAGAAACACTGAACTTAGGTATTTGTGTGTGAGCGCGTGGGCACACATGTGAGCTATTTTTAGCTCTTTAGGATGAATCCATGATATAATTATACCAGATTTTTTCTTCTTCTGGAAGTTGAAACCACTGAGCCCTCATCTGTTAATAAATAACTACATTTATGGTTATCATTTGCTGTCACCACACAAGGTATAATTTGAAGGATGGACTTAAAGGAAAAGCAACTGTAAACAGAATGCAAGAACAACATTTGTGAAATAGTACACATTGTGTGTAGGTAATTTGAAACTGGACTTAAATGCAAGGATTTTACCATAATGTAGTTATATTACTGTGTAGAAAGCATTCTCTTAGATGGGAGAAATAGCATAAAAATCTAACAGTGACTAAACTTTTCTGGTAATTCATTAAACTATTTCTCTAATCAAGAAAGATTATAATTTTTAACTTTAAAGCAGTTTTACAGTTTTATTAGTTTAACCTTTGACTCCTTTTTTCTTTCATTTAAACACACAAGAAAGACCATATAGGTTATTACATTCAAATATATCTTTAAATAGAATTTCAAAAAAGTTTTTCAATTCAGAAACTTGAGGTACTGCATGTTCCAAGTCACCAGATAAATCTTTAGCCTATTTTAAATATACTATTAAATAACTTAAGGGATACAGAAACTTCAGATGGTTGAATACCCAGCCCTATTGGTAGTGGTTAAGAGCCTAAAGTTTGGAGCAGACTTTCTGATTTCAAATTCTGACTGTAACTTAGTAGCTTCATGACCTCAGGTCAACACCTTAAGCTTTCTTAATTTCTGTTTCCTCATCTTTAAAGTAGGAGTAATAAACATACTTCCCTCATAGAGGTACTGTGAGAATGAAATAAATATATGTGGGACACTTAAATTAGTCTTTGGAACCTGAAAGATGCTCTCAAAAGTTGCTATCATGATCATTTCCTGCCATTTGTATTGCTTAGTTGGGAGAGGTTTTATTTGTACAGTCCCCAGTTATGAAAAAGTAAAAATATTAATTGAATTCCTACTGCTGGTCAAGCACAACGGTGCATGCTTTCACATTCTCATATAACTGGTAACAATATGGATTCCTTTGCACCCCACAATTTCGTGCACTTATCGTTTATCAGACCAATGACAGAATGGTAGCGTTTTGGAGAACAAAAGGAAGGAAGGAGAAAGGTAGAACTGCGTATTAAAGTAAAACAAAACCCCCTAAATCTCAGTGGCATATCACAAAGTTTATTTCTTGTTCATGCAAGTGGAAGATGGGGGCAGGGGAATTTGCTCCTGCTACTGTTTAGAAATGCAGGCCGAGAGTGGCTCTTCCACTGAATTGCAAGGCTGACATTATCTCCCCAGAGATCCGCAGATGGAGGAGAAGTTAGTGCAGTGTCTCCAGGCAAACATCCCCTTGGCCAAGGTCAGTCACGTGGCTGCAAAGAAGGCTGGGAAACGTGCTTAGGAGGAAAGGAAAACTGGTTTGGTGAATAGATTACAGTTTCAGACACAAGGTCTGAAAGGAAAGGTCTGGGAGGATGCAGCTGCAAAATAAATGTTAGGTAATCAGAATGGAAAATACAAATAAGACATTGAGAGTCTTATGGAAAGAGTAAGGGAATAGATGAGAAGGGATGGATGAAAACTATGGAGATAGGAATAGGGCTTCTTAAAGGGACAGAGATGATGTAAGGGACAGAGATGATGTGAGCGACAAGGAGAAAGTTGCTGAATGAAGTGTTAATATAAGAAAACCATTGGCCAGTTTCTGAATTTTGCCAAAAAGTGACTCATCCTTAGAAAAGTGGAAGTTCTGGCTTTTTTATTTGTTTTAAACGTGTTCTGCAATATGATGACTGTCAGACATAGCACTTAGTCCCACTTGATCAAAAAGATAATCAAGACTGGTAATAAAACAGTGAAATGTGCAGAGATCCCTGAATAAAGAATTTCCATCTTCTTTGTTGTCTCTAGCTTTCTGTTTAGGATAGTTATAAAATCCAGTCCCCCTGCCTGTAAGATTAAAAGCCAAGCTGTCTGAGAGGACAACTAAATTGTCAGGAAGAGTAAGGTGAGATTTTTCTTACCAATAAAGATGTCTAAAGTATGTCTCAAATATATCGTCTTCAGCTCCACTTTCACCTAATATGGTAACTGTTGCTGAAAATGAAGAGTTTTTACCTTTCTTCTTTCCTTTATAACAAATTTAAAAAAAATCAGAAAAGTCATGCTTCTCCCAGGTACCCCACACTCTAACCACAGTGGATCATTGCACTTTTTAAAAAATACAGTATGTATTTTTATTTTTTTAGCTTTGTAATTTGGCTCACATTGTTTCCTCTGCCTCCAATACCCTTTCTTTTCTTTGTGAGCTCCTTCTCATTCTTTAAAACTATATGTGGTAGATGTGACACGGGGCGCCTGTTCCTACACACTCCTCATAGAGCTACCAAAGTTCCTTCCTATGAAAGGTGGACTGGACATAGTCAGCCGTGTTTGTATTGTAGGATCTGGGTAACCAAGCTAGCCAAGTGCGCCTGAAGTACACACCTGAACAAAGCTGCGCTCATCAAAACACTTGCTGAGGAATCTGGAGTAGTCGCTGAGAGGCTAAGAAGTTTGCTGAGCAGAGCTGAACATGAAGGTCACTTTTACTGGGGACAGAATATATGCCACTTTGTCAAGCCTTAGGTGTGTGAAAATTACAGTACAGCAGAAATCATTAGCAAGCTATGAAGCCAGTCTTCAGAATGGTTTCCATACTGATTTTCATAAGAGGTAGCATTCCAATCCATGTATCCCTTTTTACTTTCTCTAGTTTAAATGATTTCTCTTCCTTGAAATAAAAGGGCCTTGAAAAGAAGACAGTTCAAATACCATTGCTTCCCTGAAGCTTTAACAGAGCACCTACAGACCGATTTAATTACTTTTAATCTGTTGTTAGGTATTCGTATATATGATACAATATCTTATCATTAATTGTTTTTTCAATAGTGAAGACCTAAAATTGAGTGCTTACTATAAACTATACATGATGCTAAGTGTTATTATAATGTATGCATTATTCTCACATCAGCACTCTAAAGTTGGCATTCACTCCATATTATTAATGAGGTTCTATCCTTTGCCCAACATCATTAGTGGAAGCAGAGGGAGCCATGATTCCATCCCAAGTCTATCTGATTCCAGGTGCTATGTCTCAAACCACTATATGAAACCAACCCTCAGCACTAATAGTTGTTTGTCATCTCTTGCTAAATGGTGAGTTCCTTGAAGTTAGCATATTATGTATGTTGTTTCAGATGTTAGGATAGTACCTATTGAATACCAAAGGCTCAATACACGTTAATTGAATTAAAATTCTCTAGCATTATCCAGATTGTAGTCTCGATTATTTATTTTTTAAATTTGTTTATTTTATTTTTTAAATTTATTTTTGGTTGTGTTGGGTCTTCGTTGCTGCGCGTGGGCTTTCTCTAGTTGCAGCAAGCGGGGGCTACCGTTCCTTGCAGTGTGTGGGCTTCTCATTGTGGTGGCCTCTCCTGCTGTGGAGCATGGGCTCTAGGTGTGTGGACTTCAGTAGTTGTGGCACGTGGGCTCAGCAGTTGTGGCTCACGGGCTCTAGAGCGCAGACTCAGTAGTTGTGGCACAGGGTCCCATTTGCTCCGTGGCATGTGGGATCCTCCCGGACCAAGGCTTGAACCCGTGCCCCCTGCATTGGCAGGCAGACTCCTAACCACTGCGCCACCAGGGAAGTCCATAGTCTCTGATTATTGATTTGACTGTTTGTAAGCAGTTAACAGTAGGACAAACATAAAGGCCCACATATATACACACATTTGTACAGACATCAGATACGTAAATTATTGAGATTCTTTATTTTCTGTTTCTTCAGTGTGGAGACAAATAATGTATTTATTTTATATTTTTGGTACTGTACTCAGTAGTAATTTAGAAAGTATGAAAATTGTAATATAGAACTCAATGGAACACATCTTACACACCTAATGGTAGCTTCATCCATTTCTCTTCCAGACTATAAAAAAAAAGGCAGTAACATGATAGACGCTGCAGTCAGTGAAGGAAAGTGAAGGAAATTTTAATGATTTTACCTGAAATTTCCATAAGTGGCAATGAGTGGTAATTTTGCCATGCAGTAGAAATACTGAAATTGATACAATTTCTAACTGTATAATTATGTTACTAATTCCATGATTGAATTAATGCAATTTGATTTACCAGGGGAAAGTCCATAAAGTGTTCTGATCTGCTGAAATATGAACAGTCATATTTAGGCTGCATGTCTGTATTTTTCTTTTAAACAGTATATTCCCATCTTCATTCCTATCAGTAGATTTCAGGTTAAACAAAATTTGAAATATTTAACTCCTAGCAAAACAAGAAAAAAGGGATGGGGAAATGACTTGTTTGTAATTTTATTTAATAATTACTTTAAAATCAAAGGAATTAGAACAAGTCTACCTTTTTTTTTAACATCTTTATTGAAGTATAATTGCTTTACAATAGTGTGTTAGTTTCTGCTATATAACAAAGTGAATCAGCTATACATATACATACATCTCCGTATCTCCTCCCTCTTGCATCTCCCTCCCACCCTCCCTATCCCACTCCTCTAGGTGGATACAAAGCACCGAGCTGATCTCCCTGTGCTATGCAGCTGCTTCCCACTAGTTATCTATTTTACATTTGGTAGTGTACATATATGTTCATGCCACTCTCACTTTGTCACAGCTTACCCTTCCCCCTCCCTATGTCCTCAAGTCCATTCTCTGTGTCTGTGTCTTTATTCCTTTCCTGCCCCTATGTTCTTCAGAACCACATTTTTTTTTAGATTCCATATATATATGTTAGCATACGGTATTTTTTTTTCTCTTTCTGACTTCACTCTGTATGACAGACTCTAGGTCCATCCACCTCACTACAAATAACTCAGTTTTGCTTCTTTTTATGGCTGAGTAATATTCCATTGTATATATGTGCCACATCTTCTTTATCCATTCATCCAATGATGGACACTTAGGTTGCTTCCATGTCCTGGCTATTGTAAATAGAGCTGCAGTGAACATTGTGGTACATGACTTTTTTCAATTATGGTTTTCTCAGGGTATATGCCTAGTAGTGGGATTGCTGGGTCGTATGGTAGTTCTATTTTTGTTTTTTGAGGAACCTCCATACTGTTCTCCATAGTGGCTGTATCAATTTACATTCCCACCAACAGTGCAAGAGGGTTCCCTTTTCTCCACACCCTCTCCAGGCTTTATTGTTTGTAGATTTTTTGATGATGGCCATTCTGACCAGTGTGAGGTGATATCTTATTGTAGTTTTGATGTGCATTTCTCTAATGATTAGTGACGTTGAGCATCCTTTCATGTGTCTGTTGGCAATCTGTGCGTCTTCTTTGGAGAAATGTCTGTTTAGGTCTTCTGCCCATTTTTGGATCGGGTTGTTTGCTTTTTGATATTGAGTTGCTTGTATATTTTGGAGATTAATCCTAACAAGTCTACCTTTAACTGAATGCCACAGATTAATATTTACTGTAAAACTGATAGGATAAACCTCTTCCCTCTTCCTCCTTTGACACAATTTAGCAAGAGTTTAATCATCACTAGATCAGTGATAAACAGACATCTTGTCATTTTGCCCATGCCACCCCTTATGAGTAGCTACAGCAAGCATGCTTTTTAAATTTGGATTTTCCTACAAAAATGAGTCATCATCTTATCCGCCAACTATATCAGCACATGAACACACACACAGAATCTATACTGATGGCACAATATTTCTTATAACAAAAACACTGGCAACAATTTAAATGTCTCTCGATAATGACTCTTTAAATTATAGTATAGCCATTCCAACATACTACACTCTTTAAGGCAACCATTAAAAGGAATGAGATACCTCTCTATGTATTACACAGAATAATCTGCAAGGATGTAAAATAAAAAGTGCAAGGTACAGGGTAGTGTATAGAGTATGCTACCATTTGATAAAATGCTTTGTGAATGCATTCCCAAGTTCATGTATTTTCCATTCAAATAAATTGTTTAAAAGTGAAATAATATTCAAGTGTCAGCAGCCACTATCTAAAATGTTTGAGGTTCCTTCAATGATCCTCTTTTGATTTTTGTATTGTACCTGACTTCCATCTTCCAGCCTCCATTACTAGCTAATAAAGTAACTACAGGGTTTTTTTATATTCTTTTTTCACCTTTATAAATGTGCAGAATTTCTTTTTGATATCCCTTTCTAAGTCTTCAGCTGGATAGGAAGAAGAGGCATCTCTTCTTGGTTGGTTTGTCATTCTCCCATCCGCGTCATGCAATGGGTTGCAAGGAGGGCTACAACCAGGGCTGATGTGCTAACATGTGCAGAGATGGAGCATCTCTGGTCACGGCCAGTTCCGGCATAAATGAAGGAATCCCATAGCCAAGGCCCTTTAAATGATTCTTCCTCTCCCCTCTTGAAACAGAGGCCCTTCTTTCTTCTTTTCGAAAAAAGGGTTTCCTGTTTCCTCTCCTCTGTTGTGCTTTATTGGAGATGGCAGGCCTTAGAACTGGCCTTCCTGGCACATCAGCAAACTAGCACATGTAGAAAAAGACAGTTTCTCCAGGGTGAGGAAGCTGAAACTTCCAAACAAAAGGAATGTAACAGCAGACATCCTGCCAGTTCCCTTCTCAGGGAAGAACCAACCAACCCTTGTGTCCTGTTGGCAAAACTCCTTGAAATTGAACCACTTCCGGGAATACAAAAACAACAAACATTCTAGGACATCTGTGTTATTTAAGGAAACTTTTTAGACAATTTATCAGTCACTGTCCTCTGGAGTCCCTTAAACCCAGCATTTTGTGGTTTTGATGGAGATGTTTGAATATTACAGAATAAGTGTAAACTGGGACGGTTGCTCTCTCCTTCCCCAATATCAGATTTGTCAGTATCAAAGTTGGCAAATGAAAACACAAAGCCAGTTTAGACTTCATTTCTATGAGTTTTCTTTTAAACAATATACCCCTGTCCTCTTCCAATGAACAGATTTCTGGTTGAGCAAAAACTGAAATGTTCAGTTCATGTAGCAAGAGAAGCAAAGAACAAAATGAGAGAGGATTTGTGATTTTTAGGTAATAATTATTTAAAAATCAAAGTAATTGGAACCAAGTCTTCCTGGCATGAAGTAGTATTTAAGGTACTTCAAGTTGACTAATTTGGTACAAAATCTGCATGTATTTGTCAACTGTATTTACACACACACAAACACACACCACACACATAACAGCCCTCTAAGATCACACTGCCAAAATTTATTTATACTTGTAATATTTCATGGTATTAAAAGTTAAATTTTATTTCAAGGACTATCACAGCCTAGAGATAAATATAATCTAAGCACTGAGAGAGTACATTTTGGAAAATAAGCTACTATTTTCATGATAAATCTTACATACCTATCACTTGTCATTCCAAAAGCTCCTTACATTCTAGATTCCAGAACTAAAAGGGGAAAGAAAGGGTTTTGCATTTAAGAAGTATAAGCTGAAAGTATTTATTTCAATTCAATATGGAATAGGCTGAAAGTATTTATTTCAATATAGAGTATTTATCAGAATCAAGATAACAATGTATACAAACATTTACATAACAAGAGGAACAATAGACAATGCAGCACGTTTAGAAAAATAATTAAAAGTTTTGTTGCATTTACAGGTAAGTGCCACACTGAAAATTTACAACACAGTAATTTACTGCAATCAATGACAGGGGAGTTCCACAAAGAAACAAAGCTCTTACACTCCAGATTTTCGGAAGGTATTATTGGAATGCTTAACTGTAACCACAGAATTTGTACATCCTTAAGGATTGAGCTCACAAAAGTCACAAACAGTTTTCATAGCATATATTATGTAAATGGAGTCCACTGTGTTCAGACAGCTGGCTTAGTGTCTCTGACAGGTGTGAAGCCTAGAAGAATTACTGGCTTGATGGTGATCTTTCTGTATCCGGCAAGACAGACCTTCTCCACAGTAACAACGCTGGAATATCTCCAGCCCGTGAGAGCCTTTTCTCCTGTGCTTGGTGCACACTTGACCTTCTTTGAGAACAGGTTTACAGATCTTGGACCAGAAATGTCTAGCACAACACAACCCTGTAGCACAGTCTGATGATCGAAGACAGACAGAACCTTCTTGTCCTAGGAAGACAATAGGAAAAGTACATGGTCACTGCTAAGCCTGTGTTATTCCATTAAGGTGATCTGAAAGACACTACTGATGTGCTAACAAGAAAGGATGAGTCTTTAGATACGTTAACCTACCTTTGGTATGATACATTTTTGAAGACAGTGTAGTTCTTCTGGAGTACCCATCCAAGGTGCTGTGATCATTACCAAAGCTTTCAATAATGGTTTCCTCAATTTCTCCTCGATTGAAATGATTGTGATCAGAAGGCATACATATTCCTAAGGAAACAGGAGATAGTGATTAACTCCTGAGCTGTAATTTGTTACTGCTAATAGCTGTGACCGTGGCAGTCTTGTTATGCCTGCACCAATTTGAGATACCTCACTGTAGTGAGGTTAATTTAAACACGAGCCAAACTTCCGTCCAAGTGTTAAAGCAAAACTCCCCAGATGGACAGAAGCATCAGTCTGTAGACTGTGCACTCACATGTAACATCCCCAATCTAGCCACTTAAAATACTTTCCCACCAACTGCGGTAGTGGCAGTGAAATTTCTGCCCATTTTAATATCACCCTTGGGGTAAGAAAAATAAAATCAGTCACTTAAAAAATTGTTTTTAAAAATAACTTCTCTGCCCTTGGTGCTATATAGGTACTGCCAGACTAAGTTAAGCAAATGCAATGCCTGCTGCCTGGAAGATTACACTCTTTACCACCAGTTACTTTACTGTATAATTTCTATATTACAGAGATTTAGTTAGTTCACCCAGAGTATTACTGGGTCCTAAGGAGGATCACCACCCTTAAGTTTATTTCTGGAGACTTCTTTGGCTGAGTCTACCTCTTGGAGACATTAAACTTTTGTGGATCTGTGGTTGGGGGGAGGAGTACTTATTTTAAGGTAGCAGGAGGTAGAGGCAGAGAAGGATGGAGAAGCCTGGATGTGAGGGCATCAAGATCTTTAAGAACGGCCAGCACAGATAAATCACTCTGTCTTCTGATTGACAACAGTTTGAACAGGGATCTTGAGGGAGAGGCTAGTCTGGCAGAGCTGTGAGAGGCACCATAAGAAAAATGGAAAAGGCAACTAAACGCCCAGTCTGGTTTCCTTGGTCTCTGTATAATTCCACCTCTCTCCCCATCTTCTTTCTCAAATGGTATCAAGGCTCTCTCTAGACACATTTTTATGGAAGGGCCCACTCTGAGGTAAGACGTCGTGTTAAGTAATCGAGGGGGCACAAAGGGAGATAAGGAGCTCCAATATCTCTGTACTTCTCTTTGCTCCCTGGTTAAACACTAACCTGAACATTTCAGGGGAACCTCGCACGCTGAACTCCCATTTGCAGGTGATGCCACAGCGTTCTGAAAGCTGAGAGCATTGTCTCACAACTGTAGGCGCACAAGCGCGGGATGGTTTGAGTCCGAAAGGAAGCTACCCGACTCACCATTTTTGCAGTAATTCCCAGGGCAGCACATAGCGTGACGCATGCAGCGTTTGCGGCGCTTCCTGCAGGAGAGGCAGATTTGCGCGCCTGCACCCGCTCCGCGGGTGGAACTCGCGCAGTACTCATCGGTGCTGCACTTCTCGTCCTCGGCGCACGGGTACGGCTGCGGGAAGGGGGCCAGGAGAGGGTGAGGCACCTGGGCAGCCAGGTACCACACTCCTGGACTCATCATAGTCCCTTTCTGTCCACCTCTCCAAAAGCTGCTGCTGCCCACTGCTCCCAAAGGCAGAGTTTCCAAATGCGCCTTGAACTGCACACAGCACGTTCTACGCCCTCCTCCCCCAATAAGACCTCTTCAGGGTCACAGCGTCCCCAGGTCCCCAAGACCCTTCTCACCTGGTAGTTGTCAATGGTCTGGTACTTGTTGCCGCCCTCGAACAGAATTCCCGGAGCAGCGCTGACTGCGAAGCCTGGGTGCCCGGCAGCGTCGCCCAGCGGTGGGGGCAGGTTCTTGATGGCGTTGGAATTGAGGAGAACCGAGTTCAAGGTGGCACTGACTCTGAACAGAGGGTGACCGCAAAGAGCCGCAGCTACTAGGGTAACCAACACCCGGGCAGCACCCGCTGTGCCCAGAGCCGTCATCTCAGAAGGACTCAAGGGAGACAAAGAGAAAGGAGGAATGTCGCTTTGCAAGCCTGGATCCCACGAAGCTGTGCTGGCGCAGCTGCAGAGCCAGGGTTCCGAGAGCCTCCACCGGTCCCAGAGTCCTGACTGCGGGGCTCTGCTCCGCCACCGCCACCGCGGCTGCCTTTATACTGTGGGCTGTGAGCATTCCGGCCCCTCGGGCGGGGGGGGGGAGACAACAAAGCCGGGTTGGGATTTCAAAGCGTTGGGAGGGGCTGGAAGGGGGTGTGTTTGTGTACATGAAGGGGAGCCTTTGACACTCTTCACCCCGCCCCTCCCTTGCGCAGTCGTTCCCCTGCCCAGCTCACCTTCGGGGTGATGGTAATCAGTGAGCATTAGAGGAGACAACTTTAATAAATGCGGGAAGTGGGAGGAACTCGGGTGCCCTTGCCTTGCATTAGGGGTAGGGGTAGGGGCATGGGATCTCAAATACTTTTCAGTCAGGCATTGTGATATTCTCTGCAAAACCACTTTTCTCCTTTCTTCTTTACGCCAGTACTATTTTTTGTTGTACACACAAATAATATTCAGTATTAAATACAACCAGATCAGTAATTCAAAGTCTCCAAAACGTCTCAGCGAGAGGGCCAGGTGGCCCTTGCAAGTTGCTGATTAACCCTTTAGAGTCACGGTTTGCAGATTTGGGGTGAGATCCTCGGTTTTAAGTTCGTTCAATACCACCCCCCTTCTTCCCCTCCCCCCGCCCCCACGAGAAAAATGTGCAAAGAGAAGGACATTTGCACATCAAACGAGGGTAAGAAGGAAGAACTAATTCTCTTTTGATGGGAAGTTTAGAGAGGGAGGCGAGAGACTGGTGTTTGGACATTAGATCAGGGGTGGAGGGAAGAGGGAAATGACTATCCGATAATCAAGCTATTTAATGTTCTTTGAATCTGAGCAGTCGCGTCAGTAGATGAACTTGATTAGGCAGACGCGCAAGATCAAAGTGGCAGGAGCGAAAGCGGACAGGGTCCAACGGCTGGGTCAGTGGTCCTTCCCTGATTCCCCCTTCTCAGCGGTGGGTTAACGCAAGGAGATAAGAAACCCTTGAGGCTTAGCGCCTTCCTCATTAGTATTTCATATTGCAAAGCTTCTGAACGCCTGTGTTTGATCCCAACTCAGTTCCTGGAATCAGGGAATACCCGCTCTAGGGAGATAAGAGACTAGCTTCTGGAAAGGGGAAGCTGAAAGTGAATTTGTCGTCATGTAAGTCAGTGTATAAAAATAATAAAGTAAGGCTAGTGTGTAAGAATGCCGTCCTGCTCATGCATTGCAAATAATTGATTCAACAAAAACATATTGGAAGCCTAGTGCCCTGGCAATGGGCTATCCTTCACGTTGTTGCCCTCTGGGGGGGGGGGGTGCGCGCGGGGGTGCATTGAATACAAATATTCTAACTAAAGTAGTAATACAGATAAGAAATGTACACAGTTCTTTTTAAAGCAGGTTGATGTTATAAGTATCAGAAGATGGATAACTGCTACGTGAATTTAGAAAAAGAGATGATTGAATAATCATTGTTGAATGAAAAAGCCTAGGGTGTATTTATGTTGTGCTCCTCTAACCTCCAGGGTATTTATAATCACTCTACATACCGACCTACTATATTGATTACTGGGACCGCCACCAAGTGTAGCCAGTGGTTGTCTTGCAGTGGTATAATAATCCTAAAGTTAAGAGAGGAAGGGGTAGTTTTAAAAACAAATTTGTAATCCTCTGTGTTCTAATTTCTTGGGTTTCAAAGGTCATATTAAGAATATCTTCTAAACAATTATTTAATAATGCCTCTACTTGCACTGGTGCCCCTCTGCTATCCTATCCTAAATTCTATCTATCCTGTGAAATTTCCTCTGGTTTACTGATAATTCCTCCTTAAAATTCTAACATGGATTAACTCGCACATATTTCTTTAGATTTTGTTAAGAACATGTACAGTAACTTAGACTTGGCTACTACTCTAAAAATTTTTAGAACAAATTGAAATTCGGAAACAAAGGGGAGGTTGTTTATATTGGCTTTTTAAAAATGAGCCTAAGAAATGAACAAGCCAATACACCTTTTGTTGAGAATCAGCAATGAACCAGGTCTCCCCTGGGCAGATATGCCATGACCCTCAGCCAGCATGAAGTTTATATAGATGGAGAGGTATTGTAGGGTAAAAAGGTGAAGGCATAGGGGATTTTAGGTGCCATATTATCACCTGCAGAATATTGATAACAATGTCAGTAATCAATGTGTTGAGTACCTTCTTAAATTCTTACAATGTTGAAATGTGGAGAAAGAATCCCATGCCCTTGGGAGGGGTTAAACTATTTCTTCCTACTCCCATTCTCCTATTTAAATATACAATATGCTTTGCCACACTGAAAGCCAATTTCTTTTCCTCTTTTTGGAAGGGATGGTAAATGTTAAAACATTTAACGAATTTTGTCCATTAAGAACTTGAATTCACAAATGAAACCGTTGTCTAGAGGCCAAAAAAAAAATGCAACAGTTTAATCAGTAAAAGGAAAACTTCAACAAAAAGGCATGTTGCATAAATTCAGTCTTGATCCCTGAACATGTACATCTGTTATGGTCTAATATTAAGCTTAGACAGTCTGCTGTGTTGAGTTAGGGAAGCTAAGCCAAGATCAGGGTTTCATGAGCGGATCCTTCCCCGCTTCCCACGTTCCTCCTGAAGTCATGATTTGAAAGCTAATAATAGTGAATTGGTCAATATCTGAGTTCCTACTATGAGCTAAGCACTGTACGTGGTGTATGTGGTGCTGTGTGAGAAAAGATGAGTACTCAGGTTATCTACCTACAAATAATTTAGAGGGGGGAGGGGAAGTAAGCTCTCAAAGTATACAGGAAAGAACTTATGTAGGAGGTCCTCAGAGAGAGCTGGGTCTGTAGCAGGCCAACCCTCTGTTGCAAATGGGAAAACTTAGTTTGTCGATGGAATCTCAATTTGAACATCCTTTTCATGATTGAGTTTGCACAGTGGCCACAAAAAAGCAGGATGAGTAAGGAGATAAAGTGAAGTTCATTGTTCCACCAGCATCCAGTTTAAATTCAGTGAGTGACCATTATATGCAGAATGCTACCCTACTCCCTTTGGGAATATACCCGCAAAATATTAACGGCAGCCTTTTTGTCCTCAGAAAGCTGTCTATAGTAGAGTAGTTGGGGAAACAAATATACCTACGTGGAATGGAGGAAGAGCTTTTCCAAAACAGATTATACTTTGGTACGTATTAGGTCATGGGGAAGATTATATTTGGGGACATGTTAGGTCTAGGAATTGTGACCAACAAACCTTGGGGAAGAGAGTGTTCTGATGACTCTGAGTCTCTCCCGGCAGATAGATGACAGAGGTGATAGAAGTTGGGGCAGGTGTATTTAGTTTATTAGGCCTAGCTTGTTTAGGGAAACCCTGCCTCTTATTTGATCTGGTTTAAATAGAACCATAATTAATGCAGTAAATTTAATACTGTGGATTAGATTTTAGAATAGGTGGAATGTTTACCAATGTGGAATTGAACCACATAACTCAAGAAGGGCATAACTTGAGCCTTCCTCACATTCTAAGTGCTGTATGTCTGGCATAGAATATTCATCAGCCTCTTCATCCATGAGGGAGACAGGAAAATACACTCCAAAAATCACCATGCTATTTGCAAACTGTTTTCCATCTTTGCTATTTCAGATTCTTACGTAACTGCTACATTTTTTTTGCTACATTTTTAATTCATTACCTTCCTCTCTTCCTTTCTTCTTCCTCCCTCTCTCTCTCCCTTCCCTCCTTCTTTGCTTCTTTCTCTTTGTTAAATCAAAGGAAGCAGATCTGTTGCCATTTAATTTTACTTCACTGGGAAACACTGAATAAATGTCGTTCCTTATGGTGAGTGTTGCCAACATTTTTGGAGTACTGATCTTGAATTTAGAGTAGGGATTCCTCATTCCTGAGTTTAGTTTAAAAAAAAAATTCTTATGACTTTCTCATTGGCCTTTAAAAGATTTGGGTCTTAATGCTTTTCTTGATGTTAAGAGAGCTTTTAGAGCAGGCCCAAGTTACGACTCCCGAGAGGATGGATTAGGTTTTTCTGCACTCCTCACTCAAAAAAGAAGGCGAGATTTGACAATGATTATGTTTATTTGGTCAGTGGAGATGGCCAGCCCTGATAAATCAGGCTCCATGGTAGCTCTCTACCCTAGCTCAGAAGATGTGTTTTACAGAAGCAGGACATTAAAAGTTCATCTGAGAATAGAGCTCAGAACCCAGAAACTTTCAACTAAAAATCAGAGAGGAACTTTTCTGATGTCCCGCACTCAGAAAGGTCCTGTGGTATGTAGTTACAAGGAGTACAAAACTGCCCTTTAACATTCCCTAAAGGATTTGACATTTCCAGCCATGAAGACAGACCAATGACAGCAGAAGGCAGGATGCAAGATCCTCTTAAAACAGTCTCCAGAGCTAGAAAAAAATCATTTCCTTCCATGTCACTGAGTTCCTCTTATTACCCCCTTTATAATGCAAGCACTTTGCAAGGGTCATGCCCAAGAAAAGTGTTGTGCCGTGGTTTCAGGATTCTGGGGCCGAAACACTGCGCACTGGGGACTGCTACTGTGACAGCCACCAGCTGGCTGGTAAATATGGGAACTTGGTCAAGCCACTTAACTCTCAGTGCCGGTGTTGGTCTTTCACTTTTAAAATGGCGTGGGGGGCTGGTTGGAGAGGTCCCTTCTGACTACAAAAGCATCTTTCTCCCTCCCCTACCCACCTTTCTCTCTCTCTCTCTCTCTAAGGACTGCCAGGGTATGGCCTTTTGTACTCTGATTAAATAGGCACATCCTGCAAGAGGCCTGTTCTTTCAGGCATCCTAAAGGTACAATTATAATCCCTGACATCAATACTATATTTTGATTTTTTTTTCATTTAAAAAAATTTTTGTTTATTTATTTTTGGCTGCACTGGGTCTTCATTGCTGCATACGGGCTTTCTCTAGTTGCGGCGAGCAGGGGCTACTCTTCCTTGCGGTGCGTGGCCTTCTCATTGTGGTGGCTTCTCTTGTTGCGGAGCATGGGCTCTAGGTACACAGGCTTCAGTAGTTGTGGCTCGTGGGCTCTAGAGTGCAGGCTCAGTAGTTGTGGCACACAGGCTTAGTTGCTCCGTGGCATGTGGGAATCTTCCCGGACCAGGGATCGAACCCATGTTCCCTGCATTGGCAGGCAGATTCTTAACCACTGTGACAACAGGGAAGCCCTGTATTTTGATTTTGAAGAAAGCATACAAGGTTTAAGTCTTTGGAAATAAGGTAAATTACTTGAACCAGGTGATATTTTTTAAAAGATATATATATAGAGAGAGAGAGATTTCTAGTTTACATCATACATTCTTTTGGAGGAAATTCAGCAAATACAGAAAGTTCAAAAACAAATAAATGCCACGTGCAAACTCACCACTCAAACGAAACCACTGTTTACTTTTAGTTTCTACACACACATGCACACAAACACAGGCACATATATGTGGATGGAAAGCAAGAGAGGGAGTAAGAAATATTTTTGATTCATAAAATTGATTGTAATGTTTTAGAGCTGAATTTTTTTGACAATCACTAAATCTGAGACTAGTGAATTGCAATGGGACCTTGAGGTGAAAAATAGAAAGCAGGACCTTGATAACACTTTCGTGTCCTGAGACCCGGTCTTAAAATCGCCAGGGAGGGGGCCAGGATATGGGCTAGAAACAGAACTATTAATTTCAGCGGGGAAGAGGAGCGAGGTATAAATTGTGCAAGCATTATTCATCACCCTTAAGTCCCAAAAATAAAAAATAATTTTCGGATGAGTTCAGGAGCAGAGAAGGTTGGAAGGAGGCAAGTTGGGGGAGCTACCAGTTGGGCAGATCCAGAAACCTCCAAACTCGTGCCGTGTGCCCCATACCCAGCCTCTAGCCCTGGATAATTTCCCAGCAGGCAGGCCCCGGGGTGTCCTGCACTTAACCAAGCCGCGAATTCCCATTGTTCACGTGCTCCCGGGAGGCTGCTCACGGTGGCTGCACTTTGGTGTCACAACCTGTCGCCAGCATACAGTAGTGTAAAATGAAGCTTGTTTAAAGACTCTCTTTGATGAGTGAAGATCAAACGGCCAGGGGACCCCCGGTCTTAATCAGACTTGAGCCAGGATGGCATTTTCACAAATAGTCCGTTTGCTCGGCTTTGAGCAGACTTTGTGCTCAGCACATTCATCCGGCTGCGGGGCGGGTAATCTCGGCTGAAGCCTCTTGCCTGGTCGCAAATCCATTCACACTACAGTGGCTGCTGTTGGTTTGCTGTGTCAGTTCATGGGCAAATAAATATAGGGCCCTTCTGACTTAATTAAAGTGGGGTGAGAGGAAAGGTGACTGAGAGGAAGATAAAAGCTTCGAGCGACATCAGGCTACCCTGTGTCTGACTGCAAGTGGGAGAAAGCCGCTCTTCCGCTGCCCCCTGGTGGAAGTTCCGTAGAAGTTCTTCATAGGGAGGATACAAATGATCTATTAATCACGCGATTTACTCTTGAGATTTATTCTCCAGGTTCAGTTATTTGCATATTGTATACCTTCTTCATGTTTCAGCATCTTCGAAGTTGAATAATATCTTGTACTTCTTAATATTCCACACAATTCCTTGTTCACAGAATAATTTAACTCTTCACAAATTAGAATTAAAATGACAACTGGGATCCAAGACATAGGTTCTTAATAAATGTTCATTTTTGTTCGATTGAAGTTGAAAGTCTCTATATTGCATTCCTAGATAAAAATGTCAAGGTATACAGATAGTTATAAATATTCTATTGTAGGTAATCCTAGGCCAAATAAATATTTTGTTTAACATCTTTACTGGAGTATAATTTCTTTAGTTTCCACAGTATAACAAAGTGAATCAGGTATACATATACATATATCCCCATATCTCCTCCCTCTTGCGTCTCCCTCCCACCCTCCGTATCCCACCCCTCTAGGTGGACACAAAGCACCGAGCTGATCTCCCTGTGCTATGTGGCTGTTTCCCACTAGCTATTTTACAAGGCCAAATAAATCTTAAGAAAGCTCATATATATATATATATATATATATAAAACTATTCAGTGAGAATAAAATTTTAAAAGAATATTAATTTTTCATATATTTGAATGAGAAAATAGTAACCATTTCAGAGTTCCATGTTCAAAAAGAAGATACAAACTTATAGGCTTATGTAAAATAAGTTATAATACACTAATATCAGTACTTTCATTTCTTTAAAGCCAACATGTTATACAAGTAGAAAAAGAACAGTAGAAAAATTAATAAAACACATGCTAGAAATGCACCTCCTACATAATATATGTAGCTGTTAAAATTATTATTGGTAGTTATTTATTGTTATTATTTAACAGTTAATTCTAAACTACTCCCCAATTTTTTCTTATAACTCATTTTCCTTAAACAGAAGTCCTGGCAGAAAAAAATGTTCTACTACTAGAATTTCTTTTAACGAGTAAAGGATTCTGGAAGATACGTGAGAAACACCATCTCTAAACATTCAATTCAAGAAATATTTTTGTGTACTAAATTCTTAGCTATGTTAGATGCTAAGCATAAAATTGTACACTATTATTTCAGTATTATAATCTAAAATATATTTACAAGAATGACTTTAAGGTAAGAAGCAAATTGACCTCAATCAACCTTTTCAAAATGTCATTGTTTAATTAGACCCTCTCCACAATTTTTGATTGGGCTATGTTTTCCACCAGTATCTTTATTTTCTTCTCACAATATTATTTTGATACAGCTGATTCTATTTACAACAAGAAAGGCACTCTTTAAAGTGAGCTCTAAGTTTAAAAACAAGTGAAAAGCATTTTGCAAATATCAACAGTTTTGTGAGTTCAGCTTAGGCACAAGTTTACTTAGAAGGTATGGAAGTGTCATGCAGAGAATCTAGTGCCTAATTAGCTTTCTATTAAAAGCATATCCCCCTATCACTTTCTGCTAATATCATTTACTACTATCATTTGCATTTGCTAATAATTTTAACAGGGGACTGTGGCTAGAGCTGTGAAGTCTAAAGCTAAAGCTGTATTTAGTTTACTTCGTTTTTAGAGTTGTTGATTTGCAGGCGCAGTCCTAAATTTATCTGGAAAATTACCTTGCTGTGGTTTTATTAATAGCTGAGATTAGAAAACAAGTAAGTTAATAGGTAAGTAAAAAATAAATGGAGCTTTTACCTGCAAGTGTATGAGAAATAGGAGAGCTTACCATTATGAAGTATTTCCATCACACTGATGCAACTGATGTAAATAACCTCAAGAACATAGATGAATAGTCGAAGTAAAACACTTAAGAAGTGATGAGTTTTGCATATTTACTACCTTGTTTTTAAAGATATAATTTATTTAATTGTAAATTTATGTACTTTAATTTTTAAAAATGGCAATCCCTGGGCATTTCATTAAATGAAAGTTAGTTTCACCAGACTCAAATTTACCACATGGTGTTTGTTCTCCAGGCAAACACAGCTTCAGTAACCCACTCACTTCTCATGGTTCCTTTCCCTTAGATTTTGTCTATTTATCTATTTCTTAATCTGTTGTCAACCTTTCAAGACTTTTAAGAAGAATAATATATATATATATACTTACTCAGTATTTACATTTCTTTTTTCAGTAGGAGGGTAGGTTTGAGTAACCCAATCTGCCATTTCCCCTGAAATGAAAGTTCTTTAACTTAAAAAAAATTATATAAATGCTATCAGACTGTTAATCATGCAATTTTTTCACTCAGCATTGTTTGTGAGATTCATCCATATTAAATTTAGTTAATACATTTCTTTTCACTTCAGTATGATATTCTATGGTCTGAATATACCAGATTTAATGGCCTATTATCCAGGTGATGAATATTTTTATTTTTAAATTTTTCACTATTTCCAAATCTTCTGTGGGCATCCTTACATATATCTCCTTGTGAACATTTGTGAAATTGTTCCTAGGAAATATAACAATGAGTAGAGGTACTGAGTTGTAAAATATAGACATTTTCAACTTTAAGTATTACAAAATTCTTCAAAGTTATAATAATTCACATTTGTACCAGGAACATGCAGGAATTTTGCATTGCTCCACATTTTGACCAACATTTTTTATTTTAAATTTGCAAATCAGCTGGATGGAAATGGCTTCATTTAATTTTTAAACTTACAGTTATTGATTATTAATGATGTAATACCCCTTAGGCTAAATAATGTTGATACACAAACCAGACAAGAACAGTTCAAGAAAGGGAAATTACAGGCTACTCTCTTGAAATCATAGACACAAAAATCTGAAATATAACATTGAAAATTAAAAATACCAGTGTTTTAAAATTATATGTCATGACAAAGTTGAATTAATGCCACAGAAGCACTGGTGCTTTAATATTAGAAATCCATCGCATCTTCTGACAAGTATATTGCAAAAACAGGTTAAGAAGAAAACCATGTGACCATTCCAAGACATGCTGAAAAGGAATTTGATGCAATTCAATAGCTGGTCATAATTTTTAAAAAGATTGACAAACTAAAAACTTTTTAACATAATGTATATGTATATAAAACCTATATCAAACATCTAATAAAATTTAAAATCTGGATAAAGGAAAGAATGCCAAATGTAATTTTATTTTATATTTATTTAGATCCTAGTCAGCCCATTACTTCAAGGAAAAAAATGATTGGAACTAAGAAGAATGAAATAAAACATTTTATTATTCAGAGATGATAGTATTATCTTCAGAAATAACATAAGAGATAGACAAATGAATTAGCAAAATTTCAGCAAGGATGCTGGACATAAGATAAAATGTACAAAAAAGGATTGAATTTCTCTGTGCCAATGAAAGAGTTCAAGTGTTCAAGAATATAACATTTTTTAAATGTTCTTTAAATAGTAACAAAAGATGTTCATGGATTCTATTATAAAATGTTTTAAAGAATTTTTAAAAATGTAAATAATAAAGAGGTATAAATGTCCATGAGTGAAAAAAAATGTCCATGGGTGGAAAAAGTTAGTATAATAAGGTTATAATTGCTCCTCCAAATTAATCTATAAATTCAAAGTAGTTCTAATCAAAATCCTAAAAGAAGTTTTCATGAAATTTGACCATCTATTTAATATTTATATGGAAAAAAAAGACTATAGCTAAGACAATTGTAAAAACAGTAACAAAGGCAGGGAGGGAGATGCCCAATAAGATATAAAGAATGTTTATAAAACTATGTTAATTAAACAGTAGTACTGCTGAGAGGGGCAAATATATGTAGACTTCCAATTTTCTCCCATATATTTTCTTTTATATGTATATATGAATGAACGAACTAGAAAAAAATGGTCATCTCTATGGAAAAATAGAAGTAAAACAGAGTCCCACATATTTAAAAAATTTATTCCAGTGACATTAAAGACCTAATGTAAATAGCAAGTTTTAGAATTTTCAGAGGTAAATAATAAGAGTCTGTCTCTGTATCCTTACAACTTCACAAAGGAGTCTTATAAAGGAAGACACAACTCATAAACTACATAGGAACATATTGGTAATTTGACCACACACAAAAAAGAAAACTTCCTTAAGAAGACATTAAAAGGAAGGTAAAGAGAAGATATTTGCAATATATATAACTTACCATATATATTGCAATCATTGATTAATTTTTAATTACACTAATTTTCCCTATTCTTAGTCTATACATAAAAAGATAAGTGAGAAGATAATGCTGTTTTTCTCCTTTAAGTGATGAGTGATACAAATAGGTTATTATTATTTTTTAAAGTTATACCACCTTTGTGTTTTTGAGATAAAGCCAAGTTGGCTACTTTTAACATGATACATAGTTTGATTAATTTTGCTAATTTCTTTTAAATTCAATTTTTATTTTATATTATAGTTGATTTACAATGTTGTCTTAGTTTCAGGTGTACAGCTAGGTGATTCAGTTATACATATGCATATATCCATTCTTTTTCGATTCTTTTCCCATATAGGTTGTTACAAAATATTAAGTAGGGTTCCCTGTGCTATACAGTAGGTCCTTATTGATTATCTGTTTTATATATAGTAGTGTGTATATGTTAATCCCAAACTCCTAATTTATCCCTCTCCCTCCAGGTTTTCCCTTTGGTAACCATAAGTTTGTTTTCAAAGTCTGTGAGTCTGTTTCTATTTTGTAAATAAGTTCATTTGTATCATTTTTTCTTTAGATTCCACATAAAAGTGATATCATATGATAAGTGATATCATTTGATATTTGTCTTTCTCTGACTTAGTATGATAATCTCTAGGTCCATCCATGTTGCTGCAAATGAAATTATTTCATTCATTTTTATGGCTGAGTAAAATTCCATTGTGCCACATGTACCACACCTTCTGTATCCATTCCTCTATCAGTGGACATTTAGGTTGCTTCCATGTCTTGGCTATTGTAAATAGTGCTGCAGTGAACATTGGGGTGCATGTATCTTTTCGAATTAGTTTCCTCTGAATATATGCCCAGGAGTGAAATTGCCAGATCATATGGAAGCTCTATTTTTAGTTTTTTTTAAAGAACTTCCATACTGTTCTCCATAGTGGTTGTACCAATTTACATTACCATCAACTGTGTAGTAGGGTTCCCTTTTCTCCACGCCCTCTCCAGCGTTTATTGTTTGTAGATTTTTTTTTTTAACATCTTTATTGGGGTATAATTGCTTTACAATGGTGTGTTAGTTTCTGCTTTATAACAAAGTGAATCAGTTATACATATACATATATCCCCATATCTCTTCCCTCTTGCGTCTCCCTCCCCCCCCCACCCTCCATATCCCACCCCTCCAGGCTGTCACAAAGCACCGAGCCAATATCCCTGTGCCATGCAGCTGCTTCCCACTAGCTATCTACCTTACTATGTTTGTTAGTGTGTATATGCCCATGACTCTCTCTCGCCCTGTCACAGCTCACCCTTCCCCCTCCCCATAACCTCAAGTCCGTTCTCTAGGAGGTCTGCGTCTTTATTCCTGCTTTACCCCTAGGTTCTTCATGACATTTTTTTCTTAAATTCCATATATATGTGTTAGCATACGGTATTTGTCTTTTTCTTTCTGACTTACTTCACTCTGTATGACAGACTCTAGGTCTATCCACCTCATTACAAATAGCTCAATTTCGTTTCTTTTTATGGCTGAGTAATATTCCATTGTATATATGTGCCACATCTTCTTTATCCATTCATCCGATGATGGGCACTTAGGTTGTTTCCATGTCCTGGCTATTGTAAATAGAGCTGCAATGAACATTTTGGTACATGACTCTTTTTGAATTTCGGTTTTCTCAGGGTATATGCCCAGTAGTGGGATTGCTGGGTCATATGGTAGTTCTATTTGTAGTTTTTGAAGGAACATCCATACTGTTCTCCATAGTGGCTGAACCAATTCACATTCTTACCAGCAGTGCAAGAGTGTTCCCTTTTCTCCACACCCTCTCCAGCATTTATTGTTTCTAGATTTTTTGATGATGGCCATTCTGACTGGTGTGAGATGATATCTCATTGTAGTTTTGATTTGCATTTCTCTAATGATTAATGATGTTGAGCATTCTTTCATGTGTTTGTTGGCAGTCTGTATATCTTCTTTGGAGAAATGTCTATTTAGGTCTTCTGCCCATTTTTGGATTGGGTTGTTTGTTTTCTTGTTATTGAGTTGCATGAGCTGCTTGTAAGTTTTGGAGATTAATCCTTTGTCAGTTGCTTCATTTGCAAATATTTTCTCCCATTCTGAGGGTTGTCTTTTGGTCTTGTTTATGGTTTCCTTTGCTGTGCAAAAGCTTTGAAGTTTCATTAGGTCCCATTTGTTTATTTTTGTTTTTATTTCCATTACTCTAGGAGGTGGGTCAGAAAGGATCTTGCTGTGATTTATGTCATAGAGTGTTCTGCCTATGTTTTCCTCTAAGAGTTTGATAGTTTCTGGCCTTACATTTAGGTCTTTAATCCATTTTGAGCTTATTTTTGTGTATGGTGTTAGGGAGTGATCTAATCTCATACTTTTACATGTACCTGTCCAGTTTTCCCAGCACCACTTATTGAAGAGGCTGTCCTTTCTCCACTGTACATTACTGCCACCTTTATCAAAGATAAGGTGTCCATATGTGCATGGGTTTATCTCTGGGCTTTCTATCCTGTTCCATTGATCTATCTTTCTGTTTTTGTGCCAGTACCATACCATCTTGATAACTGTAGCTTTGTAGTATAGTCTGAAGTCAGGGAGCCTGATTCCTCCAGTTCCTTCTTTCGTTCTCAAGATTGCTTTGGCTATTCGGGGTCTTTTGTGTTTCCATACAAATTGCGAAATTTTTTGTTCTAGTTCTGTGAAAAATGCCAGTGGTAGTTTGATAGGGATTGCATTGAATCTATAGATTGCTTTGGGTAGTAGAGTCATTATCACAATGTTGATTCTTCCAATCCAAGAACATGGTATATCTCTCCATCTATTTGTATCATCTTTAATTTCTTTCATCAGTGTCTTATAATTTTCTGCATACAGGTCTTTTGTCTCCTTAGGTAGGTTTATTCCTAGATATTTTATTCTTTTTGTTGCAATGATAAATGGGAGTGTTTTCTTGATTTCACTTTCAGATTTTTCATCATTAGTATATAGGAATGCCAGAGATTTCTGTGCATTAATTTTGTATCCTGCCACTTTACCAAATTCATTGATTAGCTCTAGTAGTTTTCTGGTAGCATCTTTAGGATTCTCTATGTATAGGATCATGTCATCTGCAAACAGTGACAGCTTTACTTCTTCTTTTCCGATTTGGATTCCTTTTTTTTTTTTTTTTTGCACAACATTGTGAATATATTTAACACTACTTAACTCTACCCTTAAAAATGGCTAAGATGGTAAATTTTATATTGTGTATTTTATATTTAAAACTAAAAAAAGTTTTTAAAAATAAAAAAAGTGAGTATGTACCTTCAAAGAGAAAGAAGTTTAATAAACTTGTGCTCTATACTAGGGCAGTTATAAGATTTTCAAAAATAAACTATAGTGGGAAGCAGCCACATAGCACAGGGAGATCGGCTCCGTGCTTTGTGACCACCTAGAGGGGTGGGATAGGGAGGGTGGCAGGGAGACGCAAGAGGAAGGAGACATGGGGATATATGTACATGTACAGCTGATCCACCTTGCCACAAAGCAGAAACCAACACACCATTGCAAAGCAACCACACTCCAATAAAGATGTCAAAAAAAACAAAGGAAAAAAATAATAAACTATAAATTCTGTAGTATTTTCTTGCTACATCCCAAAGCATCATCTTGAAAGCCGCCCACCTCAAAGGTCAAAGCAGCCAGCAAGACTCAGCGCCCCAGCATCACCACCATCCCTCCCCCAAGCCACCCTCCCACCCTAGCTGAAGAATTCAAAGAAAAGGCCACTTCACCCACTTTCTAATTGAGTTTTTTTCCAGGTTTTACAACAAAGCTGATTTTAAACCCAGTACATCTCCCCACTGCTAGCAGTTCCATCCTTCCTCAACCCACAGACCAAAGAACCAAAGCTACTTCTCAACTGTGAGTGTGGCGTCAGCTACAGATGTTTAAGGAACCTAGAACAAAGTCCTGGAGCCAGGCGAGGCGTGGTCAGTGACTCAGCCAGCTCCCAGAGCAATCTGCGGCCCTGCTTTTGCAGTTGCGTGGTTTCAGTGTCTCTCCCTTCCTGGCCCTGCTGCTTTGCTCAGACTGACGTGAAATCCAAGCATCACGGGGAACGGTGAGAGCCCGGAACCTCTGAGTTGTCCTCAGCAGCCTGTGCCCCACCTGCTGGAACAGCCACGAGGACAGTCCTGTCTGGGTCAAAGCCACTCAACCTGAGGGCGTGTTCAGGTGTTACCCGGAAAGCCCAACACTGATCCTTAAAGAAAACACAGCCGGTCCAGCTTACTAGGCGCCAGGCACTGGGCCAAGCACTCAGCACTTCATCCTCCTAACAACCTGTGAGGTAGGTGGTGTTATTATCCCCATTTTACAGATGAGGGAACAGACTCAAGAGTGAAGTCACACACTTGCCTGAGTCTCAAAGCTATTGAGTAGTGAACAAAGATGGGGCTCAAAGGTTCTGTGTGACCTGAGCTCCGGGTTACCCCAATACCCCCAAACTGCCCCTTAGGAAACAAGGAAAGAGGGGTAGGGGATGAATCCTGACACAGAACATTTTTAGAAATCTGGAGAAAACCCAACCACCAGTGATTGGGGACACCCACCCGAGTGCAACAGCTGCACAGCTGTCAATGCCCGGCCCGGCCCCAGTGGACCCGCCCTCTGCCCCCCTACAGACCCGTGGCCTTGCTCTCAATAAATAAAGATCCCTGTGGGCAATTCTGCACAGGGGTCCCAGAATTCAAACCGCTGTCTTGTTTCTCAGACTTTTGCTTAAGAGAGCCTAGCGCTGGGTGGGCAGGAGGAATGCCTGACTTGCGTCAAAATACATATGCGAGTCTCCACCCAAAGCTCATCTGCCTTCCCTCCTCCCAGAATAGTGCCTGGTGAGTTCTGGTGGCGAGCAAGTGAAGACCCAGCTCCCCACGAGCTGAGGTCTCTGCTATTCCATTGTAGCCTGGCAGCTCCTACGATGGCTACAGCCAGGGTTCCAGTTCTGAGAGAAAGGGACAAAATGACCCTTGAGTGGCCTTAACTCTGTAGCTTCAGGGCGTAGTTATTCTCCTGAAAATGACTGTGGAGGAAGAGGTAGATGGTGACAACAGTAAGAGAGCTTTACCCCAGGTCACTGGGGCGAGACAAGGGAATTCTTGAATAGGGACACCCACCCCACCCACCCCCAAGGAGGGAGAGATCATCCCTTTAGAGAGCACAGCCTGGGGGTGGGGAGTCTGCCGGCGCATCCCCTACTCCTGCTAGGCTCAAGCAGCTATAGCCCACCCGCCATTTTCATGGTGCCTATAAAGTGCCATCAGCAAAACCACAGAATCGGGGACTGTGCTGTGGGCAGATGGTCCCAACACTTTAGGCCCTGGGGGACACTGGTGGCATCCGGCCCCAGCCACTCTCCTGGTCCCCGCTCTCCAGTGGAGCTTCCCCTCCCTCACTCCGTTCTGCCCGGTGCCTCTCCTGTTCCTCTGCTGGTGCCCTGGGCCAGGTCCTCCGGCCAGTACTGGTCCTCCATATACTGCTCCATGTCTGTGCTGCTGTCGGGCTCTCTGTCCTCAGGGTGGGGTTGGAGGCTGCTGGCCTCCTGCTGTTCCCACTTCACCTCCACCAGCCGGTAGAGCTCCATGGCCGTCACGGCGTCTTCCACCGATGAGTGCCCGTGCTGGCCCACCTGGATTTTCTTGTGCAGCAGCTGCAGGGCCAGGTCCTTAAGAGAGACACGGGTCCGGGCGTGGAGGCTGGGCTGGCTGAGGAGGCTGGGGACATAAGTGGTGTCCCGGGTCTGGCCCCGAGGGTGGATGTACTTGAGGGCCTGGAAGTCATTGTGCAGGGCGTGCCCCACCAACACCTTGCCCTTCAGGAGCTTGAGGATCTCTTTCTGGGCCACCTGGAAGGGGATGGCCTTGCGCATGTGCTGCCTGGTGATGCCGCTCCAGCGAGTGCGGTAGTCCACGATGGGCATCTCAGGCTGGATGTACTTGTCGTAGAGGACCTCGCCGTGGTAACTCACCATGGAGCAGCGGGCCAGCTCACTCACCCGCCCTCGCGGTCCCGTGCCCACCATCTCACAGTCGATAGCCACGCACTTGCTGGGCAAGGGCCCAGTAGATTCTCTGGGGGTGGGCTTTCTGCTGCCTTGGGCACCTCCAGATTCAGCCCTTGGACGCTGCCTCACACTGCTGGCGGCTTCGGTGCCTGGGGAGGATCCTGGCTCCGGGGGTGTGTTCCGCAACCCATACTCCTGCAGCAAGGCCTTCCGGGCCATAAACCGCTGGTGCTGTCGGCTCTTCCTCTTGTGTTTCCTCCGAAGCACATCCTTGGCATTCAGGCTGGCCAGGGAAGGGCACAGGCACTGGGCAGACTCAGAAGCTTCCCGGGCCACCATCCCAATCAGCTCACCGCTCAGGGCAAGGGAGGTCTGGGAGGTAATCTGCCTACAGGGCAGCAGCCTGAAAGCCCAGCGAGTCTTCTCACGCCAGCACGTGGCGTCCAGGGAACCTGCAGCTCCAACACGCCCGGGCAAGCCCTCTGGATTCCTTTTATTTCCTTTTCTTCTCTGATTGCTGTGGCTAAAACTTCCAAAACTATGTTGAATAATAGTGGTGAGAGTGGGCAACCTTGTCTTGTTCCTGATCTTAGTGGAAATGCTTTCAGTTTTTCACCATTGAGGATGATGTTGGCTGTGGGCTTGTCATATATGGCCTTTATTATGTTGAGGAAAGTTCCCTCTATGCCTACTTTCTGCAGGGTTTTTATCATAAATGGGTGTTGAATTTTGTCAAAAGCTTTCTCTGCATCTATTGAGATGATCATATGGTTTTTCTCCTTCAATTTGTTAATATGGTTTATCACATTGATAGATTTGCGTATATTGAAGAATCCTTGCATTCCTGGAATAAACCCCACTTGATCATGGTATATGATCCTTTTAATGTGCTGTTGGATTCTGTTTGCTCGTATTTTGTTGAGGATTTTTGCATCTATGTTCATCAGTGATATTGGCCTGTAGTTTTCTTTCTTTGTGACATCCTTGTCTGGTTTTGGTATCAAGGTGATGGTGGCCTCGTAGAAGGAGTTTGGGAGTGTTCCTCCCTCTGCTATATTTTGGAAGAGTTTGAGAAGGATAGGTGTTAGCTCTTCTCTAAATGTTTGATAGAATTCGCCTGTGAAGCCATCTGGTCCTGGGCTTTTCTTTGTTGGAAGATTTTTAATCACAGTTTCAATTTCAGTGCTTGTGATTGGTCTGTTCATATTTCTATTTCTTCCTGATTCAGTCTTGGCAGGTTGTGCATTTTTAAGAATTTGTCCATTTCTTCCAGATTGTCCATTTTATTGGCATAGAGTTGCTTGTAGTAATCTCTCATGATCTCTTTTATTTCTGCAGTGTCAGTTGTTACCTCTCCTTTTTCATTTCTAATTCTATTGATTTGAGTCTTCTCCCTTTTTTTCTTGATGAGTCTGGCTAGTGGTTTATCTATTTTGTTTATCTTCTCAAAGAACCAGCTTTTAGTTTTATTGATCTTTGCTATTGTTTCCTTCATTTCTTTTTCATTTATTTCTGATCTGATTTTTATGATTTCTTTCCTTCTGCTAGCTTTGGGGTCTTTTTGTTCTTCTTTCTCTAATTGCTTGAGGTGCAAGGTTAGGTTGTTTATTCGAGATGTTTCCTGCTTCTTAAGGTGGGCTTGTATTGCTATAAACTTCCCCCTTAGAACTGCTTTTGCTGCATCCCACAGGTTTTGGGTCTTTGTGTCTCCATTGTCATTTGTTTCTAGGTATTTTTTGATTTCCTCTTTGATTTCTTCAGTGATCACTTCATTATTAAGTAGTGTATTGTTTAGCCTCCATGTGTTTGTATTTTTTACAGATCTTTTCCTGTAATTGATATCTAATCTCATGGCGTTGTGGTCAGAAAAGATACTTGATACAATTTCAATTTTCTTAAATTTACCAAGGCTTGATTTGTGACCTAAGATATGATCTATCCTGGAGAATGTTCCATGAGCACTTGAGAAGAATGTGTATTCTGTTGTTTTTGGATGGAGTGTCCTATAAATATCAATTAAGTCCATCTTGTTTAATGTATCATTTAAAGCTTGTGTTTCCTTATTTATTTTCATTTTGGATGATCTGTCCATGGGTGAAAGTGGGGTGTTTAAGTCCCCTACTATGAATGTGTTACTGTCAATTTCCCCTTTTATGGCTGTTAGTATTTGCCTTATGTATTGAGGTGCTCCTATGTTGGGTGCATAAATATTTACAATTGTTATATCTTCTTCTTGGATCGATCCCTTGATCATTATGTAGTGTCCTTCTTTGTCTCTTTTAATAGTCCTTATTTTAAAGTCTATTTTGTCTGATATGAGAATTGCTACTCCAGCTTTCTTTTGGTTTCCATTTGCATGGAATATCTTTTTCCATCCCCTTACTTTCAGTCTGTATGTGTCTCTAGGTCTGAAGTGGGTCTCTTGTAGACAGCATATGTAAGGGTCTTGTTTTTGTATCCATTCAGCTAATCTGTGTCTTTTGGTGGGAGCATTTAGTCCATTTACATTTAAGGTAATTATCGATATGTATGTTCCTATTCCCATTTTCTAAATTGTTTTGGGTTCGTTATTATAGGTCTTTTTCCTCTCTTGTGTTTCTTGCCTAGAGAAGATCCTTTAGCATTTGTTGTAAAGCTGGTTTGGTGGTGCTGAACTCTCTCAGCTTTTGCTTGTCTGTAAAGGTTTTAATTTCTCCATCAAATCTGAATGAGATCCTTGCTGGGTAGAGTAGTCTTGGCTGCAGGTTTTTCTCCTTCATCACTTTCAGTATGTCCTGCCACTCCCTTCTGGCTTGTAGGGTTTCTGCTGAGAGATCAGCTGTTAACCTTATGGGGATTCCCTTATGTGTTATTTGTTGTTTTTCCCTTGCTGCTTTTAATATGCTTTCTTTGTATTTAATTTTTGACAGTTTGATTAATATGTGTCTTGGCGTATTTCTCCTTGGATTTGTCCTGTATGGGACTCTCTGTGCTTCCTGGACTTGATTAACTATTTCCTTTCCCATATTAGGGAAGTTTTCAACTATAATCTCTTCAAATATTTTCTCAGTCCCTTTCGTTTTCTCTTCTTCTTCTGGAACCCCTATAATTCGAATGTTGGTGCGTTTAATGTTGTCCCAGAAGTCTCTGAGACTGTCCTCAGTTCTTTTCATTCTTTTTTCTTTATTCTGCTCTGCAGTAGTTATTTCCACTATTTTATCTTCCAGGTCACTTATCCGTTCTTCTGCCTCAGTTATTCTGCTATTGATCCCATCTAGAGTACTTTTAATTTCATTTATTGTGTTGTTCATCGTTGCTTGTTTCATCTTTAGTTCTTCTAGGTCCTTGTTAACTGATTCTTGCATTTTGTCCATTCTATTGTCCATTCTATCTCCAAGATTTCGGATCAACCTTACTATCATTATTCTGAATTCTTTTTCAGGTAGATTGCCTATTTCCTCTTCATTTGTTAGGTCTGGTGCATTTTTATCTTGCTCCTTTATCTGCTGTGTGTTTTTCTGTCTTCTCATTTTGCTTATCTTACTGTGTTTGGGGTCTCCTTTTTTGCAGGCTGCAGGTTCGTGGTTCCTCCTGTTTTTGATGTCTGTCTCCAGTGGCTAAGGTTGGTTCAGTGGGTTGTGTAGGCTTCCTGGTGGAGGGGACTAGTGCCTGTGTTGTGGTGGATGAGGCTGGATCTTGTCTCTCTAGTGGGCAGGTTCACGTCTGGTGGTGTGTTTTGGGGTGTCTGTGGCCTTATTATGATTTTAGGCAGCCTCTCTGCTAATGGGTGGGGTTGTGTTCCTGTTTTGCTAGTTGTTTGGCATAGGTTGTCCAGCACTGTGGCTTGCTGGTCGTTGAGGGAAGCTGGGTGCTGGTGTTAAGATGGAGGTCTCTGGGAGATTTTCGCCGTTTGATATGTGGAGCTGGGAGGTCTCTTGTTGACCAGTGTCCTGTAGTTGGCTCTCCTACCTCAGAGGCAGAGCCCTGACTCCTGGCTGGAGCACCAAGAGCCTTTCATCCACACGGCTCAGAATAAAAGGGAGAAAAAGTAGAGGGAATTAGTAGAAGTATGAGGAAAGAAAGAAGGAAAGGAGGGAAGGAGGGAAGGAAGGAAGAAAGAAAGAAGCAAAGAAGGAAAGAAGGCAAGAAGGAAAGAAAGGGAGGGAGGGAGGAAGGAAGGAAGGAGGGGAAGAAGGAAAAAAGAAAGAAGATACAGTAAAAATAAAGTATAATAAAGTTATTGAATTAAAAAATTCTTATTTAGGAAAAAAAGGGACGGATAGAACCTTAGGACAAATGTTGGAAGCAAAGCTATGCAGACAAAATCTCACACAGAAGCATACACATACACCCTCACTAAAAGAGGTAAAGGGGGAAAAATCATAAATCTTGCTGTCAGAGACCACCTCCTCAATTTGGGATGATTCGTTGTCTAAAGGAGGGAAGGAAGGAAGGAAGGAAAGAAAGAAAGAAAGAAAGAAGGTAAAGTATAATAGTTATTAAAATTAAAATTTATTATTAAGAAAAAAATTTTTTAAAAAAACCATGGACGGATAGAACCCTAGGACAAATGGTGGAAGCAAGACTATACAGACAAAATCTCACACAGAAGCATACACATACACATTCACAAAAAGAGGAATAGGGAAAAAAATCATAGATCTTGCTCCTAAAGTCCACTTCCTTAATTTGGGATGATTGGTTGTCTATTCAGGCATTCCACAGATGCAGGGTATATCAAGTTGATTGTGGAGCTTTAATCCGCTGCTTCTGAGGCTGCTGGGAGAGATTTCCCTTTCTCTTCTTTGTTCTCACAGCTCACCGGGGCTCAGCTTTGGATTTGGCCCTGCCTCTGCGTGTAGGTCGCTGGAGGGCGTCTGTTTTTTGCTCAGACAGGACGGGGTTAAAGGAGCCGCTGATTCGGGGGCTCTGGCGCACTCAGGCCGGCGGGGAGGGAGGGGCACGGAGTGCAGGCGGGCCTGCGGCGGCAAAGTCCGGCGTGACTTTGCACCAGCCTGAGGCCCGCCGTGCGTTCTCCCGGGGAAGTTGTCCCTGGATCCCGGGAACCTGGCAGTGGCGGGCTGCACAGGCTCCGCGGAAGAGGGGTGTGGAGAGTGACCTGTGCTCGCACACAGGCCCCTTGGTGGCGGCAGCAGCAGCCTTAGCGTCTCCCGCCCGTCTCTGGGGTCCGCGCTTTTAGCCGCGGCTCGCGCCCGTCTCTGGGGTTCGCGCTTTTAGCCGCGGCTCGCGCCCGTCTCTGGAGTTCCTTTAAGCAGCGCTCTTAAACCCCTCTCCTCGCGCACCAGGAAACAAAGAGGGAAGAAAAAGTCTCTTGCCTCTTCGGCAGGTGCAGACTTTTCCCCGGACTCTCTCCCGGCTAGCCATGGTGCACCAACCCCTTCAGGCTATGTTCAAGCCGCCAACCCCAGTCCTCTCCCTGCGCTCCGTCCGAAACCGAAACCCGAGCCTCAGAGCCTCAGCTCGCAGCCCCGCCCGCCCCGGCGGGTGAGCAGACAAGCCTCTCGGGCTGGTGAGTGCCGGTCGGCACCGATCCTCTGTGCGGGAATCTCGCCGCTTTGCCCTCCGCACCCGTTGCTGTGCACTCCTCCGCGGCTTCGAAGCTCCCCCCTCCGCCTCCCGTAGTCTCCGCCCGCGAAGGGGCTTCCTAGTGTGTGGAAACTTTTCCTCCTTCACAGCTCCCTCCCACTGGTGCAGGTGCCGTCCCTATTCTTTTGTCTCTGTTTTTTCCTTTTTTCTTTTGCCCTACCCAGGTACGTGGGGAGTTTCTTGCCTTTTGGGAGGTCTGAGGTCTTCTGCCAGCCTTCAGTAGGTGTTCTGTAGGAGTTGTTCCACGTGCAGATGTATTTCTGGTGTATCTGTGGGGAGGAAGGTGATCTCCGCGTCTTACTCTTCCGCCATCTTCCGCCTTCCTCTTGTTTGTAGATTTTTTTGTTGATGGCCATTCTGACTGGTGTGAGGTGATACCTCATTGTAGTTTTGAATTGGATCTCTCTAATAATTAGTGATGTTGAGCATGTTTTCACGTGCTTTTTGGCCATCTGTATTCCATCTTTGAAGAAATGTCTATTTAGGTCTTCTTCTGCCCATTTTTTGATTGGGTTGTTTTTGTTTGATATAAAGCCACATGAGCTGTTTGTATATTTTGGAGGTTAATCCCTTTTCAGTTGCTTCATTTGCAAATATTTTTTCCCATTCTGTGGGCTTTTTGTTTTGTTTAGGGTTTTCTTTGCAGAGCAAAAGCTTTTAAGTTTAATTAGGTCCCGTTTGTTTGTTTTTAATTTCATTACTCTAGGGGGTGGATCCAAAATGATATTGCTGTGAATTATGTGAAAGAGTGTTCTGCCTATGTTTTCCTCTGAGAGTTTTATAGTATCCCATCTTACATTTAGGTCTCTAATCCATTTTGAGTTTATTTTTGTGTATGGTGTTCGAGAGTGTTGCAATTTCATTCTTTTACATGTAGCTGTCCAGTTTTCCCAGAACCACTTATTGAAGAGACTGTCTTTTCTCCACTGTATATTCTTGCATCCTTTGTCATAGATTAATTGACCAGAGGTGCGTGGGTATATTTCTGGGCTTTCTATCCTTTCCATTGATCTATATTTCTGTTTTTGTGCCAGTACCATACTGTTTTGATTACTGTAACTTTGCAATATAGTCTGAACTGAAGAAGTCTGATCCCTCCAGATACATTTTTCTTTCTCAGGATTGCTTTGGCTATTCAAGGTCTTTTGTGTCTTCATACAAATTTTAAAAATTTTTGTTCTAGTTCTGTTAAAAATGCCATTGGTAATTTGATAGGGATTGCATTTAATCTGTAGATTGCCTTGGATAGTATAATCATTTTTAAAAAATTTATTCTTAGCAGTGGGTTTATCATATATGGTCTTTATTATGTTGAGGTATGTTCCCTCTATGCCCACATTCTGGAGAGTTTTTTATCATAACTGGGTAATAAATTTTGTCAAAAGCTTTTTCTGCATGTATTGAGATGATCATATTGTTTTTATTTTTCAATTTGTTGCTGTGGTGTATCACACTGATTGATTTGCAGATATTGAAAAATCCTTGCATCTCTGGGATAAATCCCACTTGATCATGATGTATGATCCTTTTAGTATATTGTTGGATTCAGTTTGCTAGTATTTTGTTGAGGATTTTTGGGTCTATGTTCATCAGTGATACTGGCCTGTAATTTTTTTTGTGATATCTTTGTCTGGTTTTGGTATCAGGGTAATGGCAGTCTCATAGAATGTGCTTGGAACTGTTCCTTCCTCTGCAATTGTTTTGGAAGAGTTTCAGAAGGATAGGTGTTATCACTTCTGTAAATGTTTGATGGAATTCACCTGTGAAGCCATCTGGTCCTGGGCTTTTCTTTGTTGGAAGATTTTTAATCACAGTTTCAATTTCAGTGCTTGTGATTGGTCTGTTCATATTTCTATTTCTTCCTGATTCAGTCTTGGCAGGTTGTGCATTTTTAAGAATTTGTCCATTTCTTCCAGATTGTCCATTTTATTGGCATAGAGTTGCTTGTAGTAATCTCTCATGATCTCTTTTATTTCTGCAGTGTCAGTTGTTACCTCTCCTTTTTCATTTCTAATTCTATTGATTTGAGTCTTCTCCCTTTTTTTCTTGATGAGTCTGGCTAGTGGTTTATCTATTTTGTTTATCTTCTCAAAGAACCAGCTTTTAGTTTTATTGGTCTTTGCTATTGTTTCTTTCATTTCTTTTTCATTTATTTCTGATCTGATCTTTATGATTGGAAATTTTTAAATCATAGTGTAAATTTCAACACTTGTGATAGATCTGTTCATATTTTCTATTTATTCCTGGTTCAGTCTTGGGAGACTGTACCTTTCTGAGAATTTGTCCAGTTCTTTTAGGTCATCTATTTTATTGGCATATAGTTGCTTGTAATAGTCTCTTATGGTCGTTTGTATTTCTGTGGTGTCAGCTGTAATTCTCCTTTTTAATTTCTCATTTACTGATTTGATCCCTTTCCCTTTTTTTCTTGGTGACTGTGGATAAAGGTTTATCAATTTCGTTTATCTTTTCAAAGAACCAGCTTTTAGTCTCCATGATCTTTTCTGTTGTTTTCTTTGTCTCCATTCTTTCTGCTCTGATGTTTATGATTTCTTTTCTTCCACTAACTGTGGGTTTTGTTTGTTCTTCTTTCTCTAGTTGCCTTAGGTGTAAGTTTAGGTGGTTTATTTGAGATTTTTCTTGTTTCTTGAGATAAGATTATATTACTATAATATTCTCTCTTAGAACTGCTTTTGCTGCATCCCATAGCTTTTGGATTGTCATGTTTTCATTTTCATTTGTGGGTATTTTTTAATTTCCTCTTTGATTTCTTCAGTGATACATTGTTTAGTAACATTGTTTAACCTCCACGTGTTGTGACTTTTACAGTTTTTTTCTTGTAGTTTATTTCTCATCTCATAGCATTGTGCTCACAAAAGATGTTTGATATGATTTCAATTTTTTAAATTTATTGAGGCTTGCTTTGTGGCCCAGCATTTGATCTATCCTGGAGGATGTTCCATGTGCACTTGAAAAGAATATGTATTCTGCTGCTTTTGAATGGAAAGCACATTTGGATGGAATGTATGTTGTAGGTTTTCAATTTGAGGTTCCTGAGAGGTTTTGATATAGCAATCTATATATATAAAAGATTGTTTTAAGTTGCTGGTCTCTTAATTTCAAATGCATTTACAGTATCATGCATTTGTACTCTGCTTTTCTCATGATTGCTGGTTTTGATATAAAATTTGTGTGGGGATGACTTCATACCTTTACTGTCTGTTCGCCTTTACCAGTTAGCTTTCCTATTCATAATTTTCTTGTTTCTAGCCTTGTCCTTTTCTTTTCCATGTAGAGAAGTTCCTTTAGCAAATTGTAATGCTGGTTTGGTTGTGCTGAATTCTCTTAGCTCTTGATTCTCTATAAAACTTTTCATTTTTCTGTCGAATCTGAATGAGAACCATGCTTGGTAAAGTATTCTTGATTGTAGGTTTTTTCCTTTCATCACTTTAAATATATTGTTCCACTCCCTTCTGGCTTGCAGAGGTTCTGCTGAATTATCAGCTGATAACCTTATGAGGATTCCCTTGTATGTCATTTGTTGTTTTTCCCTTTTTGCTTTTAGTATTTTCTCTTTTTCTTTAATTTTTGTCAGTTTGATTAATATTTGTCTGATGTGTTCCTCCTTTGGTTTATCCTGTATGGGACTCTCTGTGCTTTCTGAACTTGAGTGAATATTGCCTTTCCCATGTTAGTAAATTTTTCAGCTATAATCTCACATATTTTCTTGGGCCTTTTCTCTCTCTCCTCTCCTTCTGGGACCCCTATAATGTGAATGTTGGTACATTTAATATTGTCCCAGAGGTCTCTTTTACTGTCCTCATTTCCTTTCATTCTTTTTTCTTTGTTCCACCAATCTGTCTTCCAGCTCACTTATTCATTCTTCTGCCTCATTTCTTCTGCTATTGATGCCTTCTAGTGTATTTTTTTAAAGATCTTTATTAGAGTATAATTGCTTTACAATGGTGTGTTAGTTTCTGCTTTATAAACAAGTGAATCAGTTATACATATACATATGTACCCATATCTCTTCCCTCGTGCATCTCCCTCCTGCCCTCCCTATCCCACCCCTCTAGGTGGTCACAAAGCACCGAGCTGATCTCCCACTGCTATGCGGCTGCTTCCCACTAGCTATGTATTTTACGTTTCTAAGTGTATATATGTCCATGTCACTCTCTCACTTGGTCCCAGCTTACCCTTCCTTCTCCCCGTATCCCAAGTCCATTGTCCAGTAGGTCTGCATCTTTATTTCCGCCTTGCCCCTAGGTTTTTCTGACCATTTTCTTTCTTTTTTAGATTCCATATTTATGTGTTAGCATATGGTATTTGTTTTTCTCTTTCTGACTTACTTCACTCTGTATGACAGTCTCTAGGTCCATCCACCTCACTACAAATAACTCAGTTTTGTTCCTTTTTATGGCTGAGTAATATTCCATTGTATATATGTGCCAAATCTTCTTTATCCATTCATCTGTTGATGGACACTTAGGTTGCTTCCATGTCCTGGCTATTGCAAATAGAGCTGCAATGAACATTTTGGTACATGACTCTTTTTGAGTTACGGTTTTCTTATGGTATATGCCCAGTAGTGGGATTGCTGGGTCATATGGTAGTTCTATTTGTAGTTTTTGAAGGAACATCCATACTGTTCTCCTTAGCGGCTGTATCAATTTACATTCCCAACAGTGGTACAAGAGGGTTCCCTTTTCTCCACACCCTCTCCAGGCTTTATTGTTTGTAGATTTTTTGATGATGTCCATTCTGACTGGTGTGAGATGATATCTCATTGTAGTTTTGATTTGCATTTCTCTAATGATTAATGATGTTGAGAATTCTTTCATGTGTTTGTTGGAAATCTGTATCTCTTCTTTGGAGAAATGTCTATTTAGGTCTTCTGCCCATTTTTGGATTGGGTTGTTTGTATTTTTGTTACTGAGCTGCATGAGTTGTTTGTATGTTTTGGAGATTAATCATTTGTCAGTTGCTTCATTTGCAAATATTTTCTCCCATTCTGAGGGTTGTCTTTTCGTCTTGTTTCTGGTTTCCCTTGCTGTGCAAAACCTTTTAAGTTTCATTAGGTCCCATTTGTTTATGGAGGTGGGTCAAAAAGGATCTTGCTGTGATTTATGTCATAGACTGTTCTGCCTATGTTTTCCTCTAAGAGTTTGATGGTGTCTGGCCTTACATTTAGGTCTTTAATCCATGTTGAGTTTATTTTTGTGTACAGTGTTAAGGAGTTTTCTAATTTCATTGTTTTACATGTAGCTGTCCAGTTGTCCCAGCACCACTTATTGAAGAGGCTGTCTTTTCTCCACTGTATATTCCTGCCTCCTTTATCAAAGATAGGGTGACCATATGTGCATGGGTTTATCTCTGGGCTTTCTATCCTGTTCCATTGATCTATATGTCTATTTTTGTGCCAGTACCATACTGTCTTGATTACTGTAGCTTTGTAGTATAGTCTGAAGTCAGGGAGCCTGATTCCTACAGCTCTGTTTTTCTTTCTCAAGATTGTTTGGCTATTTGGGGTCTTTTGTGTTTCCATACAAATTGTGAAATTTTTTGTTCTAGTTCTGTGAAAAATGCCAGTGGTAGTTTGATAGGGATTGCACTGAATCTGTAGATTGCTTTGGGTAGTAGAGTCATTTTTACAATGTTGATTCTTCCAATCCAAGAACATGGTATATCTCTCCACCTGTTTGTATAATTGTTAATTTCTTTCATTGGTGTCTTATAATTTTTTGCATACAGGTCTTTTGTCTCCTTAGGTAGGTTTATTCCTAGATATTTTATTCTTTTTGTTGCAATGATAAATGGGAGTGTTTTCTTGATTTCACTTTCAGATTTTTCATCATTAGTGTATAGGAATGCAAGAGATTTCTGTGCATTAATTTGTATCCTGCTACTTTACCAAATTCATTGATAAGTTCTAGTAGTTTTCTGGTAGCATCTTTAGGATTCTCTATGTATAGTATCATGTCACCTGCAAACAGTGACAGCTTTACTTCTTCTTTTCCAATTTGGATACCTTTTATTTCTTTTTCTTCTCTAATTGCTGTGGCTAAAACTTCCAAAAGTATGTTGAATAATAGTGGTGAGAGTTGGCAACCTTGTCTTGTTCCTGATCTTAGTGGAAATGCTTTCAGTTTTTCACCATTGAGGATGATGTTGGCTGTGGGTTTGTCATATATGGCCTTTATTAAGTTGAGGAAATTTCCCTCTATGCCTACTTTCTGGAGGGTTTTTCTCATAAATGGGTGTTGAAATTTGTCAAAACCTTTCTCTGTGTCTATTGAGATGATCATATGGTTTTTCCCCTTCAATTTTTTAATATGGTGTATCACGTTGATTTGCGTATATTGAAGAATCCTTGCATTCCTGGGATAAACCCCACTTGATCATAGTGTATGATCCTTTTAATGTGCTGTTGGATTCTGTTTGCTAGTATTTTGTTGAGGATTTTTGCTTCTGTGTTCATCAGTGATATTGGCCTGTAGTTTTCTTTCTTTGTGGCATCTTTGTGTGGTTTGGGTATCAGAGTGATGGTGGCCTCGTAGACTGAGTTTGGGAGTGTTCCTCCCTCTGCTATATTTTGGAAGATTTTGAGAAGGACAGGTGTTAGCTCTTCTCTAAATGTTTGATAGAATTCGCCTGTGAAGCCATCTGGTCCTGGGCTTTTGTTTGTTGGAAGATTTTTAATCACACTTTCAATTTCAGTGCTTGTGTCTGGTCTGTTCATATTTTCTATTTCTTCCTGGTTCAGTCTCAGAAGGTTGTGCATTTCGAAGAATTTGTCCATTTCTTCCAGGTTGTCCATTTTATTGGCATATAGTTGCTTGTAGTAATCTTTCATGATCCTTTGTATTTCTGAAGTTTCAGTTGTTAATTCTCCTTTTTCATTTCTCATTCTATTGATTTGAGTCTTCTCCCTTTTTTCCTTGATAAGTCTGGCTAATGGTTTATCAATTTTGTTTATCTTCTCAAAGAACAAGCTTTTAGTTTTATTGATATTTGCTATCGTTTCCTTCATTTCTTTTTCATTTATTTCTGATCTCATCTTTATGATTTCTTTCCTTCTGCTAACTCTGGGGTTTTTTTGGTTCTTCTTTCTCTAATTGCTTTAGGTGTAAGGTTAGATTGTTTATTTGAGATGTTTCTTATTTCTTAAGGTAGGATTGTATTGCTATAAACTTCCCTCTTAGAACTGCTTTTGCTGCATCCCATTGGTTATGGGTTGTTGTGTTTTCATTGTCATTTGTTTCTAGGTATTTTTAGATTTCCTCTTTGATTTCTTCAGTGATCACTTGGTTATTAAGTAGTGTATTGTTTAGCCTCCATGTGTTTGTGTTTTTTACAGAACTTTTCCTGTAATTGACATCTAGTCTCATAGCACTGTGGTCCAAAAAATACTTGATACAATTTCAATTTTCTTAAATTTACCAAGGCTTGATTTGTGACCCAGGATATGATCTATCCTGGAGAATGTTCCATGAGCACTTGAGAAGAATGTGTATTCTGTTGTTTTTGGATAGAATGTCCTATAAATATCAATTAAGTACCTGTTGTTTAATGTGTCATTTAAAGCTTGTGTTTCCTTATTTTCATTTTGGATGATCTGTTCATTGGTGAAAGTGGGGTGTTAAAGTCCTCTACTATGATTGTGTTACTGTCGATTTCCCCTTTTATGGCTGTTAGTGTTTTCCTTGTGTTGAGGTGCTCCTATGTTGAGTGCATAAATATTTACAATTGTTATATCTTCTTATTGGATTGATCCCTTGATCATTATGTAGTGTCCTTCTTTGTCTCTTGTAATAGTCTTTGTTTTAAAGTTTATTTTATCTGATATGAGAATTGTTACTCCAGCTTTGTTTTCCGTTTGCATGGAATACCTTTTTCCATCCCCTCACTTTCAGTCTATATGTGTTGCTAGGTTTGAAGTGGGTCTCTTGTAGACAGCATATATACAGGTCTTGTTTTTGTATCCATTCAGCCAGTCTATGTCTTTTGGTTGGAGCACTTAATCCATTTACATTTAAGGTAATTATCAATATGTATGTTCCTATTACCGTTTTCTTAATTGTTTTGGGTTTATTATTGTAGGTCTTTTCCTTCTCTTGTGTTTCCTGCCTAGAGAAGTTCCTTTAGCATTTGTTGTAAAGCCGGTTTGGTGGTGCTGCATTCCCTTAGCATTTGCTTGTCTGTAAAGGTTTTAATTTCTCCATCAAATCTGAATGAGATCCTTGCTTGGTAGAGTAATGTTGGTTGTAGGTTTTTCTCCTTCTTCACTTTAAATACGTCCTGCTACTCCCTTCTGGCTTGCAGAGTTTCTGCTGAAAGATCAGCTGTTAACCTTTTGGGGATTCCCTTATGTGTTATTTGTTGTTTTTACCTTGCTGTTTTAGTATTTGTTCATTGTATTTAATTTTTGATAGTGTGATTAATGTGTCTTTGTGTGTTTTTTCTCCTTGGATTTATCCTGTTTGGGACTCTCTGTGCTTCCTGGACTTGATTAACTATTTCCTTTCCCATATTAGGGAAGTTTTCAACTATAGTCTCTTCAAATATTTTCTCAGTCCCTTTCTTTTTCTCTTCTTCTTCTGGGACCCCTATAATTCGAATGTTGGTGTGTTTAATGTTGTCCCAGAGGTCTCTGAGACTGTCCTCAATTCTTTTCATTCTTTTTTCTTTATTCTGCTCTGCAGTAGTTATTTCCACTATTTTATCTTCCAGGTCACTTATCCGTTCTTCTGCCTCAGTTATTCTGCTATTGATCCCTTCTAGAGAATTTTTAATTTCATTTATTGTGTTGTTCATCACTGTTTGTTTGCTCTTTAGTTCTTTTATGTCCTTGTTAAACATTTCTTGTATTTTCTCCATTCTGTTTCCAACACTTTTGATCATCTTTACTATCATTATTCTGAATTCTTTTTCAGGTAGACTGCCTATTTCCTCTTCATTTGTTAGGTCTGGTGGGTTTTTGCCTTGCTCTTTCATCTGCTGTGTGTTTTTCTGTCTTCTCATTTTGCTTAACTTACTGTGTTTGGGGTCTCCTTTTCGCAGGCTGCAGGTTCAGTTTCTGTTGTTTTTGGTGTCTGTCCCCAGTGGTTAAGGTTGGTTCAGTGGGTTGTGTAGGCTTCCTGGTGGAGGGGACTAGTGCCTGTGTTCTGGTGGATGAGGGTGGATCTTGTCTTTCTGATGGGCAGGTCCAAGTCTGGTGGTGTGTTTTGTGGTGTCTGTGGCCTTATTATGATTTTAGGCAGCCTCTCTGCTAATGGGTGGGGTTGTGTTCCTGTCTTGCTAGTTGTTTGGCATAGGGTGTCCTGCACTGTAGCTTGCTGGTCATTGAGTGGAGCTGGGTTTTGGCACTGAGATGGAGATCTCTGGGAGATTTTTGCCGTTTGATATTACGTGGAGCTGGTAGGTCTCTTGTGGACCAGTGTCCTGAACTTGGCTCTACTACCTCAGTGGCACAGCCCTGACACCTGCCTGGAGCACCATGAGCCTGTCCTCCACACGGCTCAGAATAAAAGTGAGGAAGAAAAAGAAAGAAGTTGTTAAAATAAAATTAAATAAAGTATAATAAAAAAAGTTATTAAAATGAAAAATAAATAATAAGAAAGTTTTTTTAAGTAATTAAAAAAAAAGTGGACAAATACCTAGGACAAATGGTAAAAGCAAAGCTATACAGACAAAATCACACACAGAAGCATACACATACACACTCACAAAAAGAGAAAAAGGAAAAAAACAATATATATCTTTGCTCCCAAAGTACACCTCCTCAATTTGGGATGATTTATTGTCTATTCAGGTATTCCACAGATGCAGGTATATCAGGTTGATTGTGGAGATTTAATCCACTGCTCCTGAGGCTGCTGGGAGAAATTTCCCTTTCTCTTCTTTGCCCAGCTCCCGGGGTTCAGCTTTGGATTTGGACCTGCCTCTGCATGTAGGTCGCCTGAGGGCATTTGTTCTTTGCTCAGACAGGACGGGGTTAAAGGAGCAGCTGATTCGGGGGCTCAGGCTCACTCAGGCCGGGGGGAAGGAAGGGTGCGGATGTGGGGCAAGCCTGCGGCGGCAGAGGCCAACATGACGTTGCACCAGCCTGAGGCGTGCCGTGTGTTCTCCCGGGAAAGTTGTCCTTGGATCCCAGGACTCTGGCAGTGGTGGGCTGCACAGGCTCCTGGGAGGGGAGGTGTGGATAGTGACCTGTGCTCGCACACAGGCTTCTTGGTGGCGGCAGCAGCAGCCTTAGCGTCTCATGCCCATCTCTGGGGTCCGTGCTCATAGCCGCGGCTCGCAGCCGTCTCTGGAGCTCCTTTAAGCAGCGTTCTTAATCCCCTCTCCTCGCGCACCAGGAAACAAAGAGGGAAGAAAAAGTCTCTTGCCTCTTTGACAGCTCCAGACTTTTTCCCGGACTCCCTCCCGGCTAGCTGTGGTGCACTAGCCCCCTTCAGGCTGTGTTCACTCCATCAACTCCAGTCCTCTCCCTGGGATCCGACCGAAGCCCAAGCCTCAGCTCCCAGCCCCGCCTGCCCCGGCAATGAGCAGACAAGCCTCTCGGGCTGGTGAGTGCTGGTCGGCACCGATCCTCTGTGCAGGAATGTCTCTGCTTTGCCCTCTGCACCCGTTGCTGTGCTCGCCTCCATGGCTCTGAAGCTTCCCCCATCCGGCACCCGCAGTCTCCACCCGTGAAGGGGCTTCCTAGTGTGTGGAAGCCTTTCCCCCTTCACAGCTCCCTCCCACTGGTGCAGGTCCCATCCCTATTCTTTTGTCTCTGTTTATTCTTTTTTCTTTTACCCTACCCAGGTACGTGGGGGGGTTTCTTGCCTTTTGGGAGGTCTGAGGTCTTCTGCCAGCGTTCAGTAGGCGTTCTGTAGGAGCTGTTCCACGTGTAGATGTATTTCTGATGTATTTGTGGGGAGGAAGGTGATCTCCGCGTCTTACTCTTCCACCATCTTGAAGCTTGTCTCTAGTAAGAATCTGGCCTGCAGTCCCAGGGACTGTCGCAGCTTCGGCTAGTGGAGCTCCTCCAGAGCCAGCAGCCTCAGTGAGGCCTCCCTCCCCTCGGGCTCCAGGGCAGTTCAGTGACGGCAGAGGGAGTAGACCCCTAGCCAGGAGTTCTAGCTCTGCGGAAACCTCTAGTGTATTTTTCATTGCAGTTATTGTATTGTTCATCTCCTTTCTTTAAATCTTCTAGCTCTTTGTTAAACACTTCTTTTATCTTCTCAGTCTATGCCTCCATTCTTTTTCTGAGATCTTGGGTCATCTTTACTATCATTTCCCTGAATTCTTTTTCAGGTAGATTGCCTATCTCCACTTCACTTAGTTGTTCTAGTGGGTTTTTATCTTGTTCCTTCATCTGGAACTTATTTCTCTGCGGACTCATTTTGTCTAACTTTCTGTGTTTGTAGTCTCTTTTCTGCAGGCTGCAAATTGTAGTTCCTCTTGCTTCTGGTGTCTGCCCCCTGGCAGGTGAAGTTGGTCCAGGTGTTTGTGCAGCCTTCCTGGTTGGAGGGACTCATGCCTGCTCACTGGTGGGTGGAGCCAGGTCCTGCCCCTCTGATTGGCCAGCTATGTCAAAGGGTGTGTTTAGTGGTGGCGGTGAGCTCAGGATGATTTTAGGCAGCCTGTCAGCTGATGGGTAGGGCTGTGTTCCCCACCCCACTCCCCTCTGCTCATTGTTTGGACTGAGGCATCCCAACAATGGAGCCTGCGGGCTGTCGGGTGGGGCTATGTCTTGGTGCCAATGTGGCAACCTCTGGGAGAGCTCATGCCAATCAGTATTCCCTGGGCCCTCTGCCACTGATGTCCTTGCCCCCACAGTGAGCAACAGCCAACCCCTGCCTCCCCAGGAAACTCTCCAAGACCCACAGGTAGGTCTAGCCCAGGCTCCTGTGGAGTCACTGCTTTGCCCTGGGTTCCAGTGCACATGAAGGCCGGTGTGCACCCTCCAAGAGTGGCATCTCTCTTTCCTGCAGTCCTGTGGAACTTCTGTACTCAAGCACTCCTGTCCTTCAAAGCCAAATACTCTGAGGGCTCCTCTTAATGCTGGATCCCCAGGCTGGGGAGCCTGACGTGTGCCTCAGAATTCTCACTCCTGTGGCAGAACCTCTGTGATATAATTATTTTCAAGTCTGTGGGTCGCCCACCTGGCGGGTATGGGATTTGATTAGATCACGATAGCACCCCTTCTACTCTTTTTTGTTTTTTTTTGCGATACGTGGGCCTCTCACTGTTGTGGCCTCTCCTGTTGCGGAGCACAGGCTCCGGACGCGCAGGCTCAGCGGCCATGGCTCCCGGGCCCAGCCGCTCTGTGGCCTGTGGGATCTTCCCAGACCAGGGCACGAACCTGCGTCCCCTGCATCGGCAGGCGGACTCTCAACCACTGCGCCACTAGGGAAGCCCTATGGTTTCTTCTTTGTCTATCAAGGTAAAATATCTTTTTGGTAGGTTCCAGTCTTTTTTGTTGATGGTGGTTCAGCAGTTAGTTGTGATTTTGGTGTTTTCATGAGAGGAGGTGAGCTGAAGTCCTCCTATTCTGCCATCTGGTCTGGAATCGAAGGGCAGATTTTAGTTTGGATACTTGCTGCCTCTTTCCTCAGCATGTGCTGGCTGTTATTCCCTTGATATGGGGTGTGTAGTTGCTGCTTCCCATGCGTGCTCCTGGAATGGGGGGACAGCAGTCAGTGTCCTCCCACAAGTCTTCCAGTGGCGGCGGCAGCCCCTGCATCCTCAGGACAGTGGGGCCAGTGCTTGTTGCCTGCTCGTGGGTCCCCTAGCTGTGGTGGTGTCCCGCACACTCCTGGGACAACAGGGAGGGTAACTGGCCCCTGCTTGCTGCCTGTGCACACTCCCCAGATGGTGGGCCAGCAACTGGCGCCTGCTCCTGGGCCTCCTAGCGGTGGTGGCAGTCCACACACTCCTGGGATAGCAGGGACAGTGCTGGGCACTCACTCACATGTCCCCTAGCTGCGGTGGCAACCTGCGCACCCCTGGGACAGCACTTGGTGCCTGCTCGTGGGTTCGCTACCTGTGGCAGTGGCCCGCAAACAGCCACGACAGCAGGGGCAGCACTTGGTGTCTGCTCACAGGTCCCGCAGCGGCAGCGGCAGCCTGCGCCCTCCTGGAACAGCAGGTACAGCGATTGGAGTCCGCTTATGGGTCTCTCAGCAGTGGCGGCCCGTGCCCGCCTCTAGAGCTCGTGTATATGGTGTCCTGTTGCCTGAGAGTGCATGCAGGGAAAGAAACTTATGGCGGTCCTGCCCCTCTCCTCGTGCGCCCCCCAACAATGGCACCTTGCCTCTCTGGTGGGCCCAGGCTTCTTTCTTGTGCATCCTCAGTTGCCACGCTCCAGCCTCATCATGTTGTCTCCACGCAGCCAACCTTGGTACTTTGCCTGGGTCTGACCTCTGAAGCCTAAGCTTCAGCACCCAGCCACTGCCCACACCAGCAGATGGGCGTCTCAGGCTGGGGAGTGCAGGGTGGTGGTACCGACTGTCTTGCAGGTCATTATCCATTTTGCCTCCTGCAAACTGGTTGCCGCACTCTCCTCTTAGGCTCCAGTGCCCCCTCCATCCAGGCTGATCTCCCTGCCAGTGAGGGGACTTCCCAGGGTGCAGGGACCTTTCCTCAACAGCTCCCTCCCTAGAGTGCAGGTCCTGTCCCGATTCCTTACTCTCTTTTTTCTTTTTCTTTTTGTCCTACCCAGTTACATGGAGGTTTTCTTGCCCTTTCAGAAGTCTAAACATCAGTAGATGTTCTTTGCAAATCATTCCGCTTGTAAATGTAGTTTTGATGTATTTGTGGGAGGAGATGGGCTCCACATCCTACACCCCTGCCATCTTTTTTTTAAATTTATTTTTTATTTTTGGCCACATAGGGTCTTAGTTGCAGCATTCAGGATCTTTCACTGCGGTATGCAGGCTTCTCTCTAGTTCTTCTCTCCAGTTGTGGCGTGCAGGCCTAGTTGCCCCACGGCGTATGGGATCTTAGTTCCCTGACCAGGGATCGAACACGAGTCCCCTACATTGGAAGGCGGATTCTTTACCACTGAACCACCAGGGAAGTCCCTCCCCTGCCATCTTGATTCCTCTTTTGCTAATATTTTCATTAGGGTTTTTATATCCGTTTTCATGAGAGAGATTGAATTCTACATTTTTTTTCTTTCTTTCATTATTCATGTCTGATTTTGAAAGCAAGGTAATGCCAACTTCATTAAATAAGTTGGAGTGTATTCCTTTTCTCTCTCTTTTCTGGAAGAGATTCTATGAGATTAAATTACCTTTTTCCTTAAATCGGAAACACAGGAATTTAGGGCTAGACATCTGGCTACTTTTGCCATGACACTACATCACTGCTGTCTGATAGAACTTCCTGTGATGCTAGAAATTTTCTATATCTTACCTGCCCTATAATGGTATATAGGTAGACCTATAATTTTTCCCTGAAAAGCTGAATTTTCAAAATTTTACTTACTTTTAATCTAAAGAGTCCCATATGGCTAGGCACTACCACACTGAACAACACTGTCCTGTATAAACTCTTGGTGATTGCCTGGGTCCTCCTCCTGCTTTTGTCTCCCAACACTTCCCAGTGTATGATGTACCCTTGGTATTTCTCTCACCTTTCTGCACTGAACTCTCCCTTGTGGGTCTTGAGTTGCAAGCTGTTTTGTTTTGTTTTCCCTGTGGCTGAGTCTACCATGTCTAGTTTCTTGATTACTCTTTTCTTTTTTTCCAGCAATTTCTCATAGTCCCTTATCTACTAAGAATTTCCCTTCTAGTTTGTTTGTGCTGCTGGTACTTATTTATTTTTAAATACCTGCTTTTCTCCTGTCTTTGGATATGTTGTAAGTGGAAAATTCCAGAAGGGGCTTTAGTGTATGTTCTTATGTAGTTTTCCAGGTGGGGAAAGTTAAATTTCAGAAAACTTAAGGTAGTTAAAGTCACATGGTAAATTAATGTCAGAATCAGGGCATTACTTAAAACACCTGCTCTCCTATTTACCAGCCTAGTGCTCCTCCAATAACATACTTGCTTCCAAAAGGAAATCAAGTTACATTTTGAATCTCTTTTTAGCGTATCATTTTTTCCCTTTAAAAACATTTTTCCTTCCAATTTTTTTTTTTTTTTTGCGGTGTGTGGGCCTCTCACTGTTGTGGCCTCTCCTGTTGCGGAGCACAGGCTCCGGATGCACAGGCTTAGCGGCCATGGCTCACGGGCCCAGCCGCTCTGCGACATGTGGGATCCTCCCGGACCAGGGCACGAACCTGTGTCCCCTGCATTGGCAGGAGGACTCTCAACCACTGCGCCACCAGGGAAGCCCCTTCCAATTTTATTGAGATATAATTGACATGCATACTGTATAAGGTGTACAGCATAATGATTTGACTCCTATACATCATGAAATGATTATTACACATTTAGTGAACATCCATAATCTCATATAGACACAAAATTAAATAGAAAAATTTTTTTCCTTGTGATGAACACACCTAGGACTTACACTCTTAACAACATTCATATATAACATAGAACAGTGTTAATTATATTTATCATGTTGTATATTACATCCCTAGTACTTATTTATCTTTTAACTGGAACTTTGTACCTTTTGACTGCCTTCATCCAATTTTCCCTCTCCTGACCCCTAACTCTGATAAGCACAAATCTGATCTCGTTTTCTATGAGGTTTTTTTTTTTTTATTTGTTTTTTGAAATGTAATTGACCTACAAAACTATGTTAGTTCTTGTTACACAACATAGTGATTTGATGTTTCTATACATTTCAAAATGATTACTGTGATAAGTCTAGTTACCATCTGTCACGATACAAAGATGGTACATAATTATTGACTATATTCCCCATACTATACATTTCATAACCATGACTCATTTGTTTTGCAACTGGAAGTTTGTACCTCTTAATCTCTCTCAACTATTTCTCACCTCTCCCACACCACCTTTCCATCTGTCAATTGCTTCTTTATTCTCTGTATCTATGATTCTGTTTCTGTTATGGTTGTTTATTTATTTTGTTTTTTAGATTTGACCTATAAGTAAAATCATACAATATTTGTATTTCTCTGTCTGAGTTATTTCACTCTAGGTTTATCCATGTTGTCACAATGGCAAAATTTCATTCTTTTTATGGCTAAGTAATATTCCATTATATATTTTAAATACATATATATCAATACATATACATATATGTATATATACACACATACATACATATGCACAGGTACCACATTTTTATCCATTCATCTATTGATGGGCATTTAGGTTGCTTCCATATCTTGGCTATTGTAAACCTTGCTACAGTGAACATAGGGGTGCATATATTTATTTTTAGTGTTTATATTTTTTAACTTTTAATTTTTATTTTACATTGGGGTATAGTTGATATACAATGTTCTGTTAGTTTCAGGTGTGCAGCAAAATGGTTCAGTTATACATATATCCATTCTTTTTCAGATTTTCTTCCATATAATTTATTACAGAATATTGAGGACAGTTCACTGTGTTATACAGTAGGTCCTTGTTGATTATCTATTTTATATATAGTGATATGTGTATGTTAATCCCAAACTCCTTATCCTTCCTCCCCACCATTCCCCTTTCATAACCATAAGTCTGTTTTCAAAGTCTGTGAGTCTGTTTCTGTTTGGTAAATAAGTTCTTTAGTATCATCTCTTTAGATTCCACATATAAGTGATATCATGATATTTGTCTTTGTCTGACTTACTTCACTTAGTATGATAATTTCTAGGTACATCCATGTTGCTGCAAGTGGCATTATTTCATTCTGTTTTATGGCTGAGTAATATTCCATGGTATGTATGTACCATATTTCTTTATCCATTCCTCTGTTGATGGACATTTAGGTTACTTCCATGTCTTGCCTATTGTAAATAGTGCTGCAATGAACATTGGGGTACATGTATCTTTTCTTTGGGTATATGCCCAGGGATGGGATTGCTGGATCATATGGTAGTTATATTCTTAGTTTTTTAAAGGAACCTACACACTGTTCTCCATAATGGTTGTACCAATACATTGCCACCAGCAGTGTAGGAGGGTTCCCTTTTCTCCACACCATCTCCAGCATTTGTTGTTTGTAGATATTTTGTTGATGGCCGTTATGACCAGTGTGAGGTGATACCTCATAGTAGTTTTGATTTGCATTTCTCTAATAATTAGTGATGTTGAACATCTTTTCATGTGCTTTATGGCCATCTCTATGTTTTCTTTGTAGAAATGTCTATTAACATCTTCCACCCATTTTTTGATTGGGTTGTTGGGGGTTTTTGTTATTGGGCTGCATAAGCTATTTGTATATTTTGGAGATTAATTTCTTGTAGGTCACTTCATTTGTGAATATTTTCTCCCATTCTATGGGTTGTCTTTTTGTTTATGGTTTCCATTGCTGCGCAAAAGCTTTTAAGTTTCATTAGGTCTCATTTGTTTATTTTTATTTTCATTACTGTAGGAGGCGGATCAAAAAAGATCTTGCTGTAATTTATGTCAGTGTTTTGCCTATGTTTTCCTCTAAGAGATTTATAGTATTAGCCATACATTTAGGTCTTTAATCCATTTTGAGTTTATTTTTGTGTATGGTATTAGGGATTGTTCTAATTTCATTCTTTTACATGTAACTGTCTAGTTTTCTCAGCACCATTTATTGAAGAGACTGTCTTTTCTCCATTGTATATTCTTGCCTCCTTTGTCATAGATTAATTTACCATAGGTGCATGGGTTTGTCTCTGCACTTTCTATCCTGTTCCATTGATCTATATTTCTGTTTTTGTGCCAGCACCATACTGTTTTGATTACTGTAGTTTTGTAGTATAGTCTGAAGTCAGGGAGCCTGATTCCTCCAGCTCTGTTTTTCTTTGTCAGTATTGCTTTGGCCATTCGAGGTGTTTTGTGTTTCCATACAAATTGTAAAAATTTTGTTCTAATTCTGAAAAATGCTATTGTTAATTTGATAGGGATTGCATTGAATCTATAGATTGCTTTGGGTAGTATAGTCATTTTCACAATATTGATTCTTCCAGTCGAAGAACATGATATATCTCTCCATTTGTGTCATCTTTGATATCTTTCATCAGTGTCTTATAGTTTTCAGAGTATAGGTCTTTTGCCTCCTTAGGTAGGTTTATTGCTAGGTATTTGATTCTTTTTGATGTGATTGTAAATGTGATTGTTTGCTTAATTTCTCTTTTTGATCTTTCATTGTTAGTGTATAGGAATGCAAGAGATTTCTGGGTATTAATTTTGTATCCTACAAATTTACAGAACCCATTCATGAGCTCTAGTAGTTTTCTGGTAGCATCTTTATAATATTTTATGTATAGTATCATGTCATTTGCATACAGTGACAGTTTTACTTCTTTTCTTATTTGGATTCCTTTTACTTCTTTTTCTTCTTTGATTGCCATTGCTGGGACTTCCAAAACTATGTTGAAAAAAGTGGCAAGAGTGGACATCCTTGTCTTATTCCTGATCTTCGAGGAAATACTGTTTTTCACCTTTGAGAATGGTGTTTGCTGTGGGTTTGTCATGTATGGCCTTTATTATTTGAGGTAGGTTCCCTCTATGCCCCCTTTCTGGAGAGTTTTTATCATAAATGGATGTTGATTTTTGTCAAAAACTTTCTGCACCTATTGAGATGATCGTATGGTTTTTATCTTTCACTTTGTTAATGTGGTGTATCACAGTGACTGATTTGCATATATTGAAGAATCCTTGCATAGCTGAGGTAAATTCCACTTGATCATGGTGTATGATCCCTTTAATATATTGTTGGATTCAGTATGCTAATATTTTGTTGATGATTTTTGCATCTATGTTCATGAGTGATATTGGCCTGTAATTTTCTTTTTTTGTAGTATCTTTCTCTGGTCTTGGTATCAGGGTGATGGTGGCTTGGTAGAATGAGCTTGAGGGTGTTCCTTCCACTGCAATTTTTGGGAAGAGTTTCAGAAGTATAGGTTTAACTCTTTTCTAAATGTTTGACAGAATTCACCTGTGCACCACTGGTCGTTAACTTTTGTTTGTTAGAAGTTTTTTAATCACAGTTTTAATTTCAGTACTTGTGATTGGTCTGTTCATGTATTCTGTTTCTTTTTGGTTCGGTCTTGGAAGGTTGTGCCTTTCTAAGAATTTGTCCATTTCTTCTAGGTTTCCCATTTTTTTGGCATATAGCTTCTTGTAGTAATCTTTTATGATCCTTTGTATTTCTGTGGTGTCAATTGTAACTTCTCCTTTTTCATCTCAATTTTTATTGACTTGAGTCCTCTCCCTTTTTTTCTTGTTGACTGGCTAAAGATTTAATCCTTTTTGTTTAATCTTCTCAAAGAACCAGCCTTTAGTTTCCTTGATCTTTTCTGTTGTTTTCTTCATCTCTATTTCATTTATTTCTCCTCTGATCTTTATGACTTCCTTCCTTCTATTAACTTTGAGTTTTGTTTGTTCTCTCTCTAGTTGCTTTAGGTGTAAGGTTAGGTTGTTTATTTGAGATTTTTCTTGTTTCCTGAGATAAGATTGTATTGCTATAAACTTCCCTTTTAGAACTGCTTTTGCTGTATCCCATACGTTTTGGATTGTTGTGTTTTCATTGTCATTTGCCTCTAGGTATTTTTTGATTTCCTCTTCGATTTCTTCAGTGATCCATTAGTTGTTCAGTAACATATTGTTTAGCCTCCCCTCCACATGTGTGTGTTTTTTAGGTTTTTTTTCCAGTAACTTGATTTCTAATCTCATAGCATTGTGTTTGGAAAAGATGTTTGATATGATTTCAATTTTCTTAAGTTTACCAAGATTTGATTTGTGACCCAAGATGTGATCTATCCTGGAGAATGTTCAAGGTGTCCTTGAGAAGAAAGTGTATTCTGCTGCTTTGGGGTGGAATATCCTATGAATTTCAATTAAGTCCATCTGGTCTAATGTGTCATTTAAGGCTTGTGTTTCCTTATTGATATTCTATCTGGGTGGTGTGTCCATTGGTGTAAGTGGGGCGTTAATGCCCCCCATAGTTATTGTGTTACTGTCAATTTCTACTGTTATGGCTCTTAGCATTTGCCTTATATATTGAGGTGCTCCTATGTTGGGTGCATATATATTTACAATTGTTGTACTTTCTTGTTGGATTGATCCCTTGATCATTATGTCATGTCCTTCATTGTCTCTTATAAGAGTGTTTATTTTAAAGTCTATTTTGTCTGATATGATTATTGCTACTCCAGCTTTCTTTTGATTTCCTTTTGAATGGAATACCTTTTTCCATCCTCTCATTTTCAGTCTGTGTGTTTCTCTAGATCTGAAGTAGGTCTCTTGTAGACAGCGTATATACGGGTCTAATTTTTGTATCCAGCCAGTTTATGTCTTTTGGTTGGAGCATTTAATCCATTTACATTTAAGGTAATTATTCGTATGTACTTATTGCCATTTTCTTAATTGTTAAGATGTGTTTTTGTAGGTCTTTTTTCTTCCCTTTCTCTATTGTTCTCTTATGATTTGATGACTATCTTTAGAGTTTGGATTGCTTTTTCACTTTTGTGTGTGTATCTATTGTAGACTTTTGATTAATGGGAACCTCAGTTCTCATGAGGTTTTGAGATAGCAGTCTACATATATACAAGATTGATTTAAGTTGCTGGTCCCCTAACTTCCAATGTATTTCCAGTATCCTGTATTTATACCCTCCACTTCTCATGATTGCTGGTTTTGATATCATATTTGTGTGTGGATGATTTTCTACCTTCACTGTATATTTACCTTTACCAATGAGCTCTCCCATTCATAGTTTTCTTGTTTCTAGCTGTGGCCTGTTCTTTTTCCTCTAGAGAAGTTCCTTTAGCATTTGTTGTAAAGCTGGTTGGGTGGTGCTGAATTCTCTTAGCTTTTGCTTGTGTATAAAGCTTTTGATTTGTCTGTGGAATCTCAACGAGACCCTTGCTGGCTAGAGTATTCTTGTAGGCTTTTCCCTTTCATCATTTTAAATATATTTTGCCTCTCCTTCTGGCCTGCGGAGTTTCTGCTGAAAAATCAGCTGATAACTTTATGGGAATTCCCTTATATGTTATTTGTTGCTTTCCCCTCATTGCTTTCATATTTTCTCTTTGTCTTTAATTTTTTCTGTTTGATTAATGTGTGTCTTAGTGTGTTCCTCCTTGGGTTCATCCCGTATAGGATTCTTTGCACTTCCTGGACTTGAGTGTTTCCTTTCTCATGTTAGGGAAATTTTTGGCTGTAGTATCTTCAAATATTTTCTTAGGCCCTTTTTCTTTCTCTTCTCCTTCTGGGACCCCTATAATGCAAATGTTGGTGTTTTTAATGTTGTCCCAGAAGTCTCTGAGACTGTCCTCATTTCTTTTCATTCTCTTTATTCTTTTCTGTGGCAGTGATTTCCGTCACTCTGTCTTCCAGCTCACTTATTTGTTCTTCTGCCTCATTTATTCTGCTATTGATTCCTTTAGTATGTTTTTCATTTTAGTTATTGTATTGGCCATCTCTGTTTGTTCTTTACGTCTTGTAGCTCCTTGGTAAATATTTCTTGTATCTTCTAGATCTATGCCTTCATTTTTTTCCTTAGATTTTGGATCATCTTTACTATCATTACTCTGAATTCTTTTCAGGTAGATCACCTACCTTCCCTTCATGTAATTGTTCTTTTGGGTTTTTATCTTGTTCCTTCATTTGCAACATATTTTTCTTTTTTTCTGTCATCTCATTTTGTCTAACTTTCTTTGTTTATGTTCTCTTTTCTACGGGTTCCAGGGTTGTAGTTCCAGGGTTGTAGTTCCTGTTGCTTCTGGTGTCTGCCCCCTGGTGGGTGAAGTTCATCCACAGGCTTGTGCAGGCTTCCTGTGGGAGGGACAGATGCCTGTCCTCTTGTGGGTGGAGCTAGGTCTTGTCCCTCTGATGGGCAGGGCGGTATCCAGGAGTGTGTTTCAAGGTTGCTGTGAGCTCAGTATGACTTTAGGCAACCTGTCTGCTGATGGTTGGGGCTGCGTTCCTGTCTCGCTGGCTGTTTGGCTTGAGGCTTTCCAGGAACCTGGAACCTGTAGGTTGTTGGGTGGGGCTGGGTCTTGGTGCTGAAATAGGGACCTCCAGGAAAGCTCTTGCCAATCAATATTTTCTGGGGCCTCTGCCACCTGTGTCCTTACCCCCACAGTGAGCTACAGCCAACCCCCACCTCCGCAGGAGACCCTCTCTGACCCCACGTCAGGTCTAGCCCTAGTTCCTATGGAAGTATTGCTTTGTGCTGGGTCCCAACCCACATAAGGGCCTGTGTGCACTGAGAAACGGTCTTTTTTTAAAAATTTATTTATTTATTTATTTATTGGCTGCATTGGGTCTTTGTTGCTACACGCAGGCTTTCTCTAGTTGCAGCGAGCAGGGGCTACTCTTCCTTGTGGTGCTTGGGCTTCTCATTGCAGTGGCTTCTCTTATGGCAGAGCACAGGCTCCAGGCGTATGGGCTTTAGTAGTTGTGGCATGTGAGCTCAGTAGTTGTGGCGCATGGGCTTAGTTGCCCCGCAGCATGTGGGATCTTCCCACACCAGGGCTTGAAGCTGTGTCCCCTGAAATGGCAGGCAGATTCTTAACCACTGCACGACCAGGGAAGTCCTGAGAAATGGTCTTTTGTAGGAGAGGTGCTATTTGTCCCACCAGCTCACTCTCTTCTGTTCACCAGAGCTGTATGCTCTAGGGGTGCCCCCTGTGTGGGTTGTATTGGCCCTTCTGTTGTGGAGGGCTGATTACTGTGGGTAGTCCGGTAGGTGTGGCTGGCCCCCAGTCCCATTGGTTTCTGGGTCCTGCCTTGTTCAAAGGCTTCTGGCTGCTGGTGGGTGGCACTGGGTTACAGGTTGGCTGGTTGTGAGGCTGGAGGTCCTGTATCTAGTGTTGGCTTATTGGTAGATCGGGTCAGGACCCAGGTAGTTCTGGAGCTGGCTTTGGCCTGCTGGTGGGTGGTTCTGGTTCCTGACACAGTTGCAGGGTCTGTGGTGTCCCAAAGCAGGTGTTGACATGCTCTTGAGTGAAGCTAGAACCCGGGGTGGCTGGCTGAGGGGCCTATGATGTTTTGGAGCTGGTGTCAGCCTGCTGTTGGGTGGGGCCAGGACCCACGGTGTTCGGGCTGGTGTTAGTCTGCTGGTAGGTGAGGCTAGGTCCTGGGGTTAGTGCTAGCCCACTGGTGGGTGGAGTCAGGTCCTGGGGTCTCTGGCTGTGGGGCCTGGGGCTCCCAGAGCTGACGTTGGCCTGCTGGTGGCCAGAGCAGGGCCCAGAGAGTCCTGGAGCTACTGCTGGCCCATTGGTGAGAAGTGCCATGTCCTGGCTGCAGGTCCAGAGTTGGTTTTGGCCCACTGGTGGGTGGGGTTGTGTCCCTATAGGTAGCTGAAGGACCAGAGGGTCCCAGGGCTAGTGCCAATGGATAGGGCCAGGTTCTGGTCCTAACAAGTTAGAGGGAGGATTCCAAAGTGGCACCTGCCAGCACCAGTGTCCTAGTGGTAATATGAGCTCCTCAAAATGGCTGCCACCAGTGTCTGTGTCCCCAGCATGAGCTCCAGTTGCCTCCTGCCTCTCCCGAGGGAGTGTCCAAGATCAGCAGGTGGGGCTGACCCAGGCTCCTTTCAAATGACTGCTTCTACCGTGGGTCTCTCAAAACGTGTGAGATTTAGTGTGTTCCTTTTTTAGAGTGGAGTCTCTATTTCCTATAGCTCTCTGGCCTTCCCAAATGTAGGCTCCACTGTCCTTCAAAGGCAAATATTCTAGGGGCAAATCTTCCCAGAGCCAGACCCCTGGGCTGGTGAGCCCAGTGTGGATCTGGGACCCATGCGCCTTAGGGAGAACCTCTACAATTGTAGTAATCATCCTGTTTGTGGGTCGCCCTACCAGGGGTGTCTCCACCTCTCCTACCCATCTCCTTGTGGATCCTTCTTTATATCTTTAGTCATAGAATATCTTTTCTGTCAGTCTTCAGGTCTTTCTCTTCAATAGTTGCTCTGTAAATAGTTGTAATTTTGATGTGCCCATGGAGGAGGTGAGCTCAGGGTCTTCCCAATTTACCATTTTGGCTTTCTCTTGCAGTGTATAATTTTTAAGTCAAAAAGAAATCACCTTTCCGTAATACAAATAAACAACTCTTAAATTGTCTTTGGGTAAACCTAATCTTTTCACATATCAATTTTTTTGAAGTGAAGTATGCCCAAATTTGTGATAACCTTACCTCCAAAGAGTCCTTCTATTACCCCAATAACTTTACTGCCTTTCTAGCTGTTTCCCAGTGGTCTCAAGATGACACAGTCTCCATTATGTCTCCCAGCCAAAAAAAAAAGGAAAAAAGAAAAAAATTCTTAGGCTTTCACAGAGTCCTTCTCTAGTCATTCAAACAATGTTTCTTTATATCTAGACTTTGAATCAGTGCATATAAACCAAGAAAGCACTTATAAGTCAGAGAAAGTTTTCTGAAGGTAGTTAATGCCTGTGCTGAGATCAGAACAACTTGAGTTGGTGATTGGAAAGTGGAAAGTTAGAAGGGAATGCAAAGTTCTGTATACGACTGGAAGTGGTTGCAAAAGCCTGGAAGCCCAGCAAGTGGTTGGGAGCCTGGGGAGGTAAGTTCATTCATGGATTTGACTGCATCCTTAGGGCATCTAGGACCCATTGGAGGGAGCTAGGAATGCCAAGAAAAGATTAGAATTTTTTAAAAAATAAACTGGACCTCAGTAAGAGTAGGTTGGAGGCAGATAAGGACTAGAGGCATGGAGATTTTTAAATATATTATTACACATGAGAAAGTTAATTTTAAACATGAGGAAAAAGGGCAAAGTAGTAATGCTCCTTTGAACTCAGACACAGAGAACAAGAAGCAGTATGAAGCTCAAAACTTTTAGTATAACATATACTTTTATTTTGTTATATGTTTCAACTCTTTTTAAAGTAAATTTAATTTAGGTAAAAGATGCAAACATACAATTTCATGAATGTTCACAAAGTAAACACACCGTGTCGCTAGACAGATCAAGAAATTAAATGACCAGCACCCTAGGAGAACCCCTCTTCTTCCCTCCCAGTCTACACTTCTCCCCACAGTTAATTATTATCTTAACTTTGATCCATATGGATATTTTAAATTAATTTTTCTCCTAAGAAATGAGCTACCACATACCTAGAAACTTGCACATGAAAAGAACCTCCAATTTAATCTAGTTCAGTGATTTTTTCAGACATTAAAAATAAATAATAGAACATTTTCTTCAAAATTAAATGTTACATCCCCAGTTTGTGAACCATATATCAGAATTTCTATGATTGAATCAGAATTAGAAATCTGGAGCCTGTGGAGCCTACTCACTGCACATCTCCTTTGTTTAATACATATTCAGTGGATGCATAAACAACACAGATTTGAACTTCGTGGGTCCACTTATATGCAATTTTTTTTCACTAAATACATACTACAGTGCTACACACTCCACAGTTGGTTGTATCCGAGGATGCAGAACTGCGGATACAGAGGGCTGGCTGTAAAGTTCTACACTGATTTTATACTTCACAGAGGGTTGTGCTCCTAACCCCCCTGTATTGTTCAAGGGTCACCAGTATTTCTCTACCTATTCCATTCTGGTGGACTTTGAGATATCACTTCCATATCCTGAGGCTCTATGGAAAACTCAATTTGAAAAATCACTGGTCCATTGTAAACCCTTTCTTTTGAATAGGGTTTGGTTGACTTTTCTGGAAAGGTCTAGACGGTAAATAATGTAGGCTTTAATTGCCATATGGCCTCTTTCTCACTATTCAACTCACATGCTGTTGCAGTGTGAAAGCAGCTTTAGACAGTATGTATTGGCTTTGTTCCAATAAAACTTTATTTACAAAAATGGACTGGGGGTGTGGGCGGATTTGGCCCATGGGCTGTAGTTTGCCAAACCCTGCTTTTGAAAAATAAGGAAAGGGAGGTTCAGAAAAGTAAAGAAACTTAGAATTGCAGAATTTTATTACTAAAGGAACTTTAATAATCCTCCTTTGGGTAAGGAAACCAAGGCCCCAGTAATTCATACTACTTTACAAAGCGATTTGTGGCACATGTAACCTAGCAAAGAGTTTTATACGTATGACATCATAATTATAGTTAAGACAGTGTTTTGTTCCTATTCCAACCTGTATTTATTACTAAAACTCTCAGGCTTTCATCTCTTCTGAAAAATCTTGAAGAATCGTGCTCTCCCTAGGAATTGTAAATTCCCCAATCCTGTGACCAACGTGATTTCTATTGGGACTCTGTGTTTCTCATGCCACTAACCTTCATGCTTCTAAATTTGAGTCTTCACCCAAGTGGCCCAAGTAACTTGTTGTACCAACTTTAGATGGTCTGGGTTCTAAGCATGTTTCTATCCATTAGCCTGTTAAAATGTATATTTGTTATATCAAGTTTAAGGTAGTTTCTGCCAAAGGATTAGGAATTTGAGTGAATTCATCAAGGCTTTACTGCAGTTTTACTGCCCCTCATTCAGGGTCTAATGACATATTCTGTTATCTTCTACCTGAGAGTGGGTTATTCACATTGCTGAATTCCCACGCTGAGTCTAAGGCAGGCCTTGGCTTTCTTCTGTGTGTGCTAGTTGTATCAATCAGAATGGGCAAGGTTATGCTGCTAAAATAGGTAAAGCCAAATATTAGCATTTCCAAACAACAATATATTCCACCATAAAACCTTTGTGGGTTGGTAGGAGCTCTGCTTCTCTTGATTTCAGTCCTCACTCTGCTTCTGAAGCTGACGGAACAGCTACTGATGAAGAACTGCCCATCGCGGAAGTGTAGAGGGAAGGGAGGATGTGTTGAAGCAAGAATTGGCTCTTAACATTCATGCTTGAAGTGACAGGCTCCCCTTTCAATGGCCAAAGCAAGACAAAGGCCTAAACCTGCCTTCCATGGGGCAGGGAATTCCTCAGGGAGGGAAATAGGAGAATGGTGAACTGAAGTAAAAAATCCAGCTGAGCCAGAAGCTCGAGTCTTTGTTATCATTTCTCCCTAGAGGACTAAGAGCCATCATGCTGCCCTGGTATACCAGATACCTGAAGTGGTATAAATCTATTGTTTTGGCTTTTTAAATCAAGATGCGGATGTATTCCTTAACAAAAATAGTTTATTATTCACATACTATTTGAATATGGAAAATGGAAAGGACAGCTATATAGGTAGAATATAAATGTTATTTAACAGGCTTTGGATGTCAATGACTATAGATTTTTTTTTTTTCTTTCCTCCTTCACCCTACCGTTCCTGAAATGCTTTCCCATGGGCCATATTTTCCTGCATCCCTTCCATGAATGTATACAACTGTTTCCATCTGAATAAGCTAAGATGCTTGTTATAAATTCAGATTTCTGGACTGTACCTGAAAATAGCTGTGGATGATGCTGGCAATCTGTGTTTTTACCATATTTTCTACAGACATTTTACGACATTGATGTTTGGAAAACATTGTCCTAGAACATATACCTTGAGCCTGTCCCTTAAGTTTTATGAAATCCATGGCCAGACTTTGTGGCTTGTGGCCTTGGTTTTTCCCTTCTTCCTTTTTTTTTTCTTTTCCCATGAGGTTGAGACGTAACCTTTTTGGCTTTGCTAATTGGCATGTGATGGATTTGTCTTTTGCTTCATAGACTCACCTTGGGTGAAAAACAGTTGTCGGAGGTAAACATTACTATTTTATTAATTTATAGGCCTTTTGAATTAGAAAGAAATATGGAATACAGAAGAGAACTGTAAATAGGACTCGGGAAAAGAATATTAGCATTGTGGCTGTCCTATATTATGTGCATAACACTTTCAGGGTTATAACCGAGAATCTCAGGGTAGGTCTGCAAGCATAACATGTGATCAACTTGGACGATGGTGCTACCAGTTCATTCATCTCTAATTTAGTATTGATTCCTGTTGTCATAGTCAAGTAAGTGTTCAGTGATTTACTTCAATGGCAATTAACATGCACAAGATGTGACAGTGGCATGGATGCAACACCTTCACCATCTTCCCCCCCCAACCCCACTAATGATCATGAGGATTGATCTGTGTACCTCTGCAAAAACTGTGTGATTAGTACAAAAAAAAAATAACCTTCTGGGATCAAAGAAGACGGTTCTTAGATCAAGGGTGTGAAAATAACAGAACTTAAAGGACAAATACTAAAAACTTACAGTTCAGTTCTATTTGTAGGAAAAATGAAATTATTGGATTGCTATGTGACATAGTATTTTTTAAGGTTATTTTATTGGCTCTGTCTGAGAAAGCTAACCGAATTGAATTTCTAGTTTTCATTAAAAAGGGGTTTCAATTCACCGTCACTGGCAATGTGATGTCAACAAGACAAATGCAGTTAGATTAAGGGGATCTTTATGTTGCAGCCAGTTTTAAGTTGTGTACCATTCACTGCAGTGAGGAGCAAAGGGATGTAGCAACAATATGTTCACCAGGGCTGTGGAGAGTTGAGTTTGTCGCAATCTTATTGTTCTCTAAATATATATTCTTTATGCATGTGAAGTTTAACAGAGGGATTAGGTGAACAAACCTTAGACAAAGATTCATGAAGTTACTTTTCATATTAAATAATTCCCTCCTAGCATGTCTTGTATTCTTGTATGTTGCCCCTTTGACGGTGTGCCTAGTTCAGAGTTTGGCTAGGGGTAGCCCAGAAAGGAGTGAGTGGTAGTAGTGGTGATGGTGGTGGTGTGGTAGTTGCATACAGAAAACTGCTAATTTTCAGGTTCGTGTGGCTCTTCACACTGGATGGCCTCATGTAACCCTGTTGAATTCTTTAAGCTGATTTGTTGGATTAGTTTTATATTAGATGATAACACATCATTTTATGATGGATACTTGGGTTATAAGTATTTTCTACATTGTTATAGTGACATTCTACAATAGCACTATATGGTATTTCAATTCTAATATATTAATTCTATCCTAAAATCTTGTTTGAAATTAAACATCAACTAATTTCAAAAGTAATTATTTTTTTATTTCAACTCTATAAAGTATACAACAGGCACTCGGCAATTACAGCTGCAGGAAAAATACAGAGCAAATCAAAGCAGGTTAAGTTTATGAAAAAGTGTTTAATCTACATCAAAAGAGTGCAAGTGGTCAGTGACCATTTGATGACAGTTGTTGCATTCTGACTAACAAAGGACTCTTTCATGTAGAACGAATTGTAAGAGGACAATCAAATAACCATAGCTGTAAGAATACAAAAGAACTGAGCAGTTGTAAAAACATCATACATTGAAATAAATTTGATAGATGACGCTTCAAGAAATGTCCCTATACTTGGAAAGTCCAAACCTCTGAGTCACTGTCAAGGTCCCAGAGCTCTGTCCGTTGATGCAGGGGCAGATAAGAGGAGGGCTAACAACACACCTTCAATGTTTAGCTTTCTAGGTCTGTTGAAAACTTGCCTTATAAGTGATTTGCATATACAAGAACTCAGAGGAAGCATCCTGTTTTGTTGACTGGTGCACCAAGGTACTTTTTCATCATTGGTTTCGTGACGAGGCTTGGCTAGCAGTCATTTTCCAATTTTTCTTTTGAGTTGGACTGTTGTTAATGGAGTCTAAAAAATGAGATATTTTAGAACTTGACTGCACTTATTTTTTTTAACTGAATCTGCACAGCTTAGCAAAACAGGAATACCTGTATACAGACTGATAGTATGTCATATATTAATTTGACCTGCACATACATTTATGCATTTCACAGAAATGACGCTGTATCTCCTTAACAGATACACAGCTCTGGTACGTTTAACAGAAATAAGAGAACAACTTCATCATTTCTGTAATTCATCAATATTATGTAATAAAGGCTTATAAACTGTTAGCAGAAAGAACTGTAAAACGCAGCAAGCTAAGAAAGGACAACATTTTGAGGTGTGTTTGTCTTTGTCATGCAGCATAACACCAAATTTGTTTTTTTAATAGGATGCCATGAATTTAAGGCACTTGCAACAATGCCAGATAGCCAGGTCATGTTCTAAACTATGGGACAGATGGATAAACAGTACAGTTGACATAATTTTCAATAATACTGACAATTATGACATTAATTCAAGTCTACTTGGACCTAAAAACATTATTCAGTACAAATTAAATGAAATAATAATGCTGTGAAACACTAAAAAAAAGTTACATGTACCACAAAATATCACACAGAAATACCTATTTACATAAATATTTGTCTGTGGTCCTACTGTGAAAGAAAACATTGTAATGGATAATGCACAAATCACCTCTACTGTATGAAATCAGCTCTAATATCCTTATTTTCGGTGCAGTAGCTGACTTCTTTAAATTTAAGTTCACCATCAGTTCAGTCTTTTAGAAATGAGACAAGAAAAATTCAGTAGTTGAATTTATATATTATACATGTGTGATTCACATGCATATCCCATAATTTTAAGTAAAAGTTATGATTTGTAAAGAATATAATCAAAATAAATTTGTTTTAAATGCCACATAGATCTGATTCCTATATTAATTACAAAGAAGGGACAAACAAATATCATTCCTAGCAAATTTCCAGAAATCACTTTCCCTAATGTATTCAATCTATCTCAGGTGTTACATTGCTCCTTTCCTTGGCAGTTTTCAGTTTTCCTGTGAGTCAAGACACACAGAAAGCCCTTATTTCCCATACTTGAAGTATTAACAAGAAAGTCAGTTAACAAATCAAACAAGTTGGTGCTATTCTAACTTATCTGGATGTTCTTTAGTGGAAGAAAATAGAGGGGGCATGAAAAATTCAGAAATAAAGTGAGATGTGCTTTTTATGAAGCTGACCATGAATTTTAGCCCTAGTGTCTTCATTAAGACAGATTTAAATCCTTAAAATTCAATGTTGAAAATTAGATGAATGTTTTCTCTTAGTAATTCTTGAAAGATGTAGTTCACCTTTATTGGTGATTGCTTTAGACATCCTAATGTAATGCCACAGGTGAAATGAACAAAGATGCATTAACAAGTGGGAGAAATGACCTACAGTTACATTATGCTGAATGCTGCTTCTTCATTTTCTATAGAACTTGTACATATTGGTTGTCTTAGACTTGAACCATAGTTCCAAATCCACAGTAAGTGCTAATCTCTGGGGCTATTGGAATATTTAAAAAGTTGCAGGAGAAGATTCTCTTACTTAAAATGACTAGGTGAATTTAATATTCTAGCAAACCTTTAGCACGCCTACACCACTGTCTTTAAAAAAAAGTCACTGAACGTTGACTAATAACATTGAAATTATATTTTTAAAAGCCCAATTAAAAGCAATATTAAACTTCTGAAGTAGCATTCATAGCTGGATTTTAACTTGATATGTTTAATTTTATCTTCTAATATCTGTAGAAGAAGTTGAGTATTTTGAGGAATAGTTCAATTTTGAGAAACAGGGAGGGAAAAATCCGATAATACAAGAATAATAATAATATCTTAGGATCAAAATTTCATTTAAATTTATTCTAATTATATATAATATGCCCTTAATACTCTTATTTTCCAAATGTTTCTTAGATTTTTATATTTTGATAACATATCATATTCTAAAGTAGTCTCGGTATGAAAAATTCAAACAAAAATCATAATGTATGCCTTCTTGGATACTATATAATCTCGGTGGACATATGTTTTGCAGAACTGTCTATATTTGATTGACTTTTTAAACACTCTCTACGGGAAAAGATCAAACCTCTGTTTAATATGCCATGTTCATATACAGTTCCAAATCAGGATGACAGCTCATAAAATTATACATTTGTCTAAGGAGGTACAATGCTACTTGTCCAGGAAAAGCTCCAAATGGCTGTGCTACTTTTGACAGCTAATAATTGTCAACTGGCCTGCCAACTTTTCCCCATGTGAAAAAGCAAATCAATTCGATATTTCAAATCTGGTCTTTCCTAGCTAGTCTGATATTTCAGAATTGTAGTATTTCTGTTCTACTTAGCTCCAATTTACTTTTAAGAAATCGGGTTCCTGTTTCTACTCCTTTCCTCCTTTCACATGCTAATAGACTCCTTGCCCATTGACAAAAAGGTCATCACCCCTGCCCAGGTTCTTGTCTTGTTCCCTGACCTCACATAGGTAAGGGTTCTCATCGGGTGAATCTTAATGATTTTGTGCTTGCTTGCTTTTCTTTTCTTGGTTCAGGCCTAAGACAAGAAGCTAGTTCAAATATATTTTTTGTCACCTTTCTCCCTCAACCCTAGACTGTGCTGTGTCTCCCTCAACCCTAGACTATGTCGTATGAGTGAAATCTGACAGAAGTTTGGTTTGATAAATTTAGTGAAAATGCTTGATTCTCTGGCTACACATGTAATGATTAGAATTTGTGTTGTCTGTTTAGACACTGACATTTACAGATGAAAGATATACATAGCACCTATATATAGTTTTTTTTTTTTTTTTTTGGGTGGATCTTCATCCCTCTCCAACCCACCCCACCCTACCCTACCCTAAGGGTTTATTTTTATAAAAGGGAATATTTTAAGCCTCAGTTTGAGGGTGTGTGAGATAAATAAAAACCAGTTGGCTGCTAGTCATTTATTTCCAGGACCATCTTTAAGCACGCTATTTAAAAAAATATGAAATGGTTTGTGAATTGCTTTTGTCCCACTCTGTCATGCCAATTTATCAAAAAGAAACAAATATCATGCATGTTGTGTTCTTCAGTCCTCTGTGAAAACACATATATACCTGCTATGAGACTTCTCTGCAGACTCCATAGCAGTTGTGCTTTGATCATATCAGTTTTTAAAATCTGTCAGAAAGGAAAGGTAACATTCAGTCTCGTCATCAGCACTGCTGGGAAAGAAAATCATGAAACTTCTAGCACTGGTTTGACATGAACTCTGTGACCAGCAGATGTGTGGTCCTCTTGTATACGGTATTTACACCAGCTTGCAGTAACAGAGTCTACAACCCTCACTTGAAGAAAGGGAAGAGTCCAGTTTTTGTACCACAGTAATCTAATCTATCGTACCCAATATATTATTTTTTGATCTTCTTGATAATTCTAGCAAGGTACTGACTCTCTTTGAAGTGTTTCTTACAGTCTTTCAAATTATAATCAGAGCAAAGCAAGGTCATTGCAACAATAGAAAACATTTCTTTACTGGTGAAAGGCTTTGCTTCAGGACCACCATGTCAACTGCTATTTTTAGGTTCAAACAGAAAACATGTAAAGAGCACTATTGTCATCTAAGCAATAAGTCCTAATGCCACTGTAGTTACTGGAGCAGCATCGATCAAAGGCATCATGGTGACCCCGAGCACTAATCTTCTCTCTTTCTTTCAGGTTTGCTGGCAGCTGTGTCTCAGAAAAAGCTGTCTTCAGCAAGGCAGAAGCAGGTAAGAGAAATACATTAGAAGTCTACGTCCCATCCTGAGTTGTCGTCAGGTGGTGGTTCGTCATTGTCCTCAGGGAAACTGTCAAAATTGCTTGTGTCTGTGGGTGATGCGACCTGCGAACAAGAGAACGAACGGTAAAATTTTCTGATTTTTTTTTTTAGGGGCCTTCCAAGCTAGATTTTTAAAACATTCTTTATTCAGTCTGTATTCAATGGCTATTTTTGGAATGTCTACCATGAGCAGGTTTGTCCTTTGTATTGGGGGTTACAGTGGTGAATAAAAATAGACATGGCTCTTGCCCTCATAGAGTTTACACTCTAGGAAAGAATAAATTGTGTGATTCAAACAAATAATTACAGCTGTAGATAATTATAAACTTTGGTTAGTGCTATGAAGAAAAAGTACAAGGTGTCATGAGTAAAAAAGAGTGATTGTGGAAAAAGTATTAAACCTAAGAATTAATGGTTTCCATAAAGAGGGTATATAGCACATGCAAAGGTCCTGAGGTGAGAAAGAGAGAGCTCCATGCTATGAAGTATCTAAAAGAGGTCAATTTGGCTACTGTATAAAAGAGGAGGGGAGTGAAATGAGAAATAGGCAGAAGTCATCTTAAGGATTTCCGTGTATTTATTCTAAGTATGATAAAAAGCCCTTTCTAACCTTAAGCAAAAACTCTTACAAGTTTACTGGGCAAAGTCCAATCTGCAGAGCATGAGTAAAAGCAGTAAAGAAACACTTTAATTTCCCTTATATTCTATAATATTTAGGACCTCATATTCTATTTTTTATATATATATATATATATTTCCCCCATATAATTTAACACTACTGATTGCATAAAAGGAGACCCCTGGTAAATATAAGTTAGGATAATTTAGACTTAATATTTACCTCTTCAAGTTTCTTATACTGTTCTTGTTCTAAAAGTAAAACTTTATGAATGCAGTTAGCATCTGTAATTTGCTTTGTGAATAAACATAAATATTAGCGTAGAAATAAATCTTAGAAGTAGGAAAAATATTTCTGTAGAAGTGATCTTAAATTAGTCCCAGAAAAAGGAAGTATATAAATGAAAGGTTCAGGACTGCAAAGCAGCCCTCTCCTCCTTAGTTGAGACACATCACATTTTATTAGCTAGATATAGGATTGTATCTATAAATGCAGTCAATTGAAATCTATTTCAGGTTAATAGCGTGTAAACACTTAGTCGACTCAGTGGATTAGCAGTTTAACAAAACACCTAATGTGTTAAGAAAAGAGAATTTAAAAGAACACCATTGTGCTTAGGAGTGCTTCAGAGTACTATGTGGGCAGGGGAAGAGGAGCTATGTGGGGCGTAAGTGAGACAATATAGGCCAGGAATTGAAAGCTGTTGAAACTGATTGCTGGACTGTTGACCACACCCAACAGGAAACCAAAGGGCCGGGAATGTTTTGTTGTGGTCCATTTGGGTTGGACTCTTGGAGACAGAGCATGGTGGAGAGTAAACTGAAATCATAAACAGAAGGTAACAATAGCAGATAATCCTACCTCACACCAAGTATACTCAAGTACACACTAAATTGTTAAGAACTTATTGCATCTTGTATAGAGAGAAGATGTATGTGCAGAAATTTAAAACAGTGTACATAGTTTTGGTGGTAATTCATGAATATGACTAAATAAGGTTGTGAATATATTCTTGGGCAAAGATGTATAAAGGTTTTATATTACGAGGAAAAAGATTCATGATACTCTTCTGTCAATATTTGACACCGTTTTTAAGCTTGGATTTTAGAAGATGTCACTATTTTAATCTGGTATTTCTCCTATAGTTTATCTAATCTGATCATAGGATAAAAATGTAAAAATAGCAGACCTTTGATGACTGACAAACACCTTCACGTGTGTCACACTAGTACAAGTTGGTAAGTCTACTTACACTTGGTATTATAGGAGGTGTCAAGGTGCCTTTTCTTAAGCCTTCCCAATTAAAGCCCTCAAACCATCTAAGAAAGGAAAAGAAGTAGACAGTTAAACACATTTTACCTCAGCTGAAGTCTTCGCATTGCAACCTATAGATGATGTCCAAGACTGATGGAAAACAGGCAGACATTTTCAATTTAACTGCATGTTTTTAATTTAACTGCATGTTTTTAAATGTTAGCTTATTAAATGGAATGCATATTTTTAAAAAAATCTAATTGTCAAAGTTTTAGACACTAATTAGAAAGCAACTCCTTTTTATTCTAGTAATTTCAGTCATAATGTCTCTCGGACCTTGTTCCTACACAATCATTATAACTTAATAAATGTCATAATATGCTGGGCCCTACAGGAGATTTATTTTAAGAAGGTAGAATCAGGGCATGAAGTGTCAGGACAGAAAATTATCTTTCCATCTTTGTCACTGATTCAGTGGGCAGCCTCAGTTAATTAACCTGTTCACATCACTGTCTTGGTCTCTAAGTATCCCATTTTCTTTCTTTTTTCTTTTTGGGAGAATAAAGGTATTTTGTGTATGGCTTTTCAGTAGAAATGAGGGCCAAATATCACAGAAGGTTTTTTGTTGTTGTCTTTGAAAGGTTTCATCAATCACAAATGCTTACACCAAATTCCTGGCAGGCCTTTTAGACATTCGTAGGGTAAACACATTCCTCTTGGTAGATATGTGAATTTCCTGTGCATGTTACAGAAACAGACTAATAGGGAAAAACCAATATGGTCTTAGTTTAGCTTCAGATACATCCAGTCAACATGGATAAGGTCTGATATTCAAGATGCTACTATTGCTTGGAAAAAAAATAGATGCTATGACAGAGAAAAAAGACTGTACTCTAACTAGGAAATGGTTGGAAAAATATATTTTAGGTTGAGTCAAGGAAATGAGGCATGATAGATGGTGGAGTGCTTTTGTTTTTAATATTCTGGTAGAGAAGAGAATTCCAGGATTAAAAATACGTATTTCTTCTTCATGCTCAAGAGGAAAAGTGCTAGTTAGTTTGAGTCAGGAAAAACTAAATTCAGTGAATCTGCTGTTTAGAATGTCAGAGGGTCAGATGTGTCTAAATAAAGTCCCAGAGACGCAACTCAAAAGGTCTTAAATAACAAGGCTAACTAGTCTACATGTCTCCTTGGATATTCCCATAGACTAATTGCCTCAGTTATATACAACCACTACCTTAAAAACATCAGCCTGGGAAAATACTTTCTGAACTCTGAAACCTAAAGTTATAAGGAAAGAACACTTACTTGTGCTTTTGAATGTCTTTCACTCCATTTTTCAAATTCCCTAATCTTTCTGATGGATTATCCCTAAAAATAAAAAATTGTTAAGGAATCTGTTTCCATATTACGATCCTTTAAAAAATAATGTGGTTGAAATGCTTACCTGCATAGTTTTTTAATTAAATTAGCAGCATTTTTGGCAATCTTCTTTGGAAATTCTATCATGTCAATCCCCCTCAATATGATGTTATAGGTTTTCATAGGATCTGGGCCTGAGAAAGGTGGACTGCAAGAATGAGAGACATGAAGAGAGATAGTACTTGGTTTTCTAAATAAGAACACTTATTGTTATAACTCCACAAATGACAGTTCTTATTTGGGGACATATATTAATAGTGAAATGAAACTTGATTAATGGCAAAACAGTGTGGAAATGTTTCCAAGCAAATTGTTTAGCAAAACCCATAAATGGGTCAAGTGTGTCCACTGTTCCCCTCATTTCTTTTCAGTGCAGGTGACTTATCAGCTCACTGATTACACTTGGGCTGAAGTCCAACATCATTAGAATGGGCTACAAGAACATCACTGGTATGACCCCATCTCCTGCCATTACCGTGCTCACTCCCTGGGATCCAGGTAGACCAGCCTTTCTCTGCTCCTCTGAAGTACCCAGCACTCTCCCACCTCAGGGCACTGTTAGGTACTTCCCAGGCCTCCTGGCTAATGCCTCACTTATTAAGTGTTATGCTGCTTACTCAAAAAGGCCTGCTCTGATCACCCAAATGTAACGAATCATAGAAACATTATCAACCAACAAACCTAATATAATAATCTAATCAATCTAATACTGGAATATGCCACTTACTATACTTTGTAACTACTTCATTTTGATGGAGTATTTGTTTTATGTCTGTCTTCCCTTCCAGTCCCTGCTGGTATTCCCAGAGTCTGGTGGAATGCCTAACACATAGTAAGTGGTCAGTAAATATTTGTTGAACTAATGCTTCTACAGAACAGTGCTCTTCCTATCCTTTTCTCCCTCTTTATCCATCCTCAGATAACCTAATGCAAGACATCCTCTTTGTTAGAAAGGATGTGATACCCAGTCCCTCATAAGCCAGATCTGTTGGGTTATTTACCTATCCATCCTTGGACTGTGGCTTTGTGCCAGGCTCAGGGAATACAGATGTGACTAAAGTCAGCTCCTTCCATCAACTTTCCCACAGTTCAGAAGGGAGGTTGATTTCTTTGGAATTAATTAATCTCCTAATATAGGGCTCGTTCATGTTTCTTGGGGGAAGACGTTTTCTGGATTATTTTTTGTCTATCCATAAAATTAGCAGTTCAAATATTTCCTTCTATTGAGAAAGTTGAAAACAATGAATTGCTTAAAAAGGGCTGTGTGCATTAAGGTTTTGTCCCTATTTTCTGTAACAAGTACTTTCTGTTTGTCATTAACTGTCACGTTAAACCACTCTTTATAATGTATTAACATCCAATTCTATTTAGTATTCTAAGAATTTTCTCTTTACATGAAGTTATGATTGAATATTCTCTCTACTCTCAAGTTAATTTGCCAGTTTTTATTTTCACTTTAAACATGAAGAACCACCACATCTTGGTTTTTCTTGTTATCAACTTAATGTTGGTTCTAATTTATATTTTTGCATTGATTTTTGTTCTTTCTAACATAATTTTATTAAAGGTGACTTTTGTGGTTTTTGCAAGCCATGCATGTTCTGGCCAAGATATTCAGGCAATATGTGAAAATACAAAGTGTTCAATTTAATTTTACTTGAAGTTTATGTGCTTCTTCACCAACAACATTAAAAAATGTTTTTGCCCAGAAATATACCCATGCACCTCTGGTCAATTAATCTACAACAAAGGAGGCGAGAAAAGACAGTCTTTTCAATAAGTGGTGCTGGGAAAACTGGACAGCTACATGTAAAAGAACGAAATTAGAATACTCCCTAACACAAAAACTCAAAATGGATCAAAGACCTAAATATAAGGCTGATACTATAAAACTCCTAGAGGAAAACATAGGAAGAACACTCTTTTGGACATAAATCACAGCAATCTTTTTGGATCCACCTCCTAGAAATTAAAAGCACAAATAAACAAATGGGACCTAATTAAAAGCTTTTGCAAAGGGAAACCATAAACAAAACGAAAAGACAACCCACAGAATATTTGCAAATGAAGCAACCAACAAGGGATTACTCTCTATCAAAAAAAACCCAATCAAAAAGTGGGTGGAAGACCTACATAGACATTTCTCCAAAAAAGACATACAGATGGCCAAAAAGCACATGAAAAGATGTTCAACATCGCTAATTATCAGAGAAATGCAAATCAAAACTACAGTGAGGTATCACCTCCCCTGGTCAGAATAGCCATCATGAAAAAGTCTACAGATAATAAGTGCTGGAGAGGGTGGGGAGAAAAAGGAACCCTCCCTGCACTGTTGGTGGGAATGTAAATTGGTGCAGCCACTATGGAGGTTCCTTAAAAAACTAAAAATAGAGCTACCATATGACCCAGCAATCCCACTCCTGGGCATACACATCTGGAGAAAAACATGATACACACACCCCAATGTTCACAGCAGCACTGTTTACAATAGGCAAGACGTGGAAGCAACCTTATTGTCCATCAGTGAAGGAGTGGATAAAGAAGGGGTGGTACATATATACAGTAGAATATTACTCAGCCATAATAAAAGAATGAAATAATGCCATCTGCAGCACCATGGATGGCCCTAGAGATTATCACACTGCGTGAAGTTAGCCAGAGAAAGACAAATATCATATATCACTCAGATGTGGAATCTAATTTAAAAAAGCAAATGAACTTATTTACAAAACAGAAACAGTTACAGATATCAAAAACAAACAAACTTATGGTTACCAAAGGGGAAACGTAGCAGGGAGGGATGAATACACACATGCTACTCTACTGTAATAACCTATATGAGAAAAGAATCTAAAGAATAGCTATATGTATAACTGAATCACTTTGCTGTACACCTGAAACTGACACACAACACTGTAAATCAACTATACTCCAATAAATTTTAAAGAAAAAATATTTTAAACACTTTGGAGTTTTCTTTTTTATAACGACATAATTCAATTGTAAAAAATACTTAAGATTCCTAGTTGTGAATTATGAGCAATAAGTATTCCTATAGTCACTCCCACCTTCTCTCTCCCAGCTTAACTTTTAAAATTGCCGAAGACTATAACATTTCCATTCTGCTCAATGACCATTTCCATTCTGCTCAATAACCAAATTTATTTTCATTCATCTCTTAGTTGACTTGGTCATACAGTAGTGTTTCTAAGAAAGCCCTGGGGTACACACTTTAAGTGCTTTTTTTTAATATGCGGTATGCGGGCCTTTCACTGTTGTGGCCTCTCCCGCTGCGGAGCACAGGCTCCGGACGCACAGGCTCCGCGGCCATGGCTCACGGGCCCAGCCGCTCCGCGGCATGTGGGATCTTCCCGGACCGGGGCATGAACCCGTGTCCCTTGCATCGGCAGGCAGACTCCCAACCACTGCGCCACCAGGGAAGCCCTGGGGTACACACTTTATATGTTGTCTTTATATTTTAAGAATAATTTAAGAATAACTTAATTTTGTATAAATTAGTTGAGTTGTACTCTGTCTCTCTCAGAACTACATAGTTCTTAATATTCTATCTTTTGGCATTAAAGGTGCTAATAGAGAAGGTTGAGGCCAACAACCTGAATTCTAATCCTCCTCACTCCCATCATCATATATGACATGCTTTTGTAGCTTAGAGACTATATAATTATTCCTTATCATTGAAGCTAGGAAATTGCACTAGGACACATGGTGGTGTTATGACTCTGTTTCCCCATGGTTACTGTTGATCAAAATGATCCACTGAGACCATCTATGTCATGAATTTTTCTATCATGTAATTGAGTATGTTTTCTATCCCACTTGTAATCGTCTCTTCATATACATAGTTGTTTTTCCTATTTCCTTGGACTTCTGTATCTTCTTTCTGTAATAATTTCTATATCCTTTTTTCTTTTTTCCTAAGGTCTATCTACTATCTTCCTGGCTGGGTTTTTAATTTCTATTATTCTATTTTTCTGTTGCTTATAATATGATTTTCAGCTTTGTGCTGTTCTTGAGGTCTGCAAGTTTACTAATTTTCACCTATGAACACTTACAGACATTTGTGAAGTTACTTTTTTAAAGAGATCATGCTTTCAACAGCTGCAAAGAAATTCTAGATAACAATCTGAACTCTTCCCGTGTTTCTCTGAATCATTTCTCCTGTGGTATTTAACTGCCTTTGCCTATGTATCTTTCATCTAAAATTAACAGAAAACACCAACGAGGTTTATTAATTTGAAGTCAACATAAGATGTTTCAAGAGTAATGGTATAAAATGTCCACAAGTGGGCTTCCCTGGTGGCATAGTGGTTGAGAGTCTGCCTGCCAGTGCAGGGGACACAGGTTCGAGCCCTGGTCTGGGAAGATCCCACATGCTGTGGAGCAGCTAAGCCCGTGCGCCACAACTACTGAAGCCCATGAGCCTAGAGCCCATGCTCCGCAACAGAAGAGACCACCGTAATGAGAAGCCTGTGCACCACAACAAAGAGCCCCCACTCTCTGCAACTAGAGAAAGCCCGTGTGCAGCAACGAAGACTCAACGCAGCCATAAATAAATAAATAAATTCAAAATGTCTACAAGTGAAATAAAAACCACCACATAACTGTTCCTGGCAATGGTAGTACTAGTAGTAGGTGTTAGCATCAATGGAGTGCTTCCTATGTTCTAGACTTTCTCAGTGCTTAATAGATTCACTGAATCCGCACAAATAACCGTGAGACTGAAAGTCCCATCTTCCTCTCATTTTCACTGTAGCTACTAAGTTCTCTTAAGTAATTCTTTCACATTCCACTGCATGCTTCTTCTTAGATCTGAATTATGGGAATTATCTTCAAACTAGCCTCCCCATCCCTCTTCCAATTTGCTCTACCCATTACTGCCAGCTTGTTTTCCTTAAATACCACAACACATGTCACTCCTTTATCAGAAAATCCTCCATGAGTCCCTCTCTGGATGGAGTCCAAACACTGAGGTACAGCAGTCATGATTCTTGAAAGATGACTCTTTTTGGATCTCCCATCATTTCTTAACATGAACCTTTTTCGTGTCTTTGCCCACTACTCCCCCTCTATTTAAGCCATGCCTTTCTGCCTGGAGTGAACTTTGCTCTCTGTATTCTTCCTGCAAGGCCCAGCTAGTCCTACGCTCTTCAAAAGCCTCCCTGGACAAACTTAACCTTCTTCTGAACTCTTCAGTTCATAATGACCTTCTTAATTATTGTCCTGAGCACAGGGCTTGGTGGCATATTTGTTCCTCTTTTCCTTGAGTTTATAGTCCGTTTTATACCTGGTCGTATCCACAGTACCTTTTATAAGTTGTTGAAGACTACAATATTATTACACAACAGATCTGCAAAGCATTTACATCTCATTTAGATATAACAGTTGCTAACAGGTTCTCTTATTTCTACAAATAGTTGACTCTCTATTTTTATATGACTTTCATCTTCCTTGCTGGCTAAATGACTAGGCTCAGAGATCTCACAGAAAGACACTAGATGATTCCACATTCACATATGTATAAATAATGAGAGTTGAGAGTTGATATTGAGTTTGTTCCCCTCATCTGACCCATTTTAGTTTTTACTTTATGAATTCCTGGTTATCTGCATAACTAATTAAAAAGTGTGGTAACAAGATCTGGTGAAAGTACTTTAAGATGGTCTCGCCAGAGTGACAAAGACAGGAGTGTGTAGCTGTTTGCTGGTCTATTTTTATCAGCAGTTCTCTATCAATGTCCATACCTGCCAGTCAAGAGTTCATACATTAGGATTCCCAGTGACCAATAGTCGGCTGAAATGTCATGGCCTTTGTTCAGGATGATCTCTGGGGCTACATACTCTGGAGTCCCACAAAAAGTCCATGTTTTCTTTCCAAATCCTATTTTCTTTGCGAAGCCAAAATCAACCTTACAAAGAGAGAAAAAACAAGATATTCCAAGCCACTTTTGATTAAGCTTAAAAGCAAAAAGCTACTTTGTTGACGTATGCTGATGATGATAATAAAATAAAAACAGATTTGAACTATTGTAGTCCTGTCTTCTAAAAGAAGTCCTCTGTATATTTCGAACAAACAAAGCCTCCCTGCTCAAGCTCAGTTTCAAAAGGAAAAGTTGAAACCTTAACATAGGACAAAATTCACATCACCGAAAATAAAGGCAAACTTTTCTTTATGGAAATACTTTCCATTTTTCCTTCTTTTATGCCAGTGGAGGTTGGGGTATAAACAAATAATTTCTCCTTTACTCAGGCATATTTTCCAGATATCTCCTGGACTTAATGAAGTTGACAATTCATTTAGTGTTAATTGAGAAGCCATTTTTATTGTTGAAGGAGCTGAGTTACAAAGCTATGGGACCAATAACTCTGTCCTTGGAAAACAAAGAGATAAAATCGAAACGTATTCTTCATGTTTCTAGAAAACTTTTGAAGCAGGAGCCTCAAATGCAGAAAACCATTTTTTTCTAAAACAACTGGTTAAGAATACAAATAATTAACTATCATTGATGTGATTACTTTGAAAATCATAGGTTGAATAAAAATTCCAAAAATTTAAAAAACAGAATCAGGCACTGAAAGATCCAAAGTCTACAAAAGTTACACATTTTAAAATAAGAGAACTTCCCTTCTACTGTAGATCTTTAGAGCTCTTGGCCAATTTTATTATTACTAATACTATTACTAACATGGCCTGGATAACATTGCCAGCAAGCCCTTTTTTTCCATTAGCATTACAGTATTCTTTCAGATAATGATTCATGGTTCTCCACATATGACCTATTCCCTTTGGATGGCAGAAACCCAGCTAGACATAGGACTTCTACGAAGCTTTTCTGGGTCTACGAACACATGCAAGCAAGCACAAGCCTATTTAAGCATGTTTTGCCAGCATATTATTAATTAAAACCTAGCCAATTTAATTTCTCATAACCTTTACATAACTTGAAAGAATAGTTAGTTGAAAACAGTAACGCTACAGCCTGTTCATTAGCCAGTATTTTAAAGTGCAGGGCAGAAACCATGTGTGAAACACACTGACCAATTTGGCGTAACCTCGGTGGTCTAGGATGAGATTTTCTGGCTTGAGGTCCCTGTAAATGATTCCTTTGGAATGCAGATAGGCAAAAGCTTCTACCACACATGCTGTGTAAAATCTGGTTGTAGAATCTTCAAATGAACCTCTGAGACACAGAAAATGGAATAAAAAGTAGGAAAGAAATTAGTTTGTCTAATAAGGGTCAGTTTCTCATGTCACTATATTCCTACGCCAGAATGTGACCCCAGAGACCAGTGTCCTACTGGCCAAATGTCACAGGGCTACCTTTGGATACTGGGTTTTAAAAAGCATCTAAGGGTTAAGTCAAGGAATTCTTTGCCCTTATGAGTAGGATGGTTAAATCTAACTTCCTGAATATACTGAAGAGGAGGTCAACCACATACCACGTTTCATGTACTTCGTGGATTCCTCACAACAGCCCACTCCAATGTTAAAAGGCAAAGTTACAGAGGTGGGCAGAAGAGAGGCAAATCCTATTTTAGACCTCGTCTACCAAGGGGTGTTTTTTAAAGAACGGTTTATGAGTTTAGTCATATTTATTCTTAGTTTTTAAAATCTTTCTAAATAATAGAGATGTGGCTCATGAGTGTGAATAAAAGTTAATGTTTTCAAAGAACCACTTTGGAAATGAGTTACAACGCTACTGATAACAGATCGCAATCTAAGTATTCTGTCTGAAACTTCTGTCAGCAAGACAAATAATATCTATTTCCTATGCTACTGCCTTCTTATTAGAAGGAAAAGATGGAGCTAAAAGATAAGAAGGAAAAAGGTAATTGGAAGGGAATGTTTATTAAACTTGATTATGATGTTTAGCAAGAAAGCTCTTTGTCTCTCTACGTGTATGTGTGCGTGAGTGTGTGTTTATTTAATGAAATAACAGTAAAGGAAAAAAAACCTTGGCATCTAAGGTTGACTCCTTGGTTCTAGGGAAGAACCTTTATACTTTACCTGTTTTTTTTCCCCTATGGAATCCCTTAGAAAGATAAACTACTTTTTTTTCCCTCTTCTTTCCCAAGTAGTAGTAAATGCGATTAAATAATTTCGTGAAAATTCAAGAACATTAGTGTGAACATCAGCTCTTGAGTTGGCTGAGATGTAACAGGACAGCAAGTACTCAGGTGGTTTTGGGGAACATGCAGCAAAGCGGAGGCCCAGAGCTTGCTTTCACGAGAGTCACTGATACCAGTTTGCATCTTGCTCACATTTGCTTCTTTTTCAATATTGAGAAATAAATTCTAACAAACCGAAAAGTACGATACAGCTGCTATCTTGCAAAATTTATCAGTGAATCTAAGGCTAAAGCAGCCATCTTTCAGGTCATGTTTTAGAAATAGGCAGTGTCTTCCAGAAAGGTATAGTCTGCATTTTAACTACTAATGTCCCCTGAGTTGTCACTGAAATAATTAGCTCTTCCCAAAGGGAATATCCTTCTTTTGAAATACAATTCAGGGCATGATGATATCTACTCCTCTAGATACTAGACTCTTAACTGTAATCACTAGGTTTCTAGTATCTCTCTTCAACAATATCTGGATGGAACAATTGTGAATCTATAAGGACAAGAAAAAGTTTGAGAAGAATTGCATCTATATTAGGAAATGAATGGTATACATTATGCTGCAATTGTTTTCTGACTTGGAGCTATCTTTGCAGAACCAACACTATATAATCCTGTGTATTGGGAAAGGGATTAGAATAGTACCTTAAAGGTCCTTTCATCTTTGTCCTTAATTAAGTATGTTTGTCTATCAAGAGCAGCATATTTCTTTGAGAGATCATTTGCCTGAAATAGTAAGCATCCATGTGTAGATAATTAATGAGCAACTTTATACTGAGTGCTGTATATGACTTCAATCCCTTCTCAATGGAGAGCACAGCAAAGCAAAACAATCTAAACAAAACAGTACATAGAATAGAGCTTTGTCTTTTTTCACATTACATGCCTTGTTTTAATACGAAAATTGATTACTTCCTTGTATCAGGACTGTCTAATTGCAATATGGGTGGGCCTTTTCAAAAGCCTACAGTTCTTGCTTCCTGTTAGAAGAAGAGTTATTTCTGCAGTTGCGATGCTGGGCAACAGATCTGTTTCCCTTAATATTCAGTTGTTAATAAAATGGAACCAAATGGACAAATGCATTGTTTCTGTAAAGAGAGTACACACTTAATGAGAGATCAATTTCTCATGGCATCTCTGAATGGTATTCACATTTATATTCTGAACAAGCTGATCATTAGCAGAAAGACGAAAAAAATCCTAATGCAAACTCAAATTCATCAGAGGAGGCCGTAGGTTACGAATGTGCACTCTGAATGAAGCAAAATCCTGGGCTCAAATCTGGCCTCCACTTACTGTTTAATCTTAAGTAACTGACTGTACCTCTCCAGGTCTTAGTGTTGTCGTGTGCAAAATGAGACTAATAACAGAAACTCTCTCTTTGGGTTGTTGTGAGGATACAAAGAACTTGAGGCGTGTATTAGAATAAGTGCCTGGCACACATCTGGTACTCAGTAAGTAGTAGCCATCACTATTGAGCACCAAAACCTCTTCTTTAGCGCCTCCAGTGTCTTAATCTAGGAAAAGTGACTGATACAGGACAGTCTCTTGGGGATGGGAGTTTGCAACTCTATCACTACTACTGAAATATTGAATTGGCCAAAATGTTCGTTCGGGTTTTTCCCTAAGATGTTACCTGAACGAACTTTTGGGCCAACCCAATATTTGCTGCTTCTCACTGCAAAGGCTAATTGCCGTGAGTCAGCTCTGAAGCGTTTTCTGCTAATCTCTGTTCTTTTCACTTTCTCCATGCTTCTCCCAAGCGTACAGGTGAAAACTATCCTTATATTGCTTACCAATCAAAACCCTCCTTTTTTCATCATGAAGGGAACTGACCATAAACATCCATCACTGGGTCTTCAGTTCTTGACAGCTTGTTTCTGAGCCATTTTGGAATTTGGAGAGCTCTAGAAAGCTGGTTTCTAGCCCTTCAACAGATCTGTATTGAGTATCTCCCATATATAAATATATTTGTAACTGATTTTAAAAATTAAATAAAAAATTTGTCTCAAATCTTTTTCTGTGTTATGTGACAAATCAACACAATATATGCACACAAAATGTTTACCAGCAACACAGTTTCATCACTAAATATTTGATGTAGGTAATTTGTGAATTTTAAAATACCCTTTTGGAAAGCAGTCAAAAACCACAGCATTAGGGTGATTCACAATGAAAAATTACTATTAGAATCGGAAATGACAATGTAAATTTGATTTAAAACAAAAGCTTGTTTTATCAACAGTTAAAGTTGCTTGAAGAAAGAAATCATTCCCCTATATAGCTCTTTGAAATAATATATTATGCCTTGACAGTTGTGTCATTTCAATTAACAAGTAAGGGATAGGTCCTTATATCCTCTTCGGGAGGGAGTAGGTGTTTTATCTTAGCTAGATGGCAGTAGATAACAACAATTTGCTTCAGGGGATTTGAGGGTTATGTATACTTATTGATAGACTCAAATTAAAATGTAATCACAGTGTTTAATCAACTTGCCATAACCAAGTCCTGAAACGGCAGAATGTAACAAAGACAAAGCATCTCTCACTGAAAGACAAGTTCCCTCTTTTCATTGACTAGTGACCACAATCATTAGTGAGTATATAAACCTGAAGCATGCTACAGGTTTATTGCCAAAGTAGGAAGGCTAAATTATTATGAAAACGGACTCATTTCCTTAAAGGACTTTCAACCAAATTAAGAAATGACACAGATTCCACCTAATGGGTCATCTAATATGGAATTTAAGTAATCACCTCCCATAAAATAGCTGGAATTAAGGAGAATGTATATAGAAAGTCACTTGCTGGCTTATAAAACACATCCAGGAAGACTCGAGACCAGAAGTGAGATGTGATAGTTATGGTTTCTTATGTAATTGTTTAATACGTTCTCTAGGAAAAATTAACGTACACTTTAAAAAACTCAAATTAAGTAAATGATATTAGAATATGTATTAAATACTAATATTAATATGTAATATATACTAATAACCTCTCTCTCTATATATATATATATCAACCACTTACATTTTTAAGAAAGTTGTGGTTGACAATTCTGTAACTGTTATAGAGAAGAAGTGAATAAAATATAATTTGTACCAATCTATTCCAAATAATGGAACAGAATTTGTGGAAAAAAGTCACAAACTAGAAGATAAAACATGATAGCTAATTAAAGGACAAACCAGGGAAATTGCAACAATTAACATTTCAGTGCTGTAGTTCCTGTTTCCAAGATTAAAAAAAAATTTAATAGTCCTCAAAATCTGTTTGTATATATGGTATCATTTTAATTCCTTCTTCCTGACAACAAATAAAAAACTGCTCTGTGTTCTTTTTCTATGCTGATGAGAAGAAAGAGAGTGAGAGGCAGGAAATGGTCAGCTCAGCTGCTAGGTGAAGGAAGGAGGATGTCATTGCTATAGGAGACTTCCTGCGCTAAATCCCTGAGGCTCAGAGGTCACACAAGCCTTTCTTCAGATTAACCTTCCCACCAATACATTTCCTTTATGCTCTCAGAATAGCTTCTCCCTTACTACTACTTACTGGGACCCGAGAGGAAAACTAAAGGAACTGAACAAAAAGGTTTATTTTGACTGAGGATACTTTTATATACACTGTGACAAATAGCATAATTAATTTCCTTTTTCTCTTGGCATTTTTTTGGTTCTAACAGTTAATCTTTAGGATTTTTCAGCCCCAGTTTAAACAAGCAATGAGGAAGCTAGTCTGTGACAGTATTAATTGGAGCCTGGATATCCAAAACTATGCTTTCCCTTTAGCAATTTCTTACGTAGGAAAAAAAAAAAGTCTCTTGGAATAAAAGCAGTAAGGCTACATACATATTGAATATCTAAAAAAGAAAGCTGGCAGGGGACAATGAGTCCGAGATGATTTTATATACGACAGCTTCATTGCTTTCCATGTCGAGGCTTCAGCCCCTCTGAATCTTTAGGAAGGATCAGGTAGCTGCTATTTCTCTGGATCATGCCTCCTTAATGAATATTTAGTACACTGGGGGGACTCAGCAACTGTGTACCCCAAATCCAAGGAAGATAAAAGGGAAGACAAAAGAAAGGGTCAGTAAGCAGTCTGGTGGAGGTAGAAAAAGGACCATCACTGATCTTCTCCCTCCATCCACTCCTCCCAAGACAAGCTGCTTCTTGATAGCATTCCTTTGCTACCCCGACAAATCCAAATACATCTCACTTGTAAGCCTTGGCTAGCATTTATGTACCCCCAAAATGCAAAATCAGGTTAACTAAGGAGAAATATGAAACAGTTTTCTTGCAAAAAATAAGTTGAATATTGATGTCTATGCATGTTTGAGTGGACTTTAGGTTAACTTTTATTATTATTTTTAAAGCTATTTAAAAAATTTTATTGTTGTTGGTGTCTTGTTAAAGAAGTTAATAGAAGTTTAAAATTGCTGTTCCTTTCCCTAAGTGGCTTATTATTGCTTTAATGTTTACTTCTACCAGTAAATATCCTCTTCTAATTAGAACAAAGTAGGGAAGAGATTTCAAATAAATCAGTGTATTGGAAGGTCAGGTCAAAAATAATATAGTAGAAGCACATTAGGATAAACCAGATATTAACTCACAAATCAGAATATTAACTTTCTGCTACATCCTGTAAGTTATGAGGCATGGGACCACAACTGTTTTATTTATCATTTTATCCCCGGCCTCTACCACAATGCCTGGCGTATAATCTGTACCCAAAAATTAATTAACAGTAATATAGTAATACAGTATGATATAATGGCTCAGTACAGATGTTAACCCTGTCCCCTAGTGCCAAAATGATACATTCCCTTATAGGCATATTTACCTTGAATTTAAGAAAAAAACCATTAACGTAATAGGACACAATAAGGTAAAAAGAAACCCATTTGTCATATACAAGTAAGGCAGTGGGAATAAAAGACCTGAAAGGGCAGCGGGTACAAAGATATGAAGGTACCATAAGGATACAATTAGGAATGAGACTTCAAAGCAATAGTTTATAAAGAACTAGTTCTATTCTGGGATATCTACAAAATAATATACTGTCAAAAAATAACATGGCTTTCTGGGGACATTAGGGCTGTCTATAGCTGAGTCTGAAAGATGTTACCTGATGAAGGAGAGCCTGTGGGGTGAGATTGTAACAAATAAGAAAAGAAAAAGATGTCTAAAGGTGAATATTCAAAGGAACAAATATGCCTTTTGAATGTTATTAGGTCATTCACAGAAAATTGTAGTTTTTCTTTAAGTAAACATTTAGGGTTGGTAGAATAATTTTTTTAAATGATAGTTTGCTATACGTAAATAGGAAATAGAAAATTAATTTTGAATAATAAAAAAAAAAACAAATAAGCGCTAAAGAGACCAACTTTACTTGCCCTGAAAGGGCAAAGAGGAGTGTTAAGTGGGTTCCTTTTCTTCCCAAGACCAGGTAAGTCCTGAAAGGGATGGTTGGAAACTTCTGTTAATTTTGAAACCAAAGAGCAATGTAAAGGTAGACGGAAAAGTTACTTTGGAAAAAATTCCCAGTGTTAGGAAAGATAGCCCGTCTGGAGAATGAGTGGAACAATCCAACTGACAGTTAATCTAGATTGCGACTATAAAATAACTTTAATTCTCTTCATTGTTAACAGCAATGAAGTGAATTCTAGGTGTATAGTTGTCTGATTGTGATATTCAAGTTAAACTAAAGGCTCTGCATGTACCTTGACAGGTACCATTTTTATGGTGGACTAATCCTATATCATTGGTTACAAATCTGAAACAGAGTGAGTTTCCTATTTACAGTCAATCACATGTAGATAGTGGGTTGTGACCCATATTTACATTTTGAAATACAAGCATATGTAAATATGACTTCTATACTTTATAAAAATTGACTCTTCTTAGAAACTATCACAGTCAACTACATTTTCAAAGACATGATAGAAATTTCGTAAAACTCTTACCGATCCCTGAGAATGGTCCAGAGCTCTCCACCTAGGCAAGCTTCCATCAACATATACAAATATTTGCTGTCCTTAAATGTTCTGTATAATCTGTGATTTGCAAACAAGAAAACAAAGATTATAAACGTTACTGTCTTTTAAAAGCATGTAAATGTTTTCGGTGCCCGGATTACAGTCGTACTGTTGATTTACCAAGCTTGAAATCTTATTAAAAGAATGAGAAAGATCTAAATTCACAAAGAGGAAAAAGGAAGCGATGGCTCATGACTAAGATTTTCACACTGTAGGGGGTAGTCTCTCCTTTGAAATGGATTAATCCAAATGATTATGAACCAAGAGGGCTTCCTGGGGTTCCTCTAATTCCAATTTGGCTAACGTTTCAAGTGTGGCCTCTTGAGCGATATTTAGTGGTCATAAACATGCAGTGTGCATGGATATTCAGTAGATGACACTTTAAAATATAGATGTGTATGACATTTATGCACTGTTCACTTAAATTCATGTGATACCCTGTTTTCATCAAGTGCCACTGGCAAATTAACTAGAAAAGCTTCTGCATATTAAAAAAAAAAAACATTGTCTTATCAGTGCTCTCAAAATACCGAGATGGGATAGTCATTTCATTTTTTAACAACTTCAGAAAATATGCAAATAAAGAATATTCAAGGTAAAATAGTTTGATTTTTGGTATTTTGTCTTTCACGCACCAGAGGTCTATGCAGAGTTCTTGGAATAACAGGATAAAAATGGAACATTAAGAACTCTGATATCTCCTTTGGGAAAAACATGTTCTTTTCACAGAATCTGATTCTCATTAAGAAACAAAAAAAAAAGAATCAAAATTTTAGTGTTTTTTTTTTTTTTTTTTTTTTTTTTTTGCGGTACGTGGGCCTCTCACTATTGTGGCCTCTCCAGTTGTGGAGCACAGGCTCTGGACGTGCAGGCTCAGCGGCCATGGCTCACGGGCCCAGCCGCTCCGCGGCATGTGGGATCTTCCCGGACCGGGGCACGAACCCATGTCCCCTGCATCGGCAGGCGGACTCTCAACCACTGCGCCACCAGGGAAGCCCCTTAGTGTTTTTTTATTTAGTAAAAACTTTTTAAAAATCAGATTAAAAATTATGTTTCTTTGTGTGAATCAGATGTGTAACAGTGAGTGCAAATGTGGTTGCTTTTCCACTTGGAGTTGGGGACTTGAGCCCTGGGACAGGGTCTTTACCTCACTATGAAATCGGAATGAGCCCCCTGCATGATCTGCTTCTCCGAGCGGATGTGCTCCTGCTGTCTCGTATCCACGATGTGGCGTTTCTTGAGAATTTTCATTGCAAAGGTTTTGGATTCTTCACTTTTCAATTGGACCTTAAAGAAAGCCAGAAGGGAGTAAGTGAGGAAAAAAAAAACCCCACAGAGTTAATGTAACAGAATGCATTCTTAGCCCCAAATTAACAGGTGCATGGAGCACTGAAATGACACCCCAAACACCACCTGTATCACAGTAAAGCCTTGCTGGAGCTGGGTTTGAAATCCAGGGCTCACAGCTGTTGCCCAATCTCATTCCACTGGAACTGATGCATCTTCACTAACTGGATTGCCAATTAGTTTTGTGCCCACTGGGATTAGAAGAGGGAAAGTGTATTTGATTCTCAATGTATTATTTCATTTCATTTCAGATAATGTGTTTGAGTATACTTTACAGTTTTTCTCCTTCAGTCAGAAAAGTAAAAATAAAAACGAATTCCTTCTCCAGTTTTACTTCGAGTGTGGAAAAAGTAGGACCATACGGTCCTATATGCTTTTCCTCTTTTTAGTCCTCGTCCACAAACATTTCTAGAGTTATTTAATTCAGTGATAGACCCTTGTCTCTGCTGAGACTGAAAATTTGTGTACTGTTATTTCTTCTTTTTATCTCACAGTCTTTCCCTTCCATTAAAAAAAAAAAAAGATAGTAACAAGATTTCTTTCTAAAGACTTTGGAAACTACTTTTCTTTTCCTCTCAAATAGGCATGATGGCTTTAATCTTGTCTGACCTTAAACCTTACTCCTTAGTTATACTAACTGGGAGACCTAAGCTGAACCTTGATGTCCCCAATGCTTCCAAGCCTCTGTTACAGCCCCACATGGCTCTCGGTGGCTCTGGAGAGAGCTTGGGTCCTCCAGATGACATTCCTCAGACAGGCTGCTGGTCTGTGTTCACTGTTTTACACGATATTTCAACAAGGTGACTTGCAAGGAAAAGAAGAGAGATAACTGAGCTAATCACTTAATGGCAATATAAAAGCGTTACCATTGAGTGTTCTCAAACCACAGAATTCTCCAGATAATACCAAACAGCCCATGTTTTTCTGAACTAATGAAAGCCTTGGAGAAATAACATGATAAGCTGTTCCTGCTTTTCAGCTGAAGTGTGGCTGTCCCCTCTTTAGTTGTGAACTGTTTACTTTAGCTGCAGGGATAGTGCAGGGATAGTGAAGGTCTTAAGTGTATTGCTCATGTACACATGGACAGACTGAATTCCATTGAGAGAACATTAATGTGGCAAGCTCTTTGGAAGAAAACACGAGGACACTTCAAATAAATAGGCCTCAGTTTGCTGCCAGCATCTGAGAATCTATATGACAGGTTAGAGGGGAAAATGGATATTTGAAAATGCCTTAACCAGCTAAAGGCCCTCTACTCCATTTGTGAAACTCTTTGAGATGACAGATTAGTGTGATACAAATGAATTCAGCTATAGTTCATAGTAAAATACAAAAATGTGAAAACCCACTTCTAAAAGAAATCTGGATAAGAAAGATGACATGAAAAATGAGCTGTGTCAGAGTACTAACACTCAGAGGAGAAGAAATCAGATCGTATTCCCTCTTTAGAGTCTGACCCAGGTAAATGACTGAAGAGTAGATCACACACCTAATGCACAAATTATTCTCTTTAGAGATGGTAACACACATTTTAACTGGTGCACAGGTTAGGAGGAAAGAACCCTGGCTTTAGGGTAATAGGTCTGGACTTAAATCCTGACTCCACTTAAGGCCTCTCTCAGTCCTCTTAGGCAGTTGAGTAACTGCTCTGAGGCCCAGTTCTTGCTGAGGATAACGCCACCTACTGTATGGAGTTATTGGGACCTTAAATGAGAAAGTGCCACCGCATGGGCATTCAGTGATGGTCTCTCTACGTGTACCTTGGGTAGATCAAATGTTGTCTTGAAAACAAGGCCAGATCATGTCACTTCTCTGTTCAAAACACTGCAGTGGCTTCCCATCTCACTCATGGTAAAGACAAAGCTGTCACACAGTCCGACAAGGCCCTACATTATCTCAACCCCCATTCCCTGTAAGCCTCACTTCCTCCTTGCTCACTGTGCTCAGGTCACACTGGCCATCTTGCTGCTCCTTGAGCATAACAGCAAGCTCTTGCTTCAGGCCATTTGCACATGCTGTTCTTCTGCCTGAATATTGTCTCACAGTTATCCTCAGAGCTTGCCCTCTCAGTTCCCTAAATTCTCTGCTCAAATGTTTCCTAATCAGAAAGTCTCTCCTCACACCAGTCTACATAAAAGAGTAATCACCTACTTCTCCCTTCCCTTTTTTAGTGTTCTCTATAGCTCTTATCACAAGCGAATGCACCAAATATTTATTCTGATTACTTGTTTAGTATCCGTCTCTTTTCACCAGTCTGTAAGCAACCCAAGACTGGGGAATTTTTTGTCCACTGTGCCTGACAAAGGATAAATGCTCATTAAATGTTTGTTGACTAAATGAATCAAAGAAAGAATGAAATAAGCCATGATGACTTATCACTGGCAAAGCCACAAAGAGAGCTAGTGTCTCAGCTCCGTACTGTGTATCTCTGAGGTTAGCAGGATAAAAACAAGGGAAGCTATAAATGACAAGTATGTAGCATTTGCTCTTTTTCTTCTTTCCAAAACTGCCATTATTCATAAAAAAGGAAGAAAAGATTTCTAAATGCTGATGCTTCACAGGAAGTATACATGACAAATAACTATGTGATACAGCTCTGAATTTTCAGTTGCTATATTTACAAGATGTTTTCTTAACCTTGCTTTTCCTTGAATGACTAAAATGTGATATTATTCCCCAAAAGCCTACTATATTAGTAACATCATCTCTAGGATAATATCATCTGGGTCTTGGGGACAGTTATCCATCTACATCTAAATACAAAATAAATTTATGAAGAGACAAAAATGTGTTCACTGATATGTTAACAATGGTTTTCTCTTAGGGAGATTTTTAGTTGATTTAGCTCTTTTTAACTTTTTTGAATCGCTCAATTTTTATACAATTAGCATATCTCACTTTTATGGTAAGTAAAAATAATGACTCTGGTCATGGAAAAAAATTTTTTACGTCTCTTTTAAATCCGAATAGCTATTTATTATTGTCTGACTCTCTCAAAGGATCTGGTTCAGTGGAAACCACTCTATTAGAATTCCATGTATGCAAAGACCTTGAGAAGTTCTGTATAGGATAGCAACCTATTCAAGTTCGGGCTGAGCCACACTATTCATCTCCTTAAAGTACGTGCCATAATTTTTTCTTTCAATATAATCTCTCAGTGTAAGTTACAGCAATTTGTATTTCGAGAGCCTAAGCTATTATGCTTTATTATGAAAGTGTTTTCACAAAACTAATACATGAAAAATTTTAAGGTGAAATTTAGTGTGCTTTTTATTTGTCCTGTTGGTCAAATTAATTATACCAAGTCCACTTGTGCCAATTCGAGATGGTGATGATTTTGTAGCAGGCCAGCTAGAGATATGACATAGATGCTGAGTGTGAACAGAGGAAGGCAAAAGAAGGGGAAAGGAATACATTTCTTCTTCTTGCTCAGGAATCCTTCCCAGCCTGGTTGGTTAGGCATGATTCCCAGGTTTGTCTTTGCAGACTATCCTAACCCCATCTAGATGTACAGGCTAATGCACTGGTTGAGAAGGTGAGCTTTGAAATTTGACTACCTTTGTTTAAATCTCAACCTTTTTTTTTTTGATTGTGATCTTGGACAAATTTCTGAAACTCTTTGTTTCCTCATCTGTAATATGTGGATAATTCTCTTAGGTTACCTGTGAACATGAAATAAAAGGGCCTATATATCAAACACAGTGTCTGGAACAGAGAACACATTCAGTTAGTTGCCTTTATTCTTTTGTGCTTCTTAGTTTAATGGTCTGTTCAGGCCAAAGCAATTTTCTCAAAATATGATCCACCACAGGATGAATGCCACTTTGTACCCATTCCTATTCCCACCCCATCCACTTCAGTTCTACCAAGGGAATAGTAGAGGTTTGAGAAGCTACATCTAAAAGATTGCTGGCCCTTGTACCATACTGGTTTCACTCTCAAGGTTTCTAGAAAGGAGACATGAATGAGAAAATGCTAATACTCAATGTATTTCTTCTATGTTTTACAAGTAATGCTATGTGCTATATCAGAAATTAAAATTTGAAAAAGTTTCATTTACAGTACGTCAGTGTGAATCACTGTGTTGCCATTTGAAGGAATGTATCCTTGAGCAAAGTGAATCTTAATGTGGGAATTTTTGACAAAGATTTTGACACGTTCTTAACTATGAGGTTCTAGCTGGTGCCCAAATAATACTGACCTGAAGGTGAGAGGCAATGCCACCAGCATTTTAAAGAGCTTTGAAGACACAATTGCTGGCTGTATTTAAATACATGCTTTCTTTTATCTGGGGCAGGCACTTGCTTTATAAAGGCTTGTCTCCTGTTGGACCTAATTCTTCGCTCTTGCGAGGAAGGAGGGTTATGATCAGAGCAAGGTTAAAACTAGCTCAGTGACGATGACTGGGAGCTGGTCCTTAGAATCTGTTTGTCCATTCATCTACTTAACTTGTTATTAACAGTTCATAGTTTATTTTGCACTGCAGATATCTTTTCATTATTTTGGAAGAAAATGAATTTCTGAACTATACTGTAATTAAAATGATTTATTAAATATAAGGTTTGAACTGTCAATATCACTTGGCCTATTATTATGCAAAATTCCTTTGTAAACTAGTTCAAATTACATTTCCATGCACAATGAGAAAGGATGACTCACTTAGGTAAGCTAATACTATAGAACAAAGATGATGAAGTGAGCTTAGAAAAGCTTATACAGGAGGAGGTGGCCAAGATGGCAGAGTAGGAAGACCCTGAACTCACATCCTCTAACAGACACACCAAAATTATAACTACTTACAGAGGTACCATCTATGAGAATGACCTGAAGGCTAGCAGAAAAGATTTTCTACAACTAAAAACATAAAGAAGGAACTACCATGAGACAGGAGGGGGGGACAAAAACACAATATTGTCAGGACCCACACCCTTGGGTCAGCAACTCACAAATAGGAGGAATATCACAATCATAGAAGTCCTCTCCAAGGAGCGAGGGGTCCAAGTCCCATATTGGACTCCCTGGCCTGTGGGTCCTACACCTGCAATATGAGCCCCTATAACGTCTGGCTTTGAAAACCAGTGAGATTTGTGTTTGGGAGAGCAGGAGGGCTTTAGGAAACAGAGACTTCACTCTTAAAGGGCGTGCACAAAATCTCACACACTCCAAGTCCCGGTAGTTTGAAAGGACCCTGGATCAGACCCACTTACTAATCTTAGGGAGCCTCTGGAGAGGCAGGGGGCAAGTAGGAGCACCCTTGGTGATGAAGACACTGGCAGCAGCCATTTTAGGGGGCTCGTTCTACCATGTGGACACAGGCGCTGGCAAGTGCAACTTTGGAATCCTCTCTCTATCCTGATAGTGCTGGGTACTCGGCACCAGACCCAGGCTGGCACCTGCCCCAAGATGCACCCTGCCTCTCTGGCCCAGGTCATGCATACTGCTGTGTGGGGACTCAGCCCCACCACCAGTGGGACTAGCACCAGCTATGCAGGAAGCCTACCCTCCAGTGGGGCCTGCAGCCACTGCATGACGTACAGCCTTGGAGCCAACTGGCCTGGGTGGGGCAAGCCTGCTTACCAGCGCACCCACAGTAGTCAGCCCTACAACAACAGGAGTGTGCAAGTGGCCCACAGAGGGGCCTACCCTAGAGCATACAGCTCTGCTAACCAGAGGGGAGTGTACTGCTGGGACACATAGGCTATCTCCCACATAAGGACACTTCTTCAAGATCAGAAAATATAATCAACATACCTAATACACAGAAATAAAACCAGAGACTTAGGCAAAATAAGGAGAAAGAGGGATATGTTCTGACCAAAGGAACAAGACAAAACCTGAGAAAAAGAACTAAATGAAGTGCAGATAAGCACTCTACCCAGTAAAGAGTTCAAGATAATGTTCATAAAAATGCCCACTGAGCTTGGGAGAAGAATGGCTAAACAGAGAATTTCAACAAAGGGTTAGAAGATATAAAGAGAACAAAACAGCTGAAGAACACATTAAGTGAAAAGAAAAATACACTAGAAAGAATCAAAAGTAGATTAGATGATAGGGAGGAATGAATAAGTGATCTAAAAGACAGAGTAGTGGAAATCACCCAAGCTGAACAGAAAAATGAAAAAAAGGATTAAAAACAAATAAGGATAGTTTGAGGCCTCTGAGACAACATTGAGTGTACTAACATTCACATTATAGGAGTCCCAAAAGCAGAAGAGAGAAAGGGACAGAGGACTTACTTGAAGAGATAATAGTCAAAAATATCCCCAACTTAGGGAAGGAAACACATCCAGGTTCAGAAAGCACAGAGTCCCAAACAAGATCCACCCAAAGAGGTCCACACCAAGACACATTATAGTTAAAACGGCAAAAACTAAAGATAAAGAGAGAATCTTAAAAGCATCAAGAAAAAAGAAAATAGTTATGTCTAAGAGAAATCCCATAAGGTATCAGCTGACTTTTGAGCAGAAACTTTGCAGTCTAAAAGGGAGTGGCACAATATATTTAAAGTGATGAAAGGAAAAAAACCTACAACCAGGAATACTCTACCCAGCAAGGTTATCATTCAGATTTGAAAGAGGTAAAGAGTTTTACAGACAAGCAAAACCTAAGACTTCAGCACCACAAAAACCAGCTTTACAAGAAATGTTAAAGGAACTTCTCTAGGCAGTAAAGGCCATAATTAGAAATATAACAATTATAAAAAGAAAAAATCTCACTGGTAAAGGCAATAGATCAACTACTTACAAAGTTAGCAGGAAGGTTAAAAGACAAAAGTAGTAAAATTATCTATATTCACAGTAAGTAGTTAAGGGATACACACAAAAGAGATACAAAACATGACGTCAAAAAGATTAAACAGGAGAGGGGAAGTAAAAATGTAGAGTTGTTAGAATGTGCTTGACCTTGAGCTCATCAATGTAAAATATTACTATAATAATATATATGTTGTTATATATGAACCTCATGGGAGCCACAAAGCAAAAACCTGTAATAGATAAACACACAAAAAGAGAGGAAAAAATCCAAACATAACAGTAAAGATTCTCATCAAATCACAAGGAAAAAGAGCAAAAGAAGAAGAGAGGAACAAAAAAGAACTACAAAAAGAACCAGAAAACAATTAACAAAATGACAGTAAGTACATACCTATCAATAATTACATTAAATATAAATGGACTAAATGCTCCAATCAAAAGGCATAGAATAGCGGAATGGATACAAAGCCAAGATCCATTTATATGCTGCCTACAAAAGACTCACTTCAGATCTAAAGACACACACAGAATGAAAGGGAGTGGATTGAAAAAGATATTCCATACAAATGCAAATGAAAAGAAAGCCAGGGTAGCAATACTTAATATTAGACAAAACATACTTTAAAACAAAGACTATAACAAGAGACAAAGAAGGGCATTATGTAATGATCAAGGGATCAAGCCAAAAAGAAGATACAACAACTACAAATATATATACACCCAACTTAGGAGCACCTAAATACATTAAGCAAATACTAACAGCTATAAAGGGAGAAATTGACAGTAATACAATAACAGAAGGGAACTTTAACACCCAATATATCAATGGACAGATCAGACAGAAAATCAGTAAGGAAACACTGGCCTTAAATGACATATTAAATCATATGGACTTAATATATACAACATTTCTTCCAAAAACAGCAAAATACATGTTCTTTTCAAGTGCACATGGAACAAATATCCAGGATAGATTACATGCTAGGCCCCCAAACAAGTCTCAATAAATTTAAGAAGACTGAAATCATATCAAGCATCTTTTCTAACCACAATGGTGTGAAACTATAAGTTAACTGAAAGAAAATAACTGCAAGAAACACAAACATGTGGAGTCTAAAAAACATGCTACTAAACAACCATTGGGTCCCTAAAGAAATTAAAAAGGAAATCAAAAAAAATACCTGGAAACAAATAAGAATGGAAAAACAACAATCCAAAATCTATGGGATGCATAAAAGCACTTCTAGGGTAAAGTTTAAAGTCATACAAGCCTACCTCAGGAAACAAGAAAAATATCAAATAAAAACATGTACCCTTATACTGAAAGGAACTAGAAAAACAAACAAATCCAAAAGTTAGTAGAAGGAAAAAAAAAATACATATGAGAGCAGAAATAAATAAAATAGAGACAAAAAAAAAACAAAAAACTAGCAATGAAACTAAGAGCTGGTTCTTTTAAAACATAAACTGTTAGCAAGACTTATCAAGTTAAAAAGAGAACCCAAAAATAAAATCAGAAATTAAAGAGGAGAAGTTACAATCAACACTGCAGAAACACAAAGGATCATAAGAGATTACTATGAACAATTATATGGTAATAAAATGGACAACCTAGTAGAAATGGATACATCCCTAGAAAGATACAATATCCCCAAACTGAATCAGGAAGAAATAGAAAATATGATCAAACAATACCAGTAATGAAACTGAATCAATAATAATAATAGTAGTAGTAGTAATAATAATAATATTATAATAAAAAATAACTCCCAACAAACATGAGTCCAGGACCAGATGGCTTTAGAGGTGAATTCTAGAAGACATTTGAATGAGACTTAATACCTATATTTTTCAAACTACTGCCGAAAATTAAAGAGGAAAAAAATGTTTTGGAACTCATTCTACCAGGCCACCATCACCCTGATACCAAAACCAGAAAAAGATACCACAATAAAAGAAAATTACAGGCCAGATATCACTGGTGAATATAGATGCAAAAACCCTCAACAAAAATATTAGCAAACCAAACTCAGCAATACATTAAAATGATCATAAACCATTATCAAATGGGATTGATCCCAAGAATGCAAGGATGGTTAATGTCTGCAAGTCAATCAATATGATACTCCGCATTAACAAATTGAAAAATATCATCTCAATAGACGCAAAAAGATCTTATGACAAAATTCAACATTGATTTATAATGAAAACTCTAAGCAAAGTGGGAATAGTGGAAGAATACCGCAATATAATAAAGGCCATACATGACATAGCGACAGCCAACATCATATCCAACAGTGAGACACTAAAAGCATTTTCTTTAAGGTTAAGAATAAGACAAGGATGCCCACTCTCACCACTTTTATTAAACATAGTACTGAAAGTCCTAGCTACAGCAATCAGGCAAGAAAAAGAAATAAAAGGAATCCAAATGGGAAAGAAGCAGTAAAACTGTCACTGTTTGCAGATGAGATGATATTATATGTAGAAAATCCTAAAGACATCACCAAAAAAACTATTAAAACTTATAAATGAATTTGGTAAAGTTTCACAATACAAAATTAATATACAGGAATCTGTTGGATTTCTATACACTGTCTGATAGTTCAGATATCAGAACTATCAGAAAGATAAATTAAGAAAACAATCCCATTTATAACTGCATCGAAAGAATACCTAGGAATAAATCTAACCAAATAGGTAAATAATTGTACCCTGAAAACTAGAAGACATTAATGAAAGAAATTGAAAATGACAAAAACAATTAGAAAGCTATTCCATGCTCATGAATTGGAAGAATCAATGTTGTTAAAATAACCATACTACCCAAGGCAATCTACAGGTTCAATGCAATCCCTAGCAAAAGGCATTTTTCACAGAACTAGAACAAACAATACTAAAATTTGTATGGAAACAAAAAAGACCCTGAGTAACCAAGGCAGTCTTGAGAAAGAAGAACAAATTTGCGGGGGTGGGGTGGGGTGGGGATCATGCTCTCTGATTTCAAACTATACTGCAAAGCTACAGTAATGAAAACAGTAGGTACTGGCACAAAAACAGACACAGAGACCAATGGAACAGAATAGAATGTCCAGAAATGAACCCACACTTATATGGTCAATTGATCTACAACAAAGGAAGCAAGGATATACACTGGGGAAAAGACAGGCTTTCCAATAAATGGTTCTGGAAAAAACTAAACAGCTACATGCAAAATAATCAAACTGACAACTTTCTTATACCATGTACAAAAAATAAACTCAAAATGGATTAAAGACTTAAATATGAGTCCTGGAACTATAAAACTCCTAGAAGAAAATATAGGGAGTAGGCTCTTTGACATCAGTGTTAGCAATATATTTCTCAATATGTCTCCTCAGGGAATGGAAACAAAAGCAAAAATAAACAAATTGGCTATACCAAACCAAAAATCTGTTGCACAGTGAAGGAAACTATCAACAAAACAAAAAGTTGGCCTATTGAATGGGAGAAATATTTGCAAACATCACATTAATAAGGAGTTAATATCCAAAATATACAAAGAAACCATATAACTCAACATCAAAAAAACCCCAAACAATCTAATTAAAAAGTAGGCAGAGGAACTGAATAGACATTTGTCCAAAGAAGACATACAGATGGCCAACAGACACTTGAAAAGATGCTCAACATCACTAATCATCAAGGAGATGCAAATCAAAACCACAATGAAAATCCACCTCACACCCCTCAGAATGGCTATCATCAAAGATACAACAAATAACAAATGTTGGTGAGGATGTGGAGAAAAGGGAACCCTCATGCACTGTTGGTGGGCTTGTAAATTGGTATATATAGCTGCTGTGGAAAGAGTATGGAGGTTCCTATAAAAAATTAAAAATAGAACTGCCATATGATCCAGCAATTTCACTTCTGGGTATTTACTCAAAAAACCCCAAAACACTAATTCCAAAAGATATGTACATCCCAGTGTTCATAGCAGCATTATGTACAATAGTCAAGATATGGAAGCAACCTAAGTGCCCATCAATAGACAAATGGATAAAGAAGATGTGGTGTGTGTGTTTTATATAAAATAAAATATTACTCAGCCATAAAAAAATGAAGTCTTGCCATTTGCAACAAAATGGATGGATCTAGAGGGTAGTATGCTAAGTGAAATGTCAGACAGAGAAAGAGAAATACAATATGAACTCACTTATATGTGGAATCTAAAAGCAAACCAAACAAACAAAACTAAATGAAAAGAGACTCATAGACACAGAAAACAAATGTGTGGTTGCCAGAGGGGAAGTAAGTGGGGGTGGTAAAATAGGTGAAGGGGATGAAGAGGTACAAACATCCAGCTATAAAATAAATAAGTCAGAGGGATGTAACATACAGCATAAGGAACATGGTCAATAATATTGTAATAACTGTATGGGGACAGATGATTACTAGGCTTAACTGCGGTGATCATTTCATAATGTATGCAAATATCAAATCACTGTGTAGTACACCTGAAACTAACATAATATTTGTACATCAACTATATTTCAAGAAAAGAAAAGAAAAGCTTACACAGGAAACCTGGGTTCTAGTCCTAGATCTTTCACTAATAGGTTTATGTTTAGTCATACAATCTTACTGGGCCTCAGGCCACCTCTCAGAAAATGAAGGGCCAAACTAAATTACATCTAAGGGTTCCTTCCAGCCGGAAGATTCTATGAACCTGAAATTTGACATAATAAATATGCATTGTGAAAGCATGTTCATTATATTTAACCTTATGGAAACAGCCCAAGAAACCTGTGGCAATAGCTTGGGCCAAAGGATAAAGGGGGAATTACCCAAGTAACACAAAGGTGGCATAAGGAAGCATGACGATTCACTCTGGAAGCATCACCCTGAGTTTACAGCACATGCATATTCTCCTGGGATGTGGAGGTTTTATTTGCTCTGTTCTCTCAAGCCCAACGCGTAAAGGGGATCTGCTTCTTAACTGTTGTATTTTCTGTGTTACTAATTGTCAAAGAACATGCACTGGATAGAAATAGTAGTAGCTTTCCCAAGAAGAGCACTAAAACAGACTCCAAGGCATAAGGAAATCTAGGCAGAGTCATCCTAATTGTAATAGCTGGACAACAGCAAAATAGGAATGGCAAATATTTTCTCTAAACAAACCAGCACACAATTTAATCAGGCAATCCATGTTACATGGGATGGCATAAAATCATTTCTTTATTTTGGGCTGTCTTTAAACAGGGAGGAAATAGATTTCTAAGTAATCCAGGAACAATATGGCCATGGTCTGTATTGTAAAATTTAAGTAGCTCACATTTAATCCAAATTGAGGTAATTTACGGAATTCATGACAAGGCCCATAGTGAAAAGAAAAGTTCTATAAGTGAAGATGGAAAGAAGGAGGGAGGAAGGAAGGCAGGCAGGCAGGCGGGGTGGCGGGGGAGGGAGGGAATAAAGGAAGGAAGGGAAGGAAAGAAAGAGAAAGAAAACCCTAGACTGAGAAAAATGTATAGGTCCTATTCTATAAGATAAACTGTGCCAAACTGTGGGAGTATGCTTTTCTCTGCTCTGGTTACAGTTCTCAACCAGATTCACCAAAAGAGGCAAAAGACGCATAATAAAACTTTAACAACCAAGTAAACCAGCAAGCCAACTATTAGACCCTCTAGACATGCATAAACACTAGGTTGTTCTGTCTCCATCATTTCGCAATACTCCCCTATTGCCAGACAATGCTTCACAACCTATCAGATACTGGCCTCAAACTCCATGTTCAGGAAACAACTTAAACAGCTCTGTTCAGTAGCAGTTGGGTACAGTAACAAAGCTGAAGTAGGGTCATAAAGGAGCCATAAAATCACCATAAACTTCAAAAAGAAAAAAGGCATGAAGTTGCTGTGTATTAAACACCTCTGTATTCAGATCCATATTGAACTAAATTTACAATTATACATGTAGAAAATAAAAATATTTAGTGTAAAACAAAATTTTAGTGTAAGAAAACATGCAGTAAAAAAGGCTAATCTTTAGAGAGAGAGTAAATTAGTTGCTGGAGCTGAGGGTAGGAATGGAGAGTATTTGCAAATGGGCCACAAGGGTTCTATTAAAGTGATGGAAATGTTCTAAAATTGGATTGTGGTGGTGATTGTACAATTCTGTGGTAAGTAGATTATACCTCAAAAAAGCTTTTAAGGAATTTTAAAATAAGAAAAAGCCAGAAAATATGTGTATCTATATTTTTTAGTTCTTGTCTTTATTGATTGTGAGATAGGTATATTTTTAATTTACATTTTAAGGAACTAAATGTCAGAAATGTTTTTCTTTCTATGCTTATCTTTACCCCTTCAATAAAAGTTCTCCAATTAATCAAAACTATATTTCATTTTTACTCTAGTTTCTGTAAACTATTAACATTTTTATAAAAAATTTTATTATTTTTTATGACTTCTCTATTTGCTATTTATTAAAAGTCCTAAATTCAAAGAAGTCCTCATGTCCAAAAAAAAGGTGGGATCATGGGTCATTTTAAGCAAAATGTACATAACTATCACACAATTCTTAAAACTTATCTAGTCAAAATAATACATATTTGCTGGGTAATGTCTTTTATTATTTTAATAATGTACAAACTACAATCATACCCAAGTTCATAATATCTGGAGCCTCATTTTCCTCACTTATGAGAATAAAACCACATTATTTTATAGTCACAGATATTGTAAGACCAAATCAGATAGTGTATGTGAAAGTGCTTTGAAAATTAAAAAGTGCTATGTAAGAATTATCATTATTACCATGACTTCCAAGATATGTGGGAATGCTAATTAAAATGGATACTTATAAATAGTATTTTCCTGTTACAGTTCATAATTAAATCTGGTTTTAAATTAGTTGTTCCAACCACCCGAATGAAACAGAAGGAATAGGAAAAATTAATGTCTGAATTCAAGGAAGTTTTTCTTTCAAAGAGAAAGAAAAAGCAGTGCTATTGCTCTGATGCAAATAACTTTTTTGGACATGACATACTAATGTGTCCAAGTATTCAGGAAGAACCGACTTAACTACATTACTGAAAGTGACATCTTTTAAGGGCACAGAAAGCTTCTATTCTACAAAGTAGTATTGGACTGTACTCCTCAACATTTCCTAACCAAAAAAAAAGAATTCTTATGTGAGAATTACTTTTCTCTGTGTAATAGTACTATAAAGTTCAGGAAACATTAACCATAATCTTAATTATAAACTTCTGTTTTCAATCTGTTGTTAAAACCTCTTTTCTCACTAGTTATCCACAGTTTTATTATTTACCTGTCTCTCTTCATTACACAATAATATCACAGATTTCTTTTCCCTAGTCAATGTCTAAAACTTAAAAAGGAACCACGGCATCTGGTTTGTTCCATAGGATACACAGGGAGGAACATAGGGAACTTGTCACCGTCTGCATGATGCATGTCCAAATGACACAGAGAATGCAAAGGATGGACCATGAGTTGAATAGCGATGTCAGAGTTGGGAAACTATTCAGCCATGAGCACAGGGGCATGGCCCTGTTGTACGATTTTATAGTTAAGACTTTATGTGTAAAATTTATTTCATAGATAGCCACTAAGTTATCTATATTAATGGTGAGGTATATCAATTTCAGAACAAAGAACCTAGAAAAAGTAGCTTTTTAAAATTTATTTTATCTACTCTTTTTCGTTTAATCCCACTTGCCATTTGCACAAGTGATAATCAGGAGACAGTCTCTGCTTTTCATCCTTGTTTTCCTTCCCAGGGTCACCTCAACTTCTTATCAAAATGTAACGCCATTTTCTCTGTAACTTGCCTTGAGACCTAAAATTCAGTTTTACAGCTAGTGATAAGAAACATAAGGAAATATCTGTATTTTTAAATTCAAATTGAGTTAAAAACATGTGAAGCAATTTTCATAGAGAAAATAGTTTTCATTTTAATTTTTTAAAAAGACGTTTAACTTTTAGTTCAGAGGCAGATAAGAAAAAGAACTTCATACTTTTCTGTTTTCAATTACAACATGAACAATAGTTTGGACTATTTTATAGAAATCATTTGCAAAGGAAAGAGCGCTTGTGATTTCCCTTAATAGGGAATTAGCACTGCTACATTTTGACTCAAAAGGCTACCTACATTGATTCAAGATTGTTTCCTGAAATATGAAATTTAAATACACCATTTCTCTTCCCTACAGTACTTGTGTTAAATAAACCCTATTTCATTTTGTAGGGATATTAAAATTGATTTTATTACCTATGATGCACTTTAAATTGTTTTCCTTCATAATCAAATAGTTTCTTTCCCTTAAGATTTAATTTCTATGCATAATCTCACTCATATAAAGAAATACTACATGAAATAGTTTAACTGTTGAATATTTCACGTAATTCAACTTATTCTAATACTTACAAGCACACTTATAACTTAAAACTTCACATAGATGGAGTTGAGTATCGTAAGCTGACACTTCAACTTCTTTCACTTATTGACACAGTGAAGATTTAAAATGAGTTTAAATGATCTAGAGAGAATCGTATATGGCAAAATTCAACTCTCTGAGATGTGAACAGATTAATTTATGAGAGGTTTTGCATTCTAATCACACTTTTGAGATGTTAGACATAAATAACTTTATAATTTTTTTAAACTGTTACTGGAAGACTTTTAATCAAATGGCTTATAATCAGATCTTAATGTCCTAATATATGCTATATTCAAACTTCACCCTTTCTGATATTAATAAAAGTATAGCTTCTTTCTCTGTTTTTCTACTTCAAAATTTTCACAAGATTTCGTACTTCACACGTAGTTAAGCCAGTTCAACATGTGTTTACTGGTTTTTTGCTTATGCTAACTTATCTACGAAAAACAGTCGCATTAAACATTGAAACTGCTTTGTTCATGAAGGTGGAATCTGAGATTGCAGCCATGACCAGACAGTGGTTCCCATTGGTTTAGCTTGTTACTTTTGGGGAATTGATGATCTCCCCACTCTTACTGTGAATTTGCAAGGAAGTTAACTGAAGCTGGGGTTAAGTACCAAGCCATCTGGCCCACAAAATCTCCTGATTTCTTAGCCCAGTGTTTAGCCTAATATATGGTATATGTCAGCGCAATGGGGGATGTTAATATGAAGGACAGAATATGAATTAGCAATAAATTAAATGTATACAGCTGATGAGCTACAGTGAAACATTCAGAATCATCTTTTTTATATTTATTTCTAGAAAGCAAGATAAATCATTTCATTTTATTTAAGAGGACATGGCTATTTTCAACATTACTAACATACACAAGGAGACTGTTCTTCCCCTTCACGGAAGGGATCTCTCTTTGAAAGTGTTTACATAAAATTTTCAGGGACGAGGAATACATCTTGGCACAAAGTAAACTACCTTATTCAGAAGAGAAATTATGATGTTTATCTTTGGGAGCACTGCCACCTCAAAATAGCCCTTCTAGTCACCTTATAGTGTATTCTTTTATTTCATGGGTGGAAGTTGAGAGCTGAGTCTGTGTTTATTTGCATTCTTCTCTTGACCTAATGCCCCCCAATGCCCAATGCCTTAAAGTCTAATCTCTTTTAAGAATATAGTACAGTTATACCCTATCAGTTGGTTATCTAGTATTTCTCACTGCTCCCTCACACAACCTCTAGTCAGGCCACTTGCTTTGGTGTCCTGTGAAAACACGTGGCCTTCTGTGTTGTAAACTTTTCCTGGAATGGCCTTTCCCCCAAATGGCCTTTTCGCATCTGTTCATTTAAATCCCAACCTATTCTCTAAGCCCTGGCTCAAGTTCTGTGTCTTCTCAGGGCCTCGCTACATCATCAGCTCCAAATGCTCTCTTTTTGAAATGCTGAAAACCCTTCTTCATGATTTAGAATTTAATGCAATACTAAAGGATTTCACTTGCTATTTTTCGTATGTATTGATCTTATCTTCTTACGTAGGAGAAGGCAAGATGTTCTTTGAGGGCACAAATCACACATGATATTGCTGTGTCCCACAAAAAATATTTAGGAAATTTTTTAATAGATAAACTTTTACTGAATGTGACGTGACCATAAATTCACTGGATTAAAAAAAAATCAAATTTATGTCACAGAAAACAAAAAGGTGAGTGACCAAACTGTTAAGTGGTGATAAGATAAGTTTTGGATGAACTGTTTTAAGCCATGGAAAGACATGGCCAGTGCCTTCTAGATTTACAATTGGCCCTTAGTATCCTTGAGGGATTGACTCCAGTCTCCCCTGTGGATACCAAAATCCTTAGATGCTCAAGTCCCTCATATAAAATGGCCTAATATTTGCATATAACCTAAATACACCCTCCTGTATACTTTAAATCATCCTTAGATTGCTTATAATACCTAATACAATGAAAATGCTATGTAAATAGGTATAAATACAGCATGGGTAATATATAAATAGTTGTAAATACAATGTAAATGCTATGTAAATTGTTTCTGGTGCATGTCAAGTTCAAGTTTTGCTTTTTGAAACCTTATCGAATATTTTCAATCTGAGGTTGGATGAATTCATGGATGGGGAACCTGTGAATATTGAGGGCCAACTGTGGATTGATCTTGATAGAAAAACATGAAGGTTTAGAGGAGGAAATGCTAACATTTTGCTTTACTATAGAACACTAATTTCAAACACTTTTAAAGAAAAATATTCGTTTCAATAGATGGCTAGTGTATAAAATCCCTGTAATTTCAAAAGATGTATAAGAGTGTGACTGTTCGATTTGTTGTCGTTCATTTAGTCTAAACTGTATTCCAGCTATCAACGTACTAAAGAGAATATATTCTACAGTAACAAGATGAATTCATGCATATTTTACCTTATTTGTGTATGTCAAAGCAGAGATAAATTTTATTACCTGTGATTTCTGCTTAGAAACTATCTTGTGGTTAGATGTTTTAGAAGTTGCAGTATACAGGCATACTTCATTTTATTGTGCTTCATTTTTTTATCACACTTTGCAGATACTGCATTTTTAACACATTGAAGGTTTATGGCAACCCTGTGTCAAGGAAGTCTGTCGATATCATTTTTCCAACAGCATTTGCTCACATCGTGTCTCTGTGTCACATTTTAGTAATTCTCACAGTATTTCAAACTTTCTCATTATTATTATATTTGCTATAATAATCTGTGATCAGTAATCTTTGATGTTACTACTCACTGAAGACTCAGATGATAGCATTTTATAGCAATAAAGTATTTTTTTAATAAAGTATTTTTTGATTAAGGTATGTACATTGTTTTTTTAGACTTCATGCTCTTACATGCTTTATAGACTATAGTATAGTGTATACATAACTGTCATATGCATTGGGAGACCAAAAAATTCCTGCTACTTGCTTTATTGTGATACTTGCTTTATTGCAGTGGCCTGGAATTGAACCCGCAATATCTCTGAGGAATGCCTGTATTGTGACTGCACCTATTATGTTCAATTAGCATCTATCAAATTGGATTTTTATTAACTATCTGAATAACTTATTTTCTCAGAAATCAACACTATCACAATTACTAATGTGTGTCAGTTTTCATTCTTTTGAAGAATAAATATAAATGAGGATGACATATTTAATAATAATCCACGTAGGGTATTTCTAGAGAAAAGGCTATGTTAAAATGAGGCAATTTTGAGTTTTCAACCAGCACAGAGTGCTTATTCACCTTGGCTACAGAGGACACAAGGCCTTAGGATGGGAGGGTTTCCCAGGCATCCTCTGCAGCATAAATCACAGTGGGCACAAATGGCAGTGCTGTCCAGCGATCCCACAGCTATTCTGTTTCACTGTCATGTGGCCTGGCAGTAAGAAGCTCTTGAAGGGTTTTCGTCTCATGTGGGGTTTCCCTTTGGCTTAGGCTTTCCCCTTACATAATGATGAAACAAAACTCTGTGACTGAGCAATAGGTGTATCACCTAATTTCTTGCTTAATCATCTCTTAGTCCCTATTTTTTTGAGTTGCTTTACATAGCCTTCCACGTCACTTGCATGTGACACACAGTGACCAAGCAGCTGGCAAAAATGCCAGGAGAGTGGTATGGAAGCCCATATGTACAGCACACAGACCCTGTTACACAAATGTGATTGTGAGTGTGGCAGAATTCTTACAACTTGCTACCACATTGCCCCCTCCTGGGCAATCCGATCATGGGATTGTGGCACAGGAGAAAAGACCTTTGTCCTCCATTTGGCAAGAGCCAGACCCTTATTATGCCCAATCAGGGTGCCATGGTTTAAGAAGATTGTGGAGAAACTGCATATGATTTAGCAGTTTGCACCAAAAACGATTTCCTGTTGAGAGGTTAAGAGGTGGGGCTTTACGATTTAGAAGAGAAATGGATAAATAAGAGCAGACTACTTCAGGTACACAAAGGTTTAGTGTGAGGAAGACTGAAAACTGTTTCCCATCTCTACTCATGACAGATCAGAAAGTAAGGAGCGTTAGTGGTTTGGGGGAATTTAATAGAAGCTATCACTGAAGGTCATTTGAACACCTTAGCCTCACTCATGCAGTGGAGAAATGCTTGTATTCTCAGCACTTGGCCTAACAATGGGAGAAAAAAGAGTAAAATATTTCATTCCCTTCCTTTTCTATGGGTAGAGCTGAAAATGATAGTTATCATTAGAATATTTTAATAATAATAACAACACTGCCAACACTTACTGACCTATGATACGTGAGGCACTATTTTGGGACTTCAACTCATTTAATCTTTGCAATGCTTGAGGCACACAGCCTATTATTATCCTCCTTTTAGAGATGAGGAAACTGAGGCTCAAGAGGTTTAAGTAAATGACTAATCACACACAGCTGGTAAGACCTCAATCCAGACAGTCTGATTCCAGAGCTCTAGCTTTTAGCTACCACGTCTGATCTTTATTTTTTCCTCCACAGATATTTTAACACTCAACTAGGAGCCGCAAAAGAGAAGACAGAAAAAAGAGTCTCTGAAGGTTCGACAGAAGAAGAGGTGAATAGCGGATAATCATGGCATCTATTCCGTATTTATGTCTAAGACAGGTTCTTGAATTCTAGAAGACTTTTCTTAAAAAACAAACGTGTACCTATGATAATAAAGTGACACTTGTCTGATTTGATAACGGTGGCTGTTAGTGGTGGTAATAAGAATCTAAATATTTTTAGTAGTCAGAATGATAAAAAAAAAGAAAAAGTCTAGTTTAAACATCAGTAGTTCTGGGCAAAAACAACAGCTCTTTCAGTGACCGTGTGGTCTTAGGTCACTTATACACATTATTCATGACTTAGCTCCTGTGAAATGTGGCTTATGCCTCCTATGATAGCTCTAAAGGCAAAATTATATACTGGATATGAGAGCCATCTAAAGATTGTAAAGCTGGGTTCAAATGAAAAGCTCGATGATTTTAGTAAGAAAGTAATACTAATTTATTAGTAAACATTATTAATATCAGTTTATTAACAAACTATCCTGCAGTAGTTTCATTTGTTTCATCATTATGTAAGGGGAAAGCCTAAGCCAAAGCCTGCAGACCATAACGCTTGAGGTTATTTATGGCAACGCCTTGATGTCGATCCCTCTGTCTTAGAAATGCTGCCTCCTCTAAGAAATCTTGCCCCTCCACGCACTGAGCACGTGCTTCTCATACTCTGATTATGGGTTTACTTATTAGTTTGCATGATTGTCCCTCCTAGTGGACTGTGAGTCCCTAGAGGCAGTGGCTATTTTCTGTTAAACTGTGTATATCCCAGCAGAGAGCTCACTACATAAATACATAATAAATTGTGTAGAAAGAATATAATCCAAGAAGACAGAGATTATGTTTTCCATATCATTCTTCCTATATTTTATCCAAGTATGGTGCTCTGGTATATGAGGCATTGAATTGCTGAATGAATAGATTACATATTTATTATTTAAAGCAACTGCTACATAGCATTCCTAGATTAAAAAGTTTGACTTGTACCAATCTACTCTGAAAAGCAAGCACCTCTCTGACAAGGGCAAAGGAGAGTAAATTCGGAATGTGACCATAAAGCAATGGGACTAATTTTCACTTGTAATTTGTAAAATCCATCTCCTTATTTTAGTCACGTCTTGTAAATTAAGAGAATTACCTAGATGTCTTATAGCTTTCATGAGTAAATCATATATTTTAAAAAAGCTGAGTTCTTTAGCTGAAGGTATCTCCAGCCAGTGTTAAGGGAAGCATCACACAAATTCAGTGAAACATTTTACGGCTCTAAACCTTTCTTGTCTAATATTTAAGTAAATAACATCATTCTGCCCATCAAAGTCAGAAATCCCAACTACAGCACAAATGGACAAATACAAAAATAGTGGTAGGTCAATCTACTTTTATGGAAGGGGATTTCTCCTACTGCCTGATGGCAACAGTAACTATTTACTGAACTGTATGTACACAGTCTCAGGGAGTTCCTAACATACTGTACTGGTGTCTGATATCAGGGACTCCTCCATGTTCAGGAGAGGTGGACATTAATCTACATTCTCAAATATGGTTTTTATCCACACAATCTGGAATGCAGCAACTCAGTCACAAGAGTACATTTTTTTCTAATTTTTGTTGTAATATGTCAGTTTTTAAATTTATATTTTAAACAAAGGCACAACAGAACATGCTTTCATTTGGTTCACACCATATTGATGCCATGTGTTTAATGTATGAACTTGTGCCAAAACGTCTTCTTCATCTTCACTTAGCTGTGTGTGTATACACACAAATAAACATGTGTGTGAAATAAATTATATAAAATATTCATACCATATTTTCTAATACAGTTATATATATGTGAGTATAGATATGTACTATAATCTAAATAGGTGCTTATAACTACAGAATAACTACAACACCATTTACTTAATTTTTAAAGCAGTGGTGAGAATAATTATATGTATATAGATAGATATATAATACATGTAAATATACCTCATCTCCCTTTATATATATTTAAATTTACATTTTAGTTATTGTGATTATAGATAGAGTGCATAATTAAGTTAGTGAGCACTGCTCAGAACTAAGGAAGTAAATAAAGATCACAGAAAATCAGCGGGTATTAAGTGCTTTATGACTCCTCCTCATTAAGTAAATGTGTTTACCTTTCATTTAATATGCAGAGGTTTTCTAAAAAGTAAGTTGGTGTTTATTTTATTTTTCATTTACTGATTACATATTTCACTTTGTTGCAAACTCTGTTGTGCTGAAATGAGAGTATTTGGTACCAATTTAGGAACAATAATGATTAGAGAGAGAAGAAAAGAGAAATCTTAATCTAGGAGAAAAAATTAAGAAGGAAGACAGGACTCTCAAAAGCATTTAAAGAGCAATCACCTACCAGTTCTACTCGTCCGAAACCTCCAACTCCAAGGGTGTCAATGATGTTGAAATCAGACAGCTTCAGGTTGGCGAAGAAAGCAGCTTCAGCTTCATATCTGGAGTTTTTGATGCGAAAAAATGGAAATTTCTTAGAGGTGGAAACACGAGTACCACGTACAACTGTACCGGAATGACATGACTGTGAAACAGGGTTTACCTGCTTAAACTCCATCTTGCTTTTAGAGTCTGCGTTTTCTCACACTCATAATGTTTTGGTCCCAGTTGTGCAGAATAACATAGATTTGCACTTGTATTTCAGAGTAGAAAAATACAAAGTACCCACTGCATGTCAGTCATGTGACTGATAAATCCAGTTATCAAATCAAATTTACATCTCAGTGTTTTTCTATGCGTCTTCTTGTGAGCACAGATTGAGTTCTTTTTTGGTATTGTTTTGGATTTTTTGGTTTTGCTTGGTTTTGTGTTTGCTGTTCAGATTTTGGATGGCGGTTTCTCATCAGTTTCCCTTATCCACAGGCTGGCAGTGGCTCCTATTAATGTTTATTAAAAGCGGCAAGATCATTGAGGTCTCTGGAGTGAAATCACGGCCAGGTTTTATGAAAACAGATCCGAAAAGCTGAGGACTGATGTGAAAATGTCTGAAATGGATGATTTCGGAAGCATATTCACATTCCTAAAAAGTGTCTTCCCTTCATTTGTGTTTACCCACTGACTCTCAGCTAGTAATTCCAGTCTTTATGCTTGCCAGTTTCTTAGATGAGTGGGGTGAAGGAGCACAGACTAGCCTGCAAAAGTTTAACTCTAGGCACATGCAAATTGGACACATGCAAGTGGCCAAAATAAGCTTCCCCTGATGAGACAAGTGAATATGAGCTGCTTAAAATATCTCCTTATTAAAGCCCCTACTATTTTTAGAAAGGGCAGTAAGGCATAAAGATGATGACCCTCCCACTCACTAAAGTCAGGTCAGGGAGTAATTCAGCTGTCTCAGAAATAAAGTATTTGAAGAGCTATGTGTAACCCATGACCTTCAGCCAGGCGGTACCTGATTCAGTAGTATGCTATAGATAGACATGATGAACATGCTTGAAATAGTGACACAGTATGTTTATGTCAGCTTTTGGATAGAATCATTCACAGGCATGTTTGGCCTTAAGCTGTGTAACATTTTAGCTATTTCATTATTATCAAACACAAATTCAGACTCTCCACTTGGGAAAAATGTAAAACAGTTATCTAGGTGAGCTTTCAACACTCTCCAATTTACAATGACAATTCTGGTTTTTAACACATCAATTCTTGAAAGACTCACAAGATGGTAAACAGTGTTTCTCGTTATTAGCTGATGATGGGAAATCAACTCTCTCTAGTCAACCTCTATAAACAAGACTGCTAGGCATTCTGAATGGTATCTATAGATTTCTCTCATTAACTACACAATCAAGAGATCAACATAGCACTTCAGGAGATGGTTTACTAGAATGGAACATAAGCAACAAATGTGCATTTCTAGCATTCCAACTGGCTCACAGCTTTTGGAAAATTAAAACTCCATCCCATTTAAAGGGCCAGTGACAGAGTTCACTCCAACAGGTGTTTAAAAAGGACACCTGCTGGGATCAGACGCCCACCCCCCCCACCCCCGCTCCACCATGATAATATGTAGGTGTTCAAGAATTTCCGGCAGTCAAATTCTTAATGAGATTGTTTTTGAATAATATGTGCTTGCTGGATTTAGAAATCTCAGATTGAAGGGGTAAACTCAGACTACTCTGACACCATTTTATATATTTAAAGTATGGTGTTATTATTTATAGCTCTTGAAGACGCACCTCCCCGCCAAATCCTTATATTTGGGTTCTGTAAAATTAGTCTGGAAATGTCTAAACAAGTCATCTTCAGCCATTTGTTGCACATCAGAACTTCCTGAGCATCTTTTAGAAACCACTTAATCTGCGTCCCACCATAGATCAAGTTGATCAGCAATCTCTGGAAGCAGTATCACGTATCTATACACTTTTACAGCTCCTTGGGTGATTCTGATGTACAGTTAAGGGTTGAGAACAATAGTTCTAACCCCTCTGAAAGCCTCAGGAGGTTCCAGAGCCATAGAAGAATTTTGGGTTGGATTAAAATGATCCAAGGAAATCAGTAGCTGTCCAATGAGTCTGGAGTGTGATGCATTCATGGCAAAAGTATTGGGGACTCATAACTTGGCCTTGACTCCTGCCCCTGTTGTCCTAGACCCATAGGAATGAACAATAGCTCTGTAATGGCTAACACAGCTTTAAAAAAAAAAAAAAAAAGCAACGTTGATAAAAAAAAGACAGATGCAGAATGCAAAACTTTGCTAATTACTTTGCTATTATTTCTAGGTGAATTTTTAAAATACTTCCTAGTTGGGTGATTTTTATGGAGTGGTTGGTGAGATGCCTGGCTCACGGGCCCAGCCGCTCCGCGGCATGTGGGATCTTCCCGGACCGGGGCACGAACCTGTGTCCCCTGCATCGGCAGGGGGACTCTCAACCACTGCGCCACTAGGGAAGCCCCAACCAAGGAAATGTTGTTGCTTAGAACTTCATGTCTTTTTTTTTCCTCATTGAGATTACTCTTTAGGGAGTCGCTTCATCACAGAGACTCTGTACACTTTTCCTTTTTGAATAAATAGCTTTGTTTTTTAACATGGAAATCACCACCCGAAGAGACCTTTGTAAAAAAGCCAAACTATAGATGATTTAGCTTCTGGAGGTATCTCACCCCTCTAGCTCGTAACTTGGAGGGACGTTTTCATTCTTTCTTTTTACTCAGGAATTATTTGAAAATAATTTGAATCTATCCGTTATGTTCTACATTCTTTAGAGTTGATAATTTTGAGTGGGGAAGGAGACAAAATAAATTGGTTAAGTAAATGGCTCTTGTCCTATAAAACTTCTCTTGCCTGAAGGAGGTAACCGTGGAACACAAGTACCTAGCTTACTTACTACTGTGGGGTACCAGGTCCAAGGAATTAGGCCCAGATTTATGCAACTCTAAAATCCATCTGTGCAAAAGTGTTTATGAGAGGGACAGTTCCCAAGTGTTAAGGGAAATATATATCAGTAAGGCATTCAATTCCCGACGTTTGGTTGCTTAAAATCTAGCAAAGAGTATGAAGTGTATTTTCTAATGTTCCTACCTTAGTTTGAGATACAGATTTTTTAAGAGAACACTATTATTTACAGTTGACCCTTGAACAATGCAAGGGTTGGGGCGCCGACCCTCCTACGGTCAAAAATTCATGTATAATTTATAGTGGGTCCTCCATATCCACAATTTTTCTGTATCCATAGTTCCATATCTGCCCATTCAACCAACTGGATCATGTAGTATTTACTACTGAAAAAAATCTGCAGATGAGTGGATCTGCACAGTTCAAACCTATGTTGTTCAAGGGTCAACTGTATTCATTTTTTTTTTTTTTTGGTATAGGGTGAAAGCTGTGGATTCTCTTTCCAGAAAAGTGCAGATACTGACATACTCTGTGTAACTTCAAGGAGCTTATAAACTCTCAAAATAGGTTAACAACATGCAAATAACTATATAACAAGAGAATAAGTGTGTTGGGTGAAGTAGAGAGATAATATATCATTTCTCAAACATACCTGACCATAAGATTCACCTGGGGCTTTGGTGATTAGAATCCACAGTCACTAATTTGTACAGGGTACTCTTTAAATAGTGAAATATGGAACTTTCAAGAACTACTAGAAAGAAACAAAGTTGCCTACATTTTCACCTTCTCTTTTCATTTCTGCTTATACACCAACGGAGGTTCTAAAAGCAATGAAAATGTAAAGTTGCAGGTGTAATGATGATGAGACCAAGACATAGATGCAAAGTCTAGAAACAGACCAAGACATACATGCAAAGTCTAGAAACAGAAAAATAATACTGGAATAATCTTAACCTCTCTTTATCTAAAACTACATATCTATCCAGTATTATATTCACTTCCTTTCAGAAATAGATAATAACCATTAGTTTTTATTTTTCCATCTCTTCCAATATCACCAGCTTCCACAAAACCAGAGTAAGACTCAGATGTCCTTTATTATTCACCATAATTGTTTCTTTTTTTGTCGTTGCCAGATATCCATGAATCAATTCTGTCATCATTTCAAAATAACACAATTGGGTTCTATTCCTTACGACTGACCACTATTATTAAGAAGCAAACATCTCTCCTTAATACTGAAAACCAAATATGACCCAGTACAAAAATGTCTGAAACGTAAAATTTTATCTTCACCTTGATATTACAATAGCAGAAATGGCTCAGCATTATTCTACAAAGCAAACAATAGTATGTGCAGTGTTAAAGTAAGGTCCAAGAATCCAAACGGACATTCCAGATGGGATACAAAAGCCAGCAATTAAAAGCCAATGAAACAAAAGTCTAATGTGCCCTATTTACTTTAGCAAAATCTATAATCCAAATCAGTTTCAGAAGTCTACTCTAAGGGTCTCCAAGGAAAATCAAACAAAGTCTTAGCATCTTTTAACCCATGTGCAGATCAGTCACCACTGCTTGGCCTGTGCTCATCTGCTCTTGGGTATATTTTTATTTCCTGTTGAATTTAGTTTTATCAGTTCTTGGGGAAATCTATAAAATGTTTCAGTAAACACACATGAACTCTCATCTATGACTAAGATTTTTATTCTGTAACTTTTAATAGGTAAGATGCGATTCAGTCAGACAATCAATGTCTACTCTGGACTTAAAAATAATGCAAGAGCGCATCCTAGAATACAAACAGAAGCTCAGGACTTGTGGTCCCGGCTCTGTCAGTGACCTTGTATTTCCAAGTCCTGAATTCAACATGTAGGCCTTTGTATAGGTATCAACATACACTTAAGTAAATAAGTATGAGTTGTATAGATAAAGTCAGAGCCCTAGCTTACTTAAATGTTCAGATAAACTCCTAGAAATCCTTCCACTTTTTATGTGATCAAAGAACATTGATATCTATAAATAAATATTTACAGAAATAGTTAAAGGAGGTGAGAACTTTTTGACAGTCAGCCTTAAGCACAAAATATGTATACCTGGTCTATGATGCATGCAAGCTCTAATGCTAGCCATCTACTGAATAAACACTTAACTTGGTACACAGGATTTTATGTAATAACAGTTCTTGATTTAATAAAACTTGGTGCATTAAGTAATTTGTAGGTATTGAAGAGTAAATACAAATTCAGCCAGACAAGTAACTATATAGAGAGAAAGCAGAATTGAAAACTGGACCAATAATACTTATTTGCATATTTAACACAGATGTGATTTGGGCTTAAACTACTGGGACTATCACCTCATTGTGCTACATTAACTTTGTGTAGGTGAAAATAGTTACTACATGTCCTATTCCCCTGATTCTAAAATGTTTGGGATTAAATAAGCTTAGTCACTAAAATAAAAATGGATAGCCTTTATTAAATCTATAATCAAGTCACCAGTCAGCTCTTATTAATTTAATTGCTTTATTAAAAAGTCTCACTGTTAAACTAAACTTTAATAGCAGAATTTTCTGACTTCATTGGAAAACTGTGAACCATTTTATTGTTCAAGATTTGTATAGGGAGTTATTTCCTGTTGAAATAATGTTTTTCAAATAACACTTTACAAAAGTCTCTATTACTATAAGGGTTTTTCAAAACGAAACAAAACAAAACCTTTAAACATAAGAAACCCTATTTCTAAAATTCTAAACAAAAAGGGACAATTTCTAATTTATTTGGCCATAAAGCATACAGGTATAGTCACTAGTCTTTTAACGGTAGTGGTAAAAACTTGAAGAAATAAAAAGCTTGAAAGTAACTTAATGAATATAAAGTATTTCATTATGTCAGTTTTCTCCAGAAAATGTAATCTCTTCTTCAGGGAATTTGAGATAGCATTAGTTTGCTTTCTGTATTTCCAAAATTGTGGTTTTCAGAAACACAGTCTTTTTTTTTAAGTACTTTAGCCATGAAATAGTTCTACTTATTTTTCAAATACATTCCCTTGAGAAGATAAAGCCAACAGGAATACACAGGGAAATTGCATTGCTCATATCTGATGCATAATAAGAATAATAGTGATGCAAATACTTTGCATTTAGGAAGTACCTTTCTTTTCTTCCAAGGACTCTAAAATTTATTTCATTTAATTGATCCTCCCCGATTCTCTGTGAAGATGGGATAACAAATATTTTTACTTCTGTTTTGCAACTGGGTAGACCAGTTGCTGATAAGTGATTGATTTCAGTAATGAAACACTAGAATTAGAACTAGAAACCTTGGGCATGTTTCACATTGTAGCATATTTACACTTATTCCCAGAAATTCAATTTCCTTTAAACAAGATAGTAGAGAATCAGACAACTTTAAAGATGCTTTATCTCAAAGTATTAAGATACTAACATGGTTCAAAATATGGATCAACACCCTTGGGAGCTCATCTAATCCAACCTTCACATTTTTAAAAATGAACAAACTGGGCTTCCCTGGTGGCACAGTGGTTGAGAGTCCGCCTGCCGATGCAGGGGACACAGGTTCGTGCTCTGGTCCGGGAAGATCCCACATGCCGCGGAGCGGCTGGGCCCATGAGCCATGGCCGCTGAGCCTGTGCGTCGGGAGCCTGTGCTCCGCAACGGGAGAGGCCACAACAGTGAGAGGCCCACGTACCGCAAAAAAAAAAAAAAAAAAAAAAAAAAAGAACAAACTAAGTCCAGAGATGGTAAGTGACTTAGCCAAAGTCACAAAGACTAAGGCATGAGGGACTGACATTTTGACTTGTGGTCTGTAATATTTTTTACTATCTGATTCTATCTTCACAGTTTTTACAATATTCTGATATTTGAAAAACAAAGGCAAACATTCAAGTTATAAAATATTTGAATAATATGTTATTTTATTACACATTTATGTCAAGAATGTGACTCCTGTAGCTAAGCACTGATGCCTTCTTGTCTATGATGTGGCCTGTGGCTGTGTGTACTCCAGTTAGTTAAAAGGACTCAAAATGAAAATACACTGATGCTCAAAAGATAATTTTTTAAAAATCTAAACATCAGAGCAGCATTTGCAAAAGATGAGTGAGGATAAGCTCCCAATGTTAGCTTGAAATGTATTGACCAACATGCATTTTTATTTATTCAGTTTTTAAATAGATTCCATATAGTAGTTTGAAATGAACTTTTCTTTTTCTGAAATAATGGCCTAAGTAAAGATATATTGCCATGAAAAAGATTGGCAAAAAGGAATTAAAATTTTTTCCCCTTTTGGTGTTTGTTACTTAAGTCACTGGCCCAAAATAGAAAGTTATTAAGTTACTCAGTGATTATTATTTTTGCTTCAGAGAATACAGATATTTGCACGTTTGTATTCAACCAAAAAAAGCATGCAGTCCCCAACTTTATTTATGCCAGAAGAGATATTTCCTTCATATAAATGGATAGCCATCAGGGGCTAGTGGTCTGAGAAAGTTTTCTCTCATCTCAATGCAATTTAATTTCCTCCTTCTCCCTTTCCCATACCTCAGAATCTCATCCTGAGTCTGTTTGTTTGTACAATTAATTTTTAATATTATAAATGAAAGACAAATCCTACATTTCATTTCAATTATTTTTACATAGAAAATATTCCAAGAATACTGTAAATATATTACAAGAATATGCTGTAAATATATCAGCACATATTGCTAAAAGGTAAGGATTCCCTTTTAAACATAGCCACAATATTATCACATCTAAGAAAACATTAGAAATAACCCATTAATATTATCAGGTATCAAGTCCATGTTCAAATTTTTCATGCTGAGCCTTTTGCTTATGATTGTGGACGAGGGTGGTCCAGGCTGGCACAGCACAACTTCCAAAGGCCAGGAAGTTGAAGTTTAAGGGGAAAGAAGGTAGGTAAAAATAACTCTTTCTACCTTCACTGTTCCAACAACTCTGCCTGTGGGAAGAATTCCTCATCCTCATTTTGTTGCCTCATGCCACTCCATGGTAAATATCCATTACAGCAGAACTCTCATTCAATTTCCATGGGGACAATGTTTGCCATAGACTACATTTCTAAAGAAGGGATGCGTAAAGACAGCCCAAGTTTTCTCCTCAAATATAAAAATCTCTTTTCTGCCCCCAAACTAAGAGCTCTTTGCCTTTTCTTATAGGTCATTTTTTTTATATGAGGGTTAAAATATTGAAAGAAATAAGAGAAATTTTAAGCTTAATTAAATCTCATAATTAGTCTTAGTTATGATCTCTATCAAGAGATCAGTCAGAAGACCGAACTAGGAACAGAAGGATTAGGAAAGACTTAAATGAATACTAGGGGGTCAGCTTTTACTTCTGGACTCAGGACCTTTGCTATGTACCCCGATTTTCATGGCTCCCCTTTATTTCTGAAGGATTCTACACCAACTTCAGAGACAAGAGGCTTTGGGATGTGGTCATGGTCACAGTGAGCCAAAGGAAGAAAAGGGAGTAAAATGCAGTGTGTGGTAAGAAGAAAATGAGACTATAAGCCACTCTCCCAGGCCTCTGGGAATACAGGAAAAGACGTGATCAGGATTTGGCCCAGGATCTGCCTGAGCAACAGATTCCCCTTTCTGTAAAATGCACTAGACGGGCCTATGAAGCTCACCTGCAGCTTGATCATTCTGGGACTCCAAGTGTCCTAAGAAATACACACTTGACAGAAAGCCCTGGTACCCGCAGCTTCTCTTTTGCCTCTTTTGTGCTCCAATCCTGTCCTCCGATCCGTGACTCCTGAAGCACTTATTTCAGGAAATACTACAGAGGTTTTCATTTAAGGGGGTCTTGCTCTCAGCAACTGGTAGGCAGGAGACCCCTGACCCAGGAGCTGGGAAACATATGACTTGATGTTCAAAATAGAACTGTTAATGCATTTCACCATAGACTCTAATACACCAGAGGTGCCCTCTCACCCAGGATTCATATCAGAATTAACTAGGTTGAGTTAAAAACAGACCTTAATAAAACCTTAGGATTTTGGACCGGGCATCAGTATTTTAAAATAAGATTAATAGATATAAGTCTATACAGCTCTTAATACCAAGGCTAATGATCATATGTAAGTTTTGATGAGCTATCAGTATTAATTTGATATGTATGTGACAGACATCTATTACAAAGTATACAAGTATCACAGAGAAATATATCCCAAGTTCCAAATAATTATTCTCAAATGGTCTTTGAGAATACCATCCATTCTTAAAATGGGGGAAGCCTGTATGTCCTTTTCTTAGTAGAGAAAATATTAAGTGGAAAGGAAGAAAATTAAGCAAAAATTTTGCCATGTCACTTATACATACTACCAAATGTAAAACAGATAGCTAGTGGGAAGCAGCCGCATAGCACAGGGAGATCAGCTCGGTGCTTTGTGACCACCTAGAGGGGTGGGATAGGGAGGGTGGGAGGGAGACGCAAGAGGGAGGAGATATGGGGATATATGTATATGTATAGCTGATTCACTCTGTCTTACACCGGAAACTAACACACCATTGTAAAGCAATTACACTCCAATAAAGATACTAAAAAATTTTTTTCCACCATGTCAAGTTGTTCAGTAACAGTGATGGTGCATTTATCAAATGAATGAAGCCTCAGCAAATACTACCTATTTGTTATCAAGTCATTGCCATCTGGATGCAAAATCCAGCCATTGTTCTATGTTGACATTTGTATATATCTATTTGAATAGCACTAAATTATTTTCTTCTTTTTTTATAATTAATAAATAATAGAAAGAGTGAAATGAAGGGGATTGGGGAGGGCATTCAGACCTATTATGGCTATTCTTTATTCCACTTAACAGCCAGAGAATATTTTTTTCATATTTGACTTTCTTTTCCTCACAGATTTTCCAGGGATGGAGTTGACATCTTGGCTACACCCTATATTCAGTTCTCTTTTTATGATCTCCTTTTCCTCATCCACGTTATTAAATTTTCTCTCAGGAGTTAGCAACTAACCAAATTCACATGGCCTTGGAGGATTAACCTGGTTTTGCAAGGTCTTTTGACAATAGAACAGGCTATACTTGTGATGAGACCATCACCTTGACTTGCTTCTCTCTACCAGGTTTACTGATCTGGATGTTGGATGTTCATTTTTCATGTTCAGAGAACAGACAGTATCTGATTGGATTCTCAGTCTGATTTGCCCTCTTGTAAGTTTGCCGATGTAACGGAACAGCAGATAGAGGACAGAAAACCTTTCTTCTTCCCCTTCAGAACAGGAAATTGATGAACTGAACTTAGAAATCTGTACTGTGTCTCAGCACCTGTGAGCAGGTGTCCAGTGAAGTGAGCTAGAAAGAAATCAGGGGATTCAGAGGGTGGGACTGCAGAGAAGGGTGGTCTCTCCTTCCAAGCGGGAAGCTGAAGGAGTCCCAGAGTTTCATCATTTCTGTAGAACTTGTGGTATTTGGCCAGGTGTAAGAAAGATAGATGGAACATAAACCTCAGTGAATATATACAATATATAAAATATGAGGTAAACAATTACAAATTGAGGAAATGTATTTTTAGCAGTGATTATTTTAACTGAACTACAAAGGAAATTTCAGTAATAATGAAATTATACTACAGTGCTATTTGCATAAAGATATCACTTAAGAAAAGTAATAGAAAATCGGGACTTCCCTGGTGGTCCAGTGGTAAAGAATCCACCTTACAATGCAGGGGATGCGGGTTCGATCCCTGGTCAGGGAACTAAGATCCCACCTGACTTGGGGCAACTAAGCCTGCACGCCACAACTAGAGAGCTTGCGCGCCTCAACTAGAGAGCCCACGTGCTGCAAACTACAGAGCCCACGCGCCCTGGAGCCTGCACGTCACAACCAGAGACGAGAAAACCCGCAGGCCACAACTAGAGAGAAGCCAGCGTGCCGCAACGAAAGATCCCGCATGCCTCAATGAAGATCCCGGTGCTGCAACTAAGACCCGATGCAGCCAAAAATAAATAAAATAAATAAATAAATCATTTTTTAAAAAGTAATAGAAAATAGGTGATGGATAGATAGATAGATAGTCAGTCTGTGGAGTTTTGTCTCTTAAAAAGCTGATACATTGACATTCTGGTGTCAACACATCCACTGCTATGTTGCTAATTGTTTCAGAAACAAGATTCCTACAGGCTTTTCTTGTTAAATTCTGGAGAATCAAGTCACCAACATGGGCCACAAGGTGACCTTGACGCAAGTGAGTTATTCGGCTTGCACAAAGTTAACTTAAAATTTCTAAATTGTGTTCCAGCCTATGTATGAAGCTGAAATAAGGCTCAAATCTATGTTTAATGTAAGAGACAAGATTTGAAATAGTTTCAATAAACATGATTATTAATTTCTAGAGTGTTACTTGCTAATTGGAAAACAGATGTAAAAAAAAAGCAATAAGAATTACTGTAGTTTTCGGTTTCAGGCTGCTAACATTACAGTTGCAGGTCTTGTCATGTTTGTCTAGAAAATATTTATATGTAGGGAGAATTATGTTACTATCTGTATTCTTAAATATGACAGTTTAGACTATTGCCAGACAACTTGTTCAAAGAGAAGACCTTTCTTCGGTGACATAACAAATGAGATTTGATATCCAACATATCAGTGGATCAAGAATCTACTGACAGGCAAAAGGCTCTTCAACCATTAGTTTAAGTTTTAGGGAAAGTTAGCTAAGCTGGATACTTTCTAAATCCTGGATCTTTGAAACATACTGAAAAGTATGACTACTTGTTTAACAGTAAGACCCCAATTATCTAGCACCATCAAGAAATGATTATCAAAGCTTCTCCCTCCTAATTACCAAGCATATTTCTCTCACCTTTTTAAAAAAATAATTTGGGGATCAATATTTCTAGATTGGATTACTTTCTTTCAAACCATTTAAAGCGTAATTTATTGAATATAGTAGAACACTCAGAAGATAACCCCAGACCATCATTTTAAATAAAGAGTTAGTGTGCTGTTACCTTTAAGACAACTTTAATAAAATTCTATAGTATAATATTTGTTATTAGTTGCTAAGTTTTTAAGTATTATCTCTTGAAAGAGTCAGGAAGCCTGTCTTACCTCCCATTTCTGACCCAGACACACTTATTTTCTGCAAGCTATAAAGCCAGATAGCCAAGTTTGTTATGACTGCAACTATAATATATTTCTGCAATCAGTGAGTACCTAAGGAGGCAATAAAATAAAATGATTAAAATATATCTGGAGCCAGTCTACTTTGGACAGATCCCAGCTCCACTATTCAATGGCTATGAGAGTTTGAATAGCTACAGGATCCCCCTGTGCCTCAGCTGTCTTTAACAGTTTAATGGGCGTGCTAACCAAACCAACGCCATTGAGTTATGGTAAATAGTAAATGAGATCATGCATCTGAAACAGAACTATAAGCAATCAATAATGATAATAATGATAAAAAGATGGCCATTACCTTTCATGGAATTTTTACTGTGTGCCAGGTACTTTTTCTTGTTACCACTAATTGCCTGAGTTTTCTGTCCATGGACTTTTGGCTGCTCTAAGTTGTCTTTTTTCCCCCACTGGGCTAGAATCTAGGTAGTAGATTAGCAAGCAAACTAGAGATAAATGGTATGTTACTATATAGAGATAAAAATTAATTTAGGAACATGCAAATATGCCGTAAAGTTGATATTTTATTTCTTTTCCTTATGTTCAATTTATTTATTCAAAATGATTTCATTGGTAGCTTATGATGCTCCCAGTAGACCTAGTTAACTCTTTCTACTGCTGCTGTATACTGCAACTTATGCTATATTTTCACCATTTACTTTCTGAACCATCTTTTATATAATCAGATGCTATCAAATGATTAAACTAAAAACGATGGAATTATATGATGAATGAAACATGGGACCTCTACAGTCTATTCCAGACCCCCTATTAAAAGAAGGGTACATGAGGGTCTCCTTTTGAAATTTAAATTTAATATACCTTTCACAATTCTACTGGCTGTTACTCTTGGGGAATATGGAATTTATGAGCTGTCACATGGACAAAGCACAAAGTTCTCGTGTTGCTTCAGCACAAGATCCTTACCTTCAACTATTCCCTGAGCTTGTGAGAGACACAGACGATACATCGCCATGCTCCTAGTCACAGTCGGGCAATAGATACAGAGTTAGACAATGACCATCATAATCCAGAGCCTGGAAATGCCTGAAACCGAGTCTCGAGAGGCATTCACAGAAAGTCTGAGGGTCTGCGGGTGTCCTTTCTGAGGATGAATCGTTGCCAAAGTCAAAATTGCCAAGAAGCTGCTCAGTGACCTAACCCTGCAAACAGACCCCTCTCCCATTTTCCTGGGGCTTTATTCAGTATGTGTCACTTCTTTAAAGCCACTTTGAGTGCAGTTCATTGGGAAACAGGACTAAGAGTTGGCCAAGTTCTAGAGGCACAAAGGATCTCATTGGTTTTATTAACATGCAGGTGAAACTGCAGATGCCCCATTCCTGACCAGAGATTTGTAGTTGTGCCTTTCAGGAGCGGATGGCTAAATTTCAGATCCTTTACTTTCTTGCCTTTGGCAAATAATTATAAATAGTCCTTTGATAAAGGCCTTACAGGATTTATAATGTCTTTACCCCACTAAATAATGTGTTTATTAGGGGAATATTACCAGAGGTGAGTTTTGAAGATAAAATAAATTGGAGAGAAAATTCCTTCTTTATCGTTTTACTGACAAATGACAACAGAAGAGAAAAGGACACAAAAGATCTGTTTTCTTTTTTTAGGCTCCATCAAAGCATATATGCAACATTTCATCATGTCACATGAATTTATTGGCTATGCTATTAATATACAATACAATTAACATCACATGGGGATGTTTAATGGCAATGGAAAAATACTCATTAAAAAGGCAAATGTTTTTGAGATGAAATTGACATGATAAGGCTTTGGAATCCACTTATTGCAGTTGTTTCACTGCTATTCATTCTAGCAAATATTATCAAACGTCCATTTCCACCCAGGGATGCTGACCTGAAGAGCCTGGTCCGTATCTGACAGGTTCTGACTAAGGTCCCTAGTCCTCTAGACATGGACACACAAGAGCAAACTAAGACATGGTCAAGCAGAGCATTTTCACTGTGCATATAATCCTGTGGTTATCATTCCATGTCTGTGTTGAGCACCTCCTTATGGCACTACGCCATGCCCTTTCTTAGAAGCTCACTTAGTAAAGAGGAACAGATACTTGGCTCAGGTACACAGCCCAGTGGGAGACATGCAGAAGAGCATTAAGAACCACCATAGAAAAACCTGAAACATAGGCTCATTCTCAGGCTTGATTTGATCACTTTTTAAATAATGTTTGCCCAGTTGGGACAAATGGGAAAAAGTAGGGGCTTCTAAGTCAAAAGATAACCCCTAAAAGTTTAACAGCAAGAGCCCCTTCCACTTTAAGTTCAGGTCTCCTCCTTCCAGACCAGATTCCTTCTGAGATCAGTAGTGCAGTGGCTTAAATTCCTGGTTTAGCTGCTACCTCTTCATTTCACATCTTTTACTTTCTATTGAAAATCCAAATCAGAATCAAAACAAACATTATTTTGGGGATTTATGCCAAGTTAATGAAAATGAGGCTGTAATGATTATGGCAGGGATGCAGTTGAGAACTACAACTACACAAACAATTGCATTTCAAAAGAAAGGTTTTCTTTTTATTTGGGAAAATGTTACCAGGATTATGACTTCAGCTTAACCTACCCACACCTGAACTTCAAATTTCCCTGCCTTTAAAGAATTCCAAATATTGAGAAAGTGTATACCACCTGCTTTAGATTTTCTAACAGAAAGTGAACATTTGAGTTTTGCAGCTAAAACAGGCATTTTAAAGCTATGGCATCACTAACTTCCTCTGGAAGGGGAAGGAGATCTGAAATTAGAAACATAAAGTTAAGAAGTAACATGGAAACGATCAGTTTTTCATTACTTACAAAGCAACTTTTCACCCATTACCCACAGAAAAACAATAATATAACTAGACACATGCCCAGTGAAACTTCACAAAGAAGTGAAAAGGGGAAACTTTTGTGTTACATTGTCAACCTGAAATGATATCTACAGATGTTGCTCTTATTTAGGTCTTTAGATATTACTATACGTAATGGGTTCTTTCTTGTGAGAAAACTACCTTCCATTTGTGCAATCTATATATCGTTTCTGAATTGGATACATTTTTATCCTCTGTAGTAAAATAGCACATTATGAATGCATTACTTCAAGGGAAAAAAAAGAATCAGGTGTAACTGTTACCACTAAGTGTTAGTTAGATAAGCAATATTTCCTTATTAGTATTACTTGTGAGATGGGACTGCAAGTCTTATAAATGATATGAGAGGAGTTTGGAAATAACTCCTGTCTTCATGGTACCTTCATGTTGCCTACTATCCTCCTTTGGCTATAATTCACAAATAATAATAATAATAATGAATAATAATAATTCTTCAATCCTGTCAAAGTGCTTCAAGGACCAGATGTTAAAATTCTCTAACTCTACCTTTATTCCACTAATAACATGTGTCTTTGACAAAATGAGATCTCTTGCAATTTAGAATTATATAATCTTTTTTTTCACCATAACATTGGATAGAATCTACTGATATTGAACAACTTCTGCACACTTTCAAAGGAATTCAAAATATACCTTAAGTTCAGTCAGCACTTATGACTGCCATGTTGACCCAATTCATAAAAGTTTTCAATCTTTTTTCCCCCGATGGATTGTGACCTTTACTTAAATGATGGGTACAAGACATCTAATAGTCCTGAAAGAAGGCAAACAACTTCCTTGTTTTTCTTCCTACCCTGGAGTTTCTGTGAAATGAAAATGACATTCACCAGAACATTCTATGATCAGGGACTCAGCCGTCTCTGTAAATGACTCAAATGCCTGAGAGATGCCTGGGGCAGGCTTGACCCATTTCACATCTTATGACACGTTTTTCAGTCATTATTTTTCAGCATGGAAATAATATTTCAATTGACCTAAAACCACAGAGTACATTTTCAATGTTGGTAAGACATGACCTTTGCCCTGCATGTTTTATAATGGAAACCAAGTGGCTGAGAGTGACAGCAATTATCCCCAGGCTAATGACAGAATAATCCTGCTGTGAGAGACAAACTGATTCCAGGAAAATTCGGTAATCTTTTTAGCATTTACCAATCTAACGAACTCTCTTGAGACTGGTAAATTATGCAAGACAGTTATGCTAAAAGGCGTTTGATAGACTATGGTAAATAACTGAAACTAAATAAGCCAAGGTGAAATAAAATACCCCTGGAATTATTTTAGGCCATTTAAGCAACCTGAGCATTACAATCAAAATGGAATTCTAATTTCCTATATTTTCAACAAAATCAGGCAGTTCTATGATCTCTTGAACTCTTTTTAGCAAATTACCAATGAATCAAGCATATGTCAGCCACTGTTATAGATGCTGAGAATACAGCAGTGGACACAATATACCAACCACCCCCCCTGCCACGTGCCTTACATACTGGTGGAGGAAAAAGCCAAACAAGTAAAATATAGTATGTTAAACTGTGGTAAATGCTATGGAACAAAATTAGGCAAGAAGGGGGACTAGGGATGCCAGAACAGCAGTGGGGGGCTGCAATTTTAACTGTGGTAATTAGGGAAAGTCTCACTGAGAAGGAGACGTCTTCATGAAGGGCTGCCCCCCATGGAATCTAGGGTTGGAGTATTCTGGGCAGAGGAGACAAACTGTAGTCGCTCTGGGGCAAGAGTGTGCTATGTGTTACAGTTAGGTGAGATTGGGGGCAAGGTGGCTGGTGTGCAAATTGCCTATGGCCTTGCAGAGCACTGTAAGGATTTGACTTTGAGTGAAAGGGAAGCTATTGTAGGGTTTTGAGCAGTCTATTTTTATAGCTTCTAGGTTGAAAACATACAACAGGAGGGCACCCGCAGAAATATGGAGACAAGTCAGAAGCCAGTGCAGTTATCAAGACCATGGCTTGGACTGAGGTGGCAACGCAAAGCAGTTGCACTGGGGACATATTCTGAAGGTCGAGTCAATAGGATTTGCTGTTAGATAAATGTGAGGTGTGAGTAGAAGAAAGGAGAAAAGGATGATTCTGAAGTTTTGAGCCTCAAAAATAGGAAAGATGGGGCTTCCCTGGTGGCGCAGTGGTTGGGAGTCCGCCTGCCGATGCAGGGGACACGGGTTCGTGCCCCGGTCCGGGAAGATCCCACATGCCGCGGAGCGGCTGGGCCCGTGAGCCATGGCCACTGAGCCTGCGCGTCCGGAGCCTGTGCTCCGCAACGGGAGAAGCCACAACAGTGAGAGGCCCGCATACCGAAAAATAAAAAAAAAATTAAAAAATAGAAAGATGGAATTCTGTTTATTGAAATATGGAAAAATGTAAGAAAAGCAGATTTGGAGGAAGAGTAGGAGTTCAGTTTTGATACTTTAAGTTTTCAATGTATATGATTTATGAAAGTGGATTTTTCAAGTAGGCTGCTGGATGTCTGAAGTTCAAAAAGACATCTGGATTGGAAATCTAAATTTGGGAGTTGACAGATTTGGAAGCTATAAGACTACCCAAGATCACCAAGGATGAAAGTACAGATAGAGAGAAGAAGAGATCCAAGGACTGAGCCCTGGACCACACCAGCTCTGAAAGGTCAGAGAGATCAGGAACAACCAACAAAGAAGCAGAGATGGAATAGCCAATGAAGAAGAAAACACCAGGAGAATATAGGGTTCTGGAAGCCAAGTAAAGAGAATGTTGCAAGAAAGAAGTAGCCAGTTGTATCAAAAGCTAGGTATAGGTCAAATTGGATAAGAAATGAGAATCAATCATTTGAATTTAGCGCGTTGGAGTTCACTAGTGCCCTTGGAATAAACTAAGCATTAATACACGGCAGTATGTTTTTCTATCAACAACAACATCAACAAACACAAACAGCCATTTTATTTGGTGAACGCATTATATGTGATAGTCATTATTCTAAACGCTTTACACTTATTGCTATTTAATTCTCACAAGGAACAACCACTCCCTGAGGAAACTAAAGCACAGACAGTATACTAACTTTCCAAAATCACATCGCTTGCAAGGAATAGAAATGGGTTTTCTATACAAGCAGTCTGAGTCTAGAATCTGTGCTGCAAATCACCATCTGATTCTTAGCATCACCATCCATTTACTTGCCTAGAAAGTCCCATAACATCACCTGGTGAATGTTTTCAATGGTGACGAAGTGTATGAATCAATCATTGGCCCATGATAAGGATTTATAAGAAAATGAAAGGTTGTGAAATACAAAGACCATGAATCTAGGTAGCAGCAATTCATGTTATAGTAGTGGAGTTGGAGTTTAAGAATGGGTTCCAAATTGAGTTTTGGTTCACTTGCATTATTGAGAGACTAAAATCCATCTGTCTTTGTACCCCTCTTCTTCCCAGGAGACACCTGGGTAGCCCCAAACAACAGAAGAGGAGCAGAAGCAAGCTAATTTTTCACAGAGGAATAATGTGCTGCTCCCATGGGTGAACTATACTGACTTCTTAAAAGGGGTTACCCCCGCTGGTGCACAGGCTGTGAGCCATCAAAGCGATGATTCTAAGGGAACATCAAGGACTGTTTACTGAAAGGCAAGGCCTCCTTATCCATTCACACAATCCCTCAACCCTGGGAGCAGAGAAGCAGCTGGTGACTGCATAGTCTCATCTCCACCCTCAGCAGACTCCAAAGTCCAGCAACAATAAAGTGACATTTACCTAACTATCCAAACCGTTCTCATGAACACTTAACCAACTCTGCTTCTAGAATTCCAAATTTTGAAAGTACTTAACCCAATAGCACAAAAGCCTACTTTAACTTTTATTAAAGTTTTAGTAGTTGCTATCGTTTTGCTTTCTACTGAGAAAAAAAGACTCCTTTAAGGAAGAAACGATGTCTTATTTTGCATTTATTACAACATTTAGAATATTAAGCCTATAGTAGACATTCAATAAAATATATGTTTATTTTTAAAAAGTCTCAGTTTAGACCAACTTATTTTCTTGTCTTTTTGTGTGTGTGAATCAAGTGAAAGATATCTACTACAGCTCCTTATTTATTGATTTAATTTCTTCACTGACTTAGTGAATACCTATGTGAACACTCACACTATTTAAAAATCAGTACAACTTAATATCTAGAACTTACATTCAGATTTTCTTTTAAAAATTATGTTGAATAAAATTTCCATTTTTAAGTTCTATATGTATAGAATTAAGTACAATGAAATATGCTGCTTGCAAATAATCTTAATATTAAGTAGTAGCAAAACAAAATAAGATGTATCAATTTATTTCTTGAAACAAAATTTATTGTAGCATATTCATTCAGCATGCTTCTTACATTAGATTTTAATAAAGCTTATACATTAGGGATTTAGTGCTACAGAACAAATTATCTGAAAGCTTATTGGCTTGAAGTGACAATAAACATTTATTATCTTATCATTTCTATGAGTCAGGAATTTGGGATTAGCTTAGCTGGGCAGTCGGTCTTGGGGCCTCTCATGAAGATGTCATCTGAGGCTATCATCATCTGAAGCCTGACTAGAACTGAGGGTTCGGTTCCAGGGCAGCTCACTTACATGGTTGGCAAGCTGGTGTTCGCTGTTGGCAGGGGGTCCCAGTTCCTCTCCATGGGAGCTTCTCCACAAGTTGCCTGAGTGTCCTCATGACATGGTGACTGGTTTCCCCCCAAAGCAGGTAATCTCAGAGAGTAAGGCAGAGGCCACAATGTTTTATAACCCAGCTTCAAAAATCATACACCGATTACTTCCATGGTATTCTGTTGGTCACACGGGCAGCAGTAATTCAATGTGAGAGGTGATGACAAGGGCATGAAAACCAGGAGATGCAGCTCATTGGAGGCCATCTTAGAAGCTGGTGACTACAGTCCAACCTCTGGTCCCCAATGGTTCTCATTGCTTCCACGTGCAAAATGCACTCACCCATTTCCAAAGCTCCCAGAAGTCTCACCCATTTATAGCATCAGCTCAAAGTCCAGAATTTCATCGTCTAAATCAGATCCAGGTGTAGATGAAGTGCCTCAAACGTGATTCCTTGAGTATAGCTCTTTTGAGTATAGTTCTCAACCTGAAGCCATGTCAATTAAAGAGAAAACTTATGTAACCCGCCCCCCAGCCCCCCAACATACACATTCATTGGTCCGTAATAGGATACAGTTGGCAGTTCTTTGATTAGCATTAAAGGCCTGGAGTTAATTCTTTTTTTTGCCTCTGCCCTCCAGATTGTCACTTCTTCCCAAGTCATACTTAGTTGTCCATTTTTGAAGTTGAAAAGTTTTCTCAGCCTACTTCCTGCTTGAAGAAATTTGATGTTCCAAAGGCCTTTTTTCATTTTGTGTGGCTGTGGTTGCTTTTGATTCAAGCTGGTGATGTTTGGTCAATATGATTCTCTTAACAACTTTGTGGGTCTCTGATGAATTTTACTGGAGTTCATTCCATAGACAAAAGCCACACCCACAGATCTCTGTGACTTGACATAAGGTCTTTCTAACCTTAGGCTTCTGCTGAGACGGCTGAGGGACAACACCCTTAGACATTCTAGAAAGTCCACTGTCCAACTGAATAGGTCTCTGAGGCACTACTTTAAGTACTTCTGAGGTCGTAACAAAAGATTTCACGGGCATAATTTTAGCTCCATATTTATCTCATGTTTTCCCGACAGTGTCCTGGATTCGATTTTTTCCTGGAAGCCATTTCTTAATTTTAGCATCATGTGTCATCAAGAGAGGCTAAGAATTATTAAAGCCAGAAAGTCCTGGCTCATTTCTATTTGACATTCCTTCACATAACTTTTTTCTCTCATATCACATTTTCCATAAGCAGCAAGAAGAAACCAAGTTGGACCTTCAACACTTTACCTTGGAAATGACTCCTTGGCTACATTATCCAGTTCACTAGATACATTTTATACTATCCATGTCACCACAGGTGATAGTGTTGCCAAACTTTCTGACACTACATAACCAGGGTTCCCTTTCCTCCAGTTTCCAATAACGTCTTCCTCACTTTTCTTTATGTCCTCATTGGCAGCCTCCTCAAAGGCCACCAGACTCCTGCTAACAGTTTCTTCAAGGCTTCCACCTACCTCCCTATTCCATTTTATTCCTTACATTTTAGGTTTTGTTATGGTAGCACCAAAATTCCAGGAACCAAAACGTGTATTAGTTATCTAATGCTGTATAACAAACTACCCCCAAACTTAACGGCTTAAAATGATTTGTTGTTTCAAGCATTTAATATCTCAGAGTTTCTGTGGGTCTGGTTTCTGGAGTGGCTTAGCTGGGAAGTTTTGTCTTAGGGTTACTTATGAGGTTGCAGTGAAGATGTCAGCTGGAGGTACAGTTATCTGAAGGCTTGACTGGGACAAAAGGATCCCATTTCAAGGTAGCTCGCTCCCGTGGCTAGCAAGCTGGTGCTAGTTGTTGACAGGAGGCATCATTTCCTTTCCATAGGCTGCTCGAGTGTCCTCACCTCATGGTGACTATCTCACCCAGCGAGAGCAAGGTGGAAGCCACAATGTCTTTTACAGCCTAGCATCAGATGTCACACAATTGTCACCTCCACAGTATTTTACTGATGACAGGCCACCCATGACTGAGTGTGGAGGAGGACAGTGAAAGGATGAGAATACCAGGTGGCAAGGATCACTGGAAACCACCTGCAGTGTACTGGGTTGAATGGTGTCCCCGCAAAATTCATTTCTACACAGAACCTCAGAATGTGACCACATTTGGAAATAGCATCTCTTTAGATGGTAATTAGTTAAGATAAAGCAATACTAGATTAGTAGGCCCTAACTCCAATGACTAGTATTCTTATAAAAAAGCCACAGACACACGTAGAGGAAAGACAGCCATGTGAAGATGGAGGCAGAAATTTGAGTAACACAGTTACCAGCCAAGAAACACCTGGGATTGCCAGCAACCACCAGAAGTGGGATGAGGCAAGAAAGACCTCTTCCCTAGAGCCTTCAAAGGGATCATGGCTCTGACAACACTTGATTTCAAACTTCTAGCCTCCAGCACTGTGAGAGAATAAATTACTGTGATTTTAAGGCACTCGGTTTTAAATAATTCGTTATGGCAGCCCTAGGAAACTAATACACACATGTTCTTTAAATTTTAGGTTCATATTAATCCAGTTTTCAACTGTAGTAATAATCTATTAGTCTACAAAACTATGAATACCTCATAGTGCTCAATTAAGTGAAACCGCAAAATACGAAACTAAGTGTCATAATCCACTTATTCCAATCCTGTATGTGACCATTTCAACACGAATTTGTTAATTACATTTATTAAACATCTACTAGTTGCAGGATTCTGTGCTGGATATGCTGGAAGGGTTTTAAATCAAGCAGCACACTGTGACTATTTTTAAATTATTATTTTATAGAGGAAATATCATATACGCAAAGCACTTGAGAATTTTTTTCAAAGAGATAAATTATGACTCAAATTGAAGGCAGAGGACTAGTCACTAAAGTCCAGATTTCATAAGTTTTTCAAAAAGGGAAATTTGCATAACAAAGAAATAAGTAAGGTTGGATGAATGTGATTTGGAGGGAGAAAAAAAGAAAATGATCAAGTCAAATTTTTGCCCAGTTGCATCGCTCAGACTCCTGTGCCCACACCTTCAGTCAAGCCATGTCCACACCCTAGAATTCCCTCTTTCTGCCTCTCTCCACCCATTCTAACCTCTTGACCCAGTTCCCAGTCCAAAACCCTCCTTTCTACATAACCTTGTGTTCCTCTGAATTCCTATTATTCTTACTGTTCTCATCATATACGGAAGGCTTAGCCTTGCTATATACCCTTCATGTGGCATTTCAATCTCTGGGGACAGGGGTCACATTTTATATCCCTCTACAACTCTGCCCATAGTAGGTACCCAAGAATATGTGTGACTACTGCTGATTCCTACTGGTGATGAATTTTTAATTTTAGTTCTTAAGTTTAGTTAACTACTATTATTTGAACTGGATTTTGTCCATGTCTTCTTAACTATGTAACTAACACAATGAAAACTTGCTTAAATAATCCTCCATATAAATGTTTTTAAATGGACTGTCTTCCTGTGACATCTACCTCACCCCTTTGCCCTACTTCCATAACTGTCTCTGTGAACCAGAGTAGCAAGTGAGAACAGGGCTACAAATAGATATAAACCAACAACCTGAGGAAGACGTATGATTTCTCCTCCTTTCTGGGACAATGTGAGAAATAAGCAGGAATGGTGGAAGAAAGAAAAGTATATTAACTGAGAATAGCACATATTTTAGGAGATTTGCTTTCAGAGATATATCTTCTTTTCTCCCTCATGCATAATAGTAAAAACTATGCCTAGTAAGGCCCCCTTATCAACTTGGACTTGCGACTCATTCATTTATTCAAGAAACACTGGGTGCCTCTAGGTGAAATAAACCAAAACCTACTCTAATAATAAAGGTGAGTGAGGGAACTTCTTTCTCAGGGTCAAGAGGAAAGGATTTTTCAAATCTCTAAAGTGGTATCTAATTTAGAGAGGATTTTGCAACCTTAGGGTGGTTCCACTTTAGAACTTGACTCCAAAGACTGCATAATAATCAATTTATAAAGGAAGATCATCACACATTTTGTGGATAGTATTAGAGAGAGATGCCACAGATGTCTCCCTAGCTTGTTGTGCATAATTTAAAATCTACCCAAACTTAACTCTTGATCTCTGCCTCGGCCTCACCACTACACCCCTGCCAGCCTACAACTGCTCGTCCTACAATCTTCCTCCTTCTCAGTAAACATCACTATTTACCAAATGAGACCAAATTATAAAGCTTTCCCTGATTTCTCTCTTTTTTTCAATCCCATAATCATTCATCAGCAAATATATTCAATTCTCCTTCAAAAAATGTCCCCCTGTGCTCGCTTCTGCAACACATATACAAAAAATGTCCCCAAACCAGTCACTTCTAATTTCCTCCACTGCTACCACCCTATCACAAGCCACCTCCATCTCTGACCGGGACTACTACAGTAGACTCTTTTTTTTTTTTGATGGTACGCAGGCCTCTCACTGCTGTGGCCTCTCCCGTTGCGGAGCGCAGGCTCAGCGGTCATGGCTCACGGGCCCAGCCGCTCCGCAGCATGTGGGATCTTCCCGGACCGGGGCACGAACCCCTGTCCCCTGCATCGGCAGGCGGACTCTCAACCACTGTGCCACCAGGGAAGCCCTACAGTAGCCTCTTGATTGGCCTGTCTGCTTCCATTCAGGACCTTCACTTTGTTCTATACAAAGAGTCAAAGTGACTCTTCGGAATCACAGATCAGATCATGTCATTTCCCTACTCTTAACTCTTCGACAGCTTCAACATTTACAATAAAATTAAAAATCCCCACCACGGTCTACCAGGTTCTATATGACTTGACCCCTGGCCCCCTTCTCCACCTCATTTACTCATTACTTGTGCCCTGGTTCACTTTACTTCAGCCATGTTGGCCTCCTGCGTGGTCCTCTTGCCAAGAACATTCCCATCTCCAGGCTTCTGTACATACTGTTGCTTTGCCCTCAGAGGAGGATGCTTCTCCCTGGGTACATTCTGGTCCCTGTTCAAGGTGTCACTTCCTCTGTGAGGCCACCCCCAAACACCTCATCCACAATGGCACCCTTGTCACTCTCTGTCTGCTTTTCCTTCAACAGTACTTATCCTCACCTGGCATTACCTGATGGAAGAGATACTTGATTAAAAGGGTTGGGAGTTCAGCAAGTGGACAATGGAAGAAGAACTTTCCAAGAAGAGGGGAGGAAACATGTGACGCAGAAGAGTGAAAGGACTCAATGCCCACAGAACTCCAAAAGCAGTTGGTTAAATATCTTTGTGGGAATGAAAAAGCTCACAGAGGACCTTATATGCCATAAAGAGAAGCTGGATTTGACACTGATAAGGAAAACCAATTACCTTTGACAAAGGATCTCAACAAATAGCTAGTTAATGAAAATGTATTAATACTTCTTGTAACACAGAGACTGGTCTCAACTATATCTCCCCATCTTATTTTCTGATGGGTTCATCTTTAAGGAGACAGATGTAATTCAAGTTTGTGCCTACAGAGAAGAGGCTGTCCCCACAAGTCACTGTATAGCATCTCTGAACTTACTGAGTTTAGGCCCACATCTGCTTTAGGAGACTTTTATAGGAGTATCAGTTAATAACTAATTTGACAGATCCCAATATCAGAATTATTATCCTAAATTCAAGCCTGTTTTTGTGATCATAATACACAGGACAGTTATGAAATCAGTCTAATTCTGCTCAATCAACATTTGATTCCTTGCTACAGGAGAGACATGGGCAAGGTGCCAGAAGAGAGTATCCAAAATGAATAAAATGTGGTTCCTGCAGTGATAGGAAGTAGTATAAATGACCAGTTATATGACTAAATCACACACACAAAGTAACAACAACAACAAAACGGTGTAAGTAAAATGTAAACAGCACTCAAGAGTGGGATCTGCAACAGTTTCTGGATGACATTTGCCTTTAAAAACCACTTAGGAAATAACTGGCCCAGCAGTGGGGTTGGATGACAATGGGTACCACACCCTAGAAGACCCTGAATGAAGACTCAGGCGTCTGGACTTTGTTCTGCAGCTTAGAGGAACCAATGACACTTTTTTTTATCTGGTTACTGGAAGCGATTCCAGGAAAATGGAGTTTGTTTTGCTTATTTGTTTATAAAAACATGTGATTTGGGATATATGACCTAAAGATGACCTTCAACTTTCAAACTTTCTCTCCAAGGGAATTTATTAAATTACTTTAGAAAAGTGAATAGGAAATGTATGTTTATCTTGGTCCCCCTGCCCCTTTCACTTGCAATACTTTAAGACATATGGCATAGTTTGCTCTTGGAGGAAAATCATAAACATGCCCAGTATTTCACCACAAAGAGGGTCGGAAGTAGTCATTTCTTTGGGCCCTGAGTATTCACACATAAATTCACTGGGGTGATCAACAAAAAAATAACAAATAATAGGGTGAGTGTTTTTCAGCCCAGTCTTGGTTAGTCAACATTTTGTTCACCAATGAGGGGTTATTTGGGGTCCTCCTGGCTTTACCTCCTCCCCTATATCAGGTCACTTGAGGAATCATCCTGTTCATTAGTAGGTGGTGGGAAAAATCAGTTTAGGTAGTTTGTTAGCAACCTTGGAGAAAAAAAAAAACCTACTGTGGGAGAATAATAAGTGAATAGGTAAAGTAAGATGTTGGGATTATACGTTGTTCATGTTTATTTTCTACCTCACTGGTAATGCCTGGTCCTATTTTAGATTATCAGTGAAGGCATTTTAGACTTAAAGGATTATTGAATGTTCATGTAGGCACTTTGTAATCTGAAGGAAAACACAGTATAATTACATTTTCTAATTGGCCAAATCACTGTCATTCTTTTCAGTTTATTTATTTTATTTTCCTATGACTTTTCTAATTCTCATAAGCTTGTAAATGGGTTGCACATGGCTAATTAAAGCCTCCACACTCAAAATCTATTCCTACGAGTATGTAAGAGTTTGATGAGCCACTTACCCCTAGTGTGAACACAGAAAGGAAGAATTCCGTATAGAAAAGCTCACTATGGAAATAAAGTAGTGCCACAAGAGGACATGCTTCTTTCTTTTTCCATTAAAAAAAATATATATTTATTTATTTATTTGCCTGCTCCGGGTCTTAGTTGCGGCACGCAGGATCTAGTTCCCTGACCAGGGATCGAACCCAGGCCCCCTGCATTGGGAGCACAGAGTCTTAACCACTGGACCACCAGGGAACTCTTTTTCCATTTTTTTTCATTTTAAAGAGATGCGCCATCATTTGCATTTTATGTGTAGCTTCTCTAACTTCTGTTGGATTTTATTATGGTTGAACTCAGGCGGGTAATATTATCTTACACTTTGCTCAAGAGGCTCTTGGGAAATAGAATTATTAGCATTAAACTATATTTGGTTAAAAGGTTTAAAATATTAATTAATGATTATAAGATTCAGAAAGACCAACGGCATTTCATGGGAGGACCTGAAAATAATAATGGCTTCTTTACTCATCAAATACTTGGAAGATTCCGAAAGGGGAATTCGCCTAGAAAAAGCATCCCAAACCTTATACATTTTTAAATTTAAGAATACAGAGTAATCACCCTAGTTTTGCACTAAAAATATGTCTAAGAGTAGTGAGTCTAGAATTATAAAATCAAAGAAAAGTAAAATCAGATCGAAATGGCTCAAAGTTAAGACTTCAATTTAGGTTAAGACTTCTATTTAGTGTTCTGAGGCAGAACACTGCCTCAGTTGCTATGACTAAAGATTTTGTATTTCAACTGTTCACACAGTTGAGTACCTTCATGCTCAATCGAAAAAGGAATTATATCAGAATTGAGCACACCTAAAAACAAAACAAAACAAAAAACCAGAAGCCTAAAAAAAATCTAATAATCCCTGCCTGTCCTTTCTGTTATCTTCTTGTCACTTTTAAAAATGAGAATTACTTGGTTTCAGTATTTCTTAATGGCCTTATGCTTGTGAGCTCCATGCCAGGCAAAAGGGCAAACCTTCGGATGGGTGCCAGCTGTTTAGAATCCTTTCATCCTATTTTTATGAAAACAACTTATTTTTCTAAATCATGAATTTCCTAAGGGAAGCCATTGAAATGAGAAGCAAAATAGCAATTTCATTCTTCATGCAAATTACAACTACAGAGTCAAGGAGGAAGAGAAAGAGTAGCAGCATAGTCATTATGAAAATACCTTTTGTGATGATGTCTATACAGTCGACAGGTAGAGAGGCCTGCTGTGCTCCCAGGAAGTACATTTGCCTCAGCTGCCTCAAGCCTCTATGAAACTTGTTTCCGCCTTCTCTTATCCAGTATAATTTAGGCAGCATATCTTTCAATCCATTGTATATTGTTTAATCCTTGGCATTTGCTTATGTCTATTAAACCATACCAAATAATTAAATCTCTCTATATACCTTTTAGGGGTAAGGTCAAAAATAAAGTGTATTAAAATATAAAAATCAGAGTGATGTAGTTTGCTGTAGACCCTAGACTAGGAGATTCACTGCACGCTAACCTTGTAACCAAGAGAACTCAGCTATACCTATATATTTTTTACCTAGCAGATCTCTCAACGGAACTCTAGCCTCTTTCAGGATATGCATTTATTCCTCCCCAATTAAAAATAAATACAATAAAAGGAAGTAGGATAGGGCTTCCCTGGGGGCGCAGTGGTTGAGAGTCCGCCTGCCGATGCAGGGGACACGGCTTCGTGCCCCCGTCCCGGAAGATCCCACATGCCGCGGAGCGGCTGGGCCCGTGAGCCATGGACGCTGAGCCTGCGCGTCCGGAGCCTGTGCTCCGCAACGGGAGAGGCCACAACAGTGAGAGGCCCGCGTACCGCAAAAAAAAAAAAAAAAAAGTAGGATAAACTTACTCCCCAGTAGGCTTACGATTCAGAGGTGGAAAGAGGCAAGGTCAGAAGAGCCTTGGGTACTACTATTTTGGAAGAAAGGGAAACAGAGCCTACATACACCCTTCCATGACCTGTGGTTTGAGAAACACAGCTCTGAACCATTCCCACACAACAGCTGTTCTTCTGCATCCCCATCGTTGAGGCAGGAAGTGGAATGGCACATAGAATGGAGTTTATAGGATCTGTTCTCTCAGGAAGTGAAACAGGATCTCCAGGCCATTAAATTCACTTCAGGGCAGCATCTGAACTCACTTGTTAAAAGGAATTGTCTGCCTAGGAAGAAAAAGCTTGCATTTGTGAAAACCGAAGAGTTTTTAGAAGTACTATGTAAATACTTACACCGATCCTAGGTTTAAACAAAACTATATTGAAAATTTAGACATTTTGATCCATTTAATTCTCATAACAAGACTGCAAAGTGATATGAAAAAAATATCTACAACCACATAAAGGCCAAAGGCTCAATGCTCTCCAAGGGCCCTGGAAGAAATGGGTATCTAATTCTAGCCATAAGAATAAAAACCTATCTAAGGTACTCTACAGACCCGCCTTTACTAATTGCATCTAATCTGGGGACTAAAACTAATGCTTAAAGGTAAAGATGAGAAAATACATAGCTTCAATTTCAATAAAAAAGTGTTTTTCTAATTTGGATGTTCTATCTAGCTATGATACTTGAATTAAAATTTTATAGCAAACCTCTTTGCTCAGCCAGTGCAATTGGATTTTGAGGATCTTGCAAAATCCATGTAAAATGGTAGCACCCTTATTTCCCTGGCATTCTGATAGTTGTCTGCTGGTTTCCCAAAGGATCCCAAGCCCAGGAGCCTCTTTGTTAAGGGTCCAGCTCCTACAGCTTCTGAGACTCAGTGTCATTTGTGTCTCATACATGAGTCCTTTGACTGAAATGAAAATTCAAGCTTCCATTCTGAGCCTGGTAATCCTATGTTACAAAAGGGTCTAAGAAGATATATTCAAGAATGATCAGAACAGCGGTCTATGGTTCCAAACCAACAGTTCTTTTTGCATTCTTGGAAGCAGTTTGAAGATTCTCCAAAGTCAGCTAGCTCTCTTCTGCCTTAGTTAGATGAGGTAAGAGAAGGAAATATTCGTAGGGCCTCAGGGGTACAGTTTGCATATTTTCTGTGCCATTACCTTGCTCTCCTTAGACACTCTGCTTCTTATCTATGAGGAGCGATCAGTTCTTCAAATTACCACTAGAGGGCACAAAAGTACAAGATTTGCCTCAAGTTGAACCTTCTGTGGTTTTCTTTTTGTACTTAATCCATCATTAATATATTCAATCAGATGTTACAAAACATTTTAGCGTTTAGATCTACAACTATTCAATATTTACCTTGTCATCTGATGTTTTTGTTACTGATATATTCTGAATAAGATCAAAACCAAAAGTTATGTTTCTATCCCAACTATTATAAAAATATATTTTAATATATTCATTAATTCCTATAATCTAGCTCTTGTATTTTAAGGTTATCCATCCAAATCTAAAATTTTAAATTTTCAAAAGAAGATTATTTTCTTATGAAAAATACATGAATTTATGACTATCATCAAAATGTATCCAGCCATTTTTTTCATGATGAAAAGAGAAAGTGTCAAGGTGATATAGGAAAGTACAATGAACTGAGATGCACAAGAGGAAGCAGTTTGGGTTTCTTGCCTCCTTTGCTATATAAACACCGGTGTACCCCGCTTTACAGAATAGTATGTTTCTGGCAAGTCAGCTTCAAAATAAAACTTTGTATTTAGAGTAACACATTGCTTGAGAGTGGAATCATCATACTGGCAATTTTTTAGGATACATATGTATTAATATTTTAGCATTACAATTATACCAAATGATGCAGAAACTCTTAAAATACATTTCAAGAGAAATATATAACTAACAAACACAATATTCAAAATGACTCACAAATTATAAAAATGATTCTGCTTTCACAGCAGAAATTGTACCCTCAGTGAAAGGCTTCCTAATGAGTCACCTGTTCCATCTCTTCTTTCTATCATCCTTAGAATGAACCTTCTAAAACACATGATCACGTTAGGTGGCTGCCTAAAGGCTGGATATTTCCTCATTGTATTTGCATCAAGTTGGAACTCTTTTCTGGGCGTTGAAGGACCTCTGCAATGTGGCCTCCTTTTGGCCTCTTTTTTATAGCCTCTCAAACTTCTGAACGCTTTTAAAGCATTCAAACTTCAAATGCTTTTAGAGCATTCAAACTTCATGCTCTAGTCCCACGGGGCTGCATAAGAATCCCCAAATAATCTCTTTCCCTACCTATAGCTACTATTTCTTTAACAAATACAAATAAGTTTTAACATTTACTGCACTTACCACCTGAGTAGCCACTGTACAAAGTGCTTTCCATACATACCCTCATTTAATCTTACCCCAAATTCTGAAGGTAAAGTGTACATGAGCTTCATGTTATACATGAAGAAGCTGAGAGTTAGAGACGGGCAGGGACTCCCCAGAAGTGACCCTACATGTGATTTCAAAGTTCACGCATCTAAATGACTCTGGCATGATGTTTACCATCCACACACTTTTATTCAGCTATGGGTTTTGCTCTAAAGGAGAACAGTGAGAGAGCAGAAAGGCTTATCCTTGGAGGTCCATCTTGAATCTTACTACTTTTCTTCCCGTCTTTCTTTCCAAGCAGAACTGCTATCTCCTCTATGCTCCTGGTGCACATTGGGGTTCCAGGATGTTGGTTATTTATGTATCCATACCCCTTGGCAGAGGGGGGCCTCCTAAAGGCTGGAGAGACCGTGTTATCCATTGTAGCCTCTTAACCATCCAGCAGAATGGTCACATTAAAGGGGATCTATAAGTGAGGACTGTCCCATCTACCAATCATTCTCTGAGAAAAGGTGGCTTATTCTACATCTTAGGTGCCCATCAAATTCAATACATGACTATCTTTCTCCTAAGGTACTCATTCTCTTTGGAAACTTGTAAATTTACTTTCTAAAAACCTAGTTCTTGTAATTGTATTAAGGGCATGTTTTAGGTTTTTTTTTTCCCTTTTAAAACATCTGGACAGTGTTATTTGTAAACGTGGAGAGTCTGAATGTGTATATGTTTAGTATTACTTATAAATTACTTGTTTATAACACAACCATTTAACAGTCGAAAGACAACAACCTAAAGGATTGGTCTCTACTCCGAGGGCGCGTGCTCTCACAGTGGACGTCGCCCCTCCTGCAGTCTCTCTCAACAGCTAAGTCAGTGCCCCTGCCCCATCCCTTCTGGAAACAAGATGGCACTAAGCTGTTTATACGAGCCCATCTGTGTACCCTCCTCCACAGTACCCGCAACCCAGTGGGAAAGGCAGCTCTCCCTTCCTGAATAGCCACAAAGCACATTGTATGCCCATCTCTGAACTGGCTCCAGCTAAAATTTTACAAATGCAATGGTGTTATATTAAAATGAACTCTTCCTTATGCGAGCCTTTAAGACTTTTCCCTTGAGCTTCATTAAAAGCAGTTACGATTTGTATTGATTCTGCATGTTGAGGAGTTAGAGTTATAAATAAGGGATGAAGTTTTGGTGAAGAACAGAAAAGGACCACAACAAATTATTTACTAAACAGCAGAATCAGGTGAGATGTTCGCTAATTTTGTTTGCTGCCAACTCAGTTTTTTTTAAAACCATTAAGTGCCCATAGGCTTTTCTCCCCTCTCAGAAAAAAGAAAAAAAAAAAAAAAAAAGGAAGACAAGTATTACAAAGAGACCAAAGAGAAAATTAAGCTTCTAGAGAGCCAGGACTAATCTTCTATTTTATTGTTTTACATAGTGCCTGATTCACAACAGATGTTGAATTAATAGTTAGCTACTTGTATTTGCTTTCACTATAAAAGTCTATATCTTGTTTGTAAAATAGAAAGCAGTTGCTAAGTTGGTGACCTTTCCCACATATATCTAACTTGCTCGTATTATGGCAGAATCACTCCATATGCATTTTAAAGACCTTGCTCAGTTTTCTTTCAGTGTTTCAACTGAAGGGTAACATTTTTTTTGAATAGGAAAAGAGTACAATCCCTTTGAAAAAGACAGTCTCTGCGAGAAGGCAAACTGAAATTTGGTTTCACACTAAAATCCAGTTATAACCTAATAAAAATGAAGCCAAAACTTGGCTTGAGCTTAATGAGAAGTCTTCTGTTGGAGAGGAAACAATCCATGAGGTTTCATGCAAATCAGGAGGATAATGCTACCTGTAACTTATATCAATATTTCTCACTCTCTCATCTTCAACCTTATGGATGGAGAGGTATAAAAAGCTAGACTGGAGGGCACGAAGTACCAATTACCTTTCCAATTCTCCTTTTATTTTTAGCAAGAAACAGGAAAAAAAATCTTACATTTAGAAATAAATATAAGATATATAAAGATCCTTTCAATCTTTTCTGGTTTTGAGATATAGAAAGTGAGTCAAGAGGGGCTGAATCACCACAGGTCACACAGTTATTGTCAGGTCATGCCACTGCATTCATACCCCCCGTTTCCACACTAACGTTCGTGAGCCCCATACTTCTTCACTAACAAATTATACCTGTTTTTTTTTTTTTTAACAGAATAGGCATGGTTAGTTGTTTTTTAAAAACTACTTCAAGAGTGTTAAGTAATATCTTTCTCATTTATAATAAACATAACTCAGTAGAAACTTGCCGCTCGCTCCTTGAATTAACTATATTGTGGAAACCTCATGGCTTGGCTCAGGTGGGCAGCAACTTCTAAATGCACATGAAGCAACCTAAATGTCCATCAACGGAGGAATGGATAAAGAAGACGTGCTGTATATATATATATACAATGCAGTGTTACTCAGCCATAAAAAAGAATGAAATAATGCCATTTGCGGTGACACAGATGGACCTAGAGATTGTTATACTGAGTGGAGTAAGTCAGACTGAGAAAGACATATATCATTTGATAATGCTTATACGTGGAAGCTAAAAAAAATGGTACAGATGAACCTAGTTACAGGACAGAAATAGAGTCACACATGTAGAAAACAAACAGGGTTACCAAGGGGGAAGGAGGGAGGGATAAATTGGGAGATTGGGATTGACATATACACACTACTATATAAAAAAGAGACAACTAATTAGAACCTACTGTATAGCACAGGGAACTCTACTCAATAGTCTGTAATGATCTATATGGGAAGAGAATCTAAAAAAGAGTGGATATACGTATAACTCACTTTTCTGTACAGCAGACACTAACCCTGTAAATCAACTATACTCCAATAAATATTAATCTAAAAAATGCACACACAATTATTAAATGGAAATGAAAAATCGAGTGAGAGTGGAGGCTGCAAACAAAGCCCATACCTGGACAGCTGGTGACCATACACGTGAAAACCACAGTTATCTGAAGCGCAGAGATAGGCATCTGAGGAAGGCTGGTCTTTGGATTATGGATATTTAACCTCATTAAGGACAAAAATGTTTTTCTTGAAATAATTAGTACTTAAAAATCTTCCTTAAGATATGTCTACATACTTCCTGGTCTCAGTAAGCATGCTGGGTAAAATACAATCTCCAGAGACCTTGCATTTTCTTGGGGTCCACGTGAATTCCTATGGGGCCTGGAGTCCAGACAGAAAATGGAGCAGAACATGATACATGCCTACCATTCCCAAGACATAATCTGCAAAAGTTAAAATAACAGAATGATGTATATACACTACTAAACGTAAAATAGTTGGCTGGTGGGAAGCAGCAGCACAGCACAGGGAGATCTGCTTGGTACTTTGCGATGACCTAGAGGGGTGGGATAGGGAGGGTGGGAGGGAGGCTCAAGAAGGAGGGGATATGGGGACATGTGTGTGCATATGGCTGATTCGCTTTGTTGTACAACAAAAACTAACACAGTATTGTGAAGCAATTATACTCCAATAAAGATCTATTAAAAAAACACAAAAAACCAAAAAAACAGAATCTCTAGTAACTGATATTGGTCACATTTGCTTCTTTCTCCTAAGAGTAAAATGTAGCAGGAAAAAATCAGAATTTTATTGGTTGGATAATTAACCAATTAGAATTTTAGTTTTTAATACAGTAAGTGGCACATATCTAATAACTGTTTATTGAATATCTGATGGGGCCAGTTAGACGTGCTATTTTATATGATGATGCTTTGATGGAAAAGGAAATGAAAGCTTAAACCTGGAGGACAGTGATATATTGATTCTCCCGTTGCGGAGCACAGGCTCCGGACGCGCAGGCTCAGCGGCCATGGCTCACGGGCCCAGCCGCTCCGCGGCATGTGGGATCTTCCCGGACCGGGGCACGAACCCGTGTCCCCTGCATCGGCAGGCGGACTCTCAACCGCTGCACCAGCAGAGAAGCCCAGATAGATATGTTTTGATATATACTTTAAAATGACAACTTATGCAGTTATGTTATAAACTCCTTGAAAGCATTTACCAAGGTTCTTGATCCTCCATTTCTTGAACAGGCCTGATTTAGAAGGCGCTTCATACATGTTTGCTGAATAAACAAGTGAGCCTACTGATTGACTGCCTAAATTCAGAGTCCACTGAATTTAAATGAATGTATCAGAATGCAGATGAAATTGACAAAAAGCTCTGAGGGTTTCTTTTTCTTTGTTTCATTCAGTAAATATTTATTGAAGGTCACTATTTGCAAAGTGCTGAAGGAAGCAGGCCTCTCTCTCTCTCTCTCTCTCTCTCCCCCCCTCCTTCCTTCTGGGGGTTACATTATAATAGAGATACAGAATACAAATGTGTTAACAAACAAACAATCCATTGTGGGAATTATTATAAAGGAAACAAGTCGACTTCTATGACTGAGTGGGGTGTGAGCTTGTGGGGAACAGTTTTAAAACGAGCAGTCAGGGAAGGCTTCTCTAAGGAAGTGACATTTAAATTGAGAATCCAGTTATAAGAAGAGTTTGGGAACAGGTATGAAGGTCCTGAATAGTTTGGAACTAAAACAAGATCAGGTGGTTGAGGCATAACGAGCTCTGGACATGTGGCTCTGAGGACAATGGGGAAGATCATGCCAGGCCTAAGAGGTGAGGCATACTGATTGTATTCTAACTACAATCAGCTTTAATTAGGGAAGTGACAGTGATGGTGACAATGATGGTAATGATAGCAGCTACCCTTTAATGAGCAACAGTTCATTACATAGGGATTGTATGATAGGCATACTAAATGTTCTAACATCATTAGTCATTTACCCTTCACACCAAATCACAGAAGCAGAGATAATTACCTTTTCCATTTACAGAAGAGGAAATGGAGTCTTAAAGGGTTTAGTTAACTTGTTCAAGATTGCAGCTAGTATATGTGACATCATCGAGTTTCTGATTTCAAAATGGTTCTCAAGATGCTTTGTTGGAAATGGATTGTTGGGGAGAAGAGAGTATCAGGAGGTCAGCTGGGTATTCATGTAGTGGTTCAGGTGAGAGAGTGTGGGTGTGAACAGGTGGTGAAAAGGAGGTGGAGGGTTCTAGATGGAACACATATATTTGCTGCTGGATTTGAGGTGGGGGATGAAAGAGGGAGAGGAGAATGGATGGTCTGCCATTTAATGACATAGGAAAGATCAGGGGAGAAACACGTTTGAAAGAGCCTGGGCCTGTTTTTTGTGTGGCCAAGGGAGCTAAGAATGGTGTTTATGTTGAAAAAAGATTTAAACATAAATGGTTGAAAAAAGATTTAAAAAGAGTAATATTTTGTGACACATGAACACTATGTAAAATTCAAGTTTCAGGCTCCATAACTAGTTGTTGGAAGACAGGTATTCTCATTGGTTTATATATTGTCTGTGACTACTATTGTGTGACAACGGCGGAGCTGAATAGGCTGCAGGGCCAAAAATATTCACTATCAAGTCCTTTACAGAAAAAGCCTGCAGACCGCTGTTCTAGCGCAATATCCTATTTGGTAAAAGAAGATTAATGACATTTTGTCAGTAAAACTTTAATCAGTAATTCTTCCCCAAATATAGTGATAGAAGTTAGAAAACTTCTGAATTCATTCTCTCTAAAAGATATTTTCTACATTGCTAAAAATCTTTAAATGAAAACAAAACAAAACAAAATGAAAAGCCCACGAACATTTTTAGGTAAACTTTTCAAAGATGTCTAAATAATAAGGGACTCTATCAGACACTACTGTGTTTTGAAGTGAGGCCAGTGATGTTAGCTCTAGTCAGGTTTCATTATGACATATCTATACAGAAACTATAAATCATGTATAATTCATAAACTCTACATATAATACACTAAAAACCAGCTGCCTGAAAGGCAAAAATAGCTACTATTTCTTGACCAAATGAAAAAAATATTGACTGCAGGGCAGGAATAGTTTGCCAGCTCACCTGTCGTTGCCTTAAAGATCATCTTTCTACAATTTCTGTCCCTTAATGGATACAGTGTTACTTGAAACTCCCAGTAGATCATTAATGGTGCCTAAATGTCCTAGTGTTAGCTCTGAATGGTTGTGAATTTGCTTCAGTTGCTCATAGCTGGATTTGGTAATGCTGACTTAAAGGCAAACTCAGCTGTCTAAACGTGCAGGCCTATGATGCTGCAGGATTTTACAGTAGAACATTTGACCACAACACACTCACGTGATGTGATAAATATGATAGAGAAAAAGCATTTATGCTATTCAGAGTTGTTTGTTATTACTTTTAACTTATGACAGGACCTAAAATATCAGTTTATATGTTTTTTTTTACTTTTTTTTTTTTTTTTTTGGCGGTACCCGGGCCTCTCACTGTTGTGGCCTCTCCCGTTGCGGAGCACAGGCTCCAGACGCGCAGGCTCAGCGACCATGGATCACGGGCCCAGCTGCTCCGCGGCATGTGGGATCCTCCCGGACCAGGGCACGAACCCGTGTCCCCGGCATCGGCAGGCGGACTCTCAACCACCGCGCCACCAGGGAAGCCCTATATGTTTTATAACTCATGGTTTAGCTACAAACTGAGGATTAAAAAGCAGTTCTAAAAGGCAATGTTTTCTTTCTTATTTTGAGTGCCTTCCATTTGTAATATGCAAGGGATATTTTCACAAAGTTATTCATGCATATTTCCAGATTAAAACCAAGGCCATAACAAGGTCATAACTATGGTCAAGAGACGGTACTGCTGGAGTTAAAGAGATGAATTCTGGAGGTAAGATATTTGGGGTTCAAATCCTGACTCTGCCGCTGACTTAGAGTGAAGCCTTCCACTCCACAGCTATCTGTGAAGTCAACCAATCCCTGTGAGCCTCAAATTCTCCATCTGGAAAGTTAGGATAATAACAATAATAGATACTATTTCAAAGGATTAAGTGAAGGAATGCAAAATACTTAGCTCAGTGCCTGGCACAAATCAAGTGTTCAATTTCAACTAATTATTTCGAAAAGATAGACTCATGAATCCAGAGGTACTCTTTTGTGATCTTATGGGTTTTACACAGCTTTTTGGTACATGCTTAGAGAAAGAGTTGGTAACAGATCCGTGGGTAATATTCCCTATGATAAAGTTCACCTATTCTTCCCAATGAAATGAAACAAACCTACAGGAGTACATTTGCAAAGGTAAACGGTGGGAACAGGGACCACAGGATGACCCAGTCCTGGCGTGAACACTGTTGCTCCCCAGGACCTGCCTCCCCTAAAATGACCTGAGGAATCCACACTCCCCTGTTCATGTGAGGGATGCTGATGCAGAGGGAGACATGACTATACAGGGGACCTAGAGCAACTCCAGGGAGGAGGCCCTGGGGTGGAAATTTCAAGAACAGATAGCTATTTCATAATCTCCTTCTATGGCAATCAGGCAAATCCCAATCACCTACACATGGCAGGGTCAGCTCTCACTGTGCAGATCTCTGCAGCTGATTTCCAACAGAAGATAGTCAATACAGTCCTTGGGAATTTTCTCTAAAAAAAACCAAACACAGGCATTCCACATGTCATGCTGAGCATATTCAGTGGCCTTTCGGAATATTCTACCCCAGGGCACCAATGGTAGAGGATGTGTTTAGAATATGTGGCAGGCATAAGCTTTGAGTGACAGATGAATCTGATTTTTTGAGTTGAGTCTAGCAACTTCTAGTGTTTTGTCTCTAAGAGGACAAGAAGAATCTTCACTCTCCTGTTAGTGTAACTTGCATTTACATGTAGTAGCCCAAGGTCACACCTAGGAATTCAAAAGGAATGCCTAGGTCAAAATGGTAGGTTGGGGGTGGAAGAGGACACTTGCAAACTTTACAGACTTTGATTACTGCTCTCTGCATAGAGGCTAGGAAGAAAAACACTGGGAATAGGATTGGTTTAGAATTGGAAGAAAAGGAAAGAGAGAGCAAGGGTGGGTGAAATCCAAGCTCAACCCTCATCAGATGTCACTTAGGATATGTTCAGAGTAGCATCCTCTGCATTCTGAAAGGGAAAAGTGGGCATGATACACTGTGCAAACTCAACTGGTTAACTTCTCTGTGGTGGGCGAAAACATGGTCCCCCAAAGATATCAGGTCTTAATCTCTGGAACCGTAAATGATACCTTATTTGGAAAAAGAGTCTTCACAGTTGTGATTTAAATAAGGATCTTATAATGGGGAAATTTTCCTGGTTTAACTGGGTAAATCCTAAATGCTATCATAAATATCCTTACAAGAGGGAGGCACAGTGAACTTTTACATAACATGAGAAGACAATGTGAAGACAGAGGCAAAGATTGGAGTGATGTGGCCACAAGCCAAGGAATGCCAGTAGCCACCCAAATCTGGAAAAGGTAAGGAACAGCTCGTTCCTAAGAGCCTCCAGAAAGAATGTGGCATTGCCAACACCTTGACTGGGCCTGGTCAGACTGATTTCATATTTCTAGGCTCCAGAACTGTGAGAAAATTAGTTTGTCTTGTTTTAAGCCACCCATTTTGTGGTACTTTGTTACACCAACTACAGGAAACTAATACAGCATCATTACAACTTTTAATGTCTCTAATTACTATAGATTTTCTTGATTCTATTCACTCATTGTTTCTTTCTTCTTGAACGCATTCTCAGACATTACAAAATTATTATTTTCCTTTCTGTTCAATTAGATTACACTGTGTGTGCCACTGTACACACGATTTCTCTGGCTCGTCTCCAGGATGCTAAGTCATATAAACATTGTATCTCAGTCACCAGTGAAGTTCCCAAATTATTTCTTTTCACAGAACAAATATTTATCAAATGGCATGCCAGTTAAGTCAAGTAATTATACCCTTAAGAGATGCAGTTTTCAAATTTATTATCTCAAAACTGTATACTACAGATGTTCAAGTTTTAATGTGTATCTATCTGGAAAATGATAAAGTAGCTGAGTCACACAAAACAGACAAAATATAATAAACTATTTGAATATTTATAACATTGTGTTTGTCTTTTACTGTCAGTTATGTGAATAGAATCAAACTCAAAGATTAACTGAAATGAGTGATGAAATAATGTTGTGTTGTCCCAGTGAGTAAAGAGCTGCTCTGAGACATTTATGTGTGCACCATATTGTAAATCAATTCCTTCACTGCTACCCTAGTGACCAGAAAATGTTACTAGGCATCCCAAAGTACCTGTCATTAGGGAAGATGCTTTTGCACTGGTTCAATATTTCATCTATGGGTATAGTCATATTTAAAAGCCATATTTCATAAGTCTCTATGAGGTCTAATTTTAAAATGACTAAGTCCACATCTCTAGAACAGCTAATGGTTTCCTCCCCTGTAAAATGAAGGAGTTGGATCTGGGTATCTCTCTCCCACCTCTCATGTTCTGTGAGATGAGATACTGATGCAGAGTGACTACCCTGGTATTTGGAGAGTTAATCGAAGTTTTAAGTGGACAGCCCAGGTGGTGCTGTGACTGAGCAAGAAAAGCAGCCAGAATAAAGCATCTGAGTATGGACAGTTCAAGGGCAGGGTTAGGACTAGTTCCCAGGTGCTTCTTGTACTGGATAAAGCTTTGTCTGTAGTCTTCACAAAGATACAACATTTGTCATACGTAAGTGTATCTCTTTTGTTAATTTCATTCAGACTCTATCAAAATGTGCTTTGAACAATGAGCAGTGTAGTCACTTGGTATAATCGTGTCCTCAGTTGACATGTTTACTTATTTTTATCCAGCCAACATGAGCTCATTTCTCATGCTGGGTGGAATGTAAGCCTCACAAGTGCAAAAGGAGGGATCCAATTCTTGCACATCCTTAAAGATTATCTCACAAACCAAGGTTCAGTGTAGAGTTCTAAGAGCTGCCTAACACTGACTGCTTGACTCTGCAGAGAAATACACAAAAAATGTGAATTTTCAGACAAAAACTGGAAAAAAAAAAAAAAACCCTTGTGTTGATAAAAAAAAGATGGAGTTTTGAAAGTTACATGTAATTTAATATTTTAAAATTTTATGGGAAATTAAAAAATAATATTTAAGGAAATACTAATTTTAAAGCTTTGGGGAATTAATAGCTAAAATGTTTAAGGTAAGTTGTTTACATACTGTAGCACAGTTTTATACTTCTGAAATGATTTCTAAAAATGTTTCAAATGAAAGATAGTTTGACCAACATCAGGTCATTTTAATGCCCAGGCACTAAAGACAAGCAGCACAGTTTGGCTCTTAAATTAACAAAAAACATATTTGTGCTTCAGAGAGTGTCAACTTTATCAGAAGAGAAGCCAGAAGGAACTTAGGCCTCCATTGACTGTCGGCTTCTCCTGCCAACCTTCGATCCAGGTGTTGTCCAACGTGCCTGTTTGATCATGCAAAGACTTGAGATGAATTTCAGGGTTGTGAATGTTGATGGTTTCCTCTATCTTCAAGTAGTTTTTTTGCATCTCAAGAAATTCTGCCCACCAACACCCCCTCACACAAAAATTTGATTTTCAGTGTGTTACTCCATTTGTAGAACAAAATTATTTAAATATTAATGTAACTGGTAAATCTGTAGTTGCTGTCTTGGTAAACTCTACTTTTAAAAATTTCAGCATATCAACAAGCAATTTTATATATCATGTTTATATGTATATAATCTCCAATTCATGAAACTGCATGCACCCCTGGAAAGGGAATTATATTAAAAGCAGGTAAATATTTTAGTTCTCCTTCTAGCACCATCTTCAAAAAACAATAGCCAATAAAGCAAAATAGAACAAATGCCAACCAAAAGAAAACTTCACAAACTATCCTCCAATATTCTAAATTACACCTCTAAGAGAGGACCCAGAGGTACTGAATTAACCATACAGGAACTATTTCCTTGAAGTTGGTCAGGTATAAGCACTACCCTATTTCCCGATGTATAAACTGAAGTATTACTTTTTGGTAATAAATTACCTCTGATTCTCAGACATCTTTACACTGTGGACTAAGTCCACTTGCTAGCTGTGTGACTTGGGGGTCGGGGAAGGTTATTTAACTTCTCTGTGCTTCAGTTTCCTCATTTATAAAATGGAACTATATTAATTGTCTTCCTAATACATTTTTAGGGAATCAGGCACATTGTAAGCACCTCCATCTCATTTGCTAGGAAATCCTATGGACATTTTATACTATTTAATTACTGCCTATGACACAATTAGCATAATCATAGTTGATTTATGATACTATCATAATAATAACATTTCAAAAAGGTTTTGAAATACTGACTCAATGATGTAAAATATTTTGAAAATCCTTCATCCAGGAAGTTTTATTCCCATTATTATCTTCTAGCAGAACCCAACTGCCCACAAGTCCCCAATATGACCAGCCATGTTTCTGCTGCAGTACAATCCTGCCTTAGCAAGTTCACAACTAATTTACTAGCTAACTAATATCCCAGAGTCTCTTTAGAGAATTCCCAAACCTCCTACTTTCATCAACCAAAATAAATATCTTTCCTTGTTAATAAATATATAGATTTCAGACAACTACTTGCTGGTGAGCCTTGTTTTTCTAATTTATGTTTTAATTAATTTCCTTTCCACCTCACTCCACTTTGTGCATTCTTTTCCTCTCAGATGTTTGCAACACGTCCTGGGGCATAACACCTACATTTTGAATTACAGATTTGTTGACTGCATCCTTTAGGTAATTAAGATGTTAACAAAGACAAGAGTCAATCATGATCCTTTTAACATTTCTCTGAATGCTTAATCAACCATTACACATATCACTAAATGAGACAAATTTTCATTTTCTCTTCAGTTTGCACTTGAACCATGAAAATAATGGGAGTAGATTTTTCCCTGGATAGACCCAATGCATATATATATTAACACATAATGCTGTCAACAAATATCTGAGTAACTATCAGTTTCTAATTTAGATGATTCCATATGGTTATATAATTAATCTAAAAATACAATTAAAATTAAAAATTGATTGTCATTTCAGACACAGCAATTAGAAATCATTAAGAATGGGCTTAGACATGTGAGATGTTACTTCTAAGTGATCACTAAAATAAAATTAAAAAATAAAAAGCTTTAGTTTAATTTCAAAAGGTTATACATAAAAATGAGAGACTTTTAAAAACACACTTGTATATCAGAATCTTCCAGGAATATAATTAAACCCAGCACACAATGATCAAGTCTTGCTGCAGGTATAGAGCACAAGTGAACAGAAGATTGGGAAGTTCAAACAGAGACTTAGGTCTTCAATAGATTCCAATTCTACTACTTACGGAAAGATCCAACTCACCAAATTACCAAGGCCAATATCATTAAGAACACCTTGATATTTTGTGCCCGCTCTTTGTTTGTAGCACATGGTTTTGGTTATTAAATGTATAAAATAGGTAGCTACTCTAAAAAGCAATGCCTTTACTTTGGTGCTAGGTATCTTCCAAACAAAATAAATACAAAATCCCATGAATGGAGTTGGGCCAGTGAGGAAACACACAAGCAAACACGAAAAGCACAGGCATTAAGCATACTCTACACTTTGAGTTTGTTTGGCTACTTAGTTACCTTCCATTTTGCATTCATTTCTCTTTTCATATAATTGTTATAGGGGCTATGTCAAAAATATCAGTTCACCAAATGATGTGTTCTATTTCTTTGTCATCACAAAACCGTCTAAACATCCATTTTGGTAAAACATCTCTAACACATTTACTGTAAGTGTTAAACTGGTACTTTCCCTACATTCAATTCAAAGTGGATGAGACCCACAGTAGTAATTCATTATAGCAAGTGTCACTGTAAGGAAGGTTTCCCTAATTATTTCACACTAATTAACTCATACAGTAAAAGGTTCCATTTTAGTCACCTTGATACACATAGTTAATTGGAATAGTAAATTCTGTCATATTTTATTTTAAAAGTAAAAATGTCATTGGATATAGTCTTTTTTTCCCCCCCACAGTGCTTTAATATTGTCAGTTGGTAAAACATAGCAGGAAAAAAAAAAAAAGTTTATTTTTTCAAATTCCTTACCACTGATAGCTCAATTGCTATTTACTATTTTTTTCTACACTGAACTTCATTAATTAAATGCTGTTCCAATATTTAGCTTCTCATTGTTATAGGCAGAGAAACAGACTGCATAAATGGAAACCTAACAGAGCCAACATTAGCCTTGCTAATTTTTTTTTTTACCCTACATGCTAAATATGTACTGAATTTTCTCTTTACTACTTTAATAGCTCATATATTAATTTTGTAGTGCTTTTTAAGAGCTGTATAGTCCTAAGTATTTAATCCTGGGATCATTTTTATCTTTGAATAACAGTCATCATCCCCCCCCCCCCACTTCTATTATAATAACTGTCATGTTTCCATGGAAACTGTGGAGAAAGAATGAAATGGTAAAACATCTCCATTTTAGGTCTAAGTTGACAGTGTGATTTTTATTAGGAGACTCAATTATTCAGACAGGTAAGAATATAGAGAGTGGTTTCATAAATTATATAGAATCTTTGATAGATGATCTTGATCCCTGACCTTTTATAAATAAGAAATTATGTTTCTAGCTAAAGGAACTTAACCCTTTCTGTTGAGAATTAGTTATTTGGTGGTGAGATTCGGGGGAGTTTTTTTTCTTCTTCTTCTTTACATTTTATTGTTTTGCTTGACTTACTGTTACCATGTAAAATAAAATAAGCAAAAATTAAAATATTCTTTACAAAGAACTAGTTATTTGTTATACTCTTGATAAATATATTTTTATCTTTACTAAATATCACTAAACCCATACAGCTAGGTTTTAGATACACATTTACAATTAAAAAATTTGTTAATGCACATAAGAGGATTTAGAGACTTCTTATAATTATAAAATCTCTTTGGGGCTTTGTCCACAGTATTGATTACTTCCCACATTTTGCTGCTCTAAAAAACCATAAATTAAAAAGAAGCGACCAATTTTAACTTAAATATAAGTTAACAGCTATTTGAATCACTAAAGGGATCCAGAGGAAACCGGTTATAATGCTTGCTTCTAGCAAGGAAGATTTACCTCTTGCTCTGTATATATTTTAAATTATTTGATTTTTTAAAAAGTATAGGTGTTATTTATTTAAAGAGAAATGCAGTCTCCTGAAATAAAGATTCTAGCTGATAAAGAGTCATGGATTTAAAAGAGGCTTTAAGTAGTTGAGTAAAATGTTAGGATTTTACTGTGTGGCTTTTCACAGAGAAAACAGAGACAATTTATTTTTGCTTTTCTCACAATAGAAATAAGGGACAGTTTATAAAGTAGGAAATTTTTCCTTAATATTTACTCTATGAAGATGGAGAAATGGACAAATGACTGAGAAAATGGATGCCCTTTGAAATTGCTAGCAATCACCCTTAGCTTTTGGTGCTTCCCACTAAAGAATTACAGGTCAAAGACAAGAAACATTGAAGTTCATTACAACAACAAAATTAAGATCTTGGCAAAAACAGAAATAAATAGAAACACAAGTGACATGGATATAAAGCTTCTGCCCCAACCATCTGATAGGGAAGTTGCTTAGGTAAAAAATTTTTTTAAAGCAATGGTTTATTATGTTTTCTAAAACTCACAATGTGGTCTCAGTCTCTTTAAAACCTAAAATAAGAAATAAATTTCTAATGCAAATTAAGTTTGACATCCAAACAAATACATAATATCTTTTCCTTTTATATAAATATTGAATGTCTTGGTGAGCCACCAACTCTATGAAGTATTTATTTGTGTCTGGAAATTTTTTTTTAAGTTTAATTGGTATTATAAGCTAAGTTCTCATCTTTGACTTCCTCCTAAAATAATAAAAAGTCCTGCTGAGATATGAACATAGATAAAAAGCTCGATGTGAAAATCATTCTTAAGGAATTATACATCTTGTTTCTAACTTAACGTGCTACTCTCTTAGAATAAGATGGGAACGGTGCAAGATTACATAGAGCATGTTGTGAGTTAAATAATGTGCTTATTACAACAATCATGCCCTTACTTTTTCTACTAAAAAAGATCTAGAAGCAGAGAGACCCAGTAGCAGTCACCACTCTTCCTTAGCACCATTTCTGGCTAAGAGGAACCATGGTTCCTTGAGAAATGGCTGATTTCAGGTTCAGGGGAGGAAATACACACAGAGAACCTGGGACATCTTGTTCAGAAAGCAAGGGAGCTCTTGGCAACTGAGGGATTGTGTTAAGAGGAAACGAGGAGCCAACATGATTCACTGAATGTAGAAAAATCTACGCATTCATAATAATACAAAAAATGATTTAAAAACCCACCTCCATTTGTCACTAAGAGGTAACTACGGCACCAATTACTTACTCTGGAAATTGGTGATTAATGGGAAAGAATAAAAAGTATTCATCCTGTCTTGAATGAACAGTGTGAGGGTAAACAGTCTATCAGATTCTTAATTGATGATGGAGAGTATTTAGAGAAGAATTCCAGTTAATAGACATTGAAAGAATGATGGAATAGGATAAGATCATATTAAAAGCCTAATGAGATAGTTGATTCAGGCAGTGATCATTATTGGTATCAAAACATTTAACAAAAGGTGGGAAACATTACAACAAAAGGATCAGGCTATCACCTCCTTATCCACTGTTTCAATTTCAACTAGCTGAAAGTGGAAATGTGCCTGGTAGGGTCCTATTTGCCTTCTGTTATAATGCAATATTGAAGTACACTGAACCTTCTATGAAGTTTTCTTACCACAAAAAGTTGATTATAAATCTAATCAGTCCTTTAGGTTTGATGATCCTTTACAACAAATACAGAGGATACAAAGATACAAGGTGGATGGCACCATTTACAAACAATAAGACAAACCTGAAATGGGGAACTGCATCAGGACAACTGATTCATTTCTTGAACAACCTAATAGGGCTATTAAAGAGGTTCTTCTAGATCAAAGGAGACTTAAGAGGCATAACCAATATGCAATGGATGAGATGTATTTTGATCCCAAGTCAAACAAATAAACCATTAAAAAGAGATTTTTCAGAAAATTCAGGAAAATTGAATAATGCCTAGATGTTCTTTTTGTTAGGTGCAATGAAATACCACTTGCAGTGACATGGATAGACCTAGAGATTGTCATACTGAGTGAAGAAAGTCAGACAAAGACAAATATCATACGATATCACTTATATGTGGAATCAAAAAAAATGGTACAAATGAACTTATTTATAAACACAGAAATAGAGTCACAGATATAGAAAACAAACTTATGCTTACCAAGGGGGAAAGGGAGGGACGAATAAATTGGGAGATTGGGATTGATATCTACACACTACTATATATAAAACAGATAACTAATAAGGACCTACTTTATAGCAGGGAACTCTATTCAATACTCTGTAATGACCTATATGGGAAAAGAATCTAAAAAAGAGTGGAGGGCTTCCCTGGTGGCGCAGTGGTTGAGAGTTTGCTTGCCGATGTAGGGGACACAGGTTCGTGCCCCGGTCCGGGAAGATCCCACATGCCGCGGAGTGGCTGGGTCCGTGAGCCATGGCCGCTGAGCCGGCGCGTCCGGAGCCTGTGCTCCGCAACGGGAGAGGCCACAGCGGTGAGAGGCCCGCGTACCGCAAAAAAAATAAATAAATAAATAAATAAAAATAAATAAAAAAAATAAAGAGTGGAGATTATATATATATATATATATATATATATATATATATATGATTCACTTTGTTGTACAGCAGAAACTAACAGAACATTGTAAATCAACTACACTCCAATAAAAATTATATATATATATTCTGATTTAATAGAATATATTTAAATTTCCAGATTTTCTGCAGTTTGGGTTGTTTTGATTACTTGAACATTTTAATTAACTTGTATTTATTTTATAAAAGTTACATGGAAAAATTACTAATTTTCAAAAAAATATAATGAAGTACTGAAAATCAATAAGGCTTTGTTTTATACTTCAGAAAAGCGTGAGTTCTTGCTGATACTCCTGGTCCTCACTATCATTAGTATCCACACAACAAAACTAGTTTGGACTATTTGAACTTTCTAGTTGTTAAGATTTTTCATAAGCAGGGGCTTATACTACATATATATATATTTTTTTTTTGCGGTACGCGGGCCTCTCACCATTGTGGCCTCTCCCGTTGCAGAGCACAGGCTCCGGACGCGCAGGCTCAGCGGCCATGGCTCACGGGCCCACCCGCTCCGCGGCATGTGGGATCTTCCCGGACCGGGGCACGAACCCGTGTTCCCTGCATCGGCAGGCGGACTCTCAACCACTGCGCCACCAGGGAAGCCCTATACTATATATTTTATAGCAAACAGATACTGTCTATGTCTTTAACAAATGCAGAGGTAAACCCATATTGATAAGCATCTATGGTGATTACAGGATTATTAAAGCTTTCAAATTCTGAAGAGGTAGCTTCAGAATATAAATGAGAACACTCATTAAATAGGTGGCTCTAAAAAGCTGACAAGCAGTCCCCAAACCTAGGGTAAGTTTATTTTTTGCTTTTGTTGAATCTATAAACATTGACTTCAAATATAACCTGATCAGGGTCACTCTTTTGAAATGCAGGTGAAGGCTTGTGATCAATTAATATTGATAAGTGGCAAATGGAAATCAGTCTACCAGGACCTGAGGGGTTTGGGAGAATGACTGAAATTCTTCATCTTATTCAGCCTCTCCAGTCACAGATATATACCTCCAGGGGGAGAGAGGGGGAACTGCTAAGGATAAAGGAAGTTTTAAACTATACTTTATCAAAACGTCGTTAGCAACCACATCTTACAGCATTATAGAGAACAGAATCCATAGATATTTACAAACAAATCTACACAAGCTAAATGCTCCCTTGGCTCAAAACATTCCTGTACTTTTCTTTATACAGAAGCATGTTTTGGTAAAAATAGTTAAAATCCTTAGGCTGATATTGATGCCCCTTCTAAGTGCTCATATAGAATTCCATACTTCCCCTCATTAAATAACACCGCAATCAACAATATAATTGCTGCATTTATTAGATTTTAAGTTTCTCAAGAAGAGAACATATCTGTTTTGTATTCTCTTTGCTTAGTACATGGCTGTCATATTTCAACTTAAAAAAACGTTGACAATTTTTCACAATAATGATGTACTGTCCTTTGATATGGAAATGACTACACAGACATTTGTTTTGCATATCGATAGATGTGTCCCTTGCCCCTCTCACTTTCTTTTGTCTTATCCTTGAATTCAACTGCATGCATTTTAAGGTACTTAGTTGACCAAGAGGGTGTAATTTGTAGCCACAAGGTAAGTCTAACTATTCAATGCACACAATAAAAAACATATATTTTTTAAAAGTAAAATGAAAGTACAATGAATACTACAACTGAATTGGGAGGGAGGCATTTATATTGATTTATTAGTTTCCAAATCTTTTTGGCTACAGATACATTTTTCATCATAGCCATCCTTTACACACACACACACACACACACACACACACACACACACACACACACATACATACACACACACAAACACACACGGGAAAAAACTAACAAATCAATACTACTACGTATGGTGCACCTGAAATAATAAAAATGTTGGTCATGATACACTACATGAACTTTACGATCCCTAGTGGTTTGTAACCCACAGTTTGAACAACACTCTAAAGGTTTATTCTTTTATAATAATCCCAGCAGTCTACTATCTTAAATTTTTTTTTTTTTTTTCTGTACGTGGGCCTCTCACTGTTGTGGCCTCTCCCGTTTGCGGAGCACAGGCTCCGGATGCGCAGGCTCAGCAGCCACGGCTCACGGGCCCAGCCACTCCGCGGCATGTGGGATCTTCCCGGACCGGGGCACGAACCCATATCCCCTGCATCGGCAGGCGGACTCCCAACACTGCGCCACCAGGGAAGCCCTATCTTAAATTATTATTCTCCTTGGAGTCTTTTTAATAATTCCAGATCCTATGTACTCCCCAATTCTTGCTAACTTTCTTGCACAGAAATTTCAACATTTTCTGCATTTCAAATGTTGAGGTTGTACAGATGCCAACATCTCATCAATTGACATGGCTATGTCTCTCTAATTATTTCTGGCTCTTTCAGTTAATCAGCAAGGAGTCAAATTGACCAGGGTCGGGCTCTTGAAAGCACATGGGGAATAGTAATCATGTCAATAGGCAGCAGGATGACAATACAGCATTGTGTGGGCAGAATCCCTTGTTTGTGATTACCACAAAGGTGGAATTTAAAGAATGTCGTGCCCTTTATTTCTATAAGTTAATGAAACCATGTTGACAGAACTTGTAATGTAAAAATGCTACTATTTGGAGGAACTGTCAAATCTGTGACTTCTAGTCCTCTAAAGCACTTCATTTTTGCCTGCAGCACATTGTTCTCTTTTGTAGTGCATTCAATTTCACAATATACACTTGTATTTTATTACCAATGTAATATCAGTCCTCTATTATAGACGTTAGTTTCACCTAAAATCTGTTTTTGTGTTTTCTATCTTAATACAATGCCATGTTTTACCAGTACAACCCAAGGGGTTATATGAATAGAAAGAAAATTCATTGTATTATACACAAAGTAATTACATTTGAGACTATTATAGTGACTCAGCATCTAATGTGAAAAATGTCAGTCAACGATGTGTGGAACAAACTGAGACTGTGTATCTTCCCAGCTTTGGCAAATTTACTAACTCCAACATCTCAAAACAACAACAAAGTTTTAGCACCCTGGTGAGCCAGATTCTCCCAATGAATTCATTGTCCCATTACACTTAAAATTCTGCTTCTTTGAAGGAGAAGAATTTTTTAAAATCTTGAGTATTAGGGAGAAATGTAGAAATCTTAATTGAATGTGGATAAATTATTTTGTATAATTTGTATCCTAGCAACTGAATTAAATTTTGGTCAACACTGCGCTTCTGGAACTCAGTCTTGTCTGATGCCAACTGTGACACTTTTATCACATCTAAACTTTTCTCCTAGAAGTGAAAGTACAGGAAAGTAAGGCTCATTTTCAACATCAGATTAAATTCTGTACTCTGATACTAATAAAATTTTAGTGTCCCCTCTCCTCCACAGTTTTGTATTTATTTGTCTTCTCTTTATACCAATGGTTCTCAACCAGGGGAGATCTTGTCCTCCCTCCACACCCCAATCCCCCTAGAAAATATTTCTCAACGTCTACTGACATTTTTGATTGTCATGATTTGAGTGGTGGGTGTATGGTACTGGCATCTACTGGTGTAATCTAATGGGAAATAAATATTTGGTCTTTGTCCCTGTTCCTGGCACAGAGCTCCTAAAACCCTTGTAATCCCTGAAGTGATAAATGCCTCTTTGGCATGCTAATGAGATGACTGGTGGCTGGGGGTCCCTAGATAGTTTCAGGATGGGGGCTGGGCACCAGAGAGAGCAAGGCATGGTCAGAGGGTTGGAACTTTCAGCTCCACCCCCAACCTGTGGACAGGGGTAAGGAATTGAAGGTTGTCTTCAATCACAGGGGTCAATTATTTAATCGATTGTGCCAACATAATGAAATCTGTCTACATAAAAAAACCTCTAAATAATGGGATTAGGAGACCTTCAGGGTTTTGCTCATATATGGTCCTAGTACATGTGATCACTCAAAAAAGCACCATTGGTCATTTGGTCTGTTATAAAGGTGTCATCTCTTCAACGGTCTTTTTTATCTCAAGGCAACATTTTGTATCCCATTTGAAATGAAGAATTGTTATACAGACTAAAGCATATTCTTCATCATTAATTTAATTGTACGTGTAATATAATAAAGTTAAGAGGCTTAAGAGGAAAAACCATGAGCCCCATCCAGAGGAGTGTCCAAAATTAATCTCCTTACCAGCATGGTGAGCAAGGGACCTTGACTTGGAAGAACAAAGTCATTTTCAGTAAAATGTATGTTTTACTAAATTTTTATATTTTGACAAGCAAGTTTTACTAGCACAATAAGCACACTGTGCTTAAAAAAATAAAGCAGAGCCATTTTAACAAAGAACTTAGAAAAACTGATGGGGAATATCACCCTATGAGTCATACCTACCAAGTCCTTAAACGGAAAGAGATCTTAATCATTTTAGGAAGCTGCTTTATCCCCTTTGTGAGGATATTAGGATCATTACTATGCAATACGCTCAATCAGTAACTTACCTAGGTTGTCTAAAACGTTTGAACAGTTTCTGAATATTAGAGTAATAGGCTGGTTTCCTGAAGTAATTAATACAGTTTATAAAGTTGACTAGTGTTTGCAATTCACGCATTGGAGGAAACTGGTGTGATACACACAAATGTCTGTGAGCAACAGCCATGCTTGACTTTTATGATATATCATCTTTCTCAAATAACAATTTAAAGACATAAATTAACATGGTGTATTATGTTCATTGTATCAAAATGATTTATGCTGCCATTTTAATTCATTATTTAAAAATTATTTCTTTCTAAAAGGATTCATGGGGGAAATGCTGGTGTAACATTTCCAGTTTCAAAGGCACTCTATAATTTTCTAATGGCATTTTGTTGAAAGATAGCATGGCTTATTATCATATCTAAATGTCACATCGGCAAGAGAAAATTGTATGTATAATGATGAAAATGGAAACTGCTCTGTTTCCAAAGGCTAATTTATTGAACTGCTAAGAGTTATCAAAACATACTTCAAGCAAAACTGCATGATTTTTAAGTATTTTGAATAAAGTAAGCACTAACAATAATACTTTCAGATTCTGAGAGGAAAGAAATATAACTTAGTGACTTTTATTAAAATATAGATCCACAAAGTATTCCAGGATCCTTAAGGATGTTTTCTATTGACAGTCACAAAGATGTCTTCATTATCAATTTAGAAAACAGCAAAGGTGAAAATATTGTTTATATAAAAGGGAGTTACGTTTCTAAAAGAATGGCTTGTTAACTTCCACATTCTAAGCATTTGAACTAGAAAGGATTTCAAAATGATCATTTTTACAGATTAGAAAACAGGTCCAGAGGTGGTAGGCTCCAGACCTTATGCTTAAGGTCACATGGAGAAGTTGATGTCATTGCTCTGAGCAATTTGAACTAGAAAGGATTTCAAAATGATCATTTTTACAGATTAGAAAACAGGTCCAGAGGTGGTACGCTCCAAACCTTATGCTTAAGGTCACATGGAGAAATTGATGTCATTGCTCTGACTAAGGCCCAGGTCTCCCAACTCCAAGCAAATATTCCTCTTGCTATGTGAGCATGACTTTGCCAGAAGGACCTCTTTCAGCACTGAGCATCAGCCTTGCTCTCACTAGGTTCATAGGTTTTCTCTCTAGAATGGCCCAATCTTGAATGTAAAGCAGGAATAGAATTATGCTATATGCTATCTTCACTCCTGTGAGAGAGACTCCCTTCACTGAAGAAGAAAAGATATTTTAGCCACATATTATTATTTTTCGATTGAAATTACTGAGAACACAAGGGATCTATTACTAATAATACTAATAGATACTATTCTTTTTGCTTTTTAAAGGTACGATATCACAACAGGCTCTAGAACATAACAAAACCTAACAAAAAGACACATGCACTGGATTGCTCTCTTTTCTATGGAAGTTTGGGGCTCTGGAAAAGCTGACCTTATCGCCACACAGGACTAAAATATCCTTAGGATTTAAAGAGCCCTTGATGTTTTGAAAGTAATTTCCAATTGTTGCTACCTAATATGACAACAGTGGAAAAGAATCATCCTTCCTTTTCAGAAGAAGACAGAGTCAATAATCAAATGGCTTGTCTGCATCCACCAAGCAAGTCAGCAGCACTAGATTTTCAATTATCTTTAGTCCTCTGCTGTCAATTAGAAAAGGTTGCATGCAAGGACATACTGAGATCCACCTTTATAAAGTCTGGCTACTTAGGAAGTCTTAAAGATAAGTGCAATGGAGAAGAAATTAGCAAATGACCTTTGAGAGTTTTAAAATTTTTAATGAAACAAATAAAAATACTTCTACCCAAGACCAAGTAGTTTTATCCTGAAGATCATTTTTTAAAAAAAAATCAGTCTCACTGCCCTTGAAAGAAAAAATTTACTTTGATGCTCTCTGTAGTCACAAGTCACACTAAAGTCTTAATCTTAATCTGCTAGCATTGGTGGCCTTAGAAACTCTTCTATACTTCTTCCCAGCCTGATTACATGTACTAGAATTTGAAAAGCAAACAGCTCTTGCACAGCTGAAAGCCAACTTATTAGTTCAGGGTGAACTGCTGCAAGTTTTTCGAGTCTCCTATACTTTGCCCTGCCATAAAATGGACAACAATTTTTATTGCCCAGAGAATGGGATTGTCTTCTGACTATTCAACCTGAGAAGTGGTCAGCAAGTTCTAATTCTGGTTTGAGGGCTATTTCATACCATTCTTAGTGTTCTTTCCATTTAATTGGCATATAGTTCCCAGTTTGAGACAGGATATTACTCACTTGAATTCTTTCCATAGGGGGAAAAACAATTTTCCAGGCTCATTTCCCTGAGAATTGCTTAGATCAAAACCAAGTTGGTTGAAGTAAGTTGTTGATAAGATTGTGGGAATACTAAGATCTTTACTCTAAAATGCTTGGCAGAAAAACACTAATAAGAAAGGCCAAAATTTCAAAGTCAGGGTGTTCAAAAGAGCAACCCCATGTGCATTTGATTGTGCATTTAAAATCTCATGTTAGTTAGATGCTAGACGACCCTGGGGCATTTGGGAAGATGTTACCAAACAATACATCCTTTTTCTGATTTGCATAGCCTCATGTATTTTGAGGTGCATTTGATGAGTGAATTTTCAAAGGTCGGAGCAACATAGGTAGTTCCCTCTGCAAGTCAAAGAGCACAGAGCAACCGTCAGATAACCGTTTGATTATCTCTGGTAATCAAATGTAACGAGAGAACATCAATGCTGTCACATTGTGTCAAACAACAAAGCTGGCACCAAAAGTAATCCTGAAAATATCAGACTAAAATGTTCCTTTGCAAATAGCCTTGTAAACAGAGGGGAGCTTTAAATCAGTGAGGACTAATTATAGAAATAGTAATAAACTATTTATGTGGACTACATCAAAAGGGCCAAAAGAGTGGCCCATACGCAGGCAATATTCTTTATAGTTCTAGAGTCGGGAGAAGTGACCGGTGCTTCGCTGGTTCAGCAGCAATAAGTCAGAGTCAACCCTGGTGCATCTAAATGTTTTGTGCATCACTCTTTTCCTCGGTGATGATGCTACAGGTCCTGCTTTGTAGACTTAGCCTTACTTCTGGCTTTTTACCATAGTTTCATCTTTCTTGTTTACTTTTAACTTTTCTTTTTGTATTATGTGCATCTACGATGAGAGTCCCTTTTCTGGGTCGAGGCGGAGAATAAGTGAACATTTTGCACTGAGGTACATGGTGAGGGGAGTAGGCCAGGCCAAAAATGGTGATTCCGAGGGGGGTTTGCGTATTAGTGCCTTCTTGTTCAGTGCTGCTTTTTCCTCTCTGTGCTCAGGGGAAGGCTCATGTTATCTCTGGAGAAGGAGCTTATATGCAAATTTATGCTATGATGTTAGGAAACAATGTTTAATTCCTCTTAGGAGAATTTTTAAGTTTTATATTTCTTTAGAGAGAGGACAGTATCTAGACCTAAAGAAATACTACATAATGTGAGACAGAAAAGTGAAAACCTTCTTAACTAAGAAATCACTTCCATGGACATTTAGGTTGCTTCCACGTCCTGGCAGAATGGAAAAGGAAGATGTGGTACGTACATACAATAGAATATTACTCAGCTATAAAAAAGAATGAAATAATGCCATTTGCAGCAACATGGATGGACCTAGAGATTGACATACTGAGTGAAGTAAGTCAGACAGAGAAAGACAAATGTCATATGATACCGCTTGTATGTGGAATCTCAAAAAATGGAACAAATGAACCTATTTACAAAAAAGGAATAGCATCACAGATGTAGAAAACAAACTTATGGTTACCAAGGGGGAAAGGGAGGGAGGGATAAATTGGGAGATTGGGACTGACATATACACACTACTACGTATAAAATAGATAACTAATAAGAACCTACTGCATAGCACAGCAAATGCTACTCAATACTCTATAATGACCTATATAGGAAAAGAGTCTATAAAAGAGCGGATATATGTATATGTATAACTGATTCACTCTGTTGTACAGCAGAAACTAACACAATATTGTAAATCAACTATATTCCAATAAAAATTAATTTAAAAAATTAAAAAAATATAACTTCACAAAGTGGTATAACCTTTACCCAGGGATATGGTCTGACTTCTTTGAAGTTCTGCTTTTGTCTATGAAACTTAAAAGGACCTGAGACCCTCTTGCTTAAACTCCCTCAATCTTATACTCTCTCCTTCTTTACTGGATTTAACGTGTTCGTCTCTCTCTCAATACTGATGATCCATAATCATCCACTACACATTTCTGGCTATTTTCCTTGAAATTTCTTCTAATTCTGTATAAGTTTATTGACTCTTACTTCTTCAAATCAGATTCATTTTCAATACATTTAGGGGACTTGATCCCTACCACTCCATCCTAAGATGAAAATGAACCAGTGGTTTGATAAATTCAATTGCCACTTGTTAATTAACACACTAGAACTCTCAACAACATACAATATCACGGTCTCCTCCTCCATTCTTGAAACACACTCCGTTTTTGTCTTCTGTGATGCCGTCTGGTTTTCCTTCTACTCTCTTCTCTCGTTTTCAGTCTTTGGCTGTGGATGTTTTTGTGTGAAATCCTTTCCTTTTCCCTGATTTTTACATGATAAAGTTCCCCAAGAATCAATCCTCAGTGCCATACTCCTTTCATACACTGCTTTCTCTCTCATCCACATCTTTAATTACCACTTACCATCTAAATTCTCATTATTCTCACATAAATACCAACCTCTTCTCTGAGTTCCAGACCTGCCTAACCATGTCTCAAAATCACCTCATATTTAACCTGAGCAAAAAATCAAGTCATGATTATTCCACTCTCCAAATCTGGCAACCATCCCTCTGTCTTCGTGAATGCTACTGCCTGCCGCTGATTTCCAGACCAAACATCCTTGCATCATCCCTGACCTTTCTCCCCTTCATCACCAATATCTATTTCCTTAAGGAGACCTATTGGCTTTGCCACCCAACTAGCTCTCAAATGCTTTTCTCTACTCACACTGCTCTCGTTCTAGTCCCGTGTCTACCATCAGCTTTTACCAGGAAAATATTCTGGTTGTTCTCCCTGCTTTCACTTTTTCACTCCTCCAATCAGAGGAAAGAGTGTTTAATTATAAACCAACTCATCTCATTTGCTAGCTTACAAGCCTGAAGTGCTTTCTTTAAATCCTTAACATCTGATCTCCATCTTGTATATTCTAAGTCCCAGCCATATTGGTACCTTGGTTCCTTGAATATGTAATGTTGTCTCCTATCTTGGGGGCTTTGTACATGTACTTTTGTTTGTCTGTCTAGAATGCTATCTACACTTCCTTACCCAACTAATACCATCTAATTCTTTCCCAGTCAGTTCCAGCTAATTCTTCAAAATTCAGCTCAAATATAGTTAAAATGTTACTTCCTCAGGGAAATCTTCGCAGAATAATTAATGTGTCTCTCTCTCCTCCACTGGACCACAGGTACCATGAAGGCGAGGAGCATATCTGTTTTATTCATTGCTTTATATGTAGCATTTTGTAGGCACACAGAAAATATTTGTTAAATATATGAATGTATATGACAAATTGAATGAACATGAATGATGCTGTTACATCATGGGCTGCCGGATCATTGCAGGAAGTCTTAAATCTATCTATCTATCTATCTATCTATCTATCAACCTACCTACCTACCTACCTACGTATCTACCAAGTAATGTAGATTAAAAAACATGACCACACTCAGAGATTTACAGAGATTTTGCCATAAGAAAGAGCTCCTAATGGAAAACAATATAAGAATCATCAACTTAGATCATAAATAAATGCACTGATGAATCTATATTCATATAGCTGTTAGAGCTTCTCAACTGAAGGGCTTAGATATGAATCCCTTCAGCCTTCAGAGCAGCAGGATAGAATCTAGGGCAGCTGAGCCAATTGGTACCATATTCTATACCCATTTTCTATGAGTGTCATGACATAAAATAATTTGAAAAATGCTGTTAGATGGGAACAATTTAGAGGGTTTTTTTTGTTGTTTGGTGTTTTTTTTTTTTTTTTGAAAAAGTGATCAGGAATTACTTTCAAAGGCACAGTAAATTGAATCAACAAGGGTACAAATTGAATCAGTCTGAAATACTAGGCTCCACTCATTGTGTTATCAGGTCCTCACCAAAATGATGTTTAAGAAGTATACATAATTGTATCATAAGTGTTTATAATATGATGGGTGCTAAACTGAAAAAAGCAGGATATAAAGTTGTAAATGACTATAAGTATAATTTTAAAACACAAAGATAGTTAATAGCAGTTGTACTTGATTTGTTTAGACTGTGATTTTTATTTTTTTAATCTATATCACTGTATTATTTCTATTAAAGTGAAAATAAAACGTTTTAATTAAAAATAAACATCATTATAAATAAAAAACACTGACTTTAATTTGTTGTTTTGTTTTTCCGCTCTATATGACCCTAATCTCGGAATATAGCTGTGGTATATGTAAATCACCTTATTGGAGAGCCACCTTTATATTAAAAATTCCTATGATTATAATAAATATAAATATAGTATATTTCAACTTAACTTGCTAATATATATAGGTTTTTTATTCAGAAAAAGAGATGCTTTGCCTATAACTGCTGAGTACAATATTCAACAATAAGAATGAAATGATACTATAACTTGAAAATATTTCATTTAAGAAGTACTCTGTATTCATATATCAGAAATACTTAGAATGAAATAGAACATCTTCATTTTTCTATTTGATTTTCTGGATGGTTATTTATTTTTTTTACAAGGCAAGGTGTAAATACGGAGATAGGTCTCTCTACCAAAACAGTACTTTATCATACTAAGTATCATAATTTATTCTTAGAAGTAAATATTGAAAATCATCATGGAATTACACATCAGGCTCCCTACTGAACTGCAAGATCCTTACTATTGGAAACTGTGTTTTCTATTTGCTATGCACACTGTAAAATACAACGCCTGACTCATCATGAGTAAATTTCTCAATATTTATTAAATGAATGAATACATAGTCTCTAAGGAAAATAATGTGTACGTTTCATCATATATGCTACTTTCTGCTCTAAATAAGGTTTAATGAGCCTTACCTTCCATCTAAGGTTGTCTCTTCTAATGTCTTTGTGGTTATAACTTCATATTTTAAAAAGAGAAGTCCTTACTGGATAATTAGCAGCAATCAAGAGAAGCTTAAACATGTCATAAAGGTAAAGTTTCTGTCACGAATAGTTTTCTTTGTAGGAACTATATCTCGTGAGACAAGCTAAGGGCACATATCCTGCAGCAGAGCAGTTTTGAGAACCATTTCACTGGGATATTTCTTTCAAGTCAATCTTCTTGGACCAGCCATCCAAACTGAATGCTTGGTATGGTTTCTCTGAAAGGGATGGTCTGTCTTCTGCCATTGAAGCCTGATTGTGCTAATAGCTAATAAGTTTCTTATGATTGAGTTTCTAAGTGTCTCAACTGAATTGATTTTTAAAGTCAGTCCTACTTTTTTCTTTTTACTGCAAATAGGCATAGTCAATGAGGCAATACCAACAATAACTTCACGTGCATAAATAATATGATCATTATAGTTGGGTTTTAAAAAATATTAATCTTATCTTTAGTGGATTTTGCAAAATCAAGGGGGCTTTGAAAAATAAAGCTCACACAATGGAGCCAAATCATGACTTCAATTCTAAATGGTACAGAATTTGCGATCTGTATAGAAATTTAGAGGCATTAACAAAATTACCCAGGGAATTTAGATTAGAGCCCGTTCCTGGATTTCCTGCAATGCTGGCAAAACTTATAAGTTCCTTAAATACAAAGTGAAGGCATAATGTACTTAAGGGGAAGAAATCCAACACAGAGAAAAGAGTGCTAACACAAATAGATGTTTAAATGTTAGTTCAACTAAAAAGTTTTCCCTGGGGAATAGTTTACAGTTTACCTACTCTGGGTGATAGGATACCTAATTAAAAAGATGCTTTCAACTTCAGAAATCTTCAGATGTTAATTATTTATTAGAAAGCTATAAAATGCTAACAGTGTAAAAAGCATCACAACACCTGCTCCAGTATTTACTTATTTATTTAGCTATTTTGAGGAATAAAGTTCACATTATCAATCTCTCTGGAATTTAGATCAATGATCCTAGATTTTTTTTATCAAGTTATTCCCATTTTCTAAATATTAATCAATATTAAGGTATGTGGGTTATGTACTCATTTGGATTTAGTATTAATTGAATAGAAAAATTCAAACTAATTTATCCTAGTTGATTTATGTTCAAGTATAAATATAATGGCTAATTTGTAATCTATTAAATTTAATAGTTCAAATAACAATACTTAGATGTAGGTCATCATTTCATTGCCCGTTTTGTTCTTTAATCGTAATTGAACTTTCTTTTAACTAAATGTTTCTATTTTTATAAAATTGATATTTATGGATATTTTCCAGTCTAGGTTTAATTTTACAACACTCTACTAAATTGAGACTAGTTTGCCTACATAAGATTAAAGACTCCTTACCCAGATAAAATTAGTTTACATAACACATGTGCAATAATTGTGTATAAATCAAACCATCTAGCAAATGCATTAGGGTATATTTCCAATGATTACTTCTACAAACAACACCATCCACTTTTATAGCCCTTTATAATTTACCAAGTATTTTTACATATCACCATTAATTAAATCACAAAAATAATATTTCATAGATAAGATAATGATACTGAGAGACAGCTGTTAAGACATGATCAAAATCACTTGGTTGGAAATGACAGAGCCCGGAACAGAACTCGAGGCTTCTGGTCCTCATTCAGAGTCATGTTTTTCATACTGATGGATTCTCTTCCAATGTGAAGAACTGTTGCCACACCTATCTTCTAAATTGTCTGAATCTGAATTTCAGTGTATTTGTTTTACTTCCTACCTTTAGTTGAAGCATGTGCAAGTGAACCCATAAATGCCCAGAATTCATGAGATACACACACAGTTTAACCTTTGTAAGGCCAACAGTACACTGAGAAGGATATAACTAATTCATAATTGCTTTCCTGCCACTGATCAATTTTAAGCCAGTGACTGGCCTCGACTTTGGGTAGAGTAAATAGGAGTTATACGAAAACTTTCATTAGAGAATCTGTCTAAAGTTTAACAGAGAAACAGAAATAGATCAAAGAATATTTTAGTTTAAAAGACCTTTGACTTTTCCAGTAACTCTACAAATATTTAAATAGTTGCTCAGGTAGATTCTAGACAAATTTTAAAGATTAGCACTAATTGTATACATAAATACACATTTATATAAAGTGGTGTGTGTGTATATGTATATATACAAATATAAATATATATAAAATGACCCATAGTAACCTTAATTGAATATATAAACTCAAGAAAAACTTTGCTGCCATGAATTACAAATATGAGCTTTTATATTGCAAGAAAATGTTCCTCTAGGGATGATGTCCAATAATAAAAAAGTGTTATAACTTTTAAAACTGATAAGGTACCTTAAATGGCCCCCCTCTACCATCTCAGGATGACTAGTGTAACTACCAGAAACTAAAGTCTAAACTTAGCATTGATATGTATTTTAACCTAATGTAGAAAACCAGAAAATTAATACCAATCAGCCACAGTACAGGCAATACTGAGGACTGTGTGGAGTTTGATGTTAAAACTGGCTTTGTGTAATTTCCTCCGCAAATCTTAGCAGAGGCACTGCTGGCATTTGACTACAGGATGTAAGTCTGTGTCCCTCCAAGGAACAGAGGAAGCAAAAGCAAACTATATAGAGAAGAAAATGTGAATATCTTTATACAGCCTTGAAAATAATACAATTTCATCAGTCAAAATGAATAATAGTAATTAGTCAATTAGTTCTAGCCCAAATTTTTAATCTTCATAGGCTCTCAAGGCAAAAGAAATTATTTTATTCCTTTTGTTTTTTAGGTGACTACAAGACCAACCAATCAAATTCTTCCCCTGCACTATCTACTTACTGATATTTGTTGATTTAATCCTTCAGGTATTCTGTATGATATCAAATACTAAATTGGTTTTACTTAAGTTACTTTCTTGGGAGAAAGAGAATTATATAGATTACACTTTTTTAAAAAAGTAACCTAACAATTTTGCAGAAAAAGCCAATCTCAAATTACTTCACATTTTTTGTTTAAAAAAAAGTTAAAGCTTTGTTTTAAAGTAAATTATTCTAGTAGATAAAAATGTACTTTGTTATACAAAAATGACAATTAATGGCATATGTACTATCTCATAATTATGATAACTTAGTGTCATTGAAGTTGTGAACTGAAATTCATTTTATGGCAAGACAAGAAAATTCAAACAAAAATTTTACTCTGCCCTTTGGCCTCCTCTCTCCCCTCACTGTGCCTTGTGTATCTGTATTATGCATCGACCAAACCTTCCCCATAGGCAGAAATATCTGCTGAACCAAAAAGAGCAACATTCTCCTAGCGTCAATAAGACAACTCCTTAATGATAACTTTCCTGCTTGAACTCATAAGGGGTCATATGACACTTAGATCTGGATTATGTCAATAATACATCATTTGATGTACAGCCCTCTGTCTCAAATAACTTGTTTAACTGTGCCTTGACTTCTAATAAGCAGAACAGTTCTCAGAGCTTTCTGAGCTGCTCTTCCCAGGTTATAATCCTCAAATTTGACTTGAATAAAATTTTCCACTTCTTTTTTAGATCCACTGATTAATTTTCATCGACAAAGTTCAATGTAAAGCAACGGTGTATTCACGAGAAAATAGTTCCAGTGTTATTATTTTTCATAATTTCACAAGCAACTGGTGAACACAGCGGCAATTCATTCAGAAAGTGTTTTCAGTGGAAGAAATAATGTGTTAACATTCAATTGTTTTACTGGATTTTAAACTAACCATTTTCCCTTGTCCAGATGATCTTCCTCACAAAATTAAGGTTTCATGTTCAAGGAGAGAGGTACTTACTAAGCAAGTATACTATGTAAAAATTACCTTGAATAGCTTGCTTATTTTTACTCTTAAGCAGCTACTTTCTTCCTGTCAGAGTGTAGAGCTTCAAGTCCAACAAAATATTTGATCTCATTTCTATTCAAAATTGTTTTTTGAACATCAAAATTAAGACCCCCCCCAAATTTCACTTACTTTGCTTTAGCTTCTGCATCTTCATATGCTTTATTAGAAACATCATCCAGTCCTCCAATCAAATGCTTGAAAGAGCTGTCGGAGGAAAAACACAGTGATTAGGATAAATCCTCTGCAAAACTGTAACAATGACAACCTAGTCAATGATATATTGAAACAATCTGAAAGGATCTAAATAAAAATGAATTCAAACATTTAATCTAGGTACATTATTAAGAAACTTATGTGATAATGATATAAACCGAGAGCAGGGACTTCTTTTAAAGTGCTGTGAGATTTTACATTTTAATTTTAAACCTCTATAATGTTAACACGTGCAAATGGCTTTGTGTGTTGTGAGTATTAAAAAACAAAATAGGCATGAAACATATAGCATGTTTGCTGATTTAAATTTAAATGTTGCTTTATCACTTTTACATACACTTTTTAAAAAAACCTATACAGAGGAACTTGACACTCTGCTGGGGGGCCGGGGGGCTGGCTATAAGGGGACTGGAGTAGCTATTATCTCAGGCCCTTGGGTAATGATCTCATCTGAGGGTCAGGGTATCTAGAATGCTGGGCTAAATACACTAAGTATTTCTAATACAAAAAGGGAACATAAGAAAATGACTAGACAGAAAGCCAAGGAATCAAGAATTGTATTCTACAGAGTGTCAAGTTTTCTGTAATGAATTTATTAATGAAGGTCAAATGAATGAATGCAAATGAATGAGCAATAGGCAGCAGTCCTTATAAAATTTTCAAAAATATTATTAATGATAAAATAATGTAAAATAATATAAAAAAATAATGTAAAATAATGTATAAAAAATGTAAAAATAATGTAAAAAAAATGTAAAAATAATGTAAAATAATATAAAAAAATATTAATGATAAAATTGATAAATATAACCCCCATGATTGAGAATAGTTCAAATATGACTTTGGCCATTGTTCTTTATGTGGTAAAATTCCCCATTTCCCCACAGAATATCTTGGTTATTACTTAGAGAAAGTCTGCTTTTACTGAAACTCCTTAAGGCTAGATGAGTTGATATTGTAAAGTAAAATACAATATTTCTTTTATTATGAATAAAATGATAATATCTGGTTGATTTTCTGTTTTCATAAATAACATGAAATTTAAGCACAGAGAGTTTATTTCTCCAAGATGACAGCTATTTAGTAGCATACCAGAATTATAATCCATATTCTCTGATACCCACTCTTGTCCTTTATAATACTTAGATATTTTTAATACAACCAAATCCAAACATTGTGAAAAGGCATTGACAGAGAGGAACCAAAGAGCATTCAGTGGTAAAAACCAAAGAACAACAACCACTAAAACTTAGCGTTTCAAACACACTCAAATATATTAATAGATTGTGCTCTTAGACATTTAAAACACACAGTAATTTTGAGAATTCAAATAGTTAATAAAAATTCCTGTCTTCCTCCTAGTATCTACTTAAGTTAAGCAGATCAGTGTATTATCAAAGAATTAGAAAGCAAACTGATAACAAATTTGATAAAGAAGGAGATTTTTTTACTTAAGAAAATCTGTTCATCCCACTAGGCTCAGTTAAAACCATGCAGATCACTTTTTGAAAGTACAGTTTGAAATTTCTGTTAGTAAAGTATACAAATGGAAGAGCCTACATCTGGCCAATCTGTACAGAGTTTTAAAAGTAGAAACCGTCTAATCACAGCAATAAGTTTAAAATTAAGGTTAGCTTGATTGGGGGGAAAAAACTTTTTAGACCTGGTAATGAGCTGTTTATATTCCTTTTTTGTTAAATCTTAGTCATATCCATGATTTAAAAAGAATGAACAAAAGAAGTATTTGAAGTGAGACTTTTTCATATGTCTTCTTAAATGCCCTTGGTTTAAAATACAAATTTTCGTGGGATAGGGAGGGTGGGAGGAAGGGAGACGCAAGAGGTAAGAGATATGGGAACATATGTATATATATAACTGATTCATTTTGTTGTAAAGCAGAAACTAACACACCATTGTAAAGCAATTATACTCCAATAAAGATGTTAAAAAAAAAAAAAGAAAAGAAAAAGAAAAAAAAATACAAATTTTCTATGGGGTACTAACGATCCAATATTTATGATTTTTTTTTTTTACTACTAGATAAAAAAAAATTAAGGGAAATTATATGTACTTACAAAAGGCCCCTATCTTGATATAAGAGAAAATTATTTTTGAAATAAATTCTAACTGAGGAAAACCCTTTTCATTTAATGTGCAATTGATTTTTTATTATGGAAATATTTTTTAAACTGAGAGAAGAAATTAAAGACTTACTCATAGTCCTCTAACCACAAGTAACTAATAGGAACATCTTTATGTAATTCTTTTTTTTTTCCCGCATAGCTTTATTGCTGTTGTTTATAGAGATGTAATCATAAAGTAGCTATGATTTATTATCTTGATTTTTAACTTACTCTTACATCATAAGTGAATACTTTTATTTTTTAAAACTCCATAAGCAATATTTTCACAGCCAAAGTAATAGGTCCTCACATGTATACACATGACAGAATATCTACTTATCCATCTACACACACACAAACAGACACGAACACACATACACGCTCACATACGCATACAGATGAAGGAGCGGGCATGGCAACTATCTATAAAAACATTTATATCTATACCCTCAATTAGAGATTAAACATATGGAATTTCTTTTTGAAATAAAAACATGCAGAATTATAATCTTGACTTTGGAATTGGAACCATATGTCCTTTATAAATAATCTTTATTTAGAAAGCAATCCTGGCCAAATAATTTTTTGAAACATGAAACAAATGTATCCTGCTAATATTCTGTTTCCTCAAACAATAAGTTAACCAGTATATTTAACTAGCAGTTTAAGAAAATGTAGCATTTTCAAGCAGTATTAATAAGTTCCAAATAACTGTGTCTATGTATCCCTGCACTGATCAGTGAATAATTTAGGACATCTTGATAAACATAATTGATGGCATTTCAGAATTTATCACTCCTGGTGCAAGTATGAACTAATTAGTATCTCATTTCTCCCTGTCACAGACACTCTGTAGGAACACCTGCCATTTGTGTGGACCCACATCAAACAGACTTTTGAGGAAGTATTACTATAGGTATCAGATGCCTTTTAAATATTTACTCAGGTCCTAGGACATTTCTTGACTACTAAAGGAGAAGACTTTGGTGTTTCAATCAGAAGGGGATTATAATAAAAAGTTCTGAAAACATTAACAACTGAATGAGCAGAAACCATACCGTTATTTATCAGTTATAACAAATATAGGAGACTAGAGGAAAATCATTAAATTCCCTTTTTAAACAAACTCACAATTCATGTATGAGTTATATTTTAGCACTGTAAAATAAAATAGCCAACTTCACATATACTCAACATAATTCTGGAATAAATGTAGGGGACATGAATGAGCAAAAGACTTTAATTTAGGGCATTTCAACAGCAAACCTTATTGCAAACACACTAAGCATGAAGCACTCTTCTGCTACTTTTCTTGGGATATAAAATCAAACTTGAACAAGTCTTGACTGAATTTTTTAAGGAGGTGGATAACATGCTATTAGTTGAGTGTATTAAGGTAGAAAGAGAGCAAATGGAAAATCCCTCTTATGCTTAATGCTTATAGTTTAAAAATACTTATAAGGAAGGGGTGGAAAAGGAAGAAGAAAGAAGGAATGACGGAAGGAGAGAAGGATGGATGGAGGAAGGGAGGGCAGAGGAAAGAAGAAAAGAAGGAGGGAGGGAGGGGGGAGAAATGATGACTTTCACATCAAGAATGGCTTTTATAGAAATTTTCCTTAAGTAACATCAGTTAACAGGGCAGCATTTCTCATTCCAGGAAATTAGTCTGTTTTAGAACATTACAGTGATGGTAACTCAGTGGGTAATAATTTCAGTTATTAAGATGTTTTCATTATTAAGCCAAAACATCCTTTTGAAGGGAGCTGATTACTGAGTGGTATGTCTTAAAAGTGTATAATTTTGTTCTTCAGTTGTATTATGATGAGACTTCATCTAGAGAGAAACAGGCTATTATATTATTAGAAAGGCAGTTCAAATATCAGAGATCAGCATTATCATGCTGCTAAAAAACAACAGCTTTTATATTTCACTTTACAGTTTACAAAGCACTTTTTATATTCATAAATCATGAATGCAATAACATAGAGTAGTCAATTTAGTCCTCATGATCTCCTACCCCCTATTAAACTATACTGTTTAGGAATCTTACATAAAAATGTTTAAGATAGAATCTTTTCCAATTCAAAATAGGATGGGAGAAGATCTCAAAACTTATTTAGAACATTTTCTTTATTACATCCTTAAATAAGATGGTAATCTATTCTTAACAGTTAAAGATTATAAGTCAAAATAAGTCAAAAGTAAAATCTTAAATCAGAAAGTATTGTAAATACTTCAATAGTGCTAAGCAAAATATTTGTCAAGCATTATCTGAACTCTTACATAGCTCTTAATTTGACAGTGTATATGATTATAGTCCATTAGACTTTTTTAACATGAATCTTGGATAAATCCTTTAAAATATATTTATTAAAAGAAAATAGAAATTCAGTGTCCAAATTAGTTGGGACAGTTGTTACTTAGCTACGTCCAAGATTTTTGAGGCATCCATCATTATTTTGTTGCTTTTATTGAAAAAAATCTATTAATTCACTTTGTGGCTTCAGGTAAAGGCTCTTGTGTTTGTTACATTATTTTTGTTTGATTGTTTTATTTTTAATTAGCAGTCATAATTATTGTGGTTTATACTATCAAGTGACATATGAATGCATTTCTTTAGAGGGAAAATGAGCGCCAAATACAATAAAACCAACCAACTTCTGTAATTTTTCAATTATCCACCCCTCCATCCATCTGTTCATCCAGACACACATGCATATTTATGCAATGTCTATAATCCATAAAGAATGACTCAAGCTACTGTGGATCATACAAAGAGAATAATATACCCCCTTACGGAATTTACAGCCTTATATTAGAGATGAGAAACAATTATAATACAAGGCAGGAGGTGAAGAATGGTTGAATACTTATCAGAAGGAAGGCTCTAGTATCTATAAAAAGTACGTTATCTACTCAAAATTATATATGATAGTAGTTTCAGAGAAAGCAGTGACAATTTTACGAGCAGTTTTCTTATCAGTATTTTTATTCTGTACATATGTTTATATTTGCAAGCAAAATTACACACATTAGTGTGTAATGTATAATCCAAATTACACATTAATGTGTAACCCAAAACATAATTGATAAAGTGGAAACTTTGGAGAGAAGGGAATAGGCCTTTATCCAGAGAAGGCCTTCCCTGCTCATTTCCCAGGCTTTTTTTCACATTAGCTGGAGTAAACCAGCAGATGCCCAGATTATGTGTTTGTTTTGACCACTCATGCATGGTTGAGTTCTTAGCCAAATATAGGGTGTTGGGTTTGGCATATTCAATAATCTGAAATAAATCCTCTTTTTTTCTATTCCCCTTTGGTCCCAGCCACCTCTCTCTCTTATGAATTATTAAAATTTCTTTTTTTTTTACTGCCACTCTTGTCCTTATACAGTAGGCAGGGTAATCTTTTAAAAAAGTAAATCAGATCATGTCACTCCTCTATGACCTCTCTGACTGATTTCTTTCCTACTATGCGCCCTCTGACTTTATAACTTTTTTTAAATTACTTAATTCATTTATTTATTTATTTTTGGCTGCGTTGGGTCTTTGTTGCTGCACGCAGGCTTCCCTCTAGTTGCAGAGAGCGGGGGCTACTCTTCATTGTGGTACGTGGGCTTCTCATTGCGGTGGCCTCTCGTTGAGGAGCACCGGCTCTAGGCGCACGGGCTTCAGTAGCTGTGGCACGTGGGCTCAGTAGTTGTGGCTCACGGGCTCTAGAGCACAGGTTCAGTAGTTGTGGCGCACGGGTTTAGTTGCTCCGTGGCATGTGGGATCTTCCCAGACCAGGGCCCGAACCCGTGTCCCCTGCATTGGCAGGCGGATTCTTAACCACTGTGCCACCAGGGAAGTCCCTCCCTCTGACTTAAGAATACATCAAGCTTGCATCTGCCTCAGGGTCTTTGACCTCTGCCTCGAATATTCTTTCTCTAGATCTTTGCATGGCTTTTTCTTAAAGCCATTCATGTCTCAGCTTAAGTGTGTCCTCTTCAGACAGGTCTTCCCTGACTAACCATAGCCAAGTAGCCTTTACCTCAAACCCTAACTGCTGTTACTCTCTGTCACTTTAACCCCTTTTATTTTTATATCAGCATTTATCACTTGTTAAAAACTACTTTGTTTAAATATCTATTGTCTTTCCCACACTACAACTAGTTTCATGAGATCAGGGACCTAGTCTATCTTATTTATCAATAACTCTTTAGGAACTAGAATATTGCCTGGTGTATAATAGAAAGTTGAAACGAATTAATGGATAGGTGGGGGGGGCTCATTCATTCATTTATTGTGTGACCAGCAGAAGACAAGAAAACACTTAAGTTGTTTTGAAGCAAAGTTTTATATAAAATTCAAGGTTTACGAGTTGAGAGTGTGTGCCTCTTTGAGCATTTACCTATATGAATGATGAACTTTTAGGACAAAGTTTTAGTTAAAATGAACTCATCATCTAAATTTTGGGTCCTAATGAAAACATACATTGCTATAAATATGGGTTTGAAACACTTAGCGATTTATCATTGAACTATACATGGGACAGTAACTTAGCATAATTATTTTAGCCTATAATGGAATTCATATCCATGAATCCCAGTTGCAATTAAAGTGAAAGCAAGAATTTTAAAATGTAGCACAACTTTCATTTTCAATTAAAAGCAGAAGAGATTAGAATCAAGTCTCATGTGGTAGTTTAGTCTTCTGAGTTATAGAGAAGAATATGCTTTTAAGTATAGACTGCAGTAGCATGCCAAATTCATAAGTTTCATTTCCTCCAGATTTTCCTATTTTCAAAGCAGAATCTATGGCAACAATGGATACTTTGTCTTATTCAATATTTTTTCAAGCATATTTACTTAGAAATAATTTGAAATTTATAAATTTGTATATTTTAATCAAAATTGTCTAAAAATAAGTAGGCCATTTTATTAAAAATAAAAATTCATAGATGATATATTTTAGTTTATGTAGATATATCAGTTATATCAGATATCAGTTAAAACAATCTATATTTTTTGTAACTACTTAAAGACTGCCTCTAGAAAACTTTGGCTAAGAAAAGTGGCATGGGAACATAAAATATTATGAAAGTCACTGATTTTTTTTTAAGTAAATTGAAAATGAAATGCTAGGATGGCACAATAAATCTATCTCAGAATATCTTTTTAGTATACTTATTTATGCCTTGAAACTGAAACAAAGCCAACATTAGTCTCTAGCGTAACATTTTTACAAAAATCAGTCTGTCTGGATTTTTATTTCACATCTATTCTGCTCTTTTTATTTCTTCTAAAAATCATTAGAAGCTAAGAAATAAATATATCCTTTAATGTCACAAATTAGTGATCAGAAAATCTTGTAATAACAAAAATATCAAGCAAGACATGAAAATGTTAACTAGCATGTGTTAGGAATTATACATGCTATTTCATCTGAATTTATCCTGTTTTACAGATAAAGCAACTGAGGTTAAGATAATTAAGTAATTACCCAAGGTTATATGACTAGTAAGTATCAGAATGAAATTTGAATGGAGGCAGACTGACTCTAATACCCATAATACCAACTGTTACATCATTTTTATCTCCCACTATGGAAAGCTGAAGCCAGCTTTTGAAGCCAGCTCTCCTATCCCTTAAAGGCTAGAATTTGATATCAAATATCTGCTTTCTCTCACATCCTCCCTTTGTGGTCAATCCAGTTCTTTAAGACAACTAACTTTTATTTTAACAGATCATCTTATGTCTTCTATTGCATTATATCTATAGAAGTTCCACTTAGGAAACATATTAGTCAGCTAGGGATACCCCAGCAAAATACTACAGACTGTGTAAGCTTAACCACAGAAATCTATTTTCTCACAGTTCTGGAGTCTGTGAGTCTAATATCAAGGTGCCAGCAGGGTGGGTTTCTGGTGGAGTCTTTCTTCCAGACTTACAGCCCCTTCTTACTGTGTCCTCACATGGCCTTTCCTCTGTGTGCACACCCTCTTGATGTGTCTTCCTCTAATTATAAAACACCAGTCCTTTTGGATTAGTCCCCCCGATCCCCCACCCCATGGCCTCATTTAACCTTGTTTACCTTGTAAAGGTCCTCTCTCCAAATACAGTCATACTGGGGGGTTAGGGCTTCAGCATACGGATTTGGGAAATATTCAGTTCATAATAGAAAGTTTCATGAAGAAATCTTAACAGCAATTTAGAAGATGTATCTTCTTGATGCTCATTTAAGAACATTTTTATTTGTAATTTTTGAGAAGTGCATAAAACTTAAATTCTTGGTTTCCATTTCTTACCCTGGACCTAAAGTATACTGACACTATCACTGTATTTCTCTCCCAGGGAAAGCAGCACCCCAACTTCTTTCTAAAGCAAATCCCGTCTTCATCACTCCTGATCACAAACCCTATCATTACTCTCCTCTGGACTCTTGCTCCATCAATTACAATGTTCTTATTGTTCCATTGTCTCCATTTACACTTTTCCATCCTTCCAGTTTAGAATGGTCTCTCCAATCCTAAAACACAAAACTGTCCTTGTGACTCAACAGCCAATTTGAATAAACTTCATTTCCTATCTCTCAACCTCAGTTTTCATTTAATTCTCAACCTACTGCAACCTAGCATTCTGTTCCCATTTTTCTTTCACTCTTATTACAACTTTTCCCTCAAAGTTATCACTTACCTGCTGTTAATCCCAATGGTCCCTTTTCAGCTCCCATCCTCAGTGACCTACCTGAGAGTCATGGCCCTGCTGGCCTTCTCTGGTGGTAGCCATGAAACAGAAACTTGTGCCCATGCACTGAACTACTCTATTCTTTCCCCTGATTCTCCTCCTCTCCCTCTTCTATGCCACTTCTCAGCATGTGTCACACACACGCTTCTTCCTCTCCTATCCCTTAAAGGCAAGCAGTTACCCAAATTATGTCCTTTGCCCTCTTTTTCCACTCAATTGATTGACTTATTTTTCTTAAATATTTATTGTTTATGACATGTTCAGTCTTGTTTTTTACCGCCATCATCTCACTGAAATCTCACAACTCTATGAGGTAAGTACAATTAACCCTACTTTACAGAAGCTTTACAGCAGGTGTTCTCAAACTCAGCACTACTGATATTTTGGGTCAGATAATTCTTTATTGTAGAGCCTTTCCTGTGCATTGTAGAATATTTGGCAGCTTCCCTCACCTTTACCCACTAGATATCCTTAGAAAACCCAATTGTGACAATTAAAAATGTCTCTAGACATTGTCGGTGTCTCCAGGTGGAGAAAAAGAAACAAGAGATGATGAGGCTTAGGGAGATTATGTAACTTGCCTGAGACCACAGAGCTAGAAAAGGGGGTAAATCTGTGATTTGATCCCAGGTAGACTGATCTTTAATACAAGAGACCCTAGTTCTTACATAATACACTAATTACACTTTTCTTTAAGCTCTCTCAGGAAAAAAAAATTATTCTTAAGACTTTAGTTAGGATCCCCAGGTCAAGGAATTTCAAATCTATATCTCTGTCCTTGAACTCTCCAGATCCATAGTGCCATCAGGTCACTCAGTGTCATATGCATATTTCACCAGCAACTCAAACTCAGCGGTATCTGCATTAACTACCTTCCATCAAGACTTGCAGCTAAGTTCCCTGTCTCCCTTAATGGCATTATCATTTAAACAGGGATGCAGGCTAGAAATCTTGGTGTTATGTAATACTCTTCACTTTTACCGAAGTTCATCAGGTCTATCTCTGTAAATCTCTCCTGAACTGGTTCCTCCCTGTCAATGCTACGTCCATTGCCTTATTCAGGCTGTTGACACACTTCCTTACCTCAAAAGCATCATACTTGGTTTCTCTGCCTCCGTCTTTCCCACTCTACTCTTTTAAAAAGATTCTTCCAACAGAATCTAGCTTGCCAGTTAACACTTAATTTGTTGGTATAAAAGCAATTGCTTAAACAGGGTATAAGAGACATCATGGTCTTGGAGTCAGACATTCTTGGATTTCTAATCCCACTATGTGGTTCTGAAAAAGTCATTGAGTCTGTCTGATTCTCCATTTCCTTTTCTGGATTTTTTATGTCATCTTTTCCCACAGGACTATTGTGAGGATTAACTGAGATGAAAGAGTATTAAAACAAAGAGTGGGTGAGGGATAAATTAGGAGTTTGGGATTAACATATATACACTGCTATACATAAAATAGATAACCAACAAGGACCTACTGTATAGCATAGGGAGCTATACTCAATAACCTGTAATAACCTATAAGGGAAAGGATCTGAAAAAGAATATCTATCTATCTATAAATATATATACATATATAACTGAATCACTTTGCTGTATACCTGAAACTAACAGCACTGTAAATCAACTATCCTTCAATTAAAAAAAAGAGTATGTTTATAAATATAGAATTAGAGGGGAAAAGGCAATTAATCTATGCTTTCCATTTTAACAAATGACATAGGCACAAATGATTTTGAATATATGTATTTCTTAAAGTTCTATCAAATTATTTGCTTTATCATTAACATTGTATAGAAAGTATGATAGCTCAGTTGTGTGAGTATTGGTTTCTTCTGTATCAATAGAATAAAACTGTCCTATTGGCAATTACTTTGTGTAAATAAAGGAAATAAAACTCTTGAAAAATTATACAAAACAATAAGTAAATAAAACAAAGGCATCATATTGAGAGAATTCATACATTAACTTCCCTGAATTCTTCCCTTCCTCTCCACCACTGAGCACACTCTGTATAATCTATGAATTGGGACCTTCTCACATCATAACTTGTGGTCCATGTTTTAATTAGTCATGGAGATAATTTCTACTTTTCCCTGTCTATCTGTCCTTTTCAGGTACTTTGTTAGCCTTTAGTATTTACTTCTGACATTTCAGAAAATGGCTATTTGAACTTTTATATACTCTCACAATTTTCTGAAGCCTTGCATTTTAAATGTGTTTATAATGTCCTCCAGCACAAAGAAACAATTGCAAAAGAATGAACTACCTTCTAAGTTTTGTCAGTAACTAAGCTTCATGTATCAATTACAAGAGAAGAATAAATGTTAAACTAACTCTTCAACGATGATGACATATCTCATGCCCTGGGCTGAATTGCCCCATCATGTCTTTTAAGATGATTTCAACCAAAAAAATCAAGCTGGTCAGGTTTCAGTGCAACAGATGTTCTCATACATTGTCACATTATACAGTAAACTGTATAATGGTTCTAGATAACAATGAAAAAATATGTATATTATTTGAAGGCAAAAATATATGATGCAGAAAAGACAGTCTCTTCAATAAGTGGTGCTGGGAAAACTGGTCAGTTACACGTAAAAAGTGAAATTAGAACATTTTCTCACACCATATACAAAAATAAACTCAAATGGATTAAAAAAATCTAAATGTAAGACTGAAAACCGTAAAACTCCTAAAATAAAACATAGGTAGTATACTCTTGATATAAGTCTTAGCAATATTTTTTTGGATCTGTTTACTCAGGCAAGGGAAACAAAAGCAAAATAAACAAGAGGGACCTAATTAAGCTTAAAAGCTTTTTCACATTGAAAAAATTAAAAGACAATGCACTGAATGGGAGATAATATTTGCAAATGATATATCTGATAAGCAATTAATATCCAAAATATATAAAGAGCTTATACGACTCAATATCAAAAAAAAACAACCTAATTAAAAATAGGCAGAAGATCTGAGTAAACATTTTTCCAAAGACATACAGATGGCCATCAGGCACATGAAAAGATGCTCAACATCGCTAATCATCAGGGAAACGCAAATCAAAACCACAATGAGACATCACCTCACACCTGTCAGAATGACTATCATCAAAAAGACAAAAAATAACAGGTGTTGGAGGATGTGGAGAAAAGGGAGCCCTTGTGCACTACTGATGGGATTGTAAACTGGTGTAGCCACTGTGGAAAACAGTATGGCAGTTCCCCACCTGCCCCCCCCCACAAAAAAAAGACAGAACTGCCATATGATCCTATAATTTCACTTTTGGGTATTTACCCAAGTAAAACAAAACCACTAACTGGGAAAGATATATGCACCCAAATGTTCATAGCAGCATTATTTACAATAGCCAAGATGTGGAAGCAGCATAACAGTCCATCAACAGATGAATGGATAAAGATGTAGTATATACACAATAAAATATTACTCAGCCATAAAAAAGAATGAAATTTTGCCATTTGCAACAACATGGGTGGACCTGGAGGGTATTTTTTCCCCTCATACATCATGATTGTCATACATCTCACCTGAACCCCCCTCATATGGATGCATTTAATGTGTTTATATCTTTCTAAACTCTGACACTAAGCACTGAGCTCAGTATTACAAATACAGTCTGGTCAGTATTGACTACAGGAGGATTATAACTACCTATTGTCTCAACACTATATTGTAGCCTAAACTTCAATTTTTTGTAGTTGCAAGCAACTCAGGGCCACTGTACTACCCAACCCGAGGGGATCAAAATATAATCTATAGTTATATAAGCCTCAACTCCAACCTGGCCTCTGGGTCTTGATCAAGAAACATCTCCAAAAAACATGTTTGCTCCTCTCTGAATCAGATGATCAGAGGTATTCTTGAAGACCTGGAGGGCATTATGCTTAGTGAAGTAAGTCAGACAGAGGACAAACACTGTATGATTTCACTTATATGTAGAATCTAAAATATAAAGCAAACAAATTAATATAGCAAAACAGAAACAGACCCACTGATACAGACAACAAACCAGTGGTTAACCAATGGGAAGTGGGGTAGGACGATTAAGGGGAAGAGGATTAAGAGGTATAAACTACTGGCTATAAAATAAGTATGATACAGAGATGTAATGTACTGAAAAGGAAATACAGCCAATATTTAATGATAACTTTAAATGGAGTATAATCTTTAAAATTAATGAATCACTATGTTGTACACCTGGAACTAATATAATATTGTAACTCAACTATACTTCAATAAAACGCTTTAAAATAAATAAATAAAACTTCATATATATTTTGAATCAGTAATTCCATGACTGACTAGCTCCTCAAGGAAATTCTTCTAAACAGGGACAAAGACATATGCAAAGAATTCTTTTTCTTTTTTTGCAAAGAATTCTTTACAAAATCAAAAATTAAAATGAGCTTACATGTCCAAACACTTTTAAGAAACTGAGACAAAGAGACTCAACTTCTGCTCATAAGATATTTTAATTTACATGGTAAATAACTAAAGCAATGTGGTAAGGCAGTGTGATGTAATAGGCCTTGAAAACAGAGAGAATTAGGTTCAAACACTACTTCGCTACTTATAAGCCATATTGTTTTGTGACATGATACATCAGCTCTCTAGAGCCAACTTTACCTTTAAAAGAGGATAAAAATATTCTTTTCATGTTTGTGAGAGTAACTATGTATGTATGTATGTGTATACCTATTATCAGGCTATCTATCTATCTGAACTAGCTTTGTGATTGGCACATGTGTTCAGTAAATGACAGGGCAAATTTATCTCTCTGTATATCTATCTGTCTATACCTATCCATCTGTATGTGTGTATATATGTATTATTTATGCTACCCCTGTATGTGGACAAAGTAGGAAAGAAAATTAGGCAGTGGGATGTCACTATTCAAGGTAATATACTGAAATCTTAACAGTAGTTAACTTTGAGTTTTTTGTTTTTGTTTTTGTTTTTTTGCGGTACGCGGGCCTCTCACTGTTGTGGCCTCTCCCGTTGCGGAACACAGGCTCCGGACGCGCAGGCTCAGAGGCCATGGCTCACGGGCCCAGCTGCTCCGCGGCATGTGGGATCTTCCCGGACCGGGGCACGAACCCGTGTCCCCTGCATCGGCAGGCGGACTCAGAAAACTTTTAAAGAGAATTTCAAATATGAAATTTCAACTATTACCTTTTTAACTGAAAAAATTAAGACTGATTTTTCATTCACACAACTGGCTCATAGTTCCAAAGGCATTGCTGAGTCTCTGAACAACAGTTTTTAAAACATCTGATGGAAAAAAAAAAAGCAAGCCTCGGAAATATAGAAAGGTTTTAAGAATTAACGGGGAAAATGAATTATTTATTCTTGGTGTAAAACAAAACAATCGTAATTAACAAAACCAAAGCTGTGATTGCAATATTTTTAAAGTGCTGAACTGTGAAATCATCATCAATTTCTATTTATCATCTGATTGTCAGGAAAAAATAAAACAACTCATTTCTAACTGTCAGTGGACTTCTCCATCTGAATATCTCAACACCACTTAGACAGTCTGAACTTAACATATCCTTAACTGATCGACCAATTACTTTCACCTCAACCTGCTCTATCTCTCATACTTTTGATCTATTATAGACATCCACCAAATCTCCCAAGACAGAAGCACTTCTTTCTTAACCTCTCACATCTAATTATTCCCCCAAATCTGCTTTGAAGTTTAGACTCTTAAACTCTAGTGACAACGGCTAGGGCTGTCGCTGTAGTCTCCCAGTAGTTTGTTTCCCTGCTTGAGTTCATCCCATTGGAATCGATCTTCCATTCCCTTCCTTCAAGAGCAAATACAAACTGCAGTAGTCACTGTCTTCTGATGGTTCCTAATTGCCCAGAGGATAAAATCATATTCTTTTAGTTTGAGATATTAGGAGATTTCTTTATAATGTGTCCCCATCTCTTCTTTCCAACTGTATCTCCCAGTACACCACCTGTCTAGTTCACTGTCCAGTTCCTTGACCCATAAATCCTCTTTTCTTGCCATATTCCACTTTTTACTGTACAATGACATTTCCAAATTCCTCATCTTAGTGTACGTCCTTTCTTCAGCAGGAGCTGTATTTATCTTCCCTTCTTCACTTGTAAAATTCCTACTCAAACTTAAAGACTTGACTCACATATCACTTTGTCCAGCAAGTCCTCTGGGATGCTACAGGCAAAACACATTTCTCCCTCTTCAGTTCTCCCCAAGTTTACTTTTCACACTGAAATGGCAGTTTCTCATGATTTTTAATGCATCTGTATTGATCAGGAGTTACTCCAAGGCAAGCAAAGACTTTGCTATTTACCTTTATAGCTCTGGACCTTGGAATAGGATTTGGTTTGGAATCTATACTGGTTATTGACTTATTTATTGCTTGTCAGCTCTAAATTCACCCTTTTGACTGCTCTATAAAAATGGATCTGGGCTATTAAATTTCTTTCTTTGCCAACTGGCACTGAAACTTTGCCAGGAGAGGGCACTGGGGAGATATTGCAAGAATAAGGTATTTTGCTTCCTGGCTCCAGTCAGCTTGGTAGGTTCTTGTGGCTTCTCCAGTGTATGGCTACTACAGTACTTGGAGGCCAGCAATACTAAGCAGCCAGCAGCTTTCCCAGCACACTTCCCCTTAGGTGGTTTCCTCGTTATGAACAGCTTTCCCTGGAACCCTTGTGGCACAAGTTCTACTCCCATGGCATCAGAGCACTCTACTGCCATCTGGAAAGCCATGGCTGTGTCCTTCCCAACAAGGGTGATTTTCCCCCAGGGGACACTTGGCAGTATCTGGAGACACTTTTTATTGTCACATTGGGGTTGTCGGGTAGTGCTACTTTTATCTAGTGGGGAGAGGTCAGGATGCTACTAAGCATTCTACAATGCACAGGACAGCCCTCCACAAAAACCAACTAGCTGACCCAAAATGTCAATAATATCCAGTTTCAGAAACCTTTCCCCATAACAAGGTCTAGTTCTTAGTCTCAGCAGGGCAGGGTGGAGGGTGGAGAGAGGGATGGGAGAAGAGGAGTGTTTTCCTTGCGTGCTCTCTTACAGGCCTGGGGTTTGTGACTACCCCTTGTCTCCACAGTACCCTAAGTTTCTGCTGTGACTTTTTGACTAATCTGGTCATCATCTGAAACAAGTTTAACAATTTTTTTTAAACAAAAGAATGTGCTAAATTTGATTAATGCTCTACCAACATATTAATGACATTGGACTTCTTTTAGTTTGAATAGAGTCCAGGTTACCAAAGGATACTGTCAGAACCTCAGTGAGTTTGGGACACAACAAATGAGAGCTGGAAATTATCCATACAACAGAGATAGAAATAGGTAGTGTAATATTTACACATTTGCCTCTAAACTCCCCAAATATTAGATGTCTGAGTGGCTGACATAAGGCCAGTAACCAGTAAGTTTTATTTGGGTAGATGAAGCAAGGGACCAGACCTTCTCAATGAGCTCCCTAGTCAGTAATGCTATATACAATTTCTCTAATGACTTGCAGCAGGAGGAGGGTCTATGATTTTAAAGCATTAGAAAAGGCACACGTGATGAAGTGCAGTCCCATTCATCTCTTTCTATGAGTTTAAACCATGAATACTATCTCTGGATTATAACCCTTTTCCAGTGGCTATGTGCTTATTCTGTAGTTAGATCATGCTTGCTCAGGGCACGCTATAATTCAACTCCCATTATTAAACTGAACCAATATTAACGACTCTCTTTAAACTTCTGTGTTTTATCTCTCTTAATTAGTAAATATTTTTTTGTAAAGCACACCAATCGACAACAGCTCCATAAAAAAGACAAGCCCAAATGATCGCAACTGACACCAGTCACACCTGTTTTCTCATGCTCATCCTGCAAATATCCTCACATCGCCTCAGATTTCTTTCTGGAAAATGAACCAAAATAAAATATACTTAGACCGTGGGAAAGGCTGAGGCTGTGAAATATTTTAAATTTGTCACCCTATCAGTTAAGTAATGTGACTACAGGCAATGTGGCATGTGGAGTCCCTATAGTGCTGTCATGTGGACCCAGAATGGCAGCTATAAAAAGACAAAGACACAGGTGACCTAGGTGGGGCACACACCACTGGGTGCACGGGCCTTCAAGAGACTGACCTGGTTAGAGCTGTGGGGTGAGAACGGTGCTGGAAAGATTCTGCTGTCACCAAATTCTTCCCGTACAGTCCCTCCCCTCTCCTTCCATGACACCTGAAGTTCTAAAATCTTGTGGATTTTCATGATTTTTCAGTGTTCAGGGGTATGTCATCAAAATGCAAATAACTCACAGAGAATCATCTTAATCTCTAATTAGCTACTACCTAAATTAATGAAAAGCCTGAAGCGAAGTCCTTGAGAATGCAGGAGTGCAATTAAGAAGTACAGGGATCAGGGAATTCCCTGGCAGTCAGGGGGCATGGGTTCAATCCCTGACTGGGCAACTTAGATCCTGCATGCCACGGAGCACGGCCAAAAAAAAAAAAAAAAAAAGACAAAGAAGAAAGCGTGTATGTGTGTGTGGGGTGTGTAAAAGAGTAAAGCGAAGAGGATGAGGGAACTGGAGGGGTGAATGGTGTCAGTGAGGGGAAAGCAAGTTGACAGGTGGCATTGGGAGGACCAACACCAGAAGGCATGTCAAACCAGTATTCTTCGTGTATTTGTTATGTTTAAAAGATAGGCTCAGCACAACCTGGAGGAAGATCAGAATAGGACCACTGGGGGCAGCACTCAATTCTTTAATATTGGTTAAGTCAGGGGTCAGAAAGCTATGGCTCACAGGCCAAATTCAGCCTGCTGACTGTTTCTTGTATGGCCATTAGCTGAGAATAATTTGTACATTAAAAAAAAATATTTATTTATTTTTATTTATTTATTTTTGCGGTACGCGGGCCTCTCACTGTTCTGGCCTCCCCTGTTGTGGAGCACAGGCTCCGGACGCGCAGGCTCAGCGGCCATGGCTCACGGGCCCAGCCGCTCCGTGGCACGTGGGATCTTCCCGGACCGGGGCACAAACCCGTGTCCCCTGCATCGGCAGGCGGACTCTCAACCACTGCGTCACCAGGGAAGCCCAGAATAATTTGTACATTTTTAAGTGGCAGGAACAAAAAAGTTTCAAAAGAAGAATAATACTTCTTGACCTCTAAAAATAATATGAAATTCAAATATCATTGTCTATAAACAGATTTATTGGAACAAAGACATTTCATTTATTTACTATTGTCTTCGGTTGCTTTTGCATTACAACGGTTGAATTGTGTAGGTGCAACAAGATCATTTGGCCCACAAAGCATACAATATTGATTTTCTGTCCTTTTACAGAAAAAGTTTTCCTATCCCTGGTTTACGTCATGCAGCTATGGCTTCATACTTACATACCTCACTCAGAAAATAAACCTCCTGCACTTAATACAACCCACCATTTTTGTGGGGAAGTTTAGTGATCATCTGTTCCTTCTTGAGCAGAAGCCTTAGCCAGGAAACATCTATAGCACCCTCCCTGAGAGAGGTTGGATAAATACTATTTTTCCATATGTTTCCATCTCCTCTGACATCCTAAGTCCTGATATAGATGACTTCCCTGGCTCCTGCCTGGCTGGTCTGTTGCTTGTTCTACGGAGCCCAGAGCATGGCTTCAGTATTTTTGTTTATTTTACTTTCAACTTGGAGTTGAACACCTAAATAAGCCAAAGCAAAGGGGAATGGAGGAAGGCACCAACCTACCATAAGCAAGAAGGCGGGGAGGAGATCTGGGTAGAGGCCAGGATCAGAAGCACTATCCTTGGAGACTGATGGCAGATGTGGCTAAAGAACCGGAAACTAGTACTAGAAACAGGCTACATGTGGAGGATAGGGTGAATAGACAGACGGAGGGTTTGCTACCATTACTGGTAAAGAAACAACAACAGCAACATAAATGTAATATAATTGAGCTGGTCCTATACACTCAGTTTTCAAACCTGTATTGAATTCGTGTCTTGTTCATCTCAGTAGCCCAAGTAACTGACACAGGAAGCAGGCATTCATTTTTTATTCTGAATAAGTGTTAAAATTTCCTAGTCTGGCTCTAGGCTCCAGTTTGGGTGTTGAGAAGTAGTCTTCAGTTTACCAATTCCAGTGATTTTTTTCTCTATGTCCAATCTTTCTTGGTAACCTATTTGCTACTCTATTTTGTACAGGTTTTGGGACCAGCCTTAGACCTATGAGTTGCTTCCTAATCATTAGCCTAGTGGCTATGCTACAGTCTTGCTACTCTTTTAAATAGATGGTATGAATATGTCTTTTACACACAAGTCAACTTAGCTCTAGGAGGTAAAAACTTGACCCAGAGTCACCTAGGCTTTTCTGATCTACAGAGATACCTTAATTTCTAAGACTGCCATTTCCAATGCCCAATAATCTGGTATTTGACACTCCCTCCTAATCTCATTATTTTTATGCCCCAGTACACTGCACTTCCTCTAGGCTAGTTCTTGGTTTCTATCCCCCAGACTTTGTCTCAATAACATAACTGGCTCCAAAGTATGATTAAATATCACAGAGTGTCACAAAAAGGTAAGGGTTAGTCATACATGGTTTGTAAATCATTTTAATGACTCATGGGGTCTCATGAAGGGCCTTAAGAATCATGTGGAGTGAGTGATTTGGAGGGAGAGAGGGAAGACTCCTGGGTAGACTAAGAGGTCTTACTCTCTTGACAGCCAAAAAAGGTTCCTGTTTTCTTTCTAATTTATTTTATTTAAACAATGGGTTTAGTAAAACAAAAGCTTGAAAACTCCTGGTGATAAACTGTCATTTTAGCTTGACATTACTAGTCAAAATTATTAGTTGCCAGTATGACACAGGAATTGACCAATCAGAATGGACACTGGTCCTGATGTATGCCAGACGCTCCTTTCTAGTTGCTGGATCAAGGAGAGATCTGGAGATTCCTGGCCACAGGAATCAGATCACCAGGCAGCAGAGGGGTGGGAAAAACACACAGGGAGCTCAGACTACTGCTATTTACCAACCAGTATGAAAGTGTTTCAATTTTTATAACCCATATGGCTACATCTTGGAGGTTACACAATAAATCAGGGATAGAGTTGAGACTCTAACTTAGATCTTAATTTCCTGGGGAAAATATGTAACTCTTTGAATATTTACTAGTAGTTATATTACTGTCTTTAAAAAGGTTCTCAACATGTCAACAAATAAGTTATCCTACGTGAACTCCTAGCTTCCTTAACAACTTACCATGCCAATGAAGAAGTAAACATTGCATAACTGATGAAGGAACACAATGATATAGTTACTTTTATATTTATTTCTTTTCATGGATTCCAAAACAAGAGATGCTAAATATTCTTAGTTGTGTTTTATATATTCAAGAACTTTATTAATGGAAATAGCTTGTTCTGTTAGATTAATATTCTTTTATGTCAATTTTCATGAGCTTTAGAAAGACTGCAGATAGACTGGGTAATTATTAAAATAATGACTATGCTGCAAGAAACCCATCCTCAGAGAATGCTTCCTGAGAAAACCATGTATCTGTTTATCATTTTCTAGTTTGTCAATGAGCAATTTTTAAAAAAATTCTGACATGCATGATTAGTTACAATAATGTTCTTTTGCTGTCCCTCTGGAATGATAAAGCATAATCACTGGCTTCTGTAACATGGTACCTCAGTTGTAAATTTTTGAAAGAAGCTCCTTTTGTTGACAGTTCTAACATCTGCCATCTGTTTGCATGGGATGAAGCCCTGGTGCTCCCCTAATTGGCCATAAATTTGGTACCAGCAGCAGGCTTACGAGAAGATCCTTCAGTTACAGTTTGATTTTTTAAGCTGTGAATTCATCATTTGGTGAGAAGCCCAACTCCTCTCGTGAGCACAGAAATGCACCTCTTGAGCCCTAGACTCAAGCTGTCTTCTCTATATTTATGTGGGTTTTTTTTTACATCTTTATTGGGGTATAATTGCTTTACAATGGTGTGTTAGTTTCTGCTTTATAACAAAGTGAATCAGTTATACATATACATATGTTCCCATATCTCTTCCCTCTTGCGTCTCCCTCCCTCCCACCCTCCCTATCCCACCCCTCCAGGCGGTCACAAAGCACCAAGCCAATATCCCTGGGCCATGCGGCTGCTTCCCACTAGCTATCTACCTTACGTTTGGTAGTGTATATATGTCCATGCCTCTCTCGCCCTGTCACAGCTCACCCTTCCCCCTCCCCATATCCTCAAGTCTATATTTATGTTTAAAGCCAGACCTCCCTCAAGGTATCCTTTCTGTGTATACCCCTGAAGATAAACTTATGCTGATTAGAGAGAAAAACTGCTACATCCAAGGGATTCCAATACTTTCTCTAAGAAAAGGAAGGGCACATTTATTGAGTGCTTATTACACATCTTGTGCTGTGCATGGACCTTGATATGAATTAAATTGTTTGATCTTCAAACCAATTTTATAATTTAGGTGACAATATCCCATTTTGTAGATAGGGAAACTGAGACTTAGAATTTAAATAACTTGCCCATATTCTCATAACATGGTGCAGTAAATATTCAGTACTGAGCTTTATTTGACAGAGTCCATACACTCCCCACAGCACACTATATATGACTAGGTTTGAGAAAAGAGAATGGATGAGATCAAATGTATGTATGTGATGTTACTTGATGCTCCTTCATCTCTTGGGATCTCAGTTAACCAAAGTGAAGAACCTGCACTAGATGACTCACAATGTCCCATCAGTTTGTTCCTCTGACTTGATTAATCTGGGCCTTGCTATTTACCACGAAACCTTATCACGTTATTAAACTTTTATGGGTTTCAGTTTCTTTTTTTGTTAAACATCCTATCTTTTTTCCAGGTGGGATCTCATACGTGTGGAAATTCATAAATTACAAAGGACTGTAGAGATATAAACTGATACGGTTACCCATCCATCCCCAATCAGCTGGCAAACCCTCAGCCCCAGTGTCACTTCTTCCCTCACCAGATTCCCCTGCTTTATGCTATAGAGGCAAGATTAAGGCCATCCAAGTTCCCATAACTTTCCTTATTTACACCTCTACAAATTTTCTTTCTTTCCTCTTTTTCACTATTTCCAGAAATTTTCGGGCCTCTGACTGTTATGGCCTCTCCCGCTGCGGAGCACAGGCTCCGGACGCACAGGCTCAGCGGCCATGGCTCACGGGCCCAGCCGCTCCGTGGCACGTGGGATCTTCCGGGACCGGGGCATGAACCCGTGTCCCCTGCATCGGCATGCGGACTCTCAACCACTGCGCCACCAGGGAAGCCCGATGTCAGCAATTTTTAAGTTAATTTTAAGTTAACTCTAATGAGTTATTGTCGCATATTCTCTACCTCCTGCAGGGCATCCGTTCCTGAGTGTCCAACTTGTATGTCAAATTCATTATATTTTTAGTGAAAAATCATTATGCCTCCCAAACTAATTTTTTTTTCAACATTCCTTCTAGATCTTCTTAATCCTGACTACACCCCTAATTTCTCCCTTAGCCTTCACATTCAGTCAAGTGTTAAGCCCTCTGGGTTTACCTCTTCATTCTAATGTACTTCTCCCATTAATGTTCTCATGATCACCACTTGGATTTACAGACTGCCAATCAGATATTCTGTCTCTACCCTCTCCCTCTAATTCATCTTACACAGCCTTCTCAGTGTTCTAGTGACACTATCTGGCTGCAGAGAACTGTCAAAGTCACCCTTCTCCCACCACTTGGTAATCTTGGTGAACCAGCCCCTACATGTTTGTGAACGTTTCTGTCACAGCTCCTCCAACTACCTTTACACAGCCTCCCTGGAGCCAGTAGAAATGGCTCATAGTCCTATTCTGAGTACTGCTTATGCTATTCACTCTATTTATCTTGCTTCTCCTATACTTACAGATTTATCTAATAAAACCATTTATTCCATGAAGACTTCCCTGATTCTCCCCAGAAGCAGTCAATTCCCTTCTCTGGACTCCCACAGTACACTGTGGACCATTCTTGCCTTCTGCTTTGCATGACGGTTATTTGTATAAATGCCACAATTCCTCCATTAGAAGCTAACCCCCCAAACCAGGATCTGTGCTGCTCCTTTGATTCTTCTCACAGCCCTTAACAATGCCTCGTATGTGCTACAGCCTCAGAAAAACGTTAGTCAAATGAAAAAAAGACTGAACAGGTAATTGTTGTTTCTGGGAACCAGATGAAGAATATCTGTTTCAGAAATATTCATGGATATAGCTATCATTCTGCAATGATGCCACTGCTCTGGTCCTAGAGATCCAGCACAGAGGGGCATGCAAACGTGAGATCTGTGAATCAAGTGGGATTCCTCTACGTCCAGAGGCCCCTGAGCTCAACATTCAACTCCTTCATTCTGAACTGATCATATCTGCCCCTCAGTTTCATTCCACACTGACATTCACAGCCTATTCTAGCTCTAATGGCTCCACTAAAATGGATGCTTTATGGTTCTTCTCCTGGGTCAGGCACTTGGCTTTTGTGATAAATGTATCCACATACACAGCAAAGAGAAAACATCTGGAGGACTGCTTCCAGACAGTAGACATGCATTTTACTCAGGCTATTGGAGAGTCAATAATCTGATATTTGTAAGTTTAACCTGTAAAGCATTCAGGTAATGGGGCTAGCAAGGCAGAATAAACAAAAGGAACAGGCAACAGCATCACTGAACAAACTTTTAATGGCCCTAAATATGCCTATGTGTAGAACTGATGCTTTCTCCAAAAGTGTCTTCCTAAATGCTTCTATTCTAGAAATTTGGGGATGGAAGAATAGAGGAGAAAACTAAAACATGCTCAAGGAATAGTCCATTTCCTAGTAACAATAATAAATTTATATTATATAAACATAAAATAATTTATAATTATTATAAAATATACTATAAATATTTTATAAATTATAAAATATAATTGAAAAATACTACTAATTATTATTTTTAAAAATTTACACAAATAGCATTGGTCAAGTGTCTCCTGGGTAAAGACCACTTGGACACATGCTTTTCTTTTTTTTTTTTAACATCTTTATTGGAGTGTAATTGTTTTACAATGGCGTGTTAGTTCCTGCTTTATAACAAAGTGAATCAGCTATACATATACATATATCCCCATATCTCCTCCCTCTGTGTCTCCGTCCCACCCTCCCTATCCCACCCCTGTAGGTGGTCACAAAGCACCGAGCTGATCTCCCTGTGCTATGAGGCTGCTTCCCACTAGCTATCTATTTTACGTTTTACATTTGGTAGTGTATATATGTCCATGCCACTCTCTCGCTTTGTCCCAGCTTAACCTTTCCCCGTGTCCTCAAGTCCATTCTCTACATCTGCATATTTATTCCTGTCCTGCCCCTAGGTCCTTCATAACCATTTTTTTTTTAGATTCCATATATATGTGTTAGCATATGGTATTTGTTTTTCTCTTTCTGACTTACTTCACTCTGTATGACAGACTCTAGGTCCATCCACCTCACTACAAATAACTCAACTGCATTTCTTTTCGTGGCCGAGTAATATTCCATTGTATATATGTGCCACATCTTCTTTATCCATTCATCTGTCAATGGACACTTAGGTTGCTTCCATGTCCTGGTTATTGTAAATAGAGCTGCAATGAACACGCTTTTCTCATGTGTTCTCATCAATCCTCATGATATCTCTATGATGTTGCATTATCCCCAGTTCCCAAATGAGCTGAGGTGAAGTTCACAGTGGTTACATACCTTATTAAAGATCACAAAGTTGGAATGGCAGAGTGAGCCACTTCCAAGAATAACAGGGAATACGAATCAAATATAGAACTCATTTTAAATAAAAAGATATAAAACAGGTATTAATAGCTCCATGAAGCGATGTCTAATTCCAGGAACTCATGTGTGTCACTGATATGAGTGTGCAATATGCATAAGAAAGCAAGGCACTTACTCTCTGTCGATCACAAGGCAGGTTACAGCTTCTGCAGCAATTACGTTTGCTGTTCTGACATCTTCCCTATACAAAAAATAGAGAGAGATTGAAGTAAAACACCCTTTAATATCAAAGAAAAGTGTTCATTATGATTAATTCAAGACACATATTAAATTATGTATACTCTTCTGAGTTTTGCACTTCCAGGTTTAAGCTTTGTTCATGTTTCAAATTTCTTTGTCCTGAGGAACCATATTACTCTTGTCATTTATCACACAAATCTTACAATTATAATCTAGTAGTTATAATTTTCAAACTTAATTTTCACTTACACAAATGAAAAAAAATTTTGTATCACCATTCCCTATGCTAGTTGGGGAATTAATGAATTAATTGGATGATGATAAAGACAGTAATGAACATGAATAGGTAAACTTTTTAAAAGACCTGAAGATATAATTCTGGAAACTTGAGTATCTAATCCATTTGTGTATGAATTTATCATTATTACCCTGAGAATAATGGACCTGTTTTAATCACTTCTTACTTTGGAGACCCTGTACTTATGTGACCAATCTTTTGGCAACTTATAATAAACAGTTATTCACCTATACCAGAGCTTATGCCTGTTCAAGAACATTCAACAAATCTTAATCACTCTGATTGAAATATGTATATACTGTTCCTTTATAAGCATCTAAATGGTCACTGCAGGAATATCTATCAACCTCTTAAACCTTTATAAATCTGCCATGGTATCTCATCTTATCCAGCAGTCAAAGGTGGATTTGGTAAATTAACATTCACATTTCATTTTGAGCTACTAAAAATTTAAAAGTACCACTGTCATGGAAACATTAAGTTATACTTGAAACACTGTTTCCTAGTAAGGTAAAATTTCTCATATAATTAACGATAAATATAAGTTTGAAATACATTACAGAGATATGTACATAGGAAATAATATGGTGTTAATAACCATCTAAAAATCATAATTGAAACATCATATGTCTCTAATATCGGGTTTTAACGTCTTGAAAATAGAGACTTTCCCAGTGGATTTTTATTTTTTCAAAATACACTAAGTTCTCACAGATACTTCTGAACTATATTTTTCCATTCATCCTTTTGTCTTTCACTGTTGCTACATGCTGCTGCTACCACTACAGTTGCTTTATAGTAACTATTAGTATTTAGTATTTGGAAAAGCAGTTTCCCCTACCAAAATTCTTTTTCAGAAATATCTTGATGATATTCTTAAGCACTCATATTTCATAAAGATTTTAAAATCATTTTTCCACATCTAAAGAAACCCACAATGGGATTCTAGTAGAGTTGTATTACATTTTTACATTGATTTCAGAAGAAGAACTTTCTGATTATATTAATTTTCCTTGCAAGAGCACAGCATGACTCTCCTGTTTTCAGATCGAGTTTTATGTCTTAATCTTTCTTAATCTTTTTCACTTAATCTTTTTCCTAGCATTTTTTTAAAAAGTATTCTTAGGTGTTTTATATTATCAGTTTCTCTTATGGCATTCCTTTTCCATTTCTGTTTCTCATTGGTTATTGCTATTAAAGAAAAAAACCTATTGATTATTGTATATTTTTAATCTACCTACCATACAAAGTTCACTTCTGATCCTAAAATTTCTATTTCAGTCTCTTCAATTTCCAGTATGATCCTCCCAATGCCCCCCGTACATCCTCCACCTTCCAGCCAAACTGGCTCCTCTAAACGACTGAACACAAGATCTCCTTCCTGTCATGAGTTCTTCTTACCAAGCCTTCCCTAAGCCTGGGAACTTCCTCTCCAACTCCTTGACCAGTTCACACCTGCTTACCCTTTAGATCTCGGCTTAGGTGCCCCTTTCCTCAGGGATGCCATGCTGAATTAACTAGGTTGGGTTCCCTATTTATCTGTTCTCATGGCCTTATGTACCTCTCCATCCAAGTACCTATCACGGTTTACAATCTATGCATTTATTTGTTGGTTAATGGCTCTATCCTCCTTCCACTAAACGTTTTGAAGGCAGGGTCCATGGCTAGTTTTGCTCCCCATTTTATACTGAATGGCTGGAACAGATGAGTTGCTTAGTAAGTGTGTGAATAGGAATCTTGAAACCTTGGGAAGAATAGAGTTCAGGCGTTGGAGTCACACTCTCTTCAGTTTTACAAAACAAGGTATACACACTTTATGAAAGCCTCAATTTCCTCATCTATAAAAATGGGAACGATAACGGTGCCCATTTAATGGTCTTAAGTGCAATAATGATGTTTTTCACAATGCCTAGCACAGAGAGAGCAGCGGGTCCTGCCGTTCATTACTTCTAATTTTTCTCATCACCAATACTGTCTTTGTGGAGGCGCTGTCTGGTATTTTATGAAATGCTACTACCCAAGAACAAAGTGAGGATTTTCTTTCTGTTCCATAGAAATAGATAATATATTTTCAAGTCCATTATTATTTCTATGCAGTAATTTTTGGTGAAGTGGACACAACAGACAGAAGTCATCAGTAATGCCCGTCAGGTGCCTTATAAATTGTATGAATGACTTATTTCTTAGGAGACTGCTCACGTCAGCATATGTTACTACAAGTTGCTGCCAGTGTATTTTTTAAAAATCTATCACAGCTTTATAGAAAACAAACTTTCCCTAAAAATATTTCTACCTTGACAACTTAAAATTGCCCACAGTCTTTAAAAATATAACATATGAAAAATAATGCTTCATTTTCAACATATTTTCCATGCATATGAATTTAAAAAATGCTTTCATCACAAATGTCCAACATTTTAAAACTGTATCATATGTCTGGTCTAAATTGCATATACTTTCAAAATAAATGCAATTTCCTTGCAAAAAGAAAATACATAGATATTTTAAAATGTAGATGGTGAAAAATCAAAGATCAGAAAAGTGACATAGTCAATAGAAATTGAGAATATTTTATTCTAAAAAAGGAAACTTTGTAAGTTATGGCCTACAATCAGGCTCAGTACCTAGTAATGTGACATGTATCAAAACAAAAAGATGCATAACATGGAGAAAAAACAGCATATTAAACAGTGGATTATAATATTTGCCCTCTACTGAGCATCTAGTATATATCAGGAACTATATTAAACAATCTGCACAAATCTCAGTTAATGCATATAACAGAGGGTGGGTATTTTATCTGAAATTTACACTTGGGGATAAATGTTATGTAATACACCAAAAGACACACACAGCTAATGAGTCGCAGTCTTGGTATTTGAACAAAGAGCTGTCTGGCTCCAAAGCCCATGTTCTTTTCTCAACAGTTCACTGCCTATACCCTCTGCTATAAGATTTTAAATTGACAACTATTCTAAATTCATTCTACTGCAGGATGACATCTGACCAGTAAGCACTCATAATGTCTCCCTGCCCATCAGTATAAAAATTATATTTAATATTTAACTCTTTTAAAAAGCAGCATTAATATGTTTATGGGTGCCCAACTGCAAAGCTAAATCAATAAACCATTTCGATTCTCCAATTATTAGAGTTCCTATCCATAGTATGTCATAGCCCTGCTATGTTGCTTTATAACAATGTTATATAACAATAGAAAATCATTCAATGCCAAGTTCATTCAATGCCAAACTCATGCTGCCATTACAATGTTATTGCATTTCTACTTAAGATGTTTAATGCCACTATGCCTGCCTATGCAGGTGTCTGGAAATGCCGTCCCTGCGTACCCAGAGAGCTTGCTCCTGGAAAAATGCTACCTGACCTAGTATTGACATATATTAATCCCTTATTTTAGGAGAGACTGTAGAAACTTCTGATGAGAGAATATATTTATGTAAGCTGACAATACTGTGACTTACTGTGTGTGCTTATTTCCTTTATAGGACCAAGGACCATGGTAAAAGCAAATATCACTTGGACTGAGATATGAAATATTAAATACTCATAAAACAGGGATGTCCCAATAGCTCCACAGCTATGTAACATATCTACATAGCTGTTATGATACTGGTTTCACACAGAACATGTGCCAAGGTAGCAGGGGCTTCATGTAATACTAGTTTAGACATGGGGAAAAGAAGAGGGAGATAATGTTCCTTTTAAAAAACTGAGCTTTCTTTTAGTTTTACTTTTTGGCATATCAGGGTGTTTGAGCATTTCTAATAGAATAATATATGAGACTTTGAAAAAACAACGGCAAGAGAATTTTATAAATAGAATTTTAAGATAATGTCTAATATACTTAAACCTTTCACCAAACACATATTGCCTCTGAGCACAGCACACTTCTTTATAGGAGGTAAAGCTCCATGTATCTACATAACAGTCCAGGTCTAACATGCACATTGTCTTTAAAAATAGAAATCTCATATTCATTTATTTCTGTACCTGTATATTAGTTTATTTCAGCATGACAATTAATAAACATGTACTACTGCAGAAATAGCTACTGTTTGGCAAATTAACAGATATTTCACAAACTTGCCATTAATTAATGAACAAAAGCTATGCAGTTTAGTAGTGTTCTTTTTTTAAGCATTTTTGGAGGAGTTAGAAGTTCCTTTCAATGAAATCACAGAGCATGAAAAAATATCCAAAAATATTTGCAAATACAGTTTTCTGTGCACTGACTCTGATATTCTCTGAACTTCATCACTGGAATCTTCATCATCACTGCACCCCAAAGTAGAGTCGCTGTCAGTATCTGAATAATCCATAGCAAGGGTTTACATTGACTCTTCTCTTTCTGAAGCAATTCTCTCATGTCTCATGGCTGCTAGGGAACTCTATAGTACATTGACATCTCTCCGGGAACACAGAGTGTACGAGGCCAAAGCAGAAAAGTTTACGCAAAGTAACTGTTCCAGGAGAGGCTCTCCCTTTTCGGCTCTAGAGCAATGTGACTGCTGTCATCAGAGTCCTAGCATTCCCTCGGTGTCAGCCTTGATGGAAAGTGACACTACTCCAATGGCTTGACAGCTTACAGCAACCGTGGGTCAGAGCCCTTCATTCTCATTCAAGTGCAACAGGCAAGGTCCACAGTTAAATTTAGGACAAAATAAATCCTTTACATCTCAAACTCAAAGGCAATCATACCACCACACACAGCATGTTCAAAACTGATAGGCTACGACAAGCATCCAAGAGCCACTTGAAATTAGACTTTGAATTAATTATGAACTAGAATTGCAGAGTTTGTGGCAAATTCAACTGTGCTATTTGAAAGTTTGGTCCCAGAGGAGGTAAGTGTCGTGAAAAAAAAGTTGTATCAGGCCATTCACCAACTCTACTTCCTATTTAGTCATGAAGTGATTCTAACATGATTTATAACTCCCACACTCCAATAGAACACATACGCTAAGTGTAAAATGAATTAATGCAAATAAACACTTGTCTTCTAACCAAGCTTGGCATAGAGTAAGCAACCAATAAATGTTAACTGTCACCATCATCATCATCACTGCTGTCACTTTAGGATCCTCTGACGTCTAGAAAGCATGTTACCCTTCTGGACAGAGTTCCTCTCAGGAAACCTCCTTTCCTAAAATTCTATTCTAAATCAGTCTCCCAATTGTTTTCTGACGCTACCTTCTCAGTTTGTTTTCCTGAATCCTCTTCCTTGGTTCACTAGAAAATAGGTGTTTCTCCAAAATTCTTTTTTTGGCCTTCTTTTTGATTGCTCCACTCTTCTTACTGGGGAAATCTCACATAATCCTATGGCATCAGCTCTTAGTTTTATATTAATGACTTTTAAGTCTTCATTTCTAACTTTACCTTTCTCCTACTGGACACCCTTGTCTGAAAGTTCCATTGCAACCTCTAATTAAAACCTAACTCATTTTCTTTTAACCTCAAAACCACTGTTTTCCTTGGGTTCCCTATCTGGGTAAATGACATCACCATTCTTGCATTTGCCTAGGCTCAAAAGATTGGATTCATTTTTATTACTCTCCTTTCTCCATCACTGCCTATGATTGATTATACTAGTTCTATCTTTGCCTTATCTCTTATATCCATCCGTGCTTTGCATTCTCATAGCCACTGCTTTACTTTGGGCCTTCACCATCTCTACCCCGGAACGCTGATCAGGCCTCATAACTGACCTCCTTGCCACCACTCTCTCCCTCCTCTACGTCATATCTCACTTTGCCGCACATTTTCAAATGTAAATCCAGTCATGTCAGTTCTTTGCATGAGAACTTGCAAAAGAAAAAAGAAAAGTTTCTATACTGTCATTTAGAGTTTGAGGTCCTCCACTAACTGACCTCTCACCTTTCCAGGCACTATACGGACGATCCTCTGCTGCACCTGCAACAAATAACTGTTTCCTTAAAATACGCCAGCTATCATCTCCATGCCTGCGCACGTGCAGGTAGCTCCTCCAAGAGCCGTTTATTCCAGTTCAAACTTTCATCCATGCAAACTTCCATGATTTTCCAGTAGCATTTTAAAGGGAAAAAAAATCCCGTAAGAAATATGTCTACGTACTAATCACGGAAAAAAAATATGTAGTTAAACAAACAAAAAAGAGAGAAAATAGAAAAATACTATAATACCATCTGCCAGGTGCCAGGAGATAACTAAGGTTAACACCTTGGTGAATATCTTTCAAACACTTTATTATTCTTAAGTATTCACATGTTTCATGAAGATAATGTCAATGTTTATTTTAACAAATATTTACTGAGGGCGATTATATTCTGAATGTCTGAACCTTATGGTCTAGTTGGGACAGAAGTTAAATTAGTATGCAAAAAAATGCTGATCAAATGGCATGCAAACAGAGATCTAATAGAGAGGATGTCATTTTGAAATTCAGAGGACAGACAGCCTTTTTGAGGACATTAAAAATTAAGACACCCCCCCCCCCCAAATGAGTTGAATTAGCAAGATGAGTCAGGGAAAGAAAAACATGCAGTAACCCCGAGGTAGGAAATAACTTATTATAAAAAAAGAAGGTTGAAATTCAGGGATAGAGTAAAAGAAGGCAGGGGCCAGGAGAAACCAGAAAGGAAGGCACGGTCCCATCATTCAGATCCTGTAGACTAGTCCAAGGATCTACTTTTCAAAAGAGATTGACTAAGGGAAACTTTTTTCCTTTACCATATTAATAAAATCTTAAAAATTAGGTGGAAAGCACAAACAGAGGAAACAATTTGTATGAAATAAAGTATTGAGGAAATAATTTTAGGTGAGTCAGTTTAATTTTTTTTTTTTGCGGTATGCGGGCCTCTCACTGTTGTGGCCTCTCCCATTGCGGAGCACAGGCTCCGGACGCGCAGGCTCAGAGGTCATGGCTCACAGGCCCAGCTGCCCTGCGGCACGTGGGATCCTCCCCAACCAGGGTACGAACCCACGTCCCCTGCATCGGCAGGCAGACTCTCAACCACTGCGCCACCAGGGAAGCCCTAGATGAGTCATTTTAAAACACTGATGTCCTTTTCACTTATTAAAGTAAATGTTACTGTATGGAAATCCATATATTAAAGAATATATCTAAACAGAAAATATGATCTCTGCCCTTTAGAACCTTCCAATGTAGAATATAGGAGTAATGAAAAAACAAATGCATAAAAATCAATGTATTATCAGGAATATTTGTCAACTCATGACGAACAAAGACTTGAGTTTGAACTAGATACATTTTCCAGAGTCTACCCAAGGCAGTCTCTGCTTTTTCATTAATAACAGGGACTCATGACATGACCTCAAAGAGGATGTTTCGCTAGGCAGAGCAATGATAAGTGTTACCAATAAAGTAACTCCAAAGTTTATCCTTTCCGGTAACATAGGTGTATATTTCCATTCACTGCATTAATTCACTTTCTGAGAGAATGAAAATCCTTTTGGATCTACACCCATGCAAGGTCACAATAAACAGAGTGATGAATTTGGAAGAACTCAATTTTCACATTCCTTTTTCATATTACTTCTGCTGGGTCGATGGCACAGTGCTTTTTTTTTCTTTTTTTTTTTTTTGATGTACGCGGGCCTCTCACTGTTGTGGCCTCTCCCGTTGGGGAGCACAGGCTCCGGATGCGCAGGCTCAGAGGCCATGGCTCACGGGCCCAGCCGCTCCGCGGCATGTGGGATCTTCCCGGACCAGGGCATGAACCCGTGTCCCCTGAATCGGCAGGTGGACTCTAAACCACTGCGCCACCAGGGAAGCCCCGGCACAGTGAATTTTTGATGTGACTTATGAACTCTGCATTCTATGGCATGCTTCAATAACAATGAACATAGACTTTTATTAGATTGAACCAAAGAGATTGCTGTTTTTGCAGGTTAAAATGTCCAATTATTGGCAATTTCATGTTTCAACCTAATACATGGAATTAGTGTAAGTGAAAGGGGATGGAAAAGCAATGGCAGAGGGACACATATTGCTATTTCTTTTCTGTTGTGCTCCCTTTGTGCCATAAACCGAACTGACTTCAGCATAATCCATATTGCTTCCATATTCCATATGTGATTCCTCTGAATGTTGACAGATGGATGGCATTTGCTCTTCTATCTAGTCATTAAAGATAATTCTCTGTCCATTCTATTGTAACTACGATAAGAACTACAGAAGAAATTCTGAGTCCCAGTGTTTTGCTGTTGTTATTGTTGCTAGAGTACAAATGGTATTTACTTTGTGTTCTGGCTTCAAATATTAAACTCTTTGGTAGAGTCTTACAAATTTAAAGAATGTCTCCCTAGAGTGTATTTTATGGAGAGAAAGAAGAGTGTGTTGTTCTCATTTATTCCTTATTATTATTTTATTAGTTGTTCAGAAGTACAGATTTAGATATTACATTGCCATTGTTTCCTTAGGGGCCTATTTGGTTTATTTCTGAACGATTTACAGGTATTTTCATTGAAGAAGAAAAAAGAAGAAAGAATTTTACTCTAATTAAAATTTTAAAAAAAGTCAAACCTGGAGTACATTATAATAGATGTTCTATTCATTTACTCAAGTCAAACACTCACTGTCTTCTTAACACTATGCTTCCTCTTCTTTGAACCATACTTCGTAATATAATATGAAGAGATCAATAAATCTAATAGCTGTTTTTTCTTTTCAGATAATGATGCATGTAATTTTGTAATGTAGTTGGCCAAATAAAGTTGGAATTTCAGGAGAAGACATTAATAGACAAATTATTGCATGGGTGTTTCATGGGTCATGAGTACTTTCAAGAATAAAACAATGCGTGGTATTTTCCTTTTTCTTTGTTTCATCTGTATTCCACAGAGCTGAAAACTGATTCTTCAATTGTTTTCCTATTTTTAAAATAGAGGAAAAAACATATCCAAATGATGACTGGTAAAAACGTACTAAAACTTCAACTGATGCATGTTTGAAATGAATGTTAATTTCCTTGGTCACATATTTCAAAGGATTATTGCCTTTATAAAGTGCCTTCAAGCCAGGAGGATGTCCTTTCCTATAAAGAATTCTAGACAACATGCCAGAAGAGTGTCTCCTATTTTTTGTTCTATTGCCAACTTAGTGGGTGACCTTGAGAAAATGTCCCATTCTCTGTTTCATTTTTCAGATGTGAAATGGTGATTGAAATCACTGCTCTGTTCTCCTCTGTAATTAGTTTTACCAACATGGAACACTTTTTAAAAGTTCTAATAATTATTATGGTTTTCAATGCTCCTGAAACAATTCATCCCAAATCAAAGGATATTTCTTTAGATAAAAAAAGGTATCATAATCTTGTAATTGTGATCTACCATCTGAATATGTAAGCGGAATATTAAGGCATAGATTTTCACAGTAACATTTTTTTATCTGTGACTAAAAATGTATTTTCACACAGAAATCAGACATGTTCATTTGAAACAATAGAGTCTCATGATCAGAAGTCAAGAACTATGTAATAAATGTTTATAAAATCATTATTTTGACTGGTAAAAATTATATTGAGATTTTAATTGGGCTCTTTAGGGAAAAGAAATATCTAGAATTTTAAAATAAACTGTAAAAGGTCGCTTTCTTTTGGTACTTGCTCATCAAATATTTCATATTTTGTATTATTTGAATAAAGAGCTAGCTCTCTAAACAAAATTCTTCAATTAACCTAATATGCTATAATTTTATCCAAATCAAAGATTAACTTTGAATCAAAAATAAACAGAAGAAACTTTGAATCAAAAATAAACGAAGAAACAACTTAACGGATAAAGAAAGGAAAGTCATGGCTATGTGTATAATAAGGCCAATTTGAATAAAAAGTGCTAAAGTCAAACCACTGCCTAAAATTTAAACTCCTCAGTTGGCGTTGGTTAGAAAAAACAAACAGGGTATTGAATTTATTACAGTGAGAGAAATGCAAATGCATGTGAATACACTACTGGTAGGAAAACAATCTAGTATAACCTTTGCAGACAATTCAGCTTTGTATAACAATTTAGCACTATTTTAAAATATTTTTCTTGCAATTATTTATCTCACATACATATTCATGGTTTGGGGAAATAATGACATTAACAGGATGTTACAAGAGCATTGTGTATAATAATGTTGGAAATAACCTAAATATCTACCAATGTAGAATTGACTAAATAAAATTTTCTACAGTAAGACAAGGGAATATTAATAAAATTAAAAGAACTGAAGAGAACCTATATGAATATGATCTCCAGGATATCTTGAGTGAAAAGACCATAGTGCAGAACCATGTATAATATGCTTTCATTTATATAAATTACACACACACACACTCACACAAATAAGCATACATTAAAATGCAGGAATTATTTTAGGATGCATTAGAAAAAGTAATTATACCCAGGAAGAGAATGTATGATTAAAGGGTAGAGGAAAGAGGGAGATTACTTCTGTAGCTTTTGAATTTTATACTATGTACCTGAATTACCCATCATAAAATAAATATTTTTAAAAGTAAATATATGAAATAATGGAAATTAACTCTTACAAGCAATTTTTGGGTAGAGAGGCTGATGAGGTCTTTCACTCTCTTGGAAGGCCTAGTCTGTACTGAGTGCATAGGTAGCTATTGTCCATCCCTGGGCCACCCCTCAAGCCTCATCCCATAGCCATCCCCAACTAGCAGAGCTAGAGCTAACTCATGCTGGCCCAGTCTGATCACACTGAAGAGATACCAGCTTTGTAGATGGGGCAAGTAAAAATACTTGACACGGTATCTTCCCAGCGTCACTTACAACACTGCCTTTTGCCCCGTTTTCATTGGCAGCAATTATAGGGACTAGATGACAAACCAAGGAAGGTATTTTTTGAGCAGGGACATCGGCTTCTTAACACCCTTAACCACAGTTAGGTTGACACTTTGGAGCTCTTAAAAGGTTAAGTTACCAATTCTATTTGTATACAGAAAACATTTCATATAGATATACATGTATGTATATAATAATATATATTTAATATTGCTTTGAGATTGTATTTTTAATATATCCACTAGAAATTGGGAAACAAATTTTTTCTCTATAATATTTTTCATAATTTATTATTGTCATTATGGTTATTATTATTATAGCATACCTAAACTCAATAGATTTTATTCATTCTTGTTTACCTACTGGTAAACCATCATAACTGCCATGCTTCTTCTATTAATCTGGAAAGTTCCCCAAGGATTAACAGTTATCTCTTAATAGTGATTAAGTCCCTCTGTTGTTAATATAAAAACATGCTTTCAAAGTGTAATCAAGGATTTAATGACACATTGATGAAATTTTCTAATATGGCTTACTAATCTGAAAACTGCATAAATAAAAATGATTTATTGCTTAATACAGAAAAGAATGGCACTCATTCATTCATTTATTCATTCACAAACTAGGGTTTCCAGATTTAGCAGATAAAAACACACAGCATCCAATTTAATTTGAATTTCAGATAAACAATGATTTTTTTTAGTATGAGTGTCCTATGTAATAATATAATTGTAGTAAAAAAAAATTCATAGTTTATCTGAAATTCAAATTTAACTGGTATCTTGTATTTTATCTGGCAACCCTAAATAAGTTTCTGAATATCAACTCTGAGCCAGGTGCTGTCCTAGGTGCTGGGTATACAGAGGGGTAAAGAACAAAATCCTTGGCTTCCAAGACTTTTCAGCCTAGTAGGTAAGACAGACTATTGGCAGTTATAATGCAGTGTGATCAGAGTATCAGAGGTGTGAACAGAGTGAGACAGAATCACATGGAAATGTCCCAACCCTGACTGAGAGATGGATTTGGGGAGGAACATGGATTGATGGTGGATAGGATCACGGGAAGCTACTTTGAAGAGGTGATGTCGCAGATAAGAACTGATGTGCATGTAGAAACTTCTCAACAGAGAAACTTCTCAACAGGTCCTATCACAAGGAACAGCTTGTGAAAAAGCATAAGAAAATCTTGTATATAGGGAATAGCAAGTAATTCATAATGGTTGAAACCCTGGAAGCAAAAAGTAGAGAGAGAAATAAGGCTAGCAGGGTTGGGACAGGAGAAACTATAAATGGCTGTATATTGACTATATAGGTCTGTGTTAAAAGACTAGGGAGGCAGGTAGCAAGAGCCATAAACTGTGTACAGCTGAGAATCCTGAGGCACAAATGGGAACAGAGCCGGGTCACCTTTATAATAATAGCTATGGCACAATTCAAGCTGACCAAAAGATTTAGCTTCATTGATACTTGAGAGAACCAATAATTACTGAGCACTTCTCTGAGCCTGGTATTTGCTGCTTAAAAGTGAAATCTCAATAATACAATCATACGGGGTCAGAAAACTGCCCCTGGGCCCAAACCAGCCAGCAGCCTATTTTTGTGCAGTTCTCAAGGTGTGAATGGTTTTAACATTGTTAAAGGGTTGTTTAAAAAAAAAAAAAGCAAAAACAAACAAAGAATACGTGAGAGAGACCATATGCGATATGCAAAGCCTAGAATATTTGCTATCTGGCTCTTTATAGAAAAAGTTTGCCTACTCCTGAATAAATGAAGGAACTGAAGCATAGGAGAGAGATTCAAGGACCTGCCTGGAGTCATACAGTTAAAAAGCAACAGATCTGGATCTTAAATCAGATTTATCTGTTCTCAGTGTACGTGTCCCTTCCACTAATCATGTCATCTTCCTGACCTTGGAAATATCTATCCTTGCCAATTCTGAGCTATGGTCAATGGGTGTTATTCTGCAGGCTGTGTTTGCCTTGACCATCCTAGTGAGGTAACAGCATAGGCATGAACTCACTTTCGCCGAATCCCAAGTCCACTGCTGTATAAAAAACTGCCCTGCCACTCCCTTCCATTCTGGTGATTTTAGGCATCTACATCCCGAGGGCAGACAATCTAATCAGGCCCAAGTATTTAATTAATGTTTTCTGGGCAGCAAAAAAAATGAAATCTACACTGCAACTAATTACTTAGCAAGTCAACAATAACTTTTGCAGACTACATCTGAAATGGCTTAAAAGAAAATGCTCAACAAATAGAATCTGTAGTTTAATAAAACATACCATTTGATAGATTTTTAAAGATCATACAGCAAATAACCTGTTAATTAAGTAACGTCTTAATGAAACTTTCAGTAATGTTACTTATGGTATCTAGTGGTTTTAATTAGGTGCAGCTACAACACAAGGCTGTGTTGTAACAACCATCTGAATATAGCAACCATCAGTTGCTATATTCAGTCAATCACAAAACTGAGAAATCGATCTTATCTCACTACCAGACAATCATAGCTAGTATTTTGATCTGTAGAGCAGAGCACAGTCAGTTATCAGTATGTCAGATATATGTTGTATTACTTTATCTATTCTGCCCCCAAGTTTGTGGGTTGGTATCCTTTATGAACAAAGCAGCCAAATCTGCTTTTCTAATTCGAAGTGCATTTAACGGTTAGTTTTATTCTTTCCTCCTTCTGTCCCTCTTTCTCTCCCCACTTCTTTTCTTCTTTCCATCCATCTATTGATCTATCCATCCATCCATGCAATTACTGTGTCTAAAATGTGTAAGAAACCACGTTATATGCTATGACGGATACAGCAGTGTACAATGTAGAGTCCTTACTCTCAAGAAATTATAGTTTAATAAAGGCAAGTATAAGAGGTTGGAAACAAACCTTTATTTCATGCAAATGATAGATTAGCAACTACGCAAGTAATTTTTAACAATAAGTAGTATTTATTGAGTGATCATCATATGCCAATTTCTGTGATAGGGATTTACACTTCAGAACTTCATGTTCACAATGTTATAATTAGTTACTATTATACTTTTCCAGTTTGACAAATGAAGAAGCTACGGTAAACAGAGATTAAGCTGATGAATGGCATCAGGGCATCCCAAGGCCATAAAGCTGATGAACGGCAGGGCAGGGATTCAAATCCAGATAGTCTGACCATAGGTACCACATGCTATACTTCTTCTACCACAAATTATCATATTTGATCCTCACAACAATCCTATAATAGATACATTTTTTGTGTCTTCTCAGAGCACCATCAACACAATTCTCTAGTTATGTCCTTTACTCTAAGCCCACCCAGGTGAACGTTTGATAACCCTTTCCTTTGCCTCTAGGCTCTTACACTCATAGCTGCTTGGAAATAAGTGGCCGGGGCCAGTAGGCTATGTTTGATCCTGACCAAAATGACCAATCAGATTCTGTTTAGGGGGAACTGAAAATCAAGGACACTTGTAAGTGAGAACAAGTGGGAGATCCAGTTAAGTAATCTCTACTGTATGGATAGAAAAGGCAGAGAAAACAGGTCTGCAACAAGAAAGATTGAGAGATGTGCACAGAACAGCTGAGACCAGAGAGAGAAGCCTATTTGTTTTATTTATTTATTTAGTTAGTTAGTTGCGGTACGTGGGCCTCTCACTGTTGTGGCCTCTCCCGTTGCGGGGCACAGGCTCCGGATGCACAGGCTCAGCGGCCATGGCTCACGGGCCCAGCCGCTCCGCGGCATGTGGGATCCTCCCGGACCGGGGCACGAACCCATGTCCCCTGCATCGGCAGGTGGACTCTCAACCACTACGCCACCAGGGAAGCCCGCCTATTTGCTTTAAATGGACTTCTTGGCTGCTCATTATAGTTTGGGGAAGGTCCAAGTTGGGTCCATAAAATAGCTCATCATCCCTCCAATATGGTCCCTTTTTGAGTCATACTTGTTACTTAAAATTAAAAGAACTACTATTACACATATGATCATCTCCATGTATCAGTTGGGGAAAACAAGTTCTAGGAGTTTATGTGAGAAGCACAAACATAATTATAATACAAGGGAGGGGGGAGTAAAATCCCACAAGCTAAGTATATATGAAGCAGTCTGGACGGAAAAGAAAGAAACTGCATGTAGGTAGAAACCTCAGTAATGGCTATATAAAAGAGAAGACATTAACCAGGCCTTAAAATATTGACAGAAGTTGGTTTTGTAATAAGAGAAGAAAGAGTGTCCTAAATTGAGGGGACAGCATGAATGATGGAGTGTGTTGAAAAGTTCAACTTCACTGGAACCAAATTGGATTGAGGGCATTTGGAAAAGTCGGCCAGAATGGTAGGCTGGGGCCAGATTGTAATAGGCAGAGAATACTAAGCTGTGACACGCCTACATTTTAATTATTTATTTAAGGGCATGTAGGTGACATGATCATAAGCCTTAAGAAAATCCTTCTAGCAATGTAAAGTAGCACGTAAGAAACAAAATAGGGAAAGAGCACTTAGGAGTATAATGAGAAGACAAAAAGGACTTGAGGAAGTAACTTCTTAAGATTCATGATGTCTTCATTAAGCAGGTGAATGGTCTGCCTTAACAGAGCTCACCATCAACAACCACCCCAAAAAGCCAAAAAGAACTCCCCACCACACACACAAAGCTTAAAAGAATGTGAATAATTATATAAATATATGGACCACCAACACCAAATATGTTGAAATTACACACACTCCACTGTGTCATAGATCATTCTTTTTCCTGGAAGGGTTAGAGTTAGGGTTGGGGTTAGTTTTCTCATCCACAAAATGTGTATCTAGGCAGAAGGCAGGGGAAAAGGCAAAGGCAGAGAAGCCAGATAATTATAATAAAATGTAAATATAACTAAAATTAAAAATGGTATGGCCAGACACAGAGGAGAGCAGTTGATGTCTTCTAGTTGGGAACATTTTAGCACAGCCTTCCTGGGGAATTTATGGCTGAATTGAGTCTTGGATCAGAGGTGGAGGTTAGTGTGGACAGGCATTTTAGGCAGAGACGATCCTGTGAGCAAAAGCAGACAGTTGAAAACAGTAGAGAAACTACAAACACTTCTGTGTTTTGGGAGCACTAACGTAAGAGCTGGGGAGTAATAAGATATCAGGCTGGAGGGGAAGGCAGAAGCCAGATCACAGAAGCACCTAGAGAGAGGTCCAAACTATTTAACACGAGATATAAGCAATGGACTCTCAAATAACACTGCACAAGTGTCTCCAGGAAACTTCTTAGCACAGAGGCATTTCACCTTGATCCTCAAGAACAAACTATTTATAACTAGAGAAAGCCTAAAATTAGATAGGATTAAAACATTCCCACTGACATACATAAAGGAGATCATCTGTCAGCAACCAACTTCCTGAATTACATTTAAAACATCTCTTAGCGTCAAAGCAGTAGGATGGTTAAGACACGAATAACTACCATCTTTCCTAAGAGATTTTAGTAAAAACCGAAAAACATGACTACACACACACACACACACACACACACACACACACACACACCCCATCTTTTGTTATCTACAAATCTTATAATCCTGGGTAAGGGTGTCAACAAAGGCTGTCATTACACTGCTAAGGAAGCAAAATTGTTAAAACAAAGTGTTATTATAATAGCTGACATTTTTGTGCATGTTCTAGGCACTGTGCCATGTGCTCTAAATAAACTGTCTCAAGAAGATGTATCTGAAATTACTTCCCACAAATATTTTTCCTACCACTTTTCTAATATTGTATGATACCTGCAATTTCTGATATCGCATGATATCAGAAAATAAAATTGAAAACTAAGCTGGTTGTATCGCTATCTGGTTTGACAGAAACATTTTTATAAGTTACAGCTGCCCTATTAGGAAAATAGGGGAGTGGGAGGACAAAGGAGTATACAAATTTTGTGTTCAGGAAAATAATGTGTTTTCTAGAATTTGCCTACTACAGCTCTGAAGTTCTTGGTTCTGTTCCTAGTCACTCTCCTTCTGGGATCTGTGACGACTTTCTGATTCACTAAAATTATCCTTCTTCCTCAAAAGTAATATAAAATTTCACTTTAGACACCTTTAGTATCATTATAATAGTTATCTAACTGAGAAGAAAGTTATATTAATGGATTATGTACATTTAAGGCAGCTTTTCATAATAATAAACTCTAAGAATGGGCCAGTGCCAGACTTTAAATTTAGAACAGTATAGTGAACACAACCAGAAGAAAAACAGACCAGCTGTCCCTTTGCCCTGCTTATTTATAGTACACTGAACAAGAAATGATTGGCCACATTATACATGACAAAGCAAAATGTGATCCACTAGGGCAGGGATATTTGGACCAACTCCTAAGCAAACCACATCTTTGTTTGGCATCTTTGCCAGGTCATTGTTTGAAGATGGAACAAAGACAAGGGTGCTTCTTTGTCATCATGGTGGACATTGCAGGGGTCAGACAGATCTCTGAAGACACATGTACACGCTCAAAATCTTACAAGATTATTTTACCAGCTTCCATAGGGATTAAAAGTGGTCACCACTTGCACATCTATGGCTTCTTTGGTATAATTTCATTTTGATAATGGATACTTTAACATCTAAATTCTCTTCAAGAGTTCAAAAAGAAAGATGGCATGTAAGAAAGAATATACATGAAACCAGAAAGACTGAACTCAATATTTTATTACTCCCCATACAAGTTCTGGGCTATCAGGCTGGCGTTCAACCTCTCTGAACCTTCACACCCCTTTGTAAAATGAGGATAGTACATACAAATATTTAGTTGGTGTGTATGCATGCACGTGCCTCTGTGTGTGTGTGTATGTGTGTGTGTGTAATTTAAAAAAAACAGAAACGTTCTAAAACAACCACTGGAACCCAGACACGTGCAACAACTAGATAGATCCATGCTATGTTGTGGAAATTTATTATTTTTCGTGATACATTTTTTCTATTTTGATGTAGTCTAGGTGATTTTGCCAGCCATGTTCTATTTCACATGGCAAATCATATTTCCTATCTTATTTATGGTTTCCAAGTGGGATTAAGCAATAAGCAGCAGAATTTTTGAACTGACAAATAATACCCAAAGGCAACATTGGAAAGCTACACACTGATGATGAAAATCTATGGCCCACAGACTCACAGGGCCTGAGCTTCATTACTTTACATAGTAAGAATGTACCAAAACATTGCCATCTTATTAAACAATTGCTACTTTTAATATCTTTTCAATATTTTCCAGATAATCTATTTAGAACATTGAGATACGAGATAAAGCGCAACATTTTAAAAGTTCAACTGATTATTTACAGGGATTATTTTGAAAAATAATAATCTTGTTCATGATACTGTAAATATTTTGAGACACTCTGGAGGTTAGAGAAAGTTTCCCAAATAACTCTCACTGCTCTGAAGGCTTTACATAAAAATGTCATTTCTCAAACTCTCAAACTCATTTGAGAATTTAAAATATTAACAGTTTAATTTCATTATAAATCTAATTTCTTAAACGCTGTTTAGCAATTAAAATACAACAGAATAGACAGAGAAGCTGTGAACAGATAGGAAGACACAGCTGTGTTTTTCCCAACGGTTTAGGTCTTTGTCTCAAATGCACTGCTTTGTCAAAAGAGGATTTTTGAGGTAACCCCTCCATTGATTTTCAATGACTTGAGGAAGCTGAGAGGGTATTTCTGTTTTGAGGTAACCTCTTGTTCTGGTCATTCTATTGGCTGAGAATTGGCTACCCTTCTGGGTCTACTGCAAACTTTTCACACTCTGCCACTTATAGCATTCTGTCTATGCTTTCGAGACCTCATTCAAATCCATTCTTTCTGATGATACTGTTTCTAACTCCTCTGATTCACACTGGTCTTGGGGGGAATCAGGACATTCTATGACATCTAAAGGTAACGTAACGGGACTTTCCTGGCCATCCAGTGGTTAAGACTCTGCACTTCCACTGCAGGGGCACGGGTTCGATCCCCGCTCGGGGAACTAAGATCCCGTATGCTGCACAGCGTGGCCAAAAATAAATATAAATAAGATGTGAGACTTCTTAACAACACACATGTTAATGTGACAAAATCGGGTATGCAAGTAATTTGTTACTAATAATAGCTGAAAGGTACTTTTGAAAAATTTATTTAAAAATTTATTTAAAATTTATTTCAAAAATTTATTTAAAGACTAGGGTAGCTTCAGGATTATCTCTATAATAAAGACACTCTCGTTAAGTGCTTTTACATTTGCTTTTTTTTTTTTTTTTTTTGCTGTACGCGGGCCTCTCACTGCCGTGGCTTCTCCCGTTGCGGAGCACAGGCTCCGGACGCGCAGGTCCAGCGGCCATGGCTCACGAGCCCAGCCGCTCCGCGGCATGTGGGATCCTCCCGGACCGGGGCACGAACCCATGTCCCCCTCATCGGCAGGCGGACTCCCAACCACTGCGCCACCAGGGAAGCCCACATTTGCTTTCTTGAATTGAAAGAAATGGAAGAAAATAACCAGGATCTACCATAACTCAAAATTTATGCTATAGGCCTTAATGCTTCTCACTAGGGCCATCTATGATTTATGCCACAGGAGGAAAAACAAAACAAAACAAAAACTATGAAGTTCTGACCTAAACTACACAATGTAGAACTTCCTTACATGCTGTTTTATGTTACTCCCTAAGGATTTAATATATGTAAGTTACTTCTCTCACTACCCTGTGAGTTTCTGGAGGAAGAGGGTTTCAAATGTAGCAAGTAAAAATAGATTTAGCAGATATTACATGGGACATATTTATACTAAAAGAAAAATCATTGTTTATCTGATATTCAGATGTAACTGGGTGTCCTGTGTTTTATCTGGCAACCCTAGTCAAGAAACAAGTCATGCTGATTAGTTCTTTCTATCTCTAACATGCCTGCTTCAGTGCTGGACACCTGGAGGGACTTCATTAAATACTTATGAATTGACAGTTTAGAGGCTCTATTATTTCACTGCTATTTTAAAAATAAGCATTGAAGAAAAAAACAAAAACAAATAAAAGTGAATGTTCACCTCTCTGGATGATTTCAAAGAGGAACTAAGAGAAGAGCCCAGGGCTCCATTCTATCCTCTGTTGCAATCCTGCATGGTACTCTGCTGCATGCTACAAAGCCAAGGATAACTTAATGACATGATGCCTTAATTCCACATGGCACTTCAGGGTTATTACCTCATTCTTACCACAATTAAGTTTCAAAACAAATCAAGTCTACTTCTCACCAACTTCTTGAATATGTATTCAAGTATAACCAACTGTAAAACACAAGTGATCCAGCAGCCTAAAACCTAATATGGAGTGTCTTTGTATGCATTGTAATTTCTTCTTCCTTCTGGAATTGGAGACAGTTTAGACTCAGATGTGGGTTTCTTCTAGTTGGTAATAAAGTAAAGCTGTTGTCTCTTAATTTCACTAAACAATAAAGCAAAATAGCAACATTCTACTTTGCATATAAATTTGATGAGTTCCTCCTTATAAGATTTTAAGAAAATATGAATGAGAAGAGACTTTTTACTGGTTAAAAAATAGCATCTGTGCGACCTCCATTTAGTTTCCATGGTGTTTACTGTTAAACATTTTTAGAAATACCGTCAATACAGATCAAGTGAAAGTAGATACGACCTCTAGTCAAATGAAATTAAAACTATATTTAGATTTCCATATTCTTCCAGAAAAGTGAAGAAGAATATTACACACTTGTGGCTGGATTCTGAAATTCAAGAGCTCACAAAATGGGTATATAGAAGAGCTAAATTCCAAAAAGGTTGATTAACTTTTGTTTCATCAGATTTGGTGCCAACAGAGTGGTATAAATTAAGCAAATAATGAATATGACAACCTATCTTAGCTTAAAAAGAAATAAGATATTTTCAATTCTCAAATTATGTCTTACAGGAAGAAACTCTTTTAGGATTTTAGAGAAAGAACCCCCAGATATTATTTACTCCATCTTTTTATACTATATATATATATATATACACATACATACATACATACACCAATATCTATATATTCCCTCTTTCAAGGTATTTTTCCATGTCATAATAGAAACTTATTTAAAAAATGTCAAATAATCAAAAGGCTCAGCAGAGGTGGTCTCATTACTAACTTCCTTTTTCTACCTTCCAGGGTGATAAAAATATATATTTTGCTCATAAACAACTACAAGACCGCAGCAAATGGTAAGTCATTTCACCAGGTAAAGGACAAAGTAATGTTGAAAGGTATTGGATGTGTACTGCACTGGATGCTGTACTTTGATGCTTATTATAAAAATAAGACGACATCAATTTTTAACCATCCCAAATGTTTTCCTTTACAACTCACTCTACAGTTTGGTCTTTAACAATCAAAATATCATCATTAAATCATTCCTTCAGAGAATTGCGTTTTATCTATTACTTCATTGTCCATTTGACAGCTAACGTGACATTTAGCGATAAATCAGTGTGTTCAAATGTAGATAGATATACGTGTACACTAAAAATAAGTATGAAGGGGTTTCCCTGGTGGCACAGTGGTTGAGAGTCCGCCTGACGATGCAGGGGACGCGGGTTCGTGCCCTGGTCCGGGGGGATCCCTCATGCCATGGAGCGGCTGGGCCCGTGAGCCATGGCCGCTGAGCCTGCGCGTCCGGAACCTGTGCTCCGCAATGGGAGAGGCCACATTGGTGAGAGGCCCACATACCGGAAAAAATAAATAAATAAATAAATAAAAATAAGTCTGAAAACACAGTCATTATTTAATCATTTGTGCAGAGTAGGACAGCTAAAAATTCAGGATTTATGTTTAATTTTAAATTTGAGTTAGAAGGTTAATTAATTCCAAGTTAAAATAATAATTTATGGGCTATACATATATTTTTAAAGTTATGATAGAAGATAGCTCATTTAGTCACAGAACTAAAGGCTGATTTTAATTTATTTTTTTCTAAGACTTATTTTTCCTGACCCTGAGAAGTACCTAGTAAGACATATAAATCCTAAAATGTGCATTTTATTGACTCAACTGGTAGCTTAAAACTAACAACCACCCAGATGCTATTTTGTATAAAGAAAAAATGAGACTTTTGAACTCATTTAATTTTCTTTAATTAACATTACTATAAAAGAATGAAATTAGAACATTTCCTAACACCATACACAAAAATAAACTTAAAAATGGATTAAAGACCTAAATGCAAGGCCAGACACTATAAAACTCTTAGAGGAAAACATAGGCAGAACACTCTATGGCATAAATCACAGCAAGATCCTTTTTGACCCACCTCCTAGAGAAATGGAAATAATAACAAAGATAAACAAATGGAACCTAATGAAACTTCAAAGCTTTTGCACAGCAAAGGAAACCATAAACAAGATGAAAAGACAATCCTCAGAATGGGAGAAAATATTTGTAAACGAAGCAACTGACAAAGGATTAATCTCCAAAATATACAAGCAGCTCATGCAGCTAAATATCAAAAAAAACAAACAACTCAATCCAAAAATGGGCAGAAGACCTAAATAGACATTTCTCCAAAGAAGATATACAGATTGCCAACAAACACATGAAAAGATGCTCAACATCACTAATCATTGCAGAAATGCAAATCAAAACCACAATGAGGTATCACCTCACACCGGTCAGAATGACCATCATCAAAAAATCTACAAATAATAAATGCTGGAGAGGGTGTGGAGAAAAGGGAACCCTCTTGCACTGTTGGTGGGAATATAAATTGATACAGCCACTATGGAGAACAGTATGGAGGTTCCTTATAAAACTAAAAGTAGAATTACCATATGACCCAGCAATCCCACTATTGGGCATATACCCTGAGAAAACAGTAATCCAAAAAGAGTCATGTACCACTATGTTCATTGCAGCACTATTTACAATAGCCAGGACATGGAAGCAACCTAAGTATCCATCAACAGATGAATGGATAAAGAAGATGTGGCACATATATGCAGGGGAATATGACTCAGCCATTAAAAGAAATGAAATTGAGTTATTTGTAGTGAGGTAGATGTGCCTAGAGTCTGTCATACAGTGTGAAGCAAGTCAGAAAGAGAAAAACAAATACCATATGCTAACACACATATATGGAATCTAGAAAAAAATAAATGGTTCTGATGAACCTAGGGGCAGGGCAGGAATAAAGACACAGACATAGACAACAGAATTGAGGACATGGGGAGGGTGAAGGGTAAGCTGGGACGAAGTGAGAGAGTGGCATGGACATATATGCACTACCAAATGTAAAATAGCTAGCTAGTGGGAAGCAGCTGCATAGCACAGGGAGATCAGCTTGGTGCTTTGTGACCACCTACAGGGGTGGGATAGGGAGGGTGGGAGGGAGGCACAAGAGGGAGGGAATATGGGGATATATGTATACATATAGCTGATTCAGTTTGTTATACAGCAGAAACTAACACAAAATTGTAACGCAATTACACTGCAATAAAGATGTTAAAAAAATTAACATTACTATCATTTCTCCTAAATTGCCAATATACATATATTTCTGTCTATGCAAAATATAGACCAAATTTGAGCTAAACACAAAGCTTCAGCTGAAATAGATTCTGCTAAAATTTATTGAGCAGTCACTTCATTCTAGCACCACGCCAACAGTGCTCATATGCATTACTGCATTTAACCTTCACCAAAAGTCCCTTGAGGTAGGTACTAAGATCACTGGTTTATACCTGAAGATGTCACTGATCTCTATACCCCACTGGCTGCTCTGTACTTTGAAAAGCTATAGGAGTCACTGAGTGAATCATTTCACAGAATACTGAATTTTAGTGTCTCGTATTTTTATGTAATTTTGTTTGAGTAATTTGTCTTTGACAAATTGAACGAAGGGACTATTCTTATACAACACACCTGGCAAAGAGTTACATAAACAACAGATATTTTAAAATGATTCCATGAATAAGTAAATGAATGCCTATTGATAGGCAGCTGGATTCTGTAGTTATTTTTGGAGCTTCTCATTTCCACCAGCAAAATTAAGGGGAAGCAGTATTATATGGTGTTGAAGTCTTTTCATACTCTATAATATGATAGGGGAAGGTAAGCAGATGAGTAGAAACAGTTCAGTACTGTAGCAGACACCATCAGTGCTCTGTCCATTTCCCGTTGGGTCTCTTTTATCATTGTAGTGCACACAGGCTCATGATGTATTGATATTTTCCCTCCCCCAAACCCAAAGTTAGGTCTTCTTAAGGGAGGAATGCCCTCAGGCAACTGGAATCTATTTGTCTATAAGCAAGCAGGAAATGCCAGGGGATTTACTCTGAGAGGACAGTCTGAATCAATGACTAGGTTGTAGCAGTATAACTACTTCAATCCTCTTGTCCTCAATCAGTGCAGTGCAACTTTGAAGTATGACCCACACTGTTTCCACATCTTGCCCTGCAGTACCAAACCAACTTTATGCTCCCTGTGATTTTGCTTCATATTACTCCCTTGCTTGTGTTCCTTTACCTCTTCTTTCCATTTCCTCACTCCTGTATCTATTTTTCCTGGCAACACTTGGTAGACAAGTTGCTTTTACAGGATCTTAGTTTCAAATTTTGCTTCCCAACCTAAAACAAATATAGCCACAATGCACTGGAGACACTAAAAATAGCTTGTGAGTTTTACTCAAAGACCTCAATTAAAGAATGACCCAGCTGTAATCAAACCCTGCGTTAGGCAGAAAAATGAACTCCCTAACATGTCCACTTCCTAATCTCAGAACCTGTGAATGTTATGTTACATGGCAAAGTGGAATCAAGGCTGTAGATGATATTAAGGTTTCAAATCAGCTGACCTTAAAATAAAGAGATTGTCCTAGATTATTTAGGTGAGCCCAGTGTAATTACAAGCGTCCTTAAAAGAGGGCTTCCCTGGTGGCGCAGTGGTTGAGAGTCCGCCTGCCAATGCAGGGGACACGCGTTCGTGCCCCGGTCCGGGAAGATCCCACATGCCGCGGAGCGGCTGGGCCTGTGAGCCATGGCCGCTAAGCCTGCGCGTCCGGAGCCTGTGCCCCGCAACGGGAGAGGCCACAACAGTGAGAGGCCCGCGTCCCGCAAAAAAAAAAAAAAGAGGAAGATGGAGACAGAAAAGAGAGAGTCAGTGTTGTGGTGAGAGAGACTCGGCAGGCCATTGTTGGCTTTGAAGATGGAAAGGGTCCATAAGCAAAGGATTACTGGAAACCCTGAGAAGCTATAAAAGGCAAAAAGAATTCTCCCCTAGAACCTCCAGAACGGAACACAGTCCTGCCAAGACCTTGATTTTAGCCTAGTGAGATTCATTTTGGATTTCTATCCTCCAGAGCTGTAAGATAATAAATTTGTGTTGTTTAAGCAATTAGGTTTAGTGGCAATTCATTATAGGAGCAATAGGAAACTAATACAACCACTGTTAATTTAATTCTGGCTCTGGAAGCTAGTGGCTAGGCGGCCGTGGGCAAGATATTTTAATCTCTCTGGGCCTCACCTGTCTTATGGATAAAATAACTATCTACCTCATAGGGTTGTTCTGAAGACTGAGACAGTACATATCAATTACTTAGAGGAGTATTTGGCCTAGTAAGAATTCGCTAAATGCTGGTTACCCTGTTACTGTTGTTTGTTATTAAGTGCACCCTATTCCTGGGAAACTTGGAACTTTTTCTTCCTCTGTGTTTATGTTAATCTGCGTGGTATGAGTAGGGTTTGAAGAAAAGAGCCATGCAATATACAGGTAAAGAAATGCCATTCTGGTGCTCTGCTCCGTGAGGTTCATGTACGCTAAACGGACTTAACGGGATTCATCAAATATGTGGTATAGTTACCGTAATATTATGTCAAATCCACGTTCCTTAATATTTTTCAGGCCAAACAATATGGTGACAATGAAATACAAACTGGACACCTGTCACCAAAGCGTAAGCAGTATTAGAGATATAGCCTTTGAAAGAAGTATTCTATTATCATACTAAGGCAGGAATGCAGTAGAAAAATAAATCTGCTTGTATATTTTTATCAGAATTACTTCAGAAATGCAAAGATATATGCTGACATGAATTCTGAATATTAAAGCTAAACAAGAGATACATTCATCAATATGAATGGCACGTATGTGAACGTACAAATCTTGCAAGATTGTTTGCATATAGCAATCAAATTATCTTGACCAAGAAGCCTTAACAGAAGTTCTTTAGATGACCTTTAATGAATATGCTCTGGGAGCAGCGCAGAAACATCAGAAATGAAAAAGAACTGAAAGTAGCATTAAAAATGTCATTTCCTTCAAGCTATGTTTCTTTGTAAAAGAAACTTAATCCTTCCCTTGTGTTGGTAAAATCCCAGTTAGTACTAAAGCAGCTGTAAATAAGAGGTTGGAAACAATTAAAATGAAGTAAAGGTGATCCACAGAGTCAACACTATAGACAATATGAAACAAACAAAGCGATTTTAACAATTCATCCTGGGAAAATGTTCGCATTTTGGCCATCATTTTAGGCAAAGTGAGTATTTTCTGGGTAGCAGGTATTTCTATTTCCTCTCAGAGGGATAAAGGAAGACTTTTAGCACAGTTGCCAGTTTTTGTTTGTTTTTTTAAGGAAGTTACAGAGATCCACTCAGGCTGGGCTCATTTTAGCTTAATTTGGATCAACAGTAAAGCCATAGCATCGTACTCACTGGTACGGTGACAAAGATCAGCTAATTTTGCAGAAAATAAAACTGAAAATACAGTTTTACTGTACAGACTGCGCATTAGATGTATTGTGGCACGTGATAATTGCACCCCTTGCACCACTGCAGGGCCAGGTGGGCATGTTTCTAACTCCATTAGAGTTACTGGAAAAGAATCCAAATTCCTCTTCCACTGATTCTGGACTCGTGCTAACTCTTCCCTAGAGATAGCAACAGAAGCATTAAAAATAAAATCAACTACTAAAATACAACATTAGGAAGCCCTTCCTTTACCTCACACCAAAGGGGATTCCTGCACAGCTTTTTCACTTGGCATTCAATTCACTGTGCTGTGAGAAGGGTGAGAATATCCCAGGGCCGGAAGCCCTACCCCCTCACTGAATTTATTAGTAGTCCATAATCCCAGGGCTGGACTCGTCTGCAAGTGCCACTGCCATCTGTAACTTATGGAAGTTCTTGAAGGCCCTCCTTGTTCCCCTGTAAGTAGGTCATTGTAAGAATACTAGCACTATTGTCATCAACAAAAATAATAAAATCCATGGTAGCAGAAGCAGCAGCCATATGCCAGAAATGTGCTGCAAGCCTTATCCTGTTTCTACCATATTCTCTACCTATGAGGGCTGTGCTCATATCTTCATTATTCCTGATGAAGAAAAGGAGCCCCCGCCCCCAGCAGAATGAAGTAAAGCCGGGACTGCATGACTATCAAGTGGCAAGCGAGGCTTCTGCATCAGGTCTGTGATTCCAAAAGTAACCCTCCTGGTGTCTAAATCACTATGAAAGGTAACATCTTAAAGGCGATCTTGTATCAAATTTTACTCTGATCTGGTAAAAGCTGATATAGATGGAGATTATCCTTTGAACCCTCTGTGATCTACTTCTTCTATTTCCCATACACATCTGTCCACCCTACTCCAACCACCATCCTGCAATTCCTTCTAGGATTCCACGCATTTTAAAGGAAAACAGAGAAAAGATGATCCACACTAAGAGGACTGTATCAAAATACTGTGTGACACTGTGACACTGTAGTCAGAGAATCACGCTGGGTACAAGTAGTCTCCCCAGGACTTTTTACAGGGGAAGACCTCATCCTCGACTTTGACTCTTGTGAATTAGTCACCACATAATTCTACAATAGAGTGACTCACTATAAATCTATGTCTTTCTGAACAATTTGGAAGAGCGCTGTTTTAAGGTTTTCCACATTTTCCACCCTTTTGCTCTCCACGTTATACACACTGAAACAGCTCCTGTTACTACTGGCAGCCCCAAGTGCAAGACAACTAAGATAACTATGAAATTGTGCTGTTATTTTATGAACAGATTCTGTTTCAAAGTATTCTGTACAACGGCATATCTCCATAATTAATTCTGCAATGGCAACTTAACTAGAACAGTCCACTGATTTTACAATCTCACCCTTTTCTTACTTTGTTGTCACTTGCTGAAAAAAAATTTTTAAGAAGTATAATGAGGAAGATTAAGTTCATTTGGATTTTTTTGGTTAAGCTTCCCTGTTTTCTCCCTGTTGGAATGAATCACCTCCTCTGCCTTGTTCTATCTTCACATTTTGATATTTGCTTTTATCATAAAGGCATCCACAGGACTAAACAATTAGACTGCCTCATTGGTTTCTTATTTAGATACTTAGGTCATTTGAACACCTTTCTCACCCGCCCATCATACTCGCTCACTTTTTTTTTTTTTTTTTTTTTTTTTTTTGCGGTATGTGGGCCTCCCACCGCTGCGGCCCCTCCTGTTGCGGAGCACAGGCTCCGGACGTGCAAGCTCAGCGGCCATGGCTCACGGGCCTAGCTGCTCCGCGGCATGTGGGATCTTCCCGGACCAGGGGACGAACCTGTGTCCCCTGCATCGGCAGACGGACTCTCAACCACTGCGCCACCAGGGAAGCCCATACCCGCTCACTTTTGGGGAGTTGAGAGGTGAAGTGCTGCTCATGCTTCCTAACATTCAGTTTAGGAATCATCTTTTCTTCCCAATTTCTTATTTCCTGACCCACCCTGGATTAGGAACTCTCCAATGTGTTCTGATGATAAACTACTATCAAATTTTCTCATAGTCTATTTTACATTTACACATCTATTTACATGTCTATCTTTCCCCACTGTTTATTTTATATTATTTCTTCAAAGCTTATGCAGTATCTGGATATTGAAGGTGCTTAATAAATGTTGATTGAATGTAAAAGAAACCCTGCTCAAATTATTGTTAAAAATTAGCCATGTCTCTCTAAAAAGGGAGTTGAATGCTCATTTACACCCTTGTATGGAATTTCCACCAGTATTTCAGGGACAGTTTCACAGTAAGTAATAGGAATGTTTACTCAGGATTCATGAAAAATTAACGTAGTTAGAGGAGATTGTGGAAACTGACTTTATAAGGAACAAAAGGCTATCAAGGTATTATTTTTGTGAAATGTAAATTATCATAATTAAATACATTTGAGGTATCTTCTTGAAGTTGAAATTATTATTGACTCAGTTCTTAAACAAGCATTTTTAGTAGATGCTGAATTAACCTACTGCAGTTTTTTCTTTTTAATTTTGCAATTGCATGGAATTTTTTTCTGAACTGAATTTTTTCCTTATTGACCAAAATTTATGTATTCCATTTTGAGATTCCATATGATAACCATTCTATAAAGCAAGGTATTGATGTGTATGCAAACGAAAACAAGAATAGCTTACCTTTTATAGAGAGCTTTTAGGTTTCTTATCTCTATTTTTTCACCCCAAGGGACCAAGAATTATGCTGTACCATAACTACCCAAATTACCCAAGTATCCCCCAAATTAATGATGATGATGATAGCACCTTTAAACTACAGCTTGATTTTTTTTAAGTCATTATCAATTACTATTCATACAGTAGACATCAGAAAATCACCACTCCATTCATAAAATAATTAGCTTTAGGATGTAATGATAACTAATTTTGTTGAGACAAAGAGTTGACAAGAAGACAAAACCTCTTATTGGAGAATCAATTAGTTTGCAGAAGATGTTAATGAGCTAAATTTAATCAATTAAATACCATGAGCAAAGTGTAAGATCAAAGTAGCAAAGAAAAAAAAAGCCAAACTGACATCATAGCATTAGCCAGATTAAATTTTGGTTGATTTATCAACAAAGCCTAACACAGAGTCACTAAATCTTTAAAACAAGTACCAACACAGCACCATAGCAATTCCATTTTAAAAAATTAAGTTAATAAAGAAATGCAAAAGAACACCCATACCCTCTACTGAATATTTCCTAATCAAAGATTCAACAACTGCTCTACAGAATTTAAAATGGTAGATAATAAACACTAGGTAGAAATCATTCTTACCCTCTTTTCCCCAAAGCAAACAAATGAAACAATGTATAACAGGGACGTGTTTTAAAAGCCCAAAATGGGTTATTAACTAGTAACTAAGTGGTCATAAATATTTTTAAAAATCGGGCCTATTCTTTGCCTGGAGTGCAAGGGATACATGAAACTCTTCTGAATCTTTCTAAATGTAACACTTTAATTTTATTTATGCTCTCAGATCCTCAACTTCCTAATCTACAGAATGTGGATAATAAGATCTGCTCCAGAGCTGTAAGAATTAACTGAAATAATATATATTAAACCTTTAACTCTGAACCCAACCCAGAATGAGCAGTCATTATATGTGAGTTAATAACACCACCACAAACTTGCAGTACTACATTGCAGTGGGATATAAACAAATTCTAACTGCTTTCTTAGGTATAAACCAGTCTAAATGAATTAATTTTACTATAAACCCTTTCTATTTTCAACTTAAAAATAAAATTACATGTATATTACATTAAATATATCCGTATATATCTCTATACATACACACATGCATCATCCCCACAGCAGCCAGGTTTCAGAGAATGCAGTCACAGGGTGTTCTGAGGTGGAACAGCTTTGCTAACTCGTTCACTATCTACTCAAAGAACGGAGCTAGGGTTGAAGCAAGTATCCTATACTCTTTACTGCACTTTCACAGAGGACATATGGAAAGGGGAAAATGACACAAAACGGAGGAAACTACCAGGAAGAGCAAATTTGTTCCCAATTTCAGTCTAAGATTCACAAACTCAGAAGCCTGCAGGGGCTGGGCAGGATGGGGACTAGGGTAAAACGGAGAGCACGTTCCCTAACAGCAGGCTGTGGCCATTCGTAAGATTTTTAAAGAGAATCCAGACACGGTTATGTAAAAATGCCCTGACTTTAAAATTTTGGTGGTAATGCTTTTGTACATCTAAAGGCTATAGTCTGGAACCTCTGTTTAAAGAGGAATTCTCACAGCAGAGGTGGAGCCAGGTAACACAGAAGGTATCAGTGGCGAGAGCCAAGAAGTAAGGCACTAGGTTGGCAATGAATACCAAGGCCCTACGGATAGAACTCCCTTCATCTGGAATGTTCTTCCCCACCAAAATCTACCTTACAGAATTCCAGCTTCCAAGGACCACCCCCTACTGGAATCTCTCCCTCACCCCTCTACCCACGCACAGCTATGTTCCCACAGCACCCACATGTAGACACTGATATCGCACTAGTTAGAACACACTTTACACTAACAGTAAACCTGCTCACTAATTAATATGTGAGCAACATGAAGGCTGTATTTTCACTGGGTTTTGTTCAACATCACATCCCCAGTGTACCTAGAGATGATGTTCTATCAACAAATGTCATTTATTTGCTCTTCTTCCTTCTAGGCTGAGACTCCTAAGGATGACAGGGTGATATATTTCATCTGCATCCAGTGACTGTCTCAATGCTGAATATGTAATAGTTATTCATTTAATGTTTTTAAAGTATATTCATTAAGTGGCTACTATTAGGCCTTGTTTTAGAGATTTAGGATCTATCAGTGAAGAAAGGAGGCAGAGATCCCTGCCCTCATCCCTCATATGGCTTCCATTCTACTTTGCATGGGTTTAGTGGTGGTGGGGGGCATGGTTTGGGGTTGAACAATGAACAAATAAACTATAAAATCTATCAAAAGGTGATAAGTACTGTGGAAAAACAGAAAGAGCAGAATAAAGAGATTGGGAACAAGGGGATTGGGTGTGTGGGAGCAAAAGCAGAATTAACTAGGGTGTCAAGGTAGTTATCATTTGGGAGGGTGAAATTTGAGCAGAGACTTGAAGATGAGGAATTTAGTCAATCAGACATATGGGGAAAGAACATTCCAAGCAGAGGAAATAACTTAGAGCAAAGGCCCGAAGGCCTGGGTGTCTGATGTGTTCAAGAAATGGCAAAGGAGGCCAGCTTGGCTACAGAGGAAAGGAATAGGACAAAGGGCTGGGGGCAGGTGGGTACAGATAGTATAGGGCCTGGCAGGCCACATTAAAGACTGAGAATGAATGAATGTCAGCAGAATCAAGTGGCCAAAAATCAAGTCTTAGATAATGGGAAAAGATGAGTACAAAATATAACCAAAGAACATACTCCAATTCAAATGCAGTGAACATGCTGGGGTTTGCTTTGCTGTTAGTGCTCAAATATCCAAGCAGTGGTGATACAAATAAAATAAATAACATGGAATGATATTGCGGCTATGAAAATGAGAGCTGTGCCTGTGTGTGTGAGTGTGTGTGTGTGTGTGTGTGTGTGAGAGAGAGACAGAGAGAGACAGAGAGAGAGAGAAAGAGAGAAAGAGAGAGAGAGAGAGAGAGAGAGAGAGAGAAACAGAGAGAACGAGGCATCATGAGTATGAATTAATGTATAGTAATTAAACTTTAAAGACAGAAAAAAATTAGCACAGCAGCTGATGAGGAAAATGTTACGGCAGTATTACTGACACATGCGGAAGAAAAAAGTTATAATAACCACAACTAGCAACAGTAGAAACGGTTGCATGAATTTGATCTTATAGAGGTCTAGGTGAATTTTCAGAACTTTCATTGTATTTTTTAAACATCATTTTGTCCATCACAATCAAACTACAAGAGCATTTGCAACATCTTCAAAACATATTCCATATTAAAGAACTAGATCCCTAAGGAAACATTTTTCCCATTTTCTTTAAAAAGTTTTCAATATACATCACAGGGTGCTTGTTAAGTAACAACTCTTCAATTTGGCTGGTAAACAGCAGCCAGTTTATTTCTGCAACAGCAGGGGGTTCTTAACCTGGTTTTCACTGGCAGTTTTTGGAATGTGAGCCCCTCAATTGTATGCACAATTTTCTATATATGGGAATTTTTCTTGGAAAAGAGTCTGCAGTTTTTAGAGTTTAAAACTATAAAAGATTAAGTTCCAAGGCGTTAGAAAATCTTTGAAAGTGGTATCTAACAGTTGGGCTTCTTAAGATGACTGTAAAATGCCCTATTTTTGTCATGATCTAGACTAAGGCAACACCTACACTAACAAATGGGAGTAATAAGCAGAGGTAATTATTTGCATAATTCAAAACAAAGAAAAAAATTACTCTCCAGAATTATCTCAACAAGGTAGGCATTAATATGGTTTGCTTTGAATTAGATAACTACCCCAGTCATCCATTTACAGCATCTATGATTAGAGGTAATTTTAAAGGTAAAATAAAAATTCCTTTTCCTATAAAGCACTTAGGGTTTCATTTCATTTTTGAGATTTGCTTTCACAGGGTTTTTTCTTGGCTTTCAGCTGTATATTTTCAAATAATCTGCTTTCACATAAAATATGAATGCCAGAACATGTGAGCTCCTTAAGTAGACAGAGCTAGATTAAACTTATTTCACTTTTATTTTCTCTGGCAAAGGAAAAAACAAAAACAAAAATGAAAACAAAACTGGGAAAGGATAACAGTTATTCAGACCAATTCTTTTAAGAAAAAATTCAGAAACATCCTTATTTCCTTATTTCATCCTAGGATGACTTAAAGATTGACTTAAACTTTCACTCTCCAAAAAAGTCCCTATTAGGATAATATTTTCACTTCTTAGACAATGTGTATTTATTGGGTCTTTCTAATAGTAAAAGTTAAATGAATGCCAGGAAATTCCAACAGTGCTCTTCATCCAAGGGCTTCTTGAACACTCACACTGCATAAGGCATTACAATTGTCATCCCATTTTACAGAAGAGAAAACAAGCATAATCTATTTATTCACATTCACATCACTAGTAATTGGGATGAAAAACCAGGACTCCAGAGACCATACTTTTGCATTCCTCTATGAATTCTAAAGACACTTCACCTTACAATTCACAAGTAAAGAATTTTGCAGGTAATCCAAATGAGAAAATCATACTTCCCATGGAAACTGGATTTTCGATTTGTGTTACTTACGAATTGGCTCAACATTCCTCTTTATTTTGGGTTTCCAATAATCATTCCAATGGTGAAACATTTTAGAAATTTTGTTTTAAACCTCATTTTGCTAAATAGTGAAATTTATGGCATTAAATAAAACAAGGAATTTTTTTCACATTTGAACTGTGTTTGTTGTACTTTATGTGAAGACACATTTCCTAAGCCCTTTATTGCCTCTGAGAGAATACAACATGGATAAGATCCCAATCAAGTGTTTGAGAAAATTCTCAGCACCACACAACTCTGTGCCTAACGGGGTCAGGTTACCACCCAGAAATGTAGTCCTAAATGGAAGGGCAACCTAAGAATTTCAGAAACTTCCTTATCACAGGGAAAATCATCAAATTTTATGTCAGAACTATGCTTTTTTCCCCAAAATGTGTTTTCTGAGGAATATTACACACAACTTTCTATCTTTAGTCTATTATCCTCTAAATTTTAGCATCCAATCATACTAAGTGAAGTCAGAAAGAGAAAGATAAATACCATATGATATCACTTATACACGGAATCTAAAATATGACACAAATGAACCTATCTATGAAACAGAAACAGCCTCACAGACATAGAGAACTGACTTATGGTTGCCAAGGCGGGGGAGTGGGGGGAGGATGGATTGGGAGTTTGGGGTTAGCTTATACAAACTATTATATATTCAATATCCTGTGACAAACCATAATGGAAAAGAATTTTTAAAAGAATGATATATATATTCATATATATATATATATATATCTGAATCACTTTGCTGTACAGAATTTAACACAACACTGTAAATCAACTATACGTCAATAAAAAATAAATTTTAGCATCCAGCAAATCTATACTTCAAATGTAACAAGCATAGGAAATCCTGTCTACTTAAAAAACAATTCAGTATATGTCTCAGATTGTTCCTATACTACACAAATATACTAGAACAAATCTGAGGAGGTCATGTGGAATATTTTCACCTAAAACATGCATTCTCTGTCATATTCTAAGGAATCATCCTCCATAACAGGTGAAACTGAGGCATAACAAAAGGCTAATAAATCTACCAATTAGGTCTGAAGAACAATGGAGAAAACAAATTGGGTTTAACGTAGGAATATCAAGAAAATCCTAAGGGCTGAATCTCTTAAGTACCGGCTCATTTGCACTCACAAGGGTAACTGCTAGTAACCCCAGGAAAATTGTTTGGCCAGAAGTAGAAATATAGTTACATCAAATCAGCCCCACTTTCCCAACCTCGTTCCCTTACACTGAAGAGGAAATACCTGATCAGCTTATTATTATTGCACACTGGGGACGGCTGCACCACAAGCAGACTATCATCACGGAATGAATGTGCACTGAAGTTGGCTCCTTCACTCCTTCACCACTTAAATGCATAATTTGGTTACACAGTGAAACCACCCTAATCATCTTGTTTAGAACATGTCTATTTCGATATCTTTTTCTCATGTTTAAATTTCTGCAAAATAAAAACATATCTGACATAACCTGAGACTGTTTACCCTACTGATGAAAATCAAGGTGATGGGACATATTGCTTCCAATGACTAAAAGATCTTATTATACAGGAAGGACATCTTATCTGCAACAAAATTGTTTGCCCACATGGTAGGAACAAAACTGAACAAGAGACACAACTCTAAAGATTAACAAGATGTTATTGTGTTAGGCAGAATTTCTAAAATGGCTCCCCACAAAGATGTACTTCCCCGAACCCCCCAGAACCAATGAATATGACAAAACATCCCTCCTGTGAATAGGTTGTTATATGGCACAGTTGGTCTTAAAATATGGAGTGTGTCCTGATCTAATCACACAATCCCTTTAAAAAGCCAAGAGTTTTCTCCAACTGGTAGCAGAAGGGAAAGAGAGGAAGATGCTAAGCGAGAAAACAGGCACCAGGCTTAAAAATGGGAAGGGTCATTTGACAAAGAAACAGCCACCTTAGTTTTATAACTTCAAGGAACTGAATTCCATCTAAAACCTGAAAGATTATAAAGCAAATTCTTCCCTAAAGGCTTGATTGCAGTCTTGGGAGACCCTGAGCAGAGAACCCAGCTGAGCTCCCTGGGAATTCTGAGCTACAGAACTGTGAGACAATAAATAGGTATTGTTTTTAACCCTCCAAATTTGCAATAATTTGTTATGCAGCAATTAAAAAAAAGAGTAGATATTTCAACAAGGATGGAGTAACATTTAGCAGTAAAATGTCTCCTCCCTACTTTGTCATTTTCACAGATTGCTATTTATTTTGAAATGTTTTACCAGAAGGTGAAAATAAACTGGTTTAATTATCAACTTACCATTTATTTCTTATGTCCCTATATGAGCCAACTAAACCTGATAACATACCCTAATAGAATACTCTAGTGCAAAAAAGGCATTGCAGATAATGGTTACCTATGACATTCAGATTAGATTTGCTTGCCAAAAAGTTTGTATAAACATATGTTAATACTACTCTAGTAATTAATAAGTATATTGAGGGAGATAATTTGAGGCTATGCAAATATCCTATTTCACCTTAAAGTTTCACCCAATGATTTTAATCATTTCCAGTGGATCTTACCTGCAACAACTGTTAACCGTGTTGGTCTAATGATGGTTTAATACATCCCTCATTTTTTTCTACATTTATTAAGTAGACTTATTCAGTAAGAAATATCTGTCCCTTCTCCATTCATTCATTCATTCATAGCATTTCCTTACTTTGGGGCTCCTAGATCATTTTGTATTTTCTCTACCCCAGCTGTAGAATCAGCCATTCCTTCAAGGAGCCCTAGTTTCTTTTATTGGAGACTGGCATTTAGAAACCAAGATCTGGGCAATAAATATGCTGTTGCTACTGGAATATCACTGCTTCTAGGTTCCTCAGTGAACAGAACTAGAAAATATATGCATGTATTCCAACTCATGTATGCATGTATGTATGTATGTTTGTATGTATGTATGTTTATATGTATGTATATATGTATGTACGTATCTATCTACCTACCTACCTACCTACCTGCATTCATACTGAGATCTCTGATTCTAATCTAGCACTGTAAGGCAATTCTAGTCTTCCTCCCCCTTTCTTATTTGTAACTTACTTCTCTCACAGTGAAAATTCTGGCTCTCATTACGTATATTCTTATATTTTTAAATATCTGCTCCGTACTTTGTGTCCACCTAGAGGGGTGGGAGGGAGACACAAGAGGGAGGAGATATGGGGATATATGTATATGTATAGCTGATTCACTTTGTTATACAACAGAAACTAACACACCACTGTAAAGCAATTATACTCCAATAAAGATGTTAAAAAAATATCTTTATATCATCGCTTAGCTATTATCATATTTATATATCATGGAATGAATATCTGGAAGCAGGACAAAAAGTAAAGGTCTGAATTTGATGCATGTTCATAACCAAGTTTTACCAATTGTCTAGCAACTCAGAGGAAGATTTTGTGTATCAATCTGTTCCTGGGAATAGAAAACCTAATATAATTTAAGAAAACTGGAATTTATAATTCAAGAAAACAGTGAATTATGAAATGCAGTTTTCACAACTAAGGGCACCATGCTTGCCCATTGTTCTATTTCTGCTACTCCTGCTAGTTGCTAGTTCTTGAATTGCACCCTGTCCTTTGAAGTAAAGCCTATATATTTTTAAAAGTCAAGTTACCAAATTTATCTAAGAACTTAGCATAACCTGGAACCATCATGTTATTCTTATCCTATTTAATTAACTGGTCAGATCGTCTATATAATTTCATTTATCTCCTAATATAAGAAGGTTTAAAAATAAAGATCTAGGGCTTCCCTGGTGGCGCAGTGGTTGAGAGTCTGCCTGCCGATGCAGGGAACACGGGTTCGTGCCCCGGTCCGGGAAGATCCCACATGCCGCTGAGTGGCTGGGCCCGTGAGCCATGGCTGCTGAGCCTGTGCATCCGGAGCCTGTGCTCCGCAATGGGAGAGGCCACAACAGTGAGAGGCCCGCGTGCCGCAAAAAAAGAAAAAAAAAAAAGAAAATTATAGGCCAATATCCCTTATGAAGATAGATGTAAAAATCTTCAACAAAATATCAGCAAACTTAATTTAAAAATACACTAAACGGATTGTATGCCACAATCAAGTGCGATTAATTTCAGGGATGCAATGAAAGTTCAACATCTGCAAATCAATCAACATGATACACCACATTAACAAATTAAAGATAAAAATCATAGGATCATCTCAATCAATGCAGAAATACCATTTGAAAAAATTCAACATCCATTTATAATAAAAACTCTCAACAAACTGGATATAGAAGAAACATACCTCAACATAATAAAGGCCATAGATGACAAACCCACAGCTAGTATCATAGTCAATGGTGGAAAGCTGTTTTTCTAACATTAGGAATAAAGCAAGGATGCCCACTCGCTCCACCCTTATTCAATATAATATTGGTAGCCTTAGCCAAGGCAATTGGGCAAGAAAAAAGAAATAAAGACATTCAAATCAGAAAGGAAGAAGTAAAACTGCTACTATTTGCAGATAACATGATACTATATATAAAGAACCTTAAAGACTCCACCAAAAAACTGTCAGAACTAATAAATGAATTCAATAAAGTTACAGAACAAAATTATTATCAAAAATTGTTTCATTTCCATACAATAATGAACTAATAACAATCCCATTTACAATTACTTCAAAAATAATAAAATACATAGAAATAAATTTAACCAAGGAGGTAAAAGACCTATACACTGAAAACTATAAAACAATGATGAAAGAAATTGAAGAAGAAACAAATATAAAGATATTTTGTGCTCATCAATTGGAAGAACTGATATTGTTAAAATATCCTTACTACTCAAAGCAATCCACAGATTCAATGCAATCCCTAACAAAATTCCAATGGCATTTTTTCCAAAGAAATAGAACAATTAGTTCTAAAATTTGTGTGGGACCACTGACGACTTCAGATACTCAAACAATCTTGAAAAAGAACAACAAAGCTGAGGTATCATGCTCTATGATCAAACTATACTACAAAGCTATAGTAATCAAAACAGTATGGTACTGGCATTAAAAAAAACACATATAGATCAACAGAACAAAATAGAGTGCTGAGAAATAAACCCATGTATATATGGTCAATCAATTTATGACAAAGGAGCCAAGAAAATATAATGGAGAAAGGAGAGTCCCTTCAATAAATTGTGTTGGGAAACCTAGATAGCTGCAAACATAAGAATGAAACTGTATCTCTGCATTATACCATAAATAAAAATTAACTCAAAATGGATTAACGACTTGCATGTAAGACCTGAAACCATAAAACTCCTAGAAAAACACATAGGCAGTAAGCTCCTTGACATCAGTCTTAGCAATGTTTTTGTGGATCTGACTCCAAAGGCAAAGAAAACAAAGGCAAAAATAAACAAATGGGATTACATCAAACTAAAAAGCTTCTGTACGGCAAAGGAAACCATCAACAAAATGAAGAGGCAGCCTACCAAATGGGAGAAGACATTTGCAAACTATATACCTAATAACCAAAATGTATAAAGAACTCACAATTCAATAAGAACAACAACCAAAAAAAAAAAAAAAAACACCAAGGAATCTGATTTTTAAAAATGAGCAGAGGATCGGAATAGATATTTTTCCAAAGAGGACATACAGATGACCAGTAGGCACTTGAAAAGATGGTCAACATCACTAATTGCAGAGAAATGAAAATCAAAAACATAATGAGACATGACTTCACACTTGTCAGAATGCCTATTACCAAAAGACAAGAAATAGCAAGTGTTAGCATGAGTCAGAATGTGGAGAAAAGGGAACCCTTGTGCACTGTTTGTGGGAATATAAATTGGTGCAGCCACTATGGAGAACAGTATGGAGGTGTCCCCCAAAATCCAAAATTAAAAGTATATCTACCATATCTCCAAAGAAGACATACAGGTGGCCAGTAGGCACATGAAAAGATACTCATCACTGCTAATTATTAGAGAAATGAAAATCAAAACAACAGTGAGGTACCACCTCACACCAGTCAGAATGCCATCTTTGAAAAGTCTACAAGTAGTAAATGCTGGAGAGGGTGTGGAGAAAAGGGAACACTCTTACACTGTTGGTGGGAATATAAATTGGTGAAGCCACTGTGGAAAATAGTATGGAGTTTCCTCAAAAAACTAAAAATAGAGTTGCCATATGATCCAGCAATACCACTCCTGGGCATATATCCAGAGAAATCTCTAATTAAAAAAGATACATGCACCCCAATGTTCATAGCAGCACCATTTACAATAGCCAAGACATGGAAACAACCTAAATGTCCATTGACAGATGAATGGTTAAAAAAGATGTGGTATATACATACACACACAATGGAATATTACTCAGGCATTAAACAGAATGAAATATGCCATTTGCAGAAAAATGGATGATCCTAGAGATCATCACACTAAGCAAAGTAAGTCAGGAAGAGAAAGACAAATACCATATGATACCACTTATATGTGGAATCCCAAACATGTCACAAATGAACATATCTATGAAACAAAAACAGATTCACAAATATAGAAAACAGACCTGTGGTTGCCAAGGAGGAGGGGGGGTGGGGGAAGGAAGGATTGGGAGTGTGGGATTAGCAGATGCAAACTATTATAGATAGGATGAATAAACAACAAGGTCCTACTATTTATCAGAGTGAACTGTAGTCAATATCCTGTGATAAACCATAATGGAAAAGAATATGAAAAAGAATGTATATATGTATATCTGAGACACTTTGCTATACAGCAGAAATTAAACACAGCATTGTAAATCAACTATATTTCAATAACATTTTTTTTGTGTGTGTGGTACACGGGCCTCTCACTGCTGTGGCCTCCCCCGTTGCGGAGCACAGGCTCCGGACGCGCAGGCTCAGCGGCCATGGCTCACGGGCCCAGCCGCTCTGCGTCATGTGGGATCTTCCCGGACCAGGGCACGAACCCGTGTCCCCTGCATCGGCAGGCGGACTCTCAACCACTGCGCCACCAGGGAAGCCCTTCAATAACATTTAAAAAAAAAAAAAGTAGATCTACCATATGATCCACCAATTCCACTCCTGGGTATCTATCCAAAGAAAATGAAATCACTAATTTAAAAATATATATGCAATATTCATCACACCATTGTGTACAATAGCCAAGATATGGAAGCAACCTAAGTTTCCATTGATAGATGAATGGATAAAGAAGATGTCTCTCTCTCTCTCTCTCACTCACACACACAGACACACACAGACACACACAATGGAATATTACTCAGTCATAAAAAATACCTTACCATCTGCAACAGCATGGGTGGATCTTGACTGTATTGTATAATCAGATAGAGAAAGACAAATACTGCATGATTTCACTTATATGTGGCATCTAAGAAACCAAACAAACAAAACAAAACCTCAACTCATAGACACAGAAAACAGATTAGTGGTTACCACAGGGGAGGACGGTTGGGGGTGAGGGTGTAAAACTGAAAAAGGAGATCAGTAAGTACAAATTTCTAGTTATAAAATAAGTAATTATAACTAGAAAGGGGATGTAAAGTACAGCATGGGGAATATGGCCAATAATACTGTACTAAATTTGTATGGTGACAGATGGTAACTAGACTTATTGTGGTGATTTTCTAATATATACAAGTGTTGAATCACTATGTTGTGTACCCAAGACTGATTTACTGTATGTCAATCATACCTCAAAAAAATTATTAAATAGGTTCAAGTTTCTGTAATTAGACTGTTTACTGAGATGTTTTTAACAAGAAATAAACAGTTAAACAGTAGAAATGTTAGGGTATCACATTTTACTGAGTGTGGATATTGTGGTAATCACTTCACAATATATGTAAGTCAAATCATTATGTACACCTTAATATTGTACATCAATTACATCTCAATAAAATTAAAATAAAAAAGGAGTTTGAATAAAACTCCTCTTTTGGTGTATACATTAATAATGACATAACATCACCAATATTCTTTTTTTTTTTTTTTACTTTCCTACATTTTATTTTTTATTTTTTTACATCTTTATTGGAGTATAATTGCTTTATAATGTTGTGTTAGTTTCTGCTGTACTACAAAGTGAATCAGCTATACATATACATATATCCCCATATCCCCTCCCTCTGGAGCCTCCCTCCCACCCTCCTTTTCCCACCCCTCTAGGCCATCACAAAGCATCAAGCTGATCTCCCTGTGCTATGTGGCTGCTTCCCACTAGCCATCCATTTTACACTTGGTAGTGTATATATGTCAATGTTACTCTCTCCCTTTGTCCCAGCTTCCACTTCCCCCTGACCCCATGTCCTCAAATCTGTTCTCTGTTTGTCTTTACTGCTGCCCTGTCACTAGGTTCATCAGTACCGTTTTTTAAGATTCCATATAAATGGGTTAGCACACAGTATTTGTTTTTCTCTTTCTGAGTTACTTCACTCTGTATGACAGACTCTGGGTCCAACCACCTCATTACAAATAACTCAATTTTGTTCCTCTTAATGGCTGAGTAATATTCCATTATATATATATATATATATATATATATATATATATGCCACATCTTCTTTATCCATTCATCTGTCAGTGGACATTTAGGTTGATTTCATGTCATGGCTCTTGTAAACAGTGCTGCAGTGAACATTGTGGTACATGTCTCTTTTTGAATTATGGTTTTCTCAGGGTATATGCCCAGTAGTGGGATTGCTGGGTCATATGGTAGTTCTATGTTTAATTTTTTAAGGAACCTCCATACTGTTCTCCATAGTGGCTGTATCAATTTACATTCCCACCAACACTGCAGGAGGGTTCCCTTTCCTCTACACCCTCTCCAACATTTATTGTTTCTAGATTTTTTTGATGATGGCCATTCTGACCAGTGTGATGTGATACCTCATTGAACATCACCTCTATTTTTGAGGGTTTCATGCATATCAGACATTGAACGAAGCACTTTACATCAATTACCTCATTTAGTCCTCACAACTCTAGAAGGTAGGCATTATTATTCTTATTTTAGAATAAAATAAACTGAGGCTTAGGTAAGAAGAGAAAGACACAACGTCACTTATATAATATTCTGTCTAGAGATACATAACTTGAATTTAGTCATGAAGAAATATCGCACAAATCCAAACTGAGTGATACTCTATAAAATAATTGGTTTGTAGTCCTCAAAAAATGTCAGTGCCATGACAGATAACAGAAAGTATCTTCAGTTTAAAAGAGACCAAGGAGGCATGACATTAATATATGATCCTTGATTGGATTCTGAAATGGAGGGGAAAAGTTCTATAAACAGTATTATTGGGACAACTTGCAAAATTTGAAATAAGTGCTATAAATTAGATAAAATATCAACATTAAATGTCTTGAATTTTGATAACATAGTGATTACATAAGAATATATCCTTGTTGGGAAACAGACATTAAGGCATTAGGGGAAAAGGGCATGATGTGTTGAACTTACTCTCAAACAATTCAGAAATAAATTATATATTATATATATAACACACATTTGTATCAATATATTACGAAAGACAAGATGATGAAACAAATATAGAAAAATGTTAAAAACTGGTGGATTTGGATAAATATATATGGGAGCTTTCTGTGTTAATCTTGCAACTTCTATGTAAATTTGAAATTATTTCAAAATAACATGTTTTTTAAAACCACAGCAGTATCTCTGAAGGCAGTAGATATTTCAAACTTTAGACTTTTTTTCAAGTCTGAGTAGAGTCAGGTCTCATTTTTTTGTAAGTGAGCGAATGGAGGTAATAAAACTTGGAGCTGCAAAATGTTTCATTTTATTTGTCTTGGAAGTATCTTAGTTGAGCAGATATTAGTTTCATCATATTATGAAAATGAAATGAATTTTATCAAATATTAAAGTAGTAAAGAAAGCTTTACTTAAAATGCTTTAAAAAGCTACTGCTCCTTTTTTAAAATCAGAGCCTACCAAGAACTTTGAATGTACTACTAATCATTTTCTAATGAACTTCTCATAAAGTTCGGCTTAGCTGCTAATATTAACATAAGCTATATCCCCTACATTAAGTCCCTGAATAAAGTCCTGTGTATATTCTTTTGGCAAGGTTCTTCATAGTCCCCAAACATCAAATGGGATTTCTTTATTATGTATTTATATAAAATTAATTTGAAATGTAAAATAGTTATTTAACATTCAGCTCAGATAGAAGAAAATAAGCAACAAAAGATCTTCATTTTAATGCCCACTGATCTTCCAGTCCCTGTATACATGTCTTGCTTCTTTATACGTGTAGCAATATTTACTAGTATTACTAGACTGGAACATATTCTTTTCACTCAGGTTTAACACAAAATAAATCTACATCTAATTTCCTAGGCAATTTCACATTCATCCTAGAACTCTTTTGGCAAAACACTCTGAGTAGGTATGTGCAGCCACTGCAAAACTAGATTTTGTACTACATTTGCCTCTCATAAATTTTACCCATGAGTCTGTCAGAGAACCACTTTTGTAAAATAACTCAAAATGGCCATTTTATATGAACAATTTCCTGACTAATCATTTTTAAGTAAAAGGTGTTAACATGAAAATATGAAAGAAAACTTCTCAAACATTATTCAAGCCAAGAATAAGTTTCATAGAATAGTATGATCTGGGCCTGTTCTAAAATTTCTGGATCACATGATAATTTGTGTATGTGTTTTTTGTTGTTGTTGTTTATTTTTGTTTTGGTTTTTTTGTGTGTGTTTTTTAGTCAGTCAACTATATATTTCATGAGCATTTAGGAATGAAAAGTAAATGCTACATTATTAACATAATTATATAGGTGATTACTAAATAAAAACCATTTGAATAATTAACACCCTCCAGGGGATGGCACCAGCCCTAAGCCCCCACCTGGAATGCACAGAGAGTTGAGGGGAATGTGACCCCACCCTTTAGTGGGCCAGCACCAGCCATGAGCACCACCCCCAGGCTGTGAAGACAGCTGTGCAGGGATCTAGCCCCATGACCCACTGGGCTCTGCAGACAGCAATGCAGGGACCCAGCCCTACCCTCCAAGATGGTTGGCACCAGCCACATGATCTGTGAACTGTGTAGACAGCCACATGGGAAGCCTACTCTGCACTCCAGCGGGTCCACAGCCACTGCACAAGGTACAGCCTCACAGCCAACCAAGCTGGGGGCCAGAATTGCCTATCATGGTGCCCAGAGTAGTCAACTTGTCACAACAGAAGGAGCCACACAGCCCAAATAGGGGACATTCTTAGAGCATATAGCTCTGACGTCCAGAGGGGAGAGTACTGTTAGGCCCCATAAGGTGTCTCCTATGTAAGGCCACTTCTCCAAAATGAAGACACATAACCAACCTAACACAGAAAAATGAACAAAGAGCATCTGGCAAAATGAGGAGACAAAGGAATATGTTCCAAATGAAGGAACAAGACAAAACCTCAGAAAAAGAACTAACTGAAGTGAAGGTAAGCAATCTTTTCAATGAAGAGTTCAAGGTAATGATCATAAAGATGCTCATCAAACTCAGGAGAATAATGGATGAACACAGTGAGAATTTTAACAAAGAATTAGAAAATATAAAGAAGAAATACACTAAAATACACTAGAAGGAATCAACAGTAGATTAGATGATACAGAGGAATAGATTAGTGAAATGGAAGGCAGAGTAGTGTAATTTACTCAAACTGAACAGAAAAAAAAAGGAATTACAAAACGATGAGGATAGTTTAAGAGACCTTTAGGACAACATCAAACATATTAACATTTGCATTATAGGGGTCCCAGAAAGAGAAGAGAGAGAAAAAGGGGCAAATAACTTATTTGAAGAAATAATAGCTGAAAATTTTCCTAACCCGGGAAAGGAAACAGACATTCAGGTACAAAAAGCACAGAGTCTCAAACAAGATGAACCCAAAGAGCTCCACAGCCAAGACACATTATAATTAAAATGGCAAAAATTTAAGATAAAGAGAGACTCTTAAAAGCAGCAAGAGAAAAGCAATTAGTTATGCACACAGGATTTCCTGTAAGATAATCAGCTGACTTTTCAGTAGAAACTTTGCAGGCCAGAAGAGATGGCACTACCTATTCAAAGTGATGAAATTTTTACAAAGCCTACAATCAAGAATACTCCACATTGGGCTTCCCTGGTGGCGCAGTGGTTGAGAATCTGCCTGCTAATACAGGGGACACGGGTTCGAGCTGTGGTCTGGGAAGATCCCACATGCCGCGGAGCAACTAGGCCCATGAGCCACAACTACTGAGCCTGCGCGTCTAGAGCCTGTGCTCCGCAACAAGAGAGGCCGCGATAGTGAGAGGCCCGCGCACTGCGATGAAGAGCGGTCCCCGCTTGCCACAACTAGAGAAAGCCCTCGCACAGAAACGAAGACCCAACAGAGCCAAATAAATAAATAAATAAACAAATGTGGGGTTAAAAAAAAAAAAGGAAAAGAATTTAAAAAAAAACAAAACAAAAAACGAATACTCCACACGACAAGGTAATCATTCAGATCCAAAAGAGATCAAGAGTTTTACAGACAAGCAAAAGCTACAAGAGTTCAGTACCAGCTTTTCAAGAAATGTTAAAGGGACGTCTCTAAGTGGAAAAGAAAAGGTCAGAACCAGAAATAGAAAACTTATGAAAGAAAAAATCTCACTGGTAAAAGCAAACATACAGCCAAGGTAGTAGATCAACCACTTATAAAACTAGTAGGAAGATTAAAAGACAAAAATAGTAAAATCATTGATATGCACAATAAGTAGTTCAGGGATACCAAAAACATGTAAAATATGACATCAAAAACATTAAAATTGAGGGAGAAGGGGAAATGTAGGGTTGTAAGAATGTGCTTGAAATTAAAAGATCATCAACTTAAAATCATCATATATACATATGTTGTATATGAACCTCATGGTAACCGCAAAGCAAAAACCTATTAATAGATACACACACATTTCTCCAAAGAAGACATACAGATGGCCAAGAAGCACATGAAAAGCTGCTCAACGTCACTAATTATTAGAGAAATGCAAATCAAAACTACAATGAGGTATCACCTCACACCAGTTAGAAGGGGCATCATCAGAAAATCTACAAACAACAAATGTGGGAGAGGGTGTGGAGAAAAGGGAACCTTCTCGCACTGTTGGTGGGAGTGTAAATTGATACAGCCACTATGGAAAACAGTATGGACGTTCCTTAAAAAACTGAAAATGGAATTACCATATGATCCAGAAATCCCACTACTTGGCATATATCCAGAGAAAACCATAATTCAAAAAGACACCTGCACCTCAATGTTCACTGAAGCACTATTTACAATAGCCAGGTCATGGAAGCAACCTAAATGCCCATCAACAGATGAATGGATAAAGAAGATGTGGTACATATATACAATGGAATATTACTCAGCCATAAAAAGGAAAGAAATTGGGTCATTTGTTGAGACGTGGATGGATCTAGAGACTGTCATACAGAGTGAAGTAAGTCAGAAAGAGAAAAACAAATATCATATATTAACACATATATGTGGAACATAGAAAAATAGTACAGATGAACCAGTTTGCGGGGCAGAAATTGAGACACAGATGTAGAGAACAAATGTATGGACACCAAGGGGGAAAAGCCGCGGTGGGGGTGGGGGCGGGGTGTGATGAATTGGGCGACTGGAATTGACATGTATACACTGATGTGTATAAAGTTGATGACTAATAAGAACCTGCTGTATAAAAAAATAAATAAAATTCAAAAATGAAAAGGCAGTCTACTGAATAGGAGAAGATGTTCGTAAATGATATATCTAATGTGTTAATATCCAAAATATTCTAAGAACTCATACAACTCAACATCAAAAAAAAACAATTCAACTAAAACATGGTCAGAGGACCTGAATAGACATTCTCTCCAAAGAGGACATATAGATGGCCAAAAGACACATGAACAGATGTTCAACATCACTAATCATCAGGGAAATGCAAATGAAAACCACAAGTGAACATCTCATACCTACAAAAATGGTAATCATTAAAAGACAAGAAATAAGTGTTCATGAGGATGTGGAAAAAATGGAACTCTCATGTACTGTTGGGAATGTAAATTGGTAAAATCATTGTGGAAAACAGTATGGAGGTTCCTCAAAAACTTAAAAATAGAAAAAAAAAGAAAAAAAAAGTGGAACTGCCATATGATCCAGCAATTTCATTTCTGGGTATTTACCTAAAGAAAACAAAAACACTAACTGAAAAGATATATGAACCCCAGTGTTCACTGCAGCATTATTTACAGTAGCCAAGATATGGAAGCAACCTATGTCCTTTGATAGATGAATGGACAAAGAAGATGTGGTATATACATAAAATGGAATATTACTCAGACATAAAAAGAATGAAATTTTGCCATTTGCAACAACATGGATGAATCTGAGGGTATTAGGCTAAGTGAAGTAAGTCAGAGAGAGATTGACAAATACCATATGATCTTACTTACGTGTGGAATCTAAAAACAATACAAACAAACAAACAAACAAAACAAAAACAGACTCATAGATACAGAGAACAAATGGGTAGTTGCCAGAGGAGAGGGGAGTGGGAGGTGAAATAGGTTAAGGGAGTTAAGAGGTACAAACCTCCAGCTATAAAATAAATAATCCATAGAGATATAATATACAGCATAAGGAATATAGTTAATAATATTGTAATAAGTTTCTATGGGGACAAATGGTTACTAGACTTACTGTGGTGATCATTTCAGAATGTATGCAAATGTCAAATCACTGTTTAGTACCCCTAAAACTAAAATACTAGTATGGTACATCAACTATGTTTCAACTTAAAAAAGTATACATGTCTTTTTACCCTACCACCCCATCTCCCTTATCCTGCTCCCTTAAAGAATGGTCTAGAAGGGGATGCTTATGCTCCAGGTGGGCACATTCCCCTGACCCTGAAGACTCCTTTTCCTTTGGAAAGAGGTATAGCAGAGAAAGACCAGAATGGGAACAGCTAAAGCTCAGGACAGAGTAAGGATCCTATTTGCCTGGCCAGTGTTGTGGTGTTTGTGATATATTAGGATATGATGAATGAAAAAACAAATCCAATAGCATAAGTTACAGGTAAAGAAAAGATCTGAATTATGGTAGGAAAATGGATAAAAGAGATAAAGGAATAAGTGTGAGAAATATTGTGGAAAAATAGTCCATAAAACTTGGTGTCAGAATATGAAGGGAGAGCTATGTCATGTCAAGGAGGTGGGGTGGGGCTTGCAGAGGTTGTCTTTAACTTTCACACCTGGGTGACTAGGGAAATGCAGCATTCTTAACAGAGTAACTGGTTTGAAGGGAAAATAATACATTTGAGATAAAGAAAGAAAAAAGCTAGTCAAGACTGCCCTGTCATAGTATTTGCCTATAAGTGTATCCAACTCTGTTCTTAGCAGAGACCCAGAGATCCATGATCCACTCTCTGAATATTGAAATGAATAATAAAATCTATAAATATAAAATATCTCATCAATCACTTAAAGTTATTTCCCATTTCCACAAACATATAGTCTTGCTACTTTAAATAAAATCATTTGGCTAAGCAACTCTTTTCAGGATATTTAGACATTGCTAGAAGGAGAAACTGTAAGACATATTCCAATTCTTACTCACTCTACTTTAGCAAATGGAAAATTAATGAAATTTGTTGTGGCTGGTGACAGAATAATTTATCCAGTCTTCTTTTGAATAAAAATACCAGTTAAAATGGAAATTAATAAAAATAAATATGGTCCTGTTGTAGTCTCATGTGTGTGACATCTGGCTTATCCTCAGAGCTCATGAGGTGCACATAGTGAGGGAAGGCATACGCTACCACATAGTAGTATATGGATTGTGGATGTAGGAAGTTAAGAGAGATACAAAATATCAATTGCTTATAGTAAGTAGCAAAGGTTCTAAAACCCATTATTTTCTATCATTTCAATTTCTGATTATTCTGGGGTAGGTTTAAAAATAAAGAAACATACCTTTTATTTCCCCCCATATATTAAGAAAAATATATGATATTAAAAGTTCATAATTTTAAAATTCACAAATTTAAAAGTTAACATCAGGCACATGTTTTACAATTCTTGACTATTTGTGTTTGGTAACACAAATTCAAAAGCCTTAAAGTAAAAAAAAAAAAAAAATTCATTTCTCCAGGATAGCAAATCCATGTTTCTAAGGGAAAAAAATACATATGGATGGGGGCGGTAGAAAACCGTTATTCTTGTTAAGGAATGTTTGTGGAAAATGTTGCTTTCAAACCAACATGTTTCCCCATATGGGGAGCAGGTTTGCAGCAAAAATGTTGTTAAGTAGACAGTGAGAGAGGCAGTCAGCCATCTGGGTAGCAGGCAACTGTCGTCTACTGATGCCGAGGGCATCACTAAGCTCAAACACTCAGGAATATTCTAGAAAACAGGAGGGCAGCCATTACGCCTTATAGGATAAACTCTTAATACCCACAGACCTGCGTTGTGGGATAGTTTTAGAAATGGTTCTACAAGCCACTTAAAGGGAAAAGGGTGATGGATAGGTCCATTTGCTCTAAAATCATTTCAATTGGCAATGGAAAACTAGAGCTTTCCGCCAAGATGAAACCGCAAGTATTTTTATGCTAAGTGAGCCTCAATCATCTAAATCATGGGGATTGGTAGAGGACAAATGTCTTGAGTGTCTCAGGAGAGTATGAACTATGAGAAAATAGAAAAAAAAAAAGCAGCTATATGCTTTTCTCCTGGGTACTGTTGTTATACCTAATCTGGATAGGAAAGGGCAACAGTAATAAAATTAAACTCCCAAGCACTGAGAACTCCCTAGGATGTCCATTCTGTTCCCACCTGGTCACTGTTGCATGTAACTGCAGTATGGTCAACTGAAAAGGCAATATATCATGGGACCAAAGGGACTTGAGTTTGAATCCTAGCTTCCTCCTGACTAGCTCTCTGACTTTGTGCACGTCACTTAACCTGAGCCTCAGTTTTCCCACATGCAGAATGGGGCTAATAATGATTGCTGTGAGTATGAAACAGAATAACGTAGGTAAGAGTATTGGCACAGTATCTTGGAGGGCAGGAAATCAGTCTTATTTACCTTTAAATACCTCAGCATCAAACAGTAAACGATACATTTTTGATAAGAGTGACTAGACAAATTTAAGACAGCAACATTAAAGTGCATGCTGTTTAAATTTAAAATCTTGTAGCATAATGAACTGTAGTTACATATAGGCATACTGGGTTAACTGTCTTAATAAATAGTTTACCTTACATTTCCTAATGTGGAATGTGAGGATCACTACTGCTTCAGATGACTTTAAGCAGTACAATAATAAACACTTTATGTAAAATATATACTTTATTTTGTATATTATTTCTTTATTTAGTATTAAACTTATTTACCTAGATGTATAAATCCATATTTTCAATGACTATTGTTCAGAAAAAGGCAGAAGTAGAGAATTAACTCAACAGCTTGGAAACACCCATTTCCTCTTGGAGAAGGCAAGGGTCTTTCCTCTTCCCTAGGTAAAAGCTGATCTGCTTTCCGTCACAATAGATTAGTTGGCATTTTCTAGATTTTATATAAATGGAAGCACACAGTATGTACTCTTTTTTTATCTGGTTTATTTCACTCATCACAATTACTTTGATATGCCTCTATGTTGTTGAATGTCAATACTTCGCTGTTTTTATTGATCAAAAGTACTTCAGTGTATGACTATATGATGATTTGTTTATCCATTCATCTGTTGACACACATTTGGGTTGTTTCAAGTTTGGGGATATTACAAATAAAGCTGTCATGAACATTTGTGGACAAGTCTTTTCATGGATATAAGCTTTCAGGTTTCATATAAATAGCTAGGAATGGGATGGATGAATAATGTGGCAGGTAATAGGTTTAACTTTTTAAGAAGCTGCAAAACTGTTTTCAAAAGTGTTGGTTCCATTTTCGTCACTGCCCTCCCAGCAGTATACGAAAGTTCTACTTGTTCCACATCCTCTCGACCATCTTCTAAATTTTAGCCATTCCAATGTACATTGTGGCTTTAATTTGCATTACCCTAAGGACAAATCGTGGTGAGCAGATGTTCATGTGCTTATTTGTGGTCAGTTTCTCTTTACTGATGAAATGTCTCTCCAAATCGTTTGCCTATTTAAAAATTGGGTTGTTTCCTAATTATTGAGATTTGAGATTTCTTTATATAGTCTGCAATTAAGCCTTTTTTGTATATGTGATTTGCAAATATTTTCTCTCAGTCTGTGAAGAAAACATATTTTATTTTCATACTCCTGATAGTGTTTTTGAAAGAACAGAATTTTATAATTTTAATGAAGTATATTTTTTTCTTTTATGGATTACATTTAGGTAGTGTGTGTGTATGTGTACATATGTGTGTGTGTGTATACATATATATACATATATATATATATACACATATATATTCTTTGCCTAACCAAAGTTCACAAAATTTATCTCCTATATTTTTTTCCTAAAGATTTTATACTTATGGTTTCACATTGAGGTCTATGATAAATTTTAAGTTAATTTTTGTATATCATGCAAGGTATAGATCCAAGTTTAAAAAAAAAAATTAATGGATGTTTAGTTGTTTCAGCACCATTTATGGAAAATGGTGAACTGAACTGTCTTTGAACTGCCGTTGAGAATCAATTGACAAATGCTATGGACTGAACTGTGTGCCCCACTACCACCGATGCGTATGATGCAGCCCTACTCCCCAGTATGATGGTATTTAGAGATGGAGCCTTTGGGAGATACCTAGGTTTAGATGGGGTCATAAGTGTGGGATGGAGCCTTTGGGAGATAACTAGGTTTAGATGGGGCCATAAGGGTGGGGCCCTTATGATGGAATTAGTGCCCTTATAAGAAGTGACACCAGAAAGCTTGCACTCTCTCTCTCCATGTGCTCATGCTGAGGAATGGCCATGTGAGCACACAGCAAGAAAGCAGCCATATGCAAGCCATGAAGTGAGTCCTCACCAGAACCCAACCATGTAGGCACCCTGATCTCAGACTTCCAACCTCCACAACTGTGAGAAAATAAGCTTCTGTTGTTGAAGCCACCCACTGTATGATATTTTGTTATGGCAGCCCAAGCTGACTAAGCCAGCAATATATGTGTGGTTGATTTTGGAACTCTTTATTCTGTTCCTCAGATCCGTTTGCCTATGTTGACATCAATACCACACTGCCTTAAGTATTGTGGCTTTAAAATAAGTCTCAAGGTCTAGTAGGTTTAATCTTTTAAATTTCTTCTTTTCAAAATTCTTTTGACTACTCTAGGTCCCTTAAGTTTCCATATGAATTTTAAAATCAATTTCTACAAAAAAGCTTGCTGGGATTTTGACTGGGATTTCACTGGATGTATAAATCAATTGAGGAGAACAATATTGAGTCTTATGATGCATGAAAATGTTGTAACAAATAGAGTATATCTCAAAATTTCTCTTGGAAATGTTTTATAGCTTTCAGTATACAGGTTTTATTTATCTTTTGTCAAATTTATCTCCAATTACTTCATAATTTTAAAGCTATTATAAATGGTACTTTTTCAATTTTTGATTGTTTGTTGCTTGATTAAATTATGGATACCTATATGATTATTTATTGACATATTTGAACATGGCCCTGGGAAGGGGTGGTGAACTTGAAGCCCCTTAAATACTACTTGAAATGTCCTGGAACATGGGGTGAGACAACTATCACATAGCATATTTTCCGAAAGATCTCCCACTCCCATTTCATTGTATGAATGAGGAATGAGAACAATGTGAAGCCAAATACAGCTGGAAATGCTTGTTTCATGTGGATACAGTCTCAATCAGAATACATTAAGTAAATGTTACCTTCAAAGATAATTTTTGGATATTCAGATGGTTTTAAAACATTTTTTTCACTCATCACAAGTGATTAGTGTAATGACAATGAATCTAATTAAAATCTTTGTTGCCTGTCCAAAGTATACTTAATAGCAAGTAATTTTTCTTCTATACTGTATGAAGGAAAAATTAAGAAGCAATCATTTAGACTTAGAAAGAATAAAAATGACAGACACAAAATACTAGCCAAGTTCATTAACAAGGAAATTAGCTTCAAATGAAATATTTTTATATCTGTTTTTGAAGAGATTTTCAAATTTACATTACCTTTTCTTATCTTACGGCACCTGAAGGAAATTATCTGTCTGAATGACATGTTGGAGAATAACAATGAGGAACTGAATTGTTTTGTAAGTAGCTCAATTTCCGCCACTGAAATGATCTTGTATTTAAGACAGCAGGGATAAAGAAAATATTTTATGGAAAAATACTAAGACTCTGTGATGTTCCCCAACCATCTACAAAAATCTGATCCCTTTTATATAAACAATCATTCAGGTAAGCAGGCCCAAAGCCTTCCTTCAGAAGAGAAGTCCTCTCTTATAACTCCTCTTGCATTTAACAGATTTTTTTTAAAGACAACCAATTTCCTAATGTATTTAAAACTAATGTGTCTTGGGTTACTGATCAGTTACTGACAATTATAAAAGCTAAATCAACTTCTAGTGATATATCTGAGTCTACAGTGCACACTAAAACATTAACAAGATTATCAAGTAAATTCAAACAACAACAAAAATTGTTTTCTACAGCTAACTTTACATTCCAGGTAAAGGTATTCTTTGGAGAAGTCCAGAGAGTATGTGCTCAAATTTTGTTGATTAAATTAAATTCATTGTGTGTGTGTGTGTGTGTGTGTGTGTGTGTGTGTGTGTGTGTAGGTTAGGCCAGAGGTGTTCTCATACTACTATCTGTAATTTAGGATGTGTGTGTAGGAGGGAGTTGTGAATATGTGGGGGGGGGGGGATGTATAATTATATTTTGTATGCAATATAGCTTCTTCAAAACAAAGATATGATTTCCATAAATCTTCTGATGAGTTCCTTGACATCAGAGCTCAATTAGGCATTGTAGCCTGGACATCTTTATGTTAAGAGAGGAGAGAATATGTCCATATCATAAGTGCCTACAGAACAACAGGTCAGCTTCTACATGCCTACACATTTGGGTTCTGTGCTGTGCTGGACTCCCAGGTTCTTACATCGCAGTTGGGGCTTGTTGCGAGTTTAGTTATTCATCCATGCCAGGAGGAACTGTAATCATAAAAGATGATTCAAATGGCAAATGCCTAATAGCAAAATACCTCAACGGGATTATGATGACATAAAAACTATCTTAGTATGACTAGAATATAGATCACGAAGCAGGCACATGGGTGATGAGACTGCAGTAGTAATATGGGAACAGATCTCACAACAAGGAGTGCCACAGACAGCCTTTGAGAAGGAAAATGATCTGAGGCTGGTTGTTTCAGAGACAGTTATGGATTGAATTGTGTCCCCTCAAAAGCTATGTCAACATCCTAAGCCCCCAGACCCGTGAATGTGACCTTATTTGGAAATAGGTCTTTCCAGACATAATTGAGTTAAGATGATGTTATCCTGGAATAGGGTAGGCCCTAAATGCAATGACTGGCATCCTTACAAGGAGAGAGAGATTTTGATACAGACACACAAACAGAGGGGAGACAGTCATGTGAAGAAGGAGACAGAAATTGGAATGATGAAGCTACCAGCCAAACCTATCAAGGATTGCTGGCAGCCTCCAGAAGCCAGGAGAGAGACATAGGACAGATTCTTCCCTAGAGCTTTCAGAGGACACATGGCCACGGTGACACCCTGAGTTTGAACTTCTAGTCTGCAGAGTTATTTAACAATAATTTCTGTTGTTTTAAGACACTCAGTTTGTGATAATTTATCATGGCCACCTAGAAACTAATACCGTGAACTTATCATAGTGTGTGGAATGGGTGAGAGGTGAGCAAGACTGGACACAGAATGACCAATTAGAAGGACCAACAGCGAAATCCAGAAGGCAGAGCATTAATCAGAACTAATCAGAACAGTGGCAGTGAGAATGGCAAGACATAGGCGATGCTGAGAGTTATTTAGAAGGTAGAATCCATAGGATTAATTATCAGCGATTAGGGAATTTTAGGAAAGAAAAGACTCAGATAATTTCCAAATGTCTGGTTTGAGAAACATTTAGTGCCATAGGGATCACTTGAAAGGAAGACACTTGGCTGGGGGTAGAGAGAAAAATAAATTTAGCTTTGTCTTAGTGCCATTTGAAGTAACTAAGTGATGTCTAAGTGGACTTGCCTCACAGGAAACTGGGTCTGGAATTCAGGAAAAAGTTTTGGGACGACATATAGATAGAATAATGATGCTATGACACTTCATGATTCTCCCATAATATCATTTAGCACACTTTATTTTAATTTCCTGTTTATCTGTAAATCCTCAGCAAGGAAGCAAGCTGAGACCAGAGAATTGAGGGAACTACTACTTTTGAGAACACTGCTCTCCTCAACAGGCCAACCTCAGATGTCCCTACTTGTCCCATCTTATGGATGAAGGAGGGATACTAATAAAGCAATTCTAGCTCTTCCCGGTCAGTTGTGTAAAAAGAAGCTGGCCCTAAGTACTGACAGATTTTGGGCTTTGGACCTTAGCCACAAATCCAGGACAACAGGGAAAAAAATCCCACTAGACATTCTGTTACATTTTACATAGATAATCCATTATAATCCTAAGAATAATCTTCACTAAAACCATATTAATTATAATCCTCACTACAAAAGACAAAGAAACTAAAGAAGAAAAACCCTAAAAGTCTCAGGTGCAGGAAATAGAGAGGAGTCCTAAGGTTAGAGAAATGAGCTGGAGCTTGGCAGGAGAGCTCATGAAGGGTGGGTGAAGAAGTCCTGCTATGACCCTATCAAGACAGCAGCTGGCCTGTCCCTAGGTTCTTCAGAACCTTTTTTTTTTTTTCTTTTTTTAACGTAGGGGCAGGACAGGAGTAAAGACACAGACGTAGAGAATGGACTTGAGGGGACGGGGAGGGGGAAGGGCAAGCTGGGACGAAGTGAGACAGTGGCATGGACTTATATATACTACCAAATGTAAAACAGATAGCTAGTGGGAAGCAGCCGCATAGCACAGGGAGATCAGCTAGGTGCTTTGTGCCCACCTAGAGGGGTGGGATAGGGAGGGTGGGAGGGAGGGAGATGCAAGAGGGAGGGGATTGAATTGTGTCCCCTATACATATATGTATAGCTGATTCACTTTGTTATAAAGCAGAAACTAACACACCACTGTAAAGCAGTTATACTCAAAAAAAGATGTTAAAAAAAAAAAAGCAGCTGGGACGGAGCCGTTTATAAGTCCTAGAGTATTTCTTCACACAAAACACAAGCTTTAGAAATAACTCTCTATATTGTCCCAGGTAAGCATCACAGAGGTTTTTCCTGAGAGAAACAGAAACCCAAGCCTTGCAACTGAGATCTGAACTCTTTCTTTCCTATCTTTATGGTACAGGGACAGGATGGTGATAGTGGGAGGGACAGAAAGTACTTGGGGAGGATAAAAAAGAGGCTTGAATTGTATCTATAATATTTCATTTCCAAATAAATAAATGAGTATTAATAAGATTCAATATTGCAACATATTAAAATGTTGTATCCAGTATTTGTTATATGATTTTATGTGCTATCATTTTACTAATTAAAAAAAATAAACAGGTTAAAAAATGTTAATTAACTTGCCCAGATCACAGTCCATGAGAGGAGAAACTATGGAAATATAGACTTCTAATACCAAACTCTGTTAAACTGACTTGGCTTATTCATTTTTGCATTAACAAGGAAGGGCCTAACATGTGGCCAAGGTATTCAGAATGATAGACAACAGCTGGCATAATTCCTGGAGGGAGGGGCCCTGCTGACAGAGGTCTGCTATCAAATGCCACCATTCAACAGGGTGGCCCAGGGCTGCATTTGGCACGTGACCTAAGGAAACTTAGAGATCATCTACTTCAACTGGGTCAGTTTACAAATTCAGTAACAGACCCAGAGAGATTAACTGGCTGGCTTAGTGAGTGGATAATTCAAAATTTAATGCTATGTCAATTATACCAGGTGCTCTAAACTGTAGTCAATAAGTAGCAGAACAGTCTTGGGAATGGGGATGATGATGATGATAAATAAAAATAAACATGATGGTGGTGGTGATGATAGCAGCTAACGTTTTTGAGCACTAATCTAAATTCTAGGTACTCACCTGAATGCTTTGTAAGTATCCCCTTGATTATTCCTCACAACAGCCCAAAAAGTTAGGTACAATCATCATCTCCATTCAGATCAAAGGAGAGCCTCTCAGGGGCTCATAATCTGTAAATTACAGAGTAGATCCCAACCTAGGCAGTCTGACTTCTGTGCTGGAACTCTTAACCATATGCTGTGCTAAAGACTCAAACATTAGGGGAAGGGGGAGGGAGCAAGTGGGAGCTCAATCCCATCTCTCTCAGGTTCATCTTGGGCTTATATATTTCCCATTACTACAGATGCGAGGTGTGTATTTGGCTTAGAATTTGACATTATCTGATGCCAATATGAATCCTACATGGTGTCAAGTCAGGTAGAGCTCTTGAAGAAATGGTATGTTAGAGTGTAGATGGATTGACTCATGAATTATTGGATTAAACCTGAAGTAAATTCCCTAAACACAACTTTAGTTTTCCTGTATATAAAGGAGTACTTCTGAAAAGAGTAAAACATTTTGCCCTCTCTCTGGTGTGGGAAAACCATTATCACAGCAAAAAAAGAATGTTTAAGCCAACAATACTGAATAATTCGTTTCATGTCAACCAAAAAAAGTGAAAGCAATAAATAAACCAAATTTTTCTAGTAATGAGATGCTGCTATTGGTTAGTGAATGTTAATAATGTAGATTATAGGATAGTTAGATTTATGACTACCATCTCCTTCCAACAAGGAAATGAATCTTGTTAATTCTAGAGGCAGAACTACATAGTGGAGTTCTGGAGTTTGGTTACTGAGGTCACATTTCAGCTCTGTCATTCAATTATATACTGTGTGTGTTTAATCAATACTAGTATTACGCATCCTCAAATTTAAAAAGAATGGTCAAGGATTGATTTCAATATTATCAATCTGTCAATATTTTAATGATCTGCTGAACATCCTCAGGAAAACAAAACAAAAATTCCCAGTACATATAAATTTTATTTGTGAGAAAACAACAATCTGAAATGCCGTGTTATGTCCACACAGAGAATGCTGACTATAAAATTTGTCTTCCAAGGATAAAAATCGTAAGGTCCAAGGAAGCATAGCTATTACTCACAAGGATATACATGGTTGCTCAAAAGACTTTATATCCTAAAGCTACATACATTTTTAAGTTATTTGTAGGGAAACAAGTGAAACAAATCAATCTGATTTGTGAAAAGTCAGAATTTCTTGTGTGAAACATTGAAATTCAAAGAAAAGATCAAAAAAAGAACACAGAGACACACAGTGAAAAACAGGTTAGTGACTAGAACAGCAAAACATTAAAATGTCAAAAAATAATCAAAACAAGCAAATAACAAGGCTAAAACTAACAGGCTTCCTTTGTTGGAATCTAGTTACAGAGTTTTAAAGAGGCACATCTATTGATATAAATCACAAAATGGCAGCTCACAGGTAAAATCGTGTGCAGAAGTGTTTTCCAGCAGAGCTTTTTTTTTTTAAATCAAGTTACAAAATCACATATCTTTTTCAGAACCCAGTTTTTTCTGTGTTTCTTAAAAAAAAAAAAAAACAACAGCATAGCAATGAGCTGGAGCTCAGTAATTGATGTGCTTAATTGTATAAGTCTTTCTAGTTTGCCACCAGTTTTACTCACCTTATTTTTACTCATTGACATTGGGTTGGCCAAGAAGTTCTTTTGGGTTTTTCTGTAACGTTATGGAAAAACCTGAACATTCTGGCCAACCCAATACATTACCAGCCTGCCCCCTTTAGTCAGGTGAGTTCATAAGCCCTTATGCACCATCAAACTAACTCAAGTCATGAAAGTGATCAATTGCAGAAAGGACTGCAAGATTGGGGATCATCAGGGAGCTTCATTTGTTCACTCACTCATTCGTTCATTCAACAAATACACGTTGATTTCAAAAGTGCCAGATACTGAGCTCAAATCAGCGTATAAGTATTTGGGATTTCTTTGCATCAAGATAATAGGCAGTCATAGATCTGGATGTGTACCAAGATGTATGTGATAGAGCTGAGGACAAAACAATGATGAATTTTAGGAAATGAAATAAGAAATTCTAAAAAGTGCTAACAATTGGCTAATAATTGCAAGGGTCTCAAAGGATGGGGATTCTAAAGAAGGAAGGGGTGGTCACAGTGTAAAACTATGGCTGAGCAGTGATGTTAAATGAAGACAGAAAAGAAAGACAATTCTATGATGTAAGTAGCAAATCCCTGGTGATGTTTAAGAGGGCACACATAGAGTAGGCTGATAAAGCCAGGTTGAGTGGTGAGAAGATAAGCATAAAGGGCTTGAGAAAGAGGGATGGAGGGAGGTTGGGGGGTAGGTATGATGGAAAATGGTGAGGGTGGGGTGAAGAGAAGGCCAGTGAAGAGGACTGAATATGTACAAAAGAGAGATTTGGTGCCAGACAGTTCACAAGAATAACCATATGCTAGAATGAATTCAATCTAGATGCAATACCATTAACTTAAATTTTGATATCAGAGCAAACTTTAGTAACTTTTCTGTAAACCATATCCCCAAGTTCACTTCCTGGGACACATTCTGGGAAGGTGTTTTCACTCTAAACCTTTCTTTAGTTAGCACCAAAATTCACTGACAATAAGCTACAAAAGAAAATCTGTCAATTCTCAATTATGTTTTATTTTCTGGTGTTCCACTTGTGATCTCAATCAGAAATGACTGAAATGTTTCTGGTTCTTTGGCTCTGCTGGAAATGACATTTTCCACAGAGGCATCTAATCTTGGACCAATGAAATCAGGTGATATTATTCTCCAGAATCCTCTACATATATAATAATCAAGACAGAAAGATTAAAGTACAAATGGTATGTAAAATGCCTTTTGAGCTCATCCACAGCGAAGCTGGATGTGATTTACCTTCACCTGCACCTCATCTTCCACCTCCACTACCGCAGCTAGTGATGAAAACCACCACCCAGAGGTGAATCCCAGAAAGGCTTCATTGCCTTTTGATATATTGTTTGTACAATCAGGTTTGGAGACGTCAAAATTCTCAGCCAATCATCCTCCTATGATTCCGAGTAAAACTGTCGTACAAAATAAGCTTAGGAGAGACTTCTCCCTCTCTTTTAGAGTCTTTGTAGAGATTATAATTAAGGAGAATTTTTCCTATTGATATAAAATTATATAAAATGATTGATTACAGATGTTAACCGCTCAATTCCATAGCCTACCCAAATAGGTTCTAAGTCCGGCTGGAAATAAATAAAATTGATCGTCAAGGGTCTGTGTCGGACGGTAGAATAAGCACTAAACGCCCTACTGTGCTAGAAGCTCAATATGTAAGACAAATTTATGTAGCATTCAACCAAAATCTTTGTAACGTGTGATCGACTTACCCCTGCAAGGCTTTCTCTCCAAACCAATCTCCTTTTCCTAAGGTTCTAAGAAAGACTGGGTCTTCACTTGGCGAGTCTTCACGAGTGACATTTACCTAGAAAGAGAAACAATGAAAGCCTGTATCCACGGCATACACACTGGATGATCAAATAAACACTGATTAATGATGTTCGTTCCATTTCTTCTTTCTTTTTTTTTTTAAACTTATTTTCATGAAGAGAAAAAGTACATTACCACTAAAGGGGACAAAGAATAATATCGCAACTTCACATGCACCCCAAGAAGTAATCTCCATGTATTTTGTTATGCTTTCAAGTTGTTGTCAAGGAATAATAAATTATTCAGAAATTTGAATTTCACTCAAATCTTCAACTCTATTCCCACTTCCAACTTTCTATGAGGCAATCACTATGATGGATTTAGTAGTGTTCCTCCAGTCTTTTTTTGTGTGTTTATATGCATGTGTTTTAAAAATATATGAATAGCATAATACAGTATGAATTATTCTGTGACTTACATTTTTTCTCTTATCATTATTTTATTTATTCCATGCTATTATATATAAATCTAGTTTTCATTTTAATGTTTTAGTGTCTTCTTTCATCCTATATTTATCAATTTCCTTGCAGATGGACGTTTATACTGTCTCCATTCTTTGGCTTCACTTAACATCTTTCTATACACCTCTCTACATGTACATCCCAGTTTCACTAGGACATGCCTATCTCTTTGCCAAGAAGAAGCCAGCCTTCATTCAAAGGCCAGTCACATTTCCATGAAGACTTCCTGCAGGTCTCTACCTGACTACTGTCCTCATGATCCATATGTTTCATTCAGCAGGAGTTCTTTTTTTGAAGATATATAAATTACATATGTGTCTTTATTTTACCATAATGAATAGTATGCTCTTCAAAGAAATGGGCATTTCTTTGATATTCTCTGTAATTTATAGTAAGTACTCAATAAAGAGTAGTAAACTGCATGAACAGAAGAGCTTCATTACTAACAAGATATCTCCGCCCATATAGGACTTGGGAGTTGGGTGATAGTCCATTGAAAGCAAGTAATAATGTATTTGTTGAATGAAGACATAAATGTAGTAAATTGTACCTTTGTGTTAATTCACTTCCCCCTAAAGTTCTACAAATATAATACTGGCTACGTGTCCTTTAAAAAGTTTAAATAGTTAAAATTCACCTACCTGGAAAATGTAATGAAATAGAAAAACTAATTTCTTGAGACAATGCCAGACACTTAAACACATTTTAAAATACTATGCTTCAGGTTTCTGAATTTAGAGACTGGATGTCAAAGACCAGAATTTTTATAAGTATTAAAAAGGTCTATGCAAGGTGGAGGGAATTCAATTATTACTCTCCACTGACCCATTTGATTACTCCTCCACATGGTGTTTCAAAAGCATGGAAATGCAGTTTTTAACACTTAACCACTGAGCTATATAAGAGAGGTACTCATATGCATACTGATGAGGCTTTCACAGATGTGAATGGAAATATACTAGCCCAGTGGTTCTCAAACTGTGTGTGTGTGTGTGTGTGTGTGTGTGTGTGTGTGTGTGTGTGTGGTGGGGAGAGGGGGAGTGCAGTCTTGTTTAAAATAAAGGTTACTTAACTCTTATTCCTGAGGTTTTGATTGAATGGGTTTTGGAAACCTGCATTTCAAAAGATTAATGTGGGTGATTTAGATGCAAATGTTCTACAGACCAACCTTTGACAAACACTGATACACTGTTTCATTTCTGAACCTCAGTTTTCTTATCTGCACAATGAGACAACTCAACAAAATTACTTCTGTCAGTCCTCCTGGCTGATGAAAAAAAGTCAATGATTAACTTAACTATAAGTTAAGCTCATTAATTCAAATTAGATATAGGGATACAAATAACTGTACATTTGCCATTTGGGTAACAAAAAAGATTATAAACTCAAAATGGCAGATTTACGTAAGCCATGGAGAAATTTGGGTGGGTTTTGAAATGTTCTTAAAAAATATGTTACTGAAATGCAGTAAGAGACACAAAAAACGGGTCACCTATGGAATAAATCACATTCTGCTTATATGATAAATATGAGGAAAAATCTATCTCCTATAGTTCATATATGTGAAAAAACAAGCAGCTCAAAGAGCAAGAATAAAAGTTCTCCTTTAAAGTTGTAGTTTCCACAGTTTTTCTTTATATATATAATGAATCATTCTAAATATGCACAGACACCAGTCATGGACATTTGCATCTTTAATTCTAAAAAAGAAAATTCAAGGTAGAAAAAGTTATATATACAGATATAGCTTCTCTAACCTTGACCTGTATACATAGTCTTTTCACCTACACCATAAAGTACTTTATGATCCACAATGCTGTGGAAGGGAACTAGCTATGGAGCCTTAAAGGTAATATTTAGTCTATTTGAACCCATTACCCCACCACCTTGCCTGAAAAATGGGCGGGCTATCTCATATGGATGTACTTGTGCTCTATGTGTGAATTAAATGAGAACGTCAATGAAAAGCATCCTCTTAATTCTGAGTGCCCCCCAAAGTTGGTTCTTTTTTCCTTATTTTCCCCTTTGTTCCATTTCTCTCACTTCCTACTTCAGAAATTCCATGCATTTGATTGCAGTTATCCCAAATCACTACCATTGCTCTTGTTGACATAAAATGCTATTTAGAACTTTAACTACTTTTAGTTCCAGGTAAATAAAAGAGAAGGTGTTTATTTTTATAATCCTTTTACTTGTCTATATATTAATTTTTCTATAAAATATATGCATGGTATTGTAATTTCAAGATTTGGAACTATTTTTAAAATTATATATATATACATAATTTTTTAAATTAAGAATCAAAATAGAAATTAGGTATTTTAAATGGGACACATAAAATTAATCTTTAAAACCAAAATCTTCAATAAACAATATCAGTGTGCTCAACCAACATGTTTAACCAAAAATAATTCAAAAACAAATAAAATGTTTTAGTACAGATTCAACAGGTTTTATAAACAAAGCGATGTTTGTTGTAAAGAAACATGGAAATCAGAGATTTGTGGGGCAGACCCAGCTGGAGAATAGGGTTGTCAGGTGAGCATTTTCCTACCTGTGTAATAGATTATAAAAATGAGGAGTTTCCAAATCAAAGCATCTCCCTTTTCAAACAATGTTCTACACACATTGCTCAAAAATTGCCCTGTTATTCCAAAAAAAAAAAAAAAAAAAAAACCACAAATGTTCCCTAATGTAGAAAAACACTTTTAGGAGCTGTATCTGATAGTTTGGGGCATGTACAGGGAAAGAATATTTTTCTGAGCTTGACGTTTGCCTGCATTCCTTTAGTCATTACTTAAATTCAGGGTGGCTCAGACCTATGACTCCCCTGAGTCTGGTTTGACAACTGAACCTTTTGTGCAACACAGGAATGAATTAGAATCTCTCTCACCATGTGTCCACTTCTGTCCCCCCAAACATCTCTGGTGAATCTTATGTTCGTGCTTCTCTTTCTGGTACTTCTACTTTAATGAGTGTGTGTACATGCACTCACATGCACCTCATTCCATGCATAAATACCATATATTTTCCTGGTTTTAAACTTTATATAAATAATATCATACCACACATATCCTTCAACTTGTTTCTTTTGATCAGCATTGTATTTGAGATTTATCCAATTCATCCATGTTAATATATGTAGCTGTAGTTCATTTCCTGTTTGTATAATATGCCATTATATGAATATTATATAGTTCATTGATTCTTCTCTATATGTAAATGTGGGCTTCCTCCAGGTTTATTGTTGTTATATACTAGTCTGTTGTGCTATTAACATTACTTATGAACATTTTTGCATGTTTTGTGGTGTCCATGGGTGTTTCACTAGGATCAAAACTTACAAATAAAAACCAAGGTTATAAAGTATACGCATCTTCAATTTTACTAGGTATTGACTCAGTCTTGGTACAAAGATGTCACACCAAGTTATATTTCTACCATCGGTGGATGAAAGTTCATATTATACTATATTGTCATCAACACTTGATATTGTCAGACTTTGATTTTTTGCCAAAAAGTCAATATCATATGGCATTTCTCTGATTATTAATAAAAGTAGGGTATTTTTCATATTATTTTATGGGTCAGTTGTATTTCTTTTTTGTGACTTTTTTGCCTATTTTTCTATTGAATTAATTGTCATTTTTTTATTGATTCATAAGACGGTAGTTTAGCTTTTCACTGTATTTATGATGTCTTGCCAAAGCTATTAATTTCAATGTAATCATATGTAACCACATTATCGCTTATTGTTTGTACTTTAAAATTCTCATTTAATAAAATTTTTCGTATCCCAACATGACAGAAGTATTCTCCTAATTGTCTTTTGATTTTTTTTCTAATTTTTTCTTTTGCATTTAGGTCTGGAATTGACCTTATTTGTACAGTGTGAGGTCAGGATCCAAGTTCATATATCTCCCTATGGATAACTAATTGTTTTGGAATATGTATTGCCCATGCTCTCCTAACTCAAGTTCCCATAGATCTTGGACCTTTATTTGAGCTCACTATTCTCTTATTCTGATATATTTATCTAGTTCTTAGTAGAATTAAGACATTTTCTTCTTTACCTTATAATAAATCTTTATATCTACTGAAGTAATTCTCACCAATATATTCTTCTTCCTTTCAAATGTTTTAGCCATTTTTGTCTTTGCTCTTCATTCTAGTGTCCTTTTTTCTTTATCATTTAAAAATTTCTTATACAATTTTTAAAGGTTACTTTCCATTTACAGTTATTACAAAATACTGGCTATATTCCCTGTGTTGTACAATACATCCTTCAGCCTATCTTACACCCAATGGTTTGTACCTCCTACTCCCCCTCCCCTACATTGCCCACCCCTGACTTGTAACTACTAGCTTGTTCTCTATATCTGTGAGTCTGCTTCTTTTTTGTTACATTCACTAGCTTGTTGTATTTTTTAGATTCCACATATGATATCATACAGTATTTATCTTTCTCTGTCTGACTTATGGCAAAATTTAATTCTTTTTATGGCTGAGTAGTATTCCATTGTGTGTGTGTGTGTGTGTGTGTGTGTGTGTACATAAATATATATATACACACACAATACATCTTCTTTATCCATTCATCTGTTGATGAACACTTAGGTTGTTTACATGTCTCGGCAATTATAAGTAATTCTGCTATGAACATTGGGGTGCATATATCTTTGTGAATTAATGTTTTGGTTTTTTTCGGATATATACCCAGGAGTAGAATTGCTTTCATACGGTAGTTCTATTTTTAGTTTTTTGAACCTCCATACTGTTTTCCACAGTGGTTGCACCAATTTATACTCCAATCAACAGTGTACAAGGGTTCCCTTGTCTCCTTGTGAGCATTTGTTATTTGTAGACATTTTGATAATAGCCATTCTGACAGGATGTGGCTACTAAGAAGCTGAATATTTTGTTTAATTTAATTTAGTTAATTTTAATTTAGTGACTTGAGACTCATGGCTACCATGTTAGGTTGTGAAGATATAGAATAGTTCCATCAACAGAGGAAAAAGTACTGAACAATGCTGATCCAGCTAAGCTTATATTAATTTTAATAATTTATCTGTCTACATAAAAAACTCAAACTAAAATCACACTACCTGTAAATAATTACTGTTTATTTCTTCATTTCCAAACATCTTTTTCTTGACTTACTGCAATGGTTGGGGTGTTTAGTTACACAGTGAACAGAAGTGGGGATAATGTGCATGTTCGTTCTTGAAATGAAATGATTCATGTTTCACTCTGATATTATATATATATATATATATATATATATATAATGTCACACACAAACAAAATTTCCATAAGAGCATACTTCCCATATTCAGCAACACTGAATATTGTGTTAAGCCCATTTGTTTAACCAACATGCTTAAGCCCTTGTGAATTCTAAGCAAAGCCATGTGGTTTTAAGTGGCATTTAATGAACAAGAATTTTTGAAATATTTTTTTCTAATGGTAGCATACAAGATAAGTTAACTAGAATCAGAAAATCAAAATGTAGCATACAAGATAAGTTAAATAGAATCAGAAAATCAAAATGCTTTTGAATTATTACTGAAACTCTGAAATTTTGTCAACCAATCCTGTTCAATTTTGGTTCCACTTATTTATGGAGACATTTTTTTTTTTGATGCAACACAACTAGAGGGACATAGGCATCAAGTTTTATCAGAGATCTTTTTCATGCTTAATTATGAATCCTTGAGTGCTTTATGGTTCACTATTGGGGGGAACAAGTCAGGCTTCCAGGCAATTGGAATGGACTGATTAAAGTATAAAGAACTAACTCAGCTTCTACCTGAGGCAGAACTAGGTACTCTAGACATCACTGAAGCATTCTGTCCAAGTTTTAGAAAAATCAGTTTGTATAGGTTTAATGGGGAAAAAACAAATATTTCCAAGTTTATTTTATAATGCTTTTCTCTTTGTGTGAATGTGCTTTATAGAAAAATAAAAACTGTTTTACTCTTAAATAAATGAACTTGAACAAGGGGAAATCCATCTGTAGTTGTACAGCCCCTGTTGTGTGTCTGTGTCTCACATTTTCTAAGGAAAAGCCAGGTTGGTGGTAACAAAGAAAATATCTTTGTCAGAGTATCCTTTATAAATTCTTAAATGTACATGAAAACAAGGTGACATCTGTACACCTAAAACAACACACATAATTTTAGAAAATTTCAATTCTACAACTTATTTGCCTGCTCACCTGAACCTACTCTCATTCTCTTATCATTTTCTATTCCTTCCTATTGGGACTTAAGTGTGTTCACCTTCTGCTTCTTAAAACTTATATAGTAACTCCAATACATTAATATTAGAATTCATATAATTAACATACTAAATCAATCATAGATTATTATATAATTAGTATAATTAAGAATCATGGCAGCTAAGTTGTATGACCTGAAAAAGAAGGTTAGGAAAAATCTATGCCTGGTTTAAAAAAAAAATCTTGGATGTGTCAAAAAATTCCAATATATTCTTACTACTTCTCTCCCAGAATTCCTACAGTGGTCTGAAATACTGCCAAGGGAATCAGTTCCTCTGGTGTAATATCCATGCTATTTCTATGTATACATATTACAAAACTCATAAAATAGCACCACTAATGCTCCTGTGTTCAGCTGAAACTGGTTACAAACCACAACTTTTCAGGCAGTGCTGGAATTTTCAGTAGTTTGGTAGCCACAAAAGCCTGTCAGAAATTCATCTTAATCGATAAACATATCATTCCATGAGAGCAAAGAATTAGCAATATAATATAAAAAAATAAATCTAGGATTGCCAGGGCAAAAAGCCCCCCTGTGACCAATCAAATAATTTACATCTATTAGAATTTTCAGTTTTCCCTGATTCTTCCATTGATATTAAGAACAAAGCAATAAATGGTAAGCTCTAACAAATTATATATAAACCTCAAAATCTTAACATTTCTTATCCTCTAACATTGGAAAATACAAGGTATAATTTTACCCATAACTCGTCAGATGTCATTTCATGTTGCTTTTTAGGAAGCCAGTCCCTTGACTTCTATTTCTATCCCAGGTTTTCTGATATCAGTCAAAAGAATAGGTATGAAAAAGTAAAAATATTATTTTCTTCCCTTTAGTGGGATATGCCACCAGTGTAAACATTGACATATGCACATTTAAAATTCACAATTAGTCCAAAGAGAATTCTCTAAAATGTGACCCAACAAAATCTATAATCTTTCAACATATCCTGTTCACTGTGGCTCTGTTAATCTCTCTTGCCTATTTTACATGAGCCATAAAGTCAGTCATATTTGTTAAATTAGAAGAACTAAATTTACTTATTTTTTTAAAGTGATAATTATAAAAGTGAAAACTGCCATATAAATCCCCTTGTACCTGCATTTCCTTCCCCGTGTTTTACTTTACTTAGTACGTATAACTTCTTTTTAAGGATCACTTACTGTAAAGCAAAATAAGTTCAAATACATTGCACATAGTGAAATGACACTTAAATGCAAAAATGATTAAGACTTTACTGTTGAAAGGAATTTAAGGTATTTTTAGCAATATAATATTAAAGTATTAATCTACATGTCTTCATTTTCCAATTCTCTCAATTTCATATTCTGGTTTTTTAAAGTTATTATTTATAATATTAAACTTTTTAAAAATATGTAAGGAATAAATTATGATTTTTTATTTATGTCCCTGTCTACCCTATATTTACCCCTTCCCCTATACTTAACCACTTCTAATAATTTCTTAGTATCCATTAAATATTTATGTATGAAGATACAATGAAACATGAATATATTTACTTCCTGATTGGCCTCAGAGAGTTAAATAACTCGCCTAGGGAGTACTAAAACTAGGAAGTTTCATAGCTGGATTCAAACTTGGGCCATCTGATTTGAAAGTCCAGATATTTAATTATTACAATATTACTGCTCCTAATGACTGGATGGATTCTTTTTTCCTGTTAAAGATTTTTTTTTAAGCAACCTTAGTCTTCTCTTTTTTAATTATTATGGAAAATTTTCCATTTATGCAGACATACCAGTGGCATCTAGCATCATGATTATTATACTCTAGAACAAAGGCTGTTCGCTGGTCTTCAAAGTTATACTTTTTCTTTCTTCTTCCACATTTTCAGGAGATACATTCTCAAATATTTCTTTATCAGTTTCAGAAAAGAAAGAAACCTCAAACAGCTCAACACCCTGCACACGTGCTCCTCCACAGGTAGCTGATGAACCCCAGGCCCCCCTTGTGCATCTCCCTCTCATGCTACCAGGGCTTACCTTTCCTTTGCTGATGATAAAGAAGGTGTCCCCTCTTGCACCTTGCCTGATGATATATTCCCCGTTTTCATAGTGGGTCTAAAAAACAGAAACAGTAACAAAAAGAAACATTAAGAAAGAAGCAATTTACTAAACAGCTCAACCTCTTCAAATATTAGCTCCTAAGGGATGGAATCACCCTCATGGTGGTGTACCCGAGCTTAGAATCCATCATTATTTAAAAATGAATAATAGTCAGTGAACACAATAATTACAAAGAAATCTATCCTCCTCACTTTAAAAACTATTTTGTTAGTGCCATTTTTCTGGGTGATTATATTCATATCTTTAAATTCATTCATTTTAATAGCTGGATGAAAATATTCTTTTCTCCCATCAACTGAGCATGAAATAAAACAGCAGAACTGATCATTAAATACGTCTTCCTGTATTATCTGTCATTCTCATTCGGTTTTAGTATTCCTGTAGTGACAGAAAAAAAAAAAGGCTGAGAACGTACTATGGCATGTAGCATTTCTAAAGATCTTCATTTTGAAACCAAGTTGACTTTTGGTGTGGGTTAGATGGCACTAGTTCCTTTTTAAGGCACTGCTTCAGGCTTTAATGTCCTGCTGCAGCAATTTAGGTTTGGCCTTGTCAAACAGAATGTCTTTATTTTATGTACTGAATTCTGGTCCAGCATCTGTGAGCTCATAAACCACCAAACAAGGGGCAAAGTCAGGCAAAGTAAAGCAAGAAGATGATCACAGTCAGTGTGTCAGTATTCTGATTCGGGCACAGTGACTAGGTCAATTCCCAGGGTAAAGACTGCTCCTGCAATGAACAAAAGTAATTTCTATAAGGAGAGGTGGGAGAAAGTATATTGCTGGGTCAGGAGGTATAACAGAAAAATGAGAACTGTGCCATCTGGCCCTATCTTTCTCGGCAGTTTAGCAAGGAAGCCATGTTTTGGGAAAGAAAACATTACTCTGTACACTCCTTAGGAAACAGATTCCATGGTTTTCAAACAATACTCACCAGGCTAATGGCTGTGATTTGTCATTATACCTCAACACTCTTAATACTTTATTCACTCTTAAAATTACCTTTCATTAATATTTCATATTAAGAATAGCCATGATTTTCTGGGAATGTAAATTGACACAGCCACTATGGAGAACAGTACGGCAGTTCCTTAAAAAACTAAAAATAGAACTCCCATATGACCCAGCAATCCCACTGCTGGGCATATACCCTGAGAAAACCATAATTCAAAAAGAGACATGTACCACAATGTTCATTGCAGCTCTATTTACAATAGCCAGGACATGGAAGCAACCTAAGTGTCCATCGACAGATGAATGGATAAAGATGATGTTGCACATATATACAATGGAATATTACTCGGCCATAAAAAGAAATGAATTGAGTTATTTGTAGTGAGGTGGATGGACCTAGAGTCTGTCATACAGAGTGAAGTTAAGTCAGAAAGAGAAAAACAAATACCATATGCTAACACACATATATGGAACCTAAAAAATAAATGGCTCTGATGAACCTAGGGGCAGGACAGGAATAAAGATACAGACATAGAGAATGGACTTGAGGACATGGGGAGGGGAAGGGTAAACTGGGATGAAGTGAGACAGTGGCATTGACATATATACACCACCAAATGTAAAATAGGTAGCTAGTGGGAAGCAGCTGCATAGCACAGGGAGATCAGCTCGGTGCCTTGTGACCACATAGAGGGGTGGGATAGGGAGGGTGGGAGGGAGGCACAAGAGGGAGGGGATATAGGGATATATGTATATGTATAGCTGATTCACTTTGTTATACAGCAGAAACTAACACAACATTGTAAAGCAATTATACTCCAATAAAGATGTTAAAAAAAAAGAATAGCCATGATTTTCTTAATATACCAAGAAAATTAACATACTACCTAATGTTACTTTTTTTTTACTCTAAAGTAATATATTTTCCTAATAACAAGTTTTTTAAGTAAAAAAGTTCCTCATTTCCCTTTCCCAATCTCAACCATTAGATGGTAAATGCAGTCTGGTGTGTATCTTTCAAGACTTTTTCCTGTGCTTTTAAACATATATATCTATGTGCATACAAACAATTATTTCTAAATAAAAATAAGATCAAATGATGCATATTCTTCAACCGACTTATTTAACAAAATATCTGTGTTCCATTTTCATATCTTGTTGCTTAGAATGCAACAGCGGGAAGCAGGTTTGAAAAACAAAATCACAAGAGTCTATTTTCATATATTCATTCAAGAAACATTTCTAAGTGCCTCTGAGTCAGGCCTGGTTACAGGCGCTGATGATACAAGATGAAAAAGATAAAAATCTCATGTTAGCACTGTCACATAGAGCCTTCTTTGATAGTGTTAATGTAAACCTGCACTGTCCGATACAGGAGCCACTAGCCACATGCGGCTACAGAACAGTTGAAATGTGGCCAGCGTGACTGAGAAACTGAATTTTTAAATGTATTTAATTTAAATTAGTTTAAGTTTTAATACACACGGCTAGTAGCTATTGTATTGGATAGCACAGGTAGTAGATAAAACTGACAAGGGAAGAACTACAATCTATAGCAGTAGGGGAGGGGGAAGGGTGGAGCGTCTTTCCCACTCGTGATGTTTTTTACTTTGTGAATGGAGCTCAATTAGTAAAACTCAGGACCTTTTTCTGCCCTTTTCCTCACTCTGCACCAGAGGAGACAATGTAATTTAACTGACTGATAAATTTGGAAGTAATCTATATGCTCATCTCAGACTCTCATCACTTCCGGATGAGGGCTGGCATTCTCTGCTGCTTGTCTAGGGGAGGAATCTTCTCCCTAGCATAGTGAAGTCCTGCCCCTGTCTGGGCGTCTGTGACAGGACAAGTAAGTTGGCCCAAACAGCACCCAGCTTGGAAGCGTGTTTGTCTTTTACTCCTAAGCTACATTCTCTAGCTTAGAGTTTATTAGTGCTAATAGTAATATTTTAGTCCCATTTATTTGTCTCCAGTTGAAAATGAATGCACCAAATCTTTCTTCGTTTCTTTTTTTTTTAGACCTGAAAGAGCAATTTATTATTTCTCTTGGGACTGTATGCTAACTAGATGATTCTTTGGCTTCCCATGCTGTCGGCTGGGATAACTGCAAGGTGTAACGCTTGTGAGCACTTGATGCCGGTGCTGGCTGGGGGCACAGCTGGGACTGTCCATGTCTGCTTTTCCCCCACGGGAGCCTCTTTATGTGGCTGCCCAGTCTCCTCCATATCATGGTGGTCTGGGAGTGGGCCAACTTCTTACACGGCAGCTGGCTTCCAAGGCTGCAAAAGCAGAAGGTGTCAGGCCTTCCCAAGACCCAGGCCAGGAACAGGCTCCCTATCACTTGTGCTGCTTTCAGTGGGTTCAAGCAGGTCCCTGGACCAATCCAGGCACAAGGGGAAGGGACTGCACAAACATGTGAACTCCATGAGATGTGGTGCATCGAGGGCTGCCAAAACACAGCCTGGCACACACCTCAAACTTCAAGTGTATAGAACGGAGCTCCTGGCAGCCTTTTTCTAGTCCTGTTTCTCCGCCTTCCCAGTATCAGCTACACCAGCTCCATCTTTCCAGGTGCTTGGGCCAAACACCTTGAAGTCGTCTTTAACCCTTCTATCTCACAGTTCTATCCACAACTGCTCTGTTGGCATGCTGGCTGCTCCACATTCAGGGAATGCCCAGAACTCAACCACACCTCACGTCTGCTGCTATGGCCACCATCTTTTCTTGCCCGGTCCAAGCAGTCACCTTCTACCTGGAATCTCTGCTCCTGGCTGGCCCTTCAGTGCTTTCCCCACATAGCAGCCTAGCAATTCTGTTAACACACAATCAGTGCCTGCCCCTTCTCTCCTCACACCCCTGCAGGGGCCCCTAATGCACAGGTACAGGGTCCTATAGGGACTTCAGTGCACTAACAGCTTCTGTCCTTTTGCTGCACTAACCTCACCTTCCACCCCTCTTCCTCTCATGTCTGTTCTGTTCACACCACTTCCCTTGATATTCCTTGAACATTCAGGCCCAGGCCCACCTCAGGGCCTTTGCACAGGTTCCTCCCTCTGCCTGCAATGTGCCTACACACCAAATATTTATGACTCCTTCCTACCTTTACTCAAGTGTCACTTTCTCACTGAGACCTATCCCAGCCTGCCTTTTAAATCTGTTCCTCTCCTCTGTACTTGTGACCCTCCTTGAATTAGTTTTCTATGTAGCACTTACCATCAACATCTGTCGGGCAGAAGAGACTGCACCCTTGGGAGAGGGAGGAGATCAAAGAAGGACGAATGATGGGAGTGTGGGCAGGATTAGGGGATCAAGCAGTGTTGGAGGTAAAGTGTCAGGGAGCAGGATTGCTGGACCCTGTTCAGAGGTGGAGCCAGGTGACATATAAGCTCAACAGGAGCTTATGTGTGGCTTCTGATAAGGAACATCCACTGCCAAACCCCTTGCCTGGTCTGGAGGAAGCAGAGGAAGAAATACTCTGACTTCTCTCTTCTCCACCCTCTGGTCTCCTGCTGGGGCACCCCTTGGCCGAACTCAGCTGGAAGTCATGAGACAAGGGAGCCTTCCCATTCAGGTCAGCTTCTGGGCAGACAGAAGTGCCAGGAAGAGTGAAGTGTTTCAGCCCCACGTTTAACATATCATTCATTGAATCACCTGTCAGCTGTCTCCGCCACGAATGTCAGCCTATGGGGGAGTTTTATGTTGTTCCCCGCTGTGCCCCTTGCAGCTATAAGAATGCCTATCTGTGAACTAAATACTTATTGAAAAAATGGTTTAAATTATAAGGATATTTAGTCTCTCATGTAAAAAAAAAGTCTGGAAATTAAGCAATTTCAGGGCTGATCAATTTGTTGGTACAACAAATCCTCCAAACACTCAACTTCTTTCTCTCTTTTAGTTATCCTCACTGGATGGGTCGTTATGGTTCCCAAGATGACTGCCACTGCTCCAGTCATCACAGCTGGGTCAGAAGCAAAAAACGCAAATTTCTCATCTTACCATTCCTTCTAGGGAAAAAAAAATCCCAGAAATCCCTAGCAATCATCCTTTTATGTCTCCTCTGAGTTGCATGCCTGTTCTTAAATGAATGTCTGGCACGATGAATAGAATTATTCCCAATGGTTCTCATTAACCAAGGTCACCCACTAGGGCTGAAAAGAAACCATTTAAATGAAATCAAAGCTCTGGCAGTGGGAAAATAGAAAGGAGGGATTGGGGAGGCACCCAAGAGGGTATTTACTGCATGGACAAACCTGAACAGTCTCTGAAGGATCAGGGCTGAGTTGGGGGTGGAATACAGAGGAAGGGCTAGTAAAGCTGGGATTCTAGGCTGTGAGAGGACTTAGAGTCCATGGAAGCTGTCTCCACTGAGCTGTGGTTAAGGACAGAGAGGCACCTGCCCCTGGCGACAGTACAGAGAGTACATGAGAATTAGGGGAGAAAACCAAGGACTACAGATGGCACCTCAACCAAAGAAGCAAATGTGTACAGGTCCAAGCAGCTCCAAAGTGGAAGGGGCTGCCCCACTGGGCAGGAGGTACCACATACCAAGCACACACCAGTGGAGGCTAGGTGAGCATGGGCCAGAACATTGCAAAGGAGATTGAGGTGACTGTCCAAGGATGCCTGAGGGCCAATTTTAGGCACGCTTTCAGCCTTGAGATGCTGTGATTCCCTGACAGGTTGTGTTTCCCAAAAACGGCCACAAAATATCTTCCATTCCACCAGCTCTCCTGCATGGTGACTTTGTGATTCTCCCATTAAGAGTGGAGTCTAATTCCATGAAATATCTAAAAACCTTATATGTTCTGGTATGACGTTATAAGTCATAATTCTAGTTACTACTTTAAAATGTATATCTCAGAAATAACTAAATTTCCTTGTCCATTGCATTATTATGAACTTTCATTAAATCTTTAACCGTGGTCATTTTTAAGTCTTTTGTCATTTACAGACAGTTCTGGGTGTACTCTGATGCTTTTGCAAAAATGTTCCTATAAAAGGGTTTCATCTTCAAGGAATTCATGGAAAAGACTCTGACAAGTACAGGTTTCTGTGCTTATAATCATTAATCATTAGAGAAATGCAAATCAAAACTACAATGAGATATCATCTCACACCAGTCAAAAAATCTATAAACAATAAATGCTGGAGAGGGTATGGAGAAAAGGGAACACTCTTGCACTGCTGGTGGGAATGTGAATTGGTACAGCCACTATGGAGAACAGTATGGAGGTTCCTTAAAAAACTACAAAAAAGAACTACCATATGACCAAGCAATCGCACTACTGGGCATATACCCTGAGAAAACCATAATTCAAAAAGAGTCATGAACCACAATATTCATTTTAGCACTATTTACAATAGCCAGGACATGGAAACAACCCCTAAGTGTCCATCAACAGATGAGTGGATAAAGAAGTTGTCGCACATATATACAATGGAATATTACTCAGCCATTAAAAGAAACGAAATCGAGCTATTTGTAATGAGGTGGATAGACGTAGAGTCTGTCATACAGAGTGAAGTAAGTCAGAAAGAGAAAGACAAATACCGTATGCTAACACATATATGGAATTTAAGGGAAAAAATGTCATGAAGGACCTAGGGGTAAGACAGGAATAAAGATGCAGACCTACTAGTGAATGGACTTGAGGATATGGGGAGGGGGAAGGGTAAGCTGTGACAAAGCAAAAGAGAGGCATGGACATATATACACTATCAAACGTAAGGTAGATAGCTAGTGGGAAGCAACCACATAGCACAGGGAGATCAGCTCGGTGCTTTGTGACCGCCTGGAGGGGTGGGATAGGGAGGATGGGAGGGAGGGAGATGCAAGAGGGAAGAGATATGGGAACATATGTATATGTATAACTGATTCACTTTGTTATAAAGCAGAAACTAACACACCATTGTAAAGCAATTATACCCCAATAAAGATATTAAAAAAAAAACCCATATGATCATCTCAATAGATGCAGAAAAAGCTTTCAACAAAATTCAACACCCATTTATGATAAAAACCCTCCAGAAAGTAGGCATAGAGGGAACTTTCCTCAACCTAACAAAGGCCATATATGAAAAACCCACAACCAACATCATTCTCAATGGTGAAAAACTGAAACCATTTCCACTAAGATCAGGAACAAGACAAGGTTGCCCACTCTCACCACTCTTATTCAACATAGTTTTGGAAGTTTTAACCACAGCAATCAGAGAAGAAAAAAGAAATGACAGGAATCCAAATCAGAAAGGAAGAAGTAAAACTGTCACTGTTTGGAGGTGATATGATACTATACATAGAGAATCCTAAAGATGCTACCAGAAAACTACTAGAACTTATCAATGAATTTGGTAAAGCAGCAGGATACAAAATTAATGCACAGAAATCTCTTGCATTCCTATGTAAATATATTGCATTGAAATGTAAAATAGATATCCTTCCTATACACTAATGAGGAAAAATCTGAAAGTGAAATTAAGAAAACACTCTCATTTACCACTGCAACAAAAAGAATAAAATACCTAGGAATAAACCTACCTAAGGAGACAAAAGACCTGTATGCAGAAAATTATAAGACACTGATGAAAGAAATTAAAGATGGTACAAACAGATGGAGAGATATACCATGTTCTTGGATTGGAAGAATCAACATTGTGAAAATGACTCTACTACCCAAAGCAATCTAAAGATTCAGGCAATCCCTATCAAACTACCACTGGCATTTTTCACAGAACTAGAACAAAAAATTTCCCAACTTGTATGGAAACACAAAAGACCCTGAATAGCCAAAGCAATATTGAGAAAGAAAAACGGAGCTGGAGGAATCAGGCTCCCTGACTTCAGACTATACTACAAAGCTACAGTCATCAAGACAGTAAGGTACTGGCACAAAAACAGAAATATAGATCAGTGGAACAGGATAGAAAGCCTAGAGATAAACCCACGCACATATGGTCACCTTATCTTTGATAAAGGAGGCAAGAATATACAGTGGAGAAAAGACAGCCTCTTCAATAAGTGGTGCTGGGAAAACTGGACATCTACATGTAAAAGAATGATATTAGAACACTCCCTAACACCATACACAAAAATAAGCTCAAAATGGAGGGCTAGACACTATCAAAATCCTAGAGGAAAACATAGGCAGAACACTCTATGACATAAATCACAGCAAGTTCCTTTTTGACCCACCTCCTAGAGAAAGGGAAATAAAAACAAAAATAAACAAATGGGACCTAATGAAACTTAAAAGCTTTTGCACAGCAAAGGAAAGCAAAAACAAGATGAAAAGACAACCCTTAGAATACAGAAAATATTTGCAAACGAAGAAACTGACAAAGGATTAATCTCCAAAATTTACAAGCAGCTCATGCAGCTCAATATCAAAAAAACAAACAACCCAATACAAAAATGGGCAGAAGACCTATATAGACATTTCTCCGAAGAAGATATACAGATTGCCAACAAACACATGAAAGAATGCTGAACATCATTAATCATTAGAGTAATGCAAATCAAAACTACAATGAGATATCATCTCACACTGGTCAGAATGGCCATCATCAAAAAATCTACAAACAGTAAATGCTGGAGAGGGTGTGGAGAAAAGGGAACCCTCTTGCACTGTTGGTGGGAATGTAAATTGATACAGCCACTATGGAGAACAGTATGGAGGTTCCTTAAAAAACTAAAAACAGAACTACCATACAACCCAGCAATCCCATTACTGGTCATATACCCTGAGAAAACCATAATTCAATAAGAGTCATGTACCACAATGTTCATTGCAGCTCATTACAATAGCCAGGACATGGAAGCAATCTAAGTGTCCATCAGCAGATGAATGGATAAAGAAGATGTGGCACATATATACAATGGAATATTACTCAGCCATAAGAAGAAACAAAACTGAGTTATTTGTAGTGAGGCAGATGGACCTAGAGTCTGTCATACGGTGAAGTAAGTCAGAAAGAGAAAAACAAATACCGTATGCTAACACATATATATGGAATCTAGAAAACAGAAAAAGAAAATGGTCATGAAGAACCTAGGGGCAAGACAGGAATAAAGACCCAGACCTACTAGACAATGGACTTGAGGATATGGGGAGGGGGAAGGGTAAGCTGGGACAAAGTGAGAGAGTGGCATGGACATATATACACTACCAAATGTAAAATAGATACCTAGTGGGAAGCAGCCGCATAGCACAGGGAGATCAGCTCGTTGCTTTGTGACCACCTAGAGGGGTGGGATAGGGAGGGTGGGAGGGAGGGAGACTCCCAAGGGAAGAGATATGGGGATATATGTATATGTATAACTGATTCACTTTGTTATAAAGCAGAAACTAACATACCATTGTAAAGCAATTATACTCCAATCAAGATGTTAAAAAAAAAAAGTTAGTGGTGTCTGAAATGGCTGATTTCAGGGGTTAAATCATAAGCACCAGAGGCTAGTTTCCCTCCTCTCCTCACAGCTCTGTCTCCCCCATGTTAGCTTCTCATGAGGGTCCAGGGCATGCCAAGATGGCAGCGGGCTCGACTCATGTTCCAGACAGATGTCTCTTTCATGATTCTAATACCTTTCTCCCAGAGAGCAGAAAGTTTGGCAGGAATATCCATAATCTTTTTATTTAATTCTTGGAAATTTTCTAATCACCTTCTTAATATCATCTGATATGGTTTCGTAACTCCACAACCACAACTGCCATATCAATTATTATAGTTTATCTACACAGGTATGCACTGTACATATTTCCATGCTGCATAAGCTCATAAAACTCAGGTGTCCAAGAGAAGAGCCTATGGGACAGTGGCCAAAGGGAGTCCATGTCTGGGAAAGATAATATGAATGGTGTCATAATACCAGGACTCTAATGACTGTGCTATTCTGAATTGTTCAGTTGCACCTGAGGGGAAGATGATCATGCATGCTGATTCTTCGAGAGTCAGTCTAATTATGTTAATCAAATGCCAGCAATTTCACTGTTTTTTGAAGGTCACTTTGCAGTTCTGCCATATTCTTATTTCAGATTATAGCATAGAAAAACACAGAATTTAGAAAGGGAAGAAATCTTAGTAATTAGGCAGGTGTTTTAATGGGTTTCCATAGTTATTAGGATAAAAGCCAAACTCTTTAACATGGCCTGCAAGACCATCTATAGTCTGCTCAGTGCCACCCTTTTCAACCTCTTCTCCTTCTCCCCCACTTTGTCCTCCAGCCCTGCTGGCCCTCATAGGTCTCAACTGTGTCACACTCCCTTCCTACCATCAGGACTAAGCTCTCCATTGTTGCTGCGCCGTCACTGCTTCTCGCCTAGTTACAGCCTACCTCTTTTTCAAATCTTAGCCTTCCCTCACCTGACATACCCTCCTCCACTACACACACACACACACACACACACACACACACACACACAATCACACACACACACACACTCACACACACACAGGCTAAATTAGGTCTCCTTCATTGCCCTTTTCTGAGCTTGTAGTTATTTATCTATTTGTATGGTATTTTAATGATGCTTTCCCCCAGATTTTAAGTTTTATTGAAGGCAAGGACTGTGATTGGCTTTGTTCATTATAATATCCTCAGAGCCTAACATAGAGCTTGGAACAGAATAGGGACTTAAAAATATTCATTGCATAAATGAAGCAGTCCTCCTAATCTGCATCTTCCCAGCACTGCCCATGGCCAAATCCATTAGAAAGGTCTCCACCTCCAATGCCTGGGCCAAGCCTACTTGTCTGTCACCATCTCTACTGTTAACTCCCCAGCCCAAGCCAAAATCCTATCTTGGATTTTGTAAAGTCCTCCAATCCGGCCTCCCTGCTTTGGTTCTTGCCCATCCATCTACTCCACACTATTCCATCTATTCTTCTCCTGACAAGCAAAGTGACCTTTCAAACAGCAAATCAACTGAAATCACTTTACCACTGAAAACTTCCAATGGCCTCTTGCTGCAGTTAAAATCATTAGCAACTTACCGTGGTCTATAAAGTTCTCTGTATTCTGGCCTCTACCTCTCTATCCTTATCTCCTACTCACCCTCATTCATTCTGTTTCAGAAATACTGGCTTTCTATCTGCACCTTGTGCTTCCAGATTGGATCCACCCTCAGAACTCTGCACGCAGTAGACCCTCTAGAACACTTCTCCTCCTCAAGGTCTTTGTCATTGTCTTCTTCTCATCAGCTAGGCCTCAACAAGGCCTTTCCTCACCACTCTTATAATGTGCCCTCTACCCTCATTCACTTCCTATCCTATATATGTCCTTGTTTTACATATTTTATCTTAGAAAGCTCTCTAAAGCTGTGTAATTGTGCTTCGCTGTTGCCAAAATGCCACTGGGCACTTCAGTGACTGCTTGATGACAAACACAGCTGCAAAAACCACAGCACAATGGAGCCTCTGGTGAGAAAGCCTTCTATCACAACCTTAATGATTTGAAACCATCCCTTCTTGTTTGTTTGCTGTGACCCCTGCCCCTGTCACCTGCTGCTCAGAGGATTTAGAAGACTTTACATTATATCCATTGTTTTCACTTAGAACAATGCCTATCACAGAACAGGCATTCAACGTATAACCTAGATAAAGGATAGATTTGGTCCAAACCCGTTCATTTTAAAGGGAAAGCTGTGTTATAAATCATAGATGAGAGGAATGGATAGAGAAGGAAAACTGACAGTATGTCTAAATATAAGCAATGTATTCCCCAAAGGCAATAACTTGGAATATTTCCAAAACTTGTGAGTCAGGAAAAGCTAGTCTTCTCTTTGCCACTAGGAAAAAAATGGATATAGATTTTATTATTAATATGTATTCTGGATTCTCAGAATTCAACATTAATATGTAAATGTCCACTTAGACTTTTTAAAATTCTGCACATGCTTGCTGACACTTGGCAGAAGGCACAGTACAACACTGGACATGGCACTTTGAGGCCTTGGGAGTTGCTGCCTGGTGAATATGTATGATTCATTTTCACTTTTCAGATCAGACTCATAGTTATTGATATCAAACGTACCTGTATTTTAACTGGTGTTTTATTTTTCAGCCCCCAACTCTAACATAATATGTAATTGAAGCTCAGTTAATATAAACTATTATAGGATTATCCTGAAGTAAATTCTCATCTAAATGACTTCAGTCAGAAATTATATCATTATTTCCCTTTATACTTAAGCTTAATTCAGTTTAAGGTTGGAGATATTTTTAAGTATTTATTACAGCATGAAGTATCTATTAACTGACACTGTCCAAATGATTGAGGCATATATAATATAAACCACTCTGTTAATTGCTACTGGTTATAAAAATAGCTGCAATAAGTATGAATCACCTTTGTATGCCTGAGTATCTAATGGTTCCCTATTTGAAATAGGGAACAATTGGAAGATTAGTGAGTTAAGAAGAATATGATCTTGGGTCATGACTTCTGCCTCAGTTTTTCAGAGGATAGTTATATCTTAGAAGAAGAGTATGCCATCAAGAAGAACAACGTTCTAGGGAGGGAGACGCAAGAGGGAAGAGATATGGGAACATATGTATATGTATAACTGATTCACTTTGTTAGAAAGCAGAAACTAACACACCATTGTGAAGCAATTCTACTCCAATAAAGATGTAAAAAAAAAAAAAAGAAGAAGAAGAAGAACGTTCTGAAAAACATTCAGAGCCTAAATCAGTAACATTCTCAAAGGAAATTCGTACCTCTTCCTAATACCCCAGATTTATTACAAAGATAAGACCTCTTAATGGAGAACAGGATCACCAGACAGCTTGATTTAGTCAAAAACCATGCTGGTTAGGTAGCCAACAAAAAAGGTATTTCTTGGCCCAGGACTCTACTCTATTTAGTAAAACTCTGCCCATTAGTTATGTCTGGACTTCGATTATGCAGGGCTGCCAAGAAAGATGAGAGCTAGTCATTACAACATAACATTTTCCACATAGTTATTCTTGAATTCTGGTGGTTTGGAAATCTGGGGGTCTTAGGTAAAATCTATTGTGGAGCCAGTGATCACACCTGTAAACCAGAGATTTTTTTGCCTTCTTTTTCTCAATCCATGATCACCAATGATTTCATCACAGAACTAGTGCTCTACTAACAACTGACAACAATATTTCTAGTACATGTGTGTTGTCATAAATGGGCCATTTCCCTCTCATGGGACAATAATTGTCAAGGGGACTTGATCTGTTATGAGGTGTTTTCTTAGATAATATCTAACCCCATTAAGGCTACAATTCTGATTACCCTCCTTCTTATCCTCTAAAGGAAAATTAATTTTTCCCCACACCACCACTCACAAATTAACCAGAACACCAAAAGAACAAATCGAAGTATGGAACATACCACCATCATCCTGTCCCAACCAGCTGGATATCTGGGGTACACATTTCTCTACTATATATATATATATATATATTTCTATTTCAATGCCACACCTCACCTTCCATTCAAGACACTTTCTTAATTTACATCCAGAACTTCTCCCCATTTCTTGGGCTGGACAACAAATTTGCTCCAAGACTTCTCAACCTAACTACGGTCAGAGTAGCTGAACCTCACAACTCCCAGGGCTGAAGTGCATTTACTTTTATTGGGTCATTTTCCAACTTTAATACCATTAATCCAGTGACCTTCAAACTCCCTGAACAACCTGAAGTTTCATGTGTTCTTTATCATTCTGTCTTCTATCACACAAAAAAATCACAACAGTAAACTTCATTCGCTACCTGATTTTGAATTCTAATTCAGAGATATCCCTAATTAAAGCTCTGTGGACTAGAAGGAATACAGAAATATATCCTGAAGAGTCGAAACTGGAGGCTCAGCAAACTTAAACACACACTTTGCCTGCTTAGACATTTCACCAGGACAACGAACCATGCCGGTCCAGCCAGGAGCCTGTGGGAAGGAAGGATGATGCCAAGATCACCATAATCAGAGTCCTCATCCCAACCCCAAGGCCCGTCATTCCACTGAGGGTGAGAATGCCAGACTCACTGAGCCCCCAGAGAACCTAGACACCTTAGTAAAACCCAAATGTAGACAGAAAATATGTTTTCGTTTTTTCATCAAACACGAATCTAAGACTTCTGGATAGAGAGCTTGCCTATCATTGGCCCTCAAGGCACCAAACCTGACTAGCTCACCAAAGCTATTTAAGAAACAAATATTTGGAGCTTCAAGTATAAGTCTGTGCCACCTCCACTGCTGAGGATCTCTGTCTACCCAGCAGCTGTCCCTTGGCACTTTCCCTGATGTCACAGCAGCCCCGAGGAAACACTCCTCACTTGCCTATTGCACTGTTTATTAAACTCCTTCAACTTCAACTTTGCCTTTCTGGTACTCTAATGCCTTCTACCTACTAGGCACTTAAGCTCTGTCCTTGGTGGTGCTATCAGGACCCTGTCTCTACCGAGGTACCCACTTGTACTTGAAACCCAGGGATTGCTTTATAAGTCAGCCTGACACCACTGGATAGGATAGATACTGTGGGACCAGCTCGACACTGTCAGATCTGAGGACACCCTTACTTGCAAATCAGCCTTACCTTAACTAAGCACTGGGGCTAACTCTTACTAGCTTCCACATTGATGAAAGAAAGATCAGTGTAAAATCCCTAGGGCAAGAAGTCCTGAGACTGTGTAAGCTTATCTTAGAAAATTCATTTATGACTTGTAGCAGAATGTATCAAGCCAATAGCCTGGATGAGAGTCAGAATTAACATTCCCTGCAATGAACCTAGATGTAGCTTAAAGGAACTAATGGGATTGTCACCATGATAAACAGGAATTACTGGCAGCTTTGCATCCTCAAGGGTGCCAAGGGACCAAGGACAGGCATAATTCCATCTGCTGTGTCCCTTGCTCAATGCAACCCATTAAAAATATCATGAAATCTCTTTAGTGGATTATAAGCAGTTTTTTAAAAAATGGAATAGAATAGAAAATATCAAATGCATCACACATAGTAAGGATAAGTGCAATTTACAAGTTTTATATGTGTATGTGTGTGAATGCTTATGTGCACACGAGGCCCCAGTGCAAAGCGTATTCCTTAATACACAAACACTACTTTGATAAAGTAAGTATTCTTCTTTCTTTACAAGAGTCATAACATCTTCAGAACAGGGAGGTATCCTTACTTCTATATGAACTCACCTTCAGGAATTTTATTGTCCTTAATAAAAACACTAGTATTGGATTTTTTCATTTTTGAATGATTTCACTTTTGAAAAGGTGTGTATACATTGAAAGTACTGGCTCTTCTTTAAAAGGATGTATAATCCATATTTAGTAAATGGCACTCTAACTCATCTGGCTCTCTGGTCTTCTTCCCTCAATCCTCCACCCTACCATTCCTACAGTCTGACAAAATGCAACCATTTTCATTCACCTTTTTGTACATCTAAGTACCCAGTTTTCCAAACTAACATTTAGCACTCCCTGTAGTGCAATAAAACTGTTACAAGCTTTTGTTCAACTGATACTGAATTCTGGTTTCCTTCTCTGAATCTCGAACATTCTTGAGGTCTTTGTGCCTTTAGTGGCCAGATCACATCATTATCCTTTAAGCCTCTTGAATACCTTTAGAATTTATGATTCAAAGACAGCTGTTGACCCAGCAGTAGCTGTCTGGACTAACTGAATCCTCACCCTAAATATCAGACAAAGGAGGGGAAAACCTGGGCTGAGATTCCATAAATGCTTGGGTTTGGTTTGTCGTTTAACTGAGCTCTTCAATGACATCATTCCAAGTGGATTTTAAACCTCTGCTTTTACTTTCAGGGATTTCTGATGCAAACACATTCATATACCATAATGAGTAAGAGTTATACCAAGGCGTGCACACAAAATGCCAAAAAATCTCTACAAAGAATAGTTCATTTCATATCTACTCACTCACAACAGAATAAAACTGTTTATAGAGTAGACAAGCAGGCATTCCCATTCCACATAATTAAACTATAACTCAGCTTTAACAATTTGATCTATAAAGGCAATTAGCTTCTGCAGAACTTGGAAACTGTTTGTCCTGACGGATTATGAAATGTGTCACAGAGAAGTGTACAATTTAGTGTCTCAGAGTCACCATCTGAAATATAAATAATGTTTTGGAGTTTCAACTAAAATAAATACAGTACTAAAAAAAAGTAAAAATAAAGATGAATCAGTTTCTCAGGAACCCTGTAACAAAGAGTGGAATGAGTCAACAGATGTGCAGTTCACTCAACATTTTACTTCTTTAGGATTTTAAACATTTCATACTTTTCTTTGAGAAGACCTATTTAGTTTAAAGGGCATCTTGTGTCATTGAATTGAGGATCAGAAAGAAGAGAAAGCAAAGAGGATTTAGATTACACGAGGGAGGACAGGGCTCCTTATGCATTGGAGGATGCTGTTCTCGCCTTGAGGATATTTTGTTTCTGTCTAGACTGGTTTGAGAATGGTCTTGGTCAGAGGTGAGGTTATAGAATCATTTATGATCCTGCCCCCTTTTTTATTCCGCAATACTCCATATAACCACCAGGAGACAGTACACTAGGGTGAGACTATGTTTCTCAAGAACTGTGAGACAGAGGAAGAAAGAGAAATATTCATGAATTATCTTTTTTTTTTTTTTTAATTGTGGTACGCGGGCCTCTCACTGTTGTGGCTTCTCCCATTGCAGAGCACAGGCTCCGGACGCACAGGCTCAGCGGCCATGGCTCACGGGCCCAGCCACTCCGCAGCATGTGGGATCTTCCTGGACCGGGGCACGAACCTGTGTCCCCTGCATCAGCAGGCGGACTCTCAACCACTGCGCCACCAGGGAAGCCCCCATGAATCATCTTTGAAAAAAGCTCTTCCCTCCATTTTCTTTGTTTTCTCCTTCAAAACCTCTTTTTGTTTGGATTATTTGAGATTCTAGATGGATTCATTGATTTTGCCTATTTTTCCTCCATTTTCCAGTTTCTGCCTTTTTGTTCTATATCATGTAAATGTATTCCTGATCTCATCCTCTGATTCTTCTTTTGAACTTCTCTTTTCTGATATCATATGATGATGACAGAGTCTATCTGCCTCTTATTCAGGCTTTTAGATAAACATTCCATTTTTATCCTCAGCCACTCATCACAGAAGTACTTGTTTCTTCCAACACTGTGCCTTTGTTGGTCAGTATGATAGGTTTGTCTTCACCTGAGCTTTTCACTTTTCCATTACTAGTCATTCATCTTTTTGAGCTTCCAAAATTTTGTTACTATAGTCTTCTTTCCCATTCTTTAGTGAAAACAGCTTTTCTGTTTGTTTAATGGGATTTCAAGAAGTAGCAACAGTAAGCATGCATAATTAATCCATCACATTACACTGAATATCTTCCAGATTAACTTGATGGGTTTCTAAATAATGATGCCACTCCAATCCCTGCTATTACTGAATTACTAGTTCTACCCTTGTGTGATTCCAGTTAAACTCTAAGGTATCTGAATCTTGTACAAAATGACCCATTTCCAGAAACAAACAAACAAAACCTGATGGAGACAGCTGTGTCATTCTAATGAGTTCATCCTAAAGAGATAATCTGTAACTTCCTACAACCTATATCCATGACTTTTTCAGACAGAAAACATTTCCAGGAACTATTAAAGCTTGCTTTAGCAACTTCCTCCCCTATCCTTGACTCATATTAACCAATTCTTCCCATTGCTTCTCTTTCCTAATCTCTACCCACATGCCAAGGAAACCTCACCTGTAATATTTTCAGCTCTCCTCCCATGACTTCACAATTTAGATTCATCCAGTCACTGCGTCAGATACCTGAGTCAACTTTGACTCTCTTTCCTCATGTTTGATCAGGTACCAAATCCTGCCAGTTCATCCTCTTGAGTATCTCCTAACGTGTTTCCTCTTCCTTTGCTCCCCAGCCCCTGACTCAGGGCCTGTGTCAGGTATACAACTGGCCCGTTGGTCCATCCAATCTTCCCCCTTGAATCTATCACCCACGCTGCAGAAGCAATCTTTCTCACACATACACACACATACATACACACATATGTGTATACATATTTTTGTTAAAATTATCTGATAGCTACCAACTGCTGACAGAGAAAATAAAAATTCTTGAACTGGTACACTGGTACACATTTTTAAAATCTTGGCCCCTGGACTTATTTCATCTCCTGTTCTTCCCCAACCAACACCCTGAGCAGCAGCCACATGAAACTGCTTGTGGATTCCCAAATATGCCATATTTTATCTTTATACTGCTGAGTTTGTATATACTTTTTTATCTCTGTGGAATGTCCTTCCTTAATTGAGTTTGTTTTCTGAAATCCTATTGTGTTCCACAGTGTTCAATGCAATTCTCTCTTCCTCTGTGCTTGCCTAGCGTTTTTGTTCTCTATAACCCTATGACTTGTTTACATGTTTTCCTTTCTAGACTGAGTTATTTAGAGCAGGGACTGTGCCTTTATCCTTATGGCTGTTAGGTAGCACAGAGTCTGGCACTAAGGCATGTAACAAATATATAGAATAAACAACTCATTAGAATCTGCTGCTTTCTCACTATTTCTCTAGATATTACCAGATTGAATCTGTCTGTTCCCATCTTTACTGGGAACCACAGCCTGAACACTTGATATATTTAAAGAACAATAAAGATGACTATATAATAGTATAAAACCGTGTTGAGACTAGGTTTGGCATATAACAATTTTCTTATGTTAAAATTTAATGTTAAATAGTATACTTAAATAGTATACTTTTTCATAAATAGTATACTTTTTCATCAAATCTGAAAAACTAAGATTGCATATATTTGAAATATATTTTTCATTGATCAAAAATGGAGTATACAATTAATTGAATTTAAACGATAATTAAGTTATATGATGTCATATTTACTGAAGTACTAAGTATAAATAAAATAGAGATTATAAGTAGCAACATGGATACGGGCAATAAGAACAAGCTACATCACTTTCCCACCCTCTCTTACTCTTGGCTCCAATACTGTCATAATCAGAATGTCATAATTAAGTGGGCTAGACTTTAGGATATCTCAAATCTAGATACACATTTGAATTACCTAGGGAGTATTTTTATCCTACCATCATCGTCATCATCTTCACAAAAGTAATGCATACAATTTAATAAGAAATTCAAATAATGCAGATTATATGAAACAGAGTATAAATGCCCCAACTCTCTGATTCCATTCCCAAGAGGAAACTACAATTTACTAAAGAGTGTATTAAAAAGTTTCTTTTAAAAATGTTTAGGTCTTTATACATCTACCTGTCCAGCATCTACCACCCATGCCCCTGTCAGACACTCAGACACACACACACACACACACACACACACAAAACCACACCTATATTTTTATAAAACACAAATGGAAATATGCCATACATGCTAGTCTAATATTGCTCTTTTCACTTAAGAGTGATCTTGGACATCTTTCCATATCAGCTCATGGAGATATACCTTATTTATCACTCTTTTTAATGATTAAGTCCTATTCCATTCATTCAAAAGTATCTTCTGAGAAGCTACCATGTGCCTGGCACCAAGCCAGATACCTAGAAGTAGAACTGAGAAGAACCCTGCAGCACACCCCGCTCCAAGTACAAAACCGCCTATGGCCCCTGCCTGTATTTTGTAGAAAAGCTGAAGTCTCCCAGGCCTCCCAGAGTCACAAAAGAGCAGACTTGAGCAGCTAATGATTAGGACAATAGAGTCACAAGCTCAGTGTCTGATGTACATTCCCGAGTTGTTTTACAGATACTATAACTGCCACCAGAGGACATGACATAAGCCGCTCCATCTTGAGCAATACTGAATCTATGGCACAATTCCAAGAACTGGCCTCAAGAGATTGGGATTAACGTTCTTACTCATAATAATCTATATCTTTGTAGGCATCAAAATAATAGTAGCTTGTTCTGACCGAATATGTAAGTGGGCAACTAAAATTGTCAGCAAAGTGATGTTACAGACCCATGTTGACATCTACTCTGAGAATATGGTGCCCTATGTCAGCATGAAGAAGTTATGGAATGATGTTTGACAGTGGGGAATTGAAAGCAGCTCTTTTGCCCCTTTCCTGTTTGCCCATTTCTGTTCCCCTCTAACTTTGAAAGAATCTAATTAACCTGTTGATTCTTTTCCTAGATAAAAAGAAGAATGAAGAATTAAGTAGTTAAAGAATGACTAGCTCTCTACCCCCAAACAGCCGCCTTAGCAATACAGCAGACAGATCACTGGGCAAGATAACATCTGAAGAGAGATCCAGCCAGACTGCACACAATGGAGAATGATGCAGAACCCCCAACCTCCTGCCTCGATCATTCACGGAGATTCTTCCCCCCTTTTTCCCTCTAAAAACTGTCATGGCGGATCAGAATCTTCGGAGTTGGTCTCTGGACATGAGTCCACCTTCTCTCCAGACTGCCAGCTTTTCTGATTAAAGCACCTTTCCTTTCTATTGACATCTGCCTCTTGAATTATTGGCTTTGGAGCAGTGAGCAGCTGAGCCTGAGTTCAGTAACAGAAGTGACCCTAGACTCTGCCTCATACCCCATGGGCCTCATTCCCCATATTAAAATCCATCTGTAGCTCCATCACCCAGAGAATAAAGTCTAAAATAACATATCATACAAAGCCACTTTTATAATTCTCAAGCCTGAGTGCTACCCTTCCTTGCTTTAAACCTTTTTTCTGTAACATGAATAACTTGCTCCTCTCCACACACTTTGGGTCTGGCCAGTTGGGAATCTGTATATGATCCTGATACACAGCCTGATTTGAGGACTGCTAGCCTATAAGACATGTTCTGAGAAGTGCTAGTAGTGTTACCCACATGCTCATTTGGTCATTCAGTTAACAAATCCTTATGAGGCACTCTACTGACCACTAGAGATACAAAGACGAAAAAGTCAGAAAGAAAAACAAATATCGTATATTAACGCATATATGTGGAACCTAGAAAAATGGTACAGATGAACCGGTTTGCAGGGCAGAAATTGAGACACAGATGTAGAGAACAAACGTAAGGACACCAAAGGGGTAAAGCGGTAGGGTGGGGGGCGGGTGGCGGTGTGATGAATTGGGAGATTGGGATTGACATGTATACACTGATGTGTATAAAATGGATGACTAATAAGAACCTGCTGTATAAAAAAATAGATAAAATAAAATTCAAAAATTAAAAAAGAAAAAGATTCCATCTCTGCTTTTAAAGGAGATTAAGTCTAATGGAGAGATACATGTGAAACACCAAGAAATAATAACAACAGAAAACAGTCTGGGGGCTTTTACTCTAAGAGGTAATCTATTTCATATATGTATGATTGCATTTACCCTTATAATAACTCTAAAAAGTGAATTTTATTATTATTATCAACATTATTATTCTCATTTTATAAAAGGTAGAGAAATAAAGTTCAGAAGCTGAGGCAAAGAGAAGTCAAGTCAAGCAATCTGCTAATAAATACAATATAGTAAAATTCTGCTAGCATATACAGTATAAGATTTTTTTTTCTTAATTTCTGACTTTCCTTCTGTCTCCATTGTTTGCCTTTGGGGGACATCTCTGAACTCTGGAGTCTCTGAAATGCAAGTCACAGGAATTCAGAGCCCAGTCACTGCCTGAGGCCATCCAGCTCAGAGGATTTTATCTTGCGAGACTCTCTGGGGCCTAGAGTGCTCTTCAAACCTGAAGGCTGTCAGTCCTGGGCAAGAATTCCAACTCCAACAAATCACTTTAAGCAATGTGAGGAAGATGAGGAAGATAAACCCATTTTGATAAATGATATGGCTAAGAGTATTAGCTACAATAGCTCTTCCTGTTTCTGTCTCCAAAATTAAATGATTCTGTGGTGTTTGAATTTGCCTTCTTTATAAATGACTGAGAATTCTGCACCTCATGGGTATAGCATGTGTAAGATGCTGACCAAGTCGGCCTTAGCATTTCTCTCAGCTTGACTAAAGTAGTCAAGCTTCTTCAAGATGATAGGATCCAACCTCCTTTTCCTTAGAGCATTTACTTTAGAAAATTTGCAACTGAATTCTTTCTCTGCCCCTATGAGATGGAAATCTTCTCTCAGCTTCTTGCCAGTTTTGCAGCTCAGGAATGTCTTTCTCAAGGACCTAGGAGATATTCCTTTGAAATGTAACCAACAAAAGACATAGCACCCCTGTCTCCCAGTCTCTGTGGGAGGGTAGGAGCCTAACTTCAATTAGCACCGATTAGCAAATACAGGTGACCTAATCACACTGACCAACCCACCTACTAATGCCCTCCAGTATTTCCCCACCAGCTCACCCCATCACTTACCACTTAGAAACTCTCCTGCCTTTCTTTCAGAGGAGTTAAATTCAATCTCTCTCTCCTACTGCAACAGTCTTGAGCAAAATCTGCTCAGCCAGTTTAACTCTGTCTGATACAATTTTTCTGTAACAGTGCTAAACACAAAATCATAAATAAGGACATTCACCACCCCATTCCCAGGAGAATAGGAAAGAAAGTAGGGTTATGTGTCACAAAATTCAAAGGCCCTAGGATTTTGGGGGCTATAGGTCTAATATATCAGAAGAGGCTGTACAGTCAGTTTTCTTTTAAAATATAATTCTTTCTGCATTGTTGGTGTAGAACGGGAAACATCTGTTTCTTGTTATATGAAAGACTGACATATCACTATAAAGAAAAATCTATTCCACAAACTCTAAATTCATCTTATAAATAGTCATGCTTTCCATGAATATGCTGAAATATTAAAGGTACACGATTTCAGTTTTAAAAGTTTTTCAAAACATGAAATGAGTAAGAACAGAAAAATCTGACCCCTCACCACCTTCTGTGACCTGTTAATAGGTCTCTGGAGTTCATGATATATTAATTTCACCTTAGAAAATGCTAACTCTTAAAAAACATGTTATAGGTTACATCCAGTTGCTACTGAACTTGAAACACCAAATGCGGATGACTAAAAAAATACTTTTCAATTAAGCAAATTGATGCCCATAGGAGAACATTAGAAGTGAATGGACTCTTGCCCAGGAAATAGCAGGCAAGTGCAATTGTAGTATATTGAGTTGCCAGAAGATAGTTTCTTAGTCTTGCTGATGCTAATATTTAAAAACACATTAAAATCATGATACAACTGAGAAGTTATGATTTCTTGCAATTATAGAAACAGATAAATTACAACAGGCCAATTGTAAAAATTTCTGAAATTGTGCCACTATCCTTTGTCCAGCATCCCAGGAGACATCTTAGTTAGGTGTCATCAAAACCCACATTTATATCTCCACTCCTCTGCAGCCCTGAGCTCCAGGCTCACATTCAATGGCCTAAGCAACAGCACCACTTCGATGATTAATAGGCATTTCATAATTGTCATATCTAAAGTCAAGGTTTATACCTCATCTAACTATTTTGCCCCTATCTTCCACTCCTTAAGAAGTGGTACCTACCACTACCTCAGACCTCAAACCTTAGAATTAACCCGACTCCTCTTTCCCTGGCACCCCATTAGCAAAACTTACCCAAAAAAAAAAAAAAAAAGACAAAAAAAAGCAAAACAAACTAAACTAAACCCCCCCCAAAAACCCACTTTGCCACTTTTAAAACATCAATCCAACCACTTCTCATCATAACCCACCTCTTCAAGCCACCATTGTGTCCAGCTCGACTTCTGCATTAATCTCATATTCTTTATACCTCCTTTCCCATAGTCCTATATACACACAAACCTTCACAATGCAATCAGAAAGAACAGTTACAGTTCAAACCAAAGCACTGCACTTCCCTGCTCAAATCTTTCCATTGCTTTCTCCACCACATGGGAATGAAAACCAAAGCACTCAGCATGCTTTTTTCTCCATTTTTATTGCTTGCCAATTCCCAGCCTTGCTGTCTCCTCTCCAGTCAGAAAACAAAGCTCCTTCTTCTCCTGGGGCACTTACACTTCCCTTTGCCTGGAATGTTTTATCCCCAGAATTTTTCAGCTGACTAGCTCTGACACTTAATTCAGATCTTTGCTAACATATCACCCTTTTAGGAAGAACTGACTAATGTAGCCTCCTCCTTTTCATTCTCCTCTTTATCACTTCATTCTGTATTTTAATCTGTTTTTGTTTTGTTTTTTCTTTTGTTTGTGTTTTTGACTTTCACTCTGTAGTACTTAGATTATAGGTATGCTTATTTGCTTATTTTCCATCTCTTCCCACCAGAATGTAAGCACTATGAAAGCAGGGACTTCGTCTCTTTTTTTTTTTTTTAATTGTTGGATTGTCAAAGGCTGGTAAGATGTCTGGCACATAAACCCTGTAGGGTTTAAGAAATATACGTTGAATGACTACATGCTTTCCACGCTCCACAGACCCTGAAAGAGACATCACTTTCCTCCATCAACCAGCTCTTTCTCCAATGACATTTTGTCAGCTGTTCCTTCACTTTTCTAAATTAAAGACTTTAGAGTCTTCCATGAAATGGTTCTTCTTCTTGACACTAGACCCACTATATCCCAATCCTGTCCTTTCTTCTTTCCTCCCCACTGTCACCACCAAGTTAACTTAGCATTTCAGAATATTCTATTCCTCTCTTCCTCAGGAGATAGAGAACATGTAAGGAAAAAGATGTAAATTTGCCAATCAGCTACCTGACAAGGGCAGCTGAGTCCAGGAAAAGGGATGAGCTCTAAAAATAGAATGTACAAAATTAAGAAGGGAGAGCCTTGCAAGATACCCACAGTGGAGAGTAAAGAAGAAAAAGAAAACTAAGTGATATCGAGAACTAAAACATTGCCTGCTATATCAGTAAACAAAGGCTGTTGCAGCCATCAAGCCGTCACACTACCGCCACCAGGATGGTGAGCCCTGAGGGAGCTCAGGATGGAGACAAACAGGCTGCCCACTGCCAAGGTCCTCTAGCAGTCAGCTGCTGCAGCCATCCTCCACAGTACACCCTGAGGAAACTCAGGATGAGAAAACACAGGATACTGGCCGCTGATAGCTGAGGTACATATCAAAGGAATGATTTCAATGAGCCCAGACTCTTGCGTCTTCCCATACACAGAAAAGCACTCAATTCCTTAACTTGAGATATCTGGTTTTCTTTAATTTACAGTAACCTTTTGATGTTCCGACTACCTGATCTTTTGTTGCAAAAACTCCTATATATTCTGGCTGCCCACCCCCTTGCCTCTTCGGAACAGTTTTTTCAACGTTATCTGAGATGCTGTGTCCTGGGCTTGAATTACTGAGAAAGTCCGCCGAATAAAACACCTCTCAACTTTTAGGTTGTGCATTTTTTTTTCAGTTGACAACATCAAGAGCAGAATTTAAAACGCAGTACAGTCTCCTTCACGCTGCATCCAGAGCTAGTTTACTGATATACAGATTGATCATTCACCCTTCTAAAACTTTTCAAGGACTCTCCATTTCTAATACACACTGAAGCCCAAAATCTTTAGATTTGAGGCCTGAAGCCACATTTCTCACTGTCTCTCTACATATACCCTATACTCACAGCAAAGCAAATTCCATTTTTCTCAGATACAAGTTCATGACCTGATTCCCTCAGTTCCAGTGAATTCTTAATAACCTCCCAACCACTTTTCTTGAATGGCTGGATAGCATTTACAGCACTCTGCATTAAAAGTATGTTTAAGCAAGCCTGACTTCACTATCCTTCTGGACTATGAAATTTTTAAGGAACAAGGACTGTATCTTATTTGTAGCTCTAAAACTAAATGTTACCTTGGAGAATTTAATTTTTCTGAATCCTCAGTTTCCTTATTAAACAGGAGAAAGAATACTAGTAATAACCACATAGTATGTTGAGAATTAAATAATTTATCCAAAACATTTAGAATAGTCCTGACCCATAAGAGTTAATTATTACTATTATCATTTTTTTAATTATTACTATTAATTGTACCTCCCCATCTCATTATCTAGGATTTGGCTGGTATTCAATATTGCTTTTAAAAGAGCAAGGGGATATCTGAAAAAGTACATTCTGCAGGGGGGCAGGGGGAAGGTCTTTAAGCACATGCCAGGTGACGCAAAAAAGGCTCAAAGTCCAGGTAGCAATGAAACATCCCCAAGCCAGGCAAGCAAGTATGAGGAATTTCATATAATGAGGAGAACACTGAAGAGTTACAGAGAGAGGTGACTAGAAGAAGAGGCGATGTTCAAAATCTACTCTCTCAACCAGTTTTGCAATGATGGGAGGGAGCAAGGTTGGGTATTGCAAGTGGTAACAAGTCAAATAAGAAATCTGGGCTTCCCTGGTGGCGCAGTGGTTGAGAGTCCGCCTGCCGATGCAGGGGACACGGGTTCGTGCCCTGGTCCGGGAAGATCCCACATGCCGCGGAGCGGCTGGGCCCGTGAGCCATGGCCGCTGAGCCTGCGCGTCCGGAGCCTGTGCTCCGCAACGGGAGAGGCCACAACAGTGAGAGGCCCGCGTACCTCAAAAAAAAAAAAAAAAAAAGAAATCCACATTTGGTCGCTTTTAATAGGTCTGTTTCTAAGAGAAGCAAAGCTGCACTTGAAAAGGATAAGCTTGGTGATATGCACCAAAGTATATGTCAGGAGGAGGGAAGACAGGAAGAATTACTGCAGCCTCAGGGCCCCAGATCAGAAAAAAGAAGAGGAAAGGAAATTATTTCATAATTGAAGGAAAAAAGAGGAACTTTCTGTGGAATCATCCAAGTCTGCTTTTCCAGTCCTCCTCCTGACCACTGACACATATTTTTGAGAAGCAAAATAGTTGGAAGGGCAAGAAAAGCGCATGTAGATTTCTGGCAAGACACCCACAGACTCATTAACACCATCTGATCCATCCAGCCCAGAACTATGTAGCATGAAAAATAAATTCTGAAAATAAGGCCTCGATGTCTCCCTAGAGGCACAAACATAAAGGAAAAAGCTCTTTGCGGAATTTTACTTCGGGCTGTTTGGCAAACCCAAGCAGACGCAGATCCATCCACCAACACTTAATGGACACAAACTAATCATGTCATATTTTGCTCTGGGCAGTTGGTATTCTAAAATTAAATGCAAGCTCCCACTTGCTACCCATAACAGAGCTGAAAGAACTGTCCAACACTGACAGAACAGATTTTCATTCTTGAATCAAGCATAGGAAGTGTGTAAGATTTGGGGTTAATAAATGTGTCAGAAAGGGACTGAACAGAGGGATGAAGGCTAAAAGTGTCTAGAAGTCAGAGGCTTGTTTCAGCAACAGCAAATTTGGCTTTTTCTTTCTGGAGCACACATTTCTGCGGCATTTTGTGAGTATTCGAAAGTTTGTCCCTAAAACCAGGTTAATAACTTTGCAAGACTTAATGGATAATGGCGAACAGAATTCAGTTTAAGAACTTACACCATTCTTTACACCACTAGTTTTACATCAATGGCAGAAGTGTGGGGGAATGGAAGGCCATGGGCTTATCTGGGTTACCTGAGGTCCCCCATTAGCTTCTGTAAATTCTTCATGTCCTGGGTTAAGTAGATATTTTGGGAAAAGAAAAAAAAAAAGCTGGGGACTTCCCTGGTGGAGCATTGGTTAAGAATCCACCTGCCAATGCAGGCGACATGGATTCGGGCCCTGGTCTGGGAAGATCCCACATGCCATGGAGCAACTAAGCCCATGCACCACAACTACTGAGCCTGTGCTCTACAGCCTGCGAGCCACAACTACTGAGCCCGCGTGCCACAACGACTGAAGCCCGCGTGCCTAGAGCCCGTGCTCCACAAGGGAAGCCGCTGCAATGAGAAAACCGTGCACTGCAATGAAGAGTAGCCTCCACTTGCCGCAACTAGAGAAAGCCTGTGCACAGCAACGAAGACCCAACACAGCCAAAAATAAATAAATAAATTTATTTATTTTTAAAAAGCTGTGATTATGATATGTTCCCAGGGTACTCCTCTTAGTCTACCTGATCCTGATGTACTTATAATCATGACTTGAGCTGTGTCCTTTTGTCTAGAAAATTTTACATGTCAGGTTCTTGTAAAGCTGTAAGGGGACACAGCCATACCTGTTCATTTATGAATGGACTGTGGCTGCTTTGGTGCTACAATGGCCAAGCTGAAAGTTACAACAGAGACTGTATGACCCACAGAGCTGAAAATATTTATCTGGACTTTGAAGAAAAAGTTTACTGATCTACTTTTAGATGATTAGGAAAGTCAGGCAGTGTCTCAATAACCTTTTAATATATTCAGTACTGTTCTTACCATTGTTTGTGACTCAGGGATCATCTCAGACTTTCCTCATTTCAGACTCACTTGAATTCTGGCCAGAACCATATTTTTACCAGCTTATGAATATTATAAATGTTGGAAATCTGTCTACCAAAAGTCACATTCACATTCAAAAGAACTAACACTCTGGGGAAAATCTCTAAGAGTGCAAGAAATGTAGAAAAAGCAGAGCAGTACAGGGCTTTGTGACCACCTAGAGGAGTGGGATGGGGAGGGTGGGAGGGAGGGAGATGCAAGAGGGAAGAGATGTGGGGATATATGTATAACTGATTCACTTTGTTATAAAGCAGAAACTAACACACCATTGTGAAGCAATTATACTCCAATAAAGATGTTTAAAAAAAGAAAAAGCAGAGCAGTGAACCAATGGTGCCTCAAAGGTCTCAAGCAACTACAAGTGGAAATTATAACAAGCATTAGATGTTCCTTGTCAGTAAAAATTACATTTCTCTGCCTCCTTAATCCGGTTCTTTGTAGAACGGTTTGCAAACACTCAAACACATTGACTTCGAGGCGTTCATTGGGGGTGGGGTGAGAAGTAATTTCTGAAGGGAGCCCTGATATTTCTAAGACATGGGTATTCCCCTTCACTTGTCTATAAGTGATATTGTCACACTGTGTAAAACACATATTGCCATTATATGGAATTTCTTAAGGGTATAAGGATTAATGAAAAGAAAAGGAAAGTAAGTCAGGCAAAACTTTATAAAGAACTTGCTTGTGAAAGTCAGGTGAAATACTAAATAAGGAAGAAAAGGTCAGGTCCTAAAACTATGTTTGAAAAAAAGGTAAGGGGGATTCAAGCAAAACCATATTTCTAATGGTAGAACTTTTTTCAAATCATATTTTAATTGCAGAAATATTGGGTTGGCCAAAAAATTCATTCGGGTTTTTCCCTAACATCTTACAGAAAAACCTGGTAGTTGGGGATCTTTCGTCCAGGTAGGCTCTGGGAGGATGGAAATGCTGAGGAAAAGTAATATTGCCTTGATTTTAGCTAATGAGTGGTATTGTTTCTTTATCTATAGACTGTTTTTATAAATACAAGGATTTCTATCTGTTTACTGACAAGAAGTTGACATTACTGTTACTGTTTTTGATAACTCAAATTAAATCCTTTCTTCCTTTTTTCCTCTAATAGTTATTTGTGCACAAACTGTGTTAGGATTTAAAAATATAATTTTAAAATCTGAGGATCCCAGCTGTCATGGAGTTTATAGCCAAAAAGTGGTTTGTGAGGAGAAGGGTTAGTATTTAGAAGAGAAACATCTAAAAGTTTACAGACTGAGCCAATGTCCTCTTACAAAACTCAGAGGGACAAACATGGAGGCAATCATATAAAAGTTATTTTGTTGGTACTTATTATATGCCAAAAACAATCCTAAACCTTATATTATCTCACCTGGTTCTCATAATCCTATGACATAGGCACTATTATTATTATGCCCACTTTACAGATGAGAAAACTGACAATGAGGTTACATGACTTCCCAGGGCTACAAAGTAACTAGCAAAAGGAGCTGATAATCCACTGCAGGGAGACTGACTCCAGAGCCCATTTGGGAGCACTAGGCTACAATGAGGGATTGAGAAGGATATGGATGGACCGAGAAAATAAAAGGAGAGGAAGAGGGAGGACTGAAGAGTGTTTTCTCCAGGCTGTGGGTATCCTGATCTCTCTGAGTCTCCTATGTGTGCCCATAACAGTTTGTGCATTGTTCAGTTAGAGAAAATGCCAGATAGCTTGTCTGTGCCTCCCCCAGACTGATACTCCTGACTCTGTCTGGTTCATATCTGGATCCCAAGAGCCTGACAATGCCTGGTCTTTGGAGGGTGCTCCATCATGTTTGCTGAAAAAATGTATATGTGTGAAAGGCATAACTTCTGAGAGGGGCAAGGAAAGGGCAAGCAGGTTCAGACAACACGCTAAAACTTCTTTATCACAACTGTTCTTACGACATTCCTTATCGAAGTTGTTTCCTTCATGACTTGCCTAAAATACCTCTATTTTGCCTGTACAACTGAACACCTGGATTTTTAAGAAAGAATGAAATGTGAGGATAATGAAGTATGGACTAAAAAGAACACCAAGTCAAAAAAAAAATGAATCACAGAACCTTAGAGAACTGGACCATAGGTTAATTAAGAAACCATGATCAATTATAATTTAGGAAACTAGATTCTAGCAAGGTTGAGTGTCTTCTTCAAAGTTACCAGTTAATTAGTAGCAAAGCCAAGACCCTATCTCCTAAAAGTGTGACAGTCCTTCACTCAGTACACACTGAGGCTTCGCCCTAAAAAGAGAATGAAACAGGGATGGCACTGGGAAAGGAGAATCTGCAGGTTTACACAAAACGTTAGGAGTATAAAGAGGGATTTGATGAGGGAAATACAGAGATGCAGAGTTGAGGGTGGTAAATGAAATAAGATTCATGAACAAGTAACCGTTATTCCTTAGAACCAAAATCTCACATTATACTGACTTCCACCCACTTAAAAGTGTTTTATGTTTATTCTCACACTTTTGCCTAATATTTCTTTAGCTGGATTGTGGTGGTGGTGGGGAACCAAAAAACTTTAGTACATTGAAAATTGCTTCCTAGTATAATGTATGTCAAGAGAACTGGAAAAAAATGTAAGAAAAAAAGCTGTTGCTAGTGATCTTACATATTGTTTTTAATATTTAAGTGGGAAAAACAAGGTGTTGATATTTGTATCTTGATATATTATAGAATGCATCTTCTATGCCTTCCCTGGTTCTCTGTCCATTTTCATTTCGTTTATAGAACTTGCACTTTCCATTACAAGAATATTATATAGAACGTCGGGTGGGTGTAGGGCAATGGCACAGCCAGTGGAAAAAAAACCTACCACTCAATGATTAGTAATACAAAAACTCAGGAATACATTTGTTTTTTGTTTGTTTAGTTTGGTTACACATTTTATTCTTAATTGGAACAATCTCAAGTTAGTCAGCCTACATAATGGCACATGATTTTGTTGTTTCTGCTAAATAAGTCAGTTAAGATTGGAATGTTATTTTACTTGAGTGAATTTATGTCAACATTTCTCAACAAAAAGGAGGAAAGGAAGGACAAAGGAAGAAGAAAAAGGAGTTACTAGTGTGTCACAGAAGATATACCATCACACAAAAAATAATAATTTTTAAAACATTACCTCAATCCTAGAGGGAAACAAAAATGATTCCATCAAATTGTGCAGAGAACTGTGTAAAGCTTGAGAAATGACTCAAAAGCAAGACAGATTTGAATTTCATCAAATCAGAAATGGCACAGTAATTAATAGAACCTGCAAAGAACTTGTTCATGTAACCTGTGTTTAAAGGGAGTGCAGTATTAATAATTTAAGTCTGAAGTTTCTTGCCAGTTAGTTGGATATTAATAGGTTTTTAATCCTTTAGGTTAAACTAGTCTTGAAATAATTGACCACAGATTTAGAAAGAAGAATACTCTCTTGGAGTTCTTATGAAAAAAGAGGAAATGGATTGATGGCCCTCACTAATAGTTACTAGTTTACCCTCTTTCCTTTCCACTGATCACTTTAGATTATCTCATGGAGGCTGTTTTCTCTTCCTTCCAGAAGAGATACAGAGGCAATGTTAAATTTCTTTTATGTAACTATTTGCTCTAGACTTAAACAGTTGAAGGTACATTCTTTTGTTACTAAATATGATCGTTAGCTTTGACTGCTGACCCTATATCTCCAACAAGCTAACAGTTCTAATAGCTCTACTAGCAAAATAGCATTTATTATTGATAAAGGATAAATAAGAGGAAGGAAACACAAGAACAAACTTATGGGTTTGAGTTCCATACTCTATAGTTAAGACTGAAGGGTTTTAATAATAAACAATAGCTTATATTAAATAAATATGTGTGGCTGAGATGGCAATTCTGTATGTTTAAACCAACTCCCTAGTTGTGGTGAAGATTATTTTTATTTTCTTTTTGTTGTTTAAATATATTTTTGAGTATTTTCTTTTGCTAATTAAGGATTTTTAAAGGTCAACTATTAAGGTAGAGAGTATTCTACTTATAAGCATACCTTGGAGACATTGTGGGTTCGGTTCCAGACCACTGCAAAAAGCAAATATCGCAATAAAGCGAGACACACACATTTTTTTGTTTGTTTGTTTCCCGGTGCATATAAAAGTTATGTTTACACTATACTGCAGCCTACTAAGTTTGTAATAGCATTGTTTCTAAAAAAATGTGCATACCTCATTAAAAAATACTTTATTGCTAAAACATGTTAACCATAATCTCAGCCTTCAATGAAGAAGGTGGAGAGTATTCACTATATGTCTACTATATTTAGGATTCTATTATATCTATTTTGGTTCCACTTTTTGGGGAGGACCATTGACAATTATGGACAATTCATAAAAATTCAGATACAGTTGTATTTTTCCAGTATCCAGTATAATTTGAGAGTCCTCCTGCATTTTAAGGACTCAAGAGATCAAGAGGTGAACTTTCTTCTTCAACTATATATTCAATATTTTTAAACAAATTTTCCTTGAGCTACTCAAGAGGAATCTAGACACAGAAAGTAAGAAATAAAGATTGGCACTTACACGATCCTGGCCTGTATTTTACTGAAAACTTACGGTGCATACTTTGGTGAGCTCTGCTTTCTAATTGTCACAGAAATGCAGAGCTGTACTTTACCTGGGATTTGCTTTGAAAAAACTATAACAGCAAGGGAGTGAATGAATTTTATGGAACAATAGAAGACCAAAAGATGAAAATGCATTAAAAATCAGAAATAGTTATTATACTCCCTAGGACATTAAAAAGTTAAATTGAAACCTTTTATTGGAAGAACATAAATTGGAAAATATCTCCTGCTGTCAAACATGTGATGCCACATCTGCCTAACTTCACTGTCCTTTAGTCTTTTTATTATTTTCACTTACATATGTTTAAAAATATTGAATATATGGTTGAAAAAGAAAATTAACCTTTTGATCTCGAGACTTTAAAATGCAGGAGGATGCTCAAATGATACTGGATACTATATCTGAATTTTCATGAATTTGCTATAATTGTCAAAGGTCCTCCCAAAAAAGTGGAACCAAAATAGATACACATAGAATGCTGAATATAATAGATATACAGTATTCTGAAGAATCCCATATCAATGGTTCTAGTAGTTTCCCCAAAAAAGGCTTTTAGTTCAGTATATGTAGTTAGAAACAAAATATCTATCTATTCATTATTTTAACACATATAGTTATGGATATAGATGATAAATATATATTTCAAAAGTAATTGTGGAAATATATTTTAAATTTTAAATTGAATCAGATTTTATGTTTGTTCTGGTCTGGTTGTAATTCTAACCCTAAAACATATCCGAAGCTGCAAAGTTCCTTTTAAGAGTGCCTAGCTTCACAAAGTTCAGCCCCTAAAATCCCATCAGGTGGGTCTTTTCCCTCATAGTCAGTCATTTAAAAGATGGCATCCTTTCTGGGCATGTCCTGCTGATGCAAAATGTGGTTCTGTCCTGTACAATGTAATGCCTTCAACCTGTATTTGAAAGCAGAAATGAGGGAGTAAAGGGTGGGATGCTGCATTCGTAATTGAGAACTAGCTTGGGGCAGAGTATAAATTCAGTAACTTATAGCTTTTTAACCCCCTACTTATACCTTTAGCCCAGCATCTGCTGCTTTTGGTTGGTTAGAGCGAGATTCATCTCTGATTTAAAGTTTTAGAGAACAGCCCTCCTATCCCACTCCCCCGTCCCAAAAAACGGGTGAAGGAGCAGATGACTTTCACAAAGAAATTTTAAAAATGATATAAAGTTAGTAAGAAGATTTAACAGTCACCACTCTATACAGAAAAGCAGCAGAAATGCCCCTAGGCTTCTGCTTATCGCTCTGTGGTTTCCCACCAACAAACATGTAATCAAAGGGGTGAAACATCCCCTTCAGAAGTGGCCCAGGGAAAATGACTTTGATATGGAAGAGAAATGTGAGTAACCTAAAGGGAAGAAAAGTCAAAGATTTTAATATGGGCTAAATGCTTTCCCTGGTAAGCAGAATACCTTTAAAGAAACACAAAACAACTGAGCTTTTATTGTTAAAAAATATAAAAATTACAGGAAAAATATAACAAACACCAATGTACACTTCACTCAGATTTAATACAAGTTGACAGTATGCCATATTTACTGCAAAATAAAATTTTTCAAAATAAATAATATATTAGACTTCTGTCTCCAACAGTATGTGTGATAGATACCCTGATGAGCCAGGCTGTTGGAAACACCTGAACACACTAGATAAAATATTTTAAAAACATCTTTATAAATGCATGATGAGCTGGCAAGACACTAAGGAATATTTCAAGGCAAAAAAAAAAAAAGACTAAAGTAGAGAGGTAAGCAAACACTCGGGGTATTTCAGCCTAGGGACATATGTTGAACCCTAGGGTCTGTAAACCTCCATTTGGATGGCTAAATGGAGCTCCCACATGAAATTGGGGCCCCAAAATGCTACAGTGTCAATGTCATGTGCAGCAGAAGTACTACTTAGACATTTTTTATAGCCTCAAAATGCTTAAATGAGGCAGAGAATCCATGAATGCCATTCATCATATTAACCAATTAAAGGAGAAAAAATAATTTTTAAAAAGTGCAGATCAAGAGCTCAAATAAATTCAACATTCTTTTGTGATTAAAAATGCATATTCTTGACAAACATGGAATAGAAAAGAACTTCCGCTACCTGAGAGAGTATCTACCAAAAAGCCAGAGAAAAACTAATGTTCTTAGAAAGAAACATTGAAAGCTTTCCCTTGTGAGTAGGAAAGAGGCAAAGATGCCCACTACCACCACCTCTATTTGACATTATGGTGTAAGTCCTGGTCAGCAGACTAAGAGAACAGAAAGAAATAGGAAGGGAGGGGAAGGAGAAAAATTGCCATTATTCACAGCTGATATGATTGTGTATATAGAAAATCCAAAAGAATACTCTGATAAATTATCAGCATTTAATAAAAAGTAACTGAATACCAAAGCAAAGTAGCAGGACACCAAGAGAACAAAAATCAATTATCTATATATTACAGCACACTTAGAAATTGTGCTGTAATACACAGCATTTAGTTTCCCCAAATATCAAGTCTCAAGGAATAAATTAAATGATTTTAAAAACCTCTATGGAAGAAAATAATAAAACATTATTGACAGACATCCAAGAAGAACTAAACAAATGAAAAGATATAACATATTCAGGAACCAGAAGCCTCAATATTATAAAGATATCAACTTCATCCAAATCATTCTATAGTTTTATAATAATTACAAACAAAATGTCACTTTTAAAAAATTTTGGGTCTCAAACTGATTTTGAAATGCTATGGAAGATCAAAATACAAGGACTGGGACTTCTCTCATGGTGTAGTGGTTAAGAATCCGCTTGCCAATGCAGGGGACACAGGTTCGAGACCCGATCCAGGAAGATCCCACATGCTGCGGAGCAAATAAGCCCATGTGCCACAACTACTGAAGCCCACACGCCTAGAGCCTGTGCTCCACAACAAGAGAAGCCACCACAATGAGAAGCCCGCACACCGCAATGAAGAATAGCCCCCGCTCACCGCAACTAGAGAAAGCCTGCACACAGCAACAAAGACCCAATGCAGCCGAAAATAAATAAATAAATGTATTTAAAAAAAAATACCAGGACCAACTGGAAAACTCCTGAAGAGTAATAAGGCCTGGAACTTATCTTAACAGATATCAGAACTTATTACAGCACTATAGCTACTGAGAGAATATGATATTGGCAAGATATAGACAAATAGCCCAAGTGAACCAGAATAGAATCAATTAAACACATATGTTTATATGTAACATATAATAGATGCGTGAATAGATATTTGACTTATGACAGTGATGGCACTGCAAATTATTGAGAGGGTGGAAGGAATACTTTACAGTAAAGAGCGTTGGTACAACTGGGTATAATATATGGGAAAAATGAAATTGGACCCTTACCACACACCAGACTCCCAAATCAATTATAACACCTCTAGAAGACAATATCTAAGAAAATATCTAAAGATATAAACACTTACTAAATAAAACTATATGTAAAATATAAATGAAACATTGATAGGGCATATTAAAATATTAATCTTCTCATCAAATTACTGTGAAGTGATAAGCCACAAAAAAGGAAAACATACTTTATCTACCGCTTACAGGAAATTAGCCTGAAGAATATAATTTTTAACACCTATAAATCAATAAAGGAAACACAGACATTCATATAAACTCAATAAAAATAATCTAAAGACAGAACATGTATTTCACAGTTTCAAGATAAAGTCAATGTAACTACATAATAATATGTGATATGACCCTGTCGAGGACTCATTCACTACTAAAACAGGCATCTTGTCAAGCACCTACCATGTACAATTCATTAACCATAACATTTTGTTCAGAAGGATGTCAGTGGTCTCAAAGTTGTTCAAATAGCTTGCAGTCAGTACTAGACAGAGTAAAAAGTACATAAGCTTTGGAGCCAATAGAAATGGCTTTGAATCAGAACCTGCCTCTTACTATTTATGTGATCAAAAGCAAGTGATTTGACCTCTCTGAATCTAGTTTCTATGAATATTAAGTGGAGATAACAGCAACTACCTTTCAGGGTTACTGTGAAGACCCAACAAGCTGATGTATGCAAGTTACCTGCTGTATATTAAGTGCTCATAAAAGTGATAGTGAGAGCACCTGTGGGAGCTGGCACTGTCAGAGTTGCCCTTTAGCTCACAGTGTGGTAATCAATTTACTGCCTTTCTTTGTCAAGGTGATAGAAGTAGTGCCTTTTTTCAAGTTCAGGGAGCACCTATCAGTGTTCCATATATCCAGTAAGAGAGCATTTTCTTCTCTCTAGATTGCAAAAGTTCAGCAGGCATGTTTCAATATATGAGGAAACAATAGCACTGTCTCTCCTCCTGGGGACTGTGAAGGAGCACATACTTCTTGGGAGAAAACGATAATGGAAAGAATAAAAGCACTATGGACCTTGGGATTAGGACTCCTCAGGGACAGCTCACTCTTTTCCATTGGAAAAGTCTATGCTTTCACACCTGAGTTGACAGCAGAGCTTGGGAATTGACTAGCACTACAGCTGAGGTGAGGCCAAAGAAAAATCACTATTTTCTGTGAGAAAACACCCAAAGGTGTTCCTAGGGAGGCAGCAAACTAGCAATAATATTACCTGCTTTGGAGGTCTTCAAAGATATACACTGCATAGATAGCCACATCCACAAAAGGGCAGACAGAAGAAGCAAGAACTACAATCCTGCAGCCTGTGGAACAAAAACCACACTCACAGAAAGATAGACAAGATGAAAAGGCAGAGGGCTATGTAGCAGATGAAGGAACAAGATAAACCCCCAGAAAAACAACTAAATGAAGTGGAGATAGGCAACCTTCCAGAAAAAGAATTCAGAATAATGATAGTGAAGATGATCCAGGACCTTGGAAAAGAATGGAGGCAAAGATCGAGAAGATGCAAGAAATGTTTAACAAAGACCTAGAGGAATTAAAGAACAAAGAAACAGAGATGAACAATACGATAAATGAAATGAAATGAAAACTACACTAGAAGGAATCAATAGCAGAATAACTGAGGCAAAAGAACGGATAATGACCTGGAAGACAGAATGGTGGAATTCACTGCTGCGGAACAGAATAAAGAGAAAAGAAATGAACACAGCCTAAGAGACCTCTGGGACAACATTAAACACAACAACATTAGTATTATAGGGGTCCCAGAAGGAGAAGAGAGACAGAAAGGACCAGAGAATATATTTGAAGAGATTATAGTAGAAAACTTCCCTAACATGGGAAAGGAAATAGCCACCCAAGTCCAGGAGTGCAGAGAGTCCCAGGCAGGATAAACCCAAAGAGAAACACACTGAGACACACAATAATCAAACTGACAAAATTAAAGACAAAGAAAAATTACTGAAAGCAACAAGGGAAAAACGACAAATAACATACAAGGGAACTCCCATAAGGTTAACAGCTGATTTCTCAGCAGAAACTCTACAAGCCAGAAGGGAGTGGCATGATATATTTAAAGTGATGAAAGGGAAGAATCTACAACCAAGATTTCTCTACCAGGCAAAGATCTCATTCAGATTCAACAGAGTAATCAAAAGCTTTACAGACAAGCAAAATCTAAGAGAATTCAGCACCACCAAACCAGCTCTACAACAAATGCTAAAGGAACTTCTCTAAGTGGGAAACACAAGAGAAGAAAAAGACCTATAATAAACCCACGACAATTAAGAAAATGGTAATAGGAACATACATATTGATAATTACCTTAAACGTGAATGGATTAAATGCTCCAACCAAAAGACACAGGCTCACTGAATGGATACAAAAACAAGATCCATACATATGCTGTCTACAAGAGACCCACTTCAGACCAAGGGACACATTCAGACTGGAAGTGAGGGGATGGAGAAAGATATTCCATGCAAATGGAAATTAAAAAAAAAGCTGGAATAGCAATACTCATATCAGATAAAACAGACTTTAAAATAAAGAATGTTACAAGAGACAAGGAAGGACACTACATAATGATCAAGGAATCAATCCAAGAAGAAGATATAATGATACATAAGGCAACTGCTAACAGCTCTAAAAGAGGAAATCGACAGTAACACAGTAATAGCGGGGGACTTTAACACCTCACTTACACCAATGGACAGATCATCCAGACAGAAAATTAATAAGGAAACACAAGCTTTAAATGACACAATAGACCAGACAGATTTAATTGATATTTATAGGACATTCCATCCAAAACCAGCAGATTACACTTTCTTCTCAAGTGCACACGGAACATTCTCCAGGATAGATCACATCTTGGGTCACAAATCAAGCCTCAGAATTGAAATCATATCAAGCATCTTTTCTGACCACAGCACTGTGAGATTAGAAATCAATTACAGGGGAAAAAAACCCATAAAAAACACAAACACATGGAGGCTAAACAATACGTTACTAAATAACCAAGAAATGACTGAAGAAATCAAAGAGGAAATCAAAAAATACCTAGAGACAAATGACAATGAAAACGCGACGATCCAAAACCTATGGGATGCAGCAAAAGCAGTTCTAAGAGGGAAGTTTATAGCAATACAAGCCTACCTCAAGAAACAAGAAAAATCTCAAATAAACACTCTAACCTTACACCTAAAGGAACTAGAGAAAGAAGAACAAACAAAACCCAAACTTAGCAGAAGGAAAGATATCATAAAGGTCAGAGCAGAAATAAATGAAGTAGAAACAAATAAAACAATAGCAAAGATCAATAAAACTAAAAGAAAAAATAAAAAGATACACACTGCATCCCTGAGATAATAAGGACACCTCTTGTTTAACCTACAAGAGGACATTTTTGTTGGTGATATAGAGTCATGTGGAGAAAGGATCAATGTGGTTTTCTCTGAGGTGCTGTATGAAGGGCAGAGAGGAAGTCTGAAAGGCTTACTAACATAAAAGTCAAGGTAAGTGAATTACATTCTGTAACCAAGACTTGTAAATACAAACCCCTAAGATGAGAAGAAAGGAGGACAAAGCAGGCTCAGCTCCTCAGACCTGCCTCTAGGGAGAAAGCCAGAGCAGCACGCAGCAGTCTGGCGGTGTGAGGATGGTGTGGCATCCTCAACGAGATAAGAGATGCTAAAGGAAATGAATGACTTCCTGGGTGTAGACCAGGGCCTTTGGGCATCATGAAATCCTGTGCTATTTCCTCATAGGGAATATCCTTAGTTGAGGCCACCAAGTGCAGGAGAGAAACCATCTTTCAGAACAGCAGGTTAACCTGGCAAATCCCTAAGGAAGGCTTAGTGGTGTTCGATCACTGAACTGGAGAGAATCCTAAATGGGAGGTTAGAGTTTCAAATGTGTAAAGGTGGTTTCAAGATAATGAGGAAGAAAATATTCAGAACAAATTGGAGGCTTTAAGTCAACCTCACAATTGAGATTCAAATAAAGACACTGAGAGGTAATATACAAATGAGTCTGCAGTCATCTGGATGAAAATCTAGAGGAAAGGTATGTAGAATGCTGAGCAGAAAGGGCTGCAGCTACTGTTGCTTCTGCAGTCACTGCTTCTTCTTCACCTCCTCCTTCATCCCCTTCCCACTCCCAGAAGGTGGGACGCTGCCTTTGTCTCCGGCTCTGGGCTGAGTACTTTACCTGTGTCAGCCCTTTAAATCCTTAGTATAACCCTATGAGGGTTAGAATCCCAGCTTTGCCAACTGCTAGCAATGTAAATTAGAGCAAGTTATTCCAACTCTCTCAGCCGCAGTCTCATCATGTATAACACACGGGTGATGATAATCCTACTCACTGGGTTATAATAAGCACTACATAAAATAAGCATAAGAGCTCAATTAAATGAAAACTTTTATTAATGTTCCAATAGGTCTGTTCCCTTGATCCAAGTTTCTTGTTCAGAATTTCTATTCCTTTTGTTACTTGCACATGGCTTTAAAGAGGGACACATAGCCTGTATTTTTTTTATGAGAAGATTTAACAAGTCACAGCACAGATTTCTTACAGCCTGTAACACTGAGCCAGACCTACTGAAGATGAAATAAAGAGCCTGGGATAATGAGCGGAGAAAAATCTTACAAAATTGTGCTGGGAATCCACTATCTTGAAGCTTACATATGTATGAGCGGATAATAAGAAGGTAAGTCTTACAGGCTACTCAGTAATAGTTTCTTTTGTAAAAGGTAACTATAAAACCCATTTATGAAACATATATTATGCCTCATTCAGATGCCAACGTTAAATAATGCATTCAATTTGATTCTACGCTTCAGCAGGTAAGAAGAAAGCGCCAGACACAAATCTCAGCCTCAGTTTTGCACATACCAAGCTGGCAACAAATTTTTTAATCAAACTGACAAGAGCACTTTAAAACTAACTCATCACTCTAGACTCCTACTTTCTTTTACTGACTCAAACTGACACGGGATATGAAAATAATTATCTAGGTTATGTCCAAGTACAAAAACAATTTTCTTTTTTTTTTTCACTGCAGCTCCCATCAAGGGCTTCTTTTCTTTTTTTTCAACATCTTTATTAGAGTATAATTGGTTTACAATGTTGCGTTAGTTGCTGCTGTACAACATGGTGAATCAACTATACGTATATATATATCCCCATATCCCCTCCCTCTTGCGTCTCCCTCCCACCCTCCCTATCCCACCCCTCTAGGTGGTCACAAAGCACCAAGCTGATCTCCCTGTGCTATGCGGCTGCTTCCCACTAGCTATCTATTTTACGTTTGGCAGTGTATATATTTCAATGTGACTCTCTCACTTCAATCCAGCTTACCCTTCCCCCTCCACGTGTCCTCAAGTCCATTCTCTACGTCTGGGTCTTTATTCCTGTCCTGCCCCTAGGTTCTTCAGAACCATTTTTATTTTAAGATTCCATATATATGTGTTAACATAAGATATTTGTTTTCCTCTTTCTGACTTACTTCACTCTGTATGACAGACTCTAGGTCCATCCACCTCACTACAAATAACTCATTTCTTTTTATGGCTGAGTAATATTCCATTGTATATATGTGCCATATCTTCTTTAACCATTCATCTGCTGATGGACACGTAGATTGCTTCCATGTCCTGGCTACTGTAAATAGAGCTGCAATGAACATTGTGGTACATGACTCTTTGAATTATGGTTTTCTCAGGGTATATGCCCAGTAGTGGGATTGCTGGGTCGTATGGTAGTTCTATTTTTAGTTTTTTAAGGAACCTCCATACTGTTCTCCATAGTGGTTGTATCACTTTGCATTCCCACCAACAGTGCAAGAGGGTTCCCTTTTCTCCACACCCTCTCCAGCATTTATTGTTTGTAGATTTTTGGATGATGGCCATTCTGACTGGTGGGAGGTGATGCCTCATTGTGGTTTTGATTTGCATTTCTCCAATGATTAGTGATGTTGAGCACCACTTCATGTGCTTGTTTTCAATCTGTATATCTTCTTTGGAGAAATGTCTATTTAGGTCTTCTGCCCACTTTTGGATTGGGTTGTTTTTTGATATTGAGCTGCTTGTAATTTTGGAGATTAATCCTTTGTCAGTTCCTTCATTTGCAATTATTTTCTGTATTCTGAGGGTTGTCTTTTCGTCTTATTTATGGTTTCCTTTGCAGTGCAAAAGCTATGAAGTTTCATTAGGTCCCATTTGTTTATTTTTGTTTTTATTTCCCTTTCTCTAGGAGATGGGTCAAAAAGGATCTTGCTGTGATTTATGTCATGGAGTGTTCTGCCTATGTTTTGCTCTAGGAGTTTGATAGTGTCTGGCCTTACATTCAGGTCTTTAATCCATTTTGAGTTTATTTTTGTGTATGGTATTAGGGAGTGTTCTAATTTCATTCTTTTACATGTAGCTGTCCAGTTTTCCCAGCACCACTTACTGAAGAGGCTGTCTTTTCTCTCTTGTATATTTTTGCCTCCTTTATCAAAGATAAGGTGACCATATGTGCATGGGTTTATCTCCAGGCTTTCTTTCCTGTTCCATTGATCTATATTTGTTTTTGTGCCAGTACCATACTGCCTTGATTACTATAGCTTGTAGTATAGTCTGAAGTCAGGGAACCTGATTCCTACAGCTTTTTTCCTTCTCAAGATTGCTTTGACTATTCAGGGTCTTTTGTGTTTCCATACAAACTGTGAAAATTTTTGTTCTAGTTCTGTGGAAAATGCCATTGGTAGTTTGACAGGGATTGCACTGAATCTTTAGATTGCTTTGGGTAGTATAGTCATTTTCACAGTGTTGATTCTTTCAAGAACATGGTATGTCTCTCCATCTGTTTGTATCATCTTTAAGTTCTTTCATCAGTGTCTTATAGTTTGCTGCATACAGGTCTTTCATCTCCTCAGGTAGGTTTATTCCTAGGTATTTTATTATTTTTGTTGCAATGGTAAATGGGAGTGTTTCCTTAATTTCTCTTTCAGATTTTTCATCATTAGTGTATAGGGATGCAAGAGATTTCTGTGCATTAATTTTGTATCCTGCTACTTTACCAAATTCATTGATTAGATCTAGATTTCTGATGGCATCTCCAGGATTCTCTATGCATAGTATCATATCATATGCAAACAGTGACAGTTTTACTTCTTCTTTTCTGATTTGGATTCATTTCTTTTTCTTCTCTGACTGCTGTGGCTAAAACTTCCGTAACTATGTTGAATAAGAGTGCTGGGAGTGGGCAACCTTGTCTTCGTCCTGATCTTACTGGAAATGGTTCCAGTTTTTCACCATTGAGAACGATTCTGGCTGTGGGTTTGTTATATATGGCCTTTATTATGTTAAGGTAAGTTCCCTCTATGCCTACTTTCTGTAGGGTTTTTTTTATCATAAATGGCTGTTGAATTTTGTTGAAAGCTTTTTCTGCATCTATTGAGATGATCATATGGTTTTTATTCTTCAGTTTGTTAATATGGTTTATCACATTGATTGATTTGCATATACTGAAGAATCCTTGCATTCCTGGGATAAACCCCACATGATCATGGTGTATGATCCTTTTAATGTGCTGTTGGATCCTATTTGCTAGTATGTTGTTGAGGATTTCTGCATCTATGTTCATCAGTGATATTGGCCTGTTGTTTTCTTTTTTTGTGCCATCTTTGTCTGGTTTTGGTATCAGGGTGATGGTGGCCTCGTAGAATGAGTTTGGGAGTGTTCCTCCCTCTGCTATATTTTGGAAGAGTTTGAGAAAGATGGGTGTTAGCTCTTCTCTAAATGTTTGATAGAATTCGCCTGTGAGGCCATCTGGTCCTGAGCTATTGTTCACTGGAAGAATTTTAATCACAGTTTCAATTTCAGAGGTTGTGATTGGTCTGTTTGCATTTTCTATTTCCTCCTGGCTCAGTCTCTGAAGGTTGGGCTTTTCTAATAATTTGTCCATTTCTTCCAGGTTGTCCATTTTATTGGCATATAGTTGCTTATAGTAATCTCATGATCCTTTGTATTTCTGCAGTGACAGTTTTTACTTCTTTTTCATTCCTAATTCTGTTGATTTGAGTCTTTCCCCTTTTTTTCTTGATGAGTCTGGCTAAAGGTTAATCAATCTTGTTTACTCAGATAACCAGCTTTTGGTTTTATTATCTTTGCTATGGTTTTGTTCATTTCTTTTTCATTTATTTCCGATCTGATCTTTATGATTTCTTTCCTCTGCTAACTTTCGGGTTTTTTTTGCTCTTTCTCTAGTTCATTTAGATTAGATTGTTTATTTTAGCTTTTTCTTGCTTCTTGAGGTAGGACTGTATTGCTATAAACTTCCCTCCTAGAACTGTTTTCGCTGCGTCCCATAGGTTTTGGATCATCGTGTTTTCACTGTCATTTGTTTCAAGGTATTTTTTGATTTCCTCTTTGATTCCTTCAATTTCTTCAGTGATCTCTTGGTGTTTTAGTAATGTTTAGCCTCCATGTGTTTGTATTTTTTACAGATTTTTTCCTGTAATTGATATCTAGTCTCATAGCATTGTGGTCGGAAAAGATACTTGATACAATTTCAATTTTCTTAAATTTACCAAGGCTTGATTTGTGACCCAAGATATGACCTATCCTGGAGAATGTTCCATGGGCACTTGAGAAGAAAGTGTATTCTGTTGTTTTGGGATGGAATGTCCTATAAATATCAATTAAGTCCATCTTGTTTAATGTATCATTTAAAGCTTGTGTTTCCTTGTTTATTTTCATCTTGGATGATCTGTCCATTGGTGAAAGTGGGGTGTTAAAGTCCCCTACTATGATTGTGTTACTGTCAATTTCCGTTTTTATGGCTGTTAGCATTTGCCTTATGTATTGAGGTGCTCCTATGTTGGGTGTATAAATATTTACAATTGTTATATCTTCTTGGATTGATCCCTTGATCATTATGTAGTGTCCTTCTTTGTCTCTTGTAATAGTTTTTATCTTAAAGTCTATTTTGTCTGATATGAGTATTGCTACTCCAGCTTTCTTTTGATTTCTATTTACATGGAATATCTTTTTCCATCCTCTCACTTTCAGTCTGTATGTATCCCTAGGTCTGAAGTGGGTCTCTTGTAGACAGCATATATATGGGTCTTGTTTTTGTATCCATTCAGCCAGTCTATGTCTTTTGGTTGGAGCATTTAATCCATTTACACTTAAGGTAATTATAGATATGTATGTTCCTATTACCATTTTCTTAATTGTTTTGGGTTTGTTATTGTAGGTCTTTTACCTTCTCATGTGTTTCCTGCCTAGAGAAGTTCCTTTAGCATTTGTTGTAAAGCTGGGTTGGTGATGCTGTATTCTCTTAGCTTTTGCTTATCTGTAAAGGTTTTAATTTCTGCATCATATCTGAATGAGATCCTTGCTGGGTAGAGTAACCTTGGTTGTAGGTTCTCCCCTTTCATCACTTTAAATATGTCCTGCCACTCCCTTCTGGCTTGCAGAGTTTCTGCTGAAAGATCAGCTGTTAACCTTATGGGGATTCTCTTGTATGTTACCTGTTGCTTTTCCTTTGCAGCTTTTAATATTTTTTCTTTTTATTTAATTTTTGATCATTTGATTAATATGTGTCTTGGTGTGATTCTCCTTGGATTTATCCTGTATCAGACTCTCTGTGCTTCCTGGACTTGATTGACTATTTCCTTTCCCATGTTAGGGAAGTTTTCAACTAAAATCTCTTCAAATATTTTCTCAGTCCCTTTCTTTTTCTCTTCTTCTTCTGGGACCCCCTATAATTCGAATGTTGTGCATTTAATGTTGTTCCAGAGGTCTCTGAGACTGTCCTCAATTCTTTTTTCTTTATTCTGCTCTGCGGTAGTTATTTCCACTATTTTATGTTTCAGGTCACTTTTCCCTTCTTCTACCTCAGTTATTCTGCTATTGATTCCTTCTAGAGAACTTTTAATTTAATTTATTGTGTTGTTAATCACTGTTTGTTTGCCCTTAGTTCTTCTAGGTCCTTGTTACATGTTTCTTGTATATTTTCCATTCTGTTTCCAAGAGTTTGGATCATCTTTACTATCATTACTCTGAATTCTTTTTCAGGTAGACTGCCTATTTCCTCTTCATTTGTTTGGTCTGATGGGTTTTTACTTTGCTCCTTCATCTGCTGCATATTTCTCTGTCTTCTCATTTTGCTTAACTTACTGTGTTTGGGGTCTCCTTTTCACAGGCTACACGTTCATAGTTCCCATTATTTTTGGTGTCTGCCCCCAGTGGGTAAGTTTGGTTCAGTGGGTTGTGTAGGCTTCCTGGTGGAGGAGACTGGTGCCTGTGTTCTGGTGGATAAGGCTGGATCTTGTCTTTCTGGTGGGCAGGACTGTGTCCGGTGGTGTGTTTTGGGGTGTCTGTGAAATTATTATGATTTTAGGCAGCCTCTCTGCTAATGGGTGGGGTTGTGTTCCTGTCTTGCTAGTTGTTTGGCATGGGGTGTCCAGCATTGGAGCTTGCTGGTCATTCAGTGGAGCTGGGTCTTAGCATTGAGACAGAGATCTCTGGGAGAGCTCTCGCCAATTGATATTACGAGGGGCCAGGAGGTCTCTGGTTGTCCAATGTCCTGAGCTCAGCTCTCCCACCTCAGAGGCTCAGGCCTGACACCAGTCCTGAGCACCAAGACCCTGTCAGCCAAGTCTACATGAATGTAGACATTTCAGAATCAGAGCTAAAGTGTAATCATACAAGCCTTCTGAGAGAAAAAAATTAGGTCACATCCAAAAGATCAGGAAGCAGAAAAACCTCTGACTTCTCAAATAGCAGTTCTGAAAGTAATTAATCTCTGTGTCCTCCATAAAAGGGTAGATATAAGAACTGGAATAGATTATCTTGACCTCACTATCAATTGTAACCTGCCTTAGGAATCTATTCAAAAGGTGATTTCTCCTGTTTCTCTCTTTTTTAAAAACAATGGAAAACTTCCCACTGTTAATATGTAGCAAAAAGAGGGGGAAAAAAAAAAATCTGGTCTGCCCTCTCTGGCTGTTGCTACCTTGCAGTTTATGACCCCACAACAATTTTCAACCTCAGTTGAGGCATTTGAGAAGAAATTATATATATGTACATTTATATACACACACATGCACTTATGTATACACAGAGACACACATATTCTGTCCAATTTTAGACCTAGGTGTCTGATTAACCTGAGAGAAAACTGCATTGTTGTGGCAGGTAATCTGGAGGTCACTTCAAACAGCCCATGACAATGGAAGTGTGAATAGGAAAAAATTAATGCCACAGCTCTTATAGAAGTCCTACCAGTGTCTTCTTACCCAGTCATCCCAGGAAAATGAAAATAATCTCTCCTTCCATACTTTCAAAGTATTTCCAAAGAAGAAGGAAACTGAAGATGTTAAGGAAATAGGAAGTCTTGAGTCTAGTTCAGTATATTGATGGTGCGGAAGGCAAGATCATGGCATTTATATTCCTTCTCTGTGTGTACAATTCCCACACTCTCATATCTGGCCACAAAGTTAAGCATATAATTTTGGTGGATTCATGGATTTCAGGTTGAAAACCCCTGCTCTACAGGAAAGAACACAAAATAGATTTATCATATACCTGTAATTTATTAATAGAATTATCCACATAGGGAATGGACACACAATTTCCACATCTAAGACAGACAGGACTTCAACTGTATTAAAAAGATATTATAGTACTTCTCAAATTATAGATTTTTTCATATTTCTACTTTTTGAATGGGTGTTTGGACCTTAGAATGTATATTTCTCTATAGAACAATGGCATAAATGGTATTTTAACTCCCAGACTCAACCTCTATACTCCAATTTTACCCATTCAATAGTCTAAACCTTAATGCTGTTAAAACTATCAAAATACCAAATTCAGGCAAATAATGACTGAATTACATAAAAATAATGGAGAGGAGAGTGGGATAAAAAGGATAAAAGAGAATGCAGAAGAAGTTGTTTTTCCTCTTTTGGGGTCAAAAACTTTTCTGTAGACAGCTATGCAGCATTTCACCTCCTTTTATCCATTGAGAACTAGGATCACAAGATTACTTACAGACTCATACAATGAATATATTCATATAAATTTGTCTCAATTTGTCTCTATCCCTAATACCTCGAAAGTGGCTTCCCTTCCCTTTCTGTAAATGAAAACTCTCTTCTCCTTTAGTGCAGACAGGGTCAGCCAGCAATCTGATTAAATATGTTGACATGATGAATAAATGATTAAACTTCCAGACTCTGAAATAACTGTATGGTTAAGCAATTTGTTAATCCTGAGAATATCTAACTGTTAGAAATCAATGTACCATGATGACATGTTGGGGAGATAGGAAAGATGTTTTTGGATAATGGAAAAGAGCACAAGGACAAGGAATCATTATCCAGAAGTGTGTGAGAAAGTCACTCTTTAAAGATGGAGCTGGGTTTCAGCAGATATTTTCTTCTCTGCTGACCTTACATATTTCTCTAAATTGTTCCCAGGCTCGTAATATGCAGGCTGCTCAATGAACTATGAGACATTTCTCGAAGTAAGGATGGGCACTGGGTGAAACGTTCTTTTCAGAGCTTTTTAAGTTTCCTTTCATCATCATGAACTTCTTTGGAGGTAACAGCCATAGCTATCGATTGGCACTACAGGGTATCTGATTATCTTCTAAATTTATCTTGAACTTACTTTTCTCCATCTCTGGGGATGCGTAATATAGGGATTATCCCTACATTGGCCTCAGTTGCCATCAACTTGACCTTGGATTATCACACAATTTCTACCTATCCTGTCCTGCCTCATCCTGCCCCTTTTAATCCATTCCCCACATTACAGAGAATGATTTTTTAAATGTATATTAGATGGTGTTACTCTCCACTGTCTAAGTCTGCAATTGCCCTCTACTAATTTCAAAATAAGACCAAACACCTTAAATGGATTTAAGTCCTTGTATGACAAGATCCATCTAGCTCCACCCATTCCTCCTTCTTTAAGTCTCTCCCCTTCCGCCATCCAATAATTAATGCACCCTATAATTTGACTTTTTTTTCATTTTTTTGGTATTTGTACTTGCCATGCCTTCTCTTACCTCTGAATTTTCCCCCTTACACTAAGGCTGTCATCACAGCCTTCTATATTCTTTTGCTCTTCTCTCTCAGCTGTCTAAATGTGAGATGATAGGCTATAAAGTAATTTGGGACATATAGGAAAAGTTTTAAAATATAATCTAACTTTTAGAAGAAAATATAGAATAGTTTTATGATATCTGAAAAGGGAAGGATTTCTTAAACAAGATACAAAAAAGGTCAAACCACAAGATTGATGTATTAATTAAAATTTAAAACTACATTTAAATTAACATAAAAAACTTTCTGTAGAACAAAAGATCTTATTAAAGTTCAGAGACAAGCCACAGAGAAGGGGAGGATATATAACTGGCAAGAAATTAGTGTCTAAAAAATAAAAAGAATTCTTACCAATCAACAAGAAAAAGACACTTGCTCCAAACAAAAATCTAGAGGAAAAAGTACAAAGAATACACATAGGCAATTCACAGACATCCTTCCTTTCCTTTCCTTGACATTATTTACAACATGAGCATCACAAAACATACATATTTACTAACCTCAAATTTAAATGTCAAACATGCGATTTTAAGGTATATATTTTTATTAAATAGAATCTGTAATTTCCAAATAGGAGAAGTGTTTTGCTTTTATTCTTAACTCTAGTTGTAGGTATAATGTGCACATATTTACCAATGGAAAAAATATATATAGCGAAAATATTGCACCTAAGTGTTCTTTAACCATTTCCACGGTAAGCTTTCTTTTTTGAAGATATCCAATGATCAGTAAGTAGAATAAGAGTACTGGAGAAACAAACTTGACAGACTTCCCTATATTCCTTAAGAGTGCTTGTTTTATAAAGATGTGACTACTCAAGACAGAGGCATAGTTAATCCGTTCTTTCTGTGGAAGAATGTCCACGATGTCAGCTGCTCTGAAAGAGGCATCTTATTTTTCCATGGGAACAAGCTAGTTCTAACATCTCATGTGCTCTGGGCTGCACACATGTGAGACACCACTGCAGCTGAGGTTTTACTTCTAATCCTGGACATCTGTTATCATGGTGGAGGCTACTCCGAAGAATCAAATAACCCAAGCCTAGGGACCAAAGTTCACTTTGGAGCAGGTGTTTTCACAGTGATCAGTCCACGATGGACTTTGTCTCTGGCAGCTGGTGCTCAAAGTCGCAGCATAACTATGATTTAAACTATACAGAACTTGATACTCTTAGCTCACATCATCTCAGGTTCTCTCACTTTGCCCAAATATCCAAGAAAACGCTCATCAAAAATCATAGTGTTTTTGTGTAACTTCTTCCTTCACTCACACTTTGAAAATATCTCTTTTGAAGTAACTGTCTTCTTTGTTTTATGTGACTATATTAAAATAAGTTCTTCTGGACACTACAGGTTTGGAGGACATACTGAAGGAAATCATTACAAGAGTCACTCAAAAAATTAAAGGTGGTGAGTGGTCAATCCCTAGTTCAGACACTTTCCTTCATTCATTGTAATCTCTAGACCCCTTCTCCCTAAAACCACACACAAAGTAGAAAGACCATAGTGAACTACGCAAATTGTCCCTTAAGGTAGGCTAACTCTTTCTGATTTATATTACCAATAAATTTTATATTTAAAACATGATGCATTCAATTTTTTAAATGGAGGCAGACTACAAATAAAGAACAAATAGTCACAAAAGATATAACTTAGATGCACCCTTCTGTAACTTCTCCAAGCTCGCAATCAAAACTGAAGAAATGAGATTTTCTTCCCCTCTGATTGATGTGCTAAGAGCCAAAAGAAGTAATCTTAAAAAAGAACAATCGATACAATTCTCATGTTCTTTCCATAAGCTTATTACATTTTTAGCACTGCAAAATATTTCAGCAATCACAGTCATTCAAATAAAGTGATGGATAGATAACCAACAAGGACCTACAGTAGAGTACAGGATACTCTACTCAGTACTCTGTGATAACCTATATGAGAAAAGAATCTGAAGAAGAATGAATATGTATATGTATAACTAAATCACTTTGGTGTATAGCTGAAATTAACACAACATTGTAAAGCAACTATATAATCCAATAAAATTTAAATAAAGTGAAAGATAACAGTTTTCAACATTGATATCAACAACATATACATAATATTATGGATACCCAAGGATTTTGCTCTCTCTGAGATGCTCTGAATTTTGTGCGGCTGATAAAAGTTAACAATGTTTTGCCTCTGTCAGTCATGTGCAATAAATCTGAACTATTTTCTCCAAATACTCCATGAGCACTTCTGCTCACGGGCTAATCTCATTTCTTGCTACTTTCTAACAAGGGCTTGACTAATTTAGTGTGACCTGGCAAAGAACAAGTTTAACATTAAGGCATGGAATCAAACTCCAGGATGTGCTCCATGAATGACCAGTTCTTCAATATAATTTAAATTCAGAATGAACTACTGCCTAAATATATGTGCTGTGGAATTGCTAAAACGTTAGCAAAAGGGAAGCAGTTAATTTGGTTGGCATGCATTCTAATACGGGACTTTCCTTTTTTTTTCAGACACGTATTCTTCAGTGAAGCATTAAGGACACTGCACAAAGGAAATAACATCATTTGGAAGCAGAATTTGACCTTACTGTCATGCCCTTGTCTTATAACTGAAAGCACCAGGCCTCTTGATACAGTATATTTTTTTCTGCTAAATCTTAATCTAGACTTCAGGGAGTTAAGATCATTCAGAATGATTAGGACTCAGCCCCAACCAACACACCTAAGCAGCTTTCAGCGTCGACTTCTATCCACTTTTGGATAGAAACCATTTTTATAGACTGAAAACCATTTTTCAGTCTATAAAACTGAAGCCATGTTTATAGACTAGCAACCATTTTTATAGACTAGAAAATGACTCTCTCATTACCAGAAGTTCCACTTTAGTGGTCCGCAGTTAGACACCTGAAGATTGTAAACTACAATATTTCCTAATAGTTCTTTGAATTACATGTGGCTATGTTGCATCTACAGGTGTAACAAAAGTCTCATATCTACCCTGTTCTGCCTGGAAAAATCCTACAATGCAGCCATAATTTAGTTAATTACAATTGCACACATCTTGAGTACCATATGAAAAATTACTAAAATATGATCTTACATGAAAAACATAAAATAAAATAATGTGAATTAAATAATGTGAATCTACCAATAGAAAATAATTGTTAATAATCATCAATAATCATATTTAAAATGGCAGAAGTAATAAACTGTGTTCACATTACTGTACTTGCCAATGCAGCTTTAGCTTGTAAACAGTACCTGCCAGTCTGTACAAATGAGTCTTGAATTATGGAAGTTTTGAACCACATACCATGTTGGTTCACAATCCAACCTGAGTGAAGTTTTAGATGGGTTCTTCCTACAAAATATGACTACCATGTACTTCTCCCAAGTCATCTCCCACATCACCCTCTGTGACATACATCGCCAAGAATTAAGTTTCCCTTCTCCAAGTTCTGTGTGCACTTTGCTTCTATAACCTAATATCACATAGATCCTCTCAAACCACACTCGGTGGTTAACATATCTGTAATTGTGTGCTTCTTGAGGGAAGTAACTATGGCTTCCTCATCTTCTCCCAGCACATTGTGTGTAGTCAATCACAATGCAGGCAAGTGCTCCCCACTGTTGGTAATTTTATTTATCATTTAGATACATTGTTTTTATTAATGTTCATTTCTGGAAATGTTACATATGCACAGAAAATAAAACTCGATTGCTGCTTTGAGTACAATCATAAACCATAAATAAGTAACTAGAAACACACATCCAGAAGTTCATTAAAAATCTAAATATACTTTGTCCTAATGAATTTTACACCAAATAGTGTTTTTTTATTGCCTCTATTGAGATATAATCTATACACCATGAAATTCAGCATTTTGAATTGCACAATTCAGTGGGTTTTAGTGTATTCAAAGGGTTGGGCAACGACTCCCACAATCTAACTTTATAACTTATTCTTCCCACCCAAAAAAAACTATCACTAGTAGTCATTCCTCAGTCTCCACACTCCCATCATTCCAGCCCCCAGCAACAACTACTCCGTTGTTTCTACTGATTTGCCTAATGTGGGCAATTCATATAAAGGGAATCGTACACTATGCGGTCTTTTGTGACTTGCTTCTTTCATGTAGCATATTATTTTCAAGGTTTATCCAGTTTGCAGCTTATATCAGTTCTTTTTTTAATGGCTGAGCAATAGTTTATTGTATGGATAAACCACATTTTGTTTATCCATTCATTAGTTGATAGACTTTGGGATCATTTCCACTTTGGGCTATTATGACTACTGCTGCTACAGACATTCACATAAAGGTTTTTGTGTGTACATATGTTTTCATTTCTCTTGAGTACATACCTAGGAGTGGAGTTGCTGAGGCCAAGATAAATCAACATTTAATATTTAAGGAATTGCCAAATAGGTTTCCAAAGTGGCTGCACCCTTTCACAGTCCCATCATCAACGCTCGAGAGTACCAATTTCTCCACACCCTGCCTAACGCTTGTTATTACTTGTCTGCTTGATTATAGCCAACCTAGTGGGTGTGAAGGAGTAGCTCTGTGGTTTTGATTTGCATTTCCCTAATGACTTGTGATGTTGAGCATCTTTTCATATGCTTATTTGGCCACATGTATTTCTTCTTTGGAAAAATATCTATTCATTCCTTAACCTAGTTTTTAATTGGGTTATTTGTCTTTTGTTATTGAGTTGTAAGAGTTATATATTCTAAATGCAAGTCCCTTATCAGATAGATGATTTTTCTAATGTTTTCTTCCAAAAGGTTTTTGTTCACTTGATTGCTATCATTTGGAGCATAAAATATGTTCATTTTAATGAAGTCAATTTTATCTATTTCTTTTTTCTTTTCACAACTTCTACTTTTGGTGTCATGGCTAAGAAACCACTGGCCAACCCAAGGTCATAAAGTAAACGCATATTTTTCTAAGAATTTTATACTTTTAGCTCACAGTGCTGTCAACCAGGCCAAGATGGCAAACACATGAATTAACCCATGGCACAATTTCACCAAGATCACATACCTGTAAATATACACGTATTTGCACAAACAAAGCTATAAGTGGCAGAAATATTTAAATTTACTTAAGAACTGATTTTCACAAGCCTGAAGGTAGAGATATGAGTAATGTTTACAACCAGTATGATATAACAGGACTTGTTTTTCCATTTTTTCCATGGGTTTTGATTACTGCTTTCTAATTGTGATGGACAACGTATTTTCCCCCTATGATTCCTTAGTTGGTGGTGAAATAGGAAAGAATTACCCTTCTTATCACCCATAATGGATCATGTGAAGGTTGCTCCTGTTCTAAGTTGATGGACAGAGCCTGGTCTAAACTAGGGATTCTAACAGACTTGGGCTCTACTCCAAACTCTGCCTCCTGTCTGTCCCCAAGCAAAGTACTTAATATCTCTGAATCTGTTTCTTTAACTAAAAAATGAACCCATGAAGCCCATTTTTGATGGTTACTTGTCAGTACTGAAAGAGAGAACATTTAATGCACTCAGCATAAAATCTGTCATTAAGCAGATATTTTATAAAACATGAGTCTTCCTTCCCTCTGAATCCCAATTAAAAGAATCAACATATTTCTATATTTTCCACTATTTCAAAATGAAAACCTTTTGTCTGGTTTTCAGAACTATCTCTGTATAATTGGGTGCAAAATTCTAACATATTCTCACTCATTCAATATCTTTTACTAGGTGTAAGCTACTGGACAGGGTTTAAAAAATGTTCTCAACCTCAAGGGCTTTCCCATCTTCCAGGAAAGGCTTAAAGCCTTTATTTAAAAAAGCATAATGTTACCAGTGTCCTAATAGAGACAAGCAAAGCATTTTGGGGTTCAGAAAATGATAAGATTATGCAGATGGGGAAGTCAGAGAAAAATTCCTGGAGGAGCAATTAAAATGAAACTTGAAAGTTGGTTAGCATTTGGACAGAGTAAAAGAAAACTAGCATAAAAATACGAAGATATGAAAACAGAGGTAATACTTGAAAAAATAAAGAGAATTCTGACTCCTGATGTGTCTGAAGTATAGGGTATACACAGGAGTAAGATGGATCTAGAGCATAGAGGGCACTGAATGGCAGGTTGAGTTTGACCTTTAATTTGACAGGTGATAATGGGCTAAGCAGAAAAATAACATGTCAAGAAGGCTATCCTAGAAAGCTCATTCTGCCTGCATTATACAAAATGATTTGGATGGGGAAGAGCAGAGGCAGACCGCAATAGAGAAACAAGTTAGCTGTAATAATATTTCCAATAAGGCCAACACTGTTATGTGCCTCCCACTAGCCACCATCCCTCCAGGGTTCTGCTAACAGAACCCTGATTTTGTTCCAGAATCACGCAAGCAGCAATATATTCAAGGAAAATGGACCCTTACCCAAGGGATGAAAAGAGCGTGCTCTAAGCAAGGATGAGTAAACTTTTACTGTTAATGGCCAGAGAGTAAATATTTTAGGCTTCGCAGGCTGTGATGGTTTCAGTCACAACGCCGCCATCGTAACAGGCAAGAAATGGTAAACGATATATAAATGAATGAATGTAACTGCTCATTACACTTTATCTATGGATACTGAAATTTGAATTTCATATAATTTTCATGGGTCATTAAATATTATTCCTTTGATTTTTTTTTTAACCATTTAAAAATGTAAAAACCACTCTTAGCTCCTGGCCCATAGAAAATCAGCAACAGGCTGTATTTAGCCCATGGGCCCTAGCTTGCCAACTCCTGATCTAAACCAATCATTGCTGCTCTAAACTGTGCCAGGTACTGTTTAGGGAGCACTTGGGTATGCTCTAAACTGTGCCAGGTATTGTTTAGGGAGCACTTGGGTATGCGGTGTCTTTTTGTTTTTGATAAATTTCTTTATTTATTTATTTATTTTTGGCTGCATTGGGTCTTTGTTGCTGCGGGCGGGCTTTCCCTAGCTGTGGTGAGCAGGGGCTTCATTGCGGTGCGTGGGCTTCTCATTGCAGGGGCTTCTCTTGTTGTGGAGCATGGGCTCTGGGAGTACGGGCTTCAGTACTTGTGGCTCATGGGCTCAGTAGTTGTGGCTCACGGGCTTAGTTGCTCCACGGCAATGTGGGATCTTCCCAGACCAGGGCTCGAACCCGTGTCCCCTGCATTGGCAGGCGGATTCTTAACCACTGTGCAACCAGGGAAGCCCTGTGGTGTGGGGTTTTGAGCAGTGATATATAAGGGAAAGTCTGCTGGAGGGTTTCCAGAAAAGATATTCCCATCCAATAAAAACAGATGTGCCAAAAAAGTTAAATCTCTGAAGATGAATTGTTGACAGCTGTGTAAGCAACTTTTTGCATCCATGAGAGGAAGTCCAAGAGCTTTGTGGAGGACCATCCTAACTGATATACCAAGTGAAAGAAATAAGTAGGACTTGAATGAGCACAGAGTAATGGGGCAAGAAAATAGTTGGCTCGAGAGATACTGCTGAAGTGGAATTGGGGTTCCAGTGGCTCCCAGGTTAGGACACAGGCAAGGGAACATGACAAACATTAAAACTATGTCTCAGGTATTTGAGCCTGAATGAAGAGGAGAATGGTGTTACTTTTAAGGAAGAGGAGATGGTTTGAGTAGGAAATGAGTGTGGTCTAGAATCTCAGGGAGGCAGCAAGAGATGAATAAAAAAGACAGTTGGATGATAGCAAGAGCTCTGCTGAGTCAAGCTTGCTGGAATGCGGAACAGATCATGTCACCTTGGTTCTTACCAAGAGTGCTTTTCAGCTCCTGGAGGTGCTAATAAAACATCCCGTGTGACAGGATCAGCCTGCACATTCCCCCAAACAGAATCTCATCATCAGGTATTAGTACGGCTGGGCCTTGGGCTGATCCTGCGCCTTGAAAGTGCGGCTGCCTCGTGGGTGTGTCACACCAGGGAGCCCTTAGAAAGACGCAGCTTCTGTCCCTTCGTTCTATGTGCTTCAGTCTGGCCAGATCAGTGACTTTCAGCCTGTGATCCTGGGAAGCTTAGTGTTCAGTGATACACTGGAAACTGCCATGGGCGGAACTGATGCTTCCAGTAAAATGACAAAAACATACAATGTTGTAAGAAAAAAAAGTGCAACAAGTCAGAATGGCAAAAAACACACAAAAAATGTGATTCTGATACTTATTCTGAAAGACTACTAACTGAGCCATGAGGGAAGTCCATGGAAAACTATTTTTAAAAAAGAAATTCCCCAAACTTTCTAAAAGCAAAGCTTCAATTTCCTGCATGCTAGCAACTATTTATATAGCATTTACCCTGTATTTACAACTATTTACATAGCATTTACATTGTACCAGATATTATAAGTAATCTAGAGATGATTTAAAGTATATAGGAGGGGCTTCCCTGGTGGCGCAGTGGTTGAGAATCCGCCTGCCAATGCAGGGGACACGGGTTCGAGCCCTGGTCTGGGAAGATCCCACATGCCGCGGAGCAACTAGGCCCGTGAGCCACAACTACTGAGCCTGCGTGTCTGGAGCCTGTGCTCCACAACAAGAGAGGCCACGATAGTGAGAGGCCCGTGCACCGCGATGAAGAGTGGCCCCCGCTTGCCACAACTAAAGAAAGCCCTCGCAAAGAAACGAAGACCCAACACAGCCAAAAATAAATAAATAAACAAATGTGGGGTTTAAAAAAAAAGTATATGAGGATATTTCTAGTTTTATGCAAATACTACATCATTTTATATAAGGGACTTGAGCCCCCATAAATTTTGGTATCCAAGGGGGTTCCTAGAATCAATCTCCCATGGACACCAAGGGTCGACTGTAAAATCATTTACGTAAAAATTTTAAACATATGAAACCTATTGTTACACATGCTTACATATCTCATAAGCATAATTATAAAGCTGTGCACTAACTTCAGGAGATTTGTACTTGGGAGGGAGGGAAAAAGTTAGAGGTTATGGGGAATCGGATAGCAAAGAGGAGGTTTGGAAAGAATCTGTATTTTAAACTTTAATGTAACAAAGAACTGCAGTAAATGTGGCAAAATGCTAAAATGTATTATATCTAAACGGTGAATTCATGTATGCCTACAAAACTGTATAACTGTATGTGTAAAATATTACACAATTTTTAAAGAATGTCCTGCAGAGTTTCATTTTAATAGCAAATATTTTTTCAAGGCAGAAGACTCTCAATCACCAAGTCTATGACAAAATTAAACATTTTTTACTGTACATAATAAGGTACTGTAATAAAAAACGAAGTGTAGATAAGGATGAAGTATTTCTGTGAGACTGTAAAAGACATAAAGAACCATTCAGTTCACTATATGACACAAGCAACCTGATCCATTAGCAGAAGATAGATGCATCAGCATTCTCCCCGACAGCAGGCTGAAGCGTTCACTCATACAGCTGGGAAAGCAGTGGGAAAAAAACTTAACTTTTACAACTATATATATATATATATATATATATATATACACACACACACACACACAAACACACACACACACACACACACACACACACACACACACACAGAGAGAGAGAGAGAGAGAGAGAGAGAGAGAGAGACCGCCTGAATGCAAAGCCTAATAAGTGCTATTATTCCCATCATTTCAAATCAATTTTCTGATTTTGTAGATTTAATGCAAGAGCATCTTAACCATTTAGCAAGAAAATAAGTAAAATGTTTTATGATTTTTTAAAAATAACTTCAAACAGCATCCTTATACTAAAAGAAACAGATACATTAAGAGATAAAACAACCTCTACCAAAATTTTTAAAAATAATTTGTATTGAATTAAGATGGATATAGAGAAGTGTACAACTATGTAGTTCTATGAATTTTCATAATATGGACACAAAAATGTAATTACAGCCCATTAAGCAACAGAAATAGAGTATTACCAGCATCCTAGAAGACACTCTATCACCAGTCATCACTACTTTCCTTCCCAAAAGTAACCACTATCCCAACTTCTAACACCACTGATCCATTTTGCCTATTTTTGGCCAAAATCATACATTCTAGCTCCGTTTGCTCAGCTTTATTTTTGTGAGATTCACCAATGTTTTGCAAGCAGCATTGGTTTATTGATTTGCACTGCTGTATACTACCCCACTGTATTAATATAACACAAGGTGCTGACCCACTATACTAATAAAGGACACTTGGATTGTTTCCAGATTTTGGCATTACTAAAATTCTCTAAACATTCTAATCCATATCCTTTTAGGTATACAAATAGGCCTTTCCATTGAAGATACACACACACACACACACACACACACAAAATTGATGATTTATAATTTATGCAATATACTTAGCCTTAGAGTTCTCAAAAATAGTTGTACCACTGAGTAGAAGTATAAATGAAATAAAGTTGACAAAAAGTTGATGATTATTGAAGCTAAGTGATTGTTACAGGAGATTCATGGTAATATTTTACTTACTTTTCATATACATTTGGAATATTTGATAAAAGAAGGCTTTTAAAATAGTGTACCAACCCTCTTATTTTATAAAAAGAGGGGAGGAGATTGGTTCAACATGGCGGAGTAGAAGGACGTGTGCTCACTCCCTCTTGCTAGAGCACTGGAATCCCAACTAACTGCTGAACAATCATCAACAGGAAGATGCTGAAATTCACCAAAAAAGATACCCCACATCCAAAGACAAAGGAAAAGCCGCAATAAGATGGTAGGAGGGGTGCAATCACAGTAAAATCAAATCCCATAACCGCTGAGTGGGTGACTCACAATCTGGAGAACAATTATACCACAGAAATCCACCCACTCGAGCGAAGGTTCTGAGCCCCATGTCACGCTTCCCAACCTGGGGGTCTGGAGACAGGAGGAGGAATTCCCAGAGAATCAGACTTTGAAGCCTAGTGGGATTTGATTAAAGGACTTCAACAGAACTGGGGGAAAGACAGACACCACTCCAGGACCCAGGGGGAATGAGCAGTGATCCCATAGGAGACTGAACCAGACCCTACCTGCTAGTGTTGGAGGGTCTCCTGCAGAGGCGGGGGGCAGCTGTGGCTCACCGTGGGGACAAGGACACTGGCAGCAGAAATTTTGGGAAGTACTCCTTGGTGTGATCTCTCCCGGAATCCACCATTAGCCCCACCAAAGAGGCTGTAAGTTCCAGTGTTGGGTTGCCTCAGGCCAGACAACCAACAGGGAGGGAACCCAGCCCCACCCATCAGCAGACAAGTGGATTAAAGTTTTACTGAGCTCTGCCCAGCAGAGCAACACCCAGCTCTACCCACCACCAGTCCCTCCCATTAGGAAGCATGCACAAGCCTCTTAGATACCCTCATCCACCAGAGAGCAGACAGCAGAAGGAAGAAGAACTACAGTCCTGCAGCCTGTGGAACGAAAACCACATTCACAGAAAGATAGACAAAATGAAAAGGCAGAGGACCATGTACCAGATGAAGCAACAAGATAAAACCCCAGAAAAACAACTAAATGAAGTGGACATAGGCAACCTTCCAGAAAAAGACTTCAGAATAATGACACTGAAGATGATCCAGGACCTCAGAAAAAGAATGGAGGCAAAGATCGAGAACATGAAAGAAATGTTTAACAAAGACCTAGGAGGATTAAAGAACAAACAACTAGAAGAATTAAAGAACAAACAAACAGAGATGAACAATACAATAACTGAAATGAAAACTACACTAGAAGGAATCAAGAGCAGAATAACTGAGGCAGAAGAACGGATAAGTGACCTGGAAGACAGAATGGTGGAATTCACTGCTGTGGAACAGAATAAAGAAAAAAGAATGAAAAGAAATGAAAACAGCCTAAGAGACCTCTGGGACAACATTAAATGCACCAACATTCTCATTATATGAGTCCCAGAAGGAGAAGAGAAAGAGAAAGAGAAAGGACCTGAGAAAACATTTGAAGAGATGATAATCTAAAACTTCCCTAACATGGGAAAGGAAATAGCCACCCAAGTCCAGGAATTGCAGAGTCCCAAGCAGGATAAACCCAAGGAGAAACACGCCAAGATACACAGTAATCAAACTGACAAAAATTAAGGACAAAGAAAAATTATTAAAAGCAACAAGGGAGGGCTTCCCTGGTGGCACAGTGATTAAGAATCCGCCTGCCAATGCAGGGGACATGGGTTAGAGCCCTGGTCTGGGAAGATCCCACATGCCACGGAGCAACTAACCCCATGCACCACTGAGCACACAACTACTGAGCCTGCGCTCTAGAGCCTGCAAGCCACAACTACTGAAGCCTGTGTGCCACAACTACTGAAGCCTGCGCACATAGAGCCGGTGCTCTGCATAAAGAGACTCCACAGCAATGAGAAGCCCTCGCACCACAACAAAGAGTAGCCCCAGCTCACAGCAACTAGAGAGAGCCCACGCACAGCAATGGAAGACCCAACGCAGCAAAAATATAAATAAATAAAATAAATTTATAAAAGCAACAAGGGGAAAGCAGCAAATAAAATACAAGGGAACTCCGATCAGGTTAACAGCTGATTTCTCCGCAGAAATTCTATAAGCCAGAAGGGAGCAGCACGACATATTTAAAGTGATGAAAAGGAAGAACCTACAACCAAGATTACTCTACTCATCAAAGATCTCATTCTGATTTGGAGAAATCAAAAGCTTTACAGACAAGCAAAAGCTAAGAGAATTCAGCACCACCAAACCAGCTCTACACAAGAAAGGCTAAAGGAATTTCTCTAAGTGGGAAACAAAAGAAAAGGACCTACAGAAACAAAACAAAACAATTAAGATAATGGTAATAGGAACATATATATCAATAATTACCAATGTGAATGAATTAAATGCTCGAACCAAAAGACACAGGCTCGCTGAATGGATATAAAAACAAGACCCATATATATGCTGTCTAAAAGAGACCACTTCAGACCTACGGACATATTCAGACTGAAAGTGAGGGGATGGAAAAAGATATTCCATGCAAATGGAAAGCAAAACAAAGCTGGAGTAGCAAGACTCATATCAGATAAAATAGACTTTAAAATAAAGAATGCTACAAGAGACAAGGAAGGACACTACATAACGATCAGGGGATCAATCCAGGAAGAAGATATAACAATTATAAATATATATGCACCCAACATAGGAGCACCTCAATACATAAGGCAACTGCTAACAGCCATAAAGGAGGATATCGACAGTAACACAATAATAGTGGGGGACATTAACAGCTCACTTACACCAATGGACAGATCATCCAAACAGAAAATTAATAAGGAAACACAAGCTTTAAATGACACAATAGATCAGATCGATTTAATTGATATTTATAGGACATTCCATTCAAAAACAGCAGATTACACTTTCTTCTCAAGTGCGCACAGAATATTCTCCAGGATAGATCACATCTTGGGTCACAAATCAAACCTCCGTAAATTTAAGAAAACTGAAATCATATCAGGCATCTTTTCTGACCACAACGCTGTGAGATTAGAAATCATTCACAGGGAAAAAAAACGTAAGAAACACAAACACATGGAGGCTAAAAAATACGTTACTAAGTAACCGAGATCACTGAAGAAATCAAAGAGGAAATCAAAAAATACCTAGAGACAAATGACAATGAAAACACGATGATCCAAAACCTATGGCATGCAGCAAAAGCAGTTCTAAGAGGGACGTTTATAGCAATACAAGCCTACCTCAAGAAACAAGGAAAATCTCAAGGAAACAATCTAACCTTACACCTAAAAGTACTAGAGAAAGAAGAACAAACAAAACACAAAGTTAGCAGAAGAAAAGAAATCATAAAGATCAGAGCAGAAATAAATGAAATAGAAACAAACAAAACAACAGCAAAGATCAGTAAAACTAAAAGCTGGTTCTTTGAGAAGATCAACAAAATTGATAAACCATTAGCCAGACTCATCAAGAAAAAGAGGGAGAGGACTCAAATCAATAAAATTAGAAATGGAAAAGGAGAAGTTACAACAGACACCACAGAAATACAAAGGATCCTAAGAGGCTACTACAGACAGCTCTATGTCAATAAAATGGACAACCTGAAGAAATGGACAAATTCTTAGGAAGGTATAGCCTTCCAAGACTGAACCAGGAAGAAACAGAAAATACGAACAGACCAGTCACAAGTAATGAAAATGAAACAGGGATTAAAAATCTTCCAACAAACAAAAGTCCAGGACCAGACGGCTTCACAGGTGAATTCTATAAAAACATTTAGAGAAGAGCTAACACCCATCCTTCTCAAACTCTTCCAAAAAATTGCAGAGGAAGGAACATGCCCAAACTCCTTCTATGAGGTCACCATCACCCTGATACCAAAACCAGACAAAGATACTACAAAAAAGAAAATTATAGACCAATATCACTGGATGAATATAGATGCAAAAATCTTCAACAAAATACTAGCAAATTGAATCCAACAACACATTAAAAGGATCATACACCATGATCAAGTGGGATTTATCCCAGGGATGCAAGGAGTCTTCAATATACGCAAATCAATGTGATACAACATATTAACAAATTGAAGGATAAAAACCATATCATCATCTCAATAGATGCAGAAAAAGCTTTTGACAAAGTTCAACACCCATTTATGATAAAAACCTTCCAGAAAGTGGCACAGAGGGAACCTACATCAACATAATAAAGGCCATATATGACAAACCCACAGCAAACATCATTCTCAATGGTGAAAAACTAAAGCATTTCCTCTAAGATCAGAACAAGACAAATGTCCACTCTCGCCACTATCATTCAACATAGGTTTGGAAGTTCTAGCCACGGCAATCAGAGAAGAAAAAGAAATAAAAGGAATCCAAATTGGAAAAGAAGAGTAAAACTGCCACTGTTTGCAGATGACATGATACTATGCATAGATAAACCATAAATCTACTAGAGCTAATTGATGAATTTGGTAAAGTTGCAGGATACAACATTAATGTACAGAAATGTCTTGCATTCCTATACAGTAACAACGAAAGAGCAGAAAGAAAAATTAAGGAAACAATCTCATTCACCATTGCAACAAAAAGAAGAAAACACCTAGGAATAAACCTACCTAAGGAGGTAAAAGACCTCTATGCAGAAAACTATAAGACACTGATGAAAGAAATAAAAGATGACACGAACAGATGGAAAGATATACCATGTTCTTGAGTTGGAAGAATCAATATTGTGAAAATGACTATACTACCCAAAGCAATCTACAGATTCAATGCAATCCCTGTCAAATTACCAATGGCATTTTTTAATAGAACTAGAACAAAAAAATCTTAATATTTGTGTGGAGACACAAAAGACCCCAAAGCAGTCTTGAGGGAAAAAAATGGAGCTGGAGGAATCAGACTCGCTGACTTCAGATTATACTACAAAGCTATGGTAATCAAGACAATATGGTACTGGCACAGAAACAGAAATATAGATCAATGGAACAGGATAGCAAGCCCAGAGATAAATCTAAGCACCTATGGTCAACTAATCTCTGACAAAGGAGGCAAGGATATACAATGGAGAAAAGACAGTGTCTTCAATAAGTGGTGCTGGGAAAACTGGACAGCTACATGTAAAAGAATGAAATTAGAACACTCCCTAACACCATACACAAAAATAAACTCAAAATGGATTAGAGACCTAAATGTAAGACCGAACACTATAAAACTCTTAGAGGAAAACGTAGGCACAGCTCTCTGACATAAATCAGAGCAAGATCTTTTTTGACCCACCTCCTAGAGTAATGGAAATAAAAAGAAAAATAAACAAATAGGACATAACGAAACTTACAAGCTTTTGCACAGCAAAGGAAACTATAAACAATACGAAAAGACAACCCTCAGAATGGGAGAAAATATTTGCAAACGAATCAACGGACAAAGGATTAATCTCCAAAATGTATAAACAGCTCATGCAGCTTAATATTAAAAAAACAAAGAACCCAATCAAAAATTGGGCAGAAGACCTCAGTAGACATTTCTCCAAAGAAGACATACAGATGGCCAAGAGGCACATGCAAAGCTGCTCAACATCACTAATTGTTAGAGAAATACAAATCAAAACTACAATGAGGTATCATCTCACACCACTTAGCATGGGCATCATCAGAAAATCTACAAGCAACAAATGCTGGAGAGGGTATGGAGAAAAGGGAACCCTCTTGTACTGTTGGTGGGAATGTAAACTGATACAGCCACTATGGAGAACAGTATGAAGGTTCCTTAAAAAACTAAAAATCGAATTACCATATGACCCAGCAATCCCACTTCTGGGCATATACCCAAAGAAAACAATAATTCAAAAAGACACTTGCACCCCAATGTTCACTGCAGTGCTATTTACAATAGCCAAGTCATGGAAGCAACCTAAATGCCCATCGACAGATGAATGGATAAAGAGGATGTGGTATGTATATACAGTGGAATATTACTCAGCCATAAAAGGAAGTGAAATTTGGCCATTTGTAGAGACCTGGATGGACGTAGAGACTGTCGTACAGAGTGAAGTAAGTCAGAAAGAGAAATACAAATGTCGTGTATTAATGCATATATGTGAAATCTAGAAAAATGGTACAGATGAACTGGTTTGTAAGGCAGAAATAGAGACACAGATGTAGAGAACAAACATATGGACACCAAGGGGGCGAAAGGGGGGAGGGGGGTGGGGGCTGGTGGTGGTGGGATGAATTGGGAGATTGGGATTGACATATATACACTAATATGTATATAATAGATAATAAGAACCTGCTGTATAAAAAATAAAATTCAAAAAAATAAAAAGAGGGGAGCTGCATTCTTTAAACCGTATCACAAACCACATAGAAAGGCTGTGGGGATGTTCCAGGTTAAAGGAGGCTAAAGAGACATGACAACTAAATCTAATACCTGATCTAAGATTGGATCCTGAAGAAAAGGGGGAAAAGTGCTATGATGGACATTATTAGCTCACCTGATAAAATGGAAAAGTAAATGGCAGATTAAGCAAAAGGAATTTAACAATGTTAAAATGTACTGACACCGATAACTGCTCAGTGGTTATGTAAGAAAATATCCTTACTTTTAGGAAACATACACTGAAGTATTTGGGGGTCAAGCTTCCTAACATATATAATTTATCCTCAGATCATATGGGGAAAAAATATATGTATATCTATCTACATATATAAATATGTATATATATATATATATATAAAGAATATGGATAAATAAAGCGAATAGAGTGAAATGTTAACAATTGATGATCTGGATGAGAAGTATACAAGTATCCTTTGTACTATTATAAAATACTTACTTTTCCACCTTTTCTGTAAATTTGAAATTATTTCCAAATAAAAAGTTTTTAAAAAACGCTGTGTCAATTTACATCCCACTGGCAGGTCATAAGAATTCCTGCTGCTCAATCCTCATCACTACTGGTTGCTGTGAACCTTTATATTTTAGTCTTTCTGGTAGGAATACAGTTGTATTTCACTGGGGCTTTAATTTGCATGTTTCATTTTCCAAAACTAATGGTATTGAGCTTCTTTTTTTATGCTATTTGGCTGTTTAAATACTCCCTGTTGTGGATTAACAGTTTGAGCCTTTTCCCCATTTTTCTGCTGGGTTGTCTGTCTTTTTCTCACTGATTTGTAAAAGTTCTTTCACATGATTTCATGTAAATTTTAAAGGAAAAAAATGGTTTCAAAGAAATTCAAAAATTATAGGGAAAAAGGCTTGAGTTGTATCCCCAGTCTCTGAGGAGTATTTCTTGTAAACATTTTAGAAGCTCCACTTTAGACCAATAGATAGAACTTTTAATTTACACCCTGATGGGTTTTGTTTAAATCTTACTTGAACAAGTAACTCCAGAGTGATCGCAGTTTTGCTTTTTCTTCCTGACAGAGGCACAACGCATAATGAAAACTAGAAGGATTTCCAGGCACAAGTGAGAGCAGTGTTGACATGAGATGCCAGAAACTGAGTAGACTTACTTAGCAAGGCCTTGTATCTGCTACAGCAAGGTTGTCTAGGTGGTATTTATCAACCTTTTTTCTACCCACAGTAAGAAATACATTTTACATCATGATCCAGCACACACAAATATGACTGAAAAAAATTCCAAACTGATATTTATCTTTACTACATTTTCATTTATTGTACCCTAGTATTTTCTATATATTCCAATTTCATTGTTGTTGTTGCTGTTCTTAGTACAGACTGTAATCCACTAAACTGATTTCACATGACAGCTCTTAGAGAAAAAAACAAAAAAACTCACTGCTTTAGAACATTGCTTCTCAAATTTTAGTATGTGTACAAATTATCTAAAATTCTCATTGAAATGCAGATTCTGTTTTGATAAGTTGGGACAAACCATTATTATTAATAATACTATCATCAATATCATCATCATCAATTCCACTCAGCACAGACACAAATTGAAGGGAAACACACATGGGTAATCTGGGGTGTCTGAAACTATCAATTCCATAGTCTTTTTATCTATACATCCTCTTCTCCTCCATTCCTCCCATTCATGGCATTCCCATAGTCTGCTCTTCCTTGCTATGCTTAGATCACCTGGAACCAATCAATCATCCTTAGAGTTTATCTGGCTTGCCAAAGAGGAGAGAAAGAGTACAGACATCCTCAGTCCCCTGGTGCTCTAGAGCAGTGTTTCTCCAACTTTAATGTGCATAAATGTTAAAATGCAGATTCTGATTCATAGTTCTGGGTTAAGGCCTGAGTTTCTGAATCTCTAACAAGTTCCAGATGATACAGATACTACAGGTCAGTGGCCCCCATTTAGAGGGACAAAACTCCAGAAGACAAGAAAGCAGATAGTTGACTTTCAGATTCAAATACTAGTAAGAATGAAATGCCTAACCACAACACTAAGCTCCAAAACTTCTGTAAGCACAAACAGAGAAAGATTTCTAAGGAGGTAGTACACAGAAACACTGAAATGGTTGATGGGATCCTGATTACAAAGGAAAGCAAATAAGGCCTAACTCAGGGGATGGGCTGAGAAAATGGAGATGCACCAAAGTATTGATGCCCTGAGTCAGATGGGAGGCAGATTCTGTAGGAAGAGGGAGAAGGAAGGGTGAAGGTGAATGCAGTCACAAAAGCAATATGAAAACCCATGATGTTTCAGGAAGACCCCGAGTAACAATGAGATCCCAGCTAGTAAACTACAGCGATACCCTGGAGGAAGTAAAAAGGCTTTGAAGTCAACAATTCTTGAAATTACAAAGAATGACATCAAGGCCAAGGCTGGAGGTCGTTGGGACACAGGGAAACTCTTCTGGAGTCTGGAAGACAATCTTGCTAGGATGATGAAAGGCTGGTCTAGACAGAGAGCAGAGGCTTCTAAAAGAGAGTGAGGGTGGTCACTAGGGTGCTGCTGGCCTATATGACACTTGTGTATGCCTAAGCAATCAGAACCATGCTGGATTTCAGCCCGTCCTGGGCTATACACACAATGCATGACCACAGCAGGATGTAAATAACATCAGCCCCTCCTCCCAGTAGCAGTTAAAGGAAGTGGGAGAAAGTGTGGTATCTTTTGCATAATGCTTTGAAAGAAATGGGATAGACAGGAAATGCCACTTAAAGTTAGGAAACAGAAAAATAGTGTTGATAGGAAATGACACTTAGGGTAAGGAAAAAGGAAAAGAAATTATGGAAAAGGTTAAGAAATAAAATATCACACACAATAATGTTGAGCTTATATGTAGTGAAAGTGTTCCACAGGCCACACAGAAAGGGATTATTAAAGGTTAAGGGGCTCAGAAGGTCTCTCACTAAGCTGCTTATGGTAATAATAAGAGATTACAGTGAGCCAGGCACTGTGCTAAGGGCTTTATATGTAGGTTTGCAATATAATTGATTAACCAGACCACAGCATCTAGAGAATGAAAGTGTGCTAAAATCATTAATCACATAAAATCATGAATCTGCTGATCAACTTGTTTTATTACATTAGACCTATGTCAGTTCCATTTAAAAACTATTTTAATGTCATTCAAATAAACTTAAAACATATCCGTATATATTAAAGCAAAATTGAAAGAAAAAATATAAATATATATATACTCTCTATATTGAGTATTTAAATACTAAAAATCACATAATCACATAATAATTATTGTGATTAAAAATTAATATCACACAATAATTATTATTCTTGGTACATGACCATATACAATACTATACCCACATCTGTATCTGTCTCTAATACGTGTCAGTGGCATTTTTCTAAATAACTTGTTTTTCTAAATGATATTATTGCTTCACAAAATTTCCTGTAATATTCTTCAAAATTACATTTTATGTTTCTTAAATTTGAAAATGACATTTTCAATGAACTGTGCTCTGTAGGTCATACCATTTTTGAGAAAATATTCTTTCTACAGTTGCAAAATTATCTGGATGGATAGGAGCAATCTTCTAAATGGAAGATATTCTCAATTCTAATTTTTTAATATTGAAATTCATAAACACTTCCATCTGGATACTGTTACTGTTTCTATGTTAATGACTTTCCCCAGAATACACTTTATCAGCAAAATTTTTGAAAAAAAATTATCAAATAACTTGTTTTGATACATTATTCTTTTCAAAACTATAGACCTTATTTTCATTATATTCTGAAAAGAATATGAGTTATCAAATTAAAAACGGGAGCTTAATCAAAAGATTCTCCCCACAAGTCAGGACAGTTCAAAAGACAATCAGAGTTCTAAAATTAAATCTTGCATAAAATTTGAGTTCTCCAATTTTAGTTTGTCCAATTTCTTCCATGCTTCTAAAAAAATAAGTTTCTATGTCTTCCTGTAAGCTTTTGGCTTTTAATAATTGCAATTTTCTAAAAGTTTCAAAATCTTAAGTTTTCTGGTTTTCTGCTTATTGAATACTTTGATTAAAAACTGCCAACTGATTTTAAATAAAACTTCCACAAAAATTTAGGTGATTTATTTACAAATTAGTTGAAGACCACTGTAGAACACTCAGTTAGTTAGTCTAGTCTTGAACACTCAGTTACCAGTTAGTCTTCCATGGCCTCAAATATTTTTAAATCCAACTGAAGGCAAACAGTAGGAAGAAGACTGCAGTGCTGGAGTTTTATTTCTTTATTTTTTAAAATCCAATGTCAACTCTATCATAAAGGTTTTTTAGCTCAGTACTGTGTTGTGTGTGTGTGTGTACCTGTAAAATTTGATAACCAAAGCATCTACTTTTATTGTTAAAATATTCTAGGGTTAATTATGGACACATCAATTATTTTTACACCAAAACCTCTTGCAAATACATTTCTGCTCCATAAATGTCCTCATTTTCTAAGAACATTGCTTTCAGCATGACAGTGCTCTGCAAAATTTGTGATTGTCTCAAAAACAGTAACTTTATAATCTATATTGAACTTTTTAACTTAATTTACAATAGCACACACAAAAGGAAAATTCTATCAAATTTGATAGAACTTCCAAAAGCTTTATTTAATTCTATGCATTGATCAAATTATTATTGGAATTAACAAAACTAATTATGTACTTGAAGCATCTCTGATAAGCAAATAACGAGCCTCCGAAGATGTCTATACCCTAATTCCCAAAACTGGAACATGTGTTACCTTACATGGAGAAGGATCTTCACAAATGTGATTAAGAATCTCAAGGTGGAGAGATTATCTTGAACTATCTGGATGGATCCTATCACAAGGGTCATTATAAGACGGAGGCAGGAGGGTCAAAGACAGGAAAAGGATATGTGACAACAGAAGCTGAGGTTAAAGTAAAGCACTTTGAAGACGTCACAAGCCAAGGAATGCAGATGGTCTCCAGAAGCTAGAAAGAGCAAAAAGCAGATTATCCCTAGAGCTTCCAGAAGACCACCGACCTGCTGACACCTTAATTTTAACCAGTTAGACTCTTTTCAGACTTCTGACCTCTAGAACTGTGAGATAATATATTTGTGTTGTTTCAAGCCACTAAGTTTGTGGTAATTTGTTACAGCAGTAATAGAAAACTAATGCAGCATCTAATAATACTGATATAAAATTGGAATCATCTGAATGTTGGCAGAGTTCTTCTGCTAAAGGAGCCAATGTTTTAACAGCTTCCATCTCATTTTTCTTATGTGCACAGAACACAGAATAAAAAATGGAGATGAATTTAAAACAATAGACACTTGATATCTAAATGAAAAGTCATGCTTTATAAGACATTTGAGACCTATGATCATCCCTATTTTGGCTTCTCGGTTCCCTGACCAGGGACTGAACCCCGGCCTCAGCAGTGAAAGCACCAAATCCTAACCACTAGACCACCAGGGAACTCCCATCCCTATTTGTGTTTATTATCTTGTTGAATTCAAAGAGCATGATACTAAGTTATGTATACACATCTCTGGACAGGGAAGCTAAGACTAAGGGCCCAACAGCTCTAATAGGCAGAACTAGTACTAGGGCTCCTACCCAACTTCAACCTGCAGCTCTTAGGAATCCCTCTTCCTGGGCCTTTTCCTGAACTGTATCTCCCAAACAAACGTCCTCCAGCCTGCAGTTTGTTCTCTGCTTTCAAGCCTTTGACTTGCCTCTCCTCAGTTAATGGATTTTGGTTTTTGTCCCACAGTCCTTCAGTCAAAATCAACTTGCTTTCATACATTACAGTCTCTTCAAAAGGGCTTGATGTTTGTGGTGCTATGCTTTCAAATTATACTTATTTAAAATTTTCCTTAAAAATTGAGGCACAATTTTGTCTTTCCTGACATGGACATCACAGATCCAATATTTTGGTGGCTTAGTTGGGATTGCCACTTGGTCTCTAAATAGTTTGAACAGTAAATTACAGCAACATTAGCATAGCCTACCTCTAAAAATGATCAAGTATCAACTACTCAAGAAACAGTAACTCAAAAGTGAACAAACTAACCAGAAATCCATTCTGTCATAAATCTGGAGAAGCTCAAATTGTGAGAGGGGAGGATCTGACTAAATCTTTTGATTTAAAACAAATAATAACCACCATGAATGTGTTATCTCATTTTTTTTTTTTTTTTTTGTGGTATGCGGGCCTCTCACCATTGCGGCCTCTCCCGTTGTGGAGCACAGGCTCCAGAGGTGCAGGCTCAGCGGCCATGGCTCACGGGCCCAGCCGCTCTGTGGCATGTGGGATCTTCCCGGACCAGGGCACGAACCCGTGTCCCCTGCATCGGCAGGCGGACTCTCAACCACTGCGCCACCAGGGAAGCCCTGTTATCTCATATTTTTATTCAAATAGTGTTGCATGCTGTACAAGAAGGAATTAAAGCTCATAAAGTTTTGTACTTTGCTACACTCATCTCTAGTCTAGTCTGTCTCTTTCTGTGTGTGTGCACCTGTGTTAATGCATGTGTGCTTGAACATCAACACTGGGGAAGATGCTGAATTTGTTAAATTTACTAATGTTCCGAAGATCCAGTTACTCCTTCTTTTAACCACATACACCTTACTTTGTACTTTGAGATTATGCAAGCTCTCTAGAGAGAACATCCTTCCCATAGAGAAGCTTAGAATATAATTGAGAAAGGGAAAATTACATTGACTACTCTTACAAAACTTTTTTCAAATTAAATGTGTTCAGTGAAATGAATGCCTTTGTTGACAATAGCCTGTGCGATAATAGAAAGGCTCTCTGGCAGAGTTTCTCAGATGAGCTCAATACTTCAGGTTGGTGTTTCTAAAAGGCAATAATCCCACTGGAGCAGCAAGACACATAAGTAATCAGTGCCCTAATATATAGGAACAGCCAAATTCTTTGAATCCCTAATTAGTTTCACAGCCTCCTTCTTTTTGGCAGAGCCATGAACTGGGGAAGTAGGATATTCTGCTTTCCCGCTCCTGTTTGGATCCCCGCTAAATGACAAAGTTGAGCATCCCCACGTGCAACACGTGGCTCGTTTCCCATTTTAGTCAGATCACAGAGAGCTTCTGCTTTCTAACAGCTGTCTGCGAAAATCCAGGGCAGATCTCTTAAAAGACCATAGAACCCGTTTCAGTTTATACAAAAACTGGCTACGTCGTCATTGTTTCATTTTACCAATAGGTGGCGTTGTGGGCAATGATATGGAACGAATGAAAAACTAAAGATAGAAAAAGCTCTTATGGGGGGCTGGAAATAATAGTCCATCCTATTTACAAGTATCTTGCTCTCATAAATTTTTTTTATAGCTTTATAAATGTTTCTACCTTAATTACTATTTTCTCTTCCTTCATACCTTGCTTCTCCGAAGACTGTTAGGGGAATCGTTTAACCCAGTTTCACATCTGTGAAATGAGAAGGTTGCACTAGCCCAGGGGTAGAAAATTCAAGTGATTGCTAGAGCCAGGTAGCTTATTGAAATGAGTTCAGAGGGTCTGGTGCAAGACGATAGGGAGGCTAACCGGAGCCCATTCAAAATAATTCAATTTTTAATGCTTTTGTTTGTTTTCTAATTAGTTTTGCCTTTTGTTTTGTTTTGTTTTGTTTTTAAAGTAAACCAAAGCAAAAAAGTCTTTGGGAACAAATTTTTTTTTTTGCTTGATTAGACAATGTCTAGAAGCTCCTCTAGCTATAAGACACTATAATGGATTCTAAACTTGACTAGAGGAATATCTATATAAAACCACACATGTATTTCTAATCATGTACCTACATTAATATACATCATTCTAATATCTTTGATCTTCGATAAATCTGCTTAAGCCCAATGTGAAACAACGTACAAAGATACTATTTCCCTTCCATTAAAACCCAGGATGATATGAAATAAACTTTACGGTTCCCTTAACTTGCAACTTTTTCCATCTCTGGTAACAGCATCACCATCCACCTGGGTCTCCACAGTCAGAAATCCTTGAGTTGCGTTAATGCTTCAGTCTGTTTTACCTTCGGCATCTCATCAATCACTAAGCCCAACAAATTTTACCTCCAAACTTTCTCTATATATCATTCCTAATTTGTAATCCCTATGACTATTGCCTTAATTCAAATGTTCATTGTCTGCATCTCACTCAGTACTGAATAAAGTAGCTGGAGCAGTTTATGGGTGGTTTATTGGTAAGGGAAAAATGTAACTGACTCAGGAGGCATCAAGAAGGAAACTGGGACACAAGAGTTTGGCCCATTCTTGTCTTTCCAGTCTTGCCTCTTCCATATTACCTCAAACATACCATGCATTTCCATCCTCACTTGCACAGAACTACTCACTATTATTGGAACAAACCATGAGACAGACTTCGACAGGTGCCATAGTCTGTAATACCTTTGATTGCCTAGCAGATTCCTAGATGTCTTTCAAGATGCAGCTCAACTCTTTTCTCCTCTACAAAATCTTCTCCAATCCTCCCTGATAAAAAATGAGTACTTACTCCATGATTACATATTTGTATCCATTTCTCACATAACAACACCATAACATCATGTTGAGTATATGTTCTACCACAGAAGAGACTTTAACCAAACTCATCTTTCATTAATTACTGAATTGCACCTGAAATAGAATGATCTCCCAAATTAGTCTCCCTATGAGCACTACCACCAAGCAACCATGAAACTTCGAGCAAGTTAACATAACCTTTTAAAACCCCATTTATTCATTACTAATAACAGATACCATAGAACTGCTATGAGGATCAGATGTGAAAGAGGATGCAAAGCACTCACCACTGTGTTGGGCACATGTGACCCACTTCATTATTTCGATTCAACAGCCTCACCTGTGGAACGTTGGGCTTGGACTAGAAGACCCATGTGATCCTTTCTAGCTCAAACATTATTTGACTTTATGTCCTGATTTGAGTGGACATAAGGACAGTGTTAAATAAATAAGTGTGCTGCACACATGGGAGCAGCAACCAGTCACAAGACGTCACAGCCCGATTCTAAATCAGATCACTGTACTGAAATCAAAGTGTTGGGAAATATATTTTAACTTATTAAAGTAATAAAATAGGGACTTCCCTGGTGGCACAGTGGTTAAGAATCTGTCTGCCAATGCAGGGAACATGGATTCAAGCCGTGGTCTGGGACGATCCCACATGCCATGGAGCAGCTAAGCCCATGCGCCACAACTACTGAGCCTGCGCTCTAGAGCCCACGGGCCACAGCTACTGAGCCCATGTGCCACAACTACTGAGGCCCACACACCTAGAGCCTGCGCTCCACAACAAGAGAAGCCACTGCAATGAGAAGCCTGCGCACCACAACGAGGAGTGGCCCCTGCTCACTGCAGCTGGAACAGTAACTGAAGACCCAACACAGCCAAAAATAAAATAAATAAAATAAATAAATTAACTAATAATAATAAAATATATGTGTCTTGTTCATTTATGTCCTTCCTGACATAGTCTTTCTTCCTTAACTTCCCTTCCAACACTTAATATATTCATTTCCAGAAAGATTTATTTTGGAGACAACCAATGGACAAACAAAAAGAACTGCTTAAACATTACTTAAAATACTGGAAGATCATCATGGTCACAGAGGACCAAGCTATCTCAGAAAACTCTGGCAAAGTTTGAAACTTCCACTATCCCTGCCCCTGTCCCAACACACACACACACACACACACACACACACACACACACACACACACAATGAAATATTACTCAGCTGTAAAAAAGAATAAAATCTTGACATTTGCAACAACACGGATGACCTAGAGAGTATTATGCTAAGTGAAATAAGTCAGGCAGAGAAAAACAAATACTGTAAGATTTCACTTATATGTGGAATTACAAAAAAGAAAAAAACAAATGAACAAATATAACAAAACAGAAATTCAGTTATAGATACAGAGAACAAAGAGGTGGCTGCCAGAGGGAAGTGGAGTAGAAAAATAGGTGATGGAGATTTAGAGCTACAAACTTTCAGTTACAAACTAAATGAGTCAGAGGTATGAAACGTAAGTGTGGGGAGTGTAGTCAACAATTAGGTCATATCTTGGTATGGTGACAGATGACAACTATACTTACCATGGTCATCATTTTGAAGTGTATAGAGATATTGAATCACTATGTCATGTACCAGGAACTAAAATAGTGTTATAGGTCAATTGTACTTAAAATATAAGCAAACAAACTCATGGAAAAAGAAGTAAGATTTGTGGTTATCAGAGGCATGAGGTAGGGGAGGGGGAAATGGATGAAGGCAGTCAAAAGGTACAAACTTTCAGTTATAAGACAAGTAAGTACTGAGGATGGAATGTACAACATAATAAATATAATTAACACTGCTGTATGTTATATATGAAAGTTGTTAAGAGAGCAAAGAGTTCTCATCACAAGGAAAACAAATTTTTTCTATTTCTTTAATGTTGTATCTATATGAGATGATGGATGCTCACTAAACTTACTGTGGTAATGATTTCATGATGTAAGTAAGTCAAGTCATTATGATGTACACCTTGAATTTACATGGTGCTGCATGTCAATTACATCTCAATAAAACTGGAAGACAAAAAATCAGTTGGGCAGACTCACATTTTGGTTCCTATTTCAAAAATACTGATTAGTGTTATTCAAAAATAACAATGCAGGCATTACTATTATGACACTTATGCATTCCTGAGAAATGTGTGTTCAACAAAATTGCACATTAAGAATCATAGACCTTATGGGAAAAGTAGATCACTCAAAACATATAGGATGATATAACCAAAATACAAACAAAAATAATGATCCTAATAAAAATACTAGCACAACTAAATCTTAACTAGCTTTTACACCAAGAATACACACTGTCAGTCCATCCTTTACAGTTCCGGATCATGGGAAACATACTCCCCTCCTTCAAGATATAGTTCCTTAAAGAAATCTGCTTCTAGTTAGAGACCAATTTTATCAAAATTAATAATATGATGCAAAGGTAGCCTTCTTCACCAACCTTTTCTCCCTCCTTAAACACAGAATAAATGCCTTTTTATCTTCTTTATCTGTAGGTGCAGCTTCCCCAGAAGTTTGGCATAGTGAAAAGAGAAGAATGGCAGCTCTAAAAGCCACAAAACCAGCTCTTCTTGCATGAAAGAGAGGCACATTCTAAGACCTCCTAATTTTTAAAAGCTTGCTTCCGATCTCTTCAAAACATTAAGGTGTGGGGAAAATTATGTATAAACTCCCACAAATTCCACGTTATACTGATCACTCCCCATTTTACCAACCATGTATGAACCAGTTATCATTAGGAGAATATGGGTAATACCGACTGGACTGTACCAGGCTAATGATTTCCAGACGTAAGAGGTTTTTAAATCTAAAATAGATTAGAGAACTTTAAAAAGCTATCAATCATAGTAGCAAAGTCAAATGACATCTTGCATATAAGATCTTCATTTGAGTGCTATTTAATACGCTGAAGCTTACAAAATATTTAACAGATGCATGTGGTATGAAATGTATTTTTAGAATTATTGATCTTTCAAATAGCTTTAAAACTAGGTACACTAGTTTTTTTTTTAAGTATGATACATGTGAAAAAATGCTTAATTTATTTTGGGATTTCAATGGGCTACAGTAATCCATGAAATGATAGACCTTTTCCTATCAAAAGGAAAACATGATCCTGGGTGCCTGCAACAATCAGACCCTGACCTGAAAGGGCTGCTGCATATTGGTGGATGGGACAGATCCACTGATTATGCTCCCCTGGAAAGGGGGTCCCCAACAGACACAACTTCCCGCTAGCTGATATCTAGAGACCAGTTCATGACTGGGTCCCGTGTAGAATACCCCACGGAAACCTGGATTCCACTTTTTAAAGACTCCCCAGCAGATTCTGTTCTATGGGCCAAAGAAGAAATCCTAAAAACTAACCACAAGTTTATATTACTTAAAAAAATAAAACAAAATAAAGCCCTTAAAAGTGAGAGGTACACAATGACGCTTTAGACCTTTGAAATGATATGTTATCTAGGCTTGTTTTAAAACAGTCCAGCAAAAAGAACTGTTAAAAGGCAGAAAGGAGAGATGACAAAGGACTAGTAAAATGTTGATAATTATTGAAGTTGAGTGACAGGTACAAGGGAAGGGGTTGCATTTATTCTATTTTCGTGTATTTGAAAATTTCTGTCTCCAGGTGTAAAATAAAAAGGAATCATAAGCAATACCAAGTCTATTCCGTTCTGCACAGTGAATATTAGTTACAAAAAATAAAAATAAAATTCTCTGCTCATTTATTGAGTTAACTAAATTCCTAAGGTTTATAAATTTTTTGCCAAGATACATACATTTGACTCCTCCCAAAATCAAGTTCTGAGCAAACATGGGTCTGTGTTCGGAGAATTTCATTACACTAACGTATCATATGTTATCTAAGTGTTGTCTCAAATGCAAATAAATACAAAGCATTTTAAGGGGTGGTTAACAGATCTAACAGCCACTGTGTGTAATATGCAGTTATCATAAGAAACTCTGAAACTCTTTATTATAAACATTCGTCTTTCAAAACATTGCATTTCTAAAAATTCTACTATATTCAGTAAAGATTTAGCCTAGCAATGTTGCTCTAAAAAATGAGTATCATTAATTTAATTCTTAGTTACTAGGCAAAGTCAGAAAAGCAAAGACTGTATTCTTCTCTACTTCTGGTTCAGATCATATGTAGACAAAACACCTAGTCATTCTATACCAACAATCCAATAAATTGAGCCCGTCATTTTCAATGGATTATAAAAATTACCATTTTAAAATCATTTTTAAAAACTTGGGGACTGTCCTGGTTTTTATGTTTTTTCAAGCAAACCTGGCATTCTCTGACATGTACTTATGATTCCCCTGGAATCAAATGCATAGAATCCTCGATAAAATATGATCAGGTTGTAAGAATACGTAATTCATTCGTATATCGTTAACGATAGTAGAGAAAACAAATTCCTTCGTCCCAACCCCAAGCAATGGGTTTGTAAGAGCAGATGCCTAGTCTTGCTCAGCGGGAATCCATATCAGAAGCAAAACCAGGGGCAATTTCTTTATTACAAAGTCACTGATTGTAAATAAAAGTAAATAAAAGTAAATAAAAGCATGGTGCTTCCATGGAAAATGTTCATTTATCAAAGGTTTTTGAGCATTTTCTCTGTGCCAGGAACTGTGCTAGGCACTGGATATACACCAGGGTACAAGGGCCACTGCCTGTACCTCCCAATTTAACTTGTCACGAATAATTCTGTTTCATTGTTCAGTAGTCGCCATCCATTTAGCAGCCTGCAGTAAAAGGGGGATTTAGTAAAAGGGGGATTGGGAGAGGACAGGGATTAGGACAAAATGGAGCCAAATAATTTGCTGAATAGGAACCTCTGATGACACCAATCCACTACTACACATTGGAAATCACTGAAAAACTGAGTGCAGGCTGGAAAGAACTGACTTTGTTTCTCATATTTTAAAATCTATGCATGTCACTTCTACCCCTACACTTAAATTTCTTCCTGGGAAACAGTTCAAAGGTATGTGGGGATTTTTTAGGACTGAGAAAAATCACTTGTAGATTTTCTCCTTTTAAATTTCCTACGGTTTGTGAAACACAACATGCAAACTTGTAATCTTCCATTGGTAACACCCATGCCTTTCCTGCAGCAATCGTTTCTGATCTTGCCACCAGGATTTTGACTCCAGTGGGGAAATGAGCAGGAGAAAATTAACTCTTTAATTGAAAACAAATTTTGGCTTGAACACAGAAGCTAAAGACATTTACAGAATGCATGCATTTGAGTAAAGGGCATATTAGAGGGCAAAAAAAAAAAGATCAAAGTAGAAAATATTACTCTGCATCAGGCTTGAGTCACTTAGATTCCCTTGGCTACAATAAACATGTATTAATCAGACTGTGCCAGGCTCTGTATTACACACTGGAATAGAGTAGGTAGTATCTATACTGCTTTTCATAATTTTCAGAGTTTTAGAAATGACTGAGATACATGTGTATTTTTATTTCCATTTTACAGATGAAGCAAGTGAGCTCCAGTGAGGCTAAGTGGTTCTATGTTAAACTGCAACTCATATTCATGTCTTCTGACTCTAAACATAGTTCTCTTTCTTACCAAGATGTCTCATTTAATCTGTACCTCTAGTAAAAACTACTGCTAATGATACTTATACTAATGGCAATAATAGGTAATAGTTAACTAAGCATTTACTATGTGCTAGGCACTGTGTTAATACTATGACTAATCCAAATTTATTACTTAATTAAATCACCACAACAACCTGATGAGTTACTTATCATTCCTGTCATTGTACATATGATTTAACTGAGGCTCACAAAGCCAAGCATATTATGTTGTATAAGAGAGCCCAAGGTTTCCCAGCCAGTAAGTCCTAGAGCTCAGACTTGAATCCTACCTGTCTGTTTCTATAGCCTGTGTTCATGGCCAGAACCAGTGATCCCCAGACTTGCCTGATGAGAGCACATGCCTGGGTACTTACAAAAAAACACAAATTTCCAGGTCTTTGCTCCTGGATTCTGATTTAGCAGGTCAGGACTAAGGCCAAAAATGTGAATTTTTAATAAGCACTGGACAAATATTAGGCAAGTAAAGGTAACACACACTCTATATGTTTAATTTCAACTTCTCTAATTTATCCCTTGGCTAAGAGGTTGGCAAGGTTTTTCTGTAAAGGGCCAGATAGAAAACACTCTGATTAATACATGTTTATTGTAGCCAAGCTGCATGGCTTTGCGGGCCATGCAGCTTCTGTTGCAAATACTCGTCTCTGCTACTGTAGTTTGAAAGTAGCCAAAGGCAATATGTTAAAAATGGAGGTGGCTGTGTTCCAATAAAACTTTATTTATAGACACTAAAATCTGAATTCCATATAATATCCACGTGTCATAAAAATACTATTCTTCTTTTGATTTTTTTCATCTTATTAAAAATATAAAAAAGTATTCATAGGTTACAGGCCATACAAAAGCAGGTTGTCTGGACTTGGCTTGTGGGGTTTTGTTATTGGTTTTTTTGGCCTGTACCTGCTCTAGTCCTCTTTCTTTTAGAAGTTAGTTCCAGCTAGAACAGTAGCTGATAGAAAAATTCTTTTCCCAACTTACTCCTACTGATATTTCCAGTAATGTCGTGTTGCTGTTGTTTTTCTTTTGGTTTTTTGCTTTTCTTTTCTTCCTGTCTCCTGCCTTTCTACCCTGATATCTGGATACTGTCTCATTTTAAATTCTAAGTATACAAAAGAGTATTCTTTGAACAATTCTGTAAATAGTGCCATGAGGTCTTTGGAGAAAGAAACTAATAAACCAAAACATATTTACTATAAATAAATGTATTATAAGGAATAAGGATCTCTTGCAAACTATTTAGGCCATATCCACAGGATGGTAAGTGGGTTTTATCATTTCAGTGGATCATTACCAGCAACCGTTAAGCTTAAGAATCATAAAGAGGATAGCTTGGCAGGCAACCATCTAAGTTCATGACATTCAGATTGGCTGTGCAGCTCTGGACGTCAGGAAACCTTTGCCTCATAGCTTTAATCGATGTATAATCACATCTTTTTGGCTTTCTACTTCACTGAATCCTTTTCTAATAAGATGCCTCTACAACCTTTCCTCTTCCAAAGAACCTTTCTTGTGATTCTCTGTAATTGAAAATAAATAATTTTAAACTGAGTCAATAAATACCTTATTCACCATGTACTTGGTACTGTATTTTATCCCTTGGTTTTTCTAGCTTATTGCAATTACTTTCTAAGAGACACACTTTTTATTTGCTAAGAAGAAATATTTTGCAGGGTTTAATTACACATTAAAGAGAAAAGTCAGATGCACATTTGGAACACATGGGTGTGTTCCGAGACCAGGCTATGATTTTGTGAGTAAAAGAGAGTATGATATTCGGAAAAAAATAGGACTCTTATTTAGAGACTTTCGTGTATGGTGGGGATCTAGGAATTATCTAGTCAAACTTTTTCTTCATGTTGTGCCCTTCCTCAATGGAATCACCCACTAATTGCTTAAATACCTTCAGTGACAGAGAGCTCAGTACGTAGAACTGAGGTACCTGCAGGTACATAGAACCTGGGGACTTGGGCTGAACAAGGGATATTGGGAGCATTATTTGATCAAACCCAGAACCGTGGAAACACAAAGTTCTCAACTATCAGGCTGCATGCTCCCCTGACAATCTGTTTCTCTGACTCCCTAACACACCTTAGTTTCTGAATTGGCAGCTCTCCTATTACTGTATATATGCTCTGCTTATTTCTTGCGTTTCTCATTATCTCATCTATAATACTCCTCTACTCTGTTCGATCAACCTAAACCAAACCTATTATTCAAAGCCCTGCTCAGCTGGGTTGACTCCTTCCATGAATCCCTCTCACAACCCTAGTCCTCAAAAACGTAAACCGCCCCCCCTGCATCTTGCCTCCTATGAGATAACATACATATTATTTTGTACTACTTGCTACGTTTTTCTTGTGTGTTTAAATGGACTCCCCAATTAACTTGTGGGCTTTATAAAGGCAGGATTTAAGTTTGAAATGTATATATTGAAGCAAGGCTCAGTTACAGTGCTGAAAATAGAGTGTTGAACATACGGAAGACCAAGACACTAAATAAAAACCATACAGTTGTTGTGTAAGTTTTCTGTCCTAGTGCAAGTCTTACATAGACTAACAAAATTGGGGAAAATATTCAGAAACACCCCTCCACCACCACCCACACACAGACACAGTAACTCATACTGTTCTAGTTATTTTATACTTTATAATCATTACTGAATCAATTCTTAGGAAGTTAACTATAATTTACTTCAAGGGGATTGCCCTCGAGTTTAGTTCCAATGAATGAGTGGCCAAGAGACATATAAGTCTCTTTCCAGATTACAAAACAGAGAGTAGTATTGCTAATTTCCTTAAGTGTCCTTACAGAGGTGGTGGCCTTCAAAACAATTGGCTCATAGAAACCCTTTCTTTGACAACTCAGAAAAGTAATACCCAGAGTCCATTTCTGAGGCTACCAAGACCAAATTTAAACAAATGCTGCTAAAATTATCTCTCAATTTATATATATACACATATATACAAAATATATATACATATATACACATAATACACATATACACATTTATAAACACATACATATATACATATACAGGTATAAATATACATATATGCATTTATAAACATATATAAGCATACATATATATGTATACATATATACATACTTCACATATATGTATATGAAACAAGTTTCATGAAACAATAGCTGTATCACACACAATCCAAAACCCTTATCAATTACAACCTATTCTTTTTTTTTTTTTAACTGTACGCGGGCCTCTCACTGTTGTGGCCTCTCCCATAGCGGAGCACAGGCTCCGGACGTGCAGGCTCAGCGGCCATGGCTCACGGGCCCAGCCACTCCGAAGCATGTGGGATCCTCCCGGACCGGGGCACGAACCCGCATCTCCTGCATCGGCAGGTGGACTCTCAACCACTGCGCCACCAGGGAAGCCCTACAACCTATTCTTGATACTTTCTATCCTGTTGTCTTTTTAATGCTGATAATAACTCAATACATCAATCTCAATTTCATTAATATCACAATCTACAATTTAAAAAATACTGAGGAAGGGGGGGAAAGAGTATAATTTTTAAAAACTAGAAATTTTTGAATTGGTAAGGAAAAGCCACTTCAATGTCTTCAAAGTCAAATCTATGAAAAAACGGTCCTCCATATGGCAATGACCTATTTCTCAGTATACCAAACTCCTGAAATGTATGTTATAAATCATGGTGAGCTAGTACTTGATTGAAGTAACAATTTAAATAATATATATTATAAATTGAGAAAGGTTTTTATAAACCTATATTCTTTCATCAAAAAAAATATATATATATGTCATTTATACAAAGGCAACAATGAATATGAGATTAAAGAATAAACCTTAGGGCTTCCCTGGTGGCACAGTGGTTGAGAATCTGCCTGCTAATGCAGGGGACACGGGTTCGAGCCCTGGTCTGGGAAGATCCCACATGCCGCGGAGCAACTAGGCCCGTGAGCCACAGCTACTGAGCCTGTGCGTCTGGAGCCTGTGCTCCGCAATAAGAGAGGCCGCGATAGTGATAGGCCTGCGCACCGCGATGAAGAGGGGCCCCCGTTTGCCACAACTAGAGAAAGCCCTCGCACAGAAACGAAGACGCAACACAGCAAAAATAAATAAATAAATAAATTTAAAAAAAAAAAAAAAAGAATAAACCTTAAAAAATACATAGAAGTGGGGCTTCCCTGGTGGCGCAGTGGTTGACAGTCTGCCTGCCGCTGCAGGGGACACGGGTTCGTGCCCCGGTCCGGGAAGATCCCACATGCCGTGGAGCGGCTGGGCCCGTGAGCCATGGCCGCTGAGCCTGCGCGTCCAGAGCCTGTGCTCCGCAACTGGAGAGGCCACAACAGTGAGAGGCCCGCGTACCGCAAAAAAAAAAAAAAATTACATACAAGTTCTTTAAGAAAATTGTAAAACTTATTAATGACATAAAAATCTGGAAAACTTGAGAGTTGTGTCATATTTGTGGATAGGAATACTCAAAATCATAAAGACCTTAAATCTTACCACATTAATCTACAAACTCAGTAAGTTTTCAATAAAAATCACAACTGGATTTGTGAGTGTTTAGGGTGGGGTACTTAACAAGCTATTTTTAAAATTCACATGGAAAGCAAAAGGCTAAGAAGAGATAAGACAATTTTAAAAAACAATAAAGAGAGGGGACCATCCCATTTACCATAAAGTGGTAATAATTAAGAGCATAACACTGACCTACATAGTCCCATATTGACCCATATGGATGGATGGAACAGAATAGAGTGCCCAGGAACCATGTTGTACAGACAGACACATAACACAAGACACATATCCTTGCATGTTAGTGGGGAGAAATGGACAAAGTGGTACTACTAAAATTGAATATCCGTATGGAAAGGGGGAATATTTGCTGGGAAAGTCCACAGGCCCAGTTTTTTTTTTTCCAACAAATGTCAAGGAAAGAAGAGGTAAAAAATTAGGAGTAGCAACCAGATAGTAGCAAAAGACATATCAATCAAATGCAATATGCCAACTTTGGTTGGATCCTAATTCAAACAAAACAACTATAAAAAGAAATCTCTAAGATATTTGGGAAAATTTGGTACATTAACTGATATTTAATAATATTAAGGAATTACTGTTCATTGTTTTAAGTGTGATAGTTGTAATAATGGCTATAATTTCTAAAATTCTTTATCTTTCTTTATGTTTGTTTTCTTTTTTAATTAAAAATATATATTTTTTTTGTTTTTGGCTGCGCTGGGTCATCATTGTGGTGTGCGGGCTCTTTGTGGCACGTGGGCTTCTCTATTTGTGGTGCGTGGGCTCAGTAGTTGCAGCACACAGGCTTAGTTGCCACACAGTATGTGGGTTCTTAGTTCCCTGACCAGGGATCGAACCCACATCCCCTACATTGGAAGGTGGATTCTCAACCACTGGACCACCAGGGAAGTCCCCTAAAATTCTTTATCTTTTAGAGATATATACTGAAGCGTTTACTGAAAGAAAAAAAAAAAAGATACAATGTTCAAATTTACTTCAATCCAGTGGTGGGGGAAGGGAGAGAGAGAAGTAGGGTGATGGGTGAAATAGTATTGGCCAAGTATTTATAATGGTTAAAACTAGAAAATGGGTAAATGCATATTTATTAGTCTATTCTCTCTACTTTTATTTATGTTTGAAGCTTTACATAATAAAAGAAAATAAAGACTGTCAAACATACTAAAAATTGCTTATAAACATAAGCTTATGTGATAAAAATATAAAGAAATGCACGTGAATGCTAAATTCAGTGTAGGGTTTGCTATAGTGGCTGAGCCAGGATATAGTACATGGAAGAATACATTGAAAGCTTCAACTTTATGTATAAAGTTTTATTTCTTAAGTCACATGACTGGTACTTAAGTGTTCATCATACTACTCTTTATTATCTTTTGCATTTTGAAAATATTTTACATTTAAAAGAAAAAGAATTATACACAGAAGAAAATTCCTAAACCACACGTGAAAGTTGTTTACCAAATTTCATTGATTCTAAGATGTTTCTTTTTACATTTACTGTTTCTAAAATTAGGATGTGTCTTACAATTGAGGGTGCCTAAAACTCAATGAAATAGAGTGCTTTTTTGGTACATAACAAACTGAATATATAGAATAACTAAGATAATCAATTAATACTCTTCCCTATCTAGATAGGATTGGTTTCCCCAAACTTGGACTCCGAGAAGTAAAATCTTCCTGCCTTTCAATCTCATCACATGGGTAACCATGATAATAATACCTACTGTGACCTGAAGGGGATTTTTCCTTCAAAGGATGTTTTAATCATTCTAGGACAGTAGATGGATAAGGGCTTTCGTTCTTTGGTGGGAAGAAGAAGGGAGAGGAAAGAAGAATCTTGAAAGGGAAGTAATAGGAATGCCAAAGTTGAAGAGAAACAGTGCTTTGGAGCCCCAATAAACAGCTCCCCATGGATGGAATGGCAGAGTGGAACCGGCACGTCAGAATGACTCTAAAAAGCCTTACCGTCTAGAACTCAGGTCAGCTTTGGCGAACATACCCCTGGTTGACACTTAAATGAGGTTGGGCTCATTCTTCCTTGAACCATGAAAAACCAGTACAGCCCTAGTATCATCAAAACTAGTACCAGTGACAATGACGGTAAACAGAGGTCTAGTCTCAACCCCATTTCCTCGTATCACATCAACAGGGATTCTCTCTTACTCACAGTGATGGAGTTGTTCAGGAGCAGCAAGGACTAAACTTTGGAGATAAGTACATGCCCTGAGGACAACCTATGATCATCACCAGAGGACCGATCTGCCAAATAATTGAAGGGCTTTCTTGAATTAAACAAGTTGGAGCTCAAGCTATTTAAAAGGAAAGAAGATAATAGTTTATTTTTTACTCCAAACGAGAAAACGTAGGGATTATTGGTTATATCCATCTTGCCAGGAATACAGGGAAGTCATGGGGAACAGAACTGAATTAATAGCCACAGTGAATGACTAACTACCTATCTCTTTCAAAGGGGAAAGTATAGAACCTTAGAAATTCTCCATCAATGTTAATTTTAATTCAAAGGAAGTACAGAGCAAATCAGTCAGAATATAAGAGTCCCATTCATTGCAGGTTTCAGCTTTCCTAGGAATTCAACAAATAGTCTCAATTTTTCTCAGTATCTAAGTCATGCTTAGAAATATCTAATAAAAACAAACAAGCAAGGAAGCAAACAAACTAAATAAATTGGCTCACTCATCAGTATGAATTCTCATAGCAAACCAAATTTTAGTAGGTTTGAGAGAAAATGCAAGATTTTTCTTCTTTAGCTGCGTAGTACTTTTGCATTTGTCTACCATATTTTTATTACTCCCATTGGTAAATTAAGATGCTATTTCATGCTGCACAACATATTTAAGGATTCTCCTCCAAAAAACAGTTATCAGAGGCCCACAGAGCTAAGCTGAAGCACATTATGGCCATGATAGCCAAGTCTCTCCAAAACCAAGTATACAGAACATCCTTAATTTTTTCTTTTCATTTTTAGTGAGATATAATTGATATACATTATTGTGTAAGTTTAAGGTGTACAGCATAATGATTTGACTTAACATATATTGTGAAATGATTACCACAATAAGTTTAATTTCCATCATTTTGTATAGATAAAGGAAAAAAAAGTTTTTTCCTTTTAATGAGAACTCAGAATATACTAGCTTCAAAACTTTCAAATACATCATACAGCAGTGTTAACTGCAGTCATCACGTTGTACACTATTTACATCCCTAGTACTTATTTATCTTATAACTGAAAGTTTGTGCCTTTGAACCACCTTCACCCAATTCCCACTCCCCCCAACCCTCACCTGTCTGACTTATTTCACCTAGCATAATGCCTTCAAGGTCCATCCATACTGTTGCAAATGGCAGGATTTCCTTTTTTAATACTTGAATAATAGTTGTACATGTGTGTGTCTGTGTCTGTCTGTATATATATCAGAACTTCTTTATCCATTGATCTGTAGATGGACAGATCCAGGTTGTTTCCATGTCCTAACTATTGTTGTTTCCACGTCTTAGCTACTGCTATGAACATGGGGGTGGGGTGCAGATATCATTTTGACACAGTGTTTTTGCTTCCTTCGGAATATTCCCAGAAGTAGAATTGCTAGATCCATCCTTAATTTCTGACTTAAGCATTTATAAACCCATCAAGGAAGAAGAGATGTAAGAATGGGATCGGAGTTTGCTCTCAATTTTATATATTTGTTAAGCCTAGGCTCTACTTCCTTATATCATTTGGAGTTTGTACGTTTATTCAGGCTTATAATGGATTGTGGAATTTTTTTAAATTAATGACGGTTCCAAAATTAACAAAACCAAACAAAAACCAGTACCAGTCACAACAGGACAGAAAGATTCTCAATTTGGCTGTATGTTATGTGTTTTCTATATGAAAAGGAAATTAACAAAAATCCTTGAGAAACTTCTTCTATAGTTATTATGGTAAAATTACATGAACAAGTTTAGATTCTAAAAAGGACATACCACAAAATAATGTTCAATTATGGTAATTAACGTTTGATGACAATGGGACAATGACAAGAGCATATAAAAGGATAATAGCTGGAGTTGTTCAAAACAGCAAGGGTGATCTGATGCATGGGATGAACTAATGAAAACTGATCCAAGCACTAGCACATAATCAGAAGAATTATTAGACATTTTAAACAGTTCTACAGGCTCATGTACAACAAAATTCATCCCCTCCGATAAGTCCATCCACATGCCCTATTTCTCTGCCTCCCACCTCAAAAATAGTGACAATAAAATAATATTAATAATATATTTCATTTAATCCTTCCCAAACCTCACAAAAAACCCTCTGGAGTACACACAATTATATTATTCCCATTTTACCTGATGAAGAAACTGAGCCTTACAAGGTTAAACAATTGGCCCAAAGTCACACATCTCGAAGGGAAGTAGCAGAATTGAGATTTTAATGTGAGTATCCTGACATCAAAGAAGTGCTCATACTACTGCACTGCAAGGTGAATAGGGGGTGCCCTCTAAGCCACAGAATCCTGGGAGGGCATCACATGCTAGTGTGGCTTCTCAATGGAAGAAAAGGTAAGAAGGAAGAAAAAGAGGCAAAAATGTCACTATGTCTTGGTATAATGGTTGAGAAGAAAGGAATGTTTAAGAATGTAGTTTCCAATCACTTTAAAAACGAGGGATGATACCAATGACCTCCTAAAGAAGAATGCATCTTTCCAGCTTGCTCTAAACCACATTTCTGTTCAGACTCAAGAAGAGCCTATTAGGAATCCTCGGACCTTAGCAAAAACAATCAGTGGAAACTAGGCACTTGAATATTCCTGGGTAGTGGCTATACCGGAAGTCTCTATTTTTAGCTAATATAAAAGGGAAACCACAGCATTATTTTTAAGAAATTAAATAAACTACAGTGAAATTAAAGAGTAAATAAACAAGGAGTTCACAGAGTCTCTGAATGCAAATGGTGTGTGTGTAGAACTCTTGGATTAGATTTCTGAAGTCAGGTTGGAACAAAAGGAATTCAGGCTAACTGAGGACTTAGTTCTTACACTTCTGCCAAGGTTTACAAACCATGGCCTGTTTCAATACGGTCTCTCTGAGAGCACATAATAGCTAAAACCCCCTGGAAACATTAAATCAGGTTAACCATTCAAAACTGGCCAACACTGGAGGGCAGTCAGATGCATATTAATTTATTCTTTATTTCATGGTTTTATTTAATGCCTTTCTTTTTAAAAGCTCATGATGTACGAACATGGCCACCATAAAATAATGTGGAACATACAACTCTCTCTGCTTGCACTGGGAAAATTATTTTATACTTGTAAATGAAGTCCTATCAAGTGGACTGCAAAATCTAGAAATAACATTATAAACATTAAATCCATCACTTCACCAGTACTGAGAGTACCCCATCTTTCTTTCTGTAATTTTCTTAAAAGTAAAGTGATTTCCAACTCAGCTGACTGAACAGCAAAATAATTATTACTTTCTGAATTTCTGTGAATCATGGAAATCTTCCCACAAATCTCTTATACTTCCACTTCTGACCCTATCAGCTCCCCAGAGAAAAATCAAAAACAAAATGAGAGCTCTCAACTAAAAAAGTTTAAAAGGATTCAGGCAAAATGGGTTGTTTCTATTATGAATGACATAAGCTTCTATACTAGGAATGAGCACTTCACATATACTTAGAAGATCTTTTAAGAATTATAAACTCTTTTTATCATTTTCTTTGATTCTGCTTAAATGTCTATTTATACAAGCAAAAAAGGTCTGTTTTCAAACTGGCATTAAAACAATTACATTTTGGTTAAAAAAAACTATAATTCTAGCTTTACTCATTTTTCTCCCATAGTGAATGGAAGAATATATTAGATTAAAAATGTAAGATGTAAAAAGATGGGAGATTTCCCATAAGTACTACTGACTTTTAGAATTTTGTACTTTGCCCACACAGATCATTCCACTATCTCTAGCTGCAAATCAAGTTATCTAAGTGGAAAATTTGACCTTGCCACTTGCTTTCAAAAAACAAAATTATCAGATATAGCTTGACTTGTCAGCATCTCTTTGCACGTCTAACGTCATTCATTTGTAGTATAGCTATATATTAAAGACATGTGATTGGCACTGACAATTTAGAAATAAATGACGGCTCCTTGATTCAAGGAGGTCATTACCACCAGTGAAAAAAAAGTAAACAACATTAGGGATTCATAATATAATAAACGCTATGACAGAGGTATGAACCAGTTGTTAAGACAACACAGGGAAAGAAACATCTAACTCCTAGGTAATGTTGAACGGGAGGAATCAAATTTGTAAGATTCTAACAAAGTCAAGTAAACAGGATTTAAGATTAGGGATGAAAAAAAAGGAAGAACAAAGGAACATCCAGTTTCAGCCTGGGCCAAATACTGCCTTTCACTAAAACAGAAACGGAAGGAGAAGGACAATTAAGGAAGATGATGAGTTTGGTCTTGAACAGGTTAAGTTAAAGATTATTGGAATGTTGAGCAGGCAATTAAATATGTGGGTCTGTGTTCAGGAAAAATAAATAGATACGTGCCATAGATTTTAGACACATTCACATATGCATATTAATGGTAACAAACTTACTTTAGGAAAGTTTAGTGAGTAGCATGGTGAATACCTATGCTGAAGGAAGGACAGGAGGACGAAGAGCTTATAAGGTAAAAAGAAATAACAGCCAGGAAGACTGGAAAAAGCCTAGGAAAGTGTGAGGTTACCAAAGACAAGGCAAAGATTTTAAGGAGTGATTGGTAGTATCAAATTCAGAAAAAAGGACATGTGATGAGGAATAAGAAGTGACAACTAGGACTTCCTTGATGGCTCAGTGGTTAAGAATCCGCCTGCCAAAGCAGGGGATGCAGGTTCGAGCCCCGGTCCAGGAAGATACCACGTGCCATGGAGCAACTAAGCCCATGCACAACTACTGAGCCTGCACTCTAGAGCCCGCGAGCCACAACTACTGAGCCCACGTGCCACAACTACTGAAGCCCGCGCACCTAGAGCCCGTGCTCCGCAACAAGAGAAGCCACCGCAATGAGAAGGCTGCGCACCACAACGAGGAGTAGCCCCTGCTCACCGCAGCTAGAGAAAGCCCACGCACAGCAACGAAGACCCAACACAGCCAAAAATAAATAAATAAATTTATTTTTTTAAAAAAAGTGACAACTAGGTTTAGAAGTGAAGAAGTCTTGCACAACTAAGTGATATGTGAGTGATAAGTGATATTTCCTTATAAAAGCAGGAACAAATGCCAGGTTGTGGAAAACGAGAAGGGAAATTAAGTCTGCGGTTCATCTGTCCTCCAAGACTAAATCATGGTTATCTTTGAATCTATCCTATCTCAAGCCCTCCAATTACTGAACTCCAACTCTAAGAGTTCAGTAAATGCTTAGTGAGTTGAATAATGCTCCTCTCTTCCCCATAACTTCCCCTGTCTTTGTTTAAACCATAAGAAGCACTTCCCCTACAGAATACTCCTGTTTGTGAGTTAACACAACCACAGGTTATACTGAGTTTCTCCTCTATCTTTAAATGAGGTGCATAAGTACCTAAATAACTATGTATAAACCAAGTTAAATGATACCTGAGTTCAAAGAATTAAAATGCAGCAATTCTCTAAGATTTAGAACCTGGGAGTAGAGAGGGTCTTCCCTATCAACTTTCAAGATGAACAAGATAATCCAAAGTAAAGATTTCCAGGGACCTAACCTACTCTACCATAGTCAACCTACACAGTGAGCAGGAAGATGTAGTTTTGGGGTAGCCAGTAAAGAGGCTTGGTACTGGGAGCACCATCACCCAATTTCTATGACCAGTGCCATCCTCCTTAGACTGGAAGCTGATAAAAAGATTCTTCTAAACCCGTAAGTTGCAGTTCTGCTCCAAACACTATCATTTGGTTCTTCCTCTTTCCTGTCTCATGATGTTGTCACTTGATACCTGATTAAAATCCATGCAATAAAGAACGGTTGAACTCTTTTTTTTTTTTTTTTTTTTTTTTTTTTGCGGTACGCAGGCCTCTCACTGTTGTGGCCTCTCCCTTTGGGGAGCACAGGCTCTGGACACGCAGGCTCAGCAGCCATGGCTCACTGGCCCAGCCTATCCGTGGCATGTGGGATCTTCCCGGACCGGGGCACGAACCCGTGTCCCCTGCATCGGCAGGCGGACTCTCAACCACTGTGCCACCAGGGAAGCCCAATAACGGTTGAGCTCTTTATTCAACTTCTGTATGAGAAAATACATTGCTCAGACATAACTAACTGTGAGCTTTACCTTTGGAAATACAGTCTAATAATGTTGAAGGAATCAGGGATGCTCCTGATAGCTTGTCCTCCTCATCACCAACTGGTAAAGCTAATTTATCTATATTCCAGAGGTTATAGAAAGAAAACAGGAGAAACAGGGATAAACCTTTGTCTCTGTTACAGTGATCATGGAAATAGAGGTTAAAATGGAGCCCCTGTTAGCCTTGGTCCTCGCGAGACCACAACCAGCAGAGCCCCCATACTGACCTACACTGAACATGTAACGCGAGTGAGAAATAAACTTAAGCTGCTGATATTTGGAGGCTGTTTGTCACTGTAGCATAACTTAGTCTATCTTAACGAATACAAGGTGACTGGAATTAGTTTTCTTAACTAATATAAGGTGATTGGTAATTTTCAATAGATTTCAAAAACAAGAAGTTAAAATGTCAGGAAAGGAATTTCCCCAAAATAATTTTCAAAACATGAAACCTGAAGAAAGTTTAGTTATTTCTTAATGCACACTGTGCTTTGGCTGACACAACCCAAAATATAATCTGAAATAGCCCAGGGTGTGTGTATGTGTGTACATGCGTACACATGCGTGAATGTGTGTGTTTTCTCTTTTCCAATGATTACTCTGCCTTTCCTAGCTGATTTGTTGTTCTGATCTTGGGACCTGAGTGATTGCTTTTTGAAAATCATATCAGCAAAGCTTTTCTTCCTACTTCAATTTCTGTGCGATTCTATCACTGTAGCTCAACAAAGGGCATTTCTCGCTAGTCCCCCGGCTTAACGTGTGTGTGTGTAAGTATATACATAAGTATTCTACTCACTCAAAGTAAAAAGTTTGTAACTCTTTATAACAGAAATCCAAATAATGCTCTTGAACTATTTTTAAAGATGACACTACAACTAGATATTAGCTATGCTGACGTCACGTCATGGTTGACACTCCTGTTTCGAAACTGTGATTCTGGCAAACCTCCTCTTTACTGCTGTACTGAGAGCGATGTGAAATATTGTGGCTCTCATTGTTAAAGCAGATGAACATTATTAAGTAGCTAAAGGTTTATGCCAGATATATTCTAATTATCTTATTTAATCCTTACAACAACTTTTGACACTATTTCATTATATGGGATTATATCAGTATCTCATTGAAGAAAGCGTAAGGCACACACAGGTTGTTCAACTTGCTCAGGATCACGCTGAATATAAATGGTGGAAACAGGATTTGAATGCAGGTAAGTTTTAGTTTCAACTTGGATAGTTGCAAGTTGTGATTTTCGTGTGCCTTCAGTTTTCAGAATAATATGTGTCCCACCTACCGCACAGCTTTTCTGGATGGCTCAATGACAGCATCATGATAAAAAAAAAACTTTTTTAATTAGTGGGTACACAAACTCAAACCCATACTGAAGATTTATTTCCTTTAACTTGAACAGTACTGATTAAAAAAAAAATCTTTGATAAAAATATGGATTTTTTTCAGCTTTTAAAAAGAACAGGTGCCCGGGCTTCCCTGGTGGCGCGGCGGTTGAGAGTCCGCCTGCTGATGCAGGGGACACGGGTTCGTGCCCCGGTCCGGGAAGATCCCACATGCTGCAGAGCGGCTGGGTCCGTGAGCCATGGCCGCTGAGCCTGCGTGTCCGGAGCCTGTGCTCCGCAACGGGAGAGGCCACAACAGTGAGAGGCCCCCGTATAGCAAAAAAAAAAAAAAAAAAAAAAAAAAAACAGGTGCAACGGTAGCCCTTCATTCCTGCACAGAAAGAACTGGTGAGAGCAGAAGAGCAGCTGCTCATCTGAGACCCGGCACAGTTCCTACCCTACTGGCTTCAACCATCATAGGTATATGTGTCTGCTTCCCCTTTTAGTAAAGCGTAAAACGCTGGAAGAATATAAGGTAGGATTGTGATCAGGAGGCACCATGCTAGTCCATGCATGTCGCCTTACATCGTGCTTTGAAAATATGACCATCATCACATGGGAACTACTACCCAAACCCTTTGGATAATATCTGTTGGTCTAAACTAGTGAAGAAAGAAAGGAAAGGAAGGAAAAAGGAAGGAAGGGAGGAAGGGAGGAAGGGAGGAATGAAGAAGGGGAGGAAGGAGGGAAGGAGGGAGGGAAGGAGGGAAGGAGGGAAGGAGGGAGGGAGGGAGGGAGGAAGGGAGGAAGTAAGGAGGGAAGGAAGGAGGGAAGGAAGGAGGGAAGGAGGGAGGGAAGGAGGGAGGGAGGGAGGAAGGGAGGAAGGAAGGGAGGAAGGAAGGGAGGAAGGGAGGGAGGGAGGAAGGGAGGAAGGAAGGAGGGAGGGAGGAAACGAGGGAGGGAGGGAGGGAGGGAGGAAACAGGCAGGCAGGTTGCCCAGATGCAATTTCTGTCAAGAACATCAGCCAAGAACATCAGCTGTTCCAGAAAAACACTTCAGGAACTGATTATGAAAAGAATAAGTTGGGTTTTTTTGTTTTGATTTGTTTTCCACTTTGCTTCTGAAGCAACTCTCACCTTACCTCTTTTTGCAGTGCAAAGCAAGCATAATTGCCAAGTTCATTGGCAGTTCACTGGCAGCAGTCAACAGAGGTACTTGAAGGCTTTTCATTGAAAAAGAAATTTTAAAGTGATAGAAAGGTTCCCACGATTCAACCTTTCATAAGAAGCTGTTATCACTGCCTTTAGAAGTTCCCTGGCCATACACCCTGTTACAGTCCCCACTGGACGGGGCCTTCTTAAAGGGCCACAACTAAGCCCCTAATTGTTCCCCAGTAAAGCCTCTCATCTGCCTGTACACTAGAAGTCAAGGCAATGTAGTATCAACATTAAAAGTCTGGTCTTGGGTGTACAACAGACCTAGATCCAAATCCTCCGTGCATCACCTTCTTACGTGGGTGTTCTTAGCCAAATTTATCTGTAAAATGGCCTTAGTACTACTTCAAAGTGTTACCTAAGAATTCAGTAAGTGAACTAAAATAAAGGCCTTGATATTTGACACAAGTGAATATTCAATAAATTGCTGCTATTGTTATTATCAAAGGATAATGATTCAGGGTCAATAGTAAGCTAATTTTCTCAAATATTGATCTTTATTGTTTTCCCAGATAGTATAGAATATTCTGGGTATTTTTAGACTTATGGAAACAATTTTACTGAAATAAATTAAAGAACATTATCCTCAATTAAAAAAAATCAACACTAAACCAATTCAGGGGACAGCAAATGATATTCAATATTCAAATGAGAAAATTTCTGTGGTGAGGAATGTAACAGAATATTTGTAAGAATAAGTGAATTATAATAGTACCTTAACAAAAATTATCCTTTCTAATGAGGAGAACTCAGGCTAAATTTCTACATTACTCAGCAGAGAAAACTGCTTTCTACAGAGAAAAACTGAAAATAACACCAGGATTTTCAAACACACCAACTATGTATGGTAGTATTTTTCTCCTTTTTTAATTCAAAGTTTGAAGACAGAATTCCATAGTACATTATCTGGATTGAAATTTGTACGAGATGATCTCATAAACACTTAAATAAGAAAACAAATTCTAACAGTATTTTTCATGAATGTGAATTTTGTTATTTTACTAACAACTTATAAGCATTTATATACTATTGTTGGTCACATAGCAGAATGGAATGTACAAAACATATTCCTTGATGCTTTTCAAACTTCAGCATAGGTGAATATTATTTTCTATTGCATTAACCTATCCTACTACAACTGAAAGGCTTTCCTTTCCTATAGGAAGTGATGGAAACACTTTTGAGTGGAGATTCATTAGCCGATATCAAGGAAACTATATATTTATCACATCAAATCTGGCTCCCTTATAACATGAAAGCGTTGACCAGGATCATTTCCAGGGCCTCTCCCATCTCTAGCATTTTACTTATTACCATTCTATGACTTTCCTATTACAGAAGTTATTGTAATTTTGAGATGCTGATGTGATCCCTGGTTCGTCAGTTTTCAGGTAATAACACTGTGTAATAGGTGCAGTCCGGGACAATTAGTTCTGTGTCAGACAGATGTGCCAGAAATACCAAGAATGAATATTCAGTTCCATAATAGGCCGGTGAACTTCACAGAGAGGAAACCTACTTCACAGCCACAGTACTCCTTTAGCACACAAATTTATGCTGATGTTAAGAAAGAAATGGAGAAAGAAATCTGCAATAAAAGGAGTAGCTAGCCCAGTAAGACTCAACAGTGCTACTGGCTGGGATGGGGGAATGGTGGGAGAAGTGGGGGAGACAGAGGAAGCAACTCTAAGATACTGTAAACTCTTACAGAGGCTAGCAACTCAGTAATATTTTTATAATAATATAAGAACAACCTGGGGACAGCATTTTCCTAAGTAAGAATAGCTAAGAAGAAAACACAATTAAAACTATGCTTGTCCTTCATTTTTTTTAAATAAGAGAAAGCTCACTTAGACATTAAAAAAATCAATCTCATAATAGAAGACATTCTTTTAAATTAAATAAATGTTAGTTTAGAGAAACTAACTATACTGGTCTTTCTAGTATCATCATAGATTCATCATGGACCAACAGTGATCCTGGGTATTTGAAGCCACTTCGTTTATAACATACTGAATATTTTATAAACATATATAGACCAATATTAAAATGTATGAATGCATCATTACTTCCATACCAAAAATGACAAATTCCATTGGACTTCCCTTGTGGTCCAGTGGTTAAGAATCTGCCTTCTAATGCAGGGGATGCGGGTTCAATCCCTGGTCAGGGAACTAAGATCCCACATGCTGCAGGGCAACTAAGCCTGCGTGCCGCAACTACTGAGCCCGTGCACCACAACTAGAAAGAAGCCCATGCACCGCAATGCAAGATCCTGCATGCCACAACGAAGATCCCACGTGCTGCAACTAAGACCCAAGGCAGCAAAAAAAAAAAAAAAAAAAAAAAATTCCAACTTCACTGTAGAGGATTTGGGTAATATAAAAAATAAATTAGGAAATGTACAGAAATGTCATCCAAAATATGGCCAGGTGTACATATCTGTACTCAAAAAAGAATGTGTCTCTTAGAAGATAGCTGCTGAGGCAGTGAGGCAGAGCACACATCTGAGGCTCCCCACTCCCACTCCCCGGAGTGCACCCCGTCAGCACAGGGAGCATAAACTCTGGGTCTCCGAGATCCTGGCACCTCGGGCTGCATCACTTCCTTCCCTTCCAGGGCTCCCGCTGCTGTCTTACAGTAATCAAAATTTCCCACACGCCCTCCCAGCTCAAGTCAACTTTATGACAAGAAGCTTCACGCCTAGACCAGCATCTCCCACTGTCTCTTTCATGGTGCTCTGTGGAATGTTGATAGGTAAAAAATGAAAATTACAAGCCTCAAAAATGCCCTGGGTCAAGTTTGGGAAATGGTGAAACAAATTTCAGAAGATCTTATTAGGTTTCGATATGTCAGCATCCTTCAAGAGGAAGCTACGGAATGGCTATTTCTCAAAAATTTTACTTGGGAAACAGTTTTAGAAACAAATTTGTTCTGTTTTGCTACTTATATTAGAATTCAGATCTTAGACAAGTAATGCTGGGAAATAGATTATACATTTGGGGTGGAAAAAAATCCTTTCCTTTCAATATCTTTCCACTTAAAAACAAATTCATGTAATGTTACGCCTGAAGGCATTGCCTTAAGGTTATTGATAAAGCCCATTGATAAAAGTTGAGCAATTGGCAGGTGAGTCACTTTTGATTAATCAAAATTTAAAATTCGTTTCAGTCCTCTAACTTCAGCCTTTTTGATTTACACACTATAATTACAAGTATATTATTTTTTTTTCCTCTGGTTTGGGGTACATTTATCACTGGATTTGGCATGCACAGTTTAATTACTCTACTTGAATATCAAATAAAAGCAAGTAAAAGATAAATGACCCTAGGCAATACTCTCTTTCTGCAATTTCAAAATAATGGATCAAGTAAGTTAGCAGTGAAGTATACATTTTAGACTACTGCACACAATTGTGTGGGCTGCTTCTAAGCAAAAGATTTACTATTTTAAACATATTAAAGCCATTTCACTGACTCTTTTTGTGGATCAGTAGTAATTATGCCTGAGGTATCTTTGATTGTTGTCAAACAGTGATGCTAGCTGTTTTGTAAATTCGGGGGGGGGGGGGGAGTCACGTTTGAGAGGTCAAGGTCTATAACATGTAACCTAAACTACTCTGGAACAAATCCAATGACCCCTTAAATCAGTTAAAAAGCAGGGGGTCATTCTCTAGAATTCTTTTAGCTGGTGGTCCCAAATCATCAACACATTAAACAGCTACCCTGTCCTCCTCCTCTTAATAGCTACTTTGTTCTTACAAATAGCTTCTTTTCTAGAGCAGGGAATGGTAATTAGGATTTCAGAGTTTGGTACAGCCAGCCAGCATTAGCATCCTGGCTTTGTGTGTTGAGGATTAATAACAGTAGCCATAATGATGACAGAAAATAATAATAGTTCTAATTACTAATATTCATTTTAGGTTGGTGAGCAGCTGTTAAAACATCTCTTTAGAAGTGAAAGTTCAGTCGCATATCTTTTTCACCAAATAGGGAAAACCTTAATACTAATTAGGAAGGAAGATTACAAATTCGAATGTCAGTCAAAGTGCACTGTAATTGTTCTTTACTAACTTTTTTTTCTCTCTCCACCTTAAGCTTTCTGGCCCTTAAGCTTTTTAACAGCTGACAGTGAAAGTAATGACAGGAGACCCAGAAGCCTCCTGGTTTCCACTTAAAACAACCCTTTCCAATTCAATAAGGGAAATTTCTCATCTGTTTGCATTTGAAGAATGTGATCTGTTTCCTCAAAGGTGTCACTAACTGGTATGCCTAGAAAGTCACTGACTACTAGTAATTATTTTAAGGCACACGATATACTGCCAAGAAAGTCTTCCAGAGAATTGAAGTCTAGTCCATCACTTCCAAAATCAGCTACAAACACCTTCAGCAAATGACTTCTTGGCAAGCAAGTCCATCATTTCCTCTATGAAATTTAAGAAGTTAGAACTGGTCAGTGTTTCCTAAATTCTCCGGACCACGTGAATCACCAAGGATATTACAGAGGGAATGGATTGTGACTGTGGTCTTCAGCCCAAACTCAGTATCAGAACCTCCAGGTCAGAGAATACAAAATCAGAGTCAGGGTTACATGGCAGGAAATTGTCTCCAGGACCCTGGAAGGTAGGAAGCAGGGAGAGTGATCCTTCAACTTGGGCACTGACTCCATCCACTTCCATCAGATAAGGATGGGACCCTGCTGATGCTGGTCACAAACAAGGACAGCCTGATACCTGTCAACATTCTCTTAAATCAGGGGTCCAGCTAGTGAATAGTCTCTGTAAACTTCCTCTGTAAAGGTCCAGCTAGTGAATATCCGAGTCTTGTTTCTGTTGTAACTACTCAACTCTTACTGCAGAGTCAAAGCAGTCATAGACAGTAGGTAAAGAAACGAATGTTGCTGGCTTCCAGTAGAACTTACATTTGAATTTCATATAATTTACATATGGCATGAAGTGTTATTATTCTTCTGATTTTTTTTTTCAACCATTTAAAAATACAAAAAACATTCTTAGCTCACATACAAAAATAGGTGGCGGGCTATTTGCTGATCCCTGCCTTAAATGGAAATGCCAAAATTTTAAGGTAATGCCTTTTCAAATGACATCAGAAGCCACATAATGAAAGGACAGGAACAGAATCAAGTGTCACTTTCTCTTTTAGTCCTAGCAGGATCCCACCTGTCTCAAATGTCACCGGCAGCAGGGTATCCATAGGAGGAAGGGGCATGGGAAAGGTCCGCAGAGATAGACTGTGTCTTCTCCTGCTGGTCTAGCTACCTAACTTCCATTATGTTCTGTTTCCTTAACTAAATAAATTGCGAATGGGACATGAATGGGAATCTATGAATGCATGCATGCATGTTTGTGTGCCTCTGTGTGTGTATGTGTGTAGGCACATGTGTGTGTTCTCTGCTGCCAATCTGTAACTCGACCTGCAAAGTTGCAGTGCTGTTTAAAATACAGGTTTCCAGGCTCCTCTCTAGATATGTTTCAGTAGTTCTCAGGTGGTGCCCAGAAATCTGTATTTTAAGCTACTGCCCCAAGTGAGTCATATGATCTAATCTTTTTAGGAAACTAATATTGGAATCAAGGTCCAGCACAAATTGAAAGTTCACAGTACACTTTCTCACCCAATCTTCTCTTGGGCTGCAAGGATGACCTTTTCTATCTTATACATATAAAATTGGTTTTATAAGTGATATCATCATACATACCAATCTTAATACTAAAAGGCAGGATTGTGGACCATGAGGTCCTGAAGCAAGAAAAGCTTCTAGAACTACTCAGAGGTGATGCTTAGGGAAGAAAAACAACAGAACAACAAAAACATGCTAAGTCAAGACTTGTTCAGGGAAAATAGGCTATAAGCAATCAGTCTATGGTGAACTGATATGACCACAAGCAGGCAAGACAGAAAGGATCGCACTTTGCTGATACTTTTCAAACACTGGCAGTTCTGAACCACTGGAAACAGTAGCACACAGAGCAAGTAAACCCCCAGAAACCCACAGTAAACAGAGATGAGAAGGCTCTGTGTGAGCAAAGAGGTTGGGCAGGGCCACACGTCTATGATAGCTTTGCTCTAAACAGTGGCGACAGCCGCAAACCAAACGGCAGCCTTTCTTGGAGTCAACTGTTCAACAGTATCTCCTGGCACAAACAGCAATCCCCATCAGAAGCACCATCTTGCAAAATAAAAGACAAAGCTGGCTATATCAATTCTGCTATGGGTCAAACATCTCAACAGGCTATTATCCCCTTCATCACCTTTTCTACTCCCAAACTTATACTCAATTCAGTTTAATTTTTGCTATTTTTCTTCATGTTCCTCACTGGTCCCTCTTCTTACAGGTTCTCTAGCTCAGCTTGGATTTCTTCTTCATGACAGTGTCATCCTGTAATTCTGATTGCTGTAGATCTCTCACCATAGTCAATTTCTTCCTTAAACCTCTAATTTTGTACAAAATTAACTTTTTAATTTGCTCAGAGAGACGTACTCACTTTTTTGATGTCTATTATATCATGCTATTTAATTATTATTAGAAAACAATTTTTGATGAAATCAATAATAAATTACAGTAATAGCTAACAATACAGCCTCACTTTATGCCATGCATGTGCTACATGCTTTATACGGATATCACATTTAATATTAAAACACAATAGTTTCTAGTATGACCTGTAAGGACCTTGGAAGTCATCACTCTCATCCTCACAGCAAGAAGAAAGCTGAACAAACTGATAATCAGTAATTTTTCTTAGAACTGAGGTCACGGGGCCAACTGCAGCCCTGAAAACTGGGGATGGGGATGAAGAGATTCACAGCAAAAGCCCAGAGGCAGAAGCTCCCAGCTGGAGCCAGTATAAGTAGGAACACTTTAAACCATCATTGATGCATTGTTAGAGGCTCACTGCAGACTAGCTTGAGAATTAAAAACTCCTTGAGGGTCCAGTCTTACAGGGGTCCCCACACTTTCCTGAGTTCTACCCTCTACCAGGTTCTGACCCTGAATACAAGTTAAAAATCCCCTGTGCTTCCCTCAAGGAAAGAGGAAAGTCGTCATTTTGAAATATACTCAGAACTCTCTCTCTTCTGTTTAACAAGACCTGCCCTCAGGAAAACTATTTTAGCAGAGCCAAAGGAGGTTTTAATAAGGCTAACTAACCTCAGTGAAGAAAATAACTCAATTCCAGCCCCCTCTAGCCTTTGATATGAGGGGAAAGAAATACCTAATTCAGGCTCACTAAAGGACCGAGATTTAATAACAGGACTATAGAATAACTTCCTCCCCTCCACACCTTACAACCCGGGAGGGTTAATTTTATGTGTCAACTGGATCACAGTTATTTGGCTAAACATTATTTGTGAGTAAGTCTGTGGGGTGTTTCTGGATGAAATTAGCATTTGAATTGGCGGACGCAGTAAAGCAGTTTGCCCTCCCCGGTGTGGATGCGCATCATCCGATCTGCTGAGAGCTTGAACAGAACTAAAAGGCAGAGGAAAGAAGAATTTGGCCCTTCTTGCCTGACTGCCTAAGTCGGAGCATCAATCTTCTCCTACTGTTGGCATACCTGGTTCTCAGGCCTTCATACCCAGACTGGGACCTACTCCATTGACTCCCCTGGCTCTCAGGCCTTTATATTCAAACTGAATTACACAACCAGCTTTCCTGGGTGTCCAGTGTGCAGATGGCAGATTGTAAGATGCCTAAGCCTCCAAAATTATATGGGCCAATTCCATATAACCTCTCTCTCTCCCCATATATACACATATATACACAAACACACACACATGCACACAACACACAAAATCTCCTATTGGTTCTGCTTCTCTAGAGAACCCTAATACTCCACTGCATCAGTAGTGCTCCTGTACAGTAATGGGAGATTATAGCTCAAAGAAGGCAAGTCTCAGAATCTATTTAAGAAGGAACTTCCAGGGAAACCCAAAGACAAGAGAGGAGGAGAAAACAAAAACACTAGAGGAAATTGTAGCCTTTGACACCACCACTACAGCAAACAGTAAACACAGTCCAACTCTTAGCCAGACAAACACGAAACGTCCCACTAAAGGTCTGTCTACTTTGGTTCTTGTTACCCAATACATCATGTCTTACTTTCAACAGAAAAGTTACAAGGCATGCTGAAAGACACAAACACAATTTGAAAAGACAAAGCAAGCCTCAGAACCAAACTCAGTTATGGCAGAAATTCTAGAATTATCAGACAAGAAATTTAAAGTAACTATGAATAATATGCTAAGGGTTCTTACAGAAAAACGTGCATAACGTACTAGTACAGATGGGTAATATAAACAGAAAGAAGCTGTAAGGAAGAATCAAAAGGAAATGCTAGAAAATAAAAATACCATAACTGAAATGAAGAATGCTTTTGATGGGGCCCATCAGTAGACTGGAAATGACCAAGACAAAAATCAGTGAGTTTGAAAAACATGTAAATAGAAACTTCCAAAACTGAAATGCAAAGAGAAAAAATGAATGGGGAAAAAAAGAACAGAATATCCAAGAACTGAGGGACAATTACAAAAGGAGTTGATTATTTTCTTATATTCCATATGTGTAATGGGAATAACAGAAGAAAAGAGAAAATTACAGAAGAAATATTTGAAGTAAAAACAGTCGAGAATTTTCCAAAATTCACAACAAACACAAAAATCACAGATGGAGGAAGCTAATTGATCATCTAATAGAATAAATACAAAGTAAGCATATAATATTCAAACTTCTGGAAATCAAAGACAAAGAGAACAACCTGAAAGGAGGCAGAAGAATAAAAACACTATGTACAAAGGAACAAGGATAAGAATTACATGGGACTTCTCTTCATAAACCACCTGCTTTAAGCAAGAAGAGCGTAAAATGAAATATTTAAAGTGTGGGGAAAAAATGTAAAAGCCCACCATCCTGGGATTCTGTGTACAGTGAAATTATCTTTCAAAAGTGAAGTAGAGGGATTCCCTGGTGGCACAGTGGTTGAGAGTCCGCCTGCCAATGCAGGGGACACGGGTTCGTGCCCCGGTCCGGGAGGATCCCACATGCCGCAGAGCGGCTGGGCCCGTGAGCCATGGCCGCTGAGCCTGCGCGTCCGGAGCCTGTGCTCCACAACGGGAAAGGCCACAACAGTGAGAGGCCTGCATACCGTATAAAAAAAAAAAAAAGTGAAGTAGAAACAATGTCTTTCTCAAACAAAAACTGAGGGAACATGTCACTCAATTTTTTTCCAAATTGAATTTGTCATTCAATTTGTTTTCATGACTTGCCAGAAATGTTAAAAAATCATTCTTCAAAGAAAAGGAAAATGACATAGGTTGGAAAATGTCCACATAAAGAAGGGAAAAGTGTAGACAAGGAATAATAAAGGTAAAATTATTTTTCTTATTCTTAATTGCTCTAAGAGATACAGGTTAAAAATTATAATAGCTACATTATTTATTATTAATCTCATGAATACACAGAATGCATGATAGTGGGATAAGGAGAGGAAATAGTCTGTTACAAGGTACTTGCACCACCTGTGAAGTAGTATAGTGCTACTTGAAAGAAGACTTGAACTAACTGAGAAGTAAATTGCAAATTCCAGGGCAATTACTAAAAAATATATATAAAAAGAAAAAAACTTTATAATTGCTATGCTAAGAAAGGAGAAACAACAGAATCATACAAAGTGCTTAATTAAAACAAGAACAGCCATAAAAAGAGAGAAAGGAAGGAAAAGGGGAAGGAAAGAACAAAGGCAATGAATAGAAAACAGTTAAATGTATGGTAGATATTAATCCAAGTATGTCAATAATCACTTTAAATGAGAATGATCTAAATACACAATTAAATTACAGAAACTGTCAGAATGGATAAAAAACAAAACACAACCATATACTGTCTTCAAGAAATCTACTTCAAATATAAAGACCCAGAGGTTAAAAGTTATGTGATGGAAAATGATATACCATACTAACACAAATCAAAAGAAAGCTGGAGTAGCTATATTATTTTTAGATAAATCAGACTTCAGAGCAAGGAAAATTATCAGGGATAAAGAGGGGTATGCATCATGATAAAAGGGTCAATACTCCAAGAAGATATAACAATATATAACAATTCTTAATGTATCAATATATGTGCCTAATAACAAAGTATCAAAATACAAGAGGCAAAAACTGATAGTACTACAAAGAGAAATAGATGAATCTACTATTATAATTGAAGATTCAATACCCCTTTATTGGTAATTGATGGATCCAGCAGGCAGAAATTCAAGAAGTATACAGTTGAACTGTATCATCAATCAACTGGATCTAATTGACATTTATTGAATAATTCATTCAACAACAGAATACACATTTTTCTAAAAGTCACATGGAACATTCACTAAGATAGACCACATTCCTGGCCGCAAAACACACTTTAACAAATTCAAAAGAAGAGAAATCATATAAAATATGTACTTATAGTGGAATTAAACTAGAAGCTAATAGAAAGTTAGCTGAAAATTCCAAAAATGTGGAGATTAAGCAATACACTTCTAAATAGCACATGGCTCAAAGAAGAAGTCTCAAGAAAAATTAAAAACTATTTTGGTCTAAATGAAAATGAAACTACAACCTATCTAAATTTCTAGGATGCCGTGAAAGCAGTGCTTAGAGAGAAATTTATAGAATTTAATGCATACAGTCAATAAGAGAGATCTAAAATCAGTAATTTAAGCTTCCACCGGAGGAGACTAGAAAAAGAAGGGCAAATTAAATTCAAAGTAAGCAGAAGAAAATAAATAAGATTTAGAGAAGAAAACAATAAAATTGAAAACAAGCCATCAATAGAAAAAAAAAATCAATGAAACCAAAAGCTAATTCTTTGAAAAAGATCAATGAAATCTGTAAGCCTCTAGCTAGCCTAACTAACAAAAAAGAGAGAAGACACAACTTTCTAATATCCGAAATTAAATAGGGTACATCACTACAGATCCCATGGACATTAAAAGAATAAAAAATATTATAAATAGGTCTGTGCCATTAATTTGATAACATAGATAAAATGGACCAATTGCTTGAAAGGTTCAATCTGCTGAAACTCACACGAGAAGAAACAGACTATCTGAATAGGCCTATACCTATTAGGGAAATTGAAATCAGTAGTTACTAACTTTCTAAAACAGAAAGCATCAGATGCAGCTGGGTTCACCAAATGTTTGGTAAATTCCACCAAACATTTAATAAAGAAATGATACCAATTCTATAGAAACTGATCCAGGAAATAGAAGCAGAGGGAACACTTCCCAACTCGTTCTTTGATACTTGCATCACCCTATTATCAAAACTAGACAAAATATTAGCAAATTGAATCCAATAATGTATATAAAAAATAAATCATATGATTATAATATACAGAAAAGCATTTCACAAAGTCCAATACCCATTCATGACCCCCCCCAAAAAAAAGAAAGAAAGAAAAAGAAAAAACAAAACAGATTCTCAGTAATCTAGGAGTAGAGAAACCTACAGTTAAAAGCATACACCATGATGAGAAACTAGATCCTTTCTCCTAACATGGTGAATAAGATAAGGATTTTCCCTCTCACCACTCTTATTCAACATCATACTGGAAGTCCTATCTAATATATTAAGAAAAATATACATATACAGATGGGGAAAGAAAAAATGAAACTGTTCACAGGCTACATAATTGTCTATTCAAAATAACTGACAAAAAGACTCCTGGAACTAATAAGTGATAAGGCTAATACACAAAAGTAAATTAATTTCCTATATACCATATGAACAAGAGGAATTTGAAATTAAAAACACAATATTATTTATATTATCTAAACTACAGATATAGAAAAAGGGGGAATGAAGGGCAGAATAAATAGGTGGAGCACAGGGGAATTTTAGGGCTGTGAAACTGTACATCATACACAATACTGTAATGGTGGATACATGCCATTCTGCATTTGTCAAAATACAAAAGACCCACCAAAGAGTACAACACACAAAAAAGAACCCTTAAATGTAAACTATGGACTTCAGTTAATAGTCATGTTTCAATGTTGGTTCATCAATTGTAAAAAAAAAAAAAGAAAGAAAGAAAAAGTACCATACTAACGATAGGGTAAACTGTGAGTGGAGAGAAGGGAGTATATGAGAACTCCTTATGTTTTCTGCTCAATTTCTCCATAAACATGAAACTGAGGAATAAAGTATGTTCTTGAGAAAAACAATGGTGTTTCAAAAACATAAAAAGGGAAATCAATCCTATGAGGTAAGTACTGTTATTATATATTCCAGAAGTGAAAACTGGGACTTAGGAATGTTACGTAACCTTTCCAAGCCCAAATATCTAGTTAATTGTGGAAACAGGATTAAAACATGTTGCCAAGACTGAAACCCAGGCATTATCACAAATATATAGAGATATATAAATACAACATACACACACACCATTGACCTTTGACCAACAGGAGTTTGAACTGTACAGGTCGACTTATACTGGGAATTTTTTTCGATAAATACTACAGTACCCGAAGGTGGCTGAATCTGTAGATATGGAACCACCAATAAGGAGGGCTGACTATTGGACTTGAGTATCCATGGATCTTGGTATCCAAGGTGGGTCCTGGAACCAATCCCCTGCAGATACCAAAGGACAACTGTATGTGTGTGTGTCTACACACACACATATATATAAATGTATGCATACACACATGTAGGATAACTATCTCTATTCTTTAGATGAGAAGCTAAGTAAAAAGAGAGAAAAGATATGTACACTGTAAACCTATAGATTGGGGGATTGCCATAAGCAAGTACTGAGCTGAAATTGTAGGAAACCGGGAAGATGGCTTCTAGAGGCTTTTATTCCCTTGTTATCAAGTAGTAATCTACAATAGTTCAGCTCTGTGCCTAAGGACATTACACTGTAAAGTTAGCATCTTTATCAGTGCTCCCCTTCTTTAGAATATGCTTCCAAAGGTTTGGCCTTTGTTTTATCTCCCTAACATGAATAAGGGAGACCAGAGATCTGATAGAAGAAAAATAAGTCTTATTCCTTTTCCATGATCTTGTAGCCCTTGGCTCTCCACACCCTCTGTCTTTGACCTTTATTTTGGGTCCTTGGGAATCTTCTACTTACGACCTCCATATCATCAGATAGTACTTATGAATTCCAGTATTTCAGAACGCATGGCCCTGATCCTTGCCACATTTGCAGTCTAGTTGTGGTGATATCATCCAAACGTACAACAGAACAGTTCTGTTTCATTCACTGTCACTCATGTAGCACATATTTACTGAAAACCTACTTAGACTATTCCTTCAACAAATATTTGGGCTTCCCTGGTGGCGCAGTGGTTAAGAATCCACCTGCCAATGCAGGGGACATGGGTTCAAGCCCTGGCCCGGGAAGATCCCACATGCCGCGGAGCAGCTAAGCCCGTGCACCACAACTACTGAGCCTGCGCTCTAGAGCCCGCAAGCCACAACTACTGAGACCGCGTGCTGCAACTACTGAAGCCCACGCACCTGGAGCCCATGCTCCAAAACAAGAGAAGTCACTGCAATGAGAAGCCCGCGCACCGCAACTAGAGAAAGCCCACACACAGCAACGAAGACCCAACATAGCCAAAAATAATAAATTAATTTATTTTTTTGAAAAAAAGGATTGTTCAAAATACTATTTAAAACAAAACAAAACAAATATTCATTGGTTATGTAGTAAATGTGGGGCATAATTCTTATGCAAATCCTTGCTCTGCTGGAAACTTGGGATATAAGCTGAGACATATCCTACCCTTAAGGTATTTAGAGAAAATTGGGAAAAAGACAAGTTTCAGGCAATATAGGAGCAAGTATATGATTCTGAAGCACAAACTATAAAAGAATTAAGGGATCAACAAATAAGATAAGGCAGAGTCAGTCAAGGCAAGCTTCTCAAAAGAAAGACTTGATTTTAAAGAACATCTTTGGAAGAGAGAAAAGGAGTCAGGGATAGCCCAACTGCTCTCATGCTCACTATAACTAATGATTCTTGGAAATGTAAAGTAATTTGCACAAGCCATATGAAGCAAAGAGAATGGCAGAACAGCATTGCATTGCAAGCCTATTTACAAAACAAAACATGCTACCTTTATTAAAATAATAATTTTCTGCTGTAAGTAATAAAATGAATGGTAAGCCTTCCCAGAGAGCTAAGAAAAGCTCACTTATAGAATCTCATAGTAATTAAGGGCACATACAGGACATGAAACACACAGGACTTTTCTATACAGCTGCAATCTCACTAAAGCCTTGGTGGGTCACAGTTCCCTCCTCATTAATACTGACTGGCTTCTGATGTACATTCATGCCTGATATACTGCCTGCCCTGGTTCAGAGCCTTATCTACCAGGAAACAGCCTTGTAGCCACTGGCCTAAGAAACTGCATGATTCCTTCTCTGCAGGGGTGGTAGGTTGACTTGCAGTGGATTCTCGCAGGGGGCCGGGGCGGGGGGTGTGTGGGGACATGCAGCCAAAGGCTTTGGGGAGACTTGGAACTGAATGCCCACTTTACCCCCTGCTCTAAGCTGTTTGGTAGCTCTCTCCAGCCCAGACAAGCTTTGTATTTTGTGACTAAAACTGAAAGCCCAACCGGTTTTCTTATCTTTAGCTTCTTACTGTTAAGTGTAAGTGGGCTTCTATTCTTCAATGATTTATGTCTCGGATGCCAACTGTGTACAAGCCCCTGAACTAGTTTTTTTTGGCAGCTACAAAGATGCCTCAGATTTAAAAAAAAAAAAAAAAGTTGAAAATCTTGGGTCATGCTTTCTTTTAATCAGAGAAGTTTGTCTAATTCAGACCAGATGTTTATCACTCTGCTCTGTAAAAGGAATTCAAGGTTTATCATGATCTGCTCCAATACTATCAACTAGCATTTTGTAAATAGGATCTCACACTTACGCTAAAGACGAGCCACTAATTCATACTTTCACACAAATTCACTATTTGTTTACAAACCCCACAAAGGGGAGTGAACCACAAGTACCAAGCAGGCTTATATATTCTTATATGGCAACCACTTCAAGCACTCTACAAATGTTTTCTAGAAAGTTGATTTATTACAGATTGGTTTCCTAGTTGCAGAGCACATACGTTTCAATGAATTACTGGCAGCATAAAGCAAAACATACATATCCTGATGATAAAATGACTAGAAATGGCTTGTTTCAAAGTTGGTTGAAGGCATAAAATGGATTCCTGTCGTAACAAATTAAAAATGCTGACTGGGAAAAAATTAATTACTCCCAGGGGAGGTGGGAGGGGACAGTCAAGTAAACCTTTTCAGAAGGAAACATCTATTTATATTAAAAAAAAAGAGTGGGGGATGGGATAAATTCTTCATTTATGCTACAAATTTTCAAGATGTAATACAGCATAGGAATAAAAGATACCAATTCCAGCTTCAGACTGGATGGAGTAAACTACTTCCCCATTAGCTGTATTACCAGAGCCTCAGTTCCCCCAGCTATAAACTGGGAATAGTAAAAGTACAGCTGACCCTTGAACAACATGGGTTTGAACTGTGAGGGTCCACTTACATGCAGATTTCTTTCACTGAATATGAACTACAGTATTAAGTGATCTGAAGTTGGTTGAACCTGTGGTTCCACATCCACAGATACAAGGACCGACTGAAAAGTTATACGTGGAGTTTCGATTGTGTGGAGGGTCAGTGCCCCAACCCCTGCTGCTGTTCAAGGGTCAACTGTCATAGTAGTTACCTCAGAGGGTTTTAAACAGATGCCCTTAGCCTGGCACAGAGTTAGGCTTAGTAAGTTGAAGGTATTACTGTTGCTTTTCTCAACTGCTTACAAGTACCCAGTGAAAAGAAATACCAACATAGTAATAGCCTTATACAGAACTTACAGTCTAAAGTGGTAAAACTTCACAAAACTAGAGACCAACTTAAAGCAATGGACAAGCACTTATTTCTTATATATAATGATAACTAAATAGATCTAGGAGATATAGGAGAAGGAAGTCCCTAAAGGGAGAGAAATGAAAATGACTGAGGCTCAGAACTAGAAGAGTCTCTGTTGAGAATGTGATCATACAGAATCTTAGAGTTAGGCAGAAGCTGAAAGTCAATGTTGTTCAAGCACCAAATCAATGCTTAAGTACCTACAACATCCTAACTAATCTCTTTCACCCTGTAGCTTTTCAAATATGTATGATTTCTGTTCATACTTAACATTTTGTACTATACTTTGCCATCTGTGATATTTGCAGTGGCTGTCAACTCAAAGTCACCTCTTCAGATATAACTTTCCTAACCACCCTAGCTAAAGTAGTCCCCCTGTCCTTGGCCATCTCTACCATATTACCTTATTTTATTTCCTTCATACTTTTAGCAGTGTTTCCCAACTGCTGTCATATCTACCCTATAGCAGAATTTCCCAGTCTCAGCACTATTGACATTTGGGGCTGAATGGTCGTTGTAAAGCTGTTCTATGCACTGTAGAATGTTTAGTAGCATCCTGGCTTTTATCCACTAGAGGCCAGTGGCAGCCCTCTGTTACCCTCACTCAATATTATAAGCACCATAGATGTCTCCAGACATTACAAAATGCCTGCTCCGCCCTTCAGACGGAGAGCCCAGTAGGACTTGGGACAGCCTGACCAGTCACCTCCAGCCATAAGGAGTTTTGTTAACCTCAGTATGTGTGCAGGATAAACATTTTCTGTATGTGTCAATTTGTGAAAGGGTTTGGTAAGCACTGCTGATGGACATCTGAAATTATGTTTGCATATTTAATGGTTTTACATTAGTTCTTCAATTTAAAACCCACAGCAATATCACAAGAGGCAGAAACTGCTGTTACCCCGATTCATCAATGATGGGTTAAATTATTCGTCCAGTCTATTTTTAGAGATGGAGCTCCCCATCTTCTGAACACAGAAAATAGTGTCCACTAAGTTAAAAAGGAATCCAGGGCTTCCCTGGTGGCGCAGTGGTTGAGAGTCCGCCTGCCGATGCAGAGGACACGGCTTCATGCCCCGGTCCGGGAAGATCCCACATGCCGCGGAGCAGCTGGGCCCGTGAGCCATGGCCGCTGAGCCTGCGCGTCCGGAGCCTGTGCTCCGCAACGGGAGAGGCCACAACAGTGAGAGGCCCGCGTACAGCGAAAAAAAAAAAAACAAAAAAAAAAAAACAAAAACACACACACACAAAAGGAATCCAATACCTTCCCGCAAAGTCTTTTCCAAGGCAAATTTCTAAGTTACTTCAATTGTTTTCTTCCATTGTTTCCAGCAATATTGCCTATACTCTGCCGTGTCTTCACTATCCTATCCTTCTGGATTTTTTTTCTTTTTAATCATGTGCAAAACTATACTTTTCTCCTCTGGTACCATCTTAGTGGATCTCACCTGTTATTCCAACCTGTTTAGATATTTTGGGTCTTTGTCATGTGTAAGGCCACTGGTTCAACTCAAGTGAGAAAGCTGAAGAAAAATGAAAAACTGAATATTTTGTAGAATGTGGAATAGGTTATATAAATAAGTAAAATATGTAATTTAAAGAGGTAGAAAGCTCAGGGTGAGAATGAATTGTATAAATGCTTACAGATCAAGTCACAGACCATTTTTCAAAGAAGCTGAACCATTTTACAAGCCCACCAGCAACATCCTACAGTGGTAATTTCTCTATATCCTCACCAACATTTGTCACTGTCTTTTTTATTCTAGCCACCCTAGTGGGTATGAAGTGGTATGTAATTATGGTTTTGATTTTCATTTTCCTAATGACTATTAACATGGAACGTGTACTTACTGGTTTTTTGTGCATCTCCTTTGGGAAAACATCTATTCACTCATTTTTTTAAAATTTGTTTGTTTATTTATGGCTGCCTTGGGTCTTCGTTGCTGCTTGTGGGCTTTCTCTAGTTGCAGTGAGGGGGGGGGGCTGCTCTTTGTTGTGATGTGCGGGCTTCTCATTGCGGTGGCTTGTCTTGTTGCAGAGCACGGGCTCTAGGTGCGCAGGCTCAGTAGTTGTGGCACACAGGGCTTAGTTGCTCCGGGGCATGTGGGATCTTCCCGGACCAGGACTTGAACCCATGTCCCCTGCATTAGCAGGTGGATTCCTAACCACTGCGCCACCAGGGAAGTCCCTGTTTATTTATTTTTAAACTTTTTAAAATTCACTCAGATGTAAGTATTCTTTATATATTCTAGATACAAGTCTTGTGATAATTAATTTTATGTGTCAACTTATCTGGCCCATAGTGCTCAGACATTTGGTCAAACATTACGGCATTCTGGATTTTTGTGTGGGGGTGATAAGATTAACATTTAAACCAGTGAACTTTGAGACAAGATTAACATTTAAATTGATGGATTTTGAGTAAAGTGGATTACCTTCTATAATGTGGGTGGGCCTCATCCAGTCAAATGAAGATCTTAATAGAACAAAGACTGACCTTCCCCAAGCAAGAAGGAATTCTGCCAGCAGATGGCCATTGGACTTGAACTGCAACATCAGCTCTTCTATGGTCTCCAGCCTGCCAGCCCATTCTGTAGATTTTGAACTGGCCAGCCTCCACAATAACACAAGCCAATTCCTTAAAATAAATCTTATATATATATATATATATATATATATACACACACACACACATACATACATACATACGCATCCTATTGGTTCTGTTTTCTCTGGAGAACTCTGACTAATACAACTCCCTTATCATATATATGATTTGCAAACATGTTCTCCCATTCCACATTTACTTCTATAATAGAATAAGATGTGCAGATATTAATATTAAACTGAGAGTGTGTCTTTACGTTTTAATCTCTCTACCCTGCCACAAAATACACACACACACACCCTTCTACTTCTTTCTCCTTCAGAAGCAGCCATTTGCCCCACAGATGGGAAGACCCAAAGGAACCAGGGAGATCTAAACAGATAATTTTCCAAATTCAGAGTCCTTCAGTCCAGAGCAATTGGGAAAGAACTGTTCTTTAAATTCCCTCCAGCTTGGCTTTGAATAGCAAGAGCCAAACCTAAAGGAAGGGAAGAAAAAGTTTAGCCATAACAACAGATTTCAAAGAGAACCAATAATGTTCCTGTCTACTCCATCAATTTCTTTCCCAGAGAGTCTAGGTCTGTTTAGAATGATAAAAAGAGAGAGCTTCACAGCACTCCAGTAACTCATCAAGTACAGGACTTTTCCCTTGTATTACTCACAATTGGAGAGAATGCAAAGGAATCTGGGAAAATGTCAACATGACATGGTAACACCAAGGAACTGTTGCACAGCTAAAACAATGCACATTTAATCAGCCCTGGGGTACCTTCCAGTAACCAAAATTGCCTGTGTTACGTTAACCTCCTTTTCCAATGATGATCCCTGGACAGTAATCTGATATTTGCTTCTTACCATATTATCAAGATGAAAAAAGCTTTCTTTCCTTGCCTTTTTTCTATTTTTCTCATCATGTCCCTCTTAATATTTCAAAAAGTCTAATGAGTATTATTTGTCTAAGATATTGTCAGGGCCATAATAGTATAAATATCCCCAAATGAAAATATAAATGCCCCATCTAGGGACACAAACCAAAACAACCCATTATTTAGGCTCAAATGTGTCCAAGATCCAATCATATAAAGTTGCTGACCCAAAGGCATAGAGCTCTTAAAAAGCTGGTGAAGCAGAGGTATTTTTCATTCTAAGACAACTAAATCCAATGTTTTAATGAGAGAATTGGACATGAAACAGATTTCAATATAAGCAAAGAGGTGGTTCTCATACGCTTTATTTTCCATTTAAAAATCAGATTTAAATATAGCACCCATGTCCCACTTCTATTCATATGAAGGAAAAATGAGCTACACCAGTGGTAAAAAGTGAATTTGTTGGCTTAATTTGGTTCTTCAATCTGACATTTTCAATTTTCCTTGAGTTATCTAAACATTTTCACCCTTATTTGTGAAAGCATAACTCCTTCCCAAATTAATTTTCAAGCTCCTATGTGACATAATAGGTAAATCTCTGCTCTGCCTCTCTATAAGAAAATGTTTTTCTTCATCATTTCTTTTAAAGATGTCACTACAGCCCTGATATGTGGATATGTATTAGACAATGAGTTTATTTACAGTGACTTTTCCCCATTGTGTTTGGGTAGGTAATCACTGAAGGGAGCTATTTCTCAGGCGGAGATTAGCTACGGGTTGTTCCATCCATCTGAACAATGTAATTCATCTATAGAAACTAATTATGTGTACATAAAGGAAGAAGGAAAGTGTGTTAGGTTGCTATAGTAAGAAAAAAGATTAGATCCTTTTTATAATTTCACAGCTCTTTTCTTTTACACATAAGTACTTCCTAGGCTTTCAGAATAGATTCCAATATTTGACTAATTCATTCAAAATAGTTTTCACTGTACTATACAGGATAGTATAGAGGTTAATGAAACCAGTTTATCAAGTCAGACCTTGCTATTCCCTACATGTGCCTAAAAATTCTCTTACAGTTTAATTTACAAACTATAAAATGGCTTCCCTAGCAAATCAACTCTGAAGCTCTTAAAATGATCTCTGGTATTTATTAAGACTTAATCTGAGTCAGATATGAGATGAGAAGAACATACTATGGTGAGAATGAAGGTGAATAATTACTGAATCAATTATTCAATAATTAATCAATTATTCTCAGCCCTGTACTTCAATTTGTCTTGCAAAACACAACCTAAAAAAATGCTGGGATTGTTGCTCTTTATGTGAATAGACCTTTGGCCAAGAACCTCTTTATACCTATGTGTAAACGCAACTTCTCAAACTAACTAGAGAAAACTTTCCTATGTTCCTGAAAAAGGCATGAGAGATTTAATATACAAAGGAAATATTTGTACTATGTGATATAAAGGAAACGGAGAAAAGGGCACTGAATCGCTACACTAAGAATAAGGATATGTGTTTCTGTTTTATGATCTCATAAACAAGAACACATAAATGGGTACATCTACACTAGAAATTATGGAAGGGGGTAAGTGGGAGTGGGATGGGCAATGGCAGAAATGACTTATATACTGGTTTCTCTTTCAGCTTTAAAATAGGATGCTGCAAGCATCATTTATTTGTCCTCCAGTCACATGCACCCTCCTAAATCACTTTACCAATAACATTATGTTCATTCCTCTTTCTGTCTGCTTAAATTTTTTTCTCTCTCTCAGTCCTTGACTACCTTGTCCCTATTCTTTCATTTTTTTCTCCCTTATGCTGGGAGTATTGCTTCATAATGAATACAAGGAATGAAATAGTCCATAAGAAAGTAAATCAACATACAAACATCTAACCTCACCTGGGCTATTTTATCTAAATAATTGGTCTGTGCCTCTATAATCCATTCTTCTCACAGAGAAATATCATTAAAATATAACCCAGATCATGTCATTTTTATGGCTTAGAACCCTCAAAATCTTCCCACTGCACTGAGAACAAAAACCTTATCACAACTCCTTACCACAACCGGCAAAGCCGTCTGCCATCTGGCCTCGCCTATTTTCTCTAGCCTCATCTCACCCTACTATAAACCTTTTTTCTGTTCCTTAAGGACAGAAGACTCATTCCTAGTTTAGGACCTTATGCCTTCTCTTCCCTCTGTCCTGTACACATGGCATCCCATATCTGCATTTCGATCTCAGCTTAAATACCACCTTCCCCAGAGAGGTCTTGCCTTAGTAAACCAATACAGTGTGGCCATCTCACTTGATGCCATTTTGCTGCTATTTTCCTTAATTCTCATCTGTACTTTCCAATGGAACATATGATTTGGGAGGACAAGGCCCTGAATCCCCAGAGTTTGGAATAATTACTGGCAAGTGGCAGATGCTCCATAAATATTTGTTAAACAAACAAGGCTGTAAAGTTCTTTGTTAAATGCAATGATTATACTGTCTTCTTTTCAAAATAATCTGGGATTCTTTCATCTTTCTTGTAGATGTTGTAGGGAAAAAAGCTCATTTATTATGCAAGCAAATTTCCCTTTAATGTTATGTGACACTGGTATTGCTTTTGTTCTTCCAAATTTGCTTCACTCTATCTCATACATAATTTAATCTAATTTCTCATTGTGCTTGTTTATTCAACTTGAGTTGAACACTTTCATGCACTGGTTAGTATATTCATATGTCTACCTCATATTTTGTCTGTTTACTTCATTTGTGTATGTCTTCAAAACAAATGTGTGGGCACTTAATCATGTGTTTCTATTTTCATGCAGCTTTGCTATAGACTGTACTGTGGCTCGTATAACACAAATGAAGGCATCTTCTGATTAGAAAATCTGACATAAAATACTAAAATATTTCTTTGGTCAGAGTTATTTATAGAGCTATGGCTATTGTTTTGCAAAACATAGCAAATGCTTCCACAGCTGTGGAAAAGAAAGAAAATGATTAAAGGATTTCATGGGATTTGATTTTATTTTGGACGGGCTTGATTGGGGCCAGTAAATTTGTACTTTAGTTCATTTTGTGAAAAGAAAAAGAAAAAGGTCATCAGAGAGTTCTTCAGTGTACTCAACAAGGAAAGCAAAAAACAAAAGAACTCGGAAAAGCAGTTTTACATTTAAAGAGGTTGCAAGTACAGTGGTTGACACATTCAGAGAGAAATGCAGCCAGTATTTTTGCTCATGAATCTTTTATACTTGAACATAGGAATCAAATGTGACTTCTGCTTTACTATGTGTTCCCATATAAGATGAGGGGGACCAATAAATCCTAGCAAAGCTCACTGTGATAAGACTCAAACTAAGAATTTGTGGATATAAACCTTTGAAGTTCTATGGATCATATAATTACTGGTATATAGTTAGTACCTAGAGACAAAAACGTTTTCAGTATCTTTCCAGTTTCTCTCTGTTATAGCACAACCCCAAAAATTCTTCAGCCTCCTGAGACTAAAATCCATTGATCCCACAGTCACTCACTGGCCCTTGCTCCCCTTCTTGCACAATCGAAATTCCAGGTTCAGTCGCTACAATCCTTCCTTCACATGCATCTGCAACTCCCTATTCCCTCTTTCAACCACTCATCTTTTCCTGGCAAAATACCAATCCCGGTTAAATCCCATTCTCTGTCTACTTGGAACTTGAATCCAGGCAAACAAATGGGGCTGAAAAAACATAGAAATGGGCTGGTAACCAAGACAGACTTAACGGTTCCGTCACTTTGACTAAACTTTAGACAGCCTTCTTCCTGACACTAGGCTCCTGATCTCCCTTTTCTTGGAGCATTTACTTTAGAAAGTTTTCAACTGTTTGAGATGCAAATCTTCTTCCAGGCTGTTGGCACCGGTTGTTTTACAGGTCAGGAATGTCTTTCTCAATGACCTAGGAGCCATTCCTTAGAAAAGTAATCAAGAAGAAGATAGCGCCTCTATCTCCCAGTCTCTATGGGTGGCTAGGAGCCTAACTTCCAGAAGGGGCAATCAGCAAGCACAGATGAACGAGTCACATTGACCAACCTCCTCCCTACTGGAGAACCACTGTTAGAAAAGGTAGATAGCGAGATATGAGCAAAGAAAGGGGGGCGTGGGCCACGTGGCAGGAAACCATACATCTTGTGAACAACAGGGGTCCTGGAGACAAAGGAAGGCGGGAAAAGGCAGGAATCTCCGGCATTCCGAATGTAACTTTTTGTCCATTATGCCCTCATTACAATAAAATTAACCTTGTAGATAAGAATTTCCCATCATGCACTGACACCATGACATTTCCAATCAAGACTAAATAAGGACAAAAATCCCTCCTCCCCTCGGGAAGGTGGAGCTGGGATGAAAATCAGTGAATACGAGCCCAAACCCCTCCCTCCTCAGTGAATCTTCTGCCCAATCATTTTCACACCCCATATAACCAGCTTGCCAAAGAAACTCAGGGTGGCTGTTTCCCTGAGTCTGCCAGCTCCCCCCTTGAGAGCTTACTATTGCTTAATAAATCCTCACTTTGCTTTCTTGACTTCCATCTCATCTCTGAATTCTTTCTGAGACAAGAACCTACTTTCTGGTAACACCCCTACTGGAGTACTTTTCCACCAGCTCACTCCAGTGCTTAAAAATCCTCCCACCTTTTGGCCCAGCAGAGTGGAGTTTGATCGCTCTCTCCTATCGTACATCCTGAAAGAACTCTTTTTGCCTGTTTAACTGAGATTAGGGATTGGTAACATCAAACAGGGCCTGAATGGTAACTGTCATACTGTGTCTTCCTAGTCTATTCCCTTTTCCATTTTTCTCATACCTTCTCCTCTGTCTTCAAACCTCTCAGACCTCTACCCCATCCTCATCCTCAGTTGATGACCTTGCTTTCTAGATTACAGAGAAAATAGAAGATATCAGAACAGGTTTGGCAGAGTGCCAACCACTCCATCAGTCCCCACCCCCATCTGCATATGTGCCCAGATACTCTGCCTTCTCTGTCTCTATAGGCACTAGGGACCCTATCCCCTTGTGTTCACTCAAGACACTGCTTGTATAAACCTCCTCTCTTTTTCCTGCTTCAATATTTCTTATGCTTTATAGGTTCTGTGAAAAGTAAGTAACAGTGACACTTTCACATTCAGGCATACAATTACGTGTGTAAAATATGCTCATATGCTAATAAAGTATGTACCCAACTGCTAATTCCTGTTATAAATGTGCTAATCTGAAGCTTCAGAGTAGCAATTATTACAATCTTGCTTTACACCAACTGAAATAAGAGATAAATACGCAGTCTCCCATTCTTGGAAGTCAAAGTAACAATATGTTTGCCAGAGCAAAAAGTTTTTCTCCCTCTATAGTTACGATGATTTGCATATTTCTAACTGTGTATAAATGTCAGATATACTGAGCTGCTTTTTATTTGAAGCCAAATATATAGCTCATGTCAGTGCTCAAAGAAATTTAAAAGGGCTCTCTGCAGTTTGTGACTTACTGCACAGCTGTGATGGGCTGAGTCCCATCTCAAAAAGGTCAAGGGCTAAAAACAATTACCTCTTCAAGGACGTCAGCAAGCTTACTGAGTATCTCTTCAGGAAGGTTCTGGAATGTTGGCACACTGAAAAACAAGACAGAGATGATGTTGAAGGCATGCACAGCAACTCATTTTTATAAATAAAACAGCAACGCATCCGAAAGAAAATACAAAAGGATTTCATGACAAAGAAACTGCCAGTGAAGATCAAAGTAATAATTTAAGCATAATTTGATGACTAACAGGGAAAAGGCATGATGTACTAGAAAGAATCGGAGATTGGACAGAACCAAGTTCAAATCCCATTTATATTTCTTTGTGTGACCTTGGATGCCTCAGCTATAATTGAGAGAAACCACTCTCTCCCTTATCAGCCTGCTCTCACCAAATTCCTTCCAATTCTGTCACCTTCTCTAGGTCCCCCTACACACACACACACACACACACACACACACACACACACACACACACACACACACACACTTTTCTACAGGCCAACTGCTACCCATTTTTCAGGACTCAGCTGGATTGATGATACATTCAGGCCTGCAAGCATTCATTCAACAACACTGGAAACTTCCTACTCCCCCCAGCCTCTCGCAGCTAGATCAGGTCCTCCTATTTATAATCTCTTTTATCCCTTCCTGCAACTATAATTAGATAATTAATCAGATATTTGTTACTGGGCATCTTCACTGCTAAAATCAAACTCCACAAAAATAAGAACGGTACTATATCTGTCTTGCTCAGCCCCTGTATTTTCAGTGATTTACTAATAACAACTCAAGAGCATGTGTTGAATAAAGTTATGAAAGCACAGACATACAAACGCTTCCTAGGACAGTTACAGGGATCAGATCATACAGAATGGAGAAAAGAGTCAGACTCATAGTAGACACTGAAATAATGTCTTCTCATCCTCTTATTAGGGAATCTCACTGACCAGCATATGGAAATTCTAAATGATGTTGAATACACAAACCAAAGGAACTTATTTTATATGGATAATGCTGATTTTAAAAGGAAAAAAAAAACTCATCAACTTAAAATTCTTGAAAATCTACTCCACTGGAAAATCTAACTGGGATGTGGAACTAAATTCTTATTTAATCTTATCTCAATGCTTGAATAGAGAAAAGACTATAAATGAGTGAAAATATGTTTGTATGTATGATATCTGACTTACAGATCAACTGTTCAGTAAACTTGATCTTTAGATAAATTGCCATGGAGCAAAGTTATTTAAATGAGTTAGTTGAGTTGGATGAGACTTGTTTCAGGTTTGTTGCTATAGAAAAACAGTTCTGGCTTGATTAGGATAATGTAATGAAAGAAGCCATAACATACTGTTTGGATATAAGCATGAAAGTTTTACTGTTAATTTGTCACTCTGATTCCCATTACTTAGTGTAAAGCCTATTGATAAAATCCTAAGCTTTTATGTAGAAGTATAATATTTCACCCAGGACCATGTTTCACCAGATTTATTGCTGTGATCTGAGCCACGTGGGTTTTAACTTCCAGAAGGCAGTCTATTTCAGCAGCTGGATGGAACACATCACAGAAGGAGACAGGAAGATAGAGGAAGCTGTTTCCATGAGCTATGCAGGTAGAAAAATTTAGCCCTTTCTTGTTCTTTTAATGAGCTATATTTCAGTTTCTTCTGAGATACAAGAATAATTAGAATGTTTCTATCCCAGGGGGTATTTATGGAAAACACAAACTACAACTGAGTTTTTCTCATTTTATTATAACTGGTTGCCTTCTTCAGACAGCCCCATTACTTCTATGCTAAGTCTATGTCAAGCCACTCTACAAAACTTTCATTTTCATGAGCATTCTTATTCATGAGAAAAAAAAAATTAGTATTTGCTTGACCACATAACTCACTAAAGAAAACAAAGACATTAAGTTTTAGGGGGTGCATTTTAATTAATTATCTTTTACAATTTAGTTATTTTTTATTTTTTCAGCTTTACTGAGGTATAACTGACAAAATTATAAGATATTTAAAGTGTACATTGTGAAAAGATTCCTCCCATCCAGTTAACCTAGGTAATTAACACATCCATCACCTCACATATTTATTTTTCTGTGTATGTTTGAGATCTTTAAGTTCTACTCTTTGCAAATTTCAACTATATCATACAGTGTTATCAACTATAGGTTATAACAGTTTGTAACCCATTTCCCCTGTTCTCCAGTCCCTGACAACCACTGTTCTCTTCTGTTTCTATGAGTTTAACTTTTTATTTAGATTCCACATGTGATACCATGCAACATCTGTCTTCCTCTGTCTGGCTTATTTCACTTAGCATAATGCCCTCAAGTTCCACCCATGTTGTGCAAAATGCAAACGGGATTTCCTTCTAATATATTATTGCATGTTATACAATAATATTCCATTGTATATATATCATGATCTTTTACAATTTAAAATGCCTCAAAACATTCAGCAGCATTTATTGCCAATAAAAATTAGGATGATTTTAGAGAAGAAACACTCTAAAGAATTCTTCGTAACAATTTAAGCACTTTCAGATTTAACAAAATGGAAATCAATTAACAGAAAATAAGTGTCTTCACTTCTATAAATTATACTGGAAACACTTTTGTAGCCATCTTTAAAATCTTAAGATCTTTATTTCTCTAAACACTAGATAATTCTCAGAAATTAATTACATGAGAGAACTGATCAGTCCACTGATAGCTTGAACACCAAGAATAAAACAATTGAGGATATTCATAAGTTTAAAATTCTACCCATTAAATTTGTTTGAATTTTTCCCAATACATCAAAAGATATTAATTTAAACTTCCCTAGTGTGTACATGTGATAACTCAAGATGAAGTTGTCTATGATTTAGAAAACTTAAGGCAAAATAATTATAAGGATGAACTTCCATAAAATGTTTAAACAGTAAAGAGTATTTTCACTTATTGGGGAGGAGCAGGGGGAAGAACTCATAACAATTTACATGCTAATTACAAGTAATTCTTATGGATCTATTAAAACATTTTTGTTCCCTTAGGACTTGCAGTAGGTCTGAAGTTACAAAATGCACTTGACTGTAATATAATAGAGATGATTTAATGTGTGGAGCTTTTCCATTGGATTTTCTGGTTGAATAAAGTAAGGACTTGGAATTTGTCATGACAATAATAGAAGATGAGATTTGAATGCTTTCTATTTTCCAGGCACTGGGCTAAGGCTTTTACAGATAATATATTTTATTTTTAAACAGCTTTATCAAAGAACCATTATTACTATCATCCATTTTACAGCTAAAACAACTGGGATCTTGAGAGTTTGCCTGAGGTCACAACACTCAGTACTGATAAAGAGAGGATAAAAATTTCCATCTGAATGACTATGAAGCTAATCATTTGCTGAGCTACACACTTCACAGAATTATTTAAAAATGCCTCATGTAAGTTTTAAAACCATGCCATATTCTTTTAATGATTTAGAAATTAAGCAATAATATTAACATCCTTTGATTCAGTGACTTCGTTTAACCAACTTCTTGCAATGAAAAATGTCAAATAAATGGAAAGGCTGAAAGAACAGTTCAAGAATCCCCTGTACCCCCATCACCTAGGTTAGCAACTGTTAACATTGTGCCATCTTTGCTTTATTTACCTTCGATCCATCTAATTTTTATATGCATATTGATAAATAGATTTATAGATATTTTTTCATGAAAATCTGAAACTAAGTTGTAGCTATCATGAAATTTTACCCCTAATATTTAAGCACACAGATCTAAAAATAAGAAAATATTTTTAAATAAGTAACTATAGCATCTATCATAAGAAAAATTCACTCAACTCCATAATATCATCTAATAACTATATTCCATGTCAATATTACCTATTGTTCAAAAATTTCTTTAATGTCTTTTTCTTTTCAAACCAGGATCCAGTAAAAATCCACATACTGCTTGGGGCTATTCTGCTTCTCTAGTCTCTTATTCCACAACCATCCTCCTACCTTTCCCCCCATTACACTAATTTTTTGAAGAGACAGGGACAACTGTCTTACTGGATGTCCCACATTCTGAATTTGTCTTATAATTTTATTTTTGGTAACCTACCATATGAAAATAACAGCTAACAGAAGAAAGAAAAAAAAAGGAGACTCCCCAGGACCCTTTCAAGAAGAACCCTGAAGTCAAAACAAATAGTCTCAGTTGTAATTTGCCTTTTTTACTCATATTCTTTCACATGTGTACCATACAATAGACTCCTCCAGAGGCTATATGACATCATTACTTTGATAGTTAATGGATGTATGCTTAAATGTTCCTGTGTTTTCTAGAATTTTTTAAGGTAGGAGTAGGTTTATGATAAGTGTGCTGTTTACAGAAATTAATTTAATATTATTGCAATGCTTCTACTGTGCTCTTACTAGTTAGTTCTCAGCTACCTGCTATAATCTCTGTAACCTTATCCAATAAATTGTCCTTTTGAACTTGTGAAGCTTTTCTTTTCCTTAAGTGGAAAAATTTACAAGTAAATACATTTGGATATCATGTGTTGCAATAATAATTTTGTAGTTTTTCAAAAATATATCTAACTTTAAAAAATTTATCTAAAACTTGTAATTTTAGAATTTCATAATAACTATTAAGAATCTAATAAAAGAAACTTTATTATACTGTCTTATTTTTACAGACAGATTAACTTTGAGAGGAGAGATTAAAAGACTTATTCTCAAGCCATAGCTGCCAATTTCTAAATCTAAAGACACCGAAAAATATGAAAAGGACACAACCAAAGAATTTTCTGATTCATGGATGGGATAAATCTAGTCCAAATAAATGTGGAGACACTCTAAATAAGAAAGAAAAATGTGACAAAATCTAACTTTCCTTCAGCATTATAGATGGTAATAATTTACCTTATTGTCCAATACACCAGAACAGTTTAAAAATACTATTATCCAAGTTATGATATCATTTTGCACCCAATCATTCAAAATTTAAAGGAAAGGAAATTGGATTTTTTCATGTAGACATGATGAAGTTATTACTTTTTAATGCTTTTTAAAATTTTATTTATTTTTTTATACAGCACATTATTAGTTATCTATTTTATACATATTAGTGTATATATGTCAACCCCAATCTCCCAATTCATCCCACCACTAAAAGCCCCCTGCCGCCACTTTCCACCCTTGGTGTCCGTACTACTGTCCTCTACATCTGTGTCTCTATTTCTGCCTTGCAAACCAGTTCATCTGTACCATTACTCTAGATTCCACATATATGCATTTATATATGATATTTGTTTTTCTCTTTCTGAACTACTTCACTGTGTAGGACAGTCTCTAGGTCCATCCACGTTTCTACAAATGACCCAATTTCGTTCCTTTTTATGGCTGAGTAATATTCCATTGTATATATGTACCACATCTTCTTTATCCATTCATCTGTTGATGGGCATTTAGGTTGCTTCCATGACCTGGCTATTGTAAATAGTGCTGCAATGAACATTGGGGTGCATGACTCTTTTTGAATTATTGTTTGCTCTGGGTATATGCCCAGGAGTAGGATTGCTGGGTCATAGGCTAATTCAATTTTTATTTTTTTAAGGAACCTCCATACTGTTCTCCATAGTGGCTGTATCAGTTTACATTCCCACCAACAGTGCAAGAGGGTTCCCTTTTCTCCACACCCTCTCCAGCATTTGTTGTTCGTAGATTTTCCGATGATGCCCATGCTAATTGGTGTGAGATGATACTCATTGTAGTTTTGATTTGCATTTCTCTAATAATTAGTGATGCTGAGCAGCTTTTCATGTGCCTCTTGGCCATCTGTATGTCTTCTTTGGAGAAATGTCTACTGAGGTCTTCTGCCCATTTTTTGATTGGGTTGTTTGTTTTTTTAATATTGAGCTGCAGGAGCTGTTTATATATTTTGGAGATTAATCCTTCATCCATTGATTCGTTTGGAAATGTTTTCTCCCATTCTGAGGGCTGTCTTTTCACTTTGTTTGTAGTTTCCTTTGCTGTGCCAAAGCTTTTAAGTTTCATTAGGTTCCACTTGTTTATTTTGTTTTTATTTCCATTACTCTAGGAGGTGGATCAAGAAAGATCTTCTTGTGATTTATGTCAAAAAGTGTTCTGCCTATGTTTTCCTCTAAGAGTTTTACTGTGTCCGGTCTTATATTTAGCTGTCTAATCCATTTTGAGTTTATTTTTGTGTATGGTATTAGGGAATGTTCTAATTTCATTCTTTTACATGTAGCTGTCCAGTTTTCCCAGCACCACTTATTGAAGAGACTCTCTTTTCTCCACTGTATATCCTTGCCTCCTTTGTAATAGATTAGTTGACCATAGGTGCATGGGTTTATCTCTGGCTCTCTATCCTGTTCTTTTGATCTATACTTCTGTTTTTGTGCCAGTACCATATTGTCTTGATAATTATAGCTTTGTAGTATAGTCTGAGGTCAGGGAGTCTGATTCCTCCAGCTCCGTTTTTTTCCCTCAAGACTGCTTTGGCTATTCAGGGTCTTTTGTGTTTCCATACAAATTTTAAGGTTCTTTATTCTAGTTCTGTAAAAAAATGTCACTGGTAATTTGATAGGGATTGCATTGAATCTGTAGATTGCTTTGGGCAGTATACTCATTTTCACAATACTGATTCTTCCAATCCAAGAACATGGTATATCTCTCCATCTGTTTGTGTCATCTTTGATTCCTTTCATCAGTGACTTACAGTTTTCAGAGTATAGGCCTTTCACCTTCTTAGGTAGGTTTATTCCTAGATATTTTATACTTTTTATTGCAATGGTGAATGGGATTGTTCCCTTAATTTCTCTTTCTGATCTTTCATAGTTAGTGTGTAGGAATGCAAGAGATTTCTGTGTTTCTGGTGGCATCTTTAGGATTCTCTATGTATAGTATCATGTCACCTGCAAACACTGACAATTTTACTTCTTTTTCAATTTGTATTCCTTTTATTTCTTTTTCTTCTCTGAGTGCCATGGCTAGGACTTCCAAAACTACGTTGAATAACAGTGGCAAGAATGGACATCCTTGTCTTGTTCCTGATCTTAGAGGAAATGCTTTCTGTTTTTCACCATTGAGAATGATGTTTGCTGTGGGTTTGTCATATATGGCCTTTATTATGTTGAGAAAGGTTCCCACTATGCCCACTTTCTGGACAGTTTTTATCATAAATGGGCATTGAATTTTGTCAAAAGCTTTTTCTGCATCTATTGAGATGATCATATGGTTTTTCTTCTTCAATTTGTTAATATGGTATATCACATTGATTTGCATATATTGAAGAATCCTTGCATCCCTGGGATAAATCCCACTTGATCATGGTGTATGATCCTTTTAAGGTGTTGTTTGATTCTGTTTGCTGGTATTTTGTTGAGGATTTGTGCGTCTATATTCATCAGTGATATTGGCCTGTAACTTTCTTGTTTTGTACTATCTTTGTCTGATTTTGGTATCAGGGTGATGGTGGCTCATAGAATGAGTTTGGGAGTATTCCTTCCTCTGCAATATTTTGGAAGAGTTTGAGAAGGATGGGTGTTAGCTCTTCTCTAAATGTTTGATAGATTTCACCTGTGAAGCCATCTGTCCTGGATTTTTGTTTGTTGGAAGAATTTTAATCACAGTGTCAATTTTGTTACTTGTGATTTGTCTGTTCATATTTTCTGTTTCTTCCTGGTTCAGTCTTGGAAATTTATACCTTTCTAAGAATTAATCCATTTCTTCCAAGTTGCCCATTTTATTGGCTTGTAGTAGTCTCTTAGGATGCTTCGCATTTCTGCAGTGTCTGTTGTAACTTCTCCTTTTTCATTTCTAATTTTAGTGATTTGAGTCCTCTCCCTCTTTTTCTGATGAGTCTGGCTAAAGATTTAAAAATTTTGTTTATCTTCTCAAAGAACCAGCTCTTAGCTTTATTCGTCTTTGCTATTGTTTTCTTTGTTTCTATTGCATTTATTTCTGCTCTGATCTTATGATTTCTTTCCTTCTACTAACTTTGGGTTTTGTTTGTTCTTCTTTCTTTAGTTCCTTTATGTGTAAGGTTAGATTGTTTGAGATTGTTCTTGTTTCTTGAGGTAGGCTTGTATAGCTATAAACTTCCCTCTTAGAACTGCTTTTGCTGCATGCCATAGGTTTTGGATCGTTGTGTTTTCATTGTCATTTGTCTCCAGGTATTTTTTGATTTTCTCTTTGATTTCTTCAGTGATCTCTTGGTATTTAGTAACGTATTGTTCAGCTTCCGTGTGTCTGTGTTTGTTACTTTTTTTCCCCTATAATTGATTTATAATCTCAGAGCATTGTGGCCAGAAAAGACTCTTGATATGATTGCAATTTTCTTAAATTTACCAAGGCTTCATTTGTGACCCAAGATGTGATCTATCCTGGAGAATGTTCCATGTGCCCTTGAGAAGAAAGTGTAATCTGCTCTCTTTGGATGGAATGTCCTATAAATATCAGTTAAATCTATCTGGTCTACTGTGTCATTTAAAGCTTGTGTTTCCTTATTAATTTTCAGTCTGGATCATCTGTCCATTGATGTAAGTGAGGTGTTAAAGTCCCTCATTATTATTGTGTTACTGCCGATTTCATCTTTTATAGCTGTTAGCAGTTGCCTTATGTATTGAGGTGTTCCTATGTTGGGTGCATATATATTTATAACTGTTATATCTTCGTCTTGGATTGATCCCTTGATCATTATGTAGTGGCCTTCTTTGTCTCTTGTAATAGTCTTTATTTTAAAGTCTATTTTGTCTGATATGAGAATTGCTACTCCAGCTTTCTTTTGATTTCCATTTGCATGGAATATCTTTTTCCATCCCGTCACTTTCAGTCTGTATGTGTCCCGAGGTCTGAAGTGGGTCTCTTGTAGACAGCATATATATGGGTCTTGTTTTTGTATCCATTCAGCCAGCCTGTGTCTTTTGGTTGGAGCATTTAATCCATTCACATTTAAGGCAATTATCGATATGTATGTTCCTATTACCATTTTCTTAATTGTTATAGGTTTCTTTTTGTAGGTCCTTTTCTTCTCGTGTTTCCTACTTAGAGAAGTTCCTTTAGCATTTGTTGTAGAGCTGCTTTGGTGGTGCTGAATTATCTTAGCTTTTGCTTGTCTGTAAAGCTTTTGATTTCTCCATTGAATCTGAAGAGATCCTTGCCGGGTAGAGTAATCTTGGTTGTAGGTTCTTCCCTTTCATCACTTTAAATATATCATGCCACTCCCTTCTGGCTTGTAGAGTTTCTGCTGAAATCAGCTATTATACTTATGGGAGCTCCCTTGTATGTTATTTGTTGCTTTTCCCTTGTTGTTTTCAATAATTTTTCTTTGTCTTTAATTTTTGTCAATTTGATTACTATGTGTCTCAGTGTGTTTCTCCTTGGGTTTATCCTGCCTGGGACTCTCTGCACTTCCTGGACTTGGGTGGCTCTTTCCTTTCCCATGTTAGGGAATTTTCGACTATAATCTCTTCAAATATTTTCTCGGGTCCCTTTTCTCTCTCTTCTCCTTCTGGGACCCCTATAATGTGAATGTTGTCCCAGAGGTCTCTTAGGTTGTCTTCATTTCTTTTCATTCTTTTTTCTTTACTCTGTCCACAGCAGTGAACTCCACTATTCTGTCTTCCAGGTCACTTATCTCTTCTTCTGCCTCAGTTATTCTGCTATTGATTCCTTCTAGTATAGTTTTCATTTCAGTTATTGTATTGTTCATCTCTGTTGGTTTGTTCTTTAATTCTTCTTCTAGGTCTTTGTTAAACATTTCTTGCATCTTCTCGATCTTTGTCTCCATTCTTTTTCCGAGGTCCTGGATCATCTTCACTATCATTATTCTGAATTCCTCTTCTGGGAGGTTGCCTATCTCCACTTCATTTAGTTGTTTTTCTGGGGTTTTATCTTGTTCCTTCATCTGGTACAAAGACCTCTGCCTTTTCATTTTGTCTATCTTTCTGTGAATGTGGTTTTCCTTCCACAGGCTGCAGAATTGTAGTGCTTCTGCTGTCTGCCCTCTAGACATGATGAAGTTTTTAAAAGCCCAAAATTGTTTTGTACATCTTTTCAAAGTAGCAATGAAAATTAAGTGAAGCATCTGACAGAGTTACCATATTGCATTGACTAGGGAAGCCACACAATAGGTGAAAAAAAAAAAAGCCTTGTAGAGCTGACTTTGCTGACTGCCTGCTGGAGAAGTCAGTTAAAGAAATCATTTCACTGCCTCTTTCCAAAGATACAGTACCTTGCCAAATTAATGACTTTGCTGCAGACACAAAGATGGGTGAAAATCTTGTCCACAGAATTGTACTTCTGCCTTACAAATGGATTAATCTACAGTCATGGCGGGACTTGCTATTTGGCTTGTATTCATCCGGTAGCAGAATCAACCAATCATCAAAAAAGACAAGATTGTATATGAATGCTTGGCAACAAACACAAATGGTACTGAGCTATTTGGTATGGAATTAACTTTTCAAATCTAGGTTTATCATGGAACGACTATGTTGTACTGATGGTGTAAAAGGAACGGTGGCCCCTCTACACAAATTAAGGCAGTAACAATAAAGTATACTAGTTGTCATTATATTCTTACCAAAATCTCACAGTAAAAATAAAGTAAAATTCCAGTTTTACTTTAAAATATTTTGATGAAACACTAAGTTACTAACTGTAGTAAATTTTAACCCTTGACTACACATCTTTTTGATATCATGTGTGACAAATGGCAAGCACACATAAAGCACTTCTGCTGCTTCCTGAAGTACAAGGTTTTCTCAAGGAAAATCACTCATAATTGTTGGAGTTGCAAGCTGAATTAGTCACTTTTTTCATGGAACATCATTTTTTACTTGGCAATAACCACAAACTGCGGTTATTCGGACTTGAGTATCTGGCAGATAACTTTTCAAAAAAGAACAAAGTGAGCCTGACACTTTAAGGGAAACAACAGACAGCATTTGTTGCCAATGATAAACTTCAAATTTTCAAATGCAAGTTAAAATTTCAGAAAACTTTTATCTGCCACTGTGGGCTTAACAGCTTTTTAATAATTGAAGACTTTCTGATGAGATCATTGGCAAATGCTGATATTAACAAATGTGATTCTTTTGATATTGTAAATTTTGTAATTTCTACACCAGTATTTTCCAGATGACTAATGCATGATGTTACAAGATCATGCAGGGGAAAGATCTATTTGAAGTACAAGATCAATCAATGGATTTTAATGTAATCAAGTAAGAAAAGTTCATTGATATGGTTTCAGATTCCACACTGCAACTAACCTGTAATAAACTACCCTTTGTTGGGTTTTGGTGTAGTGTCAAATAAGAATGTCCACAATTAACTGAAAAGGCCATTAACATACTCTTCCCCTTTTTCTGCTCCATATCTTTGTGAGGTTGATTTTTTCACATACTTCAACAAAAACAACAGAAATTCAACAGATTGAATAATATTGAAGCAGATATGAGAATCTGCTGTCTTCTGCTAAGCTAGATATTGACAGATTTGCAAAAATGTAAACTCAAGTTTCTCTTTTCACTAAGTTTTTTGGTTTGTTTTGCAAAATAGCTTAAAAATAGCTTAACATGTATTAAATATTAATGTTAAAAATAGCTTAACATGTATTTTTTTGCCACTTTTTTTTTAACACTACATTGGAGGAGAATGAGGCTGAGGGCCTCAAAGGTATAGAGTTGAACCCACATTTCCCATAGAACTGTGGAACGTCTATGAATGGGCATGTGATAAGATGCCAAGAACAAAAAACAATGCAGAGGTATTTACAACGTAATACAAAGCTCAGTTACAAATATGTATCCTGGTATTCACCTCTCTTAATGGAGGAAGAAATTACAGTGAAAAAGAAAAAGTGCCATGCTGAATAAGGAGACAAATCAACAAACAATACTGTGAATGAAAGACTTTGAAGACAAGTGCTTAGGTACAACCCACAAGATAAAATCAGTTATTTGGTAGGACTGCCATGAATCTACACACATTTTTTTAATTGATTGATTTTTTCCACTACATCATGCAAGAGTATATTTAGTGTTGTAAAAAACTGCCTGTCTCCACAGTGCAGTACCCACATGAGATTTGGAAAGAGTAGAATTAACAGAGGTGGTGAGAAGTGGTTGAGTTCTGCTATATTTTGGGAGTAGAAGCAGCATTTCCTGGAAGACTAAATGCGGGATGAGAGAGAAAGAGGGGAGACAAGCATGACTCTTTACAGTTGGACAGAATCTATAAAAACAGTTCAAGTGTTTTTTTATATTGAAAGCAAGTTTTTTTTTAACCTATGTAGTAGCAAAGGGTTTGATTTTATCAGAAGGTCTTAGTTTTTAAATATAACCAGAGAGCATCAGATGTAGCCCCATATTTATAAGATATCTCTTGAACAAACATAAGTCTGGAAATAGCTCAGCAATGTCCTCAACCTAGAGCAGAACATACAGAGTTATATTAATTATCTTTGGGTAGCATTTGGAAAACAGTTGCCTTTTTATTCTGTCATGAGAAATCAGCCTTGTACCCACAGTTTAATGCCAAAAATATTGACACGTATTGTTCATTTAAGGCTTCCTACAGTTCATGCCAATTGAATAAAAGCAGAAATATCTGGCTTACCAAAGAAATCAATTTCTATTGATGAAGAATTAAACTAAGGGTCCTTCATAATCTTACAACTATCTAATCTTTCCCCTTAGTGAGCTCAGCAAAAGATTTTCTGCCCTCAACATACTTTTATCCCTTAATTGAATCGTTTGGCACTGATCTTGGTTCATTCTGTTATGCAAGTCTTAAAACTGGTCTTCTTTTCCCACCCCCTTCCTTGCGTCCCACCCCAATATACTTTACACGTCACTGTCAGATTCATTTTCTATCAGCAACATTTAGCCCTTATCACAATGGCTCCAACCCTTAAACAGCTGCCTATTATCTTTCACCAGATTCTAAGAATTAGAAGAATCATTTTTCTTGCGTGTGAAAATACTTTAGGTAAAACAAATCATTATGGAGACATGAGGTATAATTTTCCTATCTATGTGATAAAATATAAACTCCTTATGCAGGAAGACTTTATAGGGATTAAGCATATGAACTTTAGAATGAAAGGGAACAGGTTGAATTAGCCTCTGCTACTAATTATCAGCTGTGCTTTTGGCAAGTAAGCCAACTTCACTAGGTCTCAGCCTCCTTTGCTTTCAAAAGGGGACGATACCACCTGCCACATAGGGTTTTGGCAGAAATAAGCTAAACAGTAGACATGAAACATTAAGAAGGTGCCTGGCACATAGGAAATATTCAATAAACATTTGCAGCCACCACAATAATATGTATTTTTTTCTTGTTCTAAATGTTATTATTAATCCCCTTTAATAATTAAAACAAACTTTCTAATGCATCAGAAATGAATCTTAGTGAAGACTCAAGAGTGACAGAAATATCCATTTCTTCATTTCTTTAAAGGAAATTATATTTGATTTGGAGTATCAACCCTTATTTTTCAGTGAGATATTTAATCACATTCATTGTTTAGCTCTTCTTCAAGGTCATACCTGAACCCAGGGGTCATATCATGCCTAGAAGGTGGGGAATAAAGTCTCTAACCTCTCTGCTATTAAGGTCACAAAGAACCCTTGAAGTCCAATGTCTCTCTGGTTTTTTTGCCCACAGAGGAGGAAGGGAGCCTTTGGTCAAGCTGGGAACTCTGGTGCTTCCCCTCAGCCTCCTTAGGCACGTCCATGCTGAGAAACCCACTCTTGGAAAAATATATCCAAGATCCTCCTCTTTCTCTTTTGACTCCAGAAATTCTTTGTAATCTCTTTATATGAAGTTAGAATTTAAAAATAGATAGGAAGTATCTTATCTTCTGGAAGATTCTAGGACGGAGCAAAAAATCAAATAAAAAATGTAAAGAGTGGTGGCACAGTGGTTAAGAATATGCCTGCCAATGCAGGGGACGTGGGTTTGACCCCTGGTCCGGGAAGATCCTGCAGAGCAACTAAGCCCGTGCGCCACAACTACTGAGCCTGTGCTCTAGAGCCCGTGAGCCACAACTACTGAGCCCATGTGCCACAACTACTGAAGCCTGTGCACCTAGAGCCCGTGCTCCACAACAAGAGAAGCCACTGCAATGAGAAGCCCATGCACCGCAACGAGGAGTAGCCCCAGCTCACCACAACTAGAGAAAGCCCGCATGCAGCGACGAAGACCCACCGCAGCCAAAAAATAAATAATAAAACAAAAACTGCAAAGAGTCTATGAACCTGCCTGGAAAAGGGATAATATAGGTGGAAATATTTCAACAATTTATACTTGAATAAACTGTCCTCCAAATCCCTTTATTTGCAGGTCCCTGATTCCCTGTGCAAGGACCATCCACTACAACCACCCTTTCCCCACACACATTGGTTTTGACTGGTTTTGATTTATTAGTCTTTGAATCACCACATGTTTATGTAAACTTCTTTAAGATTCAGCTCAGGGACAACCTCTTCTGGGAAATGGTCCCTGGCAACTTTCTTTCTCTAAGTAGGTATGTTGCTCAAATGGCACCTACACTTGTACTGTAACCATGTGTTAACATATTGCCTCCTCCCAACAACGTATAAATTCTTTGAAAGCCCTACAGTTTAGTAACTAATAGCATGGATTTTAGAATCAGAGGAAGGAAAAAAAAAAAAGATTCAAAAAGATTTTGAATTCCAGTGCCTCTACTTCCTAGCTATGTAACTATGGGCAAGTTCTTGAAAGCCAAAAAGTTCAGCTTCCTTAGTCAGGAAACGAAAACAAAACCTAGCTCCTGGAGCAAAGTATTAATAAGTATGAAGCACTTAGCAAAGAAGCTCTGCCATGGAGTAAACACTCAAAGGGACATATAATTTAGCTTGTAGGATACTACACAACATAGAGTGTGTCATGTAGTAGGTACTCAAAAGCATGCAAACTAAAGGGATATATGTAATAAAGCCAAACACAATAAGGCAATAGTGGTTTTGATCCAAGGTCACTGTGTGGAGATGTGCAGTTTGCACCCTGTACGAGGCACCTGCATGGGGGATGGGTGAAACTCAGCCCAACTACTCTCTGCATGCCTCTCAGCCTGCCCTGGCAGGGGCTGCATCAACCCATACGGAGGGCCACTTCTTATATTTAAAAAAAAAAAATGGGCCTTTATTAAGCAAGCCTAGTCTTTGCAAGGGATCTTCTGCTTGATATTTTTCAGGAAACCACAGGAATACTTCCTTGAGGCAATTTACTCAAGAAGAATTCAGAAAAGAAAGTTATTTATTGACTAACAGAGTCTACTTTAAAAAGTATTAGAGTAGCTTTTTCAAAGAACCCACTGAAGAGCCACTTTCAAAATCAGACCTAAGGTCACTCTGGTGCTCCTGTCAAAATGACCTTGAGGTGAGGCGCTAATAACATACTTTATGAAATTACCTCCGAAATGCTTACTCTAACGCTGGCTAGTTCAGAAGATCACACTGTACCTGACCTTTGCTCTGTAAATCTTACAAGAGCCTGTGCCTGAGCAAATATAAAATTGGATGGGTTTTTATAGAGTTAAGCAAATCATACATGATTGTTAAAACTAAAAAAAAAAAAAAAAAAGGAGATTATGACAAACTATGCCGTTTTAAATATGTAATGCCGCACTAATGACAATCTGCCTAAAAGGTTCTGCCCAGATTTCCTACCCAATCTTTTGAACCTTGGGACGAGTGATGCCCTGGCCCCATAGGCTAAGCCTGTCTACAGCACTGTTTGTCCACGGGCCTCCACTGGCACCTGGGCACCTTCACTGTGCAGGGATGTCCTATGTACTACATCTCCCATTCCTACCGGTAGTAGTCCTGTCATTGTGATAAGCAGACATCCTCCAGGACTGACACTGCCCCAAGATTAGAACCATCACTCTATAATTTCATTATTCTCCCAATTCACCAAGGGAGTTCACTAACTGTTCTGCCTGAAATCTCAAAACCCGGGTAACTGAGTACTTACTCAAGCTTCCATCTCCCCGTGGCTTCATGGATGTCTGTTGCCCAGTAACTTGAACACTGAAGGACCATCTGTTTAAAGTGATTCTGGAACCTAGCTGTCTACAAGTAGACAAATGGGACCTAGGACTCTTCATTCTTTGTTTATGGCAGTTTCCAAAGTCACATTACTCAAAGCACTGTTTATCAAATATATTAATAGGCATTCCACACCAAAAGGAGGGTTCCATGGACAAATAAGGAAATTTGGGGTTATTGAAAATTAAGATTTGTTTTCTTTACTACAGGATTTATCAGCACCTTCATCTTGAAAAAAGTTGAGAAGCTAACCACAGAGAGACAAGAAATAGTATTTTGCAAACTTATTCAGTAGTATTTTGCAAACTTATTGGACAAGAAAGAGTATTTTGCAAACTTATTCAGGATTATCTATTAACTTGATGAGGAACTAGAGTTCCATGCTGCGTCCTTTAGAATCAATGACTCATATTAAGATGACAGAATTCACAATAGTCCTTACGTTTAACATGCAGGAAAAGTTAGCATGGCCTGTGAGTGAATTGCTCCATATTTTTAGGATGGAATTCAGCCATAATCTTCTTTGAAAAGCCTTGATTGATAACCTCTATTGTCTCCCTACTCTCCGTGCCAGCGAACTGTAGACTCTTCACAGACACATAACAAAGGCAGAGTCTAGATGCCTTTTGCCTGTGCTCCTGAGGTCCTTTGTGTCTACGTCTGTCGGACCTATTACGGTATTGTGATTGTCAGTTTGTTTATCTGCCTCACTCTAGATCAGCAAACTAAAACCTACTGGCTCACCATCTTTGTCTATAAATCAAATTTTCAGGGAAGAAAGTCATGCTCACTGGTTTACGTATTGTCTATGGCTGCTTTCAAGATATAACTGAAGAGTTGAGTAGCTGCAATAGAGACTGTATGGCCTGCAAGCTAAAATATTGACTATTTGGCTCTTTAAGGGCAAGTTTGCCTATCCCTGTCTATTAGCATCCTGAGGTCAGGTACAGCGTCAACTCCTTCAGCTTAATACCTGACAAGTGACAGATGCTTAAAGTTTGTTGAATGAAAGCCTTTACCTTTCAAAATCAGTCCAAGAACGTCTGACCTTGAGATAACGGTTCTAATAAAATGTGAGGAATGGAATATTCAACTCAGGTCACATAGTCAAAGATCTTATTCAATATTCAAAAATATTTTTCTAAGTTGACTTGGAAATATAGATTCAAAGAAGGGTAATTCAATAAATAAAAACCTTCATATAGAAGTATACAATCTAAAGATAGAACAGGGCTTCCCTGGTGGCGCAGTGGTTGAGAATCTGCCTGCTAATGCAGGGGACACGGGTTCGTGCCCCAGCCCGGAAAGATCTCACATGCCGCGGAACGGCTGGGCCCGTGGGCCATGGCCGCTGAGCCTGTGCGTCCGGAGCCTGTGCTCCGCAACGGGGGAGGCTGCAACAGTGAGAGGCCCGCGTACCGCAAGAAAAAAAAATAAAATTTAAAAAAAATTTAAAAAAAATTAAAGATAGAACAGAGTTTGAGGGTCACTCTGTAGAGCATATATTAATATATTAATTCTTGATATGAATTCTTGTCCTCCAATATCATTTTGAATCCTTCAAACAAGAAGCGTCTACATTTTCCCTTGGGAAATAATTTTGAACACAACCATTTGATAAGTGCCTTTTCCTGGAATTCAAGCAAAATTGTTTTTTGTTTTTATTTCATCCTATTACTCCTAAATCTGTTCTTTACCAAGAGATTTTCTTCTTTGATTTTACAGTAAAATTTTAGAAAGCATAAGAATGTGGAAAATAAATTTTCAGAAAACTTTAGCAATTTAGTGGAACCCTTGATAAACAGGTTTGCTATTAAGGCTCAAGAGAGTCAATGAAAGAATCAAATCCCTGACATTTAAGAGGTTTGCTTTAGTTACAGAGTTTACCTAGAATTAGATGGTAGAACTGGGATTAATGATATAACCTATGTTAAATCCCCCTTAGATAAGATTTAGCACAGAAAATGCACAGAGTAACTACTTACTGTTAGTAATTATCACTCATATTTTAAGTGACTTCATATATATCATAGTTAAGAGTGGAGTTTGCAACCAGTGGCCCCATGATTTGAAGAAATGCTCTGCCACCAGGTGCTCTGCCTTACCCAGGGTTTTGGACATCCAGGTCTAGCAATGTCTCAGTGACTAGTTTAGACACACTCAATTGTAAGTCACGCATCACACAAAGGAATCAAACACAGGAAACAGTAATATGAATTTCCCATGATCATACTACATTGTACAAAAGAGAGCAAAATGTCTGGCAATGGTGGTATGTAAGAAAAAGGGGGACTTATTAAACGACAATGCTTTACTTTTGCAAATTAAACTCAAGTAGAGATTCTAAAACCTGCGAAACTTCTAGCCAATACACTGAGAAATGGATACCTTAATAAAAATAGTAATTGTAATAGTGATAATAATTCTACGTATCAAGCATTTGGATGTCAAGTGCTTTTCTTAGTTACTTTAACAGTAATAACCATCACTAACATCTATTAAGCACTTACTATGATCTAGGCATTCTGTTCACTGCTTTATAAGCATTATTGAATTTAATTCATAGAACTCACCTTCTATCAAAAAGGATTTAATACAATTTATACAGTGATATATGCTTCTTTGGTTATCATTCATATTAATTTTCAGCCAACTGTAATAACACAGCTTAGTCTTAAATTGATGCACATTTCCTCAATTTATCATATGGCTAATTGAACAAATACCATGTAGGAGATTTTTGCAGTTAGGCAAAGGACTGTATAATCTGACAAATTAATTTATCCTAGAATATCTATAAGCAATGATGGATTAGTATCTTTTCAGCTTCACATTTTGATTTCTGAGGACAAATGTCATAATCCACAGGATGGACTTTGGATAGAAAATATAGGAATTAGGATAGACTAATATGAAAGATGAGAATAGACGTTGGGTGGAGGGCCCTATGGACCTCTGTCTGGACTGGAAGATACACAACACAGCACTGAGCACATAAAGAAAAGCAATTATTGGGGGAAAAAAATCAGATCACTCTCACTTTATAATGGCAATTAAAGTGCCATTATATTTTATCATCTTTAAGCATTTAATAAATTTAGTTCAGCCTTCACATCTTTTTGTGATTACTGAAGTTTAGGTTTGTTTTTTTAACTACAATCATAAATGTGAGTGGCCCATAAGACAGTGTTAAATGTTCATTCAAGCTTAATGGTATTTTGTTTTGTTTTTTTTAAGATATGGCCATATACCTTTAATATTCACAATTTTTATATTGATTTAAGTTAATTAATTCACAATTGTTATATTGATTTAAATCCCAGCCACGTTGCTTAGTAACTATGTGACTATGAATAAGTTAAACTGAGTCTGTTTTCACGTCAATGAAATGGAGATAACAGAATTTTATGTGAACGAAGTTACTTCATTATTCAATAATTGTTATGTTCTTTCATTATCCATATTATGCACATGAGAAGACAGAACCTTTAAGACCTCTCCCAAATAACATTACCTCTCTGGGTCTAAGTGGCAAACTTGTACTCAATCCCAGAGCTGCAGGTCAAACAACCAGTACTGGGGGGCTCATTTGCCAAAATCTTAGATTGCCTAACTAGCAGACCTTAGAAAGTTAACTGTAAGCTTGACAGTATCACCCTCTGTATTACATGTTTCTCCTGCTCTAGGGTGAGGCCACTATGGAGGAAGCTAGCGGCTTTCAAAAAGTGAAGTTGTTTCTATCATCAGCCTATGCAAGTCCCAGTGATTTAAGATGTAAGGCTACAAGATGACAAAAATTGTGAAAGCCTGGACAGAAGGAGCAGAAATGCTTTGGGCTGACATGTCAGAATACAGCTTGCTGGAAGACAAGACGTTTTACTTTTCCTTATGTGGAATTTGCATTACCGGTACTTTAGACTAATCTAACCTTGTCAGCAGTTGCCAGTAAGCTCTTTGATTGCTGATGACCCAACTAAGCAGTGCTTTGGCCAAATGCATACTATTATTGGCTAACTCTCCTCCAACTTCAGACTGTGATCTGAACCTCAAGTCCTGTCTCCAATGACTAAAGTATAATCCAAAGTGAGCATGTTGACATGACACCCCAAGCTATCTCACATAAAAATGCATTGGAAATTTATTGGCCCTAAAATATCTGCTTTAAGAAAAAATCTTAGGGAAAATAAAACGTACATGTATAAATTCTAACAATCCTATTTGTTGGATTCCTAAATGGGTTAGATTAGCGCCAAAAGTTAATGTTTTAAAAAAGACTATGGCTTATGATGGCAAACTTCACATATGTTCAATACTTATAAATACCTCGTCAGAGAGTAAATATTTGGTTCTGTCTCCCTTTGTGAAGAACTGTGGCTTTAAAATACATATTAGGAAGTCTTATTCTGGGAACTAACTATGCATGTGATGACACAGCCTTTAAGGTACTATGCAAGGTTTTGAGAAATCAGAAGAAAAAACAAAAGATGCATTTCACACCTTCCAGTTTAGAGAGGTTATAGAGATGGATAAATAACAGATAATTTAAAATGTGATTAAGTCTTATGAAAGAAGTAATCATGTGGTTTGGGAACAAGAAAAAAAATGTACCCAAACAGATTCAGGTTAAGAGAAGATTCCGGGAAAGGAACTGTAAATATCTAGGATAAAGAAGATAATAGTTAAGCTTTAAAATACTAGAATATGAGCATTCCAGGAACTGGGAGTAGTGTATATAAAGGCAGAGGGGTGTCAAACAGCACTTTAAGTGTGGGAACTACAAGTGATCTGATATGGCTGGACTATAGGATTTGACAGGAAAGAAGTAAAAGGAGACCTGAGGAGGTGAGGAAGGGTCTGGTCCTGAACGGCCATGATAGCAACTGGATTGGAGCCAGAAAAATTCAGAATGGAAAACATATCCTATAAATCTATGAAACTTGCTTGCAAAATGTTTCCAGAGAATTTATTAAAAAGCAAGTCCATTGTATTTTGCAGTAATCTCCTGCAATGTACAGAGATTACTTGTATTTACAAGAAAATACATTGTAAGGCAATTTTACCTTGTGCTGCTAAAACAATCTGCCTTTAAATAGCTGGGTAGCCAAGTCACCATCCCATTGGCTTCACTTTTCTCATTAGTAATAACAACAATAACAACTATCTTATGAGTTGCTATGTTCCTGGCACTGTTCTTTGCTCTTCACATTTTTAAGTACTCTACATAGATTAACATCACAATTATGAAAATTAAATTATTTATTACATGTAGAGCAACAATTATTATGTCCATTTTGCAAATAAGAAGAGCAAGTCATGGAGAAGAAAAGAAACTTGGCCAAGATGCATAGCTTGTCAGTAATGAAGCTGAAAGAGAGAGCTGAACAAGATACACCCCCGGAGGACTACTCCTCATAGCACTGGGACTAGTGTCAGACACATAGTAGACAACTCAAATCTTAAATTAATGAACGAATCAGTATCTCTGTGGTGAATTAAAGATAGGTCCAAATTATTTGCCACTTCTCCCATGAAGAGGTGGAGGTTAATTCCCCTCCTCTTGAATCTGGGTTAACCTGGTAACTTGCTTTGAACCAAAGGAATGGGTTCAAAATGCCATTTCTGGGCCTAAGCCTTAAAAAGGTGTGTCGTTTCCAGCTGTGGCTTTTGAAAGCCAGCAACCAAGCTATAAAGAAGCTCGGCCTAGACGACTGCGTGATGACAGGCAATTTGGAGAGACTGTGGAGGACATGACACCATCTTGGATGTCCTAGCTGTAGCCTGACCTCAGCTACACCACATGGAGCCCAGGATTGGTCCACTGAGTCTAGTCAACCCAGAGAATCATGAGAAACAATATATCACTGTTGTTTTAAGCCACTACATTTTGAGGTGGTTTAGGGCATAGAAAGAGTCTGTGGCAGTATATATTCTTACCTCCTCTAAAAACAAACTTTTGTCATAATTAATCTATGACTCAGTCAAACAAAACTTTCACTGCCATAGGTAGTAAATGATATTTATAAGTGCAAAAGCTACCTTCTTTTTTCAAAAACAAAAGAACACTTGAGTTTCAGGAGATTAATTTTCAAAGAAAACCTCTTTCTGTTTTACAATGGCTTTTCTTCTAAGAAGTTTCTCAAAAATTGAAGAACACAATTCTTTCCCTCTATTTCCTCACAGTCTTACAGCATTCTATCACCTGGAAGGTCAAATGGGCTAATAACAGGAAAACTACAAAGTTGGAGATGATCATAATCACACATGAAAACGTTTATCAACACAACCGGTTCTTTTCAAAGTACATTCATTATCTCAACCAATTCCATTTTGACACACAGACCTGCCAGTGTGAACATACTGCCAATTTTCTTTCAGAGAAAACACCTGTGTCCTTTAAAGCAACTCAGAAATAAGTAAAAATGTTAATCCGTCAAGTGGCTATTTGGATAACATGATAGTTTGATAGCACAGATGTAGTCCCAACAACTTATTTCCTTTCATAAGGAAAAATGTCTTTCTTAACCCATAGGTAAGTCATGACTACCTCAATACTGCAGTGAAGTCACATAAGGTTGGCATATAAAATTTGTATGAATTCACAGAAAGTATTATATGTTAAGGACACCAGCTCAAGCCTAAATTGCGTTTTAGATACCAGTACTCATACATGCACACCCATGTCTGGAAGATTGGTAGGACAGCTCTCAGAAGTCTATTGGCATGAGGGATTGATGACCTTCCTGCTGGGAGAAAATTCATCCTAAGCAAAGAAGTCAGAAAAGCTCAAACCAGTATCAAAGCCTTGGTCAACAGAGGGAGACACAAATCTCTGAGTACTGCATGGTATCAGCCATTTTTGTCCTAAGGAGGGAGGACCTAGGGACATAAACTCCCTGCTCTGTGTGACTTACACCTTTCCACTAAAAACCTTATAAGCTATCAGGATGTGAGGCAGAATAGGAGGCAGCATCTCTAATAGAATTAAACACAAGGAAAGAGAGGGAAACCTCCTGTTTCAGCAGCAAACACACAATGAGGTTTCAGATGCACGGAAATTTTGGAAGGTAAATCTCACTAAAAATGTTGGAATAGGAGAGAAGGGAAGTAGTGAACACCAGGTGGTAGTAGAAAGATGTATTAATGATACGACATGGGACATGTCTCTGAGATTTCCAGAAATAAGTAGGCAACTCGCAAGGGTAACTGGTTGGAGAGAGAGCCTCTAATGTCACTGATGATGTGGCTCCATCTGGCTAGTGGAACTTTGGGAATCTCAGCGTATAACAATGATGGTAGATGGGGTTAGCAAGTTGAAGCTAATCAACTCCTTTGTTCATAAATTATTAATTAATTCATTTTCTGAAACCCGTTAGGAAGTGGATCAACAATGATATTTTCCAAAGGCAGAAACTGTTGTGCTTTAAACGTGTGTATGATGTCTTTAATTATTACAATCCGAACACTTTTTACTCATCCTCATAGAACTTATGATTGAAAAGGTGAAGAAACTATGATGGAGAGCCAGTAAAATGTCACACAGCAGCACAGTGGTCAAAAACACAGGCTGAAAACAACAACAACAACAACAAAAAACACAGACTGGCTCCAGTTAGACCTCAGTAAATGCCTGGCTCTGTCACTTAATAGCTTTGTGACCCACCTGACTTAAGGAGGAGATGATAATATTGCTTATTTTATTACACTGCTGTGAGGATCATGGGAAATAAGGTACTTCAAGCATGCTGGGTATGCAATGAATAATAAAAATCTCAAGTCCAAAATGCTTAAAATATTCTATGTGGTACACTGTCTTCAAAGATGCTTCATACCATATATTCCCCCTCTCTTTACAGGCTTGTCACAACTCCTAAGAAGAGATGAAGTTTATTTCCCCACGAACCTGGGATATGAATTGCCTTGACCAACAGAATGGCTGTGCCAGTTCTGGGACTAGGTCATAAGAGGTCTGGCACCTTTAGTTCCCACCCTCTTGGAATCCAGCCAACCTTTAAGCTCTGGCTAAGACTGGTGAATTATGAGAGACCATGCACAGAGTTAGTTCCCAGCTATTGCAGCCACACTGAGGAAACCACAGACAGGAGTGGAACCCCAGTTGAGCTCACAGGTAAATGCAGCTAAGTGAGCCAGCTGACATGTAGAGCAGAAGAACCACCCAGCTGAGCCCAGCCAACACGCACAACCATGAGAAACAATAACTTGTTTTACACACCTAAGATTTGGGGTGGTTTGTTGTGCTGCAATAGATTAGTCAAACAATCTACAAGGTATGATCTGCTCCTGCTAGGGTCACCAATATTAACTCTTAGCCCTCTCGCCTCATTCACACTTCACCAGCCATTCTGACTTTTTGAATTCTCAGATATACCATGGGGCACAGGGTCTTCACACATGCTTCCTCCTCTGCCTGGAACATGCTCCCAGCAAGCCCCTCCACCACTCATGCCCACACACTGCCTCTTTTTTCTCTAAATAACTCCTACTTACCCTTGTGGTCTCAGAGACCTAGATGAGTCTTACTAGTCTTATTAGTCCCTAAACTAATTCAGCTGCTTATCATTTACTCTTATAAAAGCCTTTAATTTCTTTAGAGTTTATCATAATTATAATTATTTGTGTAATTATTTAATGTCTACCTTCCTTCTACTCTATAAGTTCACTGAAAGCACTATGCTCGATGTTTTTTAATCTAGTAGACGCTTAGTATTAAATGCTTGAGTAAATGAACCAAAAGGTTGGTTACAGTTGAGCCAAAAGCAAAAGCTGTGTCTCCTGACTCATAGATTCCTGGTCTTATCTTCATAAGTTACCACTCTTATTCCCTTTTGTGCAAAATTGGTATGAGGCTTTATTCTTTGGCATTTTAAATTCAGGATATGGGTTGATATCATTTTTAGAGAAGGAGACTTCTACAGAATTAACACATATCAAAAAATACAGAACTTTATATGTCACCAATTTATCCTTCTCTGAAATCCCCAGATTATTCTATAATTCTTATTTAAAAAACTTTATTTCCCATTTCCCCATAGAAAACCAGAAAGGGAGCAGCACTTGAATGGAAAAATGGGAATCTGGCAATTGCAGTAGAGAAAACCACTGCTCAGTGGAAAGTTCTCAGGAGGTAGGACAGAGCAGATCCAGGAGACTCGATCCCAGCTACTAGGGCTCATTTTCCCCGGATCTTGATGACAAAACATTATCAAACTTGGGGATGGTTAAGCTCTGCTTCCATCAGTTAATATACATTTCAACTAAGTCTCATTACTTAATCTTTCTGCAGCTCATCTCCAGTTATAAAAAGTGGACTAGTAACTCTCTATTTCCTAAGAATTATAAGGATTAAAGTGTTTTATAAAATATGAATCATAATTTACATGTATGGTATCACACAAAATATTTTCCTAAAATATCAAAAGCAATATGTTTTTTGTTTTTGTTGTACAGAAGAGGTATCTCTTTCTGATGTAAAAGGTCAAGACTGAAAAAAAATACTTCCAGAAGCAAATTTCCCATGTGTGTGCAGGCTGGTTGTGTGCAATTATAGGATTGTCACTTATCTGTCCCTGCAAATGATGCTCACTGGAATTGCACAGGGCACAGCCTGTGAGTTCTTATGCTGTGGCAACAATTCCATTGCTCACCCTGGTGCCCCCAGTGGGGTTTGGGTAGCATAGTTTTGAAATTCCTCCCATTCAGTAACCTGCATCAAATTTCAGAACCCAGGTGCCCACATGAGGCGTTAACTCCACTGTTTCCCAGGAGGGACTGCAGCTGCCTTCCCTAAGTTCCGAGACCTACTTTCAAGCCAACATAAGGAGAGATAAGCACTAGATGGCCACAGCAGAAGACCAGTGTCTAGTCTATATACAGGACGTTGTTTCCTATAGAGGGAGGTACACTTAAAGTCATAGCTCCAACAGCTCAGTTGGGTTTGTCATGCTGAGAGACATCTGGACTCATGGAAATCAAGAAAAAAAAGAGACCCCAGAGAAAATGATTTGTGGTTGTTTTCCTGTCTGCAGACAATTCCTTCCTCTCTGCCTCAGGCTCTCAGAACAGTTTATACCTCTTCTAGAACTTCTCATATATGGACATGAATCATACTTATGTCTACGCCTGTTTCCCAAGAGACAGTAAGGTACTTGAGGCCAGTGACTTATCTTATTCATCTCAGGGTGACTCAGATGTAACTGGGCCTCCTGAGTCAGCCCTGCACTGATCCTGCCCAATCTTGAAACCAGTCTCATACACAGCGAAGCACAAACAAAAGAAGACTACAAAAGAATAAAAATATGTCCTAGTCTAGGTTTCTATTATTTTTTAAAAGCCCAGATAATGTCATAAAAGCCCACATAAAGATGATTACAGGCAAAAGCAAAGTTTTATATACAAACAGATGTTGATGCTGGTTTCATTCTAGCCCCTGCCTATTCTGTTTTGATATCAACTGAAGTATTTAGGGGGTGACAAAAACAACAAAAGCCACGGACCCTGGATGTGTTGAACAGTTAGAGAAAGGCCAGTAGTGCTGCTTCCATGTGGGCAAGCCTGCGATAATGGGATTAGACATCCCAATTCCGTTTGCAGAGGACTGTTTCTTATGTAGGTGACTCAAGCACTTCGTCACTGCATTGAATTCAATGTGTATGTCTGTTTTTTCTACATGTTGCTTTCTCTTTGGCAAAAATCCATTATGAAAGACAGCCACTTATACTGAAGTTTATTTTGAATTCACCATGTAGACAGCTCTAGACAGTTAGTATGGGGAGAGAGGAAAATGACCTGTGACAAGAATAAATCCTTCAGTAGAAACTGTGGCTATTTCCTTTCTGATGATGCTCTGGGGAGTATCAAAATTAGATGGGTAGTGTTAAAGGAGGACCTCAAGAATTAGACAGCTTTAAAAATAAATGACAGTGTTCAATGATACAGGATAAAGTCTTTCTTTTCTGATCACCAAGAAAAATAATTTAGAGTAGTTTTATGAGAGATATCGAGTATAGACAGTTAATTAACTCTGAATATTTTCACTTGCATACTTCCTAGGCCTGTTATCCATTTGGTGTAGATTTTCCAATTACCTAATGAGAGAGCCTTTCTTACTGGTGCATCAAAGCAACTACTCACTGTTCAGGACAGCATATTGGAGCCAATCAGAATGGTTCCGAAATCTAATTTGCTTACACGTAACTTACTGGTAAGCAGTGATGGATATATATGTTCTGAATGTAGTCCATGTAATGGTATTAAGAGGTGGGGCCTTTGGGAGGTGATTAGGTCATGAAAGTGGAGCTCTCATGAATGGGATTATTGCTTTATAAAAGAAGCCCTAAGGAGCTCCCTCACCCCTTCTACCACACGAGGATACAACGAGAAGACTGTGACCTGGAAGACAGCCCTCAGATGACCAAGCTGGCAGCCTGACTCAGACTTCCAGCTCCCTGAACTGTAAGGAATAAAATTCTCTTGTTTTAAGCCACTAGTCTGTGGTATTTTGTTACAGCAGCCCAAAAGGACTAAGACTAAATATATATTTATGCCCTTTAAAATATTTATATGCAAGCCAAGACATGGAATCAGCCTAAATGCCCATCAACAGATGAATGGATAAAGAAGATGTGGTACATATATACAATGGAATTACTCAGCCATAAAAAAGAATGAAATAATGCCATTTGCAGCAAGATGGATGGACCTAGAGATTATACTAAGTGAAGTAAGTCAAAGACAAATATCATATGATATTGCTTATATGTGGAATCTAAAAAACTGGTAACAAATGAATTTATTTACAAAACAAAAATGGACATACAGACATAGAAAACAATTTTATGATTATCAAAAGGGAAAGGGGGGATAAATTAGGAGTTTGGGATTAGCAGATACAAACTACTATATATAAAATAAACAACAGGGTCCTACTGTATAGCACAGGGAATTATATTCAATATCTTGTAATAAACTATAATGGAAAATAATCTGAAAAAGAATACATACGTGTATAACTTAATCACTTTGCTGTACACCAGAAACTAACACAACATTGTAAATCAACTATATTTCAATAAATTTTTTTAATATTTATATGCAGACATATTTTTAAAAGCATACTTTTTGCTACAATGTTTAATTTTCTTTAATATTCCCGTACTGCTTAAATATGTATAACATGTGCAGTCAGTCCTTGGTATCCACAGGTTCCACATCCAAGGATTCAACTAACGACAGATAAAATATTCGGAAAAATCTTTTTTCAGAAATTTCCAAAAAAACAAAGCTTGAATTTGGCATGTACCAGCAACTACTTATATAGCATTTACATTGTATTTACAACTATTTAATAGCATTTACCTTACATTAGGTATTATCAGTAATCTAGAGATGATTTAAAGTACACAAGAGGAGGGTATATGCACATACTAAGCCATTTTATATAAGGGAGTTGAGCATCCAAGGATTGTGGTATCGGAGGGAGGTCCTGGAACTAATCCCCCGCAGAAGCCAAGGGACGACTGTGCTTTGACGCGTGCAAAAAACCCCAAATAACAGAAACCTTAAATAAAGAACTGAATTCTGTTAACTCAGTTATATATTTTACTGAGAAGGAAAAAATACAAGTTCTCTAGGACAATTTATCAATCCAAAAAAAACCCCAAAAAAAACCAGTGACTTTATTTCCAAAGTGTTAACTGGTGTCTCAACCACCGAAAAGGCAGCACCCTTCTGGACATTCATCCTATCATTTTCTGAGCGTGTGGTTGGCCTAATTATGAGAAACAATCATTTGACAAAATAATTCTAATCTGGATGCTGTCACCATGGAGTGGGAGACTGGGGTAAAACAGTGTCCTCCAAATTATCTTTATGAAAAATGTACTGCTTAGAATATACGTAACATGAAGGAACGGCAGGTCTTGAAGAGCATTAAAAACATTCTTCAGATGAAAAGTCCTCTCAGTGCAACCTTTTTGAAATGGGTTTGCTATTCTCTGCATTCCTGTGGCAAATGCTACTATGGAAAGATGTTAGATGGTCATGGACCAGTGATTACAGAGATTGGGTCCTAGGATAATAAAGAAGAAAATTGTGTGGTTTTTAAAAACGCATATTTCGCTTGGAAGGATGAGCTTTTAAAAACCAAACTGATTTTAAAATATAAAATGTGTAATCAAACAAGTTCTGGACAAAAAATGCTGCTCCACAAATGGTACCTGTTTGTAGTGATAAGCAGGGCAGTAAGCCTTAGAGATGGTCATGTATTTATTTCGTGGGGAGATGGGGAGTTCACACCAAAAAAATCTGAAAATAAGGCTTTTTGGGTTGTTCACAGTTGTTCAGGCAGGAATTTACCCTAGGTCACAACACTGTTAATCAGATTATTTTAGTATTTTTAGCAGACTGATAACCCTGAAGAGAAAGACACTCTGTAGAATAGACCTAAATTCACAGAAAAGACACATTCTGCCAAGTGTTTTATGTGCTCTCCCACCCCACCGCCCCCCAACCCCGCCGAGAGACCCTAGACAATGATTTAAGTGTGAGCAGCTTATTTGTGAGCTGCTCACAAAAACCATCGGTGGGATGGTAGGGCAGCCTAGGGAGTTTACATCATGAAGCACGTTTCCATTGTGTGCAACTGGAGCTTGATTCTGCTGGGAAATATTGGGAACCAGGGTGGAACACTGAGTTATAGCTCAGAGTGATCCAGACCCCAGGTTGCTTGGGCAGGCATGCACCAGCTCCTAGTGGTCTCTGGGTGAGGTCTGCTTCCAAAGGCATAAACACCCTGGCACTTCTAGCTTAGCCACATGGGAGGACAGTATGCTCTGGTGGCAAGAGGAAAAGACCCTCAAACAAACAAGTGCTGGTGCTGGCAGCTGGGAGTCTGCGTGGGAAAGGAAAGCCATGTGGGTGGGATACTGACATCATTTGTTATACAAAGTAACTGGCTGTTAAGAGTGAAATGGAATTAACTTTGATTTGCCTGAGTGCCTGTATATAATTAAAGAACAAACAAACATTTAAAACCCACAAATATCAAAAGACATGCTCAGAAATGGGTAAGAAAGTAAACCACACATTTAAGTCTTATGAGCTGTGACAAGGATCATCCTTATACCTGCAAGATTAGGCAGCTGTCTCTGGAATCTGATTTGAGAATAGAAAAGTCCGTTAACCAAATATTTCCTCTACTGCCTCCCTGTCCCAGTATCTAAAATGTTTCCTTTTGAAATTCATCACTTCCGGTAACCTATATTATTGCCTGCATGTGTGTGTTTATAAAACAAATGTACATAGCTATATACATACATGTGCTCACACGTTGGGGGGGGGAATGTATTAACAATTTCTGGCAGATTAGTTTAACAATTAGCTATCTTTAAGAAAAAGAATGCAGAAAGTACTAATTTTTAAAGGGAAAGGGAATACATATTCCATTAAAGAAAAGACAGGAAAGCTTTAGGTCCCATGCTCCATAGCCCATAGCTTCAGACAGCATATTTAGACAAGAAAACAAAAGGCATGGGACACTGGGACATATGCTCTGGGGGGGAAAAAGAAGGAAAAGATAAAGAAAAGAGCTAGAGGAGGAGGAGAAGGCTAAAAGGACTCTGTAGATAACGTCTATTCCTGACAGTTGTACTGGATAAATGTGCAAGGCCACACTGAATTGAACAACTCTAGATGATGTCATTCTTACAAAATAAAAAGTGAATCGTGCCTCTGGAGTTGTGAAATATGATGTCCCTGTACACAGGGTTGCAATGTTTTCCCCTTATGCTTGAGTATTATTTCAAAATTAATTAATGTTATTAAATCGCTTTTAAATCAACATATATTAAATCTTCCTGAAAAGCTGAAGGCTATCTGGTCAATCAAAACATTTTTAAAAGCTCATCAGGTGGACTACTCCATTTCACTATATATGTTTTCTATCATTTGACTAACATATATTTTACTATAACTTGCTGTAGTTTGTGATAAATCACATGCCTTTTTGTAGGAAGGAAGTGGGTTAAAGGACGGGAAATGCTCTATTTAGAGGCTGGCAGGCTTTGGAATTTTAGCACTTTTTTGAAGCATTAACACTCCCAATTCAAGTGAACACAAAATCTGCTTCAACAACATGGGAAGTTTGCAGATAATGAAGTTACGCAAAGATGGTGAAAATATTAAAATGACTTCCTATGATATTTTGATGTTATCTCTCCTGCTACTTTTTTCCTGCTCTCTTGTATAAATTATCTAACTTCTGCTTTCACTATGCATGCATTTTTGAAACAGTTGACTATCCACGTATTTTTAGTGAAACAGAACAGTCTGCTGAAGAATGCAAAAGGCAACAGTTTTATCCTGTTCCCTAAGCACACAGATTGGTGGCAAAGGGACAGAGAATCATATTCAGAAAAATTCCCCAGACAAGTTAAGCAAGATTGGAAGTAGTCTCTGAAGTTTGACAAATAACCAAGATTTGGTGAATATGTCTGCGTGGCATTTGCTCTTAAACTTGGCTCACATCTTTCCACAGACACACACTGGCCATGGACCTTCTTCATTTTTCCACCAAATAGCGAAAACAGGTGAATGAAGGCCAAAGGAAAGTACAAGACCTTTACTTCAACATAGGGGCAAATGAGTACAATAAAGTGTGAAGAAGAGGACTTGCTTCAAAAAACATAATTATGCAGAGAAATGAGAGAGTATGAAAATCATGAATTATTCAATAACCATGGGAAACATTTAAAAATCTTATTATAAAGATTCTGTAACTTGCATTAATTTAGTAATTATTCAGACTATGAATATAGATAAATATCAATATGATAGATTAAAATATCCAATAACTTGAAAAATAACCACATAGGATCCTGACATAATCAAATTTTGACTACACTACACTTTTAAGTATAGAAGTTGAGTCTATCCTAAATAACAACAACAACCAAAAAAGAAATTCCTGAAATACAGTCTTTGGTAAATAAAGATTAAAATTTATCCCAAGCTATAACTATGGCATTATACAATGATAAAAAAATTATTTTAAAACCCTATATTACAAATTATCAAATTAGGATTAAAAAAAATTTATCATGTTCAATAAGGATGAAAGGGAGACTAAAATCTTTTAAAGTCAATCATTACTGAAGAATTTAAATCAGAGATTAGAGATTACTACATGTAAATTCTAGTCAACCAAATATTTTATTGCACATCTTCTTAAAAAATTAGTACAAAAATAACTTTATGCTGCTTTATGAAGATGTCAAAGAATATTTTAAAGAAATATTCATATAACATTTTATTTTTCAACTAATTTTAATTTCTTAAAATAAGTATGTGATTATAGAAATAGACTCTGACCCTAAGGAAATAGGTACCTTATAATATTGCCAATATTCAACCATTTTGATCCAAAACCCAGTAATTTCATATGGTTCAACTTAGTACAAAAAAAAATAATCAATTCATTCTATAAACATATATTGAGCATCTGCTATATAATAGTTGCCGTGGAGAATACAAAGATTAATGAAACAAAGATGTTACTTGTTTATAAAGAAATTATAGCATATAAGGATTTACTGGTATGCATGTGGTAAGCATCATAATAATATAGAGGAAACGATATAATGATAAATTAACAGTGCTGAAAGAAATTTTAACTTTTTTGAAAGAATTTGAAAAAATTATAAATCATGTAGTTTTTATTTTTGCCGCAAGGGATGAATGAAGTGAATTATTGAAGTTTTATTGAAGTGAATTGAGTTCAGCTTATTGAACTAAACTTGCAGAGTCAAAAAGCTAGAAGTCTGCCAAAAGCTAATAGTCAACCTGTTAATAAGAACTGCAACATCTGAATATTTACTATACTCCAAATACTGGTCTTAAATTGTCTCTCTTAATCCTACAAAAAGTCTATGAAGTTGGAGTGATATTCTGATGTTATAGATGAAGAAACTAAGGCAAAGGAAAAAAAAATTGAGTAAGTTGCTCAAAGTCAGATAGTGGCTAATAAATTGCAGAACTGTGATTGGAATCTTGTAGTCTGGCTCAAAACCTAGATCCTTAACCACTACCAAAGCAGTGCCCTGCTTTCCTTTGGGTGTTTAGGTACGATTTTCTAATGTTCTATGGGCAGTGCTACATTTGGGAAATAAGTCTAGAATTGGGGTGCAGCAAAAGTAAGGCAATTGAAGTCTGTGCCAGGACCAACTAGCTACAAAATTTGCAAGGTCCAGTGCAAGATAAAAATGCAGGGCTCCTTGTTCAAAATGCAGGGAAAAGTCCATTAAAGGTACTAAAATATAAAACTATTTTTTCTTCCTCTCTCCTCACTGTCGTGTGTTTTTTACTTGCTATTTAATCTTGCATTCCTTCAAGCACAGGGATGTTTCCAGGCAAGTGCAAATCCTTATATAGGCTCCTGCACTGCCTACCCCATGGACGAAGACTCCGCACTAGTGCAAGCCACCGGCTGCCCACTCCGCCCCTCCTGCCAGCTGTTGGACGTACATGCCATGCCCCAGCCAGAGGCAGAGAAGTCAACTCAGATATCTCTTCTCCCCACAAGCCCATGCTACCAACCCATGGTGGAAGAAGTATTGCAACCTTTTTGCTGGGATGTGCTAGGTACTTGCATGGGAGTGGGGAGTGGACAAGAGACTCCTCCTGGCTAAGCCTCATCAAATTACCACAGTGCTGACAGTCTTGGGATGGAATAGCAGGTGTACACGCCCATGCCCATGCCCATGCCCCTGCTCTAGGCGATGGTGGGTCAGTGGTGGGAAGTGTGGAAGGGGAGGGCATGCAGGGCCCAGAGGCGTGAGTGGCCCAGAACCAGTCCTAGGGACGTTGGGAGGCAAGAAGAGGTGGGATCACTCATGAGCCAGGTTCCAAGTGGCTTCATTGTCCCATCAGACTCCAATTATACAAACTCAAAGATAAAATTATTAAGAATCTCAGGAGAGTGGCTACAGAGCATTAAATTTAAAGCATTGGGCTCTTCTGAGCTCTGAGCCCTGGGTGATTACACCGAGGACCCACACCTATGAAAGCTGGCCTTCAGAGGGACTGTGACTCAGAATAATGCCAAGAGTAAAAGGACAGTCACCTTGTTTACTACCATAGCACCACACCCATGGTCTGAGAGGGGACAACGGGCATCTTCCCAGAATACAAGGTCAGAAAGGCTGCAGAAGTCTGAGAGTCTACAGCAAAACAAAGTGAAATGACACTCAAGAAATCAAAAGTTTCAACTAATTGGTATTAGCATAGGAGATGCTTTTGAGAAAAAAGTCAAAGATCAGAAGACCAACAGTTCTATAGTAAACAACTACCTTCTGGTTCAGAGAAAGGAGAAAATGATCAGAAGCCATTTTCACTGCAAACAGATAGTTTTGCTCGGCTGGTGAAGATTGGGACAAGTGAAGAGAGCAGAGTGACACAAGTATTCATTGGTTGAAATCAGTTGTGATGTGGGTGTTTAAACCTCAGAAATCACTACATTAAGACTGGAAATGTTTGTGGGGACAGAGCATGGAGGAGCCTGAAAGAGTATTTTTTTCTTTTTGAAAGGCAATGGGGAGCCATTCATCTGATCCATATGGTTCTTCATTAAAATAAATCTGACCGTGTTATAGAGGATTGTATCGGAGGAGAAGGCGACAGAAGGAATACTGTAGATACTGCAACACACAGAGAGAGAAGCAATAGTAGGACAAGAAAAATGTAAAGCACCCCGAAATAACAAATTAACCAATTAAACCTGATTTGATAAACTGGGGTAAGGGATGTGGATGGAGGGGGTATTTAAAAAAAAAAAATCTCCCAGTTGTAAACCCTCTTATACTAGGGAGACAATGGTACAGCTAACATAAATAGAAAAAGACAGATGGTGCAATAGATTTGACAAACTGTTGAGCTCAATTTTAAATATGTGTTTAAACATGCGTTTTTTAGGTACCACAACATGCCCACAGGCAAGTGGCTAACAGGAATTCAGGAGTCGGGAGTGAGGACCCAGTTGGACATAAGACAAAAATTCACTGAGGAATCACTAAGAATGATAGTTTAAGAAACTGGATTGGGTAAGTGTGAGGAAGAAGAACAGAAGAGCAGAGGATAAAGGAAAAACCCCGGGGAAGTACAAGCAGATGGAAGGTGAGGGGAAGAGGAGGAACCAGTAAAGAAGTCAGGGTATCTATCAAATTATTAACTAATGATTTATCTCTGGTAACACAAAGAAGAAATAAAACCTCTTTAACAAAGAAACTTGCTCCTGGCCATCATTGAAAATCTAGTGTCTAGAGGACTTACTTAGGAAAGCACTAAAAACAGCAGCAATTCACATCATGTCACTTGATTTGGGGAAATTTAACGCTTTATTTTCTAAAAATGCAAACACTGCTACCTACAAAAGCCCCTTAAGGAGTAGAGGTAAAGCATTTATTGTCAGAACTGCCTAGCCTTAGGACAAAAGCCATCACAAATATTTGTTCGTTGACTCTTTTTGAACTTGGCAGGTGATTGGTTGGGGAAGGTATGAGAAGAACACAGTGAAACACCAATTATTTTGGGTTGATCAGGGAAGAAGGCTTTCATGTTGCTTTGGTTTTCTTTGTAAGATAACTGATAAACAGCTTTTCCTTCAATTCCTTAGTATCGACAATGCTTTTAAAACATCTAGGTTGTTTCTAGAATAATTAGTAACTCCCAAACACAGCCTTATTCTCCAGTTAAAAACCTGTAAATTTGATTCAATACGTGGAATTTATATATAACACATTTTTACTAAATATATAGTCTTTTTTCTCCTTTCTCTCTTTACTATTGTGTATAGGTCAGATTACATAAATAGGCACATGATTTTGTTCTTTGTTTTGTGTAGAAGTTTCTCATTCCATCTTCTATTGTCCCTTAGAACACAGTTGAGGGTGAGCAAATGATGGTAAGCCAGGTGAGCTAAATAATAGGATCTTGGAGTTTAAGGGCCGTATTTTCCCTTTTATCTCCTGTGCTTAAGTTTGTTTGTGGCACTTTGCATTTTCCCTACAGGAGTTTTGTTTAGAAAGCTGATTGTTTTCTGGCTACAAAGCAGTCAGAAAGTAATACAAGTTCTATTTAAAAAAAAAAAAAGGTAGTTATACAGAATTTTCATAGATAGGTCAAAACTGATGACCAAAAATCTGGCCTATGATAAGCAATGCAGTTCAAGTTTCGGCGACCCAGAGCACATCAAACACAATCGAATGTATATAATGCAAATGACAGGATTCCTAGTTATGGCTGGAAACTACAGCCACAGGATGACTGACAATTAGTATAAAGGTGGCTCTGAAGGAACATAGGCTTATAAGGAAGAGCTGGAGAGGCAGAGATGTAAACACAGGTGACACACAACACCTGAGATGCAAAGCACATTCACTGCAGATACATACTGAGAAATGGTCTTTTCAGTCACTTAAAGCGTGATCAGCATTGGTGGTGTCAGTTTTCATAAAGAAAGAAATATATTAAGAAAGGTGCAATCACAACATGTCAATATCAAAATTAAATGCTTACACTGCAGCTGAATATTCACAGACTGAAAGTCATATTGCAAAGTTTAGTTTGAAAGCATTTGAAATCAACCCATAAAAGAAAAAGACCCAATAAATATTATAAATATGGATATAGCAATAAAATTATTCATTGGAAAAACAAACCTGGGAAAACGCCCTAAACACATTTAAATTAGAAAACAAATTTATCCAGCATTTTAGCCTCATCAACTCAACAAAGTCCCTCCTTATATGGACTCATTACAACACAGAAGAAGTCTAGTTTATCTCTGGCATCCTCAGCAGAATTCATACTTTCAGGTTCTTGCCCTAGGAGCTTACTAAATATTAATACAGGTCTTTGGGTTTTCTGGGTTTTAGAGAAAGCTTATATTACTTATGGCAGGAGCTGGTATACATTTGACAAGTCCAGACCAAGGGAAATATATATAATAGGTAGTTTCCTGAAGTAGGGAATTCTCCAAGACTGTTGGCATAAAGGGGAGATACTGAAGGGTAACTGGGGGGTTGGGCAGAACTCTGTAAAGCTATTGATGGGGTTCAGGACAAGCTACCCCACAATATGGCACCTTGGCATACTGAATATTTAAAGTTGAAGGAGTTTGAGAAAACAGAAGCAGGAAGGTTACTCTGACCTTTCCCCTGCCCTTCTCCCCTGCAACAGGTGATAAACCCCTCCTGTGAGAGCTGCCTCCCTGTATCTGGAGGAAAGGAACATCTTTATCTCCAAAGACAAAGGGATGATGAGAAGAATCCTAGCAAACAGGTCTTGCTAAGTTTTCCCCACTTGACTACATGTTCCTCATACTCCTGGACCTACCACACTTCTGCACGATTACCCTCTCTTCATCAGCCCTAGCACAGAAATACTCAGGTTTTAACTGTTCCTTCTAGTCTTCATTGCTTTATGAAGGCTCCCATGTTACATACAACTTATATTAAATACACTTGTATGCTTTCTTTTTCTGTTAATCTGTCTTTATTTATTTACTTTTCAGACTCAGCCAGGGACCCTACTGGATGAGAGTGTCCAGGAAAATGTCCAGGAAAACATTTTCCTCCCTTACACTATGAAGATCTGTCTGTTAGGCAGGTAATGACAGAAGGAGCAGAAGAAGAACGTCTCCCAGAATATGCCAATACGTGATATTTTCAGCATTCTACAGGTGAAAAGAAAGAAATTTAGGTAGGGTTCAAGGAAATAGTAATAGTTATTCTTGAATTCATGAGCAATCTCTCTCTCCTTGCCACAAACCACGCTTATTGTTTTCACACCAAAGCTCAATTCTGCTGACCTCCAAGGCACTCCATAAACAGGCCATACTTCCCCCGCTAGCTGCTCTCTGTTCCACCATGACCACTGCATCCTCACTGTCCGTGGGCAACCATTGTTATTGACCTTCACTTTTGTTCTCTTCTCCTGGAAAGTTGGCCTCCCCCTACTTACTAATCAAAACCCGTCTTTGTATGAGTCATCCTTACCCTTTCCAGGATTATTGAGTTTTTCTCAACTCTGACCTCCTACACCGATACACATTATTCTCCATTCCATTTTCCTTCCACAAACATTACTTAACGATTAGTTATCCACTAGGCCCTGGTGCACACAGACCCAGGGTGTGCAATCATGAACAAAACCCCAAAACTCAAGGACTTCCATACGTGTTGTCAAGAGTAAGACACAAATGAAACTGTACTTCAAGTTTTAGTTATTAATAAAATGTAACTTTTAAAAAGGTTTGAATGTAAATCTTTTTGTGTTTGTTAACCTTGTCTTACTCCCTCAAGTTCTTAGAGGACAGAGATCCTTGACCTCAATGCTTTTAAGTGTCTTCTCAATTCAAACGTTAGATCTATGATATGTACATTCGACAAGGAATTTGTCTTATCAGAAAAGGGCACTACATCTAAAACGCCCCTTTCTCTGCTGCTTCTCTGGTCTTCCAATTCTTAGGCAGTATCACCTCCAACCAGCCACGCGGGCTGGGCAGTTTCCTAGACTCCTTTTCTCCCTTCCTTCCCCCACATTTAATTCATTCACCATGTCCAGTTGATATAATTACCTTCGCCTCTCTCAAATCCATCTATACCTTTACATTCCCACTGCCATGACACAGGATCACATACTTTTCATTTCTCACCTGGCCAATCGCATGGCCTCCATTCCTCTCCCCTCTTTCAGTCCCTTCTCCATACTGTTTCAGAGTGTTTTTATTAAATGCATACCCAATATATCCTTCTCCTGCTTAGAACTCTTTAATGACTATCTACACACCTCTCAGATAAAACCCTATTATTTAGCATGGGACATAGGTCCTTCATGTGCTAGGCCCCTACTTTCCTCTCCAGGCTACCTGCACCTACCTTATAGCCTCAATCTTCAGGGATGTTGAAGTTCTTGAAACGCTCTAAACGTATGTTCTCACATCTCTATTTGTGTATTCTATACCTCTGCCTGGAATGATTTTCCCCTCCCCTCTCTACTTTTTAGGTGCTTTAATGAATTAAAGATTAAGGGCAAATGTATAGTCTTTACCAAGAAGTCTTTGAATTCAATCCATTCTCTAGAATGGAGTAGGTACTTCCTCATAACACCTTCTTATATACCTCCATCATCAAACTCTAGAGTAATCGTCCGTCTCCCCAGCTACACTGGGGTGTTGAGGTTACAGTGTCCCTTAAGGGTAAATACTGTATTTTATTCCATCTTTGCAATTTTCCCTCAAAGCACATTTCCTGGCACAAAGGAAGTTCTCAGTAATGACTGAATGAATGCATAACGTATTCAGATGCTTGTTGGCTGAACTGACACCAAGTTCTTTGGAGAACAGAACTTTATCTTTCATATGTCTAAGAAGAAAAATATGAATTTTCACTCCATTACAAAAGTGAAGATGTTTTAAATTAATACACTTTAAAGGCGGACATAAACACATGAATTTACCAGTGATTTTTTTCACTGGCAAGTTGATAAAAGAGGAATCTCAACGGCAGTTAATGAGCCCACAAATTGTCTGTAGCATTTGATTTGTTTCTTTCAAGCTTTCTATTAAAAATTGCTTTTAGCTAATAGGAGGTACTTGAAAATATTTATCATTTCTATCTGAAACTTATAGTCAGGTTAATCTTCAAAACAATATGTTTAGAAATATTTCTTCCAGGGATGGCAAACACTAATGACTCTTCGCCCCACCTAGTTTTATTGAGATATAATTGACACATAACACCAAGTTTAAGGTGTACAATGTGTGGATTGGATACACATATATTGCAAAATGATTACCACCACAATATTAGCTAACATCTGCATTATATCACATAATTATCATTTCTTTTTTGTGGTGAGAACATTCAAGATTTATTCCCTTAGCAAGTTTCAAGTGTGTGATACGGTATTATTAACTGTAATTACTATGCCGTACATTAGAATCTCAGAACAATTCGTCTTATACCTAAAAGTTTATACTCTTTGACAAATATCTCCTCTCTTCCCCCACCTCCAGCTTCTTGTAGCCACCATTTCAGATTCTGTTTCTACGAGTTTGGCTTTTTTAGATTCCACATACAAGTGATATCATATTGTATTCGTCCTTCTCTGTCTTATTTCACTTAGCAAAATGCCCTCAAGGTCCATCCATGTTGTCTCAAACGATAGGACGACCTGTTTTTCCATGGCTGAATATTCTAGTTTTGTGTGTGTGTGTGTCAGTGTGTATCACATCTGCTTTGTCCATTCATCTGTCATACACCAAGTGGGACTGTTACATGATAGTTCTATTTTAATTTTTTAAGAAACCTCCATAATGTTTTCCATAGCAGCTTTACCAATCTACATTCCCACCAACAGTGCACAAGGGTTCCCCCTTTTCTTCACATCCTCACCAACACTTGTTAACTTTTGTCTTTTTGATAATAGCCATTCTAACAGATGTGGTGATATCTCATTGTAGTTTTATTTTCCTGATGAGTGATGTTGAGCACCTTTTTATGTACCTGTTGGCCATCTATATGCCTTTTTAGAAAATGTCTATTCAGATCTTCTGCCTACTTTTTATTTGGAGTATTTGCTTGTTTTTTGTTGTTGTTGTTTGTTTTTTTGCTATTGAGTTGTATGAGTTCTTTATATATTTTGGATATTAACTCCATATCAGATATATAATTTGTAACTATTTCTCCCATTCAGTAGATTACCTTTTCATTTTATTGATAGTTTTCTTTGCTGTGCAGAAACTGTTTGATTTGATGGAGTTTCACTTGTTTACTTTTGCTTTTGTTGCCTATTATATACTTTTAGTAAATTCAAATATAAGCAAAAACATGATAAAGGAAAGAATAGAAAGAATGTTCACAAATCAGACTTCAATCGGGAAATACAAGGACGGGAAATCATATTATTTTCCCACAGCGTAAGTCATACCAAGTCAATTTCTGAACACCCAGATCTGAGTTCTAAGCAAGAAGTCCTTAGAAGACAAATACAGTCACATTATATTATTTCAACAGCAGTTTTAATGCTGTTCAAAACATATGCATGGACCTGAGAGGATCTTTCAGAAATACTGTAACTGAAATTCCACAATTTGATTTTTTTCTAATACGAGGCAGATTCATGAGTGGAAAGGTCAGAATGAGGAAAAGGGAAGTGAAATCCTGACTAGGTGTTCATCGGTTCCTTAACATTTTTTTTCCTACTCATCAAAATGAAAATAATGCTTAATGCCTACACAGGAATAGTACACATAAGAAAAATATTCTTCATCACCAGAAAAGAATAGCTTTATCTATACCCCACTGTAAACTATAAAATTGGTGATAAGCACTCTCTGATGGTGCATTTAATTAGGCGAAGCTATATAATGGTAACAAAATCATAACTGTTTGTTATTAAACTAATTTCACTGTGAGCTTATTTTACTACAAGTACAATATGACAGCACTCTGAAAACATAATATTTTTATTACATAAGTATAGTCTTTAATGATTAGATTTTGAAGAAATACAAGTGCTGTCTGGTATGCAGAAATCCTCATTTATAAATTTTCCTGAGAATGTAAAATTCTTCTATAACTTATCAGTATAGCTAGTGCAAAATATAAAAGCTCTGCCGGGCTTCCCTGGTGGCGCAGTGGTTGAGAGTCTGCCTGCCGATGCAGGGGACACGGGTTTGTGCCCCGGTCCGGGAGGATCCCACATGCCGCGGAGTGGCTGGGCCCGTGAGCCGTGGCCGCTGAGCCTGCGCGTCCGGAGCCTGTGCTCCGCAACGGGAGAGGCCACAACAGTGAGAGGCCCGCGTACCGCAAAAAAAAAAAAAAAAAAAAAAAGCTCTGCCTTCAACAAAATACAACTTTCATTTATATTCCATAATTCTGTTGGCCCGAGACAATTATCAACAGTACACCTTAACTGATTTACAACTGATTCATGAAAGAATAAAATGACAGAAGAAAAATTCCACTAATACTTAATATTGGAGATTTATGGAAAATAAATGCCAAGGTGAAGTCAAGACACTTATTCCCCAAGTAGACATGAGCATATGGCCAATACTTTATTCCAATGTCTACTTCATTCAACACTAAATGAATAATGTAGAGGTAAGTGTTTTGTTTGAAACATAGTGTGGCTAGAAAAATAAACTTTGTCAGGTATCAGCACGTCATGATACCCAACCTACCATAAATATCTGGTTTCCCAATCTTCTAGTTTCATTTTAAGTTCCGGGGAAATGTAGTATTTTAAATGAATGTACTTTGATAAAACACATATCTGTTTAGTGTAAAATAATGTTCTAACACGGCATGTTCTGAAAGAAATTTGAGATGAAATCCATTATCTTGCAGTTACTACATGAAAGTCAGTAGGTTAGCTGAAATGTGATCTACTGTGTTGGGTAATATCTAAGTCTGTACATCCTAAACTTTTTTTTTAAAACACATTATGGCACATGTAGAATATGATGCTATTTATCAATACCAGGAGTAAACAGATAAGTCTGCAGAGACAGGCCAATGGCCCAGAGCTCCAGCTATCCTGAAGGCCAAGGGAACCAATAACTCAGTACACTTCACACTTGTAACCTATTATAGCATACCCTGGCAGGATACTCTGATGAAAGAGGAGTGAGAAATGTGTTTTTCCTGCCATGCCAACTTGAAACAGTTGGTAGTGCTGTCTCTAGTATAGGGGAAACAACTTATCCTAGTTTGTTCAGGACATTTTGTCTTTAAAACTGAAAGTCCTGTGTCCCAGGAATCACTGTTAGTGCCAGGCAAACCAGGAGAGTTGGTCACCCTACTCCAGCAGGATGCTGGGAAGGAAGCTGAGACTGCATCCAGGATTGGTGGGAAAGGGATGCTTTAAGCTTGAAAATGGAGAGAGGTGACATGTAAGTCACCCCTGTGAGAGACAGGCTAGAATTTTCCATGTGGATGAGATATAAAGAGAATTGTTCATAAGTAGAGATACAAACAGAACTGAAGGATAGAGCTGAAGCTAGACATGCAAGGAATGTAAAGTGAACTAAAGGATAAAGGCAACAAAATTCAAGAGAATTTCAGATTGATGTTGGTGGCACCAGTGGGCTAGAAAATGAAATAGGATTGAGGCAGTCAGGCGGTATAAGAAATGGAAAAAAAGACCATTAATAAGAGACGTGTACTTTTCAAATGGAGCCAGGTAAATGCCATCAGGATGGGGTTCCTTAAAGAATCCCACCATAAGCCCACTCTTGCAGGGCAGTGTGGTCCCTGGCTACCCTATACTGCTCCCTAGCAAGTGGTTCTCTGGGGAACCAGGATATCAGGCCATCACCCAGATATGCACAATGTATTCCGGGGTGCACGGTTGGTTCTTAGTAATCTATTTTGGCACAGCAAGGAACCATGGAAAAATAAAGAGATGGCATGCATTGGAGAAATGAGGGACAGTAAGAGATGAAGAAAAACAGGCCATAAAATTGGTAACGCTCCAAGTCACCCAGGAACCTGACTTTCAATATTGGGCTAAACTCATATCAATCATAAAATGATAAAGTGTATAATATTTTTTATTTTTGGCCACGTTGGGTCTTCATTGCTGTGCATGGGCTTTCTCTAGTTGCGGCGAGCAGGGGCTACTCTTCATTGCGGTGCACGGGCTTCTCACTGCAGTGGCTTCTCTTGTTGCAGAGCACGGGCTCTAAGCATGCGGGCTTCAGTAGTTGTGCCTTGTGGGCTCTAGAGCTCAGGCTCAGTAGTTGTGGCGCACGGGCTTAGCTGCTCCGCGGCATGCGGAATCTTTGTGGACCAGGGATCAAACCCACGTCCCCTGCATTGGCAGGCGGATTCTTAACCACTGCGCCACCAGGGAAGTCCCGAAGTGAACAATAATATACTGACGATGTTGCTGATATTCAAGCACTTACATAGGCCAGACACTATACCTTAGGATTTACATACATCTCATTTATTGCTATAGTTGGAATATAGGGATTACAACCAAAACACGTCTGTTTGAATACACAAATGAATGAAAATTTTAAAATTCATTATTCAAAATCACAATGGTTTTCATACACAACTCACAAACTAAGATTTCTCTTCCCTTTTTAAAGTAGAAAATATAGCTTCTATGACTTGTAATTCTGTATCCAATTTGCTATATTTAAGACATTTATGAAAAAAATTCAGGAGCTGTTGTACGGCATGGATCTGACCAATCGTCCATATCTGTTCTAAAATGGCCAGATGTACACAGAATGATTCACTTATGTCTACTAATCAAATAACTCATTAAAAGAAACTAATAGAACTGGGTACTTTTAAGCGAAAAAGTTATAATACATATGAAAATGGTTATGACTTTAATGATTTTTTTAAAACAAATAACTACTGTGTACAATGCTGAGAAAGGCATGGAGGAGTAAAGAAGTAGCAATCAATTAAATTTTATAACATCTCTGAACCAGTTAGAGGTAAAACTCACTATCACCCATGTTGACCAATGTTACTGTATATCTAAATTCTACCTTTCCATCATTTCTGTGTTTATCCGTAAGACAGCAATTGATGTTAGAAAGCAATCTTCATTAAAGCATGTGGGCTTAGAAAACAGACCAGCTGGATTTAGTTGCTTGGTTCTTAATATTATAATTGTGTGGTTTTGAATTCCCAAAGCCACAGCTTCCTCGGGCCTTATTTTTCTCACATGTTAAATGGGTATACTAATATTTTCTTCACTCATACAATTTTCATAAAAATATTTATAAAAGTGCTTAGTTCATTTGCTAAGCACACAGGAAGTGCTTAACATGTCTAATAAGTGAATGAATTCCTGTCCTAAAGAGGTTTACTTCACTTTTCACAATTTTTTTTTAGCCATCACTTTGATTCTTTAGAATTTACCCTGGTTTTCCATTCAACTATCAAGTTCAACCAAAATTCAGACCCTACTCCAAAGTTTCTTCCTTACATCCTGTCACTTATCTTGCGTCCTCTGGCTTTTGCCCTAGTTTCAGATCAGTCTATACCTGATTCTAATTCTAATTTCTGACATGGCTCTCTTTATCAAGGTCAACACAGTCCTTACTTTTATTGAAAGAATTTCTCAAATACAACTTCCTCTGGCAAACTTTCATCCCCAGGAGAGAGTTGTAACTGAAGGCTTAGGACAGAATAGTGAAAAGCAGATGGTATATAGCTAGCTGGTGTAACCATCACTGACATTCACTAAATAGCCCAGGCTCTCTGTGTTCTAGACAAATTATAGTATTGTACTTTCCCACCATGTTTTGAAACTAAGTATGGCCATGTGACATTCTGGCCAATATAGAAAAAAATAACTTGTGTCCCTACTGGGCAGAAGTTTCAAGAAGAGCGATTCACCACCCTATCTTCTGCTGATGTGGCCTAACAACATTCTAGATAAGAATGGCTCTATCAGCCTGGATTCCAGCTTGAGAACAACATGGAACAAAGACCCACAATAGACATACAGCCTGAGTGAGAAATAGATATCTTTACTTTAAGCTATATGTTTGAGAGTTGTTTTTCTCCCACAGCATAACTTCACCCATCCTGACTGATATATGTGTCGTGATTAACAGCACACCTGTTCAAACCCCAGCTCTAACACTTATAATATGTACAATTTTAGGGTACTTATGGTTTTAGATGTAACTTGGAGTCATTTACTTTCCCTATGTCTTCCTCAGCTTCCTTATCCCAGTGAAATGAAAATGAAATCAGAATCTACTTCATGGGCTATGAGGAATAAAATGTATTATATGTAATGTACATAGAAATACAACTAGCACATGGTATATGCTATACGCTGGGGCTCCATAAAGAGCAAAAACAGAATACCCTTCATCTTTAGGAATTCAAAATATGGTAGGAGAAATAGAGCATATATAAAAATAACTATAATTCATAATAAGTATAGAAAGGTAGGTATACACAAAATAGTGAGAAATTTTAGAAAGGGGAAATCATTCCTTGCATGGGAAATGGAGAATGTAGAGTAGATGATATGGGATTTTCAATGTACCTTGAAAAATAAAGAAGGTTTAAAGGTAAAGATGAAAATAATTAGGGAGTAGGGGAGGTGAAAACACTTGAAAAGATGAAAAAAGTATGCTGTAATTACCATGTGCATTTGTGTAAAGTATTAACTTGACTATGTAGCTTCAATATTGAATATCAACTCCGTCCATATTGTCAGGATTCTTTTCCTGGTGTGAGCACGACCAGGTCAAGGGCTGCATCTAAATTTTTTAAATACAGCATCTCCTAGTATAGTGAAACATATAAAGGGGCACTTAATATGTGCACTGTTGGAGGCTACAAACATAAAGATCTCTTATTTTCTTGACATGAGAAAAAAAAAAAAGGAAAAGGTCTCTTTTTGAATTAAAGCTCAAAGGAGTCACCGGATGTTTTCAGTTTCTCCCTGAGTTTAATACCTTAGCACTTGGGCCTGTTTCCACAGGTGTGAGTATATATAACTTCTATAATTCTATGTAGAATCTGGGCCTTTCAAAAGAGCCCATTTCACAGCCTCTGAACATGTGTAAATACAGGTTTGAACACCAATTTGAGGGAATCAAATTTATGGATCTAAATCAATCCCATGCCATTATGCAAATCTCCAATTCAACACCTAACATCAAGAATATTCCTTTCTAAGGGTCCTCCTCATTTTCTCAAATAAGCAGAAATTTTTGTTCCAGCAAATAGATGACACTGGAAAAGTAAAAAAAAAAAAAAAAAAAAAAAAAGCATACTGTTAAGGATACCTGTTGATAACAGCTCCATGGAAAGCAAGGAGAAAAGCCAAGGGAATACTGAAAGCAGAAGGAGGAGGCCAGAAAAACCACTGCTTGCCTATTGAGATAAAGACCAGCTAATCCATCAAGATCAGTGATTCACTGAAAATGTCTTTAAAGCTTGACAGGGAAAGCCTATAGCACAGAGCAGGTTTGAAAGTGCTTTTACTAGATTAAAAGTGTCAGTAAGCTCTTTGAGACCAAGGATCATATCTTGCTTCCTTCATCATCCCTGACATCACACCTGGAATATGGCAGGTACACAATAAACGCTTGCTAATAAATAAACATGCTTAGATGCACAGGTATGTGAATGGACACTATGTTTACCACTTAAGTATGATGCTGTAGGTCTAAGTCTTATAAACAGGTTATTCTTTTTTTTCCAGACTTGAAAAGTTTGTGCTTCAATGGCTAGGGATTCAAGGATTCTCAAATCAAATCACATATATGTGTGTGCCAATTGGAAGAGAATCCTGAACTTTACTCAGGTAATGATAGCTATGATAAAAACATTTTTCTCTATTTATTTGGTTTTTAGTGTATATATATATATATATGTATGTATATATATGAATATATATACATATATGTGAATATATATACATATATATGAATATATATACATATATGTGAATATATATACATATACACACACATATTTCTTTTATGTCATTAAATCTGAGTATTCCCCACCTCTGATCTGGATTTTCCCACCTTCAAACACACATGGGCTTTCTGTCAGTTCTGACCAGTGTTCAAAACAACATAAGGAATTGAGTTGATAGCATCCTTAAGTTTTTTCTCCTACTTCAGCACTAAGAGTTTCATTTGTTTATAATGTTCTCATTGTCCTTGGGGGAGTGGGACTGTGCTTATAATCACTTCCTCTCCATTGGCTTCATAAAAACCCCAACCACTATGTGCCCTGAATGTATTTATATTTTTGCTACCTTTGGAGAGAAGTGAAAAACACTGAGAAGAAAAAGCTTTGAAAACTTGGTTCTGAAAGCAAAGGGTTTAAGTACAGCTTTAAAGATTCTAATAAGCAGTTAATTTCCCTTCAGCTGATTGCCTTAGAATGAAATAAAATCAAGAACAAACAAACAAAACCAGAATTGATCAGCTCTTCTCCTCCCTCATCTCCAACTGCTCGGCAGGAAAAAGAAAGCCACAGTAAACAGCTCAGAATCTCCTTCACTGAATGTGTGGCCCTTCCTGGTGGGCAGTTAGTTTACTCCATATGCCCCTCCATCTGTGTTTACTGAACTCAGAAAGGGGTGATTCTGAAGTCCTCAAAAGTGATTTATAATGCAGGTGTCTACTACGCTAGCATCAAATGAGATGATAGATGTAACAGGCTTTGAAAATACTAACACAGTACCCAAGTGAACATTTTTACCATTATTAGTTGTTCATAAGTGAAAGGTATTACTAATATTATTATAAAATATAATACTCTCCTGAATAGGGCTATCCACCAGAACAAATGTAACTGTGGCTTACGGCATTCGTAAACTCATCTATTTCTTCCCTTTCACTGTAACAATGAGAGAGAAATCTCCAAAGAAACAAACTGATTTCAACCTTCCCATGAAATAATCAAATAAAATGTAAAAATTAAGGAAGACAATATCTAAAGATGCTAGATAAAGCTTTTTAAAGGGAGATTGGGAGGTACAAACTTCCAGCTGCAAAATAAATGAGTCACGGGTATGAAATGTACAGTGTGGGGAATACAGTCGATACCTATGCGATAACTTTGTACGGTGACATATCGTAACTAAACTTATGGTGATCAATTTGAAATGTATTGAAATATTAAATCAGTATGTTGTGTAACAGGAACTAACATAGTGTGGTAGGTCGATTATACTTCAAAAACAAACTCATAGAAAAAGATCAGAGCTGGGGTGGGGGTGGGGCGATTGGAGGAAGGCAGTCAAATGGTCCGAACTTACAAGAACTTACAAGGTTTAAAGGTACAAAGGTATAAGATAAATAAGGACTAGGGATGGAATTTACAACATGATACAGGTAATTAACATTGCTGTATGTTACATATGAAAGTTGCTCAGAGATTAAACCCAAAGAGTTCTCATCACAAGGAAAAAAATTTTTTTTTTCTATCTCCTTAATCTATATGAGATGATGAATGTTCCCTAAACTTACCGTGCTCATCATTTCAGGATGATGTAAGTCAAATCATTATGCTGTACACCTTAAATTTACACAGTGATGTAATCAATTATATCTGAATAAAACTGGAAGAAAACATTTTTTTAAAATTTAAAAAAGACTAGATTATGTCACACTTGGGAGCACAAACATTAGACGGAACAGCAGTGGCAGAAGCTCAGGTTGGCTGAGCACTTTCTATGTTTCAAGTATTGTTCTAAGCCCCTTAATTATAATATTTTATTAAATTATCACAACCACCTTGTGAACTAGGTTCTACTATAACGGCCACCTTACAGACAAGGAAACTGGGGCAAAAGGCTTTAAGTTAGCACAAGCGAAGTTCTCACGCCTAGTGACTGGTAAGTCAGGATTTGAACCCTGGCAGCCTGACTGTGAACTATATAGCGTCCCATGCAAAATCAGCAGACAGTTTTTCAGTGAATACCAACAAATATTTACCCTGACTTCAAAGATGTCTACATCTTTGCCTAGCTAGTACATGGCAGAGTAGAATTCTAGCCTGGTGTGGAAGGCTGAATAATGGCCTCCCAAAGATGCCCAAGTCCTAATCCCCAGAAGCTATGAATGTTACCTTACGTGGAGAAAGGGTTTTGTAGACGTGATTAGGGATTCTGAGATGGGGAGATTATCCTGGATTACCTGAGTGGGCTGTGAATATAATCTCAAGGTTCCTCATAAGAGAGAGACAATAGAGTCAATGTGGGGAGAAGGAGGTGATTTAACAGTGGAAGCAGACATTGAAGCCATGGAGACAGAAGCCAAGTTATGTCAGCAGCATCTAGAAGCTGGAAGTGGCAAATAAATTCTCCCCTAGAACCTCCAGGGGGAACCAGCCCTGCTGACACCTTTATTTTAGCCCTTTAAGACGCATGTTGGAATTCTCGCCTTTAGAACTCTAAGAGAATCAATCTGTGGCATTTCAAGGCACCAAATTTGTGGTAATCTGTTGCAGCAGCAATAAGAAACTATACACCTGGATTTTTTTGTCTCTCAATCCAGTAAATGTTTGTTTGGTTTTTTCCCCAGGACATCAAACTGACAGGAATTCACCTCGATGACAGTCTTTGTGTCAGAGTTTTCTAGGTAGTAGCACTGAAATTCCTACATCGAAGGTAAACCAGGACAGTTGGCCACCTTATTTTTAACTGAATACATCATAAATGGAAAGGGAAAGAGGTCCTTGCAGTAGGAGAAAATGATTCACTGCTTGAAATTTAGAAGCAAATTCAATTCCATGCTTGCAAAATGATTGGCTTGGACTGAGAGAGTAGATGGGCTGGAAACGTAAGTAACTGTATTCTTCACAGCAGAACACAGTTATCACAGTTCCCATGAAGTAGCAGAAGACACTTGCACTTAACTACTAAAACCACAGGTGATTTCTAATTATTAACTTCACTTTAAAATGGTCATTGAGGAAGTGTGTCTCCCCTCACCACCAAGAGTATCTCCAGCTACCCTAGAACAGAAAATGAGAATGTCAGAGACATACTGGATGAGTGATAGGGGACAGGTCAGGACTGTCAAGGCTCACCTGATACTTTAAACCACACCTGAAGATGAAGAATGTAGCAGAATCCTTTGAAATATGACCAACTACTACCATTTTTCTTAGTCTGAGCACCAAAGAAATAATGTGCTACTTAATAGGTATAGGAATAACCCCTTACAACACTATGCTGAATGATTAATTTGTACTGGCAAATTCCATTACTTAAAAAAACAAGTTATTATTTGCTCTAGCTTTTAAATTTTTTAAACATTTCTCTGCTTTAATCTAAATGTACCAGGTACAGTGATATTTCCCTCCTCCTCTTCCAGTTCTCTTATCTATTTAAGCCACACATACGTAATCTGTTTAATTTCTGGTAGGTGCAATTAAGTCCTGCACTCAGTATAATTTTTGTACATTTTTTTTGCATTTATATTTTTTTATTAAAAAAACCCATTGTACCAAAATGATACCAAACATGAGAATGAACTGGGAAAAATATTTGTTTCCTCCTTCACTACCTGCAATTAGGCTAATTTCGGTTTGATGTGTACCCTCCTAGGTATTTTTCTAAGCATATGCAAACCAACTCATGCCAGTGTAGATGTGTTTTCTAACATTTTTTTTTGACAACTTCTTTTTCTTTTTCACCTTTTCCCATTTAAACAGGGTTGTCTTTTCATTTTAGTACACAGAGGTCTATCTTGTGATTTTTAATAGTTGTTATATTCCATAGTATATATTTTGCCATTCCCTTAATAAAAATACTGTTGATTTCCAATTTATTGCTAACTCAGTGAATCTTCCAGAATGTTTATCATGTAGATTATGGCTTTCTCAGTCCTGGGTCACAGAGACACTGATGTAATCAGATGTTCTCAGCAGAACTGGCTTCTCAATGGCCTAGAGTTCTACCTAAGTTATTTTCATTTTTGTTTCTGTTTTAGTAAATCCTAATAGGTCAAATCAAAAAAGAACATATTAAAGGATTCTACTTTATCCAAAGTGCCTAGCACAAAGAGGGAGGTTAATAACGCCTACTGACCTACTGACTGAAGGATTATAATTCATATGTCAAGTTTCAAAATTAAATTTGCTGTCCCACTTTGCCCTCCTAACCCCAGTTACATTAACATATACCCCATTTTTTTACATAGGCATCAGGAGGATACTGACATATGACTTCCAAACTATCGTACGTGGGAGAATTCAGTAAAACAACGGCTGTTTTTGACATGAAAACAATTTTGCAAGGCTGCATTTTACCACTTGCTGGTTGAACAATAAAAAAGGGACAGATGCTTAAGACAGCAAAACTTACAAACACCCCCAAAATGACAATAAAAGACTGGTGTGTGATGAGATAACCAGCTATGGAAGAATGTTGAGTTGAGCAGGGGCCGCTTCTCTCCCGAATCGGCCTTTTCCTGGAGCTTTTACAATGCCCGCATGACACATTTGACAATAAGAGTATATGGTGCCTGCCTGCAGAGCACAGATATAAAACGCCAAATCCCATAAAATGGTGTATAGTTATTTAGTACTTTGAAAGCGTTTTGTTTTCTTGACAAACATGCTTAAACCACCGCGGCTAAAATCTAAAATGCATGAAGTCACTGCTATCTGCTAAAGGTTTATCAGTCTTAGGAAAAAAATATTCCAATAATAGTAAGGCACATGAGGTACTAATACGCAATAGCAAACGGTCTACGATGCACTTCTCCACTCAAGCCATGCACGGAAGGAGCATTTTTCCTCGCCAGTCGGTTGTTCTGCAGGTGTTTTACTTTACGCAAACATGTTCCTGAAGCCAAACTATACAGAGCAGGTGTCACACACTAATTTTCTGTTTAGGGTTTGCATAATTCTTGCTAATTTTGTTTCTTTCCTTTTTGAGGTTTAGGCACTCATAGAATATTCATTGACTATCCATTGTACACAACTTAGACTAGTCCCTGGCACAGAGTAGATGCTAAAGAAATAATTACCAAAATACTGATGCCAGTACTATGGTGAGATACACAGATTATGTATTAGTAAGAACACTTGCCTAGATCTTTCTCCATCCTGAATCAATGCTGATTTAGTATTGATACAAGATACTAAATATCACTAGTCCTTAGTTACACTTATTTATAAAAAGTTACATTTATAAAATGTGTAAATACAAGATACTAAATATCACTAGTCCTTAGTTACATTTATTTATAAACAGTTACATTTATAAAATGTGTAAATATATCACCATGGTTTTTGTGTGTGTGCACCAGTCTGAGGGAATTAGTCCAGACTTCCCTCTCCACGCCTGTCTATTTCCTTTAGGCTCCAAAATACTTGTGCTTAAAAGATAACATCCCAGTCTTAGAAGAACTGATAAAACTGTATTTTTACAGCAGCTCATCTAGGGAAAAAGCACTGCTTTTTTAATACACAAAATGCATTTAAGTTAAACTATCAAAGGACACACAAAAATGAGAACCGCTGAAATTCATAAACATCTACAATATATACGTGTGTTCTACATACTAGGAGGTTGCCGATTTTACTCAAGGATCAAACTACTTGTTCCTAATTGTCTTGGAATTTAGACAATTAACTATTTTTTTTTTAAATCTGTGATGTGTATATGCATTATTCTTATGTGTGCTCATATGTACAGAATAAACCACAAAGAATAATAGGAAGGACTGACTTTCAGGGTCAGAAACTTGAATTTCACTTTTGTTTCAGGTTTTATATATAAAACTTGGATTTGTATGTTTATAATTTTAAATATATAAAACTTAGAAAATTAGATTTGTAAATATATACTTTTAGAGTTTTCTGATATATAACAAGTGTGTATATATGTGTCTGTGTGTATCTCAGATTTGCCCTAAAATTTTTTTTTTTTTAACACTTAAAAATAATAAGTAGGGGGCTTCCCTGGTGGCGCAGTGGTTGAGAGTCCACCTACCGATGCAGGGGACACGGGTTCGTGCCCCTGTCCAGGAAGATCCCACATGCCACGGAGCGGCTGGGCCCGTGAGCCATGGCCGCTGAGCCTGCGTGTCCGGAGCCTGTGCTCCGCAACAGGAGAGGCCACAACAGTTGAGAGGCCCGCGTACCGCAAAAATAATAATAAGTAACCTATCAATACGGTTGCATAAATCAGGGATGGCAAGTGCTGGCAACATATTCTATGCCTTCCCATCCCTTGACCATGGCAGACATCACTAATTGAGCATGGCAGTCTTTACTGCTAAGACCACAAAAGTCCTCAGAATCCTTTTCAAGATAGCACTCCTGTCAACCCCTCCTAGTCTACTGGGTTAGTTCTTACCATGAAATTTATTTGCCTACCTTGTCATCAGAGAAACAAATTGCATGTGGGTATCCAGAGCATTACCAACACTGCAATTCAGTTCCTGACTGTCCAGAAGAACATTGTAAAACTGAGAATAAGAAAGGCACTTCAGAAGACAACCTTTAAACAGTTGTCTCAACCTGATTTTGCTTATATAGCTCAAGAAGGCAGGGAAAAAACTTTTCTCTCCTCAGCTTCTATACTTCATACTCAAGATGGAGCAAGCACACAGGTAATCTCATATTGGAAACTGTCCATAGGTCTCATTTTATGTAAATTGAGGATTAGGTTTACTTATATTTATTCTTATTGAAATACAGTCATTTTAGGTACTTACATATTGTAATCCTTAGTTTCATTTTCAGTTAATATATTACATCATTAGGTTTTCCCCTTTTTATTAATTTATCTACCAGGCATTGTTCTAAGAAATCAGAATAAAACCTTGAATAACTATAGGTCAGAATACCTGTCCTCAGAGAGCTTATAGTCAATTATGGCTAAAGAACCATTTCTTCAGATGAACCATCCATTATGATGATGGGTAGGGGAAACTGGATAAAGCTTAGTTGGGTTCTGCCACAAGTAAAAAAAACACTATGCTCTCATGCTGAATTACTTAACATCCCTGATGCTATAACCTAAACCACATTTTAGGTGAAAATGTTTTCACTTGAGGAATTGAAACAATTTAAAACCCTTCCACAATGAACACCTAGGCTCTGCTTTCAAAACGGCACCCTTCAAAGTATATAACCATTTTTCCTACTCATAAACGATTTTTTTCCCTCAGTAACAAGGAAAGAAATCTGTGCCACAGTACCCACCAGTCTGTTCCTGCAGAGCACATTTCTGAGAGCCCCTGGTATCCACCATCACCCAAGGCAGGATCTGGGGCTTCATTTGGCATTTGCATTTGAAAGTATGTATGAGATAGCTTCAGCAGGAAATATACATAACACAACACTCTTAAGCAACTGCAGTCAAAGAACCAAAGCCCTCCCCTCACCTGCTCGTTCTTCTCTAAAATGTCTATGCAGTGAATCACACAGAGCTTCAAAATGTGTGTCAGATAGAAATGGACATATTTGCCACTTTTACTGTATACCACGATCTGAGGCAGGGAAAAATGATGGGCATTGTGTAAGAGGTTGTTGTGTATGTGTGTGAACATTAAAAAAAATAAGTCGTATGCTTAAGTCTACTGCTAAATATGCTTAGCCAGTAGAATGGGAACTGCGCTGGCCGTCCTACTGTTTGCCTGTTGTAGCTCTTCCGGACATTAATATGTAAATGATTCTTTCCTACTCACAAAGCACGTTCAAAAAAACGATTCTCCCTGTCTCTTCACCCTTCCCTTCCCTTTTACTATGCCCTAAAGTTCATGTATCTGGGGGTCTGCATAGTGAAATTTAATGTATCAATGTCTCTGCTCAAATTACTAGAAACTCTGGAACAAGGTCCCAATTAATAGTTGTTAATAAACTTGGAATTTTATTGCGCTAAATTTCTTTGCTCAGGAGTCAGGTTTAAAGAGAAGATACTTGTTTAACTTAGTGACTGATAGGGTAACTTGTAAACAACAAAGGAAAACTCCATCATTGATTATCTATTATATACTTAGCATAACATAAATACTTTATAGAGCAAGTTACAACTATGTCTCCTAACAAGGGTATGGTTTAAACAGTAAAGCTGCATAAATAATGCATGCACTTAATATACTTTTGGCTACAAAAGGATCTTCAAAAATACTCTCGGCAATAATTGCCAATAATTTTAATCAGCTGTTTTCAATGGGTAATTTTTCTAACTTGGTGCTTTTAGTTTCTTAATTCCTCAAAGTTCGTTACGGTAATGTAACTGTAAATCTTATCACATTGAAATGAAGAATGCTAATTGAGGCTACCATTTAATAGCTCTAAGTATTATGAGAAATCACTCTTAAAGATGGCTCCTTGATCTATTTCAATATTAATACTTTCAGCAAAAGATAAGCACCTTGTCTCTACCACAGCATTCCGTACCAAAAATCTCTCCCTTGCTTACTTTGGTTCTTCCTACTCCATTCGCTCCTGAAACTTCCAAAACATCCATACTCTTACCTATATATTCTCTTTTCAAAATTGTTTTCCAAGGTTCTTGATATAGCAGATAAAGAAATTACTGTAATCCTGCTGGGAATATATTGTCAATTTTAACTTTTGCCATTATTAAGTGTATTTTTAAATATCTTCAGTACTCTTATTGTATATCCCTACTCTGTAACTAAGAGAAAGTCCTGCTTCCTCAGAGTACTAAAAGGTACTTATATAGCTATACAAGTGCTCAACAAATGACAATGAACTATTATCAGTTGTATTATGTGGTAGAAACATAAATATTGAAAGCAACATGGTATTAAAATAAAATAAAATGGATACCGGGCTTAAAGATCCCCTGAACAACAAAACCAGTTAAAAGCCATGTAAGTAAAACTTAAGCTAGCTTATTTCATAAACATAAGTGAAACTTATTTTAGGTTATTTCTTATAAATGCCACTAATAATTATAAGTAGAACTTAAGTCATCTTCCTAAAATGATGTAAGATAATCACTTTTAACCAACCGTCTACCATCTGGAAACTCCCATTATAATAACCAATGATTGTAAAGGTTAAAAAAACTTCCTGATTTTCACGTTATAAGCCATCCTGCAATGACATGCCTGAGCTTCATATCAGTTTTGGATTTGAAGTCTCCTTGTTCTTGAACATTTTGTTTCTTGCTCAAAAAATTATTCATAAAGTAAAGCTGTGAACTTTCTTTTGACTGACAATAATATAAATAGTACTTAAATAACCAAGTGCTCTTTTTCCTTGAATGACTGATTTGAAAATGTGTATACCATATGTGAAAGATTACTTAATAAAAAAATGAAGAACAATTAAAAGATATCTTTTCCTAGTTTTTCAGGATGATTTTAAATTTTTGTACGTGGAGATGTTTTATTTTTTTCCTTAGGTATTCCTTCTCTATTTTCTTCATAACCATTTTTTCCCCCCAACACAGATCACTATATGTTGTTCTAAAGAACTAACAACTTTAGCTGGTAACTTTAGGTGGTAGTCAGATTCTATGTTGAGGAAAATGTCAAAAGAATTCCAAGCACGCCTGCCCTTCATACTAAAATTTATAATGCAAAGGAATAAAAACTGCTACTTTAAACCCTTGCACTTTAATAGTCTTTTAAATTAATTTTCTGTATAGGTAATATATTTAAATAATTCAAAGGAAAAGATAACAAAAAATATATATGGAGAGAAAGGTCTTGGCCCTGCTCTATCACCACATCCACCCCATCTTCCCACTTCCTCCTAGGAAGGGTTTCTCAACCTCAACACTATCCACAGTTTTGGCTGGATGATTCTGTGTTAAGAAGGAGTGGGGTGGGAAGGGGGCTGTCCTGTGCATTGGAGGACATTTACTAGCATCAGTGACTTTCCAATTTGTGACAATGAGAAATGTCTCAAGACATTGCTGAATGTCTCACAGTTGAGAACCACTGCCCTAGAGGTAACCATTTTTATTAGTTTGTTTGTTTCCAGTGTTCTTTTATACAAATTCAAGCACATAGGAATACATACTCTCATTTTCTCCTCTCTCCTACTCAAGGTAGCATACTATGTACACTTTGCAACACCTTACAGTCTTTACTTAATGCTTTTTTATCCTTTTTGACGTCAGTATTTAGACGTAAGTATATAGACTCCTCCTCATTCTTTATTAACAGCTGTATAGTATTCCATAGTTTATTTAATCCCCTACTGATGTGCTTTTGGGTTGTCCTATTACTTTGCTATTACAAGCACTACTGAAATATCTCTGCACAATTACTATTTTGTAGGGTCATGGGTCTCTCCTTAGAAGAAACTGTCAGAGTATGAACGCTGGATCAAAGGGAAATTATCTATACAGCATTTGGGATATTGTCAAATTCCCCTCCAGGAAAGTTTAATCACTTTTACTTCCATCTGCAGTGCACAAGAGTGCCTGTTTAACTTTAGCATTGACCAGAGTATGTTATCATAGGCTGAATTTTTGCCAATGGTAAGACCCAGTATTACACTATAATGTTAAATTTCCATTGCTTTATTATGAGTGAGGTTATATATTTTTTGTATGTTTAAAAGCTATCTGCCTTATGTTGATTCATGACCTCAGTCTACTTTTCTGTTTGGATGTTGGTCTTTTTCTTCTTTATTTCAAGGAATTATTTATATATTAAGGATATTAACTCCTTGTGATATGTGTGGAAACATTTTTCCCAGTTTTTCTTTGGTCTTTTGACTCTGCTTATGGTATATATTTCCTATGCAAAAATATTTTTTAAATTGTGTTATAGGATTTATGCTTATGGATTTGGATCAAAATTAGACTTTTTGGCTCCAAGATTATAAAACAAATTCCAACTTTTCTATTATTTTTTATTTAGTGTTTTATACTTTTAAATCTTTGATCCATTTGGAATTTATTCTGGTGTACACTTGGGTGTATGGTTGACTTTCTCTTTCCAAATGACTACATTACTGTCCTCACACTTTTATTAAGTCCACCTTGATTCCACAGATGGGTGTATATCTGGACTTGCTAGTTTGTATCCTTGATCTATTTTCTTAAAAGGACTCCTAAAATTCTATAAGCTTAAGGCCCCACCAAACCTGGATCTGCCTCTGGTTGAGATAGGTTGAGAAAGGCTTCCAAAGGAGGCACATTTGTATATGAAGTAAATAACATTATTAAATCATTGCACCTAAATCTGAAGAATTAAGAAATATGACAATAATCAACATTAAGTATCATGTAAAAGGGTTTTGTTGAGAAACAGTGATGATTGAATTCAATGGGTTTGAAGAATTAAGATGGTTGCATTGGGGCAGAGTGGAAAGTTAGACTGGAAAGGGACTTTGATGTAGAATTACATAGGCCATTGGATAAATGAGATCAGTGGATCACTTCAGGTTAAATGGAGAGTTCAAGAAACGTAGGAGAACCTAAGTCTGAATAATCATGTAGGAATGATATCCAGAAAGAGACAAGGAATCATAACTTTGAAGCAAATTAAGATTAGAGCAGAAATGAAGAATACACAAAAAGGAAAGAAAAGAAAACCCCATATTCATCGTGCACCATGATTCTTATTTAATCATCTAATACCCATTTTATAGATGAACATTCTGAGGCTTACTTAAATGGTTAAGTAACTTCCCCAGATTATTCCTTTACTATGTGGCAGAATTAAAAATTTAAATTCTTGTCTATCTGGCTCCAAGTACAATATTCTTTCCCCTACACAGCAACTGTGTGTGATGGGGGAGAAGGGGATAATAATATGTAGAAGAGGGTTTGGGTAGCAACAGAAGGCAAAGAACATTAAGTATATATAATTGGATAAAGCAAGGAACACATATTTTTAGGAAGAAAAAGAAGGATCGACTACTTGGAGTACAAATTAGCTTGTTGCTATAAATGCTATGATTAGAAATTTAACTGTGATTTTGTAGTTTGGAAATATTAGAAAGTTATTTGCAATAAAATGATACGATGGAATCAACATGTGAGAACCACTGGTCTCACTTGATTAAGGAGGACGAGCACAAGGTGAAACTAGAGAAAGGTAGACTATCAAGAGTATTTACTAAAGGGGTGCAAAGCATAGAGTCTATGTTTAAAGAATATACACACACACGACAGAACTCCACTCCCTAATAATTTTCTGCCTCTAGGAAATAAGTATAAATTCACATAAAAATGTATCTTACATAACTTTATGGAATTTGAGAAGCAGTAAAGACTGAAAATGCAATATGTCAATATATGAACAAGCTTAAAAAAACTGTCCAAGTGTTATAGCTCATTTTATTTGGACCATGAAATTAAGAGAAACAAAAAGAAAGAGAAGCAAATAAAAGAAAAAAAGGCTATATACTTGGCTGCTCTTAAAACTAAAATTTGGAGGTGACGATTGTTTTAATCTCGCTAATTTTTCTCCCCATTTTTTATATATATATATATATATACGCACATATATATAAAATATATACACACACTTACATATATACACAAACACCATAATTTTAATTTGAGGCACACCAATCAGTGCATTTGAAGTGAATAAAATATTCGACTTCCGAATACACATATACATCCTTGAAATTTAGCAGGAGGCATGCAAATTAGTTCACTGTACTTTGCTTTTGAATACTTTCTATTACTATGTTGAGGAATTTCTTGGAATTGATCCTCTGGTTGTCAGTTGCCAGCATAATATTCTGCTGAAAGCCTAAAGAAATTTAGGGAGTCAAGGATGTATGTAAATAGTAAATACCTTTTAAAATAGTGAAATATTTCATGCACAAAAGATACATTTTTTGATGTATATGTGCAACTTAAAAAAACAAAAAACAGAACAAAAGTGCGATACTTTTTAGGCTAGGAAATAACTTACTGCTTTTATTTGTGTGATGGGGAAGGAGAAAACAACTGTCATGATGATTTTAAATCATAAAATTAAAAGCACCACACTTAGCCAATTTAGAGAGAAAACTCATTTACATAAAATATTTTCAATAGTTTATGCATCAATGTGCTTTTATATGTAAATTTTAATTGTCATCTGCAGAATCATTTGTAATGAGTAATTAATTACATATATTTTTATATTTTATTGTCATCACAGTTAGAGATTAAAAATTCAGTTTATTTTCTCCTTTAGTCAAGAAGTAGGCTTATAAAAAAATCATGAAGTAGGCTTATAATACTCAATCTCTCTGCCAATTAACTCTCTTTCTCTCTGTAACAAAGATACTTTTTATTTTTGAGAGGTGTCAGGCATATTTCCTTCCAGTTTCAATCACTGCTCCTTTAAATTTGTGGCTTTGAGTGAAAAAGCACATTTATTTAGTTCATAACCGCAGGTAAATTTTGGCAAAGTAGTTCTAAGTCAACTAAATTATTTTAGGAATTAGAACTACAGAGTGTCAGTGATAGGAAAGGCATCAAACATCATCAGCACTTGCCCTCCTTTTAAATATGAAAAGCTGAGGTACAGGAAAGCCAAGATGCATAATTCCATTAGACATCACTAGTGAGCAGTCAATGACTATAAGGGTAAGGCCCTAGTGATTGTCTCATGTGCCTCCACCACCCTACCCACATATTTAATGCTTTCTAAAAAAAACCAACTAAACAACAAAGATGCTCCCTGGAGTTGGAATGCATGCACAGATTTTTAGCAGCATTAAATATACTTTTATGCCACCTGAAGTAGCTCAGGTGGCATAAAAGTATTTATGACCCAACTTCAAAACAGATATTTCCATGTGAGGTTCAAATCCATTGACTTCCAAAGTGACTACTGTTATCTAGCAACCCTACTTGAAGAATGCTTTATTTTGAATCTGTATCCTCAGAACGAACAGCTGCCAGTTACAATAATGCATGTCAGCAATAACCAAGACCTAGACTCTGTTGTCCAAAGCTGTTGATACTAATCCTTCAATTGCAAAGAGACTTTCATTTCTAATACTTTATATTAAAAAAGATTTAAGGAGGCTAAGATAAAGAATAGAAAGCAGCACTTTCACTAGGATTTTAGAGATCTGACACATCTTTAAAAGATTTAATCAGTAAGTAATAGCAACTATTATTTAGCACATCCTATACGCCAAATCGTGCGCGAGGTGCTTGAGGAGCATTCGATCACTAATTCCCAACAACCATTTGTGAGGTGAGTTCGGTCATCAACTCATTTTGAAGTAGAGGAAACCGAGGCAGAGAGGGATTACGGAACCTGCCTAAATCAATAGCTAGAAAGTTGCAGATTTAGAAGGTGAACTCCAGGCTCCCTCTCGAACTCATGTTCTTAAACACACCACAGTTCTGTGTCTCAAAGGCAAATAATCTGAGGGTACTTCCAAATTACAATACAAAGAATTAGCTAGTATAGATAATATTTCTATAGAACAATTATCTGTTTTTCTTCTATGTGTATATTACCAATTAACCAGACTAAATTAATGTTTTTAAATCCTGCCGATGTGAAATTGGTACTATATTCTTCGGTTTTAATTTTGTTTTCTTCATAGAATAAGCAAGATTCCAAACTGCAACTAATTTAAATCCCTGCAAAAGGGAACTGATACCTTTGCTGAGAATAGGCACTGGCATAGATAGCTCCTAACGCTAATATTATGAACAAGTTATCATGTTCTATGACTATTAATGTGGAGATAGAATCTGCATATCTATAAATGTTAATATGACAGAAAAAGGCATTTAGAAGCCCCTGATCCTTTTCATAAATTAGAATTTAGCTAACAAATCTCTTGCATCATAGATTTAATAGAATCCCTGTCATTGGTGTATCATTCTTCATTTATTTGATCATGGTGAAGGTCATGGACAATACACTAGTTGAGTTTTGTCACCCTCAATTTACCTCATGAAACCCCAACAGAATTGAATCACATATTCAAGGACTGATACAAATTATGAGATTTTGGTTCTTTGGCTGTTTCACTGTTTGTGTTTCCTCAGATGAACAGGAATGGAAGCAAAATAACGATTCTTCCATTCTGCTCATCAGGTGAAGGTTTTGGTCTAGGAAGGGACTAAGGATCTCATCCCATATGGGGTAGTAGCACTCATCATGGATTCTTTCAGCAATAAATACAGGAGGTATTCACCCATAGATAGCTTTAAAATCTAAACATCTGCCTGAGTAGATGTGGGAGTCTGGTTGCCCACTGTTGGGGAGCTGGTCCTTGGATGGTGTTTGGGATTAAGGGTATGTAACTTGTTATATGACTTTGCTATTGCAGATAATCAGAGAGAAAAGTGGATGGCAAATAGTTTATCCACACTTTTTTCACTGAGGTATAGTTGATTTCCATATTATATTAATCTCAAATGTAAAACAGTGATTCAAAATTTTTATAGATAATACTCCATATAGTTATTATGAAATACTGGCTATATTCCCTGTGCTGTACAATGTATCATTGTAGCTTATTTATATTATTCCTCTTGATCCCCTACCCCTATCTTGCCCCTCTCCTCCCTTCCCTCTCCCAACTGGAAACCACTAGTTGTTCTCTTTATCTGTGAGTCTGCTTCTTTATTATATTCACTAGTTTATTGTTCAGATTCCACATATATGTGATAACACACAGCACTTGTCTTTCTCTGACTTATTTCACACAACATAATACCCTCCAGGCCCACCCATGTTGTTGCAAATGGCAAAATTTCATTCTTTTTTATGGCTGAGTAGTATTCCATTGTATTTCTGAAAATAAGTTACAAAGTAAACAACTTAAATCTATTTGTTGACCAAAATCTATTTGTTGACCACAACTGAATGATACAAGGATAGTAGTATGCATAACCCTAACAATAACTAAACATGAAGACAACATTTTCTTCTCTGAATGCTTTGTCTTTCTTATCTTACTCGCTTCTCTCAGATGGAAAAAGAGACTCAGTTATAAGTGGAACAATAAAAAAGTTGAAAACTAAACCAGGGGGTATCCATGGACATATTTAGCAAGTATCCTATTTATAATTTTGTTTCAAATGTATTATTTCCCTGTCCAAGGAAAGAACTTAGGGTCCACTCTGAATTCAAGTTGAATCATAAGTTGAGAGAGAATGGTGGCATAAAGCATTAGAGTTTGGAATTCCCTGTTCAGAGCCCAGCAGTTCCATGCTCCCCTACACTTGCTCAGTGGTGGGCATAGCTGTTACTCAGCTTGGCAGACGGGAGATAGGCAACAGTCAAGCTGAACAGCATACTAGGGATGTGGCTGTTTTTTTGTTTTTTAAGATTTGACCTGCCCCCATCCTCCAAAAATTTATTTCAATTAGTCATTAGGCTGGTTTGAGGACACAATGTTGAAAACAAGCCCTTTTACGTTAACCTGCCTACGTAGCCTATTAAACTAGATTCTAAATGGTCTCTATGGTAATAAAATTGTTACTGCCTAACCTTGTGTGCACCCACACAAATCTGGTGACCATCCTGGCACTCTTAGGCTTATCATATGAAATTCGTTTTCTCTGGGGGAAAAAAAGCACTTAGACTTTATTATATTAAAGAAATTATTCTTATAAAATCAGTATTTAAATTAAGTTGAAAACTATTAATTTCCCAATTTTTTAAATAATAAATGTACTGGAAGATTTATATCTATACATTATTTAGTGATGATCTGTAGAATTGAATTCATAACTATTATTTGATCTCAAAATGCACCAAAACCTTAAACACAGCTCTATTAATATCCCAAATTCTTTTTTTTTTTTTTTTTTTTTTTTTTGCGGTACGCGGGCCTCTCACTGTTGTGGCCTCTCCCGTTGCGGAGCACAGGCTCTGGACCCGCAGGCTCAGCGGCCATGGCTCACGGGCCCAGCCGCGCCGCGGCATGTGGGATCCTCCTGGACCGGGGCACGGACCCGCGTCCCCTGCATCGGCAGGCGGACTCTCAACCACTGCGCCACCAGGGAAGCCCCAATATTCCAAATTTTTTAAAATATTAAATTGTTCCACATTTTTTAGAGTAAGTATTCAAAATAACAGGAAGTCAGAAAGCTCTTAAATGGTAGGCAAGATACTCTTTGTTACCAAATTAGGATATTATCAAGAAATAGCAAGAGTTTGAAAGTTTGCTTTTTTTAAAAATATATACTATATCACACTCCCATACATACGTACACAAATACATATATACAGATTAGAAGCAAAGAAATTAACATTTCAAAGTGAGATATCTATCTATACACATGCACACACATAACTATGATCCAAAATTCTTGCAGCAGTCCCAAAATGATTGCTAAATGCCACTCAAATACAAATCATGGACTCTTGTTTCTTATAATAAAGGCAAGTAACAAACCCAGTGTCATGAAACATGTTTGCCAGTACTGACCAAGACTACAAGAACCTCATATAAATGTCAGAAGGGGGCTTCCCTGGTGGCGCAGTGGTTGGGAGTCCGCCTGCCGATGCAGGGGACGGGGGTTCGTGGCCCGGTCTGGGAAGATCCCACGTGCCGCGGAGCGGCTGGGCCCGTGAGCCATGGCCGCTGGGCCTGCGCATCTGGAGCCTGTGCTCCGCAGCGGGAGAGGCCACAACGGTGAGAGGCCCGCGTACCGCAAAAAAAATAAATAAATACATGTCAGAAGGAAGAAGTAGCCAGAAGCCTATATGAGATGGTGCCCCCTTCCCACAATCCACACATATCATCTAGGGCAACAAATGGCCTGCTTCCATTGGTTTCAGCTACATGCAAGTTGGACACTGTCCCAGAGAATACACTCAGTTCTCAGCATTCAGTCATCAGCTGGGGGTATCACCTTCACATAACACAAATCACATGGTTCCACCTTAGTAATTCCAGACTCACCGATTTCATTATTTGTAACTCAGAAGAATTTGTGGACTCAGAAGAATGACATGCAATGCAGACCATCGTATTTACCTGAGAGCACTGCAATGAGCATCAAATGAAATACTGTATGGAAAGCCCAGAGCACCAGTGGGAATTAGAGGTAGAGGTTGGAGCCACTTAGCCAGTGAAGGGAATCCAGCCGACCAACATCCTGGCTAGGTTAACTGAGAATCTGGACAGTTTCAATATCTGTTATGAAACTCAAGGATCTACCATATTTTACTTTTTTTTTGTTTGTACAAATTCAGAGCATAAATTTATGACATTTCTAAATGAATTTGAAAATTCAACTGCACAGGAAGTTTTATTTTTAATCTCTCTTTTTAAATCTTTTACTCTTTTAATATTTCTAATTCACTGTATATCCCTCAGGACTGACCTTAAATGTCACCTCCTCCTGAAAGCCGGCCCATAAATCCAGGGTTTGTGAGTTCTTAACACCTTCTTGGATTACTCTGTGCTGACTCCAAAGATGGCGCTTACCACACTGTACTGTAATATCTTGTTTTTTCTTTCCTGTTACCCTTATTTGACTAAGAGCTCTTTAGGAAAAAGGAATGTATCTTCTTCATCCATGCAGCCCAGAAACCTGGCTCAATGCTTGGCACAGAGTCGATGTTCAATAATGAGAGAGTGGCATGGATATATATATACTACCAAATGTAAAATAGATAGCTAGTGGGAAGCAGCGGCGTAGCACAGGGAGATCAGCTCGGTGCTTTGTGACCACCTAGAGGGGTGGGACAGGGAGGGTGGGAGGGAGGGAGATGCAAGAGGGAGGGGATATGGGAACATATGTATATGTAAAACTGATTCACTTTGTTATAAAGCAGAAACTAGCACACCATTGTAAAGCAATTATACTCCAATAAAGATGTTAAAAAAAAATAAATGTTTGGTGAACAAATAAACAGAATCCAACAGGAATCTCTTTTAAATAACAAAGAAAGAGTTTGGCTCACGGGAGCTGTTACAGAAAAGCCGGAAGGCATTCTGAAAATGCAGTGAGCTTCTTTAAGAGGAGGTAAGTTTTCTATCACTGGCAGAATTTAAGCAGGTACAAATGGCTATTTGACAAGGAAACTAAATCATTCATCAGCTGTTGACCTGGAGTGGATGAATTCTGTGATCCTCTCCAACTCTGAAATTCTGGCACTCATAATCTATATTCCATAAAAATAAAGAATAAAGCTATTATTTTAATTATCCTGCTTATTGACTGAAAATGAGTATTTGTTTTCTTATAAGCATTACAGATGCTGCATTGTGCTTATTTCTCTTTACAATAGCAGGTACAATAAGGACATTGGTGGTGTTATAAACTCTGAGTCTCCTGAGGAACCACATGACTTCTATCAACTGTTAGCCAACTCATGATTGTAAGAAGTATCAGAATAAAAAGGATTCTTGGACATAATTGAAATGTAAAGGCATTGCTTCTGATAATACAACAAATCTTTTAGGAAATGAGATAGCTTAACCAGGAAACTCTTGGTCGAATGGAGAAAAACGGAAAAACAAAATCAAACAGCTTCAAAAATCCTTAATGTCCACAGATGCCTTATTACAAGCTACCACCTGTGGTCTCTGTTGTAGCTAGCAGGCTTCCCAATCATGTACACCACTGTTCGGGGTAACAAGCCGTTTCCTGCCAGACATATCAATTTATCATTTTAGCAAAGTCTCAAAGGGCGCCACAGATGGACATTAGGGAGAAAAGTGGTCCGCCGCCTGCATTTGGCAAATAATTTGTTCCTGAACTGCTGATCTAAATTAAAACGAGATTTAAAATGCCTGGGAGAAAGACAGGGCTGTAAACTTCATTAGTTAAAATGACATCCTCACGAATTATAAACTAAACTTAGATATTGATCTCAGTGTAGTAGACTAGAATGATATGCTTTTGAAAAATGGGGGTGGGGTGCTATTAGTTGATATGAATTTTATTCAAATGGCTAACTAATACCGAGGAGCAATTTTCTACTTACACTGGGGTTCTTTCCCCTCATGGACTGGGTGAGTGAGAAGCTATAGCAGAAGGTCCTTCTATTTCATCTAAAGAACTTGGGAATTTAACCTCCATAGGAAGGCAAGGCTACATACTATTACAGTAAGCTTGAGAGCAAGTCTTTCTTTCAGTGTATTAGTTAGTAAACCACCCTGATTGTTGAGAACCATGGGTACCCAACACAAGTCTATTCCCTGCTTATCATGGCTATGTGGCTGGTTTTTAGCAATTCCTGTCAGTTCGACACACTCCCAAAATATAGATGAACTTTCAAAATATATTGGGTTAGCCAAAAAGTTCGTTTGGGACAGCTTAACGGAAAAATCTGAATGAACTGTTTGTCCAGCCCGATATTACCTGTATGTAAAATCAGCGAGTCACATTTTTCTCCTGACCGTAATACTTTCTTTTCAGCCTCTTTAAAATCTATATACAAACTTTGAAACTGTTGCCTGAATCACTGAATTAAATGTTTCCCCTGAACATGGTGGCGGTGGGGTGGGCACGGGGAGAATGAGAAGATGAATTTGTTTTCCTCGATGCTAAATGTTCCCACCATCACTTTGAATATGAAACTGAAAAGTACAGCAACAGGAAATTGAGTGCAGACATGAGCTGGGGAGGTCAGAAATAAATATGCATTTAATAAAATAACCATGTATATTTCATCTTTATTTTAATCATTTCAATTCTGAAAACCCCTGCTCAACCAACTGGGGGAGTTGCGGAGAGGAAGAACAGCTCTTTCTTATGGTACAAGTCTAAGGGGACACCCCTGAAATGTCAGTTTATGCATTTCTCATACATTAGTGCTGTCACTAGAACCCTCTTATTACAGTCAGGTTCTTGAATCTCCCTTCAAAAACATCAACCCCCAAGTTTATGTGACATTAATGCAGCCAGTAATGAGCCCCAGGTTGGGCTGGGAAAATTGGGCTATCTCAGCACTTAAAGAATTTATTTGGTTAAGAACTAACTTAGTAGTTCTCATTTCCTATTACTCCAATCATTGGCTAAACAGCCCCAGGGGCATCATAATTGTTTTCATTGAACTGGAAAATTCCTGGTACTACCAGCTTTTGAATTGGGGCTTTCCAAGAATTAATGGGAGAAGAAAAGGTTGCTGAAACATCTTCTGCTTCGGTACTTAGGGAAAGAGAAAAGATAACAAAGGCACTGAGACCCCCAAGGTGTAAGGCTGGTAGTTTACAGTTGAGGCTTACAGCTGGCAGCATACCTTCAAAGGAAAACTATTTTTATATTTGGCTTAAAGAAGGAGACTCCCTTTGAAAAAATAGGACCTGGAGATCTGACTGAGTCTAAGAGAATACTTCCTTCTAGAAACTCTGCTAAAACCGTCCAAGAGTTATTCAGGACTTCATTATTCATATTTAGATTTTCTGTCTATGTGTGACTTTTAACCATCTTTCCACTTAGTAACACAAATGTGAGAGAACAGATAATGATATATAACTGAATCTGTTTTGCTACGTTTTACTACTCCAAATAGAACAAAACCAAACGCAAACCAAAACCACAAAAATATTTTAGGCCAGAAAAAAGAAATTCTTTAAATCACTGTACATGAGCACATTGTAATTGGGCTATAATCTTGGATTATATTTTAAATATTTTCCTTACAAGTTCTAATAATTAGCTATACATTCCATCACTTTTAAATCTGTTTTTTTTACTAATAAATGTTTTTAACTGCCACTATGTTTTTAATGATTGATATTGACCACAAAGAGAACTACAAGTCAAGTAACCTGGTTTCCAAACTTTCCAAGGGGAGTGCATAGTAATGAAGTGAGGCAAAGTCTGAAGAGCTGATGCAGTGAGGGAGCAATTCATGTAGGTTCTAAGCTCATGGAGGACAAGCCCCTACCCTAGCCTTGAGGGATGCCCGGGGTAGAGGAAATACCAGTGGGCATTGGCTCAGAGGAGAGGGAGGAAGGCTTTCTCAGGCAACAGGAAGAGCAGAGCAAAGTGTCAGAGGAAAAGAAAGAACTGTGCGTATTTGGGGAAATCAAGTTTATGGCAGGAATAAAAGATCTGTGGTAGCAAACAGCAAGAGAGGAGGCTAGGAAGGTAGAGAACTTCAGAACATAAAAGGCCTCAAACTAATAAAATGCTGTTCATATACCCATTTGTATTCCTCTATGTCCCATGAAGTGTGTTATTTCATCTCTTTAACTACCATATTCAAAAGACTTGAGAAGTTAATTCTAAATGTTTTATTTAGAAAATCTTTATAAAGGCTATTAACTTCCATCTCCAAGCAAGTTCTACCTGCATAGCAAATCATTTTTGTCGACCTCACTTTGACAATCTTTACATTTAAATTGTGCTATTTAATCATGTTAACAGAAAACTCAAACTACTTCTCTTTCAGTGTGGTTAAGCATAAAGTCTCAATGGCAAAAGACTGAGAAAAATCTGATTTTCTCAGTAGTTTTCCAGTAGCTTAATATCTGATCTTCAAATTCAAGAAGTCATATCATTTCTCAAATATACTCAATGACTATAGGGACCACTGTAATTGCGGTACCAGCCCAACCAGAAATGCTCAATCTATCTCACAAGCAAAATGATGCTAAAGTAGTCAAGGAAATGCTCTGGGCACACTTCCACCACAACCCTCTGGGTTGGTATTAACTAGCATAAGCAGCAGCATGGTACATAAAATGGAAAGGACGTGACCACATACTGTGCGACACTGGAAATGACTTCATCTCAAGAGCCTCAGTTTCCTCATCTCTCAGGTTGGAACAAGGCATACCTATCACGGCTGTTGTGAAAATTAGAACTTCATAACTATATAATAAGTTTGGCAAGCCATGGGAACTCAACGGAGATTAATATGATTAATGTATACTCAGTGACTTTATCCCTACTGAGGTCCTTTAAACCTCTAGCTATTGAGAACCAATGAATTTTTTTTTTTTTTTTTTTGCGGTACGCGGGCCTCTCACTGTTGTGGCCTCTCCCGTTGCAGAGCACAGGCTCCGGACACGCAGGCTCAGCGGCCATGGCTCACGGGCCCAGCCTCTCCGCGGCATGTGGGATCTTCCCAGACCGGGACACGAACCCGTGTCCCCTGCATCGGCAGGCGGACTCTCAACCACTGCGCCACCAGGGAAGCCCCATGAGAACCAATGAACTTTTAAGCCACTCAGTAACCCCACTCTTCATGCTCAAACAAGACACCTTCCTAAAAGGCCCCGTCTCATCACCTGCAACACAGTGTCATTTCTTGTTTTTCAGCGTGCGGCTCAACAAGTCAGGTCCCTCCTGCGGGGGGGTAGATTTGTTACCATTCATGACTAACGCACAGCATTCCATGTTTAGCCCTTGGATGACAACCCAGACCTCTAAGTCTTTTCTTTCAAGAGGCCAGCACAATATCATTTCAATAGAACGGGGAATGGAAACACTTTATAATCTCTCAAAATCTCTAATCTCTCAAAAGCTCTATTTTCAAGTAAAGTTAAAACATCGATTATCTTTCCTTCTTTTCCTTTTGAACACAAAGATTTCAGCCTGCACTAATGCAGGGTAAGACCAGTTTTACCTGAAGTGAAATAAATCCTATAACTAGACATAGCCTCACTTTTTCAAGAGTTTATTCATGGTTTACTCAATGGGTCTGCAACTTGCCTATAGGACAAAGGCATCAAGTGAGATGAAGTTCCTGACTTCCACCCATAGGATCCTGGCAGGGTCTGTAAATACCTTCGCTCTAGACAACATTTTTTTCCTCTAGAGAACCTGTATTTCTATGTAAGAGTTTACGTGTTCTGTTAGTGCAGCCAAGTAGAAAGAGCATAGGTTTTGGAGTCAGAAAAACATGGGTCCAATCCCAGCCCTGCTATTTACCGGTTTTGTGAACGCAGGCAAGCACTCTAAATCACTGCTTGCTCATCTGCAGAACGATCAAATCACTGTATGGATATTGCACTGGGCTATGTGGAACAGAGGTTGGCAAACTAGGGCCGGCCACCTAATTTTTTACCTCTGATGAGCTAAGAATGGTTTGTGCATTTTTAAATGGTTTAAAAAAAGAAATTTGTTTCCTTTTTAGTTATAAGTACCTCAATAATATTCCTGAGCATCTTGGCCCACAAAGCCATTTCACAGAAAATGTTTGCTGACCCTTGGTTTAGATGATTAAGTAGACTAGGAATCTTAGGTATACACTGCATGCACTTGGCACATCAAGGTGCTTCATAAACTCAGTTCTCCTTTGAGGGAGCAACTGTGGCTTTGTGCAATAAGCACTAATTTAAAATGAGTTCTTTTACGATGCTTAACAGTTTCCATCCCTCATAAACATTGTGGTATTGGAAAATTTCTCAGCGTCTCTGGAGGATCAGTTTGCTTCTCTTCAAAATGAGAATCAGTATTTTTCTGTGCAGGTTTTTCTAAGAAAAAGTCAATTATTTCAAAACAAATAAAAGATGTCTGATATATTCAACTGTTTTACAGAAAGTAGCTCTGTAGGTTTACTAATATACAGTCATATATGTGGACATATGGAAAACTTAAGTCACCCCCTATCCCATCATCTAGAGATAATTCCTGCCCACATAAACTGGAATATTGCCTTTCATTAATTCTCACATTTTCTCTCTCTAAGACTCCTATTTTGCACCCAGACATCTTTGTGAGTAGGTGACTAAGTTATGGCCAATCAAATGTATAGGAAGCAACATATGAAATTTTCAGAAAGTCTCTTAAGAGCAGAGAGTGGGCCCCCATTTAATTCCCTTCCTCCATCGTACTGGCTACAATGCAGAGATGAGGGATAAACTAGGTTACAACTTTGGACCACGAGAATGAAGCACACTAGGAATGTAGGGAACCCTAGAGATGGTATAGCAATGGGCTCAGAGTAACTTGGGTCTTGACAAATTTACGGAGCCACCACACCAGCTCTGGATGGCCTTCCTACCCCCAGGCTTATTTTGCTCTTCCTTTTCGTGGTTTTATTTTTTGTTCTCTTCTTACATGCAGACATTCTCATCTTACCTCATATACACTCTCTTGGTGACTGGAGGAAGGATAGTTTGAAATAGACCAAAATGTTACCAGTGATTTTCCCTGAGTGGTGGGTTAAAGTGGGTTTTATTTTTTAATTTATGCTTTATTTTCTAAATCTTCTACAGTGAATATATAATGATGTTGCTACCAGAAAAAACATTTTTAAGTGGCACATTGCTTGAAATGTCCTGGTTTTAAGGTTAATCTATGAAAGTACCCAGGATTTTACAGGATACACATCATACCTAAAAATAAGACTTTGTTTCTCCCAAATATCCCTAAAACAGAAGAAATTGCCACACATCAGTCTTCATTAAATTCTATCAATGATGTTCATTTTGACAACCAATATACTGTTGGGAGAAGACACATTAGTCTGAAAAAACATTAATGGTCTGGATGCTACAGAGGTTAGCTAATGGAATTAAGAAGAAAAGCAGAAAAAGTTAACATAGATTTAGTAATTATTCCTGGGGGTATCATGTCATGGTTGAAAGTGTTAAATGTTATTACAAACAGCTTTTTAAAGATCACTTTAACAGCAATTGAATACATGATTACACTGTGGAGATCACATTTATATTGCAACACGACTAGAAAAAATAAATAAGCCAATTTTCCTAATGTTAGTGAATGTGCACCTATGGCCTGGGATACATTTAAAGACAGAGCATTACATATGATTAATGAAAGCATAGTATCTCTAACAAATCAGAAAATTATGTGCTTTGGAAAACTGTCCGATAGCTCAAAAAGTAGTTCTAGTGAAGACGTAGCTGACCAACAGATGCAAATCATCACAATTAAGACACACTGTCCAAGAGTGTTTGAAAATAATAAAGTATTGAGGGAGTAAAGAAGTAGATTTAGGTAGAAGAGAGGTTATATGGCTGGAGCATGAAAATTTCCAAAAGAAAAGCTGATAAAAATCCTGAAGGAAAATATGAAAGGAGGAGAAAATCATAGCCTGACTGGGTATAAAAATCATCAAATCCATGGTAGTGAACATCCCCAGACCCCTGCTCTCCTGGGAAATCTTTTCACCCTTCCCCAGCGTGGTTACACTGTCAACATAGGTATTAAGGATTATAATAGGTATTACAGCAAGGGAAGTGAACCTGGGAAAAACTGGTTATCAACATTATGACTGTTTTACTCCAGTATCTTGAACAGCCCTTGAAAGTGTGAGAAGTTTGTGTAGTCTTGTGCAACCGGCTTTCCTGGACTCGCTAAAACAAGACAAGTAAAGCTGACCTAACACATCATTTTAGTCAACATTTTTAACAAAAAATTTTCAAAACAGACTGAGAACTGGAAAGAAAAGGACAACGAACATCCACATACCTATTACGTAGATTCAGCCACTGTTATTACTTTATCTATGTTTCCATCTACGTATGTATTTATGTGTACATGTGTATGTATAAGTGTATGTTTATTTGTATGTGTATATAATTAGGAAATAAGTTAGACATATCACAATACTTTGCACCTAAATACTCAAGCCTGTATCTTCTAAGAATATGTGCATTCTCTTACATAACCACATCATTGACAGCTAAGAATATTAATAATTCCCTAATATTACTATCAAATTTTCCTGATTGTCCCTCAAATAAATTTTACAGATTTTTTCCTATAACTGGAATCAATCAGGCTTTATGCAATTTGTGGTCAGTACCTTCTAAGATAGCCCCCAATGGTTTTTGTCTCCTGGTCTTCACGTCCTTGTATATAATTCTGCCACCATAGCCTCTCGAATGTGAGCTGGACTTAATGAATCACTTCTAAGAATGAGAATGCAGAAGTGACAGGGTGTCACTTTTGAGATAAAATTATGAAAGGCTATGGATTTTATCTTGGGCATTATCTGCTCTTTCTTGAATCACTCACCCTGACAGAAGCCAGCTACCATGCTGTGAGGCAGGTCTGTGGAAAAGCCCACGCAGCAAGGAGCTGAGGCCTGCTGACAGCCACGTGAGTGAGCTTGGCAATGGTTCTTCACTCCCCACCTCCACCAGATGAGCCTTCAGATGAGACTCAGGCCTAGTCAACAACTTTATGGCAACCTCATGAGAGAACTTTAGCCAGAGGCACCTAGCAAAGCTGAACCCAGATTTCACCCCGACAGAAATTATATGATAGTTTGTTGTTTTAAACCACTGTATTTTGGTATAATTTGTTATACTGCAACAGATAACTAACACAGATTTAATTTGGCTATTATGTCTCTTTAGTTTCTTGTAATCTTGAAGAGTCCCATGAACATTTTTTCATTACATTAATGTTTTGAAGTGACCAGGCCAGTTTTCTTAATGAATTACTGCATTGTAATTTGTCTATCTGTCTCATTGTTTCCTTGTCAGGTCATTTAATTTGTTCCCATATCTTTGTACTTCCTATAAACTGAAAATTACATTGAAAGGCTTCATTAGGTTACAGTTTAACACTGTTGACAAGAACACTTCACAGATAATGCCATGTACTTTGCACTGCGTCACATCAAGAGCCATAAGATGTCAAGTTATCCCACTATCAGTGATGTTAATTTTAATACTTTATAGAAAGTAGTAATCACCATTTTGCTTCTGTAAAGGCTCTTCCTCCCCTCGCCATTAGCAAGTAATTTTCTAACACAGTTTTGAATTCTGTGCCCTATCTACTAAGTAAGGCAAGGAGAACTCCATCTGTCTGGAGACGAGCCCCAGCACCAAAAACCAGCCAAATAGCTTCTTTGTCAAGAAACCAGTCAATATGTTAAAACGTTTCTGATCTTTTCATGTATAAATTATGAAATATACTTAACTGTTGAAGAATAATAATTCTTCCTATAATATGTGAAGGTCAACTAGAGTAAAAATTTTAGAAATCAAAGCTTCTAAACTATGTTGAAATTTGAGCCACTTTGACAACTTGCTACCATTATTCTATCTACAGATACTAAAAATGTGCATATGCAACATTTTCAGTATAAGTAAAATGAGAAGTTATCACTGAGTTTTCCAATAATTCAGATATATCTTCTCTATATGATGAAATGCAGTTGCCCACAGCCTCAGCGTCTGACATCACTGTCATTTTACAAGCTCTTATCATCACAAACAAAAAGTTTCTCAGGGATCCAGAGAAAACCTGTGATCCTTCAAGTATCCTGTTGTCTAACCAGATGTGATCATTTGATTCCAAACTTTCTTCCAGAAATTAGAAGGAAAATGGAAAAGTTCAGTGTTCAAAAAACCAGAAGTTATGAGAAGCAGTCTTATTCCATAGATGGTACTTTTCCAGCTAGAAAGTAAACAATATGGCAGGGAAAAATAAAGTAATATATTTAAAAATATATATAACTACTTATGCAGAATCATCGTGGCCTCCTTTTATGTCTTAATATGGGGTCTTCAATTTTAGTTCTCTAGGAATATTAGTCACTGCAGTTCAGTGATGCAATGCATACAGACCCATGTGTTAATAAGCCCAAGACGAAATTTAGTGAATCATTACCTCTAGCAATTAAGAGTATCAAAAACATAGTATTATCTTTTCTCCACTAAAGGATCCTCAAATAAGACAATCACATGTTTCACAGAACAACTCCAGGTCCAAAAGCTTAAGCGAGTTATTACTGATATTTAGCTCTGATTAATGTTTATGAAAGTCAGATGTTATATTCAACTTAACTCTATGAATGAAATTTAGCCAAAAATACTGCAGGAATAAATGATATTTAATCTTGCAAGGATTTTTCATAATTTTTGTGTTATTTATATGAGAATCTTGTCAGTTGGTGAGTACGTATGGAAATAGTTCTACAGAATCGAGGAAATTAAATAATTAGGGCAAAAATCTGAATGCTGAGATAATCAACGAATAGGATTTTGTTTTTCTTTGCCTTGAATATTTTAGAAAATTCTGCTTTATTGATGTAGCCTTAATGTTTATAAATAAGTTAAAATAATTCATCAGTCATCACTAAAAAAACTAATTATTTCCCTTAGTGTTAATGGACTGTACCATATAGATGCTGTCTCTCAAACACCACTGTTGTGGTTTATTTTCTCCTCGGGGGAAGCTAAACTTGTTACTGTAAGTTTGTTCAATTAATCTTTTCTTGCAAGCAATAGAAAGAATGGAATTCTTTTTCATCCTATCCATTTTAGTATGTTTTAATAAGATGAAAGTGACTTCATAAATACCCCAATTTCTCTTTTTGATGATTAGTAACAGGTGGAGAGTGTTAAAGAACACCTTCCTTTCTTCCTCTTTGTTCTCTTCCTGGGAAGCAAGGACCCTGGCTCTCTTGGTTCCATTTTTCTAGAAGGAATCCCTTTCCCAGTGACACGGAAGCCACTCATGGACATTTATTTTATGTAGCAATCACCGTTTTCCAAATGAGAAAGGCCTGGGAGTTCATCCAGCTGATATGAACATTTAATGGGTCTTGGTTTTAGGTCATTTTTGAAGGCCTAGGTACAAAAAAAACTACTAAAATTGAAAGTTTTTGCTGTGAGCTGAACCTTCATCAGCACTTCTACAAACGCCTGCAGAACTAGCTGCATTTAATTGAAAGACTCTTGGTTCCCAGAGGGAACAGTTCAATGAATCTTTTTCTTTTGCCACATATTTTATTAAAACAGAATCTTAAGAATTTACACATGGGGTAGGGGCCAGGAAATATTATATTGGTTTATTATAGGAAGCTATTACTCTCTTTTGTTGGAATTTTTAAAAGCTGCATTTAGAGTGGTGTGCTACGGGACTATCTTCATACTTGGCCTAAATTGTTCCATCTTACCTACAACATCACAGATGTTAAATGCACCACCACGGGCTAATCCGTGGTGTCTAATGCATTTTCTCCAACTGTTAGCTTGGTAAACTCATCCAAGAAAGAGATGATGAGATGGAGAATTCATGATTGCTCCTAAAAACACAGCTTTCCCTCGTTACCCACCCTCTACTACACTTCTAGAATTGTACCCTTGAAAGGGCATCTGTTTTCAAGTTTACTGTCTTGAGTTCATGGAAACCACCCGCTTCTTTCCTCTCTTATTTCTCATTCTTCATCCAAATGCTGGGAAATCACAAATGAGGGTCAGACTTGGGGATTTCAATCTTGAGATTTCAAAAATGGGACAGTTTTGAGCCTTGATGATGGATCATCCCCTCCTTTGTCTCCTGTTTTCTCCATACTTCAACCCTTCCTACACACTCCTTCTAGACTAATTTTAAGAATGCATAGCTAAAACCCTGACACCCGCTCAAAAACTTTTAATCTTTTCCTATCACCTACCAAATTAAGATCAGATGACTCACTTTGAAATTTCCAGGGAGAAACATTAGAGTAGGAATTTGGCAGGCTGGGGGTGGGGAGAAATGGGTCAGGCAGCCATTGCAGACAAGGGAGAAGGGCAGAGCAGACCACAGGCTGACGCCCTAAAGACATCATCAACTGTCTCAATTTTTCCAATTCTGTTCTTTTACTTAGGCTGTCCCTTTTTCTGAAATGCTCTTATCTCAGTTCCTCAGTGAAAATTCAATGTTAAATTCCATCTTGGTTTTCTTGTCTGGATAGAACAAAACTGTATTTTTTTCTTAATGCATTTGTTTTAAAATGTTTAAAGTCTTTTTGGTCTTGCCTTATTACTCCTCTGATTATCAAAGACTGAACAACAGAGAGGGGGAGAGAGCATGGCAGAAACTGAATACGACAAAAATCATGCAGGTGTAACTCGATTTACAAAATCTAAAACCACCTAGTTGGTCTGTGTTTACTTTGCCTCATTAATTTCTATGCCATACAAAAAATGTGGGTCTATGTCCCCCACTCACACCTAGCTATTTACAACATTAATAACCGAGATCACGGCTATAGCAACCTATGCTTAAAAATCAAAGTCAGCCATCTTTTGTGGGTTGGAGTGAAAAGGAAAGACTGAAAACCATTAATGAGGAAAATTTATGTTACTATACAGTATAGATTAAAGTTCCAAAGACTTGAGAAAAAATCTTCTTTCCAAACTAAAACTGCAACTCAAATAATTTCAAATGTTGAAACACCTTGACATTCACAATAATGTTACACACGAATGCACTGATATGAACATTTACTTATATATTTGATTTAAGCTATGCCTATATCCACAAAAGACAGGGAACAATTTAAAATCTCAAATAAAACTAGAGAAAGAAAATCTGAAATATCAAAATCAAATTTTTCAGGGGCGAAAAAATGCAAACAGGACTTCTGGCATTAAATTTACTCTAATTGAACATTAGATTTAGAACTTAATTTCTCTCAACCAAGGAAATAATGGAAAGGTAGTTCTCAATATCTGAATAAAGTATTCATGTTCACCTGGAGACATGACAAATGCTGACACAGTACTGAATCTTCTAGGGAATTTATCACATGGATAAAAAAATTCTGGATAATATAACCAACAATTTCTCTGAATGCAATCCTTATAAAAATTAGAGAAGGGATATTTAAAGCATTTTAACATTTCTATGGAATGCTAACATAGTCCAAACATGCTGTAACTATTTCAAGACAGAATTTAGAACACAAAGAATAACCAACACTGAGCCCTAACCCGTCTCTCTCCAACAAAATGTTTCAGGAAACATTCAACAATTTCTAGATAAAGTAAATTCATGGATGGATTCTATGACATGTGTCAGAAGTGCCAAGAACTGATACTGTAGAGAGATACACTCAAATTTTATATATTGGATATGAAGACAGGAGAAAGGACCTTCTACTGAGAAAATCTGGAAGCCTCATGGCTTATGTTAAAACTAGCTGGGCTTCCTTGGTGGCACAGTAGTTAAGAATATGCCTGCCAATGCAGGGGACATAGGTTCAAGCCCTTGTCCGGGAAGATCCCACATGCCGCGGAGCAACGAAGCCCGTGCGCCACAACTACTGAGCCTACTCTCTAGAGCCCTTGAGCCAAAACTACTGAGCCCGTGTGCCACAACTACTGAAGCCCGTGCACCACAACAAGAGAAGCCACCGCAATGAGACGTCTGTGCACCACAACGAAGAGTAGTCCCACTCTCTGCAACCAGAGAAAAGCCTGCGCGCAGCAACGAAGACCCAATGTGGCCAAAAATAAAATAAAATATATAAATTTGTTAAAAAACTAGATGTCTGGGTTTGAAATTAGCTACTTGTTCAAGGTTATCATTTTGTATTTGAAGGTGATTCCACTGATGTTAGTTTCAGCCTGCATATTATACAGAAAAAATGGATAGAATTTATTGTTTAATAAATTCCCATTTCTTTTCTATAAGCATGGATCTATCCACCAGAAAACTACTATCTGTTCAAAAGTTTCCAAATCTTAAAAAAGAATATTAACCTAAAAGTGCAGTGAAAGACATAAGCCCACTTTTATCTGAAATACACTACAAAGCTATAGAAAACTGAAAAAAAATTTTCTTCCCCATAACAATCACCCTCTTAATAACTTTACTAAGAGTGAAAAATACATTTCACCTTTTAGTGAGGCGTTGGTACTAGCCTTTCTCTTTAAGATAACATTTTATTTTCATATGCTAGTACTAAAAAGGATATTTCTAATAAAGTCTAGAGTTTTTGTCCTCATTTTATCTGGTTTTAATTTAAAAGAGTGGTTCTCAATGTTTTTGATCTCAAGCCCCCTTTACAACTTTTAAAAATTACTAAAGACTCCAAAGAATTTTTGTTTGTATGGGTTATAACTATATTTACCATATTAGATCATAAAATCTTTTTAAAAATTCTAACACAAAAATATATCAGCATATATTCCATTAGCTATTTTTGCCTCTGGAAAACCCCACTGTACCCTTGTGAGAGAATGAGAATGAAAAAAGTAAATAACACCTTAGTATAATTAGGAAAATAGGGTTTTTAAAAAATTATTTAATTTATTCATTTCTGGCTGTGCTGGGTCTTCGTGGCTGTGCTCGGACTGTCTCTAGCTGCGGCAAGCGGGGGCTAACTCTCCTCTGCAGTGCACGGGCTTCTCATTGCAGTGGTTTCTCTTGTTGTGTACCACGGGCTCTAGGCGTATGGGCTTCACGGGCTCTAGAGCGCAGGCACAGTAGTTGTGGCGCATGGGCTTAGTCGCTCCGCGGCATGTGGGATCTTCCTAGACCAGGGCTCAAACCTGTGTCCCCTGCATTGACAGGCAGATTCCCAACCACTGCGCCACCAGGGAAGCCCAGGAAAACACTTTTAGGAAAACAGTTTTGACCTCATGGATCCCCCTAGAGTGTCGGGGATACCCAGGGATACCCATAGCATACTTTGAGAACCACCAGTTAAGAAGGACCACCAGTAGCAAAGGAAAAATCAATTACAAGCAAAGTAAACATGGGACAAAAAAATGGTCTACAATCCAGGCACGCACGCATGTCTTAAAGTCGTCCTCTGGGGAGGGTACACTAGCTTGATGGACAGCACCAGAGAAGACACGAGAGGCCGGCTACACTGGAATGACTCACAATCATCAGCCCCCAAAATCTTTTCTATATTTTGATTCTAGACCTAGGAAAACTTCAGTCTAATCTAGTTTAGTTTGTCCTCTAAAGCTAGACCAGGAGAAACTGGTAGCATCCAGGGAACCCAGGGACGGGTTTTTTGTGCAAGATAGTAGAGTCATTCCATCTGCAATCACTGATTTCATTATGATCCTTACATTGCAGGTCTTCTTGCAAAAGCTGTGCAACAATCGATGGGGCTGATGAAAGGAATATTCCTAATTCTATTTATTTTAATTTCACCTTCCAAAAATTTTATTTTCTGTATGCTTTAGTTCAGAAGTACCTGTATTTCATTTATAAAGTAATGTATACTATGTGTGTGTGCGTGTGCGTGTATGGCAGTATGCTAAAAAATGTTAAGATATGCACTCAAAATGATTTGGAGACTGATATTCTAGTTTATTAAAATGTTTTAGCCAAATACAATTTTTTTTTTTTTTTGGCACACGGGCCTCTCACTGTTGTGGCCCTAGCCAAATAAAATTTGAAAAAAATTTAAATATGAAATGTTGGCAAGGATCTGGAATACACCTTCTTATTGTTGGTGGGAGTATAAATTGACTCAACCAGTTTAGAGAATTATATGGCACTATCTGTAAAAGTTAAATATATGCCTTCTCTATGGCTCAGAAATTTTATCCCAAGGAATACACTCATGACAAATGAAGGCATTTACTCACCAAAAGACACTTTTGGTGTCTTTGGTCAAGAAAGCTTTCAGAAAAAAAAAGAAAGCTTCCAGTAGCTTTATTTACAAAAGTTCAAAACTGGAAAGAACTCAAATGACCATTGTCATTAAAATGGACAAATTGTGGCATATTTATACAGAGCAATAAAAATGGAATGAACTACTGATATACACAACAGAAGAGATGGCTCTCTCAGACATAATGTTAAGCAAAAAAAGCCAGCCACAGAAGAGTACGTACTATATGATTCCAATAAAAAGGTGAAAGACAGGCAAAACTAATCAATGATGGTCGAGCTCAGAATGGTCATCTTTGACAGAGGAGATTAACAGGGAAGTGGCACAGAAGAGCCTTTCAAGGACCTGAAGGGCTTCCCTAGTGGCCCAGTGGTTGAGAGTCCGCCTGCAGATGCAGGGGACACAGGTTCGTGCCCCGGTCCGGGAAGATCCCTCATGCCGCGGAGCGGCTGGGCCCGTGAGCCATGGCCGTTGAGCCTGTGCGTCCGGAGCCTGTGCTCCGCAATGGGAGAGGCCACAACAGTGAGAGGCCCACATACCAAGGACCTGAAAACATACTGTAACTTGATCTTGGTTACATGGGCATATAAATAGATAAGCATGCACTGATTTATACTCTTAAGATTTGTGCACATTATAGTACATATGGTATACTGCAATAAAAAATGCTTTTTAAATGTTATACCCAAATTAGGAAGTGTCTAACTTAATTTCTTCTCCTATCAAAATAGAGGATCTGTGAAAACCTTCTTTACGCATCTGAAAACCCAACATGAAAAGAACGTTTAAGACCAACCCACAAGCTTTCCTTTTTAAAGCTGCATATCAGTCTCACTCCTCTCCAGGATCTTTTCCTGACACTAACCATTCTCCACTGTCCTAGGACAGTATGATTAGCACGTGCTCGGAATTCACAGCAAGCGCACATAAGTAGGTTGAAGTTGTGTTACCACCATTCTAAGTCTCTTTCTTATTACATCTACCCTATCCCCTGGTCTCGCAGAACCAGGAGTCCTTTTTTTCTTTCTCTCTTAAGTTTATTTATTTATTTGTTTTTATTTTTGGCTGCATTGGGCCTTCATTGCTGCACGTGGGCTTTCTCTAGTTGTGGCGAGTGGGGGCGATGCTTTGTTGCCGTGCGCGGGTTTCTCATTGCAGTGGCTTCTCTTGGTGCAGAGCACTGGCTCTAGGCACTCAGGCTTCAGTAGTTGTGGCACGCGGGCTCTAGAGCGCAGGCTCAGTAGTTGTGGCGCATGGGCTTAGTTGCTCCGTGGCATGTGGGATCTTCCTTGACCAGGGCTCAAACCTGTGTCCACTGCATTGGCAGGCGGATTCTTAACCACTGCACCACCAGGGAAGCCCAGAACTAAGAGTCCTTTAATCTCAAGTAGAGAAGTCAATGGTTGACAGCATATGACGGCAAAGAAGAGTATGGAAAGATTTAATATTAAATAACAGGGAAAGATGTAATGTTACATTAACAACAACATTAAAAACTGTGTACACATCATGAGCACAGTTAGGTAGAACTTTCACATGAGTAGAAAATTATAACTAAAATCCTCAAATGCTGACAGCAGGTATCTTTTTGGAAAGTAACAATTTTCTCTCATTTTTTAGAATTTTTATAAAATATGCTTTATTTTATTAATGTATAACAGTTAAAATGAAATAATTTAGAAAAGCTATATTTTTAAAAGGTATTTGAAATCCATATAAAGCTATCTCCTATGCCTCAATTTTCATGATTATGATGCCTTTAATTCTCAGTGCTTATGAATTTAATTCTCAACTTCAGCTCTCCCCAAGTTATGGCTTTTTCCTGGTGTTTCAAAATCTTTAGCTAAAATGATATTCCAGTGTGGTTCATTCACTGATTCTGTCCTAAGCACAGACCTTCAGTTTCACATAAACTCCACATCTGTCCCTGTGTGCTGGGATTACTGACTTATTTCCTTGGTTTGCATTCGGCTCCTTCATCAACATCCCATTTCAACCTCAGGCCCACTTACTCCCCCAGACCATACTGTTTTTTCTGTCATCCCAAAACACTACCTGTTTACTATATTGCACTCAACTTCAACTAATTCCGGAGAGACCAAATTAATGGGTGTTGATGGCAGCAACAGACGAGCCAGGCGACACCAGGACAGGGATACAGGCAGGTTGGCAAAACAAGATAGCAAGGGATACGTGGACATGATGGAGCTTGATGACAAAGCTAGTATTGAAGGGACTTATGGATGCTGGGATTTCCACGGAGTAAACACCTAGAGCTTGAATAAGTGAGATCAAACATGTGGCTCAGGAAAAAGATCAGAAAAATAACGGCAGCCACAGAGTCCTGAAGTACTCCAGGTCTAACTCTACAGTATATTTTTAATTCTAAAATCTGCTTTGAATAATTCTGTCTAAATTTGAGCCTAAGAACCTTAAGTATGAATAAAGTCTGCCACTTTTCAGAAAAGGAAGAGTAAGATGTCCTAGTACTTAAGTCCACTACATTTGGAGTGGGCTAGGGTCTTTCCAAAGGGTCCTTATATGTCCAAAGGAGGAAATTAAGTTTTCATCTTAGGTTAGGGCATTAATCTAAAAATAAAAAGGCATTTTCACTTTCTTTATTGACAATTTATAAAATTTTCTGAAAGGAATCTTCTGTTTACTTGGAAGAGAGAAAAGTATGCAAAAATATAATCAGGTTTTGTTAAGTTTATATATATAAAAAAAAAAACTATTTAAAGAAGTTAATCATGTACTTTGAGATGCCAGAGCAATTTAACCAGAGCTATGAGGAATAATTATTAGTGGGAGAAGCTTCAAGATGCCAGAAGAGTAAGACGCAGAGATCACCTTCCTCCCCACAAATACATCAGAAATACATCTACATGTAGAACAACTCCTACAGAACACCTACTGAACGCTGGCAGAAGACCTCAGACCTCCCAAAAGGCAAGAAACCCCCCATGTACCTGGGTAGGGCAAAAGAAAAAAAGAAAAAACAGAGACAAAAGAATAGGGACGGGACCTGCACCAGTGGGAGGGAGCTGTGAAGGAGGAAAGGGTTCCACACACTAGAAGCTCCTTCGCGGGCAGAGACTGCGGGTGGCAGAGCAGGGGAGCTTCGGAGCTACGGAGAAGAGCGCAGCCACAGGGGTGTGGGGGGCAAAGCGGAGTGATTCCCGCACAGAGCATCGGTGCCGACCACCACTCAGCGGCCCGAGAGGCTTGTCTGCTCCCCTGCCAGGGTGGGCGGGGCTGGGAGCTGAGGCTCGGGCTTCAGGCGGATCCCAGGGAGAGGACGGCGCTTGGGTACGTGAACAGACCTAAAGGGGGCTAATGCGCCACAGCTAGCCGGGAGGACAAAGCGATAAAGAGGCATGGACATATATACACTACCAAACGTAAGGTAGATAGCTAGTGGGAAGCAGCCGCATAGCACAGGGAGATCAGCTCGGTGCTTTGTGACTGCCTGGAGGGGTGGGATAGGGAGGGTGGGAGGGAGGGAGACGCAAGCGGGAAGAGATATGGGAATATATGTATATATATAACTGATTCATTTTGTTGTGAAGCTGAAACTAACATACCATTGTAAAGCAATTATACTCCAATAAAGATGTTAAAAAAAAAAAAAAAAAAAGAGCGCTGCTTAAAGGAGCTCCAGAGATAGGCGTGAGCCGCGGCTATCAGCACGGACCCCAGATACGGGCATGAGACGCTAAGGCTGCTGCCACAGCCACCAAGAAGCCTGTGTGCGAGCACAGGTCACTCTCCACACTCCCCTCCCGGAAGCCTGTGCAGCCCGTCACTGCCAGGGTCCCGGGATCTGGGGACAACTTCCCCGGGAGAATGCACGGCGCGCCTCAGGCTGGTGTGACGTCAAGCGGGCCTCTGCCACCACAGGCTCACCCGGCATCCATACCCCTCCCTCCCCCCGGCCTCAGTGAGCCAGAGCCCCCAGATCAGCTGCTCCTTTAACCCCTGTCCCATCCTGATTGCCACAGCAATCAGAGAAGAAGAAGAAACAAAAGGAATCCAAATTGGAAAAGAAGAAGTAAAGCTGTCACTGTTTTCAGATGACATGATACTATACATAAAGAATCCTAAAGATGCTACTAGAAAACTACTAGAGCTAATCAATGAATTTGGTAAAGTAGCAGGATACAAAATTAATGCACAGAAATCTCTTGCATTCTTATACACTAATGATGAAAAATCTTAAAGTGAAATTAAGAAAACACTTCCATTTACCACTGCAATGAAAAGAATAAAATATCTAGGAATAAACCTACCTAAGGAGACAAAAGACCTGTATGCAGAAAATTGTAAGACACTGATGAAAGAAATTAAAGATGATACAAATAGATGGAGAGATATACCATGTTCTTGGATTGAAAGAATCAACACTCTGAAAATGATTCTACTACCCAAAGCAATCTACAGATTCAATGCAATCCCTATCAAACTACCACTGGCATTTTTCACAGAACTAGGACAAAAAAATTCACAATTTGTATGGAAACACAAAAGACCCCAACTAGCCAAAGCAATCTTGAGAAAGAAAAACGGAGCTGGAGGAATCAGGCTCCTGGACTTCACACTATACTACAAAGCTACAGTCATCAAGACAGTATGGTACTGGCACAAAAACAGAAAGATAGATCAATGGAACAGGATAGAAAGCCCAGAGATAAACCCACACATATATGGTCATCTTACCTTTGATAAAGGAGGCAAGAATAAACAATGGAGAAAAGACAGCCTCTTCAATAAGTGGTGCTGGGAAAACTGGACAGGTACATGTAAAAGAATGAAATTAGAACACTCCCTAACACCATACACAAAAACTCAAAATGGATTAAAGACCTAAATGTAAGCCCAGACACCATCAAACTCTTAGAGGAAAACATAGGCAGAACACTCTATGACATAAATCACAGCAAGATCCTTTTTGACCCACCTCCTAGAGAAATGGAAATAAAAACAAACAAATGGGACCTAATGAAACTTAAAAGCTTTTGCACAGCATAGTAAACCATATGCAAGACGAAAAGACAGCTCTCAGAATAGAAGAAAATATTTGCAAATGAAGCAACTGACAAAGGATTAATCTCCAAAACATACAAGCAACTCATGCAGCTTAATATCAAAAAAACAAACAACCCAATCCAAAAGAGGGCAGAAGATCTAAACAGACATGTCTACAAAGAAGATATACAGATTGCCAACAAACACATGAAAGAATGCTCAACATCATTAATCAGAGAAATGCAAATCAAAACTACAATGAGATATCATCTCACACTGGTCAGAATGGCCATCATCAAAAAATCTACAAACAATAAATGCTGGAGAGGGTGTGGAGAAAAGGGAACCCTGTTGCACTGTTGGTAGGAATGTAAATTGATACAGTCACTATGGAGAACAGTATGGAGCTTCCTTAAAAAACTAAAAATAGAACTACCATACGACCCAGCAATCCCACTACTGTGCATAATTCAAAAAAGAGTCATGTACCACAATGTTCATTGCAGCTCTATTTACAATAGCCAGGACATGGAAGCAACTTAAGTGTCCATCGACAGTAGAACGGATAAAGAAGATGTGGCACATATATACAATGGAATATTACTCAGCCATAAAAGGGAATGAAACTGAGTTATTTGTAGTGAGGCGGATGGACCTAGAGACTGTCATACAGAGTGAAGTAAGTCAGAAAGAGAAAAACAAATACTGTATGCTAACACTTATATATGGAATCTAAAAAAAGAAAATAAAATGGTCAGAAGAACCTAGGGGCAAGACGGGAATAAAGATGCAGACCTACTAGAGAATGGACTTGAGGATATGGGGAGGGGAAGGGTAAGCTGGGACAAAGTGAGAGAGTGGCATGGACTTATATACACTACCAAACGTAAAATAGATAGCTAGTGGGAAGCAACAGCATAGCACAGAGAGATCAGCTTGGTGCTTTGTGACCACCTAGGGAGGTGGGATAGGGAGGGTGGGAGGGAGGGAGATGCAGGAGGTAAGAGATATGGGGACATATGTATATGTATAACTGATTCACTTTGTTATAAAGCAGAAACTAACACACCACAGTAAAGCAATTATACTCTAATAAAGATGTTAAAAAAAAGAATATTAGTGATAGAAAAATTCTCTCTTTTCTAAAAAGCTTGATTTTTTTTTTTTTTTTTTTACTCAAACAGGATCTCTTGTCTTATTAGAGAGCTTCAAATTGAAGTAAAAATAGTTTAGTGCTAGAGAACCTAATTAACTAACTATTAGAATTCTGAGAATCAGAGTTTAAGTCATCAAGAGTGACGACTGAGGGCTTCCCTGGTGGCGCAGTGGTTGACAGTCCGCCTGCCGATGCAGGGGACACGGGTTCGTGCCCTGGTCCGGGAAGATCCCTAAATGCCACAGAGCGGCTAGGCCCGTGAACCATGGCCGCTCTGCGCTCTGCAACAGGAGAGGCCACAACAGTGAGAGGCCCGCGTACCGCCAAAAAAAAAAACAAGAGTGAAGACTGAGTGAACTGTCATTAGGGAGACAATACATCCTTAAACTAAACCTCATTTGGGCTAATTCTGTACATCCAATATAGAATTCTTCATTTTGCCAGGTGGCCCTATCATTACTACTAAATACTCAGCACACTCTTCACCTTTTGTATTAAGTGTCTAAAAGTACTTAAAATATGAATTTAATATTTTTAACATAGCAGAATATATTGGTTTTAATCCACCCTTTTGATCACATGTTGTTTGTACCAAAACTTTACCCGTAAGAAGCTACTGACTGCTTTTACATCTGAATGCATTTATTTATTGAGGGGAAAAGACGAGGAGGAGAGGAAGAATAGGAGAAAGGTGGGAAGCAAAGAAGAAAGGGAAGAGGAAGAAAAGGAGGGAGGAAGGGAAGGAGGAAGGAAGGTTGGCTTAATGCCATTTAGAATAATATTCACTAACTTTACTAAAAGACCAGTCAATAACTTCTTGCTCGTTAGGGTTTAGCTACTTTGCAGACTTATCTTTTGGATAGTCTTATAGTATCTTTTCATATTTTTATCCAGGCGATATTGGAACATAGATTAACAATAACAACAAAAATCTCTCATTCCCTGTAACTCCCCTGTCTCTAACACCAGGACATAATTTCAGCAAAAAATGCTACTTCTAAGTATACAGAGTTCAGAGTGCATATGAGCAAAAGAGAGATGAAATTTGTAAGAATTCAGAATTCTCTGCAACTAAAGTCCTTGAATTTTAATATGTTCCTTGTATTGCCTTAAATCTTGGCCTTGTCTGTGTTAAATTTACTCATGGATTTAATTTCTCTCAAAAAATAAAACAAACAAATCCATCCTCTGAGGCAACTTTAATTTATCTGTTTGCACAACAGTCCAGAGGACTTAAGGAGTTTTTTCCAAACATGGAATGCAATGTTTACCCATTGGACCCCATCCAGTCAACTGAGAAAACAGAATTTCTTCAAAAGTACTGAATAATTTTAAACCCTATGTATTTATAGAATAACTGAAGTTACACTGCTTAATTGGAATCCTAGGCTGACATATTCTATCATTTGTTGTATACATACAAATTTTAAAATACTATGCTTATCAGGAGATTTCAAAGAAAAAATATCCTCTCCCCTCTGTTTTTAAATAACTCTTCAAAACCTCACAATTGGGGCTTCCTTGGTGGTGCAGTGGTTGAGAATCTGCCTGCTAATGCAGGGGACACGGGTTCGAGTCCTGGTCTGGGAAGATCCCACATGCCGCAGAGCAACTAGGCCCGTGAGCCACAACTACTGAGCCTGCGCATCTGGAGCCTGTGCTCCACAACAAGAGGGGCCGCGATAGTGAGAGGCCTGTGCACCGGGATGAAGAGTGGCCCCCACTTGCCACAACTAGAGAAAGCCCTCACACAGAAACGAAGACCCAACACAGCCCTAAATAAATAAATTAATTAAGAAAAAAAAAGTAAATCCTATTAAAAAAAACCTCACGATTCCTTTCATATATGGATAGATGATTACACACAAATTAATGTTAGGAAGTTTTTTCAATGGTTGAAATGCATCAAGAAATGAATTTCCAAATAAATTTTGTCATTATTTATCCTTGTGACTTTAATATGTTCGCCAATTGGCACTTTTCTTCTATATATAAAAAATAATAAATACTCATCTATTGATCTCCTGACATTATCCATTTTCAGGAAGTTGGCCTGATGTGATCAAGAGAACAAGGACTTTGGGACCAGGTCTGGTTTTGAATCCAGCTGTGTGATGCTGGGAAAGCTTGTCATTTTCATAACTCCAGTTGCCTCCTCAATAAAGTGGGAATAACGCCAACTCCCTCAAAGAATCCCGTCAAAGGTACGTGAGATAATGTGTATAAAGTAGCAGGTGCGGGCTGTTTTGTTCTTGTTTCCTCCCTTGTCTCCTTCACTGCTCTGAAAACTCTCACTGTGGGGGAGTGATCAGAACCCAGCCCGTCTTTCTGTTACCAGACACCATGCCAGCTGCTGCCTCTCATGGCTTCCTATTCCAGTGCACTTTCCCTACACCCGAGGCAAAGCAGAAAAGCAGGACTGTCTGGTTTGGAGATACCCTTTCTGCTTAACAGCCAGATTCTAAGCTTAAGAGGTCACCTTGGTAAAGTCATATTGGTAAATAAATTATGAATAACTTTATTCCAAGCCAAAAAAAAAAAAAAAACCACACACACACACCCCCTAGAAACAGAAACTATGAGACATATTTCTCCTTATTCAGGCTTTTTCTAAACAAACTGATGTACTCTCCTCTTCCCAGGACAGATAAAACGTACAAGCTGAGACACGTACTTTGTCTAAATCACCCGGATGTTTACTTTGTCTCTCAACAGTTTCCTCATCCACACTCCAGATTCTCAGATGTCTCTCCAGCTGTGGGGAAGCAGATTTCTACATCTAGTGGAGAAATCTAGGTTGCCGGGATCCAAGGAGCTCCCCGTTCTTAGTTTCCCTAAAAGCTCATGGATTCCTTCTGAACTTGTTCATTACGGAACAATTCTCCTGATGGAAAACAACTCCGTCCCAGATGCACCAATCATTGGCATACAAAACATTTTAAAAAGATAGGACAGTAAGTAGGCTCAGCATGAAATATACAGAAATGAAATAAGCCTCTAATATAGTATTGTAAATCAACTATACTTCAATAAAAAATACAGAAGCCTCACTACAGAAATGATTTATAAGGATCAAAACTACAGCAATAAAATGAAGGAATATTAAACTGCTTTATCACACGGCTTTAGTTTTTTAAACCCCAGTGTTGAGAAACTATCCTAGGAACATGATGGAGGAAAGTCAGCCTACAATCCCCAAAGGGACACATCCTTTCAAGCTTAGCCTCAGGACGAGCAGCATAATGAATCAATGTACTAAGTCCCTTAGTTGGGGCCTTGTCTTCCTCAGAGCCAAACAGTACTTGTCTGTGTAAGACTCATTACTTGACTTAAATGGACAATTTTAGCCACAAATACCATAAATCAGATGTCTTATTAATCATTTGCAAGAATTAGAAGGAATTCACACATGTGGAGGTGAGTATGCCTATATGTAAACATTGTAGATGAATAATTTTAATCACTATATTATGCAAATATAAGATTACATGCTCTTTTTAAAAAGGATCAATATGGAGACACTTGTGCAAATGCTAGATGACAACATGAAATTAATGGCCACTTACATTTATCTGCTCCTGTGTCACCTTTAATGAGAATGGATCTGCTACCATGAAATGGGCTGTAAGCAGGCCAACTTGAAAATGGTGTGAGAAAGTACCTCTTTATTCGTCACATCATTTGCCGTCAAATTAAAACTATGCCAGCTTTGCAGAGCTTAATTCTAATGCGGGTTTCACAATCTTCTAGAAAAGCTCTATTAAAGCTCAAAGCTTAAGAGCTTAAAAGGTCTGTCACTTATCCTTTGAAAAATTTTTAAAAAGGTCCAAAATCCCTAAAACTATTTTCATATGCACCTTCTTTTGCCATCTCTCCCCGTAAAATCTAGGGAAAGTGGGATCGTGATTTTGCTTTTCCATAAATGTGATCTCAACAAGTTGATTAGACTATATTGTTGTCCCTTACATGATTTGTGCCCAAAAAGTAGCATCATGATTTCTTCAGACTAAAGTGTACCAAAGATACTCCATCAATAAACGTTCAAATAGTGCAATTCCTTAAAGAAGTTCACAGAACTCAGCTTAACTAAGCAAGGACAGGTCCTGCCTAAAGACCACCATCTGTGCTTGAAGAGCTCCAGGCAGGAGGGTAGAAAGGAGCTTCAAGCCACAAACACTTTCCTCTGATGCCAAAAGACAGTGACCCTTAGTTCTTGGTTATTTAATATCCATTTTAGTAATAATGGTGCCTTCTGACATACAGGTGGTGGACTTCCAAACATCACTGAGCCTAAGCAATCCTAAGACATCATCACTTTTATTCATCATCATTTAAAGTGACAGCTCTTATGCTATTACAGAGTATTTATTTCTAAGAACATATCCTCAGGGGTGGGAGGAAGGAAAAAATTACTGAGGTTTGGGGAAAGGGCAATATTAGAGAAAAAATTACAGTAAATGGGAAGAAACCCAGATACACCAAGGACAAAGTCAGTGGAACTTTATTTAACTCTTAGGCCTCAGTTTTCTCATCTGTAAAATGTAAATGTTAGTACTTACTTTAAAGAGTTTTCTTGAGGATTAAATAAGTTAATACATCTAAAGTGTTTTGAACATTGCTTAGCACACACTCGGTAACTGCTCATATTATCGTATTTTGTTTATTCCTAATTATAATCCTTCATTGTGGGAGGGTACCCTATTTTTGGTTGTAGAAACTGAGAGTCTGTTTCAAGAAACTCGCCTAAGATTACATACCTATAAGATGCTGAATCCAAAATTTAAACAAATACTCTTTTCATAACAAGTCACACAAACATTTAAAATATTTGAAATATATTTTCTACCTTCATCTTATATCCTAGATCAGTGATTCCCAAGAGCGGTCCCCAGACCAAAAGCATGAGCATCACCTGAGAACTTGTTAAAAATGTAAATTTGCAGACCCCACCCCACATCTGTCATTCAAAACTGACATTACAAGGGCAGCTGTAAGCAGTTACTTTCTCTTCCTATGGACAATATAGCAATCTTAGCAGGAGTGTTAAAACATATCCTAGAGGAATTGTGAAACACTGGAACGTGTGTTTAGTCAAGATCGTGTTGAGTTATACGCTGGAGGTTTTGAACAAAAGACAGTTGAATTTCAGCTTTACCTGAGGGCAGAGAGCTGGATCAGTATATAGTTGACCCTGGAACAGCAGGGATTTGATCTGCATGGGTCCACTTTCATGAAAATGTTTTCCACAGTAAACACTAGAGCGCCTCATGATCCACGGCTGGTTGAATCTGAGGATGTGGAATGGCAGATACGGAGGAACCATGGATACAGAGGGCTGACTATAAGTTATATTCGGATTTTTGAGTGCATGGGGGTTGGTGCCCCTAACCTGCACATTGTTCAAGGGTTAACTGTACTACCAATTGTCCATGTGACTTTGGGCAACTCCCACAACCAATCTAGGCCTCGGCTCTCTCATTAGTGAAATGAGCAACCTCTCATATCCCTTACAAGTTTGTATTCTACTCAAAGAACTCTAAATCTCTCCCTATGTTTTTATAAATATGATAAACAATAAAAATCTGAGAAACAAGGTGACCTGTTGGATTGAGTTATAAGGAAATGAAATTTGGGGGGTTTTTAAACTGGATCAGAGAAGGAAAAACTTGCAAGGCATTTAAAAATGTCATTACCCCAGGCCGAAAGTAAAAATATAGAGTACAGAAAAAAGCCTATATAATATCAAACTAATAATCTAAGTATGTTACCTTTGTGGAGAGGCAAAAAGAAAATACCACTAACCCCCCCTCATGGTAAGTTTACTACAGTGAGGAGCTTCATCAGAAGCTGTGAATGAACTGTGAACTTGAGTGCAGGTATGGTAGAATACTCAGACTGGGAATTCAGAAGCCTGAGTTCTAAGTTCTGTTTCTAACTGAATGTGAACTTATTTTGGCCTCTGAGACTCAATTCCTTCACCTATAAAATGTGCACAGAGATGAAACTATATCTTGTCTTAGATTTTTCTAAAACTAAAATTTAATCATTATTGATGTATCAGACCAGACATGAAGATGCATCATTATATAAGTAGGCTAGGCCGCTGCTAGTGACAGGTGTGGTCAAAACTACCAGATGAGAGAAATGTAAAGCAATTAAAGAGACATTTCAGGAAGGTTGGTCTGGGATATAGACTGAAGTCACAGAGTCAACCCCAAATGAAATTATCCACATAGTGAAGGTCATTCTGATATCCAAAGGATAGCATGAAGTTTCTAGAACAAAGTCATATTGCTTTTTTTTTAAAGGAATCACTTACTTTTCTAGTATGCATATGTAAGTAAAATTATATGTTAGATGTATATACAAGCATTATTGTTTTAGAGAATAAGGGGGGATAACAAACTAGATTTGGGCTTACTCCCTAGGAATGGACATACGGAATAAGGAACCTTTACACAGCATCAAAATGTATACCAGGGCTCTCAATGAGAAAACTGGGGCAGAAGGATTAATCAACAGAGTAGTTCTATGATTTGCCAAAGGCCCACTCCTCATCTGGACACCTTGTATGTGGATGCTGCTACGGCCCTCATAGGGAGCCATTAGCTTTGGGCTTTGTTATCAATTAGCTTCCAGGGATCTGATCAGAGATCCCTGAAGAAGATCCACTCTTCTGCCCAAAGAGGGCCAAACCACATGACTGCTAGTTTTAACACTGAAAACTGGGCTTCCCTGGTGGCGCAGTGGTTGAGAGTCTGCCTGCGATGCAGGGGACGGGTTCGTGCCCCGGTCCGGGAAGATCCCACATGCCGCGGAGCGGCTGGGCCCGTGAGCCATGGCCGGCTGGGCCTGCGCGTCCGGAGCCTGTGCTCCGCAACGGGAGAGGCCACAACGGTGAGAGGCCCGCGTACCACAAAAACAGAACAAAACAAAAACAAAAAAAAAACCCAAAACTGAAAACTACCTTAATGGTTGGAGAGTCAGCTGAGAATCAAATAGGTAAAGAACTTCAAAATCCCTAAACTTTAAAATGCTATTTATTGAAAATACAACATGAAACTTGGTGGCTAATACTATTAATTTCTCTTTCAACCTAAGGAAGGTAAATCAGAAATCTGTAATTGTTTGAGACCAGATTCTTTTTTCTACCATAATGGCAGACCATTTCCAGAGTGCTACACCATAGATCACCCTAGAAAATGCATCCATTCAAAGGGAGAGGAGTCTCTTAGGAGGATCTCCATTGCGAGGGAACACAGCATATAAGGAAATGAAGGCTCACCAGGGGACTAGAGCAAAGAGGGAATGAGAAGGCAAGGAAGGAGAAGATGGAGAGTGAGATGAACCTAGGGAGGTCAGCAGTAGCCAGAGGAAGCAGGGCTTTGACGACAGTGCCAAAGACATACTTTATCTTAGGAGTGAGTAGTAGTCATGGAAAGGTTTTATGCAGAATGATGATGCAAGCATATCTGCCTTACCAAAAGATTCCTTAGTGGATCAAGAAAAGGTTTTTTTGTGGGTCGACAGGCTTGATTGAGTAGCTTAAATTCCAAACAGTCCCTGCTGTGTCTCTGATTTGTCAGGGAGGCATTAAGATAAATAGAGGTTCAGCAGCATCATAGTTTGGGGCCAACAGAAAACCCAGTTCCTTCAAGCATATCCCAGTGGTCACACAACTGCATTCTAATGCTCCTCCGGGTATAGATGTCTGTGCCAACAGTAGCACAGAGAATATGCTCAGAAAAAAAGCAACACAAATTAACTCTGGCAGTTAACTCTAGCAGTTATTTTTCAGAATCCATCTGCAAAACAACAGCATTTTTCAGTAGCCAAAGAAGATAGAAAATGCATCTCACAAAATCGCTACTGGACCTATAGCAATCGTACCTTGCTTAGCAGCACTGCCCCTTGAATATTTTTTGTTTTTGCTATGCTTGCATAGGAACATGTGTTTACATCAGGGAATGTGAAATTTAAGCATAAAAGAGAAACAACTAAATAGGATTAAAGACCAGAATCACGGTCTGATGTGGCGTTTAATAGCAAAGAGGAGGCCAGACCACACGACTGGTGGTTACAAAATGAGTAAACACACTGGAATGAAAAAAACCGACTTTGATAAGAAAAATCCTTGCATTTTGTCTGTGCATTTACATGTCTGATGTGTCCCCTCCTTTTCTCACCCTCCAAATTTACTGCTTATTTAGAAAAGTGAAGTGTGGTATGGGGAGATGAGCAGTGATACAGAATCACTCCTCTTTTAGCCTGTCCCTGCCCTTGAAAGTCCTCCATTAGGAAGGCATTCCAATGTACCAGAGACCCTCACTGTGAAGAATTCTGATGATTTCTAATACCATCTGCTAGAGTTTTAATTTGTCTGATTGTGTCACATTGCTTAAATCCTTAACAAACTACGAAGTATATGTATCTATAGTAGAAAAATTCAGATGAAAGTTTTTAGCAAGCATATTAGAGAAAAACACCCCGCCATGCGCATACACACAAGCGCACGTGCACACACACAGGCTGCTACAGAGGATTTAAGTATTAAGTCTATGTTTTTATGATAAAGTAAGTCTTTCTAAACATGAAACCATAAAGTAAAAAGTTGGCTGACTTAACTATATAAACCTTTAAAGCTTTTACGTAACGTAAGAGTGGTAAGCAGAATTTTAAAATCAACAATAAACAGGGAAATAAAAAATTCTGAAGTTATGGTAGAGAAGTTTAATTAATTTTGGTCATCTTAGTTTTTGACAAGATCTACATTTCCTTGGGGAATATTATGTCATTCCAACAGCCTTGCAAAATAAATGGCAGAAAGTATTAACCTGGGAAAGTGAGGGAGGAATGATTACTCACTCTTAGTTTCACAAGTATAACAGCACAGGGCCCAAGATTAGAAGATCCCTATACTTGGTTTCATACTATGCCACCAGTGTCTTGAAATTTTTCACAATTTTTGCAAAAGGAGTCCTGAATTTGATTTTCCAGTGGGCCCTTCAAATTACGTACTCATCCCACACTTACTGTCCTGTAAATTGCCTGTCTACCAAGTGGTAAGCTGTGTGCCAAAGAAGAATACCAAGATGCTTAAGAAATAGCTCTAGTCCCAAAAAGTCTGTAGTTTAAAAGTAGAGATAAGTTTAGCAGTGAGATTATAATAAAGTAGAAAATAACACACATGGTAGAAATGAAGAAGAGAGATTGCTTCCCAGTAGAACCATCAGTATCTGTGGAAAGGGCAGCTTTTAGTTGAATATAAAAAGAAGAGAGAGACTTAAACATTGACAATGGGGGAAAAGGCAACAGAGGCAGTGTGCTATCTAAAAGCACAAGGTCTGCTTGGGCACGTGGAATCATTTGGTTTGCCTGGGGCAAGAAGAAATCTGGCTGAAAAAGCAGGCTGCCATTGGCTGTGGGAGGACCTTGAATACCCAGCTAATGATGCTGTAACTAATTCAACAGGAACTATGAGCATTGTAGAAAGAGAACCAGTTGGTCACAGTAATAATTTAGGAAGATTAAAGCTGGCCCCAGGCAACAGTGGTCATTTGTCACCTTTCTGGACTCCCAGCCCACTACTATATACACAAATGATGTGGACCTGATGTTTTACAGAGTGGCCAGATGAAGAGTGACATCAAAGTCAGTGCCTGTCACTTTTAGTAAATCAGTTAAACTCCACTTGCTCTAAGCTGATCAACAAGAAATGTTTACGCAATCTAAGAGAACCAACTTTTATTGTTTAAGGTTTGAATTGTCAAAATAGATGATAAATTTGGGCATTTCTGAGAATACAAAAATAAAAGTATATCCAGGATCAATTACACACACACACACACACATACACATACACACACACACACACACACACACAGAGACATCTACAATTTCCTGAAATTGTGCCTCTAATAAAGAGTTTTTGTTGGAGCCATGAAAGACAGCATTGGCACTCATTCCATTTCCTTATGAAAACTAACTTATGGAAGCTGAAACCAGCATCATAAATACCCAGCTCTTAGGTATGTGAGACAAATAGTTAACTCTGTCCCACAGACAAGCATCTCACTGATTACGAATTGGGATCTTTCTCTGTCAGGGCTGCATCACAAGAAATCAGTAACTTGCACTTTAATAAAGGCTTAAAAATGAACATTCACTCTTATCTCTTTCTGTCTCCATTCACATACACACATCTATGTATCAGCACACATATCAACATATATATACATATATAACATACACAGATGGCACCTGAATAATTTAATTTCCTCGCAAACTATACTAATCTTCAAACAGAAGAAATTCACATTTCCACTTGTTTCATTCAATCATCTTTAGTAAAAAAAAAAAACCAACACGTTGCCAATAGAGTAATTTTTTTAAATAGGTCTCATCTGATGTCATATTTGAATTTTTATTGTCCTTTTACCAGGAATAAAGAAAAAATTATGTGGAAATAAAAAATGTAATCAGAAACAATAAGTTAACCAAAAGAAATACCCAAGTAAGGAACAGCAAAATTGCCTTTAAGAAAATTCAATAGATATCCATTAAGATTTTTCTATCACTGACACAAAATATGATTTTTTGACTCCATTTAAACAATTTCTTCACCAGAAATATAAAATAAAAAGGCCAGTTTAACATTCTAGCTCTCAAAAATGAACTCTCAATTGGTGTTGCACTCCCATTTAGCTCACATACTCTGTACATCACTATTTAGTGATGGTTCTGTTTCAAAAGAAAAATTATACAAAATAACTTTTTCAAAAAAGTCAAAGTTGTCAATATTCTTTTTAATGATAATATATACTCTTTAAAATAAAATAAGCCTAGAGACAAATGAATTTCAGTGACTATCAGTATATTCCTAAGAAACGAAAGCTGGCGTTTTTTTCCAATTCCTATGGTATACTGAGTTATTACAATATATAATATCAGGAAAAGAAAAGCTTTTGATACCTCAGAACTGCAACATAAAATGAATTTAATTTGGGAAATTAAATTCAGGATTAAAGGATAATAAACTTCTTCTTGGAACTTTTCATCTTAGTCATCTGATCTTTAATATAGAACCTCACACAGAGATGATTCGGTCTTATACTGTGGGTTGCTTTAGAAGAGGTAAATATATTAATTGATCAACAGTTAGAGATGGACTCAATATCCTTTTTGTTGTCATTGTTCCTGCAAATGCTCACTTGCTTCTCTCCTCTATGCTGCTCTCCTCTATGAGAGGATGTTGGATGAAACTCTGAAGTTCTGACTTAACCACCTATCATGAAATTTGGCAGCAGAAATAGAAAGAAGCCAGTGCAAAGTCTTGTACTTCCACAAATTTGTAGGCTAATAAGACTGAGATAAAGGCAAAAAGTGTTCCCCGGGCTGCATTTCAGAGGAACGTTGGAAAGACAATAAAACACTCTCAGGAGAAAAGAAAGCATCCTACCTTCTTAAAAATTCCATATACTCGGTATGCTTGATGAGTCCTGTCCTCATCATTATTGTTTGAAAACATTGTCGATCAATGGCCCAGAGTTTCACATTTACAAGAGCTGCAGAAAAAGAAAAAAAAAATAGGAAAAAAAATTAAAGAATTTCAACAGTGAATTATAATGTGCAAAAGCAAGGAGTTATTCAGTGGAATAAAAGTGATTAACCTTGGTTTAAAGCTAATATCATAATGCTATCCTATTTAGTTAAGAAGTATTCTTACAGACAAAATGTAGTTCATAATTTTCAATACTAGTATTAATGTCTATAAGGAAGATTCCTGTTGCTCTTATGTCCTTAAGGGATCAGACGGTCTAAGAACACATTGAAAGTATTTAGTAATTTCAAGACTATATACAAAGGAAATCGGATGAAGAATAAGAGACGTTCACAAGAAATAACACTTCCTGGTAAGTAACCAGAGTGGGGTTAATGACTCACATGATCGATCATATTTTAATTTTTAAAAATATAGGTGAAAATTTAGTTTTCAGGTTTAGGGGTTAACTTAATAGAATAGAAATAATAATTACAATTAAATTGTAACCTGTGCCCAAAGTTACCCTATGAAGTTATCAATATATTAGCTATGCTTGTTTAATTTTAATTTCTCTCACATACCACTGTCTTTGACAATGAATAATTAAGTATTGAAACTGAATACCACAGAAGAGATCACTGTTCGATCTATTAAGCACATGACTAAAAGACAAGTTTTAGAAAGACAGATGTTACAGCATAAGAGAACAAAATATTAAGATAAACTTGGGTTTTAAAAGAGTACACTAAAAATGTTGGTAATTGAATCTGTGTGGTGGGTATTCAAGAAGCATGTTTTACTATGCTATTTGTATGTTTGCAAATTTTCATAATAGAAATATTTTAAGTTAGCACATGAACTAAAAAAAGACAATTCATATATAGTACCCATGGAGTATGGGATAGAGAAGGGCTGTGCAGGGGTTTGAGCAGGACCAGTGAATGGGGCTGAGGTATAGTCTAGTGATCCAAACACAAAAATGGACGAATGCAGTTCTCTCTTCTTCGGTTCTCAGACTAAGCCCAGTGAATGCAATAGATCAAGATTTGGGCATAAGGGAGAGGAGAAAATGCTCGGGTAATCAGGCCATGGATGTGCCTTACAGGAGGATGCTAGAAGTAATCCACAGAGGAACAGATGAAAAAGATGATAAAAGGAATATTGCACTCTAGAGCAAACCTTTATCTTTGAACTTTACCTAATTTTTCCTTGCAAAATTGTTTGAAGCTAAAAAAGAAAACATGACTTCTCCCTTGGCCAGCTCTTTACTGGAGAACAAAGATGGTCAGTTAAGTAGAAAAAGAACAAAGCAGCAAGGACCGGTGTGTGCATGGCTCCATTCCAAATAGCCTTCAAAAATCAACCTTCAGCAGAAAACAACGCTCATCTCACAGGTATTCTCCAGTCACATTCTAGTTCCTCTGTTGAATCCAGGCTCCTTTCCAGAACACCTGTTTACTTGAGACGAACCATAGAACTGGATGATATAGCCACGAAGGACTGAGAAAATCAGGACAAGATTCATAAGAAGTAGTAGACCCTTAAAAATGAAACGGGACTTCCCTGGTGGTGCAGTGGTTAAGAATCCGCCTGCCAATGCAGGGGACACGGGTTCAATCCCTGGTGCGGGAAGATCCCACATGCCACGTAGAAACTAAGCCTGTGCGCCACAACTACTGAGCCTGTGCTCTAGAGCCTGTGAGCTACAACTACTGAGCCCACATGCCACAACTACTGAAGCCTGAGCGCCTAGAGCCCGTGCTCCGCAACAAGAGAAGCCGCAACGATGAGAAGCCACCACAATGAGGAGCCCGCGCACAGCAACGAAGAGTAGCCCCCGCTCGCCGCGACTAGAGAAAACCGCAACGAAGACCCAATGCGGCCAAAATAAATAAATAAAATAAATAAATTTATTTTAAAAAAATGATAGGAGTTGAACGAGGAGAGAGACACAAAGGGTAGTCAAGTGGGGAGAGTACATAAACAAGAGCACAACTGGAAGTGAGTTTGGGCCTTGGGAGTCCAGTCAGGGATAAAACAGACTGCAGTGGTTGAGATTTCTATAAGGTTGCTACACAATTTGAGAGTAGGTTGATGCAGGGCCCTGGAAGCCAGGCAAGGCATAGGAAGCAAGGATTAATTTGATGAACAACAGAAAACTACTAGAGATCTTAAAAAGACAAAACAAAACAAAGAACCACAATGTTAAAGGATATACCATGGGGATATCAAAAAAAATTAAATGCTTACTAGAAAAAAAAAAGTATTTTCTATATTCATCATTTTTAATGGTTCCCAGGTGTTTCCAGTATAGACGCTCCTCCTTCCAAAGGACCAATTAGGATATGCCAACAAATTTTATTTTAAAAATAGCAACAATAAATAGTTGTATTATACATATTTTTTAAATGCACAAAGGCATGATTAAAAGCATAATGTCAAGGTGAAATAAAGCATATATACATTTTAAGGCTTTGCCCCGCAGAAAGACATCACAGTGCATACTCCTGGTAACAGTATATAAAAGCTTCTATTACAATCTCATAAATCGAAAGATATCATAGTGATAGCTGAGAAAGACTAATCTATGAGGGACACACTGGATTCAGAAACACCGGAGTCAAGCAGAACACAGACCAACACTGGCGCCATCAAAGTAACACTTTTTGTACAAACCACAGGGCACAGTAGTTAATATGATAAAAGCTCAGTTTGAGGAAAACTGTTCCGATACACTGTGCGCACAGGTTCAGACAAGGAGTACGGAGTGCCAGGCAGAGGCCACAGTAATTCAGGAGTGAAGTGAGGAGGGTCTTAGTGAATAAGGCAGCAATGGGAGTAACAGCAGAGGCTTGGCAGAGGGAGGGTGTGTGTGTGTGTGTGTGTGTGTGTGTGTGTGTGTGTGTGTGTGTGTGTGTGTGTGTGTGTGTGTGTGTGTGTGTGTGTGTGTGTGTGTGTGTGTGTGTGTGTGTGTGTGTGTGTGTGTGTGTGTGTGTGTGTGTGTGTGTGTGTGTGTGTGTACTAAGTTACCTGCAGCACTATTAGTCTGAGCTCACACTTCAAGGCCAGGCTCCATCCCTTGTCTCTCCTGATAAACAACCTTTTTGTCTTACAACTATAGCTTTTTCTGTGTCATTTACTGGCATTTTGCACATGTTACCAACACGGTCAATTATCTCTGTCTATATTACATTACCTCAAATAAGTTTGTACTACATTCCCTCTGAGAAAAGTCCCTGTCTTGTTTCCTCTAACTTCCCCCAACTCAAGAAACTTGCTTTTTATTTGCTAAACACTGGGTATAATTGTTAATTAATGTAATTTGTGTACATCAAGTTCACCTGCAGAAAATATATATGCCTAGTCAGACTCTAGGGTTACATTAAAATGTCTAAACGGAATTTATTAGACATCATAATTCATGTGTAGAAAAACGATCTCTGAAATTAAGTTCACAGAATTCAGTATTTTTGTTTTATCTTGATTTCAATAGCCCATGTAAATGGAATGTCTGAGTAAAACTGTGTTCGATATTTTGCATGATAATCAATATGGCTTAATGAAACTTCAAGTTTGTCCATGACCTTGGGCAAGGTGCCAACACCTTTTCTGTATGCTGCCAATATGCATATTAGTCAAGTCAGCATTTTACAGGTGGGCAAGCATGACTAATAATCACCTTGTAATGTTGTCACAAGTATGGTTATATTGGAGTTGTGATTAACATCTTGCTTCTTAAACAGCCTGCTAGAGTATATGTCTATTGCTTCCATAACTTAGAGAACATTCAAAAAAATCCATTTACCTTTGATATTAAGTGGTATATTAATCTCTGTAGGGGATAAGCACTTCACAAATAAAATTCCTGTGATTTTCACAATGATTACTGTTGTTGAACACGTAAGTCTTAAGAGTGTAAAGCAGAAAAAGGGTTGGGAAGGGATTTTCCTTTTTGTTCAAGTATGTATCTAAAATTCGCTATTGGAAACATTTATCATTTTTTCAGGTTAAGGCCAGATTGAACTCTGTGGAAAAGATACAAGTTACCATTACTCTGGGATCTCTAAGTGTATGAGTACATTAAGAATACCTTCACTGTAGGCAAAAGTTGACCTTCATTTAGGGGACACCAAGGTTATAGAAGAATGAGCCATAAAATGGTGCTAGACTATGAAACCACAAATCTGGGTTTGGCTTAAATTCTCCTACTGGGGAATTCATCTGCTGCCCAATTTGAATTTTGGACGAATACCGAGAAAGCATGTGTAGGTATAGAGCACCTATAGACTCAAGTAAGTATTCTGCCCGTATTTATTTTACTCCAATCTAGTTGACACTGTTGCTATATGTAAGGGACAGAAAACAAGGTGATGATTCTTGCCCTCAAGAAACTTGCAATCCAGTACAGAGGCCGACAAACTATCATCCTTGCCAAATCTGACCTATGGTCAGTTGCTTTCCTCACTTAGGAAATTCCAAGGATTTTAGGATCTCTGTGCCAGAAGAGATGAAGACCAATACACACTTCTTATTCTCCCTCCTCCTTCCCACCACGCACACACCTCCTTCCCACCACGCACACACCTATGTCCTTCCTGAGGACATAATCAGGAAGAGGGCCCTCACCAAGAACTCCACCATACTGGCACCCTGACGCTGAACCTCAAGCCTCCAACACTCTGAGAAATAAATGTTCGTTGTTTAAGCCAACCAGTCTATGGTATTTGTTACAGGAATTTGAATGGAGACACCTGGGATCCATGGGGTCCCAAGCAGTCTGTGGATGAAACACAAAGGATTTGTGAATGTGAGGTGGAACGACATCTTTATTTTTACTACCCTGTTACTGAAATTTAGCATTTCTTCCATACGTATAGGCAACAAACCACAGTAAGTGGTTTGACAGCAATAGAAACCATGGCTATTTTTATATCATCCTACATTTGCTGCAGATATCTTAAATGTAATTTACCTTCATCATTATTTTGAACTCATGGTAGTTACTAGAGCTCTAGATCTCATGTTTAATGTGTTATTTTATCACAATTATTAAATGTTTTATCATTGTATCTCAATATAAATGGTTCTTTGTAATCCTGTGTATTTTTTATGCTTTTATAAACATTCTTAGATGAATCCATATGCTTCAGAGTGACAAATAGGTCCACGGCATCCTTAAGATTAAGAGCCCCTGCTCTAAGTATCCTGGAGAAAGGATTACCTCAGGGAAGGAGACAGGAAGAGTGGTAAGGGAAGAGGTAATACTTTAGCTGGTCTGCATCCATAGGGACATACAAATTACTAAGTAAGTATGGTTTACTTATTAACAAACAGCCACTTCCCTAAGTTCCCTGACTATTCCCAGCCCTCTGCCCAGGACTCCCAAGGATTTCCTCAGCTCAGCAAATAAAGGGTTAACACTGAGCCCCGCATATCAATATTCATATAATTTCTTGGCATGCTTCTCTTGTGCCTGGGATGGCACAAAGTAGAGCTCATCAGGTATTTTCTAAATTGCATTTTGTGTGTATGTCAAACATTCTGTCCAAATAAAATCTCTATTCTTGTACTTCATTGGAAAAATTACTCTAGACCTTCATAATCTCTATTAGAAAAGGATGAGTTTTCAATTTGAGCTTTTCCAAGTGTCTGTCCCTAGCAGCAAAACACTGAGTTTTCTGACAAGGATTCCAGAGTGACCTATTCTTCCCCAAGTCGGCCCCTGTTTTCCAGGGAACATTCTCAGATAGTAGGTAGGTCTCATTTCACAGCTTCTGCTGATCTAAACTGTGTGAATAAGCTAGAAGCTTTGGAGGGCCTGATGTGGGTGGAAGAACAAGACAGGTGTCATTAGCTTGTTCTCCTACTTCACCTTCAACATTAAAAGAGCTCCAACTCATACCATAAGGTACTTTACTATATGCTCCAGGAACTCCAGAAACTTTATTTTTACACCCCACCTCACCCCCCATTTTCTTGAAGCTTGAATCATCTGTGATAACTCAGATACTTAGTGCTACAGAATCGGCTTACAAAAGACGTTTAGGGGGTCCACGAAGCCCACAATTGCTTCCCATCATTATTAAGGCATATGTTTGCCTAAAGCCAAATTCCAACTGCTGGAATGTTGAGACAAATGCTTCATAATTAGAAAAGGCCATTTGCTGTTTACAGTGCATCCGGAGAGCATCGATATCTCCACTGTGCAGACTGCGTCACTGTTAGTATGGGGGTTATATTTTAAACTGTCTTGCCTAGAAAAGTTCTCTCTTTAATGATATATATTCTATGAAGATGGTAGATTGTCAAGGTGGACATTGCAGGACTTCGCTGGTGGAGCAGTGGTTAAGAATCTGCCTGCCAACGCAGGGGACACGGGTTCGATCCCTAGTCCGGGAAGATCCCACAGGCCGCAGAGCAACTAAGCTCGTGTACCACAACTACTGAGCCCGTGTGCCTAGAGCCCATGCTCCACAATAAGAGAAGCCACCGCAATGAGAAACCCGCGCACCGCAACGAAGAGTAGCCTTTGCTCGCCGCAACTAGAGAAAGCCCGTGTGAAGCAACGGAGACCCAACGCAGCCAAAAATAAAGATAAAATAAAGTTGGACATTGCAGATAAGAATAATCATTATTATAAGCTTAACAGTAGAAAAATCACTTATCAGTATTGTCATGATGTGCATGTATTTGAAAGGAGTTGGTACAGTGGGCTGCCCTTTAAGGAAGCCAAAAGGAGTGATAGTTTCTCTAAATTCTGCTCGACTTCATACCTTGAACAATGTAACTGGTAAGACCAAGTGCTAGCTTTCTGAAGATATTAAAACATTAACTAACATGATGATTTTAAAATTTAAATTCACTCTCAAATGTTAAAAATACTGAAAGGGCCAAATAGGTGGTAATTTATTTTTGTACAGGTACACAAATAATAACGAGCATTATTTTGGTACCATTATTCAACATTTACTATACAACATAAGAACTTTGTCTGTTATATCTATTTATCCTATAATAATCCTACGAGATATTCTTGTCCCCTTCCTATAAATATGGAAACTCAGGCTCAGAGAAGCTAAGTTGCTGCCCAGGTCACACATATAATAATTCTAAGATTCAGTTTCATTCCGACTCCAAAGCCTGGTTCTTTTTCTCTTGCATGCTTCTGAAATTGGGCTAAGGATATCTGCTTTCCTCACCCTCTTTCTCTGACCCACTTCACCACCCTACTCATCATCACTGAATATCACAGGAGCAAAAGGAATAGGAATGTGACTTCCACAACGGAGGTGGTGAAGATTTCTTGAAATTAAAACAGAAGCTTGGGCTGCCAGTTTCACCTAAGGTTTAAAAGCCATGGAGCCTTCAAAAGTATTTTGTACCTGAGGCAGGTTCCTCGTGACAGTCTTCTACCCCACCTCTCCCTCTCCTGGCTCTCAGCACCATGGCATGCCTAGCACGCCCCTCTCCCTAACCTCCAGAGTTGCCAGGAGCTACCTTCTGTCTTTAGTGGCCTTCAGTGACAAAGCTCAGGAAGCATTGTGCTGCATTCTACAGGCTCCAGTTTCAATGCAGGGGGAGTCCCAGTGGTGTCAAAAAGTCATCTTTAAAAGTTAAAGTCATGTGAGCCATCCTGAGGCCAGCCGACAGCAGCCACCAAGGGCAGCAGAGACAAATATATGTGAGGGCCAAGTGTACCAGAGCAAACTCCACTCATGCAGAACTCTAACCACATCTCCCTTCTTGCTGGCCAAAGCCCACAAACACCCAAAACTAAGTGCTAATTAGTAACAGGGACTGGGGATGCAAAACCTGGCCATGGAAGCAGGGACTTCCCAGGTGTCACAGTCTTTCTCCCGGCACTCCTTGTTAAGACAATAAAGTGTGCTGTTGTAAACACCTATTAAACCAAAGTGCAATTATTTAGAAACCTGTAGACACCTAGTTCTATGTAAATCTGGTAGTGGGGGCTGGTGGTTGGAGGGAGGGGTATAAAAATGAATAGAGAGAGATAAAGAAGCAAAGCAATCAACCTCAGGTCATCTGAAACAACCCTGACATGAAAGAAAATGTCAAGCATATCGGGAAAAAGAGCAGGAAGAAAGGGGGAATGAGCCCCTAGGAAGTAAGTGGCTTTCTCTCTAACTTAGATACAAATTAGGGACCAAGAGTGAAAGAAGGAGCCAAAAGACCCCCAGATAACAGTCGTGAAGACCAAAGTGCTCTGAGTTGTCTAGTGAAGAAAAGATTACATAATCACTTTGAGCTACTGACAGAGAAACACAGTTAAGAAAGTGATAAACTACTCCAATCAGTCCTACAAGATTGATCTTCCTAAAGTACTATTCTAATCCTGTTACTCTACCCACAAAATATTCAGTGGCTCCCTACTGCCAATAAATAAAGCAACACCTCTCCATCCTTGCATTGAATCCATATTCAGTTTAAAGTACCTTTCAAAATTCATCTCACAATCCTCTACACAGACCTTTTATTTTATCAAATGATTCTACTGTCAGGTTTCTAAATCCACACTTCCGTTCTCTGCCTTCAGGTCTTTGCTCCAATTATTTTCTTCTACTCATGACAATCCTAGTAGCCCTTCAAGACCCAGGGGCTTCCCTGGTGGCACAGTGGTTGAGAGTCCGCCTGCCGATGCAGGGGACAGGGTTCGTGCCCCGGTCCGGGAAGATCCCACATGCTGTGGAGCGGCTGGGCCCGTGAGCCATGGCCGCTGAGCCTGCGCTCCGCAACGGGAGAGGCCAAAGACGCAGTTTAAAGGCCACTCTCTCCATGAAAACTTCCCAGTTCACCCCAGCTAGAATTTCTCTATTTTTTTCCTACAACCTTCTGATTTTGCCTCCTTTGTGGTTTTTTATCACTCTGACTTGCTTCATAGTTATTCATGTACCTCAATCATATCAGTACCATACATGGTCCACTATGAGTACTGTGATACCTCACAGGATTCAACAAATGTTTTAGGGTAAATAAGTGACTAGGTTACAAGGGGAAAACAATCTGCGAAAAAGAAGAAACAGGATATTCACTCTGGATAAGAGAAAGCGAAAACTCAGTAACTGTCCTAAAAGATTTGATGGATTTATTAGACTTTAATTCAATGAAGCTGTTTAGAGTAGCATTAAGGGCTAGCCTGAAATCAAAAGTTGGGAGACATTTATTACAAACATTCTTCAGACATTCGAGAACTTACTACGTGCCCAGAACTGTATTAGGCACTGGTGATACAAAGATAAATAACATACATACCTTGTTCTCAAGTACCTCCTTGCTGCTGAACGCTAACTTTCCTTACTTTTCCTGTTTATATATTCACTTCTTTATTATTCCACCTTATGCTAATTAGTCTTAATTATTCCACCTCAAGCAAAATTTGAATCAATCCACTCCATAATGTTTCTGGTGGATTAAGAAGTAATTCCTTCCTACTTGTCAAGGACAGAACTAAGCCAGTAATTAGAACTGACAGGATTGGTGATTAAGACTGATGTAAAGACAAAAGGAATGCAGCAATGGCTAAATCTTGTCCTAAGAAACTTCCCATCACAGGAAATGCTCCAGTAGACCACCTAATAAAATAGTGGAGAAACTTGCCTATATCAGATGGAAAAGTGAATTGGATCACCTCAAAGGAGTAACTGAACCACAAGATTTTATACTAGGTAAGAGATCAATGCAGAGAGGAGTGAGTCATAGATCTACATGAATGAATACATAATGATAGTTATTTTGAGGTAACATACTCCTGTAAGGGGCATTGTACACAGGATGATGGTTTCGTTACAGGCCTATGTGAGAGTCAAATGTCTAGAAAAAAGGTGATGTCATTTGTTAATGTTAAGGAAAAGGCATCTCAGTCAATGCTTTATGCACAAATTGAAAGGCTCAGGAATACAAAAGACATAAATGCATGAGACAGCATGCTACAGCATGAAAGCCAGTGATCTGGCCTGTGTATCTTCCCTGTAACCACACAGGAGCTGTGTGGCCTTGGGCAAGTAATTTAAGCTTTCATCAGTCTATTTTAGGAAACCGAGATAATAAAGTATGCCTCATGAAATTCTTCTCAGATACAAATGAAATGACTCATCGTAAATATTCAGCATGATACCTGGCATCTCAAATCTTCTTCACTCAAGGATGTCCTTTAATGATGTTTCCACCTTATAAACACAGAGAAAACAAACACTAACCTGTGGGCTAACGGCAATGAATTGAGTTAAAAAAAATACCCAACCAACCAAACAAAAAACCCAAAAGTTTACAGCAGTCATGAGGTTGGTTCACTACCTCAGAATAATAAAACAGAACATTACTTGGTGAATTGCATACAGGTTTAGGAAGGCTTAAAGGTTAAGAGGAAAATTAAGATAATGACTCAGCGTGTCTTAATATGATAACAAAGATAAGAAGCTGGCTTACAGCAGCATAGAGCTCTTTGAGGGCAAAAAGTGGGTCTTGTTCATCTTTTTATCCCCAGTGCAGTGTGTCTCCAGTTACTGGCATGTAGAAAACGACCAGTAAATGTTTGTTAAATGAATAACTCACATATATATCTGCCTGGCACATTTAGGTATTCCTTAATTCTATTATAAACAGGCCTCATATAATTTAGTTGAAATCAAATCTTTGAAAAATTCTAGAATATTCTTCAACAGATCGTTTGTGATCCTTTAGAAAGGAAACAGAGGCTGGGTGGCCATTCCACCTCAATGATCCTCATTTTCAATGAGTCCTTCAGTACGTAGAGACTCTCTATCACATCAGTGAGGCTCCAAACATGGCACATTTTGGACCTCCACCATAAGCTTCAATCTCTGGCAAGTTACTGAGGTGCTTTAGCTAGCAGCCCTATTATGGTGACAATTTCCTGCAGTTTGGCATATTTTGAACAGTGTGCCTAATTCAAAACATATCCGCACGTGGCTGGTAAATGTCATAGCACATCTGTTCATAACAGATTTTAAGTCTCGAATCTCATTAAGGAAATGGGTATTACATCTGTAAGTCCTCTTGTCAGTTGGATGAGCTGCATCCCAAAACACTGCACCAAGATGCTGGGAACATATGCTTACCTATTTGCTGAAATTCAAGTAGACATCTTTACAAAGTCATACTAATAACTTTTCCTTGCAAGTTGAATTACGTGACTTCAGCTTGGAAATGTTATTAAAATTCTGTCTCCCAAAGGAGGGGTTTCCTGTTTCCTAGTCAGTTCTTATGGCATACTGTTTCTCTTTCTGCAAACACCATGTCTCTATGCCAGAAGCCATATATTTGATGTACGCCTAATTAATCTCATTTCTCAAGGGGAAAAAAATGAAGCATTAAGATTAGATGTCCATTAACCTCCTGTTGTATCTTCCCTGAAGAGCTCCCTGTTGATGTGCTTTAGAAGTTTCCATTTTCGTTGTATACCTCTACATCACCTTAGTTCATTGTTACCTTAAGGCTAGACTCAGCCATCATAATTTATGATCCCTTTCAAGTCCTCACATAAATATGAAAACCAATGCTTCTGTCTCGGTCCCATTAAGTATATGACCCAGCTGGTTAAGAGAAACAGCTGCAATATGACTTCACATTTATTTTCTAGGCACTAGTAGGCTTTGAAATAGAAATGTCCATTTTTGGCCCATCTCTTCTGTAGTAAGTTATATATAATTCTCTACGTTTGGCAGAATTCTGGGGAAAAAAATCCTAAGGAAAGGGAGTACTCTAACCATGTCCTCCACTGGCAGATGAAGTAGAGGACATCAAGAAAGTCAAGTGAGCTCAGCTGTTTTATATTTTCAAAATTGTCTACTTTCGGCATATAAAGAGAATGCCGTTGTCCTTCTTGTGATTTTACTCGTCTGGAAGATGCAGTGTTGCAATGACAACTGATCATTCAACAACAATTAGAAAAATGAGCTTTAATTGAACTGAATGCAGAGGTTGGTTGTGCTATGATGCAATATAGAAACGGACAGTTCTTATTTTGACAGATGAAAAAAGCAGTATCTTCTGTATTTTACAGAGTCACTGGTTTCTTCTGGAGAAAAAAAAAATCTGGACTTCTAGAAGAAGTCAGAATAGCTGTGCCAACTCCTTCGGCAAATAATGGCAGACCAAGCACAGCCCGTCATTTGCTCACACCACTGAAGGATGTATATTTGCTAAGAGGAGGTGAAGACAGATGGGAATAGATGTAGCAGGGTTACTTCTAAACTCAGCCTGCGTGGGCGTGTTGCTGTGCCTGCCCTGGCAGCGTCTCTTCCTTGGAGAACCACCATGCTGAGGAATTCAATCCCAGGGTCCCATGCCTACCCATTCCTCATCCTCCTTTCCCCCTTTCTGAGTATGTGATCAATCAAGTTACATTTTTGCTCAAGCCAGACCGAGTCTGGTCTCTGAAGCCCCAGAAGCCTCTGGCATAATCACTGCATAATATAGAAAAGAGGTTAAGCTCTGGAATCTTTAAGTCATTTGAACAGGGTTTTATGGTTTTCAGAGTGCTTTCACATAGATAATTCTAATTTTTTGAAATGATACTTAGATAAAACAAGTTATAATAATTCCATTATATCAATAGGAAGAATAAAAAACAAAAAAGGTACAGAGAGATTAAGTGATTTTATAAAAATATATCCAGCCAGATGCCAATAGCTACAGAGTACATTTCCCAAAACTCCTTCAAAGGCATTCTCAATTCACTTATCACAATTGTAACCATCATGACCAAAAACATTCAGATCAATAGGGTACTCATTTAAGATTTACATTTTCCAAATTGTAAATTTGGACTGCATGACCTTTATAGAAAGTAGATTTTCTTTTTTCAAGGATACATTGCCTAATAATAACTGACACATTTCTAGAAATCTTAAGCAGTCTAGTTGTCTTGATCTAATTCTCGAAAGTTTTTTGAGTGGTAAAAGATCTCAAGACACAGCTGAATCATTACAAAGCACTGATACATAAAGGAAAAAAAGGAAAACACTGAAGTCATAAGTGAAGCTTGAATGTGGTAAGTTATCTGTTCCACAAAAAAGCGTTTAGGAAATACTAACTGCCATGCACTGTAGATATGATAGGAAATATGTGTATTGTTTGCTATCTTCTAGGAGCTTGCAATGGTTCAATGGAGGCGAGAACAATTAAGCAAACAATATCAATATGGGGTGGTAATTGCTAGGCTCACCTGGCAGGTTCACAAGGTCCGTAGGGAGCATATCTAATCAAGTCCTAGGGGTGAGGAAAGATTTCCCTGAGAAAGAAGTGCTTACGGTGAGACCAGGAGGATAACAGTTTGTCGAAATTAAGAAAGGGAGGACTGATCAAATTCCTGACAGTAATGAAGTTAGCAAAACTTTACAACTTAAAAAAAAATTTTTTTTAATCTTATTTCTCTTTTCCTTTCATTTGGCTCCATCTGCAAAACAGACACTCCTTATTTAGTTCAAAGCCATAAACTCCTAAAAAACATGCAAGGCATCTCTACCCCTCACCACTCAGATCAGAGACAACAAACCCACCCCCTTAGATTGCTGTGCTGCCATATTTTATAGAAGCCAGGCATGACTTCAGCAGATCTTAGCCAAAATTAATGAAACCTCAACAAACTTTCCACCTTCTCTGACTTCCTGATACCATTCACTCCATTCTCAAGCTCCCAGATTTCTAAAAATTACCCCATACATCCTGACAATATCCTCAGTTACAGACTTCTGGGGATTTCAAATCTATATTCTTTAGTATAACTAATACCACCTGCTTTAAGTATGTAGTAAATCACGAGAAGTGGAGACAGTACAGCTTAAGTTCCTTTACCCAGATGCTACAACGGTGTAACCACAGATACATTACTACGTGAAGATAAATCAGTTACCATCTTAGGCTAATTGGTCTATTTATCTATATTGGCTGCTTGAGATGTCTCCCAGTCACTAAAAAAAGTAGCCGGTGTGTGCTTTCTTAACCATACGATGTCCTCATCCACTTGGCTTTATGCATTTAAACATGGCATGAGTGTATTATGTCTGTTCAAATACAAACACGTATCGGACATTGAGCATGGTTGACAGTGGCCTTGGCTGGAGTACATCTCAATCTAAAATGTGGAGTTGGGACATAATCAACATAACTAGCCTCAATCTTTATTGTTCCTTGTATCTTGTTTCTGCCTAGTATTGCCAAATAAATCTACGAACAAATTTGAAATCTACATTGTAAATCAATAATACGATAGATAGACATTGATCTGTTACAAGCTGCATTTAACTAGGCAGCCAGAAATATGTTTTAGGATGTAAATTTTATCCTTTTGATTTTGTCTTTGCTGGCTCTTTCAGCATCCCTGGTCGATGTTTTTATGCAATTGTTTTCCAATCAGGAAACAGTAATAAAGCGGAAAAAAACAGTATCAGGGTAGAAGTGGAGAGATGCGTATGCAAAGGATAAACTGAGAACTAAAGACTGCAGTTTATACTCAATACCACTGTTTTTTCCCCTCTCATTTCATACACTGGTTTACCACTCACCTAGCGTCATAGTCCATTTTTTTTAGGGCATTAATGAAAAATACCAAGAAGAAATAAAGGAGCTATTTCTGATGAGGACTTGACATGATTCCAAATGTTCTTTATATAAAAATAATCAAATTACAATTTTATGGCTTAAAAAGGAAGAATAACAACCCCAGTGAGCAACCTGGATTCTAAAAAACGAGGAGAACGTTTATTTTAATTAGTCATGGTCTTCACACTAATTACTCTCCTGTTACAGGTGAGCCTTTTTTCCATCAGTAACATACTTGTCCTTTCAATGATAAAGAGGAAGATGAGAGGCAAAAACAAAAGAATTATTTTTTATAGCTTTTTTAAAAATTTTATTTAGTTTTGGCTGCATCGTGTCTTTGCTGCTGCATGCGGGCTTAGTCTAGTTGCCGCACATGGGCTTCTCACTGCGGTGGCTTCTCTTGTGGCAGAGCACAGGCTCTAGGTACACAGGCTTCAGTAGTTGTGGCGAGCAGGCTTGGTTGCCCCGCGGCACGTGGGATCTTCCCGGTCCAGGGATCAAACCCATGTCCCCTGCACTGGCAGGTGGATTTCTAACCACTGCGGCACCAGGGAAGTCCCAAAAAAGAGTTTTTTATTCCAAAAGCTGTGACCATTTTTAAAGCTAAATTAATGGCAGCCTAATTGACCCTAATGAAACTATACAGTCAGATCGAGACTTAGGAAATTGTTCCTTATTTCATCAGGGAAGGAAGTTCAATACTGTAATTGTATTTCCAGATAAACGCCAGAATTAAGCATGTGTTATAAGGGTAGCTTACTTGAAGTAGATAAGGCAGACATCCCCTCCCCCATAAACAATTACAAGCTCTGGGGTACAGTCCCAGTTCAATCAGGCTGCTCCAATAATCAGCAAAGCAACAATCATTTCAGGACGTATGCCACATGTAAAATAGACTGGTACTGACTGTAAAGAAACATTCCAATTTCTCTAGAAATGTCCCATGATAAAACCATTCATTCTTCCTGACAGGTATAAGTTGTTCCGTTTTTCTTTTACTTTTTTAACTTTGAAAAAGACGACCAACCTATGCTTGCAGTTTAAAAACACGAGCGCACACAGCAGCTGATGCTGAATAGACGATGGGAGCGCCACACACAGAGGCTGCACCGAAGTACCACAGGGGAAACGCATTCCGGGGTAATTGCCAAGAAAGCTATTCATCTCCACATCAGACACAATGGCATTACCAGGCAGGGAGAGAAAGAAGAGTTGAAGGACGCCATCCTGCACGCAAAGCACGCGTTTCAACTTTATTAGGGCTCAACTAAGAGACGCTGTGCGGCAGCCAAGGCAATGATTGCTGTAGAGACAGCAAAGTCAGAAGCCTGTCAAAGGTCAGCCCCAACCAGCGTGGAGGAAAAACACATCAGACAACCGAGCACAAGCAAACCTTTCACAAGCAGAGTGCTAAAAGTAGTAATTACGTATAATGAAATGTCAAAAGGGATGGAGAAAGAGTTAACCAAGATGACAAGGGGGCAAACGCCAGAGCCAACCCTTTCCAAAGAATTAGCCACTTTGGCAAAGATTAAGTCAGCCGCCTCATCTGTTTGCAAGAAGCTATGCTCCTATCTTCTAGGACTGTGGTTTGTTTTCGATAAGACTAAAGCTCACATCAGACTTTTCTACACATTCATAAACTGCCTCGTTTGCAAAACAAAGGAACCATACCTTTAAAGGAGGGCTCAACAGCAAAGTATAACCCACAACATCACTCAAAGCGGGCGTCATTTCAGAAGAACTAAGGCAGCGGTTCTCAAACTTGAGAAGCACTGAATCACCTAGAGGGCTTTTTAAATACAGATTGCTGGGCTCCACCCCCAACAGGTATTGGTTTGGCCCCAAGAATTTACATACGTAATAATTCCCAGGTGGCGCTGATAGATGCTGCTGGTCCAGGCACCACAACTTAAGAACCATTAGCCTAAGAAAAAGTAATGAGTACATATACTTTCATGCCTAGACTTGTGATTGGAAGAACAAACAGAGTAACTTACTTAAACATTTTAAATCTTTTTGACATATCCAAAACCTGCAGGAAAAATCAGGGGGCAATTTAATTGGGGTAGAATATTAATTTTGTTTTTCTTCTCAAATAGATTATTTTCTATTAGTAAGGGTCTTAGATCAGTACTTTGTAAACTTAAATGTATATAAGAATCCCCTGGCGGCCTTGTTAAAATGCTGATTCTGATTGCACAGGTCTGGAGTGAGGCCTCAGATTGAACCTAACAAGTACCCAGGAGACACTGCTGCTGCTGGTCCAAGGGCCCCACTTAGAGCAGCAAAGTCTAGGATACAATAAGAAGCAATGTAACATGGGGGTCAAGAGTGAGGACTCAGGAGTGGAGCTGCCTGAATACAAGGGCAAGCTCTGTCAGTTACTAGCTGTGGGACATGGGCAAGTGACTTAACCTCCTTATGGCTCAGCTTCATCTGTAAAATTAGAGTAAAAAGAGTACCTACCTCATACATTGTTGTGAGAATTAAACAAGTCAATATGTGTAAAGCATGGTGCTTGGCATGGGATAAGTATTCCACAATCATTACCAGTGTATGCAGAGAAAGGGAGCTGATTTGCTTTTAAGCAACCCACTTCTATATTTGTTTTTTATATTCTCTTTACAGCTGCTTCAAGTTAAGCAGTTCTTGTTGAGGATGGGAGGCCAGGGTCTCATAAGATTAAATATTTGATTTGAAAGAATTCTTCATCTAACTGCTGGTTGCTATTGCACAGTTTATACTTCTTAAGGTTATATATAAAACGAGCCTGTCCCTGAAGATTTCAATGAGCTTTTGTCATTTTTTTTTCATCCAAGGCAGTACTGAACTAAGTCGTGTGTGTGTGTGTGTGTGCGCACAGGTGCATGGAGGGGGTTCTGATGATAAGAAAATATGTACAAGTGCTTTGCCTAATGTTGCAGACATAACTGGTGGTGAAATATTCACATATAACTACTTCCTTATTTTGTGTATGGAATAGAATTACAGGGACTTCCAACTCCTCCCACTACTCAAGTTTTCTTAGAAGCAATAGTTCTTATAGACAGGCAGCAACATACTTTCTCCTACTTTGCTTGCCCCCCCAGTGGAGAGAAGTAGTGTTAATTCCAGCTGTGATTACTTAAGAGTCCCTATACCAGCCTTTGTTTTCTAATGGGGAATATAAAGTTCTGGTGAACTAGAAGGTACTGGCTGAATATTTATGAAGTGAGAAAAGCAATAATTTCCCATTAACAATATAAAGAGATATTCTGAGGCCCAAACCACTTCTGTTATGATGGAACATTTTGCAATGCCTGTCTGCTTCCAAATGTCAGCATAGTAAGACTGTTTTTGCGAGGCTGTCAATATTTTATTGAAAGGGTAATCTGGGATAATTGTAGAGGCCTGAAACTGCACCTGCTATAATTTCACTCTTAGCTTTGGGGAAACAGCCTCTTTTAAAATGACGACATAACAGAATAGCTTTGTAACCAACGGCTTTTTCACATCTACACCATTCATATTTGAGATCACAAGTATAAACACACATGCAGACACACTGAGATCTGATGACTGGAATGCCTGAGACGTCGTGGGTTTTTTTGTTTTTTTTAATTCTTTATAAAGCAGAGAGGGCATTTGGCCCTGAAAGGAAAGAGGAAATTATATCAGAAAGGGGAGAATTTTGAATTTTAGTGACAGTTGTTCTCTCCATAGAACACAGTAATTATTATGAATATTTTTAATACCACTCTATCCAACAAGGCATTCCTTATTTCCAGCGTCTTTAAGGTAAATAAAATGCCTTGCTACAATTCCAGAATCTTAAAATAAATTCTGCAATTCTAGAGAGATAAGCATTCCTTTCAAAGGCTGTACGTTTGCACTTACTCTATTGCAAAGTTTTATAGCACGGTACTGCTCTCACATAAATAAGGTGGGGAAGTAGGCTATCCATTTGGTTTACAAATGAAATGCAAGACCTTCTGTAAATAACTAACCAAAGATACGCTTAATGATCTCCCCAGATTTATTAGAAGAAAATTCCCTATCCATTAATTAATATATCATACAATCTTTAGCCAAGCACAATGTCTATCATCAGAGTGATTTAGGTAAGTAAAAATCAGTCTACCAAGCCAGGTCAATAATGGATTAATTTGGAAAACTTGTGACATACCTCAAGATAATCAAAAGACCAGAAATAATTAAAAGCTGCTAACAATTTTATAAGTTACTTGGTATCTTAAGACTATTGGCTATATAATATTTGCATGAATGTGTGCATGAAAATATGTATTTTCATACTTTAAATGTATGTATTAAGAAAGATACACTCCTACCATAAGAGTCATTTCAAATATGGGTATTAAACATACCTTTTTCTTCTCTCTCCAAAACTAGACATAAGCAGATTGCTTTTATAAAATTTATAAAGGGGATAATATATTTTACATATTTTATTCAACAGGAATTGATAAAGTCTTCTCTCAGCTGTAGCAATGGGAAATAGAAGGAGCACCTGGGAGATCCAAGGAGTGGGCATGCAGCATCAAGTTTTTAAAGTAAATAAATTAAAAATGTGTGCACAGAATTGATTTCACAAGTAACTTCAGAAATAAAGGATTACATTGAAACATAACTATCGCATATTTTAAATATATTAGAACAAGCTTATTAGCATCAAAACTTTATAACAAATGGATGAAAACAAATATATTCAGCAAGATGAACTTCAGAGTAATGAGTATACACTGTGAAGTACCTAATACACATTACTGAAAAGATTCTTCAACCATGACATACCATTCAAGCTCTTACAGCTTTATTTTCCTCTTCTGTAGAATGGGAATAATAAAATCTGCTATACTTCCCTCAATTATATGAGCAAATGGATGCAAAAGTATTTGGAAAATTATTACCTACCATATAAGTGCAAGATAACTAAAATGCTCGTTAACAATTCACTAAGAGCTTACATTGCGTGTGCTTCGCATTTTGCACAGGGCTCCCTTATATATTTTTCTTGTCATCTTCAGAACACCTCCAAAGGTAGGGCACACATGTAATACCTAATCCTATTTTGTTGATGAGGAACTAAAGACAAAAGAATATGTGATTTACTCAGAGTCAGCCTGAACTGACTAAGGGTCCAAGGAAGAAGGCTTCAGAGGAAACAAACCTGATGACACCTTGATCTAACCTCCAGAACTGTGAGAAAATAAATCTCTGTTGTTTAAAAAAAAAAAAAAAAAAAAAGAGTCACAGGGCTGAACTCTGCATTTCTACTGGGAGCATTCTCAAAGGAAGTGCCCCATGAGAAATGGAGGATAACAGTAGGATACCCAAAAGAACGTTGCTGGGTGTGTTTCTTTGTTTCTTTGTTTGCTTTCGATTATGCTTTGTGAGCGTGTGTGTGAAAAAGAGAAATTCAAATACAGTGTTGTAGAAATGAAAAAAAAATTAATTTTCCTTTTACCAAGCAGAAAGCTAAAATAGTCTGAGCAATACAAAGTAAGGGACTGGAACATCTGGATTCTACAGGCTTAGAAGCATCCAGATACAACACCAAGAACAGGAACACAGCCTCTGCTGGTGATCAGTTCATAGTGATGAACTCTATCCTCATACGGTTTTGCAGGCAGCCAGTCTTGAACAGGAGGTCAGAGCATTACAAAGTCGCTGCTGCAGCACACATAGAAACATACCAGAGACCCCTAAAAAGATCTAATGTGGGCTTTCATGCCTGGTGTTAATTCCTATATCCTCAGTTTGGCAATCCCTGGAGCATTCTAAGTCATAGTTTTTAAGCCTTTACCATGGACAGGCTACCATGACAGGGGATACCTAGAGAGCAAAACACAGACCTAGCTGTAAAGATACAGTGTACTGTAGGAAAAGGCATGCATAATCAAACAAAATAGAACAGTCACTGGAAGCAACCAAGATATCCTTCAATAGGTGAATGTATAAATAATCTGTTGTACCTCCAGACAATGGAGTATTATTCAGTGCGAAAAAGAAATGGGCTAACAAACCAGGAAAAGAAGTGGAGGAGACCTAAGTGCATATTACTAAGTAAAAGAAGCCAATCTGAAAAAGGCTACATACTATATGATATTCTGGGAAAGGCAAACTATGGACACAGTGAAAGGATCAGAAATTGCCAGGGGCTGGGGGTAGGGAGGGATGAATAGAGCACAGAGGATTTTTAGGGCAGTGAAACCACTCTGCATGAAACTGTAATGGTGGATACATGTCATTATACCTTTGTCACAACCCATAGAATGTTCACCATGAAGAATGAGCCCTAATGGTAAACTATGGGCTCTGGGTGATAACGATGTGTCAATGTGGGTTCATCAACTGTAACAAATGTGCCACTCTGGTGTATGACTTAGATAGTGGAGGAAGCTATACATGTGTAGGGACAGGAAGTACATGGGAAATCTCTATACCTTCTGCTTAATTTTGATGTTAACCTAAAACTGCTTTAAAAAAAAAAAAGCAGTACATAAAAAAGCAAAAACAGGTCAGTCTAATGAGAGAACACAGTGCTATGTGAACACACAAGATGGGCATCCTGTTTTGTGGATACGAAGGATGATTTCTGGGAAGGAAGGTGAAGAGTATTTCTTGTACTTTCTGGGTATGTTACTTTTTATAACCAATCTGAATGTCAAGTGCTTCCTCTTTAAAATGGGCATAATAATGCATACCATGCCCATTATTGTGAGGATGAAAGATTATACATGTAAATCACCTAATACTGCCTGGTAAGCAGTAGCCCCAAAAAAGGTCCTCATCACTATCTTGTACAGTGCAAACCAGGCTATTATTTTATCAGTCTAGAACAAAGTTGTACAAATTATAAATCAATTAACTTAAAATTAAACTAAGATATTCTAGTTGCCCTTTTGGGTGTATTGAATGAGCTAATTAAAAAATTCATTGAATTGTGATTCTAATGCTTGTTTTTAAAACAGTTAAAGTCCTTCTGCTAAACTGTCAAGTGGAGAGCCTCCCTAAAATGGCAGATGGCCTCTGTAGCACAGGGTTTTCAAACAACTAAGACCATGTCTACTCTCACCTCAACCTATGGACCACTAAAAGTTGTTTATTAAGTAATCATTAATTTGCTTTCCTATTTAAGATAAAAGGCATATTAATTTATCCTGGGTTTTTTGAAGTAGTGAAAATAGTCTTCAGGCATCCATTACTACCTCAATATCTTTCTGATTCTAGAAACTACCCTTGCATTTGTAGCTATCTCTTAAATTATCTGCAACAGACATCTTAGCCAAGAAGGCATATATTCTGAATTGTTTCTAATTCTAGACAATAACAAAGTGTCATTACAAGATAAATACATTGTGGTTCTTCCTCACAAATATAATAGACAGCTATAACATTTTACATGTTATTTTATTTATAGGAATATCTTAGAAAATAATATGTATCATTTGTTTGAGTGTTAACTGAAATTCAGTCTCCAGGTAAAAAAACGTTTTACCTAAAATCACCTTGCTTTTTACTCACAACCCACTGAAATAGATAGTCATTACATAGATACTCACTACTTCCTTTTTGTTTCCCTGTGGAAACCAGCTGAGAAAAGTAGAATAACTTGCAGAAGGTCCCACAATAAGGGTGTAGTTGGGGTTTGAACTAAAACAAAGAAAGGAGTAAAGAAGGAGAGAATTTTTTGAGCAAATAATAAAGAATATAGAGGGTAGCAATGAGAAAGGATAGAAAGCAAGGAATGGAAATGAATTAAGTACAGAAGTGCACCTCTTCAGCAACATGAAAGGAGAAGGTCCTTGTTTTATCCACAAAATCTTCTCAATTTTGCATCAGTCTTACAATTCAAAATGCCCATGTAATAACGCCTCTCAGAGTGGGAAAAGTTATCATTTGGTAAGCACCCAATTAAACTTCAACTCAAGGGACCTAAATGAAGGTGAGCCAGCATCTTCTTTTGACTTCCACTACTCCCAAGAAAGAAATCAAGCAATCTTTGAAGACTTGTAAATTCTTTTAGACCATTACGGTATTTGTACACTAAAACAACAAGTTACTACAGGATAGCTTGGTCACTATTAGGACAGATTTTTCATGAATGTTACAATTTGAAATTGTATTGCCATAAATCCTAGGGCATGATAACCTCCCTCGGAAGCAGCTCTATGACAAGCAATTTTTCTTGATAAAAAAGTTGATAAAAAAGTAATAGAGTTCCAAACAGTCATTTAACTAAAAAAAGAAAAAAAAAGTCTTCTGAAAGAGATAAAGCTATTAATATATCATACTAGAATATCTATATTTGGGGGTAAAAGGTATAAAGAATAAAATAACTATTTTAAAACATTAACAAAATAGGATATTAAATAAATTTAGTACCTAGTCGCTAATAATATCATTCTTAAAATCAACCAACCAAACATCAATGTTTTAAAACGGTTTATCTCAGATTTGTATATTCCCATCTGCACATTCATTTTATGAGCTTCTTAGGTACATCATGAAATATGCATGCCATCATTGTCTTGTATAGTATTTTAAACTGACCTTTCTTCATGAAAACATTTTTTAGAAAATTGTTGAGACACAATTTTACAGCACTAAGACAGTTTTCATGCCAACTGCAATTTCTTTTAAATAAATAACTGCTTAAAATATAAATGAAAAACATTTTAAAATTCAAGAATTGGCAATTATCACTGATTTATTTGAAAGTCTTTCATGATAAACATCTATCCACTTGCAAAAACACTAAATAAATATGAATGTGTGAAGAGTTAAAAAAAAAATCCACTACACTTCTGAAATTTTGGTTTGGATTCAGTGAGACTTTTAAATTAAATCTGAATTTTCTGCCTTTGAATTTAAATCATCAGGAAAAGATGATAAGGTTAGACTACAAATTCAATTGCTTCCAGAAGCTTATATCACAATGTTATATGAGAATATAATACAAGGGAAAAAAATGGAAATTTTCCCACTTACTTTTTATGTATTTAGTTTATCTTTAATAGATACTCCAAGAAGAATAAACCAAATGCAATATATCTCTTGTTAGGCAAAAATATAAAAGACGGGGGGCGGGGGTGGGACTTCCCTGGTGGCACAGTGGTTAATAATCTGCCTGCCAATGCAGGGGACACAGCTTTCAGCCCTGATCCAGGAAGATCCCACATGCCGCAGAGCAACTAAGTTGGTGTGCCACAACTACTGAGCCTGCACTCTAGAGCCCGTGAACCACAACTACTGAGCCTGTGAGCCACAACTACTGAAGCCCATGTGTCTAGGTCCCCATGCTCCGCAACAAGAGAAGCCACCGCGGGGCTTCCCTGGTGGCGCAGTAGTTGAGAGTCTGCCTGCTAGTGCAGGGGACACGGGTTCGAGCTCTGGTCTGGGAGGATCCCACATGCCGCAGAGCAACTAAGCCCATGAGCCACAACTACTGAGCCTGCATGTCTGGAGCCTGTGCTCAACAAGAGAAGCCACGATAGTGGGGGGCCTGCACACTGCGAAGAGGAGTGGCCCCCACTTGCCACAACTAGAGAAAGCCCTCGCACAGAAATGAAGACCCAGCACAGGCCAAAATAAATAAATAAATTAATTAATTAATTGAAAAAAAAAAAGAGAAGCCACTGCAATGAGAAGCTCCTGCACCACAAGGAAGAGTAGCACTGGCTCACTGCAACTAGAAAAAGCCTGTGTGCAGCAACGAAGACCCAACGCAGCCATAAATGAATGAACGAATGAATGAATGAATAAATAAAGACATGGGTCATGGAGCCAGAGAAGCCTGGGTTTAAAAGCTAACTGTATGCTACCCACAAGCATGTAGACCCCAGACTGGTTGGAACCAGAAGGTTGTTGACTCCCAATTATCTCACCACCAACAAATCAGAAGAATGTCCATGAGCTGATCACGCCCTGCTCCTTGAACACTATAAGACTCCTCTGTACCCCCTCCAGGGCGGGACACAGTCTTGAGGGCATTAGCCTGCTGTGGCCCCCTTTGACTTGAAAAGCAAGAAAAGCTACTCTTTTCTACCTCACCCAAAACTCTATTTTCGAGTTCTATTTGGCACTGGTGAACAGAGGCCGAGTTTCAGCAACAGACTGACACAACACAATGTAAATTTTCTCCCCTATTTCTCTAAGGAATGCTATCAAAGTCGTCATACATGAAGTCAGCTCGTCATGTATCATTCACTATAGGAAATTCATCCAGTGATCTAAAGTGGGAAAACTGACATTGAAAAAGATATCCATTTCCAAATAGGCTTAATAAGAGATAATGCTCCTTTTTTTTTCTTTTTTTTTTATTAGAAGGTTTGGGTCAAAGAAATAGAATGTGATGGTTGAAAATTATTTAATATGTGAAATCTTCCTTTGAAAGGAACAAATAATGCAGAGGGCAAGAATCCTCCCAATATGAAATCAGAAGTGTCAATGGGAGTAATTTATAAATGATTCAAATAAAAATGTATAATTTTATATAAACACTTTGAATTAACTCAAACATTTAATTTTAGTTTCATTTCTACCATGTAGCCTCCCAGTAATTACTTCCTTATTTCATATACAGGCAGTATGCTAGACAGCTGAGACTAGAAAAGATAATTGGTTCAGTTCCCTGTTTCTAATGCAGCAATTCTAAAATTTGAGTGTGTATAAGAAGCATTAAGGGAGATTTCAAGGCCTCAACCTACAGGGTTCCTATTCAGTGTGTTTAATGTAGGAATAAGAAATGCATTTTGTACAGCCAGGTATTTTGTGCACTTCTTTCCAGATGATGGGGAGAAGCATTGTTCTAATGAATATCGAAATCACTTGGAACAAACTTTTTTTTTTTTGAAGGATCTCCAAAGACAGAACTCTCCAAATATACTGGTACTTCATTCTAGTTTTGTTTATCCCTGTGATGGCCAAAGATTTTTTTTTCCTTATGTCCATTAAAGATGTCTACAATTATTTTAAGATAAGGTACAACACGTTAAGAGTCAGTGTGGAGCTTCCCTGGAGGCGCAGTAGTTAAGAATCTGCCTGCCAATGCAGGGGACACGGGTTCGAGCCCTGGTCTGGGAAGATCCCACAGGCCGCGGAGCAACTAAGACCGTTGAGCCCAACTACTGAGCCTGCGAACCACAACTACTGAGCCCGTGTGCCTAGAGCCCATGCTCCACAACAAGAGAAGCCACCGCTATGAGAAACCCGTGCACCGCAACGAAGAGCAGCCCCTGCTCGCCGCAACTAAAAAAAGCCCACGCGCAGCAACGAAGACCCAACGCAGCTAAAAATAAATTTAAAATAAAATAAATTAATTAAAAAAAAAAGAGTCAGTGTGGTCTACATAACTTTCTGATTTATGATATTCCAGTACCTTTTCTTTGTTGAATAGTCTTAGCTCTTAAAAGCATTTTACCATTGAGCTAGCTAACTTCGCTAAGACCATTCTGTACTCAAAAGATAAATCTCATACTATCTTCTTCCTTCCCATCCCCATTCTGTTTTAATCTCTTAAGTACTTTATGCCTTACTTGAATATCTGATGAGGATCTGTAAAACATAAGGGGAAAAAAAAAATCCCAGAATTTTCTTTACAAATTTCATTAGTTCTCAATTCTAGTATCTATTGATTGAAATAAGTGGTGGTTCAGATAACGTTTTAAATTTATGGACAGCCATCATAGCCTCCAAAATTGAGATACTGCAATGTAGACAAAACATTTCTTTTGTCATTCCAGACATCATTTGTTTCTGTGCGGTTTTTTACAAAATATATATTCTAGCAATATTTTAAAATACAAAATATACCCAAAGAGAGGTATGTATAAAACAGCTAAAAGAAATTTTTTTGAAATTATGGCCAACTCCAGAGATATGTAAAAGCAGTAAATATAGCCAACGCAATTCCTAGCTTATGAAATACCTGATATAGAGTGCATCCTAACTTAATAACTAAAAAAATTCTGCTTCCAGCTTTATCTGGAGAAGCATTTTGTAATAGTGCCACACATATATGTTGGAAATCTGATTTTTTTTCCCCCAAAGCAGCACAAATCTGCACTTTATGACAACAGCTACCTTTTATATGATACTCTGTGAAATTATGTAAATCCTAAGTTCAATTTTGGAGATGGGTTTGCTAGGACAATAGTTTGGTGCATTAAAAAAAAAAAGATTAAAGACAGTAGTAGCAAAATACATTTACCTAGAAATGGATCTATTTCTTGACTTATGCCTAAAAATGCAACATAGGTATTTGTCAATTATTAAGTAGTTGATTATCTGTCCTTTAACTTTTCCACCCACAGCCCATCTTCCCACTCCCATGGCTAATTTTCCTGGACAGCTTATAATGTCTTTGAAATAGTAGTCACAACACCACCACCACCATCAAAAAGATGAAACTACAGATATCTCAGTTTGTTTCTTAATACTTCTTTACCTCTAATAATATGACTGAGAATGATTCAGAGGTCACCTATTAATATTATTATATGCTGAAACTTGCATGAGCTTTGGAAATCATCTTCTCCAACAGTCTGATGTTATGGGTAAGAAAATGCAGACACAGAGAACTTAAGTAGTGATCTTGTGGTCACAAAGCTGGTAAGCAGCAGTTGGTCCTAAAACCGAAGGCTTCTGACTCCGAGTTGAAAACCCTTTCCCATCATACTGTGTGTGGGCAGGCAATCATTGCAGAAAAGACTGAAAAGCCTACTGATATTTATTCTTAAATTTCCTACATTAGATGGCCTTTATCTAAACTTTATCAAACCAAATTTCAGTTCCTAGAACCAGTTTTGTAGGAAGTTGGAAATATTTTTCTATCATTAAAATGATTATTTAATAATGTATTACCTAGCTGTAACAGTTCAACCTGCATATGTGTTTTTAAAATTTTATGTACTATTTATTTATTTTAAATTTATTTATTTATTTTTGGCTGCGTTGGGTCTTTGTTGTTGTGCATGGGCTTTTCTCTGGTTGCGGTGAGCGGGGGCTACACTTCGTTGCGGTGCGCGGGCTTCTCATTGCAGTGGCTACTCTTGTTGCGGAGCATGGGCTCTAGGCACGCGGGCTTCAGTAGTTGTGGCACGTGGGCTCAGTAGTTGTGGCTCGTGGGCTCTAGAGCACAGGCTCAGTACTTGTGGTGCATGGGCTTAGCTGCTTTGCAGCATGTGGGATCTTCCTGGACCAGGGCTCGAACCTGTGTCCCCTGCATTGCCAGGTGGATTCTTAACCACTATGCCACCAGGGAAGTCCCTTATGTACTATTTAAAATCTTCCTGGGAATTCAGTTCAACTAGCTCTCACAGGAGGGAGAGGCAGTGCTGAATTTTGGCAAGCACACATGCACTTACACCGATCTCCACTCCGCTTCTCATCTGGGCACATAAAAGTCTTGTTGGGAGGGTGGTGAGAGAAAGTTATGTGTGATTTGAAAGTTCCCTATAGGATTTTGATTACACTGTATCTAGCTGAGAACCACTTAAAGGCATCCTGTAGATTCATTACTCCCAATAAAAGTTACTTTCAAATGAATATAAAATGTTGGTATAGTTGATGCCACAGTTTACCATTAGATTCCCTGGATCCAGGAAGATTTGTGTAGCAGATAAAGTGAAAACAGCTCTGATGAGACCAAAGTTCATGACCTCCCACAATGCCTGTCATGGTGCCTGAAATTCCCTCAAAGAGATTCAATTATCAGAGTAAGGTATATTCTTTAGAAGATTTAGGTATAAAAATCTGCATTACTTGGAAAGGAATCCAGGAACCCGGCTGAGTCCTCCATTTTCCATCAATAACACATACTAGCATGAACTGATTTATTACATCAATTCTCGCTATAGGAGACAGATCGGCACTTCTCGACAAAATGAAATCCCAAGTATTTCAACACTGTGGGAAACACATAAGGTCACGTTAGTGTCCTACAGAAATCTGGACCCAGGAGTCTGTGGACCTTACTAAAAGGTAGCCAGTTGGAAGGCACACCATACCTTTCTCACAGTTCTGCCTCAACCTGTGCCAGGCTGACAATTTTCTTTTTTTAGAAAGAAAACATTCACAGAGCAAGATTAACCTTTTACTTCATGGAAATTCAAAGGATCGAAGCAACAGCAACTTGATTATAATCTCAGGGCTATTCTTCTCCACCAAAGGTAAGCAATTTACTTGATCTGAAAAGCCAGGGTGTGAGAATCTCACCTCTACATTCAAACCTTCCAGCGTTCAAAGACTTCCTACACTGATAATATGAGCAATTTCTCCAAAGTCTGGATAAACCCAGTAATGATAGATTTATAAAAGAGGATTAATTTTTTTGTATAAATTTGCTTTATGTGATATAAGAGTGGGATTTGTACTATTTTTGTCCTGAGAGAAAGGCCTGTCACCTTGAATTAAAAAACAAGTAGTGCCACCCAGGTGGTACTTGGCTGATGGACCAGCAATCGAGACGGTTGGGGAGAACACTTACTTTATTTTGCATTTGTTCAGCGTTTTCCAAATTTTAGATCATTTGAAAATACTTAATGTAACATTATCTTTACAACTACATGGGAGACAACCTAAAGCATTCTATTAACTGAATTATTATTCCAAATAATTTACCCAAAGTAAAACAGCTTATAAATAATAGAGCTGGGACAAGAACACAGGTCTTTTAAACTCTAGTTCTACTATTCTTTCTACTCCAGGACACTGACTATTTAAAATGACAGAAATACAAAGATACCTCTACATGCACCAATGTGAGGGTTCAGATCCTTCAAGCCATGGCATTGGTGAGAAGAACGAATGAAGGTCTCAGAAGCACAGCCTTGTCTGGCAGGTATTAAAAATGGTTTTCAAGGGGGTAAGCAAAAGAAAGCAAGGACTATCTGTAATTAAGGGGTGGCTTTAAAAAGTCAGTTTACTGTTTTCTTCTGCTGACTAGTCTAGGAAGAGGCTGGCACGGACGAGGAGCCAGGGGCAATGGGAATTTTCTGTAACACCCTCCGGTAAAAGAAAGTCAGTTGGGCTTCCCTGGTGGCGCAATGGTTGAGAGTCCGCCTGCCGATGCAAGGGACACGGGTTCGTGCCCCGGTCCGGGAAGATCTCACATGCCACGGAGCGGCTGTGTCCGTGACCTATGGCCGCTGAGCCTGCGCGTCCGGAGCCTGTGCTCCGGAACGGAAGAGGCCGCGGCAGTGAGAGGCCCGCGTACAAAGTCAGTGTCACCATGGCTGAGTTTAATAGTAATCGTTCACTGCAATATGATGGCATTTCGCATTTTATCCATTATATTTTAGATGTAGAATTTAATTGAATATACTATTTTAGATGTATACTTCAGATGTAGAATTTAAATATACTATTAAGTTAAAAATGAGATTTTTGAAGGAAATCAATTAATGTTTGTATTTTTATGAAACATCTTCATCTTTCAAGTATACACAGTCAAGAACAGCTTTACCCTTGTGCCCAAACAGCTACATTTAGGTAATAATACTTCCCTTATTTGTGTTACCCAAATGAGGAACATACTACCTATCTTGAATTCACAGAGCTCCATGATAATCTCAGACCCTGTGACTCTTAACCTTGCAAGATATTATGGGAAGCTAAGGGGTTCACATTAAATAATGACTCCTGAGTCATCATCTTTTGAAATGTGCTCATCTACCACACGGACCATGGGTTTGAATCCCTGAGGGTGAACAGTATGCACTTGTATCTGCTACTATAAAACTACAAACTCAAGGAAAATTCTCTTGAGTATCTTCTGTGTAAAAACCTCTTTTTAAAACACAATTTATAATTTAATACTATTTGAGTTTTATGAAAATGTTAATCTAGTTTATATCTTAGAAAGACGGGAGCCATAATATCTTAACATTAAACAGGTATTAGAACAATATAATTAACTCTCCTAAGGGAAGTATTTCCTATGCTAAGAGAAATGTGCTTTTATTTGTAATGTTTAGGGATGCACATAGTAATAAGTAAAATCCTAGCTAAATAAAAATTACTTTTTTTTTAAAAAAGTAATAATAGTCATTCTACTTTCCACAACTTAACACAACCTGGCAAATAAATAAACAATATTTCCATTTTTGAAAGCATCAAAATGCCTTCTCTTTACTTTGCTGTAATATGCATTTTTCACATCATCAGTGATACCCTTGTGTTCACAGAATGGCTACCAAAATACATTTTCTGCAAAGCTCATTCAAGTAGATTGGACAGCAGGAAGCCATGTAGAATCCCATTTACACAGCTAGACTCCTTCGAATGCATAGAATGCTCAGCTGGATACTTTCATTCATTAACAACAACAAGAATAAGCATAACCATAATCTCTACCTAAAAAAAAAAAAAGGGCACAGCCTATATTGGCATTTAAGAAAAGTTGATTGCAAGCGAAGATCCCAGTGGTAGGATTATTTTAAAAGCTAAAAAAAAAAATTTAATTAATGACACGAAGGATCAAGTAAAAGTAGAGCAAACCATCATCAACACCAGAGCTTCAAGCAGATACTTCATATTACAAAGAGATAATTGTGGAAATAATGGGTTCCTGTTGATCCTCTCCACAATTTCTCTGACTTCCCCTCTAATTTGGTCTTTTTGAAAAGCCGAGCAATATATTTAATAAATAAATAACCTGCTCCAAGGAAGCAAAACTACTAGAGACTGAAAGCTGCTGTCTCTTTACATAGTCATTTACTTGTATTTGAATGGAGGGATATTCCCATTAGCTAAAGCATAGTTTGAATCCTGGAGCTTCAGCTTCTCAGGCTTAAGATCATTCAGTGACAGACTAAGAAGCAAAACAAAACCAGATTATGTAAAATGTAAACATTTGACATCCCAAAACAATAATAACCACCGAATATTTTTAAATGAGAGACCTTTTATAGCATGTTAGACAAAAATTAATACCTTGAATAAAACACACACACACACAACAGGGTTAGAACAGTCATTTCTAGACTGGGCTCCTCAGTGCTTTAGGGGATGATGTAAGTAAGCTGTGATGGGCCAGCCAGGCTGACAGGGTTCCAGGCCCCCAACCCTGACTCTCACACAGATGAGTTTTGCTTTTATTGATTTTATATATTGGACTTCTGAGTAAAGCTTTTGTTTGAAGAACTTAGTAGACTAATTAGTAGACTAATGGTATTAAAACAAAAACTCTGAAACCCACTGTTTTAGAAATACCTTCATGGACCCAGAAAAATGTTTATATATTAACAGTATATTGTTGATATATAAACAGTGTTAATTATAAAACCGCTTGATCCCATTTTTTATCCGATTTTTATTATATACACACAAAGAGATAATTACCAAAATGATGTTAACAGATTATTTTATTTCTAATAAAGGAAAAATAGTATCTGTATATTCTAACTTCCTGTAATGAACCTGTATTGTTCATGTATTTTCTTTTAAGATCACAAGTGAGGCTGGAAACAATAATAAAGTTGATTTTTAACTCAATAAAGTTGATTTAAAACAGAAAACCAGCTGATGCTGGAAGATCTGTCCATTTTACTCTTCTCTCATTAGCACAGTTTGTTGAGAAATAATTACAGTAATAGGCTCTTAACCTACAGGTCTTCATGTTACTTTCAGAATCAAACAGTAATATCGCATAGACACATCATTTTATTTATTTATTTATTTTGAACAATATGTTCATTTTATTTTATTTTTGACTTGAATAATATATACTTTTTTTATACAGCAGGTTCTTATTAGTCATCAATTTTATACACATCAGTGTATACATGTCAATCCCAATCTCCCAATTCATCCCACCACCACCACCCCCCGCTGCTTTCCCCCCTTGGTGTCCATACGTTTGTTCTCTGCATCTGTGTCTCAATTTCTGCCCTGCAAACTGGTTCATCTGTACCATTTTTCTAGGTTCCACATATATGCGTTAATATATATTTGTTTTCCTCTTTCTGACTTACTTCACTCTGTGTGACAGTCTCGAGATCCATCCACGTCTCAACAAATGACCCAATTTCGTTCCTTTTTATAGCTGAGTAATATTCCATTGTATATATGTACCACATCTTCAATATCCATTCGTCTGTAGATGGGCATTTAGATTCATTCCATGACCTGGCTGCTGTAAACAGTGCTGCAATGAACATGGGGGTGCATGTGTCTTTTTGAATTATGATTTTCTCGGGTATATGCCCAGTAGTGGGATTGCTGGATCATATGGTAATTCTATTTTTAGTTTTTTAAGGAACCTCCATACTGTTCTCCATAGTGGCTGTATCAGTTTACATTCCCACCAACAGTGCAAGAGGCTTCCCTTTTCTCCACACCCTCTCCAGCATTTGTTGTTTGTACATTTTCTGATGATGCCCATTCTAACTGCAAGAGTGAAGAGTGAAGTTTCTGTTTCCCCTAGTTCTGTCAATGTCCTGCAATCAAATCCCAGTAGCCTTCAAAGTCTGATTCTCTAGGAATTCTTCCTCCCGTTGCCAGACCCCCAGGTTGGGAAGCCTGACGTGGGGCTCAGAACCTTCACTCCAGTGGGTGAACTTCTGTGGTATAAGTCTTCTCCAGTCTGTGAGTCACCCACCCAGCAGTTATGGGACTTGATTTTACTGTGATGCGCCCCTCCTACCATCTCACTGTGGCTTCTCCTTTGTCCTTGGACGTGGGGTATCTTTTTTTGGTGAGTTCCAATGTCCTCCTGTCGCTGATCGTCCAGCAGCTAGTTGTGACCCTGGTGCTCTCGTAAGAGTGAAAGCACGTCCTTCTAGTCTGCCATCTTGGTTCCAATCTCAGACACATAGTTTTAGCGTTTACTTTCTAGACTGCTTTCTATGTACAAGGCTTTTGAAAAAGTCAAATATGATGAAATGTATAATTTTCTTAGCACTCCATTTCACTTTGAATTTTAGACAGGTGCAAAGTAAAGAGTAACATCTATCAAATTTCTATATAAAAGAACAGATGTCAAAGTAAATAATACAAGCAAAAGTCTTTAATATGGGCTAGTTTAAGTCAGCAATCCAGAAATTGTGTTTCTTCTTGATGTGTGTTGAGTTCCTTTGGTTATCTACTAGGTTGCAAGTGATAAGACATAGCTAGCCTATAACTAAAAAGATTAATTGATTACAGCATTTTACACTAGTGCTGCCCAACAGCAGTACAATGCAAGCCCAAGATTCAATTTTAAATTTTGTATTTGCCATATTAAGAACAAACAGTTGGAAAGAAAACTTTAATAATATTATATTTAACCCAATATGTCCCAAGATTATCATATATATATATGATAAAAAAGATAAAAATTATTAATAAAATATTTTACATTTTTTCATATTAACTTTTGTGAGTCTGGTACGTATTTTGTATGTGTAGCACATTTCAATTCAGACTAATCACATTTCAAATGCTTAATGGCCACTTATGGCTAGTGGCTATCATATTGGACAACTCAACTATGAGATTTTAAACATATAAAATTATAAAGTAATGTCTTCCTTTGGTATAGAAAGCATTTCATATCTCCTCAATCATCCTACAGCAAACCACACTCAAAGACTTTTATACGTAATTTGTTCCAGTCTTATCTACTCTCACTATCTACTTCTCACTTCTCTTCAAAGTAGGCCTCTGAGTTCAGCCAAATGACTTTCCTCAGTTTCCCACAAAAAAGACTTTCTGTCAACCTGTCTAAATCATTTCTGTCCTCCAAGGCCCAACACAAACCCCATCAATTACAAGAATGTGTCCCTGATTATTCTACAAGTTCTATAGCACGCAATGTCTATATCATTACATTTGCTGTTTAATTGTAGATGGAACTCTTTTCAGTTATTATATATTTCTTTTGAATTCTAAGGTCCCTGAGAATAAGGATCATGTTTTATGCATTTCTTGTCTGTCTCCAATGTTATCTAGTAGAGTATTTTGAACATATTGAATTGAAATACTTTATGTAAGTCCTCTATATGTTAAAATTTATTTGTCTCAAAAGTCATGATCCAGGACACTTGAACTGTAGAAAAGAAAGAAAGAGAAGAGAAGAAAAGAAAAGAACAGGAAACAAAGGAAAAGAAAAAACCTGATAGATGTAAAGGAAAAGAACTTACTAATAATTAAAGCTGTTGAAAGAAGAAACGAGTTGGTCATGAAGGTTTCATTACTGGTAGAGAGTTTAGTTAGCCACTTATTTGGGAAGTTATAAGGAGAATTTCTATACCAAGTGGATAGTTGAATTTGATGATGTCTAAATACCATTTTGATTTTAAGATTCTGTACACAAGAAAGCTAATGTGTGAAAATCCAAATTTACAATGCATCTGTTATTTCAGGATCTGTCAGTCTGCAAGACAGAACTGGTTAAATAAATAAATAATTGGACAGCTTTTAAAAGACTTGATTAGCTTCCATTTATCCACAAATATAAAGTTAGCTTTGACAAAGTTGGCTTACATTTCTAACATAGAGCAGGTATAAATCTAATCAGCTGTGCCAAAACTGCCTATAAGACAAGATGCTTGCTCGACTATTTTTGGAAGCTATTTTAGTACCAACAGATCTCTAGCTTCTAATGACTTTGATGTAGATTGCTAAGGGGATTGTTTACTAGGTGAGACAGTGAGAAGGCTTACCTCCCAACCCCATCCCATTCCAGACCTAAATACTCTCTCCCTCTCTCTATCACTAAGAATGAAAGACAATATGGGGCAGAGTCAGCCAACCATCAGTTCTCTAGATGGTCGATATCAATCAGCAATCTGCCCCTGACAGCATGTCAGATAGGGCCACCCCTCTCCTAAGTGTCCAGGGAGTGTGTACAGCTTAACAAGTAAGAAGCTTTCACCTCCATATTTGGCTTGAAACCTCAGAATCAGAGAGATTAAAGCAATTTGCAAGTTCAGAATCAGTTAACTCAATTCCTAAGTATTAAAATGATTTCTTATTCCATACTTCTAAAAAGAGAGAGAGATTAGTATCAGTAGCTAATCCACATGTGTATGAATTTTTTGTAATAGAGTTCTGATTTTCTTCCAAAGCATAATTGAGAGGGCTAATATTCCAAATTGAATACCGCCTAGCGGTACCCGTGGGGAGCCTTCACATTCTCATCTAACCCAGCACTGCCTTTCTAGTGACAGCACACCTCAAGAAGAAACACAATTTCTGGATGTCTGACCTAAACTAGTCCTTATTAAAGACTTATAATAATGCTCTCATTATTTAAATAGCTTATCTGGAATTCATGCTGCCCTCTCCTAAAAGTTATTTTGAAGGGAGATACAATCCTCTTTCAGTGGCAGAGGGTGTTCATGGTGACCACTTTCCAAATGGGCACTTTCTTTGTGACAGCATAATAGTTCTATGAGTTTGGCTGAAGGTCTAGTGGTTCAGCTGGTGATAGACCAAGGAAAGAAACAAACACAGAGTTCCACAAGGTAGGGAGCCCCATTTTGCTCTGAAGGCAGAGAGACCTGAGTTCTAATCACAGACTGCCTCAGGCTAGCCTTGTGTCCTTGCTAACTCCCTCAACCTCAGTGGACTTCCGTATCATCCTGTGTTAACGTTAAGGTCACCCATTTGGGTAAGTGACTACCGAGGAAAGTAAACGAAAAAGCCGTGAGCACATGATGGACCCCCAACAAGAGTTAATGAACTCTTTGCCACTGAATGGGTCATGTAGCCAGAGAATTACCAGTAGGACCTGAAGTGATGTCTCAGGACAGATCAGGATGGAAACCTAAGACTTGCTTGTAGGGTGAAAGACTATAACCAAAGAAGCACAGGGGGCCAAGCTGGGTCAGGAAAGAGGCTCATGCAGTAAGACTTTCCGTGGGGAGTCAGAGAGTCATAAGCAAACTAAGGGAAGAGTCGGGCACCTGGGGAATAACTAAATCCAGAGAAAAATCAGAGCAGCCAGACAGCACGGTCCAAAGGATGAACTGAACCAGTGGCTGCTTGGGTCATAAAAGATTTCCCATCCAGGGCTAAAGGGTCCCTGTTACACTGAGCTTAGGATTCACAAGAATTCTGAGAAACTCAAGACAAAGCAGCAAATTAGGGTGTTAAAAAATAAAAAAAAGAAGAATGTCCATGTGCTTCAGGGAAAGAGACCTTTCCATGCTACCAAATACACGTAGCCACTCAGAGGGTTAAAACATTTATGTGAAGGAAATCCATTTCACAGTTTACAGTTCATATTTTAAAGACCATATTAATTGAAGCAGAGTTACCCTAGGCCAGTAAATTATGAAAGATATGCTTTTTTACTCTGTCAGTTGAAATATACAGTTTAAAAATGTTAAAGCGATTAGCAAACATTTATTAAGGGCCTACTATATTCAAGGCACAAGACCCTCTAAATGAAATCCAGACCCAGGTACATTTTACTCTCTCTGACCACATGCCTATTGATTTAATGATCAGGCCAGGTATTTTGAGGGAAACTAACTGTACTGAGAGGATAAAATATAATTGAACAGATCATCTCAGTTGTGCCTGATTTGTACTGACAGAGCATCTTTGCTTCTCACAATTTTGAGGACAGTTCTGCTATAACTGATTTTGTCAGATAGATATGAATAGACCATCTAAAATTCTTTTATGATTTTTTTTAAAAGCAATTCAATAGGAATTGAAATTTTACAATTCAAACAAACTGGGGTCTAGAAATTCTCATCATTTCAAAAGAAGTGGAATAGAGACCAGTATTTCAATATACGTGGGTTTTGATCATTACACAATCGCTTCTTGAATATTTTCTTCCATGAAATTGCTTCTGTATTTTACCAAATTTTTCCTAACTATGTACATATGTGTTCATATTGTTAAGCACAATGTCACTACCTTGAAAAAGAGTCAAGGGCCCCCCAGGTTAGAGTTTCCAGGTCAAATACAGGATACCCCATTCAATGTAAACTTGAAATAAGCAACAAGCTAGCCAAACTGCTACATCCCCAATAGCTTACTAAAAGATTATATTTTATTTATAATTTAATTAAGCACCAAATGTATGAATTGCCAATTGTGAGGTGCTAGATTCAGTATCACTAGTTTCTTTTATTCAAGTAACAGATGAAACATCTTAATATTAGTGCTTTTAGAGTAATACATGAGACGTGCCTGTGAAATAATAAGTATATATATATAGTTCTCTGTCCCCGGTACCTGACACAGAGCTCCTAAAACTCTTGTAAATAGGGATACTAAGAGAATCTTTTGTTCTAATATTTAGCCTTTGATCCTAGTACCTGACAGAGCTTCTAAGACCTTATAATTTCCTGATGATTGCAGGGTCTGACATAGAGCTCCAAGCACCTTGGAATTTTCTGGGTGAAATGAGTGTCCTTTGCTCTAATGACATGGCCCTTTGTGGGCTCCTGAATGGGAGCTGGTCACCAGAAAGAACAAGCCATAACTAGAAGTTTGGAACCTTCATCCCCATCCCCCATCCTCTGGAGAGGAGAGAAGGGCTGGAAGTGGAGTTAATAATCGCTCATGCCTACGTGATGAAGCCTTTACAAAGGTCCTCGAAGTATGAGGCTCAAAGAGCTTCCACGTTGGTGAACACATCCATGTGCTGGGAGGGTGGCACCCCCCAACTCCACAAGGACAGAAGCTCCTGTGCTCAAGACCCTTCCGGACCTTGCCTTGTGTATCACTTCACCTGGCCGTTCATCTGTATCCTTTACTATAGCCTTTAAAATAAACCAGTAAATATAAGTGTTTCCTCACGTTCTGTGTACCATTCTAGCAAATCACCAAATCCAAGGAAGGGGTCATGGGAACCCCAATTTATAGCCAGTTGGTCAGGAGCACGGGTAACAACCTGGGCTTACAATTGGCATCTCAAGTGCGGGGGAGACAGCCTCGTGGGACTGAGCCTTTAACTTGTGGATTCTGATGCTAACTCCAGGGAAATAGTTTCAGAATTAAACTGAATTGTAGGACACTCAGCTGGTGTCACAAAATTGCTTGATGTGTGGAAAACACACATAGCTGGCATCAGAAGTGTTGTGAGTATGGTAGGGGTGTGAGAATAAAGCAAAATGCAGGAGAGTTTTTCTAAGACAGTATGTCACAGACAGTGAAATCAAACACTGCAAAAAGCTCTTAGGTGATTCTGACAATTGCAGCAATATTTAACTACTAAATCTGCTGGGTGCAAAGAATGAAAGCATAAGGTTTTGTGAAATTGTACACCTGGGTAGGGTTGCCAGATTTAGTAAATAAAATACAGGATGCACAGAGAAATTTGAATTTCAAATAAACTGAAAAAATAATATAAATATGTCCTATGCAATATTTGAGATATACTTGTGCTACAAAATTATTTGCTGCTTATCTGAAATTCAAATTTAACTGGATGTCCTATATTTTTTCTGGCAACCTTATATCTGGGGGGGCCTTCACCTAGTCTGAGGGCTCAAGAAAGGTGTCTATTAGGAGGTGGACTGATTTGAAATGATTGTGTAATTATCTTTAAAAGTTTTATGGGAAGAGGGCTTCCCTGGTGGTGCAGTGGTTAAGAATCCGCCTGCCAGTGCAGGGGACACGGGTTCTAGCCCTGGTCCGGGAAGATCCCACATGCCACAGAGCAACTAAGCCTGTGCACCACAACTACTGAGCCTGCGCTCTAGAGCCGGTAAGCCACAACTACTGAAGCCCGCGCACCTAGAGCCCGTGCTCCGCATCAAGAGAAGCCACCGGAATGAGAAGCGTGCACGCTGCAATGAGGAGTAGCCCCCGCTCGCCACAACTAGAGAAAGCCCGCGCGCAGCAACAAAGACCCAACTCAGCCAAAAATAAATAAATTAATTAATTAATTAATTTAAAAAAGTTTTATGGGAAGAATAAATATGCCTTTGAAGGAGACCCATCACCTATGTTAAATTAAAAGTGTTATCATATGTGGGGACTTCCCTGGTGGTCCAGTGGGTAAGACTTCGTGCTCCCAATGCAGGGGGCCTGGGTTCGACCCCTGGCTGGGGAACTAGATCCTGCATGCATGCCGCAACTAAGAGTTCGCATGGTGCAACTAAGAGTTTGCATGGTGCAACTAAGAAGTCCACATACCGCATCGAAGATCCCACGTGCTGCAACTAAGACCCGGAGCAGTCAAAATAAATTAATAAATAAATAATAAAAGAAAAAAAGGAAAGAAAAAAGTATTAGCATATGTAAGGCCTGATGGTCTGAGTTAGCTTGATTCCAGTATGCTTTGACTCCTAACCACAGAGATTTTTCCCAGAGCTCTTGACACACTATCTCTGTGATGTTTAGACTATCTTTCCTATCAGACAATAAACTCCTGAAGGCAGCAAATGCATCCTTCCCTATGGCTAGCCCAAAAGCTAGCTCAATACCAGATACATACATCTTAGAGCATTAATACATGTTTTAAATAAATAGGAGAATTATAAACTGTATTTCATGGTAAAGTGGACACTAGTCAATCAGTGTAAAACTGTTATAAAATTAAATATATTTATTCTATTTTAATCCCTGTTATGTCTGCTAGTGATTTCACATTATGCCCAGATGCATAAAACATTCAGACGAAATTGATAAATACATTTTTTTGGTTGCAAGTCGGTTGTGGGACCACACCTGCAGAATTATGGCTAATATTTGGAGATTAAAAATCAAATACTTATTAAACAGAGATATAGCTTTAATATGTTTTAAGATCAAATTCATAAGCCCCTCAAATAAAGTGCTGCAAAGCTTTTGAAAGTCACATAAACCTGATTAAATGTTAGAGATTTGGCATCTGTCCCCTGAGGAGCACTTTAATATAACAAGAATTACAAATGAATCTCGCAGGGTAAATCTAGGAAAAAAATACTTGGGAACGATATATTGAGAGGTTAAAACTGGTGCTATGTATTCTAATTAGCTCTAAATCTAAAGTGTGTAACAGCTGGAGCTGGCACCTTATATAGCAAACGACTTGCTACCATTGAATTGTTCCTGCCCCCGGCCAATTCATATGTTGAAGCCTGAGCCTTAACCCCCAATGTGACTGCACTTGGAGATGGGGCTGTTAGGAGGTGATTAAGATTAAATGAGGTCATAAGAGTGGAGTCCTAATCCAATAGGATTTGTGGACTTATAAGAAGAGGAAGAGAGAGATCTCCTCCACTCATACACCAAGGGAAGGCATGTGAGCACACAGCAAGAAGGTGGCCATCTGCAAACCCAGAAGAAAGCTCTCACCAGAACCAACTATGCTGGCACTCTGACCTTAGACCTCCAACTTCCAGGACCTCCAACTTAAAACTGTTCTTTAAGCCACCCAGTCTATGGTATTTTGTTATGGCAGCCTGAGCAAACTAAGATGGGACTGAAATAAAAAACATTAAGCATTTTCTCATAGATGCCAGACACTACAACCTGCACTTCCCTGTTCGGTATTCAATGATTTAGTGTTATGTATGTTTCATAATCTCATCTTTTCAACTTCAGTCTTGTCTGGCTTCGCAACTAATGAAAGGCAGGACATTTCTACGCAAATTCATTAAAGCTTATCTGAAATCACAACAGTCACTATATAGTTTAAGCAAAAGTAAAATGAGTAGTGGATTTTAACTACACTTCCCAATAGATTAGGTGTTTGACCAAAGATAATCTGAAATGGTGAAATGTTTAAGAGAACTTTCACAAAGAATAATGAAAACTCTAGTAGCATCTGTTTAGATGCTATTTTTAGAACTCCAAGTATCCTTAGTTACCTGACCGGTGGAACTATACATTCATCAGTTTATAAATCTGCATAAAGGTGCCTCAAAAATATTTTCAGCTACCCAAATAAAAGCATGTAATGAAGTTTGTGATTTTTTGAAAGATTTGTAGCATTGTTTTCATGACCTGTGTTTCCCCTCAAACACCCAGTTTAAAACAAAACATTTTCTGAAAAATGATCATTTCAAAAAAACATTTTTGTGGGGACACATTTTTTTAACTATTGAGATGCTACCATTCAGACTCACTTATATTCCTTCCCAAAAGGATGAAGCCTTGACCATATAACCGTTTAGTACAATAGAATTTTCTGCAGGAAATACGCTCTTGCTATAGGACACCCTTCAGAAAAATAAAATATAAGCAAATGCCAATGTATTAAAAATAACATGAACAATTTAAGTATCACACAGACTAGAACATTCCCTGTAGCACTCTCAGGGTATTTAACCCCATGGGTCAACCTACACGACAAGTCAAATTTTAAAAAGACTGTTGTGTAATGAACATGGAATCAGAAAAGGGGACTTGGTTAGTTGTGTTGAACATTTAATGACATCTATCAAAACAGATTCAGTTATTTCCACCATTAAAACGATAACATTCAACAAAAGTCTTTTGACTAGACTCCCTTCTCTCTTCAATGATACTGGATGGGCACTGCAAACATGCGGGGGCTCATAGATTTTACCAAGTGAATAATCATCTTTCTGGAGAGACAAAATTTATACTTGGTGTATTATTGGACTAGAAATAATACAATAACAATGGTATTAAAGTCAGGCGTCATTGATCTACTGCTATACACACCTTGAGCGAGCAAGGGGCTTACTTGGCTCCAGGTTTATAATCTATACAATTAATGGGACTAGATTTGGTGATTTCTAGGGCACTTTATGGCCTTGATATCTGAAAATTCAAGGAGCTATATGCTGGAAAGATTAAAAAGTCACTTACTAGTTAGTGTCAGTATTCTATTCAAGTTTCCTTCAAACTGCCATTAGCAGCTTACAGATCTACAAAAACAAAACTATGAATTTATTGGGAATTATCTCATTTTCCCTTGAGTTCACATGTCCTGAATTGTTCTTACATCCGTGCCTTCAGGCATCCCAACAGGGCCACTCGTGATTTTTGGCAGAACCTGAGGAAAAGGCTCGGTACCTCTGATCAGTGAGCGGCTTCCTTCTTCAACAGCTGGACGCTAGAGTGCCCAGAGTCACACTCAGAAACCATGACAAGTACAGCCTGCTCCTTAGCAAAGGAGGTGCACTCTTTGTCACATGAGGCAAACACCTGCCTGTTTTTCAGTCTGAGCTGATGATTGTGAAATGCAGGTGATATGGCCGATGCTGACTTCTTTCTGGGTAAATCTAAACTACTTCTGAGTCATGCAAAATAGTTTATTCTTTCTTTCCTCCTTACGTTTGGAAATGCTGACTTCTCTGACAAGCAAAGACCCTCAGTGACCCCAGATTAAATAACAGCACACAAAGATTTGTGCCTCCAGGCCGTTGGCTGCCATTGGTACAGATCGAGAACGACAGGGCATTAATAATCGTTTAGAAATGAGGTGGTAACCAGAAGAGCTGCCCTTCAAGTTCCAACGAAAGTTCAGTGGACTAAACACAAACCACGAGTATTATCAGGAAAATAATATTTTGTTGCCAGACCTACACAGAAACTCCTCTGGGGACCAGAAGAGAACTAACCACAAACGTGCCAGTCCCTTTCATGATGGAGTAAATGCTTTAAAGTAGGAAGGTGTAGAGGTGTGTGGGGAGAACTTCACAGTGATGCGCAATCCCTGAGTCAAAGGAGGAACTCCAAGATGGAGGGAAGAATGGCCTGAAAGTGGAGGGGACCCCAGGTTGATATGCAGACAGCTGAGGTGTGTTTTTAATGTAAACTAGTCTTGACCCCCCAAGTTGCTCACAACACTTGTATAGGTTGATTATTTAATTTGCTTTGTACAAAATACCCAATAATGGCACACAATGTGTATGAGCCTAAATAGGAAGAGGATGCTTTCAAAGGTCGATATTCATTAATCAAAGCAATGACTTACCATTTACCCGTTTTAATATAAAAAGCTACAAAATAAGCAGGAGGAAAAGAGCCTGACTTTGGGCACAGGCAGTTTTGTGTTTAAAACTCTATGCTGCTACTTAGCAGACTCGAGATTACGGAGAAGTTACTTAATCTTCCTAGCTCCTTTTCCTCATTTGCAAAATGGGGATAACACCATCTGCCTCATATGACTTTTGTAACAAATTAAGAGAAATAAATAAATAATGTCAAGTCATAACAGAGTGTCTGGAACATAATACATAATCAATAAACATTACTTCTTGACTTCCCTTAGCTAGGAAAAATGATGATATCATTAACTACCACTTGTTTTTCTTCATCCTGACCATATATTCAAAATATTTCAGCACCATTAAAAGTACTTTATATAAATTTAGATCATGATATCATTCACCTAAAACCACAGATGATTCACAGACACATAGGTACATATGTATGTATATATCTAGGGAGAAAAGTGTTCTAGAAAAAATTTAATATTTCTAAAAATGCATCTTATATGCTCTAAAAGCACTAATGTTATTTTCAGCCCTTTGTGTCTATAAGGTAGCATTTAGTATATTAATTTTGCAAACATCATGGCATCTAATAAGCTGGTTTGGTAAGTTAATAATTGTATAATCATTGTAAAAACTCTTTTCCCAATGATTGGCCAGATATTTTCAAAATTACTTGACTCTTAAAAGTGACATATTAACATGAAGTGGTGGTAGGAAAAGGGGAGTGAGGCAAACCATACGTTTGGTTTCTATTTTTAATCTTTAAAATGTTTCACAAACAGTTGAGAAAATGTATTTAATTTTTATCAAACATATAACTGTCTACTAAGACTTATGTTAAGATGAACTAGTAAAAGTCTGCTTTATTATAAGTATACTGTTCCCTTAAGAGCCTAGCAGTTTTAAAAATAAAAAACTCAAAATCTCTTAGCCGGACTGAGGTTGGAAATTTGTTTCCAACCATTTTCACAAAACCACTTAGAAGATAGCTGTTTTGCAAATTAATTTTTCATGAAGCTCTCTAAGGGTCGATATGCTTGTATTAGCCGCCAAACGTGTTCAACTTGAGACAACCGGGAAGATCCATGATTAATGCAACTTGGTGTTTTTCCTAACATTTACTGTACCCATCAATAGTGGTTAATGCAACAGCTTCCAGTAAGCAGCTGCCTTAAAAGCTCGGAAACGTCGAGCCATAAACAACAAAAGTGCATCTGTTCTTCTTCCATACATAAATGTCTTCCTATACAAATGAGAAAAATATATGCAAAAGTCTAATATAAGAAACTATATCAATATTTTCATGTAAAAGCATGGCAAAATCAGACTAGAGAGACAGTTTTGGTAAAATAGCATGCTAATAAGAGTAGGGGGTCCTGGGCCCTCATCTTCACTCTGACACTAGCTGTGGTTCCTCTGATGAGTCTCCAACTTACAACTAGTTTCCTCAGCTAATAGCAGAGGTGCTCTGTCAGCTAGGCCCCACAGTGCAGGGCTAAGATGGGGACTCAGACAATGAATCAGAGACGAGGCATTGAGGCAAGGAATACAACTCTATTTGGAAAAGGCGGCAGACTGAGAAGATGGCAGACTGAAGTCTCAAAATAACCATCTTATCGGGGTTTGGATGCCAGTTTCTTTTATAGCACAGAGAAGGGGAAGAGATGAGGAAGTAAAGTAAAAAGGCCATAGGTTTTGCAAATATCACCTGGAATGGCCAGCCTCAGGGAGGGGATGTGTCAATTTCTGCTTTCTTGTAGCCATCCGCAGGTGGACAGGGTCTGGATGTTTCCCTGATCAAAGGCACTTTGGTTTAACATTCAGGCAGAGGGGCAGGGTTCCCCGAGGCAGGCCATTATGTATAGACAGTATCCTTCTAGTGAACAAAAGCAGTGGAAAGCAAAGGTTAAAATAAAAGTAACATCTAACATGTAGTCAGATTTGGCTCTTCCTTGTTACAGAAACAACGGCCTGTAGAGGTGCTGTGATCTACCCCGCATGGAATCAAGTCCCAGCTCTTCAGTAACGCTGGGCCCGTTGCTCAACTGGCAGTGCTTCAGTCTCCTTCTCATTGAAATGAGGAGGGCAGTAGCACTAAGTTCACATGTCTGGGATAATTAAATGAGAATTCATGGCTCGGGACATAGTAAAAGAGCAATAAATATATTAGCTTACTTATTAGTATTATAAGCAGTATTACTGTAACCATCACTTTATCCTGAAAAAAATAAAACTTTTGTGGCTTACAGTGCAAGAAATATAGAAGTGAAGAAACCCAGGAGGAAAGACAATAAAGGTATGAAGATCAAGCTGATACCATAAAAGCACTATGTTAATTAAGTAATTAACATATTTGTTAAAGTCACTTTTAAGCTAACCCAGAGAATAAGGAACCATTCTCTAAATATTACAATGTGCATTCTGCCTAATATTTAGAACAATCAGAAGTCAGAAATTCCAAGTCTTTCTCTTCAGTTTGTTAAGAATCAAAAGAATGATCTTGGGTAATTCAAGATTGGAATATATAATGCCAAATAGGTAACTAAAAATGCGTCTATGAGAAAGAGAGCAAGTTGGAGGGAATAAAGGCTTCTCCAGGAGATGGAAAAGAGAGAAAAAGAATGGATTTTTTGAGTAGCAATCTAAATACCAAAGAGATCCCACCTTGGGCTACTCAGGAAGACAACAGATTTCTGCCAGCTGCCTTGAGGCTGGCTTGCCCTTGGGGAGTATCACATGTGATTATTTCCAAGCTGCTACTTTCATCCCCTGGAGCAGAGGCGCATCCTTCTACTCATGCTGACACTCAAAGTTTGGTTTTCTTCCCTGAAGAAATGGAAAGGGCGGCTGAAAGGGCAGCGCTATGTGCACATGGGCATCTTGTCCCTGGGGGGGTCCCATCTGAGCTCCAGACTTTCCATCTGCAGGGGGCTCTGGCACATCTGTCTGGGGCCAAGGAGCCCAACTACTCTGTCCCTAAATTCTCTCTCCAAATCGCTCCATATTGCAAACTAATTTTTATCAGAGTTATAGCCCATAACAAATGTCTGTGTGTGCTCTAGCTCTCCTGGAGAAAGAGCTGCCAGTCTCTTTGTATCCTTTCTTTTCCTCAAAGAACAGCAGCTCATTTCCCCTGGTTGAGGCCAATCTCAGGTCTCTCATTCTGCACTTTTTCCCTGGGTAACTTTACCCACATTCATGTCTTCATCTGCCACATGTAAGAATCGATGTTTCTCCAATGTCTCCTGAGCTCCAGGGCAAGATATCTAGGATATATAAACCCATATCAGGCCTTCCCACCTAGATCTAGTTTTCCCTCTCCCCCATCTCCTTACCTCCTACTCAGCATCACCCACCACACGGCTCCTTCTTTCTGATGTCTCACCAAATGACATCAACTGACCATTTCCAGCAACTTGAGAGTATCTAAGATTCTCACCTCTTCCTTACTTCCTCTGGATTGTCCAATTGGTCATCGAAACTTATTGATTTTACCTAATAACAATCTCTCCACTCTGCTCCTTCTTTTCTAGTCCCACAGCAGTGGCTTCGTTCAAGTTCTTATCGCATGACTACTAAATAGCGAACCAAACAGTTGGCTTTTGGATCTCAAGATTCTCCCCATTTCATCTTCCACATTATTGCTACCTTGAATCTTCCTGAAATACAGTGTCTGCATGGAACCTGATGCTCAGAGATTAAGGAAATTGCCGCAGGTCATACAACCGCTAAGAAATTTAGGCTCAAGGTGAATCTCATCCTCTTATACTCATCCATGATCTCTAACCAAGACTCACACTCTGGGGCCCAGTTTACAATTGAAGGACACAGCATCTTTCCCTGATGGGTAGAGGAGAGGCCACACTTAGTAAGAATATGGCTTCTCCCTAAGGGACAGAACAGAGCAGGACATTTATCTCAAAAGATCAAATACCACAAACACCTTGGATGAGGTATGAATTAGGAGCTAAACTCTCTAGCTGTCCATTTGTTTCCTAAAGTCCATCTACTTGTAACTTTCAGGGAGACAAGTTTATTAAACACAGAACACAAATCTTTGAAGCCCAGTTATAGCTCCCAAAGCGTTTCTTCTTGCTTCTAGATGTTGATGTCACTGGCAAATAGCATTTTTTCCCAAATACCCATTTAAAACAGGCCTTATAAAGATCAGCTATAAAGTTAACACCGCAAACTCTTGAGTTAGAAGCAAAAGGTAAGTACAAAGAACTTTATTATTTTTTTAATTTAGCATCTGTAGGCTGAAATTAAATATAGCTTACAATAAAAGTCTGTCAATGCTATTCTGCATAATTAATCTGGACTTTGGCACTCCTAAGCTTGTTAATGCAGAGCTGCCGATAGTAATGAATGGAAACTAAGTGCATGATACATATTTTCAAATTACAGCAACAGAAATATGCATGAAAATGTACAAAACGTCACACCTGGAATGACTCAGTAATTTGTTCCAGTAATTATTTCAGTAATGTTATTTTTTTTTCCACCACAGGTTTCATTCCAAGCCATATCCCATTGTTTTCCAACATCAAGTTAAAAATAACAGAGCTAATTAATTACCTAAACTAAGAAACTTAGCATTGTTTAGAAAGGGCTATGGCCTCAAGTTTAGATGAGTGAGGGTGTCTCAACTGGTTCTCTCTTTGTATCTGTCCATCATTTACAGCATGTAAGCAAAGTGAAAAGAAAAATCTTAGATAACTCTCAAATCCCATCCCTTGATGCTTTTATACTCAGAGAAAACGACGGGACCATGCAAGTTAGTTAATGTGAAGATTCTCAGCTAAAGGAATGGGAGATAGCATTGTGTCACTGTAAATATTATCTTGATTCTGAAAAACAGCATGGCAGAGAGATGTTCCTCTACTACAGCAGTTCTCAAAAGTTCTCCGGGGACCACTTATGGCCCCTGAGACATTTTCAAGGGGTCCATGAAAAAAAAAGTATTTTCATAATAATAATAATAAGTCATTTTTTCCCTTTACACTCTTATTCTCTCAAGAGTGTACAGTGGAGTTTTACAGAAGTTACACGCTATGTGATACCACAACAGACTGAGTGTGCAGATATGTGTATCCAGCTGTCTCCTATCAAACCAGATGTTATAGTGCTTTACGAAACATGAAATAATGCCATTCATCGCAAAATTTTGTTTGGGAAAAAAATATTTTCTATAAAAATATGTTAATACGTTAGCACGTAAGAGGTTTATTTTGTTACAAAATTGTTAAAACTGTAAAGGGCTCCAGAGATCAAAAAGATTTGAGAATCATTGCACAACTGGTGTTTTGAAGAGTGGAATTCAAGCAATGATTAAGGATTATCCTCTGTGGCCATCCTCTGGGGTCCTTTCCCAGCTTTCCTTCTGTTAGCTAAAATCTCCTCTCCTTTCTTCCTTTAGCCAGTAAAGTCAATTCAATCTTTAGTTAAATTAATTCAACAGTTATATCCTTAGAGGCTGTTAGGAGCAATACCCATGAAGATGGGCACTATTGGAGATATAAAAGCTCAAAGAGGTTAGAATAACCTGAGAAGTAAAGATGACCATATAGCAAAGTTAGATAATGATGCACAGTAATGCGTAATTCAGTACCAAAGTGAGTAACACAAACACTAAATGTTGTTAACTATGGGATGAGGAGAGGAATGTAACTATGAGTTTTGGGGGGCAAATCTTCATAGAAAAAGCAATGCCTTTATCTATTTTCTGCCGGTTAACCAAATGGAAATGTGGTAGCTCACAAAATGCATGCAGGGCAATCAGAAAAAAAGTAAGAATAGGTAGAATAGTAAAAATGAAGCCGGGCTTCCCTGGTGGCGCAGTGGTTAAGAATCCGCCTGCCAATGCAGGGGACACGGGTTCGAGCCCTGGCCTGGGCAGATCCCACATGCCGCGGAGCAACTAAGCCTGTTGGCTAAAACTACTGAAGCCCGCTCGCCATGCTCCGTAATAGGAGAGGCCACTGCAATGAGAAGCCCGCGCACCGCAACGAAGACCCAACGCAGCCAAAAATAAAAAATAAAATAAATCTATTAAAAAACAAAGAATGAAACCAAAGATGAAGCTAGAAGAGAAAAACATACATCAAGATCTAGGAACAGCACATAATCTCCAGGGCCCAGTGCAAAATGAAAATGCAGTGTCCCTTGTTAAAAAAAAAAAAAAAAGTCTTTCAGGATGGTAACAGTAGAGCATTAAACCAAGAGCAAGGCGCTTCTAAGCTTGGACCCCTGTGTGACAGCAGAGGACACACACCCCTGAAGGCAGCCCCAGTGACACCCTCCACAATCGCTTACGTTAGATCCCAAGTCCAGCATTAAACTAACTTAGAAGACAAAGCAAAGAGGAAAGTATGATCAGTTTTAAAATTCACAGTGTCCATTACTCAGGAAGTCCTATTAAAAAAATGGTCAGAATTACATCAGAATTTTACTTAGAATTCTACTTAGAGAAACACATTCTTCCTTTCAAAACCTGCCCCCCTCTGCCCCCGCGCACACACACATTCATTTTCATCCAGGTACAACACCAAATATAACAAATAATAGAAGCAGCACATTTCTGAACGTTTAGTATGTGTCATACATTGTTCCACATCTAATTCTCACAATCACTTTATTTTTTGCACAATCACTTTATGAAGGCAGGATTACTGTCACCCCTACTTACAGAAAAAGAAATTTAGAACAATTAAATAACTTGTCCAATGCCATACAGTTGGAACGTGAACTCAGGCAATCTAACTCCTGCTCTTCTACTACTTCCCATCTTCCTGTAATCCTAGACAGAAATCTCACAAGCCTCCATCCTTCTGAAGGACTAAACAGAGCCCACAGATATAAAAAACAGAAAGAAATCATAGCTAATATCTATCCAGTCCAGCCCTTCATTTTACAAATAAAGAAACTGAGGACTATAGGAAGATATATAACTTATTGAGATTACCAGCAAGAGACTGGTCAAGCTTGATCAATGCTCTTAACTCCATTTCCCCCAAATTTACTGTGTATCAGAATAATCCTGGGAACTCCGAAAAATGCAAGATCCCGATCCCCCTACCAGACAAGAGGTCCAGATTTCTTGGGACCAGGGCAGGAGGAGCCAGGGGCTTTTCTAGCCAGCAGCCAGCCAAGCATCAGAGAGCAGGGGTGATATTCCCTGCCTCACACTCTCCAGTCTTCCTTCCCATCTATAACAATCAAAACCTACCCCTTTGGGCTTCCCTGGTGGCACAGTGATTGGGAGTCCGCCTGCCGATGCAGGGGACACGGGTTCATGCCCCGGTCCAGGAGGATCCCATCATGCCGCGGAGCGGCTGGGCCCGTGAGCCATGGCCGCTGAGCCTGCACGTCCGGAGCCTGTGCTCCGCAACGGGAGAGGCCACAGCAGTGAGAGGCCCGCGTACCACAAAACAAAACAAAACAAAACCTACCCCTTTATGTAGCTGTGGGTAATGGAAGTTACAACAACACGACTACCTGCCATTTAACATATCTAAATTAGATTGAAATCAATAAATCAGGCAAAACCAAAATCAGTGCTTTAACTCTCTGAAATCTGTTTTGGGTAGATAATAGGCATTTTCAAGAAGGAAAGATTGAAAGGTGGCAGAGACATACAGTGAAAGGCAAGGTCGGGATTGAGCTACAGCAGTGTCCAGTGGGCATGTGAAATAGGGGATTATGGAAAAATAATTTGCAGGGGAAGGATGTGAGGGTGGGACAAGATTGAAACACCTTATCTGATTTCTCTGTGGAGACAAAAGACATCCAGTCTTCTCAATTCCAATAGTCATTCCTACATATACACCCTGGTCAAATGTGTAGTGGCTTACAGGCTGAGAGCATACTTGATAATAAACTTCATATTTGCATATCTGTAAATAATCTTAGGAAGTTATTAATAATCTAGACAATAATATGTAAACTGAAATATTTAGAGATGGTAAACTGATACCTGTAATTTACTTTGAAAAGTACCAAAAGTAAGAGGGATTTATGGATGGATAGAGTGAGGGATGGATGGATAGAGTGAGGGATAGATGGATACATATGTGATAAAACAAGTAAAATAAAATGCTAGTAGTAAAATCTATGCACTGGGTATATGGGCATTCACTCTAAACTCTCAACCGCGCTGTATGATGAAAATTTTCATAATAAGATATTAGAGGGGAAATGTGTGTAATAAAAGTATCCAAAACCAGATGATATTGTGCTTGCAGACTAAAAAACTTTACTGATTAGAAACAAATCAAGATTTAGCTTCAGGGCTTCCCTGGTGACGCAGTGGTTAAGAATCCACCTGGCAATGCAGGGGACATGGGTTCGAGCCCTGGTCCAGGAAGATCCCACATGCTGTGGAGCAACTAAACCCACGCGCCAAAACTACTGAGCCTGCACTCTAGAGCCCGCGAGCCACAACTACTGAAGCCCCGTGTGCCTGTGCTCCACAACAAGGAGAAGCCACTGCAATGAGAAACCCGTGCACTGCCACGAAGAGTAGCCCCTGCTCACCGCAACAAGAGAAAGCCCATGCACAGCAACGAAGACCCGGCGCAGCCAAAAATAAATAAATAAATAAGCAGAGTTTAAGGTTGGAGGAGGAAAAAAAAAAAGTTTCTCATGTGCTTCTTGAAAGCAGCTCATTCCTCAACTGTTGATATCCAAGTGTGCTCATTCCCTTCTGGAAACGGTGAAAAACAGGACACTGGAGTTTCACACATTAAAATGAGGAAAATCAAGTTCCTCCCACAAAAGACAGAACGAATTGGGGTAGAAAATTACCATTTATTCCTTATTAATATAGCCTTCATGGATTATCCATAAATAAAACATGCATTAGGCTCAGATGACAGTTCCTGATTTGAGTCCTAACCCAAGGATTTAGAAAGTAAACTCTGGGCAAGGAACTTTCACTTCTCCACACTGGCCTCAGAAGGTATTTTCAAAGAAATAAATGTAGTGAGTAATACACAAAGACAGAGAATCTCCCTGGAGATCAGCAGTAGCAATTCATCTCTTCCTGGTTTCCACCCGCATCCCCTAAAATCTGCTTTCTACGCACAGTGATGGGATGGTAGACGTGTGCTCCTTGTTTTACCTTTATAATTCTTACCTATTATAAAGGCAACACTAACACTTCCTATCAGATTCAGCTTCTTCGGAGTCCCAGAATTTCTTTGCATATTTCAAGAGCTCCTCCCACAAAGAGAAACGACTCGCGGTATTTTCCTGGACAATCCTTTGCTTGACCCCAGGCACAAAACACACAGATGCAGCTTCATTGTTTTGAATGGGCCTATATGTTTCTGTGGCTGCAGCCTACCAACGAGACACATGGAACAATAGCTCATTTTCAGATAAGATTTCTTTCTTCCTTTTAAATTAGAATTGAACTCCTGGGTAAAGAAGAGAAACAGTGATAGTTGCTGCAGATTTATTCTGTCTGGAAGAAGACAGTGTTCCCATACCTCTTGGATTATTTTAGTTCATGTTTATCTTGACCTACTAATCCTTCGTGAAAAATTAGAGCTTGTTCCTGAGAATAATTCATTTTATTAACACCATCCTTCAACTAAGAAAGAGCCACATTTTAAAGTATCCATTTGCTTTGTGTCTGACATTCCTTCTCAAGACCTATATTTGATTTAGCATGACACTGATCTAATTGTTAACTTCTAAATTCAGTTACTTATTCAGCAAATAATTATTGAGTACTCATTTGCCAGATATTGTATAATCACTGGAATACAAATAAAATAAAATTATATTAAACAGTATCTCTGACCTTTTAATTCATAGTTTAAAGGAAGAAGACACATAAATAATTCCAATGAGGCAAGTATTACCCAGTAGTATGCTTCAAGTTTTAATTGTATTTTAAACAGTTCCCCAAATAGATGCAAAGCCATTACTACTAAGCACATTTTAACATTATTTAATGGAATCCCTTGATCTCCCCCAAGAGTTATAAGGGCAGAAAATAAAATTAAATCAATCTTGACAATTTACTAGTCATATACTGTTACTCACTGCAAGCAAATATTGATAATTTTCAGGTTTGTTTTTTGTGGTATTGTGATTTCTGGCATAAAGCTCCTAAAACCCTTTAAATTTCCTGAGTGATAAGAGAGATAAAGGGGTCTTTGTTATGTTAATTAGTGACTTTTGGACCTCACCTAAGGATGGGGCCTTGTTGCCAGTGGAATCGACCAAGTAATTGGAGGGTTGGAACTTTCAGTCCCACCACCCTGACCTCTGAGGAGGGTAGAGGGGCTCTGCCTATGTAATAGAGCCTCCATAAAATCCCAAAAGGTCAAGGTGAAGAGAACTTCAGTGTTGGTGAACACCTGCAGATTCAGGAATGTGTTGCACCTAGAAAGGGCATAGAAGCTCAGCGCCCTTTCCCCATATTTTGCTGTATACATCTCTTCCATCGGTCTGTTCCTGAATTATATCCTTTAATAATAAACCAGTAATCTAGTAAGTAAACTGTATTGGGTTCTGTGAGCCATTCTAGCATATTAACCAAACACGAGGAGGGGTTGTAGAACCTCTGATCTACAGCTAGTTGGTCATTAGCAGGGGTAGTAACCTGGGCTTGCGAATAGCATCTGAATTGGGGGTCGGGGGGACAATTTCGTGGGACCAAGGCTTTAACCTATGGAATCTAACATGACCCCTGAGTAGATAGTATCATAATTGAGTTGAATTGTAGGACACCCAGCTAGTGTTGGAGAACTTCTTGGTGGTGAGGGAAAATCCCTCCAAAACGTTGGAATTGGTGTTCAGAATCTTAGGTTTAAAATGCCAGTAGTAGGATTTTGTATAATAAAAAGAAAATAATAAAAATAATTGCTAAAGCACTTTTAAAAAGTTGACCAGGAGAATCGGTTATAGAAACCTCTTGCTTACCAGAATGCCTGGAATTTAATAAAGGATAATAACACCATGTAACAGCTGGAGTATGTTGGGGTTTTTTCCTACTAATAATGTAAAATTTTAGTATTTTCTAATCTCAGGTATGCTGAAATTGTCATTACCACTAAATTAAAATGTGGGGACATGGAGAAGATAAAATGCTATTTAACTACTAAGGGTCCGGAGGTACTCAAAATATAAACTGCAATAAATGTAGGATCAATATTATAGCTTCATGACTTTTGGCAGCTTGGCCATTACACCAGCAACCTAGTCACTCGTGGCTGAGCTTAGTATTGATTTCTTTACTGTACCCTGTTCCTGTAAGACCAAAACCTCTACTAAGCCTCTTACTGGAATCCTTTTTATCAAATCACCCTCAACAAGAAGGACTCTTTTGATGCGAAGACTCCACCTCTTGAAGACACTTGAGGGAGATAAAGTGACCACTAATCATTCACTTGCTTTTTCAACTCTATCCTATACGGAGAAGTAAAAAAGCGAAGTATAAGGTCATAATAAATCTCAGATTATTGGTCCATCTGGTAGTGACATCAAGGAGAACTCTGTAGAAGAGTGTATCTGCCTCCTGGATACTAGCACCTAAAAATCCTATACCCATCCAGGGCTTTCCTTCAGCATTTGTCTCAAATTTATTTATGTTCTTCGTGCACAGAAGTTATGCCTCTATAAATCACCTCTCATCTAGTAAAATAGATTTTCTTATAATTTCTACTAAGACGATAACTTACAAGTTTCAAATTCTATCATTTCGTTAGCTTGTGAAGAGTTATGTTTATTCTTCTTGCCTTCAATTTTGCTATCATCCCAGTAAAATCTAACTATTAGCATAACTCAACTGAACCTGCTTTTACTAAGATTGTCAATGATTTCTAGTTGCCAAATCCAAGTGATTTTTTCCCTCGGTACTTCTATTATTAGACATCTCTGCTGAATTTGATCACGCATTCCATAGCAAAAGAAATTTACTTCGCTTCCTTAAAATCTTGCCCCTCTGTACCCCTTCCTGACCGTCCTTCTGATGTTCTTTATCAACACGGATTCCCAGTTCTTTATCAATCATTACTTGTCGGTGCATCTAGGGGTTCCATTCTTAGTCTATACCTATTTACTGCCCTCTTATTTACTGATGGCTCCTAAATCTTTCACTCAGACTTCTCCCTTGAGTTACAAACTTATATATTCAAGTTTATGTTGCACGTATGCATATGTTGCATATATGAACAGACGCCTTAACACGTGTTTACTCATATCCATTTTCACATGTACTTTCCTTTCTCCTCTTGATTCTCTACTTCTAGAAAACTGAATACTGGGAGTTCTGAAAATCTTAACTGCTAAATTTTCTCAAGTCTAGTCTTCCCTCTTCAGGCCTAACTGATACCGTTCTAGTTCGAGGAAACATTTCTAAAAATAAGGTCTATGAAGACAGTCTTCATCAGAAGTACCAAGTTGGAGAAATAATAAAAGTGCAGATACCAATTTGCTGTTGTTGTTTTTTTTAAGTTAAAAGTTTACTGGATACCATTTAGTATAGATCATTTGTAAAGCATTTTAAGTTAAAATCTTAGCTTCTAACTTGGAATAACCCATTTCTGTGTTTCCAAGGTCTAATCTCTAGTTACTTTGGGAACATTTCCTCCCAGAATAACTGACAACTGAATTATTATTTCTCAATATAAACCTTACCAAAAAGTTTTTTTGTTTTTTGTTTTTTCCGGTACGCGGGCCTCTCACTGTTGTGGCCTCTCGCGCTGCGGAGCACAGGCTCCGGACGCCCAGGCCCAGCGGCCATGGCTCACGGGCCCAGCCGCTCTGCGGCACGTGGGATTCTCCCGGACCGGCGGGGCACGAACCCGCGTCCCCTGCATCGGCAGGCGGACTCTCAACCACTGCGCCACCAGGGAGCCCCCAAAAAATTTTTGAAAGATGAAATACATTGTGTGCTCTTGACCATATATCTAGTTACTCTTTTAAATTTAAATAGGTTTAATTTTTCCTCTATAAAAACGTTGCCTATCAGGCAAAAGCATAAGAAGTTTTAATCTACTTTGTTTTTTTCCCAAACTGGGGGTTACATGGATTGTGATCAGAATTTAAATAAGAATAAGTTTGTTTCAGATAAATCTGTGTGTATTTAATAGACTGCAATATTTAAAGAGAAATTTACTGAGGGCTATGGCCAAAAAGTTTGAAAGCCACTAGTTTAATATATTGTAACATATAATTTAAATAAAGGACACTTATCATATGAATTCTTAAAGCAAGCCAAAAAAATAAAAACGCATCTTTGTTTTTTCTCCCTTTCCACTTCACAGAAGTAAAGTAACTCTCTGCAAGGTCGAACTCTAAAATGTGTGATGTGTAGTCCCTTTCTTCTCAAATTTCAGTAAATATACATTTTCCAATGGTCATTCACATTTGCACTTCATTACATTTGAAGGCCAGAGACTATGTAACATATTTAAACAGTAAAAGTCATTAAGACAGTACAAAGCAATACAAAGGCTGGAGGCTACAGGACTTGAACTATTATTGCTCCGGGTTGAAGGTCTGTGCCCTAACCTGAGGACACACCCTCGCAACAGCTTCTGGAATGTCACCTCGTGAAAACCAAGCCTCTCAGCTTACATTTTCACCACAAAGGTAGTAAGCTCTCTTAAACAATAGACCCTAATTGTCTAAATGCACAGAATTTGCTAAACCAAGAGTGAACCTTGTAAACTGCAGACTTTAGGTGATAATATCATGTCGGTTCATCCTTTGTAACAAATGTACCACTATGGAAGGAGATGTTGATAATGGGGAGGATATGCATGTGAGGGGCAGAATGAAAATGGGAAATCTCTGTAACTTCCTCTCAATTTTGATGGCAACCTAAAACTGCTCTAAAAAATAAAGTCATATATATATATGTATATATATATATTTTTTCTTTCTTTCTTTTTAAAAGGGGACTTTGACGGTATTTGAAAACACTGCCAGTTCTCCTTTTCAATAGCTGATGACTAGTTTGAATTACCTGGGACTTTGGCTTCTCAATTTACCTCATTCTTGCCAGAGGCTTTTAAGTTATTTTATCATTCAGATAAAGTGTTTCATAAATGAAAGGCAAGCCATCTTTTCACCCCACTACTAGGGATAATGAACCCTAGTAGAATATTTGAGTCGCATATGCTGACTTTAGCTTGGAACGTCTTTCCTTCTATTCTAGCCAAGCTTTGAACAGGGGCATGCGCTAGAATGTATCTGAAATATAGAAAAGCATGAAAAGCTGAAAAGGTTCCATTGCATTGGACAAAAGGACAGTGTCACATCTGCCTAGTTGCAATCCAACACTTTAAACCGTAAATTTCTCAACATAGAGGAATCTTTCCATGTTGCTGACTGCCTTTCTGAACATATGTGCAGCAAGGTGTGTTGTTTTATTTCTATGCCAAATCGCAGATGATCATAGCTTGGTTTTAGAAGGAAATAAAATGACTTTCTAAGAGATTTGTAATTCTAGAAGGGCAAAAAAAAAAGTTCATGCACAATTCCAAAGTACAACATATTTAGCTAGACTTTAGATTTGGAAAACAGTCTTGTCCTCGCCTGCATGCTCACTTGTGGCCCACTGACAACTCTTCCTGCCTTGTCATAATGAAGCATCACCTTTGGGTGGATGAGCTTAAAGTATACTGAAGCTTCTAGAAGTTGCCTTTCCTACTCTTCTGTTCCATGTCCACAGCACTCTTTTTTTTTTTTTTTTGGTCACTCGAATAATAGCTAATGTTTATATAGCACTTTCTGTGTGTCAGGCACTGTTCCAGATTCATTCCATATAATAACTCATTTAATCTTTATAACAACCCTATGAGATAGATCCTCTGTGAAGTAATAGATTCCTTCCTTTCCTCTTTGATAGCCTGTGAATTCTTTGAGGGTAGGGATTTTGCGTTTCTGCTTTTGATCCAAAAATTGCCCAACAGAATGCTGTTGTTGTTTGTTTGTTGTAAATAGCATATTTCCAGAGGTGATCATTTAAAAGAACTTTCTGTTTACTCAAGAAAAAACTTTCTCACTGGTTTATTGATAGCACACTAAAAGAAAGCAGCTAGAGAATAGAATTATATAATGCATCATGGTACTAAATAAACAGCAATTTATGAAGAAAAGGACTGGGGGGAAATAACTTTTATCCACATACTGTCAACATTTTCTCAGCTTTTATGAGATGGGAGGCTGAATACGGGAGCAAGTAAAGTATTTGCCAAAGCCAGCCAGCTAGGCTTTGTGAAGGCAGCCCTCAATCCAGGAATCAAATAAGACCCCAATGAAGAGTAACATTTATTCACTATTATCAACGGAAAACACTGAAATTAATTAATTAATTCATTAAACACTGAATTCTAACAGGGCAAATTACTGAGTCTATGGGTTATTTAGAGTTACAGTAATATAGTGGAAAAAGTAGACATTTTAGAATCAGAGAGAACTAGTTTAAATCTGAGTTCACCTCTTAAAAGCTCTTTAACCTTGGATAAAACATTTAACTGCTCTTAGTCTCTCTTTTTTGTTTTTTGCAAAATAGGGATATAATCTACATTGCAGAGTCAGAGTAATATTAAATGAACTGACATATGTAAAGGATACGATCTATAATTGATGCTCTATAGACTGGCGCCTACAGTCATCACTGCTCCCTTTTCTCTTCTCTTAAAATGCCAACATCAAGCCATTCCTTGGCTCGTATTTAAATTTCACTGGATAGTAGCCAATCAGAGAAAGAAAAGACTGCAATTTTACTTTATTCAGTAACTTGAGTTATTAAGCTTAAAAGTGGCTCCAAAAACGTATTGGTACAAATAGAGCTTTCTGTGCAACATTTGGAATTATATCATTTTTCCTTTCCATTCCTTATTTCACTCCTGACACTGGAGGTAGCCACCACCCGATTGTTCCTTACCTTATTCAGTCTTAACTGAGGCACCATCCCTAAACAGTTACAGAAGTTGGAAAGAAGGGATGGTGAACATTTAATAGGTATCATCCTTTTGCAGCAAGGTTTCCTGACAAAGCACCACAGTTGCTGAGTAGATGTGATAAAGGTTATGTCAACACAATGCATGATGAAGGCTTTTATTATTCTTTGTACATAAAACAGAATAATTCTACTGCTTTTGCATCAAGCATATTTTTGTGAGGTATGTTTTTTACTTAAAAAGTATTTTCCATAGATTTATAACATCTTCCAATTCATTTCTTTTGAAGCTTATTTTTTAAATAATTTGGGAGTGTTATAGGCAATGTTTAGTTGGTACCTGTGCAAAGAGAAACACAGAATTAAATATTTAGCACTTTCTCTCATCAGAGGGTGAAAGGAAATCCCTAATTTAATGTACTTCTGAATGATCTAGGACTAGCATTCTATAAATTCTACATAAAGTTTCCCAGGTGAAGTGTGCTACATTGAGTATGGAAAACAAGTTTCTATAAACAGGATCTCTCTTTTCCTTCTATGTGGTTAAGTTTTAGACTCCAAAGATAATATTTTCGAAATAGGACAAAAGTCAACTACTTATCAGAGAAAGACTTTAAAACTGCAGAGAAGACAAGCTATCATTTCTGCTTTTCATTTTTGTTACATACAGCAATTCAGAGAGAAGCATTTATCTCTGAGGGCACATGGGCTTCGTCTGAATTGAGTTTCAAATTGGGCCATGATATCAAGGCATACATATTAATGAATACTCTTTTAGGTCTCAATATATTAAAACATAACAACGTCATTGAAACTCTTAATTTCAAAAGGCAATCATATAGGTTGAAATAGTCATTTACCCTTAGTACAATTACTACTCTACTAGGCGACATAAATCTTACAGCCAGCTAACAACCCACCGAACTGCTGTTCTAAGCTGAGAGTTAGGACGTAAGGTACTGCCTCTACCTTCATCTATTAGAGAGGTCTCGGCTTCATTCAAGTAACAGAAGTTTCTAAAACTAGTGAGTATAGTCTGCCAAAGAAAGCACTAATGTCAACAGAATCCTGGTTCAACTCATTAGAGCCTATTAGACTGACATACACTTGATCCTGCCTATAGTTAACTGCCAACTCAATTCATCAGGTTTATTACAACACCTCAAAATATCTACCTTACACAGACAGAGGCTCAAAGCAGCATGTTCAGGTATGGTGACCACATATTCATAAACATCAACTTAAACAAGTTAACACTTACATTTTTCTCAACACCAAAAGAAGATAAGAGTCAAAACCTGAAGCTATCATATTTTCATGAAAGAAGCAACTTCTGAACCAAGGGCTGGTGGAACCATAGGATATGGTTGGAGAGATACGGAACAGGCAGAAGGAATCCTACTTGTTTACTTACCATGAATTCTCACTTTGTATGAGATGAAGATTTAACATTAAAGCAATCGTAGACAAAGAGATAAGTGAGATATAACTCTATTATGTCTAAGAATGTTTTACAACCCCAGACTATCAACACTGAGAAAGTGTAGATAGAACTCTAGAGATGACTCTATGCATATATATTTTTCTATTGCTCTGCTTGCTCCATGAAAACAAACTATACTTTTCCATATAGAATATTTGCCCTGGAACCAAAAGGTAGCCTGGATTTAAATGCTTTCTTTGCCATAGGGGTACAGCATTTTGCCTCTCAGATGGTTGGTGTAATAATACGCAAAATAGATATAACCTCATCTAGATAATGAGTTTGTTACAAACTATAAAGAAATTATTCCATGTAAAAACACTATTAGGGCTTCCCTGGTGGCGCAGTGGTTGAGAGTCCGCCTGCCGATGCAGGGGACACGGGTTCGTGCCCCAGTCCGGGAAGATCCCACATGCCGCAGAGTGGCTAGGCCCGTGAGCCATGGCCGCTGAGACTGCGTCTGGAGCCTGTGCTTCGCAACGGGAGAGGCCACAACAGTGAGAGGCCCACGTACCGCAAAAAAAAAAAAAACCCAAAAAACAGAAAAAAACACTATTAAACAGTAGATATTTAATAAGTTTTAACAAAATATAAAAATAAATATAATTACACAGTAAGTTCCTTGAGGGCAGGGATCATGTTTTATATTCTCCATATTAACTAAAGCACCAGGTATGTTATCTTGCAAATAGAAGGTGAGTATTGCACAGTTTGCATTCGAATAATAAAAAAAACATGAAAGATTTTTGGAAGGGAATTTTGATGGCAAACATCCATAACTGAAAACTATTTCATGAATAATTTAATGTTATTAACTTGCATTGACATGAAAACTCTAAAGTATAATCCTGCCCTGAAGAAGGCAAGGCAAAACATACATGCTTACAGCTAAACTACTTTATTGAAAATGGCAAAGGTGGCCCCTGGAGAAAATGCATCAGGTCAGATTATACGGTTACAGAGTGAAGATTCAGTAAAGCATTTATGGTTAATATTTAGAGTTGGGACTTCACACATGGACAACCTGATAACATAAGAAAACACCACTGGTAATATTAACAACAGCCTCTACTCTGTCTAGGCTACTGAGCTGGTTAAAATATTTAGGGGAAAAAGGAGATGCATTATTAATTCAGTTAGCAGCAAATCGTAACGGGGGGGTAAGACTCGTGTACTCATGCACTGAAGAGAGCCCCCTGATACCCTGTCCTGCACTTGAAGTAATGAATCCAAAGTTAGCTGCTCAGTTTATTGTGGCAAATAATATGGAACTTCCACAGCACTTCCCTACCAAATATTTTTCTTGTTTTGGCTCCGGCTCTGAAGCAACTGTGATGGGGGAGGGGGAGTCTCTGTTATTGGGGAACATTCCCCAAAATCCACTTGGATTCAGTGTAGTTCCTTATCACTCCTTTGGCCCATGAACCTAATTCTTGATATTTAAGTCCTAAAGTACATTTAAGTAGTATTTATTTTAAAGCTAGCACCACCTACCAGCAAAATATTGTGCTAAATACTATTTAGGGCCAAAGAAGATGGTTAGGGTTAAGCCACAAACCCCGCCACCCTCATTTATTGAGTTTTCACCCTTGGTAAGTGCTTTAGTAACCATCTCATTGAACTTTCACCAAGTCCCAGCAACACCATTTTTACTGATGACAAATGCACGGCTCAGAGAGATCAGGTCACTTACCCAAACCCATAATCTAGCACCAAGAGAGTACTGATATAACTATTAATAACGGTGATTTTGGAATAAGAATATTAATAGTTTAAAAGCTCTGCTGTGTCACTTGCTAACTGCATGACCTTTAGCAAATTGATCTTCACACCAATTTGTGGGGTCATGTGTCTTGGTTTCCCCTGAACAGCCTTGGTTTATACCTGTTGTCCCAGAGTACGTGCCAATAGTGTTCCCTTTTTAGTTTGGACAATAAATTATATAGATATCCCACCGCTAAGGATCAGCTCTTCCAAGTATAGACCAAGGAAAGAAAAGCACTCTCCTAGTAAGACTTGTTGAGAGCCAATGTCATAATAGAGGTAAAGCTCTTAGCACAGGACATGGCACACTATTAAAAAAAAAAGTTTTGTTATTATTACTCTCATCATTATTATCACCTCATAATACAACATGAGCATGTTCTGCTGTTTTAAAAGAGTTAGAAAATTAACTCCAGCTGAGTCTGAGATGCCTCGTAACTGGAATACTAAGTGTACCTTGTCTGTGTGTAGGAGATGCAGTGTGTGCGACATAAAAACCATAAGTAGGGACTGAATTATGGAGGGTCTGGTCTGTCAGAATGAAGAGTTTGGTTTCATATTTTCAGGGGAAACTAATGAAGATTTCTAAAATGAAAATCGGTATCGTTATATCTCTTTTTCAGGGTAATAACTCCTACCGTAGTATCTGTTTTTCCCTCCCCCTCCCCATTCTCCCTATGCCATTACTCCCATCCAGTCCATCACCAAGTCCTCTCTTGGCCACTTCCAAAACAATACCAAGTCTATGTCCTTCCCTCCATCTCCACCACGAGTCTCCTCGGCCTGATCACCACCATCTCTCACCTAGAACATCCAGTAGCCCTGGAACTCACTGTGCTCCCTGCTTCCACTCTTGTAGGCCAGTTTTTCCCTCTGACAAAACTTACAAACTATACTTAGTTTGTGACCTTGTCTCAGACCACTCCCTACCCCGCCCTTCCAGCCCACAGAGCACAGCTACATTGACCTTTGCTTGAACTCTCCATATTGTTCCCTTTCCTACCTTGCAACTTTAAACTAATTGGTCTCTGCCAGGAATACTGTTATCTCTGATCTTTGCATTCAGGTCTCAGCTTAAAACCCACCTTTGCAGAGCAGCCTCTCCTAATTACCTGCTCCAAAATAACCAATCAGTTACACTCACTCATACTCTTTTGATAGCATTCATTATAATTGGAAAGTATTATCATCACTCTGAGGTGTAAGTTTGCTGTTTGTTCTCTCCTATCCCTCCCACCAGAACGTAAACTGGGTGAGAAAAGGAACTTCATTTCAGCACTCAGAATATCTAGGGCATAAGAGATGATAAACGTTTGATGAAAATATACATAAACAAATGAATGAAGGGGAGGACTAAGAGATCTGACACAGGAAGAGGGATTAGAAAAACACTATAATAATCAAGGCAGGGCTTTCCTGGTGGCACAGTGGTTGAGAGCCCGCCTGCCGATGCAGGGGACGCGGGTTCGTGCCCCGGTCCGGGAAGATCACACATGCCGCGGAGCGGCTGGGCCCGTGAGCCATGGCTGCTGAGCCTGCGCGTCCGGAGCCTGTGCTCCGCAGCGGGAGAGGCCACAACAGTGAGAGGCCCGCGTACCGCAAAAAAATTAAAAAAATAAAATAAACAAGGCAGAAGGCAAGGAAGACTTACATGTCTAAGGCTTATAATTTGCTGTCCATGCTGTTGATCATAGGCTCATTATTTTTCATTTCTAAAGATGCTTCCCTTCTTCCTTGACGATCATAAATCTCATAGTCTGATTTAGGGAATTGCCAACAAATCTAGATTTATATTATATCAGCACAGTGACTAGTTTTCAAAGTGATTAGCTGTCCCCTAGGCTCTGCATCCCCTCCCTAGTTTGACAATTCCTTCCCTTGGCCTTCCCAGACTTCTGCCACTGCTGACGAACTAACTACTGCCTAAGCTTATTCAGAGTTAATCTATTCACAGGAACAGAAGCAGACACAAAGAGTTGGGGGAGGGAGGCAGAAAGGCGAGGGAATGCCTGTTTTTTGCCTTCCATCTGCTTTCCTGGTCATTTTAGGCCTGAATCGGCTCTATTTTCAGACCAAGGCACATTGCCCTGAGGGTGCTTTCACGGGAAGAACTAGTTGGAACCCTACTGCCCATCAACGTGTTCACATTGCCTGCCAAGCCCTCCTCTCTGCATACTTTAGAGAAAGCAATGTTATTAACGAAAACTGTCTTACCTTTACTTAAGGGGAAGTCAACAGAGAAAGGAAACCAAAAATTAGGTAATAAACCACTACTTTTTTTTTTCTTTTGCGGTACGCGGGCCTGTCACTGCTGTGGCCTCTCCCGTTGCGGAGCGCAGGCTCAGCGGCCATGGCTCACGGCCCCAGCCGCTCCGCGGCATGCGGGATCCTCCCGGACCGGGACACGAACCCACGTCCCCTGCATTGGCAGACGGACTCTCAACCACTGCGCCACCAGGGAAGCCCTAAAGCACTATTTTTAATTCCATCTTAAACCCATGTGATTTGTGAGCACAAATTTAATACTGATTTTCCTCAGGGATATAATAGCAGTAGAAAGATGCTTAACAATAGCGCTGGATGAAGACCTGGCATTTCTCAGCTGTTAACACAGTAGTGCAGTGGGTTATTAACAGACTCACCCGTCACTGTCAGAATATTATCTGGGAGGTGCCCTTGACTGCTTGCAATGCCCTGGTGTATCTTGACTCTGGGCTCTGTACCTTTCTTTTCCTCTGCCTGTAATACTCTTAACCTCATCTTTAACTAGTTAGCTCCTATCTGTACTTTGGGTCTCAGCATCGTGTTGTGTGGAAATTTGTTTTTTATTTTGTTTTGTTTTTTTGTGATGCTCTTAAGAACGAATAACAATAGCACCCTGAGCTTCTCATGTTCTGGCAGTCATCACACTTTGTGAATAGTGCTTGTTTATTTTCTAGCTTTCCTGCTAGACTCATAGTTCCTTGAAGGTGGGGAATGGGTTGATCTATTTATCCCCAGCTCTAGGATGGAAGTATCAACTCAGAATAGGGTATGAGTCAGGATTCATTAAATCCTGGACTATTTAATTAAAAGATAATTAGAAAATATTCTTACATTTTTACTTCCAAAAAGCAAGCTCCTCAAAGGAAGACAATCACAGGACGAATGTTTCAATATGCTGTTTACGGTTAATATCCAAGTATTTGCTGTTATTATGTCCCAAGTACAAAAACTTAAAATTCACAGGATGCTTTCAGTCTGCATTGTGTCAAGGTTTCCAAATGAATAATTGCTATAAACTGAATGGCTGTTATTGATTTGTTTGGTTTTTGAAAATAATGTTATTTTTAATTCTTTCCCAGTTTTATTAAGATATAGTTGGCATATAACATTGTATTAGGTTAAGGTGTACAACATAATGATTTGATAGATGTATAAATATTGCAAAATGATTGCCACAATAGGCTATTGTTTGTTTGGTATTTGATCATGTCCTCTCCTTTCAACTTACTTTCAGCCTATCCATTCCTAATGAAACATGTGTAGAAACAGGATCTGAGCAACCAGACAGAACTCTGAACTTTTCTACTTTAGAATATTTAAAAGAAAAAAAAATGCATAAATAGAAACTTGATCAATCAGCATTCTTTGCAAGGGCTGCTTTTTCCTTCTGTGAACCCTTAACCTATTGGAGCAAATAAGGAAAACAACCTGAGAAATCCTGCATTTCCATGTTGCTATTTACCTAATATTAATACTCCTAAAAAATATAAATTTACCTTTTCCACAGGCTATTTTTAAGCTTGCTGCATTATTACCTGTAAATGATATTTTATGAGAAACAAGAAAAATCGCAAAATAATAATTCCATTTTTATAATGGATGTCAGTAGGAAAACAATTCAGTATATAGGCAGCTTTTCTGGCGCAAATCCATTCTGTTTACTGGGGACTATCTTATTAAATATGCTTCCCATGAAACTGGAAGAGCATCACTTGTCCTTTTAAAGAAGAAAAGCTACATAACTAGGTAAGCAAAGAAAACAGCTTGCTGAATAATGCGTAGTTCTTAGTATTAACAGCTCAACAGCTATACGCATACTGATTCTAACAGTTCACATAGTGCTTGTTACCTAGGCAACCCAATGAATGATAGCAATTACATGGAAACACATGTTGTACTTGTTACAATACATCCTATTATAGGAAGGTCCGGGAAACCCGGGAGCCTCATCAATAGGCTCAGTGTGGGGATGCTGGCTTATCACAGTAAATGACCTGGAAACCTGTTTCCGAGAGACATCGGGGCAAAATGTTTAAAAAGATTTGGGGCAGATGGTTAGGTCCTAGAATGCCAAAGTCCTCACAGAAGTCTTGGGGTACATGAATGTCCAGATACCCAGTCTTAGTTTTGAAAAATGTGTTTGAGAATGGTAGGGAACGCTATGTTTGACTAGAAGATGGACCCTCTCAAATATCCTCCAGGACAATTACCAGAAACCAAGGATAAAGGTAAAATGTGTAATTACTTGTGGGAGGCACATCCTCTCCTGCTCTCCCGGGGCAGTGGGAGATAGAAACTGACAAGAAGCAAGCAGTGGTAGCAGCAGGTGGTAGAAGAAAAGAAAACAGTGAAGTGTCTCATTTCATCAAGAGAAACAGTGATCAGGGCTCATCAGGCTGCAAAACAATATAGGACAGTCACTTTGAGACATGCTTGACATTCACAAGGCAAAGCCTCAGCCTTCATGAAAAGTGAGGTTTGGGAAGAGGAGATGGAATGGTTTGGCATCCTAATAATTCCAGTAGCTGTGAGCATCCAAGACTCAAATTGTCTAATGAGAAGTTTGCAAAAGGCCTGGGAAAGGAAAGTTCACACGAGCATATATAAGAACATCTGTATTTTCAGTGATTATCATTAAAGGTAATATGCATATTAGCAGGTTTTCTAAGAAAAGTTTCAAACATTTTCTCATTCTGATTGTCCATATCAGGGCTCTTTATATCATTCCCTCAGAGACAAAGCAAGGTGTATCCAGGTGAGATGATAAACACAAGGGCGATATCTCCCCTCCCTTTAGATGAAAGGAAATCAATAGGATAGAAGATCTAAAAATAGTAACAATAATGATAATAATAATTACTATTTTTAACATGCTTTTTCTAATGTGGTCATTGTAAATTTACATCTCTCTAGGCTATTGAAACCCTCATTCTGTGGAGCAATTACATTTTAGTATGCGTAAATGTCCTCCACACGAGTACATGCCTTCCACGAACTCAAACGGAGTGTGTCTCAAAGTGAAGTCTATCACAGACACAGAAAACAAACTTATGGTTACCAAAGGAGAAAGGTGTGGGGAGGGATAAATTAGGAATTTGGGAATAAAAGATACATACTACTACATATAAAATAGATAACCAACAAGGACCTACTATATAATCAGTATTTTGTAATAACCTATATGCGAAAAGAAACTGAAAAAGAATTTATATATGTATAACTGAATCGCTTTGCTGTACACCTGAAACTAACACAACATTGTAAATCAACTATACTTCAATAAAAATAATTTTTTTTTTTTTACAGGTGAAGTCTATAGACCCCCCTCCACCACCGAGGGCTTGATTCCAGATGTTCACTCCAAATGCAGATTCCAGAGCTCTGTGTCCAGAGTTTTTGATTTAACCCTCCTGGAGGGGACCCAGGTAATCTATACTGTAGCGAGTTCCTACAGGATTGCTGATGCATGCTAATTTGATTGAGAATCTTTTTAAGTTTGTCAATTTATCTATGAAGCTTGACAAACAGTAGAAAACTGGACACTACCTAATGGAGTGCTTTTGTCAGGGGAGAGGATGAAGAGCACAGGGTAGATGAAGTCCAACAGTAAAAAAAAAAAAAAAAAAGACATACCTTGATAAAAGAAACCTCTGTATTATCCTATTCTCTAGGCTTCTTACGCATAGAAAACTGCAATTATTTGTTTGTTAGATATCCTTTGAGAAAGGCCTTAAAAACATACCAGTATAACATCTCATATGTGTAAAAAAGAATGGGAACATACAATAGCATTGGCCTGTCACATGCTCTTTTTCACTAAAACATATATATAGTTGATTATTCCATAAGTACAAATATAGATGTCCCTCATTTTTAAAACAGTTGCATGTAGTTCTATAAAAGACATTATACTTTTATATGATATATAGCTATAATAAATGTAATTCATCTAATGCATTGCTGAAATATATGTTGTTTCTAGCATTTGTGATTACAATGAACGATGCCTCCCAACATTTCAGAACTACTGCTCCAAGTAATAAGGGTAAGGATGGTTCAGTCTTTCTCTGACTACAGGAAGGTGTCATGATCATTATCAGTGTTATTTCCATTCTCTGAAATGGGCGGTACATACTGCAGCACACAAAAATTTTGCTCTTAGCACCTAAAACATCCTTCTGTCTACCTTTCTATGTGATTTCTTTGCCTTCTAAGAAATTTTTTTCTGTCTTTCAAGAGATGAGAGAGACCCTTTTCTCTTCTAAAACCCTACTCCTTTTTACTGCCCTCTTTTATCATCCTCCTCTCTTTGCCCTGAATGTGCTTTAGTCTTCTACACGATTGAGGGTCACTGCAAGAGGATAACTGATGCTCTCCCATGCTGTATACATGGGGTTTCTGGCCACTCTTTCTCTGTGTGAAGAAATCCGAACATCTAATTTGATAAAGCACTATGTAAGTGGAAGAAATAAAAATAACAGAGTACAAGGATCTATTAGATTTAAGTGGCTGTCTTTCAGGTTCTAAATAAAATTTGGCATTCTAAATAATGTTTGGATGTCTTTTTCTGAACAGACACTGGAAGCTATATAATAATATTGCTGCAGTGCACAAATACCAGTCTGACCCAATACTAATCCGCCAAACATAATCACTTGCATTACATAAATCTATATGTGCCTGAGGTATGCATAATGTTTGTTTGTTTAAATTTATTTATTTTTGGCTGCGTTGGGTCTTCGTTGCTGCGTGCGGGTTTCTCTAGCTGTGGCGAGCGGGGGCTACTCTTCGTTGCGGTGTGCGGGCTTCTCATAGCGGTGGCTTCTCTTGGTCGTGGAGCACAGACTTTAGGCACGCGGGCTTCAGTAGTTGTGGCTCGCGGGCTCTAGAGCACAGGCTCAGTAGTTGTGGCTCACGGGCTTAATTGCACTGGGGCACGTGGGATCTTCCCGGACCAGGGCTCGAACCGGAGTCCCCTGCATTGGCAGGAGGATTCTTAACAATTGCGCCACCAGGGAAGTCCCTGCATAATGTTTTAGAGTCTGCAAGACTCTTTTATATTCATCATCCTACTTTTAAAGCTAGAAAATATTCAATCCATTTTAATACCCTACTGATAAACAATCCCTTCTGAACTTCCAAACATGAAATGGACCACTTTAAGTGTTTCCATTTAGCAAAGACTCGTATATATCTTACTCCATATATATTTCTTCAGAGTGACAGTTGCAATGAGAAACAGCTTAAATTAATAGCCATCTCTGTTTTACTTTTCTCCTCTGTGAGATAATTTAGTTTCTAGGGACTCTTTTCTTAAGTAAGCAGCCACAGAAGATTAGAAAAGAATTCAGCACAGTGAATTATCTTGGCAAAATAACATATTAGCTAAATGGTGTCTATGAAATCACCTGTGCCACTGGCAGCTGGTTTTAGCGCGATCCAATAAATGACAAAAGAAGCTTCTGCGAGGATTTTTCAATATTCTGTCATGTGGTTATAGATTTCAGAGCTTCTTCCTGTCAGTTTTATGTTGCATTTCTTTACAAAACTGACAGGCAGCTGACAGGGCAAGAAAAGTTAGAAATATCTGGCTGGTGGTGAAATTAACAGAATTTTTCCTTTGGGGGAGTAAAACATTTATTCTAAGTGCAGAAAAATAAGTTTCAGCTTTCAGGAATACACTATTTCTCTTAATCAGACTGCCTGAAATCACGTCTGTCTCTTACTTGTCGTAAAACCCTGGGCACGTGATCTAGCCTATCTAGAAAACTGTCTAGGTAACGAACTGTGCCTCAGTTTCCTCATCTATCAAAAAACCCTCAGAAGGTTATTACGGGGGTGGAACGAGCAGTTCTGTATAAAGCATTTAGTACTGTGCGGGGCACTGTAATTGTAACAAAAATAGCTTGGATTCCCATGGCTCTCTCTTAGGTCGTAGGGATGCATATTAAATAATCTTTTAGAGCCACATTTACAAAAATACACGTGGGGTTGTATAATGATATTCTATTCTATAATTATATATATATATAAAACTAAGGGCTGTATATTAAGCCCTTAGTTTTCCAAATAATATTGTAAGCATTAACAGTGGACAATAATTTTAATCCATGGCTGGAAATGGAAAGACTATTGAGAGAGGAAAGAAGAAAAGAATATAAACCTGTTGCCACCGTGGCTTATCGTGATCTTTGCCATTCTGGATCTATTTACTAAAGTATTTACTTCTATCTTCACTCACAACTCACTTTTCTCCTAATTTAACTTTTACAGCAATCCATCTCATCTGCTTTCTCACTCAACCACCCACAGTTACTGACAGCCACCTCCCTCATGCAGGAAAATTGCTGATGTCTTCTCAGGGAAGAAGGCAAAAAATGCTACACTTTGAGCTAAGCAATCAGAACTGCTTTGGAGCCACCATGACGGACACCAAAGGGAAGGGGATTTCATTTTGCTTCCTACGGTGCTGTTCTTTCTAGGAGCTTCGGACTCTTTTCTACCTAAACAATAGGAATCATATGTGCTTATACTCTGAGTGAAAGAAGGAGGTTGGAAAGTAATGGACAGCAGCTACAGAAACAGGAGGGAGAAAAAAAAATTTTTTTTTTAAATCCAGGAGAAAGTATGTGAAAAAGGAAGGTCATCTTAGGAAGAAGCAAAGTCCTCAAATGACATAACCAGTTACTGAGCCCCACAAAAACAGGACAATGTATCAAGGCATTAACAGAGGCTTGATGCTACTGTCCCTGGTGAGTAAGTTATTATGATGCTTCACTTGCGAGCACAGACTCGTGGTCAAAGATAAACTCATGTTTGTACCATTTCCTCGAAGTACAATTAACATTTGAATTTAGTTGCAATACTTAATTTAACTAAGAAATAAGTTTGGTTATATTTTATCCATGCTGTACTTAAATACTGTTCTCAAGAAATCATGCTTTGTTTTAAGGTCAGAGTTTAAGGACTAATCAGAAAATAATAAGATGCTCATTGAATAAATGGCCTGGCAATGATGTACTATCCACCAAGAAAGAGCCTTGCCCATATCCCCAGGGTCTAGACAGAAAGGAACATGAAGGGCTGTCCGTTATACTGACTTCAAGTCAAACGCAATGTGTTAAGTAATAACATATATATACACATATATACCTATATGCATGTACATATGTATATGTGTGTGTATACATATACACACGCATATAGGTATATATGTGTCTATATACATATACACACATATATAAAATATATATGGAGAGAGGGAGAGAGGACCTACCATGGTAAAGAGAAATAACAGTCCCTTTTCTTAGTAATAAGGAAAAAAATTTCATCTTCTACCCCAGCAAGAGGGTCAGTGGGTAAACAGTAGTTATATTTTCATTTTCTATATACCTCTCAGGAAATCAAATCAAAAATGCATCTGTAAACTGTCTGCTCGAATCCTGTATTCTCTATCTTGTCTGACAGAACGGAAATTCCTTGCAGACACAGCTGTTCTTTTGCCACAAATTTGAATCTGAACACCATAAATCCTCAGGAAAAGTTCCAGAGAAAAGCTAATAAAACTTTCTAGTGAAAAGTTCTACTAAAGCAGGGGTCACATTTCAGTTCACATTTAAACCCCACAGTGGCAAACGCAGTGCCTACCTTCCCCAGAGCACGTGCTCCATAAATATTTACGGAATAGGTGCTGAATCAATTTTAGCTGAATAATGAATAACAGCCTTCCTAAAGAGTTATCAGGCCATTGCTGATCTGAAATGAGTGAGGTAAGTTTCCTTCCTGTCAGAGATGCATACATTTTCCTGCCCTCCTCCACCACTTCCATCCCATCTGCAGACACCTGCTCTCAGGAGGATTTCTTGGAACCTGGCCTCCCTGTGGAAGTCCTGCAGGTGAGAATGAATGCCTGCAACAATTGCTCAATCCTGGGACCTTTGCAGCAGACCCCAGACCACTAAACTGGCAGAGAAACTTCTTGATTCTCCCTGCAGGGATCACCTTCTCTTTCCCGGACCCCTCACAGGCCACGGGCTAACACGCACAGTTCCATTTTCAGAGCTAACAAAAGACTGAGCTCCAAAGGAATCGGTCATTGGAACTTCCCTGTTTCCCTGCAGGCACTGGCTTTGTTCCCCAGAGCCAGGAGGGAATTGGCAAACACCTGCAGGTGAGTGAGAGGACATCTCTCACTGTACCGCTGTGCCAGAAAGTGTGTGCAGCTATTTCAAGGGGAATGTCAGATGGAAGTGATGAAGATGATACATGGAAGAATTGTTACTATTCATTACTGTACCATTAAACTGCCAGGAAGAGAATTAGTAATATTTTTATATGACAGATAGAAGAGTTTGATATTTTAAAATATACGCTCTATTCATCTACAAGAAAATCATACATTATACATGCGTGAGCTTTCTGAAGATCGTGAATGAGTGGCCAAATATTTCTTTACTGTTTGATTCCACACTATTTTTCTATCTGTAAATCAATATTTAAAATTTCTGTGAAAATTACCCATTTTTGGCACTAGCATTTTGTTTTTGCAGAGACGGAGGGAGTGACCTAGAGAAATGTTGTAGGAAAACTCTCTCCAGTGGGAGGTGCGTTGTCAGGGACCTCTCCATGCTAGCAGGTAAAGGAGGTTAACTCCTGGCACTGCAACAGTCTGTAAAGTCCCTCGCACTCCAGCTGATTGCTGGGTGCCCACATAGAGTTGTGAAAGAGTTTCACTATCACCCTGGATCCACTCCCTTTCCCATACTGTATTGAATCATGGATGGACATCAGAAGAGAGCTACACCACTCTCTCCCAGGAAGCTGGAATTGGTACCCAGAAAACAAATCATTCTCTCTGGGAAAATCTGTAGCAAGTAAATCAAAAGACTGTAGAAGAGCCCCTTAAAGGCAGTGGTCTTGGGAGAGAAATCAGAGCAATCTGGTTCTTCAAGCAGAGTTGGGGAGGGGGGAGGAGGAAGAAAAATGGGAATAGAGCATCTTGAATGCATTACAATTGCCCATTCTTTGTTTTCCTGAAGATGACGGTATTACTGCATGTTATGGACTAAACTGTGCCCCACCACCATCACCACCACATACACAAGTTCATATGTTGAATTTGCTGTTGAAGCCCTAACCTCCAATATTACCTCTTTATTACTTTAAAGAGGTAATTAAAGTTAAATGAAATATAAGGGTGGGGCCCTAATCCAATATGGCTGCTGTCTTTATAAGAAGTGGAAGAAACACCAGGGATTTACACTCACAAAGGAAAGGCCATGTGAGGATACAGCTAGAAACTGGCCATCTGCAAGTCAAGGAGAGAGGTCTCTGGAGAAAGCAAACATGCCAGTATCTTGATCTCAGACTTCTAGCCTCCAGAAATATGAGAAAATAAAATTTGATTGTTGAAGCCTCCCAATCTATGGTATTTTGTTATGGCAGCCCAAGCAGACAAATACATTGCTTGTGGGTTCTGAGAGGTAACAGTGTAGCATTAAAATACCATCCCCTGCTTTTGCTTATCAATGTTGGAGTTGGTTTCTGTACTTGTACCAAGAAGCACTAGTTACCACATTCCTATAAACATTGTATTTTACATGTTTATCCCATGTGTGACTCTGGGGGATCTAACTGTTTGATGGAAAATTTGAACTGACACTCCAAAGTAATGTTTTTCAAGGATCGTTCAAATTGATAAAAAATCCAAAATACTTTCTGTGACGCTGGTTTTTGTTGTTGTCATTTTTAACAATCTGAGCCCCCAATCAAATATTTCAGAAAGACCTCTTTCCTGTAACTTGGTATAAATATAGTCTCGTTCTACAGGTCCGTCGAGCCTCAGAAGAGAGGTAGCAGCCTAACTTCTGAAGTGAATGGCAGTTCTGACACTTCTCTGAAGTTGGGTATTGGATTGTTCTGGTTACAGAAAAAAAGATTCACAAGTTAAAAACAAACAAACAAAAAAAGATTCACAAGTTGATAACCCTAAACAGTATGTCTTTTTCAGGGCTCTTACGTTTCCACAGTTTATGAGGACACTTCCTTCCTCTGTGTTCTTTCCGGTGATAGCCTGAAGCAGGAATAGGGAGCTCTGCTTCTTGCCCAATTAGTTCTGTTTTTCCACGTTTGAATAAATGGCCTCTGTCTGCCAGTGAATGCTCGAAAGTAGTAGTTGTGCTGGACACGACTGTAAGCTCAAATAGGTATCCCATGTGCCAGACCAACACACTGTTGTGTAAGCCTGGATCCTCCACAGTCAAAGTTCAGGCAGGCCCTTTTAATAATAATGAATAAGTGGAATTCCAGCCAACTAAATATTTGAAGAGTGCATTTCCTGATTTAGTATAAGAACTCAGTGAGCACCAAAAATGATCAGGAAAATTCTCATTGCACTGTCCTATGGAATTCAGCCTAAAAATTATCCATATTCAACTACAAATCTACCATAAACCAAAATGGCAATGTTATCCAAGGTTGTCTCTGTACAATTTTTTTAAAAATATCGTCTGACAACAGACCATTAGTTCACCCAATACAATCCCTTCAAAGATAAAAATGAAGATCTAAATTTTACCTGGATGAAAAAATGAAGATATACATTTAAAAATAAATAGCATTAGACTAAAATCTGAGTCTCTTTCCACTTAGGATGCTGCTTCTACCACAACAATTAATTTTACACAACAAAGGTAGATTAACAATTACCATACAAAATAAATAGTGATCAAAAACAAATACTTAATTTATTCCATGCAAGAATTCAATACAGATGATGTTATTGCCATTTAAGTGATGCAGAAATGGAAGCACAGTGAGTTTATGTAATTTGTCCAAGGCTACACAGTGACTTGTTGAATTAGACAGCTGACTCAAAGCTCTGATTAAAGTATGTATTCTTAACCCCTTCACTCTACTGCCTCTCAGAAGTGCTGAGAACAGTTTGGAAGGGAAACTCAGAAGCTCTAGATCCCATTACAAGCTAGGCCAGTAACCAGGCATCTGACCCCGGTTGAGTCCCTTGTCTTCCCTGAGCTTTATTTTCTTCACCTATTAAAAAAAAAAAAAAAAAAAAAGAATGTGGTTGGACTACACAGGCCCACCCAGGGAGAATGTTTGGCTCTGTTCAGTAAAAGTGATTCATCTCACGTATAAGTAAATGAATTTTACTATTTGTTCATATTAAATACATTTTAAAATTTGGGAAAAATGTCATGGACCAATATTATTTTAGGTTTGAGAAATTTGGGCTCTTTCATTTTTATGGAAAATACATCATTACCTATCTAACTAGATGTATTTTAAAATCCTTATGTGATGTTTAACTATAGCCATGCAAATTGAAAAAGGAAACATTTTCTCAATTGCTTCAGTTTTTATACCTTATAGTCCATCTGTTGCCACAGCACTGATTGTGATATCAAAATTGCAATTAGTTACACTCAGAGACAATCAGGAAAAAGGCCAAGGGAGACTGTGTCCAGGTCTCAATAACCTGTGATTACTGTGAAATGGGAAGTTTAAAATCAAGAGACCTGGTTTCAGGCTACAGTTTTGCCACTTATTAGCTATGTGTCCTTGGGAAACTTATTTAATGGAATAATAATTTAAGAGCTTGAGTCAAATGATGTGTGGGCAAATCCTGGCTCTGCCAGTTAACATGGGCACACTGGTTAACTTCTCTGTGCCTCTGTTTCTTTAGCTATAAATTCAGACACTATGACTGCCTATCTCAGAGGGGTTGTTGGAAGGATTAAATAAAATGTTGTATTTTATAAAACATTTATCAAAGGGTCTCCTTCCTCTTAAGGGCTCAGAGTTAGGTATTATGACTAGTATCTGTATTTCGGGTGCGTCCATTGCTAGGTAAAGTTCTAAGTAACAGTTAAGTTTCTACATCTTTAAAATAAGGATGCAGTAGTATGTACCTCACATGATTGTTGTCAAGATCAGATGTGGGAAGCCAAAGAAATTATTTTGTAAACTGAAAGCCTTAAATTACCATTTGGTTAACATAAGTAAATTGTTATTGTAAAATGACCTTGTAATTATTTAAAAAATATTTACTGAGTGCTCAGAATATAAGACACTGGACTAAGCACTATGAAGAATATAAAACAGATGTGGGTTCTATGCTTAAGTGATAACACAAGAATATCAGTACCTCTAATGACAGAAGATAATGGGTGTCAAATCCGTACTCTAGTCCAAGTATTAAAAAGGATAGTCCAAGTGCAAAAGATATCCTGGAGAAGGACTGGATAAGATTGGTAGTCTTAAATCTCTGCCATTATCATTCTATGTTCATATTTCAGAAAGATGAGAGAAAGTCTAGTGACTCTTAAATCAAGTTTACATTTCTGAATCTGATCTTCAAAACCTTTCGTAATCTGATCCAAAAGACAGTCTTCTATCGCACTGCTCACTAACTCTCTATTGGTTTCCTCTGAGGGCATCCAAAACACCAGGTTCCAATTTCACATCTTGGCTATTCCAAGCTCCTGGCCTGTTCTCTGGATCTTCTGTTCATACATACTAGATTATAACCCATCCCTTAAATCCCAGCGCCATCAGGAAGTCTTCCCTGATGAGCTAGATCTTATCACTCTCTTCCATCTCTACACACTTTATTTACATATCTATTTTATCAAATAATAACCTGCAGGAATTATCACTGACCTAAAATAAAATGACAAGGGTCCTGACAGCAGGTCTCCATTCTGATTTGGGGCATGCTATTTAATGCCACAGGTTTCTTCTTATGTAAAATGAACTCTAATGTCACTCCCATCATCTATTCAATATATAATAAGCACCCACCTGTGCTAATTAAGCTCTATCCTAGGGGCTGAGGATACAGTGGCAAAGAAGACAAAGTAACTATCTATCTATCTATCTGTCTATCCATGATTGTCTCCCTTTTAGCTCAGTGGTCCTCAAACATCAGGCTGCATTACAGAATCACCTGGGGAACTTGTTAAAACTATACGTGTATACACACACACACACACACACACACACACAAGTCCCTGATGCAGTAGGTTTGCAGTAGGGTCCCAAATTTTGCATTTCTAAGCTGAAGCTCATGCTACTGGCCAGGGACCATACCTAGAGAGTCTATTCTAGTGGAATGTCTATCTTTTTCACTGCTATATTGCCAATACTTAGAGTAAATATTTATGTAATAAAAGAATAAATATAAGACACTGTTAATTGACAAGGGGGAGTCATACTCTTTCCCTTAAAGATGTTATAGAAGGAAAAGTACAATTCTACTAAAAGGTAGAAGGGTTTCTATCAATGTTAAGATAAGGAATGGTTTATATCCAAAGGAAAATGAACTTACTTCCAACCTAGAGAAAGGAGGAAGAAGATTAGGGAGAACTTTGTGGAGTAGTATATTTGATCTATTCCTTGAAGGACCCATACATTTATTTTAAAAATGCCTATCATAGCTAAAAATATTTTTAGTAATTATCTTTGGAATTTGTCTAATTAATCTATGGTGAATCCTTTTTAAATCCTTCAAAGTCAACAGAATCTTTATATTCTGATGTAAGATTTGATATTTGGAAAAAGCTAAACATCATATTTTTTTGCCAAGTCTTGTCAGAAAGTCAGGTGATTTAGCTGCACAACTCTGTTCTTGGTTGTAAACAAGGTATACATTTGAGTTAAGGCACCAATTTCCTAGTATGACTTACAAATGGAGCCTTGAAACAATTTCAGGGCAGGAGTTTAAAAATCATTTTGAACACTGGAAGCTTTGATGGATTAAGTTTATAGTTTCTGAAGGTGATTAGTTTGAAGAATGGCCCCCATTTGGCCGTATGCCCTGATATATTTGTTTAAAAATCACTCTTAGTATAGTTGGTATTTTGATGTAGTGAAAGAACTGATGTCTGAACATGAAAGATGCCATGTACATTTTTCTTCAGATTGCATACCGTGCTGTAAATATCTAAAGTTTAAACATTATGGAAACAAAGAAAGCAATGTAAACTGGAAGTTCTTCCAAGGCAGATCTGTGAAAAGTATGTGTTGGTACCAGGAGATATACAGGTTCCTAAGAACTCTTGGTAATTCTGGGCCACCCAGTTCACTAATAAATATTAGTTTATGTGTCCTGCTCATTGAGCTATGTGCTGGGTCACACTGGACCTCTATGAAGGGGGCCTATATCAAAACATTCTTCTAGTCTGGAATACGGGAACTAAAGAGAACATACAAGGCCTCTGACAAAAAGCACACTGTTACAGTCATGGCTTTTCCCTTCTTGTTTGTCCCCAGAACTCCTCAGCTACTCTGTTCACCCATCTTTGAGCCCAGGGTTTCTTCAGGGTAGGGTCAGCATGTCCTAGCTCTACTAGGTCAGCATTAAAAGAGTAATAGATTTTTTTAAGAGCTCCCATATCTTATACCTTTTAACAGAGTGTACTAAGCTTAGTTTGGTCTGATACAAATGAAAAAAACCCAACATTTCAAGTCTCTTTGTTTAGACCAGTGATTCTTAAAGTGGGGTCCCCAGAGCAGCAGCAGCAGCAGCATCTGAGAATCTGTTAGAAATGCAAATTCTCCAGTCCCACCCCAGAAATACTGAAGCAGAACTGGGGAGGGGAGGTGGTGAGGCCCAGCTACCTGACTTAACTAGCCATGGATCTAGGTGGTTCTGACGTATGCCAAAGTGTGAAGGCCACTGGTTTAGATTTTATCAGCAGGGGCAGTAAAGAAACTCTCACTATCAGATAAGCTGCACGGACTTTTATGAACTTTACAACTTATTTTAATAGCCTATTATCATCCGCTTGATAACTACATTTAACATAAACACAATTGCACATGTAATCGACATCTAAGTTGTCCTCGACAGAATGCATGTTAAAAGGTCGTGGCTTGGGGCTTCCCTGGTGGCGCAGCGGTTAAGAATCCACCTGCTAATGCAGGGGACATGGGTTTGATCCCACATGCCGCGGAGCAACTAAGCCCCTGCACCACAACTACTTAGCCTGCGCTCTAGAGCCCGTGAGCCACAACTACTGAGCCTGTGTGCCACAACTACTGAAGCCCACGTGCCTAGAGCCCGTGCTCCACAACAAGAGAAGCCACCGCAATGAGAAGCCTGCACACCACAACGAAGAGTAGTCCCCGCTCTCCACAACTAGAGAAAGCCCGCAGGCAGCAATGAAGACCCAATGCAGCAAAAAAAAAAAAAAAAAAAAAAAAAAGTCATGGCTTTCTTAGTAAAGAGATGGTATGAAAAGGAGACAAATGAACCTAAGGAACTTGTTTTTAGTTTTCTGAAATGATGCCATCCTCAACTCCCCTCCACCCCTGCCCCACCTCAAATAAAAGAATCAGGGGGGAAAATATTACTATCAAGTAATACACTTTATCATTTGCAGATATAGGTTATCATACATCTTGAATGAATAGCTATGTCCAAGCCTGTTTTAAAGAACTATTAAAACACTTGAAGGTAAATGGATGCTTTGTCTGATTTGTAGCTAAACCCTCACACTCATTTCAGATCTATTCATTGAACTATGATACCCAAGATTCATAACACAATTTTTTGATGAAACGTAAAGTTTCATAATCTCCTCAAAAGGCATACATAGAATAAAATGATTCTCTGCTTAAAAGTTAAGACTTAGGCTCTGCAGCAGTACAGTTCATAGACATGTAATGCAATCTATATATGTAACTTTAATTTTTCTAAGTAACCACATAAAAAAAGTAAAATAAAATGAGTGATATTAATGTTAAATATATTTTGTTTAATCCAATGTACTAAACATATCACTTCAACATGAAAAAAATAAATTAGTGAGATATTTTTACATTTTTATACTTAGTCCTCAAAATCTTGCATGTATTTTACAAGTATAGTAAATCTCAGTTAGAATGCTAAATTTTAACTGAAAATACTTTTTATTTAGATTTAATAAATTTTATCATTGCAAAAGTAGATTCCTTACTCGTTGTTCCAAACATACTAAAAAGTTTTCCAAAGGCCTAAGTGAATATCAGTTTTTATATTAAAATTAATAAAAGTAATGAAATTAAAAGTTCAATTTCTCAATCACACTAGCCAACTTTCAAGTCCTCGACAGGCTACAAGTTGCTAGTAGCTACAATACGGGGCAGAGACGCTCTGGGGCTGTGAGGGACCAACCTGGGTAAGAATTCAGGCTTTGCCGGTTACCGGCTGCTTAGCAAATTACCTAGCCCTCTCCAAGCTTCAATTCTATCACCTGTTAAATAGGGGAAAGACCCACATTCCACATGTTTCAACTTCTGCCAGCAAAAATAGCAGCAGAAGAGAAACTAGTTTGTTTTCTCCTTCATAATAGAGGTGGTGAAATCATTTCATCAATTTATAATAATCAGAACCAATCTAAATGCCTACAGTATAAGAATGGTTAAATACTTTTAACTCATCCGCTGTAGCCCTAAAATTCAATTAATTATTATTATTAATATCGGTTAATATAATTAAGAAAAAGGTATCATTATGAATAGCTCGACTGCTGAGTGCGTGCACAAAGATAAACTTATAAGGACCAGACAGCTGTCGACAGCGGCTGCCTGAAGCAACAGGATGGGGGCGGGGATGGAGCTAGCACACGCCTTCAGTTTGTATTTCTGGGCAGTTATTGTCCAAAAATGCTTTTCTAAAAAGGAGCTATTACTTTTGTATTTTAATGAGAAAATCCCAAATCTGCTTTGAAACGACTACACTTTTCCCTCACTGTCTGCATTGTGATTTTAAATATAGCATAAATGTACTCTAATAAGGAGAAACTGCTGTGCGGAAATACTTTTATCAGAACGCAGAACACGCCCCCTTAATCTTTCAGCGAGCCGTTTCCCGCCAGGCAAACGGAAGCAAAACCGCCCTTGACGTCATGGGAGGCGGCCTCTCCTAGTTACCATGGTGAAGTCTACGCGGCCATATTTACTGTGGTCAGCCCACACCAAGCTTTTTCCTAGCGCGGGTGGTGGCGCGCCGTGGAAATGTCTGCAGAATAAGAGATGATAAACGAATCATAAGCCTCAGTGAAGGACCAGGGGCAGAACGCCTTAATCTCGTTAGTGGAACGTAGAGGTGCAGATGCCGCGGATTAGCGGAACGATTCAAGCAGAGTAGTGCAGTTTCTGCCCGGACTTTGAAAGCCGCTTCCGTTGCGCGACGGAAGTGTGAGTCGCCAGAGGACGACTCTGGGAAGAATCCGCTGTCCGCTGTGTGTGCGCAACCGGAGTCATGTCGAGTTTGACGGTGAGAGACCCGGCAATGGATCGATCACTGCGTTCCGTGTTCGTGGGGAACATTCCGTATGAGGCAACTGAGGAGCAGTTGAAGGACATTTTCTCCGAGGTTGGTTCCGTTGTGAGTTTCCGGCTGGTATACGATAGAGAGACGGGAAAACCTAAGGGTTATGGCTTCTGCGAGTACCAAGACCAGGAGACCGCGCTTAGTGCCATGCGGAACCTTAACGGGCGGGAGTTCAGCGGGAGAGCGCTTCGGGTGGACAATGCTGCCAGTGAAAAGAACAAGGAGGAGTTAAAGAGCCTAGGGCCTGCAGCGCCCATCATTGACTCACCCTATGGGGACCCCATCGATCCAGAAGATGCCCCTGAGTCAATTACCAGAGCAGTCGCTAGTCTGCCCCCGGAGCAGATGTTTGAGCTGATGAAGCAGATGAAGCTCTGTGTCCAAAACAGTCACCAGGAAGCTCGAAATATGTTACTTCAAAACCCACAGCTGGCTTATGCGCTGTTGCAGGCTCAAGTAGTGATGAGAATCATGGATCCAGAGATTGCTCTGAAAATTCTGCATCGCAAAATACATGTCACACCACTCATCCCAGGCAAATCTCAATCCGTTTCTGGCCCTGGCCCTGGCCTTTGCCCAGGACCTAATGTTCTGCTGAACCAGCAGAATCCTCCAGCCCCTCAGCCTCAGCATTTGGCCAGAAGACCTGTGAAAGACATCCCTCCTCTGATGCAGACCCCTATCCAGGGTGGAATTCCAGCCCCGGGCCCAATTCCAGCTGCAGTTGCTGGCCCTGGCCCTGGCCCTGGCCCGTTAACTCCTGGTGGAGCAATGCAGCCCCAAGTTGGAATGCCAGGGGTTGGTCCGGTGCCCTTAGAGCGGGGACAGGTGCAGATATCAGATCCTAGAGCTCCTATGTCTCGTGGACCCATGACTGCTGGTGGCTTACCTCCTCGAGGACTGTTAGGGGATGCTCCAAATGACCCACGTGGAGGAACTTTGCTTTCAGTCACTGGAGAAGTAGAGCCCAGAGGCTATCTTGGCCCACCACATCAGGGCCCTCCAATGCACCATACGTCTGGTCATGACAGCCGGGGCCCTTCCTCACATGACATGAGGGGAGGGCCATTAGCAGATCCCAGACTGCTCATTGGAGAACCCAGAGGACCCATGATAGATCAAAGGGGTCTACCTATGGATGGTAGAGGTAGCAGAGATTCTCGAGGGATGGAGACTCGAGCCATGGAAACTGAGGTCTTAGAGACACGAGTAATGGAGAGAAGAGGAATGGAAACCTGTGCAATGGAAGCCAGAGGGATGGAAGCGAGAGGCATGGATGCAAGAGGAATGGAGATGAGGGGCCCTGGCCCCAGTTCAAGAGGCCCTATGACTGGGGGAATTCAGGGTGCTGGTCCTATTAATATGGGGGCAGGTGGTCCTCAGGGACCCAGACAGGTCGCAAGCATTTCAGGGGTGGGAAATCCTGGAGCTGGCATGCAGGGGGCAGGTATGCAAGGAGCAGGCATGCAGGGGGCAGGTATGCAAGGAGCAGGCATGCAGGGGGCAGGTATGCAAGGAGCAGGCATGCAGGGGGCAGGTATGCAGGGAGCAGGCATGCAGGGGGCAGGTATGCAGGGGGCAGGCATGCAGGGGGCAGGTATGCAGGGGGCAGGCATGCAGGGGGCAGGTATGCAAGGAGCAGGCATGCAGGGGGCAGGTATGCAGGGGGCAGGCATGCAGGGGGCAGGCATGCAGGGGGCAGGTATGCAGGGAGCAGGCATGCAGGGGGCAGGCATGCAGGGGGCAGGCATGCAGGGGGCGAGTATACAAGGGACAGGCATGCAGGGAGCAGGCATGCAGGGAGCAAGCATGCAAGGGGCAGGCAAGCAAGGTGGAGGCCAGCCTAGCAGTTTTAGTCCTGGGCAGAGTCAGGTAACCCCACAGGATCAAGAAAAGGCAGCTTTGATCATGCAGGTTCTTCAACTGACTGCAGATCAGATTGCCATGCTGCCTCCTGAGCAAAGGCAGAGTATCCTGATTTTAAAGGAACAAATCCAGAAATCTACTGGAGCTTCTTAAAAGGTTTTAGAAAATACTTGGCAGTAGTCCCACAAAGGTTTTCTGTAGCATAGAGAATGGGTGGGTGCAGTAAGCTGAGTTCGTATCCCCACCCTTGAATGATTACGAGTTCCCTCCTCTCAGAACCTAATCTCATTTCTTGTAGTCTTCTTAGTTTTTATTTTTAATTGTGGGGTAGGGGGAGGGGGGAAGTGGGTCTCTTCACTTTAATTCACTGTAAATAATACAAAAATAACTCTGAACATGATTATATTATACCAAATAAGATTACAAAGGATACGCAGCATTGTTAAAAGGGTCTACAAGGTGTTAAGTACATTTTTAAAATACTGAGCAAAACAATGTGAAAACTGCACCTAAAGACTAAAAGGTGACCTGTTAAAATGGTAATGTACTAAGATAGTTTAACATGTTTGGTTGTATAAGAAAATAAAGACGTTTACCTCAAAATTACAAGATAATAGTTTTTGGTAAGCCATTTAAAACACAGAATCCTATTTCAGGGGCAACAGAATGCTGAATTAGGTTAAGTACTGTACTATTTTGGAATTACTTCAGAATGTTAAGAGCTAAACAGATAATTCTCAACTTGTGGTATTGGAATTGTTTTTTTTTCTGAAGCTATGCTACCTGAAAAATCAAGGAATGCATCTGATGTGATGTTATTTCATTTATCCCATCTTTCAAGCAATATTTTGGCCTGGCCTTGTGCATGACAATTTTGCTGAGACAGTTCTAGGTCAATGAGGTTACTTAAATCTGCTCTGATGAGACTCTCTCTCTCAGTACCTTCCTATTTCTCAATAGTCTTCAAGCCCTAAATCTGAATAATTCTCTCACATCCTTCCCCAAAATCTGTGTAGGGACCAGTTGATCTGCATGAATTAAACATGGCATTGGACTTTTCATAAATAATGGAAGGTTTCATGCAGTAAAGCTCTCAGTTTTCTGGTAACTAGCTTCCATTACACAGATCTGTCTGGTCAACCAGAATCAGGAGTTAAAAATCTTAGTCTCAGCAACATTTAAAATGCCTCTTAATTTTCTTATTTCAAAATCTGCTTATCTGTCACCATTTTACCAGAATAATTGAAGCCCAGGTAGGTAAAGATATCCTTGTAGCCTGAAATCTGCTAAATTGGTTATTACTTCCCTTTTACAAGTAATAAAGCCATTTAATCCTAATATACATGCCCATGAGACATATTTAAAAATCAGTAGGAAGGTGGGGCTTACCACAGTAACTTTAGAGCTACTACTTAATTTGTCTGTAAGCCTTGAGGATGTGGAGACAAACATCTGTGTGACAGAACAAGTAGTAATAACAGAAGGATAAACACCTAAATAACCAGGTGATCTTACTCAGGAGAAGAAAAGCCAATACCTAATTACAGAGGAAAAAATTAATACAAGGAGAGAGTGGAGGCTTAGAAATTGAATTACTTTCCTGTTGCAAGGTTTTTACATCTTAAATGGATAATTCACTCTTTTTATAAAGTTTACCTCCCTACGATGTTTCCTGCTACTTATTTTACTCCTGTCTTATTGTTCATACTGTTAACTTCCCCATGTTTTCTATATGCTTCCCCTTATTGGAGGGGATAACTCTCCTTTACATGTATAGTAGTTCTGGTTAATACTAATTCAGAGTTGGCTTGATTACTTTGAAACTGTAGTTGCTTTATCTCAAAGCTTTCATTGAAAGGCTCTAACTGAAAACTATTAAATGTTATGCTCTTTGTTATAGTAAAATCTCTGCATTGTTTAATGCAGACTAAATAAAAAGAATTACAATGAAGGCTGAATTTAGTGTCTGATGTTCATTTTATTTTTATTTTTTTGTGGTACGCAGGCCTCTCACTGTTGTGGCCTCTCCCGTTGCAGAGCACAGGCTCCAGACGCGCAGGCTCAGCGGCCATGGCTCACGGGCCCAGCCGCTCTGTGGCATATGGGATCTTCCCGGACCGGGGCACGAAACCGTGTCCCCTGCATCGGCAGGCGGACTCTCAACCACTGCACCACCAGGGAAGCCCCATGATGTTTATTTTTAATAAATGTGTTATTCAAAAGTTATCTATTGAGAGTTCCATGGGGCCTGAATACTTTTTCTTTCAAATGAAAAAGGCAAATCTAAAGAAATTACAGGACTGAATGGAAATACCTTTTTTAAGATTCACTATCTATAAAGTCCCACAATTGAAATACCTATGTATTTTATATGCCAATCATGTTTTTCTGTAGTAGGTATCAGTAGCAACATCTTGGATACTCAGCTGTTAGGCTTCCTTTTGTTTGTATTCCCCACTGAGAACGCCTCTGTATCCCAGGAACACCTTACAGGTACTGTATCTTCATTACTGACAGCACTTGTTATATTGCAATGCACTATTTTACTTTTACTCTCTACCTCCCCCACTCCCACTTTTAATAGACTGAATATGGACTGTCTTACTCATTTCTATATTCTCCATAGCAAAAATTGCAGGTGAGAAGGAAGGACAAAACATTTTATCAGAGTTTTAGTGGGAAAAAAAAATCCTGTTAAGAGCACATGAATTTCCCTACAAAGGATTTAAATTCCACACAGAACAAATGAGCTATAACAACTATTTGCATTAGAAAATAAATTAGAAACAGATAATACAAGCAATCTCCTATACTCTGATAAACTGAATAAAATCGGTTCTCTCCTCATTTCCAATTCACGCATGGTCTGACTGTTCCAGTACTGATGTATACAAGCAGTGCATGTCTGCTACAATCAGAATCGTGTTTTACTACGTAATTGTTGGTTATAATCCTGGCATCCTGCATTTTCCCAAATATGGATAGACTAAAATGAAAGCAAATTGATTCATAATAACAACAGTTGAAGACAGTGGGGTGAAACGCTGATTTGCAAATGCCTCTTTATGGCTTTTTCCTCTTGAGCAGTGCATATTGTTTGGAAATAAACCATCAGCTTTAATCAGTGCCTGCTCATAGCCCTTTCCCTCTTACATTACTGATTAATATCAAAACACATTTTAATGTTGGTGGTATCCCAAGACTAATGATTTGGGACCATTTGATAAGATAGAAGCCAATGTGAATCTCAGGTGAAGGTAGCCTAATCGAAGTAAGATCGTGTATGACTTTTCAACTCCTCAGAATTCTAAAGGTAGAAAGCATTCTTTTTTTTTTAAAAAAGAAGAACCTTAATATAATCACAGCTTCCAAAGCTTCTTGCTTTTCCATGCTGTGATGGGACATTAGCTAAGCACACAGAACCTGATTTCCTATGGTGTGTCAGGCCAGTCTCTTAGGGCTGATGAGGTCTAAGGATAATTACGTGCAACAACCTACTGTGGCAGATAAACTGAATTATCAGTTACATCTCACAGTCTTCTCACAAAAGAATATGTCAGCCTCTCAGTGCTTTACACTGCCGGCTAATCGCCAGACAGATTTCTGCTTGGAGCTTGCTTTTCTCATCAGTCTTTTGTCAAGAACGCTCTAGAGTCAAGACTTAATTCATTTTAAGGAAATGAATATATTCAAACTAATTAATAATTACTAATATTATTGTTAAATATTATTGATAGTGTGACTATTACATGATATTGGTATCTAATATGCTAATATATTTCACATGTATATGTGTATTTCAGATCTTAACTGAACCAGATCTTTTAATATTTTCATTTGCTTCTGTCACCTTAAAACAAAAGTTTTATTTACCCCCATGGTTGAAAATATCAGCTTCACAGATATTCATATTACAAATTACCTTTCTCATGAAATGTTAACGGACATGTTTCTTCTAGATATTTTTGTACCACAATATAAAGCTTATGCCAGTAAAGGACATGTAGTGTATCAAAAGTGACTTTCGGGTAGCACTGTCAAAAATAATAAACCTGGTGCTTATTAAATGCTGTACATAAAAATACCAAACTATTTACCTAAAAAAAGAACCGAGGGCTTCCCTGGTGGCGCAGTGGTTGAGAGTCCTCCTGCCGATGCAGGGGACACGGGTTCGTGCCCCGGTCTGGGAAGATCCCACGTGCCGCGGAGCGGCTGGGCCTGTGAGCCATCGCGGCTGAGCCTGCGCGTCTGGAGCCTGTGCTCTGCAACGGGAGAGGCCACAAGAGTGAGAGGCCCGCGTACCGCCCCCCAAAAAAAAAGAACCGAGATGTTCTGCTTGATGATAACTCTTTATAACTAGGAGTTGATTTAGTTCCCAAAGGTAGGTGACTAATTATCAAGGAGTTAGGATAAAATATATAACTTTTTCAACTGTAATCTATTTTGTATTATTCAATATGTATAAAATCTGCAGACATTTGAAATCCATCTCATATGTGTCACAAAGCTTGGTCATTTAAAAAAATCTTATCTGCTTGGTTTCTTATTTGTTGTCTTTCACAAAGGTAGAATGGTTAATTTCTTGGGCATCAAGAAATGAAGCCAGCAGTTTCCTCCAAATTATTTTGTTTATTTAATTAGCTGTGTTAATCAAAATTCTGTCTTATTACATTACTAATATTCTTCAGTGATTCTACTGCAAAAGCCTATAGGCCACTTCAGTGTACCCGCCAGCCTTTGATTGCTTTCCTACCTGAGTGGATTTGAAGCAACTTGTACCTGTTTAGGAATCTACTTATGTATTTATCCTCAGACATTCCACAGAAAAAAATACATCTGCAATAACACACTTTCCAGTTCCATCTTAAAGGTTCACCTTAATAACATTCAAAACATGAGCCACATTAAAAATCATATATTTGAATTAATGTGATGGAAGGGCCTATATAGGGCTAGATTGGTGCCTTAATCTTCAAAAAGTCATATTCTATATCCCAAATGTCACCCTTGGTCACATGTTAAATAATACAGCAATACAAATAAGAAGGACTAAAAAAATTGCCAGACACAAACCTGGCTCTAAGAGAGTAAATACAACCATTGCCTATTAATAGAATATATTTCCTATCTTTAGGTAATCCTTTAGCCAAAATGATCTCATCATTTTACATGTATCGGTCATCAATCAGAGAAAAAGATCCTCATCTATTTTAAGAAACAGAGAAATTACAGTATTGAAATCTCTAGAATCACATATCTCCCCCCATCCCACCACCATTAATTTTGTCAAAGTTTTGTCCTGTAGAAGCTTTAAATGTCTTTGGACAAGGGACGCCAAATCTGTGGCCTGTGGGCCAATTGAGCCTGCAGTTATGTTTTGTTTGACCAGCCAAGGTTCTCAAAACTTTTGAATTTGAATGCATTTAGGTACAGCATATATCCTCCTATTTGTCCATGAGCCCAGCTTTTCCCTGGATCTTATGCTAGGTTTGATTCACACAATTACTTGCCAGTCCTTGTAATACTTGGAGTTTACAACTCCTGCTTTTACTCTGTATAAAAACACAGCTATTAGATTTGATTGAAATGTTTAGTGCTTGTTTTTTAGATACCACATGTCAGTGAAATCATACAGTATTTGTCTTTCTCTGTCTGATTTATTTCATTTAGCATAATACCCTCTAGGTCCAACCATGTTGTCACAAATGGCAAGATTTCATTTGGTTTTTTATCGGTGAGTAATATTCCACTGTATACACATGCCACATCTTCTTTATCCATTCATCTATACAAGGACACTTAGGTTGCGTTTCTATCTTGGCTAGTGCAAACAGAAGAAATCTTGAAACCATAAAATCAGCATGCTTATGTTGCAGTGAGAATAAACTGTCAATAGAATTCTGCTGCTAAATATTTTTCAAACATCATCTACATATTCCTATGTACCAAAAAGAAAGGACCAATATAACCAAAGCAGTTAAAAGTAACTGCCCAGCATTTATTCTGTTAATTTATTTTCAGTAGAGTTATTGAAAATGGCATCAAAACTGTATGCTGTAATCTGGGCCTTTAAACTTGGTCTTTGAACCTGATCATAATTAAGGGTACAAATTAACCAAATCAACATTTGTAAATTAAACAAATAATGTTTTTTCCCCTTAAAGGAAAGTTTACATTGGGTTTATTGACTGAACTCTAAACATTTCTAGCAAACAACAATTTAAATTCAAATCAAGCCCTTTCAAGAAGTGATATCAAAGCATCATTGTGAAGCTGTGAAGATGGCCTTGGAACATGTGAATCTGAATCTCTCCTTTTCACACGTGTTCAGACTACTTGTATTCTAGTAATCTGGCACTTGGTTTGCCTAGAGGGAAGACAAAAATTGCTTAACTAGAATGTTTTGTGAGTTGGAAGTGAAATGATTTATAGGATCTTTGGTTGGTGGGGATTTTGTTGTCATTGTTTTCAGATAAACAGGTTTTAGCAATTCCTCCCTAGTTAGTGCCTCTGCTGGGAAGTGCAAACTAGGCGAACTCGTTGAGCCTTGAACAACAATGACCTTGGTTTAAAATGACCCAAAGCTGCCCCTCCTGAGGAATTAGAGCTGGATTATCCTGGGGAGAAAAGAGGCTTTTCTGCATCTCTTGTCCATTGTCCTTTTTGCCTAGGATGATTCATAAAGAGAAGGAAGATAGATGAGCTGGCCACTGACCCAGCCAGGGTAAGCCAAGGCAGGATTGTGAAAACTCATCTCCTGTGATCACTGTGATGAAGTTGAACAAATTATCAGGGCTGGAAAATGGTGTTTCAACACAAATTCACTCTTCAAAAAGAGAAGAAGGGGGCTTCCCTGGTGGCGCAGTGGTTGAGAGTCCGCCTGCCGATGCAGGGGACACGGGTTCGCGCCCCGGTCCGGGAAGATCCCACATGCCGCGGAGCGGCTGGGCCCGTGAGCCATGGCCGCTGAGCCTGCGCGTCCGGAGCCTGTGCTCCGCAGCGGGAGAGGCCACAACAGTGAGAGGCCCGTGTACCGCAAAAAAAAAAAAAAAAGAGAAGAAGGAATTGGGGGGTGGGGGAGTGGAGGTTTAACTTTTTTTTTTCACTGAAGCCCTGCCAGAAATGCAGACCTACTTGACATGAAAGATGGTGGCTGCCGCCCCCAGCGAGCAGTGCCTTCTCCAGCTCATCCAGTCCCTCAGTGTGTCTTTCGGGTCTTACCTGCCATACCACTAAAGGCTTTTTTTGTTTTGTTTTAATAAGAAAAGGAAGAAAAATTCACTTAAGTTGATATAGACCTGGAATATTATTGTTTAAAATATTTTTACTCTAATACGCATTTTTATTTACACAGTGATCAAATATTTTGAAGTGATGAAATGAGCCTGTAATAGTGGAATTTCAGGCTTCAGCCACAAGACTGGGGTAGGGGAGATATTTGTTTTTGAGGGAGGAAGGTGGTAGCAAGGGCCTTTCAAAGGCTCCAGAACTAACACAGATGTCAGTCATAAGTTCCATGCCCTCTTCTGGAAGGTTGAGTCATGGTTAATACATAAAAAGCTTCTATCGGGCTTCCCTGGTGGTGCAGTGGTTGAGAGTCCGCCTGCCGATGCAGGGGACACGGGTTCGTGCCCCGGTCCGGGAAGATCCCATGTGCCGCGGAGCGGCTGGGCCCGTGAGCCATGGCCGCTGAGCCTGCGCGTCCGGAGCCTGTGCTCCGCAACGGGAGAGGCCACAACAGTGAGAGCTACCTAATGCCAGGCACTTGACAAACATCATCTCCAAGCTGACTAAAATCTGGAGGCAGTAGGAAGAAATATGCTTGGAGAAGTTATCTAGTTTGCCCTCAGTCACATACCTTGTAGGAGGTTGAAGCACCACTGAATCTAAGTCTGTGCAACTCTCAAGCCCTACTCTTCCCCATCACATCATTCTGCTTTAAGAAGGAGGTAGTGAGGAGACAGAACAGCTTTCACACTAGGGACTGAATGTGAAGAATGTCAGGCATCGTTTCTACTAAGTGACGAAGTTAATCACAGTCTAGAAAAAGTGATTTTTAGGCAATAGTGAAAGATGTATAAAATCAATCTTTTGTCCTTATTTTTTCTTCCTCCCAAGAATCAAGTACTAAACCTGGGCTTTGGTAGAATAGAGAGGGGAAAATGAAATACAAAACTAGAATGAAAACATATTATATGGAATTATAGTAAATCATTTACAAGAAATATATAAAAAAGATTATCTTCTGGAGAGTTCTAGTCAACATCTCATTTAAATACTGAGATTTATGTTTCCTGTCATCTTTTAAAAAAATTAGTAATATACAGTTTACATACCATAAAATTTACCCATTTAAAGCATTCGATGCAATGTTTTTTAGTATATTCATAGAGTTGTGCAACCATTATGACAACCTAAATATAGAACACATTCATCACCTCAAAAAGAAACCTTGAACTCATTAGCCTCACTTCTTACTCTCACTCATCTCTCCATTCAGCCCTAGGCAACCAGTGATCTGCTTTCTATCTCCAAAAAAACAGTGCTGCTATCAACATTTATTTGCAAGTTACTGTGTGCCCATTTGTTTAATTTCCCTTGGGTATATACCTAGAATTGCTCCATCATATGATAACTCTATGTTAATGCTTAGAGGAACTGTCAGACTGTTTTCCAAAGTGGCTGCACTGCTTTATATCCTCACCCGCAACAAATGAGTGTTCCAGTTTCTCCACATCTTTGTCAACACTTGTTAATTTATTTTAATTATAGCCATGAGAGTGTGTGTGAAGTGGAATCTCCCTGTAGTTTTGATTTGCATCTCCTTGATGGCTAATGATGTGCTTGTTAGCTATTTGTATATCTTCTTTGGAGAAATGCCTATTCCATGTAATCTATTTACTATAAATAAAATGTATAAATAAAATGTTTTATGATTTCAGCATTTCTATCGTAGGTAACAGATCGTCAGATGACAATTTCTAAATCAGGAAGAAAATTAGTTCTTTCGTGATTTAAGAAGTGACCTGAAATAGGAGGAGTCAAGTTACAGTAGTAGAAGTGACAATTTTCAGTTATGTTCCTATACCCTTTTGGAAAATGTAGGTTAGAATTATCATGGCTTATATCTCTTGGTGGGGTTTAGGACACGTGAGCCCCAAATATGTCACCTTGGCATACTGAATGCTTTAAGGTGAAGGAGTATGAAAAAATGGCAGAAGCAGGAAGGTCACTTTGACCTTCCTCCTTCTCCCCATAAAACCCTCCTGTGAGAGGTGCCTCCCTATACCCCCGAGGAAAGGGGCATCCTTATCTCTGAAGACAAAGAGATGCTGAGAAGAACAAACAGGACTTGCTAAGTTTCCCCCAGTTTGCACTTGACTCATACCCTTCTGACCCATCATATTTCTACAGGACTGTCCACTCTTCATCAAACTACTCAGGTCTGTTTCTTTGGGTCTTCATTTCCTTATGAAGAGTCCTGTGTTACGTAAAACTTGTATTAAATCAATTCGGTTATGTTTTTCTCCTGTTAATCTTGGTCAGTTTAATTTTCAGACCCAGCTAGGGACCCTAAGAGGGCTGAGGAAAACTTTGTCCTCTCCTCCAAGGTGAAGACATTAGTTGACTCTGAAGGGAACAGAGGGTGTTCTTCCAGGGAGGCAATGCAGTACTGTAACAGAGAGCATGGTCTCTCCCTGTGTTTAAAGTCTGTCTCCAGCAATACTACCTACGTGACCCATTTCTCTTTCTCACTTTCTGTCCACTGAGCTAACTACCTCCTAGCGTGGTTGAGAGAATTGTTTAGTAGCACACTTTGCACCATGCCTACTCTTGATATGTGCTAGATATTGGTATTATCCCTAAAAAAATAAAACTGGGGACACAGAAACCATAAGAGCAACATGAAAACATGACCCAGCTCTGTTTATTGCTCTGTACGCCCTGAAAAAAAAAAGAGAGAGAGAGGAATAGAGCATGGGAGGAATTAGCTCGGCTATGAGGACCTCCACTTTAGGAGAAGAAAGAAAGAACTCCCAAGAAAAGTCTACTGCCAGAGAAGGAGGCATTTTAAACCAGAGTGATCTGATCTGTGATTTCGATGAAAAGCCTGTAAGATCAGGAGAGGGAAAGAAAAATATCACCTCTCTCCTTACCACATTCTTTGTATTTCCTTATATAGTAAAGCCATGTTTTGTACAAGAAGAAATCTAATACAACTTTACAAAGGTGAAGGCAATCTTATGTTGAAAAACCTTCTAACAGCTGACTCTGTTTGACCCAAGAGGTTTCAAGCTCCTGAAATCTTGTTTTAGACAAACCAATAGAAATGGAATCACGGTTTTATCTCGTGTGAGCTTTTATGGCTTATATATTTCTATTTCCTATAATTTTATCCAGTACAATACAGGAAAGAGTTTAGAAAATGTGTTCCTCTTAATCTAAAGCAAACTTTAACAATGCAACAAAAAAAGTTTGAGAAAATATTTGCACTATAGTGTTATATTTAGGGTACATGTATCTTAACTGTTTGTTTTGTAAAGCTCAGCCCTTTCTTCATGCTTTCAAAGATGATACACATTATGCTATACTATCATTTAAAGCTTTCAGCATAAATGCACCAAAATATTATGATTTAATCAATCCCCATTTAGTATTCTGTGCTTTATACATATCAAGTGTTCCTCAGCCTGACTTAAGAAAATGATTCTACAGAATTATAGACATGTATTGGAAAAAGCTTTTACAAAATACGGCCAGCTTAAGTAAAGAGTGTTAACGTATACAAATCCTATAAATATGCTTATTTTGCCAAAAATTGGAAACTACCACAATACTGAATTACATTGAAATTCAAAGTTACAGATCTTTTTTTAGTGGCATGCGACTTGTATTTAGGAACTCTTAATGAGTATCCTCTTCTTTAACGTTCACTTGGCATTAATTTAGCAAATACATTTTGGTTTCAATAAGCAAATTTATGTCAAAGTATTCATCATGTTTTGAAGCGTATTTACTTATGACTACCATATTTCTTCTCAAAATTTTACTTAAAAAAAGCAAGAGCAAAATGGGTAAATTTCCAGTTTATGAACTTGTTACTATATCATTAAATCTAATATTCTATATCAATGCTTGCAATATGGCAGCCACTAGCTACATGTGGCTACTGAAAACTTAAATTGTGTTTAATGAGACTGAGAAAGCGAATTTGAAATTATTCAAATTTAATTAATTAATTGATTAGTTTCCACATGTGGCTAACAGCTAGCATACTGGGTAGCACAAACTTAGAGGACGTGAGTTACTTTATGGCTAGATATCATTCTGGGTAATGGTTCAAAAATCACAGATAGATCACCTGACTGGGTATTTCCACTACAAATCTGCAGTGTTAACAGCATCATTAAAACTGCTAGTCAATAATTAGTGCCCATGCACTTAGATCAATAAATGCACCACCTCTTGTGCCACAGATTCTCACACAACATGTAGTATTCAGAAGACAAGAAGTAAAAGTATACATTGTTCATTGTATTCACTTATTCTTTCAGGGAGTATTTATCTAACGCTCCCCATGTGTCAGGCAATGAGGAATCAACACAATAGAAAAGAACACTGATCCCACTGATCTTACATTTATTCAGCATCTATTTCGTCCCAGGTACTCTGAGCATATGCTTTGCCCTGAGGGAGTTTAGTCTAGAGGGGAGAGCCCCCAGAGGGCAGTACAGGGCACCATAGCACTGCAATACGATAGCAGCACAATTAGAAGAATCTGAAAGCAGTCAGGGAAGTTTTCTTGCAGCAGAACTGAGTTTTGAAGACTGACAGGGGTTAGTGAGGAACCATTCTGGGCAGAGGACTTGTCTGAGCCAAGGTGCTGCAATGAACTAGGCTGGTGCTATCAGAGGACTATACAGCTTGTTTCAGTGAGGAGGAAAATGTGAGGAGTAGCATGAGATAAGGCAGAGTCTAGATCCCCAGTGAACCAGAGATAAGCTAAAGAGTTTGATCTTTGTGCTGAAAGGTATAGGGTGAAACTCAAGGATTTTAGGAAGGAAAATGAAAAGTTCAGACTGACATTTGAGAAAGGTCTCTCTGAAAGAGATCAATCATGAAACAAATCAAAGGACTCCAGGTGGAAAATACTTTGGTGGCTGGAAGTAACCTGCCAGCAAGCTCTTTATGGGATTTTTTTTTAAAAAATGGCTTTGTTTTTACAAGAGTGAGACATTTAGCAACGTTAGCCATCAAGAACCCAGCCAAAAGCCATTAAGAAAAAGAGAGTAAATGAATAGGTTGCTTCTTAGGCACTATGCTTGAAAAACAAGTCCTTTTGCAGAGACTACTGGCTTGGAACTGCATGTAAAGTGTAGTAATTGACTTAACAATATAGATTTTATATAATATTTCAGCAGATATATAGCAATAAGAGAAGAAAGACACTTGCAGGAATAAAAAACAAATAAGATCTAAATGTCACAAACCTTATCTTCACCACTGGATTCTCAATATCTAGAGTAATACCTGGCATGGTACCACGTGTTCAATAAATATTTATTAATATTCATAAATATCAATAAATGAATGCATCATAAAATTCATGCAGAAGAATTAGGAGATCAATAATTCACCACAGTAGCCCCATGAGTTGATATGAGTACATTACATCCCAAAGGCAATGACTGATGCTCACGCTGAGGCCCCTGTTGCTACTTGTGCAAAGTCCCCTCTTTTCTTATGCAAAGTCACCTCTTCCTATAAAACAGTGCAATCTAAATAACTAACCCCTTATCACTTGAGGTGAAGATAAGCCATGCACGATCAGGCTCTATCTAGAGGGGTGATTCTCACACCAGACGCATATCAGAATCTCCTGGAAGTTTCTGAAAAACAATTCCTGGTTCCCATTCCTAAAGATTCAGATTCAAGTAGATCTAGGGTGGTGTTTGTATGGGCAGGCCACTCAAGACGGCTGTTCTCTTGCTCTCTGTATATCTCCTGCCTTACCAGTGCCTGCTTCACCTACACCCTAAGCAAAGGACTGCCCTTCCTATGTACTTGCCCCAGGTCCCAGCTGGTGATTGTTCTTAACAAAGGGGCGTTGAGGGGTGTGCCCCTCTGCTGGTTTCCCTGGTAACTAATGAGCCCATCTGCCGCCAATTCCCCTATAACCGGTAACCTCCTCTTCTCCCAGGGAGTGAAGACTACCACCATGTCCTGCCCGCTAACAGCTGCACACAGTGGGGTGTTGCTCCTGGACCTTGCTTCAGATGTGTAAGCTCCCCGCTCTGTTAAACTACTGATGTCTCTGTCGCTGACTCCAGCTCTTTCTTTCGTCTTGAAGCTGGGCAAGCACAGGCCTCGTAGGCCTGCGGGGTGCAAGCCCAACAGTGGTGATGGTGGTGGTAGTGATCTGTGCTAAAGATTTTTATTTAAAAAAATCCTAATCCCAGCCATGTTTAGACATTACGAATATGTGAATGTCCAAATGTATTCTTTTTTTTAATTTTTAATTTAATTTTTATACAGCAGGTTCTTCTTAGTTATCTGTTTTATACATATTAGTGTATATATGTCAATCCCAATCTCCCAATTCATCCTGTCCAACTGTATTCTGTTCCCTCACACAGAAGGTAAAATTTGCACATAAACTACTTGCTTTGGTCAGAAGCTTCCCAGACCCTCCCTGTCAATGGCTTCCCTTGCTGGATGCTCGCAGGGAGCCTCAGAATGTAGAGATAGCTTTGTGAAGCTAGCTGCATAGGTTTTGCCCTTTACATTTGTTAATGATTGTTTTTAAGCTAAGCTTTGAGATCATGCTGAGAAAGCAAGACCTCTTTCTCCCTGAATCCACTCAGCTCTTCATTTTCTAATTAATGTCTTATCAAACTGTTATGACTAAACGTGCTAACAGTGAGAACACAAGACCTCTCCCTGATCTTTAATCCTCTCCTTTTTCTCCTTTACCCATCTGACGGGGAAGAACAAAACCTACGTAGTCCAGGTCCGATGCTTCAAGATTTGAAAAAAAAAAAAAAAATCTTATCAGAGAGGTTGACCATGAAACAGAAATATGGGATCTTCTGTGTCCCTTTCTCACCTAGGATTTTGCCCAATTTCCTCTCCTTCCATCTGGCAACTCAGGGCTTTAATAAAGATGCATTGAACAGGCACACGGATATTGAGGTTATCTTTCCAGGCTATCCCCCAAAGCTAGTGCCTCTCTGAGCACAAACAGATGATGAGATCCTGGGATCTGCCCCAGCGACTGGCATTACCTTTGGACACTGTGGCAACTGAGTCTAACGAAAGCCAGGGTGTGGACTACTGGCAGCAGAGAGAAGTACAGTTACTGCCGTATGAGTCTATGCTGCTTCCTCAGCATCACTGGTGAAAGTATTTATTAAGGTGCAAAATTCTCACAGTTCTGTTGTGGCAGACTTGCTCCAGTCCAGACCAAATGTTCCTAAAAACCCACTATACCTTTCTTAAAAAAAAAAAAAAAAAAGAAAAGAAAACCCAAACGTTTACACACTGCATTTATAAAGAAGGGACAGCAGAATGGTACATTCTGTCCCGGAGCTGTTCCATTTTAAAATCCAAAAAATGCACTGAGGGTTTTAACCAACAGGAATACTGGCAAATGTGCATCAAATAAATGTACAAGAATGTTCGTAACAATCCAGCAACCCAGATATGTATGACAGTAGGGTGGATACGTGTGTAACAGGGAAGAGCTAAATCGGACTCCACGTTGGACCTGTTCCTTTGACTTTAACTGTTGCGTTTTGTTGCTTTTGTTATTATAGTCATATATAATGGCCTGCCTCAGGGAACCCTGCCCACCTGTGAATGGCTGCAAGGGAAAAGAAACTACACATCCCCTCGCCGAGACTGGTCATTCCAGATGTTTTGCAAGACTGATGGCCCTTTTACTTTACTTCCTCACCACCGCTCCCTCTCTATTCTGCCTTTTTTTTTTTTTTTTTTTTTTTTTTTTTTGCGGTACGCGGGCCTCTCACTGCTGTGGCCTCTCCTGTCGCGGAGCACGGGCTCCGGACGCGCAGGCTCAGCGGCCATGGCTCACAGGCCCAGCCGCTCCGCGGCATGTGGGATCTTCCCGGACCGGGGCACGAACCCGTGTCCCCTGCATCGGCAGGCGGCCTCTCAACCACTGCGCCACCAGGGAAGCCCAGCCAGTGGTTCCTGACGCATTTGTGACCACGGGAAACAGCACAACAGTGTTATTTAGGCAGGGAAAAAAAATTGGGTACTTAAAATTATAAATTCATCAAATTCTGTTTTGGCAGATGACACCTTTATAAAGGGAAATGGCATTAGAATCCTCTTCAGAATGAAAGAGTCCCGTTGAGAGTTTCCTCACCTTTGCTTCTCTTGCCTGCTTTTTGACCATTCTCTGCTTAGGTAAACAGTAGAGGGAAAATGTTGAATTGAAGTAGATTTTTCTTTTCTTTTAGATCGTTAGTAACTTTTTGCGACTTTGAGTAACATGTAATGGCTTAAATGAGGCTCTACAGTGCTCTTAAATTTTAGATGCAGGGTTGTTTGGTTTCTTTGGTCTGAACCAGTGCTTTCCAACAGAACTTTCTGCAACGATGGAAATGTTCCTCTATGATGATTATGGTATCCACTAGCCACTAGGCTACTTAGCACTTGAAACGTGGCTAGTGCGACTGGAAACGTGGCTAGTGCGGCCGTGGAAATTAAGTTTTTCTTTAACACAATTTTAATTAATTTAAATATAAATTCAAATAGCCATGTGTGCCCAGTTGCTACTCGACTGGCCCATGCATGCCTTGACCATCTGATCCCACATTCTCTCATATCATAAGGTCCATGATGCTTTCTGAAATGATGAAGTGATGCTGAAATGACTGGAGCCAAACAAGGATTAACTGGAAAGGTTTCAGAGAAGGCAAAAAAGGTAACTGCAGTTTACTGGCTCGCACAGTTACCAGAAGGAAATGGATTTCTCTGGAAAACCGGTCAAAGAACTATAGAATCTCAAAATTTTTAGGAGTTAATGGGTCATCAGGAAAAGCAACTTTAAAAATTTTAAATGTATCCTGTTAAAAAGAACAGGCCCAAAGTGCATTCATTTATGTTAAACCACGTCACCAAACTGAGACATAGAGTTTCCGCTCTCCCAGCAATGGAAACCAGCCAAGCAGGAATCAAGTAAGGTAATCTGCCATCCTTACCTGCCGTCCCCTAAAGGAGAGCAACCTTGCAATAACCAACTTCTTTTTTTTTTTCTTCGTATAACTTCCCTTCTGACTATAAAAGTCTTTTATTTTATACAGCTCTGTTCAATGGGATGCTGCCCTATCTGAGTTGACTTTTGCTCAATTAAACTTTAAAAAATTTTCATATGCCTCAGTTTCTCTTCTGACAATCCAAATTAGCAAACTTTAAACATATGTACAGAGGAAACAGAAGGTGAGGGCTAAAGCAATAGAGGAGCAGACCAGAAAAACTCTGACTTCGATTGGAACTGAGTTGAACCCTGTGTGCACCCGTCCCCCATCCCCCATCCCAAGTCCAAAGGCCCCTCCATGCTCCCTGCCTCTAGTTGATAGAAAAGCTGGTCTCCCAGGCCCCCCAGGCCTCCCTGAGTCCCAAAAGAGCAGGCTCAAGCAGCTAATGATTAGGACAATAGACTCACAGACCCAACATCTGATGCACAGTCCTGAGTTGTTTTATAGCTATGGTAACTGTCACCAGAAGGAAAAAGCTAACTGCATGATGACCAGACTGCCCCCATGACATAAACGGCTCCATCTTGAGCAATACTGAATCTATGGCTAGGCCTTAAGAGAATGGAATGAACGCTACTGCTCATAATAATCTATATCTTTGTGGGCATGAAAATAATTGTAGCTTGTTCTGCCCATATATGTAAATGGGCAAGTACAACTGTCAGCAGAGAGATGCTACGGACTCATGTAGACATCCTCCACTCTAAGAACACGGCGCCCTATGTCAGCATGAAGTTACAGAAGACGGACCTTTGCCCACGATCCGATGGAACTGGAATGATGTTCTGACATGTGGGAATTTGTAAGAAGCTTCTGGCAGGAAAAAGCTCTTTGCAGGAAAGAGCTCTCTGCATGAGGCCCGTTTTGTCTCGTCACTAACCTTAAACCAGACACCTTCATGCTCTATTCATCTCCGGCCCTAGCACAACTTTCACATCTTTTGATCACACAATACTTTGCCTAACATGTTGGTTCTTTCCGTAGATCAAAGAAGTAGAAATAAAGAAGTCATTAACAGATGACCAGATCTCTTCCCTAGCGACCTCTTCAATTATCTCGCGAATAAACTGTGAGAACAAGATAGCATCTAAAGAAAAATCACACGAAGTCGACAAGCCTGCACACAAGTCTGCACACAGTGGGGGACGACTCTGACCCCCTACCTCAATGATTAACTGAGATCACCTCCATGTTTCTCTGTAAAAACTTTCATAGCCAAGCAGAATCTTCAGAGGTGGTTTTTGGGGTACGCTGAGTCCACTAACTCCCCAGATTGCTGGCATTCTGATTAAAGCCACCTTTCCTTTCTACCAACATTTGTGAGTATTGATTTTGTAAGCAGCGAGCAGGGGGACCCGATTCCCTAACAGGATTTGGTAAATAACTGGCATCAGCATGCTGGTTATCCTTTGATCTCAACTTTATACTTCTGAGTAAGTTGTTGTAATGTCCTCGCCTGGAGGCGGTGGCACACAGAGGGACAGTCCAGTCGCTCAGATACACTGGAAGATAACTTTTTCTTATTTTTTGGACCTGACAGTGTTTGAATCTTTCCCTGATGGATTACATCTTGACCTGAGCAAAACTGCAATTTTACTTTATTTTATTTGTTATTTGTAGGAATTAGTCTTTCTCAACAAGGTCAGCAAGACATGACTCCATAACTCATTTTACTTATTCCTGCTCTGCCCGTATACATACCGTAGTGTACCAACTCATAAGTGTCTTTTGGTCATCTCCCAAATAGTTTAGAACACAGTGGACTTAATAGAACAGTGACCTTTTAAACCCCTTTTATGATTACTGGGGCAGTGGTATGATTCACAGGCCATCTAATAGTAAGATTGATGTCCCAACTATGTCTGAAGGCTTACAGCTATAAAGTGACCTGAAAAATTTCTTGTAAAAACTTTTCCTCACTGAAAACTACTCTGTCTTCCTCTCATAAAGCAGAAATATACTAGTCTCTTCATTTTAAGACACTGAAACATTTGCTTCACTCATATAAACCTGAAATAAACTAGTGTCAACTCTGGATTAAATATCCTTCTTCTTCAAGTCTAAGATCTCCCTGCCACCTTTTAAATTCACATATTACTATTTATATCCTAGGATATATCTTTGGATCAGTATGCAAAAGAAACTTGCTAGCCTCCAAGTAGAGAAGCCAGTTTTGACAGAATTACTATTGCCCAACCGGTTAATCAGATTTTAGCTAAGCTAGAATGTAACTGGTTCATCCACACTGTCTCTTCAATTTAATTATTTATATTGGTAGTAGTACATTTAGTTAAATTTCAACATACAATTGGATCCTAATCATCTTTTAAAATGTCTTCAAGAAGATTACACAGCTTAGAAGTGTTGAGATGTAAACTTATTCCTTATTCAAAAGACTGCTTGTCATTCACCAGGCAGTGGAATTAAAGGCAGGAGAAACTGCCACATTTCTCAGAAGGTATCATCAAACCTTCAAATTTAAAAGAGGTAGGTATACTGACTTATACATCCTGATGGACCCTCAGTCAGATGCCAAACATCTGTCCAAAACTTCCAGCTCACTTTTAAGAAAGGCTATTTAAATTCTAGTATTGCATTATTTAAGGGAACAGATGACATTACAAATTGAATTTAAAAAGAAAAGAACATAATCTCCTGGTATTCTCTGATGTACGTCTATATTCTAGTCAACACTTAAAGCAACAAAAGGTCAACAGCACAGTCCAAGTCATAAAAATCAGCATACTATAGGGATGTTATAACTAGTTGCTTATGGCCCAAAACATATTAAAATCAATTGGTAGTGTTAAAAACATCTATTTTCAAATTTTGATCATGATAATACAGATGAAAGTGATTTGTGACTGGATAAATAATGCGGATTTCTACTGCTAATGGACCATATATACTGGAAAACCCTACATTCACACATGTATTTTTTTCTTTTAAATCCTTCAAAAACAGAGTGAGATCACAAGATGAGAAAAGAAATCAAAAGAGGTCAAAAACAGAACTGTAAGTCATATCACATTATTCCTTAGATTTAAACACACCAGTAGCTTCCAATATCATTCAGTGTAAAATAAAAAGACTTAATAATGGTCATCCTTCCCAATCTTGCCCTTCCTGAAACACCTCAGCACCACAACCACCATACGCATCTTTCTGACTTTATCGCCAACCAATTTCCTCTTTGTCCTTTAAATAGCTCCCATCTCAGGAATTAGCACTAGTATCCATTCACCCAGATATCCACCTAAGAATTCCCTCATTTTCACTGACTGATGACCAAAGGTCATCTTATGATACTGGCCTTTTCTGACCACTCTTTATAAAAATTATTATTATCTTCTTCACTTTATTTATTTATTTTAATAGCACATTTTACCACCTTATATGTTTAGTTTTTAATTTGTTGATATTCCAACAAGATGTGAGCTGGGTGGAGTACAGAGTCCTGTTTAGGGCCTGGCATCAGGCAAGTTCTCAACACATGTTTATTAAACAAAGGAATGAATACAGAGTGGTAAACGTGAAATGGTCTTGGGTTGCTCCGGGTGTTTTCTGTAATACAAGAACCAATACAAGTCTTGGGTTGCAATGGCACCATGGTGATGAGAGACAAAGCCTTGGGTCTGTGCTACGTGGAAGGTGCAAATGAGATTCTTGCATAAATCCTGTACCTACTAAAAAGGTTATACCTCAGTGTAAAGATGAGGTAGAATAATCCACCAGCCTGTGAAGGGGGTCAACAAAGTAACTGACTGATTAGGTCTTGACTCAGGATATGGAATAAAGAAAGTTGAGAGGGTTTCCCTGGTGACGCAGTGGTTGAGAATCTGCCTGCCAACGCAGGCGACACGGGTTTGAGCCCTGGGCCAGGAAGATCCCACATGCCGCGGAGCAGCTAAGCCTGTGTGCCACAACTACTGAGCCTGCACTCTAGAGCCCACGAGCCACAACTACTGAGCCCACATGCCACAACTACTGAAGCCCAAGCACTCTAGAGCCCGCGAGCCGCAACTACTGAGCCCGTGTGCCGCAACTACTGAAGCCCGTGCGCCGAGAGCCCATGCTCCACAACGAGAAGCCACAGCAATGAGAAGCCTGTGCACTGCAGTGAAGAGTAGCCCCAACTCGCTGCAACTAGAGAAAGCCCGCTTGCAAGCAATGAAGACCCAATGCAGCCAAAAATAAAAAAATAAAAAACATAAATTTAAGAAAGAAGAGAAAACCTTCTTAAGAAACTGTAACTAAGCACTGTCCTCTAGTTGGTCAGCTGTTTTAATGTTTACTACCTGTGTGATGCAGAAAACCTTGAGGCAAGATACCTCAGGTAAGTAGTGGACTGGGTTATACAAACAAATTCTCTCTTCAGAAAGGCATGTAAAATCTAGGTCAATTGTGATTTCACAGATTAAGTTCAGCCAAATGTGATCTCTCGTGAAGGAGAGTCAGAAAATCAAATAATAATTAGATACCAAGGACTTCAGCTATTGAACATATAAGACACAGATTTTAAAATAACAATGTTTATAATGTTTACAGAAATAAAAGAAGTAACTCAAAGCCTGGTGAAAATATACAATATAAAAAATATAAAATATAAAAAACTGCCAAAGAGATTTGAAGAAATATCAAAAAATTCTAGAAATAAAAACTACAATAATTAAAATTATAAACTGAATGGATGGTTTAAAAAGCAGTTTAAATATGAGAGAGAACTTAGGAGACATGTAAGATTAGAGTGAGAAGGTCTAAAATACATTAAACTAGTGTTCCAAGAAGAGAGCACTGAGAGACTAAAGACAGAACTTACTCTAATTGCTAAAGGCTAAGAATTTCCAGAAATTTCCTGGTAAGACAGGAATAAAAATTTTTCATATGGGATCAATATAAGGAAATCCACACATAAAAATATATATCTTAGTGAGAATCCAAGAAAACAGACAGTTTTAAAGTAGCCACAAGGAAAAAGTTACAACAGTATACTAGGTTAAATATTCCCTCCCCCCACCCCCCGATATTCATGTCCTTACTGGAACGTCAGAATGTGACCTTTTTTTGGAAATAGGATCTTTGCAGCCACAATTATTTAAGATGATATCATACTAGAGTAGGGTAGGCCCTAAATTCAATTTTACTGATGCCCTTATAAATGAGAAGAGAAAGAAACAGAAATACAAAAAGGGCAGATGGCCATGAGACTGTGGAGGCAAAGACTGGAGTGATGGGCTTACAAGTCAAGGAATGCCAAGGATTGCTGGCAACTACCAGAAACTAGGAGAGAGGCATGGAATAGGTCCTCTCCTAGAGACTTCAGAGGGAACATGGCCCTGCCAATACCTCGACCTTGGACTTCTAGACTCCAGAACTGTGAGAGAATATATTTCTGTTATTTTAAGCCACCCAATTTGTGATAATTTGCTCTGGCAGCTCTATGAATCTAATACAACCACCTACAAAATAACTGCAATTAGACTGCCATCCTAACAGTAACTATAGAGCTGGATGCCAGCGTCATCTTCATGTGCTAAATGAAATGGGCAATTGACCTAGAATTGTGTACCTGGCTTCTTTATTTAAGAATAAAAACAAAATAAATACATTTGTAGATTATAAAGCACAATATAACATGAGCAGACTCCCACAAATTCAACTTCTAAAAATCCGCTTCAGGAAGAAGGTAAATTATCCTATAAAAAATCTCTTAGGTACAAGATAGAATGGTGAACAAATAAACAGGTTAATATGTAGGGAATCTAATGGTGTAGAACAACAGAAATAGCACTAACTTGAGGGTAAAAAAATAAGATAGAACAAAAATTGATGGACATTATCAGAGTTTAAACTGTTTAATATTATTCAGGAGTAGGGTAGAAATATTGATTGCTGAACTTTTGTTGATTTTAAAATGCATGTTACATTTTTAATATTAATTATTTAAAAAATAGGAATAGAGTTATAAGGGATGAAACAGTTGAAAGAAATAATGGAATATTAACAATAAAAATAGGTATGAAATGAACATAACTAGAGAAAAAGCAGGGCCAATATAAAGTTGAAAATAATACTGTAGAAATACTTCTAAATACACTGGTAATCACAGTAAGTATAAATGGATCAAACATACCAGTTAGAAGACAGATGGTCATAGTGAACTGAATAATATACCATACGATATTTCAAGTGATATACCTACAGTTCAAAGATGCATTAGCATTGAAAATAAGTAAGGTAAAATATATGCCAAGCAAATAATAATCATATACATAGATTTGTCAATATCAAAACATGGACTTGAAAAGAAAAAAGGAATAAAAGGGATGAACGGTGACTTCATAATGATAAAAGGGACAATTAATAAATAAGATACAGTAATACTAAATTTCTTCGTATCAAATAATACAGCCTTAAAATAAGTAAAGCAAAAATCAAAACATTTATGCACAGAACTACCTCTAAACAATAGATTTTAAAATTATTCTTCAAAAACTGAAAGAATCAAAACTATTTATAAGGATATAAAACTTTAAATAATGTGATTAATAAACTTTAATATCATAGAACACTGCTCAGAAATTAGAGAATACTTACGTTCTTTTAAAGCATGCATGCAAAATTTATGAAAACTGACAAATTCTAGGCTACAAATCAAGTCTCAATGAATTATGAAAAAATGATATCAGCCATATTTTCTGACCACAATTTAATTGAAGATAAGTAACAAAAATTAACTGAAAAAAAGAAACATATATTTGGAAAATAAGTTATATAGCCCCTGGATCAATGAACTGAGTTTCCAAATTGATAAGTTAAAAATAGACCAATTAGATGCTGCTGTTAGATAGCAATTTCAAAATGCACATTAATGGTGCTAATTAACTGTTTCTAATTAACTGTTTCCCCCTAAAATTCATTATTAAATCCATATGAGGAATTAATATTTACGTTTTTAATTTCAGTGGGAAAAAAGAGTACATAGAACACAATTTAAGTTTTATTTGAAAAAAACTGGGGTAGTGAATTACTGTATCAATATATAGTTGAGATTAAGTAAATATATATTTTTAGGTAAACCATGAAAAATGACACCTCCCAATAAACAATATAATTTTGAAGATAAATGACATGATGCATATGTAAGCACTTCCTACTAAAGCTACCTTCAATTGTTTTTGGAACAAAACAAGATAAATATAAAATAGATACCACAACTAACAGATCTACACAAATATCTTTATTTAAACATAATTTTGCCCAGTAATTTTAGTATCTATTGCTGATTCTAATTGGCAACAATTACTGTGGTTTGCCAAATTGTAATTTTTTTACTTCTACCCTTACTTTTACGTTTATTAATTGGAGAAATGGTTGATTCAGTGCTGGTGCAGAGAGAGTACAAGATGAGCCTGAGATCTTTCCTACCACTAGGCCAGGGAAGTCCAACTCACAGGTCATTTGTATGGAGCCAGAATAATACCTTCTATGCTTACGAAAATATATATACCTAGGGGCTTCCCTGGTGGCGCAGTGGTTAAGAATCCGCCTGCCAATGCAGGAGACACGGGTTCGAGCCCTGGCCCAGGAAGATCCCACATGCCGCGGAGCAACTAGGCCCATGTGCCACAACTACTGAGCCTGAGCTCTAGAGCTCACAAGCCACAACTACTGAGCCCACGTGCCAAACTAATGAAGCCCATGTGCCTAGAGCCCGTGCTCCACAACAAGAGAAGCCACGACAGTGAGAAGCCCATGCACCGCGACGAAGAGTAGACCCCGCTCAGCGCAACTAGAGAAAACCCACGCACAGCAATGAAAACCCAACACAGCCATAAATAAATAAATAAATTTATTTATTAAAAAAAAAATATATATATATATATACGCCTAAACTCTAAAAAGTGGTACAAAATTTAGCAAAGAGACTTGTCCTTATTACTGTATGTAGCTCCTAATCCAGCCCTGAGTCAGAAGACAGAATGCCAATTTAGACTCATTAAGCTTCCTGACATACTTCAGCAGAGCATAACTAAGTTTGACCCTGAGCTGAAGTTTCCTGTGCCAGATTCTTGGCTCCAGCTCACTAACTGTAGGTCAAATGCTCTTCTCTTCCAATAGCTACAAGCAGAAAAATGGCAGCAGATTTGAAATTTAAATGACCTCAGGCAATGCATTGACCTGAATTTTCTGTCGGGGTGATTTAAGAGGCATTCAATGGCTCCAGGCAGGAACAAAAAAATAGCTGGAAAATTCTCCTTATGAATAATCTCAAGCAACTTCAAGACCAGATTTGGTCTTCAGGTCTCTGCACAGAACTCAGTAATGTTTTCATCTTGGGGAAATCAACAGGACCTCAGCACTGTGAACACAATCCTGACCTCAAAATAGTCGGTGCTTAGGAAAAGACAGATGATGCCCTAGCCTGGAGTCTGAAAGATTTAGTGAACAGAAAATAGTACTTTGGAGATACATGGAAAAAGATAAGAAAATCTTAATAAATTTGAGAACCCCAGAAATATAAATAACACGTGGACAGGAAGGCTAGATGAATAAGGTCAATACTCAGAGGGATGCTAGGAGGCTCAGTAAGTGTTTATGGTCTTGGAACCCTTAAAAATAAAAGGAAATCTGAGTACCAAAAACACGGTTTGTATAATGTTGAAATGCTACCCTCCTTTTTTTTTCTCAGTGAAGAATTTTGTCTATATCTAGATCAGCCATACGACCCTGAGTAATCATTATTTTATACTATTACAACACTCAAGTTAAAAATTCCAAGTTAGCATGCATAAAGCACTCTTAATTCTCAATAACAGAATAAAGGCTGTACATATCTCTTAAAAATAGTGTCTTCATGTTATTTAGTGTCATTTTTTAAAAGTAACCATACAGTATATAATATATTTGAAAGCTTTTCATAGACATGCACAAGGAAAGTGTGTTTTACATCCTGTAGCAAAACAACTGGGTTTTTTTCATTCTTGGAAAATAAAATGCATCAATATGGTATACTGTAAATATTATATTGCTCTTAACAGTACATTGGTATATAATTAATTATACTTCGTGGTGTTTAGTTATTAGATATTATTTTTGCTGATAATAGAAATGAGTTTTCACAAGATCTCTACTGAACTGCACTTACCAATAGCTTCTAAAGACCCAGCCAAGGAACCATAAACTCTGTGCCTGATGAAATAACTAAGCAATAACCATATCTATCATGTGGGTGGATTTATGATATGAAATATTGTCCCAGCAAAGCACTGAACTAGCAGATATTTTACTTTGAGGGTAAGTATCATTTATAGTACATTTTTCCACTGAATGCTTCTTTGAGGAAAAATAAAATGTGATCTGTCCATAAAACAGCTATTGAGGAAGTTAAGCATAATGGAACAGGGAACAGGCGACTCACTTACATCAAACTTGTCTTGCAAGAATTCACTCACTATTGCTTTTCAAACCAACAGAGAATCTTAAAAGGGAGTCATTTCAAGTTAATTCCTAGCTAGTGTCATCTATTCTTTATGTAAGTTTTCTTATATTCTTTCATATGTGTCAAAAGCTATCAAGTGGTCACTCAACAGGGCAGAGCTTGTGGAAGAAGGGGTCAAAGATTGATCTGATTTCTACTGATACCTACATCTAAGTAGCAGAGATGGTGCCCTGCCAATGCTCATCAGGACAAAGAGGAGCTAGGGCTTGAGGGACAGGACACAAGAAATGGATGTCACCATACTTCCACCATAAGAAAATCTTACTATTATATGGTAAATAAAAGCATAAGAGCTTCATTAGTCAATTCCTTAATTTCCATTCAATTTTCAGTCTTCTAAAATTATTGATCATTTAACCTCACTTAAAGATTATTTACTCTTATTTTTTAATAATAAATATCTGTTATAATCACCTTTGCTCAGGACACTGCTGTCCCTTGTACCATAGACACACACACACACACACACACACACACTCACACTCACTTGTAAATATCTCTAGCTTTCTCTACCTCTATTTATCTATCAATTGATAATTTTTTTCTCTTCTACCAAAACAGAAACTCCTTGAGGTCGAGGACAATACATCTTATCTTCTTTAATATTCTCCTTAGACTAGAAATTAATACAATGTCTTTTACAGAGCAGGCATTGAAACACTGTATATATATATATATATATTTTTTTTTTTTTTAAGAAAGGAAGGAAGGGAGAGAGGAAGAAACAGAGGAAAGGAAGAGTAGAAAGAAAGAAAAACTGTTGAAATGATATTCCAAGAAATACAAAATTCACTTGCTAATCTCATTTCTCTTCATAATATGGGCATAAAATTTTTGACTAAAAATGTATGGTTAGGTACAGAAGATAATCTTAGCCTACAAAAGAGAAAAAAAAATTAACACAACATGAGTGTGTTAAATATTCTTTCATGGTTGGATAATGGTTCACTGATCATAAGGTCTTTAAATATTCAGATGATTAGGCAAGAAAATAAGATCAGATATCAGTAAAATGGCAATTCAGCACAATATAGATCTTTAAAATTTTTAATAACAATTATATTGGGTAAGGCAGTGTAAAATAACTTCAGGGCCAAATAATCAAATCATTTCATGCTGGAAATAAAATATCTTGTTACTTTAATTTTTATCTGTTAAAAAATTAACTTTTTAAAATTTATAAAACTTGCTTTAGATTTTCCTGTCATTTAGATTTTTAGTTGCTCAACCCATCTATATCTTCACATGATACAAATTAATTGTAACCCAAATAATGATTCAAGTTGTAACAGATGTGAATTTCATAGGATCTTCTTTTTTAGCTAATAATAAAAAGGGGAGAATTCACAGTCAGAAGTGGCAATGGGTTTGCGTAGTAGAACATTTGTGGATACAATCTCGCACATTGTGAGATCTGCATCACAACAATTTTCTGATCCCAACTATGGGAAGATTTTATAAGTCTACAGATCAGGGACTTCCCTGGTGGCGCAGTGGTTAAGAATCCGCCTGCCAATGCAGGGGACACTGGTTTGAGCCCTTGTCTGGGAAGATCCCACATGCCGCGGAGCAACTACACCAATGCGGTACAACTACTGAGCATGCGCTCTAGAGCCCGCGAGCCACAACTACCGAGCCCACGTGCCACAACTACTGAAGTCTGCGTGCCTGGAGCTCATGCACCGCAATCAAGAGTAGCCCCTGCTTGCCACAACTAGAGAGAGCCCGCACGCAGCAACGAAGACCCAATGCAGCAAAATAAATAAATAAATTTAAAAAAAAATCTGTGGATAGGAATATATTCTTTAAAAAAAAAAGAAGTCTACAGGTCAGAAGGCAGGGTTGATATACTCTTATAAAGCAAGAGAATCCATACTCAGCACTTGTCTTATTAAATGTCTGCTCAAATCATTGCAAAAGAAGATAATATTTTACTTAACCTTCTTAATTATCTCTTTAAAATAGGCATTACTTTCTTCATTTTTTAAAATCAAAGAATTGATGATCAGAAAGTTTAAGTACATACAGAGTTAGGATTTAAGTCAGTCTGCCTGGTTCCAATGCTCCTCCTAATTTTGAACCAAGACCCAGTTTTGAAAACTTTTTGAACCAAAACCGATTTTCAAAGAAGGTACTGCACTGACTCTCAGTTTCTAGATCTGTAAAATGGGAATGATAATACAAACTTCCAGGGTTGGACTAGCAGTTCAATAGAATAGCCATGAAAATGCTTTCAGCTCAGTGATTGATGATGGAGTAGGTAAACAATGAGAGTGTCTCCCTTTCTTCCCTTCCCTCCCCCGCTCCCTCCCTCCCTTCCTTTCTTCTTTTTTTACATTTACGAGTTTATTAAAGGATATGATAAAGGATACAGATGAGCATCCAGATGGAAGAGCTGCATAGGGCAAGGTATGTAGGAAGGGGCCCGGAGCTTCCATACCCTTTCCAGGCACACAACTCTCCCCAAGTCTCTACACGTTCACCAACCCAGGAGATTCAAAAAAGTATTTACTTCTAAAAGGTTAATCATTTTTTGAAGTTCTTGAGTATTTCAACTGGGCAGTAAGCAATCTAATGCCAATGTTAGAACAGTATCTTAAGGAAAAAGATTCCTCTGAAAGAACACAAATACTTATTTTCTAAAGAAAAATATTTCTATTTTGAACATTTGGCTCTACAAACTAATTCACGAATTGATAAGTCATACAACAGAGAGAAACAATAGTTAATTTGACTTATTCTCCTAGATAACGTTATTGTTTCAGGTTTTCCCACAGTATTGATGATACCTTGTTGAATTGTGTATTTTGTCAAACTGAATTAAATCTATTCCTTAGCAATCTTGAAATTATTCTGCTTTAATTTCATAATGAACTTCACTTAAAGAGAAAGAAAATATAAATTATGTGCCAGCAAAATAAATCCACCAGGTTGCTTATCTCAAAAATATTAACAATAATATTTCTCGGTATTTAAATTCACAAAAAATTTAGGGAGGCAAAAACTAAAGAAAAACAAAGGACCAAAACAAAGGATTAATTTTCGACTAAATATATTTTCAAGCTTTTTTAAAAAACTGTACAAGAAGTGATAACTTATTAGAGATCTAATAACCTTCCCTAACACTTCTACAGTTTAGACTAGTGCTTTACCTAGAGAGGGAGAAGCATACCAGAAAGGTTTTGTTTTCCTTTTATAAAAATTAATTAATTAATTTATTTCTAATTTTTGGCTGCGTTGGGTCTTCATTGCTGCGGCAAGCTCTCTCTAGTTGTGATGAGCGGGCGCCACTCTTCACTGCGGTGCCCGGGCTTCCCACTGTGGCGGCCTCTCCTGCTGTGGAGCACGGGCTCTAGGTGCACGGGCCTCAGTAGTTGTGGCATATGGGCTCAGTAGCTGTGGCCCGAGGGCTCCAGAGTGCAGGCTCAGTAGTTGTGGAGCATGGGCTTAGTTGCTTCGCAGCATGTGGGATCTTCCTGGACCAGGGATTGAGCCCATGTCCCCTGCACTGGCAGGCAGATTCCTAAGAACTGCACCACCAGGGAAGTCCCCAAAAAGGTTTTCTAAACAGCTTTAGGGTAGGCATGAAATTGAATAAAAGCAATATATATATATATATTTATTTATTTCCTCTGAAGCTGCCATCTTCATCATAAAGCTAGAGATAGAAGTAAGTTCCGACGTGAAAGCCTTATGTGAAATGTGCAGAACAGGAAACTGGCCTTTGGTGGGTTCCTTCACAGTTTCTTGACCCAGCCATGGCATCCATGCTATTCCACAAGCTGAAAACATCTGCACTGTCTTTGATTCTTCCTGCTTTTCTGGTTCAGCTTTCATCATTGCATACCTCTCCTGTTGCCATAAGTTCAACCTGTTAAAATCCATCATCTATAAACCAAATCTAACCATGATACTTTGTCACTTCACAAACATCTGATAGTTGCTTGTGTTCCATAGATTAAAAACCAAACTTCCTAGTAGACCCTACAAAGTCTTCCACAAGCCAGACCCAACTTACTCTTCTACTGCACCCCACACTCCATCCAACAGACTCCATTCTTACTGCCCCTGGATATTACCAACCCCAAAAGAACCTTGTGTCTACCTTTGAACTTGCTCTTTCCCCATGTTCATCTTCTTTCTAGGCTCAATTAAAATACTCCTATTTCTGAAGTTTTCCTTGATAGCCCAGTAAGAGCTTATGGCCCCCTCTATTTGCTTGTTTTTTACTCATTCACTGATTGTACTTTATATAATCTGACCATATAACATAATACTTGTACACAAGTAAAGTGAGTTGAGAAACTGTCTTTCCCAACTATTATATATGTCCCCAAGGCCTAGCACAGTAACTGGCACACAGTATATATTCCACATGTGTTTAATGATTAGCATCTTAAACCACCATAAGATTGAGTCTTACACCATATTTGTGTTTCAGATTATGTAGCACATAATTTTCTGCCTGTGTGTTCACTGTTCATAAAGGAGAAACGGAATATACTATGAAATCGTTTGAAGGGTTATTTAAAAATTGTTATTGTTATCCTTAAGAATAGACATAGAAGAACACTTCCACATAACTCATAATGACCAGTTCCTGTCTTTTTATGCTGTTATCTACACAAATAAACACTTGTCTAGATCAACCAGTATTAAAAGGTCAACTTCAACTTTTACGTACACAAGTAAAATGGGGGGTTTCACTGGATTAACTGGTTAATTTAATCAAGATAATGAAACATCCTGAAAGCATTGGTTTTGGATCAGCTATATAAGTAGGGGAAATAACTGCTGCATTGCCATCCATCCACTCAACTTGCCATCCACCTTGTGTTATTTACTGGGTGCCAATTATGTTCCAGACATTAACCCGATTATAGAAATACAAAGTTGAATATGTGGTCCCATATATCTGGGCTTTTCTTTATACACGGGAGCACTCAGTTTGCTAAATCAACCAAACACTTTTTAGAAAAAAAACATTCTAACAGCAACCACAATAACAACATCTTTGCTCACAGAATGAAACGAACTCATTTGAATCCTCATATGCTGTTGATATTCCAATTAAAAACATTTACGTTTTCTTGAATCCAAATAAAAAAGGACTATATCAACAGCAAAAGTGAGTAAATAACATTTGCAACAGCAATGAGAGATGTCCTAATAACTAAACAAATACTTTGCAATCACAGAAGTTATGAAGCATTGCAAGGATGGCACGCCTCTCTTTTCAGCCACTGTCAGCCATAGCATTGCATCACTAACCGGGCCGTAGGCATAAAGGTGTTTGGTTAAGCAGCTTAAGAAGGATCATTTTTCATTTCCCGCTGTGAATCCACATAACAAAGCTTTTCAATAATAAAGCTTCAGAATCGTTCTAAATGTATCCTGAAGTTGCTGTATGATTAGAGTTAGCATCATTCAAACTGGGGTATCAAGGACAGAATAACGGAGGGGGATACATTTAGTATAAGTGATTCATAATTAGCCTGAAAAACTCCTACAACTACTGCTTGGATAATGTTCAATGTTTTCAATACACCATGATAACCTTCATGTCTGTGCTGTCTTTTCACTGCCCAAAAGTAATCTAAACTCACTTCATGGTGCATTATTTTTTTTAATTTAATTTTTATTTTATATTGGAGTATAGTTGATTTACAAGGTTGTGTTTCAGGTGTACAGCAGAGTGATTCAGTTATACATACATGTATATCCATTCTTTTTCAGGTTCTTTTTCCATATAGGTTATTACAGAATATTGAGTAGAGTTCCCTGTGCTATACAGTAGGTCCTTGTTGATTACCTACTTTACATATAGTAGTATATATATGCTAACCCCAAACTCCTAATTTATCTCTCCCTTCACCTTTCCCCTTTGGTAACCATATGTTTGTTTTCTATGTCTGTGAGTCTGTTTCTGTTTTGTAAATAAGTTCATTTGTATCTTTTCCTTTTTAAGATTCCACATATAAGTGATATCATATGATATTTGTCTTTCTCTGACTTCATTCAGTATGACAATCTCTAGGTCCATCATGTTGCTGCAAATGGCATTATTTTATTCTTTTTTATGGCTGGGTAATATTCCATTGTATACATGTACCACATCTTCTTTATCCACTCATCTGTCGATGCATTCTTAACCCTTCCACGTTCATTTTATTTTTTTTTTACACCTCTCTCCTGAAATCACTCAGTTTACCAATGGGCTACAAAGAATGATGATGACGATGGTAATGATGATGATGGAGGTGGTGGTGAAGGTGATGATGATGATAGTTGTTATTATTTAGTTATAATTCTGACAATGACGAATCTTTTTTTTTTATTTTTGGCTGCGTTGGGTCTTTGTTGCTGCACATGTGCGGGCTTTCTAGTTGCAGACAGCTGGGGCTACTCTTCGTTGCGGTGCACGGGCTTCTCATTGAGGTGGCTTCTCTTGTTGTGGAGCATGGGCTCTAGGCACGTGGGCTCAGTAGTTGTGGCTCGTGGGCTCTAGAGCACAGGCTCAGTAATTGTGGAGCACGGGCTTAGCTACTCCATGGTATGTGGGATCTTCCCTGACCAGGGCTCTAAGCCGTGTCCCCTGCATTGGCAGGCGGATTGTTCACCACTGCACCACCAGGGAAGCCCCACGAATCTTAATTCTAACCCTTCTCTTCAATTTTGCTGTGTCATTTCTTACTGCTGTCTTCTTGATCCAAGAAACCTTCTCCATTGATTATTTTTTCAACATTGCCTCTTTTGGGATTTCTTTGAGAGAACTTCTATGTCTCTTCTTTCTGCAGCTGTTTTTCAGAGACTCTATTATTAGTTCTCCAGAGCAGTACATTTCAAACTTTAACATACACATGAATCGTCTGGGGACCTTACTGAAATTGCATATTCTGATCCAGTAGGTCTGGAGTGAGGTCTGGGATGTTGCATTCTAACTAGCTCTCAGATGATGATGATGACGATGCTGACTCACAGATCTCACAGTGGATAGCAAGACTCTATTACGTGCTCTTTAGTACGATAGCTACTAGACACTCGAGGCTATTGAACACTTGCAATGTGGCTAGTCCTAACTGATATATGATCTCTGTATAAAATACTCACCAGAATTCAAAGATCCTGTTATGAAGAAAAAGAATGTAAAATATCTCGTTAATATTTTTATATTGATTACATGTTGAAATGATAATAGTTCAGACATGTTGGATTAAATAAAGTATATTATAAAAATTTCACGTTTATTTTTACCTTTTTCAATGTTCATGATAAAAAATTTAAAATTGCACATGTGGCTCACACTATATTTCTGTTGGTCAGTGCTGCTCTAGTCAAAGGCCAATATTCCAGGGACTTCCCTGGTAAAGCAGTGGTTAAGAATCTGCCTGCCAATGCAGGGGACACGGGTTCGAGCCCTGATCCGGGAATATCCCACATGCCCCAGTGCAATTAAGCCCGTGAGCCACAACTACTGAGTCTGCGCTCTAGAGCTCGCGAGCCACAGCTACTGAGCCCACGTGCCACAGCTACTGAAGCCTGCATGCCCAGAGTCCGTGCTCCGCAACAAGAGAAGCCACCACAATGAGAAGCCCGCGCACTGCAATGAAGAGTAGACCCCACTCGCCACAACTAGAGAAAGCCCGCGCACAGCAAAGAAGACCCAACACAGCCAAAAATAAATAAATAAATTTATAAAAAACAACAAAGGCCAATATTCCAAAAGTCAATGAAGCTTAGAATTCAGGGTCTCTCACTTAACTGGCTCCTTTCAAGGCCTGTGAAGGGCTTTAGCAGGTTTGCATTTGTAATTGTGTATTCTTTTCCTTAAACAGTATACTTCAAATTACATAGGCTTCAAGCTTCATAAACCTGAATCAGCTTTGTTGACTGCAAGTGAAATAATTTACTGCTAGGGTTTCAACTCCTGATACCGTGCAGAGAGAGCTAGCTATACCCATATCCCTAAATTTTCCCTGCCCTTCAGCCTTGTATTCCCAACTGCCTGAGTCATCCCATTTTAGTTATCACATCATCATAACCCTTTATTCTGCATGACAATTATTCTTATTTGTGGTAAATTATTAATCTCCTTGGGTATTTGTTCATGCTGTTCTCCCAGCCAGATGGCTCAACTCCTCCAAGCCTAGAGAAACCATACTTGTACTCTGAAGGCAACTTCAAGACTCATCTCTAAAATGCATCTATTTCAGATCACAATGATCCCTCCTGCAGTACATCTGTGGAAACTGTCATTCTTTTGTGGGTTTTTTTAACGGGAATATTGTCATTTTAGGGTTTCTCTATGCTTATTCTTCACTGCATTCCACCTCCAGCCTTGAAATGCAACTATTTTCCAGTACTTTGAAGAATATTTAAATTATGCAATAAGCACACTTATAAAACAAGCACTTTTACCCCATGCTTTACTGAGAACTTTAACAGAAAACAACATAAAATAGCCAAATCGAATGCAAAGTGGACAGACTACATAATAGATGTGGAGGATTCCCTGATGGTCTCATTCTGAAAAACCTATTGCCCACTGTTGCTTGACACATTTGTCCAATAGTGCATGGAAGATAGAGGACACCTGCTTCCGGTACTGAACTCTTGGTTCCCTATGGCTGGATGGAGTCTCCACTCTGCCCAGTCCCATCATCTGCTCTCCATGTGCCAGCAGGTACTCTCTGCCAACACTGGCTCTGTCTCTGGTTCCTCGGGCTGTGCTATCTTCCCTTCCCACGTTTTGGGAAGCCATGGACCTTGCAGTAGTTATTGCTCACATAGCCTGCTCACCACCAGTAGCACAAAGTAACAAATAAACACAGATCGTGCCCACTGGAACACGACTTCTGAGATTGTTTTGTTCTCCAGGATATTCTCAGCATCATCTTAAATGAATATTGAAAGGGAAACCATACTACTTTAGCTGGTAGCCTTGAGCTCTTCATTTTTTCTGCATCAGAGAATCACTTTTTGTGTCATAGTACCTTCCAAGGATCCTATTACCCATATATTTTTTCATGCCCCACTGCCTATTATATTTAATTGACTTTCAAAACCTTAATTTTTAAAGCAGTTTTTTCTTTTATTAGTGTTCTTTCTCAACAGATATAGGCTTAAGAAAGAGAGAGTCATAGTTTGCATACATTTGAATCTAAAGAGGTGAATTCTGTAAAGAACTCTACTACCTTAGTATCTCATGACCTACATTCAAATGTTGACTCTGCCACCTGCAAACTATTTGACCTAGGATGAACGCTCAATCACTTTTACATCCATTTTCCCATCTGTAAACTGAGCACAAATATAAAACTACCTCACAGGGTTTTTGTGAGGAGTAAATAAATCAGTGCATAGAAAGTGTCCAGCACAATGCCTGATATTTAATAAGTATTTGATAAATATTTGTTTCAGTTATATTTAGTAATAATGAAAGCACCTAGCAGAGGCCTGGAATATAAAAGGAATTCAGTAAGTTATTGATTGACCAGACTGTATTTTCCACATCTGAGTACACTGGTACACTGGTTTCCATCATTAACTCAAGTTCTTACTACATCCAAATTTTGCACCATACACAAGTGGCATGATATACACACACTCCGTATCTACTCAATCACCAACTTAGTCCTTCACTACAGGAACATCCACCAGGCAAGAATATATAACTCTAATATGTATCTTCAAAACTGATTCTCTGGACTATTCTTAATCTTTCATAATTTTTCCTAAAAAGAACATATAAAAATAAGCAATTAAAGCAAGAATATAATTTCCTAAACCAATTTAGAAAATTTGGTTTACTACAAATTGCCCTTGGAGTACGAGACATATGGAGAAGGACAAGCTCTTGTTGAGTAGATCAGATCTTTTGCTACAGCAAGAGATAAGTGTGCATTTCAGCCAGCTGTGCCCTAGAATAAGAAGCCATCAATATGATTTAAACTTGCGTTTTGGGGTAAGACTTCAAAAGAACCTGAGTATATTCACATATGTAAAGGACAAGGAGATATCAAGGAAAAGGGGCTTGCAAATATCCTGTCATGTTATCACTGCTCTATTATCTAAGATGAAAGACCACAACAAAGATAAAAAGCAACATACACACACCTCTCAACTATCAAGGACGGTAGATGAGAAAGCCTTTGTAGGAAACACACATTACAGTTTTACTACTAAAGTCAAACTCAAAGGTAACAGAGAGCTCACATGAAGCAAATACAAAACACCTGCCAGAAGATCAAAATAAGATTTAACCTGAGGAATTCAAAAGCTTCTGTCTGTGGGTATCGAGAAAGTCATTTGTGCCAACAGTTTATCTCTGATAGATTTGAATGCTTATGTGTATAGAACAAAACATGATGAATGGGTTCCCCAGGCACTAATCCCTTTTGATGTACTTCAGTCTCATTTGTCTAGAAGCCTGAGATGTTTTCTAATTGAGGGAAGTCAATCTTGCTTCTAGCAAAGGAGGCACCTGGGCGACCTGGGGAGTACACGTTTCCAGTTGTACCTTAAAATAGATTATTCTCACCTTTTTTGAAGTTATGCAATCTATTTCCTGGATGTAGAGCAGGGAAAGATACAAAGGGTTCTTCTGTTCATTTACTGCACCATGGATGGTCATTATGAAATTTCAGGACTCAGGATGGTGAGAATAGACAGGGGTCATCAAGATCAGGGAGAATTTCTGATTCTATTCCCTTAACCTGCTCTGATTAGTTGCTTCTGTTATTTTAGTTCGAGCTAATTTTAGAAGATGGGAGGAAGGAGTGAAATACTGGAGGAAGATATGGGAAGGCACATCAGTAGGATATAGTATACGGGGATGGACCAAAACCCACTAGCTCTGTGACCTAATCATGCTCATTAGTTTTAAGTTGGAAGGTTTTCCAAGAGAACACCATGAAATCTCCCAGAAGTGGAAGACCTATATCACAATAGAGAGTGCTTTTTTTCTGTAAGAAAAGATGTTTACCGTGTATACATGGAATTATTTTAAAAAATGATTGAGTGCTCTGTTATTTTTAGTTTAATCCCTCCTCAGAGTGAACTGTCACAAATTTCCCTAAAATTCTGTATCATTATTGAGACCTCCTCATATTCAGAAAATGAACAAATACTTAACCTAAATATTTCTGTTTTGTTTAATATTTTACATGCAAAAACATCTGTTTGTCCTTTTTGTTTTTCCTCTTTTTTATCTTGTTTTATTTTTTCCCCAATCTTTTTGGGGATGTATCGCAGGTGGGGCAGAAGCCAATGGGGCAGAAGTTGTTTTCCAAGAAACTGGAAGATGACCATCTCTCACTCAGTCCAGTGGTGCTATTGTCACTTAACTCCTCATGTTACAGCAGACTATAAGGATCTCTGAATAATTTTTCATTTGGTTGTCTGCTCTAGAATAGTAAAGATTTGGGTCACCTTGGGGCTATCTTAAGAATCAGGGGCTTCCCTGGTGGCGCAGTGGTTGAGAGTCCGCCTGCTGATGCAGGGGACACGGGTTCGTGCCCCGTTCCGGGAGGATCCCACATGCCGCTGAGCAGCTGGGCCCGTGAGCCATGGCCGCTGAGCCTGCGCGTCCAGTGCCTGTGCTCCGCAACGGGAGAGGCCACAACAGTGAGAGGTCCGCGTACCGCAAAAAAAAAAAAAAAAAAAAAAAAAAAATCAGGCTTTTTGGTGCAATTCTTAGAAATTGCAGCTGAGAAATATGACCTATTTCAGCCAATAATTGCTGTTTTCCCTACCCCCTCAAAAAAAAAAAAAAAGCCCTTCATTAAGAGCAATGTTGAAAATGTACTAATTTCCATAAAACCAGGCCAATTAAATTGAATGAGACCCTAAGGTCCAGTAGTTTCCATATTTGGTTTTTTTAAAACCAAATTATGTTGATGTCAGCGACGATAAGAATATTATTAATGAATGCAGTAAATGTAAGCAATTATTCTGTACCAGTTACTATGATAAGTCTCAATACATATTTTCTCATTTATTTTTCATTACAAACTGACATATATTCAGGTATTATTATTATTACCCACACAGTACTTTTTACACTTCATTTTCACTACAACTTGATGTACACACAGGTGTACTATTATTCCAATTTTACCGATGAAGAAACTGAGGAGCAAGTCCCCGGTCATAAAGATAGTAAGGAAAGGTGGAACTAGAATTTGAACCCATAGTCTGAATCCAGAGTCAGTTCTTATAATCATTACCTATGCCTCCCAAACAAAATCTTACCCAGAACTCCCTTATATAAAAATACCTAAAGCAGACTTCTCAGCTGGAAGCAATATTGGGATATTTTAAGCTCTGTTCATTTTGCCTCTGCCTTGTTTCAGCTACAATTCTGTCCCTTAAGCCTTCTCTGAATTTTTTAGATTCTGCAAAACAGAGTCTGAAAATCACCAAGGTAATGTGAACCTCATTTTATACTAACATTCAAATTACAGTAAATCAAGGATCAGCAAACTATAGCCTTTATGCCAAATACTGCTGCTATTTTTGTAAATAAAGTTTTATTGAAACACAGCCATGCCCATTCATTAAGGTATTGTCTAAGGCCAATTTCTCCCTACAATATAGTGTTGAATATGTGTGACACCACCATCTGGCCTGCAAAGCCTAAAACATGTAGTATCTGGTCCTTTATAAAAAAACGTTGCCAACCTCTGGAATATATTTTAACTACAGTTAAAATACACCCATTTGAGGCTAAGTACACTCGGTTAGCAACTTGAGGAAAACGTTGAATGATATATTTTCAATATAAATTGATAATATAAATGCACATTCCAAACGGCAATATTTCTCCTGTAAATGGTCCACATATTACAATTGGTTGATATGTTTCTTGAGTTCTTAAATATCTTTAAATAAGTTCCTCACCCTTTTCTTTTAAATAATTTTAATAATAATCTTTATTTTTGGAAGAAAAAAATACAAAGATAGTACAGAGAGCTTCCATATACCCACTGGGAAACCCCAGGTTCCCCTATTATTAACATCCTACATTACTATAGTATATTTGTTATAGTTACTGATACATTACTTATTTTTTTTGAAATTTACTTTATACAGCAGGTTATTAGTCATCAATTTTATACACATCAGTGTATACATGTCAATCCCAATCGCCCAATTCAGCACACCACCATCCCCACCCCCTCGTGGCTTTCCCCACCTTGGTGTCCATACATTTGTTCTCTACATCTGTGTCTCAACTTCTGCCCTGTAAACCGGTTCACGTGTACCATTTTTCTAGGTTCCACATACATGCATTACTATACAAAATTTGTTTTTCTTTCTGACTTACTTCACTCTGTATGACACACTCTAGGTCCATCCACGTCTCAACAAATGACTGAATTTTGTTCCTTTTTGTGGCTGAGTAATATTCCATTGTATATATGTACCACATCTTCTTTATCCATTCGTCTGTCAATGGGCATTTGCTTCCATGACCTGGCTATTGTAAATAGTGCTGCAATGAACACTGGGGTGCATGTGTCTTTTTGAATTATGGTTTTCTCTGGGTATATGCCCAGTAGTGGGATTGCTGGATCATATGGTAATTCTATTTTTAGTTTTTTAAGGAACCTCCATACTGTTCTCCATAGTGGCTATATCAATTTACATTCCTACCAACAATGCAAGATGGTTCCCTTTTCTCCACACCCTCTCCAGCATTTGTTGTTTGTAGATTTCTGATGATGCCCATTCTAACTGGTGTGAGGTGATACCTCACTGTAGTTTAGATTTGCATTTCTCTAATAATTAGTGATGTTGAGAAGCTTTTCATGTGCTTCTTGGCCATCTGTATGTCTTCTTTGGAGAAATGTCTATTTAGGTCTTCTGCCCATTTTGGGATTGGATTGTTTGTTTCTTTAATATTGAGTTGCATGAGCCGTTTATATATTTTGGAGATTAATCCTTTGTCTGTTGATTCATTTGCAAATATTTTCTCCCATTCTGAGGGTTGTCTTTTCATCTTGTTTATGGTTTCCTTTGCTGTGCAAAAGCTTTTAAGTTTCATTAGGTCCCTTTGTTTATTTTTGTTTTTATTTCCATTACTCTAGGAGGTGGATCAAAAAAGATCTTGCTGTGATTTATGTCAAAGAGGGTTCTTCTAATGTTTTCTTCTAAGAGTTTTAAAGTGTCCGTTCTTACATTTAGGTCTCTAATCCACTTTGAGTTTATTTTTGTGTAAGGTGTTAGGGAGTGTCCTAATTTCATTCTTTTACAAGTAGCTGTCCAGTTCTCCCAGCCCACTTCTTGAAGAGATTGTCTTTTCTCCATTGTATATCCTTGCCTCCTTTGTCAGAGATTAGTTGACCATAGGTGCGTGGGTTTATCTCTGGGCTTTCTATCTTGTTCCATTGATCTATCATTCTGTTTTTGTGCCAGTACCATATTGTCTTGATCACTGAAGCTTTATAGTATAGTCTGAAGTCAGGGAGTTTGATTCCTTCAGCTCCGTTTTTTTCCCTCAAGAATGCTTTGGCTATTCGGGGTGTTTTGTGCTCCATACAAATTTTAAGAATTTTTGTTCTAGCTCCATAATAAATGCTATTGGTAATTTGATAGGGATTGCACTGAATCTGTGGATTGCTTTGGGTAGTATAGTCATTTTCACAATATTGATTCTTTCAATCCAAGAACATGGTATATCTCTCCATCTGTTAGTATTATCTTTAATTTCTTTCATTAGTGTCTTATAGTTTTCTGCATATATAGGTTTTGTCTCCCTAGATAGGTTTATTCCTAGGTATTTTATTCTTTTTGTTGCAATGGTAAATGGGTGTGTTTCCTTAATTTCTCTTTCAGATTTTTCATCATTACTGTATAGGAATGCCAGAGATTTCTGGGTTTGTTTTTTTTTTTTTTTTTTGTGGTACGCGGGCCTCTCACTGTTGTGGCCTCTCCCACTGCGGAGCACAGGCTCCGGACGCGCAGGCCCAGTGGCCATGGCTCACGGGCCCAGCCGCACCGTGGCACGTGGGATCCGCCCGGCCCGGGGTACGAACCCGTGTCCCCCGCATCGGCAGGCGGACTCTCAACCACTGCGCCACCAGGGAAGCCCTGTGCATTAATTTTGTACCCTGCAACTTTACCAAATTCATTGATTAGCTCTAGTAGTTTTCTGGTGGCATCTTTAGGATACTCTATGTATAGTATCATGTCATCCGCAAACAGTGACAGTTTTACTTCTTCTTTTCTAATTTGGATTCCTTTTATTTCTTTTTCTTCTCTGATTGCCATGGCTAGGACTTCCAAAAGTATGTTAAATAATAGTGGTGAGAGTGGACATCTTTGTCTTTTTCCTGGTCTTAGAGGAAAGGCTTTCAGTTTTTCACCATTGAGAATGATGCTTGCTGTGGGTTTGTTGTATATGGCCTTTATTATGTTGAGGTAGGTTCCCTCTATGCTCACTTTCTGGAGAGTTCTTATCATAAATCGGTGTTGAATTTTGTCAAAAGCTTTTTCTGCATCTATTGAGATGATCATATGGGTTTTCTTCTTCAGTTTATTAATATGGTGTATCACATTGATTGGTTTGCGTATATTGAAGAATCCTTGCATCCCTGGGATAAATCCCACTTGATCATGGTGTATGATCCTTTTAATGTGTTGTTGGATTCTGCTTGCTAGTATTTTGTTGAGGATTTCTGCATCTATATTCATCAGTGATATTGGTCTGTAATTTTCTTTTTCTGTAGTATCTTTGTTGGGTTTTGGTATCAGGCTGATGGTGTCCTCATAGAATGAGTTTGGGAGTGTTCCTTCCTCTGCAGTTTTTTGGAAGAGTTTGAGAAGGATGGGTGTTAGCTCTTCTCTAAATGTTTGATAGGATTCACCTGTGAAGACATCTGGTCCTGGACTTTTGTTTGTTGGAAGATTTTTTTTTTTTTTTTTTTTTTTTGTGGTACGCGGGCCTCTCACTGCTGTGGCCTCTCCCGCCGTGGAGCACAGGCTCTGGACGCGCAGGATCAGCAGCCAGGCTGACTCTCAACCACTGTGCCACCAGGAAAGCCCAAGCCTGTTTCTTTTGGTTGGAGTATTTAATCCATTCACGTTTAAGCTAATTATTGATAGGTATGTTCCTATTACCATTTTCTTAATTGTTTTGGGTTTGTTTTTGTAGGTCCTTTTCTTCTCTTGTGTTTCCCACTTAGAGAAGTTCCTTTAGCATTTGTTGTAGAGCTGGTTTGGTGGTGCTGAATTGTCTTAGCTTTTGCTTGTCTGTAAAGTTTTTGATTTCTCCATTGAATCTGAATGAGATCCTTGCCTGGTAGAGTAATCTTACTTGTAGGTTCTTCCCTTTCATCACTTTAAGTGTATCATGCCCCTCCCTTCTGGCTTTTAGAGCTTCTGCTGAGAAATCAGCTGTTAACCTTATGGGAGTTCCCGTGTATGTTATTTGTCATTTTGCCCTTGCTGCTTTCAATAAGTTTTCTTTTAATTTTTGCCAGTTTGATAACTATGTGTCTCGGCGTGTTTCTCCTTGGGTTTATCCTGTATGGGACTTGCTCCACTTCTTGGACTTGGGTGGCTATTTCCTTTCCCATGTTAGGGAAGTTTTCGACTATAATCTCTTCAAATATTTTCTCTGATCCTTTCTCTCTCTCTTCTCCTTCTGGGACCCCTATAATGCAAATGTTGTTGCGTTTAATGTTGTCCCAGAGGTCTCTTAGGCTGTCTTCATATCTTTTCATTCTTTTTTCTTTATTCTGTTCTGCAGCAGTGAATTCCACCATTCTGTCTTCCAGGTCACTTATCCGTTCTTCTGCCTCAGTTATTCTGTTATTGATTCCTTGTAGTGTAGTTTTCATTTCAGTTATTGTATTGTTCATCTCTGTTTGTTTGTTCTTTAATTCTTCTAGGTGTTTGTTCTTTAATTCTTCTAGGTCTTTGTTAAACATTTCTTGCATCTTCTCGATGTTTGCCTCCATTCTTTTTCCGAGGCCCTGGATCATCTTCACTATCATTATTCTGAATCATTTTCCTGGAAGGTTGCCTATCTCCACTTCATTTAGCTGTTTTTCTGGAGTTTTGTCTTGTTCCTTCATCTGGTACATAGCCCTCTGCCTTTTCATCTTGTCTATCTTTCTGTGAATGTGGTTTTTGTTCCATAGGCTGCAGGATTGTAGTTCTTCTTGCTTCTGGTGTCTGCTAGTGTTGGAGGGTCTCCTGCAGAGGCAGGGGGTGGGTGTGGCTCACTGTGGGGACAAGGACACTGGCAGCAGCAGTTCTGGGAAGTACTCCGTGGCGTGAGCCCTCCCAGAGTCTGTCGTGATACATTATTATTGATACATTATTATTGATACATTATCAACTAATACATTATTATTTTTGATACATTATTATTAACTAATTGATACATTATTAACTAATGTCTGTACTTTATTCAGATTGATACCTTATTATTAACTAATGTCTGTACTTTATTATTAACTAATGTCTGATTGATACATCACTATTAACTAATGTTTGTACTTTATTCAGATTTCCTTAGTTTGTAATCTAATGTCCCTTTTTTTGTTCCAGGACCCCATCCAGGATACCACGTTACATTTAGTCATGATGTCTCTTTAGGCAACTCTGGACTGTGACAATTTCTCATATTTTTCTAGTTTTTAATGACCTGGACAGTTTTGCTGAGTACTAGTCACTTATTCTGTAGAATGCTCCTCTACTGAAATTTTTTCTGGCATTTTTTTCATGATTAGGTTGAGGTTTTAGATTTTGGGGAGAAAGACCACAGAGGCAAAGAGCCCTTTTCATTCCATCATACCAAGGGTATATGCTATCCACAGTACTTATCACTGTTGTTATTGAACTTGGCCATCTGTTTTAGGTAAAGTTTGTCAAGTTTCTCCATTATAAGGTTACTTCCCCCCAACCTTTCCACACTACATTCTTTGGAAGAAAGTCATTATGCTTGGCACAAACTTATAGAGAGCTATATTTTACCTCTTTGAGGGTAGAGTATGTACATAAATTATTTGGAATTCTTCTGTGTGGAGATTGGTCTCTTCTCCTTCATTACTTATTTAATTACTTATTTATATCAGTATGGATTCATAGATATTTTATACTTTGGGTTATAATCCAATAACACTTTATTTTGTTGCTCAAAGTATTGTAGCTTTGGCCATTGGGAGTTTTTTCAGTTGGCTCCTGTGTCACTTCTATATACCCCCATCCCCTTTTCTTTTTTTTTTTTTAAAAAAAAGGTCCTTACTTTCTGATACAAGATGTTCCAAGCTCATTTTGAATATTTCCTGCCCACTCTTATAATTAGCCATTTCTCCAAAGAGCCCTGGTTCCTTCTATTAGAGAACAATATTAGGAACTAGATTCTGGGTGCTAGGTGTGCAACTTTCTATTGGAGTGCTGTGACTTTTAAGTCCTCTCAGTTGAAAGAGCAAGGAAATACACATGTGTATACTAACCTTTGTATATACACATATCTGTAAATATTTCTATATGTAACCATCTGTATATTTAAGCTAAACAGGAGTTCATACTGATGCTTCCAACTCATCTACTACCACATAGACAATTGTAGCCTCTTCCCCTTGTTTATCTGTAAACTCCCACTCTTAACTGTGAGAATATGGCTCTCACCACCTGCCATCCATTTACTTAACAGTTCAATTCTAAAATACATGTACAGAAGTATAAGAATTGTTAACCCATATCTTCAAGTTTTTCCCCTTTTTTTATGCCACTGACTGGTTGAAGAAACCAAGATATATTTTTTCAGCCTTTACCCTAATAATGCAGTATGTGAAATTCCACTTAAAGATTAAATTAGTCTGATTCTTGTTCATCAAGGTCACTGACTTACATATCCACCATCTAATCTCTCCATGCTTTACACTGGAAAATTTACTCTGCCTTTTTCCCTAACCTTAAACAGTTTTACCCATCTAGACATAACAAAAAGACAAAAGAGAATTTTCTTTAAAATTATTAAATAAATCAGAGAATTAAGGTGGAGATTTTCAGAATAATGACACTTTCTGCCACTAAGTTACATCATAATTAAAAAAAAATAGGTCAAAGGTGGGGGAGCAGTCATAACTTGCCTGTTTTCCTCTCTAGGGTTGAGTCAAGCCAGCTCCCTCTTTAATTTTCTCATGATTATGCTGAAGTGGTTGGAGAGATGAGCTAGTATTTCATTTCTCACTACCTTTCTTATTGTTTTCCTTTTGTATCAAAGGAAGGGTGGTAGTGCTAGGACACTATCAAACAGATCTGGTCTCAATATACTGAGCTTTAGAGAATTTAATAAACATATAAGTCATTGGAATTATACCTATGATTTTATCCTGAACAACAAGTTTTTTTATTTTTTTTAAATCACTGTAGTTTTATGTTAAAAATAAACCATAAGGTTAAAGAGTTATAGAAGGAACGGTCTACAGTTAAGCATTATCTTTATTTTGAAGGATCATAGACACTGCATTTTTTGCTAGGTTTAGAAATCACATGCCTACAATGAGTATGTTTTACATGCCAACCCTCATGCATTCTCATATTTGTGGAAGACAAAGACTGTGTGAATTTCCTGAGCCAGGGTCCTAGACTTCACTCAGGACATTTCCCTTCCCACTTCTCTCCATCTATCAAATCTCACCCATTCTTCAGAATCCAGTTCATTCCACCCTCCTCCAGGAAGCTTTTCTAATTATCTCTGACTACGGACCATTCCCTTCTGGATATCCCATAGCTGTAATTGTCTGTTGTATTAAACACTTGGTGTTTAATTAATTTAATAGAACTATGATTTTGAATAGTTCTATTTCATGATAAAAAAAGTCAAGTCTTAGGTATGATTTAAATCCCTAAGGAAGGGAATGGTGTTATATTTTCTTTACTTCTCCATAGCACGGGATATCTTGCTAATCCCACAGGAAGCATTGATACCAACAGATCAATATCTGAAATAGTTCAGCTGGGTTTGATGGAATGGAATTCAGACAAAACAATGCTTTAAAAAGTTTGGGAACTTCAAAGAGGCTGTGGCAAGCCAGAGAGTCCTTCCTGGGAGATGGCTAATAAAAGACCAAGAATTTGTTTGCTAATGGTCCCACCAGCTATGGGTGAGCTAAATGTCCTTCTGTCAATTCCACTCCTAACCCACTCTCACAATTTTATTTCAATTATTCCTGTTTACTTCCTTCTGACAATCGATTCTTAAATGGTACTTTGTCTGGCAACATGGGAGTAGAAGAGATGGAATTTACACATTTTTTCAAAGGAGAATAGATTTGGACAAAAAAAATTAAAGTTATATCTAGACAGGTAGGAAAATAAATGTTTCCAGAGAGAGAGAAAACTGAGATTTTTTTTTCTTTTTCTTTTTTTTTTCCTGATAGTATTTCAAGGAGATCCTACTCTTTGGAAACTATAAAAGAAAGAAAAAAAAAATCCCAAGTTAAAACTGCCAGTAATTAAAAGAACCACTCTGTAAAAAAATCAATGGAGAAAAACTGTAGCTGATTTTTGGGTCAATTTAACTTTGCACTCTGCTTCTTAGAATGCATTTCTGTTTATTGGTTATGTTTATAGATAAAGATAAATTAAGATACACTTTTTAAATAGCATGATCTTTTCTGTAAATTTTAGCTTTGACCAAGGACCAGGTTTGATTCTAAGACAAAATCTGAGGGGCTTAGGACATACTGGTTGGGCTAATTTTCAAGTCCCCTGTCCTCCACGATCTGGAGTGGACATTTGTCATTTTGTGCCTGTCCTACATCCATTCTCTCTTCCTTAAACCAACTGTGATCACCCTTGGGGGATTACTCCTGCCCTATTGTTACTATCCTGTGGGAGACAGGAGTATAGTAATCTAGGTGACTGCCTTCTGCTTTGGGTGGCAGAAGGGCCAGATTGTCTTTCTCCCTTTGTCAACAGAAATGGGGAATCAGCACATAAATTAAACTTGGTACAAAGAGCTGCTCTCTTCCAAGAGATGAAATTTTGATCCAGTAGTGCAAGAAAGAAAGAAACACTTGGCTATAAATCATCGCACTGCAAGTCAATGGGATAGTTTCTATTACAAGACAAATTCATACTTCCAGCTTCTAAGGGTCTCATGTTTCTTTTGATTCTAATTCATTCCCAAGCCTGGTCTCCTAACCTGCTGTTGATTCTATCAACGTTTCCAATACATTCCTTTTTGCTTATTAACTCAGTTGATTTCTGTTTCTGCAATCAAGAAACTTGTTTAGGACCCTTTATACATCGTCCCTCTTGACAAATATCTTGCTTTTCACTGGAGCCCAGTACACTGGAGTCCCCAGGTAATGAGAGGTAATGTATAATTCCCTGCAAAGGAGGTCAGTCCCTTCTGCTAAATCTCACCAGGGAGTCTCTGTTTCCTTCTCACACTGGAAGCCTGTTCAAAAATGGGTTCCAATAGTACTTGAATCTCATGCTTAAAAATTCATGCTCAAACCATCTCTCAATGAATCAAAAACGTTCCACTTCATTAACGGCTCACCAGAAAGCTAAGCGCTTGAGGAATGGGCCATAATCCTCAAGGTTAAAACAAGGCACGTGTAAAGGCCTCTTTGACCACAAAATACAGACTGCTGATAGCACTTTACTGCAAGGTCTTCTCCACAACTCCACAGTCCTGGAGCACAAGGTCAACTTGATTCTTTTAATTATTAAGACTGGTGCTCAGAGATTGAAATTTGACCTTTTAATGTGACAATCTTCCATTCACCATTGCCGTGTATATCATGAACAATGTTATTGGAATAATTCCATAAACCACACATTTCTATATCTCTGCTTATATTTCATCTGAAAACAAAGTGATTTTTGTCATGAGGTTCATTTCCATGTTATTGTGGCAGAAGCAATTCAGCGTAGTGGGTAAGTGTACAGACTGCAGCCGGATCAACAGAAAAACCATTTAAACTAGAGTTTGAAAGACAGGTAGAGTCTGGACATGCACATAAAACAGTGGGAGTAAGGGGGTGAAGTGGGCTTTCCAAGCAGAGGAAACAGCATCAGCAAAGCATAAAAGAAAAAAAAAAAATAACGTCGGGTATCACCAAGTACTTAATACGTCCCCAGCTCTGTGCTAAATGTTTTATATACATTCATTCATGTTTTTTATCCCAACAGCGCTATGCCGTAGTAGCCATTATTAGCACCATTTTACAGATGAGGAAACTGAGACAAAGAGCGTTCAAGTAATTTGCCCACAGCTATACAGGGAGGAGCTGCAAAAACCAGGATTCGTAGCCAGTCAGCCAGGTTTCACAGTCTGTACTCTTGAACTGACCCTATGCAGTACTGCCAATTGTAACGTCACTAGAGTATAGGGTATGTTAAGGGGGATGATAAGGAATCAGGTTGGAAAGGTCTTGTTGGTCCAGACTGCAGAAGACCGTGCATATCCTGATAAGGAGTATGAACAATATTCTGAACTCACTAGCAGGTCATTAAGGTTTTTGAGCAGTGGATGACATGATTATAGAGTTATACTTTAGGAAGAATCTGGCAGTGGTAAAGAGGATGAATTGAAGGGCGACTAAGCATATGACTATGAGTTAGGTGGCTATTCTCATAGCTAAGGCAAGGGCTGAGTTTGAATTACACAAATTTTTCAAAGTAAGAATCAGTTTAGGGTAACAAACACTGAGGCCTTCCAACGTTCCAGGCATGGGAATCACAAAGGTGAATTTTGCCTACGTAGCTTAGTTAACCCCCATAAAACCCTGTACATGTTAGGTCCACAATACAAAGTTTGTTAAATGAATGGTTGTACACATATTAGGGGCAACTCTGAAGAGCATGACTAAGTGTGGTCAAAAGCTAGAGGCCATGACAAGGAGGAATTTATAGATAATGTTCACTCCTGAAACCACTTGGGTCATTGCCTGCTGTATTTATTGGGTTAAGAGTGCACTGTACAACTATATATTTCTGATGGGAAAAAAGTCACTTAATAAGCATGTTTAATTAAATCTTATGAGAATCCTAGAGTCCAAAATAAAATCTGTGGGCAAAGAACTTTTATAATGTATTATGTTGGCAAAACAGTTGAATTTGAAATAGATACGGCAGCTGGTCTCATTTTATACATGTAAAACCTCAGTGCCACAAATTTGCCTATATTCTATAATATTCAAGGCTCCATACCCTAATAATTGTATATACACATATATAATTTTAAGAAAAGGAATCATGCCTCTCAGTCTCCAAATGCTGTAGCACTTGAAAATTTAAGCAATTACAAATAGAATTAAGCAGTATTTGCAGGGCCCTACTCAATATCTGTCTATTATCCCACATATTTTATGACAGAAATTTCTTTTTTAAAAAATCTCACCATACTATCTCCATGCTTATTCTCTCATAGTGAGGTTACTGCTATTACCAGTGAATGCTCTGAAATAATAAAAATAATACATTGTACCGCACATACTATAAAGGAACTGAATGTTCCGTATTTGTTAGTTAATACAGTTTCCCTTTCTAATGTCAGAATAAGATAGAATGAAAACAAGTAATACTTAATAGACTTTGCTCCTCTTACAATTCAGAGTCATAGAGAGGTTAGCAGTGTAATTATCTAGAAAATGAAAGTAAGAATAGGATTTTATCATATATGGAATCATGAAGGGCCATGATCTGTCATGGCCTGCTGTGCTCATTTGAAATAAAGGTTCTAAATGTACCAAATTATTTCCTGATATTTCTGTATTCTAATTCAGCATCACAAATGTTTTTTCAATATCTTAAATATGAAAAAAAAAGTGTAACCCGAAAAATATCTTCCCATGCAACGTTTGCCAAACATCCACTATATGCTGGACATAGATTTACTTCTTGAACTAATCTTTCCTTGGTTAGTTCCATCGGCTACAAAATCTTCTCTATAATCAATACACATTCAGTCTCTCACTTTCTGTAGCCCCTAAACACAGATTTCTATGAAGCATGAATCCAGTGGAACTAGGAACTTGAGACTGAACAAAGTAAAGTTCCTCTGCTTGCTGCCTAATTCCAATGAAGCCCTCCTTGATTTAGTTTAGATTCTGGGCATGTGACTCAGGACTTAATTTCATGGTTATACTAAATCATGGGCACCATCAGCAGTGTCCTCTTCAGTTCAGATTTACACACTTGCACAGAGTCTAGCAAGTAACCCAAGAAGGAAGGAAAAATGCAGAACTTCTAAACTGTGCTGAAATAATTTCCTTACTAATGATTGAAAAGCTTACTGAAATCCCTTGTTTCGTTTTTACTAAGTAAACGTGCACCCAATAAGAGAGTATTTATGCACACGATTGGCTTTCTCAGGCTTAAAATGTGTGGAGAAATTTAGAACAGTAAACAGAGATGAGAATACAATATAATGAAAAGTTTAAAAATCAAAGAATTTGAGATTATCCAAATCCAAGTAAAAGGAATAAGGAGGTGACTTATTAACTTTTAAATATGTGAGAAGTATGAAGAGCGTGTCTGCCAGCTTTCCATTTTACCAGATATAACCAAAATAGGTTTAAATTCAGAGAGGTGACACAAGGAAACTTTTTGATTTTAAAGTAGTAGCAGCTTCAGTTTCTAAGCAGATTTTTAAGCTGAAGTGACCTGTGTTTTTTCTTTCCTTAAAGAAAGTTAAGAATAAGATAAAATAGAAGTTTTGATCTTGCATAGAGATGGCTTGACTCTTAAATATTATAACTTCAATAGAAGTATTTTCAATTTGTGGAACATAAAATAATTTAGTAGGTATTACACATTCTTGTTAAACTTGTGTCCTTTTCCAAAAGATGATCAAACACGACAAAACATTTGCAATCCAGATAGTTAACTGTATTTTTGTGAATTTCAGGTAACTTAGAACTTTGTTATTTAAAGGCTTACAGGGCATGAGCAGCACCAGCAAGCCCAGGAGCTTGTTAGAAATACAAATTATGAGACTCCATCCTTGACCTACAGCATCAGAATATTTACTGCAACAAGAAACTTTGTTGATTCTTATGTACACTCAAGCTTGGGAAGCACTGACTTAGAAGGTCCAATTGAGTGGGTCAACTAAGTCTTTCATATTCAATTCTGTTGGAATCTGTCACTACTGTACTTTGAAAATATTCAAGATCCAATTGTTCATTTGTACTCAGTTTGTAAGGAATTGATGTTGATAATATCTTGGTGGCTTTCAAAGCATAGGTTCCTCAAACCAAAAAAGGGTTTAGCTGCCATTCATCACTACTTATTTTCCTATTAAACAGCTTATGGAATTAATTTGAGATACTTTAGAATGTGATACTATTAGAACAATTATAACAACTATACCAAAATACACTGACTTTTACAGAATATTCTAGGCTCAGTCAGCAATAGGTAGTTACAAAAGTCTAAATGGAACCGGTTTGCAGGGCAGAAGTTGAGACACAGATGTAGAGAACAAACGTATGGACACCAAGGGGGGAAGGCGGCGGGGGGCTGGTGGTGGTGGTGGTATGAACTGGGCGATTGGGATTGACATGTATACACTGATGTGTATAAAATGGATAACTAATAAGAACCTGCTGTATAAAAAAATAAAATAAAACACAAAAATTAAAAAAAAGAGTCTAAATGGAACCTTTGTAAGAGAGCTAATAGGTCTTTGTGATTAGATTTTGTAACACACACTTTCAGTAATCAATTGTTGTATTCACCAGTATTCATTAAAAAATTTGTTTTTACTTGTTTCAGCTTTGAGCAATAATTAAAGTATACTAAAATGCACATAAAGTGTATAATTTAATTTGTCTTGACACATATATACACCTGTTACTATCCATTTTAAATTAAATATTTTATTTAATATAAGCAAATGTAATAGTAACTCTGTTATATACACATTACTAAGAGTTCCATTCAAGTTTCATCAATGCGCCAAGGCTAAAATCATGTACCATTTATGATCAGACTGCTTAAGCAAAGATTACTATATAATCTTGGTTTAAATATGAAGGGAAAAATCTACGGCCAGGCTTTAGCTTAAGCATTAATACTTAAATGGCCTCCATATGGGTTCATCTAGGTGAGAGCCATTTGGACTAAAACACTGATACTATATTGTCTATTATAGTGTCATTTAAATTGTGAATTTAATCGTGTAGTAGCTTTAGAATTTCTAATTTTACGCAGTTCTTGTGTAATACTGTGATTATAAGATACTATGGACATTAAAATTATTTTTTACATTAATTATAGTGGAGTAGTATACTGAAATTACCAAGGCAGAAATATATATTTTATTTATCAGAGATAATTTGGATTAAATCACTATATAACTCTAATTAATTAGTTTTACACATGAAAAATCGGGTCTGAATTTTGGTAGGCAATTCTGATTTAAAATTAATTAAAATTTAAAAAGATAACCATCGGGGCTGTTAATCAATGGTAGAATCAACAGTTTTTATCCTGTAATGAATATTATTTGCTCACCCAGCCTTGATTTCTCTTGTCCTCCTCCCTAACAGACTCTGATTTTGTTTAGGTGTCTGTTCCTCGTCCTACTACCCGGATGCTCCAGAGGAAGCTGGCCCCTCAACATGATTAGTCTGTGAGCTATTCCATTTCGCTTGCCAATGACTGGTTCAAAAATGGGGCCAGTGAGATGAAAAGTGCTTCACTAGGAACTTGTGGGAAAGTTCTTCCTAACTATTTCCCAGAGCATCTGGTAAGGACTCTCCCTCTTCCTCTGGATTCTGTTGCCCACAGATGTGAAACCTGTTTATTCAGCTATCAATTTGAGGATGGAAGAGGGCAGAGCCAACAGGATCCAACGGGAACAAAGCTGGAGCCACTGATGGTCAGCCTGAGGCTGCTCTACCTCTGAATTTTCAATTATGAGACAATTTCCTCACTTTTTTAAAAGTACGTTTGAATCAGATTTTGCTTCATTTGCATCAAAAATCACTTAACCAGCAAAAATAATTTCCTTTACCAAAAAGTATAAACATCATTTTATTTATTTTTATAAATTCATTTATTTTATTTATTTATTTTTGGCTGCATTGGGTCTTTGTTGCTGTACACGGGCTTTCCCTAGTTGTGGCGAGGAGGGGCTACTCTTCCTTTTGGTACTCAGGCTTCTCATTACAGTGGCTTCTCTTATTGCAGAGCACAGGCTCTAGGTGTGCGGGCTTCAGTAGTTGTGGCACGTGGCCTCAGTAGTTGTGGCTTGTGGGCTCTATAGCACAGGCTCAGTAGTTGTGGCACACAACAGGCATGTGAGGTCTTCCCGGATCAGGGCTCGAACCTGTGTGCCCTGCATTGTCAGGTGGATTCGTTCTGAGCCACCAGGGAAGCCCACAAACATCATTTAATTGGCGCTATTTAAAATCAGAATACTTGTGTTAAATAGCAAAAGAACAGTAATAGTGTACTGTCTACTATAGTTCAGTTTGTTAAGGTTTTTTTTTTTTCCTATTAAGCCTAAAGATTTTCTTCCTAAAAGAAGATAGCTCTTAAAATCACATCATTACTAACAGCAGGGACTCAATCCTTGTTAAATATAGATGAATTTAAAACCAATTATAATGTCTGATCTAGAAATTGCTCCTCAAAACTAAAGAATTTAATTCAAGGATTTATTGACCACATTGATTAAAAGCTTTACAGGACATGAAGTTGTTAGTGGTGTTGCTAACTATGTTCTCTACCCTTCAAAATTTTACTACTTATTAGAAGTAAAACCTGTAAAAATGTTATACCACATAGGAAAGAGGTATAAGAGTTCCAAGGGGGTCCAGGAAAGAGAGAAATCACTCCCATTTTGAGGAGTAGTAAGAACATCAAGGAAGACTTCCCAGAGGAGGTGACGTATGAGCTAGGATAGAAAGAGTGTTCCTATAGGTAACAAAGAGAGAGAAGGGCATTCTAGGACAGGCAAAGTCAGTATGTAGGACAAAGAGGTAAGGGAGCACAAGCTGTGCTGGGGAGGACTGAGTCCCCTGGTTTTGCTGGAGCAGAGTGTGTACGGAAAGTAAGAGTGGAAGATGGCCTAAAAAGGGAGGCTACTGTCAGAATATGAAGGACTTTGAATGCCATGCTTGAGGGTATGAAATTCTTCGGGTATGAAATTCTTCAGGTATGAAATGAGACGGAAAACCAAGGAAGGTTTCCAAGGAGTCAGTAGTGTGACTAATACACACTATTGACATTTTGGGCTGCATTATTCTTTGTTTTGGGGGCCGTCCTATGCACTGTAGGATGTTTAACTGCATCCCTGGCTTCTACTCATTAGATTCCAGTAACACCTCCTGCTCCTGCCTGAGCTGTGACAACCAAAAATGTCTCCAGACATTGTCAAATGTCCTGGGGGGCAAAACTGCTCCGCTGTGAAATTAAGGAGAGATTCCCGTGGCAAGGTCACAGGCACCAGTGGCTATATAGTAGACACTGGGTAAGCTCAGCTGAGCTATAACTAATTAATGGAAACTGGGACAATTAGAGGTAGGGTGGGGGCAACATCTCAGATAATAATGAGAGCAGTAGCAATGGAAATAGAAAGACCCAATAAGGATCTATATAGTGTTAGCTATATTACTATTTTCCAAAGTATTCCTAAACTTATTTGATCACGGAAATCTACATAATACTCATCAATATCCCACTGAACACATTTTAGGAAATTCTGTGTATAAGACTGAGTTTAAATATAAAATGAATCATTTTCTACATGTACTCCTATGTTCATAGCAGCACTATTTACAACAGCCAGGACATGGAAACAACCTAAATGTTCATTGACAGATGAATGGATAAAGAAGATGTGGTGTATATATATATATATATATATATACATGTCTCTCTCTATATATACACACAGACACACACACACACACACACAGACACACACACACACAATGGAATATTACTCTGCCATAAAAAATAATGAAATAAATTTTTAAAAAGAGAATGAAATAATGCCACTTGTAGCAGCATGGATGGACCTAGAGATTATCATACTAGGTGAAGTAAGTCAAAAAGAGAAAGAAAAATACCATATGATATCACTTATATGTGGAATCTAAACTATGACACAAATGAACTTATCTACAGAACAGAAACAAACTCACAGATCTAGAGAAGAGATTTGTGGTTGCCAAGGGGGAAGGGCATGGGGGAGAGGAGGATTGAGAGTTTGGGATTAGCAGATGCAAACTATTATATGCAAGATGGATAAACAACAAGGTCCTACTGTATAGCACAGGGAACTATATTCAATATCCTGTGATAAACCATAATGGAAAAGAATATGAAAAAGAATATATATATATATATATATATATATATAAAACTGAATCACTTTGCTGTGCAGCAGAAGTTAACACAACATTGGAAATCAACTATACTTCAATAAAATTAAAAAAAAAACTCTCATAAAATTAATCACTTTCAACTGCAATCCATTAAAAAACAATGAGGCAAAAGTAATATTTTGATAGTCAGCAGCACATTCTTTAATACCCTTAGATCTGAGTGTAACGTGTATTCATTGATTTTATCATTGGTAATTACATCTATCAGTGGGAAGACAATTTCTTTTTTTGTTTTTTGGTTCCAACTTGCATGGAACTATACTATTCTTGGTATATGTGGGACAGAATAATACTACGACGTGGACTCTCGTCATAGAGCTCACAACAGGGATGCTACTTGCTGGTGGGTAAAATTCCCCACTTCTAGGAGCTGTTGGTCCATTCCAGCTTCACAGAAGAAACAGGCTTTGAACCAGATCCTGAGAGATGAACAGTGTTAGACCTGGAGGAGAGGGGCTGTTAGATCCTGACTCCAAGGTCAACTGAAGGCACATGGGACCCATGCAGACTCACAGACCCCACACTCAGAAGTGTCGTGTGCTTAGTTTAATGTTCTGCTATTGTTGTCTTTAAGGTCTTAACTGGGGAAAAAGGGACCCATGGTTTCACTTTGCACTGGGCCCCACAAGTCACAGAGCCAGTTCTGCCTCATCACCTCTTCTGCTGGTTGTGAGCAGACACTTCTTACACACGGTTTACCTCCCTCAACACCAGAATTCTTCAGCCCACTGTGTTATGCCCTCCTTTGAAGGTGTACTAGTTTACTGTTAATTTACTTACAGAATTCTAGGGCAGGAAAAAATATTTTACTGATCTGTGGGGAAACAAATTAAGCAAGCATGTTTCTTAGCAACTAAAAAATTCACCTTATACTGAGAATGATTATAAACATACTTTGGGGATCACCCTTAAGGGGAAAAAGAGTTGAAAACCATTATGCTTAATTTAAATAAGGTCAGTTGTAGAAAGAAGGCATTCAAAGTGTTTAATACACTAACAATAAATGCACTATCTAGTGATTATTTCTTCTCTTTGAAATAGGAATGAATCATTACAGCTTCCTTTTGCTCCACACACAATGCAAATGAATTACTGGTTTGAAAAAAGAAAGTAGCAGCTCCCATTTTCTACGGCTGTTGTCTCAGAAACTTGAAATCTGCATTTTGAATTCTGGCTCATAAGGACAAAAATTTAGGGAGCTGGTAATTATCATCAATTGATATACTGATGAATTAGGCCTTCTATACTGTAGGCATTCTTTTTATTTTTTTTAACATCTTTATTGGAGTATAATTGCTTTACAATGGTGTGGTAGTTTCTGCTGTATAACAAAGTGAATCAGTTATACATATACATATAACCCCGCATCTCCCCCCTCTTGCGTCTCCCTCCCTCCCACCCTCCCTATCCCACCCCTCTAGGTGGTCACAAAGCACTGAGCTGATCTCCCTGTGCTGTGCAGACGTGGATGTTAACCTTATGGGGATTCCCTTGTATGTTATTTGTTGCTTTTCCCTTGCTGCTTTTAATATTTTTTCTTTGTCTTTAATTTTTGATAGTTTGATTACTATGTGTCTCAGCGTGTTTCTCTTTAAGTTTTGCCTGTATGGGACTCGCTGCGCTTCCTGGACTTGGGTGGCTATTTCCTTTCCCATGTTAGGGAAGTTTTCGACTAATCTCTTCATATATTTTCTCTGGTCCTTTCTCTCTCTCTTCTCCTTCTGGGACCACTACAATGCGAATGTTGTTGCATTTAATGTTGTCCTAGAGGTCTCTTAGGCTGTCTTCATTTCTTTTCATTCTTTTTTCTTTATTCTGTTCTGCAGCAGTAAATTCCACCATTCTGTCTTCCAGGTCACTTATCCGTTCTTCTGCCTCAGTTATTCTGCTACTGATTCCTTCTAGTGTAGTTTTCATTTCAGTTATTGTATTGTTCATCTCTGTTTGTTTGTTCTTTAATTCTTCTAGGTCTTTGTTAAACATTTCTTGCATCTTCTCGATGTTTGCCTCCATTCTTTTTCCGAGGTCCTGGATCATCTTCACTATCATTATTCTGAATTCTTTTGCTGGAAGGTTGCCTATCTCCGCTTCATTTAGTTGTTTTTCTGGAGTTTTATCTTGTTCCTTCATCTGGTACATAGCCCTCTGCGTTTTCATCTTGTCTATCTTTCTGTGAATGTGGTTTTTGTTCCATAGGCTGCAGGACTGTAGTTCTTCTTGCTTCTGCTGTCTGCCCTCTGGTGGATGAGGCTGTCTCTGTTTGCAAGTATTTTGTTGAGGATTTTTGCATCTATGTTCAGTGATATTGGCCTGTAGTTTTCTTTCTGTGTGACATCTGTGTCTTGTTTTGGTATCAGGGTGATGTTGGCCTCATAGAATAAGTTTGGGAGTGTTCCTCCCTCTGCTTTTTTTTTTTTGCAGTACGCAGGCCTCTCACTGTTGTGGCCTCTCCCGTTGCGGAGCACAGGCTCCGGACACGCAGGCTCAGCAGCCATGGCTCACGGGCCCAGCTGCTCCGCGGCATGTGGGATCTTTCCGGACCAGGGCACAAACCCATGTCCCCTGCATCAGCAGGCAGACTCTCAACCACTGTGCCACCAGGGAAGCCCCTTCTGCTATATTTTGGAAGAGTTTGAGCAGGATAGGTGTTATCGCTTCTCTAAACATTTGATAGAATTCGCCTGTGATGCCATCTGGTCCTGGGCTTTTGTTTGTTGGAAGATTTTCAATTACAGTCTCCATTTCAGTGCTTGTGATTGGTCTGTTTATATTTTCTATTTCTTCCTGGTTCTGTCTTGGAAGGTTGTATTTTTCTAAGAATTTGTCCATTTCTTCCAGGTCCCCCATTTTATTGGCATAGAGTTACTTGTAGTAATCTCTCATGATCCTTTGTATTTCCGCAGTGCCAGTTGTTACTTCTCCTTTTTCAGTTCTAATTCTATTGATTTGAGTCTTCTCCCTTTTTTTCTTGATGAGTCTGGCTAATGTTTTATCAATTTTGTTTATCTTCTCAGAGAACGAGCTTTTAGTTTTATTGATCTTTGCTATCATTTCCTTCTCTTTTATTTCTGATCTGATCTCTATGATTTCTTTTCTTCTGCTAACTTTGGGGTATTTTTGTTCTTCTTTCTCTGATTGCTTTAGGTGTAAGGTTAGATCGTTTATTTGAGATGTTTCTTGTTTCTTGAGGTAGGACTGTATTGCTATAAACTTCTCTCTTAGAACTCCTTTTGCTGCATTGCATAGGTTTTGGGTCATCGTGTTTTCACTGTCATTTGTTTCTAGGTATTTTTTTGATTTCCTCAGTGATCTCTTGGTTATTTAATAGTGTATTGTTTAGCCTCCATGTGTTTGTATTTTTTACAGTTTTTTTTCCTGTAATGGATATCTAGTCTCATAGCGTTGTGCTCGGAAAAGATACTTGATACATTTCAATTTTTTAAAATTTACCAAAGCTTGATTTGTGACCCAAGATATGATCTATCCTGGAGAATGTTCCATGAGCACTTGAGAAGAAAGTGTATTCTGTTGCTTTTGGATGGAATGTCCTATAAATATCAATTAAGTCTATCTTATTTAATGTATCATTTAAAGCTTGTGTTTCCTTATTTATTTTCATTTTGGATGATCTGTCCATTGGTGAAAGTAGGGTGTGAAAGTCTCCTACTATTATTGCGTTACTGTTGATTTCCACTTTTATGGCTGTTAGCATTTGCCTTATGTATTGAGGTGCTCCTATGTTGGGTGCATAAATATTTACAATTGTTACATCTTCTTCTTGGATTGATCCCTTGATCATTATGTAGTGTCTTTCTTTGTCTCTTGTAATAGTCTTTTTTTTTTTTTTTTTTGCAGTATGCGGGCCTCTCACTGTTGTGGCCTCTCCCGTCGCGGAGCACAAGCTCTGGAAACGCAGGCTCAGTGGCCATGGCTCACGGGCCCAGCTGCTCTGCGGCATGTGGGATCTTCCTGGACCAGGGCACAAACCCGTGTCCCCTGCATCGGCAGGCAGACTCTCAACCACTGCGCCACCAGGGAAGCCCAATAGTCTTTATTTTAAAGTCTATTTTGTCTGATATGAGAATTGCTACTCCAGCTTTCTTTTGACTTACATTTGCATGCAATATCTTTTTCCATCCCCTCACTTTCAGTCTGTATGTGTCCCTAGGTCTGAAGTGGTCTCTGGTAGACAGCATATATATGGGTCTTGTTTTTTATCCATTCAGGCAGTCTATGTCTTTTGGTGGGAGCATTTAATCCATTTACATTTAAGGTAGTTATCAATATGTATGTTCCCATTACCATTTTCTTAATTGTTTTGGGTTTGTTATTGTAGGTCTTTTCCTTCTCTTGTGTTTCCTGCCTAGAGAAGCTCCTTTAGCGTTTGTTGTAAAGCTGGTTTGGTGGTGCTGAATTCTCTTAGCTTTTGCTTGTCTTCAAAGCTTTTAATTTCTCCGTCGAATCTAAGTGAGATCCTTGCTGGGTACAGTAATCTTGCTGTCGGTTCTTCCCTTTCATCACTTTAAATATGTCCTGCCACTCCCTTCTAGCTTGCAGAGTTTCTGCTGAAAAATCAGCTGTTAATCTTATGGGGATTCCCTTGTATGTTGTTGTTTTTCCCTTGCTGCTTTTAATATGTTTTCTTTGTATTTAATTTTTGATAGTTTGATTAATATGTGTCTTGGCATGTTTCTCCTTGGATTTATCCTGTATGGGACTCTCTGGGCTTCCTGGAGTTGACTATTTTCTTTCCCGTATTAGGGAATTTTTTGACTCTAATCTCTTGAAATATTTTCTCAGTCCCTTTCTTTTTCTCCTCTTCTTCTGGGACCCCTATAAGTCGAATGTTGGTGTGTTTAATGCTGTCCCAGAGGTCTCTGAGACTGTCCTCAATTCTTTTCATTCTTTTTTCTTTATTCTGCTCTGCGGTAGTTATTTCCACTATTTTATCTTTCAGGTCACTTATCTGTCCTTCTGCCTCAGTTATTCTGCTATTGATTCCTTCTAGAGGATTTTAAATTTCATTTATTGTGTTTTTCATCATTGTTTGTTTGCTCTTTAGCTCTTCTAGGTCCTTGTTAAACCCTTCTTGTATTACTTCTCCATTCTATTTCCAAGATTTTGGATCATCTTTACTATCATTATTCTGAATTCTTTTCAGGTAGACTGCCTATTTCCTCTTCATTTGTTTGGTCTAATAGGGTTTTACCTTGCTCCTTCATCTGCTGTGTGTTTCTCTGTCTTCTCAGTTTGCTTAACTTACTGTGTTCGGGATCTCCTTTTCGCAGGCTGCAGGTTCGTAGTTCCCGTTATTTTTGGTGTCTGCCCCCATTGGCTAAGATTGGTTCAGTGGGTTGTGTAGGCTTCCTGGTGGAGGAGACTGGTGCCTGTGTTCTGGTGGATAAGGGTGGATCTTGTGTTTCTGGTGTGCAGGACCACGTCCTGTGGAGTGTTTTGGGGTGTCTGTGACATTATGATTTTAGGCAGCCTCTCTGCTAAGGGGTGGGGTTGCGTTCCTGTCTTGATAGTCGTTTGGCATAGGGTGTCCAGCACTGTACCTTGCTGGTCATTGAGTGGAGCTGGGTCTTAGTGTTGAGATGGAGATCTCTGGGAGAGCTTTCGCTCTTTGATATTATGTGGAGCTGGGAGGTCTCTGGTGGACCAATATCCTGAACTCGGCTCTCCCACCTCAAAGGCACAGCCCTGACACCTGGATGGTGCACCAAGACCCTGTCAGCCATACGGCTCAGAAGAAAAGGGAGGGAGGGAGGGAGGGAGGGAGGGAGGGAGGGAGGAAGGAAGGAAAGAAAGAAAGAATAAAATAAAATAAAGCTATTAAAAAATAAAAATTATTAAAAATAAAAATAAGAAAAAATTAAAATAAAAAAAAAGAAGGAAAGAAGAGAGCCACCAAACCAAAAAACAAATCCATCAATGATAGCAAGCCCTAAAAAGTATATGAAAAACAAACAAAAAAACAAGAAAGAAAATGGACAGACAGAGCCCTAGGACTGTAGGCATTCTTGCTGGTGGATATAATTTAATGAAAATATAATAAGAAAATATGTCTATTGGAATAGTACTTCCTGCATGTAACACTGTTAATGCCTAGAAATGCTCTATTTTTCTTCTTTGCTCAGCAACTTTTATTAATTAATTAATTTATTTATTTTAGGAGGTATGGGCTAGAAATCAAAGTGACATACTTTTCTATAATTGAATAGTAAATCTCAATGAAAGAAACTCTTATTTGAAAAAGTACAGGTCACTTGGCAGTTCAAGGAATACACTCAAGAAAAAGTATTTACAGGGTAAATTGACATTTTCAGCCACTTAAGTCCAGCAGGATAGAATTATTATCAAAAAAACAACCTAGTACCAACTGCTTTCTTTCTATTCACAGAGAAGCTGTGAAAATAAATGAGTGCTCTTTCAAGGAAAAAAATGGGAAAATAAAAATTAATATATTATTACCATTGTATTAAATGAAGGACATACTCTTTAGATAAATTTGTACCATTTGATTATGATTTTCAACCAGCAGAGGCAATATAGAGTGCCACCTGATCCAGCACCATAGCTTACATTCAGAGTTAATAGTCTGTTGAAAGTAAATTCTGTTTCATTAAAAATTTATAATTTTCTTTGAAGTCTACTTGAGCAGGGGTTGGAGACAGAGATGTGCACATCTCATTTCATTGCCAAGACTGTAAACTTTCTGAGTGTTAGGTTTTTATGTATGATTCATCCTGTGTCCCCCAGCGTTCTTAGAATTGGGCCTTGTTCAGAGGAGACACTCGATAAATATTTATTGAATAATAAATGATAGACATTAGTAAGAGATTACATAGTTTTAAAATGATCTTGGTAGATTTTAAAACATTATATATAAACATGTAGCCAGAAAATGTGATTTCCCAAAATATAACCTAAAAGGAAAATGATTTTTATTACTGAGAAAGATAATTTCATAACAAAGTGAAAAGTGGTTGAAAATAAAACATGGACTTTCAAATCTGGAATACGTACATCATATGCAAACATACCACACAATAGATCACTATGGCAAGTAATTATAAATGATCAAATTGGTTAGCTAAACACTGGGGTGGTTTCATATAATGTTGGAAAATATTAAGCAATTAAATATGTAAGTTGCAGCAGAAGTTAAATACATCCTTTAAAATGGATTGAATTTTTTTTTTTTTTTTTACTATCAAGAGTTTTTTTTTCTGGAGACCAAATGACTTAAAAATCACCAATGATAAAATGTTAGAATTACAGTGAGCTCCTTTGGAAGTTGGCAACGTTTTCAGTTTATATTAGAGTATAACATTATCAAACAATTTGATAGTCATTGAAAAATTGATTTGGAGAAATGTTACTAGTCATTAATAGCCCCAACCTCCTTTTCACATGACTAACTGGCGACACAGAAGTAATAAGCGGTCAAGTCAAGTCCACTTGGCTCTTCAGTGGCTGAGCCAGGAATAGCCTTGCTCTCCTCCTATATACTTAACAGTCACCTCTTGCCTTCCCTAGTTCCTGAAAATACTCATCTCTTTCCTTTATGTCTTCAGTGGCTTCTTTTCTGTTTAGTCATCCCCATTAGAACACAAACGTGTTCCAGGCTCTCCTGTCATACATAATTCTCCCTTGACCCTACATTCCATTTTAACCATGACCCCATTTTTATATTCTACAGTGAAACTTAAAGAGTTTTCTGTTTAACCACTGTCTGCACTTTCTATCTCCCTCCTTCTATGCCTCAATTTCCTCATCTGTAAAAATGAACATATTAATACTTACTGTATGGGTTATCTTAAAGATTAGGTATATTAATATATGCAAAGGGCTTAGAAAAGTGCCTAAAACATAATAAAGGCTCAATAAATATCAGCTAGTATTATTACTATTACCAACATCATCATCTTTGTATTTCTACTCTAAGAACCTTGCTAAATTAAGTACATTTGCTAACAGAATCTTTAGCATGCAAGAAACATTATAGTGGGATAATAATAATCAAAACGTAATGGAATAATAAAAATAATCTTTGAGTACTCTATATTTGGTAGACTTTTGTGCTAAGAGCAAAGCTGTCCCCATTTTTTCTTCCCAGCTGGTTGCCTATGGGTATTGCTAACTTCATTTTATAGATGAGGAAACAAAGACACATAGAGGTTATAACCCTTACCATTTGAGCAAGGGTAATTTCATAGGCGGGGGAAATGATTTCTTAGCAACACGAAGACTTGAAAGCTTGATGTTAGTATTTCTGTGAATATGGTGAAATGTTTCTTCTGTCCAGATATCTCGTCATTTTATGAAGTCATCTGACATCCCAGAATTCTTCCAATTCATTCATCCCTTTAGGATTTATACAGGCAGTTCCAAAATGGATACACAGGGGGCTCAGGAATGGGTACCTAGAGAGCTTGGGAACTTGCCTTAAAGCTGGGTTTTCATAAAGGTTTATGAAATGGATACAATGTCAGATCTCTTTAACTAAGATTGGGGTAAGGTGTAGAGGAGACCTGAGTGCACCCAGTCACTGCTTAGAGTAGGTAGCTATTGGACACTACAGTTAAAAGGAAGCTTAGGGGTCAACCAATCCGAAATGTACTTTGCAGATACTGAAACAAACAAAACAAAAAACAGAGAGAAAGTACATTCCCCAAGGTCACAGAGCTGATAATTAGTATATGCAGGAACAGGTTCGGCCTCCTCATTCTACCCAAAGGCGGAAAGGAAAAATATGGGCTTATTAAAACATCAATGAATACTATACTGGAGGCTGACAGAGGTGAGTTCAAGTACGGTATTTGATCCTTACAAACCTCCCAGGGATGTGGGTATTTTTGTCTCCATTTTATTGATGAAGAATGGTGTCAGAAAATGTTAACTGTAACTTATACAGAACAATACATTATTTCATTTGGCAGAGCTGAGAGTTTTATTCAGGAGTCTTGGACCTGAAAGTCTTCTTTCTGTAAACACCCTTCAATTCCATTTCACCAGGCTTCACATTCATTTTTTTCTTATTCTGATCCCACAATAACTCACTAGCTTGCCACCCAACCGAATATCCATCTTATCAGTGTTCAGATAACCGATGGATACTGTGGGCTGCCAAAACCACCTAGAAAGAGAAATTTACAAATTGCTAATAACTAAAGGTTCTCTTAAATTAACCTTTCCAAAAGTTTTTGCTGTAAATAGGGGCACTTCTTAACAGCAAAAAAAATGAGTCTCTTGTGGCGGAATTTCATTGAATCATGTGGGATGGTAGCAAAGATAATTTAGGGAAGTGGACACATACACATACTTTGAAAAATTTCACACAGGCATCTATTTTGTCCATCTCTTCTTAGGCTGGTCTTGTAGCCACGATCAACCTGCACTTAATTTATTAAACTTATTAAATTATTTTTCAATTTAAACTGTTTTTATTTTTTAAGAAGTACTCGGACATACAAAGTTCAAGCCTAAAACAAGAGAAAGTAAAAAAAAAAAAGAGAAAGTAATTATATGTATAAAGTGCTCGCCTCATCCTTTTCCCCCTCTAACAGATCTGCTCTTCAGAGGTAAACATTTCTGAACAGTTTATTATGTATCTTTCCATAAGTGTTTATGTATATAAGTATAAAAGTTTATGTATACAAGTATATATTCATATGCTTTTATTGGTATCAATGGTATCCTGCCCTAGAAACAACTATATAAAGCTATTTTTTCACTCAGCAAGATAATGATGATGATGAAGACGTCAAAAATATAAAGGAAAAGGAGAAAGAAGAGAATGAAAAGGAGGAGCAAGAAGCAGAGGAGGATGGAAACAGCTAGGCTATGAATGTTTACCATGCACCAGGCATAATTTTTGGTTAATCCTCACAACCATCAGGGGTGTATGTTAGTATAACACTTATTTTACAGATTAAGAAACATATAAAAAGATTAAGTACCTTGCTCAAATTTGTACTAATGGTGCCAGGATTAAAGTCTGGTGGTCTGGCTCCACAGCCCACGTTTTTAACCAACGAACTGTATACTAAACTTCAGAGATTTCCATAGCAGCACATCCAGATCTGCCTCATTCATTCCAGTGGCTGAATACGATGCATTCTACTGCTACACGTTACTATTTTACCAGGCTCCTAGTGATGGACATTCATTCCACCAGCCCCACACTCACCCTCAAAAGGCTTTTAGAAAATCATAATATTTGAAAGTTCAGGCATAATTGATTTTACCCATATTACACAAATTTAGATGAAGAATTTGCTAAATGTGTTTTAATTTTTCTAAATAAACTGAATAATTTGCTTCAATTGCCTAACTTCTTAGTTATAGATATCCTGATCCAACTTTTCTTAAGTATCTTTAATGGTAGAAAGCCTAATAGACAATACTCAGTAATACTAATCTTGATATTGATTTATGTGAAACTCCATGTTCATAGCTTATCAGGTGTTCAGAAAACTCTGAAGGGAAAATAATCAGTTCTCGTTTTGCTTTTGTTTTTGTTTGTCTATTATCTGGTGCTTTTTATATTGCAATGCCCATCAAAACAGGTTTTTGCAAGAACACCATGACATGGCTATTATCAGTTAATCAGACTCCAAAAAATTAAGATTTCACACTCTAATTAGAAAAATGGTGACTAATTCGTCAGTAGATTCTGGTTCACTAATATTTTCACATCATTATTAAGCTACTGTGTATTCTTCAGTAAATAAAACTATTTTCTAGAAATGATTTTCAGAAGAAATTGAAAGATTGCACATTTTACACAGTTCAAATGAGATATATACAATTTTAAAGTATAAAATGCAATTGCAAAATATTTTACTATGGCCAGAAACACTGTACCTAACTACCAAATGTTTCATGGTTGCTAGTGAATACCCTTGCAAAAGGTAAGCTACTTAAAATCTCTCCTGGCTCCAGCAAGTCTTATGAGCAAAACATATACATGTGAACAATGAGCTGATTTTTAACTTATAAATATGAACATTTTATAAGTCTATGTGCTAAAAAGGCTTAGAAATAATGTCCAATCTAATAGCAAAGAGCAACTCTAGGTCCCAGATTGTGGGTCCCTAAGTAGAAGAAATGGCTAATTCCGGCCTGGGTTATGAAACACACAAGATAAGCCTAGGACATTTTATCCTACCTGATAATAAGGAAACTGTTAAAGACTACTAGATCCATGTCAAAAGAACTCAGAATCAAACCTGAAGAGGTTTTCACTGGCCTAAGTTGGGACAATTTGAATTAATAGAATAAGAACTACAGTGAATTAAACATAGAAAATATTTAAATTCACAAGTTTTCTTGGTAGAAGTATTCTACGTAATAAAGAAAGAAGGATAGAATTAGAACATCTGAACTAATAATGAATGAGTCCATCTAGATCCTGAACATCAACTGCTGTTAACATCGCACAAATACATACAAAAAGACAGACATCATATGCCTTCTGAAAGGAAGAATAAATACAGCTAACACATACAAACAATATAGTCTCTCACACACAAAACCAAGCCAGAATCTTGAGTCAGGGTCTAGATCCAACTTCCAACTTACAGAAAACACAGAGGTTGATCAGAGGAACGTGTTAAACGATGTTGTGATTTTTGAGATACTTGGACATTTGAACCAAGACTGACAATTTGATGATTTTAAGAGTTTATTATTTTTTTAGGTGTGATATTGGTATTGTAATTATGGTGGGGATAAAAGAGAACTCACCTTTAAGAGACATATATAAAAAAATACTAATGAAATGATACAATATCTGGGATTTGTTTCAAAGCAATATGAGACGTGGAGGTATGATGGGGGATGTCGACGGGATAGGATTGGCTCTTATTGGTTAAAGGTTTTTCATGCTGGGGGATGGGACATGAGGTTTCATTAGATTATTTTCATATTTTTGTGTATGTTTAGAAGTCTCTATAATTAAAAGGTTGTTTATGTTTGTTTGTTTATTGGGTTTTTTGTTTTGGTCAGCAGAATTGAGAAGTGCTAGAGAATTCCTTCAACACCAAAGTCTTTGGAAATTTAAAAAGAAAACAAAACAAGACCAAAACAGTTGCATTTAAAGGCACCAGAGAATTACTAGAACACCAAAGAAAGCTTTTATTCACCAAACCATTCAGCAAGAGACCCTTCACAGACCAGGGCAATTAGCCTTCTCTTCACTAGTCAGTTGGATCCAGATACGTCAAGCTTGTCATTTTCCAAATAAAAATATTACTTGCTTTAAAAGTCAAGTTTTAAAAAAAGCTAATATATTAGAGCTTTATTCGGCATGATTATGAATGATTTTCTTTTAATATTTATCAAAGCTTAACATTTAAAAATATCTGATCAAAACTTCCTAGAGCTATGTATGTAATTAACATGGGAATTCAGAAAAGAGAAAGTCATAGGTTTTAGGATGCTTAAGTTTTCTACAATGGGGCTAAATCTTTTTGGCATTAAATCCATTTTTAATTAGAGTAAAAATAATTTATTTTTATTGAGTGAAATAGCACTGAGATAAAACATTTTAAGGGGTAATAACACTGTTGGGATGTATACTTAAACATGACACCTGTGACTGGAAGACAAAAGCATCTAAAACTAATCAGCATTCCATTGATTAATTTTCTTTTAAAACTCAAGCATGAACATTTAATTAAAAAAAAATAAAAAATCAGTTTCCCTCATTACATCTCAGTAGTTCTGAAATCCCTTGCCTTTTCTTACCAGAATGAATTAATGAATGACTTAGAAAAAAGAGAAAGAGAGAAAAACAAAAATAAAAACAAACCCAAAAACCCTAGCAACATTAGAAAACAGAGATTTAAGATAAAAACATGGATTACTTTAGTTTCAGAAACAGTAGTTTTTCTTGTGATTTCAGGGAGTTCAAAATTCAATTTGGATTGAAGGTAACTAATTCTTTCAGGGTCAGACAGAAATCCAATGTTCCCAGACAGCCCTCAATTTGTTCAATCAATAAGTTCTGGCTGGTCCCATCACGATAACCATTTAATTTGTTTTATGTCCCACACAGCCCTTTGTCAAAATATAGTCCATTGTTAATTATGCTTAGGTGAAATATAGACCCCCAGATCCCCTCCATGTTCTCTAAGAATTAACATGACCAAAGTATTGTTAATATGTAGAGCCTATATAGATTCAAACTTCTAAGAGAAGTCTTGGAATTACTCTAAGACAGAGCTATATATAAAATTTGATTACTCTGTGTTCTATCAGTGGGTCTTAAAAACTTATTGGGATGTCTAGTAGAAATGCAGATTAATTCTTATGCCCTTGTCCAAAGAATGGAAAGCTGTTTTCTTAAATGGCAGTTGTCAATAGAGGGATTAATGGGGCAGAGAAAGTGAGGGGAATAAATTGATGACTAAATGAATGAATGAATGAATGAAATAAAGGGGATCACATATGAACTGAAGATAACAAGATACCTTGACCCAAGGATTATGATCAATCCAACTATGCATCATCACTGCAATGACATGAGCTACTGCTTAAATATTTACTTAAATTTGTAGTTCAAGCCTTCCCAGTAGATTGGGGACTCTGAAAGCAGAACCTTCTCTTATCATTCTTCATATGCATGATAATCTGTCACATAAATGTTTACAAAAGTTAACTTATTCTCAATTGTGATCTTATCTAATCAACAAATACTATCACTAGAGGTTACATTTCCATGGTAACCATTACCCTGTATCAAAATATGAACATTCCTATTGTTTGGCTATGGAAATACAATTGTTTTGCTTGATTTTTCCTTTTTTGTTGCTGTTGATAAGCAAAATCCAATGTAGAGAAGTGGTGAGTGTGGGCTTAAAAATCAGTATGTCTGGATTCAAATCCTGATTCTTTTACACAACGACAACCATATATCTCAATTTATCTAAAAAATGGGACTACAGAACCTATAGAGATTTTTGAGGTGTAAATAGGTATATTATATAAAATATAGAACAGAGTAACAGAGTAACTGCTCAATAAATGCTATTATTATCACTGATTTACTGAAAGGTTGAATTGGAAACATTTCCCCTCTTACCCACTTACAATTTGAAGATTACACCCCCCACACTCATGGAAAACAGAACTGCTATTTCTGGTTGATTTTAGCTCAGGTTTTAATGAGAAATCTAGTTCAATTTTTAAGAAAGAAGAGAAGACGATTCTTGAGGAGGAAAGAAAGAGGAAGTAAACATCTCTGGTGAAAATCTTTTGGGCCTAAGGTAAGATATGATTTCTTTACATTTAAAAGAAGAGCAGAGATGAATACAAAAGATATGGGAGGTTACCAGAGTGGACCAATATAGCTAGGAGGCTGTCTAAGAAGAGAGAATTCCCATTGTCACCAAATAATCAGATGACTGGACATCTGCCAGGATGAGAACAATTTGGGTGTCCAAGAAAAATATGGAAGCCATGTCATCACCCAAGGAGTATCCAGTTCAGACTCCAGAAGGAATTTTCTCTCTCATTATTACTTTATCATCCACTACCTTACCTATAGACTGAAAGACCCATCATCCAAGTGTTGATTCAAATCCTACCAAATTACTTGGTATGGACCACTCGCCAGGTAATTCTACGACGGAGGACATTTGCAAGAAAGGGGGACTCAGGACAATTAATGTGATGGTGGTGGTGATGTTCTCCACTCATATGTACTCTTGAGATCAGAATCAGCTGCAAACCCCCTGAGCACAGCCCATTATTTAGTGCCTTCCCCTCCCCGGTTGCCTTGGGGATGTTAAACTAAGACATTTTTTTTTAACTTTTTTTTTTTAGCAGTCATTTGTGACTCTTTAATTTATCCATCTAGCAATATTGTAGAGGTTGTCTTCCCCTCACCCCTTGTCTTATTCTTTTATCATATTTGTTTCTGTACCCATATCCCTCATTTATACGTTGACCACATACGGCATGCATTTGCCAAATGTGACAATCTATTATAGTAATGGAACTGCACAAATTCAGCAAACATCCAAAAAGGATCAACATATGGAGAAACACAAAAGGAAAACTTGTATTTTAGAGAGGAGACAACATTTTATTCCGTATTTACTTCTTTTATTCTGACCAAACATAAAAAGGGACGCAAACATCTATCACTGAGTTGCTAAGAGCAACGTCAGAGTACTTTGCAAGTTTAAGAGCTACATGAAGAATTTGAACTATTCGTTTGACAGTACCCTAAAGCCTAATTTCCTAAACTTGAAGGACTCAGTAACTTTAAAAAAATGAAAGCTCAGCCCTAAATCTCCAGGGACACCCTAAAAAAGTAGTCAGATGCTTTTGATATTTTTCTGCAAGCATCTTTTCCTCTTCAAGGAAAAACACAATTCACAGCTGCAGCAGAACAAGTGAGAAAGATAACTAGAGTAGTTACTGCTAGTCAATCCTTGATACTTATTTTGTGATTTGCTTTCTTTTTGTTCCTCTTCCAGGCAGCTCACATTATCGTTGCATATACAAACTCCAGCAAGTCAGAGAAGAAAGGAAAAAACAGAAATTTAAAAAAAATCAGGTCTTACGAGAAGTAGAAAGCAGCTTTCCTCTAGTAGCTTCAGATTCTTGACACCATAAAACCTATGGTATTTGTTTTCAGGGTTATCTGATGGTTTAATAACTTATGTTCTAGATACTCTTGAATACATGTAGTGATATTCTAAGCAGGGTGGCTGCCTGCAGTGAAATCACACTCCATTTCCTGAGTCTCACTACTATTTAATGTTGGGAGACACATTGCAGGTCTTGGAAGCGGTGTGGTAGAAATGATGATGTTGAGGATGATGACAATGACTGTAACAACTCAGCTTTACTGAGCAATTACTCTGTGTCAGGGATTTTGCTCTTGATGTGTTACTTCATTTAATCGTCACAACAATTTCTTTTTTTTTTTTTTTTTTTTGTGGTACACGGGCCTCTTAATGTTGTAGCCTCTCCCGTTGCGGAGCACAGGCTCCAGACGCGCAGGCTCAGCGGCCATAGCTCACGGGCCCAGCCGCTCCGCGGCATGTGGGATCTTCCCGGACCGGGCCACGAACCCGCGTCCCCTGCATCGGCAGGCGGACTCTAAACCACTGCGCCACCAGGGAAGTCCACAATTTCTTGAGGAAAGCAATAGCATAGTGATTTTGTTGATCCAGAGACTAAGGCTAAGAAGTCACTGACCCAAGGTCACAGAGCTAAGAAGAGTTCAGAAGCAAAGGACATTTATACTCTTGAATAGAAAAATTATTCATGTAGATGCTTCCAAAGACTCAAATGTGTTATCAAATACCTCAAATGCTTTATTTTGGACCCACCATTTCATAATTAATTCTTAATAAAATGATTTAAATAAGAATCCTTATATTAACTTTGATTTGTACTCTGTGGCATGAAAAAGTTTATTTCTCTTAAGTAATTTATTTACTCCTTTAACTGAAAAATGAAAGAACTTTTTTTTATGTTTTTAAAACTGGCTTCCAGGAAGTTCAGAACTCACTTAGCTTTTAAACAGTGCTATCTCACTCCAGTCTTTACTGTTGTTAATTTCCCATGCCTTCTTATATAGATGGCTTATATAAAGCCTCAGTCCTTACCTCTACTATTCTAAAATATGTTAAAATTGTTTTTAAAGTACAACTGCTAAAAAATCCAAAGCAATTCCTTAAAAAAGATTATACCATTTAGGCTCAAGCTGCAGTTCATCTTCTTAGTTCTGTCCTGTGTAAAGATGGCTGCTATTTCTTTGAAGAACTTGCAATTTTCTTTGAAGAGGCATGGTCTTTGTCTGTCCCCATAAGCCATTTAAGGTACTTCTTTGGTTCAGTAAGTCTGGGCATATCGTTCTTATTCTTAACCTTAATTAGCTGGTTGACTCTTTTCTTTCCATTCTTACTTAATTAGGAAATAGTGCTTTCAACGTGTCATTATTTCCAGTTAATTAACTAAACTGAAAAATGATTACATCCTGCTTCCTTCTTGTCCCAGGATTCTTTCCTAATCAGAGGCAGGCTCTCCTGCTCATATCATCCACATCTTAACTCTTCTGGTTGTATTATAACACAGAGCTGCTTGGCTATGTGTTATACCCTTCAAAGATGGCAGGCAGATAAAGTACATGGAAACCAGAGACTTTGTAGTGTCTAGACTAGAACATTTAAGCACACTAATGAGTTGATGAATGAATGATAATAAAATTCAATCACATATCAAATACTGAAATATTAACAATATATCCTTCCTCATGACTGCTGAATGCACTTGTTAAGATACCTTTCTGCTCACCACCAAGCTCTGAACAACACATGTTCACTCATTTTAGAGAACTTTTAGCACTGCAGGGATTGCTTGTACTATGTATTTATGTCTGGGATTTCCAGAAAAGACTTCCATTGCTTTTCTAAGAAAAGAGACTGCAAAACGGAGTATACACATCTAAAATAATAAAACAGTGCTTGTCAATTTTTCAAAAACGTCACAGAAAATAAGACTCAGAGAGGCCATGCTATTTCTGCCATGAAATTTTCAACTTTGTAAAAAGTTCATTAGTACTAGCTGACAGAATTATCAATCATAACTCTAAATTGTTATGACCATTTAATTGATGAAAAACACATAATCCTTATCTCGAGATACATAAGTGATTACTCATTTTTTTTTCCCTTCTCGCTCACCCACACTTAGCTACTTTCATTATTTCATATTTTCAAGGGGCTAGGCTGACAATCACTTTTCAATGAAAAGGCTTTCAGCAGTAAAAGCTGAAATATGGACCACCATAGTGAATCATCACAAGACGCCCAACCACTAATTAGACACAATATATAGCCAGTCCAACGTGTTGCCACCTTAGGATTTAGCAAAGGGTGCCTTTTTCTGTATATTAAAGCCCTTCCTTGAAAAGAACAGAACTCAAAGAAAAGCATTAAGTAAATCACACTGTTCTCCCCATTTGCTACCTATCACATGAAAGGCTTTGATATAGGTGCAAGTAGCTTAGAAGAAAAACAAAAGGCAAATGTGGTAAGTACAAAGTCACAAAGGGCAGCAGACAGAATGAGCCAGGAATGGGACAAATAGATCCTTGAGTTCTGGGTGGACAGGTGGGTTAAATGAGAAGCCCCTCCCATTTGCCTGGGTGCAGTGTTCCCAGATCTTTTCCTAGTGCCCAATGCTTATCACCCACTTTCATATTCAAACCACTCTCAGCTCTTAGGATATCCTAAAACCATTAGTTAATTAAATATTTACTGAGCACTATTCTATGCCAGACATCATAAGGTTCTCATAGAGACGTGTACCATCAGCCAGCTTATTCTTGCACTCTCAGTTCTAATAACTGAGTACTGTAAATAAACCATAAAATGAATAACTAATCACATGACAAACAGGACCCAAATATTGTTTCAGCCAACCCTGTTAATTTACAGAATTGATTATGGCGAACCAATGGCTTTGCTTTAGAATACAGCCGAGTACTGTTGAAGCTAAAAATAAAAGCCAAGGTCACCAAAGTCCCAGAGCAGTTTTGATTTCCCTCTTCTAAAATCAACTGTAAAATATATTTATAAGCCAATAAGAAGGGTGTGATTTAAAGAAAAAAAAACAAGAAATATGTAAACTCATGCATTTAAACCCCTTTTCCTTCTATAAAGAACTTTTGACAGCTTACAGTTTAAAAACAAAATGAAAATAAGACTAAGCCCCCAAATAGAAGTTTCCCGTCCATTCATGACAATGAATTTATCATAAGCGTTGAGTGTTACCGTCATAGGTTCCCTTGATTTATTTACTTCAATCAAAGTATCTCTTTGCTTAACTACAAACTTGTTTAAATAGCCTTATAGGAATTCATTTTTGCACTGCTCTATTAACTATGCAAAATATTAGAAGCTGAAGATTCATCATTTTTTATTCTCTTTATTTTGTGACCTTGGATTATTTATTTAATATTGTTTAGCTAAATTGTTCCTTGTCTCTAAAGTACCTAGAGAGGGCCGATTGAACAACTGGTGAGTGATAAACCAAGTGATTAATTTAGACCCATAATTACTCTTGAATTGGTGAACAGGAGTCACATGCATTCTACATTGAGTTTCGTGGAAGAGAAAAATAATGTGTTAAAGCAATTCACATTAATCCATACACTTTCTACCAATTGTGCCAAAATGGCCATCTGTCTAGGACATGTTTTTAATCTGATTATAATTTGGCACATTGATTGGTTTTTCCTGACCAACACCCAAGTACTGGTCAACAGGTGTCTCTCATGGCATGTTACCCATAAGTGAAATTTGACCATTGGCATTTCAGGACGGAAAAATAAATCTGTCCCTAAATCCTGATTTTATCTTGTATTTTATTGATAATCTGAGATAATTTTCTCATAATTGTAGAGTGTTCTCCAGTTATATTGAATAAATATTTTACCATTAAAAATGACATTTTATTGGCTTATATTTGCATATTATGTTTTCATTCCACTTTCATATTATTGGCAACTGCATACAATAAAACCACTTTTTTTTGGTTAAAATAATTAAGGTCACCATTGCATTTGCTTTCCAATCAATTTCAATCTAATTCCACCTAATTTATGTTTTCATGACTTCTATTAGTTGCTTCTAATAGAGGTATTCTATTCTCTGCACAGAACACAGATGCAGGACAGGCGACTATGTTCTGCATACTAGTAAAATCACCAGGTGTTCTGATTGAATCCTGAACGTTGCTTTATAGATTCACCTGGAAATCACAAGGATGTAATTTATTGTGACCAGTACAAAGTTGATTCTTAAGCATTTCCAGCACCAGAAATCATACAGCTTCTTAGTCAATGTCTAGGAAGGATGCCTATTTTAACTAATCCCTCAGAGAAGGCTTCCCACCACTTTAAGGGGACACAGTCCAGGATTTGGGATAAGAATACATAGAAGAGATCAGCTCAGATTATCTCTCTCCCCTGTTCTAAACCCTGGAATGACTCCTTAATTACATCGTTAAGTCTCAGATCTGTGAACTGATATTCAAAGTCCTCCTTGGTCTGGTCCCCGTTCTATTTCCTCATACACTCTGCCCTCCAATCATACCCCATTATACCATTTTAAGACATATCAAAGCCCACAGTGTAACTCTAGGGTGGCTTATACTTTTCCTCCCCTTGACAAACTTCCCCTTTTCTTTTTCTATCAAAATTTGATTCATACTACGTAGTCTCATTCATTACCACTTTCTCTGTGAAGCTTTTCTATTACCTAGATTAGGTTCATCCTCTCACGGAGCTTTTTAAAAACCCCTGTTAAAGCATGTATATCATTCTGCTTTAGCTGTATTCTCACGTACTCTCTTCTCCAATCTAACTGATATGTGATCAACCACAGAAGTCTTTGCATTCTCTGAAACACCACAAACTGGTAACCAATACATGTTCTATTAAATCAAGACCAGAGGATGCCACTTTCTTAAAAGGGGGGTTCCAGAGCACTTCACAATTACTAAACTCATTAGCAATGAAAAAGTTCCATCTGTTCTTGTTGGAAAATCTACAGCTGAGGGGTCATCAACTGGCAACCGATAGGCCAAGTAAAGCTAACAGATAAATTTTGTTTGGCCTGCATAGTATCCAAAAAAAAAAGAAAGAAAAAGAAAAAACAACCTGAGCCAACATTTTTAAGCCAGGAGATCTCTTGTTAAAAATTTGGATTTGGCTTCTCCTGAAAAAAATCTAAAACCACTGGGCTTGACTTCCCAAATGACAACCATCTGCTGGAGCTAAATGGGGAGGTCTGGTTAGGCAGAGCCCATGTTCTCCACTTTGCCATGGACAACACCAATCTCTTCTGTCCACATAATAAAGGGGCCAGGGCTTCCCTGGTGGCACAGTGGTTGAGGGTCCGCCTGCCGATGCAGGGGACACGGGTTCGTGCCCCAGTCTGGGAAGATCCCACATGCCGTGGAGCGGCTGGGCCCGTGAGCCATGGCCGCTGAGCCTGCGCGTCCGGGGCCTGTGCTCTGCAATGGGAGAGGCCACGGCAGTGAGAGGCCCGCATACCGCAAAATAAATAAATAAATAAATAAATAAAATAAAGGGGCCAGGGCCAGTTGCCATTTGTTATCATGTTTACACCTTCACTTTTTAGTAGTGACCAGAGATTTTTTTTTTTTTTTTGGTAACCAGAGATTCTCTGTTAAAAGTAAGAAAACAAAAACTTGACCGGGAATGTCATGTATTTTTTCCTTGACTCATTATTTTAAGTTATATGTCTTGATTTACATGTGCTTTTTTTTTTTTTTTTACAGCCGGGAAATGTTCTCTCTGATTTTTTTTTAAAATTAATTAATTAATTTATTTTGGGCTGTGTTGGGTCTTCATTTCTGTGCGAGGGCTTTCTCTAGTTGTGGCAAGTGGGGGCCACTCTTCATCACAGTGCGCGGGCCTCTCACTATCGTGGCCTCTCTTGTTGCGGAGCACAGGCTCCAGACGCGCAGGCTCAGTAGTTGTGGCTCACGGGCTTAGCTGTTCCGCGGCATGTGGGATCCTCCCAGACCAGGGCTCAAACCCGTGTCCCCTGCATTAGCAGGCAGATTCTCAACCACTGCGCAACCAGGGAAGCCCCTACATGTGCTTTTGAGTTTGCAACAATTGATATATACTTCCCCTTGCTTCACAACGTTCAGCTAAATTGTTCGGAACGTAAGAATTTGTTCAAATAAAGAGTAAGTCTAGTATCATTATCAGGTTGGCAAAAATACCATGGTACTGATCTATTGTTTTCTCTTAAGGTAGAAAATAAATAGAAAGTCAACAAAACAGACATGGAAGGATTCAAGAGTTATTTTTCTAAATATATGAGCGGTTGCTTCTAGACCTTCACTCAGGCCACTGAGAATTAAATCAACTCTTTCTATACCTCTGACTGGCAACAACTGGAACGTCAGAACCTCTGATCAAATCTAAAGGTCTACTCCCAGCCAGAATCATCTACAGAGCATAGCTAAGCAAAAGTGGTTCAAAACATCTGGTGATAAAAAACGAAATGTAAGGATTACATGGGCTTAAAAACAAGATCCATTGACTTGGGCATGATCTCTTAAAGAAGGAATTTTACAAGGCTGGCAATAGTTGGAAATTACTCAAGCTCCAAGCATTACCCCTATAGCGGAACCAAGAAAACTAGTGTTTAAAAAAGGAAACACTTACTCCTTCCGTCGTTAAGGGCTCACCATGTCCTGAATTACTTTTACCAACCAAAAGAGACACGGATCAGAGACCGTCCCATAGAGCAACCAGCCCCAATACAACCATTAAAGAGAGCACATTTTTAGCTACAAGCATAACTTTGCACTCAATTTTACTTTCAGTCTAAAACACTTTATTCACAAAGTAATTAGAAAACATCTTACAGTGGAGGAAAATATCAACTCAGTAGGGGAGTACAGATAGAAAGGATTAACCTGGCTGCCGCACATAGGCAACAATTTGAATAGATAATGTAAGAAAAAAGAGAGAAAGCAAAGTTTGTTTCCTGAGCTTCATCCTCCTCAAGCTGTCTGTACTTATTGTGGTGGGTGTACACGTGCACACGCTCACAAAAGCAATGGAAAAAATTCACCTTATCATTCGAAATTCTTTTTATATAACTCAAAGACCAAGTAGTTTCCAAGTTTCCAGCAGATTATTTGAATGACAGTATTTTTCCTACTGCATCCTAAAAACAACCTGCCTGTCCTTTAAAATCATATGCAGTAATTCTTTTTAACAAATAAGCTTTCCCTTTTCTAATCTGCTAGATTTTATCTAAATAGTACAGCAATCTGGGATCCTGATGCAAATAAAAAAGAAACTTCTAGTAGCTGCTCTTCTGTCCTTTAGAACAATTACTTTCAAATTTTTTTGACCAAGATTCATGGCAAGAAATATATTTTACACGACTTAATACACACACACCTGAAGCAAAACTTAAAAAAACAATGCTTACTGACCCCTGTACACGCCTATATTTTCAATTATGTTCCACTGTCTTTCATAAAAACAAGGGTGCTGGTTGTACCCTCCCTAAATTGATTCTGGGGCTCACTAACATGTCATAAATCGCAGTTTGAAAAACTTTAAAGCTTTTGCTTTCAGAGGCATTTACCAGCATGGTCTAGTCAATTTAATAACTGAATGCGGAAAACAAATAGGAAAAGTATAAAGATGGTGAATAAAAACAGGAATGGTAAAAGTATACATCAGAGCTATGTTGAGAGAAAGCAGATATACTAATTTACCACTGAAAACATGACCACAGAAAGACTGTGACTTTTAGCTACCACTTCAGTAGTCTTTCGAGGTGCTTGGTCTCTGCTAACCGTATCCACGTCTTCTCAGTCTCAGGAAAACACTAAGGTGTGTACTATAATTATTCCCATTTTGCAGATTAGAAAATGGAAATTTGCAAGTATGACTTATGTCTTTTTGCCTGTTCACACAATGCCAGCCCCTGTATGCCAGCTGTTGTACTGTACTATTGTACTTTTCAAGGTACTGTACTGTAAGATTAAAAATGTTTTATTTTTTGTTTGTTTATGTATTATTTGTGTGAAAAGTATTATAAACCTATTACAGTACAGTACTATATAGTCGATTGTGCTAGTTGGGTACCTAGGCTAACTTTGTTGGACTTATGAACACGCTCTCAGAATGGAACTCATTCGTATGTAGGGGACTTACTGTGTTTTATAATGACTATAAATGGAGTATAACCTTTAAAAATTGTGAATCACTATGTAGTACACCTGAAACTTAAATAATATTGTAAATCAACTCTACCTCAATTTTATAAATAAATAAAAGCTTTATTGAAGCATAATTTACATACCATAAAATCCATCAATTATAAATGCAAACTTCAATGACTTTTAGTAAATTTATAGAGTTGTGCAACCATCACAAAATCCAATTTTAGATCACCTTAAGGAGATCTCTCTTGCCCATTTGCAACCAATCCCCATTTCAGCCACTAGGTAATCATTCATCTCCTTTTTGACTCTATGGATTTATCTTTTCTGGACATCTTTATGCAAATGGAATTATGCAATCTGTAATCTTTTCCATCTGGCTACCTTCCCTTAGCATAGTATTTTTGAGATTCATCTGTTTTGCTACATGTATCAGTAAATCATTACTTTTTATTGACAAATAATATTCCATTGTCTGGGTATACCACACTGTTTATTCATTGACCAATTAATAAGCATTTGGATTATTTCCACTTTTTGACTACTGTGAAGATCACTCCTCTGCATATTCTTGTACAAGTGTGAATTTATGTTTTTACTTCTCTCTCTTTCTTTTGGCCACGCGTGCGGGATCTTAGTTCCCTGACCAGGGACTGAACCTGTACCTTTGGCAGTGAAAGTGCACAGTCCTAACCATTGGACTGCCAGGGAATTCTCTCTTTTTATTTCTCTTAGACACCTATAAGTAAAGCTGCCGGGTGATATGGTAAATTTACATTCATTTTTTTTTAAGGAACTGCCAAACTTTTCTCCAAAGTGGTTGTACCATTTTATAATCCCATCATTAACGTATGAGAGTTCTCTCTTCTCTAAATCTTCCCCAACACATGTTAGTTTCTTCTTTTTTTAGTATAATCATTTGAATCCACATATGCTTAAAGGAATTCCCTTGTAAGTATTTTCCTATACTCTAAATTTGGCAGTATATATTATACCCTACTTCTCTAGGATCCAGCTAAGCAAACCCCTCCCCGCAATTAAATTTATTTAAGAAATGAAGTATGATAAGAACAAGAGGCTTCAAAGCAAAAATGAAAAGGCCTGATTCCCAATGCATCCTCCTTTTATGGATAATCCAAAATATGAAATGCCTTCCTTAAGCTTTGGCTTCATTAAAAGAAGCAATGCACAGATAAAAGAAGGTTATGATCCCATTGTATTCTGTGTGTACCATTTCTCACCTGGAATATGATGTAGAGTTCTATGCATGAAAACAAAAAAAGAACACATATTTGTTATAGAAGAACAGAAAACAATGAAGAAGAACAAAAAATCTACCATCATCCCACATCATTTTCATATTGATAAATTTCACTCTTTTTTTTCCTACATGTGTGTATATGCATATGTTTTATCACAACTAAGATTATGCTTCCATGCAATTGAGAATCCTGAATTTTAATGTAATTTGCACATTTTCATGGTCAGAAATTTTCTTTGAAAACAGAAAGACTACATAACAGTCTGTCACAAGGATGTTCCATAATTTAACCATTTATTTTGTTCCATATGTTCTAATTATTCACCAATGTGTGTGATGCCCTGAGGAGCATCTCTGTCCCAAATCCCAGTTGAAGAGAGACACTGGTAAGTTAGAGCTCTTCCAGGAAAGGACAGTAACAACTGGAGACCCTATGAATGTTCAGCTGAAAAAGAAAAAGACTTGAAAGATTATGGCAAATAGAAAGATTTGCAGTAGTGACACGAAAGAGGAATTAGATCCTAAGAAGCTTCAAAGATAAGAATTAAAAAGAACAGTATTCTTTATTACAAGGCAGATTTCTGTTCATTATAGAGACTAAAAATCACAACAAAAACAAATGGAAGCATCTACAGAACATGAGCTTAATTGAGCAGCTGCCTTCCTCCTCAGCTTTAGTGCCATTTGGTAGAAAATAGGGTCTATTCTCATACCATAAATCCTGAAAGAACACTTTTATCCACATCACTTCATGAGAGGGATTGGTCCAGGAAGCAGGTGTTCCTCAATCATTACTGCTAGTTTTTGGGTGCACTTAACTCCATCCTTATGGTTGTAATTCTCTCATGACAGAACAGAGCCCCAAATACAAGTTTAAAAAAATTAGATACTCCAACATATGAATCAAAGCCCAGGCATGATACAGTGAGGGTCACCTTTCTGTCATTTTATTCTGGATCAGGCTGAAAAATTAAGAGTTGTTTTATCAATAACCATGCAACTGTCAAAAAGTTTCTGGATCACTAATCACCCATGGAGGCCACGGTTTGTGGAATGATGTCCAGGGTATATTTTTAAGAGGAAAAAAAGTAAGCATAAGAATAATAGAAATGGTAATTCTTGCATTGCTTTTCCAGGGAAATAGAAATGAAACACAACAAAATGAAACAATAGCATCATCTGTCAGAGTGGCCACCAGCTTCAGGGATGTACAGATAAGGGTAAACCCTGTAGAGGGAAAGGTGTGGGAGAGGAGCAGAAGAGGCTGAGGGAATGTCCTCATGAGAATCAACTTAAATATGAGCAACTCTTGATGACATGTTTCTTGTCTTCCTGTTTCTTGACTTGTCGTATTTGTTGTCATGTTTGTCATGTTTGTTGTCATGACTTGTCAAGTCATGTTTCTTGACTTGTCTTCTCTTTTGGCTTTTCTCTAGCAACGGGATGCTTTGCATATGTCACTGTTCCATAAGCAATTCCACAGAGTTTCTTCCTTCGTAAGAACTGGGATTCTATCATAAACAATGAAAAATGTCATGAAATATAGGGAGCTAAGATGCCATTTTGGCACCTGGTTACTAAAAGCTTGCTTGCAGGGCTGAAATTGCTGTAGCTATACCATATTGAAAACAAACTTTTCTGTCTCTCCTTTGCTTTTTTTTTTTTTTTTTTTTGCGGTATGTGGGCCTCTCACTGTTGTGGCCTCTCCTGTTGCGGAGCACAGGCTCCGGAAGTGCAGGCTCAGCGGCCATGGCTCACGGGCCCAGCCGCTCCACGGCATGTGGGATCTTCCCGGACCGGGGCACGAACCCGTGTTCCCTGCATCGGCAGGTGGACTCTCAACCACTGCGCCACCAGGGAAGCCCTCTCCTTTGCTTTCTGAGAAAACTATAACATTCAGGCAGATTTTGATGTGATCTGTCAGACATCTACAAGTATGGAGACACTTGTAAATGTTCTCATATAAGGCAGATAACAGAATGTTTCTATTGATTATAATGTGTTGTTTCAGTATTTTTAACTGAGAGAAAATTGAGTAATTGTCCTTGTCATATATAGAGTCAATCATGTGACTCAATCTCTGTCTCATATATCAGTTTTACTTTGAAACATATTTCATGTTCTAATAATGAACAAAAAGAATCTCACCATGTGGGTGAAATGGGGTAATAAAATTACATTGAAAAACTAAACATGTATGTGTTCAATATCTTGTAGTTTGGGAAAGGGAAGCCCAAAGTACATAATTTCCTCAGAAAAGATTTGATTGGCTTTCTGATACAACTCAAATAGCCAGCAAACTCCATCTTGACCACAGCCTTTGATAATTACAGCCAGGTTTTATATTTATAAGTCTCTGAGGGAGGAAAATGCTGTATATTCTTAATGAAAAATCCTTACGTTAAACTCTGGCACTTACTAGTATCTCATCTTATTTATAAGTTAGAGCTTACTGAATTATCTCAGATATAAACAAAATATTTCAAGTCCATGCCCATTTTAAATTAATGACCATGTCTGTAACAGGCAAGTAATTCCAGTATAGATTCCCTGGGGCTGTTGTTGATAAGTGCAAATTTTGATGAGTGTTCATGTTCAAATAGTCGCCACAGAGTTTCCATGGTCTTTCAAGATGGGAGAAGTTTGGGACCTGCTGTGACTATAAAGGCACTTCCTTTGTATCTGGTCTAATCTGTTGCTATCTGAAGATTGTGGGTAGGATACTTCTTAAGGAAAGCGAAGAAACCTAAAGGTGAAGAATTCCTGAAGACACAGAATCCAGGCTTCTAGTTTCGTCCTTGTCACTGATTCAAGCTCTGCAAGGTGGCCTGAATCTTGGGAACAGGGCTCATCCTCATCTTCAAACTGATAGGATATAATACATCACTGAGAGGGGCATGGCATGTATGCCTGTGAAGAGGTTTTGCATATTTTCTGTAGGGTTGCACATTATCTGAAGTATTGCCTTACACTTTGAGACTGCCAAATGGCATCAGATTTGGCACATGACAAGCTGTTGGAAAATAAGCAAATCCAAGCAACAGAGTGTGAAGACAAATAGGAAAAAGTATTCAGGGCTGATGGCAAGGGAAGTCATGTTTCTGCCTTTGATTCTGTTTCCTAAGCAATTAACTAAATCAAGGGGCCAAGTTCGACTTAGAAAGTTGTGATTAATAATGAATTCCATTTAAAACACTATTCTCGGGGCTTCCCTGGTGGCGCAGTGGTTGAGAATCTGCCTGCCAATGCAGGGGACGCGGGTTCGAGCCCTGGTCCGGGAAGATCCCACACGCCGCGGAGCAACTGGGCCCATGAGCCACAACTACTGAGCCTGCGCGTCTTGAGCCTGTGCTCCGCAACGAGAGGCCGCGATAGTGAGAGGCCCGCGCACCGCGATGAAGAGTGGCCCCCGCTCGCCGCAACTAGAGAAAGCCCTCGCACAGAAACGAAGACCCAACACAGCCAAAAATAAATATAAAAATAAATAAATTAATTAATTTAAAAAAACCACTCTTCTATCTTTCCAACAAACAGACTGCAAAATGAGAAACAGGTTTACTAGATCTTAAGAAGTAGAATGATACCAAAGGTGAGAATTACTCATTAGCATAGCTTATCTGTACAGAAATCAAATCAAAGGAAAGAGATATAGAGAATATTCAAAGCAGCAGATCAAATTGACAGAATTCTAGAACAAAATAAGAGTAATATTCTTAGACTGTGAGTTAGTTGATTGAAAAAGAGAGAGAAAGAGAGAGAGAGGTTTGGATTTTCCCTCATTTCGAACAGCTGTCTGGGTCTCTGAAGAGAGGAAAGACTTGGCAAGAAACTTGCACTGACACAGAGCAATAGAAGCAACTGGGCTCTACAGACTTGGGTGGCCACTATTGTACCCTGGCTAATTAACTTAATTATACTTCAAATTCTCAAATGCCTTCTCAAGATGATGCATCAGAGGAGAGTATGGCAATTACATATTTAAGATAAAATATGTAAGATAAAGACACAGACATAAAGGAAGATGTCCTACAAAGTGAAACCTGTAACACCGAAAGGTTGTTGAGGTCCTCAAAAACTTTTTTAAAGTGTAAAGGGGTCCTAAGACCTCGAAGTTTGTGAACTACTGATCTATAGCTTCAAAACTCCCTGATCTCTGATCTCACTTACCTCACAGAGATAAAGTAATTCAACTTAAGGAACATTCAGTCTGATAATAGCTGAAATGCCCTTGAGAAACAACTAATGAAGAATCAAAGGGTGTCAAGCTAAGGTCACACATAACTCACAGTATAATTTCAGCCAGCATCAAAGAAAAGTAAGAGTTAGTTTAGCATAAGGGATTGAGCACAGTCTCTGGAGTTGGAGAGGATTCTAATCTCCAATCCCTAATGTCATAGATAAAGACATCCAGGTCATTTTCCCTACCTTACTTAGGACGATCACCCTGATCCAATCCTTGATGCACTTGCTTACAGTGTGGCCCTGACTAAGTTGTATAACTGCTCTGTGCTTCACTTTCTCATAGGTAAGTTGGGATAATAATCATACTCATGGAGTCATTGAGAGGATTACCTGAGTTATTTTATGAAAATCTTCAGAGCAGTGCCTGGCACATAGTAAGTATAAGCAACAGGAAGATGAAAATTAAAGTCACAAAGAAATGACTGGGTGTAACTCTGGTCCTAGAACTTACGGCCTGAGAAACACAGGCCTTTAAGCCTGAAGTGGCTTAGGGTAGGAGAGACAATGGCTGCATCATCATTGTATTTTTTCTTTCATCTAAGACTGCACCAGAAATGGTCTCTAAGATGGCCATAAAGAGCATGGTCTGGGACCTTGTGCCTTTAGTATATTCGAGTGAACTGAGATCTAATGGCCACAGACTTTCAAGTTTTTGTTTGTTTGTTTTATTTACTTTTATGTTCAAAGCCATTTTAGGTATTATTGTCCAATGGTTGACCCTTGGAAAATCCTTGAGTTACTTTTCAAGACTTTCTACAGTCTTAGGTTTTGTGTTACAAACATTTATGGAACATCTATTATGCCAGACATGCTAAAATTTGGGATACAAATTTCTCTATACAGTAGTCCAAATTATCTTCAAGTGATGATCTACATGAATTGAATTTAGTGGTTTAGTGTTTGTTGAGACGTGAAAGGGAAAGTAATATCTCCTAAACACATCATTTAGATAAATACTCTGCTAGTTTGCCAACCTACACACACGTCATTAAGAGATTTCAATTAGTCACCGGTGTGTTTGAATTTGAAGTCCAGCTTAAAAGAAACTTCCAAAGTTAAAGAAACAACTATGGATAGGACTCCTAGGCAGGAAGCAAATCCAACTGATGCTTCTCTAGTAATATCTTACTAGATGACAATGTGTTTCTCTTCTTTTCTCTCCTTGGAAACATCATAAACCAGGGACTAGAAATGACCCACTTGCACATCCATGAATGTGCTTTAGGACACTCCTGATGGCAAGTGGCACATTACCTATTATCTCTAAAATCCTTTCAAGCTTGATTGGAGAGAATATGTAAATGGCTTCTTTCTACCTGCTCTGAGGAGTCTAGCTGTCCTGTCTGTGATGATAATGCAATCATCTGTAGAAAACACAGATTCCCTAATTAACATTAGAGCCCTGGGGAACTTCCCCTTTGAAAAGCAAAGCCAGGCAGATCCCTACATAGCTATCAAAACAAGAAGGTTTGGTATGATTGATTTGACTGGATCTTATTTAAGTGTCTTATTTCCTCCTTCTTATTTCTTACTGGCAAGTGACTTCAAGGCAAAGTTTCCTGACGGTCTTTCAGGGAGTCGTACCCAGCCTGTCTCTAATCAGACAGAATGTAGAAATATCCAATCAAGTTCAAACCTCCTTCACAGGCCACGAGGGCCCACGAATGTCAGGGTATTAGTCAGGGATTCCTAAGACTGAGCATTATTATGTGTCCACATTCTGTCCTCTATATCTACTTAATTTACTTGGGACATTGACTCCTTCCTTTTTCCCAAACCCAATTACCCAATCCTGTTCATTTAAGCAAATTATTTACCAAACCAATCCCTTTCTCTTCTCTTTCCTCTCATCTCTTCCTCTGAAGTTTTAATCACATCTATCCTGCATTTCCTTCCTTTAGTCTCTCACTGACATTTGAAATGCAAGGCAGACAATGCCACACCCTTGCTTAAAATATCCAATGGCTCTCTCCCATAAATCCAAAGCCAAAAGAAAGAGTATCACCCATAAGTCCAAACTCGCTTATGCTGCAGGTCCCTTATCTGTGAGGTAAGAACAACAGTAGTACTTAGTCACAGGGTTGCTGTTAGTACCACAGTGAGTTAATATATGTAAAATGCTTAGAATAGCGGCTAGTATACATTAAGTAAAAAGTTTGTCTGCTATGATGATGATGATAAACATGACAACAACAGTGACCACTTTTCTTGGAGGCTTATCTATAGGCTCTTGAGACGGCTCTCCCTACCCATACTCCAGCTCCTTTTTTTTTTTTTTTTTAAAGCCATTGTATTTTGTTGCAAAGTACTTGAAATAGCCAGGGTTGGCTTATATGACCTAAAAATATCAGTTCCCGGACCATGGCCATTCTCAGGGTTATTACAGAGCTCAGAAAATAAAGACCCATAGTCCTAGGGAAGTCCTGGACATCAGTGGCACAAACCCCAAGTAGATAAACAAGCTTTCTGTTCTTTTGCTCTTTGTTAGCAACCTCCAAGTTTCCTTAACCTCAGGAGCCAAGGTGGAAATTTCAGTTCTGAGCACTGGTGACCATTCTACTTTGACAAAGCTGCCATAATCAGAGCTTCTGAATCAAAAAAAGAGACCTTCTCTTGGTACAGATATAAATGCAATGAGGACAGAGAGGTCATTGACTCAACTGTAGAAAATCCTGGAGTATCAGAAGGAGCGAGAATGATACTCCTCGTCTTCCCTGATGTTGAAATATTCTGTTGTTTGTGGTCTTACACTTAAGTTGTCTGGATGAAGGTTTAGCTTCTTGCTCTTTTAGCTGGATGCTTTTCCACTTTGTAACCATAATCACTACTTTGTTGGCTTAAAAGAAAAAGCAGGCAGGATACAGAGGAACAGGGACCCATTGTTTCATGGGTTTCATAATATTTGGATCAAATCATCTTAAGTCCAAAGTCCGGGCATTAAAATGCAGTCATAACTAGTGTTTAATGAATGGCAAGTAGAGGGTGGAAGTGGATTTTGAAAACCTAAGAAGGAAAATATGTTCCAGCAAAATATTTGAAAATGTTATCTGAATTTATGTATTAATTGAGGCAGTCTTTACAAAACATTTGGAAAAGGAAACAAGACCAATGTTATATTAACAAAGAAATTATAATTTTACAAATGGTTTGATTCCAAAAGTTTTTTTCTATATCAGTTATGTAGACTTAGAATTCTCCCTCCTTCTCTTTCCAGCCAAAATGATGGACCAGAATACAAAGACTAACACACACTGCTACCAAGGCAAAATATAGTCTTCATCTCAACAGGGGATATCAGGCATTTATCTCTTCCCTCTACCTCATGATCAGGGTGTAGACACCCAACTGGCTCAGAGTCACTAGGGTAGCTCCTGCTGCCTGTAATGGGAGTATTATTCACCACAGATGTGGAGGGAGACCAGAAGGGTGAGACAGGGCATGGGAATAAAAGCCAGGGTAATCTGAGGAGGGTGGAGCCCCCAGGCAGAGCTTGTCAGTTGAGCACTGTCTTCAACTTTCCTTTGTTTCTCATGCAGGTGATGCTGCTGTGAGCACCCACTTTCCAGGCAAAAAAAAAAAGGGCAGTCTTCCTTCTTGTTTTATAAGTACCTTCATCATACCTTCAATTATGCCTCTTAGCCCATGAAGTCTGAAATTTCTAATATCTGGCCCTTGACAGAAAAGGTGTACTCAGCCTTGTTCTAGATCAGCCATATAAAGGGCAGAAAACATTACCTCTCTTCCCATACATCCCCGCAAATAAGGAAAAGCTGCTTAAGTATTAGCACAAAGTAAGTGATTCAGACACTGCCTTCTCTTGCTAAGGCATCTCAGGGAGAGTCTACTAATTGGACGTGCCCATGGAAAGACCAATTTTTTTTTTTTTTTTTTTTTACCATATAGTATGTTATAGGATGTCTATGGCAAGATTGGTTACAGATCATTTTCAGGATTACCGGGCTTTTCATCAGCAAAACACAGAGGGAACTAATACACCTTCCAGGGTTCTCTTCAGAAAGCTGTGATACTCTTATCAACTGACAATAATCTGGGCCCATCCAATTACATGGAGCGAGGCAGTACAACCACCAAGAAAACTAGCAATCAACAAGCTGGCATGAAGTACCCATCCACTTCCTACCAATTTGCAGTTATGCTACTATGTTTTAGTCACAACAACTCTCTTTAGATCGCCTTCCTCTGAAATAGGATCTCATTCTAGGAACAATTATTTCTGTAGGAATCCATGGAGAAAAAAACCTGCTTTAGATTCACTCATTTAAGAAATGATGGTAGAAGAATATGCATTACTCACATGAAACACCACTCTCTAGCTTGTTGTGGAAAGGCTATACATTTTTAAAAATAAACTGTTAAAAAGACATACTTTGACTTGCATTCTAAATTCTAAATGAGCAGTTTTAACGTTCCCTTTCATCCAGATGACTCCCCCAGGCTCTGATTTACTCTTTATAGATAAGGCTAATGTGTCACTAATTGAATACTTCAGCTGACCTTCCTATATCAAAACATAAATGCAAAGGTACCATTAGTTCTTTACAGGGTACAACTTGTACACTTTGTCTTCAATTGGAACCTTCACTACCAAGTTAGCCAGAATAAAATAAACACTGCACACACACTTCTCATATATTTCTAAACAAAAGACAACACTGAACACAGTGATGGCTGCATAATAAACCTCTCAGAATAGCAACTTCTTCAGGTCTCAGACAGAGTTACCAGTTTGATTACCAGGCTTACATTCCTTAAATTCAGAGGCTTCTTTATGCAACTGTTAGTTATTCACGTAGTCCGGAGAGATAGAGGGGGGCAGTGTTGAAACATTTTTAAAATCAGAAGAAAAGATATGAGAAGTACTGAATAAGACTAAGAATGAATTAAACTAGCACCTACTTAAAAATTACTACTGAATTAGGCATAGCCCTAGGAAATTATAATATCAAAAGTAAATAAATGACATCAATATTTATAATACATTTTAACAATGGTCAAAAATTTTAAAGCGTTATGGGCCATGTCTTATACTAGGCACTTTACATGCAATGACACATCTAGTCCTTAGAGCAATCTAGGAGGCAGGTCCTTGTCCCATCCTGCAGTGAGTGAACAGAGGCACAAGATATTAAGTAACTTTTTTGTCCAAGATAACAAAACTGGCAAGTAGATGAGAAATGCATTGAACTCAGGTAGTGTGACATTAAGACCAAGCATTTTCGCTGTATATCTATTCAGTCCCCAAAACCAAAAAATCTCTGGATTTTTACTTATAGTAAGTCTATGGAGGGAAGGATGAAAAGATGGAGCTTGATGCAAGTTGAAAAAGACAAACTTTAAATGTTAACCAAGGGCTGCTCCTATTATCGTTCTAATGTCTGAAGCATTTAGTGATAATTTTGCAAGATGGTATTTGACGGAATGGGTATATTCTCCTGTGCTTGCATCAGTGTATGTTAAGTTTTTTTAAGGTAGGAGGCAAGTTGAGCCATAGTAAAATACTGGGTTTGTTTCTCTGCCTCCACCCAATGCGTATTCTCTTCCCAATTTAGTGAAGGATCCAGCAAGCAAATAACTTCTCTCTCTCAGGATAAGTCCATAAGCATCCCCATTTACAATCTAATATGTGTGACGGTGGAATAAAGGCCATGTACCGTCAGATAGCTCTGGAACAAGTGCTCCTCTGTGCTACAGGAGAATATAATTATTTTATTATTTTAAATTGCATCCACTTTCTTTTTTAGACTGTGATTTCTATGAGCAAGAATCATGTTCTGATTGGCTATCAGACATTTTGGGCCCTTAAAGAGCTCCTGGTCTAACGGGGGAAGAAAAAATAATAGAAATTATTAGTGATTCAGTGTAATGATATATGGGATGAAAGATCTGAAAGGTTAAAAAAACATTTTAATGCAACATTTAAACAGCTCAAGGAATGAAACAAAAGAAAAATCACTCCTCCCTCTGTAAGAAAGAGTCAGAGAAGGTTTTAGATGGGAAGTAGTGACTTAAGATATTATTTACAAAAAAAAAAAAAGGAATTCAAAAGGGAGCCAGCCGAGACTGAGAGAACCACAGTCCTTTTTAAAGATTTAAAATATCTTGAGAAACTAAACAAATTCAGTATTAATGGAAAATAATGTGCAGGAAAGTGGTATGGTAGGGAGGAGGGTGGGTGGAAGGGCTGGGGAAAAAAGGCGGGGACCAGATTTTCCTTAATCTTGTGTAGATATGATGCTTCTCATCTCACAGATATAAAAGATGTAACATCTCAGAAGGGACACAGAATTGGGCCTGGCACACAAGTCTTTGATTTATAATCCAGTGTTCTGTCCATTGTACCATCCTGACAAAACAGCTTTGCTAGTGATTGAGGACAGCTATCAGGAAGACAGCACTGAGCAGAGGACAAATCAGCATCACCTCTTCCAAGACACCCTCCCTGAAATCAGTACCTTCTCCTCACACTATGTCACCACACCACCTGGTGTCAATCTGATATTACCTCCAACCTGCATGCACTAGTGTATTATTTGGCCTGCTCTAGGACACAAGCTCCACAAAGGCAGGGCCTTTCGTTGCTTGTTCACAACTGTATCTTGAGCCCTCCAGTGTTCTAAGAACTAGTGAGGCGCATAATAGGCACTCACATACTTGCTGAATGAATGAGAAAACTGACAGGCTTTCGGGCACAGCTGTCTGATCTTGAACAAGTCATTTAACTTTCTGGTATCTTACTCGTAAATGGATGGAGTTAAAGTTGATCTGTGGCTTTCCAATCTAACTCTGAGTGTTCCAAGGAAAGGCGGGCATTTTCCCACCCTCCTCTCTCCCCTCCCTTCTTCTCTGGTTCTTCAATTTGTACTTAATGTTTTGAGCCTCAGGGTACACTTTCTTTTGAGGAAAGAACTTGCCAGAAAAAAAGTTTAAAGATTACTGAACTAGTTGATTTCAAAGTCTCTAAAATTCCATGTTTCTAGTGTGTCTTCTAGTCTAATGAGTAAACATCTGAATTCTTTCAGCCCAAGAGGTAAAGGGAAGCCTTTAAAAATATTTTTTGTCCAAGGGGCTCCACATTTTAAAAATACCTCAGAATAAAAATGCAATGGTTACAAATATAATCTACTCTATCTCAAACTTTTAACCAGTGTCAATTGGCAATAGCAAAGCTAGCTTTATTCTTCCCTGCTTATTTTCCAGGAAAAATAAAAATAATTAGAAAAAAAGTATCCAAAATTACATAGAAAAAAAAAAAAAAGAAAATGAACACTTCACATAGACTACAGATAAGAACTTATTGTAAATAACTTAAAGGGTTTCTGAGTCATTTATTTTAGTACCCGACATTATAATCTCGCATTCAATGTAAACAAACGTCCTTGAAACAAGGATTTCAAAATCATCCTACATCTTAAACTCTGAAAGTGAAATGTATTGAATATAATTCCAATTTACAAAGGCCAAAGAGATATGAAATGTCAGACATTATGTTGTATTACTGAAAAGAGGTAAAAAAGAAAAAATCTGTGACAAATGATGGGAGCTAGTTGAAATGTTTTGTAAATGTGAAGAGCCGTCAGCAACAAACATTTTAATTCACAACTCAGATTACCATCTGCCACCCGATTTAGGAATCTGCTCAAATTGTAACACTGTTCTCTTCTTTCCAAATTGGATTAGATCATCCAAACCTTTGCATTCCAGGCAAAATGTCTCAGTTTAAAAAAACATCCAATAAGCCACTTTATTTCTAAAATAATGGTGATAAAAAATGGCACACGGTTAACAAGAAAACAGCAACTTCCTTCACTGAGCAGGCTACTAGAGTCACACGGCTCACTCTGATTTGGCTTCTTCTAAATGAGAAAAGGCAGGAAAGGAATAAAGCAGCAGCAATGCGATAAGGGATCTGGACACAGCAATGATGTCCTGGCAACGTCACCTGTAGTGTGGCATCAGAACAATTTAAGGCAATTGTATTAATCCTTGATTACTTCTGGACAAACATCTTCAAACAGCAAGAAAGACAAGATGCAGAGAAAGAATAACACCCTTTAACTTGATATCCCTTTATTTTAGACCTTTAGCCACCCTTCTCTTCACTGTCCTAAAATATTCATGTATGGTGGGATTTTTCAAACTATTTAAATTTTGTTTGGAAAATAATATTTATTTAATCTCGGATATAATCACATATTTTGACAAAAAAGGAGATTCAATTCAATAAATATGCAGGGTGCAGTTAACCTGCCCCAAGCATTCCCCAAAGGGTTCGGAATAGAATTGTAAATACGTCACCCAAAAGTATCAGGGAACTAACTGCCTGGCTTATTCCAATATTTCTTAATTATAATAAAATAAAATTAATTATGGATGATAGCACTGAATAGCTAGCTAAGACTTAAAAGAGAACCTTCTTGGGGCTTCCCAGGTGGCGCAGTGGTTGAGAGTTTGCCTGCTGATGCAGGGGACACGGGTTCGTGCCCCGGTCCGGGAAGATCGCACATGCCGCGGAGCAGCTGGGCCCGTGAGCCATGGCCGCTGAGCCTGCGCGTCCGGAGCCTGTGCTCCGCAACGGGAGAGGCCACAACAGTGAGAGGCCCGCGTACCGCAAAATAAATAAATAAATAAAAATATAAAAATAAAGAGAGAACCTTCTTTCCTTGCCCTCCTCCTCCTCTTCCACCTCTACCCCTCCTTCTCTGTCCGTCACTCTGCCCACCTTGTTCCCTCGTCCCCTCTCCCTCTCTCTTCTCTCTTATAAACCAAGAAAGAGTTTTCCTGATCATCTGTATACTCTTAAGACTTCAACAAGGACCTTGAACCTAGTCGGTGACCGATAAATAATAAATGATGTTGCATGACCAAATTTGATGGAGATCTAAAAATATATTTGTCCACCATGATAGCCACTAGTCACGTGTGGTCACTGAGCATTTGAAATGTGTCTCAAATTAAGTGATATGTGTTGCAAGTGTAAAATACCCCCCAAATTTCCAAGACAATAGAAAAGAATGTAAAAACTTTCATTAATATTTCTAAAACATCAACATTTTGAAACGGTAATATTTTGGATATATTGGGTTAGATAGTAATTATTAAAATTAATTCTGCTTCTTTTTACTTTTCTAACTTGGCTACTAGAAAATTTATATTGTCTAGATAGCTGCATTTTAATTCTAATGGACAGCACTCCTCTAGAGAGATACGGTGGTTAGTTCATTGTGACAGAGTTAATAACAGAATCAATGTGTCCTAACTTTCAGCCTTATGGTTTCTTCAAAATTTGAATGAGAGAAACTCTGAGCAATGGGCATCTTTTTTATCATCTATGATATAAAGAAGACCGTAATCAGCAGTATTGTAAAATAGACTTCATCAATAATCATGAACATATTAAGACACAACAAGCTTCCACATTCTTCGAGTTCATATGACCCATCCAAGGCCAAGGTACAAATACGGTGGAAACAGGGAGAGGTTCCAACATGGCAGATGTGATAAGTAAATCATAGAACAAAGATGAAGAGCCTGTTATTGAGCAGTTATATAATTTGTAGACAAGGACAAAGCATGTCTAACCTGGATTCATTCAGCATTATGTAAATCAATTCTAGAATAATAACGTGCACTTAAATAAATTGCAACTTGCCTCTAGTGCTTTCAGACACTGGTTTTACTACACGTAGACTTCCATAAGGCATGTTAGCAGAAGTACACACATATGTATGCATGTGCACATACATATTTTGCAAGCAAAATTTCAAGGGGAAAAAAGCTTGCTGAAAATAAAGCAGCATTTTGTAGTCATAGCAACCCCAACTCTTTAAACGCAACATTAAGGCAAGAAGAGCTCATCAGGAGCTATGTCAAGTTGTTATAGCAACCAAAATATGGCTTTACAGAGACAGTTTGCATTAAAATAGCCAAAGGGTTATAATGGCAAAAGACATAAAAATATATCTTCAGAGACCAAAGGTTTAAATTTATTTATTTTATTTATTATTTTTGGCTGTGTTGGGTCCTCGTTGCTGCGCGCGCGGGCTTTTCTCTAGTTGCAGCGAGCGGGGGCTACTTTTCGTTGCAGTGCGCGGGCTTCTCACTGCGGTGGCTTCTCTTGTTGCGGAACATGGGCTCTAGGCGCGCGGGCTTCAGTAGTTGTGGCACACGGGCTCAGTAGTTGTGGCTCGTGGGCTCTAAAGCACAGGCTCAGTAGTTGTGGCGCACGGGCTTAGCTGCTCCAAGGCATGTGGGATCTTCCCGGACCAGGGCTCGAACCCGTGTACCCTGCATTGGCAGGTGGATTCTTAACCACTGCGCCACCACGGAAGCCCCAAAGTTTAATTTTTACCTTGTTTTAATCTGGACTTATATCCTCTGCTTCATTGGAACAAAACATTTTCTCATGCACTCTTTCTAACAAACATACAGCTCCTACGGCAACCAGGAGGGGTACAGTTTTGTAATACTTAATAATAATCAGTAAGGCCAAAATTAGTTCATTGGTACTAGTAATTTGATCCTTTTTGGGTGATGAAAAATATTAATCAAAACAGAGTAAAAAGTAGCCAAATGGGGTTATCTGGAAAGACTTAGGAGGAAGGGTCCTGAGACCAGAATTTCAGAGACTCTGAGTAACTCTTGAGAACAGAGTTTCTCAACTTTGGCACTTTTGACGGTTTGGATCAGTTACTTCTTTGCTGTGGGTGCTTGTCCTGAGCATTATAGGCTATTTAGCAACATCCCTGGCCTCTACCACTAGATATGTTATCGCCCCACCCCAGTTGTGACAACCAGTAATATCTCCAGACACTGCCAAATGTTTCCTGGGGGAGAGGATGGCAGCCAACTCGTCCATGGCTGACAACCTTTGCTCTAGAAACATTTCATCCGTACTCCCCTGAAACTCATGAAAATTGAGGAAACGTGGAAGAAATTAAGCTAGTGAGTCAATCATATTTTCCTTTGAGGGCGAAGCCTATAAACCTCTCTGAGTCTCTGGATCGATGTTTCAACTCGCTTATCATCTTAGATCAAACATTTTATACTTTACTTCAACTCGCAACAACTCTGACACATGATGATGTTTATCTTCTGAAAACGCTCCATCTCCTTCTGTTTCCATAGCACACTTGCAGATAAGCCCAGGTACTCCTCTGCACATACAGGACAGGAAACTTTATGGTTGGCCCATTCCTTCTTCTCTTATCCCTTTTAATTTTCACAGTTGTTTCCTGTTCATCGTAAGATTTTATTTGGAAAAAAAAATGTTATGGTATCCCAAATGCCCATCTCTCCTTTTAGTCAACTACCAAAATTCTCCACAACCAATCTTTACTTACTGATTTGAATGTCACTTAAGTGTTATCAAGCACTTAATGCTGCACTTAGATTAAACATCATATGGTCTGGGACCATTCAATATTTCAATGAAACTCAATGAGTTCAAATAAGAATGCATTTGGGCAACCTTTATTGAGTGACTAATCAAATAAAAATCTTGGGCAAGGTGATAGAAGGAGAGAAGAACGAAGATGCAGCTCCTTGTCAAAGGTGGTTTGCAAATCTAAAAGCTAGGAGATGGGAACTCTAAAACATAAACTCCTTGAAGTCAGGGACTATTTGGTATCCTTGGACACTACCACAGTACCTGACCCCAGTAGACAGTAAATGACCAGCGCTAGTTTCTCTGATTTAAGATCTATGCAGCTACTTACGCTCAATTTTCTAGAGTTACATCAATTTCAGTTATTATCATTAGCATGAATGACATGTGGCTATTAAGATTTTTGGGGTATATCTTCTTCTAGCTCTGTCCATCAACGTAATATTAATTTTCTCCCATCAATCTAAATAATTTTACAAAGCAATTTTGGAGAGATCTACTTTTTTTTTTTTTAACATCTTTATTGGGGTATAATTGCTTTACAATGGTGTGTTAGTTTCTGCTTTATAACAAAGTGAATCAGTTATACATATACATATGTTCCCATATCTCTTCCCTCTTGCGTCTCCCTCCCTCCCACCCTCCCTATCGCACCCCTCTAGGTGGTCACAAAGCACCGAGCTGATATCCCTGTGCTATGCGGCTGCTTCCCACTAGCTATCTACCTTACGTTTGGTAGTGTATATATGTCCATGCCTCTGGAGAGATCTACTTTTTTTCGGCGGGGGGGGGGATTTCCATTTCTATTATGGTTCTCACTGGTTTTCTACAAAACCCTGTTCTTTGGAGGAATGTCAGAATTATTCATTGGATTTGTATAAGTTATATATACATACACACACACATCTTTTCCATTCTGTTTTCCGACACACTTCTTCTGTATTACTTTCTGGAAGATACTGCTGTAAGACCTTATACCTCCTCATGTGTGTATCCATTGATTTCCTTGCCACGAGACCCTGAGAGACTTGGCAACAGTCTGTATGGCAACAGTACATAAAAACATTTCCACTGGAAAAACTCACAAATAACCCACCAACTAGAAGCTCCATTCAATACCATTTAAAAAAAGTGCTTTACGAAGAAATATGAGATGTGCCAAAGGATTGGTCAGGATCTAGTATTCTCAAATATTCCATTTGTTAGTCAAAACAGAGCATCCCTTCACATTGCAAATTCTAGTCTCGATATCACTTAAATAAATGGGTCCTTGAGCACTAACGTAGCCACATAAAGTTGTCAAGGGTATGTTAGAACCTCATGTGACTGGTAAGTGTGCATGATTTGAACGAGACAGCATACAAACAGTCCCTAACTTACAGACCTATGATTAATGGTTTGCTAATAATGAATTAAACAGCAATTCTTAAAAAGAGAGTGTAGTGATAAATACTTTTGATTTTGACCTTCCGAATAAAATCATGATTTTCTTTTAATCCTAGAAGGTTAGTTTAGTTTTCTAGGCAAGAAGAAAGTATACACCAGCTAGGATGAGAGTGAATTTGGAAAAACATTGAAAATCGTATTTTGCTAGGTCAAGATAAGTCCCATTAAAGAAGGCTGATTCACTCAAAGCTTGGTACAGGGACAACAAATGTTCTTTCTACCACCAGACGAAGTAAGTAATCAGCCCAACTGTATAAGCAGTAATTTTTTTCCCATACATTATACAAACCAAACAGAGAGATTACTTGCTAGAGCCTTGTGTTGCCTTTGGAACAGCACTGACTACTGCTCAACATTAATTCAGCTTGAATAGGACTTTACAGTCTCCTCTGCAAAAGGGCATTTGAGAAGCAATTTAAAAAACTAGCTGGTGGTGTTTACTTTTATTTTATCCTTTCCCTAGCTTTCAAACCATCAAATTGATTATTGCTTTAAATGACATTACCAGCTTAGAAAACTGAGAGATAACGCTGTTCGGAACAGCCAAGCGGGAGAAAAAATACTACCCTGGACAACATCTTCGATATCTTAAAAATATTCCACACGTCTACTGAAAAATAAAGATCTGGACTGAAGTTATAAACAGACAAAAGCAGGACTGAGCTGTCTGAAGGAGGGGAAGAGGGAAGAAAAAGAAAGCAAAAGTTCATGTCCTTGTTTGCTTCCTGCACTCTTCCCAACGCCCCCTGAATGATTTATTGGAAGACCATCGAGTTAATTTTAAATTATTATGCTCCCAGTTGCCCCTCCATTTCAGATTACTTTTCATGGAAAAATGAGTTCCTGGGAACTATAATGACTGCAGTAGGTCATATAAGCAAAGGAGAAGGAGCTACTGAGAGGAGGGTAATAACCACAAGTAAAATTTTCTGGATTCATTAAAAATTGTGTTAATTTATTTGCAAATCAATTTGCTCAATTATCTTTTGAGTAGCAACCTCATGTCAAATAGTGTGCTTGGTACTAGGGAAAAAAAGTTCAACAGAAAAATACGTGGTTCCTGTCCTTGAAGATTTTATAATTTAGCAAAGGAACAGAAATCATTCCAATAATTGGAGATGAAAGTAAATGACACAGGTACTAATGGTGGAAGTGTGTGTTCCCATGAGAGTATGAAATAGGTGAATTTGACCTGGTCAGGGGGGATGGCTTACTTGTAAAAGTGATCATTGAGCTGAAACAAATAGCTCTGAGATGAGCCCGATCCCTTATGAAAAACAACTTGCCAAAGTTAATTTAGATCACCCCTGGGGCCTATGGGATCTATGTGATTCCATCCTCACACGTCTAGGAACACGGACTCATTTTATAACTCCAAATAATTTTAAAACTGAAAGGCACTGAAAAATAAGATCAGCCTACCTTTTAAAATTTTTTTCCAATCCAGGTTTTATAATTCCACATCCCATGCCCTATTGACTGAATATAGCAAGAGGGCAGGGAAGTCCCTTAGTTACTCCAGCTCTATATTCACCCTATAGGGCGAACACAAAGTCGGAAACATGACACATTTGACCATCTAATTGATCAAATAACGCCCCATTTTACAGGCAAGAGGAAATCAACTGAGTGGCCCCAACAGCGTGACACACCACTCCTCTAGGCCAGACTGAGGTTAGAATGGCTGAATGATCATTTGCAAAACTGGACTGGATGACTGAGCAGTAAGGAGGCTAAAGGCACAGGTTTATTTAAAAAAATCTGAGGCGAACACACCATCTGAGGCCACATCTCACAGATGCATGTGCAGAGATGATGGAAACACAGTGCTGACGCATCACGGTCATTGCAATTTTGCACATTGCACCGAACTATGCGCTAGTAATACGGGACAACGTATTGAGTGTAATGTGTTGTGATGTAATATTAACACACCGTTTATCAAGTATATTCAACGGTTTCCAGACTTACAGCCACCTGCAGAACAAGAGGCAGACTTCACAGGTCTTTGGTGGTTGAAACTGACTTCTTTTTGGTACCATATTTTCCTGGTAACATGCAGTACCACTCTAGCTTCCCTTGTCCAACTCAAATATAAATAAATTGGTACCCTCTCACACCTTCACCATGGTGAACAGTACTTTTCAAAGGTATCTCTTTAACCACCTGCATCTGAATCATTTAAGATGTTGGTTAAAAATGGAGATTTCAGAGCCCTATTCCAAATATACTGAATCAGCAGTTTGAGAGCCAAGCATACGCTCGACACTAGCTACGTTCATAATCAGCCCTGGCCATGGTTGGCAGGAGGCCGAGGTAAACCAGCTGGCAGAATCCGGCTTTAGATTTGTTGACATAAACCTCGTGTCCAGGCCCCCTTTCTGTGCACTGAGCGGCTTGTTTGCCCACTTTAAAGAATGGAGCTTCTGCCTTGCTTCCTGAGTAATACTCCAGTTTTGCTCCTAGAAGCAGGGCTCCAGCCTGACACTCTGGAAGAATTTTTGGTTCCCATATAACCATCCTAATTCTGGGTTACTCCATCTCCTAGAAATTTCACTCTGTCCCCTATGTCCCTTGTTACTACGTGATTCTGCATCAAAGTGAGCACAGTTCTGCTCTGAGCCAGACAGATCATGCTGAACGTTACAGATTTATAATCCAGCCACTTGCTAGTCAAAGTGTTAGACCAGCAACATCAACATCACCTGGACAATTGTTAGAAATTCAGAGTCTTAATCTTCACCCTAGACCCACTTTGGTAGGCTGCAAATGGCTCTCAAAGATCTGTCCAGGTCCTAAACCCTGGAAACTGTGAATGCTACCTTATATGGTAAAGTTTTTCCCAATCGTGATTAAGGCTTTTGAGATTATACTAGTTTATCTGGATGGGTCCTAAATCCTATTACATGTATCCTTGTAAGAAGGAGGCAGAGGGAGATTACACACACAAGAGAAGACGTTGTAAAGACAGGGGCAGAGATAGCAGTGATTTGGCCACAAGTCGAGGAATGCCAGCTGCCACCAGAAGCTGGAAGGCCAGGAATGGATTCTTCCTATAGAGCCTCAAGAGGGAGCACAGCTCCACTGACATCTGATTTCAGCCCAGTGAGACTAATACCGAACTTGTGGCCTCAGAGAACGCATTTCTGATGTTTTAAGCTACCCAGTGTGTCAAAATTTGTTACAGCAGCTGTGGAAAACTAATACACTAAATCAGATCCGCATTTTAACAAGATCCACAGGAGATTGTTAAATACACTGAAATTAGAGAATCAGTGGATCTAACCATACCAGAACTCCCAGTCAAGCCCAAGTTTGCTCCCACCACTTTGGGCCATATAATTTGGAGAGCCAGCCTCTTTCCCAGGAGGTCAGTATATAGCTGGGTCAGCTTTCTAGCTCAAATCTGTCCAGTCACCATGGATTCCAGTTCCTACTTGACCATGCAAACATGATTATAGCTAATCCTACCTAAGATACCAGAAAGCAAATACTTAATAACCAACTATCAGTTATCAATTGAAGCCTGAAGTAAGGTCAAGTTTTGGTCTCAATATAGGGTACTCCTTCTTAAAGGAAATCAGCTTTTTTTTTTTTTTTTTCAGACAATCTGTCCCATAGGTGAGGAATGCATTATCAATAGGCTTCAATGTACTATAATATATAGACCACTTCACTGGTACTGCAAAAGCAAACTAGAATAAACTGCCCAGGAAGAGATCTCCAAATTCCTGAAATGCTCCCTGGAAATTGTACATATTTTTAAGTGGAACTGTGGCATTCTTCAGTTTGAATTAGTCTTAGACTCTGTTAAGCAAAAACATTATTTTCTGACAAAGCAAAAAGTATAATTTGCTAATCTAAAAGTACATAATGTTGATATCAAGGCCAGTTTTTTTTATGGATAATAATTATTTAATATTAAACTTGGGAAGGCTTAAACGAAGAGTAAAGCCACCACACTTTAGAACAAAAAGAACTGGTCGCTTTCCAGGTAGCTGTATCCAAAATCTGATCGCCCTGTTTGTGCAACACTTGTAAGGATCATCTGAAACGTGTATATTTCTTTCCTGAGGCACAAAACTGGTCAGGATATTTGAGTTCAATGTTAGTCAAGGTTAATCATTTCAAAAAGGTCATCTTTTCACAAGAAACATAATGGCAGTGAGTCCCCAAATCAATGTACACTGATTAACAAAGTTAGACTAAAACTTGGTGTGGGAATAAGGCAGAGAGGAGGTAGCCTGCATCTACTGCGCTGTATGATACCTGCTGTTCTTGGCCAGTCTTAGAGCCAGACAGTGGCCATGGAATCCTCTCAGAGAACCCCAATCAATAAATGCAGCAGGCAAGAGATGGGCTTCCCACCAACTTTGTCAATAGGCAGGTATTGATTATTGGACTATGATACAGTTAGTAGGTCTGAGCTATGGAAGTCAGCACAAGCAGTGGTGAAACATACAGTCCCTACTCTCAAAGATTCTACCTGCTGATGTAGGACATGAAATTAAATACCCAGAAACAAGGAGAGAACTAGTAGGTCCCACTTGGGCCTGACGGCAGGAGTAAACACAGGTTTCATTAATTGCAGTAATTCACGAAACCATTCAAAAGCAATGGTCTAAAGGCTTTCCTTCAGGCTCATCTTATCATTCAATCTTTTCAGCAATTCTTCATAGAGAAAAGGGCAGCCTCTTTTATTTCCTCAAACCTAATTTTATTTTATCTCTAATCTTCAATCAAATGAGAAAAAGGCTGTATTCATCTTTTCCCAGTTTGAGTCCTTTCCCAAGAGCCTGAAACAACAGAAATATTTCTTTGCAGACAAGCCTCCTGGTAGAACTGTCCGGCAGCTCAGACTATACTAATTAGAATTAGCAAGACAAATTGGAAGCTCTATTGGAATGAATTTTTCCCCTAATAGGGGGAACAGAGGTTGCTGGGTTGTTGTTTTTTAATTTGCTTATGATCTTAAAAAGGGGCTGTTAGGTGTGAAATGAAAGCTTGTACCTGACCCAGTGTAATGAAATCTAATACATTTTCCAGGCATATTTAATTACTGGGCTCCCTAATTTCAAAATCAGAAATGTTTTTATGAGTGGAAATTTTTGGATCTTTTTTTTTTCCAAATTGAAAATAAGGCTATTGGTGCCACTGTGCATCTAAATAAATATTTAAATAGGAATGGAAGATGAACTCAGATGAATTTTTACTGAACCAGTCTTGGTAACCACCCCTCACAGCCTGCATTCCAGTTTGGACATTATACTGTTGCACATTCTTAGATACTGGGTACAACCTTAATCCTTAACTAGTCTGAACACTTTCTGCAGGGTTGATCACTTACTATTCTCTATTTTCTCTAGTCCTAGCAACATGCAAAGACCAGTCACTGCTTAATGGATGTTGACTCATTAAGTGGCTACCTATGAGAAAATCCTCAAAAATCAGATGTTTCAACTTTCAAATGTGCTACTTACTTCAAGAATTTTTATTCTGTCCAATAACAGAATTGGTCTTGAATTTCTTGATAGATTTTATTACGTGAGGTGGTTTGATTTGTGGGAACGTAGTATTTGAGACCAAAAAGCAACCAACTAGTTTTACATCTGACACAGGGCTGTGGACCTCCTCTCTAAAAATCTTTTTTTGGCACTCAAACATGACAGACTTGTAACACACACGTGCATGCATGCACACACACACACATACATGGACTTTTCCTTACTACCTCCTACCTATTTGTCAAAGAGTTCATGCAATTTTTTTCTACCATAATTTCTGTGTACTTTGACAACACCCCATCATGTTCACCTCTGCCAAACCATTTACCATTCTGAATTTGAAAAACCAATATTCAGCACATACCCTATCAGTTATTTCAGGGCTGGCAATCACATGTGTCCACATTCCTGGTACCTACCAATGTTTGACAGAGAATAAGTGTTCCAGAAAGTTTTGAAGTAATGAACAAAGGCACCTCATTTCCTTTCCCTTTCTCTAATTATTATTGGGGAGCTAATACCACCCCAGGCCCTCTGGTCTAGATGTTGGGTTACAGAGGGAAACAGAAGAAAAGCACAATGCCTACAGAGCTCGTAAACTGCAAAAATCAGCCCGAAAATTAATCCACATGGTCGAGCTTTATAAACCTTTGTGTCTGGTGACATAGTTTTAGACTTTAGCTTCACACCCTGAGTGCTGACAGATACAATGGCTGAGCAGTATCATAGAGAAGAGAATTGATTTTCCTAATGCATGAAACAAGTGCAGCATTTTTAGGCTAAGCAATTAGTTTTTGGCAAGGAAATCTCTGTGTCGAAAGAGGAAGCTTTTTTCTTGGTGACAGAACAATTTTCTTCATTGGGGTAAAATATTCTTTTCACAAAAAAAAATGTTTGGAGAATGTATGAAAGTAAAGAGAACAATAATATCCTCTTTATATGACTTGTGACCCACACAGATGGCATGTGGAGGGAAAGGAAAATGAGTCAGAGGGTCCCAAGACTTTGATTCTATTTTCTTGAATCCAAAGGTAGTAACTCTAAGTTCTATAATTTTCTCTTCTTATGGTGAATAATACTAATTTTTGCCTTTTACCATTTAAACTTCATTTTGATTTTTTGACTCCCTTACAAGTTTTGCACTTGAATGTACAATAGTGTTTCCAAAGGGAAAAGAAAAGGCAGGGGGCCTGGTCTGGTAAATGTCTGTTTTACACTGTAAATCACACAGAATAAAGGGTTGTATTATCCTTTTCGTTAGATGCTGCAACATAATTTATTTCCCCCCAGGTTACTCAAACCTTTTGTTATGAAAGCTGACTCACAGGAGATCTTTCTCTTTTTTTTTTTGATCTTGTTTCTCTTGTAGCCTTCACCAGCAGTAGCTAGCAAAGTGGTAAGTACATAGCAGCTGGTTAACACAACTGACTAGTTGTGTTAACCTAGCAACTGACTAGTTGCTAGGGCACACTAGTTCATGAATATCCAGTTAGCAACTCACACACACACACACAAAAAATCATAATCATTCCTCTCTAGCCTGTCTAATGACAGGACTGGTTCTGAGACAAAACAACAGCTCATCTAGATGTACTCGTATTGTTCATACCTTATATACCCAACCAAAACCAAAAACCACTTACATAAAAATTTAATTTAGAATTTATTCAAAAGGTTTTGTACCTGTAAAATATTCACAGTATCATCAGAAACGAAGTAACCGCATATTCTTGGGCTACTATCAAAAGATGATTATTATCGATGTTATAGACTTCTTAACCTCTTGACTAAGGTTCAAGTCTTGTTTGTTTAGCTTAGTTGTAGTTTACATGGCACAGAAAAATGGGAAAATTTTCTGATTACCTTCTTATTAAGACTAGCCAACTGCTATAGAGCTGATCACTTGAATCTCAACATTTATTTTTCAAATCATAGATTGACTTATTTCAACCAAAGAGTGGAACATACGTTCTTTAATAAGTCTGGTTATAACCAGTATTTCTGTTTGTTTTCTCCCCAGAAGAAATTACCTATAAATCTGATAAGTAGTTCCCACTCATTAAAAAAATAGTAAAATCCATTTAGGTGAGAATACTTAGGATATAAACGTCTCGAGTAAAACCAAGGTATACAGATCTAGACTAGCTTTTTGATCAGAATCTTCTGAGATTATGAGGCTTATTCCTGGTCCCTACTCAGAACCTAATCTATTATCACTAGGGCTAGTGCTCAGGAAATAGTTTTAAACTGCAAGTGATTCTTGTATTTAAATTTCCAAATCTTTGTTCTTGAATGAAAGGTTCAAGATGCTTTGACCCAGAGGGAGAGATGAAATTGAGAGGATTAGGTCAAAGGAGTGGACAAGAGTGTTTTCCAAGATGCACCAAAAACAAAGTATTATCCTAAGAAAAATGTACACTGTATATGCAATGCCTAGACTAATGGCTGGTACACGTTAGGAGTCAAAAGATGTTTACTGGTTGAATGAATGAACATGTTCTTGTCACTGATAAGTTTGTCAAGAAATAGTCCCTCCAGGATAGGCCAATGTACTTTACACTTGATCCAGTCAGCATCTCTGAATCATTCTGTCTTGGACTTCCTAGTGATAGTTACCTGGGGCAAATTATGACAGTACAACAATCATATACAAGGGAATAATTAAAGCAAATGTTCTGGGTCTGTTTTAATCCAGATATATTTTATATAGTTAGTGTAACATGCTAAAGGTACTAACAGTTTATGAGTTACTCTCTTGGTTTCTTAAGTCTCTGGTCTCACAAGCAATCCTCAAAAATCATTCTCTGAAGTAGAATGTATCATCACTTCCTCTTTCAAATGAGGAGACAGGCTCAGAGACGTTCTGAAATTTGTCCAGATCAAAACCAAAGTCTCTGGAGCCAGGAGTAGTAGATCCCATTTACTTCAAAGTCATTTCTCTTGTACCATACTGCCAACTGATTGGTATAAATAAAAAGCAAGCCATGTATTTGTAAATCTACTATGTGAGAGTAAGCTTACTACCCTAAATTGTATATTATTATTATTATTTTTGCGGTACGCGGGCCTCTCACTGTTGTGGCCTCTCCCATTGCGGAGCACAGGCTCCGGACGCGCAGGCTCAGCGGCCATGGCTCACGGGCTTAGCCGCTCCGTGGCATGTGGGATTCTCCCAGACCGGGGCACGAACCCGCGTCCCCTGCATCGGCAGGCGGACCCTCAACCACTGCGCCACCAGGGAAGCCCATAAATTGTATATTATTTTATACTAAAGCAACATATACAAGTACTATGAATTTTTTTATATTAATACATTAATATTAATGTCAGGGAAGCTGCTCCAAAGCTTCTCTACCTTATCTTTAAATATAAGGCAAGAATTACTTAGAAATACAGACTGTCTATGGACTCACTATTATGTATACTTGGTTTTGGGTAAAGAGCTAAAATCTTGACATAGAATGAGGATTCAGTGTTCGAAATGGCTCATTTATTTCTCACAAACTAGGTAAATACACCTTAAGGAAGACTCAAACTGCTACTATTCATTATAGCTTTGCTTTGGGAAAGTTCCCTTTCTGCAGTTGGATTCTTTATTTTTCCTTCTGGAAATAAAGCTCGGGGTCTTTATATCTGGGAGAAATGGATTTAAATTACAGAAATGTTCTGACTAGAAGCAGCCAGCTCTTACATTTCTCAGAAGGAAAAATGAGGCCTGTGCAAGCAAACTGTTCATAGACAAAGACTCAAAACTGAGTATTGAAGAACAAAATGAGACCCTTTTTAGTGATGTTTGAGTAGTGTTTATGACTGAATCAGAGTTTACTCTCATATTCGTATTTATAAAACATGCCACACCTAAAAAGCTATATTTCTCTTGAGAAATACTTAGTCTACCTTAGGACAGGAATACTGATATAGGTCAAGAAAAAGGGGATACAGGTATATACTTTTTTTTTCATGCCTGAAACAACTGCTAGAAATTTAAATAAATTCATTGAATTCCCTTAAGATTAGGAACATGTATCATCAACTATCTCTACTTTGTTACTAATATTTAAATTGGTTGGAGAATATGAACATAATTTGGGTATCAGACAATGAAAAATGACACAAATACTATCTGTTATCAATAGGAAAATTATTTTCTTTGTAAACTTGTGCTCAGAACTTTTTTTTTAATCTTTCTTTTAAAAAAATATTTATTTATTTATTTGGTTGTTCTGGGTCTTAGTTGCTGCATGTGGGCTCCTTAGTTGTGGCATGTGAACTGTTAGTTGCAGCATGCGTGTGGGATCTAGTTCCCTGGCCAGGGATCGAACCTGGGCCCACTGCATTAGAAGCGTGGAGTCTTAGCCACTGTGCCACCAGGGAAGTCCCTCAGAATTTTTTAAACAGAAATTTATTTAAGCCATGGGACTTCCCTGGTGGTCCAGTGGTTAAGAATCCATCTTGCAATGCAGGAGACACCAGTTCGATCCCTGGTCAGGGAACTAAGATGCCACATGCCGCGGGGCAACTAAGCCCATGCGCCACACCTAGAGAGCCTGCATGCCGCAACTACAGAGCTCATGTGCTCTGGAGCCTGCACGTCACAACTAGAGAGAAGCCCGCCCACTGCAACAAAAGATCCTGCGAGCCGCAACTAGGACCCGACACAGCCGATAAATAGATATTAAAAAAAAAGAAATTTATTTATGCCAATTTACAACTGTAAACTAAGCATGTATAGAACCACTTTTCTTGAAGGGCTTTAGCATAGCTGAAGAAAGCTAACATTTTGAAGAAAGCTTCCTTAAACATGAAGGGAGAACAAAAAGAAAACTCTGTCATTGCAGGGGATAAACACACACACACACACAGACACACACACACACACACACACAGACACACGATCTCAGACCAGTTTATAAAGAAACAAACAGCAAGTTTTCAATCCAACAATTGCTTATCTAGACGGAAAGGCTGAGAACAGATTCCCAGGACATTTTGGCTCTCTTTGCCCTGCCTCCACATGACAACTATCATATTTTGTCCTGTCACATGGGCAGATTCTCATATCTATCTTGTCCCTTTCTCTACTACAGTCAAAAGAGCCCAAGACACGCAGTGGTTAAGAATCCACCTGCTAATGCAGGGGACACGGGTCCGAGCCCTGGTCTGGGAAGACCCCACATGCCGCGGAACAGCTAAGCCTGTGCACCACAACTACTGAGCCTGCGCTCTAGAGCCCGCGAGCCACAACTACTGAAGCCCGCACGCCTAGAGCCCGTGCTCCGCAACAAGAGAAGCCACCGCAATGAGAAGCCTGCGCACCGCAACAAAGAGGAGCCCCCACTCGCCACAACTAGAGAAAGCCCGTGCAGCAACAAAGACCCAACGCAGCCAAAAAAAAAAAAAAAAAAGAGTCCAAGACAAAAATTTCCTAACTCCCTTGGGACAGCCATTATGTTCTCATGTGGAAGATGAGGTACAGACTTTTCCTATAGCAATTAGATGAACTATGGTGGTTATCATCATAAATGCATAAATGAGTGCACTTTTGTGATCTATGTTAAAGTTAAAACCCATGTCTTTGTAGACTTTGTAGACTCTTTGTACACACTTATCTTACTCCTTTTCCCAGTACACACACACACGCACGCACGCACGTGTATGCGCGAACACACACAGGATGAAGTGCGATTATAGAATGTGCCCATTTAGGCCTCAAGATAATGAAACACCTCAGGAATATCTTTGATGTCCATTTCTTCCTTCTATCCTCATTCCGTCATCTTACTGTGAGTCCTCATTACCTTTTGCCTGAAAGGCTACAGTAGTGTCCTAATTAAATTTTTCCAATTTGAATCCAAATGCCATTGTTTTATGTTAACTCTTCAAAACTATAGTTTTGTTATGTCTATACACCTTCAGTGGGTCCCCGGAGTCTAGCCTAACACATTAAAGACAAATGCTTTGCCACCTTGGCACTCAAGGCTTCCACGATTCAAGCGTCACTTTTTTTTTTTTTTTTTTTTTTTTTACTTGTTTTCTATTTCTCTATTCTGGGTCAAATGGATTACTCACTCTTATTGGCATGTCTTTTCCTTTTCCACCGTTCAGGTTTGCTTATGCTATTCCCTCTGGATAGACTGGTCCTCTACCTTGTGGAGGAAGAAAGTCACCTGCCATATCAGTAAACAAAGGATGTTGTGGCCATCAGCCAACAGCTACTGCAGCTGCCCCCAGCTGTGCACCCTGAGGGGATTCAGGATGCAGAAGAAAAAGAACAGGATACTGGCCCCTTATAAATAAGGTGCACATCAAAGGAATGATTTCAGAGAGCCCAGACTCTTGCATTTTCCCATACAAAGAAAAATACTAAATTCATTAACTTGAGATGTCTGTTTTTTTCTTTAACAGTAATCTTTTGATTTTTTGACTACTTTATTTTGTTGTTTTGATTTGTTTTTCTTTTGTTTTTGCAAAAACTCCTATATATCCTGGCTCCTCCCTTACCTCTTTGGAATAGTCCCTCAGAGCTATATGAGAGGCTGTCTTCCAGGCTTAAGTCCTCAGCATGTCCACCGAATAAAGCATAATTCTCAAACTTTAGGTTGTGCGTTTTTTTCAGTGGACAGTCTCTAACCAAATTCTTTCTCCTTAAACACTTAAATGAGGTTTTTTGTTTTTGCTTTCTTGAAGCTGCAGGCACTTTACCAGTCTTTTAGGGCTCCTTGCTTATCATGCCTTGAATTACTGTTGAGTGGATGCTTGTCTTACCCAGGCACCCAGATGGACAGCAAAAGCTCCATCTTTTTCACCTCTGCACTTCCTGATGGATGACAGGTAAATAGTAAACGTGATACATGAGTTGAGATGACTTGGCCATCGATACCTCACTCGGTATGCTTTCCACGCCATGGGCTTGAATTCCAAAGTTACAGGCAATAAGAATCAGTATCAAGGTATGGAAGGGATGTCTATGACGATTTGCCCCTTTAGATAATTTCTGTTCAGTAGAAATACAGTTTGAGCCATATATGTAATTTAAAATTTTCTAGCAGCTGTAGAAAAGTCAAATGAAATAGACAGATGAATATAACTTTAATATATATTTTAATCCAATTTGTCAAAAATATTATCATTTAAACATGTAATCAATATAAAAATATTCATGAGATGCTCGTGTGCACACTCTCTCTGTGTATGTGTGTGTATACAGACACACACACACACGTGTATATATATATATAGGTTCTAAGTCTTTAAAGCCTGGTGTATATTTTACACTTTCAGCACATCTCAATTGGGACTAGCCACACTGTAAGTGCTCAGTAGCTACAGGTGTCTGGTGGCTACCATACTGGATAGTTGCGGAGGTAGATCACAGATGATCACAGCATTAATCAATTTCTCACTAAAAAAAAATTGCATTCTCGTTTTTTTTCCTCTCCAGACTCTTCCTATATATTTCCTGACATATGCAAGTAAAGGACTACAGAGGAATTCTCAGAAAGTGGGTAAGTATGTACATAATACAGGTATTATGAAGCTTCCTTAAATAACCTTAAGCCATTTGTAGGAAATATTAAAACTAAAACTATTAGTTTAGTTTTGAAAAGATGAAGCAAAGCACCAAACTGGTAGTCCTTTAGTAAATGCAACATGCAAATTAGATCCACATAAGAAACAGATTCTTAATGGAGTACTGTATCACTTCACCAAAATATTTTAACAGCCAGAATTAGCCTTTTAAATATTATTCTTTTATAAATTGTGCAAAAGAGCATGATCATATTTTAATCCTCCCAAATTTATTTTCCTTAACAAACCACTCTTTAGAGAAAGAATTTAAGTGATAATGAAGGAGAGAATAGTCATGAAGAAAAAGGTTCATCTCCTGAATTTCACTGTTAACACTTTTTGTTTTATAATTGTTGATGTTTAGCTGTATCCACCTTAGTTTGAAAACTTCTTGAAGACAGAAAAACGAGTCTCATCAAATGGAGATTTGATTATTTCATTCTATAATGTACTTGGTTATAAAGACCCATTCTACTGTGTGTTATTCTTAGGCTCACTGCGGGTAAATCACACAATAAAGACAACTAATTGGGGCTTCCCTGGTAGCGCAGTGGTTGGGAGTCTGCCTGCCGACGCAGGGGACACAGGTTCGCGCCCCGGTCTGGGAGGATCCCACATGCCGTGGAGCGGCTGGGCCCGTGAGCCGTGGCCGCTGAGCCTGCGCGTCCGGAACCTGTGCTCCACAACGGGAGAGGCCACAACAGTGAGAGGCCCGCGTACAGGAAAAAAAAAAAAAGGAAAACTAAGTAATTAAAATGAATCCAATCATCCCTAAACACCTAGAATAACCTCTTTCTGTATTATACTTCTATTATAGATTTTTTTTTTTTTAATCCAGTAGGTTAAATGATGCTGCAGAAAGAGTGTAGCTTTGGAAAGAGGAACCTACGTTCTGTCTGTGTTACTTACTAGCTGAGCTATCTGGCACAAGTTCTGTCTCTGAGCCTGTTTCTTCAACTGTGAAATGTGCACAACGATATCTATTTTGCAAGATAATTACTAGGATTAAGTGAGAAAACATATGGACATATATAACTGAAATTCATTAAGTGCTCCTTAGCTATTTGTTCCCTTATTCCTTCAGTCTGTCCTCTTCCCTTTCCCCTAGACACTCCATAGATGTTGACTTTGTTGAATGTTGCCTATTATGGTTTAATAGAATCTCTTTAAGACTAAGGAGTATTCAGACTTGGGGACAAAATAACCAAGAGTAGACTTTCTGGTATGATGATAAACATGTAAGTAAATTCTATGGAACTGGAGACTATGGGACAATGAAAATGGGGCTCTGTTGAACTTCTCAATTGCCCTAAGACATTTCCTATCACTTATTATTCATACTACATATTGTGGAAGATTAATTATATTTTGCATTCATTTTAGATGGTCTTATACTTAGTCTTTTCTACCAAACTATATTGTAAAGTTGTTTAATGTAGTAACCTAGTTGTCTACTCCTGGAGTCCCTACAGTGCTCTGGGCACAAAGTAGCTTATAAGGTAGGCATTTAAGAACAGCTTTAGTTAACTGACTGACATCAACAGAAGAATTCCATTCAAACAAAGGATATTTATTGCATTTGGCAAACAAGGTCCACACCATTATGAGTTACTCTGAGATTCAGTACAGTTATTAAAGCCATAATGAAAATAAATTAATGGAAACTAATTAATTCTCCAAAATACCTGGAAAATGTTACTTCAGAGTGGGAAAAAAAAAGGAAATGAAAGTAATTTGACTACAAATGTCTGATTAAGTGCTAGAGTGAGGGACACGTGCTCCATGGAATTTCAGTTCTTACTCCAAATATCATTTATATCCCATCAAGAGATTTGCAGAGCTTTAAACAGAATTCTCATCGCAAACAGAGAGTGAGGAAAAGTTTCCGTAAATGTTATACAATATGCCACACTTTTAAATATTGTGAATTAATTCTATAAAACATGAAAGTTTCACTGCAAAACTGACTTTACCTATGCTCCATTATAGTATTATATGCAAATCTTAAGGGCACCTGAGGAATAATTCAGCCTACTCACATTAAAACTATTTTCTGCCTCAATTAGCACTGTTCCAGTAATTGCTTCAAAATTAACTTGACAATTGCTCATGAAATTTTATGCCATTGAAGACCAGGGTAAATGGCATACTCTGTGTAGTACATTCCACTTAAAGAAAAAACAGTTTTATTATCCCCTACCCTGTTTTCTCACTGTTGTGGCCTCTCCCGTTGCGGAGCACAGGCTCCGGATGCACAGGCTCAGCGGCCATGTCTCACGGGCCCAGCCGCTCCGCGGCATGTGGGATCTTCCCGGACTGGGGCACGAACCCGTGTCCCCTGCATCAGCAGGCAGACTCTCAACCACTGCGCCACCAGGGAAGCCCTATCCCCTACCCTGTTTTATCTTCCACTTGTAAGTTTATTTGGAGTACACATTTTAGCCCCTCTTTTGTGCCAGAAGATTATCACTGTCTGATCAACTTTGTATTCTCCATAACAATTAGCACAGTTGCTCAAGAGCACGCGCACACACACACACACACACACACACACACACACACACACACATATTTATGGAAAATTACTAGCAGCAGCCATCAGTGATTTTCACAATTACATAGTGAGCACCTAATAATTGCCAAGGACTGTACCAGGTGTTGCAGATATAGCATGAATAAGACTGACTAAATCCCTGCCTTCATGGTACTTATTTTCTCATTTTTACTGGGCAGGTGTGTAAGCAGCTCCTTGTGGGAAACCGCCCGCAGCAGAAAGTCCATTTTTTTGTCACTTTAGCAAAGCTATGTTGCAACTAACTTTTAAACCAGACACCCCCATGCTCTACTCATCTCCAGCCCTAGCACACCTTTCAAATCTTTTGATCACACAATACCTTGCCTAACTTGTCCGTTCTTCCCATAGATCAAAGAAGTAGAAATGAAGAATAAGTAATTCGCAGATGACCAGATCTCTTCCCTAGCTTCCCCTTCAGTAATCTCCCAAACAAACTGACCAAACTGTGTGAACGAGATAATATCTGGAGGAAGATCACAAGGAGTCTGGGAGCCTGCACGCAGGTGGGGGATGGTGACGACTCTGACCCCCTATCTCAGTGATTAACTGAGATTACTCCTCTGTTTCCCTTTAACACTTTCATGGTCAAGCAGAATCTTTGGCGGTGGTTTTTGGGGAACGCTGAGTCCACCATCTCCTCAGATTGCCGGCATTCTGGTGAAAGGCACTTTTTTCTTCTACTATTGGTGAGTATGTAATTGATTTTGTAAGTGGAGAGTAGCAGGGCCCGATTCAATCGGTAACTGGTGATGCTGCTTGAAATTGACAATTAATAATTTTCTTAATAAGTGCTACAAGGAAAGTGAGAGAGGATGATATGTTAAAGAGTGACTTTGTTAGGGCCAAGTGTACTTTATATAGGATGGTTAAGGAAGACCTCTTTTTCTTTTTTTTGCGGTACGCAGGCCTCTCACTGTTGCGGCCTCTCCCGTTGCGGAGCACAGGCTCCAGACGCGCAGGCTCAGCGGCCATGGCTCACGGGCCCAGCCACTCCGCAGCACGTGGGATCTTCCCGGACCGGGGCACGAACCCGTGTCCCCTGCATCGGCAGGCGGACTCTCAACCACTGCGCCACCAGGGAAGCCCAAGGAAAACCTCTTTGAGGCCAAGATAATTAAACTCAGAAATGAACACTGAGAAGCTAACCATGAGAAGACCAAGAAAGACCATTCCAGGTGGTGAAAATATTTTCTGCAAAAGCCTTGAGGCAAGGAATAAAAACAAGAATAAGGAAGGGGAGGAGTAGAATAATGGAGCATTAAGTGGTGGGGAGGGACAGATAACACTGAAACTCATGGGGTCACTGCAGGGATTTCAGTCTGAATGAAATGACTAAAAGGGCTTTAAACAGGGATTAAGGACTGTAGTACCTGATTAATGTTATTTAAAAAAGATTTCTCCAACTACTACGTGAAGACAGAATTGAGGGAGCACTAGTCAGCAGTGTAGGTACAGAAGATGGTAGTTTGGATAGAACGTCCAAGAGTAGACAGAGAAAAGTGAATGCGTTGAGGTTATATTTGGTAGACAGGGTTTCCTGTGTTGAGAGAAAAAACGAGGAATCAAGGATGATTCTGTGGTTTTGGTCCGAACAATAGAGCAGATTATGCTTCCATTTAATGGGATGGTGACAGATGAAGAGAGACGTTAAAGAGGAGAGTTCAAGATTGACATGGTAAATACTCCTTTGAAGTATTACTAGTATTTCATAGATAAAGAATCAAGGCTCGGAGAAGTTAAGAAATTTGACTACATCCATAACTTTGAGCTGGAATTTGAATGAACTCTGTCTGATTTTAAAATCCATGCCTTTTTTTTTACTATTCTATTCTTCTGGCCCTCTTTACACTCATATTTGAAAGAATGAAAACCTGAATTTACATACGTTCCAATTACAAAATGCTTACAGCTGAGATATCATTGATGTACTCCCCTATATAGAAACATAATTTTATCTATAAAAATATTTTGCATATGACAATTGGATATACCGCTATGTAAACTGAAAAGCAACTATATCTTCAACGGAACACAAATCTTGCCAGCTACATAATTACATTACAGGTTGAAATGGGGTCAAAATATGCAAAAACTAAAAGGTGTGATCCTAATTAACTTTATGCAAATAATCTCAAAACTAAATGGGAAAGTGTTCAGATTTCTAATTTTATGAACTAAAAATGGTAAGATCCCAGGGAATTCCCAGCAAATTACCCCTGGGGCCTTCTTTGTCTACGGCTCAGTCATATTTACAAGCAGCTGGCCACCACTGCAGAGGTCACAGGTGAACTCTCTTGAGGGTCCTTATAGCAAGAAAGGGGTATGGAACGCATTTTCTCAGAGAAAAGGAGATTATAGACTAGTGATCAGATTTTTCCAGCCAACCCAATTCATTTTTCAGTTGCATTCACGTAAGAACTTTTCTGAACACTTAATCACTACTTAAATCTCTAAATTTCGGAGTATTGCTTCTTGGGAAATATGTGCTCCAAATTCTAAACACAGTGATTTTGTGGGCGATTTCAAACGTAAGACTAGCTTATTCTTCTGAAATATGTATGTATTTCTTAATCGGGGGGGTGTAAAATGAAACAGATACAGTATGAAATACTAAAGAAGTAAGACACTCTGCCCTTCGTGTTAAGCAGGTGATGATCTAATCCTTTCATTTTACTCGGTGGTGCATCTCTTCAAATGCAATAATTTTAAAAAGCCAAATACATGAATCCTTCTGTTTACAGTGAGGTAATTTAGAAAAAGCATAGTCTTAAAATATATAAAGAGACTATAACTGCCTATTCTTTTTTTTTTTTTTTTTTTTTTTTTGTGGAAGGCGGGCCTCTCACTGTTGTGGCCTCTCCCGTTGCGGAGCACAGACGCGCAGGCTCAGCGGCCATGGCTCACGGACCCAGCCATTCCGCGGCATGTGGGATCTTCCCGGACCGGGGCACGAACCCGTGTCCCCTGCATCGGCAGGCAGACTCTCAACCACTGCGCCACTAGGGAAGCCCTATAACTGCCTATTCTTAAAGGGAAATACTGAGCCCTAAAATTAATCTTTCTTTTCTTATGAAAGAAACAAATGTTTAAATCTATTAAAATAATGTAGGTAAGTGCTGGACAAAAGTTCAATTCTCTTCTATAAAAATGGCATTTTCGGCTTCCCTGGTGGCGCAGTGGTTGAGAGTCCGCCTGCCGATGCAGGGGACACGGGTTCGTGCCCCGGTCCGGAAAGATACCACATGCCGTGGAGCGGCTGGGACCGTGAGCCATGGCCACTGAGCCTGCACGTCTGGAGCCTGTGCTCTGCAACGGGAGAGGCCACAACAGTGAGAGGCCCGCGTACCGCAAAAAAAAAAAAAAAAAAGGCATTTTCAAGGATGAGGAATGGTATAAAAACCTAATGTTTGTAAAAATTTCAAAACAAAAAAAATAAAATTTGGATTTTAAATTCAGAAACATGAAAATTAAAAGCATAGGGTGATACCATTTCAAACTCATCATATTGTCAACAAAGTCAAATAGTACCACGTGTTAGCAAGTTTCTACTCTTGAAGCAGTTAACAACAGGCAAGTTTCCTGGTATGGCTAATAGACTATAATATTTTCATAATTTCAAACTATTAATGAAATCTAATCAAAATGCTATGGTGACTTTCTCTCCCATTTGTGACTTTACATTCCAGATCTAGTAGCATTACAAATAAAAATCAATGAATATAATTAAAACATAACATTTTTTAACAGATGTGTTCTTTTTTAGGTATTGTAGTAGTATGTTATTCTTTCTGAAATTTTATTCTTCTTACTGTAACAGTATCACAAAAATCAATGACGAAGTAAAATATTTATGTTAATGTTTATATAATCAGAAATAATTGTTTATACATAGGCTGAAAAAGACATCATACTTTACCTTATCTATGTGCATTACATTAAGTATATGTGCATTCTGAAAAACTACCCCTAAGAAATCTATTATGGAAAAAAATCAATTGAACTTATCCCAAACTCTTCTAGAAAAATAGCTAAATCGTAACACATGGGCAAAATTAATACAAATACAAAATTAATACAAAGTCTCAACACAAAACTGAGTTACATATGGTAAATGGTCTGTGGTTAGTCACAATTTAATTAAAGCATAATTTCAAAGAATCCAAATAAAAAGTAGAAATAAATATCACTATTGCTAACATCAGCTTGCATACAGAACTAATAGGAACAACACTAACATTGTCTTCTAATAGACTCTACTGAAGATTTTAACATTAATAGTTCATACCAAGGCAGTCCTTAAAAGACATTAAAGGATAGATAGATAAATAGAACATTTATTGCTGACAGTATGATTTAATTAAGTGGTCTATTTATTTGAAAGAATCAACCTTCTCTCTGTTGCTCTAACCCTGAAGTTCTTGGCTCTATGAGAAGCCAGACTTGATGTTACTCTCTCATCACTGCCCAACAGGAGGGATTAACCCACTCTAGGCTGCTTCTCTATACTTCTGCACTTACTACAAAAATTCGGTCATGTTTGAGAAAAGAAAAAAAAAATTTTTTTTTTTTTTTTTTTTTTTTTTTTGGCCCCGTCGTGCGGCATGCAGAATCTTAGTTCCCCAACCAGAGATCGAACCCATACCCTCCGCAGTGGAAGCGCAGAGTCCTAACCACTGGACCGCCAGGGAATTCCCTGAGAAAATTTGAAGCTGTAAAAAGATGAGAGTTGGAGAAAAGAATATCTTTAAAAACAGAAAATGGCAAAGACAAATGATTATCATGATCTCCAGAAAGAATTTTAAGTGTGAATTCCTAAGCGTAAAAACAGAGTTTCTGAAACCAATGACCACATTAAAAAATTCAGGTTACTAACCTGGTCAGTTGAAGGTAAGACTGCGGAGTAAAGAAGTAGAAAAAGCGATTACTGTAGCACTGACACTTACCAATAATAGAAGTGAATTATGCTTGAATTTATCTATTAGGATCTATCATGAAATTTGACAGAAACATCTAGAGACAAGAATACGGATGAAGGATACTGTGTCACTGTTTTAACAACTTTCTATAGATTATAACTTATAAGCCTCTGGACTACTTTTATATCTTGAAGATGAAACTGATAGAAGACTCCTAAGATATATATCAAATCTGCCCATTTCAGTGTGGCCTGTCACAGAAAATATTTCCAAGTGATTTAGTATCTCCATTAACAAACCAAGGTAGAAAAATCTGGATGTCAACTGAATATATTGAAAGATATCCCAGGAAGCATGGAAATACACAGGAAAGGAACTAAGCAACAAACCAAAAATAAAACGTAGACTAGGCAAATGCGAACAACATACGGAACCAGAAGAAACACAAGTAATCAAAACTAAAAGAAACAAACTCCATTATGTCAGGTTTTGGATATTTTTGTTTATAGGATGGTTTAATGTGCTAAATATCTTGTTTCATAAAACCTGACACACCCACAAAATCAATTCATAAGTGGTAAGAGTGATAGAAATGGAAAAATTCAAAACTACTTATCTATATCCTCCATCATGATGAAAGTTCAATAATGTGCTTATTTCCTTTTACCTGTCAGCATTTCAATAGAGTATCACACTTAACGGTTTCCATCACATACGTGCACGTGCGTGCACACACACACACACAAATACACATAATTGCAGGAAGACCAAACAAAATTAGTGCTACTTAAGAATGATAAAATAATGTAGGTGATTTAACTGGAAACACTAGCAAGGTATTGCTTGTAAGGATAATATCACGTGGGAAAAGTTTTGCTTTGTTTTGTTTTTTAGTCACTTAGGTCTACAAATTGATGCATATAACGAAAGAAAGAGTACACTACTAACACATTTGGCATTTATTATTTTATGGGAAACAATCTGCAAAATATAGGAAACAATTTATATTATATTAAAAAATCTTCCAGGAAAGGCTTTTTGATAAAGTGAATTTTACAGCAACGTAAAACCATATAGTCCTATAACATTTTAACGCCATCTCGGAAACTTTAAGAGATTATCTTAAATTTGGTTTTGGGAGCAAACTTTACAGGATTCAAGTATGATATTTCTGTTTTTTTAAAAGGCATTGGATTTTAAAGTGAGCAATGTAAATATAAAAGAAAGGTATTAAAAAATTTGCTAATACCATAGGATTCCAAACGTTTGTAAAACCATTCATTCTGATCATGAATCTGCTTAAAAATATAAATTTATCAATTCCCCAGACACAAATGACAATAAATATGAAAATAACTCCCACCTCAGCAATCCCAATCGTATTGGCCAAGTTTAAAAAATACTGATATAACTTAATTTTGAAAGAACATTTAGGAGTGGGATATTGCTCCCATATCATTAGTGGGAAGATAAATTTGCTCAACCTTTCTGTTTGATTGCTAGAAATATGCACCAAAATATAAAATACATATAGCTTTTGCTCCAGAAATCCTATTAGGATTGACCCTTAAAAAATATCTCATCAGTATATAAAGGGATGCGGAAAAGGATGTTCTAGAGAATCTATATCTACCTATAAAAGAGGATATAACACATATTCATCATAGGACCCGTCTATTTTTTGAATATAGAATTGTAGTATTATCTAGCCCTTAAAATTATGTACTTCTATCCTTTTTTTATACAGGAAGAGGCCCACGACACATTGTTGAACAAAAGGTAGTTTACATAACAACCTACATTAAGATCTTATTTACATAAAATTTTGTACCAATATATATGTACATGCGCACGGATATTCATAATGTCTTGAAGGCTGTTTACGGGGAGTTATGAACTTAGGATGAATTTATAAAGTATAGTGATTGAGAATTACAGTTCTGAAGTTCAAATTTCAGTACCTAAGTTCAATTTTCAACTTCACTACTTAAAAAAGTTTTGACTACGAGCAAGTTACTTAGCCTCTTGAGGACACTATTTTCTTTTCAGTAATATGGAAATAGCAATACCTACACATCATGATGTAAAATTTTAGCTGAACACCAGGCACATAGCAACACCTAAATAAATATATATTTTTTATGTTTATATTCTTCTTTATTATATTATTTTCATAACGATGGAATCTACTATTTTAAAATAATCTATCTTTAAATTGTTTTACTCACACAATTTTAATGAAAAATTAGATTATTTGCATCATTGACCCTCTAAAATTTCAACATATCTGTTTAAACATTATTTTTTTGACTAGTGTTAGTATATTAGAACTGATATATTATTGGTCTGTGAAATTCCTCCACTTTCAAAGTTGTACAGCTCCTTAGGAGTTGAACAGTCCTGGGTTGAGAATTATGCGGCCCTAGGTGGCCTCACATAGGAAAAGTGAAGAGTTACACACATCTGAATGTGCTTGCTGATTATAATCCAATATAGTTTTGATATATTCACTTTACCAGAGTTTTCCTGATAGCCAAGGATAAATGGGACTAATTCCAATGAGTTATACACATCTCCGGAAAAAAAAAGAATTCAAATCTTCCCATTGACCAAGTTAAAGTTAGACCACCCAGGACAAATATAAAATAGTTTTCTGTGGTAGTCTGGAAAGAATATCTCAGTCCAAGTAGTGATCCCTATGGTAACGATATCATTTATTGTAACAAGCTATTGGGCAATTACAAACAATAACAAAACATCAGCGGAGCCACAGATCACACTACAGATTGTTGACTCTGTCCTTGTGTAGTGTTGACCTTATTTGGACCTTATGCTAGACTATTACTTGCTGAAGAGACCTAACCAAAAAGCTAACTGCAGAGTGAATGAGAGTAAATAAAAATGCAGAGAGAAGGCCAGGAGAAGTACAGTACTTTAAATTGTGATCCTCTTGTCACTTTGATAAAAAGCAAACATTTTTGTTGGTTCCACAGTCATTGGACACTCCGCAAAAGTTCTTTTTTTTAAAAAATATTTTAATAAACTTCTGGAATTCAGCTTACTTTCTCAGTATTGCATGTGTCACTGTATACAGTGCTCCTCTGAGGATCCACTGCTGTCACTCTTAGCCATGAATGTCGGGAAAGGCAAGGAGACACCAGCTTTTTTTTTTTTTTTTTTTTTTTTGGCTGCATCATGTGGGATCTTAGTTCCCCGATCAGGGATGGCACTCCTGCCTCCTACACTGGAAGCATGTAGTTTTAACCACTGGACAGCCAGGGAAGTCCCTACCAGCTTTTAAACTAAAGCGTCAAGACAGAATACAACCTAGTCCTTGGCAGTGACTATAGCATCCGCAGTGTTACCAAGAAATCAGAGAAAGAGTATGGCAGTTAGTTGTCCCTCCTGACCTCACCATTTACTCCCCTCATAAAGTCAATTCCCTGTAGCACTAATCTTTATTCTTTGGTTGCCCAAATGTAGACAAGAAAAGGCAAGAGAGGCACCTTCGTTTTCAACCTAGATCCCCCCACTCCACCCCGCGCCCGCCCATGTGACCTCATGCATCCAAAATGAGCTTCAGGGGCTTCCCTGGTGGCGCAGTGGTTGAGAGTCCGCCTGCCGATGCAGGGGACACAGGTTCGTGCCCCGGTCCGGGAAGATACCACGTGCTGCGGGGTGGCTGGGCCCGTGAGCCATGGCCGCTGGGCCTGCGCGTCCAGAGCCTGTGCTCCACAACGGGAGAAGCCACAACAGTGAGAGGCCCGCTTACCGCAAAAAAAAAAAAAAAAAAAAAAGTGCTCAAAATGAGCTTCAGATTTCTTCACTGAGAATGCTATAAAGTCTGTTTGGTATACTTTTAATATTTATTATTGGCTATGTACCAGGCACCATCCTACAAGTTGAACACACAAAGAAATTGAGGCCCGGAGAGATTAATTAACTTGGATAAGATGATAACTCATTAACAATAAAGCTGAGGGAAGAGGTGATGAGTCTAAAGCCATAAACCAAGGCCCTTACGTTGACACATACAGAGTCTATTAGAATGTTGAGTGTCACCATTGCTGCTGCTATTATTTAGAGATACTACGTGGTTTGTTTCTGCTTATAACTCCCCTTCTATAGCAGTGAATGATTTAAAAGCATTGCTGGCAACATTTCAACTTTTAAAATGCCAACCGAAAAAGACCAGAGTAATCCTGTGCCCTCCCATTGGGAATTCTGAAATTAGTTATAACATCTGACCCTAATTAAACTGGGTCATATTTACAATTGAAGCACTTTTTTGTCTCCTTCAGTGATGGAAAAAGCTATCCTTTCACTAAAATGAAGATGTAAATCATGCTGTAATTTCAAGACATCAGAGATATAAGCCACACAAACAAATCAAAGACATACCCATTCAGTAAGCATTTGGCATTGACTTCAGGAATGAATCAACGTGTTTTCTCTTCAGATTTTTAAACTAAGAAGCGTTTTTGAATTCCTGGGGTCAGAATTGACCAAAAGTAAAGTTGCCCTTCCTTTGAAAGCATTTAGCGACTTGCATTTTTAAGTGTATGAATACACACTCCACTGCTCAATATCCCAGCAAGCTGCAAAGTGCTTCTTGTCTATTGCTATTCAAGAGAAAGGAAATCTAAAATGCTAAAGAAGTGACTGACAACACAGCCTAATGCTAATCTAAAGCCAGTAGCTACTGTCAAGGCACTTACACAGAAACAATTTCTATCTGCTTTCAAACTGACATGGGGAGTCATTTTGATTCAGTGTTCACTGAGCTTAAATGGAAAGGCTTTTAACCAGTGCAACATGTAAAGTACTTCCGCCCACTGACAGAGGACCTAACGCTCCCTAGCCGAAAAGGATCTAGGTTTTGTGGGACCTAAAGCTCATACAATGTGTGGGACAGTCTTTCAGTAAAAGAATACAAAATTACAAGTCCAAAATTAGATACTGGGTTTTGGGAACGCCTATGCAAACCAGGAGCTCTGAGTTTGTTCTCTTAGCTTCACGGAAAATTGGCTTCTGTCTCCAATAGAAGATTCTCAATGAGTCTTCTCACAGCCACTGATGAAAAACATGCACCTGACTTGTTTGCGAAAGAACCATTACAATTATTTTATGGGGGAATTATAATGAATCTAAGTAAACCAATTTGAGCCAATCAAGAGGACAATTTACATATTATTCAGAGTTCAATAATGTCAATCTCCTTTCAGTGATTAAATGCAATATGTATGAATTCTTATTTGTTCTATATTCAGCATTCTAAAACATGCATTAAGAATTCAGAGCAATATACATAAGTTTACAGTGTAGTTGAGACTGTATTTTGCAAGGTAGGGGAAAGAAATGTAAAGGCTCTGTTTATCATTCTTTGCTGTTGTTTATTAATCTGGTTGCAAGACAGGTGAAGGCATGTAGGGCTGACTCATTTAATCAAGATGTTAGAGCTCTTTCTAAATAGTATGACACTAGAGTAATAGCCCTAAATACCTCCTACAGATTCTAGGAGAATCAGAGTTCTTTAAATTAGGGGAATTAGATAATTATTTGCATTGTTAAAGTCTTAAGAATACCACTTTTGTCTAAAATTCTCAAGTCACGCAAAGATGTCTTAAGATGTGTATTGCAAAACAGTATTCTCCGTTTTCCCACCGTGCTTGGTACTTGTGTACACAGTTGAGTTTACAATGTCCTCTTCCCCTTAATTTCAAAAAGAAAGAATGATAGAGCGAAATGAAGAAAGCAGCATGTTGCAATGGGAAACATACTGGGGTAGGCGTTAGAATAATTAAAATCTAGTCCAGTGGTTCTCAAGCTACAGTGCACATAAGCGTCAGCTGAAGGGCTTCTTAAAACAGATTGCTATGCTCCATCCCCAGGGTTTCAGTAGGTCTAGAGTGTAGGATCCAAGAACAAGCATTTCTAATGTGTTTCTAGGTGATACTGATGCTGTAGAAACCACATTTTGAGAACCACTGATGCAGTCCACCGTGTGGCTCCATTTTCTCATCTGTAAATGGGGATGTTGCCCTGGATAACACTGAAGGTACCTTTCAGTAACACATTTTATAATTCCCTGATTCCAACATACTTCCTAGACCTATACCCAGGAATCCCATTCTTTTATGTTTATTAAGTTTCCCCAGTACACTCTGTAAAATACGGAAAGCCACCTAGTTTTAAATTATGATTTCCTTTTGTTATTATACAAGAATGATCCTTAAAGCACGCTAATAGATTTCTGTTAGTGATTGAAAGACTCGGTATAAATGCAAAATATCACAAAGTACACTATATGGCTGCAATTAATGGTTTCTGACAGCTCAGATTTTAAGTTTGGAAGGACGGTCAGGAAACATTAAAAGGAACAGCCTTTACTCAGAAATTTTCAAAAGTAAAAATGGAAACCGTCAATATAGAAAATTGCTTTCTGAAAAAAAATTAATTTTGTGTGCTCGATTGTGACAACCCCAAATTGCTTTATACTGCTTTCTCTGTTGCTAGAAAAAACCCAAATATTCAACTTTGATGTTATTTTTCTCTCTTTCTCTCTCTCTCCCCTCCCCACTACCCCACACCCACCACTCCCTTAAGTATATCTTCTGCTTTCAGTAAGCAGATATGAAATTTTATGCCTGCAGTTTCTGCAAGGCTTTCAGTATATGCCAGGCTGATTTGCACATCTCTCTGAAAGTTGAAAGCTCCATGGTAATATACATGACATACTTCATCTGATTAGACAAAGTACCAGACAAAGTACCAAATTCCAGATCTGCTGTATAGAAAATAAGAAACCCTCCCCCACTAAAATCATCTTTATTATCATAACCATGCTTGCTTATAAAAAAACATTTTATATTCCCTAAGTGGTTGTAAACAGAAATCTCCCATCTCAATATGGTAATCCTTTTTTGATTCCCAAAGTCCTTCTCCAAAGACCATGCTCTTAACCACTACACCGTAAGACTTCATTGGTCATGTTTTCTGATATTATCTCATGTTTAACATGAGTCCCAAATTTCTTCTTTCCTACATCCAAGACCTCATGAAAATATCCTTCTATTTCTCTTAAAGTAGGCCGTCCCTTCTTCATATGAAACATTCCTCCTCTCTTTCTTCCAGGCTCATTCTTTGATAGAACACTGAAATGACTTTATGTTTACATAGCACTTGGGAATTTTCACACCCCTTTCACCAATGGCATCTCATTAGATTCTCAAAACAATCCAATGAGTAGTCAGGACAAGTATAATTATTCTTATTTTATTGATGAGAAAATCATAATTTTGAGATAGTCACACACTTCAGAGATTATATATAGGATTTCTTTGTCTATGAATTGTGTTCTTTGCAATAAACTTCATATTTTCTAAAAATTAGAATAAGGATAATAATGATTTTTATAATAATTATAAATATCAGCTAATATTAACTGAGGATTGTTACATGTCAGGCACATAAATTCTAATCTTCAATAATAACCTTAATTATTTAGGAGACTAATCTCCATTTTACAGGTGGGCAAATCAAGGGCAGAGAATATAAATAACTTGCCTAAGAGTACATGCTCTTAGGTGGAGCCACATTCACACTGTAAGTAGTGGAGCCAGATTCAAACTCAGGCAAGTGTCAGCCCAGAACTTGTACTAGGAAACATTAGTGACATAATCTGAGTTATAAATATATTTATACATAGATTATATCACAAGTAGAAATGTGTATGCAACTTTGCAAAGCTGAGGGATCCAAGTTTGGTGGGTTCAACTTCTATGAAGACTCTACCTAACCTCAAAACCAGATAGGGACTGTAGAATAGCTGGTGTAAAAGATGACAAAAGTAGAATGATTTTAAAAAGAAGTGATCTCATTTCTTTTGTCTGACTCCATTTGTACATCCCATACATCAATTTTGAAAGGATGATCATATCACAGTCTATTTTCAGGATAATCAAGGATTTTTTTTTTCCCCAAAAGCCTTATAAAATAGAAACTTAAGAGAAACTTCAACAAATCAAAGTAACAATGGTTTAAGTATGTAATTTGGTGCCCACAACAATACACACACACACACACACACACGTATGTATATACACATACCATTATACCCCCTGTACACCACATACTCTTAGAGCATATGTATTCCAGTCTGGGCCATCATATCAGGATTAGAGTCTTAGTGATCACGTCATCTTATCAGATTCAAATTCATCTATTAAAGGGAACATCAAAATGCTCTAGAAAAATCAGAGCTTCAGATAAGTAGCCAAATAGAGAAGCTACATACCCCATACTAGCTCGTAGCACTAGATTACTATGTGCTGTACAGAGCTGTCAGCATGTGTATGCATTGTCTTATTTAATAAAACAGCCCCATCAGGGACTGTGTTTTTGTTTTTGTTTTTAATAGTAGCTAAAGAAACAAATGCAGAGAAATTACATGGTTTGCCCAAGGCTATGTGACTGTAATTTTGGTTGATTTCTGAAGCTCAAAATGCTTTGGTATGAAACTTGAACCCTCCATTTACTAGCTGAGTTACTGGCAACTGGTGATACTTCTTGATCTAGGTTTTCTCATCTTAAATAACAGTACCTGCCTCATGCATTGTGATTCAAATTAAATGAGTTTAAATTATATTAAGTATATGTAAAGCACTCAACCCAGTGTCCAGTGAACAGATAGTATTTTCAAAGGGCAGATATTACTACTGTAGTGTTATGGTTCATCATCTAGCCTGGCACAGAAGACAAAATAGCTTTGTCATTCATGCGTTCAACAAATACTCTCAAGTGGACCATCTTTTCTCTATAGTTTGCTGCCTTAGAAAGGTAAGACAGAGCATCTCAAACACACCCATTTGTAAGAAGCCATCCTAGAGAGGCAAGTTTTTTTAATTTTGCCCGCGAAAATACCACTTCACTTTGGCTTTCAGCCCCAACCGTCTTCCAGTCTTAGCCAACAGCAAGTGGTTGTGCTTTCCAAGTATTTGGTTAACTCCTGACACAAAACACGTACGGGTTTGAACAAGAAGAAAGTTCAATATAAAATTAACACTCTGCTAAGTATATAGGAATTAGGCACAGCACTGGCACTTGTTAAACATTGGAAAGTCTTGCGATATTGTAAATGGTTTCTGAATTACACGATTTTATCTCCTTGCCTGCAGATCTTCACCTGGCATAGTCTAGTCAGCCCAGCACACACCCACCATCACCACCTTCCTATCCTGCAGCCATGACTTCCTGACCACACCTTGCTAATTTAACCCTTGACAACAATATTGGCACCATGTCCGACTCCAAACCATCCCTGATTATTACAAGGTGACCCAGAGTTTCGTGATTACCAGATATGCTAGCTTCCTGCAATCTTCATTTTCCTTGCAGCCGATGGAGCGTAGGAGAGGACAGCCAGGAAGCAAGGATGCTAAGAATGCTTACAGTGCTCTGGGCATTGTTTTATATTGGGGGAAGGAAGGAACTAAAGTGAAAATCATTTGCTGGACTTTTTTTTTTTTCTTTTCTTTTTTTTTTGGTACGCGGGCCTCTCACTGTTGTGGCCTCTCCCGCTGCGGAGCACAGGCTCCGGACGCGCAGGCTCAGCGGCCATGGCTCACGGGCCCAGCCGCTCCACGGCCTGTGGGATCTTCCCGGACCGGGGCACGAACCTGTGTCCCCTGCATAGGCAGGCGGACTCTCAACCACTGCGCCACCAGGGAAGCCCTTGCTGGACATTTTGAAGTGAACTTTTGCCATTCAATACTTGTTTTAAAGTTACTGAAACATAAAGACTCTCTATTTTCTAACAGAAAAGTCAACAATCGTGCAAGCTAAGTTTACAGTTGAAGGAATATGAGGAAATAGGATTAAAATGGTTTCTATTGTGTTCTACAAACAACTAGGAGACAGTGAGTCAGGGGATCCTCTTCCAGCAAATTAAGGAAGGCATTTTTGTACACATACACACATTTGAATCAGAAAAAGCTGCAAATAAACTGTGATCTGTGTTCCACTAATTAGGATAATACTCTGATTACCCACAAGAGGGTGAAGATTGTTCATCAAAAGGAAGAAATGAAAATACTTAAGTCTACTTTCCAACTTTAGTGAAGTAGTTTTTTTATCCCCTCTTGGGGGGACAAAACACAACTCTACTTCTCAAGTGAATCATACATTCCCTTTCCAGATTAGCAGGGCTTGTCATTTTTCCATGAAGGTGGAAGAAGATTCTGCAACAATGTTGCTACCAAGCTGAAAGGCAAGACGGGTAGCCCAAAAGCCGTTTCTCCATCAAACATAGGGTCTAGTATTTGCCAGTCCTGAAAAAGCTTCAAATGAAAGGCTTTAAGATGCCAGCATGGTACTTTTTAAAAAGAATCAGTTAATGGCATTTTGCACCACATCTAGCTGAATCTTGTAATGCAAAACCTAGTTCCTCCTTCAGGAGATGTACCTCGCCAAGTAAAATCCCCCTGGGTAATGTGGTCTCCCCTAAATGCTCTGATTACAGAATTTAACCTGATGATGTAAGTGCTTCCTGGAAATCATCCCTTGCTTACTCAGAAAAGTGCCGAGGAGGCAGATGGGCATAGACAGGAAAAGCAGGTTTGTCCACCTCACACAGGGGTCCCAGATGGCTTGCTTTTGCTTTTGGTGCTGCAAGTGTGAGCCTAAAGAAGTGGTTCTACTCTGCAACCCAAACCATCAGCCTGATGAATGTCTTCATATGTAAAGTAAGGAGGGAGAGGCATATATGTTCAAAAAATGGACAAACTGGCAAATTTTACTCCATAGAGACAAATTTAAAAATGAAGTTGGAGTGAATCTGATTTATAAGACCCTTTCTTCAAGTTGCCTATACACTAATTTTTTTTTCCCACAATGGGATGTTCTTTCCCAAATTGAGATATCAACTTATATCAAGAGAAGGACAGTGGGTAGTCACAGAGCAATGCCCAATTCCTAACTCCATGCCTTTGTTCAGAGAATTGTTCTCTGAATGCCATCTCCCCTCACACATCTGTCTCCAAATCCTACTCATTCTTGCAGTGTCGATACAGATCATCTACTCATACCTCTCCTCACGCTCCCCTTTTTTCACTCTGCAACAGCTGATCTGTCCTCCTTGCTGTTTTCTCCATTCCCTCAAGCTCTTCTTCATCAGAGCTTTTGATCCATGTGTTCCCTCTGCTGGCAATGTTTTTCCACCCACAGCTAGCTCTTTATAATTTAGTTATCTGTGCACATGACAAATCTTCAAAATCTCTTGACTATCTTACCTGCTCACTGACCCTGTTGCTCTGTTGCCACTAAGAAAAATTATTTTTAAAAATCTACAGTCACTGTGTGTAGGTCATCTACCAGAATGTGATTTCCATGATGTCAATGGATTGTGTGAATTTTGCCTACAGCTTGGTTGCCAACAACGAGAGTGGTGCCTGGAACACACACACGTACACTCAAAATGCTTGCCCAATGAATCCATGATCGAGCAAAAGAAAAGAGGAAGGACTTACTTTGTCTAGAGCTTAGGTGATCTTAGCTGCAGTTGGGCCCAATAATTTGTGGCTTTACAGATCTGTGTAATTCTGAGAAATAAGAAGCTGAATCCTATGATCTCTGTGTTCTGTTCTACCTTTGACATTCCATGAATTAAGCCTCATCTCTGGAGAGAGGAATTTCTAGGAATTGTCAGTCTGCCGTAATCTGTCCCTCCTTAGGACTCAAAGTTATATTTTCTACCTTTAGCACTTAAGTACTATTTCTAGTTTATAGTGATAATTAATTACTGTTTAATCTCTTTCAGAATAGGTCTTATCTTCCAAGGTGCTGTTTCAGGAAGAAGTCTGACAGATTTTTTTTTTTTTTTTTAATATTCCCCAAGTGCCAGCTATATAACAAGTTGAGTACCGAGAACATTGCCAACCTCACATGAACTTCACCTTGTCAGATAAGTGATGACAATATCTCCCAATTTGCTAAATGGTTTATTTACTAAAAGTTGAGATGATGTCCCAATCCACTATTCTGATTTTATAGCTGATAAATTTTGCATCAAACAAAAGCAAATGTCTTAGCGTTTAACCAGAAGTTCTATGAGGTCTAGCCCCTTCTAGTCTGAACAAGGGCTATTTCATAAAAATTTATAGGAATGTGTGTTTCCATTTTCAAGCATGATTTTAGTACCTGCTAGATAAATGGCTTCAATTAGTTTGCACATTGGATATACTCCAGTCCAAGTTCATATCCACTTAAATGTTTAAATTGCCGGTTAATTGCACTCATCTGAACCCAACAGGATAATTCACTTTCAGGCTTCTAAATCCAAGGCCAATCATTACAGAGATTGAAATGAGCAGGGTGGCACTTTCAGAACTGACTGTACTGTTTGGTGTGTGCCCTGCTTGGTCCTGTGATATTCACATAGAACACTGCCACTAGTTCTCCTGTATAGCAGTCTGAGAAGCAGGGGCCAGGGTGTGCTCTATCTTCACACCTGATTGGAAAGGGGGTCACCACTCCCCAGAGCTCCTTCACCAGCATGAGAGAACAGTAAAAAAACAAGCTTATTTACACAGCAGGGCAAGGCTCAAGACAAAGACCTTTGGAGAATGAAACCTTAGGTTTTAGATTGATAAGAAAAAGGATGTATCCTAATTGAAAAGGGCAGTATTAGGTTACTCTTTGAAAGAATCTGACATCTATTTTACTTGTTTGGTATTTCAATTATCAGTGATTATTTTGCAGGGGAGATTTGGCCTTCAAGTACTATTTACTCGCTGAGCTTTTATCAGTGAGCTGGCAATAGAGCAACTGACCTTTCGTATGCAGTGTTTTCAGGAATTTTCTCTTCCTCTTCTGGGTGAAACTATTCAACACAGCAAAAATAAAGGAGGGAAGAGGAATCGGTGAATGCTTTTCTCCACAAAACATGAAGAGAATTAAAAAAAAGAGTGCAATTTCACAACCAATTACACTAGCAAAAGCGATTCACAACTAATTAGGAGAGAAAGTTACAACCCTCTAAAGCATTACTGTGAACAGCTAAGGAGAATAGAGGCTTGAAATGATATGGAACCCTACATACGAAGCACACAGGTTTCAGTACGTGAACCAGTTTTTTAACATTCATGTCAAATTCAAGCATTTTACCTGTGGGAAAAGAATGAATAAAATAATTGAATTAGACTATAATGTATGAAAAAACACTTCAAATATCTGCAGCCTAATATTATTGCTTTAATCAGACATGTTTTATGTTCCTTCTATGTTTAAGGTCACGTGTCTTGTCTTAATCCTCCAAACATGTGCCATTCTCAGGGTCTTTGAACCTGTTGTTTCATGGCCTTTGCATCAATTGTCTCAGGGCCTTTGCACATGCTTACTACCATCTGGATGCTCTCCTCTGCTGTATCTGCAAGGCTCCCTCCCTCTCCTCCTTGAAACCTCTGTCCACTGTCCCTCTTCACTAAGGGCTCCCTGACTTCATCTTAACCCCTGCCCCCAAATTCTAGTCCCTTTTATTTCTCTCCATAGCATTTACCATAATCTAACATAGAATGGAATCTCCTTATTTATATTGTCTGTTGTCTCACTTTCCCAACTAGTACGGAAGGGAGACAATTTTTTTTTGTCTAGTTTTCATTACTGTATCCTTAGTAGATTAAGCTATTCCTGGGGTGACCCCTCATTTATATTACCTTTGCAGAAGTCAACCCAGTGATTGATACTAGTATTCATTTGGGTTCTTTTAAGAATCATCTACATTCTTCAAATATTATTTGGAAGAAAATTAAGATCTTTATAAAATTATGACTTCTGTCATCAAAAATATTAATACTATATGTGTGCTTTTCCAACTCTAGGGATGGGGTAATATCAGAAGACAAAGAAACTTGTTATTGGTCATGTTATTTCTGCCATATATCAAAACTTAACTTAATGATAACATGTTTCTTTAGGCAGATGAAACCTCAAGCTATATATCTGGTGATAAAGAGAAAAAAATTCTGAAACCAAAAGCAACTAGACACATGATAAATGCATTTAGAATTAACCTTGGCTTATTCTTTGGTTTAAAAATGTACTTTTTACTTAATAAACTGTGCAGGAACAAAAACATTCTCTGAACATTTTATTCAAAGTATGAAGACATACTTTAAAAATAGCCTTGATACACCTGGGTTGTTCTCTGTACTTGAAAATAGTCAATAGCACCCTGTTGGAGACCCCAAATTCAAGGGACTCCTGCTAGGACAATTAGAGAAATTATAGTAATACAAAGAGGGATAATACACAATGCCTTCAGATGTATTTATCTTGTCATCCCTAATCAAAAAAGAAATTCGGGACCAGGAGTCTAGCTGAGCCCCAAACATCCTAATCCCCTATCTCATACAGCAAAGATACACACACACACACAACACACACACACACACGCATGCATTACTAAACGAGGAGGAAATTTTCCACTTTTCCTTACTTAGAAGTCTTGGCTAGTGGCAATTCATAGCTATGCTAGTGTAATAATAAGGTTAATTTTCAGATGTCTTAAATGGACCATTCAGTTCGATATAACTTTTATTTCTCAGCCTCATTATAAATAACCATCAAAAACATCTCTTTGTAAAAGATGGAAAGTCTGTCTGTGACATAAACTTCACTACTATTTCTCAAACTTTATAGTAGCCTTTGCTATTAAACCGGATCTATACCACTTCCCTGATAAAAACCTGCTGGTGACACTATTTAAAAAAACCTAAGTTTTAAAAATGGCAATTTTGACCAATCTTCTTTATTTACATGATGCAAAAAAATGACAAACCACTTCATTCTACTAATCAGGATTAGGATGTAAATACTAAATCTCCTGTTATAAACTTGAGATGGTTTATAACATAATTGCTTTGTCTTGCTGAGTTATAATTTCCACACCTTTAAGAGAGAGAATGCCATCAACTTTCCAGGGCTGTTGGTAGGATCAAAGATAATTTGTGTCAAGCACCTTGCAAAACGTCTGACACATCGTAGGTCCTCTTTGTCACTACGGAGACAATTAACCTTGCAACAAAATGCTTAATTTTTTTCAAAAGTCAAATAGGAAATTGTTTGTTCAAGGTTTTCTAAACACACAATGTTTCTTCGAGAATTTAGAAGTGATCAAGGCTAAATAAATATGGTATGGAAATGAACTGCAATACAAGAGCATCTACAAAGTTGTTTTTATCTATTATATGCTACTACTTAGTTGCCTGTATTGAATCACAAAATCATTTCTAATGAATTGATATGGGATGACATTCTTGCTGCCAAAGTTTTCTAATTGGTCTTTATTTTAAAACTGACAGACGAACATTTAATTGGTTATATATAAATTATTTTCTTATCACTCTAACATGTTTTTAAAACTTCAGAGCTAGATTTTAGTTAAATAATGTATCAATATTGATTTATTAGTTATGACAAATATATGTAGGAACATAACATGTTAACAATGGGGGAAGCTGGGTGTGGAGTATATGGGAACTCTGTAATTTCTTTGCAACTTTTCTGTAAACCTAAAACTCCCCTAAAATAAAAAGTTTATTTTTAAAAAAATCAGAACTGTGACCCTATTAAGTTCCAGGGGGCAAAGTCCATTTAAGTGTCAGTGAGAATTTAGAATAGACTTAGAAAAGGAGTATCTTGTTCCTATTAAGTCAAAATTTTGCGTTTTCTTATAAATGCTAGGAATTAGCTTGTACAGAGGCTATGGATTTCTAGGTCATCAACTGTGCCTTTATAAATCCTATCATCTTAACTGAAAACTTAATCAGTGCTCTGCACGTTTGGACAGATCTCACTCAAAGGGAAGGGAAAGAACATACACTACCCACCAAGGTAGACTGAGTTTGTTTCATCATTGAAAACGTTCACCAAAACCAGATACTGAACATAATTTAGAAGGCTGTAGGAGACAAAAAGGCTGCAGAAATAGATTATACAAAGACCAAAATTAATCATTCTTCTGTTGTGACAAAGTCAAAGTGTGTTCTAGTCAAGAATCTATTGGGAGGAAAAACAATTCCACTAACATTTGGTAGATTACATACAAATGTGTCATCAAGGGGAAAACACTTTTGGTTATTTATCAATATGATAGAATTATATGGAAGAACCATTCTGCTTTATTTAATGTCTATCATGGTGAAGCAATGGAAAATACAATAAAGGATTAAAATATATAACCCTTCTCCAGACTACACAAATTGCTGAGACAATCATATATAGCTTGTAACATTAGTTTGTTTACAATTATCTTGCCTAGGTTAAAAAAGAAATAACCACAGATTTTAGAAGGATCACAGGATCAATTAAATATTCCTTCATGAAGACCTTTTTTAAGTCTTCCCCTATTTAATAAAAATTCCATGAATTAAAAAAATTTATTTGTTCCATAACTACCTTTTTTATATTTATGATGCGAAGGAAGACAATTCACAAGACAAGCTATGAAGATGGTTTTGTTTGGTCTCTGGCTCTCAAATTCCCCATCACGACAGCCATTAGGCAAAGAGACTACTGCAATCTGGAACTGTTTTCCCTCAGTCTCTAATGCACTAATAATGCCTTTTGACTTATGCATGCAATAAGGAGATAATCGCCTCTAATGCAATCTGTTGTATGTATTATTTACAGCCTCCAGTGCATTAGCAAGGAATATGAGGATCCAGGGAAAAATCAACGGAGCTCGCTTATCTTTCTGTCCTGTCAGTATCACTGTTGCATGTTATAGCATTTTCCCTGATCAACTAATGCATGCTGTGCTTTCAGATTCTCAGTGAATACCTTCATTCCACTCTTTCCACACGTCCACTTCATTGATCTGTCCAAAATGTGATGCTCAAGACAAGACAGAGGTTCTTATCTGCCTCCTTGTCCAGAGGTCAGTTTAAAAACTATCACTCCGTTACAGTGACATTCTTTACCAATTCTTCATCTCACCTAATGTTTCTTCAAATAGCACAAGTACTTGTTTTTCTTAAACCAAACACAATCTTATCATTAAACTATTTGTATTAAATATTAAATTTTTTAATAAATATAATTCAACTGAGCTAACATTTGCTCTTTTTCCACTGGGGGTTTAATGTTAGGCTGACTCAATTTACTGCTGATATCACCTCACGAATATTCACTGGCACAGAATAAAAAACACAATTCTGCCTGATACGGATACTTCCATTGCAATCACCCTAGGAATAGTGTAGATATACTGTAATTTATGGAAATAGGAATAAGAAAATGAAAATCTTTTTTTTAATACTAAGTATGATCCTTATCTGATAACAAAGCTTTCCTATTTGAATAGAACATTGTGACTTAATTTAAATTTTTCTTGTTTCTTGATCATGATTAGCTCTTTATTTTAACCACCAATTAGCTCAGACAGTAAATTTTGGTAAAAGACTGCTTTAAATATTTATATGATTATGACATAAAATTCCTTTCATTTCCTTTATTCTCTCAACTTGAAAACATCCCATACAATTGGAGATGACTAAAGCAAAGCCACACTTAACTTTAATATTGGTGAATAAGCATGCACTGTGAATATAGAAACTCAAAAGTTTGGTCTCTTAGTAATTTTTATTCAAAAGTTAGGTATATTAAGAAACAAGAGTTCTTCCAAATATGTCTACATCAAAATATATTATTTTCAGTACAAGTGTACAGAAGATAAAGGAAAAATACTTTTGAAACAAAATAGAAAACTTTGTAAGAAATTGAACACTGCAGACTGAATCCAATTTTTCTACTGATTTTTGTTTTAAAATTGGAAGTAAGTCCCTGAGGCAGCGTTTCTAAAACACCTTGGTGTCTAAACATTACCCAGGTCCTTGTTAAAGGTCCATCTGTTCAACATCACTCACAGAAGTTCTGATCCAGGAGTTGAGATAGATGCAAGTATGTGAGGACCACACTCTGAGAAGCATAGTCTTAAGGGGTCATTGATACAGTTTTCACATGTCTAAATGAAAAATACAATTTACTGCCTTATGGTACATTACTTTATTTAATCCTTACAAGTGAGGTGGTGCAGTTCATTCATCATGATCCTTTGGCTACATGAGGTCTCTGAGGTTCAAAGAATGTATATAACTTGTCCACAATCATACAGCTAGTTGAGGGGCATAACTGGAATTCCAGGAGTGTATGACAGCAAAGCCCATACTCATAACCACTTCATACACATTTTTCTACTACTCCAGAATGGATGAAGGCCTCAGCCCCTCTTTATATCACTCAAGATTCATGGAGACAAGAGGCAGCACCATATCAAAAGGAGTGCTATCATGGGACCTCTATTTTTGTGGGCATTCTGATGCCCAGAACATTAATAAGATCAAGGTCCACTTCATAAGGATCCTTCTTCCTGACCAATCTTTCCCATGACCCCTCATGAAGTTAAACCTAGCTGTTTACCCCAGCAGCATTTCTTAACCTGTAATATCTGAGATAGAGTTTCTTGTCCTAACATAGCAGCTATAATGGTTAAAGACAAGAGAGAGGAGAAAGGAACAGGGAATGAAGAGGAAGTTGGGGGGAAAGAGAATGTGAACATAAATGTTTACAGGCATTTATATGTGTGTGGGAGAGGGCAGGAGAGAATGTGGGATATCTGATCATGGAGAAAGAAAACAGTTCCTCAAAGTGGTAAATTAGAGCTATGGAAAGAGAATACATTCAAGGTTCCATAAAGGTCAATATAACTGAACATATATGGTAATTTTTGTGCTTCCCAGCAATATTTTGCATGTAAGAAAGGTATCACACCATGCAAAAAGTTACTTTAAAATTTTATTAAAAATTTTGGAAATATTTATGAAAACTATCTTTCAAATTCTTTATGGAACTTTATACTACACAGTATGAATAAGTATACTTTAATGTATCCTTCAATTTTTATCTTACTAGGAAGCAACATACTTCTCATATCCTGAGATGACAATCTGTTTACTACTAATGAGCCAAACATATTCATGTATGATGGAAAGGAATTATTCACACTTGGTATTATTAACATAGGAATAACTTCTTTACTACAAGAGGGAAGAGAGCCTGAAATGTATACAAGTCTACAGTTTTGTTTTGCTTTGTTTTGCGGTACGCGGGCCTCTCACTGTTGTGGCCTCTCCCGTTGCGGAGCACAGACTCCGACGCGCAGGCTCAGCGGCCATGGCTCACGGGCCTAGCCGCTCCGCGGCATGTGGGATCTTCCCGGACCGGGGCACGAACCCGTGTCCCCTGCATCGGCAGGCGGACTCTCAACCACTGTGCCACCAGGGAAGCCCTATAATTTTTAATATCCTTCTTCCTTCCCTCTCTCCTTCCCTTCCCCCTTTCACTTTTCCTCCCTTCTTTCCTTCCTTCCTCCCTCCCTCCCTCCCTCCCTCCTTCTCTTTCCCCTCCTCCTCTCCACCTCCCTGTCACCCACCCACCTTCCTCCTTCCCCTTCTTCATTCCTTCCTTCCTGGTTGAGGGAAGGGGGTTTGGCTGAGGTGAGAGAAAGCAGTTAGTTGCATTGGAAGATATAAGATATATATTCTAGGATTGTTTAGAATCTGGTCATTTCAGAACTAGGGAATACCAGAGAATAGTAGTCCTGTCCTTTCATTATACAGATGATGAAATAGAGGACAGAGAAGTGACATTAACACCCATGCTCCCCAACCTCCCAGCCCAGTCATCAAATCAAGAAGTAGAACCTAGTTATTCTGGCTTTTAATTCACTGAACTTTTCCAGTATACTTGATTTTGCCCTGAACAGCTACCCTGCCAAGAGGAAAAGGGTACACACTTAGTGTTCTATTGATGCTTCTTTCAGAATTAGGGTTCCATTATTTCAGGTCAAATATTAAAACCTGATTAAATAGAGAAATTTCAGGGAATGCGTACTGGGAGATGGTAGTTTTTGTGGCCTTCCCAGATAAGGAACTTGACTTCCTGCTTTATAACACAGTTAAAGCTGTTTTTCTTTTTTCTTCAATAAAGACAGTCTCTAGTTGTCTTCTTCTCAACTTTGGTTTCCCAAGTGAATTAAACATCCCCAAACAATAAAATTGCACTCTACCAAATAATGGAAAATAGATAATGTCAAAAATAGATAATGTCAAAAATCCACTATAACTAATACAGAAGATGATTTTTAATGTTAACCTATGCACGATAAGAACTCAGAGATAAATAAATTCAACTTATAGTTTTTAAGTGATGGGCTGTGAGTTCACAGTTAAGATGTAGAGTCAGAGTGTTCTATTTTCTGGAGACAGAAGCTCTTTGTGCTGCTCTGAGTCAGAAAGGCCAGAAATATGCTGGTTATCATCAGGAGTACAATAGGGAAAACACTCTCCCTAACCTTGAAGAGACCTGTGGGGCATCAGCTACCATCAGGGCACAGGGAACACTCTGTCTTATTCTGGCCACGCTTCTTCCAGAGGAGCAGGATGGAACTGAAAACAATTTAGGCAAAGCAGGTTACTGGGGAAGGCAGAATAGTTTCTTTGTAAGGATAAATATTAAGAAATCAACCTCTTATAGTCTGGGAAATTAAAAGAAAAAAAGTGAATTAAGCCTTAATAATCAAGAAGTGCATGAATATGGGAAAAAATAATTCTTACACCAGCTATGAGGTGATAGCACTTGGTCTCGTTAGGAAGAACTAGAAAGGAGTCAACAAAAGGAAACTGAATAATTGCACACAGAAAAATTATTTTAAATTATTAAGCTTATTAATTTAAGAGGCAACATAAGGTGCATTAATAGGCTTAGGGGAACAATGGAAATAGACATATGATAAAATTTTAATTGACTGGTAAGAGAAGCTGGGGCATATCTCAACCTTTTCAAATTGATGAAAAAAGACTTATTCAACTCATCACATATCTCTGGGAACTACACTAAGAAACTGGTTTTTGCAAGGATCATTGTCCAAACAAAGCCAGTCATAAGATCATCTAGAAAAGAACTAAGGCTTTCAGTGGCCTAGAAACATCAAAGGTAATTCTTCTAGCTGACCATACTCTAAGCTCCATAAAGGCAGCCTCTATTACTGACTACTACATCCATAGGTCTTAGCAAATATTAGGTTGAATCATATGAATTTGCTGATGTTCACCCATACTGAACTATAAAATTTGTAATTTTGTATGGTTCGACCTAAGAATAAAAGCTTGAGCTCCTACTATGTAAAATATATTGAATAAGTAAATGAATTAACCTAGTTGTTTTGATTGATGCCTTTTATTGATATAAGATACTAAAAATTATGATAGGGAAATACCCTTGTAGACGTGAACAGTGTCATGCCCTACTTTGATCTAGTTAAGACACTTTCAAGTTTAAAGCCTTCCAAACTTATATAAATAAAGCATTAATTCCACGCCTATGTATATATCCTGGGATGAATATAAAACTGGTTTGAGATGATCAACATTGTTCTCAGGGTGCCCTGCTGGTAAGATAAGATCTATGCCTCTCAAATAAGCCATGACATTAGCTACAATGAGTTGTACCCATATGAGGCTGGACTAGGAAATGATGAGTGTGGCTTAACTAGGCTCAAGAGATGTTCATGGGAAAGGCAGGATTTGAATTTGTCTTGACCTGTGAGTAGAATTTGTGGGCAGAGTATAAGGAAAAGGCATTTTTAGATGTAAGATTGATGAAAGAACTGGCATGTGCTGGGGAACACCCTGAGATTTCTGTGTAAGAGCCCAGAGTCTAGGTTTAGAATGTTATTTATTCTAAATTTATTCTTCATGCATGGAAAACATCAGAGGTTTATGAGTAGAGAGCACATAGAAAACCACAGGAGGTTTTAAAGTAGGAGACAAACTGAGTTTAAAGGGGCTTAGTTTAAATTACTGAAAAACTATACTTTCCAAAATAAACCATTTGTTGCATATATAAGGTGGTCTCAATTTAAACGACAACCAATTACATTTTTATACCTGTATTTTAAGCAAACTTAGAGCATGCACAATTTATCTAGAAGGATTATGTTCAAAAGAGGGTAAACTATAGTAATAATTAAAATGAATTATTTTAGTTGTTTAATATAATTTGAGCTGAAAAAGAAGACTTCAATAGCTGTTAGCCCATTTTCTTTTTTTTTGGACTGCTTTCCACGAAGACTGCTTGGTCACTCAGAAAACAAATGAAAGAAACACTATTTTGTATGCTCATATGCACAGCACACACACATATAGAAATGTTTATACCTACTCCTATCTTTTAATGGAATCTATGCCACTGTTGTCAATTATTGTGTCTTGCAGAGACAGCCTAGGCATAAATATATTTTAAAATAAACTCATGAATAGTTTGGCTAGATTGCTTCACAAATAGCACATGTAAAATATACTGGGGAAGGTCTGAAGGAAAAGAATATCTGTAAGAAACAGACTCATAGACTTAGAGAATGAACTTACGGTTACCAGAGGGGAAGAGGGGGAAGGATCGATTGGGAATTAGGGATTGACATGTACACACTGTTATATTTAAACTAGATAACCAACAAGAACTTATGGTATAGCACAGGGAACTCTGCTCAATATTCTGTAATAACCCAAATGGGAAAAGAATTTCAAAAAGAATAGATACATGTATATGTAGATCTGAAAAAAAAAAATCTGTAAATCAGAGAGCACAGAATAGTTTAACCACTAAGTAAATGCAAGCCACCTTAATAGAAGCAGCAGCTAATACCCTTCTGTTCCACTAATTAAGAAACAAAAATGAAAACAAACAAACAAAACAACTGTCTTTGATATAGAGGAAAACCAATATTGAAATCTTATGTGCCTTTGGGAAGTTAAAAATGATAAAGTCACTTTTTCTTGCAACCATTCATTGATTTATTACTGATCACATAGATTGTTTATATTTGTGATATTTTAAGAACATTGTAAAATTTTTATCATAAAACTAAAAAGAAAATAATTTGTACATACACTTGGAAAATGACAAGCCTAATCACAATTCCTTTAATATAATTTCCTATGACAAAACTTGTTACACAGATATTTATTTTGGCAAAAACATAGTAAAAGGATTCAAATGAATCACTTTGCTGTTGTGCTTCTGTTTAAATTTCTTCCTGCCTTCCTTCCTTCTTTCCTTCCTCTCTCTCTCTCCCTCCCTCCCTCCCTCCCTCTCCCTCCCTCCCACCCCCACCCCTTTCTTTCTTTTTGTTGCAACTTCTCTAAGAGATAGAATTCCTCTATACAGTCTGATGAAGTGTATGCCCCAGGAAGGGACATACACAAAGGAGGACCTGTCACATAGGAAAAGGGCAAGCTATTAACAGAGCAATGAAAAACCTCTCATGCAATTGCCAATAGTCCACAAATTCCCACGAGGACATATTCATTACTAACAGTAGGCTAAGATACTGTAACCCACTGCATAACCATAATAATGAAAACAAAAGAAACACAATTCAAATATAGGTGGGGTTTAGTTTCAAGAAAATTATTTATTTGCTCTCTATCCATCAAAGCAGATTATTTCAGGAGGAAAGGAGGATGGCATCTGTATTTCAAATAGATTTTCTACAATGTTGCTTCCAGTTGAGTTTTTATGTTGCATTTAAGTGTATTATGACCCATTACAGACACACCGAGGGCAAAGACATCAAGCAAATTTGAGTAGTATCTGCCCACAGAAAATACAGAGGAATAAAGACAATCATTGAGATGGAAATGCAAGCTAAAGGAAGAAAAAAAATCTGTTTGCAAAATATTGTTTTCCTACATTTTTAAGAACGTTTCAGTTGTGTGATATGAAGAACGCATGTAGCTAGATTATCACCATTCATAATCCAGAATGATTGTGTACCTATATGGTCAGAATGATTTGGAAAGGGCACCCATTCTTGTAAGTTGCATGAAGATAGTTCAAGTCCCTGTAAGTCCCTTCTCTGGGCTAAAGCTTCCTCATTCTTTTAACTTTGCTTCGAAGGACAATTTCCGGCCTATCTTTGTGTCAGTTGCCCTCTTCACAACACTTTCCCTTTGTTCCCTTCCCTGCTCATGGATGCAGTAAGTGGCTCTAGAGCCTAGGTACGGTCTTTCTCTGTGGTTTGCATCCACTCTTCACAACAGACAGGGTGCCCTCAATCACTGAGACCTCAAGCGGTAAAGATGTGAGTTAGAAGCACAGAAATTTCACACACTCGGTGGCAGTTTCTTTTAGCTATGCTGTTGTATGAAAAAAATTCAGTAACATACATGTAAGCATTATCTGTCAAGTGGGTAGTGGGGGAGCAAATGTTGAGACCCACTACTTCATTTATAAAGTCACCGATCTGCACACAGATGTTATATTTCCTTTGTAGCCTAAGATTACTCTACAGATTTCAAATATCCTCCCTACACTGTTGATGAGCAGTAAACCTGTGTCAATTAAAATGCTGTTAACCAATCTTTCCCATTTTGTTTATGCAAATTATATTAACGACTGACAAACAGAAGTTTCATTTACTGAAATCACTTCATCAGTCCCATTTTTCAAGACTTTTAAACTCTTTGTTGTTTCATAGATGCTATTAGGAATTGCTGCGCTGTTTAGACATTCATCAACTTGACATGAATGCTATATCTTTAGTTACGATGCTGGTAAAGCTGTCTGATAGAGCAGGGCCAAGTGCAAAACCACGTTACTTAACACTACAGGACAACTCTCCAACTTCACTGGGTTGACACTGATCCCAGAGGAGGCTGCACAGTATGGTAATAAGTATCTGATTCAGGATTTAAGAGAAACAGTTTTAATACCAGTTGTGCCACTACTGTGTGTATATGCGGTGGGGAGGTATGTGACATCAACTGAGGAACTCAATCTTTTCTATACTCCTATTTCACCATTTATGAAAGAATCACAGAACTACTAGTGTTTGCAGGATCACAGGCAATTATGTACTCTAATATCCTTTTAATATAGATGTGGAAATAGATCCCAGAACAGGTCCAAAATGGCTACATAACTTCTCTTTCACATAGAAAGAGAAGATGGTGCTCTCTTTTCCATTTTATATCACAGTAAATCAGAAAAATTATGAGAACATGAAATAGTTTCCAACCAGATTGCTTCAATACAGTTTGCAGCTACCATGGCTCCTAGATGCCCCATGTGAAAACATGACCATGGAAGAAAACACAGTATAACAAGATGATGAACCAGAGCTACAGTATAGTAAGCACTGGCATTGGCCCCAGTATGGAGTAAAAAAGAAGAAAAAAATAAAGATTTTAAAAGTCCGTTTATTTCTATATCTTCCTCCCCTACTAGTCCCCATTTTTTTATTTTGTTTTGTTTTAATCAAAGCATCATGGGAGATAATTACTTGGAAAAAGAATTGTCTGGGCACTAAACCTCCAAGTCTCCAATACACACACTACTATATATGAAATAGATAAACAACAAGGACCTACTGTATAGCACAGGGACCTCTGCTCAATATTCGGTAATAACCTATGTGGGAAAAGAATCTGAAAAATAATATATATATATATATATATACACAAACACACATATATTGTGTGTATATATATATATATATATATATATACACACACACACATATACATATATATAACTGAATGACTGCTGTACACCTGAAACTAACACAACATTGTAAATCAATGATACTTCAATTAAAAAAATTTTTTTAAATAAACAAAAAAAATAAAGATAAGGATTAAAAATAAATAAATAAAAATTAAAAAACAAGGGGGATAATTAGCTCCTTCCTAAGATTACTAACGGGATAAAATTGGTGAATGCAATTTTGGTTAAAGCACTTAAACAGTACCTAGGAGACACTGAGCCTTTCAGACATTTTAGCTATTGCTATATTTTCCTGGTGCGGACCCTCCAAGTTCTTTCTGTATTCTTACTCCTATTCAGTCTACTCCAAGAGCATTTTTTGGAAAGTTAGGGAGTAATTCATATAATGGCTTGGTGAGGAAAATGCTCTGTGCTTATATGGAAACGTGATTCTCTGCTGGTCTAAGGTGTCAAATCAAAGGTTTCAAAAGGAGATTTGCCTCATTTGTCCTCTGACCCCATCCTGTGATTACTAATGAAGATCCTGGGCTGACAGGGGCAAGAGGCTGGAGTGTCTCAGGGGGCAGAACCAGCCAAAGCCACAGGAATTTCAGCAGGATATCATTATCGATAAAAGGATTATACAAACTTGTTACGGTGAAAAAAATTTAATAAGCACAGTGTTACATTTTACATTTATAACGTAAAAAAAGCGATTTTAAAATATTAGTTAAAATGAGTTGAACTGGTTGTCAGTTAAATGGCATTTCTGAGCAAAACGATTGAAAATTAATCTATTCTGGAGAAAAAAATATTGCTTAACACATTATTTTTCCAAAAATAAAACTGCATTCTCTTTCCTTTTAAACATTTGGAATGAAAACTATAGAAACTAAGAGTAATCAATAAATAATATTAAGGAATATAATATAGTATCAAAATTTTAAACCAAGTGACAAACTTCACTGATTTTATTTCACCATTACCTATTTTCCTTATTACTTTTCCTATTCTCTTATCACAATTTATTCTAAAACTCTGAATAGTAATCTCAGCTTTACTTGGTAAGAGAGCCCAAAAGAACAGCATAAACAATTGGATATTGATCCATGAATACAGGATCCAAGAAACAGTTTACTTATTTAACTATTTACATTAGCCCTTTATTATAAGAATCCCCAAAAGAGTAAGTACAGAGTCAAGCAATTTTCATGATCGCTTAGAAATATAAAATAAAAGCTAAAGTATTCTAAATGTGAAAGTTCTCTTACACTGAAAGTAATGTATACATGTAGGTAATAATATACTATGTTATCACACATCGGCCATTACTACAACTTTGACAATTTGGTATCGTGCTTTTAGCCAATATAAAATTATTCTTTTATTCAATATCTTGAAAATTTTCAGTTGACTTGAGGTGTTAATGGTCTCCATTGATGTGCATGTAAATGCTTTGATAATAACATGAAAGAAAGTAGCTGTTATATAACGTATTCATTCATTTTCATAGATTACCTATTTGGAAACTAATGAGATCATACCATAAAATTCTAGATAAATCACTAGCTTCTAGACACATTTTGTGGAACACCATCAAAGCTTACTCTTCAGAGTACCTAGCACTATGTCCAATTTGTATGCACCACAGTATCACAGCCTGACATTTTTAATGAATGCCTAGAGTTACAGCAGAGAAAACTCTGGTCCCTACCTTTGAGCCAGGTAGCAAAATGAGCATTTGGATCTGTAACTGAGAAAGCATACACTTATTTCTTGGGTTATTATGGAACAGATTTCCAACCAAAATTGACTTCACAGTAAAAAAAAAAAAAAAAAAAAAGCAATCTTGGTGAGGGCCAAAGAAGAAATTTTTAGGAATAACTGAATAATATTTAACAATCTTTTTCACATTCCTGAAATAATTAGCATTGATTTTATGGATTTGTGTAAGCATTAAAGATAGGGAACTACTGCAGATAATGAGCAAACCAGTCAAAAATTACTTACTTGGTTGGATAAGTTTGAAGTAGGATAAAAAATCCTTTCATCCTCCTAAACTGTAACATTTTGACCCTATCCTCTCTGGCAGAAGTTTACAGCTTCTGCCTTCTTCTCACCATTAAAATACTGTCATGATAACCAGTGTCATAGAGCAATAGCTAAAGTCTTTAAAAGAAACTCATTAGAATACTTAAACTGGTTTGAATACCAGGACTGTATGTTTTAGAAGTAGAACAAGTCTCTTGGACTTCCCTGGTGGCGCAGGGGTTAAGAATCCACCTGCCAATGCAGGAGACACGGGTTCGATTCCTGGTCCGGGAAAATCTCACATGCCGTGGAGCAACTAAGCCCGTGCGCCACAACTACTGAGCCTGCGCTCTGGAGCCTGCGTGCCACGCTACTGAGCCCGTGTGCCACAACTACTGAAGCCCACACACCGAGAGCCTGTGCTCCGCAGCAAGAGAAACCACTGTGATGAGAAGCCCACGCACCGCAACGAAGAGTAGTCCCCGCTAGCCACAACTAGAGAAAGCCCACGCACAGCAACGAAGACCCAACACAGCCCAAAATAAATAAATTAAAATACATACATGCATACATACATAAAGTTAAAATGATACTTTAAATAAAAAAAGCAGGACAAGCCTTAAGAAAATACTAAAGGCCAATCTATAGCTCCAAATGGTTCACAAAGATGTACCAACTTTTTTTTTTTTTTTTTTTTTTGGATGGTATGCGGGCTTCTCACTGTTGTGGCCTCTTCCATTGCGGAGCACAGGCTCCGGACGCACAGGCCCAGGCCATGGCTCACGGGCCCAGCCGCTCCGCGGCATGTGGGATCTTCCCGGACCGGGGCACGAACCCGTGTCCCCTGCATCAGCAGGCGGACGCTCAACCACTGCGCCACCAGGGAAGCCCTAAGATGTACCAACTTTTAACACTAACCTAGGAAAGATGAAATCTCTTTCCTTTAGGACAATTGTGCTTCATGCCCAAACTTTTTTTTTTTTTTTTTTTTTTGCGGTACGTGGGCCTCTCACTAATGTGGCCTCTCCCACTGCGGAGCACAGGCTCCGGACGCGCAGGCCCAGCGGCCATGGCTCAACGGGCCCAGCCGCTCCGCGGCATGTGGGATCTTCCCGGACCGGGGCACGACCCGTGTCCCCTGCATCGGCAGGCGGACTCTCAACCACTGCGCCACCAGGGAAGCCCCCATGCCCAAACTTTTTAAAGGACTCTAGCTTATGTAACTTCTTATTCCCTGCAATAACTTCACATTGAGATGGAAACTATGCCAATTATTTTCTTCTTCTCTTGTCTCACCATTAACTGAAACATAGTCGTCGTAGAAAACTATTATGGGGATTGGTTGTACTTATCGTTCGGGACGCCAAAGGATAATTATGTTTAGGAGATTTTACATTATGCCACAGTCAGGTAAGGCTGAGTTCTCAGACATTCGTCATCTTGATTGTCCTCCATAACAGCCAGTTAATTAAAAAATCAAACTAGCTCTCCATTAATTTTATATGAATGTCCAGAGCTGTACATCACATATATTAATAATTTTATTTTCCATCACAGTCATCTAATGGCATTATACAAGCTGCAAATACTTGAGAGGGTTATGTTTTGCACTGGCCATTGAAAATAACAAAATGCTACATCTCTGTCCTCAACTGTTATACCTGGGATTTAATCTATATGGACAGACACTTTATTGTTTGAAGCAGCTTTTATTTGTTTCACATAAAGCATTACCAAGATCTTGAGGGTAATGGTGCAGTGTGGGATGGGGAAATGAGCACTGGATTAAGGCAAGTCCTGAATTTCAGGCTTAGCTTTGACACTGGATGTCTACTATTAGACAAACAAATGAAGCTGTCTAATACTCAGTTTCCTCATTTGGAAAATGAAGACACTGAAGCAGAATATTTTCATACAATTGACTAGCTTAAAACTAAGATTAATTTATCACTGGATATGAGAAACATATGTGAAACTTGCAAATACATCAGTGGTTCCCAGACTGAGCTGCTCTTCTTGTCCATTACCTGAGATTTAAATATTATTTCTCCTTGGGATTCAGCCCAGAACAATTAAGACTCCCTGTGGGTGGGGCCCAGGCACTGGTAATTCTACTATACAACTAGGGTAGCACAGTCTGCCCCCAGGATCCATTCTGAACCACAGCACTACCCCAAGTAGAGGCAAGTGTGATATGGGTAGAAGCTAAGAGCTTTATTTTCTCATTTCTGGGCATTCATTTTCGAATTCATTAGCTAAACATTTATTATATGCCTCTTAGATGCTGTCCAATATGCTAGGTACAAAGAATACAAAGATTAAAAAGTAAATAAATCACAACCCCTGCCAATAAGAAACTTATTTCAGCATATATTAAAAAAAAATTCTTGTGACTATTATGTTGACAGCAGTCCTGTCAGAACTCAGCATATAAATCTAGCTGCTATCGGCTTTAAAAATTCCTATGCAGCATAACAGATAAAAAGGTAGTGGCAAAACTAGATCCTCAATTCTATCCATGTCAGGTATGTTTTCTTAAATCAGAGGTTTCTTGTTTTTTTTTTCCTCCAAACAGATTTTATTTTAATAAGTGGGATTAGCAAACGGCACTTCAACAAAGTACTAAATGGAATTCAACTGGGCAAATGCTTACTATTCAATTTTTAAGACTGGACATACTGGCAGAACAAAGTTCTAAACTGGATTGATAACGGGATTTTGAAAATCTAGCTTTTTATTATCATAAAATACAAACAATGGTATTCAAAAGAAGTAAATAACAGCTATTTTTAAATGTATGTGTTCATAAGCAGATACAAATAATAATGTATATAAGACCTCAATGGTGAATTTAGGTTTATTTTTTTCAGCTTTTACATTTGTTGCCATAATTTCTACTGCCATTATCATTTTGGACAATTTAAATTTAATAGTTATGTATGTTAATACTTAGGGCTGTGAAAAAATACAATCTATTGTAACTATCACTTTCCCAATATGTGAAAAATAAAGCGACATTGCCATGAAAACGTACAAGTTGGTGTCTTATAATGCTGTTGGAGCTGCCTATTGCCTTCTCATAGATAACTTATAACTTCTTTATGGTCCTTCAAACTATTTTTTGGTTTAAAAATCCTACTATGAGTCAAAGAAAAGACGTTGAAAAGATGTCATTTCTTAAGTGATTCAAAACATAACATTTTGTTACTTCCTATAAATGAGTGCTTTGCCTTTTATATTACTTGAGAAATTTCTAAAGCAATGTTTTCTGAATGGAATGAGAATTACATGGTGTCACAGAAAGAATAATGGGATAGAGTTCTAGGAATAGCTCTGCTATTGATTTTTGTTTGTATTATTAAAGTGTTCAGCCTCGTTTGTTAATCAATACAACAGGGCACAGTCCATATAACTTCTACTGTTGCTTCCTTTTTTTTTTTTTGCGGTACGCGGGCCTCTCACTGCTGTGGCCTCTCCCGTTGCAGAGCACAGGCTCCGGACGCGCAGGCCCAGCGGCCATGGCTCAACGGGCCCAGCCGCTCCACGGCATGTGGGATCTTCCTGGACCGGGGCACGAACCCGTGTTCCCTGCATCGGCAGGCGGACTCTCAACCACTGCGCCACCAGGGATGCCCACTTTTAGATATTTTTAATAAGAAAAGATATTCTATCTTTTCTTAAACATCATAGAGCTTCCAAGAATAGATTAGGTACTTAGAAAAAGTTGAGGGAAAATGTATAACCCATGTTTATTAAAATTTTTTTTGAATGTAGCATGCACAATAAATGATAATCAATTCGAACCTTTTGTTGTAGAATGCACTGAAATGTCAATCAAAAAGCAGGCCCTTGTTAATACACACTATAGAGTCAGTCCTGTGCCAGCCTCTAAAAGATCAAAAGCGTGAGAAATAGTCCCTGATTTCAAAGACCTGTCAATTCATTTTGGAGATGACATGGGAAAGTAGAAAATAAGAACTTGTTGCTGTGTGATGTAGATTCTGGGTGCTCTGGGTGTGGTGAAGATGGCAAATCAGTGAAGATGAGTTGGTTCTGATGACCTAAATGGAGGAGAGACTCATCCTGGGTCTTGGAGGATGCCTGCCATCTGAATAAGCAGAGGGGAATCAGGTGAAAGTGTACAGGCAGAAATGAGAATGGCATGATTGTGGGCCAGTGAAGAAATGAATCAGGAAGATCAGGTAGGTACTGGGAAATAGGCTGGTTAGGTAGGAAGGTATACATTGAGGCCTCAAAGGTCTAACCAAGAAGTCTCTGATTAAAGGCACAGAACACGTTTTGACTCACATCGTCTTTCCCAAAATTGCTAAATAGCAGATGCACAAAGAAGATTTTACAAGAGTCTATCACCCGGCGGCACATGCTAGGAAATCAAATATGTACTGGCTGATGTTTAGTGGAGAACTGAGAAGGGAACATGAAGTTTATGAGAAAAGGAGACCTACAGAGCAGCGAGGAGGACAGAGAAAGATTCGGTCAGTGAAATGTAGGAAATCAGGAACCTCTAACTTTTTATTTGGAAATAATTTCAACCTTACGGAAAAAGTTACAAGATTAGCATAAAGATTCTCTAAATACTCTCCACCCAGATTCCCATAAATCATATGGTCTTCTAACAGTTTGCAAGATGGGTTAGAAGGGGGTCACTGGGGGACACTCACTCGGAAGGCTGTTTCCTTGGGTGAGGAAGTAGGGCTCACGTAGAGCTTACACACAGCCGACAAGCAAAAACGTCTGTGGATGTGAATGGCGGAGGCATGAGAGCACAATGGATGAATGCAAGAGGCCTTTCAAAGAGGAAATGGCAAGATCTGGTGGATGGCTACAATTGGAGGACAAAAAGGGGATACTTTAAATAAGATCATAAAGTTTCAAGGGTAGATGACCAAGAGGAGGATGGTACCAGCACAGGGGAGTAAATAGTTGCAGGGATGGCACTGGAGCTGGGGATGTGGCGATGGGCCTCGGGATGGGAACCAAGGAGGCAGCCTGGGGCTCTTTACTTTTGAGCTTCCTTATTCACTCTTCACTCCCAGGCTTTTCTTCTACCTGCACGTTCTCTGTTCCGCCCTGTCTGTCAGATGGGACACCTGTCTCTTCTTACCTCAGCATATTCTTCCCTTTCCATCAGAGCTTATGCCTGGTTGGCTTATTAAAATGGTCTTGAAATGAAAAGAAAAAAAAAGGCTTATAAAATGCAGAATGATCAATCTTACATGAAGAAAACACTCCACAGAGTAGTAAAAAAGTGTGTCCATCATGTGCTGTCAGAATCAATAATTCCAATTCCACTCGGAGAGTGAAAGAAGCAAAAAATAATGCGCATATTCCAGGCAAAGTGTTCTTCAATCGCCTTTCCCTTGGGGCAGTAGTTCTCAAACTTTAGTAATAAGCATCAGAATCACCCAGGGGGAGCTGCTACAAAAGGTATTGCTTGTGCCCCCCACTCCCCCTCCAGAGTTTCAGATTTAGTAGGTTTGGGGTGGAGCTTACGAATTTGCAGTTCTAACCAGTTTCTTAGGGAGCTGCTGAATCTGCACCTCGGGACCACACTTTGAGAACCATTGTCCTAGGGTGTGCCAATGAAGGGAATCTGTTTATTCTGCCTAGAAAAGAAGGTGGATAAAGGGATGGGATGCAGGATAAGGAAGTTTCTTTGCTAATTTTATTTATTCATCTTTTTCAATTTACACAGAGAGAGTTTACCATTAAAGGCGTGGAACCAAGAGAAGTTAGGTTATGACGGGTTCCCCAATATGTTGCCACTGAAAGCTTTATCAAGCCATTTGAGTTTGATAAAAGTCAGCTAATTGTAACTTGGCAATTTATATTAATAGAAAACAGAGATAATATTGCATAAGGAACAAGGAGGAGGGAAACAGGTATTTAATTATGATTAATATGCTTAATTCCACTTTTATTAGGAGAGCACACCACATAATTACCTATACAAAGATCACTACTAATTGCATGAGTATATTGACTTACCATTTAGAAATGTGTTTAGACTTTGTCTAAATAAAGTGGATTGACTAAGCATATCACACTCAAGTCACGAAGGCCTACTTCCAAAACAACCCCGCCAACACTGACAAGGAAAATTTAGATATTTTCTGTGATAATTCATATTCAAATAAAAGGCACATCAATCATTTTAGTAAACACTGACAAGAATCAGTTAACTACTTTCTTGCTTATCGGTTTCATGATATTGATTTATAGGAGATGTGTGTGTAATAATGTCAGCAATAGATCATTCAAACCAAATTTTATTCTGAAGTGGTTTACATTTTAAATCAAGCATAAACCTGTAATATATTTCACCAGTGTTCTGTAGATCAAGTTAGATCACTACTTTTAAAAATTAATAAAATGTCTCCCTTTTGTCTTTGTCTATTATATCATATAATAATGACCATGATTTTACTGGAAAGGGCAGAACTGCCTCTCATTTTCACATTTTTTTCTCCATGAATATTAACAGTTTCTCATTATGCAAAAAGACTCTTTGTATTTAATAGACAATTAGTTCTGAAACTGAGTTTGTAAGTTTATTGATTATTTTAATTATTAGAAACATCGCTTTGCTCACATACCTTAATGAACAAATCGACTAGCACGATTACAACTTTAACTGGGCACTGGTAATTAATTCCGATGATCTCTTTTTCAGTCTAATCCACGGGAGATTTTATAAACCTGCTGGGATTCTAGCCTTCTGCCTGTGGTCTCCTTTCTTTGCCTTAAGCACAATCTCCCCAGTCTTCCACGCATGGATTTTACTCAGTATTGGGCTACACAGAAGGTGAACTGAGTTCTAATCATAATGTTTCTTTCCTATAGCTTTAAGACCTTGGACCATTTCTCATTTCTTGGCCTCAGCTTCCTCATCTATGAAATAACAGGGTTGAGCTAGATAATACTGGTGGTCTTTTATACTTCTAATTTTAAGATAGAACAAATATTATAAGACTGTTCTCCAACAACATTGTTGAGGTCTTCACCCACAGCTGTAAGTAACTGAAAAAGTTCCAATTAAGAATAAATTAAGAGTTTTCAGCCCTCCTTTAAAGATGTATGGATACACTTGGCTCCAAAATATATAGTAAATTATTTTATAAAATATTAAGTTTGAGGCAGTGAAATGCTGATACAAGTTGAACAACTGGCTTTTTAAAAAGTAATGAGTTGTCATGTTTGCTGATGTCTATAGCATAAATACTCCCACTATGGCTGATTTCAAGCTACCAAAACAATTATCATTGAACACTGAACATGATGTTAAGTTGAGATCATGTGCAGAGTTGGCGAGCTGTTATGAGCCAGTTTTAGGACATGAAGACCATTAATACTTGGGGTCAGGGACCTAGTTCCAGCACTATTCCCAACTGTGAGATTTTAAGCAAGTTGTCTGACCTTTTTGGACTTATCCAAAATAAGATAATTTCTTACCTATCAAATTTCTTATCAAATTTAAAAATAATTTCTTACCTATCAAATAAGGGTATAGCACTTGTTCTTTCTTCTGTGGCTACAATAATATATCAGATATAAAAGCACTCTGAAAGAATTTATCTCCTTGCCAAATGCAAATTACAACTACTATTACTAAAAGGGAAAAAAATCAATAAATGCCTTTTAAAATAACTTTCAGGAAAATAAAGCTACCAACTCTTGTGATTACAATTCTTTTAGTTACAAGAAACAGAAATCTACTCAAGCTAACTTAAGCAAATCCAAAGGAAATTAGTCATTCTTGTGTCATTTGAGAACTTGAAAGCATCAGGATGGAGGTCTGTCTTATCTCTGCAGGACTTTCAGATTCTCTCTGGCTAGTCTTCTCTTTCTATGATTATACATTACGTCATTGCCAATAAATAGCTTCCTTGCCCCAAAGCTCCTCTGCCCACCACCACCTGATTTTGGACTCTGTGGCTCTCAGGTCCAATTTGAGAAACAAAGACGAAAAAATGGTGGTGGGGGGCGTGAGAAACAGAGAGGGAAGGGGAGATGGGAAAAGTGGAAGGAAGAGGGAGAGACTGATTTATTTAGATGTTTGCCCACTCAAATAAATTCACTGAATTTGGCAAGGTATAGATACTTGTCTCAAACAGGTGTGCCCAGGGACAAGATTCACGTGTATCAAAGAGCTGCCTTATGTAGATACAGAATCACATAGTGTTATAATAGGTCCTTTTAGTGAAAATATTAAAAATCAATATCCTCACTCTTGGTCAAGTATTGGATGTCCTTTCTGGGAAGTCACCAATGCTTTCTTGAGGCCAAGGGCTGTTTGTCAGTAATGGGAAAACTGGAGAAACACCTAATCACCACCAGCTTTGCCTGGTGGCCATGTGATGGCCCATGAGATTTAGCTGAGGCATGACCGCTCTTAAAACTTACTATAATATTAAAATATTAATCACATAGTGTAAATTCACTTGGAAATCACATCTCTAGGAGGACTGACAGAGAACCAACTTGAAAGCCCCATGCTGTAGTGAAGTCAAATGACAGCGTTGACACTGGAAAATTGTATCCGCAGCTTTTTCTGCAAAAGTCAGGGATGAGTGAAGCTGCAGATTCATTCCATGAAGTAGCGTCACCTGAAATAATGGGAATTTTATGTCCCAAGCTTTATTAGTCAGCACTTTAAAGTACAACTGGCTGAACGTACATCCACCTAAAGTTACAGCCAACCTGGTGTGACAAGAGCTGTCACGCAATTGGAAATCTCTCCCAGCTCCTGCTGTAGCTTTAGCAGCCCTTGCTGAGAGAAAAGAGCGATGAACAAGAAACAAATCAGAAAACAAATAGACAAGAGAGTCATACTCCACTAACACACTGAACAAAATTGAGATTAACTGGTTTCTGGAAAATAGCATTCTATCTAGCAGATAGGACTAGCCAGAGTCGCATGGCCTGATCATTTTTTATGAATTCCTTCCTTTGGTCCAAAATGATGTCACAAACCTCAGGGACAAACCTGAAAAACCTTGACAACTGGCATATTTGCTCTGGTATGAAAATGTATAAATAAATTGCCTTAGATACAGAATTAAAAATGATAGGTCTGTTTGAGATGGCTGAATGACACTACTTTTCATTCTAGGTATTTTTTCTTAATAGTCAAACTACATATGAGATTCAATGATTCAGTCTACACCCAAAGCTTCAGTTCTAAGTACTATGTTGTGCTTTATTTCGTTACTTATTGAACCCAGTTATACATTGCCATGAGAATTTTGGTGATTACAGTTAAGATTATGTCAAAGAGTTACAGTAGTTCCTTTAAATTTGCGACTTTTAGGGGTTTATTGCATATTTCATTTGGAAGGGAAAATAACGGAAAACCCTGTGGACTACCTGAGGACCATTTACAAGGCAGGTGCGCAACAGTAGCTTGAGTTTTATACTGAGATGTAGAATTGAAAACCCTTATGGAGGGATAATATTCTGTGTCATTAACCTATGATTTTCTGCTCTCAGTATTTACAATCTCTTCTCACTCCAATTCTATCAGAGAATTGGCCCTGTGCTCACTGTCTTGATAGAGCGATCTGGCTGGGCAGGAAATAGAAATGCCGTGTAATTCTCTCTGACTATGTGTGTCCAAACTCTAGGCTCCTAAGACAATTTAGAGCACTCACAGCACTGGTAAGAGAAACAGTATCAGGATAGAGAACAGATATCTTGCGCAAAAACACAGAAGGAGAAGGGTTTCCAATCAGATCAAAAGAAAATTTCTGGGACAGGTGGAGGGGTGTGTGTGCGAAGAGGGTAAGGGTGTTTGGTGGCCTGTGGCCGCTTGCTGGCAGGGACAGGAAATGGCCGTTTGGTGCATCTATAGGCAAAATACAGTATCAAAGAAAGATTGTGTCCCCAGTATGGAAAATAGACAGCGAAGAGCTCTTGGGAACCACGATAATGGTCGCTTCAGTTGTAACCTCTGTGGGAAGATGGCTCAAATACAAAATGAGGATGATGGGGGGAAGATTAAAGACTGAGAATGGAATCTGAAAAGCCTGGCCAGATAGGTGCTTAAAACAAAAGTGCAGTTACAGAAAATTAAGGAAGTACCATTCCTTGCCCACCCAAGATTGTGGGACACAATTTATATCTGTTTTATAATATATGTATCTACTCTGTGAGGGGAACCTGAAATTATATCCTTCCTTTAATAATTTAGAAATAACAAAACAACAACAAGCTCACAAAATTGTAACACTGTTCAGACACCAGGGTGTTACAAACTTCTGGGAGCCCTGATCAACTGCCGTCTTCTTAGGAGACACACTTCTGGGAGCCCTGATCAACTGCCGTCTTCTTAGGAGACACACATTATTTGAAAGATCCATACACTTGATAAACTACTTGAATATATGTATGAGAGGCACATAAAAGTTGAACATTGTCTTACGTTCTTATTTCTTACATCATAATCTTATGATGCTAAGGATGCATGGAAAAGTAACATTAATGTTACAGGAAAGAGGAAGAACTAAAAATTAAGCAGTATTAGCTAAATAGCCAGCAGCCAATTATTCCCAGGCTAGTTAAAAAGGCAAGCAAGGGAGGGACACGAATAATTACAATTAATTAAATCAATAAAGACTTTTTGATTCACAATGTCATTACACTAGAGTCATAAAGTAGCAAACTCTACTACGATAACCATCCCTCACATTTAAATAGAGCTTTATAAAGTGCTCATACATGTAAAATCTGTTTAAATCTTCATAACTTGATGAAGTATACAGGACAGCTATATAAAAAAAAATAACATAATTTCGGTAGTGATAAATGTTGTCGAGTAAAATAACAGAGGACTAGGGGATTGTGTGTGCGTTGCTATTTTAGTGATCAGGAAAGAAAGAAGTGACATTTGTGTACAGACCTGAGTGCAATGAGAGATGCACCACGGAAAGATGCAGTGGAAGGGTGTTTCGGAAAGGGAATAGCAAGCATATGAGCAGAGGTTCCAAAGAAGGTGAGTCTGGCTATAAAGAAAGGAACAAGGAAGTGACAGGCCATGTAGTCAGAGAGGTCAAATTTTAGGTCAAAGTAAGGAGTTATATTTTAACCTGAGTGTGATAATGAGCCACTGAAAAGCTTCAAACAGGACACAAGATCTTAATTAATTTTTTAAAAAATATGACTGGGGCTGTCATACGGGTAAGGAACTGTAGGACAGCCAGCGTGAAGCAAGAAGACCACTGCAATAGTACAGATGAGAGATAACGGAGCAGCAGCGGAGATGATCATCTGTGGTTGGGTTTGGAATATATTCTGAAGGTAGAGTCAACAGGATTTGTACTGGATGTGGGGCCCGAAGTGGGTGGGCAGATGAGAGAGTGAGTAGAATCAAGGATAGTTTGGTGCCTGAACAACAGAGGAAAAGGTAGTGCCATGTCTTGAAATAGAAGAGATGCAAAGGTTAAGGGACAAACTAAGAATTCCCTTTATCTGAATGTTCAGGATAGCTACTATCCTGCTCTCTGCATATTAATTCCAGTGCACTTAGGAGAAATACTCCTAGGAATTTTGTTGATTTTAATACAGTAGGTATGACCTGTCTGGAGAACGTCTCTTATGTTCATTTGCTTTGGTGATCAGATATGTGGAACTGTTATTTCCAGAATTTTCTGATTGTTCTCTTGAATGTTCTTTAGCTGAGTTACTGACTCTTGGTTTACTTCCTAAGGGTTAAGGATCCTCTAACTGTGGTTGTCCTAAAAGCACACTTAATGTACCAACTCACATGGGCTTAATTAGCCCTCTGCCAGTTATGGACTCCCAGGAAAGGATAGCTGTGCCTATTTAAAATTTCAAGTCCTTCATTTGTACAGAGGAACTCGGATTCACCTCTGAATTTGATTTTTTGCGTTATTGAATGTAAGTTAGGAAAACTATGAAGGGGAATCTAATGTTCCACTTAAGCCACGAGATTTTCCTTCAAAAGGAGAGAAGAGACAAGTTTTAAAACATGTCCTCCCAACTTTTCCTTAAAATAATTCTTCGTGACAGGAAAACAATATGTTTAGACCAAACGTTCTCAAGCACCAGTCATCAGCAAACTACCCTTCACATTTTGCTGTATCTGCACATTTATACTTATATTTAACGTTTTCTTACAATAAAGTCACTTTAAAATATTTGAATGAACATTTTAAACATAAGTTTTATATCACTGGCACACAAGGAAATCACTTGTTATGAGAGGCAATGACTTAAATAAATACAACTATACTGTTGACTTGGGTTCCCTGCTGTGGTGGTCTCTCCCTGTTTGAGCAGAGGGATTCTAAAAAGGCTCTTCTCTTTTGTCTCTGGTTGATTTTGAAAGCTTCCCCAACTAACATTGGCTCCCATGAGCTTAGAAGCATCATTTGAAATTAAATTACAGGAAATATTATGAAGCAAGGCAGGCTATATTCGTACTATAGGCACCAAGTCACGTGGGCTTAATTAGCATGGCTATATGGCTATGTAAGTACTATACATGGTGTGGGTTTGCTAAAACTCAATTTGCAAACCATCATGGTCAGCATATCATATTAGGGAAACACTCTGTAAGTTAAATCTTTGGAAAAGAGTTAAATTCATAGTGTGACCACTTTAAAGGTGAATTTTAGTTCTGGCTATATTTGCATTTACTTAATTAAGAAAGCATTTGCCCAGAGTTGTTTGAAAATGCATGCCAGAAGCTCTCTTTCAAACAGAAATAACTCCTCTGAGGAGGAAGGGAACAAAAGGCCTCCTATAAATCTACTGCTATCTTCTCCAGGATCTAAAGTACAACTCCTTAGGACTTTGGCGCTATTGTTTAGTTAAGAGACCCTGAAATGCCTAGAAATGCGAATCCCTCCACAATGCCTAGAACACTTTTGTATTCATGATGTTTTGCTGAATGAGGTAAAAGTTTACATTTTACTGTATACATTTTAACAAATTCATATTTAGCAAGTCTTGCTTGCATACTTTTTAAAACTCGAAATAGGTTTCAGGCCCTGCTAACACTTTGTTCATTCCCATCCAGTCTTCAAAATCAACCTGGGCTCACTCCCTCTGTGCAGGCTTCTCGACCTCACACACTCGGCACACCTACTGTCTGGGCAGATCATGCGATTACCTGTTATTAACTAGATAACGTGATTATCTAGTTGAATCATATTTTAAGTACAAAGGAAACACCTTAACATCTAGAACCTACTTACAAATGAAACTATTCTTTTTCTCTAAATTCTAGATGTGTTATTAATATTGTTCTACTTTCCTTCCTCCATCCCTCCCTTCCTTCCTCTCTTCTTCTCTCTCTCATCTCTCTGTCTCTCCCTCCTCCTCTTCCTCCCCTCTTATCACATTCTCACATCCTTTGTGTGATGTGCTTTGCGTTACATTTTTGATTATGGGTGATTCTGACACATTTCTTGGATCTGCTATTCTAAACCTCTTCAGGACAGTTCCTTAGTTTACTTGGCACAAAACAAAATCATCATCAACTAAATATGGGCTCATACTTTCCCATTAACGACATGGTTCCAAATAGGCATTCTTGAAAGAAGTATTTTTTTAAATTTTTGATTAAATTATCACGTTAAAAACTGAAAAACAAGCAGCTTCTGTGTATTTGTAACCGTGATGGTAAAGAGTATTTTAAATAGGAAAATGTTAAGAGAAAACACACTGTTAGTATATTGAGTATAATAAAAGCACTTGCTTTATCACCTGTATCCATTTTCAATTCAGCCCCTGCGGTTCGTGAACATACATACACAAAAGCAAACATGTCCAAGCAAAAATGGCAGAATGGAACTGAACCGAGGTTGACTGGGATCTCTGGGCTGAGATCAGAGGTCAGCAAACTACAGCCTGTGGGACAAATCCAGTAAGCTGCCCGTTTTTGTTTGGCACGTGAGCTAAGGATAGTTTTCACATTTGTTATATGCTTGGAAAAAAATTAAAACAAGAATTATATCCTGTGACACATGAAAATTATGTAAAATTCAAATTCCAGTGTTTATAACGTTTTATTGGTAAACAGCTATGTTCCTTCATTTATGTATTGTCTATGGCTGTTTTCGTCCTACAATGGTAGGCTGAAAAGCTGCAACAGGGACTATATGGCCTATGAAGCCTAAAATGTTTGCTACTTGGTCCTTAAAGCAAAAGTTTGCTCACTCATGGCTTAAATCGCCTTTCTGCTCAGAAGATAATCAGTTTTCCACACAGTGACCTAAAAAACAACACAATATAAACTTTTTGAACTATGGAAACCATTTATTAGAAACAATGGTAAAGTGATAACTGATTGTTATGTGAGTTTACTTTCCAGGTTCATGCTTTGAGCTAATGATGGTCGTCTTGAATTTGCCCAGTTTGGGGAAAGGAGAGACCAGATCTGGGCATGGCTCTGCCATCACTTAACTATGTCAATGGCCCTGGGAATGTCAAAGCCTCTAGGAACCTCTGTTGGCCTACAAAGCAAAAGGATGAAGTTAGGTTATTGCCATGGTCCTTCCTAGGTTTTTGTTTTGTTTTGTTTTTTTACTAATTATTGAGAGAATTAGTTAAGAAAGAAGCAGTCAAAAATAATAGTTAGGGCTTCCCTGGTGGCGCAATGGTTAAGAATCCGCCTGCCAATGCAGAGGACACGGGGTTCAAGCCCTGGTCCAGGAAGATCCCACATGCCGCAGAGCAACTAAGCCTGTGCGCCACAACTACTGGGCCTGTGCTCTAGAGCCTGCAAGCCACAACTACTGAGCCCACGTGCCACAATTACTGAAGCCCGCGTGCCTAGAGCCCATGCTCTGCAACAAGAGAAGCCACCGCAATGAGAAGCCCGTGCACCATAACAAAGAGTAGCTCCCACTTGCCACAACTAGAGGAAGCCTGTGCACAGCAAGGAAGACCCAATGCAGCCAAAAATAAATTTAAAAAAGAAAAAGATTAAAAAAAATAATGATTAGATTACCAACACTGATGTCAACTTGATCAGTTTGAAGCACTGGGCTCTATGCAGAGTTGAAAAGAACTTAACTGGTCTGTTGTGAGATGGGAAGGAAGGGGGCAGCACACAATGATTAAAAGAATGACCAAAAAAAAAAAAAGAATGACACAACCATTAAGAACAGGATACGACAAAAACTGATCAGAACCTACTAGGCCCAAGATGGTGGAAGATTAATTAGACTTCCAGCAGACCTTGAGCCTCTTTATATGCTCACTGTAACGCATTAGCATGCTAAATGACACACCCACAGGGTGTCATCACAGTTATGAGGCTGAACATAAGAGGCCAGTGGGCGGTGCCCCAATTCCTGGGAATCCCTGCCCCTTCCTCAAGATAGTTAGAATATTCTTATGAGGTTACCCAGCCCATAATAACTAACCACTCCCACACCTCAGGGCCGCTCTCAGAGGACCCCACGCCCTGGGGTCACCTCTCGCCTTCTGAGATGGCCCACACTCTGTCTACAGAGTGTGTATCTCTCTAAATAAACCTGCTTTCACTTTACTGTGGCTCGTTCTTGAATTCTTTCCTGCATGAAGCCAAGGACCCTCACTTGGTGGTCCATTCCAGGGACTCACTCAAGACCTGGGGCATGACCATCCTGTCATGCCCCATTTTTCCTACAACAGTTGTGCATTCAGTGAGATAATATATTGGTAATCTGCTTAGTACAGAGTAAGCACTTAAATATAAAATGCATCAGCTGAGCACTGAGCTGAACTGCAAAAGTCAGTGACTCGGTGATCTCTGTTACTACTGTCATGGTCTCACAGCGGGTGAAGCAGGAAAGCACTGTCTGGACAGCAAGCAGAGATGTTCTCCACCAAGCATAGGATCCCTCGATAGAATGGCTGCAGCATGCCTGCTTTTTTGCTGACATGTGAAAGAAAAGACTAAATTTCAGTCTCTGATTCCTAACATTTCTATTTTTTAAAACTCCAAAACAACTGCCAGGTGAAAAAGAATCAGGTGACCCCCCCAGCCTCTCATTAGCTGCTGCTGTATCACCTGCAGGAATTGTCAAACCATGGACAGCTACTGAGCAGAATTGTTCAGACCAACTATTTCACAATGAAGACATTATTTTGAACATACACATGCATCAGTGAAGAATAGCGTTATTTAAAATGAGACTGTCAGGTCCCAAATAATTTGGGTTTTTCCCCTCAATTTTTCTTTCTTTTCCCCTTGATTTTTAATGGATGAAGTAATAATCCAAGAGCAGTCACCACTTAGAAACATGGAAGTTTCCTTCTAAGTAAGTAATTTGGGTAAGAAGGCATCACCTTAGCAACAACACATTCCACAACTGTGATTGACATTGGCATAATATTCTAATAAAATCAGCTAGTTTTTTCCACTGCTCCAACACTTTGGTTAAAAATGGGACAGAGGGAAATGATTTCCAGGACACTGATAAAAGTGAAATCTCAGACTTGAACTGATTCACAATAAACACATTTTATTATTTTCACCTGATTTCTACCTATACTCCTTCATAGACACTCCTCATTATCCCCAAAATTTCATTCAAGGAGAAAGTATCAATATTTGAACATGATAGAAGAGTTGAAAACAACAGCAAAAGTTGTACAAAATTATCTACTTGGAAGAATCAACCTGAATTACTCCTCTCTCACCAGACTGCTTTCTCATCACTCTGAATCCCACAGTGAAAGTGGAAAATCAATTTCATTACCAAGCAACGTTTTCAATCAGAGCCCTCAAACTATTCAACATGAGTTAAATTTTCCCAGGTATGTTATCATTGGTCTACCTCAATATTTATGCGATGGTTTGAAAATTTTGTTTGGAAAAAAGGAAAAGGAAATACTCCCAAGTTGGGAAAATGCATCAACCATGAAACACAAATCCATCCTACATAGTGTTCCATGTCAAATGCAAAGATTTCTCAAAGCTCAATAGTTACATACTAATGTGAAATTAGAAAAAATCCTGAAATTATCTATTCAGATCCACAGAATTAACAAATACAACATTAATTCTTCTAAACCTTTTCTTTTAATATAAATTTATTTATTTATTTTTGGCGGGTTGGGTCTTCGTTGCTGCTCACAGGCTTTCTCTAGTTGCGGCTAGTGGGGGCTACTCTTCGTTGTGGTGTGCGGGCTTCTCATTGCGGTGGTCTCTCATTGCAGAGCACTGGCTCTAGAAGCACAGGCTTCAGTAGTTGTGGTGCACTGGCTTAGCCACTCCGTGGCATGTGGGATCTTCCTGGACCAGGGCTCGAACCCGTGTCCCCTGCATTGGCAGGCAGACTCCTAACCATTGTGCCACAAGGGAAGTCTCCCTTCTCAATCTTTTTATAAGCAGTGGATTCAACTAGGAATAACTATAAATAATAAGCCAAAATGGGATCAGAAACTTCTTTCCAATTTGTTGGCTATAAGCTAATTTTTCTGCCTCTCATGTTGCATCAGAATAGAAGTGTGTTAATTAAATAATTGCAAAGAAAAAAGCAGTTATGGTATTTTGCATACCAAAGGGCCCTAAAGGATTTCACAGCCTTATGGTAAATGCAGAGGAGTATAAAAAGCACAACTTGAAAAAATTACTCACACTACTTTCATTTATAGTACTGAAATGACTAATTACTTGCCAAGTTCTATTTATAGAGAATTCTCTTCAAGAAACTCAAAAGTATTTTACAGATCTCTCTAATTGATCTTCACCATTTTACAAATGTTAAAGTTATTTGCAAAATTAGAATTCCCCTGGAACAAAAATTAAATGCAAAGAGAAGTTAAGTAAATCAGCTGAGTAAAGGGTAGAGCTTAGAAGAGAATTCAGTTGTGTTCTGTCTCTTCAGCCATCTATACTGTTTTTAAAATATATTTTGGACCAGTAGAAAGTAACTCACAATGCTCAATCCTAAGCTTTTTTTCTTTCTTTCTTTTTCCTCTTTTTTTTTTTTTTAACAACAGCTTTGAGGTATAATTGATATACAAAAAAACTGCACATCTTTAATAATGCATAAAATTTGATGAGTTTGGACCTAAGCATTTTCAACAGCTTAATACATGAGTTGTACTTAATTTTAAATACAATTCATGCGGCCCAATAGGTTAGTCAAAATCCAATATTACAAAAAAGTTAACAACCTTCACCTTTCACATCAAATCATAGGACTGAAAGAAATTTTGAGGGATCAGTTGTCCTCTTAGCTTATTTTCTTTCATTTATTTACTATATATCAAGTACCTATTATGTGCCAGGCAATGTGTTAGGCACTGTAGTTTCAATAACCAGCAAAATAAACATGGTCCTTATCCACACTGAGTTTCTGATTGCAATCTCATTAAAGTATTCTAAATTATAATGACTTCCCTTAATTTTATATATGTCCAAAGAAGATACCAAACTTTTCATGAGTAATTCATCCCAGTGTTAACAGTGTTGAATAGACGATAATTCTTCCACATCTGGCAAAAGTCTTTCATTCTATAATTGTACCAAATTCTTCTTGCTGGATATTCCATGGACATGAAGATTAGGTCAATATGCAAAGATCATTCATAGAATTTCAGAGTATTTAACTTTTCTCCAAACTCCTCTCCTCTAGATACCAGATTTCCTCTGATTATCATCGTGAATTTCTAAATAATCTGGGGTTTTGCTTGGGTTTTCATCATATCATAGTGATTTGTTTATCTAAAAATATTTATTATGCATGTAGGTATCAGGCACTAACTGGACATTGATAACTGCATACAATACAGACTGATACTGGTTTCTTCATGTGATATTTAGACTGGTGTAGTAATGATTTTTCCCTTGTTGATAAAACATAGAGACTAACTCATACTTTTTTATAATTTAAACTCCCCTATTCACTGTTTTATATTCATTCTCCTATGTATTCTATTTTAGTATATTTTCTATATAGATAGGTATCAAATTATAAGAAATATGTACTTAATATATATTATATATAACTCTATATTAAGATAGACAGATAGATTGGACAGAGATATATGACAATATATTAAGTTTAGTACAATGTGTCACTGATTACTTATACTTAATTAACCTATGTTAACCAAGATATTGGAGCTTTTAGATACAAAAGATTTTATCATTAGGTTTAGAATGAACTGCCCCTTCCCAGGATTTATGCTATGACGTATCATTTGACTTCTCTGGATCTCAACTAAATCATCTGTAAAATTACCACGTACCTCATAGGTTTGCTGCAAGGATTAAATGAGATAGTTAAGTGCCTAGAATGGGTTAGAAATACAATAAATGTTAAGTTTTCTTTTTCTCTCTGGAGATAAGATTATAGCCAGTTGTGAACTTATCTAGTCATTTTGTCATCTGGGCCAGATTTCCGCCAGTTTTGCTGAGGCATACAGTAGAACTTTCCAGGCTCAAGGAAAGAATAAAAGAAAGGTGATGGAGTTATTTTAAAATAGCTGGTTTTGCTGTTTCTATATCAATGATGACAACAAGTATATTAAACTCGCTGGAGATGAGATCATATTTAGAATTGAGCAAGTATGTAATGAGATGCCTCAGGATGCAAGTAAATAAGAGAATGAACTGCACTATAATGAGTGGAAGTATTACTTTATTTGGACAGAATTTAGTTGAATTAATTTCTATAAATGACATGAACAATGCAAAGCTTTGTTCAAATAAATCTAAATAATCTGACCTGGATTTTCACCTCATATTGTTCTCAGCTTTTCTCCAAACACAAGAAAGTTCTTAGATCTTTGGTAGCTTTCAGTCCTGGCTCTGCCATTTACTAATTGTATGATATCACACAAGTTATCCCAACTTTTTGAGACTTGTCTCCATAAAATAAGAAAATATATACCTTACTTATAAGGTTATCGAAAAGGTTAAATGAGAATGGACATAAAGCAATCAACACTGGGTCTCTAGTCTAAAGGAGGCACTAAAAATTGTCATTTTCTACTTCCCTTAACACTAAATATTTATTTAGAACAAGTGCCACATCTCAAATGCATTGCTAAATGGTGCATATTACTAACCTAGCTCGGTGTTTCCTCAAGTTAAATGGCTCAATTTCTCCCACAGAATATTGCTATCAGAATAATAATGAAGGTTTCGTTTTAAATATTTTCCATGCTTCCTGAATTATGGAGCACATAGCTTCCTTCAAAGAGATCACTCACATAAAGACTCTAACTTAAGCCAGTTCTTAGTTTAACAACGAAGGCGATTAAAATACATTTCCCTTTCAATCCTTATAACCAAGAATAACAGCAGAAGCATGAGAAATTTCAAAGAGTATTTTGTTTGGCAACCAGTCATCCTTGACTAGTCTTTAATATTATGAGGGATGGAGAATTAATGAACCAATATGTCACTCTTATTTTGACATACAAATACAATTTAAGGGATGCTGACAGCTAAATTTTCCATTTGTCATCATTTCAAATCCACCTCGTAGGTATTTCTTGCTTCTATTTCCTGCATTTTATGCTCACTGCCCTACTTTAGGTCCTCATTATCTTCTGCCTGCACGTGCCAATTGGAGGAACCTTCTTTCCTGGCTTCTCAGCATCTATACTTAATCTCTTCGATCCTTTTTTTTTTTTTTTTTTTTTTTTACACTGCTGATAGTAGAGCAAACTTTCTAAAAGACAAATCAGACCATGGCGGATATTATGTGGCTATTCAAAATTCTTCAGTAGCTTTCTTTATTAGCTTCACAATTGGATGTCAGTGTTCCAAGACAGCCAAAACTTGAGAATCCAAGACCCAGAGAGAAGGGAAGCAAAGAGAAGTAAGCCTGACATTGTATGGCTTGAGTCATTTGATAATTCCTAAGTGGAGCACCCAACAGAAAATGGTCACTAAAGGCTAAGAAGTTAGCAGAGCTTTAGGCAGTCTCACAATTTGGAAAGACAGAAAGTGGAGTTTAGGGCTTGCTAAGTAGGAGATACCCTGGCGAATACGCCAGACGCTCTGAAAGGCTGCATCCTAAGAGTAAGGCGAGATCTTACAAACATGGAAACCCAGACTCGAGTCAGCTTAATCCCTGATTGGATTAGATTGACTTGACCTTTCTCTAACAGCCTTCCAGATAAAAATGAAAATCCTCTCTGGAGGGAGAAAACATTAAGAAATTATAGGAATCAGCCCTACGGGTCGCTGGGTAGGGGAGTTATAAGACATAAACTTTAAGTAACTGTGATTAGTATATTCAGGAAACCAGAGAACAAGGCAAAAAATTGAGGGTCGTTCTACCCATACCTGATCCTGTCTCAGTCTTGTTAATCTCAGTGAATGGCACCACCATAAAATTAAGGCCAGACCCTAGGAGTCATCTTTGATTCCTATCTTTCCCTCAATCCCCAAAGCCAATCCATCAGTAAGTCCAGCTGACCCTTCCTCAAGCATACTTTTTTTTTTTTAATTTTTTTTATTTTTTATTTTTTTTGTGGTATGCGGGCCTCTCACTGCTGTGGCCTCTCCGGTTGCGAAGCACAGGCTCTGGACGCGCAGGCTCAGCGGCCATGGCTCACGGGCCCAGCCGCTCCGCGGCATGTGGGATCTTCGCGGACCGGGACACGAACCCGCGTCCCCCTGCATCGGCAGGCGGACTCTCAATCACTGCGCCACCAGGGAAGTCCAAGCATACATTTTTTTACATCTACTCCTCATCTCTACAGCTGCTACCCTACTCTTGAGCTGTCATCATCTCTCATTTGGGTTCCTGGCAATAGCCTTCTGCTGGTCTTTGTTACTCCATTCTTCTTGCCTCGCAATGTATTTGTCATGCATCAACCAGACTGAATTTTTTTTTTAAAGCCAGTTAGATCATGCTACTCTTCTACTTAGGACACTATAATAGCATCACATTTCATTAAGAACCAACTGAAACTGTTTATCATGGCCTGGAAGGTCCTACATGATTTGGCCCTGTCCTCATTCTTCTATTTCAGTGGTTCTCAGCCAGGGGCAATTCGCAATATTTGAAACATTTTGGCTGTTACAACTGGATGTTGGGAGTGGGGGCGTGGCTACTAGCATCTAATGGGTAGAGGCCAGGGATGCTTCTAACCATACTACAATTCAGAACACAGTTCCTCACAACAATGAATTATCCAACCCAAAGTATCAAGAGTGCTGAGGTTGATGAAACTTCATCTGACAATCTATCAGTAGTCACTTTATTCTAGGTTATCTGCTTTCTTTTCCTTCTCAGAACAAGCCCGACACATTCTCATCTCCAGGCTTTCTGAACTTGCTGTTTCCTCCACCTGGAATACTCTTCCCTCTGATTTTCACAAGGCTGGCTTCTTGTATCATTTAGGTCTTGATTCATACAACGTCTCCTCGGAGAGGCCTTCTATGACTGTTCCTTCTAAAACAGTTTCCTCTGTTGTTTTTGATAGTTCCTCCAATAGCTCTTTTCTTAATCCAGAACGTATTTTTGTGCATTTTATTGTCTACCTCTCCCACCAAAATGTAAGCTCAATGAATGCAGAAACCTCCTCCATTTCATTCATTCCTCTATTCCCAGTGCCTTGAATGGAGCTGAACTCATTATAAACAGTCAAAAATTATTTGTTGAATAAATTACCAAACCAACATAGCACAGGCCTTCACTGACTTGACAGAAGTTGCAGCTAGATTGCACTTCATTCCTGGGACCCAGCGTGTACCCAATGGGTAGTCATTCCTCTGGATCCTTCTCCCTCTTTCTATCCCTCTCAGAATTCAACGTCACTGGAACTTGGTTGTGTCCTCTACCACGTATTTGTTGAGTATTTATTACATACAAAGAACTGTGCTAAGCACGACACTGTGACATAGATGGCGCATTCCAACTCAGCAGAGGAGGAGAGAGATGAGAGTTTAGTAACATTCTTGAAGTAACACAGCAAGTCATTTTGAAACAGATAAATAAGAATTTCATATAGCTATTCATTTCATACAAAGGACAAAACATGGTGTTTAGATTGAATGGGACTGAGATTTCACCAGAATCTCAGTATAATTTTCCTGTCAAGAACAACTGTGAATGCTACTCTATGAAAACACCATGATCAATTCATTCTACAGTTTGTTTGCAGATTTTATCTAGTTATGCTGGTTATTCTCCTTCTTTATTGACAAAAATGGTCTACTTAAAAGTTAAGGATAACTTAGGTTTATCAGAAATGAACAAGAATATTAGTAACACAAATAATGTCTCTGAATGGCTTGGGAACAGAATCAAATTATTTCCTATTTTATTCTCTGGTGGTTAATGTAATCTAAATACTTTATATATGCCTTATATAAAATGTACACAATTGGGCATATAAAAAAGTTACTTCTTACCTTCGTTATTAGTATATAAATCCCTTTATTCCAATCATTCTCATGGGGAAGAGGGGGAGGCGATTTTACCCCCCGCCTCAAGAACTGGATTATATGTAAACTAAGAATAGTTTCTACTCTTAGCTTAAATTTCTATTCTTAGTTTAAATATACTCCAATTTATAGGTCTTTCCTTACAATTGTGTTTTTAATCAGTAATATCAAGTGAAAATAGCTGGGTGTTACAAAACTCTCCTGAATCTTGGTGTACGTTCTATGATGCTTTCAGAGGTGATACTGTCTTCCTTGGGCTGATCTGCATTTGATATTATCTGTTATCTACGTAAGATAATTTTATTTTTCCTTCATCATTTTTCATCTAATTGTATACATGTGTACACACACACACACACACACCCTTGCTACATCTGCAACAGACTTACAACTTTACTGTTTGGCTTTAATTAAGTTATGGAAATGGAGTCCTTAACAAAGTTCCTTTAATAATGCTATTAACTGGTAACTACATGTTTCCCCATTACAAAGTTAAATTTTAATGATTATTTATTACACACTGTATGTTACACAGTACAATCAGCACACATGAACAAACTGGAGTTTGCCACATATAATGAAATCATAAAACCTGAGAGTTCTATTCAATTACTCTGAAGAGCAGGAAGCTCTTTTCTTGCTTTCCAAATCGAACAGCCTCAGCAGAGGGAAGATCAGATATTTCTATACCAAAGTCCATCATAGGCTTGTCAAATTAAATTGAAAAACAAAAAACAAAAAACCGCATTTGACCTTAGTAGGGATGTATGTTAAAGGACCTCCTAGGAATTTGACATGGGACACGAGAACTTCTGAAATGTCTGGGTAAAGAGTTTTCATTTCTGTAAAATGCACGTAGTATTATCAGGAAACGATCAATGTCTCTTGTTTTTTACACGAGATACACTCAAGTCCTTTCCAACAGAGAGGCTGCACATCTGAAAGAGGGGAGGAAAACATTTTCACCTTAGCCCCCTTGTTTAAGACTTGTGATTGTTTTTACTTTTTTCCATAAAAGCAAAAAGATTATCTTGCACATTTCTCAAATAAAGTGCAACAAAACTGAGATGAGTATCACCATTTCTGTCCTTAAAGCAATGACAAAATAATCACCATTTCTGTCCTTATCGACACCTGCCCTGACTTGAATTCTCTCATTCAAACTCACAGAGGCTGGGCTGTGAGCAGTGGGCAACCCCTCTGCCATAATTTCCCTCACTCACTTAGTGATCCACACCTGTTCCAAGTGCTGAAGCATTCAGAAAATTGAAGAGTTCCACCTTTAAGTAGATATAGAATCCAAGTGTAGCAAGACATTGTGTAACTTTACATTTGGTAGGAAATAAAGAGAAAGAGACATTTTTGTAACCGGTTACTTGATATAGCTTAATTTGTATCATTATGATTTAAAAAAATAAATCTATGTATGGTCTTGCCAGAAAGGTGAGACAAGCTCCAGTTTTTGTCTGATCTGAGAAGTATATTTGCTATTATTAAGCCTAAATCTAATGGCATTTAAAATAAAAGTTCATCTGTCCAAAGAGTCAGACTCCTATCCCTGATGTCCCCTTTTTAGAAAATGTACATGCTTTTGTTTTCCTGATATTTACATCTGTTTTTATTTCTCAGTATCATCATTGTGGTAATAGAGTGCTTTGGTAATGGCTGATGAAGACAGAGAGTCGCAGAGGTATCGGGACCCACCAGCTCCTTGTGCCTCATGTCAGCTCTTGCCAAGTGACTGTTCCTCACTATTGAACCTGACCTCATAATTTCCCATGGCTTTTAGTGCTGTTAGATAATTCAGATTCAGAACAGGACAGAACTGGAACAAATGAGAGGGGTTGTCTAGGTCAATGACAACATAGACTCTGGACTAATACGGTTTCATCACATTTGTGACCATCAATAATCCTACATAAAATTATGAAGCTTTCAACTAGAAATAGTCTATAGTCAGTGTGTGGGGGGGGGGGAGGGGGGAGGGGGAGGGGGAGGGGGAGGGGGAGGGGGAGGGGGGAGGGAGAGGGAGAGGGAGAGGGAGAGGGAGAGGGAGAGGGAGAGGGAGAGGGAGAGGGAGAGGGAGAGGGAGAGGGAGAGGGAGAGGGAGAGGGAGAGGGAGAGGGAGAGGGAGAGGGAGAGGGAGAGGGAGAGGGAGAGGGAGAAAGAAAGCCTGCAAGTGCTACTAAACTATAGTTAACTGTAGCACTAACAAGTGCTATGATGTAGCTGTGGAGATAATCAGACCAGAGTTCCTATACATGTTCTGCCAGTTGGCATCTTTATGACATAAGAAAAGTTTCTTATTTTCTTTCATGTTAGTTTCCTCATATGGATATAACATTCTTCATTTCACAAAGTATATGGGTAAGATGAAATAATGTATTTGAAAGTATCTGATACTTGGAGAGAATTCAAATGTTAGTTTCCATTCTCTGAATAAGAAAGAGGGATCTCCTTTGGTCAGAGTGAAGTAATCAAATTACTGAGTGATATATTTATATATGTAATACATGCCATGCAAGATTATGGAGTTGATCTTAAAAAACACAAAATAAAAGTGGAAGGTGGGATTAGAGAAAGAGTAATTAGGGGCATCCCTATAAGTGTAAGTCAAAGCCCATAAAGTTACAAAACATAAGATTTAGACTCTGCAAACAAGTATTTTTAGAACTCTCCATTTTGCTCTTTGCTCCCAGAAGATTTCAGGAGCTTATTTTATAATTGAGTCATATCTAAGAGCATAGTTATTTATACACAGTTCAAAATACAATCATCAAATGTAAAACAGGTTTATATAAACATTTCCAGAAACCGTGCCTGTGAGTGTAATATACACATCGTTACTGCCATGAAGCACCACGAGTTCCCTGAGATGAAATTATAACAATTCATCTACTTTTGTTTCTCAGAGAATTAACATTCCAGAAGCACTGCTACTCATTCTGGCAAGAGGTATCTTCATTTACTTCAACTTAATTTTAAAATATCAGGAGAGAATCAGACAATAGGGGATAAGAGAAGGATTCAAAGGTTGACAGCTTGATCCTTTCCAAGTGAAGGTATTCAGCACCCGTTGCTATATTACTGATGGAAAACATGAAGGTTGACTTAAACTTACCACTTCCTAACTCCATCAGTAAACATGGGTCAATGTGTGCTTTAGAGTCAGTTCCCTATTTCATAAGAACAGACCAGGAAGCATTATATAAACACACACACATATATATATGTGTATAAGTGCATGCATATACATGTAAATATACACTCTTACCCATCTATTTACCTACATATCTACAGTATTTGGAGTAATAAGACTAGAGTTCAAGCCCTAAATCTACCTCTTATTAACTCCTCACTAGACTATAATCTCCATTGGGACAGGAATTTTGTCCCCTGTGGTCGCTATTTTGTCCTTTGCACCTGGTAGAATTTACAAATAACTGTTCAACAGTCATTTCTTGAACGAATAAAGAAGAACGATTTTTAATGTCCTCTTTGTTTCCGGTATCGTGGCATCCTCTTAAACCAGGTTTTTGTACTTAATTCTTGGAACCATAAAATGAAGTTGAAATTATTCCCAAATAAGGCAACTGAGGTTCAAAGAGACTGAAATAAATCTTACCAAAGGTCTCAGAGTTTAACAAGTGGCAGGGCCCACACAGGCTTCCTTTGGTTTTGATTTCTGCTTCTGTAAATTGGGAATGGCAACGCGCTTCCGTGGTGGTTGTGAGGATCAAATTAGATGATCAATGCGCATGTACTGGTAAAGAATAAAGTGCTTACAAGTGGGAGGTGTTACTACTCTAACTTCACATGCTTAGCGGCATGATGTGCGATCAGCAAAGCCAAGTCCACTACTGGCAAAACTCAAGGAGTATGAGTGCCTAACGGGGAGAGCTTTGGAATCCTCTCCACATCCTATAGACAACACAATAAGATTATAGAAGAAAATCTTATGGGTTGGGAGGGAAATAAAATTCCAGGCCTTTGATTCAATTAATTTGTCAACTACGCAACGATAATAAAACTACTGACGGCAAACACATACCCTGGTCTCTCACTGATTACCCCACTAATGACGTGATCAGCAGACCTTTAAATTTGGGTTAAGTTAAAGGAAATACAAAGTCCTAACTGTGAGTATCTTAAGAGACATGCTTCTTACTGTTTACTTCTCTGCTTTTTTTTTTTTTTTTTTGCGGTACGCAGGCCTCTCACTGTTGTGGCCTCTCCCGTTGCGAAGCACAGGCTTCGGACGCACAGGCTCAGTGGCCATGGCTCATGGGCCCAGCCGCTCTGCGGCATGTGGGATCCTCCCAGACTGGGGCACGAACCCGTGTCCCCTGCATCGGCAGGCGGACTGTCAACCACTGCGCCACCAGGGAAGCCCTACTTCTTTGCTTTTTAAATTTTTGAATACTTGCATAGTCCACTAACTGAGTTTAATAATACTTAGGGTAAACACAGGACTTGAATTTTGTGTATAGCATCAATAATAATTAACTGATTCAATGAAATATTATTTTGAATGAAAGATAAGGTTGCAGCCTTTGGCATTAGCATTGTGCTATGACAAATGCATTAAGAAGTTTAGGAAAGTATAGTAAAATAAATGGTAGGAAGAAAAGCTACCACAAGTAATATCTTCAATATAAATTATAAAATCACTTTCTCTCAATAATAGTCTAGAGATACAGAACTAGAAATGTAAAGCACGTTAGTAAATCTCTTTGTGGGTTTGTTCAGAATACAGCAAAGGACAGTTTTTCTCCTCAGTACGTTATGTTTGCAAAAGCAGTAGGAAAGGGAGGGAAGTATAACTTAATTCTTTCAGAACACGAAGCAGAAATGTGTTTTTTAAAATGGAAGTATAGTTAATTTACAATGTTGTGTTTGTTTCAAGGGTCCAGAGAAGTGATTCAATTATACACACACACATGCATATATTCTTTTCAGATTCTTTTCCATTATAAGTTATTACAAGATACTGAGTATAGTTCCCTGTGCTATACAGTAAATCCTTGTCATTTATCTATTTTATATATAGTAGTGTGTATATGTTAATCCCAAGCTCCTAATTTATCCCTCCCCCTCTTTCCCCTTAGGTAACCGTAAATTTGTTTTCTATGTCTGTAAGGCTATATTTTGTAAATAAGTTCATTTGTTTGAGAGAAAGACAATTATCATATGATATCACTTATTTGTTGAATCCAAAAAAAAAATTATGCAAAATGAACTTCGTCACAAAAGCAAGATATACTGTAGAACACCCCATGAACTTCCACGTGATCTTAGTCTCATCATCACAGAGAACTGGTAAACTCCTTGAAAGCAGGTTCCAGGCCTTCTACCTTGCTACACCCCCAATAACATCCACCACAGTGCTTCATGTTAAACTCCAGAAGCACTGAAAAAATTCAGAGAATACCCACACTTGGACTTAAATCCTAACCCCAGGATTTCTCACTGTCCAGCTGTGTGCAGATGACTTAATCCCTCCCTGGTCTTTGGTTTCCTCATTTATAAAATAGAGATGAAACCACTGTCTTAATGAGACGAGACAGCACAAATAAAAGCCCAACATGGTGTGTAGTTCACATCAGGGGCTCAGCGATATTGGCGCCATTTCATAACCACTCCGCCATCCCCCTTCCATTTCATTTGTCTCATTTTATCCTTACAACTCCCTCTATAGACACACTTATGCCACAAATTCTAATCTGTATAAATATAAACCATCACTGAACTTGTGATAAAATTAAGACTCGAATCTTGTTCCAGATTTCTGCCATGATGATTTCCCGACGTATCTCATTCAAAAATTAATCACTTCTTGCACAGCGTTAGAGCCTGTCAACTGAAGTCTATTTCTAAAATATTTACTGGGACTTCTCTGGTGGTGTGTGGTTAAGAATCTGCCTGCCAGTGCAGGGGACATGGGTTCGGGCCCTGGTCCGGGAAGATCCCACATGCCACGGAGCAACTAAGCCCATGTGCCACAACTACTGAGCCTGAGCTCTGGAGCCTGTGAGCCACAACTACTGAGCCCAAGTGCCACAACTACTGAAGCCCGCATGCCTAGAGCCCATGCTCCACAAGAAGAGATACCACTGCAATGAGAAGCCTGCACACCACAATGAAGAGTAGCCCCTGCTCGCCACAACTAGAGAAAGCCCGTGCACAGCAATGAAGACCCAATGTAGCCAAAAATAAAATAAATAAATTTATTTTAAAAATTACTTAGCCTAATATATATACATACATATTTATTTTTTCCTTGGTGTTACTGGGCTTCTTTAATGATTGTGTCAATCAGGGCTTATTGTGTGCATAGTCCAACACACTGTTTGAAATAACTATTCAAACCATTACAATGTTGTGAAGGATCCACCAGCTGTAACATTACTAATGAATATTAATGCTCTTTTTTATTTGGCTGGCACTGAAATAATAGCAGTTGTCATGTAGCATCAACAATCTTAACCAGGGTACTTTGGAAAGTCATTTAAAATCTGAAATGCCCTCCAGATTACATTTTGTGGTCAACGCACAGTCATGAAGTAAGCTGTAATTGATACAGCTAACAGTAGTACTGTTGGAATAATGTCATGATAAAATGGGATTTAAAAACAACTCATTTCCCCCTTCTACTGCTTCTACTTTCATACAAGGTAGATTAAATGCCTTCTAATTTGCTCATTTTGGGTAAAGAACAAATTTCATTGCCTTTCAATCACATTGAATGAAAAGAACAGAACTGGACAGGAGCGAAGAGAACTAAAACAATAGCAGCATGTAAGTAATGAGGTAGTTTTCTACCTTTTGAGAAAAATCTATTGTCAGAAGAATTTATGGCTATTGGCCAGAGCCACAAGAGTGACATGATCGTTCAGATGTGACAAAATTTCTAAGGCTTTAAAAAAAGTCACCCTAGCAAGACAAAATGGGACTGCTTTAGAAATATTTCAAAGCAATCTGTTGGTTTTACATGTCTATGCCATTAACATTAATAGAATGCTGCACACATCCTTCCGTAACTCATCATTCATGCATGGTTTAGTCACATCCACGCTCAGGATTCTTTCTAGTTTATGTAACTGTAATTACTTTTTAAAATATCAACACGAAAATCTCCATTTACTAAGGCAGGCCATGTGTATGTTCTTATACACAGAGAAGTAAAACCTATTGATAAACAGGTATCCTGTGTGGTAATGACCCCTCTTGTGATCAATTTATACTAATGATATCAATAACTAACTTCCTTGAGCATTAACTCTTTGCCAGTTTCTTTTTTTTTTTTTTTTTTTTGCGGTACGCCGGCCTCTCACTGTTAAGGCCTCTCCCGTTGCAGAGCACAGGCTCCTGATGCGCAGGCTCAGCGGCCGTGGCTCACGGGCCCAGCCGCTCCGCGGCATGTGGGATCTTGCCGGACCGGGGCACGAACCCGCGTCCCCTGCATCGGCAGGCGGACTCTCAACCACTGCGCCACCAGGGAAGCCCTGCCAGTTTCTTTTTAAATGCATCACATGTACTCTCATTTCATCTTCAGTCTAGCACTACGGTATAGTTATTATCATCATCTCCATTTTATAGATGGGGAAACATAAGGTCACATAGCAAACAACAAGCTAGGATATGAATCTAGGCTGTCAGACTTCACAGCCCACACACCTAACCACTGAACTACTGGCTCTCAAGAGTATATCAATAGTATATGCACCATTCCTTATTTTAGACATAAAAGTATTTAAGTTTAAAAAATGACATGTTTTTAACTGTTCATCTTTTTCTTTCCTAAAGCAGAAAAGAGGGCATAATTGGCAAAGCAGGATAGGCGGCAGGCTATAGATTTGAGAACTCTCAAAAGCAGTAAAGATCAGGGAGAAGACCTTGGATGGTCTAATTGAAGGCGCGCCATCCTTCCTCTTCCAGTGTGTTCTATCTGATATCAGTCTGGCTACTCCAGTCTTCCCAGTGGGGGATGGACAGTGGACGTGTACTGAGTCAATTGTTTTCTCTCAAGCAGGTCACTCGTGACGGGTGAAGAAATGAGTCCTTAACAACCTAGTATAAAACTTCAACTAGAGTCCCAGGGAGTGGTACTAACTGACAAGATCTTTAACTGCAACTGACGGCTGTCTGTCTCTGAAACACCATATTCATGATACAAAGCAAGCCAAACAAAGATGAAAGAATTTTACAGAATGCTAAGGCATTATTGAGGTACAGACTACAAGAAAGAAGTAAGCACACGAGCAAGAATTACCATGCATGTGTTTTCTTCAGATAATTAGCTCATTTAAGCCAAATGTATCTACTTTGTGACTGGAAAAGACCTGAAAAATCTCCTTTATCCTTTTCTGAATTCTTTCAGCATCCTTGGCATATCAAGAGGTCTGGGCCAGGTAATCAGAGTCTTTGCACCTTTAAAATCCAGGGAGTAAAATAAACGTGGTGTAACTAGGGAAACTTCCATGGCTTGTGGTTAAGGGTTTGTATATGGGAATATTTGGAGGCATATCTTCCTTATCCTGGCGGGCTTCATTTTCTAATGAAACAGTCATTATCCAGAGAATTACAGATTCTTGCTGAAGTAAGAATTTGTAATTTGTCTTTGCTCTTTTGGTAATCAAACAACAACAAATGCACCTGGTAGTACTTTCACTAAACATGGACTGTAGGATCTCAGTTCTAAATTCTGAAGTAGTTGTTTAAGATCCCCAAGCATTTAGAAATCACTGTTTTTCTATTGCTTAACCACATTTTACAATCAACACTAAAGAAATATAAAGCCTTCTTTCAAGTGTTCTACAAACATTCCTTCCTTGATAATGTTTTTATCCACATGTGAAAGAGAAGAGGCTGAGAATTAGAGGGCTGACTGAGTTCCCGGGTGATAGACCAGGTCCATGTGTTTTTTGTTTTTTTCACAACAGTCACATGTAGGCAAAGGTCTAGAATCTGATAACTCAAAGGCTGACTAAGGATTTAGCCAATGTTCTATTTTGATTAGGACATCTGAACTTGGAGAGGTTCAAAGACTCACCTAAGCTCCTACAGATACTTAGTAATAGGACAGTGTGACAGTCTGGCTGTCCTGAGCATACTCTACAAGCAAACTCTGGTTTAACACAAAACATGCAAACAGTGCTCTTCAATGAAGCTTTTTTAAAGCAATGTTACCAAAGTTCTCTCACAGAACTTTTACAACATGCATGGGCTGCAGTGCAGGTGTTCTGTTTGTTTTTGTTTTCTTCTTCTTTGTCTTACATCTAAAGGAAAGGGACTGAAAGAAGAAAAAATGCAGGGTTCTGTGGAAGCAGATGTAGGGGAGAGAGGGTGATGGCAGAGTGAGGATGCAGAGAAAACATTCAGGAAAAGCTCTCAGCACAGAACAGGACCCGGTACACTCTATGCCCAATAATTCTCACTTCCCTTCCTCCACTAGAAGAGGACAGAGTAAGACCTGCATGTGATTTTCTAGAAGTTAAGGGCTTTAGAAATTGAGATTGAAAATGAATGAAGTGCAGCTAAAATGTGGCGCTCCCTACTCTAAAAATCCGTATCTGTCTCAGAGGGGAAGTTCTGTCTCTTGGATTTCAAATGCACTCATCTTTGAAAAAGAGAAATATGTATATCATCTTAAGACTGATTTATGAGCCAAGCAGTAGGGGCTGACCATCAGCAGACCTAGCATGGTAGTTTAGATCGTTAGTCTGAGAAGGAGAAGGACTTGGATTCACAATTAAATAGTATCTTTTACACTTGACTCACCATTTCAAATTGTGTAATACATCTGCTGTTAATAACTCAGTAAAACAATTCATAGATCATATGCATGATATCATTGGTGATCAAAGTAATCACGAAATTAGGTAGTGTCATTACTCCCATTTTACAGGAATAAAATCTCAGAGAGCTTACATGATCACCCAGGTCACACCACCATTAAATTCGTAAAAATGAAACTGATCTCAGTTCTTCCAACCCCAAATGCTGTGCAATTTCTAAACCCTAGAGAATGGGTGCGAAAGGTATAGGTATACAAACACAGATGTATCCCTTGTATCAATAAGCAAAGTGCTCGAGATGCCTGTGATATAATGGCAGAAAAACGTTATTTTCATCTATAACCTGGTGAGCTCAAATAGCAATCCTGTGCTTCTCAGAGCCTGCACTTGGCAAAACTTAGCACAATAACCTAACGTGTGCACGCCTCTGAATGTGCCTGCCTGGAACCAGGGATGCAATTGTTCCGATTGTCCCAGATAACTTGCCCACATCTTCCTGGTACTTGATCTGAGTCGTGAGCGAAGCAGCATGCCATCCCTTAGAATATGGCTGCTTCACTCTAATCTAACAAATCTGGAGTGATTTCCGGTGTGGGTACAGATTCATTCATTCCCCAGAGGGACTCGGACAATGAATACCCTACAGCCTAGGACAGAAGCTTGTAAACAGCTTTTTGTTTGTTTTTTGTTTGTTCAAGAGTCATGGAACACTGAGAATTTGATAAAATCTCCGACTCTTCTTATAAAAGTACACATCACGCCAAATGCTGCACAAAAATTCTAAGAATGTCTGGACCTATAAAGCCTGCCCACAGACACCTCCTCATTCAGAATAAGCACTTTTGCTGTGGAGGGAAAAAAAAAAATCTGTACCCATATTTCAACAAGATACAATAACTTTGTTCAGATGCTTCTAAAATTGGGTGAGTCGCTTCTACATAAAGAATCCTCTATTCTGCAATCTCAGGTAAAGAAAGGGGTTTTGTCAAAGAGCTAGTATCAGGTCAGTTCTAGAAGGATGCCAGACCTTTTGTCAAATAACAAGTACTAAGTAATGTATCTCGAGAATTTCACTGAATTGGGAAATGGACAAGGAGTCAACACAAACATGGTAACAACAGGAACAAAGCAGAGATTCGCGGAGAAGCACAGGTGGAGAGAGCCTGGATGTCAGCGTAGGGCTTCCATCAGCCAAGACACACACCAGCTACGCTGGAAGAGGTTCCACAGAAATCCAGCCAGTGGGCTGTGGAACATCCCCAAGATGAGAGGTACCCAACAGACACCTGCAGAAACCTCACTCTCCCTGAACTCCTCAGTCATGATCGGTGTGTAGCTGTAAAGTCAGATTCAGAGATAACAACAAAAACATAATTTAACCGATGGTCTCCTTCAGCTGACAAAGGAAGGAAGGAGAAATAATTCCAGTCTACTTGGCTCCCTGAGTGTGTTACAATCCTTTGTTTACAAGCAATAGAAATTTAAGCAAACTTGAAAAAAATTTCATCTTAAAAAGAAAAGGGAATAAGATTCAAAAATTCAAAGAAAAAAAAAGAAAAGGGATTTTTTTGGAAGGACAGTGCATGATTGAGAATCACAGGGAGACTGAACAGCACGATCATGTAAAGATAGGAATCAGGGAAGCTCCGAGCACTAAGTAACGTAAATCAATGGACACTAGCCTTAAAGAAAAATGTAGCTCCGATTGTTTTCTATCTTTGTGTCTCATTATGTAAGATTCAAGTTGTGGAGCAACAGAATATGATTGGTCTAGTTTGGATCACATATTCACCCTTCAACTGGGGATGGCAATGCCTTGAATAACAGCTCCATCAGGACCACGTGGACTGAGAGACAGTCAAAAGAAGTGCTGTGTTAAAACAGGGTAGGGGATACTTGGTAGGCAGAATAACAAACACAGAGATTTCCTCCCCGGAGATACAGTGGGGAACCTTGAAGGGTATCCAGACTCTTTATGACACTGTCAGCTCCAGTAAAGTTAATGCCATACATCAAGAGCTCTAAGCAAGCCTGGATGTTAGGAAAATCTGGTACTAGAATCTAGTTTCTGCTATCTGAACCTAATTTTTGGATACATCAACTATTTATTGCACGGTTCAAGGCTTTCTACACACTGAATCTCAATTTGTATGATTCACAAATACAAAACATGATCAGGAAAAGACCACATGCAGAAGGGTGGTTGTAGGAGATTTTTAAACAGTGGCATTAGGCAGTAAGTTAGCTGCTCTGTGGCTCCATTTACTGGAACTACTGTTGAACTGCCAAGATCGGGCAGAAGTATTATTCAGAAGGAAAGCCAGAAATAACGAACCTTCATTCAAATTCTGTTACTAGAAATGTAGATGTGTTTAACTTCAGACAGGAAGTGGAAAAAAAAGTCAATACTGAGAAAAAAATTTGAATACATATAGTCTCTAAGTAGCAACAAAACAATATAAAACCTGGCATGAACAATAAAAACAGTAACTGCTAACTCAGATGAAAGCTACTAAATAATCATTACCACAATATTTAAGGGGGAATAAAACTAGAAGCAAAGGGAGCTATTCTCTGTGTCCAAAATGATGCATACTACCTAAAATTTAGGGGAAAATTATTTAGTTTGTATTAGTGAGTTTACTTTCCTGCTGCCTATTTTCACACTTAAAATGAACATTGGAGATTATGGACCAGTGAATTTGGCTCCTATGTTTAAGTGAGATAATTACATAAAACTGCATCGTAATTCTACTAGATAATTTAAAACTCAGTGATAATACACAAGTATCTTTCCTTCTCCAAGAGCCTCTCATCTAAAAATCCTTCTTGGGGCTTCCCTGGTGGCGCAGTGGTTGAGAATCCGCTGGCCAATGCAGGGAACACAGGTTCGAGCCCTGGTCCGGGAAGATCCCACATGCCGCGGAGCAACTAAGCCTGTGCACCACAACTACTGAAGCCCGTGCGCCAAAATCCCGTGCTCCGCAACAAAAGAAGCCACCGCAATGAGAAGCCCGCACACTGCAACAAAGAGTAGTCCCCCATTTGCCACAACTAGAGAAAGCCTGTGCGCAGCAACGAAGACTCAACACAGCCAAAAATAAAATAAAATAATTAAAAATAAATAAAAATCCTTCTTATGCTTATTTCCTAGCTTACGTTTCGATTATTAAGTGCCTTCCTGCTAATTCTCACAGATCCTACAGTAAGGTCAAGTCCTGGCTATACTCACAGTTCTCTTTTACAGCCATAAAACTCTTCTTTATCCATATGCTTTGTACCAGCTGACCTCACCACCCAGGAAACAGATGACTGGACAGAGAGTGGGTACTTGACTAAGGCCTGTCCGTGGACCGGCTGTTAGTTTATAATGCAGGCCGGCCTCAAAAGCATTTGCCAAACCAATCAAATCTTCTTGGACTTTGAATGGGTGACAGAATCAGCACATGGCAAAGTGGCACTGAAGAGTGTATGAGCACACGTGTGCACACATATGCACATGACAGTAGATATCATGATGTAATAAAAGCTGTGAGGCTGAGGCACGGAAAGTATTAACAATAGAGTAGAAAAAACAAAGCAAAAGGTTAATAAGGTGACAGTGAAACAGTAAAATAGTGAACAGTGAGGGTATGCTCTTGAGGGCGGCAATGAGATCAACGAACCGGTAGGGCATGAATATCTCCTTTAAGGCATTCCAGCTCTCCACGAGCCTTGGACTAAGTGGCTGTGGCTACAATTCTAAATGATATTCTAATTTTCAGGAGTCCAAATTAAGCAGAAGATAGGACCATTTCCTGCCTTGCTGACTTCACCATGAAACATCCCATCTGAAGTTCTTCCTCAGTGATTAAGGATATTATAACACAAAGAAATATCCACAAATAGTATAAGAGGCATGTTGGGGAGAGATAAACTAGTAACACTGGGCAATAGGCAAACATAACGGAGCAAAGAAAGTGAATACAAATTATTGAAAAGATTGTGCATTCCTGAGCATTTTTTTATTTTTCATTTTTAACATCTTTATTGGAGTATAATTGCTTTACAATGGTGTGTGAAGTTTCTGCTGTGTAACAAAGTGAATCAGCTATACATATACATATATTCCCATATCTCCTCCCTCTTGTGTCTCCCTCCCACCCTCCCTATCCCACCCCTCTAGGTGGTCACAAAGCAACGAGCTGATCTCCCTGTGCTATGCGGCTGCTTCCCACTAGCTATCTAGTTTACATTGGGTAGTGTATGTATGTCCATGCCACTGTCTCACTTCGTCCCAGCTTACCCTTCCCTTCCCCATGTCTTCAAATCCATTCTCTACGTCTGTGTCTTTATTTCTGTCCTGCCCCTAGATTCTTCAGAACCATTTTTTTTTTTTTTTAGATTCCATATATATATGTGTTAGCATACGGTATTTGTCTTTCTCTTTCTGACTTACTTCACTCTGTATGAGAGTCTCTAGGTCCATCCACCTCATTACAAATAACCTGAGCATTTAATTTTAAAGCGCAACAGTGTAAAACTAAAGAGTTTACTCATCCATATTCTTAATAATTTGAGGTGAAATAAAAAACGATACTGTTTGTATTCAATAGATGATAGACCTTTCCCAGAACTTTGACAGACAGTGAAGTCCAGGCTCTTTATCAAAGGAAAATTAATACAGAAATGTATTATTCTTGGGAAAAAGGGAAATTTAGACTCTAGGATATACTTAATGTAGTAAACAGCTCCTATAGTATATATTTAATGATGAACTGTTTATATACAAAATGGTAAAACCAACAAGAAACAAAAAATATCAAATTCTTATAAGAAGAGTGGGATGTATTACAGCAACAAAATGTTGAGCTGGCAGTTCAGAAAACCTGTGTTTCTATTACACAGAACTAAATATTTGGGGTTTTGTTTTTCAACTTTCTATCATTTGAAAATAGAGGTGTCTTTTCCAAAGTTGTCAATCCTAAGATGATAAAGTTTCACAGGCATAGACTCTGTCCTGTGTTAAAACTGTTAAAATCGAATGCTTATTTGATGCCACGGACTACACTTAGGACTTGGTGTTTATCATTTTGTTTAATCCTTACAATATAGTATGATGTAGTATTATGGATGTCTCCATTTTACAGATGAGGAAACTGAGGCCCAGAGAGGTGAAGCATCTTGTCTAGGATCTCATAGCTTATAACTGCACAGCCAGAATTCAAATCCAGGCTGCGGTGTCTTAAGACAAAGTCGAGGCTGTATTTCAGGGGTAGGCTCTATCACCTTCAGAGAATCAGCATATGGAGGTACAGTCTGGGTACCACACAAATACATCTGACCAAGGGAGCATGGAGGCGCTGAAACCCACTGCTCTCCAAACTATGTGCCCTGAAGCAGGGCTGCATTAGCCTGGAAGAAGAGGAGCTTTTTCTTTGCACAAATATTCTTTGGTTGATACGCCCAGAAAGATGCTTCCTATCCCATCCACCTTGAGACAGCTCCATGCGGCTGGCAGCTGCCCGGCTGCCTCTATTTAGAGGGTGTCCAAGTGCCTCTGACTACTTCACTGATTCTTTCCCTGCTCAGAGTTTTTGCCCCAGCTCCCAAAGGAACACTGGGAAGTGCCCCTAACTTATGTCTCTTTGGTTTGTTTTACATGAAACAAAGCCGCCTGACCTGAAAAAGCACTTAAAACTGTTGCTTCAATATTATAAGTTAACTTGCTGATCACTTTACCTTTTAAAAGTCAGAGCTCAGTGGAACAGATTGGTGGCTGGCTTTCTCTTACAGGTCAGGCCAAGCCTTTTAGAGGCAAGGAGGCTTGTTTCTCCTGTATGTGTGTTGATATTTTTAAAAAATATAATCAAGGTAAACAGATTTAAGGAATGGTAGCTAAAGAAAAACAGGAGGAAAACAGGGAGAAAGATTACAAGGTGAAAGAACCCAAACAGCTTTGAGAAAATAAAGACCTGATTCAACCTCAGTACATTTGCATTTGGTGTGCTTCTTCCTCAACCAGTTAATAGATTTAATAATTGAATGAAGAACTTCCAGGGACAAGAAAACCTACCAGCTTTCACTTTACCTACATAATATATATGTTGTTTAACCAGGACCTACAAGACATTATTCACCATTATTAAAGTACTATGTACAATGTTAACAATTCAGCTATGGTAAAACTTTGGCAGAGAGTACCATCTTGTAAAACTTCCAGAGGAATAATCCTATTTATTTTGCTAAACATAAGCATGGCTAGATTATTCCACTTGAAATTAAACCTTATTTTTTTAAATAACTACTCCATATTGTGTTCCTGTAGTTATTTCTAAAAGTCAAAACTAAGTACTTCTATTATTTTCTCAAATTCTACAAACTAGGGCATGATTGAAGTTACTAGGCAATTTGACCTTTGAGTTCATTAAAATCAGAAACTGTCTTAATCAGCTACATATCCTTTGTTCCCTGCACACTGCTTAGCACCTAATAGGGCTTCCGCCTCAAGGACGAAAACCTCTCTGCTTCGCATTCATTAAACCAAGTCCTTGAAGTCCCAAAATGGCTTAGCCTTGCAGTCCAGAACCAGATTCAAGAGGTCAGAAGAACAAGTAGCTATCTACCAATCTGCATGAGGCTTATCAGAAAAAAAACACCTCCCAAAAGCATCCAGATGCAACCATGTCTAGAGTTTGTGGACTGTCGTTTTTGTTCCCTATAATATTCTAAATGTTATTCAAAGAGCTCACATGAAGCCATGGATTGCCAAACCCGAGTTGATTAGATTGCTTCTCTAAACCCAGGAGAGCTGGATTCTATCCCAAACACAAAATCAATATTTCTGCAGAGAATGAACAGAGTCAGAGAGCAGAAACTCTCCAAGACCCCTACCTGGACTCTAGCACATCCTGTTCCCACTGCTCTTCTCTACCAGAAACATCAACCCCAGTAAACACAGCCTGATTAACACCCACCTTGTAATTATCATTCTTTGGCAAGTCTCTCATTATTCATTAGCACGGCGCCATACTACTCTAACAGCATCACACATCTTAGTTGTCATTTTACGTTAAACAGACTGATTTTTCATTAGTCTTTTTTCTCACTAGTCTAGAAGCTGCAAAAGGGCAATTTTTTAACTGTTGTGACATCAACACCCCATGTCATACCTGAAATATAGTAGGTACTCAGTTGATATTTATTAAATGATTGAATGGATGACTCATTGGAAAAGCACTGGGTAACCAAAAGGTCGTTAGGGCAGAAAATCTAAAGAGGGAAGAACATTGTTGTTTTTTTTTAAGTCAACTCAAGGTGTAAAGTAAGAATTAGTTATAAATCTAAGAAAACTCTGATGATCAAAGTAAAACATTTATTTTACCAATGATGAAACTAAAGTTCAGAGAGATGAATTAATTTTATGTAGTTATCACAACTAGTGGACTTCGACATGGGTCTGAAACTCATCTCTCTCAATCAGTTACTCTTTCCATAAGAACATGTTCTTAAATATAAGCAAATGGTCCACTACGATGAAAAACAATAGATCTATTCAACAATATTGACCTCACTTTGCTAAAACAAAAGAAGAATCAGTTGAGATTTTTTACCTCAAAAGAGCTTATTTTTAGAAACAGCATAGAATCATGATATATTTCTTGTAAGAAAACAATGGACTGTAGCTCCAAAGTAAACTTGAAACAAATAAAAAGTTAATACAGTTTTATTAATTCAGAGCATATAGTTAGCACTCAAAAATACTTCTTATAATTATGATCATTATCACCAAACACAACACTTGCAGAAAAGAGAGGCCTGAGAAAATACACTACTTGGATGAAGATGGTCTGAACGCTGAGGTGTTTCTGGTAATGGCTGACTCAGTGAGTACCTTGGAACAAGAAATCATATCTTTTGAAGCCAAAGGTACTGAATTCTCTCTAGTTCTCAGTTTTGCCAAGGACAGCTGGCTCTGTGCACATTTCCATTAACAGAACAGGGCCCAAGGGTGAATCCTAAAATTTTTATGTGTAACTGAAACTAAAGGTCTTCTGTTTTCTATAAAGAGGATCACATGCTTCTGTAGATTAACCCATGATGACATGCTCAACAGAGTCTAACTCAGAACTATTCTGTCTGGAACTCAACTACACACAATCCCAAAGTGGCTCTGACTTCGTTTGTAAGAAGATAAGATATTTGCCTCTCACTGTGCAAAGGAAACACCTAGAAAATAAAATGAACCTCCACCCTGCCACAGGTTAGACACTTCTATTTAGTGAGTCATGATATGAAGCTCTAACAGGGCAGAATACCTTTACAAAGAATGACATTATCAGTCCCAAGAGAACAACATCATTTTCTTCACTCTTAAAAGTTCTATCAGCATACCTCATGTATCAAACAAACAAATAAGCAAACAAAAACTAATGTACCTGAACTTACTAGATACTCTCATAGCAGACGCTTATATACACTGGTGAAAATAACAAATCTAAAGAACTTCATACCTAACTTGGAAATGTATTAAACAAAGCCTTAATTTACACAAAACAGCTTAAAATTTGTTGCTCTATTAATTTATTTTTCAAATGTGATCAAATTGGCCATATAGAATCCGAACTGGGTAGACAAAACACAACTATCCTGAGTCACATCTACATCACCTTTAAGACAAAACTATTACTTTCCTTCCACACTTCATGTTGGCTGAAGTATGCTGTCTTAAGCCAGGTAAACATATATGTACTATCTTACTGAGGAAACTTTTACAACATTGCCAAAGCTGTGCATTAAAGTTTTAAATGTCTTTTTATTATAGGACTAAATTGATGTATTTTTGATAGACTCAGCACTTAGCACCTCATATTTTAGTCCAGGTGATAACCCTGCTGGGAACGGAGATAATAATAATGTATAAATTAGTCTTTCTTTCAATTTTGAAATATCATTTGGATCCCATTCCCTCATTACTTTCATAAACCTGGTGAGAGCACCTTTCCTTGAAGTTATTGCCCTATATGGAAAGATATTTTTCCTCATGAATCCAAATCTAAAATGAGGCTGTAGCATGCAAAACCATCCTAGAAGTAGTGTTTCAAGTTCAAAGCCATTACAAAAGATTGATACATCTGCACATTCTATGGACTTGAGCACTTGATTTTAATCTGGTAAAACAACCTAAAGAAAACCATTTGCTCCATCAAAATCTTCACCTACACTCGTGAAAAAGCCTGACTTTCAGCTAAAATGGGCAACACATTTTTACCAAGTGACCTAGGGTTAACACAATGTGTCACACTGCCTGATGTTTCAAGAGTAATGGGAAACCATCATCCACTGATTCTTTCATAGAAATGGCTAATTACAACTAGCATAACAGAAGTAAAACTATAAAGCTGAAACCTGTACTTTTTCTAAGTCCCAAACACCATTAATAGAAAAATATTAAAGGCACACACTGTTTTGAAGTCTACTGAAAATTTCCTGGTTTTAGACTTTAAAAAGCAAACATATTAGATAATAACTGAATCACGCTACATGGTTCAAATACAGGTTCTTAGTCCAGTTAACTAGCAAGTCATGTTCTATAATTACCTTTTTTGCTGCCTAGCAATATTTACCATCTGCCTTTGTTCTGGGCTGTTAATTATAGCTCTCTCCATCCCCATTCTCACCAGAGCAGTGAGAGGCAAACAGTCTTACTTCATATCTAGAATAGGTTTTCCTAAAACTCCCCTATCATTGATACTACTTTTGGGTTTCTCTGATGAAAGGCAATTTTACCAATAGTTAACAGATTCTGACAATATTCACCTGTTTATTAAAAAAAAGAGTTTATTTTTGTTGTTTTTCTTTTGCATCATCCCCTATGTAGAAAACACTGCAGAAAAACGTATAAAGAGGAAACAGAGCAATGGATTTGAAATAACTCTAATCTTCTCTGTTTTTTGAAGACTAAAGTAACAGTAAAGGCAAGGCCATTTTAAACTCTGAAAAAATCTACAATATGAACTGGTGCTCATTCCAACAAGGCTATCTCAAAGTTGGTTGCACATGTCTAAGAACCAGGGATCTAGAGGCCTTGTAATTCTGGGTTAGCTTTCTAGAGGTTCATTTCAAAATACCTGGAAAGAATCCACAATCTTCTAGCAATGGGCCATTCATTTAACTGTTTATTGAGCAAATGATGACATGTTTTCTAACAGAATTTGCCGTCTAGTGGGTAAGACAGATAGGGCACAAATAATAAATGACTGCCCGCCATGGTCTTAAGGCAGAATTAAGATTCCAATTTTGAATTCTGTGGCTTTGATTGATGTCTCTTAAATCTTGCCGAGGCAGCTTGGTTTAGGATGGAGAAACATACCAGATTTAGGAGCAAGAAAACAGGAGAATTTATTTCTTTACCTTCAACTTTAATTTTTCCCCAGAATCAAAAATTAGACACCATGTAAATGAAAATAGGGAGTTATCTGGGTTGGGGGGGGGGTAATTTACTTTACTAGCTAGAGGATTTCTTTACTTTTTGTGCCTATTGCCTACAGCAGCTGAAAGCAGTAACTTCCTTTTTTTTTTTTAATCTCTGAAACACAAGCTGCCTGATTCGCCTGCCTTGTTATCATTATTTCATCTTTATAGAACAGAGTAGCAACAACAAAAAGAAATAGGATTTTAACTAATCTTAGTCCTATTGAATTCCCCTGGGTGCTTTTGACACCAACATCAACTGAGTTCCTTTGTACAAGTAAAAGTCTATGCTTTAAGAGCAGATTTGGATTGGGGGAAATGGGCCCAGGGCTCAGAATGGAAATTAGAGGACAAAGTTTTGGAGTGAAGGGCATGAGTAGTTAAGAATGGTTCAAAGTCTGAGAAAAGGGCTTCCCTGGTGGCGCAGTGGTTAAGAATCCACCTGCCAATGCAGGGGACACGGGTTCAAGCCCTGGTCTGGGAAGATCCCACATGCCGCAGAGCAACTAAGCCTGAGCGCCACAACTACTGAGCCTGCGCTCTAGAGCCCGCGAACCACAACTACTGAGCTCACATGCCACAACTACTGAAGCCTGATGTGCCTAGAGCCCGTGCTTTGCAATAAGAGAGGCCACTGCAATGAGAAGACTGCACACCACAACGAAGACTAGCCCCTGCTTGCCGCAACTAGAGAAAGCCGGCGCAGCAACGGAAGACCCAATGCAGCCAAAAGTAAATAAATAAGTTTATGGAAAAAAAAGGATAAAAAAAAAGTCTGAGAAAAAAAGAGGGATTGAGTGGGGTGCGGGGGAGGGGTGGAGGGCCACATACCAAAATCAGGGGAGAGCATTTCAAAGTTAGGGTACTTGACAGACAACGCTACCATGTTAGAAAGTGGAAATGTTAATGTTGGAAAATGGAAAAATAACTATTGTATTTTTGTAACACAAACTACAAGTATGTGAAGTTTGGTTTATGGGGAGTCACACAATCTAACTCAACAGGAGGCACAGCCAGGGACCTGCCGGCAAAGAAGAAGTGATTTGGTAAGCTATATTTATCAAATATAAGTATTTTTGTCTAACCAGCTCTTATTGCTTACTTTTTACTTATCTCTCATAATAAATGTTCAATAAAGTACTTTTAAAGTCAGTTCAAAATACAGTTCAATTAAATGACACTGTTCAAGAACAGTTACACCTAAACTTTATTCTATAATTGGTGAAAATCCATGATAAAGTAAATTTTTTTTCTTTTTGTGTGTGTGTGTGTGTCTGAAAAATAAGAAAAAAAACGCTAATCCTATTTGGAATAAAATTTTAAAAATAGCAATCAGATGACTTGTCTAAATATCCAAGAGAGTAATACTAGGAATAAGATCAGGGTATAGGACTATAATTAAGGATCAAGTTGTGTTCTAATAAATCAGCATGACTGAAATCATCTACTATGATTCATGAGCTAAAGAGAACTGGGTAACATTTTTACAGGGCAAATTAAGAGACATTAGTTGGCCTAAGAGAAACAGGCTTTCTTTAAATAAACCTACTCAATCATTTTTAAGTGTACAATTCAATGGCATTAAGTAGATTCATGAGATTTTGCAACATCACCGCTATTTCCAGAATTTTCTCATCATCTCAAATAGAAATTTTGTATCCATTAAACAATTAAACTCTTAAAAAAAAATTAAACTCCCCATTATTTCCCCTCCCGAACCCCCGGTAACCACTATTCTATTTTCCATCTCCATGAATTTGCCTGTTCTAGGTACCTCAAGATTCATCCATGTTATATCATGTATCAGAATTAGAAGGAGCAGATTTAAGATAAACAAAAGGCCAGAATGATGTCTTCTTCTACTGGGCAAAATTTCACGTGGAGATCATTATCCCAAAGTGGTGCTATAGCCAGAAAATCTAACAGATTTAGTATAGATATTTTTTTAGGGAGAAAATGAAGAGGTAACAGTTGATTTAATAGACTCTTTAAATTACTGGTTCAAGGAAATCTACATAATAATCAATTTAAGACATGCCCTATATTCCAAGGTAGTTAAAAGATCCAATAAGCTTTTATCTGCTTGGTATGCAGTCTAACACTTGTCATCTACAATAATCATAGCACATTCATTCATATTTTCATTCAAAAATCATTCAAATTTTATGCCATCCTAAATTGCTCTGAAACACGCATCTGATCATATAGCTCTTATTTAATTTCTTATAAGTTCAAGTATCTCTTGAGGAAAACATTTGATTATATTAAAAGTGTTTAAGTATATTAAGGCTTCAGGCTCTTTAATCCATTCATTTTGATTTTTTGTTTTTTTACTTTCTATTTAGCCAATAAAAACCAAATGGGATATACAAAAATATGGAATTAAATTAGTATCACAAAAGACGGTTTACATAGCACAGAGGGAAGTTTAAAAGCGGCCCCTTTATGACTTACTTGATCAGCTTAGAATGTTAGAAAAGCTCATTTGGAGTCTTAATCAGCTGATCTTCCACTGATGATTTTCTAGATCAATTGCAAATGATCATTTAGCTATGTGTTGAAATAAAGCCTCCACACTGGTTTTTCAAAAGTGGAATATTTGGTTGTATTAATCTGATTAGTAGTTCTCCTAAGAAAACAAAACAAAACAAAACTCTAAAGACATTCTAAGAGTTAGCATCTGCCTTTCCAAACATAAAGACTTCCAGAAGGAGAATTTTAGGTCTCCTAAAATTCAACTTGGTCCACTGGCTTCATCTATCCATACTCAAAATTCCTTAGAACTACTATTCATATGATAAAAATATTCAAATGAATGAGTTCCCCTGCTTCCGTTTGTAAGCATATTTACATCATGGTTGAGCAAAATAAGGCCAAGAGATAAACTGACCTCTCTTAGATCAGAGAAGGGCATAAGTATTTGTTGAATTGAAATTGGCAGAGCTAGGACTTGTACTGTGTTTGGAATCACAAAATGGTGATTCTTTCCCCAGGAAAACTTCCACTTTCACTCCATGTTCATGAAGAAGGGATAGATAGGAGATCAGAGGAGAAAAGAAAATAAAATAGGATGATTTCTCCAAGAGTCCAGATCGCAAAACCTAAGAGTAACAAAACATTTAGCTACAGTCCATTCAGTGTGGTTTTATAGGAATGTAATTTGGAAATACTTTCAAACTTTGCAGTCAATCTTATTATGCCTTTCACCTAATCCCACCTGAATTACCTGTTCATTTACAGACACAAAAATCATTGCTAATTTATCAAGAAAATATAATAATAGCATCAGCTATACTACCTCTTTTTCAATAACTTAGAGGTGGCTGGACAAAGTAATGAGAATACGAAGATCCAAGTAACAGTTACAGTCATGACAAAACCATTTAAAAAGCCTCGAGTAAGTTATCGACTATTCTCTAGCTCTGTTTCCTCATCAGTAAATGGGACTGATGACCTTTGTGGCTTCCTTAGATTAAATTTTTATAACTCTACATTTTTTTTTTTTTTTTTTTTTTTGCGGTACGCGGGCCTCTCACTGCTGTAGCCTCTCCCGTTGCGAAGCACAGACTCCAGACGCGCAGGCTCAGCGGCCATGGCTCACGGGCCCAGCCGCTCCGCGGCACGTGGGATCTTCCCGGACCGGGGCACGAACCCATGTCCCCTGCATCGGCAGGCGGACTCTCAACCACTGCGCCACCAGGGAAGCCCCAGACGGTATATTTTTACGTTTCTACCTAGTTACACAAAGCCCAATTGCTTTCCTGAAAAGAAAAACATGATTTTATATTTCCACCAATAATATGCTGGAAATATAATTCTCATATTAATGAAAACATGTCTCTTGCACCTTGCCCAATATTGTCATGAAAACTTTTTTCAGAATGATCTATAAAAAATGGGCAGCATTTTCCTTGACTTCTTTTTGGATTATTCTGAAGCTTGAACAGTCTCAGCTGCTTATTAGAAGTGACAGGCTAGTTAGCCTCTTTATTCTTCAAATTCTTCATTGGCATGAAAAATATACTAGTATGAAAATTATAGTATTTCATACAGGTGCTTTGAGGATTGAATAATAATGTAAAGTACTAAGCACAGTGCCTGACACAGAGGAGTACTCAGTAAATACTGGGGTCACTGAATGATTACTGACTCCTGTCTTCATCTTCATTTGGTATTACATATTTAAGCTATATAACAGATAACTTTTATTTAGGTTAGTTCATTACAGTACACACCAAATATGTATCAGTAAATGTAGTGTATCAAATGTCTATTGTGCAAGGACCACAAATGTGGAACCATTGGAAGAGTTGCTAAGTACTTCCTACTTTTTTTATTTTAGAATCAAAGAAATAATTATTGTTTACACTTGAAGACAATCCTCTTTATAAGTGTTAACTTTGTTCAAATGAGTCAGAGGATAAAGTGAATTCTGGCTCAAGGCCAGAGGAAATACTCTGATGTAATCCTGTCTGGATACCAGGGCAGCAGCCTAACCAATTGTTTCATCTTGTGCAGAAATGAAACTGACCACTTGTACAGAAGGAACTCCTACACTTTGATTATTCTTGGAAGAAAAGGCTCCAGTGGCCATCACTAAAAGCAGGGCCAGTGGTCTGAGGGGTAGTGATGACTAATGAAGCCCATATTCAGTTGAACTGATAGTAAATGGCATTAGAATTTCCCTTAATCATGTGATGTAAGCTGCTATTGAATATTTTTCAGAGCCTTACTCACTGCACCTCTTCAGCTTGTGCCCTGTTACTTTTCACCTGAATTACTGCAACAGCCTTTTAAGCATCATTCAGTTTTATTCCCGACCCTCCATCCGTCTCATTCCCCCAACCATCATCATACATGCACTAATTTATTCTCCACAGTGCTTCCAGATAGCTCTTTCAATAAAAGTCAAGTTCAACGAACGGCATTTCCCTGTTTAAAATCCATTGGTTTTAAGAGAAAAAGAATTCTCTAACTCTGACATAATCTAGCACAGGGTTTTTCTAACTTTAGTGTGATGAGAAGCACCTGGAAGACTAGTTAGATCAGTTTCTCAATCAGGAGGCCTAGGGTTAGGCCTGAGAATTTGCATTTCTAATAAACTTCCAGGAGATGTTGATGCTGCTAGCTGGGGAAACACGTTGAGAACCGGTGATTTACCAAGTCATGCCTACCCACTGTGCCTCACTGCTCAGCAAGATGCCCTTCAAACCCTCAACTCTTATAGTTCCCCAAACTCATCATGTTCTTTCTTGCCTATGTGTTTCTGTCCACACTAATTCCTCTACCTGGCATGCCTATCCTGTCTGCCTGAAGGTTAATCACCAACCCCCTCCCGCTTCTGTTGTGATAGCATGCATTCCCTTCTCTCCTTTTGTGTCCTTATCACATTGTGCAGTTAACTGCTGTGTTATTTACACTCTGTGCTGAGGTCCTTGAAGGCTAGTTGTCTCTTATCTTTGTATACTCAGTGCTTAGCAAAATGACACTTGGCAGGAAGGCATTCAAATGATTTTTTTCAATGAATGTTGGTAACTCTATCAGGCACAATGACTCAGAATACCTTGACAATTTGCGACTGACAGTTGCTTTTTTTTTGTTTGTTTGTTTGTTTTCTCTTCCACTTCCCCTCAGAGATGAGTGGGAACATCCTAAAAGAAAAGGACCTATGTGCTTCTTGTCTGCGATGGAAACAAAAAAGTGAAAAGACTACACCCACTCTCAACTTATTAGCGAGAGAACCAGAAGAGTATGAATGGATAGAAGAATACAGCCTGAAGCTCTGGGTTAACCGGACAAAAGGTTAACACAGGGAACCCGTCAAGGTCTAAGGTAGAGAGAGCTCTGTGTGGGGAACCCAGGCAAATATTCTTATTATCTAGTTTATCTAGATGATGTGTGTGTGTGTTTAAATTTTTAATGCCACATAGCTTTCACTAATTAGAATCCTTGTTAAACACATCAATACATGATTATATTTCAACTTAGAGTGAAGGTCTGCACAAACAGGGTCTAACAGTAAATACAGAGGTCGAAGTCTACTGCATAGCTGGCTCATAGTGCTGTTGTCAACCAAGTAAAATACTTCCGTTCCAATTCTATACGGAAAGAAGATCTAACTCTTGAAATGTAGTGAGTTTTTCACACTTCTGATGCTAAGAACTTTTTATTAAAATGTCTTTCTACTGTTATTTTGAGTTAGCTTGTACCCCAAAGCCCTTAAAAGGCGATAGCGAGGAATTAAACCTTATAGCCCACTTGAAAATCTACAATGACCAAATAAAGTACATCTAGAGAATTGTGTCAAAATGTTATATGCAAAGCTCAAGTTCCATATAGGAAAGAAGGATCTGTATAAAATAGATAATAAGAACCTACTGTATAAAAAATAAATAAATAAAATTCAAAAATTAAAAAAAAAGAAAAAGAAGGATCACCACTATAAGAATCATTTCTTAGAAAACCATTCATACTGCTGCCAATATTTTATACGTTTAAGTTAGAACGGGCCTACAGGTCACTAACTCAACCAGAGCCGATGTGGCATTTATTGTTAAGTGTTGTAAATAATTCAAATAAGATTGTGAGAATTTTCCCACTGACTCCTTGATTGCAATGTAGTTTTAATTTAATCCTAGAACAATGTACTATTAATAGCTGGTAGAAAACAGGTGCTTAATGAATGGTAGTTGAATTAAAAGAAACCTATTTGTCAATTTTTACAATTATATTAATATGGTAGAGATATTAGCTGTTTCTGATGATCTCTCTGCAGTCCCCATATATTACTAATGGATACAAATCAAAGAATAACTCAAATACTTTTTATTATATATTCATGATAATGGTCCTAATGTGATTTCTAATTTGTTTCCAATTATACTGCTTTTCTTTGGCAGGCGTATGCTCCCAGAAATTATATACCAATTACTCATGAGTTCTATTGTCCAGGTAGTTTTCTGGCTTAGCTTTTCCCCATTGGTGAGATAAACTCCTTAAGATGGCCCGAACATTAGTGTGAACCATTTCAGGTAGGTCTGGTTCTGCCTTTACTTCCTTTGTATTCTATTCATTCGAAGCTAATCACTAGGTCCAGCCTAAACTCATGGGGAGGGGATGATACAAGAGTGTGAACCTCTGGAGTCAGGAATCATTGGGAGCCACGCTGACCTCGACTATCACAATTTCCTATTAATTTTTCATGTCTTGTCTCTGACTCTTATTAATTCCTACTTTGCACTAATATTTATTTTATTTGATACTGGACTTCACACTTGTAAAGTACAATTCTATGTTTCAAGGTGCTTATGTAGTAATAAATGTAAAGTATAAAAAAAAATCCCTCTCCTCTCCAAAAACAACAAAAAACCCAAAACACTCCCAAACTCAAAATCTTCTGGTAAATTATAATTTACCCTAGCAGAAAGATGTCAGATGGAAATTCATAATTTTTAAATGTACTTTCAATTTTTAAATTATAGAGTACAGAAGTTTAGAACTTTTTAGTTCAATTTCCAAATATTCTGTTTTTATTTTAATGATTTGAATAGGTGTTACTGACTTGACAGCATTTGTAAAGTTTGCATACTTTTAACTTTACATTTTGCTTTTTCCTTTTCAACCAACTAAATCAAGTTACTGTACTGATACATATACTCCTTGTATCTAACAAATGTTCTTTAACATCCTCTTAAGATCTAATGATACCTTTTAACAAATGTGGAAAACAGTGAAAAGCCTTATGGTGATCAGAATACTAATTGGAATTTGCAGACAAATCACCCCTTGAAGAACAATATTCTGAAGAAAAAAACAGCCATAACATTGCAGAATTTAAGAATTACAGAGTGACAAAATAGTGAGCATTGGTGAATTGAGTTAAAGGATTTAGGAAGTAAAATCCTTTTGGTAAATGAGCATGAAATTGTTTCAAGCCAATGTACCTTTAATTGTTGAGGATGTCAAAGTATACTAAGTAAGCTCTGTAATTCCTTAATCAGCACTGACTTGAAATTTAACGCTTAGCTAGTCCTTAAAGGAGAGGATCACGCAGTAGAGGATGGATCACTTTCCTCCAAAAAGATACTTCAATTTTGAGATTACTCAAAACAACAAGGGGCTAGTGGTAGGTAGCCATTCAAAGGCCAAAAAGAACGGAAACACCATCCTTCAATCAAACCTTTGGCAAAACAGTGTATTTTTAAAAATGTACTTAAACATTAAAAACCAATGCAGGCGATTTGGAGAGGGGTTTCAAGAAACTGGAGGGATGGGTTAATAATGAGGGTAACTGGCATATCTATGAAACGAAAAGATAAAAAAAGACTTCTTGTTCTCATGAGAACTGCTGCCTACAGGGAAGCCTGGCTAGGGAGAGCCCCTGTCTTGCAGTGTATTATTACCAGGTGTGAATAGCTGTCAACATCATAGATTGTCACTGTTAGCAAGCTGTTACATTCTAGCGCATTTTAGATGTAACATGACACTAATAGTAACTACACTTTCAAGCATAAGAAAGTGTGAACATAGTTCAAATCAGTCCTGAAAGGGAAAAAAGTATCCCCCAAGCTCCCTTTGTTTCCAAAGAAGCCCCTTTCCAGCTCACATGATGTACAAAAAAATAATAATGAAAGCAAAAAACATGCAATTTAACATGTTGTGATATTTGCTTAGTGACAGGCTTTTTAGTAGAGCCTGGTGGTAGATGCTTAGGAATGTTCCCTCACTTGAACAACATCTTTAATCACTTTTTATTATACTAGGGTATTTGTATGTGGGCTGTCATTCTTTGTAATATAATTTTCTTATTGTTTATTTAAGAATCCATATACTGAGTGAGGCTTGTGAAACGAAGCTACGAAGCAATCTAATTACTTCCAAGATCTGGTACACACGCGCTGACTGCAAATGAGATCTGTCTAACCATCTTCAGGGGGCGATTTGTTATTCAAAACAAGAAAATCCTCGAGGCAGGAACCTTGTTGTCTACTCATCCTGTGAATAATTTCAACTGGTTTCTTTCCAATAATTGGAACCCCAAAGGAAATGTTCCAGGTGTTTATCAGTATAATGATAGTCAACCAAAAATGTAAAGAGGATAACCAGGACACTATTTTCTCTTTATTAAAAAAACGAACAAACAACTGATACCTATTAATGTATCTAATAACGTGGCTGAACAGGAACCTTAGTATGAAGGAAGTCAATTTCACTATAAACCTTGAGTGAAAGGCAGGTATTAGATTTTCTAGTTGTCTAAGAAAACTGTTGGCCCTATTCCTTAATAATATGGGGAAGCATTAAGCTCAACTTCCCTAATAATCTGGTTTTAATTTTGCATTCACCTACTGAAAAGTATTGGTACATATTCCTCTTTGCTAATCAATTGTAATTATCTCTGTCTTTAAAAGAAAAAAGCAATATGCTTGGTCAACTGGGGAACTTATGAATAACAACAGCAACAACAAAAATGTTTCCAGTAAAGAAAAAGCTATGAGTTTTTATATAAAGTTAAAAAAAACCAAAGAAACAAAACCAGACATCACAATTTCGATGTGAAAAGCATTCTTTGTTCAGTCAAGTTAGGGGATACAAATTTATAGGGCATATTCCTAACTTCCCAGGGTTAATTCATAGAGGAACTCTGTATAAGTAGCGAGTCTCATGTGGGCTTAGAAACAGTAGGTGCTCAATAAAAATTTGATTGAAATAGAGTATACATTAAAAAAAATAAATTAAAGGAAATAAGTGATTTTTTCTTTTTTTTTGAGACTCCAAAGAAGTAGAAGTAGATAAAGACAATGATTATTTTTGTATGCAGAGATTGGAAATAGGGCTGTAAGGGTATCAGCTTGGCAACGTGCTCTTCCTTATAAAAGCATCAAAAGGCAAGTCCAGGTTGAAACCATATAACTGAATTCTGTTTCATGCCATGGCCTACTTCAGGTAAAGGTTTTACATCACTAGCAACTTCACTCAGCTCATCCATCAGAATTACTCCGACCTTATCATTTCATGCAGCAACAATATTTTCAGAGTCACAAGTAGAATAAGATGAAAACAAAGCTTAGGAGCGTAATTATTTCACAGCTATTCCTCCTCTATCTTCATGGGTCAAAGAAAAGTCTTGCTTATTAATTGTTTAGAGTATTAGTTTTCCAAATTAGCTAAATATCAAGAGGGAGGGAAACCTTCAAAGTATTGTAAAAACCTAAGTGCATAAAGGCAAACATTGTCATGATATCTGTAGATACTTCCTTCAGATTGTTTAAGACTGCAAAAAGAATATTATGAAGCCTTAAGAAGGAGTAACAGGTACTCCAAATACATTATCATTAAGAAATCTTCATGGTATAGTTGCAGGAATGCCTCTACAACAGTATTTTAGCTTCTAAGAAGCCAACATCCTTGAAGGCTGTCACCAATTGAATTCTTCATTCCATGAGTATAGTCTCCAACCTCCAGGCAGTTCAACAGAAGATTCCCCAAGAAGTATACAAAAATAGAAAGGGGAAATGTGGAAAAAATAAATTAAGGCATAGCCTAGACCTATAAAAACATGATAACTTAGTAAAGGAGACATTACTCCCATTCTGAATGGGATACAAACAATGAAGGGATTGGAACAAGGGGGAGGAAATTCAGTGGGACCTGTAAGATTTGATCGAAAGACATTTTACATAGAAGACATTCTAAATGGAGAGAATACCCAGCACAAAGGAACCAAAACAGAAAGTGTTCAGGTAACCTTAGAAATTTCTGTTTCTCAAGTTATGGGATAATTAAGATAGTTGTCTGGGGACAGGAAGCCATCGGAACAATCACCATTTATTGATTTCACTTTTTTTTTTTTTTTGCGGTACGCGGGCCTCTTACTGTTGTGGCCTCTCCCGTTGCGGAGCACAGGCTCCGGACGCGCAGGCTCAGCGGCCATGGCTCACGGGCCCAGCCGCTCCGCGGCATGTGGGATCTTCCCGGATCGGGGCACGAACCCGTGTCCCCTGCATCGGCAGGCGGACTCTCAACCACTGCGCCACCAAGGAAGTCCTGATTTCGTATTTTTATCTGTCACAACACTCTGCACTTGACATATTACCTTATTTAAGACTCACCACAATCTGTGAAATATGCCTTATTGTCTCTATTTTACGAATGAGAAAACTCACTAAGCCCTTAAAGTTTTTCTTTAAGTTGACTTAAAGAAAAACTGACAACATGAAAATTGTGAGTTTCAGTTTTCATTCAGGGTCTTACTTAGGACTACAGCCTGGGAGAGAGCTCTGAGGAACTTTTCTGAAGAGGAGCCAGTGTACATACAAATTTTTGACTAAGAAATACATGTAGTCAAGCATATATCCTGGTAAAATATTACTTCTAATCACACAGAACAGATATCTCAAGTTCATGATTTAAGTGTGTGGGAAGATGCAAGAACCTGGGGTCATTAAAATTCTTGCTGAGATATGCATCTATCTAAAGCCAGTTTATCCAAAGCACAAAGTGCTTTATCCCATTCTTTTCTCATCCTGAATTCCTTTCAGAATGTACTGTCTGGTGGGTGACTGTGGTGGGTTGCAACTTAACCCTTGTATAACTGGTTAATGAATGATGCTCTTTGTTGTTGTTGCTGTTCACAAAGTAAAGTCAGCTTTCAACCCACCTGAGCTGATTCTGATGTCTTATTCCTACCACCACGCCGCCTTGCCTAGGGGAGATGTGGGAGGTTGAAGCCACTGGTTGGAATCTCTGTAGGTTATACTGGGGAGTCAACGTGAGGTATCCGTGTAACCAGATGCCTCTTTTAGAAAGGACAGAAAGAAATGAAATTAACTTGGTATCCATGTCCAGGGTAGATGTAAGAGGAGAGAGACTAGAGGTCACTGTTACCCATAAGGAGAGGGAAAGTCGTAAAGCAGATTAAGCCAGGCTGGTAGTAGCCTGGATAAAGAGGAGGTGACAAAACCAGTGGACACAAACGCCATTATTCCTTGAGGTGCTTTTGATTCTCCTCCTTCAGAGTGTGTAACCCTCTTTTCTGACTCTTTTATCTACCTTGTGCTCTGTAAAAAGGCAAAGTGCAAACATTTATTGAACATCTACTCAATACTACATATTGTTTATTTAATTCCACTGTTTCATTTCAGAAGTTTAGATTCACCTGAGTTAAATAACTTGCTTAGGGTAAATATGCAAGCAACAGAGCTGTTTTTCAAACTTGGGTCTAAAGGTCATGCTTCTTGCCACTATGCCAGTCTGTCGAGATGAGTAGAGTCTATACTGGAAGAATTAGGGGGAAGAGAAGGTAGAAAGGGAAGGTGATGTAGGGGAACAAAACTTGCCGCCCCAAAATATCTCTGACATGTGGATTATTTCAAACTGAAAACAATCAAGGTCCAAAAGACTCAGGAAGAAATGCTGCCCTTCACCCTAACTGCTTAAAGAATGTAGGTAGAGGACCTGCTCCAGGAAGGGAGCCATCACCATAGGTAAAATTGTATGAACTAGGTGTGTTCACCTAGTGGCTGCAAGGAACCTAGCAAACAAAGTCTGTTAATTTCCTCTCTGTGTCCCACTGTCTCTGCAGGGCCAGCAAACATGTGTTCACCAAACATGTGCTTTTCCATCTCCATGGCAATTGCCTTCCTCTCCTTTGAAGTCCCCAACCACTACTGCCAACATCCTCTTCTGTCTTTAGCTGAAGATGGTATTTAAGGTGAGGGCTTTGACCATTTTGGTGAGTTACTTTTCCTGGGTCTCTCCCATGTGTACATGTTATTAAATTTTGTTTTCTCCTGTTAATGTGTCTCATGTCAATTTAATTCTTAGACCAGCCAGAAGGACCTGGAAGGGTAGAGGGAAATTTCTGCCTCCCCAACAGTGGGAAATCACTCCAATTCCTTATATCAGTATAAATATATCATGCCTGCCTCTAAGTTTCTCAAGATACTTCCAAGAACTCTTTAAAGTAATGTTTGTCAAGTACAGTCATAATAGGAAAAGCTAATTTCCCCTCCAAGTTATGTGTCAGGATTATTGCAGGTGAACTAAAAATGTTTTCTTTCCATGATATAACCTTCTCTCTTTACAAAAGGTCCTTAAATGCTGGCAGGTGATTCTGTGAGTCAAATGAGCATGAAAGTTCAATTCATAATTAAGATACTTGAAATTCATTTCAAGGTTTCATTTAAAACGCTTAGCAGAAAACATTAGCACTAACAGAAAGAAAAAAAAAAGAGCCTTTCTTTATTATTAGTGAGTTCCAAAGTTACTATGATTTAAGAGGAATAAAAATAGGCACTGATGGCATTATACCAATAATGAGTAACTTGGTATTTGAAATTTCAAGTAAAACCATAATTAATAAGGAATTTTCTAATCAACATACATTTAAAATAATGTATTCTACTGAACCACAGAGTCTGAATAATAGAGCAGCCTTATGCTACACAAATATTGAAAGTTCCTCTATTTTTCTTTTTCTCCATACCATCCCTTTATATCAAACTGATTTTTTTCAATAGGCAGATTAATTCTACTCTGTATGAGTTTTACTAAATGCCATATACATTAGACATTATGTTTATTTAATACTATTATATGTTTCTTATCTTGATTGGTTTTATTTGCAAATGTATCCACATACTTTGATACTAGGTGGGCCTTCAACTCTTTTCTCCAATCCTTCATGTACCTACCCAAGTACTGGAGAGAAAATGTTCAGAATATTTTCCTCATTTGTTAGATCTCTATTCAACATTTAGATACACCCAGGTTTGGGCCTCCGTGAAAAATAGCCAAATCAAAAGTTTTTGTAAAAACTATGCTCTTTCTCAATAAAAATCGGCTTTGGTGTTTCTATTCCTTAATAAGTCTTCTAAAATCCATCTTTTCTTTATCCTTCTGACCGTTCACTGGACCTCAAAATCCACAGCCATACTAGCCATTTAATTAGGAAACGTTAAGGCCCAAAACCACTATTTACAAATCTTCCCATATTATCAATAATCCCCATCAATACCTTTCTATCAATATTCTCTATGCTCTAAATGATCTGTTGTGAAAAAGAAAATGTGTTGTATGGCCTTCTACACTCCACAGGTTCAAAGTCAAAGTTCACAGCTAATCCATCATGGCCAAATCCAAAAGACACTTAGCCACTGTCTCCTGAGCATCATTTTCTTTTAAGTCCTGAGGAGATAATTTTAGCTATAATACCATCATTCTATGGGGTTGGCCGAAAAGTTTGCTCAGCTTCAAGTAAAAAAAAAAGACACATTTTTCATTTTAATGAAGAACTTTATTGAACAACGTATTCACTAACTGAACGAACTTTTTGGCCAACCCCACGCTCCAAAAGAGAACTTTTGCAGAGCTGTGAAAGTACCATGGAGAATATAAAAAGGATGAATTTTTAATTACATGTTCAAATTATAAGCCTAATAAGTTACCCTTTTGAGGGGCCTCTGTGGACGGACACTTCTTATCTGTAAAAGAAGGTAGAGGAGTACCTCCGTAAACAGTTATGGAATGACTTGCTTACTAAGAACATTTCTGAAAAGAAAGATTAGATCAGAAAGCAGCTTAACTGTATTGTGGGTACCAGTTTATGAAGTTCACCTTAAAATCTGAAAACTAACCTGAGAAATTTACCACATGTATTAAAACATTTTCCCAAACATTAATAACAATTGAACATCAGTTTATAGAAGAAACAGTGCAACTTTGTTCACCCAAATTTCCTAAATTTATGTCTTAATAGTTCATCTGGAAGAGAAATCTAGTACCTACTTAACTAATGTTCTGAGACATCAATGCCATGGTTGTAAATAAATCAAGCTGGCCAACACTTAATTCTCTTGGAAATGATTCCACTGAGCAATTTAACTCAATCAACAGAATCTTCCCATGAATTTTAAGCCACCAGTAACTCAACTAAGTAAAACTTCTAGGTCCTAAAAGAGAATGCCGGAATGTCACGGCAAACACTGGGAAAAACCTAAAATTCAAATGCTCTGAAGCTCTGTCAAGCCAACCACTAGATAAGCTGTTAAACATGCCTGTTGAAGGACACCAACTCTCATCACTACCTGCTATTCCAATTTAATCAGCCCTGTTAACAAAGGGCATGAATAATAGCTTCTAATTCAACGTATTCATGAAACATGAATACAAAGTATTAATATTCTAGTTCAACTTATCAAGTTGCATGGACCAAGGAGAATATGTACATCAAGAGCAGAAAAGAAACCTTTTTTTTTTTTTTTTCCGGTACGCGGGCCTCTCACTGTTGTGGCCTCTCCCGCTGCGGAGCACAGGCTCCGGACGCGCAGGCTCAGCGGCCATGGCTCACGGGCCTAGGCGCTCCGCGGCATATGTGATCCTCCCAAACCAGAGCACGAACCCGTGTCCCCTGCATCGACAGGCGGACTCTCAACCACTGCGCCACCAGGGAAGCCCGAGAGTTAATTCTTGATGGCTGTTTCTTCTAACTCAAGTTTGAGTCTCAGAAGATGTTTAGCATTTCAGAAACTCTATTTCTAATATCTTGATAATCTTACAACTTCATGTATTACATTTTGCACCGCACACAGTTTGAGTTATTTTGCATTGGTGAGAGTCCCATTTCCTATTTTTTTTCAGCTCACTCTGCTTCCTGTTATACTCAAGCTTTGTGGATACTTTTTATTTGCTGTATGTCAGTGGCAAATTCCATATAAATGGCTAGATTTCTGCCTCCAACTATTAAATGACAATGAAAGGCAATAAATATCCACAATTTCTCGGAGTAACTAATTTTAGGGAAACCAGAAATTGCTAAATTCAATCCATAGATAAAAGGCCAAGGCTCTGCCCAGATGATAAGAAACTTGACTAGTTGCTGGGGTGGGGGTAGGAGAGGCAGGATTTTGATCATTCTTATGAGAATGATGGCCATCACCATTGTGACTGTCACCAGCCTCTTTATCCAGAAAGAATGTTGTAAATATAGAAGAGGTTAGGTTCCTTCCTAAGACAATCAAAGGAGACAAAGGAATTGGACAGCAGAAGTCTTAAATTTCCAGGCTGTACCTTAAGATAAAAACGATGGGTTTTGTTTATCTGAAATACTATTTTTGAAAATGACTGACACTTGGAAGGCATGGCCAATAGCCATATATTCTTAATTTGTCCAAAGCCTTGATGTACTAGGTGCCTACTCAAGCCTGTGCAAATATCCCACAAACACGCACAAACATTTCTTGTGGAAGTCCAGAGAATTCTGCCCAGGAGGTAAGTGATAACGATAGGAGTTCAGACAACATATTAATCCTCTATTTCCTTACAGTCCAAAATCTTACCTCTAAGCATTACCTCTAAGTATTGCATTGGAATGCCCAGCTCATATAATCTAATCACCGTCCCACCTACCTGTAGTTTGGTTTTGATGTTAGTGTTTCTTGCATCAGTTCATTCAAAGTACACATCTGAACCAATTTGGCAGGGTAATGGCTGTGGTGGAAACAGTGGTATCTCAGGATCTGGGATCCTTGCAGGGACCTCAGGGTCTGGGGACATGGTCCCTTCCCTTTCTTACACTTCTCGACCAGTGGATTTCAAACTGTGCTCTTGGTTCCTCTACAGTACTTCTCAGGGTCCGAAAATAATGGAGGTCCCAACTACCTACTGAATTCTTTCATGCTTTTATAGTTTCAGTTGTGATAACAACTGTAACAGAACAGTAGGTGTTCACTGAATGTATTACATGCTACACTAAGTCTTTAACACGCATTCCCTTATGTAATCTTTGCCATAGTCTTAAGGCAGGTTCTTACCATTTTAAAGGTAAAAGAACTGAGGCCCAGGAACATTAAATTATTTTCCCAAAGGCACACAACTAGTAAGTGGTAGAGACTCTGAATCCAGGTAGTATGATTACAGATCCCATACTCTGAACTATCTTCTTTCATGCTGGCACAAGTCTATACAGCCTGCTCATGCCAATCCACAGTGATTTCTCTACCCCTCAGAATTCCTCTAAGTCTCCTGTTTGCCAGAATTCCTTATAATCTTTCTCTCTTTGTGCTGTACCTCTAAGTAGATTATAAATACTTAATTGCTCTCCAGGTGTCTAGCAGTGACTCATGAGATTTGGTAGGAGTCTAAGAATTCCGTTATGAATAATAGTACAGATGAAGTTGGATCTTCATCTGTCGACTTCCAGAAACAAACTTTGAGATGATGTAGTTCATTCAATGTCTTACAGGGGACTGTCAAGGAGAGGGGTATAGTTTAGCAATCCAGGTGTGTGACCTTAAGGAAGTTTCTTAAGCCCTCTACAGCTCAGGAAGTTTCTTAAGCCCTCTACAGCCCTCCCCTGTGCAATGGTTTTAACTCTGCAATGGTGTCACACCACCCTGTGGTGCAGGACCATGGCAAAGGTTAGAGATACTGCAGATAGCCGAGTGTAAGGACATAAAGATAAAGAATTACCACTCCTTAGATACTCAAAGTAAACCCGGATTCAACCAGAGCAGTGTTTTGCAAACTGTGTTACCTGAGCTGAACTTAAAACTGCCATAGAAGTACTTAATCCAGGGGGAGGAGTGAGAAGAAATGAAGAGTAAGGGGATGTAGGGCCAGCGGATGGGGCTCCCAGAGGCAGGTCTGTAATCAGAAAAGCCTGATCGCATAAATTTCATACACAAACACACTCCATGAAATTTATTTTGGAAATAAAACAAAGAATTCAGTTATGAAGATAGTTTTAACAATACTGTTTGATCCCACTCAGAAAACTATAGACAACAGTGTTTTAAAGTCAATAAAAATCTGTTCTATTAGAAATGGGAGGACTTATGAGGGTATAAAGTGTGTATTATTAGTAAGGCAGACTGTCCTTTGGAGAATACAAGTAGGAAAGAACACTTAGTTGTAGAAGACGCTGTTCAGCTTCCTGAGCCCATAACATTTCTTGACCCTTCCCTCCCTGCCTTTCTAGGAAGTGTGCACTGCCTGTCTAGGATCTACTGCTACATTCACAGTGAAAACTCAGTTCTCAACATGTCGCGGAAATTAGCTGGTTCACTTTCTTACTTACATCCTTCAACACTCCAGGCCTCAGATCTGTACACGCCTCATTTCCAAGAAACTCCCCTTTTCTTTCTCAGTGACTGTGATAGATGGATGTCTCTTTATCTTTTAATTATCATACACTAAGAGATATGCATCTAGGACTTCCTGGACCCTCACCATGAATTAAATCAATGACCAGCTACACCAACTATAAAGGACCTTTTCCACTATTGGTCCAATGGATTGGATTTAACCATCAGGGAAAACATTCCCCTTATTCAGACGTCACCAACTCAAGTGGTTCTCTTAAATACATCCATCCACATTTGCTTTTTCACCTAATCCAATCTACACTCAATAACATGAAAAACAACAAAATCAAACGAACCTTTTTCTTTGTTCTGTTTTCTTACCAACATGCTAGCCGTCAAAGTCAATAAATCTACAACTTATTCTTGTTAACAGCATGGCCCGGCAGCCCATGATTTTTTAATTTTTTCCTTCCCTCTCAACCTGTTCTTCTTTTAATTCCTTCCCCTCAACCTGTTCTTCTTTTAATTTTACTTCTCACTATTCTTCAAAAGAATATGCTAATTTGCACAAGGATGGTACTCTTCTAATTTTGTTTCACTCAAAAAAGAAAAAAAGTAACTTTTTCTTAAATATCTCTGTTCAACAGCAACAAAACAAGGAAAAAAACCCCACAATGACACCAAGAATAAAACTGACTACTTATTATTGGGTTCATAATTTTCTTTTAAATACTTCTGTATACACGATTTGATGCGTGGGAGAGTGTAGGTTAACACAAATTAAGTGCCCATAAAATCTAGATTAGTGGCCTGAAACTTTAGATGCATAGGAATCACCCAGAGGGCTTGTTTTACACTGATTACTGTGCCCCACTCAGAAATTTCTGAATCAATAGATGGAGGATGCCAGAGATTTTGCAATTGCCTAAGTGATGCTGATGGCTGTTACCGCAGGGACCACTTTGATAAACACTGTAGTAAACATTTGAAGTTCCCTAATCAAGCGTCTACACTTTAGGTGTGGGTAGTAGGCAAACTGCAGACCTGACTCAGGAGTCAACACACCTGGGAGGAGGAAAGAAGGGGTGCCTATAGCAAAGTGCTTCAATAGTGCTACCTAAATTTGTCAGAGGGTTTGTAAATGAACTCCAATTAATGGACTCCATGACCTTAGCCTCCACTTTCTCAGCCTCCATTTTCTCATGTGGAAAATCAGGGACTACCTCTCTCACCTATTAGATTAGGATATTTTTAGGAGCACATTAAAGGATATATGAATGACAGGTTGGAAATTATAAAAGCATTGTTATCATGACTACTTAGAAATTTATTCAGGCAGCAAAGGACATCCCATAGGAAGAGTGGGCTTCTCAAATTCACCAATGAATTGCTGAGATTATGTTTCCTCTAGTCAGAGGAAGTTCAAGGGAAAAACAAAGGCAAGCACTCCTGTCATGACTCAATTTTTTCTTTTAATATATATCTTATGTACAAAATTTTTAAAAATTTAAAAATTTCTTTAATATTGTTGTTTATTCATAATTCCTACTTTAAAGAAATTCATTAACTAGTAGATTTATAGAAAAATGTAGCTACTTAGTGATGTCTCAAATACTGAACGATAAAATTTCATTGCATGAAACACTCAAGTATTTAAATGCGCTGTAAAAAGTAGATTCTGCAGTTGGTTTTGCTTGCTTATTATGTGTTTCTAAGGCTTAAAGCTTATGGCCTTTTCTTCATTATGTCACACAATTCATCCTTTTGTAACAGATGTACTTAACGTGTCCATGTGTTACAATTCAAAAATTAAAACAGTTGTGACTTGTGAATTGTAATTGCTGTGTAACTTTTTTGTGAAAATAGAGTCCTTAGGCCAACAGAAATAACCCTACAGATGCACTTGTGCTTTAAAGCAAAATGAACCACCGCAGACGCAATTTAAAAGTTTGTGACAGCCGCAGCACAGCAAAGTAGTGTCAAACTCCTGGCCCTCTCTTGAAAACTAGCTCTGGGTCTCAGTGCTTCAGCTTTCACCCATCCCCAAAGCTCTGAGCCTAGAGCATCACTCATAGAATTCAAATGTTAGCTGCGTTTATTAGCCATCGCTACTATTGAGCATTCAATGAGAATCCATCACAGTGTAGGAAAGATTTTTAAAAAAGCAATTATAGAATATACAACATTGATCTAGCTTAGTACTTTGCTTTTTATTCTTTCAATCAGCTGAGTAAATACTAAAATTACCTCTGATCAAATTATTGAATAAATGAATGAAGGCTTAATCTGTCAAAAACTAACACAAGCTTTGCATTGTGGAAAAGCTTTTTATGATGCAGGTCTTTGTGGGAAAATTACAAATTCTGAAGGATTAAAGAAACTGCTGGAAAAAAAATCAGCCTTCCTTGCCCATTGTTCAGATTTACTATTAAATTACCCACGATTCTTAAAAAGTAATAATATGCCATCAGTTAGAGCCTGACTATTCTCTACATATAGGAAACACTCAAGGTATTCAATGATTGAACAATTAAAGGATGGAGCAAGAGAGTAATTTATCTAACCTTAAGAAGGAATTAAGTACTATTGCCTTCCTTAGACTGTGAGAAGGTTTTGCTTTTTTCCCCCAAGAAGCACTGCTAACATATGCCTATTTGCCAGGTCTAGTCAATACTAGACTTGGATCTTTTCTGGAAATAGTTAAATATAAATTCTAAATAAATTCTGACTGTAACAGCTTCCATAAAAACACTAGGGGAAAAAAAAAAAACCAAACTTCAGCCTGTAAAAGAAAACAATTGTAGTTTAATAACAGTTTTCTTCTCTGAAATTCACTTTTAATCCACTTAAACAATAAAGGAATGTAAAGAATAGCTTCTGCAGCCCATTTGTTCCTGCTAGTCTGTTATATCATCATTGGTACCTTATGAGTTGATTCCTTTATTAAAGAAATTTATTTCTCAGGGATTACATTACTGGATTTATGTTACTAATTTTTACGGTATTCTTTAATAGACAAATGTGATACAAAATTGTACTAGGAAGAATATTATCGAATTAAGTCACTAAACAAGTGTACCTACTTCTTCAGTATGACGCCTTAATACACTGTTTGCTTCATCGTCCAGGATGATGACAACTCCTGGCAAGTTACTGGGCTACTCCTTCTGTAATCAGGGTCATATTTCTAGTTCTTATAATCTAAATTTATTTTGTGTCTTCCTTCAGGATTCTTGGTACAAAGCATGCATTGGACTGGGAGAAAGCAAAGCATGCATCTTTTTAACCTGCCTCTCGAAGGTAAAACAGAGACTGTCTCAACACAGTTACCTCCTCTGCCTTTGCACTGTCACACAGGGAGCTTGACAGTATGGGGTTGCTCCCGGTCATTAAAACTCCAGGTATTAACTGCACACATGTTGATTGATTGTACTGGCAGACAATGTTGCTTCATTTTCACATGCAAAAATCTTTACCATACATACATCGCTTTATGGAACTCTATGATGGCATTTCCTAAAAAGTATCTAACTGCTTACTTCTTGATTTAGTCATCTTAAGAAATCTTCAAGGTTTATAGCCACTCCAAGAGCTTCCTGTAGAATTCCTTTACATTAACAATAAAACTGGCATTCATTCCTTGTGTTCCCTTACCAATAAAAAGCACTGTATGTTGACCGTATAGGTATAGGCATTACATTTATAGTGCATACAGGGATTTGAGCACTAAATTATACTCAAATCTCCTTTTACTTTTTTTAATATATCACCTTATACTAAATCAGACATTTTCTTCCTTCCTGCCAATGAAATGACTAGCTCTTGTATTAATCATATTTGAATATATGTAGGTAGTAATTATATATGTAATTCTTACTTTTTTTAAACAAATGTTTCTATTAACTACTTTGCAAAGCTGAACTTGAAAGTAGCATCCTTAAAACATGGCCTCCCTCCCCCTTCCTCTCTTTTTTCATGTGCAACACCACAAACCTTTTAAATATAAATTTTTATGTGATATAATATTCTTCTCTTTAATACACTGGTTTACTGTTATTCACTAACAATCCAATTATTGACAGAAATGAAGCTTTCATTTCAACCTGATTATTATCCATTGTTTTGAGTAGATTGGTTTGTACCATAAATATTTTTATGTTATCATTATGACAAAATGTAGTCCTCTGTTATAAGTTTTCATCATCCTGGAAAAACAGACATGACTTAAAGCTCTCAAGGTAAAAATAAAAAGTACCGACGGAAATTAGTATGTGTGTAAATGTTACAGTTAATGTTTAACAAACCCACAAGTGTATCTTACATTTTGAAAGTGGTTTTAAAGGCACATTAGGATTACCATGGAGTTCCCTATTTTCTCAGGATGAAGTGAGAAGGAAGAGGGTCTATATCACTATGTGTGGTATTAAATATTTTAATATCACTACCTGTGATATAAAATTCTTACTATCTCAGGCTGTGGGACTTAATGTTACTGGGCAATGGTGCTACCACTGAAGTGTATTTGCTGGCTTTAGTCCTTTTACTTTTTCCCCCACTCATCTTTAAGGTTTTGACAGTTGGCAGATTTTCCTGAGTTAGGTTGAATAATGTAGTGTTTGAAACAGAGCTGCAAGGGAATATACAAGCCACTTCACTGCATAGACTCAACTTAATTTTAAAAACAAAAATAAACAGAAAAATCCAAACCTTTCAACTTCATTCTTAAAAAGTCTTTGACACAGTGAAATATCTTCATTGGTCAGCTTCCCCCTGTCAAATATCTCAGGAAAGCTTAAGTATGGAAAGTTGAAAGTATTCAAACTAAAGCAGATGTTATTCAAGTCACCAATTTGTCAGATTTCTTGTAGGATGTTTAGGTTCTTTTGTGTTAGTACTGAAGTACTTTAGTCCTGAGGATTTTTTAAATACTCGCTATAAATAATCGAAGGAGAAAGAATTACTCAGATATTTTGCCCAAGTCAGTTCATAAAAGAGCTTCCACACCCACGATAGACATACTTTGCAGATAACTTTTCTATGCTAATCACCTTAATCTGGTATCAAGATGGTTTCCTACAAAGAGAGAGCTTTTAGTCTTGGGTTTTTATTGGGGTCTCTTTGAATAAGACCATTTGAATAATATACTGTCTAAGGTTTGGGGCACTTTGAGCGGGACACTCAAAGTGTGAGGAACAGACTTCAATTTAGTATCTGCAGGCAAAAATTCTAATTTGTGTACAACTGAAGTTGGAGCAAAGAGCATGCGATTCAAATCCAAAAAAATCCCTGTGTAGTTGGGAGAACTGGCTGTGGGAAATCCAGGTAAAAATAAGACATGTTTTTGCAAATTCACAAACAGGGTATATGCCACTTAATCTCTCTGTCATTGTAAACTAAGGGCCTTTTCCATCCTATTTGTTTCCAGTAATTTCAACTTCTCCATTTTTGTGATTTTAGAGAACCTGGGGCATAGAATTAAGGTAAGAGGCCCTGGGTTAGAGTAAATTTACATTGCTCTAGCTGTGAGCGTAGTGAAAGTGAAATCACAACCAGGAATAAGACGTAGAAAAACATGGTAATAATATGCTTCCAGATATGGGAACTGAGTAAGTCAGGGGTATTCAGTGGACATATTAGAAATTCCTATCCCTTATGGGGTTTGAAAATGGACGGTAACACTCTCCTTTGTTAGTATAATCCCAAAACATTTAGACAAAAATGTGAAATTCAAACAACACTGGAGACATTGTTTGGTGTTATGGAAACCAAATATAACCACTGACTTTTTTTCTTCTCCCCATGGCATCTGGAATGCTTGTAATTGGATAGACGCAATCAAAGTGACCATTTTCATATCACAGTTAATAAAGAAAACTTGAGCCTATTTAAGCCACGAATAACCTCAAGGCATTTGTTAGATTTGTTTCCAATATAATGTTAATTTTTTATATTTTTATATCCTCATCCCTCAGGGGAAAATCGATGGTGTTGTTTTATAAGATAAAAGTAACATAACATGGATTTCTTTCCCCCTATATCACTGTGGGTTTTGTTCTAAAAAAATATTCTTCTTAGTGCTATCAGATCTTCCTCCTGGTGCTACCATAATAACCAATAGTATATTGGTTATTTATTTTCAAAAGAATCCCAGTTGATTTTTTCCCAGATGAAAAACAAAGAGCTTGCTTCAAACAACCGTTCTCTTAGTTGCATCACTATGAACAAGCTTATAATCATAATTCAGAGCATATGTCAATCTATAACTTTAATAAAAACATTTTCTTTTTTGGATTAAAGACTTGAATGTAAGATCTGAAACCATAAAACTCCTAGAAGGAAACTTAAGTGGTAAAGTGTCTTGATATCAGTCTTAGAGATGATTCTTTGGATTTGACACCAAAAGCAAAGGCAACAGAAGCAAAAACCAACAAGTGGGGCTACATCAAACTAAAAACTTTCTGCACAGCAAAGAAAGCCAACGAAGTGAAAAGGCAACTTTCAAAACGGGAGAAAATGTTTGCAAATCATATATCTGATAAGGGATTAATATCCAAAATATATAAAGAACTCATACAACTCAATAGCAAAAAACCCAAACAATTTGATGAAAAAGTGGGCAGAGGATTTGAATAGACATTTTTCCAAAGAAGACATAGGGATGGCCATAAGGCACATGAAAAGATGCTCAACATCACTAATCATCAAGGAAATCCAAATCAAAACCACATGAGTTATCACCTCTCACCTGTCAGAACGGCTATTATCAAACAGACAAGAAATAACAAGTGCTGGCGAGGATGTGGAGAAAAGGAAACACTTGTGCATTCTTGGTGGGAACATAAATTAGTGCAGCCACTATGGAAAACAGTATGGAGGTTCCTCAAACAATTAAGAATAGAACTACCCAATGACCCAGCATTTCCACTTCTGGATACCTATTCAAAGAAATAAAACACTCTTTTTTTCTTTAACATCTCTATTGGAGCATAATTGCTTTACAATGCTGTGTTAGTTTCTGCTTTATAACAAAGTGAATCAGCTATACATATACATATATCCCCATATCTCCTCCCTCTTGCGTCTCCCTCCCACCCTCCCTATCCCACCCCTCTAAATGGTCACAAAGCACCGAGCTGATCTCCCTGTGCTATGCAGCTGCTTCCCACTAGCTATCTATTTTACATTTCATAGTGTATGTATGTCCATGGCACTCTCTCACTTCGTCCCAGCTTACCCTTTCGCCCTCCCCATGTCCTCAAGTCCATTCTCTACATCTGCGTCTTTATTCCTGTCCTGCCCCTACCTTCTTCAGAACCATTTTTCTATTTTTTTAGATTCCATATATATGTGTTAGCATACGATATTTGTTTTTCTCTTTCTGACTTACTTCACTCTGTATGACAGACTCCAGGTCCATCCACCTCACTACAAATAACTCAATTTTGTTTCTTTTTATGGATGAGTAATATTCCATTGTATATACGTGCCACATCTTCTTTATCCATTCATCTGTCAATGGACACTTAAGTTGCTTCCATGTCCTGGCTATTGTAAATAGAGCTGCAATGAACATTGTGGTACATGATTATTTTTGAATTATGGTTTTCTCAGGGTATTTGCCCTGTAGTGGGATTGCTGGGTCATATGGTAGTTCTATTTGTAGTTTTTTAAGGAACCTCCATATTGTTCTCCATAGTGACTGTATCAATTTACATTCCCACCAACAGTGCAAGAGGGCTCCCTTTGCTCCACACCCTCTCCAGCACTTATTGTTTGTAGATTTTTTGATGATGGCCATTCTGACCAGTGTGAGGTGATACCTCATTGTAGTTTTGATTTGCATTTCTCTAATGATTAGTGATGTTGAGGATCCTTTCATGTGTTTGTCGGCAATCTGTATATCTTCTTTGGAGAAATGTCTGTTTAGGTCTTCTGCCCATTTTTGGATTGGGTTGCTTGTTTTTTTGATATTGAGCTGCATGAGCTGCTTGTAAGTTTTGCAGATTAATCCTTTGTCAGTTGCTTCACTTGCAAATAGTTTCTCCCATTCTGAGGGCTGTCTTTTGTCTTATGTTTTCCTTTGCTGTGCAAAAGCTTTTAAGTTCCATTAGGTCCCATTTGTTTATTTTTGTTTTTATTTCCATTTCTCTAGGGGGTGGGTCAAAAGGGATCTTGCTGTGATTTATGTCATAGAGTGTTCTGCCTATGCTTTCCTCTAAGTGTTTTATAGTGTCTGGCCTTACATTTAGGTCTTTAATCCCTTTTGAGTTTATTTTTGTGTATGGTGTTAGGGAGTGTTCTAATTTCATTCTTTTACATGTAGCTGTCCAGTCTTTCCAGCACCACTTATTGAAGTGGCTGTCTTTTCTCCATTGTATATTCTTGCCTCCTTTATCAAAAATAAGGTGACCATATGTGCGTGGGTTTATCTCTGGGCTTTCTATCCTATTCCACTGATCTATTTTTCTGAAAAACACTAACTCTTAAAGATACATGTACCCATATGTTCATTTCAGCATTAGCTACAATAACCAATATATGGAAATGACAGGTATATCAATGAATGAATTAGTAATGGAAATGTGGTGTATATATACACAATGGAATACTATTAAACCATTAAGAAGAAGGAAATGCTGCCATTAGTAACAACATGGATGGACATTGAGGGCATTATGCTAAGTGAAGTAAGTCAGAGAGAGGAAGACAAAATACCATTGTGATCTCACTTATATGTGGAATCTTAAAAAAAAAAAAAAAAGAGTTCTGGCTCTTAAATACAGAGAACAGATTGGTGATTGCCAGAGGTTTTGGGGGGAGAGGGGCAGTGAGGGGTGGGTAGAATGAGTGAAGGGGGTCAAATTGCACAAACTTCCAGTTATAAAATAAATAAGTCCTGGGGATGTAATGTACTCACGGTAGCTAGAGTTAATAATACTGTGTTACATTTAAGTCCTGGGGATGTAATGTACTCACGGTAGCTAGAGTTAATAATACTGTGTTACATTTAAGTCCTGGGGAGGTAATGTACTCATTGTAGCTAGAGTTAATAATACTGTGTTACATATTTAAAAGTTTCTAAGAAAGTAGATCTCAAAAGGTCTAATCGCAAGAAAAGAAATTTTGTAACTATGTATGGTGATGGATATCAACTAGACTTATTGTGGTGACCATTTTGCAATATATTCAAATATTGAATCATGCATAACTGAAACTAATACAATGCTATATGTCAATTATACCTCAATATATAAAAATAAGACAACTATTTTTTATATCCTATTTAAAAAAAAGACTACCCACAGGTGTTAGGTTCACATTCGTTATCAGAGGAAGTCACTGGAATGTATTTATTTAAGGCCTGATACAATTTGAAAAAGTGCTCTTGTGAACAAGAAATGACTCAGGTACATTGAGGAGCTCTTGAATGTCACCTAGGATTCAGTGATGACTGTGCAATTAAAAATGCATTAAAATGCTAGGCAGCTTTCAGGCTAATCTAGGGAGAAAGAAAAGAGGGCTCAACATTTTCAATCATGAAACAAAGTGGGTATTGTTGGGGGAAAAGGGGTCACAAGCCAGGTACGTGAGAAAGAAAAAAGGTGTGGATAGACAAGCTATTGAGTAGGAAGGGCAATTTCCTCAGACTTAGACTATTACACCCAAGTAGATGAATGCGTTTTGAAAGATTCTCCAAGTGGTCATCACTGGCAAAATAATGGTTAAGAAAAAATAGACAAGACTCAACACAATCCTGAATTCTGAGAAACGACTGGATCTAAAACGCCAACTAAGGACATTTTAAAATATCACATGTTAAGAGTAAGATAGCATCACTGTAGTCATTCGGTAAAACTAACACCCATGATGGAATCTAATCAGAATTATAAATTATAAAGTGATCAGCCTGCGAGTATAATTTAAACAAATTTAAAATACTATTTAAGAACTATAATCATCAATCATAAGTACAATCTCCCTGGATAGTATAGAAGACAGCACAAAAGGTCCTGAAAAACAAATGACCATTATTCACACCTTATAGCTCTTACACAACATTCAGAAGTTGTTAATAGATATTATTCCTTACACATGCACAAAACCTCTGCATCTAAACATGCAGAGATGTATTTGTACACCATCAACCACAGACTCTTTTCTGAATACAACCTTCACATCTTTGGGCACGATAAACACACACAACCACACACCCACTCATGAGACATCTGAGTCTGTGTTGAAGAACATGCTCCATCACTCATTCCCTTTAATGATGGATGTTCTGACCCCAGAACAGTTAGGATCATAATTTGCATTCAACAGCCAGTTCCTTCTTGTTCAGTCAGATGCATAATGTCTATTTAAATTTACCAAGCATGAGAACAACAGAGGCTAGTGCAAATGAACAGCATTTTATAAGAACCTAATAAGAAAACTGACTTTCACGAAGCCAAGCAATCATCTTACAAAAAATCTTTTGCTATATAATTAATTTAAATATTTGATTCACTTTAAAGTATTTCTTTAATAATAATTCAATATTCCAAAATATTAAACACCATGTTACTATCAATTGCTGGCCTTTGGAAAATTTGTAGTTTCAGTTAGATTAAATGAGAGTACACAAGGCTGAAATATTTTTATAATTTAAATATTTTAAAACCTTAAAAAATTATTCATAATACAGAGAAAGCCTGTTTTAATCCAAATGTGTTATTATGCCTCCTTTTTGCCCTAAAAGTAATATATTTCTCATGAAAATGAAGCATGATAGTAAAATCTGTTTACTTAATGGAGTCGTCACTGCTCTTTTTTCCAGTTAAGGTACTTTTTAAGTGAGTTAAAGTTCTGGCAGAATCTTTTATGGTTCATCGGGCTTCATTATTCTTTGAGTCATGGAATAAAAACATGGCAGTGCCTATCAATCAAAAGAGTTGTGTTCTCAGAGATCAAGAATCAAATGCCAAGAAAGACTCATCTAATAAGGGCCCCAACTGCCACTGATGTTACAGGGATTTCAGTGACTAAAAAGGTGATTCACTAACAAGACCTATAAGAATTTCTGTGACTCTAGCTGGCCATGCATTCTTGAGTTCTTTACAACCCAAGTTTTAATATCATATTGTCAATCATATGCCATACTTCCGAGAGGAAAAAAAAAAGCAATCTATAAAATAGTCAGTGACACCCAGACAAGATTAATTAACAATTTGGCGTTTTGCGAACAGGATTGTTTTAATGACACAACCTAATCAAAGTAATTTGTGAATGCAGTCATCCACAGGATGTGTCAGAACTTTTCACACATGAAATATACACGTCTGCCTGAAGATGCAATGGACTTTCCACTGTTGGCTTTGGCATTCAGCTCTGTTTGTTATACACTCATTACATCCTGTACTCAGGAAGAAGGAATATTTAAAACAAACTTCTTTCCCTTCTAACTACTGCAGCTGCTTCTACCAAGCAATAAAAGTTGCTAGAGAAATCATATATACACATACATGTAGAATTAGGGAAACAAGCTGCTTTAACGCCTTGATTTAAAATAAGCTCAATCAGTAGAAAAGAAAAACGCTGGAATATACAGCTTGATGAGCAGCTGAGGACAAGAATATACTCCGACGCAGTTCTAGAATTCAGGATATCTTACTCAGTGTTTGAATGAGACGAAGGACATTTCTCCTCAATTTTTCTAAACTACTGAATGAATAAGTGAAATTTATGTGGGGAATGCAACCCAAAATAGACAGATACGTAAAATTTTCTTAAATATGATTCTGAGGCTTTAAAGGCAGAAAAATGAAAAGTCTTGCTTCTGTTTAATTCTAACTTATAAAATTATATCATTTTGTAAATCCTAATTTAATGAGTTCTAGGTTAAAGGATACTTGTCATAAGTCGGCAATAAAATTTAGCTCAATGTTAACAAGCATCCTTTAGGAGGAAAATATCAACTGTATTGCAAAGCAATAATTAGAATATAGATTATTTTAATCTTTACGAAGATTAAAATCGAGAGGCATGTTAACACCTCGCAGGTCTATGGAAAAGACACTGAAAGTATCTGGAAAAAAAAAGAAAAATGAACAGCCTTACTCTTGACGGTCGCCGTCCGGGTACAGTTGTAAAGAATAGCCAACTCGCCGAATACTTTTCCTGGACCCATGGTGCACAGCTTCACACCTTCTTTTGTAACTTCAACCTTACCATCTAAAAAGAAGAAGGAAAAACACATCATTTCGATTCTCTCTCATGCTTCATTTCGTTTGTTGCATTTCCAAGTTGAGATGAGGAGAGCCAGGCTCATTTTCAAAAATGCAAAGCAGCTACCAACTAAAACAAAGTCATCCTCAAGATGCAGTGCAAGAAATGCAATAAAGTATGTAAGAAATCCATATCCTTTCCTAAATTAATCACTGATAAGATTAGAGATGAGACTAAAAGAAAACACCAAAAAAAGACAGAGATAAAAATGGCAGCATGTGAAAATTTTTCCAAATGCAATATTAGAAAACTCTGGTAATTCCAATTTTAAAGTCATTTTGAATTTGAAAGAAAAATTGAGTGTGTACATTTTGTACAGCACACTTCATACTCGGGAATTCTCATCTGAGTAAGGTAGCTATGATGCAAAGGGAAATTACTTTGATCCTAGAGCATTATTTAATTGCGGCTCATGGGATCTTTTATTTTTAAACATCTTATCTGACTTGGGCAAGACTGTTTCATCTGCTTCCCAGCCCTGCAACATGGACTGTAAGGAAACCAAACTATAAGCGTTGAGGAAAAAGAAAGAGACACTGGGACTGTTGATGTTCCACAAAGGATTTGGAAAATGAAATGCTAAAGAAGGAAAAAGCTAAGTAAACAGCGTGCACTGGGTATACATTGTTGCCTGAAAGTAAGGAAATGCTATTCATGAAGGAAATGAAAAAAAATGCATTTTTAAAAAAGTCATAGCTATGTACACTAAAAATTCCATCACCTAACATAATGGGGGAAGAAATAAAAAGGCAACACAATCTATTCTACACTTAATCCTACCCGTCTATTATTCCTCCCAGTAACTTAGCCACGGTCTACTGCCAAGCCTAATGCTTGGCAGTAGCTAGTGATTGAAAGGAACTAATGCTACCAAGTTTGTCCAAACGTCAGGCCTTCATGCACTGACTCCATAATTATCACTTTAGCTATGTGCTTCCTGTAATATTTAACTTTTCGGAGTTTTAGCTTTACATTTACTCCCACCTTTTTAAAAATCAATCCAGTTTTACCTAAGCAATAATATTTATAAAATTATAGGGTTGTTCAAATACCTATTGAGATAAAATCTTATATATTAAAAAACTTCTTAAAAAGCTGAATTCATGTACCACTGATGCAAGATGAATCCTTCAGAGGGTACTGTTCTACCCTGAAAACTATTTCATCTGAATGGTATCAATGGAGAGAGAATGCCGCAGTAATTAGGGTAAAATTTCAGACAAAATCTACTCACTACTCTTGAACTGTGTATCTGTTCCTCCTCTGTGTGTTAAGAAGCTATTTAGAAATGAATCTATCCAACAATCCTAAAAGTTTGGAAATACTTTTATGCGGGTATGACCACTAAAAAGTCTAGCTTTTTCACGCCTTACTTCTTGCCTTCAGGAAGGGAAACTTTCTCTTGATAGGTACATCAAAACCAACCCAGGAAATTCATATTTTTTTAAGCTTCAGTTGCTCCTCCCATGACATCCCCACCCAGCCCTTTCTCTCAATGGCAAGCCTATTCCTCTAGAAATTTCATCTGCCACTCAAGAATGAAGGATAGGCTCAGAATACAACATAATTAAGACATTTATACATCATTTGAAGTCAGACCAGGAGTTAAGTTCTGGTTCTCTTATCAGTTCCTTACTAGCCTTGTGTCCTTGGGCAAGATGTTAATTTTTCTATGCCTCAGTTTCTTCATTAATAAAATGATAAAAGCAAAGTACCTATCTTATTGGGTAGTTTATAAAATGAAATGAGATAAAGCAGATGCAATGCTTAGCACAGTGCTGGCATATAGCAAATCTCAGTAAATACTACCTGTTATTATTGGTATTATTTGCATCATGTTTCTTTCTTATAATTTAAATGTAGGTAGGGCTTATTAGATTACACTGAAGCACAATATTCCATCATCTATTACAGAAACCAATCAAGGTCCATGTAGGATAATATTTTTTCATTTTTGTTTTTTAAATGGAGAAAAGATTTGTTTCAGATTTTCTCCCTATGGGGGGCTGAGGAGAGAACTTTGGGGTTTTAATCAATATCACACCCAAAGAAGAAAGAAGAATCTCAAGAATTCACACTGATCTACCTGGCAGAATGCAGTATTTTTGTACTCCTTCCTACTTGGCCATGTCCAGCCAACATTTGTTGTAGTATTGCTTCGACAGCTATAGTCTTATGGTGGAGGTTCCCACGTATAACATAGTAAAATTTTCTCACACATTATAAAATTTTTTTGACTGAAAGCTCTAGCTTTAACTATATTACTAGAACTAAGAGCAGAATGAATAATGCCTAAAGAACTTTCATACACAGCTCATTTTGTACAAGTCTGCTTCTCTGTCTCTTTGGGTCCCATGGTTTAAAGTCTTCAGTGGAAAGGAATCCACAGGAATTAGACCACTGCTAAGAATCCTGCTGGACAGTTTCAGAGTTAGGTCTTCTTAACCACTAACCAACCTAAAAAAAAAAATGGCCAGACATTGGGAGTCTTGTTTTAGCTCAGTGGTTTCTTAAAAGGCATCTGTGGACCCATCACATCAGAACTAATTTATAAAATCCAGATATTCCTCCCTCTGGGAAACTGTAAATGTCCCTCCACACAGTGACCACTCTACTTGGTCCTAGAGCCCCTTACTTCTCTGAAAAACCATGCTCATATAACACTGATCTGTTTTAACTTATGGACAGTTTATATTATAACTGTTCATGTTTCCCATTCTCATATGACTTCTAGAAGGTTCACAGCATAATTGTATAGGACTCTGGGGTTTCGAGTTTGTGCAAACACTCACTCACTTCTGGTTACAGCTCATTTTCCTGATCTGATATTTTCTTAATTTTCTCAAGATTAATTCACTTTTTTGGAAAAGATAGGTATAAGTGATTATATATATATGAATAATTAGTGTTGGTAACAGAAGGTTGAATCCCATATTAATTAGAATAGCAAAAAAAAATTTTTTTAAATACTTGCTGAAACAAAAATAGAAAGTTGGATGTCAAAAATCTTTTCCAGATTAAGTTAAACACTGCAGATTCAATATATTCACAATAGCCAAGGAAGAAAGGGATCTGATCTCATATAATAGTTGAGAAAGGTCTAAAAAGCACTGTATTTTTTTTTTTTTAATAAACAGAAAGATCTAAACGTTAAACAGAAACAAAGTGTTTGTAAATTGTTACCCTGAGTCATAATTTGATCACTTATCCTTCCTTATACCTGTTGTGTGGATGGGGAGTAATTTAGGGAGGAAGAGTGACTGGGCACTAAAAAGAAAGAAGGTACACACAAGGCATTAATGAGAGTTTTTCGAGAGACATTTAGAAGTGCTGTCATTTCCAAGAGCTCAATAAGATGAGTTATTGATGTGAAATGTGAATTTGGTTAAGCTCATTCACCGCGCCACACACCAGCCTTGAAGCAAAATTAGAAGTGATTATACATTTACGAAGGATTTCCAAGTACGGACTAAGTGGTTCACTTAAGAAAACTAAGAACAAGACAGTCAAAAGTTTACTGCATACACCCAGCAGCCCTTATTCCCACCTGATCAACCTCCTTTAAAGTATTAGATTCATCTTGAAGCCACTCCCCTTATAAACTCCTTTATCACACAGTGTCTAAAAACAGGATTTGTTTTAAATGGACTCCATGTGCATGGAAAGTAGGTAGGCCTACGTGTGGTAATTTTGGTTGCGAGGGGAGGGATGTGGGGAAACAAATAGGGAAAAAGTCAAGTAGGCCGAATATATAGCACACTTGTGCAGAGGCTTACAGCACTGTAGAAATAGGCCAGCTTGGAGGTTTTTATATAATTATAATTTGCTGTTAACTTTAGGAATATATTTTGATGAATTTACCTCAGGTCAGAATTTTTTTTTTTTTTTTTTTTTTTTGGCGGTACGCAGGCCTTTCACTGTTGTGGCCTCTCCCGTTGTGGAGCACAGGCTCCGGACGCGCAAGCTCAGCGGCCATAGCTCACGGGCCCAGCCGCTCCGCAGCATGTGGGATCTTCCCAGACCAGGGCACGAACCCGTGTCCGCTGCATCTGCAGGCGGACTCTCAACCACTGCGCCACCAGGGAAGCCCCTCAGGTCAGATTTGATTAATTTCTATTTCTTTAAACAACAGAAGAGAATCATTAGCATTTATTCATGATTGTTTTAATATTTCAATTTAGTTTGATTTTCAAATATGTTAGATTGCAAATCAAATACTTTTGTTTTAAAGAATAGCAGAAGGACATTTTCAAACATCCTAGTAGAGTTCTAGACTTCTTCCATGATTTTCACTGGCTAAACTCAACAGCGATGAGAGGCTATTAGAACTGTTACTTGAGGAACTCATAATAATCCAAAATGTGGTTAATTTATGTCTTCTACTTCTGCTTTTTATTCAGTTTTGATTTTTTTTAAATGTGATACTATACTGGTGTTATTTTTACTATCCCCTATCTCTACCAGGAAAGGAAAGAAATATTCAAATCATTTTTGTTTGAACTTTGCTAAACTGCTAAAGTTATTTGTGCGAGAGATGTTGGAATGCTGGCTAAGATAAAATGTAAGGGTTATTTATAGTTTCATTTGGCTCTTTTTATCACTCCTGCCATTAGCATGAATAACTGAAAGCTTTATCACAGTAACTTGACAGTATTTCTTATTCTACTTCTGGTACCACATGCCCATTTATGATCTGCAATGGGCTGAGTCATAAGTACTAAATTTTTTTTTTTTTTCCTTCTTTGCAGTATGTGGGCTTCTCACTGTTGTGGCCTCTCCCGTTGCGGAGCACAGGCTCTGGACGCGCAGGCTCAGCGGCCATGGCTCACGGGCCCAGCCGCTCCACAGCATGTGGGATCTTCCCGGACCAGGGCACGAACCCGTGTCCCCTGCATTGGCAGGTGGACTCTCAATCACTGTGCCACCAGGGAAGCCCAGAAGTACTAAATTTTGCCACTTTGAGCAATAATCAACCTACCTGTTGCTCTTTGGTATCCCTATTTATGTACCACTTTTGGGAAATGCTAAGTGTTAAGAGATCCATAATAAAGCATCTATACTTTTATCTATCTTTTATAAGAATCAGTAGGTCCTATAAATAAAAGAAGACATTGAATTTACAAGGAGACCCAGAATCTCCTGGCTTTGTTTATCTTCATGGGTTTTTCACTAACCGGTGGTTTTGTACCATAGGACTTTCATGATAAGGCAAATCAGTTTAGAGATTTACTACTGGAAAGCTGAGACAGAATGGTTGGCAATAACCTAATTATGAACACTCTGTGCTTAGTTCCAACAATCCTGGTTGGAACATTCAAGACAACTTGATTGGTCTTTAAAGGGAGACAGTTGTTTTATCAAAGGTCCGATCTAGACAAGACCTTCCATCTCTTTCATTCTCTAATACGTTCATGATTTTGTAGGTTTGAGACCACAGCTTTTACATTATATATTCTCTCATGAGGGTTTCTGTAGCTCCTAGATTCAATAGGAACATTCAACATTGTGGTGGTTGAGCTGTGCTGTGACCAGCATATATACATTTTCTCTAGGAGATGAGGTTTCTTATATATCTTGTTTTTTTCCTTTTTAGTTTTATTTAGATATAATTGACATAGAACACTGCATGTAGGTTTAAGGTCTATAGCATAATAACTTGACTTACATATATTGTGAAATGACTACTACAATAAATTTAGTTAACATCCATCATTTCATATAAACACAAAAATTTTCTTTTTCCATGTGATGAGAAATTTTAGGATTTACTCTCTGCTTTCTCAATGGATTAACAATACTATTATACTGAACTTGCCTTGTAGGGTCATTTTAGATGAGGGTTACTGTCATCTGGGAAGAAAGTAGAAATAAGGCTACTATGGGCTAACTAAAGGGAAAAGCCATCTCATTGCCAGGGACACACACTATATTCTTAGACAGTGTTCCTTAAGAATACTTCTTGTCAGTCATTTATATATGTCTTCTTTAAGCCAGTATAAGGAAAAAGACTGTCTCACTATGAGATGAAAGTTTGTTCTTGAATTAAAGAAGGGCAGTGTGTCAGCACCTTATCAGTTCTCTATTTAAGTTTGATTTCAAGTCCAAAAGGATATGGTCTCTCTGGATCTAAACTCCTGCTCCTTAAATTAGGTGTTAATTTTGATTGAAAAATCATTTTTTGGCTATTGAATAAATACCTGTGAAAAACTGCCCTGTTTTAGTATTTAGTATTACGTGTTTTCTTCCTAACTTTGCTTTAGTGTTTTTTGTTTTTATTTTTTTTGGTTTACCAGTTTCTCATTACAGATTAGCGATAAGAGGAGAGAGATGGAGACAGAGAGACAGAGAGGAGAGAGAGAGAGACAGAGAGGAGAGAGAGAGGAGAGAGAGAGGAGAGAGAGAGGAGAGAGAGAGGAGAGAGAGGAGAGAGAGGAGAGAGAGAGGAGAGAGAGAGGAGAGAGAGAGGAGGGAGAGAGGAGGGAGAGATCATAGGTTTTTCTTCCCTAAACTATTTGTGCTTTCATAGTTTCTTTAACCATCAGGTCCTTATAATACTTTAGATGGGACCAAGCTTTCCATTCAGAGAAGTCACTTCTTTGATATTATCACAGCAATAATTCTTACTAGAAGCACAAAAGTACTAGTCATCCAAATGGAATGAAACAGAATCTGAGGTATAAGAGGCTAGTTGAGGTTCAAGCCACGTGAGTGAAGAACTTTGTTTCTTCTTCAATTAGGCACATCTGATTTCCCTTCTGGTCATGACTGCTATAAATATACTTGATACAATATTTCTTTGTACTAAATTACAATAGATTATAATACATATTGAATATGAAATAAAATCAAAAACATAAATGAGGCATCTAGAAAAAAATCTCACTTATGAAAAAAAATAAAGAGAAAGAGAGGTAGGTTAACATGCACATCAATATACTTGAACTTCACTTTTTGTTTTGGTTTCTAACTCTGAGGTCTTAGGGCATACATATCCACAAAGGAAACCTACATGAGGAAACAGACTGAAATGTAAGCAATTTGGATACAGAAAATCATCTGAACTATCAGAGTGAAAGTCTGGAAGGAGCAACTTACATTACAGCACTTCTGTCCTTGAGGATACTTAAGGAGTAAGAATTTACTAAACCTACTGCAGATGGCTCAACCATTGACCTGACATGAACAGGACTCTGGAAGGATTTCACAAATATCATGATTCTATAATCTTTCTACACATTACGTTTTGAAATTCTTTATTTATTTATATTTATTTATTTATTTTTTTTTTTGCAGTACGTGGGCCTCTCACTGTTGTGGCCTCTCCCGTTGCGGAGCACAGGCTCCAGATGCACAGGCTCAGGGGCCATGGCTCATGGGCCCAGCTGCTCCGCGGCATGTGGGATCTTCCCGGACCGGGGCACACACCCGCGTCCCCTGCATCGGCAGGCGGACTCTCAACCACTGCGCCACCAGGGAAGCCCTCTAGCACTTTAAAGTATTCAAAAGGCACTAAATAAATATTTGTGGACTAATTTCAATTTCTAGTGATGAAGAAAGGTAAAGACAGGCCAGAGAAGAGATATTCACACATAGGAAACGATCATTCCCTGAATAATCAGAGTTGAACAGATAATTTGTCTCAAGTTTATTAAGCTTAATTTTAGTATAATGCATTTTTGCTCTATTATTTCTGTGATACATGAGCACCTCAATTAGCCTAAACAATGAATGGCCATGTCTGTAGTTACTTAGAGACAGGCAAATGCCAAGTACTATTATCACTGTCAGACTTGTAGGCACTCATCACACGATTTTTGTCTCTGTTATGTTTTAATATTAAGTTTGGGAGGTTTTTTTAAATAAATAAATTCATTCATTCATTCATTATTTTATGGCTGCGTTGGATCTTTGCTGCTTGCAGGCTTTCTCTAGTTGCGGTGAGTGGGGGCTACTCTTCGTTGTGGTGCATGGGCTCCTCATTGCAGTGGCTTCTCTTGTTGCAGAGCATGGGCTCTAGGTGCGCAGGCTTCAGGAGTTGTGGTGAGTGGGGGCTACTCTTCGTTGTGGTGCATGGGCTCCTCATTGCAGTGGCTTCTCTTGTTGCAGAGCATGGGCTCTAGGTGCGCAGGCTTCAGTAGTTGTGGCACGTGGGCTCAGTAGTTGTGGCTCCTGGGCTCTAGAGCACAGGCTCAGTAGTTGTGGCGCACGGGCTTAGCTGCTCCACGGCATGTGGGATCTTCCTGGACCAGGGCTCGAACCTGTGTCCCCTGCATTAGCAGGTGGATTCTTAACCACTGTGCCACCATGGAAGTCCCTTGGGAGAGTTTTTGATATAACATGATGGTTCTCAACTGGGGGCAGTTTTAATTCCAGGGGATATTTGGCAATGTCTGGAGACATTTTTGGTTCTAGGGAGGTTTTGAAACTAGGGAGGTTCTGCTGGCATCTAGAGGGTAGAGAAACACTGCTAAACATCCTACAATGCACAAGGCAGCCCATACAACCAAGCATTATTCAGCCCCAGATGTAAGTAGTGCCAAAGTCGGAAGCCCTGGAGTCAGCTATGTACATGTGTATACAAAACACTCTACATTTAAAGGGACAATTTTGACTTCCACTTTAAAAAAAATCTCTACTAGATGTAAATTGCAAGCTAAAAATAGGCTAATACTAGGTTGCAATATTTAAGTAATCCATGTTGCCACTAGATTAGGATAGAATTAGAATAAAGACACAAAGCTACTTTACTGAATAATTTTCCCCAGCAGGTGTCACCTGAAATAGAAGTGATTATGAAAAATTTCTGAAGCAAGACTTATAAGAATATCCTACTGATGCTAGAATGACAGCCTTTTTCCAGGCATACTTGAGAATATCAGGTCCTGGCTCTACCACTGATTGGCTTGGAGACCTTGGATAAGTTATTTAACTCTCTATTCTTCCATTATCTCACTACAGATTTGGTATAACAATAACTTATTTAATAGGTTTTGATAATTAGGTAATGCATGTGGCCAGACAAAAAATATATATGTTAAAAATAGTTCTTGAGGAAATTCTCTTTTTTCTTTTTAAAAGAAAAAATACTTTGATAGGCAGTTTTAAGGAGGGAGAGGCAGGGTCCAAGGTCTTGGTTCATAACATTTAGGAGTGGGAAGGAGGAGAGTGATAAATGAGCAGGGGCAAGGAAAAGAAAAAGACGAGCAACAAGCTGGAGATTTCAGCGAAATGGTCCTGCTGGAAAGCCTCATGTTGAGGAGGCTAGAAGACTCTTAGTAGGAGGGATCTCTAATGTACAATATTCAGTTAGTTGTTGCCAGAATTCATGTCCTACATTTCTCTCCAAATTAATCTGCTTCACACGAATTTCCTGTGTGAAGGGCTTGGAGGAAGATAAAAGCTTGAGGAAAGATCCATTGCTTGCATACATCAATAAACAGAGAGGCAAGGAAATGAAGAATGAGCGATAATGCGAAGTTGGAAAGCAGGAAATCTTGGAGTAACTATGTAAATTACGTAATTATAAAAAACTAAGGAATTGGCAGATATTTTAGGGGAGGACACCAGTCTTTTCACAGGATGTCAAATGGGTGCTTAATCCAATTTCACCTAAGACTAGAAAGGTTAGAAAAGAATCCACTGTGAACAAGATGTTGTTGCTTCAATCAGAGGTTACGTCTTTTTTATCCAAGTTCGCTTAACACCTTTGTAATGGCTCTTATGAGGCAGAAGAAGGAAGAGTTTTGAAATCAGAAGTTCTAAGCTAATATTCTGGTTTCACTGCTCTTGAAATGTCAGACATTTAGGCACTCAGTTTCTCCATCAGTGCGATGGGAATAATAGCTACCTGCTTCACAGGATTAGTACGTGAAACTTATGTGAAAGAGTTTGGTGTGTGATGAAGCTTTCTACACACGTTAGTATTCACTAAACTAACTGAAGGGCCAATCATGTAATCCTGCAGTGTCTGGTTGTAAATAGGAGGAGATCAGTAAATTCTCATGAGTGAATACATGGGAATGTTAGTGAAAACGACCCCCTGCTGTGATCACACTTGTGGGAAAGCTTGAAGATTTCATTTAAATTACATTGCCTATGTAGTCCAGAAGGAGAAAAAAAACGTACAGTTGACCCTTGAGCAACAACTCGGGTTTGAAATGCACGGGTCCACTTAGATGCCGATATTTTTTAATAGTAAATACTACAGTACTATTGAAACTGAGCAGGACCCTGTGGGGCTCCTGGGCATGGAAGCCTTTCCATGTCCCCCATTCCTTGTTTGTAGGGAACAGACTCCAGCCTCCATAACCTTCCCTGAGTCCAAAAGGGAGATTCAAACAGTTGCTAATAAGGGAAAGCAGTGGATGCAGAGACAAGGGAAGAGCAGCCAAGAAACAACAGTGCAGCCTTGGGGCAGGTCCTGGTTCCACCTCAAGGGATACACATAACAGTATCTCTGAGCTCTTTACAGAACTAAACCCCCCAACAAATGGAGTTACATTCTTCATTCCAGAGAAGACCCCCTGAGGCAGATTCAAGGAACCCGAGAAGCTCATCTAGAGATTACCTGAGACCAGATTAAAGCAGTGCAGGCTCTACACACACCCTAATCTGATCAGCAACCCGTCCTTGAACCATTGCTATAAAGCTCCTTAAGAAATCCTCTTAAAGAAACTAATTCACACAAAAATTATTATTCCTAATGACTTAGCACTGTCCATGAATAATTTGTCCCTATCTACAAATGTCCTAAATAATTTATGTTCTGAATTCAAGTACCCCTAAATGATATTAGTGCCCATATTTCAGTTTTCCTAGATTTTAGTTCATCCATTGACTCACATGAAGAACAGACAAGGAGTTTTCATTTGAGCAACTAGTTTCCTTTCCTTTTATAAACTCTCTCCCACACACCCATACCCCAGAGAAGTAAATAAAAGGAATTTGCACTCTGCCTCAAGACAGGGTAATGATTACCAACAGATCCAAAGGAAAAGTTGTTGTGTTTTATGTTGTGAAGATTCTGAATAGATGTTAACTGATGCTGTACTACTGGCCAATAGACAGTTTTTACATAAACATTGGGATATAAGAATATACCCAAATAATATTATAAGAAAACTCTGGTACCTAACCTATTAGGACTCAGAATACAAATATAATATAGAAGACTTTTGGCACAGTATGATCTTAAATTATGCTTGAGCACTAAGAAAACACTCTGCCTTGTATATCACTGCAGCTTCACAGGGAAAAATAATGTTAAAGTTCACTAGCTCTGGGCCTTTATTTTTAATGCTCGCCTAACAAGCTTTGAAGTCCATGGTCTCTATTGGGAAAGTATAAAGTCATGAAAGATGGCATGGGGCCTGTTGACATCTCCAAGATTATAAAGTAAGAATAAAATTAAAGCTTTTCAGTGAGACCAAGACAAAGAGCTTACATAAGTTCTTCACATGTCCCACATATTTTATTCATTACAAAGCACAGCAAAAATCAGAAGACTTTTCCTGTGCTAATACCACCCTGTAGAAATGAGAAAACACTAAAGGCATAGGGCTATTTAACCCCTTCTTGGGCAGTATGCAAGTTTGACTGGAACTGAAATTTAGTTGCTACAACAAGCAGGCTTTTGATGAGTGGAAAGCTTAAACAAGTCTTGGGAAATATTTTCCCAAATAAAAATCAATGTATTATTGCTATTTACATTAGAGAAGGTAGTTTAAAATCCACTAATAAGGATTTCTATTTTCCAAAAAAAATGTCTTTGGTATATATCAGCCAGAGATATATGTTTTTAATACACGAAGAAGATAATGGCATAGAGACAGATCTGAGTTGTTTTTGTTGTTGTTCACTTGCTATGAAAAAGTATTACAAGCTGGCACTCAATAAATCTATTTGATAAATGAATAAGGATCAGCTTTTCCAGCTCTATAGGTAGAAAATGCAGCCAACAGTCCTAAGAATGAACTTGGTTGAATTTCGGAAGAAAGTAATACTCTCTCTTTTACGTGGGTTACCATAACAGTATCAAAACGAATTAAAAGCAGGGACAGATGAAAACCCCCCAGAGATAATCCATACTTGTAGTGAGGTACATTCAGAGGCACAGACCACAGAACAAAAATCTCTACTGGAAGGGAAAACGTAAATGTCAACTTGTTGAAAGATTCCATGCTTTCTATAGGCAAGAAACATTTTCTAGTCCCTGTCTGTGTCCAGGATAAATATGTGATACCCTCAAAGACATTAGATCCTGAGCTGAACAATGATTACCTATCCAAATTCACAAGGATGCAGTTATAATCTTAAGTTTTGTGGTTATGTGCCAGAAGAGAAATGGAGCTATGGACTGAGTTATAACTTCGTTAGATAAAAATTCAAGCCTTATGTATTATATCTATTTATGGGGTAGACAGGATATGAATGTTTTATTAGAGAAGGTATAGGTAAAGAAAGAAAAAGTTGGAGAAAAGTTGCAGACAGAGAAAAATGGAAATGATGGATCAGTCAACTGTGAAATAAAAGGAGAGAGATAAGGTTAAGAAAATAGGATGCAGAATAGCAAAGAGTTAACCTATCAAAAATAACAGTTCAGTATTTGATTACCTGGAGTTTTGTGTTGGCCATTAGGAGAACTCTTTTTGTATATCTCCTGAGAACTGATCAGAACTGAACCTACAGGGATTCTAGGTCTTACTGATAGTTCTTCATGGAATTCCTTATGTGCAGATCCCAAATGGCTTAGTTCTATTGGTCAATGAATATTCATAGTCATTGAGAGAGTGACAGGAGTGGGGTGGGAGTGATAGTTACTATCAGGTGCCCAGTTCCTTATCTGCTCTCTAAATCCTAAAGTTGTATTCTCATTTGGCTTCAAGACCTTACCTGAACTAATGTCTTTATTTGACCTAATTTAGTACACTTATACATTTTGCTGCAGAAATGTGAATGTGTTTGATTATAGGTGCTGCCCCTCCCCAACTGGGAGTACTATATAATATATACTACATGTACAATATTACTTTTCTAAAGTATGAAAAATTATGAATTCTGAAACATCTGGCCCTAAGGATTCTGACAAAGGGCTTGCAGACAGGTAGTACTTTACTCTGGACAAAGCTTCTCCCTTTATTGTGAGTGGGTCCTTGTGTAGCAGTCATATAGGGAAAAAGTTTGCATTTCAAGTGAAAAACTACTGCTGACAGCAGGTGTGTTAGGAATGCACATACATAGAAATGTATTTCTTATTCTCTTTGATTTTACGATAAGATTGTCAAGATGGACCTAAGAAAATGCCTGTGGTGAAGGGGTCATCCTTTCCAAAGTGTAAGGCCCAAATGGAGAAAATATGTCAAGCCAAAACTCAATAAAAGAGCAAACCCTGGAATGAAGATCAAATCTAATGGATGAGGACAGTTGTTTTCTTTTAAAATTCAAGGTGGCAAATTTCCTATACATAATTTGATTCATGGGAAAGATGTAAACTTACATTCTTAAACCTTATGACAGTTTGTAGAAATCTTAAAGTGTTTTGTGGAAACTAATGCACTTTAGAAGTTGGAAAAAAAAGTTATGAAATTATTCCAGAAATATTTGGAACAGAAGATAATAAAAGTCCACGTAGAGAGAGATAGCCAAGACCTAAGTAGTAAAGAAAGAGACCAAGAATTCCTAGGTGAGGAAAGCCAGAGTAATGAAGTAGCAATTTTATTCCGAGCTTCCTAAGAATGAGGGAAATTAAACAAATGTTACTTCTCTCTCATTTTCTATATGTAGGAACAGGAGGAACACTTGTGGGGAAAAAAAAAATACTGGCTTTGGGTGGTAAGAAAAGAAAAAAAAAATCAGCATGAGCATCATTGCACAGCAAACCGGCACCTTCTATAGCAGATTTACCAGACAGAACTATTAAACATATGAATATTCTGTTATGAATTACTAAATACTCACTTTTATTGAACTACTTAAATGAGAAAAAATTGCAGACTGCTACTCAGTTGTAAGAAAACCCAGGACACAAATCAATGAACATTTACCATTGGACTCTACTTCTTAAGGGCAGGGGCAGTCTTTTCAAATGTATATCCTAATTTCAAGTGTCCAGCACAAAAATGATAGATAAGCATTTGCTGAATGTTTGGCCAGGGTTTCAGGGTTAATGTGAAGATTTTTTCTTTAGAGAGATGAGCAATTTTTTTTTTTCAAGTGAGTGTTTTAGTGTTGAAGAAGAGCTACAATTCTATTTTTAACTGTCTTATTCAGTTAGCATGGCAGACAGTTGTAGACAGTGGAGAATTATATGTCCAGTCACACAAAGCATTTTAAGACCTATAAGTCTTCCCCTAACGTAATGCTATAAAGTGTCCTTTTGCTAAAAATACTGGAATCAAGTAATTATCTACTTTTGAATTTTAATGAATAGGCCATCTGTTCATTCAAACTGAAAAAATGAAATTTTTCTACAAATTAACTACTGGATGAGATGTCTCCTGTGATTATAAATCTGCTGCACTGTTTTTTGTTAGGTTTAACCTAAAGGTGACACATAACATATTATAGCAAGTTTTATAAACCAGAGTATGTGAAAAACAAGTTTTTCCTGATCATATAATCATCACAGTTACCTGCTCCTTTGACAGGCTGTATTTATAATTATCAATGGCTAACTTTTATAACCATAATTGCCACAAACACACTATTAAAATGAATCACTAGGAAGAAAAATATGTCCATTTTCATCTGTGATGATTATGACAAAGTTTGAATTGCAAACATTCTGATTCATGGATTATCCCCATAATGATGAAAAAAATTGTTTTCAATCTCCTTTTCCTCTTTTCCAAGAACATTGTGTTTTCTTTGTGCTGTGCTCTCCAATATGGTAGCCATTTGCCACCTGGGCAATTTAAATATAAGTAAAAATAAATAAAATTTAAATTTTATTTCCTCAGTTGCACTAGCTACATATCAAATGCTACATGTTGTGACCACCTTGAACAGTGCAGAATATTTCCATCCTTTCAGAAGTTTCTAGTGGACATCACTGCAACATCCTTCTTGCTCTGTTAAAAACAATACAACAGGTCCAAAAGGGAGTTGCTTATGCTAAGCCTTGTGTCACCAAACTGAGACTTAACTTACAGTTTCAGCTCTCACCGACATGGAATCTAAACCAGCCAGCCAAGAATCACCTGATCTGCTCGAGTTAGGTGATCTGCCTGATAGACCCCTGCTATTCCCTACTATAACCTTGCAATAACCAACCTGCTTTTTTTGCCTAGTATAACTTCTTTGCTCCAGCTTCTGTCTGGCCATAAAAGTCTTTCATTTTGTACAGCCACTCGGATCTCCTTTCTATCTGCTAGATGGGACGCTGCCCGATACGAATCAATTTTTGCTCAAGTAAACTCTTAAAATTTTTAATATGCCTCAGTTTATCTTTGAGGATCTCTTACCATCACCCCTCTAAAGAATCATTCCTTCTTTCAGCAATGAAGACCAACTTTCCACTTAAACTCTCAGCCAGGTCCATTTCTTTTTCAAACCATTCCCAAGACACGCTGCCCCCATCCCCCAACTTAGTTCCTCAAAATACGGCATCGTTCTGCAACTAGCTGATTTATCTATCATCTCTTTTAGTTGTTTAAGTCTTTAGGAAGAAAAAAGACAAGTTGCGTATAGTTGTGTGAAACGAAAACGAAATCGGTGGCACTTAATAAATAATGCGTTAACAGCGCCATGGCGTTGGCAGAAAATATATTTCAATCACAGCAGCTACAGCTTTTAGTCTTATTAAAATTGAAAATAATATTACAATCTGAAATTACATCTAAGTTATTGAATTCGTATGCTTGATATTACAGTTACAGAAAATATTCAAGATGCTGCCTTTTAGAAATGAGCTTCCTTTGCCTAATTATCCACAGATAAAGGCAGGTTCCTTACATACCATGACTGAATTGAACCAGGATTGAACAATCTCATTTGAACTTATTTAGTAGCAGTTTGAAATGTGTATACCCCTAGCCATGTGGGAATTCACCTACAAGACGGAACTGGTTACTTAACACATAACTCAATTATTTTCTCCAAGTCTGATCTTTGCCTTTGGTTGTGCCTCCCATTTCACTCTATTCCCCCTGCTTCCAACACACATAAATGCCCAAGTCTGCCTAAGTCAAGATGGTAAGGTTTAATTTTTTGTCCTTGGCTTTTCTTTCCAGAGCACTCCATGCTAAGTCCCTCACTATTTCCCACACCTCACTCATTTCAAGGAAATTTCTCATATTAGGTTTCTAGTTGACACAATAAGCAACTGGTATAACTATTAAAATACCCCCCACCATTTCCATCATCATGTACTTCTTCCTGAACTCCTTTTCTCCTCCTCTTGTCATGATTCTTTATATACGAAAGTATCCATTCCACCCCCCCGCCAAGGAAACTATGTCTTTTCTTAATAGGTTTTTTTCTAGCAGCTAATGAGCACACAAAGTCTGTTTCAGATCAAGTTGGAATCACTTCTTTGCAAGAGGTTGATATAGTTTTATTAATTTATAAAAGATGGATTGCTTTATTGTTGCTTTGACTAGACTTTGAAATATATAATAGTTGCTAAGTGTTCTTCTGTAGGTACACTACATATAAATGTTTAAGTACTGAAGCCTATTTCCCAATTTGATCCAGGTGAGGATCTCTAGAGGATGGGGTACTGACTTCTGCAGTTCTTAACACTCCCTAGATTATTGTCATGTGCTGACAGGCTTGGGCTTCAGGACCACTGCAACCCATACAATATGTGATAAAAGAAAGTAACACCATAAATGAGCCAACAAAGCCCACTTTTGGTGGGTGGGGGTGGAGACAGAAGGGAGGGCTTCTATTTTGAAGGAAAAAAACAAGTTAACATCGTGGAAACTATATGTATCAGAGGACCACAACAGAGTCGTGGGAGCTCTTAGAGTTGGTACGTTTTCCCTAGAGAAGAAGGCAACAGGAAAAATTCACAGACAATAAAAATTTAAATTTATGGAATTTTTAGCAAATGTCTTTGGTGAATAATGTTCTTTTAAAAAATAAAGACATTGAGTCAGGGATTGGCAAACATTTTTTCTGTAAAGGACCAGACTGTAAATATTTTAGGCTTTTCAGGGCTTATGGTCCCATTGCAGCTACTGAACGATGGCCATTGTAGCATGAAAGCAGCCATAGATGGCATGTAAATATATGAGCATGGCTGTGTCCTAATAAAACTTTATTTACAAAAAAAGCCAGAGGGTTGGATTTGATCTTCTGACCGTCCTCTGCCAACTCCATCATTAAAGGATGTGGTAGGACATTTCTTTAAAACTATTTTGATGGATCGTATTTTCCAAAGATCGCCTAACAATATCTCCATCTCACAAGCTCTTCTAAAATGTACCCTTACCATTTCCCCTATCAAGAGGTGGTTTCTATTTTGCAACCTTTTAAAATTTGGTCAGGCCCTGTAACTGCTTTGGCCAATACAATATGATGGAGATAATGCTGGTCTGGCACCTTCTACTTCCCATCTCTTGGAATGCCCCCCAGGCAGCCCAGCCGCCATGCTGTGAGATACTCAAGCTGCACAGAGGGCCGAAGTGTAGGCACTTTATTTGAACCCCAGCCTACGGTCAGCACTGATTGCCAATCATATGACTGAATTAGCTTAAATATTCAGCCTGGCCAAGTATCCAGATAGCAGCTGGGGACAGAGGTATCTGACTACAATCACATGAAGGATTCCCCACAAGAAACACCTACTGAGCCCAGGTCACCCACAGAATGACGAGAAATTGTTTTAAACCACTAAATGGTTTGGCATTCTACAATATAAGTAGAACAACTTTTTTGTCATTGTTCAGGGACTGACGCTGCTTTTTCTGCTAATGTAAATGCTTTCAGTTGGATAGAAGTATATTAATACACAAAGGCAGACATTTTTTCATTCCGGCCAATTAATGTATTTCTTCTAAAATTCATAGATAAGCCTCACTTATTTTAAGCCACATGTCTAGGTCACCTATAAGTACAACGGCTGTATTCAGTAAATCCATTTAAGAAGTATCCTAAGATTAAAAGTTCTTCTCTACTCATGTTAATCATCATAGATAAATTTAGTCATGTGTATTGTGCAGGGAAAGAGATGTCCTGAAGAACTGTCTATGTTGTAGCTGTTTAGCTGTTACAAATAAGGAAGAGGGGTGGGGTGGAGTCATTACATATTACTGTAGCGCTGTGATTCTGAGAAAGAATTGCTATCAGAAATCGGCTATGTGATCAAATTTGGTTAACCATAACTCATTTTTCTTTAAAACAATCAGGGCCAATTCTTAAAAAAAAATTTAACTTAGTACTAAAAATATGCAGTGTTTCAGAACTGACACAGCACATTTTAAGGGTTGTTTCAAAACCTGAAACTTCCAGCACAAGGCTTAATTTAAAGTGGATTCTCACATTTTGAATGGTTGATTAGCTCACTGTCCATTCACACAATAATAATATTGAACAAGTAAATTTGAGTATATTAATATAAGACTTGGAAAAAATAATGAAAAGGGTACTTCAAGTTTTACTCAAGAATTCAAGTTTTAACTAAGAATAACTCTGGATAACTTCAACTGGGAAAATTATTAAAGTGAGAAAACTGAATTCTAATGTCCTTCTATGAATTCAGTAGAGAGGCAGATGCTGAAATCTGAAAGAAATAGCCTAGAGGCAAGAATCAGGATTCTGAATAATAAAGCTAAAGAGTAGAGAATACAGGAGACAAAATTATAAACCTTGGATTAAAAGGGATGAGAATGGGGAAATAGGACTCAGGAGAGCCATTTCCTTAGAGGCATCAAATATTAGAGTTGAAATATACATTCAAGGTCATAACATCCAACCCTTTATTTTACAAATCAGAAAAACTAGGTCCCAGGAATCTCAACAATGTGGTAAAAGGAAAAGAAAACAAAATTTCTGCTACAGCAGAATCAGAACTAGAACTCCATTCTCCTGTCTAGACTTCTTTTGGGGTTCCTGCCACTCCAGCGGTGCTATTTTAAAAGGATGAAGACCAATTCATGGAAGGGCAGAGCCATTCCTAGTCACCTCTCCATTGCAGAGTAAGTACATACCTTATCACTAGAGCAGCCAGTGCAGAATCAGACAAACACACTGGGTTTTATGCTAGGTAAATAATATCAATAGAATTTTGACACAACTATCATATAAAAAGTACAAGTAAAAATAAAGTTACACATTTTTGAAGAGAAAGGAAACTGCCAAATAAAAGTCTTAGATAAGCCAATTATGATATTCACTTATTTCATACTTTACTTTCTCATTCACAAATTCACAATACATCAGGGAGAGCAAGAGCTAAACTGACTAAATATAAAATTGAGATGGTCTAGATAGGAATAGAAGGCTAGCTCTTAGGCCTTCAGTGTTTAGTTGCTACTTTTTCCCAATAGACTGCCCGCTATAGTCACCATCCACAGCAGTACAGAACACAAAAATGAGAGAGCTCTTGCAGAGGCTGAGAGTTAGAAAGGATCCAGGGACTTAAGGAGCTAGTTACCAAGAAGAATTTTCTCTGGGAACCAGTGTTGCTTTGCAGTGGTCTCACATTCCTCTCTTAAACTCTAAATAATTTTAATATATCAAGTCCATATTTATTATACCCATCCTTTTCCTAACTTTATAGGTTTGAATCATATCCTTCTTCCAGTTCCATTTACTTGAGATAGACCTAAGAAAATCATTTCCCTGCAATTTTCACCTTCTTGACTCTTTTCCTTGCCCTTTTGTAACTTCCTTAGGTGTTGTTTACCTTTCCCAGAAAAGTGTCTTTAGAAAGATGCTATAAGTAGAGAAATGCTATAGCATTTTACCAGAGTGGAAGCATTAGATCCACAGATACAATGATTTGACCATTTGGCTTAGAGCAACACTTCAGGTCAATGTTATTACGTCTTAATTTACAATGATCACAAACTCTAGCTCCAGTATTGAAATCAGCTGCTGTGTATATATAATAATTGAGTGTGGATAAATCTTCCTTGAAATGCCTTGCTTTATGCATGCTAATATTGAAGCAGTTCGGATACAGTATCCTTTCATGCAGTTTCTTGAGATTGCCCTTTATTTTCCCCCAACCTTAAATATTTCCCAAGACAGAAGAATTGTGATATTTGCTTTACATTCTGTCATCTGAAAAAAATACTCAAGTGTTTAAAAAAATCTTGAAGATATCATCACCTATATTTTACCCTGAGAAATACATATTTTGTATGGAATTTTACTTAAAAAAAATCAAGCTATGCTAATACTATGTGGAGTAAGATGCAGCATGAAAGACTGAATGGAACATCATACTTGGTGTCAAAAGAACTTTTATATTTTTTCCTGGCTGAGTAAGCAAGAAGATGACTGTACAAGTTCTCTTTCACTCTCCATGTCCTCAGCATTCATCTGCAAAGTGATCCTGGATAGTTTCAAACTCAGTCCAGCTCTATGATTACATGATTCTTAAATGTTTACTTAAATAGAAAACAAAATGGCTTATAGAAGTTAAAGGTACTTTTCAGTATTTTATTTTATTTATTTATTTATTTTTTTTTGCAGTACGCGGGCCTCTCACTGTTGTGGCCTCTCCTGTTGCGGAGCACAGGCTCTGGACACGTAAGCTCAGCGGTCATGGCTCAAGGGCCCAGCCGCTCCGCGGCATGTGGGATCCTCCTGGACCGGGGCACGAACCCATGTCCCCTGCATCGGCAGGCGGACTCTCAACCACTGCGCCACCAGGGAAGCCCCAGTATTTTATTTTTAAAGATACAGACTTAAAGAATTCTCCAAGTTCAACAACAGCCTTACTATAAAAATTTCTGGGACCTAAACTAGCGTTTTTTTCATCTTAGAGACCTGCTTCCCACGATTCAACCTGAGTCTCTTTATGTGCCACTTGCAGATAAACACAAGTGTCTCTTAGAGCCCACTGGTCCAGAATGGCTACTGGATTCTTCATATTACAGCTTGGAAATCGAATGTCCTGCCCTTGAGAGTCTCAAAGAAGCTGCTAGTGGATATTTACATCTGTATGGCTAAATTTTAGATTGTGCTTTGCTGTGGAAGATTTACATGTCTAGAATATTAATAAAGCTACTTCTATACTTCTTGACCGTATCTAGAGACAAAAGGTAAAAGCTTTACCTTTTAAGTAGAACACCAAGCTGGGGTCTGTATGTGGGACAGAAGTTCTCCAGTTTGGAGTAAAGAACTGTGATGATAAAATGACACCATCACCAAGGCAGAGGTGGAGATGCTAGAGGTGGGAGAGGAACTAAGACTCGTGCTGTATTGGTCTAGAAGTGGTAAGAAGTAATGGTTGGAATTTAGAGAGGCAGATTTTAAGAGACAGAAGTACTTCTTAACATCTTTTTAATCTCATTCTCTCTGAATACAATTAAAGCACACAAATTAGGAATAATCACCCAAATCTGATGAAGAGATTGAGGCATAGTGTAGCCACAGCTATCACATGACTATATACTTACAGGCCATGGGTATCAGTGCAAGAACTGTTATCCTCGTCTCCCAGCTCCTAGCATATGGCCCTACTACGCCAAGAGGTAAAAGAAGAAGTTTTGTGAGGGGAGCAAAACCTTCTCTGAAATTACATATCTGACTGCAAACGCTGATTTCCATATCTAATATGTTTCAGAATTCAGATCTGAAGCTGCCAATTGGAGTGGTTTCTCATTTCTGAGGACAAAAATCCCAATTAGTTGCTGGCTCCAGGTGGTTTTTAGCTTTTTTGATTAATCAGATTTCCCCTTTACTGAAATCTGTATATTTCCCTAGAGAAAAAAATCAAGTCCCCTATTTAATCTGTGAAACTGTTCATTTATAATTACAGTGTGAAGTTGCACATGTACAATAAATCTGGCAATTGTAACAATGTAAGCCTTCAGAATTCCAAATGCAAGGCAGGTGCAAGGCAGCTATGGAAGGGCACAGCCTTTCATTAGCCAGATTTGAATGCGATAAGGAATAAATATTAGCTATAAAGATAAATATCACCCCAACACCATCTCAGCCAGGTGACCAAGGTCTACATCATCAGTGGTGAGCCATGCTTATATGAGTCCTTGATATGATGAAAATGATACTTTATTTCTGTGGTCTTCCTTCAAAAAAGGTAACCCTCGTCTAACGATGAGAAAAGCAGACAAATACCAACTGAGGAACATTCAAGAAAATATCTGATCATTACTGTGAAGCTCATTAAAAACAAAAAAAGCCTGAGAAACTGTCACAGGCAAGAGGAGCCTAAGGTGAGATGAGTGCTAAATGTAAACTGTTACCTTCAATAGGGTCCTGAAACAGAAAAGGAGCATTAGGTAAAAACTAACGAAATAGGAATACAGAATGCTCTCTAGTTACTGAAAATGTATCAATACTGGTTTGTTCATTGTAGCAAATTACTATATTAATGTGAGATATGTATAATGGGGAAACTGGGTGCAGGGTACATGGGAACTCTCTGAGATCTTTAAACTTTTTTGTAAAGTGAAAACTCATCTTAAAGTTTATTTTAAAAAACAGTGTGACTTGCAACCAGTGCTTTGCAAAGATTAATGGTCATACTAATCACCTGAGGATCTTGTTAAATGAAGACTCTGATTATGGTAGGTTTAGGGCAGAGCCCGGGAGCCTGTATTTCTAATAAGCCCCAGGTAAGGTCAATGTTCCTCCAAGCACCAATTTAAGTAGCAAGGTTCTTAATTAGTGCAGGGCTTCCCAGTTTCTGTATGATTAACATTTTGGCTGGATAATTCTCTGTTGTGGGGACTATTCTCTACATCACAGACTATTTAGCAGCATCTCTGCTCTCTATCCACTAGATGACAATAGTCTCCCTTTCTCCCAGTTATAACAACCAAAACATGTCACCAGGCACTGCTAAATGTTTCCTGTGGGGAAGAGAGTCACCTCCATTTGGGAGCCACTAATTTAGAGCATTCATTAAAATGTGTGACTTTTTAGGGGGCTACTTAGAGGGGAAAATTCTTTATAGTAGTTGGATGCTTAGTATGTTCCAGGCTTCCAGAAAATATAACTACAATTATTTTATTAAGTTGAGTTGCTAGGAATCATCAACTCACTATCACTGTAAAACATGATTTAAAAAAAATGGTTCTGAAGAACCTAAGGGCAGGACAGGAATAAAGATGCAGACGTAGAAAACGGACTTGAGGTCACGGGGAGGGGGAAGGGTAAGCTGGGACAAAGTGAGAGATTGGCATGGACATATATACACTACCAAATGTAAAACAGATAGCTAGTGGGAAGCAGCCACATAGCACAGGGAGATCAGCTCGGTGCTTTGTGACCACCTACAGGGGTGGGATGGGGAGGGTGGGAGGGAGACGCAAGAGGGAGGAGATATGGTGATATATGTATACGTATAGCTGATTCACTTTGTTATAAAGTAGAAACTAACACACCATTGTAAAGCACTTATACTCCAATAAAGATGTTAAAAAATAAAATATATGGTTTCTGTCTTCCAGGAATTTACCATTAAGCAAAAGTTGTGTGATATAAGTCAACACAGGAAGATAGAGAGCTATAAAAATATCAGCCAGTGAAGTAAGCATTTATAATCAAAGGTGAATGTAAGACTGGATGCCACAAATATATTTGTATAGCACTGGACACTTTATAGAATGTCTGTACATCTGTCATTATCTCATTTGAGCCTGCTAAGTACCCTTGGGAAAATACATTATCCTAGATCAGGAAACGGGCTCACAGCAGTTTCTTGTTCAGTATCAATGGAAATTTAAAGTAGAACAAAGGTCAGATCCAAGTATTCCAAATTCTAAGCCTCCACAATACCATTAATGCATCTCATAGGAAAAATTCTCCTAGTTAGGCTTTGAGCGGAAAGCTAAGACCTTAACGAGACAGTAGAAGGGACAATTCTGGCAGTCAGCTTGGCTAATAAAGATACCAGAAGACAGAACGTGAATAACACAGCAACTGATAGGCAGGGAGAGAGAGAGATGAAAGACAGTTATGGTACAACGTCAAGAGCACAGACCTGCAGTAACGAGGCTTACCTTCTAATTCCATTTCTGGTAACTCTGATTCAGGCAACCTCTGGCAAATCAGTTCACTATTCTGAACACTACATTCTTTACTCTTGTAAAGCGGATAAGAGAATTTAGCTTACAAGTCTCTAGTGATGATTGGATGGCTTATGCATAGGCAAGTTGCGTGTGCAGGCAAGGAAGTTTGCACATTACTTAATCCACCTAAGCACGGTCTCAAGTTGAGACTCTACCGAGCCACACTAAACATGTCTGTTGGATCTGAGGCTCACACCCAGAACGTGACAGTGGTATCAGATCTAACTACGAAGACTGATTTGAGATTAACGTGCCCTCAGTTCCCCTGTTCCTTCTCAGAATTCATTAGGAGCCATTTTTTTTCAGCGTGACCAGCAAAGTTAGTCAACTTGAAACGTCTTGGTTAAGATCAATGGATGCTAGTCACACCCTCTCCCAAGGCACCTCAGGAAGAAAAAGGGATCGATGAGCTTCAGTTAATTTTGTTCATCCAGCACTTATCTTTTGAAACTTGCTGATCTGGCAAGGGACTGCAGCATTAGTAGGAAGAGAACAGAATACAAAAGTTCAAGTGGGGGAATTGTACAGACGGTTCTTATATACTTTAAACACAGATGCACATGCAAACCCGAAACACAAAATCCTTCCTTTTGCTCTTATGCTGTCACTTCAAAGATCGGACATTGATCAACGGCAGTGGTAGCTAATAATTACTTTGCAGCTGAGCATATATCATGGACTGGGGTAGAAAACAACTTACAGACCCTCTCAATCTTCCAAATACCCTGCAAAGGAGTTAGTGTCTTTGTTTTACAGATGACCGACAACTAGAGAGGTACAGGACTCACTGGAGGTCACAGCAAGCAAACCGGTTTAAACCTTATTACATTTTAGCACCTCTTCAGTTTCCTCCAGGAGCCAGTCATCACATTTAAAGGTTCTCTCCGTACTATTAACCAGGATCCTAAGAAGAACAACTAGAAAGTAGCTTAGGAACATCAATGGCATCTGCACAACATACCTGGGACCAAGAAGAGAGACAGCAAACGCAGGCACCCAAATGAGGCAGGAGAGCCACCTTTATACTGCTCAACACTCAATCCACAAAAGCACAGATGACACAATAGTGTAATCACCTGTTGGCTTTTTGGGACTTCCCAGCATACCTCACGCTCCTTGAGTTTAAGCTGCTCAGTTACACCATCCCCACCCCCCCAGCACAGTTGCTGATACGGTAAGTCATGGCAGACACATAAAGAACAGAGCAAGCATAAACATGATTTCCAGTGAACTCTGAACCAAGAATCGGAGAAAGTCCAAACAAGAGAGACCGAGTATACTAAACAAAAAGAACATAAATGCACATAACCTCAATGGGATAAGACTGGGGAAGAACACAGCGAGAGCCAGGACGATATCATCCTCAGTGCTTTGCCTTTTCCTATTACAGTCAGTGAAGCCCTGGAATGAACAGGTGTTACTCATTCTACTCTATGCGATGTTACTCATTCTTATAGGCCAAGGGTCCCCACCTGGACTCAGGCCCTATGGAGGCTCAGGGAATGCAAATGAGGGCCAATATTTTCCTTAAAGCCAGGAAACGCTACTAATAGAGATCTGTCAACTGTAAAACACATACACACACGTAATGCCATCACAAACCAAAAATGTTTATAGATTTCTCATGTCAAAGCGACCAACAAGTGTGCAATTAAATAGAAGTTGGGCTATACACAGTGCATTTCCTACCAACCTCCTCCAGGGCCATTGCAAAGAAAACACCTACAATTCCTGCCTTTTAAAAATACAATGATAGTCCAAATCATCCAGACACCTAACTGGGGCAAAAAGAGAAGACATTTTTTAAAACCGTGATTAAAATGTTCTTCCCTACACACAAATTAAAAGTAATAAAATTTCATGCTGAAACATCTTGCAACTGACTGCTTGCTTTGTTATGCATAACTTCAGTTTCACTACACGTAAGGCAGTAAGAGATTAAGATACAAATAGTTCAGCAACCATCCAGTCAGCACACCCTTCTTAGACTACTCACATAGGTAAGCGGCATTTCCCCATCCGAAAGGATTTTTTCCTATAAACAAACCTCAGAAAATTAGAATCTGCAAATGGTTTCCACTTCTACTTCACATACATGGGTACGATATAACTGAACATCCCATAATTCCTAAAAATGAGACAAGAGGAATGAAAACACCATATGTGTTAATCTTACGTTTCAAACAGCTGATTGCCCTCAAGCCTGTTAAGCATTTTTTCTCCATGGAGGTATTTCCACCTAAGTGTTAAATTTCAGTCTCATAAAAGAAAACCTACAGGATAAAAATTGCCTTTCTGTCTCAGCAGGTGTTTCAATCGCTACTGAAATTTATAGCTACTATTATATTCATTTAAAATGCATGTTTTGGCCAAGCGATCCCTAAGCTGGAATAATTTCCACTCTCTCCTAACTGGCAGCTGACATCTTCATCAATGCCAGAAAAAATGCCATTTTCTTAAGAGGTGCAGTTTGCCACCTTTCAATCGCTACTTTGTCTTTGCTGTGAGCATGATGAACTGGCAGATACAAAGACTGATGGCAGCAGCCTGGACTGGACGGCAGAGAGATTAAAAGGTTGCTTGTAGTCTGCGATATGGATTTGAAGGCACACTGCCCTGAGGTTAAGTCACCCAAAAACACACTCTGCCATGGCCGTGCCTTTCAGCAGTCAGGGACCAGCTGAAAAACTGCTGGCTTTGTTTAAAGAGGTATACCTGCTCTAAGAATGAGAGCTGTAATGCACTGGGGAAAACATTCTGGTCTTGGTGTCAGAAAACCTGGGTTTGAGTTACAATTTTGTTGCGGACTAGTTGTGGAACCTAGGAGAATCCTCCAAATTCCAATTCAGTTTCCTTACTTATACAGTAACAGTTTTAATACCTGCCTCAAGTGCGTGATGATGCAGAGAAATGATGCATGAGGCTTCCAACCGGTAAAGCAATACACAGACTAAATATCATTCATCCCATTAGGATATCTGAGAAGATGTCTGTGTTATCCTGCTAGGTATCGTGACTGAATATTCTATCTCGAAATATATAGTATTTAGATGTTATCATTATCTTTAAAAACTGTTTTATTCATGTACCCCACACAACTGTCACGACTGAGGCCTCCTTCACATTGTACTCAGGGAATACACACTATTCTTACCATCCATCCTCATGGTGGGACCTGTAGGTCACTAAAGGGTCCCCATTTCTTTTGGCTGGTATTTTACCATGAGAAAGTCAATCCTTCAGGTTGAAGCAGTATTTAAAAGCCAAATCCCTGGCAGGGGACTGCTATGATTTTCATCATTCATCTTCCCGTACATGTGGTTTTATTTCTCAGATTCTCATATTGAATGCCAGCCATGTATTGGCCTTTCCATATGCAATCTTTAATCATTACAACCAAATCCTTTTATAAAGGACAATCCCGAGGCTCCAAGAGGGTACTGAAAATGCTCAAGCTAGTAAATGGGGCAACCAGGATTGAAACCATCGTTCATCTGATTTCAAAGCTCACATTCTTTTCTTCTCTATAAAGGAATCTCATTTCTTCACCTTCTTAATAAGTGTAGCCAGTCTACCCAATTATAGTATCCATTCTCCTTTCTTTTACCCCTCCCTAATCACTTCAATCATTTCATTCTCTTTGTAGCTCTTTTTCAGAAAACATTCATCAAGACTCTACTATGTGCAAGGTTCTCTTATCTGATAATGTCCCACTTGGCCACTTTTACTTGTGGAGAATGTCCATACTATAAGGAAGATATAGTTACCATTTTCATCATGCCTCAAAGTCTGTCCTAAGAAGCTATACATACTATTTTCTGAGGTGATGGTTATTCTATGTTTCCAGACCTAGAAGGAGTGGTGATGTTATCAGCCAGATATTTGTACATCTTTTGATAAGTATCATGAAAGAGACTTAGATAAATGACATAGTGGAGAGTAAAGGTGTTAGAAATAGGTGGGGTGGACCCAGCAGATGTGATGAAACAAGGCTAAGAAACAGAACCAACCTGTATGCTTGCTGGGTATGGCTCTCATCTTAAGTGACAGTTATTATCTTCAACTTAGAGTGTTAGAAATATACATACATGTAAAACTATAAGCAGACATCCTAAGGTAGTTGAGCCCTGTCTGCTATAGACTTTTTTTGGGAAACCATTTTCCAGTGGCTTGTACCACTTGGGTGCTCTGCTGCATTTCTCAGTATCAGAAAGTATTCCTTGAAATTCATTAGAAATTCACAAGGCACATTTTATTCATCTGTTTAAACATCTGTTGGACAATGCTGCTCAACTTGATTTTTGTGTTTTAACTCCAGAAGCTTTCCCTTCTAAATCTCTGAAGTTGTGTTTTTTCATGTCTTAGTTTTACAAAACACGAAAAAGGATAATGTATATCCTTATTTGAAAATAAAGCATTAGAAACAATAACAACATCTGAAATCTTAAAATATTTATGGCCATTTAAATTAATTACTTTATTAAAATGAGTTGCATGTGTAAAGTGTACATAAGCAAATAAGAAGGAGATTAATACATTTCAGTATCGCATTATTCTGGGCAATTAAAAATTACTTATTGGTAAAAAACACTTTTAATAAGTATATAAAGGCTAATAATAAGGATCTGAATTCCTACCCTTGTAGAAATCAAACCTTGACTATAGCACATTCTATTACCGATTATACATTACATTATAATCAAGATGTCACCCTTCTTGGTACATGTATTCAAGCTCTAGTAAATCCACAATTGGCAAAAAGTGTTTTACCTAATTTTGCTGCCAAAGTACCAGTAATGCATGCTGTAAGTACTAGTAGTATATGCTGTAAGAGTGAAAGAGTACACGTTGTGTAAATGGCTATATTTTTCCATGTTTGTTTAAAAACATGTGGGCAGGATTTTATTTTGTTTTGGTTCATTCTGAGAAAAGAGAATCAACTTTGAAAATAACTGTTTTTGAAAAAGAAAAAAAAAAGAAGAAAAAAGAGTTTCTGCCTCAGAGCCACTTAAAATTTCCCTTCATCCTGTTCTGTCTTCTTAAGTTCGTATTTGTCTATTTAGCATCCATTCATCACAAGGCCGACTGGATTGCCTATATTTTCTATTTTCTATATTCTTCATGCTCTGGCATTTGTGGTCTCACTGATGGAAGAGACGACCTTTCAGGAGTAGCCAGTTCTTAGAGATAGCAAAGGGCTAGGCTGGACACATCCCTTTCATATATAAACTAACCAATCTTGAGCCCACACCCCCAATCAACTCCTTTATCAAACACTCACTCATACACCAAGCCAAAATTCCCACTACCCTAAGTCAACCCAGGATCAGGTACCAGACAATTGGGAACAGTTCCTTTGCCCCAAAGCCTACCAGAATTACTCAAACTAGCCATTCCCAAGCTGTTTACCATATCCTGCCTTGTCTTCCACAGGGAATCCTTAATAAAGGCCCTGGCCTGGGCTTTCTCTTGCTCTTTTCTGCCTCCTAACCAAACCTGATGCTTCCCCATTTGACCCTGCATGATTTGGCTGTGCCCTTCTCTTGGGAAACGTAAGTAAGAAAGTCTTCCTTCAATGGCATCGATTTCTCTGTTCCATCGCTCAGTCACCTCCATAAAATAAAACCCTGAAGGTACAATCACTGATACACCTCTTCTCTTCTGTAAATGTCACTGTCCATGTCATCTGCATCTTACCGTGGCACCTCTCTCTCTCTCTGTCTCTCTGTCTCTCTCTCAACAGAAGATCCCTCATGCCTATTGCAGTCAATCCCTGCTCCCACCCCCAGCTCCAGATAACTACTGACCTGCTTTCTTGTCTAGGTTTGTCTCTTCTCGATACTGCACATAAATGGAATCATACAATATGTAGTCTTCACATCCGGCTTCTTTCTCAAAGCATAATGTTTTGAGGTTCATTTATGTTGTAGTTCATTCCTTTTTAATTGTTAAATAGTGTTTCATTGTGTGCTTATAGCAATTTTGCTTTTCCACTCATGATTTGATAGTTATTAGAATTGTTTCCAGTTTGTGGCTACTCTGAGTAATGCTTCTAGGAACATTTGTGTACAACACTGTATATGGACATATGTTTTTATTTCTCTTGGATAGATACTACTTTTGAGCAGATGTGCTGGGTTGTATGGTAAGTTTAGCTTTTTAAGAAGCTGCGAAACTGTTTACCAAAGTGGCTGTATTGTTTTCACTCATGCTAGAAGTGTATAAGGTTCTAGTTTCTCCTATTGTCCCCAACACTTGGTACTGTCTGTCTTTTTAATTGTAGCCATTCTAATGGCATACAGTGCCTTCTTATTATGGTTTAATTTGCATTTTCCTCTTTTATGTGATTATTAACCATTCCTACATGGCCATTTACATGTCTTCTTTGGTGTGATGTCTGTCTATTCAAGCCTCTTCTCCAGTTTTTAACTGGGATATTCACTTATTATTTTCTTTTCCCTCCAGTGGGAAAATTAGAATTCAGAGCTGCTACAATATACTACCTAAAGCATCTAGTTCTCATAAAATAAAAATCATGATACATGTAATGAAACAGGAAAGTATGATCCATTCTCAGGGGGAAAAAAACCCAATATGAACTGTCTGTAAGGGCCCCCAATATTAAACTTGGCATACAAAAGCTTTAAATCAGCTATTTTGAATGTGTTCAAAGAGCTGAAAAAAATCACGTTCAAAGAATTTAAGGATAACTTTGACAATAATGACTTATCAAATAGAGAATATCAATAAAAGCATAGAAAATATCAAAAAGAACAAATGGAAATTCTGTGTCTGAAAAGTAAAATAACTGAAATGAAGAATTCACTGGAGAAGCTCAACAGCAGATTCAAGATGGCAGAGGAAGAGTCAGTAAACTTGAAGACAGATCAATAAAAACTATCCCTCCTGAAGAACACGAAGAAAACTGAATATTAAAAATGAACAGTCTCGGGCTTCCCTGGTGGCACAGTGGTTGAGAGTCCGCCTACCGATGCAGGGGACGCGGGTTCGTGCCCCGGTCCGGGAAGATCCCACATGCCGCGGAGCGGCTGGGCCCCTGAGACATGGCCGCTGAGCCTGCGCGTCCAGAGCCTGTGCTCGGCAACGGGAGAGGCCACAACAGTGAGAGGCCCGCGTACCGCAAAAAAAAAAAAAAAAAGAACAGTCTCAAAGACCTTCCAACATACACATACATAATAGGAATCCCAGAAGGGGCAAAAGAAAAGAGAGCAGAAAAAATATCTGAAGAACTAAAGAAATTTGAAGAACCAAATAAACTTCATAAATTTGGTAAAAGAAATTTAATCTACAGATCCATGACTCTCACGAAACTCCAAGTAGAATAAACACAAAGACCTCCACACCTAGCCACATCGGAGTCAAACTTTTGAAAAGATAAAGAGATAGTTGAATGAATGCAGCAAGAGGAAAACAAGTCATCATTACTGATGACCAAAATTATGATGAATAGCATACGTCTTTTCAGAAATAATGGAGGCTGGAGAGCATTGAGATGTAAAGAAAAGTGCTAAAAATAAACAAAAAAGAAAATACAAAACTATTAAATGAGAATTCTATTTCCAGCAAAAATAGTCCTCAAAAATATAGGTGAAATAAAGATATTCTCAGATTTTAAAAAGACTGAGAGAATTTGTTACTAGCAGACATGCCTTACAATAAGTACTAAAGGAAGTCCCTCACATTAAAGGATATGACAGCAGATGATGACTAGAATGTACATGAGGAAATAAAGACATCAGAAAAGATAAACATGTAAGCAAATATAAAAAATTGTATATTACAGTTTTTCCTCTTTTATCTCCTGATTGTAAAGACATAAAGATGCATAAAATAATAATTATAAAATTATTTTATATATATGTTTTATATATATCTTCATGTATATTTATACATAAAATATATAAGTACCTGGGAGTGACGAGAGAAACCCCAGGCAAAAATGCCATAGACTCCCACTGCCCTTACCCAGGGTTCAGTAGTTTTCCTTAACAAACACTTCTCAAATTATCACGTGCCTTTGACCAATTTCCAGACTCCAGAAATGGTTACTTTGTCAATTTTGGGGGGGGAGTTTTTTTCTTTTACTTTTAGGGAAAGGACTTGCCAGTCTCCTCACACCACCATTCTGGAAGCCTCAACACCTCTTTTTCATAGCTTCATCAGGAATGGGTTAAGCCAGAAGTGGTATTAAAGTTCAACTTTCCACGAAGCTAAATTTTCACAGAAAAACAATAACCTTACCTGGGAATAAAAGTTAGAGAACTAAAGTCCTTAGAATGATATGCTTTTGAGACTCTATGAGATTCCCAAGGTCAAAGGTATTCCTAAGTTACCTCAGTTAATAAGCATTTGCCGCCAGTTTTCAGGAAAGTAAGAAACAAGAGCAATGCTTGAGCAGTTGCACAATGAGGACGTTGGAGAACAGAATGCTCTTCAGAATGCAATAGGAGTTCTGGCACTCAGAAAGCAGCTCTCTAACTCAGAATCAATTTTACAAGTCATCCTCTCAAGCAAGCTGTTCACTGCCCTCTACTTCGGTATGTGTGCCCTTAGCTTTGTTCTGTCTGTGCTTTACTGTGCTCTATCCATCAGCCAGTGGGACTCGATTCATATTTGTTCTACTCCATGGATTCCATTAACTCATGACTTTCACTGGCTCATGGCCTCTTTACTATTTTCTTTTTTATGTCTCTCTCATTCTTTCCCACCCAGCGTTTGTGACATTCTTCAGTGCTCCACAGAAAAGAGGACCTGATTGAGTTTTATAGTACAGTGTTCCTCAAAATCTAATGGGCATAATAATCAACCTGGAATCTTGGTAAAATGAATATTTTTGATTTAGAAAGTCTGGGGTGGGGGTGAAGATTCTCCTAGGTGATATTGGTGCTGCTGGTACACGGACCACTCTTTCACTATCAAGGCTGTATTAGCACTTAGAACAGGATTCAGCTACTGGGTAGAGCTCTTGCAACAAACAGTGCCTTACAGGCCACAGGCCAGCTTTTAGCTGGTGGCTTCTGCATCACAGGTTAAACCCCCGTCAATCAGTTGTGGGCTGGGCCACAGGATTAAGTGGTACAAAGCACGGTGCTCTATGTATTCAAAAACCCATGGCTCTAGAAGTGGCAGACATTCTATAGACTCTGTCCAGTACAAATAAATGCTGGTGTTTCGCTAAGCGGTTCCTTTTTTTTTTTAACTTTGCTGATCAAGCCGAGTAACTCATCTTGAAGCTTAATGAGTCTGCAGAGGACTATTGGCCAGGTGTCCATAATACCAACATTTCCCAAGGAAAATGCAGTGTTAGCTTTTGCACAAATGGCACTATTTAGCTGTGGGTTTTGCTTCTCTCTTTCTCTCTCTTCTCTCTCTCTTTCTCTCTCGCTGTTTGTTTTCACTTTGAAGCTAGACGTCTAATGAAAACAATTATAGATCCTCTAATTTATTCTTGGAGATAGTAGCTGTGGGTAGTAGCTGTGGGGAAATAAATGGACAACAAACAGAAACACAGAAGCATATATTCTAAGTGGGATTTAAAAAACAATCACAAAACAGACAGACAAACCTTAAGATGAAGAAAGGGAGAAATGAAAGGTAAGAATAGTAAAGGTAAGACAGATATGTTGAGAAAAAAGACCACCTGCTTGCCCTCTTTACTCCCCAGCCCATTTTCTGTAAGCCCATATATGGACAAATAACCTGTGTTTTTATACCTGCACAGAATGAGAATATATGAAAACAAAACAAATCTCCCCAACAACAGAAGATAATATGGATGATAAACATGCATATGAGAACTTTTTATATATTTTCTTTGTTTTTCAGAAGTGAAAATGAATTCAGAGTATTCCATACCTACTTTGTCTATTTAATTGGAGGCTAGGTCTCTACAATTTTAAGCTAATTATATAGAGTACCTTGTATACTATTCAGTACCTGCTCACTATAAGGATAGCACTCTCTATCTCTGTCCATCGATTTATCTTTGTATCTATCACCATAGTTTATAATGCCCCTTCATCTTTTAATTAAGTTAATGAGGGACCATCAATGATGGGCCAAACATTGTACCACTGCGGACACAAAGGACTCATTCATCTCTATGTCCCTGGCGCGGTGCTTGGCTACACACCGATCCCTAACCCAGTGTGGATCTGAGTCCTCAGAGCCGTTTCTATAAAACAAGGAGCCTATACAAGACGTTCCCTAAGGTCCCTTCCTCATTACATTTAAAATGCAGATTTAGCCTGAAAGTTTAAAGAAAATTGAGAATGACCTATTTAATCGCCATGAGGAAACACATGCAACTTAAGCGCTGCTCACATATGGCAGCAAGACAGAAAGAGTGTTTGCACCAACGATAAGCATTTCCTCTGAAACCTCAAAGCCAGAAACATATATCCCATCTACGTCCCGTGATCAGCAGGCATAAGGCTGGCGTGTTTTCTTTGGAATGTAGAAAGTATTTGGAGCCATGCTGGGCTTGGCAGAAGCTGAAACTAGCCAAGGCTTGGTTCTGATCATTTACAGCTGCTTCCCAGTCTGCTGTCACCCAACCAGACTCTAATGAACCCTAAGCCAGGCCTGCCTGCTGTGGCTTCTGAAAGGGGTGGAGGCGGCAACGCCTCTATTAAACCAGCCTTCTAGTTCGTGAATGAGAATATTGTTGCTGGAGAGCTCTCATCAACTAACACAATTAAAGAAAACCTCTCCCTCCATCTCCCCTGAATTAATTATAAGACACCAGTAATCTCATTTGGACAAATGAAAAGACGTGAGATAGCAGAGCTATATTTTTCGATGGATAATGGTGGTTACAATGGAAGAAACAACACTGACCACAGAAACGTGCACAAGTTTTCTTTACACCTGGAACAATTTAAATCAGCACAATTTGGGAAGGTAATGATTGAATACTTCTAATAGGGTGGATTTCAGAATATTTCTTAAGATTATGATAAAGATCAAGGTGAAATAATACAGTCTTTCAGAATATGATCACGAATTTGATATACAGTTCTGAAAGTTACAAATATAAGAAAATCATATGTGCAATATAATCTTTCCTAAATCACAAGCTCTACAACATCCAACAAAAGGCCTAATGCATAAATGATGTCAGGACAAATATTTGATGAATTCTGGAAGGAAGGAAGGAAGGAAGGAAGGCAGGAAGGAAGGGGGGAGGGAGGGAGGGAGGGAAGAAAGAAGGAGTGTATTCTGTTCAAAAATTTAAAAATATAACTAGAATAGTAAAGAATCAACCAGGAAAATCATCTTAAAAATTCATATCCATATTCCTTACAGTATTCTTGGTTTGAATTGTCACGGAATAAAATAGCAGGGAAAAACCTCTCTGAGATATTCTGAGAGGGAATTAATCCTTGACTTTGCTAGACACATCCATTTGCTACCGAAACTAGTCTAATGTATAAAAACAAAAAAGCAATATAGTGTCATTTTTAAAGCACCCTTGAAATCTGAACACATTAAAAGAGTTCTATTTGGAGAAACATGTGAGTCTTTCATCACTTATTAATGGCAATAGGATCATATTAGGGCCTGTTTAAATGTTCCACAGTTATTCTTATTTAAAGGCTTGTGAAAGATGACAAACAGTGCTCATGTAGCAATATGTTGTCAACATAACCTCATGGATCTAATGTCCTTGACAGGGGACAGTTACTTTTAGGCATCAGCTAAAATCATTTTAATATAGGTACCCATTAAGATACTATTCTTGCCTATACATTTTTAAAAGCTAAGAAATCCTTGAAAAAGTTTTTCTTTTCTTTTTTTCTTGGGAAAATACTAGAAACATACTGTGTTTGAAAGAGCTATAATTCATAAACAAGATAAAAGTTATAAAATATGTGTAGGAAAGCATAACATGAATATATATACATATATATGTATGCATTTATAAATAAAATGAATGACGCTAGAATGGTCAAAAGAGAATGGACTCAACTCTGGTTTAGATCTAGTTATGTGACCTGTGGCAAATAACTTTGCTTCTCTGAGCTTCCAACTCTTCGGTGCTAAAATAAAGAGAAGGCTGGCTATGTTTCATCTAAGGTTATTTCCAATAATAAAATGCCATGATCTCAAATATCTGCAATTTGATATTTCAACTCAAGTACCGTAATGGTACCAAAAGAAGAAAAGTCTTGGTCATATTTTTGGAAAGCATGGGCTCAAGACAAATGTAGCATGGAAATATCGGAGATGACATAGCTCCAAATGTAGCAAATGTAATATGGTAGTATAATTTAATATGATGACTATAGTTCAATTTATGCCCTATTTTTACCCTAAGTGAAACTACTGTAGATTTATTTCTGTATCTGCTTTTGGACAACATATTGTAAATCAAAAATAATTACAGAATATTCAATATTCCAATGGTCTCTGTGAACTATGTCCTAAAATATTCTTCTAAGCTTTCCAGAGAAATCCTCAGGAGAGTTGGAATAATAGGGAGCTTATTATTGTTCTAGTCGTTATGATATAGATGTGGCTTTACTTACATTACTCATTAATTGTTATTTGTATTCATGTATATCGGTATACTGACTTTGTTAAAAGGAACATTTTCTCAAAAATTAAAGAACAAATTCAGTCCATTTGAATTACTTAGGTAGATGAGAACCACTAGGAATCTTCATGGTGAACAGAAGGCTTTGTGGGAAAATAGCTGGAGATAAAAATCATCAGAATGAACCAGAAACAGGGAAAAGGAAATGGGACAGATGACTGTGGAAAAAGGGGAGATCAAGGAAGACAAAGAGTTATGAAGAAAGAAAGAAAATATCTCTTGTCCAACATTAGTAGAAGATGGTAGATTAAAAAAAATAAAATAGAGAAAGAGGAAGAGTAAAATTTGCATTCTCAATTTGAAATTCTGGAGTTATTATTCTGAGATGGAGATTCCATGATTACTACAGAACAGCCTAGAGAGTCTGACACGCCAGGTATGGAGAAGAGTTTCTGTGCCAATCCAACTGGTGTCACTTTGGAGAATCTATACTTCATGTGGAAAGAAGCAAGACCCAGACACTGCATTTGACGAGAGAACTGTAACTCTGTTTGAGGAAGGGAGTAAATAGTTATTCTTTCTTCTCTGTGATCCTTGATTAATTTACTCTTCAAGCCAATATTGCTTAGTTTCTATGTTGAACTGTCACATTGGTGTTTTTACAGTTAGTTTCTAAAACCTTTTGCCAGGAAAAAAAAAAAAAACTGCTTCAGTAGAGATTAAGTATTTGCATACTTTGTAAAACATCTTTACTTTCCAATCACTTTGCATCAAACCAGAAGCAGTGCCCGAATAATTCCTCGAAGAAAATTCTAGCCTAGCCCAGAGTTTGGATCCAACATAAAGGCGACCCTGACATTGTGGTACACCTCCACTAGGTGGCAGCAGCAGGCGTGTGTGTATCCCTGTGAAAGACCAGGTTGCAAGGGGTTTTTTAAAAAACTTGAAAAGGGCAGGGGAATTTCAACAGCATAATCTCAGGCAGATGCCTGGAAATCGACTAGATTAAAGATGAAAAAGGACAGAAACAAGGGACTAGAAACAGGAAACAAGCACTGAAACTCATGCTGTCGGTGCTGCTGAAGTTGGCTGACCGTGCGAGGAGTCCCCTGAATCTGGCCAAATTCATTGCCCCCTTCCTAGGGGACCTGTCTCCATCCCGGAGCTTGCTCAGGAGGACTTCTCTGGAATGCTGAGGAGAAGGGTAGATGGGGCAGCAGGTGGGCCGTCAAAGCATGTGAATATCAATGCTGGCACAGCCCTTCTCCCCTTCTGTGCTGCCGGTGGAGCCAAATGCCCAGGATTCAGCCCAGCTGTGGCACCCTATGGTACCCCCCCATTCCCTAGAGGGACCTCACACTGCGACCCTTTTCTAACTACAGAGACCAAATAATCTCTTATCCAAACCAGAACCCTTCTGAGTGTGAAACTAGTGCTATTAATTATCCCATCAGAACATCAGACACAACCCAGGCTCCTAGGGCAAATAGAGACGTATGGCCATCTAATTCCTAACTCTACTTTATGAGAACTTCTCAAGTCCTCAGAGTCCTGGTAGGTAGCTTGAACTTGCCTTTTTATTTTCTCCATTCAAGAGCGCCAGCACAGAGTAAACAAACTCTCAATAAGAGTTTGCAAAGTGAATAACAGCGGCTGATGTTTTGTTAGCATACTCAAAGGACATTTAACCCAACCTACAAACTGTGTGACTTTACAGATGAGGAAAGCTCAGATTCAGAGAGGTTAGGTATCAATATCAATATAGCAGGAAGTGGCAGAACCAGACCAGAAGTCAGCTCCTGACTCCTACACAAGTGTTTTTCCACATCAGCGTTTCAATGGGGATATTAAAATGATTGGGCAATACAATCCAAACTAACTCTTCAACACTTCTCTCACGTGTGAATCAAGGATTTAAAGGAAAAAAGGAAGACTAGTATTACAAACCATCCATCCAAAAGAAGACATTACAGCATGCCTCTGTGAACGGGGAGGCAAAAGCTAACGCTTGCAGGGGGCAGGCAGGTGACAGAAATGGGGAAAGCGGCTGGCCAGGCTGGGGAGACGTGGAGACTGGGTGCCCGGTCTGAAAGGCACAAAAGGCACAGAGCGCAAGGCAGGGGCAGATGACAACCAAGTGGAAATGCAGTCCCCGTGTCGTTTGTTCAATGAAGAGCTAGAAGTAAGTGTTTTATGTGAGATCTCCTTTTTAAGCAGAAGAAAGTGAGATTTCCTTTTTAATCAGAAGAAAAATTGTAAAACCCTGGATAAGCCAAATCGATATATCTGTGATTTCGTCTTTGACCCATAGGTTGCTGTGGTCCTCAGCTCCCAGATGGTACCTCCGGATAGGCTGATTTTACTGGTTTAGGGGTATGACCCAGGCAACGAGATTTTTCTTTTTCTTTTTAACATCTTTACTGGAGTATAATTGTTTTACAATGGTGTGTTAGTTTCTGCTGTATAACAAAGTGAATCAGTTATACATATACATATGTTCCCATATCTCCTCCCTCTTGCATCTCCCTCCCTCCCACCCTCCCTATCCCACCCCTCTAGGCGGTCACAAAGCACTGAGTTGATCTCCCTGTGCTATGCAGCTGCTTCCCACTAGCTATCTATTTTACATTTGGTAGTGTACATATGTCCATGCCTCTCTCTCGCTTTGTCACAGCTTACCCTTCCCCCTCCCCATAGCCTCAAGTCCGTTCTCTAGTAGGTGTGTGTCTTTACTCCCATCTTGCCCCAGGTTCTTCATGACCATTTTTTTTTTTAAATTCCATATATATGTGTTAGCATACGGTATTTTTCTCTTTCGGACTTACTTCACTCTGTATGACAGACTCCAGGTCCATCCACCTCACTACAAATAACTCAATTTCATTTCTTTTTATGGCTGAGTAATATTCCATTGTATATATGTGCCACATCTTCTTTATCCATTCATCTGTTGATGGACACTTAGCTTGCTTCCATATCCTGGCTATTGTAAATAGAGCTTCAGTGAACACTGTGGTACATGACTCTTTTTGAATTATGGTTTTCTCAGGGTATATGCCCATTGCTGGGATTGCTGGGTCATATGGTAGTTCTATTTTTAGTTTTTTAAGGAACCTCCATACTGTTTTCCATAGTGGCTGTATCAATTTACATTCCCACCAACAGTGCAAGAGGGTTCCCTTTTCTCCACACCCTCTCCAGCATTTATTGTTTGTAGATTTTTTGATGATGGCCATTCTGACAAATGTGAGATGATATCTCATTGTAGTTTTGATTTGCATTTCTCTAATGATTAATGATGTTGAGCATTCTTTCATGTGTTTGTTGGCAATCTGTATATCTTCTCTGGAGAAATGTCTATTTAGGTCTTCTGCCCATTTTTGGATTGGGTTGTTTGTTTTTTTGATATTGAGCTGCATGAGCTGCTTGTAAATTTTGGAGATTAATCCTTTGTCAGTTGCTTCATTTGCAAATATTTTCTCCCATTCTGAGGGCTGTCTTTTCGTCTTGTTTATGGTTTCCTTTGCTGTGCAAAAGCTTTGAAGTTTCATTAGGTCCCATTTGTTTATTTTTGTTTTTATTTCCATTTCTCTAGGAGATGGGTCAAAAAGGATCTTGCTGTGATTTATGTCATAGAGTGTTCTGCCTATGTTTTCCTCTAAGAGTTTTATAGTGTCTGGTCTTACATTTAGGACTCGAAACCATTTTGAGTTTATTTTTGTGTATGGTGTTAGGGAATGTTCTAATTTCATTCTTTTACATGTAGCTGTCCAGTTTTCGCAGCACCACTTATTGAAGAGCCTGTCTTTTCTCCACTGTATATTCTTGCTGGGCAACAAGATTTTTACAGACTCCCCAGGTGATCTATTGTACAGCCAGAGTTGAGCTTTACAATTTAAAGTACAGTCATCATCAGCATGGGCATCAAATGGGAATAAGAAGTGCAGAATCTGGGGTCCCACCAGATTCTGGTGAAGCTATGAGATTCTATTGAATTACAGACTTCATTTTTCAGCAGACTCCCAGGTAATTTATTTGAGCAGTGCTAATAATTCTAATAATGTTCACTTGGCAAACAGCCAAGGCCAACGCCAGACTTAAAAACTGCTACTCTATTCCTCATACTGCTCCCCCTCCAAATCTGGCCCTACTGTCCCCAGAGGGTGGAACAGACTTTGTTTTCTTTTGTTCTCCTGTGCTTTTGTTTTGTAACAGTTTTGCTCTTGTATTGGGGTCTGAAGAAGAAATAGTTCATCTCAGAAGTTGGTGTATCTAAACATTTGCTCTTTTCTTCGATAGGGCAGAGCCTTAATTATGCTGCTAACAGTAAACAGATCTTGTCCCAGGGGCTCCCAGAGACTATGGCTGGCCAAAAAATAATATTATTGGCTCTCTCTCCAAACAAGAACCCGAGTAATCTTGAATCTAACCTTTGGCTTCTTTTATTCCACATCACTGAATTTATCATATATCTTTTTACCTGTCAGATGTCTCTGGCATAAATGTCACTGCACAGTCCCTTATAGGACATAGTCTCTAAGTTTAAAAACTTTCTCCACTGCACAACAGAGAGAACTGTTTTTTATTTTTCAGGATCCAGATATTTGTTTTATTTATATATATTTTTAAAATTTAATTTTCTTTCAAGGTAACAGTAGTGTGTTTTTTTTTTTTTTTTTGCGGTATGTGGGCCTCTCACTGTTGTGGCCTCTCCCGTTGCGGAGCACAGGCTCCGGACGCGCAGGCTCAGCGGCCATGGCTCACGGGCCCAGCCGCTCTGCGGCATGTGGGATCTTCCCGGACCGGGGCACGAACCCGTGTCCCCTGCATTGGCAGGCGGACTCTCAACCACTGCGCCACCAGGGAAGCCCTGTGGTTTGTTTTTTAAACTGCACACGTCTACAAACCTAATAAATAGGTTTTTTCTACTTTTTTTTTATACAGCAGGTTCTTATTAGTCATCCATTTTATACACATCAATGTATACATGTCAATCCCAATCGCCCAATTCATCCCCACCCCCCACCCCCCACCCCCACCGCTTTCCCCCCTTGTTGTCCATATGTTTGTTCTCTACATCACAACAGAGAGAACTTAACGTTCCTTTGTCATCTGACATTCTCATCTTCTTTTAGAGCTCTTAGAATGTGTTGGTTTCCCTTTAGGTAAACCTCATCTCCATTTATCTCTTCCTCCTGAGAAAAAATTGATTAGCCCCAATGCCACGCAAAGCAGTCAGTCAATAAACGTTGAAATACAATAATAATAATGACCAGAAAGCTTCATGTTCTTCCTTACACTTGCAGGTTGCCATGGTTACCGCTAAAATCTTGTTTTGTTTCACTGGTCCTTCAATTCTTTTACAGAAAATTCCTCAGGGTTTACTCCTCCCCTCCCCCTCTCCCTCCCCCTTCACTTCCTTGAGGGTCAGTGACTGTCACTGATACAACACACCTGTGCTATGTACCTGTGACTATGTCGATGTAAAATGAAGAACATTATATTTCATGAAACTTGAAGAACCAAATTATAGGAACGAGTTTAAAGGATAGAAATGTGAGAACACTGTGATAAAAATCACAACACTCTACTTTTCCAACTGGGTCAAATTGCAAAAGGATGTAAGAAATAGAATTTTCATAACTAAGTTGCTGTGGTTTCCTCATAGAATAAAAACACTTATTCTTTAGAAGAAATGCTTGTGAAAGACATTTTTCAATACTGAAAAATGTTACGTTCTCCTGTGTATAATGTCTCTGTGACCCCAAGAGGTAGTGTTTCCCATTATGTACACCTGAAAATTTTTCCTTGGATTGTTACTCTGGCGTTAGCATATCTTGAGGCTAGGCTTCTGACTCTCAGCCCCCCCAATGATCTATTGGTGTTCCCTAAATAGCCACTGCATTAGTAAATGTGTCTGCCAGGTTCAAAAGCCCTCCACTCTAGTTTTCTATGAAGCTGCAGTTTGGTGACACATTGAAAAGTTGCATATCCAGGTGTTAAGATATTTCTTGCTGCTTTCAGCAAGAATTCATCATTCATCATACATGATGAACATCATACATGAACAGCTATTGGCTATTTTCTCATTCACTTCCTGTATCAGTCCAGCCCAGAGACTTGGTGGACTGGCTTAGATCTCATCTTTGCTAATTCCGTTTTGTAACTTAACATTTACCAGACGACAGGGCTTCCAAGAACTAGGCATAGTGTCTAAAGTTAGGTCTTTATGTGACAAGCAACCAACGGCCACTTGCTAGTCTCAAGCTGAGACATCTTAACTGCAGGGCCAAGATGAATGTTCTCGCCTCTTTCTATGGGTTAAATTATGAAAAATTGCTGATATTTAGCCCTTTTGATCTACAAAAATGATGGTATCATATCGTTTAGCATTAGAGCTGAGGAAGAGGAGGGAAGAACATGTTGCCTCTGTGGTTTTGGCATATGCACAACTCCTGAGTCCCGCCTTTCTACCCAGAGTGATAGACTCTCAAGGCTCAGTGAAAAATTGGAGGCATTATCAAATTCTTGCTGGAGAACACTAAGTTATTCAAAGGCAGGTAGGTAAATCATGAAGGAATCAATTGGGCTTTTCCTGCTACTCTATCTCACTCACAGTCTCTAGAAGGCCAGCATAAGGAAAACGTAAAAAAGTCAAAACCATGACCATCTCCTCACAGGACCTGCAGAGGGCAAGGAAGACAGAAAGGTGAAATTGTTTTCTTTTAGGGTAGGGAGGCGAGTCTAAAACGTGTTTCTCATAGGGCTTTGCTAGGCTACTAATCCAAGATATATGCAAGGATTCCTTTGAAAGGAAGATAGAAAAATCAATGGCTAATATTTTCCAAGTCTCATCCAACTAAGAGATACTGGGTAATTATTATATCGGGGGCCATGCGCACTAGTGCAACTCTATTCATCATGACCATAACGCAGCTACTAAATAGAAATACAATTTGATTAAATAAAAGAGAGGCGTCAGTGTGAGAGAACCACACAGCAGAAATGGCATAGGAGGAAATGAGGACGCAATGAGATATGAGGTATGTCTGCAGCAGTAACTCATATTCGATAATGATGGATAGAAGATTCAGTCCTATATGTTTTACAGTTCTTCACTTTACTAACCCCCTATGGTTCTCTGGCTTGCTTTATCATTTTATGATCTTAATGATAGCAGTGGTACATTTTACACTTAAAAGACCTGGCAACTAATTTTCTCGTGTACCTTCTCCATAGCAGAATATTATACATTGCCTCTAACAAGCTATGTGTCCCTAATTATGTTATTAAACCCTCCATGTTTCATATGGGGCTAAATGACTAAATGACCTAAAGGTCCCTTCTGGTGAAAAGATGGCAGGAATACTAGATTCAGGCAAGAAGCTTCTATGATGAACTCTACATTCCTGAAAGTAGTGAGGTGAGATACTGTGGTTCAGCTTTTCCCAAATGTGGAATAAACATCACTTGGGAATATGTGAAATGATTTTAGGTGGGACATGAACACCCTTTTTGTTCAATACTAATTATGTTATTTTTTTTTAACTTCTATTATGACAATTGATATTGGTTTTTCTGTTTGTGATAGAAATAAATTTATTTAAACAAATTAGGGTGAAAAGTGATATATGTTAAGAGAAAGTAGTAAGTGAATGATAGTACCTTGTTTAAGAAGGTGGTGGTAAATGAGGACTGGGAAACAATGCAGGGGTGGTTCTCAATGAGCAGACTGGGGTCATGTTTATTAATTTCTTCTAAGTGGCATTATTTTTGAAATTCTAAAAAAGAGACCTATCTTTTTAGAATTTGCTGAAACTATGTCTTTATGAAATGTTCTTCATTGGATGCCTGAATTCTGAGAATCAGATCCTTTCTCAAAGCCATTCTTTGAATTCTGAGGCGTTCTGACCTTCTTCAAAGCCATGGTCAAAGAACTGGTAAGGACAGAGGCCTGGGGGGTCACAGCAAGAAGGGCAGCAAATTGACATGACCCTCTTTAGCCCAGGGAGACCCATCTGTCACCCCTGCATTCTTCTTATACCATCACAGATTCTTTGGAGCCTGCATCTGCCTCGCACTGCCCTAAGCCCTTTAAATGCATCATCTCAAGTTTCCTTTTAACAATCCTGTAATGTAGATATTTTATCCCCATTTTATGTAGAATGAGATTAAGTATTCTGCTCTGGATGACGCGGTTCAAAACTGGTTGAGATAGGGTTCTCTGTAACTGAAAACCTTTTGGACCTTTAATAAAGAATGTTTTTGAGAGAAATCTAATTGTTTCTGATCAAGATCCAGTACCTCAAAACATGAAATTGTTAGGTGCTATATTCCACTCTAAGGTAGGTGACAAAATACTGCTATTGCCAAAGAAAAAAAGGGGATTACTTTAAATGATCCTGAGTTTTCATCCTAATTTTTGCTGTGCTAAATCTTCAAACGATTTATTTCAAGGGACTTAGGTATAAACTAATTATTTGATTAGAAAGCCAATTATTTTCCCGAAAATTGTTTCATTCTTCAGCCATTAAATTCACAACATGGGAAGCTTACTCACAAGTATAGAGCTTTTTATTAAAATTTTCTAAGGTTTCTCTCACCTTATGCATAATGCAATCGTCTCCTGATCTCATTTTACAACAACATTTTAGATAATGATTCTTAATTAACTCTGAGGACAACGAAATCTGCATGTGCTTGTATGCACACACACACTGGAAGCTCTAGCTTGCCAGTTTGGGTCACCAGTAATCTCACTTCTTGCAACTGCCAAGAACCCACTAGATAAAATATCACTGTACAGTGAATACAGGGCCTGGACCATGAGGTACTGAAACAATGGAATTGGGACTAAGAAACAAGGGAGTGGGCAATGTCTCTAGGGATAGTTTTGGTTCGGTAGTTTGTGTTGATAAAGATTTCTTGTGTATCCTTGGCTGATGTCACTCATGTGGTCCTCTGATGTAATTAATTGCCTAGAGCCTTGTTTCAAATGTCTCAAGAGAAGAGGCTCTTAGATAAACTGGGATTAACAATATCCTACTGCTGGCCTGGGAAACCTTATAAAAGCCTTGTAAGTCCTATCATTAGAGAGTTCTCCCATTTCAGGGGATGTATATTAGCACTACCATACACACACACACACACACACACACACACACACACACACACACACATGATCATATATGGAAAGTTCTTAACATTGGCCTGGAACACACTACATATTCAATAAATGGATACTATTATTGAGAGGCAGCATAATGACAAGGAAATAGTCTCTGGGGTCAGACTACCTGGACTATTTATCATATGAATAATATATGATTTATATTGGCTGTGTGACCTTGGGCAAGTCAGCTAACCTCTCTGTGCCTCATCTACAAAATGAGAATAGTGGTAAATGTTATTTCATAAGGTTATTGAGTTAATACCTATGAAACCCTGAAAATAATGTCTATCATTTAGGGGGTACTCAAAGAATGTTAGTTATTGTTAATCACTGTAATTCAGAATGCTAATTAAATCTTTATATTATTCAAATAATTAGACTGCTTTTGCATTTAAGGTCTCTCTGCCCAAGCAATTAAAATTGTAGATATTTAAAAACCAAATAAAAATCATTGAAAATGTGAATGTGGAACCCTAATATTGTTTTTAAGTAATCCTGAAAGGATGTTGTAAATGTCAAGAATAAAATCATCCAGTGTGATATATTTTATAGTGAAGCTCTAAAAGGTACACATTTTGATATGAATAAGAATGTTAACAGACACTAGAGGGGCATAAAGCTGATTTCCGTAATCATATATTTATGTATTTGACATATTATTACCACAAGCAGTTAAGTAGATTTAGAGAAAGGTACACTATTCATTCCAACATTCCCCCAAATGACTCCAATTCTGAACTTTTTATTTTCATAGCTCATTGCACACCTCCTTGAAAGCATAACTTACGTCTCAGATGACAGAAAAGTTAAGCCTGAAATACTAACTGTGCTATTTTTTCCACAGTACAGAAGAGTGAGAAACAAAAACCACCTGGTCAAGATTACAAATCCACCAACAGTCATTTTTGCCTCTCTTCAGAACTCCTCCTTCTAGCACCTTCTTTTCATCCTCTTTGACCTACCCACCATTTTTATTGTCACCACTTCTGTGCAACATTTACAATGTTCCTACTGTTTGTTGGAGAAGGAAACAGATGCTGAGGCGAGAGCTGGCAGTGATGGGGCACCTCGCTGTTGGGATCCGTCTCCGTGATGGGCATTTTGCACACTAGCTCATTTTTCACAAGCTCTGAAAATGGGTGTTGTCGTCCCCTTTGTCAACTACGGGAACTGATGCTCAGAAAGTTCAGATAGTTTGTTCATGGTCACAGAGTTACTATGTGTCATGGTGAGGATTCACCAACCACCCTGTGTGTCTCTCATTACATGTCTCTGCTGAAAGTCCCTTTCTGGAAGGCTTTGGGTCTTCGGGTTATCAAACGAACAAAAGAAACCAAAACTCAGCAGAGAAAAACTGATGAAGGGAAATACACCGAAGTTGACAAGTTATCTTTAGTTTGTAGAACAATGAGCATATTTTCTTTATTCCTATTTCTCAAATTTTCTATAATGAGCATTCACTCTTTTAACAATGTGAACAACACAACTTTAGAAGAATCAAACGTTAAAAAAAGAGAAAGCGCTTCTACAAAAGAGTGTTTCCTCACGAAGGCTTAAGTTATTACTCTTCCTACTGGTGTTTGTGTTTATTTGGGGAACTCAAAAATTTTAAAAAGAAAGAAAGAAACAAAAATCCAATCAAATAAAACAAAGTAACAACCAAAAACCTTTCCAGATCCCCCCGCCCCCCACCAAATGCATCATTTATTATGGAATGGCAACTATTAGGCTTATCATTTTGGATTAGAAACGATCTTAACACTTCCCATGCCATTCAGCCAACCGTCTTGATTTGCCATGATCTGAATCAGAATTAAGTTTCAAAAACATCCTTTTCCAAGGTTTAAACCTCCATGAAGCCTGAATTCAACCTTGCCTCCCTGAGAAGGCCACCTAGGTGGTAACAGCTGGACCACACCCTCCCCCAGTGGTACCTCCCTATCTCCTCTCTCAACCTTTCTGTTGCCCTTCCTTCCATCCACACCAAACAAAGGATCCTATTCTACGGGACAGGATGGTCTACGTGCATACCTGGCTCAGCCCTGGGGAACGTGGGCACACTCACCACCTCAGCCATTTCTCGGAAAAGAAACTGGATGCATGTTCCCTTCCAGCCACTGCATTCCATTTCCCCATGACGTGAATGTGTGCCCTAACACTTAGGATCATTTTAGATAGCTGGTTTTCAGAACAATGTAGTTCTAAATATTAATAGATAGAATTAAGGGCCTGTGCTTTTATCTTCCTTTTTTCCTGGGGCCCTACTGACATATTTTTCTGAAGAATTTTTTCTCTCGCATTCTTACTCTCTCATTTTCTCTCTCTCTCTCTCTCTCCTATATAATCAGCCTGGTTCCTTGGATAATAAATGTTTTACAGTAAGTTTAACCTGGTAGAACCCTTGTATGGGACTATTTCATAGTGTGACGAAAGACAAAAGAAATACTGTCAATTTAATTACACATAGCTTCTAGGATCAGAGGATAACATACTCTTTTTTGTCTGTTAAGTATAGGGTAGTAAGCTAAATCCAAATCAAAACTAGACATTATACTTTACGTTATATATACACAAATATGTACTTCTTTTTTTTTTTTACTTCAATGACGATGTTATTTTCCCCCCAGAAGCAATGTTTTCTCCAGCAACAATGCACTAATTGGTTTTAAATCCATGTCCTTCATTTAGGAGCACAATTATCCTCTGATCAACTTGTTTGTACTTCCCCATTGCCATAAAACACAATCAACATATTCAAGAGCAGCATATGGGTGAAGGTCTTTGTTCTATTGTTGATGCAAAAATATAAGTAACTTTGCTCCCAGCTAGAAGAAAAAGATGACAGAAAAGGGATTAAAGTTACAGCTTGGAGCCCATTGAGAAACTGCTAATTGTCATCCAAAGTAGAGAGTGTCCTCATCATCAGAAGAGAGGAACAATGCAGGGGTCTTAAAGGAAACTTTCTCTTCTCTCCACCTTCCCTCCTCCCATTATTCTCAACCCCCCCCACCCCCACCCCCCACCCCCCCACACAAGCACCAACACATCCTGAAGGAAGTGGGTAGAAACATGTCTTTAACATTTGATAATTTTTCCTTAAGTCTTATGTCCTCACGTATTTAAACATATATAGTGTTCCTTCCTTATCAGTGCTATTTAAAAATTTGGTTAAACTCTATCAACATTCAGTTATCCAGCATTCAAAATTAACTTGTGAAATGACCTCGCTGTACTTCTCAGAGCTGAAAATCATTAAGAAAATTTGTGTTTGGCATGCTATTTACCAAGAAACCTTTAACAATAAAGATAGCAGTTAAAATTAATGTGTAATAAAAAAAGTTTAAATCATTTTTTAAATCCAAAGCCTAATTTCCTTGTTTCCTTAATGCAGATTTTCAGACCTGCTTTACTACCAGGAGGGTTAAGTGACATAACCCATCTGAACATGTCATAACATTTATTTCTTGGCACATTTTATTCGATAAGTATTAGCAGAGTATGAATCTGCTGCTGCACACGGTGAAATGAACCGCTGCCACAGAAATACATAAAAATGGAAGGGTCTCGGGTTAAAAAAAAAAAAGCCAGCATAATGCTTAATTTTTGCTGAGAAACTTAGTAGTTAACACAATAGGCTCCTTTTAAAACCCCTTCTTACGAAACTGAGTTATTTGTAGTGAGGTGGATGGACCTAGAGTCTGTCATACAGAGTGAAGTCAGAAAGAGAAAAACAAATACTATATGCTAACACATATATATAGAATCTTAAAAAAAAAAAATGGTCATGAAGAACCTAGGGGCAAGATGGGAATAAAGACGCAGACCTACTAGAGAATGGACTTGAGGATATGGGGAGGGGAAAGGGTAAGCTGGGACAAAGTGAGAGAGTGGCATGGACATATATACACTACCAAACGTGAAACAGATAGCTAGTGGGAAGCAGCCGCATAGCACAGGGAGATCAGCTCGGTGCTTTGTGACCACCCAGAGGGGTGGGATAGGGAGGGTGGGAGGGAGACGCAAGAGGGAAGAGATATGGGGATATATGTATATGTATAACTGATTCACTTTGTTATAAAGCAGAAACTAACACACCATTGTAAAGCAATCATACTCCAGTAAAGATGTTAAAAAATAATTAAAAAAATAAATAAAACACCTCCTTTCTCCATCTAGAGAATTCTGGGTCTGTAGGAAAACTAAATTGTTTTTTCCTAAGTGGGTTTGGTTAGAAACAGGCTTTCAACTAAAACCATCTCCAGTGGGTTAAGGCTCATCAATTCTGCTCTGGCATCCTCCTGCCTGGGTACCATCTGCTGATAAAATGACTTCATGTGGCAAACAGGAAGACGGCATGCTATAGAGAAGAAAAGTTAAAAATCTTGATGGACCTACACATTTCCCCTACACCTGGGGCAGGGTTTATGTCCTCAAGAAAGAGGAGAGGAATAATGTGTAAGCTCTTGGAATGAGCGTGGAGAGGAACAGCTGTTGTCAACAAACTGATTTCATTGGTTGATTTCAACAGCAGCAGGCAGGGGGCCCGGAGCTGCTGTGAGCTGCGGTGCCTCCCCACCAGGGTCGTTAACAACATTAAGACAATTCAAGAGGGCCTAACTGGAGAAGTGGAGAGCTAGGATCACTGCAGAGGGAGGAGGGCAGAGAAGTAGAATTCTGATCCACCGGGCACTCCACGGGCCTTCAACAGAGAAAGGAACAAACAGCAGGGTGGACTGCAAAACACCGCTTGCTACCCCATCTTCATGACAGCCCTGTTGTCAGATAAGAAAACGAATAAGTCTTTCCAGGTCCCACTGTGCAGCTTCCTTTTCAGTACACAGAGCTCACTGTGGAATTTGCCATCTCCCTAAAGCTCATGCAGACACTACAGGAGATGAAACCAAGTGGTTTCCACATCCATCCTGTGTGTGAGAACCCAGAGGAAGCCTCTACATCTTTCTGGATACCGTTCATGGGAGCAAAGCTACCTAATATTGAAACACACGACTAGAGAAGCCGGATGAGGCACAAGTGCAGGAAACTGCTGTCTACAACAGCCAAATATTTAGATCCTAGAAAAAGGTTTCCAAAGGCTTCATTTCCCGAATATACGTGCCAGATGTACATGTCTAGGGGTCAAATTTCCGATATGGTTTTAATCCAATTCTTAAGTCCGCATGGCTTACATATGTCAAACAGCATGTGTGTATAAGAGAAGAAACTACACTCATGGTATGGAGAACCTTTTGTAGATGGATTTTAGCAGTAGCTATCTCTGCATTTACTTGACTAGAGGTATTTGCCTGGACTTGTTTGAAAAGGCAAGTGTAAAGACCTCTTCCAAACAGAAGGAACTCCTCTAAAAGCTGTAAAGGCTTCTCTCTAAAAGAAAAGGTCTAGAATTCCACTGTCATCTTCTCTAAGATCTAACCTTCAGTAAAGTGCCAGAAATTTGGCACCGCTGTTTAGAATGACGGATGAATGGCGCAAAAAGAAACATTTTCCAAAGGCCCTCTATTTAACGAAGACACATTTACAGAACATCATCAGTTCCCAAAGCTTAAGTAAGACTTATTCCTATTTTTTTTACCCTTTTAGAAGGCTTCTGATTCAACATGTGGCTACTTGTAACTGTTGTTAGAAGTCAGTGAGTACTTTGTGATTTCTTTTCCCTAATCACTACTCGAAAAGAAAAAGAAGAGTAATAAAGCCCTGTGCTCAGCATTTTCTACAGCACAAAGCACGGTCCCCTGCTCACTATTTATTTCCTAAACTGGTTTATGTTACACAGGTCTGAAGGTGAGAGGGGCAAAGAGGCAAGAGAGACGGCTGCTCTCTGTGGCCAAAATTGCACATTTGGCATAAACATGGTCTCTTCCACCATGATTCTTGCGGGCGTTTGAAGTTAGACGTTTGAAGTGGGAAGGAGGAGGGCACCATTTTTAGAGCCTCTGCAATATGCCAGGTGTAACTGGCATGATCACATTACGAGACAGGACTTACTCAGAGGGATTAAGCCAATTGTCCAAACTCTCAGGACACGCAGGTGTTGGAAATGAGGATTTAAACCTAAGAAGCATGTTTGATTTTAAAGCTAAATATCAAACTATTACCATGTTGACTTTTCCATTGACAGGACAACCTTTTGTCCTTCATGCTATACTTACATAATCTGGTTTTCTACTTCAGTATCAAATTAGGTTTGACAAATTGACTCAGTCCAGCTAGGTATGTTTTCTGACGTCGGCAGCAAGAAATATTTTGGCTTCTATGACGTACAATATGTAGGTTTATGTGTACCTCATCTATTGCTTCTTCATAAACAATTATGGATCTATAAGATTTATGCATATAAATGTTCATACCATGATATAAAGTACTCTCATTTGTTCAAATACTCAGTTAAAGGAAGATCTTCATATCCTGAGACTTGTTAAGCATGTGATCACTTTCCTTAGACACGAAGGATTTTAACTACCTGAAATACTCTTGGTGTAGATTTGACAAAGTGTTAGCTACACCATATTCACTTACAGGACCGTTTTGATGGTACCAAACCTCTGTTTGGTTTTCTGGACTGCAACAGTACATGCGCTAATGTTTTTGGAGAATAGTAAATTATTTATAGAACACTGAAATTCAACAAAATGTTACGTACCAGGGCAAAGAACGTTCAAAGCTTTAAAAAGGGGAGCAGTGTTACTAGGATAAAGAAACCAAATGGCCTTGTAGGCAGTAACACTGATTTAAAATGCTGGACTGCTTTGGAAATATTCAAGCCAAAAGAGAATCATTCTTTCTTTTATAATTGTTATTTTATAAGCATTAAGACTCCAATATATGAAATAAAAGCATAGAGATTACAGAAACTGAGGGCTGGAAAGAAATGCAATGGTTTATCTAGATCAGCTAATTTTCCCATACTGGTACCTCCTTTCCTACTTCATTGCCCAGCGTTCTGTTTAAACATCCTGTTGGTAGGAGCTCATTCTCTTGGGAAAGAGTACAACAGTTGGTTAAACAAAAGGACTTATAAAACGGAGACCTAGGTTCAAATCCTGGCTCCATCACTTATTTAAATGGATTCTTCTGCAAGTTATGAAACTTCTTTGAGTCTCATCCTTAGATTAGGAGAATGATAACTTCTCTGTTTCATATGGATGTTGTGAAGGAATAAATGAATTAACTGATGTTAAGAGCAGTGTCTTGCACTGATTAAATACTCAGTAAGTGTTAACTGTTAACTTCCAAGTATTTATGGACGTTTTTGACACCTTTGAGGGACATCTTAGTTCCCTACAAAAGTACATTTTAGGTTTCTTCAGATCCCCAAATGCAGCTTTAAACCTGGAAATTGCGTATTTCGGAATAACACAGTAAGTGCCCTACGCAGCTTACACACCGTATTTCTATTCTCCAAGTCTTTAACTTCGCAACTCATTCTCATGGCTTAATTACGAAGTTGAGCCCTGACATCCATCACTTTGAAGAGGGAAAGTCTATCTAGACAAGACTAGAAGTGGCTTCTTTCTGCATGAGTTATCCATCGGGAAATCTGATTTCAATCCAAGTGGATGTGTCCAATGCAGGCCTTTGGTTCCATGCTCTCTTGGGTTTACAGTTTTTTTCTATATTCATTCCAGTTTCCAGGATGTACAAGTCCATGGTCAAGCAATCATTTCTTTTCTGTATAGTAGTAGCTTTGCCCTTCGATTACTAAGGACAACCCACCATACAGTAATCTGGTAACCTTGTGAGATGTGAGGTAGACAATGATTAGAGCCTCTTCTCCTTGGCAGTGAGTTGGGCATTCCTAAAAGAGTGTCCCCTTTGCAATTGCAATCAGACATGAAGGAAGTAATATTCTGAGCCATCTCCCAAAAAAGTAGTTCCTACTACTAATAAGGCATTTATTTTAGTCTTCTTTTAAGAGTAAAAATCACCTACCTTTTCTAGGCCAGAGTTTCCAGCCACTGAACCTCTGAGAGTGAGTTATAGCTCAGCCCAGTATTGATTCCTCAATCCTTGTCACCACCAAGGGAGGCCTAGAGTCCAGCATCATCCTTTACCATTAATACAGTCAATGTAGAAAACATTTTCTGCTTGAGTCATGACAAGAAAAACACTGCAGATCCTAGTCTATTCTTCCTTAGGTAGCTGAAGAAAGTCCAGTATTCTGACTGGGGGACACTTCTAAGGCAGAAGGTAATTGCAATATCCCTGTTTTTCCTTGTTTTCTATGGACTTATGGGGAATGTGTGAATTCTATAAGTTGGTAGATCTTTATTATGCACCATATACTTGGGAATTTTATTCTGGAAAGAGTGGATTTTGTCTGTCCTCCAATATCAAGAAAGTGACTGGCCAGTCAATTAATGATTTATTTATTTATTTATTTGCAACTTTTTTTTTTGAATTTTTATTTATTTTTTATACGGCAGGTTCTTATTAGTCATCCATTTTATACACATCAGTGTATACATGTTAATCCCAATCTCCCAATTCATCACACCCCCAGCCCCACCCCCCCCGCGGCTTCCCCCCGCCCTTGGTGTCCATACGTTTGTTCTCTACATCTGTGTCTCAACTTCTGCCCTGCAAACCGGTTCATCTGTACCATTTTCCTAGGTTCTAAATACATGTGTTAAATTACGATATTTGTTTTTCTCTTTCTGACTTACTTCACTCTGTATAACAACCTCTAGATCAATCCATGTCTCAACAAATTACTCAATTTCATTCCTTTTTACGGCTGAGTAATATTCCACTGTATATATGTAGCACATCTTCTTTATTCATTCGTTTGCTGATGGGCATTAGGTTGCTTCCATGACCTGGCTATTGTAAACAGTGCTTCAGTGAATATTGGGATGCATGTGTCTTTTTGAATTATGGTTTTCTTTTGGTATATGCCCAGTACTGGGATTGCTGGATCATATGTAATTCTATTTTTAGTTTTTTAAGGAACCTCCATACTGTTCTCCATAGTGGCTGTATCAATTTACATTCCCACCAACAGTGCAAGAGGGTTCCCTTTGCTCCACACCCTATCCAGCATTTGTTGTTTGTAGATTTTCTGATGATGCCCATTCTAACTGGTGTGAGGTGATACCTCATTGTAGTTTTCATTTGCATTTTTCTAATAATTAGTGATACTGAGCAGCTTTTCATGTGTTTCTTGGCCAACTGTATGTCTTCTTTGGAGAAATGTCTATTTAGGTCTTCCAATCATTTTTGGATTGGGTTGCTTGTGTTTTTAATATTGAGCTGCATGAGCTGTTAATATATTTTGGAGATTAATCTTTCGTCCGTTGATTCATTTGCAAATATTTTCTCCCATTCTGAGGGTTGTCTTTTCGTCTTGTTTATGATTTCCTTTGCTGTGCAAAAGCTTTTAGGTTTCATTAGGTACCATTTGCTGATTTTTGTTTTTATTTCCATTAATCTAGGAGGTGGATCAAAAAAGATCTTGCTGTGATTTATGTCAAAGTGTGTTCTTCCTATATTTTCCTCTAAGAGTTTTCCTCTAAGAGTTTCCTCTAAGTGTCTGGTCTTACATTTGGGTCTCGAATCCATTTTGAGTTTATTTTTGTGTATGGTGTTAGGGAGTGTTCTAATTTCATTATTTTACATGTAGCTGTCCAGTTTTGCCAGCAACACTTATTGAAGAGAATGTCTTTTCTCCACTGTATACCCTTGCCGCCTTTGTCATACATTAGTTGACCATACTTGCATGGGTTTATCTCTGGGCTTTCTTTCTTGTTCCATTGATCTATGTTTCTGTTTTTGTGCCAGTACCATACTGTCTTGATTACGGTAGCTTTGTAGTATAGTCTGAAGTCAGGGAGTCTGATTCCTCCAGCTCCGTTTTTTTCTCTCAAGACTGCTTTGGCTATTCGGGGTCTTTTGTGTCTCCATACAAATTTTAAGATTTTTTGTTCTAGTTCCGTAAAAAATGCCATTGGTAATTTGATAGGGCTTGCATTGAATCTGTAGATTGCATTGGGTAGTATAGTCATTTTCACAATACTGATTCTTCCAATCCAAGACCATCGTATATCTCTTAATTTGTAGGTATCGTCTTTAATTTCATTCATCAGTGTCTTATATTTTCTGCATACAAGTCTTTTGTCTCCTTAGGTAGGTTTATTTATTCCTAGGTATTTTATTCTTTTTGTTGCAAGAGTAAATGGGAGTGTTTCCTCAATTTCTCTTTCAGATTTTTTATTATTAGTGTATAGGAATGCAAGAGATTTCTGTGCATTAATTTTGTATCTTGCAACTTTACCAAATTAATTGATTAGCTCTAGTAGTTTTCTGGTGGCATCTTTAGGATTCTCTATGTATACTATCATGTCATCTGCAAACAGTGACAGTTTTACTTCTTCTTTCCAATTTGTATTCCTTTTATTTCTTTTTCTTCTCTGATTGCCATCGCTAGGACTTCCAAAACTATGTTGAATAATAGTGGTGAGAGTGGACTTCCTTGTCTTGTTCCTGATCTTAGAGGAAATGCTTTCAGGTTTTCACCATTGAGAATGATGTTTGCTGTGGGTTTGTTGTATATGGCCTTTATTATGTTGAGGCAGGTTCCCTCTATGCCAACTTTTTGGAGAGTTTTTATCATAAATGGGTGTTGAATTTTGTCAAAAGCTTTTTCTGCATCTATTGAGATGATCATATGGTTCTTATTCTTCAATCTGTTAATATGGTGTATCACACTGATTGATTTGCATACACTGAAGAATCCTTGCATCCCTTGAATAAATCCCACTTGCTCATGGTGTATCATCCTTTTAATGTGTTGTTGGATTCTGTGTGCTGGTATTTTGTTGAGGATTTTTGCATCTATATTCATCAGTGATATTGGTCTATAATTTTCTTTTTTTGTAATACCATTGTCTGGTTTTGGTATCAGGGTGATGGTGGCCTCAGAGAATGAGTTTGGGCTTGTTCCTTCCTCTGCAAATTTTTGGAAGAGTTTAAGAAGGATGGGTGTTAGCTCTTCTCTAAATGTTTCAGAGAATTCACCTGTGAAGCCATCTGGTCCTGGACTCTTGTTTGTCGGAAGATTTTTCATCACAGTTTCAATTTCATTACTTGTGATTGGTCTGTTCATATTTTCTATTTCTTCCTGCTTCAGTCTGGGAAGGTTATACCTTTCTATGAATTTGTCCATTTCTTCCAGGTTGTCCATTTTACTGGCATAGAGTTGCTTGTAGTAGTCTCTTAGGATGGTTTGTATTTCTGCAGTGTCTGTTGTAACTTCTCCTTTTTCATTTCTCATTTTATTGATTTGAGTCCTCTCCCTCTTTTTCTTCATGACTCTGGCTAATGGTTTATGAATTTTGTTTATCTTCTCAAAGAACCAGCTTTTAGTTTTATTCACATTTGCTATTGTTTTCTTTGTTTCTATTTCATTTATTTCTGCTTTGATCTTTATGATTTCTTTCCTTCTGCTTACTTTGGGTTTTGTTTGTTCTTCCTTCTCTAGTTCCTTTAGGTGTAAGGTTAGAGTGTTTAGTTGAGATTTTTCTTGTTTCTTGAGGTAGGCTTGTATAGCTATAAACTTCCCTCTTAGAACTGCTTTTGCTGCATCCCATAGGTTTTGGATCTTCGAATTTTCATTGTCATTTGTCTCTAGGTATTTTTTAATTTCCTGTTTGATTTCTTCAGTGATCTCTTGGTTATTTAGTAACGTATTGTTTAGCCTCCATGTGTTTGTGTTTTTTATATTTTTTTCCCTGTAACTGATTTCTAATATCATGGCGTTGTGGTCAGAAAAGATGCTTGATATGATTTCAATTGTCTTAAATTTACTGAGGCTTGATTTGTGACCCAAGATGTGATCTATCCTGGAGAATGTTCCATGTGCATTTGAGGAGAAAGTGTAATCTTCTGCTTTTGCATGGAATGTCCTGTAAATATCAATTAAATCTAACTGGTCTATTGTGTCATTTAAAGCCTGTGTTTCCTTATTAATTTTCTGTTGGGATGATCTGTCCATTGGTTTAAGTGAGGTGTTAAAGTCCCCCACTATTATTGTGTCACTGTCAATTTCCTCTTTTATAGCTGTTAGCAGTTGCCTTATGTATTGAGGTGCTCCTATGTTGGGTGCATATGTATTTATAATTTTTATATCTTCCTGTTGGATTGATCCCTTATCATTATGTAGTGTCCTTCCTTGTCTCTTGTAACATTCTTTATTTTAAAGTCTATTTTATCTGATATGAGTATTTCTACTCCAGCTCTCTTTTGATTTCCATTTGCATGGAATATCTTTTACCATCCCCTCACTTTCAGTCTGTATGTGTCCCTAGGTCTGAAGTAGGTCTCTTGTAGACAACATATATATGGGTCTTTTTTTTTGTATCCATTCAGCAAACCTGTGTCTTTTGGTTGGAGCATTTAATCCATTCACATTTAAGGTAATTATTGATATGTATGTTCCTATTACCATTTTCTTAATTGTTTTGGGTTTGTTTTTGTAGGTCCTTTTCTCCTCTTGTGTTTCCCACTTAGAGAAGTTCCTTTAGCATTTGTTGTAGAGCTAGTTTGGTGGTGAATTCTCTTAGCACTTGCTTGTCTGTAAAGCTTTTGATTTCTCCGTCAAAGGTGAATGAGATCATTGCCAGGTAGAGTAATCTTGGTTGTAGGTTCTCCCCTTTCATCACTTTAAGTATATATATCAAGTATATATATATATATATATATATATATATATATATATATCACGCCACTCCCTTCTGGATTGTAGAGTTTCTGCCGAGAAATCAGCTGTTAACATTATGGGAGTTCCCTTGTATGTTATTTGTCATTTTTCCCTTGTTGTGTTCAATAATTTTTCTTTGTCTTTAATTTGTGCCAATTTGATTACTATGTGTCCCAGCATGTTTCTCCTTGGGTTTATCCTGTATGGAACTTGCTGCGCTTCCTGGACTTGGGTGGCTATTTCCTTTCCCATGTTAGGGAAGTTTTCGACTATAATCTCTTCAAATATTTTCTTGGGTCCTTTCTCTCTCTCTTGTCCTTCTGCGACCCCTATAATGTGAATGTTGTTGCATTTAATGTTGTCTCAGAGGTCTCTTAGGCTGTCTTCATTTCTCTTCATTCTTTTTTCTTTATTTTGTTCCATAGCAGTGAATTCCACTATTCTGTTTTCCAGGTCACTTATCCGTTCTTCTGCCTCAGTTATTCTGCTATTGATTGCTTCTAGTGTAATTTTCCGTTCAGTTATTGTATTGTTCATCTCTGTTTGTTTGTTCTTTAATTCTTCTAGGTGTTTGTTCTTTAATTCTTCTAGGTCTTTGTTAAACATTTCTTGCATCTTCTCGACCTTTGTCTCCATTCTTTTTCTGAGGTCTTGGATCATCTTCACTATCAGTATTCTGAGTTCTTTTTCTGGAAGGTTTCCTATCTCCATTTCATTTAGTTGTTTTTCTGCAGTTTTATCTTGTTCCTTCATCTGGCACATAGCCCTCTGCCTTTTCATCTTGTCTATCTTTTTGTGAATCTCAATTAATGTTTTATGATAGTAACATTATAAATGAGTAAAGACAAGGAATATGTGGGTTCATGTACACATTCATTTAACTGTTACCTGTTTTCTTTCAAATACTGGGAAGAATAAAAAGTACATAAATCTTAATGAATATTTCAGCACTAGCTATAGTTGTATTGTTCTTATTGTATGATTACTAAAATCTCGACAACATTTCAAAAAGAGTGGACCTCTTAAAATAAAGGGAACACAAAACAAAAAAGGCACAATGGAAAACAGTATGGAGGTTCCTTAAAAAACTGAAAATAGAACTACTATATGACCCAGCAATCCCACTACTGGGCATATATCCTGAGAAAACCATAATTCAAAAAGAGTCATGTACCACAATGTTCACTACAGCACTATTTACAATAGCCAAGACATGGAACCAACCTAAATGTCCATCGACAGATTAATGGATAAAGAAGATGTGGCACATATATACAATGGAATATTACTCAGCCATAAAAAGAAACAAAACTGAGTTATTTATAGTGAGGATGGACCTAGAGTCTGTAATACAGAGTGAAGTAAGTCAGAAAGAGAAATCAAATACTGTTTGATAATGCATATATATGGAATCTAAAAACAACAAAAAAAGGTACTTATGAACCTAGTTGCAGGGCAGGAATAAAGACATAGATATAGAGAATGGACTTGAGGACATGGGGTGGGAAGGGTAAGCTGGGGTGACGTGAGAGTAGCATCTACATATATACACTACCGAATGTAAAATAATTAGCTAGTGGGAAGTAGCAGCATAGCACAGCGAGATCAGCTCTGTGCTTTGCGACCACCTAGAGGGGTGGGATAGGGAGGATGGGAGGGAGACTTAAGAGGGAGGGGATATGGGGACATATGTATGCATATGACTGATTCGCTTTGGTGTACCACAGAAACTAATACAGTATTGTGAAGCAACTATAATTCCATAAAGATCTATTTAAAAAAGGCACAATGGAATCAAAGTGGTCTTTTGGATACATGCAGAAGCAATATTTTTGCAGGAGGAAACATTTCATAAAACTCACTTTTGGCATACCGAGGTTAAGTAGGTGTGTAGAAGTAATATTCTAAAATTAAAAAATCAGCCAGTGACTCAAGAAGGATGCAAGTGTATTATCGTATAGAAAGAAAACCTTCTAGTGTTCCTATTTTTGTGTTTAAAGCATCATGAAAAGACACTTCCTGATTCCTTTTATAAACTCTTAATTGTGGAAGGAAGGGGACATTTGACAAAACAAGGTATTGACTGATTCAGAAGGGTTCGTTGTGCTCTTCAATACCGCCTTCTTTAAATGAAGGATAAGGTGAAAATTAAATCACCAAGAAAAAATAAAAAGCTTTTGAAAAAGGCATCTTTAACATGCTTAACCACCCTTTTCAGGGAGGAGGGAAAACGCAGCCCTGGTGTGAGGAAGTGGTGACGAAATAGAGAAGACTTACAAAAGGGCCAGCGGGGTTTCCCTGGTGGCGCAGTGGTTGGGAGTCCGCCTGCCGATGCGGGGAACGCGGGTTCGTGCCCCGAGCCAGGGGGATCCCACATGCCGCAGAGCAGCTGGGCCCGTGAGCCATGGCCGCTGAGCCTGCGCATCCCGAGCCTGTGCTCCGCAATGGGAGAGGCCACAACAGTGAGAGGCTCGCGTACCGCAAAAAAAAAAAAAAAAGGCCAGCGAACACGGAAAACAAAGAAAGAAATCATAAAGATGTATACCTAGGGGATTACGAGGATTCACATAAAGTGATTTATTCTATTTCTTTGTCTCCAAGCCAACGATAAGTAAATCAGCTTTGCTCTAAGGCTGCCCTTTCCAAATGGTGGCCACTACCTCCAAATGGCTATTCCATACTTGATGTGTGGCAAGTGTGGACCGTGCTCTAAGTATAAAAGAGACACCGAATTTGAATACTTAGCAAAAAATAATGTAAAACAACTCACTAATAATTTTTATAATAATAATATTTTGGATATATTGAGTTGGCCAAAAAGTTCATTTGGGTTTTTCTGTAACATCTTCTGGAGCAACCCAAACAAACTTTTTGGCCAACCCAATATTTAGTGAAATAGAACATATTATTAAAATTGACTTCACCTGCTTTTCACTTATTTTTATTTGTTTTTTACGTTCCAATATGGCTGCAAGAAAATTTTAAATTACGTACAGGGCTTGCAGCGATGATACTTACGTAGATTTGATAGCGTTGCTCTATGGGTTTTAAAAAAGTTATTTGAACCTATTTACCTGCGACTATTTTTCCTTTTGGCAAAAATTGTAGTGGCCTGTCCCAAACTTTACAAACTTCTCATTGCTCTATCAGCCACCTTGGTTTTTTCTGGGTGACTCTTACACTTGAACTACACTGAAATTTGTGACCACTCCCACCCTCACAGGTCTGAGGGAACACAAGAGGAGAAAATGGTGGCTACTAGCTCACTAGTTCCTTTTCTTTTATTAAATTATTTTTAAATTGAAGTATGCTTAATTTACAATGTTGTGTTAGTTTCAAGTGTACAACAAAGTAATTCAGTTATACATATATATACACACACATTATAGGTTATTATAAGATACTGAATATAGTTCCCTGTGCTACAAGTAGGTCCTTGTTATTTACCTATTTTATATATAGTGGTGTGTATATGTTAATCCCAAACTCCTAAAGTATTCATCCCCCCCACCTCCACCTGTTCTTTTACTTAATACATGCTGCTGAGAAAGCAGAATTAGGAGACAGGCAAGACAAAGGGTAGAACTGGTCTGGGAAAATGTGAATTGAGAAAAAATTAAGAAGAACCAAACAGAAGGAAAACACTTGTGTTCAGAATTTAAATTTAAACTGAAATGCATCACTTCCACCTTGCACTCTGCACTTTTCACCACAGTGATGATCCCTTTCCTGAACCATTCAGGAGCCTTCACAAAAGGCTTGAAAAATTTTTGCACTTCAGTTTCTTTAATTATACATCTGGGAGTTTGGGTCTGATGAGTTATAAAAATCCCTTTAAGTTTGAACTTGTATTGACTGCTTCAGTTTTAGGGCCTTTGAAGTAACCATTACCCCCCACCGAGGACTCCCTTCTCTCCATTATCTGTGGGGCTGGCTCCTTGTCAATTAGGTCTCAACACAAAGCTTGTTTCCACAGAGAGCTCTTCCCTGACCACCCTATGTGGTCCGGCTGTCACTCTTTCACTCACTCTATTTTATTTTCTTCATTGCACTAATATCAAGATAATTTTTCCTTGCTTTTATTTCTTTGCTTATGTTCCTTGCTTATATTCTTAAATATTTCCTTGTTTGCTGTTCATTCATTCATTCATTCATTCACCTATTCATTCACCCCACAAGAATGCTGTCTTCATGAGATAAAGGACATTGTCTGTCATACTCAGCCCTATCTAGCTCACGTAGAAGAGTGCCTAGTGTATACAGGGTGCTCAAGAAATATTAAGGACATGAATAAATGAATCAGACCTGGTTCTTAGATATAAACAACCAAGAACGACGTTGGCTGATTTAACAGAATTTATCAACTAATTGATTTATTAACTAAATTAATAATTATTAACTAAACTATTAACTAATTCATTTAACTAACTGAGTTAATTGAATTTATTAACTAGCATAATTGCTAATGAAGGCTGGAGAATCAAATTTGGAAAACACAGAGAACAGAGGGAAGCCATGTAGCCAGAACAAACCCCCTACAGCCAGCATCACACCATGGACCCTGCCCAGTGACTACACCTCTGCCTGGTACCCAACACCCAATGCTCTAGCTTTCCGCCACTGGCTGACACCACTGGATTTAGACACTGGTTGTCCCTGCAGTTACCATTTCCACAGCTGCCCTTGGAAACTGTATGCTGCTGTCATTTGAGCTATCACCAAAAAGAATTCTGCATTGACCTGACTTCTCTGTGTCACAAACTCCATACGTAGAATTGAGTGTGTGCATCTGATTGTTCAAACCTAGGTTACATGGCTCACGCCTTACCTACTAGAGAAAATGGTAATGAGAATCTAGTATTTTTTTCCTTCTATATAAGGAAAAGGGTTCTGCCTCTCATTAAAATTTATAAGGCAGGGACTTCCCCAAACAGAGAAAGGATTCAAATGCCAGGCTAATTCCCCAAGTATCAAATGTTCCCTATACTCCTATATGTGATTGGGGATGCATCCATTTCTTTTCCTTTGATCAGATATATTTCTTCCTACTGCATGTCCTACTGTTAGGCTTCTCAGACTGGAGCAAATTTCTGAATGATAAATAGCATGCTATATTAGGGTTCTCCAATGACACAGAACCAACAGCATGTATATACATACTAGGAACCTGTTACTGTATTCTTCAGTTCCTTAAGGGAGGTAGTCTCCCTTTGTGAACACTGGGTAAATATATATGTACCTACCATTGGTTCTAGCTATATTATATATATATATATGTATTTATTTTTATTATTCATTTACTATACTATTGTTTATTATTATATGATTTATTATAAGGAATTGGCTCATGCAACAATGGAGGCTGAGAAGTCCCAAGATCTGTCGTTGGTAAGCTGGAGACCCAGGAGAGGCAGTGGTGTAGTTCTGGTTTGAGACAAAAGGCCAAAGAATCAGGAGAGCACATGGTGGAATTTCTAGACTGAAGGCTGCAGTCTCAAAACTCAAGAAGAGCCAATGTTTCAGGCAGAGTTGTAAGGCAGGAAAAGACCAATTTCTCAGCTCAAGGTAATCAAGCAGGAGGAATTTCCTCTTCCTCAGGTTAGCGTCAGCTTTCTTCTTCTAGTGAGAGGCCTTTAACTGATTGGATGAGGCCCAACCACATTAGGGAGGTGCAATCTGCTTTACTCAGTCTACTGATTCACACGTTAATCTCATCCAAAATCACCCTCACAGAAATACCCAGAATAATGTTTGAACAAATATCTGAGCACCCCATGGCCCAGTCAAACTGATATATAAAATTAACCATCACACGTGCCCATCTAGGGACAATCAACCATTCGGTTAGAACTCAAAGCCTGAAGCTCTGTCATGGCCACTTTTAGCCCACTGTTTGACCAGGAACCTGCTAGGGTACTCTTCAGTGCCTTAAGGGGGAGTATTCTCCCCTGTGTGATCCCTGGGTGAATATTTTACCTCAAAGAAGCACAAAATGGACTAGAGGGATAGCGGTTCAAGATGGGGAGACCTGAAAAGCTGAAGTAATTACATATTCAAAGGCCATCATTTAGATTGATATAGCAACGGCTGCCAATGGGATGACACAGAAACCACAGGCTCATCTGCAAATTGAAATGTGAGATGAACTTGAGTAAGAGATACATTCTGCCTTCTAGGAGGAAAGGACATCTGATTCGTGGCCTGCCCTGCCAAGGTACAGCTGGGTGAGCCAAAGGGCTCCCTGCCAGTTAACCCTGAGGAACAAGGAAAGGCAGTGGCAGGTTATGGAAAGGGATAAAAGGCTTATTATAAAAAGGAGCTTGACAACTGCTGAGATTAATTATAATCCCACTGCCAAAATCCCATCAATATCCAAAAGCAACAAAGAAAACAATTTCCTGAGGTGTCCCTTGTCTTCAGGATGGTCGAAATTTGCCCTCAGAAAACCGTCAAAGAAAGTCAAGAAAAATACAAAGTGCAAAATAAATGAACACAAATGGAAGAGCAAATGCAACCCCTAAACTGCCAGTGAGCCAAAGTCTCTGGGCGAGAGGCAGTCTCACTTGTTTAACAAAATGTCCTAGGCGGTCAACGTTTAGTGTTATTGGAAAAGGTCAACAATTCCACATGTGTGCACATGACTTTTCAGTCACAGGCTACTCAAGTCAAAGTGACCATCTCTGACATTAAAAACGTGGTGCTCAGAAAGCACTGTAACCACATAGAGGTTGGACATGGTCCCTTTGGTGGTCCCAAAGGTCTTGTCAATATCTAGGATTTGAATTCTAGAATTCTGAATTTCTGAGTTAAAAGTGAAAATACTGTATACCAGAGCTGGACTAGGATAAAATAAGAGAGGCACTCCCATCAGGCATAAAATTTAAGGTGGCATCATAAAACTCAGTAATCAAGATAAATACTATTTTAATGCATTAAAAAAAGTCAAATCAGCGAACTCTGGCTCACAGGCTGGCTGCCTGTTTTTATAAATAATGTTGTATTGGAATCAGGTGAGACAGAGTTGGAGCCTGTTTTTATTCATAATTGTGATGTTACTATGTTATTTATCATGGATGTCTTTTGCATTGATTTAAAAATATTGCATGAAAATATTATTTATCTTGAATATTGAGCTTCTGGTATGCCCTTAAAATTTGCACCCCAGATGTTTCACTTGGTTCACCTCAGTATTGGCTCTGCTACTCACGCGTTTGAAACAAACGACTCCTACTGTTGTCTGGCTCAACGTACTACAGTTAGTCATCTTCACTGAATATTATAATTTGCTAAGTGAATTACACACATGATCTATTTCACTCTGACAGCACCTCCATGAGAATGTTATTTTCCCATTTTACACGTGAGCACCTGAAGTTCCTTGGCCAGGATAATACAGTAAAGCCAGAATAAGGTAAACCAGAATTCAGTTCTCTGCAGTTTGATGTAATGGTCTATGCTACTAATCTAAACCTCTTAAAGATTCGACAAGTTTCTTCTGAGGGAAACTGCTTTACGTTGCTCGTGGCGTCATGTTTTGTTACTCTTGAGGAACTTCTTTCCTTCTAGTTGTACCTGTTTACTGAATTAATAAAAATGAGTAAAAACAACTTGTATCCCTTTCTTGAAGAATCAAACATGGATGAATATATTATCAAATACCTTGACTTGTACAGTGTAGAAGAAGGTGTTTACGTATATAACATAATCTAGTAAGCTATGTTCTTAAAATTAAAGTTCTTTAATATCTACATTTGCTAGGACCTGGTCACCTGGAATTATCCTAATCTGAGCAATGCAGAGTAACTGATAGTTTAGACAGGAAAAATTTGGAGGAAACTTTGCAAATATACTTAGATCTGCACAATTACGGGGACCCTATCCTTTTGTAGGGCAGCAGATATCTCTCCTCTGCTATGGCCTCCCTACTCAAAACATTATCTACCGTTAGTTTCAACCACAATAATGTCACGTCAGTCACAGCAGTGGATGTGTTCAAGACCTTCATTTATATCTCAAACCCTTCTCCCTAATGTTCAGGAACGCAGCACACTGCTGGGGCTTAGCATGCCTCAGAGGTCTCTTCCAATGCTGAAAAATTACTTCCACACAGCCATTCAATTCCCTCACCCCCTTTTCCTGCTTAGTTGATCTTTTTTTTTTTCATATTTTAATCATATTTTGATTATAGTGTTTCAGTCATCCTGCCCACAGCCCCTTTGAAGGCAAGTTGCCCGGCAAGTATTCCTGTGAAAGGGACAGCTCTCTTTAGATGAAGTGACCCAGCCCTGGCTCTATGCCTCCCTGTGAAGCAGGGCAAACATGAGAACTAAGGACAGTCAACACGTAGAATAAGCAGTGATCTATGAAATGGCCTGGCTTAAAATCATGGCAGAACCAACTAGACTCTTTCCCCCCAGGAATCTGATCTAAGAAATAAACCAGAGAATGAGGTGTTACACATTGAGAAACAAGTGCAAAGTGGAGATGCATGTGGTTGTCTGTGGGGAGAGGCTGTGGCAACCTTCATTTGAAATTTATGACAACAGTCAAAATATGGCCAGCGCCACCTGTCCCTACTCCAACTTCTTATTAATTTCATCCTTTAATTCATGTTGGTGATTTTCATCATTATGTAGATGAGGGAATGAGCCTGGTCTCTGCGCCTTAATGAATTTATTAAGATGCTGCCTTTATGGTCGTCTTTTCTATTTAGATAGAAATTCATCTTACAAAAATCCTACTCTTCAGAGAGCCCAAGGATTGATTAAACTGATGGGTCATACTTGGAAGAGCAGAGGTAGAACACACATTTTATTTCTGTGGGATTTTTGCTTGTTTATGATATTTCTTACATTTTGTTCAAACATTGACTGGGGGCTCATAGAGTGGGTTGGGGAAAGATCAAAGCCAATCATAACCTTCGTAGGCAAAAGAAAACATCCATCAGAGAAAATGAGAGCATTTACTTTTATCCCCATATAGTTCAGAATGATTCAGAACATTCTGTAGTGGTTGTTGAAAACACCACCTCATGTAAAATAAATTACCCACCATGGCAGAGAGCGGTCAATGCTCATGTCAACAAGAGACCGAAATACTCAAGGAAAGTAAACAGTTTTGTAAATAGCAACTGATGAGTATTATCCCCTATTTCTTTTTGACTGGCAGGAAAAACAGTGGAACAAAGTCAATTCTGTTAGCTCTGAGAAGTCCTAACCCCTTCCTTCTCTGGAGCACACCATCTAACTCAGAAGATGATAAAAACCTCCCTGACACCAGATAAAAAATGATAATATCCTTTAGTGATAACGTGTGTAAGCCTCAAAAGGCAAAACCAGAGTGTGAATATTCTCTCCTAAAAGGATAGAACTGTAAATCTCTCTCAACAGATACATGACCACTGAACAGCAAGAGGAACAGAGAACCATAACAGAAGATTCCATCTGACTGACACCAGCAAGGGTAGCAAACCTTGCCACTAGTGCACCTCTCATGAAAACAATTTCAATGGCACCCACAATTACTAAATATGGGCATTCCTTTGTCTGCTTACAAAAAAAAAAACATTAAAAAACTCATTCACTCTACAGCAAATGTTACAGTCATTCAACTTAATAATGCTTTAATCAAAGGCAAAAGTGTGAGATAGTAGTAGAGAAAAGGGTTCTAATCCTGACTTTGCCCTCAGAAGGCAGGCATGAAGAGCCTGGGTTCTAGATTAATCCACACCTACGTTTCCCCACTAGTTCTGGGATCTTGGACAACCCCTTGACCTCTCACTGATGCAATGTCTGCTTCTGTAAAGTGGGGATAATAACAGACTCTACCTCATACAGTGTTTATGAGGACCATAAATCAAAGCCAATTACATTTGTGCAGAGTTTCTTAACCACACCACGATTGACACCATGATTGGGCTGAAAAATATTTTTTTGTGGGGGACTGTTCTGTGCACTGTAGAATGTTTAATGGCATCTACCCATTAGACACCAGTAATGACAATTTTTAAAAGTCATTAGATGTTGTCAAATGTTCCCTGAGGAGCGAAATCACTCCCAGTTGATAACCGGTGCTTTAGTGCCCGGTGACTATCAACTCCTGAATAAATGTACGTTCATGTCTCTTCAGTTGGTCTTATCTGTTTTTCAAATGAAGAACCCCTCACCTCTCCTTAAGAAAGTAAATACCAGTGGCTTTACGTATACTAATGTAACGTGGGAAGAAGGAAGATGTCGGTTGACAGCATCATGCACTGTCTCCACGTTTACATGTACGCATTAACTCATAGCATCTTCACAACTATCTTAGCAAGCCAGTACTGGGGTTTCTACAAAGGTCTTTCGCATGAATAGACCGCTTAATTGACGATGTTTATAAATGAAAGTTGAATTACATATAAACATGTGTGCTGTCACCTTGAACTAAGTTTCAGAACACCTATGAAGATATGCATGTCTTGAATGTACATATCCATGTATTCAGGCATCCTGCAGTTGCTAGGAATATGAATCAGTCTGTGAAGTTGAGGTCAAGGTATGGTCCCTAAATGGACATGGCCAGGAGGCTCACCTAGCGGATCCACTGAGTCACCTTGGATATAAAGCCATGACGTGTGGTCTGGTGCAAGTCCCACGGAGTTTTGCACTTGGAACATATTCCACAAGATTCTCCCTTGAATGCTGGACAAGTAACTATGGAATTTTGAAACATTTTAGTTCAGCTAAATCAACTGAATGCCTTGACCACACACATCTCTGCTGACCAAACCCATATTGCCCAGGCTAAAATCAAGGATTAAGTAGGGATGAAGTTCCACCAGATTCTTAATATGACCAGTGGACTGCAATTTATTGGGGTCCACAGGCATGCTTTTCTGCAGATGGCAATACCAAACCTTTCTCAGGGTCAAAGCAACCTGTTTCAGTCCCTCATCTCCCTGTCGATGTTGGAATACAGCCACCAGATTGGACTACTGGCAGAATGGTCACTAAAAGTGACGAGTCTTACTTCTAGAATTATCTTGCTCCCTTATCATCTCATGTATCACCCAATAACCCATCGGTATATAGGAAATGACTTAAGAATTAATCTAATATTATTATCTCCATTTCAAAGAAGAAGTTAGGCTCAGTGAGGCTAACTAACTTGGGCAAGATCTTGGCAGGACACCAGGCAAGTAGCAGAGTGGAAGTTCATACCTAGAGCCATTCACCTGCCTGGGCTATCTCCTACTGGCTGACTGGCAACACAGGGAACTGTCTAGCTGCTTGTTAGGGGTGGTGGACAGAGATGAAAGTTCATTAAGAATAATGATTTTGTTTGTTGAGGAATGTAAAAGGATAACCAGCGTTTGAATCAGCTCTCTGTTCCACTTCTGCGGGGTTCTTTTCCTAACAAGAACTAACTATGTTTATTCTTTGGGGAGGGACAGCAGGATAAGGAACAAAAAAGTTATTCCTTGATGGATAATGTCTTTGCATAAGATTAAGTTTCCTTGCAGAATGGAAGTGAATCTATAAATGTTAGGCAAATCAGTTACGGAGAAATAGGAAAAATAATATCTTTTTGAAAGATTCTGTGCTGGATCTTAAGAAATACTAAATCAAAACTTTTTTTTTTTATGTTTTCCTGCAAAGGTTTTTTTTTTCTTTTAAACATCTTTATCGGAGTATAATTGCTTTACAATGGTGTGTTAGTTTCTGCTTTATAACAAAGTGAATCAGTTATACATACACATATGTTCCCATATCTCTTCCCTCTTGCGTCTCCCTCCCTCCCACCCTCCCTATCCCACCCCTCTAGGTGGTCACAAAGCACCCAGCTGATCTCCCTGTGCTATGCGGTTGCTTCCCACTAGCTATCTATTTTACGTTTGGTAGTGTATATATGTCCATGCCACTCTCTCACTTTGTCCCAGCTTACCCTTCCCCCTCCCCGTGTCCTCAAGTCCATTCTCTAGTAGGTCTGCGTCTTTATTCCCATCTTGCCCCTAGGTTCTTCATGACCTTTTTTTTCTTCTTAGATTCCATATATATGTGTTAGCATACGGTATTTGTCTTTCTCTTTCTGACTTACCCAAAACTCTTGATCTATATTGACAAGTCATCATGTAAAAGTCTTGGAATTGGCTGTAATAAGTTACCCAGTCTGCTCAGCCAAATTATATTGCATCCCTGGAGCCTAATCAAGGTGGATAGATTTAAGATAAAATATATGTTAACACGAAAAATATGGCAATTTGGAGTCAATCACCATGTTTCCAAGGATCCTCAGCAGACCTGTTGTCATTCACATGGAATTGACAATTTGCCTTTATTGGAAATGTATTTCAGTTTCCCCCCAGCAACCAAAAACCCAGGGCCCTGGTGAGATAAAAGCCCCTTTTAACAGGGCTGCCGTGCTGGCATTCCTTATAGTACCAGATTTGACCAGGTTTTTTTCACAGTGTACTTAATGGGGCATGAATTTTACCAACATCTTTGCTGCAATTTATTTCTATAAAATATGTTACAGGGTTATAAAAGTACCAAAACAATTCGAAGGCATTGTTGTTTGCAGGAGAATTTAATTGGAAAAGGGGAAGTTTTTTTTCTGATATGACACTGAAAATTTCAAAAACACCGTTGCCCTTTTACTAAAAAGCTAACATTTCCCTCCAGATTTCTGATTTTCATATTCATAGGGCCTGGGTAAGCTAAACTTTAACTCAAGGCTTAAAGCTATATAAATATTTATCGTGGACAGAAAATTAAAAAAGAAACCTTAGTGATTTTAGGCATCAAAAGAGATTTGTGTGGTGTAATAAAAGAGTCCTGGATTTAAATTCAGAGGAATTGGGGGGGACCTTGAAGATGGCGGAAGAGTAAGACGCGGAGATCACTTTCCTCCCCACAGATACACCAGAAATACATCTACACGTGGAACAACTCCTTCAGAACACCTACTGAAGGCTGGCAGAAGACCTCAGACCTCCCAAAAGGCAAGAAATTCCCCACGTACCTGGGTAGGGCAAAAGAAAAAAAGAAAAAACAGAGACAAAATAATAGGGATGGCACCTGCACCAGTGGGAGGGAGCTGTGAAGGAAGAAAAGTTTCCACACACTAGGAAGTCCCTTCGCGCGCGGAGACTGCGGGAGGCGGAGGGGGGAGCTTCGAAGCCGCGGAGGAGTGCACAGCAACGGGTGCGGAGGGCAAAGCGGCGAGATTCCCGCACAGAGGATCGGTGCTGACCGGCACTCACCAGCCCGAGAGGCTTGTCTGCTCACCCGCCGGGGCGGGCGGGGCTGCGAGCTGAGGCTCGGCTTTGGTCGGAGCGCAGGGAGAGGACTGGGGTTGGCGGCGTGAACACAGCCTGCAGGGGGTTAGTGCGCCACAGCTAGCCGGGAGGGAGTCCGGGGAAAAGTCTGCACCAGCCGAAGAGGCAAGAGACTTTTTCTTCCCTCTTTGTTTCCTGGTGCGTGAGGAGAGGGGTTTAAGAACGCTGCTTAAAGGAACTCCAGAGACGGGCGCGAGCCGCGGCTACAAGCGCGAACCCCAGAGACGGGCGCGAGCCGCGGCTGAAAGCGCGGACCCCAGAGATGGGCGCGAGCCGCGGCTAAAAGCGCGGACCCCAGAGACGGGCGGGAGACGCTAAGGCTGCTGCTGCCGTCACCAAGGGGCCTGTGTGCGAGCACAGGTCACTCTCCACACCCCTCTTCCGCGAAGCCTGTGCAGCCCGCCACTGCCAGGAACCTGCCAGGTTCCAGGGACAACTTCCCCGGGAGAACGCACGGCGGGCCTCAGGCTGGTGCAAAGTCACGCCGGCCTTTGCCGCCGCAGGCCCGCCCCGCACTCCGTGCCCCTCCCTCCCCGCCGGCCTCAGTGCGCCAGAACCCCCGAATCAGCAGCTCCTTTAACCCTGTCCTGTCTGAGCAAAAAACAGACGCCCTCCAGCGACCTACACGCAGAGGCAGGGCCAAATCCAAAGCTGAGCCCCTGTGAGCTGTGAGAACAAAGAAGAGAAAGGGAAATCTCTCCCAGCAGCCTCAGAAGCAGCGGATTAAAGCTCCACAATCAACTTGATGTACCCTGCATCTGTGGAATACATGAATAGACAACCAATCATCCCAAATTAAGGAAGTGGACTTTAGGAGCAAGATCTATGATTTTTTTCCCTATTCCTCTTTTTGTGAGTGTGAATGTGTATGCTTCTGTGTGAGATCTTGTCTGTATAGTCTTGCTTCCACCATTTGTCCTAGGGTTCTATCCGTCCATGTTTTTTTTCTTAAAATTTTTTTCTTAATAATCAATTTTAATTTTAATAACGTTATTATACTTTACCTTCGTCCTTTCTTTCTTTCCTTCCTTCCCTCCTTTAGACAACGAATCATCCCAAATTGAGGAGGGGGTCTCTGACAGCAAGATTTATGATTTTTCCCCCTTTACCTCTTTTAGTGAGGGTGTATGTGTTTGCTTCTGTGTAAGATTTTGTCTGTATAGCTTTGCTTCCAACATTTGTCCTAAGGTTCTATCCGTCCCTTTTTTTTTTTTCTAAATAAGAATTTTTTAATTCAATAACTTTATTATACTTTATTTTATTTTTACTGTATCTTCTTTCTTTCTGTTTTCCCTTCTTTCCCTCCTTCCTTCCTTCCTCCCTCCCTCCCTCCCTCCTTTCTTTCCTTCTTGCCTTCTTTCCTTCTTTGCTTCTTTCTTTCTTCCTTCCTTCCTTCCCTCCTTTCCTTCTTTCTTTCCTCATACTTCTACTAATTCCCTCTACTTTTTCTCCCTTTTATTCTGAGCCGTGTGGATGAAAGGCTCTTGGTGCTCCAGCCAGGAGTCAGGGCTCTGCCTCTGAGGTAGGAGAGCCAACTTCAGGACACTGGTCCACAAGAGACCTCCCAGCTCCACATAATATCAAACGGCGAAAATCTCCCAGAGACCTCCATCTTAACACCAGCACCCAGCCTCACTCAACGACCAGCAAGCCACAGTGCTGGACAACCTATGCCAAACAACTAGCAAAACAGGAACACAACCCCACCCATTATCAGAGAGGCTGCCTAAAATCATAATAAGGTCACAGACACCCCAAAACACACCACCAGACATGAACCTGCCCACTAGAGAGACAAGATCCAGCCTCATCCACCACAACAGAGGCACTAGTCCCCTCCACCAGGAAGCCTACACAACCCACTGAACCAACCTTAGCCACTGGAGACAGACATCAAAAACAGCGGGAACTACGAACCTGCAGTCTGCAAAAAGGAGACCCCAAACACAGTAAGATAAGCAAAATGAGAAGACAGAAAAACACACAGCAGATGAAGGAGCAAGATAAAAATGCGCCAGACCTAACAAATGAAGAGGAAATAGCCAGTCTACCTGAAAAAGAATTCAGAATAATGATAGTAAGGATGATCCGAAATCTTGGAAATAGAATGGACAAAATGCAAGAATCAGTTAACAAGGACCTAGAAGAACTAAAGATGAAACAAACAACGATGAACAACACAATAAATGAAATGAAAAATACTCTAGATGGGATCAATAGCAGAATAACTGAGGCAGAAGAACGGATAAGTGACCTGGAAGATAAAATAGTGGAAATAACTACTGCAGAGCAGAATAAAGAAAAAAGAATGAAAAGAACTGAGGACAGTCTCAGAGACCTCTGGGACAACATTAAATGCACCAACATTCGAATTACAGGGGTTCCAGAAGAAGAAGAGAAAAAGAAAGGGACTGAGAAAATATTTGAAGAGATTATAGTTGAAAACTTTCCTAATACGGGAAAGGAAATAGTTAATCAAGTCCAGGAAGCACAGAGAGTCCCATACAAGATAAATACAAGGAGAAATACGCCAAGACACATATTAATCAAACTGTCAAAAATTAAATACAAAGAAAGCATATTAAAAGCAGCAAGGGAAAAACAACAAATAACACATAAGGGAATCCCCATAAGGTTAACAGCTGATCTCTCAGCAGAAACCCTACAAGCCAGAAGGGAGTGGCAGGACATACTGAAAGTGATGAAGGAGAAAAACCTGCAGCCAAGACTACTCTACCCAGCAAGGATCTCATTCAGATTTGATGGAGAAATTAAAACCTTTACAGACAAGCAAAAGCTGAGAGAGTTCAGCACCACCAAACCAGCTTTACAACAAATGCTAAAGGATCTTCTCTAGGCAAGAAACACAAGAGAAGGAAAAGACCTATAATAACGAACCCAAAACAATTTAGAAAATGGGAATAAGAACATACATATCGATAATTACCTTAAATGTAAATGGACTAAATGCTCCCACCAAAAGACACAGATTAGCTGAATGGATACAAAAACAAGACCCTTATATATGCTGTCTACAAGAGACCCACTTCAGACCTAGAGACACATACAGACTGAAAGTAAGGGGATGGAAAAAGATATTCCATGCAAATGGAAACCAAAAGAAAGCTGGAGTAGCGATTCTCATATCAGACAAAATAGACTTTAAAATAAGGACTATTAAAAGAGACAAAGAAGGACACTACATAATGATCAAGGGATCGATCCAAGAAGAAGATATAACAATTGTAAATATTTATGCACCCAACATAGGAGCACCTCAATACATAAGGCAAATACTAACAGCCATAAAAGGGGAAATCGACAGTAACACATTCATAGTAGGGGACTTAAACACCCCACTTTCACCCATGGACAGATCATCCAAAATGAAAATAAATAAGGAAACACAAGCTTTAAATGATACATTAAACAAGATGGACTTAATTGATATTTATAGGACACTCCATCCAAAAACAACAGAATACACATTTTTCTCAAGTGCCCATGGAACATTCTCCAGGATAGATCACATCTTAGGCCACAAATCAAGCCTTGGTAAATTTAAGAAAATTGAAATTGTATCAAGTATCTTTTCTGACCACAACGCCATGAGACTAGATATCAATTACAGGAAAAGATCTGTAAAAAATACAAACACATGGAGGCTAAACAATACACTACTTAATAATGAAGTGATCACTGAAGAAATCAAAGAGGAAATCAAAAAATACCTAGAAACAAATGACAATGGAGACACAACGACCCAAAACCTGTGGGATGCAGCAAAAGCAGTTCTAAGGGGGAAGTTTATAGCAATACAAGCCCACCTTAAGAAGCAGGAAACATCTCGAATAAACAACCTAACCTTGCACCTCAAGCAATTAGAGAAAGAAGAACAAAAAAACCCCAAAGCTAGCAGAAGGAAAGAAATCATAAAAATCAGATCAGAAATAAATGAAAAAGAAATGAAGGAAACAATAGCAAAGATCAATAAAACTAAAAGCTGGTTCTTTGAGAAGATAAACAAAATAGATAAACCACTAGCCAGACTGATCAAGAAAAAAAGGGAGAAGACTCAAATCAATAGAATTAGAAATGAAAAAGGAGAGGTAACAACTGACACTGCAGAAATAAAAGAGATCATGAGAGATTACTACAAGCAACTCTATGCCAAAAAAATGGACAATCTGGAAGAAATGGACAAATTCTTAGAAATGCACAACCTGCCAAGACTGAATCAGGAAGAAATAGAAAATATGAACAGACCAATCACAAGCACTGAAATTGAAACTGTGATTAAAAATCTTCCAACAAAGAAAAGCCCAGGACCAGATGGCTTCACAGGCGAATTCTATCAAACATTTAGAGAAGAGCTAACACCTATCCTTCTCAAACTCTTCCAAAATATAGCAGAGGGAGGAACACTCCCAAACTCCTTCTACGAGGCCACCATCACCTTGATACCAAAACCAGACAAGGATGTCACAAAGAAAGAAAACTACAGGCCAATATCACTGATGAACATAGATGCAAAAATCCTCAACAAAATACTAGCAAACAGAGTCCAACAGCACATTAAAAGGATCATACACCATGATCAAGTGGGGTTTATTCCAGGAATGCAAGGATTCTTCAATATACGCAAATCTATCAATGTGATAAACCATATTAACAAACTGAAGGAGAAAAACCATATGATCATCTCAATAGATGCAGAGAAAGCTTTTGACAAAATTCAACACCCATTTATGATAAAAACCCTGCAGAAAGTAGGCATAGAGGGAACTTTCCTCAACATAATAAAGGCCATATATGACAAGCCCACAGCAAACATCATCCTCAATGGTGAAAAACTGAAAGCATTTCCACTAAGATCAGGAACAAGACAAGGTTGCCCACTCTCACCACTCCTATTCAACATAGTTTTGGAAGTTTTAGCCACGGCAATCAGAGAAGAAAAGGAAATAAAAGGAATCCAAATCGGAAAAGAAGAAGTAAAGCTGTCACTGTTTGCAGATGACATGATCCTATACATAGAGAATCCTAAAGATGCTACCAGAAAACTACTAGAGCTAATCAATGAATTTGGTAAAGTGGCAGGATACAAAATTAATGCACAGAAATCTCTGGCATTCCTATATACTAATGATGAAAAATCTGAAAGTGAAATCAAGAAAACACTCCCATTTACCATTGCAACAAAAAGAATAAAATATCTAGGAATAAACCTACCTAAGGAGACAAAAGATCTGTATGCAGAAAATTATAAGACACTGATGAAAGAAATTAAAGACGATACAAATAGATGGAGAGATATACCATGTTCTTGGATTGGAAGAATCAACATTGTGAAAATGACTCTACTACCCAAAGCAATCTATAGATTCAATGCAATCCCTATCAAACTACCACTGGCATTTTTTACAGAACTAGAACAAAAAATTTTGCAATTTGTATGGAAACACAAAAGACCCCGAATAGCCAAAGCAATCTTGAGAACGAAAGAAGGAACTGGAGGAATCAGGCTCCCTGACTTCAGACTATACTACAAAGCTACAGTTATCAAAACGGTATGGTACTGGCACAAAAACAGAAAGATAGATCAATGGAACAGGATAGAAAGCCCAGAGATAAACCCACGCACATATGGTCACCTTATCTTTGACAAAGGAGGCAGAAATGTACCATGGAGAAAGGACAGCCTATTCAATAAGTGGTGCTGGGAAAACTGGACAGCTACATGTAAAAGTATGAAGTTAGATCACTCCCTAACACCATACACAAAAATAAGCTCAAAATGGATTAAAGACCTAAATGTAAGGCCAGAAACTATCAAACTCTTAGAGGAAAACATAGGCAGAACACTCTATGACATAAATCACAGCAAGATCCTTTCTGACCCACCTCCTAGAGTAATGGAAATAAAAACAAGAGTAAACAAATGGGACCTAATGAAACTTAAAAGCTTTTGCGCAGCAAAGGAAACCATAAAGAAGACCAAAAGACAACCCTCAGAATGGGAGAAAATATTTGCAAATGAAGCAACTGACAAAGGATTGATCTCCAAAATTTATAAGCAGCTCATGCAGCTTAATAACAAAAAAACAAACAACCCAATCCAAAAATGGGCAGAAGACCTAAATAGACATTTCTCCAAAGAAGATATACAGAGTGCCAAGAAACACATGAAAGAATGCTCAACATCACTAATCATGAGAGAAATGCAAATCAAAACTACAATGAGATATCATCTCACACCAGTCAGAATGGCTATCATCAAAAAATCTAGAAACAATAAATGCTGGAGAGGGTGTGGAGAAAAGGGAACCCTCTCACACTGTTGGTGGGAATGTAAATTGATACAGCCACTGTGGAGAACAGTATGGAGGTTCCTTAAAAAGCTACAAATAGAACTACCATATGACCCAGCAATCCCACTACTGGGCATATACCCTGAGAAAACCATAATTCAAAAAGAGTCATGTACCAAAATGTTCATTGCAGCTCTATTTACAATAGCCCAGAGATGGAAACAACCTAAGTGTCCATCATCGGATGAATGGATAAAGAAGATGTGGCACATATATACAATGGAATATTACTCAGCCATAAAAAGAGACGAAATTGAGCTATTTGTAATGAGGTGGATAGACCTAGAGTCTGTCATACAAAGTGAAGTAAGTCAGAAAGAGAGAGACAAATACCGTATGCTAACACATATATATGGAATTAAAAAAAAAAAAATGTCATGAAAAACCTAGGGGTGAAACAGGAATAAAGACACAGACTTACTAGAGAATGGACTTGAGGCTATGGGGAGGGGGAAGTGTAAACGGTGACAAAGCGATAAAGAGGCATGGACATATATACACTACCAAACGTAAGGTAGATAGCTAGTGGGAAGCAGCCGCATAGCACAGGGAGATCAGCTCGGTGCTTTGTGACCGCCTGGAGGGGTGGGATAGGGAGGGTGGGAGGGAGGGAGACGCAAGCGGGAAGAGATATGGGAATATATGTATATATATAACTGATTCATTTTGTTGTGAAGCTGAAACTAACATACCATTTTAAAGCAATTATACTCCAATAAAGATGTTAAAAAAAAAAAAAAAAAGAAGAAACGTTCTCTTGGAAAAGGAGGCCTAATTTGCATGCAACCTATACCATATAATTTTCAAGAACATAGGGTGTCTATACTTCTCTGTAGTAGTAAACTTAACTCTTGTTACCAGCAGGAGTACTCTTTTATGCTCTGATTTAAATCAATGAGAAAATTAACTCATGACTTGTTCCACTCTTGAAGGTAAAGATTTCTGAATGTGTTAAAACGTCAATGCAACCTCTTTTGTATGTACCCATTTGAAAGGCACTTATTAGTAGACCAGGAAGAAGGAATGTGAGGGGGTAAAAAAAAGAAAGGAAACGGAGGCTCCTAGGGTTTCCTTTTTGCCCTTTTACAATGTAGGATATATTAGCTAGAAAAGAAACATGTTAGAAGAAATGAAGAGTCTTTCTGAGTTTAAAGTATCAGGAAATGATTTCAAGATCCGAGTGGCTAAAAACACCACGGTGACACTTACATTTATGTCCCATTTTAAGGATTCATTTGTTTGGGGCCAATTCCATGAACACTGGTTTAGATTCAAGAATGGAAGGCCAGTGTAGGAGTCTATCAAGAGGTTCAATTCTGAGGATGCTCGAAGTCTAGGATGACGAGCTTATTTACATCTGTCCTCGCTTCACCTGATCCAGGATGGGCTAAGAACATCTTTGGTCCATTCCAGGAATAGAATAGACTATTATGGGTACAAAGCATTCACTTAAACTGGTTGCTTACATGTTTACATTTTAAAAATAGATAAATGAACTATTCATTCAATATATTCTCCCTCACATATGCATTGTCAAGCATTTTTAACAGATCTCAGGCTCTCTCGTCTATTTTCCATTGCCTTGATTGTTACAAGGCTTGAAAATATTAAATAGGAAAAAATACAGTGTATGGAAGTTTTAATACTCAAGTCATCTGCAAGTATGATGTTGAAATCTGGAGTACTTATTCTTCTGCCAGAGCAGCATAACTTTTTTTCCTAATAACACATAATGTACTGAATTATCCAGTCACAGCCATTTCACAAGGCTACAAGGCATTCATTTTAAGCATTCCTGTGTTTAATTAATAAATTTAATATGTACCAATAAAAACATCAATTAGAACAACTTCATACAAAGGCTTTTCCAACATCAGCAACAAGGTTTAAGAGACAACCCTTTACTTATGGCATTTATTTTTTATAAGTATTATACTCTTTTGGTTCATTTGTTAGATTTATTTTGTTTTCGTTTGCACAAGAATAAATCATACGGAACCTGTGAGAATAGTGTGTTAAAGGTTCTAATTCACTATTCCATCATCTTCAGTGTCATTCAACAGCTATTTCCTATGTAACTGGCATCATTTTAAAAGCTGCGGGGGATTCCAGAGAAATATGTGTTAACAAGCACTGCCCTCACAGAAAGTCTAAGTAGGGAAGTAGAAACAGCAATGAGGGAAGTCGAAATTGGATGAGACAAAAAGTGATGTCAAGAAGAGTCTAATAATAGACAGAAAGGAGAGGACCAGGTAAAGCATGAAGGGATTAACATCGTCGAAGCACAGCTGGGTGAGAGTGAGCGACTAGGTGGGTGAGGTTTTATCGGTAAAAATTTTAGGTGGAACAATTTTGAATAATAATCAAACTCAGAAGATGGCCTTACAAAAACATTTTGCAAACAAGGAAACTGGGGTCCAGAAAGTTCACCAGAGCTGGTGACAGATGGAGCCTTAAATCTAAATCTATCACACCACGATACCCGAACCCCTCAGCCTCTGGAATATGTACTAAGAAGTCCGGGGCTCTTCTGGGGGCGATTACTTTTAGTGTCCCATGAAATAAGTAGAAATTTCAAGTTTATTTCTCTTTACCAGCCAAGTACTTTTGCAGACAGCTTACCGCACTAATGTATATTTAGAACGTTAGAAAGAAGACCTCACCCTAAATTCAGAGTGCTCTGTGAGGTGGGCTCAGCAACAATCTTAGCTCTGCTTCTGAAGTGGGTTCCCATTGCCTTCTCTATTCTTTGAAGCAGGATGATAAAACAAAAATGAAAAAAATTTTCAAAAAGAATTCATTTAACAGTTACGTTGATGTCTTGATCAAAAAGAAGGAAGCCTTTCAGGTAGTGCTGTTTTCTTCTTTTTGTTAATGTACCTCATTTACAAGTCATCACTCTCTTAACCTTTACTGCTCTTTGCTTAATCAACATACGATGAAGATTAGAATAAGAGAGTGGAATAAACAGAAGGAAGCACAAGCAACCTTTCAGAAAGCAAAGGAATTCAAGACAATTCGCAGAACTGCACTCTCATTTGATCAAACAGAGCTGTCAATCAAAGCCAAATTCATCAACACACAGTGGTTAGAAAGGCTATGCCAAGTCAAGGCAAGCTGCAAGATCTATGAGGCCTGAAAACAAGGTATTAAGTCCCACAAGAATGAACAAATACCCTAGTAGGTCAGTCGTTTAAACCAGGAGCTCCGGTATGAGACAGGTCAACCAAGAGACAGTAGAGCAGAATAGTTAAAATTGTGGATTCCAGAGCTGCCTACTTTCTGGCATTCAAATCCCAGCTCCAAAGCTTGTGCTATGTGCTCTTTGGCAAGGTACCTAACCTTTGTGTGCCTCTGTTTTCTCAACTGTAAAGTGGGGATAATAATAGCACCTATCTCATGGGCGTGTTGTGGAAATCAAATACGTTATTTGTCATTGCTATATAAAGTACTCAGAAAAGTGCCTGACACATAGCTAAGTCTGATGGAAGAGTTTGCTGCCTTTTTTTTTTTTTTTTTTTTTTTTGCAGTACGCGGGCCTCTCACTGCTGTGGCCTCTCCCGTTGCGGAGCACAGGCTCCGGACGCATAGGCTCAGTGGCCATGGCTCACGGGCCCAGCCGCTCCGCAGCATGTGGGATCCTCCCAGACCAGGGCACGAACCCGTCTCCCCTGCATCGGCAGGCGGACTATCAACCACTGCGCCACCAGGGAAGCCCTCCTCCTTCTTTTTATCTTTCTCTTTCTTCTCCTCCTCCTCATTCTGTTTCTACCTTTACCACCTGTATGACCTTGGAAAAGCTGATGAATCTCACGGCTACACAGTTTCTACAGCTGTGATTCAGGATAATAATACCATAGAGGTACATATTACCTCATAGTGTTGTTTAAGCTTGAAATGAGATGTATAAAAAGTCCTAAGAAGAGCACAGATCTTATATTAAGCATGAACAAAGTGGAAGTTTGTTTGCTCACTCACTCTCACATTTGTTTTATACCTCTTCCAGCAAATACTTTTTAAATACCGTGTGTAAAGCACCTTTTTAGTTACCGAGGATACGGCAGTGAATGTAACAAACAAAAATGTGTTCTCTCATGGAGCTTACACTTAATAGAGGGTAGTCATGTGCTGGTAAATTGACTCGGAAAAAAAAGTTCCCAATCTGTAGCAATTGCCAATTTCCACGGTGTAAATATTCTCACTATGACCAATCTGACAGCCAGTTTGCAAATGTCCTGACTATTTAGCAATCTGCTCTTGCGAACTAGTATGAGTGCGCTCCAGTAACCACTGGTAGGGGAATAGACAATAAACCAGTAAAATGGGCAGTCTGTAAACAGAGGTAAGTGCTATGAAGGAAAATAAAGCAGAGAAAGGGGATATGAAATGTTTAAGAACAAAGAGAGAGGGTGCAGTTATAAACAGCCTGGACAAGGGGGCTTCACTGAGAAGGTGGTGTCCGGTCACAGACCTGACAGTGTAGAGAGAATGACCCAGGCAGTGGAAACAATACAGTTTCTCAGTGATTTAGAAGCATATGAACTGAGGATGTCCGTCTGGGTCTGTGTACAAGGTCCCTCACACGACTTAGCCCAGTGCGCTGCTACTCGTGCTTTTCTTCACAGGTATAGCCTGTACACAAAAGGCTAAAAATTCACATGTTGAAAATGTTCACTTCACTTGGTGTCTTAGTAACATAATCCTATACTGGCCAATGTGCACTGTCCAAAATTCTCACTCCTGGTCTCCAGGGTTAGCTTGATAGCCTCACTCTCTGAAATCTTCAGTTAAATCTGTCAACTGAACAGAAGGATACAAAATTTATTTCAGAGCTAAAACAAACAGGCAGACAGCCTCTCATATAAAATGAGATGGGTTTCAAGATTTGCTCTTCATGTGCATGTCATAATGATAACCAAAATTTCCATCAACAGAAAGCTCGATAAAGTATGGAGACACAGTGGAATTACTAAGAAGGAATTTAAAACAATGATGTGAATCTAACAATGTGATGTAGAAAGACATTCATTTTATTAATGATACCAACCACAGCAACTGACACTTCCTGCATATGTATCTCTTCTTATGCCCGAGTTTCCTCATCTGCAAATTGGGACTAATTATGAAAACTACCTTACAGGTGACTGTGAGGTTTGAATAAATCAATCAGATAAAAGTTACCACATCAATTAATGCTAATTACATGGAATAAATATGATTAAATGTTAAATGGAGTGCATGTGTAAAGGTTAGCTATTCTCCCCTACATCTTCATTATTATTATTATCGTTATTGTTATTACTTTGGGCCAGACACTGGAAGGTATGCCTTTTTATTATCTCCACTGAATAGATAAGGAAACTGAGCAACAGAAAGTTTACTAAGGTGCCTTATATTCTAGAGAGAGTAAGAGGTGGGGTGGAGATTCACAACCAGACTGTCAAATTCTCAACAGCTGTGCTATAAGACAAAAACACATTTAGGTCAGTGTAAACCCAACTAGACTCTCAGGTCCATGAGGGCAAGAACCATGTGACTTGCATTTACTACTGTATAGAAAGTACTATCGTGTTGAATGAATACAGAGAGGAAACCATAGTCAACACTACTTACTAAGTGCTTATTTAGGTCCTGAATGTTTAATATGAACTATTTTGCATACTTCCCACCACCACTCCAATGAGGGAGGTACTAATGCTATCCTATTTTACATATGAGAAAATTGAGTCAAAGAGAATTTAAATAAACTACTCTGAGCCATACAGATCACAAGTAGCAGTGCCAGGACTCAAACTCCCGTCTTTTGGACTCTAGACCCAAGCCCTTCATCGTTGAGTTTTTTCGGCGTGCGCTGCTCAGCTAGTAACCCCCAATATAACGAGAAACAATGATACACTGTTTTCACTAGACCCCAGGACATGTGAATCGAGGTTGGAGGTTTCATGTGAATGTACAATAGTCCCCTCCTCTATTAATTACAACATGTGAACAACTTAAAATGCAGAGCTCAGCGGAAACCTGAAGACAAGCTCTCAAAAGCCTGAAAGGGCCAATTAGCTTTGGTCTACCAACCTCTCATACGACTCCATGGTTGGCTAGTGTCATGGTAAAATGCACATCTCTTCCATGAACTCAACCTCTGCCATTTCCAGTCTGTACTGTGTATGAATCATGCCTTATAAGACTGGACAACATGGACTAATGGCTTCAAAAACTCTCCCAGGCATAAAAATAGAAGCTTAGTGCTATTGGTATGGATTCCCCACTGTTTCAAAGTAACCATTTTCAGCCTTTTGAGAAAGAACTCACAGGCTCTTTGCTGTAGCATTTTAGATGTTCTACTATTCCTTGTAATTCTCTCAACTCACACTTCTTATAGAGCAGAGGAAAGCATGTCTGTGGTCTGAAGGCCAAGGCTAAAACAAACAGCATCTCTTGTAATGACACATCCGGGGAGGACCTGGTGAGAAACGTACTCTGCCGCTCGATGCTCTGCTGTACCCTGTGATGGAAATTATCAGGTAGGTGATTTGGATTTTAGTTAGTGAGTAGTCCAGAGCAAGGATAACAACCTGGTTCTTCTGGTCTTCAGAGGACAAGATCTCAATCCCTGTGCTGGTAGAGGCAAATTGAAATGCTCTAGAAGCCAGGAAGGTGAAGGAAATGAGCAAAATAGGCAAGGTGTAAGCAACAGGGAACAAAGATGTGGCACTCGGGAACACGTCGTCCTTTTCAGTACTTCTTCTAATGAAAGTAGTTGCTACTCTGCTCTAGCTGATGGTTGCCATAAAGCAAAACATCCTGGTTTGCTTTATTTTTCAATTCTTTTTATTTTTTGGTAAATTTATGTATTTATTTTTGGCTGCATTGGGTCTTCATTGCTGTGCGAGAAACTACGAATCCGGATTTTATGCAAAATTTCAAAAATGTTAAATGTTAGTAACTAATTAAAAAATAATAACACTGTATGGGATGAACAGACATAGTCATGAGACATGATTTGGCCCATAGGCCCATAGGCCCATGATAGGCCCACCTTGTTTGTGACTTATGTTCTGCTACATTGTCTTCTCTGCAGTGCCAGCAGATGCCAGGTTACTCAGAGGTGCTGCTAACGTTTCAGGCAAATTCCTATCCAAGTTTCCTTCTGATTTGACTAATAACCTATGAACACACGATAATAATAACTGATATTTATGGAGCCCCCATCATGTATATAACATTCTGATAGATTAATTGAGACAAAGCCGGTAAGGCGGATATTCTTATTATCCTCACTCTACAGATGAGGAAACTGAGGAACTAAGCAGGTGTATTATCTGCCCAAGGCCACACCACTATCAAGTAATAGAACTGGGTACCCACCCAAATATTCAGGCTTTAGATTACTGTGAATCACTCTGGGTTATAAAACAGTTACTCTTACTAAATTAGTATAAGGGGTACTGAGTATAAGATTTCCATTCATAGTCTGAAGGGATAAATACTGGCTTTTAAAATTGTTAATAGGCTATAAAATTAAGTATATGGGGAAAAAGGGCATAATAAAATTTATGGACAAGGTGATGTTTTTGTGTTACTACCAAAAAGTGTACCTTAGTCAATGTGGTTTGGAATAAAAATTCATAAAAATGTTCAGATCCTTGGGCCAGGTAATCTACTCTTGATAATTTATTCTAAAAATAATTTAAAGGAAGGAAAAGGTATCAGTTCAGAAGAATTACCAGCATCCAATTTTTCAGTAGCAAACAAACAAGCAAACAAAATAAATAACCAAATTCCAGGAGAATAAGAGCAAATACTTTTAGTATACCAATAGGGACTAGATAATCCCTAAAAATGGAAGCCCTGATGATTATTGGTAACTTACGAAAATATCATTTATTAAACACTAGGTGAATAAAAAGAAAGAGACAATCACATCTGTATTCTGATTAGAACTAGGTAAAAACTATGAAAATACAGGCTAGACAAAAATACAAATTAGCCTTTGGGATCATTTCATAATGTTTAATTAATTAAATTATGAATAGCTTAGAAAAGAAATAAGGGACTTTCAACTTCTTTTATTAATATCATTGTAGTAGCATTTGCTATTTGTTGCAACCAGATTTAACTCAATCAAAATTATGATTAACATCCAGGTACCACTCAGCTTCAGGCTTCCAGGACTATAGTTTAACCATTTAACTGTCCCTGTTGAGCATGAGCTCTTAGCGTTTTACACATTTTCTGTAACAATTTTGTTTTGCATACAAAGGCCCAGCTACTTGGGAATAAATCATCATCTGTGAATAACCAGCATGAATATATGTTAAGCTCCAGCGTAGTTTTAAACCAAGGCTCCATGTGGTTCTTAAAGTTAATTCCCTCCTTTTGAGTGTGAATAGGAGCTATGCATTCCTTCCAGTCGATAAAGTATGGAAAAAGATGAAAATGTTGCCTAATATTCTAACTTCTGTTTCCCTAGCAGATTCTCTACTGACTTTCATTTCTGACTTTGACTAAGTAAGCTGCCATATGGAGAGGACCACATGACAAGAAACCAAGGGCGGATTCCAGCCTACAGCCATCAAGGCGTTGAGGTCCTCAGACCAACAACCTGCAAGAAACTGAATCCTGCCAATAATCACATGAACGTGGAAGCAGATCCCTTCCCAGGTTAGCCTCAGATAAGATCCTTGCCTTGGCCAACACTTTGCATCCTTGTGAGAGACCCTGAAGCAGAGGACCCAGCTAAGATGTTCCCAGATTCCTGACCCATAGAAACTGTGATATAATAAGTGTGTTGCTTTAAGTCGCTAAGTTTCTGGTAATTTGTTAGATGTCAATAGATTACTAAAATAGTCACAATGTTTTTTAAAAACGACTCAAACCTAGGCAGTCTAGAATCTATGCTTATATTCACTATACTATATTACCCCTCAATAAATATTTGTGGAATGAATGAATGGATGGATGGACACGATGATGCTACTTTATACAGCCAAAGACAAATACATGCTTATTTTAGGAGCCTACAATGATCTTGATCCTCAAACCTGCCTGAGACATTATTAAAAAATGTGTGTGTATATATATTTATATATCAGCAACACTCTGCAATGACCATTACTACAAAATTTCTGAATAAAATACATATTAGCAAAATGAATCCAATGACTCATAAAAAGATAATAAATTATAACCAGTGGGGTTCATTCCAGAAATGAAATATTGGTTTAGTCACTAAAATTAATCAATTTAAAACATCATGGAGATGTTTAAAATGGAGAAAAAAAATTATGTAATTATTTCAGTAGATACAGAGAAGCATTTGATAAAATTATACCTCCATTCATGATTTTTCAAAACCCTCTTAGCAAATTTGGAATAAGACAAAATCTATCTCCATTCGTAATTTTTAAAAAAAGCCTCTTAGCAAAGTGGGAATAGAAAAGTATCTATAAAAATCTATAGAAATTATATGCTTAATGATAAATTTTGAAGGTTTCTCCTGATTTTGAGAATGAATCAAGGATGTCCACTATCTCCACTTTATTCACCATTGTATTAGAAGTCCTAGCCACTATTAAAGTGAGAAGAATACAGGTTATAAAAAAGTGGAGAATTGGGCTTCCCTCGTGGCGCAGTGGTTGAGAGTCCGCCTGCCGATGCAGGGGACACGGGTTCGTGCCCCGGTCCAGGAAGATCCCACATGCCGCGGAGCGGCTGGGCCCGTGAGCCATGGCCGCTGAGCCTGCGCGTCCGGAGCCTGTGCTCCGCAACGGGAGAGGCCACAACAGTGAGAGGCCCGCGTACCACAAAACAAACAAACAAACAAAAAAAACAAGTGGAGAATTAAAACTCTCATTATTTGCAGATTACTTGATTATAAACATGTAGAATACCCTAAAGAATCCACACAGAAACTATTAGAATTACTAAGGTGATTTAGTGAGATTTCTGGATACAAAGTACAGAACTCAATTGCAACAAGCAATTAGAAAAGGAAATTTAAAATACTATTTATAAAAGTTCAATACACATCAAAGGCAGGATTAAATCTAATGTAAGATGGGCAAGACTACTATTCAAAAAACTATAAACCTTCCTCCATTAGAAAGATCCAATTTCACTCATACAACACCATCACTAGTAATTCACTAGCATTCAATTCTGTTAGAATTATGACAGAGGCCATAACCAGCAAGACATGAAATAATAAAACATATGCTCAGTTATCCATATATTTTCAATATTTTTAGCACATGCACACAAATATTGAAAACTGTGGAAATGATGTAGGTTTTGCCTTTTTATTCCTTCCATTTCCTCCATGGTAGTGTGTATAGGTTGCCTAGGAAACCGTTACAGCAGGGGACAGGACCAGCTGTGCTGTCACTCTGAGCTGGGCAGAGATTTCAGTGGTAGCTTGTTGGCTCTCAGCCCCAGTGGAAGGGCACCTGTGCTGTCCCACTTGGCAATGGAGTCACTCATTTCCAAGGAGCAGCTGTACATTTTGTTGTTAGCATTTTGGCAGCAGGAAAGAAGAAAAGGGTATGATAACTGTAACTGGGGAGCAAAGACTGAACATGAGTTGTTAAAGGTGGGACTAAGATATTGCAGGTGAATAGACCGCAGAATAAAAACAAAGAGATGCTTACTTAGTGCATTAGACACTGCTGGCAGATGGCGATGGGAGTGCTACTCACAGAAGCAACTTGGAAAGCAACTAGGAAAGGGGAGAGAATTTTAACTACGATGTGCCAGGAACTGTACTATATATTTTCTGTTTGTTTTGCATTCTTTTTATCACTTATCACTCTCTCTCTCTCTCTCTCTCTCCCTCCCTCCCTCCCTCCCTTTTTCTCTTTCTGTCTCTGATAATCACACATGCAGACACGCACACTCACACTCATACACAGCTACTATTCTAGTTTTAAAGATAGGTAATATGGGGTCAAAGAGGCTAAATAACATTCTTCAGTTCACCTAGTTACTAGGTAATGAAGTTGGAATTGAATCTCAGTGAAAGTCCATGAAAATCCATATTAGGATGCCTCCAAGGCTGGCACATGTTTAGAGACATGGACAGAGTAAAGGGAGGCAAAGGATGCTGTAGACTTGAAAAGATGAAAGTCTGTATCATGTTCTGGAAATGAGAAGTAACCCGGTGAAGTGGGATACAGAGGGTGCAGGGGCACAGGAAGTTAAAAAAAATAACGAGCAGACAGATCATGAACTATTTTAAATGCCAAATGACAAGTTGCTTTTTTTAAATTTTATTCTATAACTGTGTTGTCTAGTAGACACTCTGCATGGCAGTGTGGGTTGTCTGAACTGACATGTTTTGGGCATAAAATGTATATTGGACTTCTAAGACTTAATGTAAAAAAATCTCATGTAAAATAGTTTAGTAGTCATTTTTCTATTAATATATGTTGACATTAATATTTTGGATGTGCTGGGTTATATGAAATCTATTATTAAAATTAACTTCATCCTCTTTTTACTTTTTTAATATGGTTATTGAAAAAATTAAAATGGCATTTGTGGGCTCACATTATATTTCTACTGGTTACCAGTGGGAGGCCATGTGAAGTATGGGGAGAGGAAGACTGGGACTGGCTGACTCTTGTACTTAACCTTTTCCCCTCCTTACACACACACACACACACACACACACACACACACACACACACACACACACACACACACACACACACACACACACCCTCAGCCCTTTGTTGTTATTTTTCTTTTTTTTTGCCAAGCCTCTTTAGGAGCAGGCAACCAGGACTCTTCTCCTACTAGGGAAGAAAATGACAGTTTGCAGTTCTACTGCAAACTCTGAAATGAAAATAGTTTAACCAAGCTCCTTTGCAAAAAATAAAGATGAATTCATTCAGCATCCAGAGAGTGTTTACATCCTAAAGAGAAAAGGTGCCTGTGGGGGACAAAACAATAACGATGTCTTTGTAAGAAAAATTGGTTTCCAAAGCCTTTACTGCTCCAGAAAGAGCACTCAAGCAGGGAGCTCCCGTTCGCAAGATCACAGAGAGCAGCCTAAGCCGTCACCTGGAGACTTGCTCTTGCTTTGCCATATATTATATTCTAGCCCCTCTGACCTTGATATTTCATATGGTGCCAAGAAATTACTCACCTCACCGTCAAAATGACACCCACAGTAAGGAGGCAGCCCCTCCCAAACTGAGTGGCCTGAGCTAGCCTGTGAGAGCAAACACAAGAAAAAGTAAGCAATAAACCCTCATCTGAGTGTTCGGGGCATTCCATTGTAGTTCTTCAACATTTTAGTGTGTGTCCATGTCTTTGGTGTACACGGATATTGTTCATGGGCATCCCTTGTCTCTCATATGTAACAGATATAACATAACATAACATAACACAAGGGGCAGAGGGTCCTAAAGTTTCCTGCAAACACATACTTGGAAATGCTCCAATTTAATAAAGGTGGTAGGAGTTGTCAGGGGAAGCCAAAGGATGGAGGGGAGCTATTAACTGGAAAGTGTGGTGCTGAGCTAACAGCGTTGGGATGGGCAACCGAGAGACCTGGATTCCAGATCTTGCTCTGCAACTACGAGGCTGTGCAACCCTGGGCAGTTAGCAGCCCTTCCTTCTATACCATACATCTCCTCTATCAGATGAAGGTCTTCTATACCATACATCTCCTCTATCAGATGAAGGCCTTCTATACCATACATCTCCTCTCTCAGATGAAGGCCTTCTATACCATACATCTCCTCTATCAGATGAAGGCCTTCTAAATTGGTAGCTCTCAACTTTTATTTCTCTTCCAGCACATATGAGAGATATGAGACCCTTCCTTTAGGAAGAGCAAATAACTGTTGGTGCAAAAAAAAAAAAAAATCATGATTACCTACTCTTGGCAGGCACTTGCAGGCACTAAGACAGTGATTTCCAGCTGTGGAGATACAAGCCCAGGATATCAAAATCTGCAGGTATTTAGGAGATCTGACTCACTCCCTTTCAGAATTGTAGAGACAATCTTATCTTTAATATCTTTTCCAGTGTTATGAGGGTGAAGGACATCTCTAAGGTTGCTTCAACTAGACTATTCCTTTCTTCTTCTTACTCTCATTCCTCCAATCAAAATACCGCATACTTGGAGACTACTTTCTGATGGATGTTGATTTGAATAAATCCTTGAGTACACTATGCTCCCAGGAAGAGAAATTTGTTAAGTCAGTTCAGTCTACCATTTTTCAAATGTGTAGGAAATGTTTTCATCAGATAACATTCTGGAACATTTTTTCTTCTATCTGAAATGCCCTGTTCTCCAGTAGCCTTTAACTTGACCCACGAGGAAGAAAAAGAGAGTAGGCATTTTTTTCAAGTAAATACTAAATACTCAAACTTTAAATGCCCCACTCTATTTTTTAAGGCACCATGTACCCCTAAGTCACTCTGTAACCTTAAATAAGTTCACCTAGCATTTTCTGAGAACATTTTCCATGTGAGATTTTGAAGGACTATAACGCCAAACTGTGAAAAGCACTAAGAGATACAGGTGACAGAAAATCAAAAAGAGACCGTGACCCAAGATAATATGAAAGTTCAATTTCATTCCAAACACAAGAAATTTGGAATCTGTATTAATCTCATGTAGCGCAATCCATACCAAAATCTTGTCAACTAGGTGAAGGCTATGGAAAGGTCAACAGAAGCTATAAAATTTCTCATATTGTTGACAGAGTCCTCTATAAGGAAAGTGCACAAAAGTACGTTTCAATCATGAAGTAGTGAAGGCTGAAGACTGAATGTTTCTCAAGTAAAATATTAACCTAAGAAAACCAGACTTACAATGGGTAAGAAGGTATCTTGAGTAATATTCACATTGTAAAAATAAAAGAGAATTTATGTCTATTTGGGAATATCAGAGCAGACTATGGAAGAAAATGTTCTGGCCCTACACGGTCTTTAGGAATTGGTACTTGGCCTGGCTTCTGGAAAGCAGGTAAGATTTGGAAAACAGAAATATAAAGGGAGGATAGTTCCATGGAAGGAAATGACATTAGCAAAACACAATAATCAGACAGGAGAGGGGAGCCTTGTGAAAGGTTTGCAGACTGAATTGGCTGGACAGAGGGGTCCAGTTGAGGTGTCATACCCAGTAAAGAAGGAAGGCTTATTAAGAACTTGATCTTTGAAGGCCCCGAATCTCAACTGAAGAGAATTGAAATTACTATGAAGGTGATACATTTTCTGATTAGTAAAATGCCAATTTACCACTGCACAAAAAAATGCTGAGTTAATTACATATTAGGTCACTGCAAAACATTTATTACTTTACAATTGATAGAGACCTTGGAGTTCCACCACTCCACAAAAAGTACTCATCACTTGGTTTAGATGGTGACAGAATAATCAACAAAGCAAAGGCCATTAAAAGGAGAAAATGTACAAAAATAAGGGGACAGACGAAAGGAAGGAAAAAATGGTATCTATCACAGAAAGACTCTCATCTAGTTGTTCTTATAGAGCTAGTTGTTAAGTGAAGAGAAAGAAATAAGGAACAAATGACCTTCCAGCCCTGAGCACCATAAGAAATGTTCCCCTGGCAGCTTTTTACGTACACGTATTCAGTTCCTCCCTCTAAAGTCAACGCACCTCTTTGAAAGGAAAACAAAACGACAAGAGTACCGTTCTTGGCTACTAAGCTCTTCATTTGAGTCACTCTTTTGCCAAAAACACCCTCTTGCTCCTTTGGGAATTTTAATGCTTTATTTTCCTTTTTTTTTACTGGTAGAAGAGATAAGATTTCAGAAGCTAATTGAATACATGCAGCATAACTAAGTTACAGCCTCCCTCGTTGAAATCCTTAGAGCTGAAAATACTGTTTTTGTTGTTTTTTTTTGGCCCTTCTGACAACATGAAGAAAAAGCATCTTAGCCACTAAATGGAGCTGCCGAATGGGAGGATAAGCCGAGTAAAATAAATCAGTAAGCCCTCACTGGTTTTCTTAAATAATGAATTAGTACATTTAAAATTTTTCATCCAGTTGCTTTGATATGGGCTATTTAATGAAGCAATGGCTTGGAAACTAAGACGTGGATTACAACAATCGGTTTAGTCATTGATTTTGGGTGGGGGGGAGCAGTTAGACTTAGGTAAGTGTTTTTACCTCTCTAAACTATAAGGCTTAGTAAAATGAGGGAAAACTACCTCCTATTTCCTCTTACAATAATGAGAGACTAGATTCTGGATCTGAAAAGTAACATATTTTGGAGAAAGCTTTCATGAAAATGCTGGAGAAAAGATTCTTCATGATCCTGTTTAAATAAGTTACATCAAGACTCATGCATGGCTTACTTCACTCTGTATGACAGTCTCTAGGTCCATCCACCTCACTACAAATAACTCAGTTTTGTTCCTTTTTATGGCTGAGTAATATTCCATTGTATATATGTGCCACATCTTCTTTATCCATTCATCTATTGATGGACACTTAGGTGGATTCCATGTCCTGGCTGTTGTAAATAGAGCTGCAATGAACATTGGGGTGCATGTGTCTTCTTGAATTATGGTTTTCTCTGTGTATATGCCCAGTAGTGGGATTGCTGGATCATATGGTAATTCTATTTTTAGTTTTTTAAGGAACCTCCATACTGTTCTCCATAGTGGCTGAATCAATTTACATTCCTACCAGCAGTGCAAGAGGGTTCCCTTTTCTCCACACCCTCTCCACCATTTCTTGTTTGTAGATTTTCTGATGATGCCCATTCTAACTGGTGTGAGGTGATATCTCATTGTAGTTTTGATTTGCATTACTCTAATAATTAGTGATGTTGAGCATCCTTTCATGTGTTTGTTGGCAATCTGTATATCTTCTTTGGAGAAATGTCTGTTTAGGTCTTCTGCCCATTTTTGGATTGGGTTGTTTGTTTTTATAATATTGAGCTGCATGAGCTGTTTATATATTTTGGAGATTAATCTTTTGTCCGTTGATTCTTTCCCATTCTGAGGGTTGTCTTTTCATCTTGTTTATGATTTCCTTTGCTGTGCAAATGCTTTTAAGTTTCATTACGTCCCATTTGTTTATCTTTGTTTTTATTTCCATTGCTCTAGTAGGTGGATCAAAAAAGATCTTGCTGTGATTTATGTCAAAGAGTGTGCTTCCTATATTTTCCTCTAAGAGTTTTATAGTGTCTGCTCTTACATTTAGGTCTCTAATCCATTTTGAGTTTATTTTTGTGTATGGTGTTAGGGAGTGTTTTAATTTCATTATTTTACATGTAGCTGTCCAGTTTTCCCAGCACCACTTATTGAAGAGACTGTCTTTTCTCCATTGTATATCCTTGCCTCCTTTGTCATAGATTAGTTGACCATAGGTGTGGGGGTTTATCTCTGGGCTTTCTATCTTGTTCCATTGATCTATATTTCTGTTTTTGTGCCAGTACCATATTGCCTTGATTACTGTAGCTTTGTAGTGTAGTCTGAAGTCAGGAAGTCTGATTCCTCCAGCTTCTTTTTTTTCCCTCAAGACTGCTTTGGCTATTCGGGGTCTTTTGTGTCTCCATACAAATTTTAAGATTTTTTTGTTCTAGTTCTGTAAAAAATGCCATTGGTAATTTGACAGGGATTGCATTGAATCTGTAGATTGCTTTGGGTAGTAGAGTCATTTTCACAATATTGATTCTTCCATTCCAAGAACATGGTATATCTCTCCATCTTCTGCTATCATCTTTAATTTCTTTCATCAGTGTCTTATAGTTTTCTGCATACAGGTCTTTTGTCTCCCTAGGTAGGTTTATTCCTAGGTATTTTATTCTTTTTGCTGCAAAGGTAAATGGTAGTATTTACTTAATTTCTCTTTCAGATTCTTCATCATTAGTATATAGGAATGTAAGATATTTCTCTGCATTAATTTTGTATCCTGCATCTTTACCAAATTCATTGATTAGCTCTAGTAGTTTTCTGGTGGCATTTTTAGGATTCTCTCTGTATAGTATCATATCATCTGCAAACAGTGACAGTTTTACTTCTTCTTTTCCAATTTGTATTCCTTTTAGTTCCTTTTCTTCTCTGATTGCCATGCCTAGGACTTCCAAAATTATGTTGAATCATAGTGGTGTGAGTGGACATCCTTGTATTGTTCCTGAACTTAGAGGAAATGCTTTCAGTTTTTCACCATAAGAATGATGTTTTCTGTGGGTTTGTCATATATGGGCCTTTATTAGGTTGAGGTAGGTTCCCTCTATGCCGACTTTTTGGAGAGTTTTTATCATAAATGGGTGTTGAATTTTGTCAAAAGCTTTTTCTGTATCTATTGAGATGATCATATGGTTCTTATTCTTCAATCTGTTAATATGGTGTATCACACTGATTGATTTGCATACACTGAAGAATCCTTGCATCCCTGAGATAAATCCCACTTGATCATGGTGTATGATCCTTTTAATGTGTTGTTGGATTCTGTTTACTGGTATTTTGTTGAGGATTTTTGCATCTATATTCATCAGTGATATTGGTCTGTAATTTTCTTTCTTTGTAGTAACTTTTTCTGATTTTTGTATAAGGGTGATGGTGGCCTCATAGAATGAGTTTGGGAGTGTTCCTTCCCCTGCAGTTTTTTGGAAGAGTGTGAGAAGGATGGGTGTTAGCTCTTCTCTAAATGTTTGATAGAATTCACCTGTGAAGCCATCTGGTCCTCGACTCTTGTTTGTTGGAAGATTTTTAATCACAGTTTCAATTTCATTACTTGTGATTAGTCTGCTCATATTTTCTGTTTCTTCCTGCTTCAGTCTTGGAAGCTTATACCTTTCTAAGAATTTGTCCATTTCTTCCAGGTTGTCCATTTTACTGGCATAGAGTTGCTTGTAGTAGTCTCTTAGGATGGTTTGTATTTCTGCGGTGTCTGTTGTAACTTCTTTTTCATTTCTAATTTTATTGATTTGAGTCCTCTCCCTCATTTTCTTCATGAGTCTGGCTAATGGTATATGAATTTTGTTTATCTTCTCAAAGAACCAGCTTTACTTTTATTGATCTTTGCTATTGTTTTCTTTGTTTTTATTTCATTTATTTCTGCTCTTATCTTTATGATTTCTTTTCTTCTGCTAACCTTGGGTTTTGTTTGTTCTTCTTTCTCTAGTTCCTTTAGGTGTAAGGTTAGATTGAGATTTTTCTTGTTTCTTGAGGTAGGCTTGTATAGCTGTAGACTTCCCTTTTAGAACTGCTTTTGCTGCATCCCATAGGTTTTGGATCATCGTGTTTTCATTGTCATTTGTCTCTAGGTATTTTTTGATTTCCTGTTTGATTCCTTCAGTGATCTATTGGTTATTTAGTAATGTATTGTTTAGCCTCCATGTGTTTGTGTTTTTTACGGTTTTTTCCCTGTAATTGATATCTTATATCATAGCGTTGTGGTCAGAAAAGATGCTTGATATGATTTCAATTTTCTTAAATTTACTGAGGCTTGATTTGTGACCCAAGATGTGAGGTATCCTGGAGAATGTTCCGTGCACACTTGAGAAGAAAGTGTAATCTGCTGTTTTTGCATGGAATGTCCTGTAAATATCAATTAAATCTAACGGTCTATTGTGTCATTTAAAGCATCTGTTTCCTTATTTATTTTCACTTTGGATGATCTGTCCATTGGTGTAGTTGAGGTGTTAAAGTCCCCCACTATTATCATGTTACTGCTGATTTCCTCTTTTATAGTTGTTAGCAGTTGCCTTATGTACTGAGGCGCTCCTATGTTGGATGCACATATATTTATAATAGTTATGTCTTCTTCTTGGATTGATCCCTTGCTCATTATGTAGTGTCCTTCCTTGTCTCTTGTAACTATTTTAAAGTGTATTTTACCTGGTATGAGTATTGCTACTCCAGCTTTCTTTTGATTCCCATTTGCATGGAGTATCTTTTTCCATCCCCTCACTTTCAGTCTGTATGTGTCCCTAGGTCTGAAGTGGGTCTCTTATAGACACCATATATATGGGTCTTGTTTTTGTATCCATTCAGCAAGCCTGTGTCCTTTGGTTGGAGCATTTAATCCATTCACGTTTAAGGTAATCATCGATATGTATGTTCTTATGACCATTTTCTTAATTGGTTTGGGTTTGTTTTTGGAGTTACTTTTCTTCCCTTGTGTTTCCCACTTACAGAAGTTCCTTTAGCATTTGTTGTAGAGCTGGTTTGGTGGTGCTGAATTCTCTTAGCTTTTGCTTGTCTGTAAAGCTTTTGATTTCTCTGTCAAAGCTGAATGAGATCCTTGGCGGGTAGAGTAATCTTGGTTGTAGGTTCTTCCCTTTCATTACTTTAAGTATATCATGCCACTCCCTTCTGACTTGTAGAGCTTCTGCTGAGAAATCAGCTGTTAACCTTATGGGAGTTCCCTTGTATGTTATTTGTCATTTTTCCCTTGCTGCTTTCAGTAATTTTTCTTTGTCTTTATTTTTTGCCAATTTGATTATTATGTGTCTCGGCATGTTTCTCCTTGGGTTTATCCTGTATGGGACTCGCTGCGCTTCCTGGGCTTGGGTGGCTATTTCCTTTCCCATGTTAGGGAAGTTTTCTACTATAATCTCTTCAAATATTTTCTTGGGTCCTTTCTCTCTCTCTTCTCCTTCTGGGACCCCTATAATGTGAATGTTGTTGCATTTAATGTTGTCCCAGAGGTCTCTTAGGCTGTCTTCACTGCTTTTCATTCTTTTTTCTTTAGTCTGTTACATAGTAGTGAATTCCACCATTCTGTCTTCCATGTCACTTATCTGTTCTTCTGCCTCAGTTATTCTGTTATAGATTCCTTCTAGTGTAGTTTTCATTTCGGTTATTGTATTGTTCATCTCTGTTTGTTCTTTAATTCTTCTAGGTCTTTGTTAAACATTTCTTGCAGCTTTTCAGTGTTTGCCTCCACTCTTTCTGAGGTCCTGGATCATCTTCACTATAATTATTCTGAATTATTTTTCTGGAAGGTTGCCTATCTCCACTTCATTTAGTTGTTTTGGGGGTTTTTATCTTGTTCCTTCATGTGGTACGTAGCCCTCTGCCTTTTCATCTTGTCTATCTTTCTGTGAATGTGGTTTTTGTTCCACAGGCTGCAGGACTGTAGTTCTTCTTGCTTCTGCTGTCTGCCCTCTGATCTAGTCTCTTTTATACAACAGTTTTGTTTTGTTTTTTTGGCATAGTGATAGAGGGGGAAAAACTTATAGTGTAAGGCTATATGGCTTGTAAATAAGATTACCTGAGAATAAGATTATACTATGGAGGGAAAGTAGTAAGAATCTACATATAATGGATAAGCCCAGGTATCTATGAGAAAGACTTAGGAGTATCTTATGATAATACTTTTCACACTCTATTGTGCATTTGAATCACTGGGCAACTTGGCTAAATTGTACATTCTAATTCACCAGGTCTGAGATTGGGCTAAAATTCTGCAGTTCAAACACGCTCCCATGTGATCCCAATGCTCAGAGTCCTCCCAACACACTTTATTAGAAACAAGAACAATGAAAGTGACTGGAATAGTCAGTCCTAATAAATTAGCTCAATTATTGCGTCTGAACGGCAGGGTTTCTCCATCGTGTAAATAGCTACATCAGACAACCAGAGTTGGGACCAAAAACATTCCGATTATTAGGTTGATTTCCCTTTATCTGACTGCATTGTATCTGAACTGCCTTATTATAATTCGATCTCTTGTGTAGGATTTCCTCTAGGGAGAATTGTGCTGGCTAGACAACCCAACTCCTGCAGGCAGGATGATGGTATGGAAAGAAATGGGCTTTAAATCACAGAGAATAGGATTTGGTTGATAATGTTGCTGCTGATGATGAGTAGGAGTAACAAGAGAAGGAGAAAGATGACAATGATGATGGCAACAGCAGATAGTTACTGCAGTGCTTATTATGTGCCAGGTACTATGCTTAATGCTTTGCACACATTAGATCAATCTTACGAGTTTATCCTATTATCCCTGCATTACATATTAAGAAACCTAAGGTTACAGTGCTAGAAGGGGTCTGGACGAGACTGAAACCTATGGCTGCCTGATTCCAAACATATGTTCTTTGCCATCATACACATCCCAGTATGTGAAGAACCTTTTATTATAATTGTTACTAAAGTTAAGCACTCAGTAAACAGTAGTTATATGTTCCAATTTTTATATATGGCTTATATATGAGTTTATATTTGAGTCTTTTGTGCATTTGGTTAACATGAGTCAGATTCCATGAGCCTTATCAACTCTAATCATATTGATTTCTTCAATCTGTAAAGCTAAGGACTAAACTCCTGATCATAGTAAAGCCTCCCAGGGAGTCTGAGCAATTACTTTAAAAAAAGCAACCCAGATAAGTAAAACATTTGTCAGACATTTTAACCAAAGAATTATTATTGTTTTTCCTATCTAAAGGCCTTTCCTTGAGACTTTTCTATATGTCTGCCCATTTTGTGGTTGGCTGGATATTTTCCCCATAAAGACAATTTAAGTCTTTCCCCTTCTTTTTAATCTCATATTTGCTAAAGTTATAGTCCTATTTCTATTTCTAATGCATACAGTCCTTGTGCAAATGAATGTGATGAAATATATCACCAGTGGCATTAAGCACATGGGTTTTAGTGGGTATTGGAATCGGTCAAGTGCAAACTACGAATTAGCGAAAGTGTCATTTCATAAATGTCAATGGCTTTCTATGATGCCATGTCTTTCAAGGCTACTGTGTGCAAAACCAGATATTTGGAAATCAAGAACTATGAGTGACCGAATGGCTCCTCCCATTTGCCTGACTACTTAAGAGCCCATCCTAAGACAGTAGACAGGATAAATGAATGGTCAGTCATAAAAGCCTAAGCAAAGAGTGACAAGCCAGTTTTGAGTAAATGGAGCAGAATACAGAGAAACCAACTGAGAATAAGATTCAGCATGGATGGTATTTTTCCCTTAGCAATCTCACCCAAATCTGCAGTGACTTTAATCTAATTCTTGTATTGAGAATGCAGGAGCATGTCCTGCCAGTTTGCTGTCCAGGTCAGGAAGAGAGGTCATTGGTTCTGTCATCAAATCTAATGCACCTTTTTTTTTCTTTTTTTTTTTTTTGCGGTACGCAGGCCTCTCACTGTTGTGGCCTCTCCCGTTGCGGAGCACAGGCTCCGGACGCGCAGGCTCAGCGGCCATGGCTCACGGGCCCAGCCGCTCCGCGGCATGTGGGATCTTCCCGGACCGGGGCACGAACCCGCGTCCCCTGCATCGGCAGGCGGACTCTCAACCACTGCGCCACCAGGAAAGCCCTATTTCTAGCTTTTTGAGGAACCTCCATATTGTTCTCCATAGTGGTTGTATCAATTTACATTCCCAAGGTTGGTCTTAATAGAAGATCCACATTAAAGTTTGAAAAGATCCAAGATAGACATCAAAGAAAATTTTATTTTCCTGAAAGAGATAATCACATTAATGGACACATAAATTCTTTAACATTTTTTCCTATTGCTCCATGTCTTAAATATTTAGGGCTTCCCTGGTGGCGCAGTGGTTGAGAGTCCGCCTGCCGATGCAGGGGACGCGGGTTCGTGCCCCGGTCCGGGAAGATCCCACATGCCGCGGAGCAGCTGGGCCCGTGAGCCATGGCCGCTGAGCCTGCGCGTCCGGAGCCTATGCTCCGCAATGGGAGAGGCCACAACAGTGAGAGGCCCGCGTACCGCAAAAAAAAAAAAAAAATTTAGTCTACCTTTCAGTTGCCTGCCAATGAAATGTCCAATATTTGAATCCACTTCACATTTATATAACCATAGCATTTAATAATTTTTATTTTGGTGGTTATTTTTTCAAATAACTTACTCTAGCTATATAAATACAAAAGTGAACATATGACACTTGTTAAAATAGGTCTGAGGTTTTTAAATAACACTACATTTCCAGGAAAACAAATTAGCTTACACAAAATTTACTAGGCATAACTAGAAATGGAGTAATATAGTTTAAGTAGATTGATTAGAAGTAATAAAGCCATAGGAAAAATAAGCTTTGGAGGTGAATGTTATCGATAAAGATCTAACATGGGTAATAATATACAACGAGTCTCCTTGTACTTTTATTTATGGAAGGCCTTAGGCCAGAAATTCTACCTTAATAAGAGCCAACAGTAGCTGATATATTGTAATTTCACATTTCAGAAGTAAGTGGATGATCATTATAATGTATCAGATGGATGGTTAGACTAGATAACCCTTAACTATTTTATGATTCAGGAATCCTAAGAAAAATAATCTTAAATTCCTCACCATGGAACGGAGATCTCTCAATAATTGAATGAACCAGTTTTCAAATATATCTTACCATTAATTTATTGTGTGACCTATATCATGACTCAAAAGACTGGAGCAACCCTGGGTCAGTACTTTACTAACTTAAGCTGGGGAGGATTTTATTTTGCAGATGTGTCAATCGAGCTGCACCTGGTCAGGACCTAAAGGAGAGCAAAACAACTATTACCAATGCCAAATGGGCATAATAATGGTGCCGTACTGTTGAACAGGTTTAATGAGCTAATACGTGGAAAGCCCTTACAGCAGTGCACGGCATGTAGAAAGAAAGAAATTCGAGTGAGGATGCTGGTGATGTTAATTGTAGCAGTGCTTCTAGCAAGCTTACAGCATTGCTCTGGGAGTCCTTCTTCTTTGACGTCACATACTCCCAAAACATACTTCTAGCAATAAAACACCCCAGACTTACTTATTATATTATTTAAAAAGAACATTCCTCTTTCATTGGTGCAGAAAATGCTAATAAATGCCCTTAAATATCCTACACCTTCAATGGTGCATTTTTTCCTAACTCTGTTTCTTTGCTCGATATTTTTAACGAGCTATAACATACTCTTCACTAGTTTCTTAGGGGAAAAAGTGCCTGGGGTGGTTGGTTATTTTGCTGGACCATGGTGTTAATGACATGGTAGATCGACTTGACCAGAGAAAAAAGCTCGCCTCTCCTGCCATGGCTTATCTTGAAATGTGTACCTGGCTCCAAATGTGTATCTTGAAATGTGTACCTGGCTCTAAAATACGAGGACTGAACAAGAGTATGTGGAGGGCTCAACAACCTACTCCTACAAGAAACAAGTTAAAGTGTGCAGAGGGTCAGTAACATCACCTCCGAATATGAACAATGATACCCATAAAGCCAAAAGTACTACAGTTCTGTCGGTAGGACAATCATAATTTTGGACTCTGCAGGGAATTTTCCAGCTTAGAAATGATCTCTTCTCCACTTCATTATTTCACCCTCTCCCTAACCTATAATGCTGACAAGGCAGCTATCACTGTCTCCAATTGACAGGTGAGTAAACTGAAAATCAGACAATTTCAATTATTTGTCCCGGGGCAACTGAGTTAACAAGCAGCAGAGCTAGAAAACAGAAATTCTACTTCTAATCCAATGTTCTCCTTATATAAGCTGATTTCACCTAAAATGAATGGTACTGAACATTCTACCCTATATATCGGAGGCTGATCTATTTTATGGCTTTATTTATAGAATTGGAAAAGTAAGTATGCCTGTATAATCTTCATGAGGTCATAAACACAGGAATGAGACAAAGTCACAATCAGGTCTCTGTTTCACAGGGCTGATGCTACATAATGTAATGGTGAATTCTTACATCTCAAGTTTCAGCAGGAATATTCACGGATTCCTTAACACCACCCTATACCTTGTGTTCCTACAGCTCAAATGTATAAAAAGCAGTGTTCTAAAAGACTTCTTTTCAAGTGTCAACCATCTAACAGGTTTTTAAAAACTACCCTAATTTTCAACTAACATTTTCTTCCTAGCCATGCGTTGTAGCATTTCCCTCAGGACATCCCAGCAGCTCCTAGGCAACTTTCTAAGGACTTAAAAATACGCTTGTCACTCAGTGTGGAGAAGCAGGATTCCAAAAGGTAGCGTTTTCCCTATATTTGGGAAATTGCGAACCACCTCTCTGGTCCAGAGTTTAACAACACTCTTACAGGTCTACGTTGAAGGGCTATTTCCATAAGTTATTTTGTGCACGGAAGTCAGAGTTCTTTTCCTATCCAGTACTCTGATGTATTCATTCCCCTTTATTTTACATGCCTGCCTTGCATTTTCTGCCATTCACCTATCCTCTCAAGTTCTAGGTGAGTGATATGATTAATCACATCAAGGAAAGCCCCACTCCTAACACAGAAACATAGCCAACCACAATGGCAGAAACCAAGTATTGATATTTCCCTTTCTTTTCTGTTATTTTTATTACTGGTAAGATTCATACTCAGTAGTTTCTTCTTCCACTTAAAAAAAAAATCAAATGTGGCCTACTTTTTCTTTAAATAAATCTGATTTCAAGAAGATTAATAAAGCTACAAGTCACAGTTATTTAATGTATATCAAAATGATGTGCTAAGTGACACAAGCTCGTTATACGGCCTCCCTGGGCTTGGTGGGTCTCTGTACCTCTAGCTTACCTTCCTTTTGCAGGAAGCACCGTATTCTACTGAGGATTGATAAAGTAGCTGAAGAGTTATAACCATAAACCTTTTCAATTCTGAGGCTATTTTAACCTAAACTTTTAATTGAAGAAATGTAAATTGATACAGCCACTATGGAGAACAGTATGGAGGTTCCTTAAAAAACTAAAAATAGAACTACCATATGACCCAGCAATCCCACTACTGGGCATATACCCTGAGAAAACCATAATTCAAAAAGAGTCATGTACCACAATGTTCATTGCAGCTCTATTTACAATAGCCAGGACATGGAAGCCACCTAAGTGTACATCAACAGATGAATGGATAAAGAAGATGTGGCAATATATACAATGGAACATTACCCAGTCATAAAAAGAAATGAAATTGAGTTATTTGTAGAGAGGTGGACAGACCTAGAGTCTGTCATACAGAGTGAAGTAAGTCAGAAAGAGAAAAACAAATACCGTATGCTTACACATATATATGGAATCTAAAAAAAAAAAAAAAATGGTTCTGAAGAACTTAGGGGCAGGACAGGAATAAAGACGCAGATGTAGAGAATGGACTTGAGGACACGGGGAGGGGGAAGGGTAAGCTGCGACGAAGTGAGAAAGTGGCATTGACATATATACACTACCAAATGTAAAACAGATAGTTAGTGGGAAGCAGCTGCATAGCACAGGGAGATCAGCTCCGTGCTTTGTGACCACCTACAGGGGTGGGAGGGAGACACAAGAGGGAGGAGATATGGGGACATATGTGTATGTATAGCTGATTCACTTTGTTATACAGCGGAAACTAACACACCATTGTAAAGCAATTATATTCCAATAAAGATGTTAAAAACAAAAAAGAAATTAGAGTATATATATATTTTTTCACTAGAACAGAATTACACTTTAAAAGGATTTTACTTGGAGGAAAAAATAGGCTTAGAATAATGGCATACATACTAATTCCAAATGAATCCTTTGGTCATTTTTAAAAGGTACAACCATAATCTTTCAAAGACCATAAATAAAGGATCCTGGCTGCTTTTCAACGTCAAGTGGAATTTTAGACACTATCCATGTAAATTTACAGACACTTCAAGAGATCTAAATTAAACTTCTGAAACTGAAGTCACACCTTTACACACAGGAAAAATCGTTGAAATGCCCCAATGAATAATAATTTGTTTCTAAAACAAGGATTGGAGCTTTATAATAAAAGCAAACTTGTTTCTCAAAGCTGCACCTAAATAATATATGTAAAAACTACATGTATTAGAGCATTCTGATAACAGATTGGAAGCCCACATCCATAATGAAGAAGTCTATGACACTATTTCAAAATAGCTGACTTAGGCTTCAAAGGCTCCAAACAAATTTCAACTCTTCCATCCAGGATGGGCTTCCATCCATGCCCTCAAGACATTGCCCCTCCTCTGGGTTCACATAACCTTCCTGTTACAGCTTGTAAAATGACTATGCATGCCCTCCTTTTCTTGTCTCATTCCCTTAGACCATAAGCTCTCTAAAAGCAGAGGTCATATATCTTGTTTATTACTCAAGTCTCCAGGGTGATGTTTTTCAATTTCTACTGTGCCAGTTGTGGCAGACTGTATTTTCCGAAGAGAGCTGTGTGTGTGTGTGTGTGTGTGTGTGTGTGTGTGTGTCTGTGTGTGTGTGTATCTCCCAGTCCATCATGATATGTGACATTGACACTCCTTCAAAGAGTGTCAATCCTTGACCCCTGAAAGATGTGTCTGTGTCTACTCCTATCCCCTAACCACTCTTAACCTAAGTAGAAATTTGAAATTGCCTCAATCAGTAGAATTCAGCAGGTCATAAAAAGCATAAAAGCTATTACCTTGATCTCTTGGATTGCTCTCTGAATAAGAGGCCTCCATGGAGGGAAAGGAGACCCTCTCTATAGAACCAATTACCACATGAGTGAACTATGTCAGAAATGGATCCTCCAGCCTCAGTCTAGCCTTCAGATAACTGCTGCCCCAGTCAACTCCTTGGTACAATCTCATGATGCCCCTTGCCCCCAGCTGAGCCCTTCACAAATTCCTGATCCAAAGAAACCATGAGAAATAATAAATTATTATTGCTGTTTAAGCTACTAAATTTGGGGGTAATTTGTTACAAAGCAACGGATGAGTAATACAGCAGTATAACTCTTTAAAAAATAAAATCTAGGAATCTTTAATATATAAAATAAATTTACTGAATACTACTGGAAACCATATAGCATTTACCAAAGTGCCTTGCAATTAGCATGGGTTATATATTCTTTCCAAACATTAAAGTACATTTCAAGAGATCTGAAAGTATTTCATTTTGTAGTCATTCAAATAACTTACTTTCAGATAGGATGCTGGACCCAGAAAAATGCTCTTAGGGCTACTGTGTGTCAGAGGAGGAATTATACAGAGAAATATTTTCCTCATTAAAATTGTGGTAAAAGAATAGGAAAGAGAAAAAGAACCCTAAAGGCCTTGGGATATGACCATTAACATCTATTTGTGGCAGAAAGCAAAACTAGAAGCCTTCATGTTTTATTCCTGTCAATAGGAAGTTTCTGAAAGGTGGAAAAGGAGGTTTTTATCCATTAAGTAACCATAAAGGATTTTACAGTTGAAAATCAGTGAATCCCCTCAAATGAATGCCTGTCATTGATACTGAACTGACAGCTAGAGAGGTTTGGCCAAAAGGTTTCTGAGAACAGTGTGCAGTCCTTTTGGTTGTGGTCCCATGTTTATGTGTCTGGGTTATCACTGAGGAGAGAGGGATATTTCCAACAGAAAATGAGAAAGCTTAAATAGAATCTGCTGCTTCTCACTGGGAAGTCGAGTGGGGTTAAACCAATCAATAACACTCCCTTGGCCATGGACCTTTGTAATGGAATTTACTTTAACCCAAAGGTTTTAGATCCCTTCAACAATCTTCAGAAAAAAATATTGCTATAACCTGAGAATTTGGTTGCCTATCTGCCATGACTCAAAGCTCTGTACCTCATTCCACCCTTCCCTCCACCATCTGCCATGTATGTACAGGTCCATTCTACTGCTGCTTGCTAATAAGCCCCATTCTAATAGAGCAGATTAATTCAATCCAGCAAATATTTGTCTAGTTCCTGCCATCTCCACGCACTTGTACTACTTCTTGGGGCACCACAATTATTAAGATAGTCTTTTCCTTTAACAACTCTTTATGGAGAGTGGCCCATATGCTAGCTGCTGCGGGCACAACAGTGGATATGAAGAAGGGCTCCTGATTTTAAGGAATTTATAGCCTAAGAGAGGAGACAAGTGTTTCCACAGAACTCCCCAATTACAAGGCAATAGTGCAGCACCGGAGATACTTACTTGGTGCACTGGGAGTCCTGAGTAGTTTTCCCTGGTCCAACTGGCTAGAGATGAAGGTTGGAAAGAGTCAAGAAAGGTTACCTAGGGGAGAAGGACCAGTAACTAAAACCTATAGTGAAAAGCAGAATTAGAGACACATGTATGAGGTATGGGGGTTGATGAGAGGAGAAGTGAGGAGGAAAATGTCAACAGAAGAGACTACCAATAACACTTGAATTGGGTTTTGTTTGTTTGTTTCTTATTGACATAGAGTTGATTAACAATGTCATGTTAGTTTCAGGCGTACAGCACAGTGATTCAGTTATATATATATGTTTTTCAGATTCTTTTCCCTTGTAGGTTATTATAAAATAGTGAGTGTACTTTGAATTGGGTTTTAAAGTACAGATAATAGTTCACCAGGCAGAAGGGGCAGAGGAGAGGAAGGGGAGGCTGGAGAAGGCACTGGAGGGTGGGAGGCAGGGAAGCACTGAGACTGAAACCATAGCATGTTTGGCATAGACTGTTCAGAGCACCACAAGGAGTTTACAGCTGATAGGCTCTAACAGATGATTTATTCTGTTTACACATGGACAGATGAGTATAACATGAACAGCCTTTGAGAGCAAAATGTAAAGCCGATTTTCTAGTTTGGACTTCATAGCTTTTTTCTCCCTGAGCACGGACAGTATATACAATTGTTTGATCCTGAACAGTGACATTACTAACGGTCTCCCTTAAAAAAAAAAAAAAGAACAATTCTCATTGTTTCAGTAGTATTTTCACTAACCATTCTGGTTCATCTACATTTCCGTACTAGAATCCTTTCTTCTCCTTTACGATGATCTTTGCCACCAACACAGTAGCAAAGCTTTAAAATAAAACTCTGGAGGTGTGCAGTGTGCAGCTGCTGACTACTAAGACAGATTCCATCATGGGAGGAAAAATGTTACTGTCGTAATGAATATAGGAATAAAAACTGTGCAGGTTGAGCAGGATCTGTCTATATAAAGAAGCACTAACATTAGCAGAACTGTAGCTCGGGTTTTTCCCACCCTTTTCCCTGCAAAAAGGATCGGCAGTTCTATCACAGTGAAAACACAGGTGTCAAGAAAATCCCATTCACAACATCAATGTGACGATGGCATCCATGCTCTCATCTACTACTATTGTGGGGGATATTTGCAAAGACAACACCCATCACGGCTGTCCTTTCCTGTTAATAAAACCCAAGGCAATTTTTTCTTTCTCTTGTAACTAATTGGATGACCTTAAAAAAAATCCAGAGCCCAGTTTTATTTTTCCACCTTCTCCAAGACAATCTTTCCAGAAAGGAAAAGAAAAATCTGAGGTAGAGAAGGCCTGTCCAACAAGGCTATGTTATCAGGCTGGTTATATCTTCACTAAACCTATTAGTTTTCTTTTCAAGAAGGGGAAAAAACAACAACAAAATCTCTTCTCTGATTAATGTTTCAGCATTGATTTAATTCTGGTATCCACGAAAAGAAGCACAGTGTGGTGGAGAAAGGACAGCAGACTACAAAGGATACTTCGATTAAGAAACTACGGAATAATTGTGCACAAGTTGCTATACATGCGACTCTCCTTTCTGCAAAGCCTCAAAAATCCTTTCAGAATGTTCAAAGGAATTAAAAAACACTAGTGAATCACTTTACATTTCCAGGGTATCTTTAAAGAATGACAAACCTAAAAGATTGAGAGATTCTAGAATTTTCTACTGCATGCCTGCAATCTATAAATGGGAATAATACTAGTAATCATGAAAGCTATCGTTTATTGAGGACTTACTACGTGCTAGGCACCATGCAACGCACTTTAACACATGTATTATTTGATTTCATGATTAAACAATCCCATAGGGTAACCACCATTTACAGATGAAAAAATTAAGGTGTAGTAATGTCAAAAATCTGTTAGAAATCATACGGCTAATGAGTGGAAGAGTCAGACCTCAGATTCCTGTGTCTAACTCTGAAGACTATACTGTGACTCCTGCGCCCATTGACAGCCATGCTCAGAATGAGGGTCCCTTCAACTTTTAGCGTCTGAGCCTGCACAGCACAGGTGGAAAGACCCTTCCTCTGCTTTCTGATAGCTCTGGTCAGGAGAGACAAGTCATATGCATGGCTCCACCCAAAGATTTTCAGTTCATGTTTGAAACACATAAGTCATCCCTTCTGTTATGAAATGTAAGTTTAACTCCTTTAAGTTTTATATTAGATCTAAAAATTCATACACCGATCAGTAACTATCTGAAAGCAACGTGTGAGAGATAAACATTACATAACCTGGGGGATAAAGTGGGACATCCATGATTGGAAATCATGGCTGTTTGGTATGTTTGTTAAGTAGACTCCTTCAACTTAGAGCCTCTAGTGATTTTTGACACTTGCTCTACTGTATTGTTCGGTTCTAATCAAGTACTTCGTAAATGCTATTTTTGAATCTCAGTTCATTGATAAGAATATGGAATAGGACAGGAGGTATTTAACATCACCTCATCCATGTGATTAGAGGTAGAACCACACACCCAACCATGATATTTGCCTGATACCTCCTGCATTCAGTTTGCCCTCATCATCTATGTTCATGAACTGGAACACTGGCACCTTTTTAATGGCCTTGTAATTAAGTCAATCTATCTTGGGGAGAGTAGATGGAGAACTGGCAGAGGCCATGTGAGTCTGACAGGCTGGGCTCACATCACTGCTCCAGCTCCACTGTGGAACCTTGGGCAGTCATTCCATTGTCCTGACCTTCTGCTTCTGCACCCTTACAATATTGATGACAAGAACACCTCTCAGGATTAAATCAAATAATGAATGCAGCACAGTGGCTGGCACAGAAGTGCTCCAAAATGATTTACGGTTTTTATTACATGACCCTAAGGTTTAATTTCTTCCTCTCCTTAGCTCCATGGTATTTATGTTCCTTAAATTTATAATTATCTGTCGGCATCTTGCCTTTTCAATGGAAAGGAAGCTCATTTAGGGAAGGAGCTGTGCATTATAAATCTCCGATATTATCTATCCAATTCAGTGGGTCCTTATATTTCCTGGTAAACCCCTGAGAATGGTGTATCTAGAAGGAGTGTGTACCCAGCTTAAAAACATTCACATACACACATAACAAATATCAACTCAAAATAGACAATTTCATATTTTCTCTGTATAAAGTACAAAATTTTTCTTTTTTCTTTTTTTTGCGGTACACGGGCCTCTCACTGCTGTGGCCTCTCCCGTTGTGGAGCACAGGCTCCGAACGCGCAGGCTCAGTGGCCATGGCTCACGGGCCCAGCCGCTCCGCGGCATGTGGGATCTTCCAGGACCGGGGTACGAACCCGTGTCCCCTGCATCGGCAGGCGGACTCTCAACCACTGCACCACCAGAGAAGCCCAAAATTTCTTACCTAGGATTTTAGAAAATAGAATTTGCATCTTGGTAAATAAACTGTGCTTTGACAATTAGATCAGAAATAACAGAATGGTTCTAAACTCTCACCTTGACAATAGGTCAGTGAGCATCTATCTTGATCCTATGTCATGGCACATAAGAAACACAAATCTGTAGTCTCCCACAAAAATGCACAAACACGCACTCTACTGGGTTTAGCAGGAGAAGCCAGCAGCAGCAGGTGAAAGATGTGCAACTTCAGACAGGTTAGTTTACTCTTCTAAGATTCCTCATCAATACAGGGGAGAGAATACAGTGCTCACCTCAGCCTCGCTGGGAGACTGAGATCATCCCTGTGTCGCACTGGGCACCAGACCTGCCTTATGGCAAGAGATGAATTAACATCATCTCACCATGAGGTCAAGTATAATGTCCTCAAGTGAGCTCCCACCTCTGAATTTCACCTGTTTCCAGTGAGTACATTTTCACTAGCCTCAAAGCATACCATACAGGGAAAAAAAAAAAAAAAAGAATCAAGAGCTTAGAAACCCCTACACGAATGAAGGAAATTCAAATGTTGTGACAGACGAGTCATACTTAAGATGGGTGCAGTACACTTCTCTTGGCTTTTCATACTGATGGGATCTGTCAGAACAAGCAGCACCACGGGTGGTGAGGGCACTAGACTCACAGCAGAACAAGAAATGAGACCCAAATCAGGTTCTCGCTGGACTTCCCTGGGGCCTCACTACAGGTCAGTACTTGTGGGTTAAGAGCGGGTTACAAGGTCTCTCACCTTGTAAGAGAGACTATCTTGTTCAAACATTAAAAAAGGGAGCTTTATTTCTCCAGGGAATAAACATCCTCGTGTGGGCTCTTTAGCAGGCTTATTTTTTTATGTTTTTAGGGAGGATTCATTCTCAATGAAGAAGTTAAGAGTAAAATTCCAAGGCACTTATCTGGAGGTACTGATTAGTAACAGGTTGCCTTGAGATATAGGAAAAAATATGTAAACCTTTGAAAAGTTAACTTTTATATTAGAATGTTATATGTTTAATTTGTTGCACACATTAAGACGTTTCTCCACAGAAGTACTCTTGCCAGAGAGAAGAATTACTGCACATGAAGGTTTAGGGGCAGTAGAGTGTGTATGGGTGGAGTGGTCCAGAGTGAACTTGGTGTGTGGCCAGAAGTAGCGTTTGGTACAAAATTTCTTTTTTTTTTTTTTCGGTACGCGGGCCTCTCCCTGTTGTGGCCTCTCCCATTGCGGGCTCCGGACGCGCAGGCTCAGCGGCCATGGCTCACAGGCGCAGCTGCTCCGCGGCATGTGGGATCTTCCCGGACCGGGGCACGAACCCGTGTCCCCTGCATCGGCAGGCGGACTCTCAACCACTGCGCCACCAGGGAAGCCCCAAAATTTCTTTCAATAAGTTTTTCATTCTCATGTAACATGTTTGTTAAATTTTAGGTGAAGATTTAGAACGGCTTTCTCTTATATTACTTGTTTTCTCCCCAAACTGTCTTGACTTTGATATACTAGTAAGATGGGCCAAATGTGGCCAGTGGATCTTTGTATTGCCTGGTACACCACTGAGAATCCCTGGAGAGAAGGCCTATCCCATTTGAGAATAATCATAAATTGTTTTGTTAATCTTACCAAATGTTTCCATTTTAGACTCCAAGACAAGTCCAACTAGAAGTCCATAAAAGGAGTAAGAAAGTTCCTTTGAAAATCAATGGCAAACTGTCACATTTTCATTGGCATTATCAACTTTTCTCCGAGGGGGGTACTATCTGAGTGGCCATCCAACAGCTACTGTCTTACTGCCAAGCAATTCATTCATAAGGCCAAGTTTTATAAAAGTATCTATTCGTTGTCAGGGAACACTCTGTAGATTGTCTACTGCTCCCTAATGCCCTCCCTCCCCTAGGTTTCTCCATTGTTAAAAGAACCCTAATTAGACTCATGTAATCAATCTTCAACATGATCTAGTGTAAGATGTCCAACCCCAGTTCCAAGAGTATATACTCATTAGTCTAAGATAATAAGTGTGTTGACATTCCTCTAATGACATTTATTGATTCAGGAGAGGGCACATATTCTAAATTGTCATGGTGGTGGGGAGAAGCTGCTCTTTCTACTCTTTCCCAAACAGGGAAGCATGTGGCCTCAGTGGTCATTGGCACTCATCTTGTGGCTGTGAGAATAATGAGATTTAAGAAACTGCCAATGCTGAGAGAGGCAGAGTGATGAAGATGGAAAGAACTTGGGTCCTTGGCAACATCACTCAGTTGCTGCTTGTACCAAGGCTTGAAGCCTACGCTATGTCTGGAAAATAAATTTTGTTACTGAACAAGAAGGTTTGAGTGAGGAAGTCTGTCCATCACTTTCAATCAAAAGGATTCCATTGCTTCTCTGGAAAGAGATTACATATAACTTACAAAGGCTGTATTTAATTTAAGAAAGCCTCACACATATAGAGCAGGGAGCTTACATACAGTGAGGTAGTATTCTACGTCCAATGCCCCAAATGGCCATTTCATTATAATTGGAAAGTATCATCTAAAATCAAATATGCTTTACAGATGTCAAATTTAATGAAGTTATACTCATGTAGAAAATATCATTTTGATAACTAGAAAAGCAATTTGCATTTTTGTATTATTTCTTTATAATAAGCAATGACATTAGGTACAACATCTCTTAAATAATTCTGGTTTTGACTCTGGGTACCCCAAATATGCATATGTGGCCCTTAAATTACTAAGTATGCTATAAAAAGTCATATTAAAAACAGTTGTTTGATTTCATCTAGATTGCTGTATACTCTCAAAATTTCACTTAAATATTTGTTAGCAGTTTGGAAATGATCTCAATTTCTTTATTAAGAAGTGGGAACAACAGTAATTTCCATAAATCTCATTAGAATGTGAGAAGCATTAAAAATAAGTAAATATATAACATATACCTTGTTTCTAAAAGACACATTTATCTTCAAATAAAACAAAACCACAAGACCATTTTAAAACTGAACAACATAGAGAGATCTTATTATTTTAAAGGCTATGTCCTGTCCCTTTTTTCTAAACCCAATTTCATGCTGGCCTAAAATTTGAAATAAATTACCAGAGAATAAAATTCCACAATGACCACCAACTAATGTCTTGGAATTCAACCTCCTGTTGTCAGATATAATTTAGACCAAACACAAAACATGTATTAAAGTGATATCTACTGAGAACATAACACTCAGAGCAAGCTAACAATGATGAAATGATCAAGTAGCAGTTTGTAACACCAACTGGACTTCCATAGAACAAGGGAAATTAAATAGCGCAGAGAATTAAAAGCCTTGAAATTGTTATTTAATACACTAATGTAATCTGTACCCATGATAATCTCTAGAGGAAACATAAATAACTTTCCTGCTGAAATCAAGGGCAGATCTGGAACTCACAGTTGACAGTCCACCAAGCTTCCAACTTGTCATGTAACATGGCCTTTGCCACACGGTACTGAGATTGTATACTTCCTTGTTGTTGTTGTTCTTGTTGGCTTAACTTCTTAAAATGAGGAACTATCTTTTATCTTTCTATGTATGATAAAGAGTAGAATGTCTGGCACAAAGTATATGCATAATAAATGAATGAAAAGTGAACAAATAGAGAAGCAAGAAGAACTACAATCCTGCAGCCTGTGGAACAAAAACCACATTCACAGAAAGACAGACAAGATGAAAAGGCAGAGGGCTATGTACCAGATGAAGGCACAAGATAAAACCCCAGAAAAACAACTAAGTGAAGTGGAGATAGGAAAACTTCCAGAAAAATAATTCAGAATAATGATAGTGAAGATGATCCAGGGCCTCAGAAAGAGACTGGAGGCAAAGATTGAGAAGATGCAAGAAATGTTTTAAAAAGACATAGAAGAATTAAAGAACAAACAAATAGAGATGAACAATACAATACCCGAAATGAAAACTACACTAGAAGGAATCTATAACAGAATAACTGAGGCAGAAGAATGGATAAGTGACCTGGAAGACAAAATGGTGGAATTCACTACTGTGGAACAGACTAAAGAAAAAAGAATGAAAAGAAATGAAGACAGCCTAAGAGACCTCTGGGAGAACATTAAATGCAACAACATTCACATTATAGGGGTCCCAGAAGGAGAAGAGATAGAGAAAGGACCAGAGAAAATATCTGAACGATTAGAGTCGAAAACTTCCCTAACATGGGAAAGGAAATAGCCACCCAAGTCCAGGAAGCGCAGCAAGTCCCATATAGGATACACCCAAGGAGAAACACACCGAGACACATAATAATCAAATTGGCAAAAATTAAAGACAAAGAAAAATTATTGAAAGCAGCAAGGGGAAAATGACAAATAACATACAAGGGAACTCCCATAAGGTTAACAGCTGATTTCTCAGCAGAAACTCTACAAGCCAGAAGGGAGTGGCATGATATACTTAAAGTGATGAAAGGGAAGAACCTACAACCAAGATTACTCTACCCACCAGGGATCTCATTCAGCTTTGACAGAGAAATCAAAAGCTTTACAGACAAGCAAAAGCTAAGAGAATTCAGCACCACCAAACCAGCTCTACAACAAATGCTAAAGGAACTTCTGTAAGTGGGAAACACAAGGGAAGAAAAGTAACTCCAAAAACAAACCCAAACCAATTAAGAAAACGGTCATAGGAACATACATATCGATAATTACCTTAAACATGAATGGATTAAATGCTCCAACCAAAAGACACAGGCTTGCTGAATGGATACAAAAACAAGACCCATATATATGGTGTCTGTAAGAGACCCACTTCAGACCTAGGGACACATACAGACTGAAAGTGAGGGGATGGAAAAAGGTATTCCATGCAAATGGGAATCAAAAGAAAGTGGGAGTAGCAATACTCATATCAGATAAAATACACTTTAAAATAAAGAATGTTACAAGAGACAAGGAAGGACACTACATAATGATCAAGGGATCAATCCAAGAAGAAGATATAACAATTATAAATATATGTGCATCCAACATAGGAACACCTCAGTACATAAGGCAACTGCTAACAGCTATAAAAGAGGTAATCAACAGTAACACGATAATAGTGGGGGACTTTAACACCTCACTTACACCAAAGGACAGATCATCCAAAATGAAAATAAATAAGGAAACAGAAACTTTAAATTACACAACAAACCAGATAGATTTAATTGATATTTATAGGACATTCCATGCAAAAACAGCAGATTACACTTTCTTCTCAAGTGCAAACAGAACATTCTCCAGGACAGATCACATCTTGGGTCACAAATCAAGCCTCAGTAAATTTAAGAAAATTGAAATCATATCAAGCATCTCTTCTGACCACAACGCTATGAGATTAGAAATGACTTACAGGGGAAAAAAAATGTAAAAAACACAAACACATGGAGGCTAAACAATACATTACTAAATAACCAATAGATCACTGAAGAAATCAAACAGGAAATCAAAAAATACCTAGAGACAAATAACAATGAAAACACGACGATTCAAAACCTATGGGACGAAGCAAAAGCAGTTCTAAGAGGGAAGTTTATAGCTATAAAAGCCTACCTCAAGAAACAAGAAAAATCTCAAGTAAAGAATCTAACCTTACACCTAAAGGAACTAGAGAAAGAACAAACAAAACCCAAAGTTACCAGAATGAAAGAAATCATAAAGATCAGAGCAGAAACTAGTGAAATAGAAACAAAGAAAACAATAGCAAAGATCAATACAACTAAACGTTGGTCTTGGAGAAGATAAACAAAATTGATAAACCATTAGCCAGACTCATGAAGAAAAAGAGGGAGAGGACTCAAATCAATAAAATTAGAAATGAAAAAGGAGAAGTTACAACAGACACTGCAGAAATACAAAGCATCCTAAGAGACTACTACAAGCAACTCTATGCCAATAAAATGGACAACTTGGAAGAAATGGACAAATTCTTCGAAAGGTATAACCTTCCAAGACTGAACCAGGAAGAAACAAAAATATGAACAGACCAATCACAAGTAATGAAATTGAAACTGTGATTAAAAATCTACCAAGAAACAAAAGTCCGGGACCAGATGGCTTCACAGGTGAATTCTATCAAACATTTAGAGAAGAGCTAACACCCAACCTTCTCAAACTCTTCCAAAAAACTGCAGAGGAAGAAACATTCCCAAACTCATTCTATGAGGCCACCATCACCCTGATACCAAAACCAGACAAAGATACTACAAAAAAAGAAAATTAGAGACCAACATCACTGATGAATATAGGTGCAAAAATCCTCAACAAAATACTAGCAAACAGAATCCAACAACACATTAAAAGCATTATACACCATGATTAAGTTGGATTTATCCCAGGGATGCAAGGATTCTTCAATATACGCAAATCAATCAATGTGATACACCATATTAACAAATTGAAGGAGAAAGAGCCTTTGATCATCTCAATAGATGCAGAAAGAGCTTTTGACAAAATTCAACACCCATTTATGATAAAAACTATCCAGAACGTGGGCACAGAGGGAAACTACCTCAACATAATAAAGGCCATATACGACAAACCCACAGCAAACATCATTCTCAATGGTGAAAAACTGAAAGCATTTCATCTGAGATCAGGAATGAGACAAGTATGTCCACTCTCACCCCTATTATTCAACATAGTCTTGGAAGTCCTAGCCATGGCAATCACAGAAGAAAAAGAAATAAAAGGAATACAAATTGGAAAAGAAGAAGTAAAATTGTCACTGTTTGCAGATGACATGATACTATACATAGAGAATCCTAAAAATGCCACCAGAAAACTACCAGAGCTAATCAATGAATTTGGTAAAGTTGCAGGATACAAAATTAATGCACAGAAATCTCTTGCATTCCTATACACTAATGATGAAAAAATCTGAAAGAGAAAATAAGCAAACACTCCCATTTACCACTGCAACAAAAAGAATAAAATACCTAGGAATAAACCTACCAAGGGAGACAAAAGACCTGCATGCAGAAAACTATAAGACACTGAAGAAAGAAATTAAAGATGATAGCAAAAGATGGGGAGATATACCATGTTCTTGGATTGGAAGAATCAATATTGTGAAAATGACTATACTACCCAAAGCAATCTACAGATTCAATGCAATCCCTATCAAATTACCAATGGCATTTTTTATGGAACTAGAACAGATTATGTTAAAATTTGTATGGAGACACAAAAGACCCTGAATAGCCAAAGCAGTCTTGAGGGAAAAAAGCAGAGCTGGGGGAGTCAGACTCCCTGACTTCAGACTATACTACAAAGCTACAGTAATCAAGACAATATGGTACTGGCACAAAAACAGAAACATAGATCAATGGAACAAGATAGAAAGCCCAGAGATAAACCCTCACACCTATGGTCAACTAATCTATGACAAAGGAGGAAAGGATATACAATGGAGAAAAGACAGTCTCTTCAATAAGTGTTGCTGGGAAAACTGGACAGATTCATGTAAAATAATGAAATTAGAACACTCCCTAACACCATACACAAAAATAAACTCAAAATGGATTAGAGACCTAAATGTAAGACCGGACACTATAAAACTCTTAGAGGAAAACATAGGAACAATACTCTTTGACATAAATCACAGCAAGATCTTTTTTGACCCACCTCCTAGAGAAATGGAAATAAAAACAAAAATAAACAAATGGGACCTAGTGAAACTTCAAAGCTTTTGCACAACAAAGGAAAGCAAACAGGACGAAAAGACAACCCTCAGAATGGGAGAAAATATTTGCAAACGATTCAACAGACAAAGGATTAATCTCCAAAATATATAAACAGCTCATGCAACTCAATATTAAAGAAACAAACAACCCAATCCAAAAATGGGTAGAAGACCTAAATAGACATTTCTCCAAAGAAGACATACAGATGGCCAAGAAGCACATGAAAAACTGCTGAACATCACTAATTTTTAGAGAAATGCAAATGAAAACTACAATGAGGTATCACCTCACACCAGTTAGAATGGGCATCATCAGAGAATCTACAAACAATAAATGCTGTAGAGGGTTTGGAGAAAAGGGAACCCTCTTGCACTGTTGGTGGGAATGTAAACTGATACAGCCACTATGGAGAACAGTATGGAGGTTCCTTAAAAAACTAAAAATAGAATTACCATATGATCCAGCAATCCCACTACTGGGCATATACCCAGAGAAAACCATAATTAAAAATGACACATGCACCCCAATGTTCATTGAAACACTATTTACAATATCCAGGTCATGGAAGCGACCTAAATGCCCATCAACAGACGAATGGATAAAGAAGTTGTGGTACATATATACAATGGAATATTACTCAGCCATAAAAAGGAACGAAATTGAGTCATTTGTTGAGACGTGGATGGATCTAGAGACTGTCATACAGAGTGAAGTAAGTCAGAAAGAGAAAAACAAATATCGTATATTAACGCATGTGTGTGGAACCTAGAAAAATGGTACAGATGAACCGGTTTGCAGGGCAGAATTTGAGAGAAACAAATGTAGAGAACAAACGTATGGACACCAAGGGGGGAAAACCGTGGTGGGGTGGGGATGGTGGTGTGCTGAATTGGGCGATTGGGATTGACATGTATACACTGATGTGTATAAAATTGATGACTAATAGGAACCTGCAGTATAAAAATCAAAAGAAACAAACAAAAAATGAACAAATAAAAATTCAGGATTGTACAGTCACTAAAGGTCTTATCAAGGGTAAGCCTGTTTCTCTTCCTTACCTGTTTCCTACTGTTTGCTTTTTCTAAATGAAATGAACTCTTGGGTTTTCAATCTGCCTTCCTAGAGTTCATGGGCAACCACAAAGGTGAATATGGTCTGCCTGATGCTTCATAAAGCCTATCAGAAGCTACGTATTTACTCCCAAGTAAATATCCCACTGCTGACTATATATCCTACGGCTTTGCTTTAGGCTGGAATTATATCATCTGAACATAGTAACTTCAATCCATGCTGCTCAGAAGTCCTCATTAACAGTTACCTACAATAGATTAATTAAAAATGGGCAATAAATTCATCATTACTTAGGAAATATAGTTTATAGGCAATAATATTTCAAAACATGGGGTCCATGCAGTGGAAGAAGATATAAAAAGACTTGAAAGCAATGGATTATTATTCAAGTCAGCAAGAAGTCTGCCGCAATGTAAGAAACACTTTACGAAATAAGATAATTTGGTGCCCTTTTATTTGAAAACTTTATATTCTAAGATTTCACATATTTTAAAGTTCTCTTTCTCAGATCCAGCACCCATGTCTTTGCTCTCTGGTTATATTCCTCCAATAACTGCTAATTAGTATGGTTTTTGAAGTCACCAAAAGGAACCCTTGTAGAGGTAGGCTAATGAGTGCACCTATTAGTCTATAACAAACTATTAAAATTAAAAAATAGTCTTGTTACTTGTGTCTGTATATACATTTACAAACAAATTGCAGAAATCCCTGTGTTCTTATTGTGCATGGATTTTTGTAGACCAATAAGCATGAGATGCAATTTGCACTAATTCACTGGGGGCAAAGGAAGCATGAAATTATCTTGGCTTGATAATTTAGCATTTTATAGTAACTTGCTCATATTGAGTATTTTTCCCAGTGGTAATAATACTTCCTTGTCATAGGAAGACAATCGAATACTAACATCATGAAATTTCTCTTCAAATCCCCATTTTATACTACATTTCAAAGATGGTGAAAAAAAAATGAGGACCGCTTGTACCCACATCACTCATTAAATCTCTCTCTCTCTTCCCGGTATGGAATCATCTCTGTAGTCGTCTTGTCAATTGCCACTCACACATTCAAATGGTTTTGATCTCCACTGACTAAGCTAGAGTCACCACCTATGCAGAGAAATTGAGATTTGGGAAGATTTACACTGTACATGAGTTTCCTAATACTCAAACCCTGAGTGAGTCCACAGGGTAGAAATGTTCAGAAGAAAGGGCGATAACTTTAAGACATACAGATTTATTGCCAGCACACATTATCTAAACTTTTAAATATCCTTTTTGTATTTTCTTATCCTTTAGTGCCTTTTATCTAGGCTCCTCTTAGTATCAAAAAACATCCACCAGTTGACTCCCATTGAGTCGCTAGGTATTTTGGAAGGAACACTTATCCACTTACCAGACTTGGGCTTCAGTTCAGCTCCATTGTACCCTGGCTACCTGACCTGGAGAAAGACACAACCCTGCTTTGTTTATTTAACCAACAAATAATGGCTTTGTCTATTGAGGGTCAACCTTATACTAAGGTCCTAGGTAGCAGTAACATATATTCCCTGCGTGCTTCATAGATTTTTGTGAAGTCATTTTATGTGAAAAATTAAGTGAAAAGAAATTACAAACTATGCATTTTATAAAAATATTTTATTGTCTATTTTTAAGCAAATGCACAGGTAAGCTATCTACTGAACTAAGTATTACATGACATTACCTATGCTTTTTATACCAAGTAATTTAAAATAAAAATGGTAGAAAATTCTATCCCTATGTTTTTAACGGATATTTTACTTAGGTTACTGGCTTCATATATACAAAACTGCAGAATACCTGCTGTGCCCAGAGCCCTATTCTAACAGAAATAACCACACACAGTTGACATCACAGATGACAGGGCAGTGGAATAGCATCTGGTTCAACAGAAGCCAAACTGTAGGCTAACATAGGGACAAGAGGGATAGCTCCCTCTCCCCAGAGCTTGAACTGGAGATTCAGAGAATCGAGTTAGGTGATAGTGGGGAACTGAAGTAAAAAGATGCACAATAAAGGGTACAAACAACACAAGTAACTGACTCATGTTCCTGAAAAAGATTCTGATGCTGAGGAAGTAAGGAGGTAACAATGGAAGCTTGTACTACAGTAAACTGGGGACAAATGTTGAACTAGCAAACTAGTTCAGTCTCTTTGAAGCCCAAATGTATAGTTTCTCTTTTCCCTGTGAAGTCCAGCGTAGTCCCTGTCGCCTGGATTCCTGTGCAGGATGGCCATAGGGACATGTTTATCACCTTTTTTATTTCCATGTGATTTCTTATGGATAACCCCCTCTCAATTTTTAATCAAAAGACTTAATGTTATTGAAGCCCAAAAGAATCTAATGCAGATGAACCCACAGGATGAGCTTTGAACACTTTTTATTTTACATAATTTAAAGCTGCCTTGTTTCAGGAAAAGCAGCAGTAAGTATAATTACTTTTGGGGGGGAGGTATATATGGCTATTTTAATCTCTGACTTTATTACCTGTTATATTATTTGAGTTATTTGGTAGTCTATTGTATAATATAAATAAAATCTATTTTTGATGTTAGCAGAGTACAAAAGTGACTAGGATAAAAATTAGGTCTGTATATGACATAGTAAAATTTAAATAGAGCAAAAAAAATCATATTATATGTGATGACTCATGACTTTGATATAGATTTAGGAAGCAGCCCAGGAAATTCTGGGTTGGCAAACAAACAAGTTCCTGATCTTTACTCTGCTTTATTTCACCTAAAGATAGGCCCCTTTCTCTAAGTTCCATGTCTCTTAGAAAGTTTAGTCACATCTTATCCTTTCTGGGGTACTTCTCTATCTAAAGAGGTGAAAAGAATTGAACTATTCTTCTTAATCTCTTAAAGCCTTTCTCTGTAGGATTGTTTTTATAATCCTAAAATGGGAATCCCTTCGTACACACCCCTGAACACTCACCCCCATCTCTTATTGTCTGTCCTACAGATAACCTTTAAGAGTCCTCGCCTTACTCCAAGAGGAGATGTGGTTTAGCATCACGCAGGGATTAAGATTACATCAGGAAGGGCCTCTGCACTACAAATATGTCACCCTCATCCCTGCCTTCTCTCTGGTCTCTAATACCTGATACTCTACCCTTGGAACTCTCTTATTCCTTTAAATCATTGTACACTCTTCCCTATTGAATATCAAGTGCCAGGAGGAGAAATATACCACACGAAATCACTTGCGGTTATAACGCAGAATGAAATGAGCTGTAGATACCCCTTCCACTGTAAGGGTTGAGAAGAGCTATTTAGGTTCCCAGGCATGACACTGCCTAGGTAAGGCAAGCCAAGGCTGGAGAACCCTGGGGTGTTGGACATAAGCAAGAGTGCCACATGGGGGTCAGAAGAAAAGAATATGAAAAAAGCAAGCTTTCCCTCTGTCAGCCCCGCCTTCATCACACACAGCCTTCGCTCAGCCACAGGAGGATAAAAATAACTTTCTGTTGACTTTTATAATATTAAATCTCAAAAGAATAACCTGGCTTCCTCTTTCTAATACAACCCAATGAAGATAGACATTTAAGAAAATTATTCATTAAAACATGTAGCTGCCCTTTTTTTTTTTTTTTTGGAAACCAAATGATAGATATACTGTCTATAAAACCCTTTGAAACACAGCTCTCCCTTGGTCACATTTTTCTAAATCCCTTTACCGCCTTAATTGATTCCAAGGCAATTTAAACACTAGAAGATATATTTGAGGCAACACACTGCGATTATAAAATATGAATATTTTATGGAAATCAGTCTAGTTTTCCACCAAGTTCATGGAACAGAGACTCTTTGGATAAATGGATATTTTGAATAGCTAGTGGAAAAAGGTTCTGAGGTGATTTTTTTTTTTTTTCCCATCAGCAAGCTGCATGTAGGTCCATGTGAGATGAAGAGTCAGTTACTGAAAACTTGAACCTTAATATGTATAAAGTGACCTTTACCACCACCCACCCTATCAGATTGTCATATTTACTGCTTCCTAGGCATATGTTTCTAAGGTGACTTCAGACCCTCTTCATGGTTTTCTGTTGACTTTAATGGTATTGATTTTTTTCAAAAAACAATTCTTCCAGCTATTTTTTCAAGCATCTCAATGCATAAAGTCAGGTGTTACCTGAAGTCAGGGAGCTTTAATGAAATAATGAGACATGTATTGGTTTGGCTCGGAAGTGATTTGTTTTAGTAATTTCTTTTCCTGATAGAGTATTATGCCTGGCTCATGACCTGCAAGGGACTTAGCAATTCAAATCAAAATAGCTTTGAGTCTTTGCATATTCATGTATGTTTAACATGCATTATCATAGTAGCAAGTACTTTGGACTGAAATAAAAATTTGGAAATTTGTAGGCATACAAACTGTGAATAAAAATACAATCTTAACATAGACTGAACTGAGAAGAGGGAGATTAAACTATTCTAAATGAATTTGGGAAAGCAAAATCCTGTTCATCAGCTAAGTATAATAACTTCTAAAAAACAACCTCTTAAAAACACATGGCTGAGAGTTATAAACACGTAAGAGTAGTTCAAGCTATCACTGGAAAATATCAGAAAGGGAGAGGTTTCTCTTCCTTAGAATATCTTGGTATATAAAAATGTCTTTAACCTAAAATAATAAAATGAAAATAATCTTACAAAGTCGGGCAGAATGACCTGGCAACTATTTCAAAAAGTCAATGGATAATTGCCCTAAGTCTGATTCTCCCATAAAATTATTATAAACCTGGGCACTTCTAAGAGGCTTTTATTCCATTTGAAAGTAAGTAAAACACTTCCACATACTGAAGGAAGTATAAATTGGTACTTACTTTGGAAGGTAAAAGCCTTAAAAATGTGATAAATTCTTGTCTCAGCAAGACTTCTAGGAATTTATCCTCAGGAAATAATCACAGATAACCAGAGATTATGCAGTATGAATAATATTCACAATTTTTTTTAGATTAGTAAAAAAAAAAAGGAAAAATTCCAAATGTCAACAATAAGACATTATTTAAACCATGGTGCATTCATCACATGGAATTCTATATAGCCTTTAGAATGATGATTCAGAAGAATATTTAATTACATGGAAAGATGTTAATTATATATTTTAAATGAAAAAAATCATTTTATAAAGCAACATATGTCATATAAGCCCATTACATGGAAATGAGTACACACAAAATTATATATAATTTATATATTATATATAATATATAATACATAAATATATATAATATATATTATATACATGTTATGTGTATGCTCATATATATATATATAGATATTAAAGGTTGAAAGGATGTACCTCAAAATGTTCACAGCAGTCATCCATAGGTGGTGGTGTCTTACGAGAATTTTTAATTTATTTTTGCTTCTATTTTAAAAAAATTTGCTACAATAAATGTATAACTCTTTTCTAATTACATTCATATTATTTTAAAAATATTAAAAAGTCAGAAAAAAGCTAGAAACTTGGAAGATTTGTTGCAAACTGCATGATTTCTGAAATAAATATTTCAAAGTAAACTATGCTTTATTTCTCCTTTTCTCTGAAACCTAAGCATTTTTGCACTTTCTGATGAACCCCTCCAGAGGGCAATTTGAAAATACACAGCTCTCCTGCTGTGGATTATATGATGTTCCAAAACCATGAGTCAACCTCATATTTGGTCACTCATAGCAAGTACTTCATAAGCTCAAATAACTTATGAGCCTTTTGGTAAGTGAAGAACAATGCCAAATAAACTGTATTTCTTACATATTTCAAGTATTAAGGTTTGTAAAGGTTTTGTACAGAAAACAGCTTAAAATTGGACTGTGGCAAAATTTAGAACTACTTATAGGAACTCCCTTCCCCGATTTAATGAATACTCACATGTGCCAATGAAATAAATATATGCTATTTAGGGCTTTTCAAACATGACCTGTTAATAAGTTGGGCATTTCTCAAGGCAATCATATTTCATTTTTAAATTTTTCAATTATTCTTTAGGACAAACTTAGCATTGCTCTAGATATCCTTTGTGGTCAGTCTGTGAAAATCATTTTACAAAAGAGGAGGAAGAACCAACTTTTGTACTCTATTAAATATTTCAACCTCAGGTCATATTTCTGACCATACATTTTAACTCAATCATAGCATCACTAATCAAGTATCTGGAAGAGCCCCCATTTGTCTGAAATGAGGAACTTGAGTGGAAGCCAATAAAAACTTACTTAGAATCATGGAACCAAGATTCTTCCCTACTCAGTTATCTTGAGTGGCAGTGCTGTATGTAAGCATCTCATTATACACACCAAGGAGGGCTGCCAACTGAGAATTTGGGCACTGGCTCCATGGGCCCTGATCCATGATCTTAGAGAATAACTAGCTCATGACTAGGTAAGGGGCTTGTTTCCACTTTCTCTTTCCTACCAGATTCTGCCTTGGTGTAGCTAACCCCTGACCTCAAAACCCTGCTTTTCAACTAAGTTTAACCATTTGTTTTGGTCAAGTTCTGCCAGTCAATGCCCCAAAGTTTCCACCTATTCTACTCTATCCTTACCACCACCCTTGCCTCCTTCCTGCAAGTGATCATTACAGGTTTCTTTGCTTTACGATGTTGAAAATAAATGGTGTCTCTATCGGTGGAATGGCAAACCAACCAAGTCCTCTCTGTCAGGTATGACTGTGACATCAGCAGTTGCAGAAAACACTGTTTGGGGAAGCATTTTGAGGCTGAAGGCTTAGTGGAAAGAAAGGCCATGACCAATTAGCAGTGCATGCCACGGGAAGGGAAGAGATGTAGTAGCCTACTGTGTTTGTCCCATCTCAAACTAGTCAGTCTCTCCTTTTGCACCAGAATTTAATATAATTTGCAGACATATTTTTTTAATTAATCTTATTGGAATATAGTTGCTTTACAATGTTGTGTTAGATTCTACTGCACAGCAAAGTGAATCAGCCATACATATACATATATCCCCTCCCTTTTGGATTTCCCTCCCCTTTAGGACACCACAGTGCATTAAGCAGTGCTGCCTGTGCTATACAGTATGTTCCCATCAGTTGTCTATTTTATACAAAGTATCAATAGTGTATATGTGTCAATCCCAATCTCCCAATTCCTCCCTCCCTATCCCTTTCCCCCTTGGTATCCATACATTTGTTCTCCATGTCTGCCTCTATTTCTTCTTGGCAAATAAGGTCCTCTATACCATTTTTCTAGATTCCACATATATGCGTTAATATACGATATTTGTTTTTCTCTTTCTGACTTACTTCACTCTGCATGACAGTCTCTAGGTCCATCCAAGTCTCTACAAATGACCCAATTTCATTCCGTTTTATGGCTGAGTAATATTCCATTGTATATATATACCACATCTTCTTTATCCGTTCTTCTGTTGATGAATACTTAGGTTGCTTCCATGTCTTGGCTATTGTAAATAGTACTTCTATAAACATTGGGGTGCATGTGTCTTTTTTCTTATTTTTTTATTTTTTAACATCTTTATTGGAGTATAATTGGTTTACAATGGTGTGTTAGTTTCTGCTTTATAACAGAGTGAATCAGTTATACATATACATATGTTCCCATATCTCTTCCCTCTTGCATCTCTCTCCCTCCCACCCTCCCTATCCCACCCCTCTAGGTGGTCACAAAGCACCGAGCTGATCTCCCTGTGCTATGTGGCTGCTTCGCACTAGCTATCTATTTGATGTTTGGTAGTGTATATACGTCCATGCCACTCTCTCACTTTGTCACAGTTTACCCTTCCCCCTCCCCATATCCTGAAGTCCATTCTCTAGTAGGTCTGTGTCTTTATTCTCGTCTTGCTCCTAGGTTCTTCATGACCATTTTTTTTTTCATAGATTCTCTATATATGTGTTAGCATACGGTATTTATTTTACTCTTTCTGACTTACTTCACTCTGTATTACAGACTCTAGGTCCATCCACCTCACTACAAATAACTCAATTTCATTTCTTTTTATGGCTGAGTAATATTCCATTGTATATATGTACCACATCTTCTTTATCCATTCATCTGTTGATGTACACTTAGGTGGCTTCCATGTCCTGGCTATTGTAAATAGAGTTGCAATGAACATTTTGGTACATGATTCTTTTTGAATTATGGTTTTCTCTGGGTATATGCCCAGTAGTGGGATTGCTGGGTCATATGGTAGTTCTATTTGTAGTTTTTTAAGGAACCTCCATACTGCTCTCCATAGTGGCTGTATCAATTTACATTCCCACCAACAGTGTAAGAGGGTTCCCTTTTCTCCACACCCTCTCCAGCATTTATTGTTTGTAGATTTTTTGATGATGGCCATTCTGACTGGTGTGAGGTGATACCTCATTGTAGTTTAGAGATTAGCATTTCTCTATAATTAGTGACGTTGAGCATCTTTCCATGTGTTTGTTGCCATCTGTATATCTTCTTTGGAGAAATGCCTATTTAGGTCTTCTGCCCATTTTTGGACTGAGTTGCTTATGTTTTTGATATTGAGCTGCATGAGTTGCTTGTATATTTTGGAGATTAACCCTTTGTCAGTTGCTTCGTTTGCAAATGTTTTCTCCCATTCTGAGGGTTGTCTTTTCGTCTTGTTTATTGTTTCCTTTGCTGTGCAAAAGCTTTTAAGCTTAATTAGGTCCCATTTGTTTATTTTTGTTTTTATTTCCATTCCTCTAGGAGCTGGGTCAAAAAAGATCTTGCTGCGATTTATGTCAAAGAGTGTTCTGCCTATGTTTTCCTCTAAGAGTTTTATAGTGTCCAGTGTTATATTTGGGTCTCTAATCCATTTTGAGTTTATTTTTGTGTATAGTGTTAGGGAGTGGTCTAATTTCATTTTTCTACATGTAGCTGTGGAGACATATTTTTAATTCAATTACACTGTTGTTTCTCCCTGATTGGCTTTAGGTATTCTAGCAATAGCCCTTCCACTCTTTATTTCAAATATACCTTGGCTACATTATGGATTAAATATGGGAAAATATAACTATTATTTATAACATTATTTCTGAGGGAAAATGCATTTGAAATTCCAAGTAATTGATTTTCACAAATGAATTCTTGGAACCTAATCCATTCACAGACAGAGGCCTGCACCCACTCCTTTTGTAACTAGCCATAGTTCCAGATAAATATAATTACTCAATCATCCTTGTTGAATGATATTGAGTCAAAGAGAAGTTGGATCCTCCTTTAAAGCAAGGTGACATCCCTGCTGTTCTAGGGAAATTTCTGTATTCCATTTTGTTATTCCAGTTTCTAAGCAGTCTTAAATCAAATCCTGACTTCTACAAAAAGGTACCCAACAGCTCATTCTAAGTTTTCATCCTGTTTTGGAAGATCAAAGCAAAGGAAATAGATCAGAAGTTAATGTAATGTCTGGGGAGAAAGGTAAGTGGCTCTGAGGAATAATTCATCCAGTGAAAGCTGGGTGTTTATTTGCTATGGATAGAAACCAGAACTGGCAGGAGATATGACTGTGGGCAGCCAGGGAAAAAGCCTGGGTGCAAGGGTGTTACAAGCCCATCTTAGTAAGGACAGGGACATTTTTTTTTCTCTTGTTCCCTTTCTTGTTACTGAGTTTCCTACTTCTATTTCTTTTCCTCTAGTCTCTTCCCACTTCTTATTTTCTTCCTCCTTGCTAGGTTCTTCTCCTTTCTCTTTCCTCTTTTCCTCCATTTTCTTTGGTTCTTTGCCTCTCATCTCTTATTTCTTCCATTTCTTGTCTTTTACAGCCTCTACCCCTGTCCCTCACAGACACTTCCCTCCTGTCTTGTACTCAATCTCATATATGTTTAATGTTCATTAAATGCTGCCAGTTATGGATAAAGACAAGCAAAGCAGAACATTATAAACGCTGATGTAAAACACTGCTATGAGCAAGGTGTATAATCGGAGGTCAAAGAGATCAAAAAGAAAATTCTGACACAAACACACTACTGTATTTAAAATAGATAAACAGAACAGTATGGAGATTCCTAAAAAAACTAAAAATAGAACTACCATATGACCCAGCAATCCCACTACTGGGCATATACCCTGAGAAAACCATAATTCAAAAAGAGTCATGTTCCACAATGTTCATTGCAGCACTGTTTACAATAGTCAGGACATGGAAGCAACCTAAGTGTCCATCGACAGATGAATGGATAAAGAAGATGTGGCACATATATACAATGGAATATTACTCAGCCATAAAAAGAAACGAAATTGAGTTATTTGCAGTGAGGTGGATGGACCTAGAGTCTGTCATACAGAGTGAAGTAAGTCAGAAAGAGTAAAACAAATACCGTATGCTAACACACATATATATGGAATGTAAAAAAAAAAAAGGTTCTGAAGAACTTAGGGGCAGGACAGGAATAAAGATGCAGACATAGAGAATGGACTTGAGGACACGGGGAGGGGGAAGGGTAAGCTGGGATGAAGTGAGAGAGTGGCATGGACATATATACACTACCAAATGTAAAATAGATAGCTAGTGGGAAGCAGCCGCATAGAACAGGGAGATCAGCTAGGTGCTTTGTAACCACCTAGAGGGGTGGGATAGGGAGGGTAGGAGGGAGACACAAGAGGGGGGAGATATGGGGATATATGTATATGTATAGCTGATTCACTTTGTTATACAGCAGCAACTAACACAACAATGTAAAGCAATTATACTCCAATAAAGATGTTAAAATAAAATCGATAACCAACAAGAACCTACTGTATAGCACAGGGAACTCTACTCAATATTCTGTAATAACCTAAATGGGAAAAGAATTTTAAAAAGAATATATGTATATCTGTAACTGAATCACTTATCTGTACACCCGAAACTAACACAGCATTGTAAATCAACTATAGTCCAATATAAAATAACTTTTTTTTTTTTTTTTTTGTGCGGTACGCGGGCCTCTCACTGTTGTGGCTTCTCCCATTGCGGAGCACAGGCTCCAGACGCGCAGGCTCAGCGGCCATGGCTCACGGGCCCAGCCGCTCCGCGGCATGTGGGATCCTCCCGGACCGGGGCACGAACCCGTGTCCCCTAGCATCGGCAGGCGTACTCTCAACCACTGTGCCACCAGGGAAGCCCGAGGTTTAATTTTTTATAAGGGCTCAAGAGATAAGCAAATTAAGTCAAATTTTTGTAACAAGAGGTAGATGATTTACATTTTAATAGAAGATATAAATGCTACTTTTAAGATACATATATGTATTATATACTTATCAAGGCAATTGCTACTGTAGAAATAAGAAAAAGGGCACAGATTTCCATTAGACAGTACTATCAATTTGTATTTCTTGGATATTCTTCAGAAAAGCAGAGAACACTTGAAAAAATTACCCTGCTTCTATGTGTTGGACAGGTTTGCAAACTTTATGGGCTAACTTTGGACAGAGAACGTCTTCATTAATTGTCTAGACCAGAGCTACTCAAAGTGAGGTTCACAGCAATTAACATTGGCACCAGCCAGGAATTTGTTACACATGTTAAGTTCTTGGACCCACCCAGACCTACTGAATCAGAAACACTGTAGGTTTGGGCAGAAATACGTGTTTTAATTCTGAAATTCTGAAGACCACTAAATTTTGAGAACTACTATGTATTCCCTGACCTTCCCTCCTGCTTTCGTTGAGAAGGTCCCTATGAATTTCACATGATCTTCCAGGGTGACCAGTTTTAATTTGTAATTCTAAATCAGATTGATTCTTTTGTCATTCTGCAAAGATTATGGGGATAATGTCTCTAAATAAAATGTCTCTTTATAAAAATAACCTAACACCAATATATAAAACACATGATACTTAAAGGATGGTTCTACAGTAAATTTATTCCTTTAATTTTGAGTAACAGTAACAGAAGTGATTTAGTGATTAAAAAAATAACAGTTAAAAATAAATCTCTCTGATAAAGAAAGCTATTGAGAATTTCTCCAGGGATTCTGGTTAAAAATGTTGAAGAAACTATTTTAATACAGATATCTTAGAATCATACAAAAACTTTGATAGCTTGAAAAAATAGCAAAATATTTTGGTAAGTAATATTTTAGAAACATTTAAACATACAGCTTTATTCTTAGATTCCTAGGCCTGGGAAAATTTCCTTTTATATAATGTGGCAAAAATAACAGAACAAAAATATATCAAGATGGCAAATACATAAAAAGTTGACTAGTCACGAAACACTGATGAACGGAAATATTATAGATCTAGACTGAGGTTTTAAAACTGGGGGGGATTAAGAAAACTATCAGAAAATAAATTTTGCTAACTCCAAGTATATATGTTTGCTATGGATAAAACCTATACATATGGGGGTGTGTGTGTAATATATACATATATATATATAAAACACACACACACACACATATATATATGTACAATTTTGTTGTTTCCTTAAGAGAAAAGGCAGATGTCTAGACATCATGTCTGGGTAAAGGTAAAAGTCTTCTCTTACATCACCTCTTAGGCATCCTGATCCCTTCCTTACTCCTCCACTCTCAACTAATCAAGGCCACTTTGTCATCAGCTTCCCTTCTGAGCTGCTTTAATTCTGACCCTGCTGTTTTTTCTGTGAGAACAAAAAGGAAAGGAGTTTCCTCCTTTACCCTCTCCCATTCAACGTGGCAGATTTTAGGAATGTGTGGGAGTTCACAGCGGGCTTAACCAGATAAAAATTGGTTCTTGGAAACTGATTAGTTGTATTGGGGATGAAGAAGCAAAAGCTTGGTTTAGCTGCGAAGAGGCTTTGGAAGAGAAGAAATGAGACTGTGAAACACAGAGGCACAAGAAAGGTTCTGAAAGGAGGCATTTCTATTTTAGGCTTCATAAATTACGATTTACTTCCTTCCTTCCTTCCATCCATTCATCCATCCATCCATCCTAGTTAATAAATGTTTACTGAGTATCTGTTATATCCCAGACACAGTCTGTTCTCTCATAGGTATTATATTCTAGAAGGAGAAGAATTTAACTTCTGACTGTGAGAGCAGATAACTGAGGGAGGCATCTGGTTTGGACTAGAGGAAACATATCCTGAAGAAGTGTCTTTAAGATCTGAATGGTGGCAAGAGGGGCCACTCAAGCAAAGACGGTGCGAGTGTGTGAGTGTGTGTGTGTGTGTGTGTGTGTGTGTGTGTAAAAGTCAGAAGTGTGTCACAGGCTGAAGGACCAGCACGTGAAGAGGACCAGAGGCAACAGGTGAGATATAAAGGGTCAGAGTAAAGAGTTTGGACTTTATCATAAGGGCAACCTGAAGCAATTATGACTTTTTGAGTTAATGGTGGGGAGAGAAAGGGTGACACCATTGGTTTGTTTGAAAAATGACACCGGGTGAAATTTAAGAATGCAATTAAGCAGAGTAAGACTGGCAGCTCAGAGACTAGTTAGGGGGCTGTTACTATGTTGCAGGCACGAAATGACAAGTTACTAAGAACAAGGTGAAAGAGAAGGGTCCGTAGGGAAAGGCCTAGAGAAGGACCACTTGGCAGAATGGCTCACATTCCCTGTCCCCCATCTGTATCATCTCTAACGCCTCTCAGTGAGAGCATGCTCAGTGATGTCTGAAGAACATGGAAGCAGTATGTCCAGCACTCTTTTGCTTTTAGAAACCCAGGAAAAAGGGCTGGAATGTTTTTATACAAGCATTTTGGATGGACGGGGATGGGATGGTCTTAGTGGTGAAGACCGTAAACATGTGTCAAGCTGTTTTCCCTCCAGACATTACATAGGTTTGAACCTCAGGTCTATCATTTAGATGCTGGGTGACTGCAGGCACTCAGCCTCTCTGGATCTTTGTTTCTTCATATAAAACTGGTGATGATAATTTGCAGCAACATGGATGGACCCGGAGATTATCCTACTAAGTGAAGTAAGTCAGAGAAAGACATATCATATGATATCTCTTATATGCAGAATCTAAAAAAAATGATACAAATGAACTTATTTATAAAACAGAAACACAACGAACTCATGGTTACTGGGGGGAAGGGTGGGGGGGGATGGATTGGGAGTTTGGGATTGACATGTACACACTGCTATATCTAAAACAGATAACCAACAAGGACCTACTGTATAGCATGGGGAACTCTGCTCAATACTCTGTAATAAGCTAAATAGGAAAAGAATTTGAAAAAGAACAGATACATGTATATGTATAACTTAATCACTTCGCTGTACATCTGAAACTAACACAGTATTGTTAATCAACTCTGCTCCAATATAAAATAAAATTTTAAATAAAGGGAAGTAAATAAATAAATAAAACAGGTGATGATAACAACAATAGCATCTATCTTAGAGTTGTATTGTAAAGACTACCGAGTTCATTCATAAAGTACTTGGAATAGTGCCTGGTCTATAGTAAGCACTTAATATTAGCTATTTTTATTACCTTCACAGAAATTAAGAAAACCAGTACTCAGAAGCTGAGTTAGATATTCAAAGTCAGAAACTGAATAGGCCACTAAGGTGAGATTTGAGTCCACATTATCTCCAAAGCTCAGGTTATTTCTGCTGCAGCCATGGGTGTGAAGACATGATGGACTTACACACTAGCAACTTTAAGAGGTGGCTTTGACAGAGTGGCTAAAAATGTGGTGGTATCTTTGGGTAAGACCGTGAGGTCTCTGGGAAAGTTATATAACCTGCCTGAAACTCACTATCCTCATCTATAAGATGAGACAATAACTGTACCTACATCACTGTGAGGTAAAGAAGATAATACATGGAAAAGATTAGAGCACTCTGCATCTAGTTAGTACTGAGTAAATGTTAACCACTACTGACCCCCTGTTATACTACCACGTGATGGGGATGGCACAGAGATCAGCAGCAGGCTGCCTAGGTCACTTAGAACCTAGGTCTGTTTCCACAGAGCATCAGGAGAACGGTCCTTCACCTTTTCCCAGATTGCGGCAGAGATGCTAATGGTTAGAGCCATTGAGATTACGTGGATAAAGAAACTACACTGATTCGGTGGTAGAAGCAGTAGATCCACAGAAACTCACTGTCCCTCTGCATAGGTGTGGAAGGAAGCCCCAGAGTTCGCCTATAGTCACTGGCTTAACTTCATCTTCATTTTCTTTTACACTATCTAACCTTGATGACTTGTTTATCCTCATATAAATAGATTCTCCCTCTGATCAAACTCTCCATTCAACAGTTCTTAGTTTTACCTAAATTTTGGGCTTTGAAATACATTCATCAGAGCTAAATTACATTTTACTAAAACATCTTCAAGAGCTGATCTTTTTCACCTTTTTCAATGTGACACACATTTTTTTTTGGTAGGAAATTTGAATTGGTCATGATCACGGTCCTGCACCAGGTTTTATAACATGGTTCATTTTCCCCCTTGAAATCGTGGACACTATTCATGTGCTTTCTGTCATGGAACTCCTGTGAATTTAGGTAATGTTTTCTTTGTTTTTCTTCTCCTGAAGAAAAAAAAATTTTTCAAAGCATTTCAAGACTGGTCTGAAGAGAAGAGACAAACTACTTAAAAGATCTTCCAAGCATACCGGACATATTTTCATATTTGTTAACTCTACTTTAATGGACTTAATGGATATCCATCCATTTTGATGAGGAAAGTCTTTCCTTTCATGTCACAAAATGTTTACCACAGGAATATTTATTTGAGGGCATGACTGCATTTACTAGAGCACCTTGTTCAGAATAAGTGTTCAGTAAATATTTGTCGGTGATTATAATTACAATGCATGACAACAGTGACCTTTTTATAGCTCCTCTTGAGGATTATATTTCAAAGGTAACCATTAACCCACATTGACAATCTAAAGGCATACTCAAACTAGCCAGTGCAAGAAAGAGTTCTTAATTAGTTATTTTAAGAAAGCCACATTTTTGGCCATCTTGTTTTACTTTCTTTACCTTGACAACTTAACCACAGACGTTACTTTTCAGGAGCTAGGCTACATTTCTTTAGATTCTCTATTAGATGGTAAATAGTCTGCAAAATTCATATGAGGTATTGATTCTTATCTTTTTAATTTTCTTGTAATGTTTCAGGGTAGTGAATACTATTTTCATAAGCTACAAAATATATGAGGTGAACACATTTGTTCCCAAGAAAACAAGAAAGCTGGCCAATGTAATATAACTACAAATATTTTACCAATTTTGTTTTTGTTGTTTTGTTTTTAATTGAAGTATAGTTGATTACAGTGTTGTGTTTCAGGTGTACAGAAAAACGATTCGGTTATACACACACACACACACACACACATATATTCTTTTTCAGATTGTTTTCCTTTATAGGTTATTACAAAATATTGAATACAGTTCCCACCAGCTCTTTACTTCCATGCAATAATTGTAACTTTTTGAAAGAAGGCAAAGTCTTTAATTCAGAGAGAAGTCTGCAGATATTTAAGTTACTGAACACAGTATCTCAATAACTTATGCTTAAATGGAAAAGCACTGGGAAAGTTATTCTTCTAACTCACATGAAAGTCAGGAAGTAGAGGCTTATGTTTCTGATAAAGAAAAAGCTTTACGTTGAAAGTAATTTTTGTTTTTTACCCTAGCCATTCTCTTCTCTCCCAGATATCAAGAAATACAATTACCTATTTTTTTCAAAGACAAAGTGTGCAGGCTTAAAATGTATCTTGCAGGCTCTCTGGAGTAATTACTTGAATATTTTGTTCCCATTAATTTAATAATTTGCAGGATATTAATAAAGAAAAATTACTTCAGAACTGATGTAGTCATGCCCCAGAAACCTATTTACTCCCATATTTTGTAATCTTCGGAAATGTGTGTCTGGAGAGATTTAAGGAGTCCTAGGAATGCCAGACCCATGATATCCAGACCCATGATATCCAGACTATCCAGACCCATGGTGATAAACCAATAACTCTTTTATCTAATAAGTGCTGTCACTTGAAAAATATGCGAGTTGACTTGACAACTGAAATGACGTCAGTAGTTGCATTTAGACTTTTACCGGTTCTCCCAACTAATTTAAAGTGTGAATGGTAAAATAAATTGAGAATTTACAGACTATTACCCTTCGGATAAGGATCTTAGTCCTGTGATAGAAACACATAATCATATGTCTATTCAACTGCCTCAGGTCGCATGTTCCTAGGCAATCCCAGTGACTTAGGTGCAAGCTGCAACTATCAAGTGCAGGTGGGCAATTCCTGACGTGAGACACAAGATGAGAGGAACCAGCAGCTTTCACAGGTTACTGGGTACCTCATCAAAACCAGGACCTGGCAAACAGCATGACCTCCCTTTCTTCTCTAAAACCTAAAGGATGAAAGCACTCTCTTCCAAGGATTGTTGACCTCTTGTCGAATACAGAAATATACGCAAGTTTAATCATTATCATTATTGTTGTAACAAAACTAACATTCATGGACCTAAGTGCTTTGCATGCCTAATTCATTTAGTCCTCACCATAGTCTACTGCTATCGTTATTTCCATTTTATATATGAGAAAACTAGTTTAGGGAAGTTAAGTAACTTGCTCCTGATTACTCACCAAGCTGGCAATTATGAGAGCTAGAATTGGAACCTAGGTTATCTGATTCTAGAGCCTGCACTTTTAATTGATACTTAACTAAATAAGTTTAGTGTTAATTATGGTGAGGGAAAAACAGCTTCTTGTCTCAATCTTAATAACCTAAACATTTTTCCACAATAGAGAGATAAAAAGGTAATTATAACTGTGTTATACATAAACATATCACATCATAATAATATTTTATTTGGTAAAAGAATGCTGACAGAAGACTCTCCATATAGATATATTCAGGAAAGTGTAATGTGCCTGTGCTTTCTTACATAAAAATGCACCTGTCGGGGCTTCCCTGGTGGCGCAGTGGTTGAGAGTTCGCCTGCCGATGCAGGGGACACGGGTTCGTGCCCCGGTCCGGGAAGATCCCACATGCTGCGGAGCGGCTAGGCCTGTGAGCCATGGCCACTGGGCCTGCGTGTCCGGAGCCTGTGCTCCGTAACGGGAGAGGCCACAACAGTGAGAGGCCCGCATACTGCAAAAAAAAAAAAATGCACCTGTCATGAGGCATTATTGCCTCAATAACCCTATGCGATGTGGTTTAATGTATAAAAGTCCAGGATTTGGTGCTGGACAGACCTGAATTTGAGTTTCATCTCTGTTAATTAATATCTGTGTGATAATGGGAGAGGCCTTTTGTTTGTTTTGTTGTTAACTTCACTCAGCATCCATTTTGCCATAAGTAATATAAAAATAGTGTCTATTATCTAGAGTTTTGTGGGATTAAATGAGATAATGTATAAAAAGTGCTTATGTCAGTGTCTAGCACATAGGAATTGTTCAATAAATATTTTTTAAAAATAATATTAAAATAGCAATAATAATATCCAGTCGTTAGGAACAGTGTAAGGAAAAGGCAAGCTTAGTGTATACGAGCCTTTGGAAGTAAGAAGTAAGAAGTAAGAAGATGTCCCTTAAGAAAATTCTGCCTAATGTGGTCCAAGATTCAAGTGCACACCACGGCATCTAATGTGCTTTTGAGAAATAAAATAATACTTGACCTGAGCTTTGTTATATTTTTCACATTCTAGAGACCAGAATCATGTCAAGCTAAAGAAAGAAGCACTTTCCAGATTTACACAAAGGTGAGAAAAAGAGTGACTGACCGTACTTATTCAGGTCGACTCTCTCAGGGTGAGAGATGTGTGTTTTTGTTTTTTTGTTTTTTGTTTTTGTTTTTTAACATTGACACCAAAGCTGCTTTCAGTAACACAGAAAAGCATAGCTGTCACTGGCCTCAGGACTGACAAGCAAAGCCGAGATTCTCTTTCCAGCTGAGTTCATCTCCAGATAAAGAATTAACTCAACTGAAAGCTCAAAGGTGGTGATTGTAACCAACATGGCAGCCACACAGAGCTACTGAGAGCTTGAAATGAGACTAGTCCAATTGAGATGTGCTGTAAGTACAAAACATATACTGAATTGCAAAGCCTTGGTATAAAAAAACAGAATTTAATGTGATGGGAGATTTCCTAAGACTCTTCACACTGTGGTTTACTAGCTTTTATACTGCATATTTTTAATTATGATATGATTAAGTTCCACAGAGCCCCCAAAGAGAAGTAATTTCACTAACTCTCTAGATAACAATAAGTACAGTTAATAGTTAGTGTATACTTTCTATGCGCCAGGCACTATGCAAAGCATGTTTCATCCATTATCTCATTTAATCTCACTCTATAAAAAGTTACACTATTAACTCCATTTTAGAGATGAGCTAACTGAGGCTCAGAGGATTTAAGTACCTTGCTTCTGATTATACAGCTGAAATCTGCCAATGTTGAGGTATGTCTGACTCAAAGACTACCTAATAGTAACTTATGTCCACAGCCTCTCAATGAATCATTTATTAATAAGCACTGAATTGTACCATATGTACAAAAAAATTAAACAAAAAAATTTTTCCTAAATCCCTCTAAGTCTTTGTGGGATAAAAGGACGTCTTCTTCCAGATTAAAAGTTCTTCGAAGCATTTGACCTATCTGCTTCCCAGAAAATGCAGTCAAGTTGCAGACAAGGTGAAGTGTTTTTCTGTTATTGAATAAAACAACTCGGGTCAAATTGTACCTGCAGGTACTTAGAATCCAATTATACTTGATTTATTGTTAAATCACTTATGTCAGTAACTGAACCTGTTAGAAAAAAGTTTCACTCCCAACTATTTACAGATAGAATGGTGAGTTATAAAATACATTTTGCCTTTTATTTCTGAAGCTATTTACTTTTGTTTGCTAGACAGGCAACCTATTTACTTTTGTTTGCTCGCCAGGCAACTTTCCTTTTTTACATGGCAAAATATGCAAAGCCATGATTATTTGAATACTTATTTCATTTTATGAGAGAGTAGTGATTAGGGAGACAGTCAACACATTTTAGTAGGCAGATGCCTGGAAGATAAATCTCAAAGTGATACTTGAACTCTATCCTCATTTCAAGGTTTCTAAAAGATGGATATTGTCTGATAACTAAGAGTAAAGAATCCTCTTTCTGTTCACCAGTTTTATGTGTCTAAAATAGTGGCATTACATGGATGGCAGCCCATGGAATCAGATGGAAGGAAAAACACCAACAGCACTACAAATCCACCAATAGCATAAAGCAGGCCAGAAAGTGTTAACTAGGTCAAACAATTATGTTCTCGGTTCCTTTCTTCTGGGGCTATATAAAATAGTTGACATACGTCATTGCATTTTTCTGTATGCACTTTCCCTGGAGCAGTGGAGCTCGGTAGTGATTCCCATTCAGCAAGCGATAAATGGAAGCAGAAATGAGTGCACCGACTTGGCCCAAGTCCTCTAACCCGTTGGTAACAGCCACTCAAAATCTCCTTCAAGGGAACAAGTGGGAGACCAAGTGAATGTTGAGCTGCCTAGAAAGTTTTCAAGGAAGAAAATTCACAATTCACAGGAATTTGGTAGAAATCAATTTTGAGACTGTGTATTTTATCAAAATTGTCATGGATTTCCATGGTACACGCTTATAAAAAGAAATGGCAAGGATCAGGTTTTAGTGAGCAAGCAGTTCTGCATGAAGTGTTATTACAGAAGTTATTTAACTGTCATGGAACATGTCCTGACTTAGACAAAATGAAAGCAAGTCAAAAGTGTAGGACTTCTGTCATTAACGCAAATAGAAGAAATGTAAGCTCAGATTCTAAGCAATTTGTCAAGATGGACTCAAATTTAAAATATGTCAACTTAAGCACAGAAGAACTTTCATGAAATAGTCAAGAATTCCAGCTTATTTAAACATAATATTCCCAGGCTTTCCCTTCATCCAAAGATTTTTATAAGAAAACTTTTAATAAAAGTCATCTTTATATCCTCTCATTTGGTGCCAATTATTCTCCTTCAGTGGAATTTTCCTCTGGTTTCCCTACTCTGCCCAACTTGGTAACTTCACACCGGACTCCATCTTGCCTTTATCTGATCCTCTTTGGTACTTTCATAGCATGAATGGTCCTTACCATATACTACTTTTAATTTTTAGTTATTCTTACATAATCTTAAAGACTCACCTATATTGTAAAAGTTGTGATACAATGATGCTAGCCAATACCAACTGGGTTCTTACCAACAACTTGACACTATGCTGAATGTTTTACATATACAATCTCATTTAATCCTTACAATATGCTGCTGAGATAGGCACATTTATCAGTACCATCTTACATATCTGGAAAAGTAAGAAACTTATCTAAATTCTTATGGCATCCTGTTTAGAAAGTTAGAAAAAGGATTGACTGCCAGGCTAAGAAACAAAAATTTCCATATTTTTATCCAACAGATATCTACTGAATGTCTACTGGGCCCAGAGTCTGAATAAGAGGCTGAGGAAACATAAGTAAGTACAGTGTAATTACTCTCTCCAAAGTGCTCCCAAGCTAAGGGAGAATACAGCTAGGCAAACATACAATTGCAAATATTGGATCAAACAAGCCCTAATATAAAGCATGTATGAGGCGTCACAGCACAGAGTAGAAGGGGATTATCTTAGAGAAGGATTTGCACAGGCTGTATGTTTGGGCTGGCTTGTGGAATGATTAGGCAAGATGAGAAGAATGGCAGGTACAAAGGCCCATGACAGGGGAGAGCCTGGAACAGGTGTGCTAGAGCAATGGAGGAGTCGGGTCATGAAAACTGTGGCATAAGCAGAAACCAACTGCATTCTGTAGGATTAAGGCGACACTGATGGATTGTTAAGCAACAGGGGACTGCTAATGAGAAGCATGGTGACAGGAGTGGCAACCATCGGAACGGAAGCCAGGTTACCCTTGACTTCTCTCTCTAGGAGCTTTGCATCATGCATCCTCTATCCCTGAAGTCTCGCCTGTCCTGGCTTCCTCGTTACTCTGGTTTTTTCTCACTTCCTTCTTATGTTTTTGTTGTTTTTGCTTTCAGCCACTTTAATGTGTCACCAGTTTATCCTGTTTAGAATTTGTTACGCTCATTTAATGTCATTTACACACACTGAGGGCCGAGGTTGTCTGTTACTGAACCCAGGTCTGGCTGCTCGCCGCTCAAAAGCCAATTCTCGAGAGACAAGTGTTGGTAGAAAAGGAAAGGTGGCTTTATTTTGGAGGCCAGCAACTAGGGGGCAGGGCGGATGCCAACTGCCCCCCTGACAATCAGGGGGCAAGAGCTTTTATAGACAGAGGGAAGGGGCTACATGCAAACACAATACAGTCAGCTCTGACAGTCATCTTGAAATTGGTCATTGGTGGTCTGACCAGCGTCATCTCCATTGTTTTAGGTACAGTTAATCTTCAGTTCCAGGGTCGGTTTGTTTCCATTTCATTGAGGCCAATTCTCGGAATTGTGGCAGCTCATGTCATGGCTACAGCCTGGTCATCATATAGTTAACTTCTTCCCCCTGGTGGCGGTTTCAGTATCCATAAAACAGCTCACAGGTTATGGCTCAGAATATTATCTGTAGCCCTTAAGGAGGAACTAAAGGTCCTTGACTATGCTTAATGACTAAACTATTATTATTTGGCCTCCTTTGAGTGTTTTCCTCTGTTCCTGCATTTTCTCACTTCTCTGATTAAACTTATTCTTTGGCTAAATTTTTTCCACAGACAAAAGGCAGGCTGAGGACACGGCGGGGGGCGGGGAGAAGGACCATATAGGGTCCTGCTCCATTTCAGCTAGAAGGGTGAAATGAACAAAGATGAATAAGACGTAGCCCCTGCCTTTCTAATAAAAATTGGGGGTCACTCTCTTATTTTAAAAGCAGATATTCATGAATCATTTACATTTTTCCTCTCTTGAATACTAAATTATTTTTACATACATATGATTCTCAATTGGCTTTTCAGATATCTGTAGCAGGTGGGTCATAATAGGAGAGAGAGTGCTTATAAAAATTAAACATTATGCATATATATACACACCATATACATAAAAAAATCCATCAGTAGTTGGGTAATACAGTTGGTGCTCAGAAAAAAAAGTAAGTTAAATATGAATCTAAAGTCTAGTTTGGCTAGTAAAATTTCAACCCCATTGACACCCCCGGAGGAGGAAGAAATTATCCTCTTGGAGGCAAAGGGACCTTTCCACACCATGGCCACACACCTAACAGCTGAACCCGACCATGGAGATCACCAGCTCCTTCCACCTGGGGCTGCAGATAGCGTGTGGGAAGATTTCTCAGCTGTCAGATAAAGCCAGGAGTACATTTTATGCACCCAGCTCAAAAGACGTTTGACCACCCACTCATTTTGTATAATTTCCCAAGCGTGATACAGAATAAAAAAAGCCATGTCATGAGTTGGTGAATGCTGCTCAAAGTTTTCTATAAAAGATCTCAAAAAGGAATTTTGAAATGTATTAATATTTGATAGTGTCTTGAATTCTAAGGCATCAGTAATAATTTTGGCGTTGCAATTCATTTTTGCCCAACTATGAGAGAGAATGAAATATTCCCTATGTGATATAAGAACTCCTTAAAGTAATAAAACCAGATATTTTTTAGCTTTAAGAATATACACACAGTTTTCACTTGATTCATCATAACTACTTCTCTAGTTGTTTTTTTTTTCCTCCATCAAAGTATCATTTTTATACATTAGCTTTCAGACTCTCCGTACATACTTTACCCAAACGGGCATTTGAATAAGGTTCCTAAGGATAATCTGTCTTGGATTTTCCTGTGTGGGTTTAAAATGAGACAAACTTCAATGTTCATTGGAAACACAGACAAGCTATTACTAACCCATCCCTCTTTTAGGCAGATAGTAAGTGTCCTCTGAATGCTACTGGTTAGTATTTTCATTGATTCTCTTGTGACTGACATCATCTATTCCTGATACGGAGGGAAAACCCAATTATAGCAATTTGGGGGAAAACCAAATTAAGTGTGATATAAACAGTTTACAAAGCCCTGAAGATACAGATCAGATGAAGACAAATGAGTTATGCAAATAGGACCTACTCATCTCTACATATTATTTTATCACTGCTCCCTCTTGACTGAAATGCTCATCTTCATCAAACTGTATAGCTTCCTCTCAAATCTCTGTACTTAACTATTCTAATATTTAATTCCTTATAATATTACATATGTATGCAAAACTTCTAGGACAGTGGAAATAGCAATGAAATTGACCCACGATTGAATATGATCTCTGCCATTTACAGACTGTGTGGTCTTGGGCAAATGGCTTAGATAATCCAAGCTGTGTTTTCCCACAGGGTTGCTGTAAGGATTAAATGGGATAAACAGTACATAGTCTGAGTTCAAAATATAGAAGAACTCAATAAATGGGCCCTCCTACCAATAACATTCCAAATTAGTGATCAAGATGCCCCACACTCCCATAAAGATACTGTGGTCACGTATTTCCTTTCTTAAAGTCTCCTTATTCATTTATAACCTTTAAAATGAACTTGTTTAAAGCACAGTTTATTAGAACGACAAATGGCGCCTGTTACCTCTGCTTATGTGCCCCATGTATATCCAGGACAATCAACTGCTTCTCACAGGACCAGTCATATTTTACAAAACACTACAAGTATGAATCTGCTGGCAGATCACCAATGACCACTTATTCTTTTGTCTCTCATTAAGAAATCTAAAGTTAAATTACTCAATTTTCCCATTAAAAAAGCTCTTTTATTTACACAGTATTTTGAAAGAACATATCAGAATGTTAAGAGATGAGTACTCATTTCTCCTAATTAATTTAGATGGTAGTAGGCAATTTCATTACAAACTGTTCTATATTGTGATGTAGTTTGAAAACCATATCCCATGCAAGTGAATATTTGCTTGTCCAATTTTTCTGGTAATTAAAATTATTTTAGAAAAATGGCTTGAAAAGAAACAAACTCAAGGTCACAAACGTGAGACCAATGAGGACATAGAGTCTGAATTACAGAACTTGATGATGGGCTGCTAGCTGCTCTCACAATAACTTAAATGGTCATCCCTGATTCAGACAATGTAAGGTTTACAAAAATGCAGCAAAGTCCACAAATTCAGTCCCTAATGAGAAAAGCAGATGGGAGCTCAGAAATATAATCCCACCTTTTATGACTTGGTTTTTTTCTGGGGGAATGCTCACTCCTTTTATGATAAATGTTCACAGTTTTCATTTCAGTTGTCACTTGGTGATCAAGCTCACCATGCAGTATATACCAAGCTGGAAACTACGGGAGTTAACTTTAGTATTGTTAATTCAAACAGTTTGCAAAAGAGTTGATCTGCTGTGTATTTAATCATCCGCATGATTGTTATTGTACTGCATGGTAATTAGGTGTGAATGATAAGTGATTCATGTAAATGAGCATATTGCAACTACTGCCAATATAGAAAATTTTTGTAAGGCCTTACAATTTATAAATTGGGTTCCCAAACATGACCTCATTTAATTATTTTTACCTTTCTTTTTTTTCCATGACAACTCCAGCATTTCAAGGGTCAGTTGGAGGGAAAGCAGAGAGAATATGGTCAGAGAAAAGAGGGATTCTGAGATTCTCAGGGTCCCTGAGGAAAGCAGTGTGGTTTTAATAAACATTGAGGGAGGCTTGAGAGTTACACTAACCTGGGTTAAAGTCCTGGCTCTACCATGTCTTTGCTCTGTGACCTTGCACAACATTCTCAAATTTTCTGAATCAGAGTCTTCTCATCTGTTAAGAGGAGGGTGAGGGCCAGCCTGCCCTAGTCAGAAAAGACTAGGCCTCATTACACTTCTTGCTTGTGCCCCTTACCAGCTGCTCCAAGGATTGAATGTATGCAATAGTCCTAAATCAGAATCAAGAAGAATTTGTTTCCCTTCCTTTTTTTTTTTTTTTTTTTGCGGTACACGGGCCTCTCACTGTTGTGGCCTCTCCCACTGTGGAGCACAGGCTCCGGACGCGCAGGCTCAGTGGCCATGGCTCATGGGCCCAGCCACTCCGTGGCAATGTGGGATCTTCCCAGACCGGGGCACGAACCTGTGTCACCTGCATCGGCAGGCGGACTCTCAACCACTGCGCCACCAGGGAAGCCCGTTTCCCTTCCTTTTTATCTCAATATTTAACCTATTGGAAAAAGAATACTCCTTTCTCAAGGTCCAGGAAATTCTTCTGATTGTTCCTGGTTCATGTGCCTGAGAAATCAGGACACAAACAAGCAGTACATGGAGGTCTTGTCTTTCCTAACTTAGAGCAGGCTGGCCCTTGCACTCTGTAGTGAGATTCACCCACCAAAATAAAAGTGAAAAATGAGATGGAATAGACTCCAGATAGGAAGGAAGAGCGGGGAAGAGAGAGATGGAGCTGTGTTGCGGTGTCAGAATCTTTACTCATCCAGGATGGGGACCAGACATATTGAAGCCAGAATCCAGTAAGCTCTCCTCTCTCTTATAGGACCAGTCTGACATAGAATCTAATGTCTTGGCCCCTTCTCCCAAACATTACTTAAATTTAGACTTTGCCCAAGACTCCACAAATTAAGATTTAATCTAGATCATCAGTTATGGGGAAGAATGTTCTATATCACTCAAAAACAATTCCCCACATGCATACCCCCCCACAATCACCAAACACACACACACACATTGCAACTTATTAGGAACTATGCTTGCCACTAAATATCCTTCTGTATCAATGTGGAATAATGATATCAGCCCATGTCTCAAACTTGTGACATAACTAAAATGAAATAATAAAACATTGTAATTACCAACTGCTAAAGAAATGCTGCTGGATAATATCTCCCATAAATTACACTTCACCATATGGCCCTGAGATTAGTCACATACTGAACAACTTGGCAACATGTCCCATCAAAGAATGTATTTTTAGAGTGGGAACAAAACTGTGTACTCCATTATTTGGGGGCTGCTAACAGTCTACTAGTGAAGCTTAATTCACCAGATATAAGTCCATAAATAAATTAAGGTATATATTTATACACACCCACACACAAATATCCATCCCAACTTTTCCTACTTATGCTTACATATCTCTCTACATAGTTACAATTCCAATATGGTCCTTCAGACCAGTTCAGAACCAGCTGTTTCTATTGTTCTCCCTCCCCACCCCCTCTGTCTTTTGGCATGAAATTTTATACCTCATCTCGGAGTGAAAGTTAATCAAATTGACAACCTCCATAAAATGACCATGTCTACCCACTAGGTCATCCTAGCAGTGACTTGGCTGCCTCTCAACTCTGGGGCTCTTTGTCATAGCTTGATCTTCCTACGTAGACACAGCCCTGCCATAACCAGTAACTCCAACACTCTTGTAAAATAATGTTTAGTGAGAGTTTTGTAGTTTTCACTTCATAGCCATTTTCCCACTTCTCCACCACAGATGCTGATGAGTGAGCATATTCCAAGAGAGATAAGGGAATATGTACAGCTAGGTTCTTAATAAAAGAGACCTAAAGGTTATCAGGAAGAAGGCCAATAGGCACCTTGCACCCTCTAGGTCCTCCTCTCTAAGGTAAGTTAATTTTTCAAGGGAACCTGTTTCTGGTGGGATCCAAGTGTTTGCATGTGGGCATATGCTCATCCTCTTCGTGTCTAATAAGAAGAAGAACAAAAGCAGGGCCATACAGGTGGCAAAATAAACTGATAAAGCAAATCTGATGGCTGAACATAAATTATGCAACACTAATGATTTCTGAGAACTTTGGTGAAGCAGCCATTCACCATGATTCACGGAGGTCTGAAGTCTAGGTCCTCAAATCCCAAACTCCTACACCTTTCCCAAAGTGAGCCAGGGAATACTTCCTTACCTGTTATGCACAAATATCAAGCAACCACCAATGTCCCTCTAGACCCAATTCAATAACAGGCAGCCATCTTCAGCTGAAGTATTTAAGGAAGGCTTCACAGAGGAGGTGCCTTTGAAGTGGACCTTGAGAGATGGTTAACATCTGAAAAGGTGTTGCATATGCTCTCCATCTCCCTTTTCTGCACCAATATTGACTTTCTTTCAAATTCACACTCTGCTTCTTCCTGTCTGAGGTCTTCCGCACAGGCTGGAAACAGCCTTCCTCTCTCTTCACTAACTTATTCCCCAAGGAAGCCTTCTGTGACTCCAATTCCAAATTTGGTTACCCTCCTATCACTGCAACTTGCACTTGGCCTTCACAGCACTAACCATGGTTTGTAATTTTGCAGTCATATGAGTGACTTTCTAAAATTAAGAACTGACTCCCCTTCTGGACTACCAGTTCCACGAGGAGGGAACCTGGTCTCATTTGTTCAATATAGATCCATAGAGCTAGATACTCAATGCATACATAAGAGGCACTTGGCCTTGGTGGGCCAGGGGGCTAAGTGGCTGACATGAGCAAAAGTATACAGACAGAAACACTGAAGGTGGAACAGGAATCAGTTACACTTTATAGCTAAAAGATTAAGATGGAGGGGGAGCAGTGAGAAATCAGCCAAGTAGGGTAGTTTGGGGCCATGCCACTGAGTGTGAAATCTTAATACGCATCCTTCCATGAAATCTTGCTAAGTCTCACCAGTTAGAATGCATCACTTTCTCCAAGTACTTTCTGCTTTCGCTGTGCAATGACTTATGTTTACCTCATACCGCATTCAATTGTGTGAGGACGGAAAAACTTATTCATGTTGATATCCCCACAGCCCGATGCAGAATGGTCAGAGTAAGCTCTTTAGAAAAATGTGTATTGCATTGACTTTGTTCAGTAGGACAGGAAGATATCTGAGCAGGTAAAAGCTGTGTTCCAAGTGGTACTGGGGGAAAATGAAGTCAATGGAGTTTAGCGAAGAGATTAGCATTGGGAAGAAATCAGGGTTGCTCACTAAGCTCTTGTCTCTCAGCTCTAAACCCATTCTCTGTCCTCTGTTTTCCGATGCTGACCCCATAATTCAGCAAACTACTTTTCTCCTTTGTCAGCCAGAAGTCTATTAGGATCTGCCTGGGAGAACCTAGCGGGAAGCTGGGAGGCAGGAGGAGGGAGAGGGAGCTTGCTCCTTCCCACTTGCCCACCCTTTCTGATTGTACTACCCCTGCAATGGTACTTCGGCCTGGCCTGCAGCTATTGGTTCCTTTTACGGCTTTTTTCAACCCTCCCAGAAGCAGACTCAGCATACCCCCAGCACCAGCAGCCGCCAGTGGTATCCCCACCTCAGAGGTCCCAGATATTCAAAGAAGCTCAATGGCACTCTCTCCTCAAATGTCTGGGTCCCACTCTGCAAGGCCCCTTCTCTCTCCAAGCTTCCGAGTTCTAAATGCCCACCTCTTCCCTTGAATTTACCCAGCCCTAAATGTGTAACTGTTTCTTGCAGTTATTATCTCTGTGTTAATTCCTCGTTCACTTTCTAGCGCTCCCCTTAAGCTGTTCAAACAATTCCTATATTAAATCTTCTCTGTCGAAATAACTTGTATGATCCGGTTTTCTGACCAGACACTAATAAAGTACTGATGGTTAAAAGACTAGTTAGGAGGCTAATACAATAGTTCAGGGACAAGGTAATAAGCCCCCAATACAGCAGATGAGAGTAAGAATGAAAATAAACTAACAATAATATCAGCTAATTCTTAACAAGCACTAGGCCCTTGTGCTTTGTATGAAATGTGTTATTTAATCATTACATTTCTATGAGGTAGGTAGCAACAACAGGCTCATCTACAGTTAAGAATATTGAAGCATAAAGAAGTTAAGTCACTTGCACAAGCTCACGAGAAAATAAATGGTGAAACAGTGATGGAGACCTGCTTCAATCTACGCACAAAGTCAGTGCTTTCAGCACTTTGGTACATAATTCTTACTCAGTCTACCTGCCACGACAATTACTCACTAAAATAACAGGCAATCTGTAAAAGGTAACGTAACAAAGCTGAAAAATGGTAACAGAGTACAAGGGAAAAAAGTCATGTTGATGAAGGGGATGTAGAAAGGTTCCATGGATAAGTTAGCACATAAATACTTAATATACCCTCGGTACTTGAATTCCCACTTGTTAATTGTTTTCATTTCCTTATTTGTATTTTGAATTATTTTCCTTTGATTTAAAAGGGAAATCAATGAAAAGGTGCAGATAGATAAAATCTACATTTGTATTCACTGAATGCCTGAATGCCTACATTTTGACAATGAAAAACCTAGTGAAACAAAATAAGATAAAATAGACTTTCTCACTGAATCTCTTCTTCCCTGGGGGCTGTATTGATATGCTATTAAGACATAGAATATTAAAGTTCTTAAAAATTATGTAGAGTACCTCAAAAGTATAGCACAGCTTTATAAAAGATGGGCAAAAATAATCATATATAACCTACTTCAGTCTCTGGTGTTTTATCTCCACAGGTCTCTACGTATTTACATAAAAGGTAAGTAAACCTAGAGACCAGAAGCTCCAAATTAAACATGAACTTGAGGAAAATGTCAGATGCTTGTGAATTATTTCAGCCCCAGTCTACTGAAAAAGGACGTCACAAATTTCACATTGCCTTCCCAACTTTTAACCACCATTATCAGAAATATGGGAGAGTCAGTGAAAGAGTGGTTAGTAGCACATGCTGTGGAGTAGATCATCCTGGGGTCAAATCCTGGCGCCACTACTTCTGCATTACCTTAGGCAAGTTACTTAACCTCCACAATCCTCAGCCTCTTCTTCTACAAAATGAGGATAATAATACAGCCCCATACTGAAAAGCTGAGCACAATATCCGGAATGTGGCAAGTGCTCAATGAATGTTAACTCTCATTTTACGTGAAAAACACGAGTTATAAATGGATTGTGTGTGTGTCTGTGTGTGTGTGTATGCACACATACATAACACATTTATATATGTATATTAGTTATGCATTATACTAATAAGGTGTATAATTATATTAACAATGTATATTAATACATTATCATTGTTACTAGCAACTATCAAATCCTTATAGGAACTGAAAGTTTGTTTATATTTGCCCATTTTACAGAGGAGGCAACTGATACTCAGAATCAAGGAGAAACCATCTGCTCCCCACTTTCACACTTCTGCGATGTGAAAGGCAGCTGAGGAGAGTGAAGGCAGATGAACCCAGGACTGGGAGGCAGAAGACTCCATGACCCCAATAAGTCCCCTTGACCTTTCTAAGTCAGAGCTTCTTCATCTAGAAAATGGAGATGCCGTCAACTTCCTTAGGAGACTTTGGAGGGATTCAATCAAATAACATAACATTTGGCAATGTTTGTGAATGAACTTTGCAGAATGCTCTGTAAGCTCCTTTCATAGTTTATGCTAATCTTGTCTTCAGTGGCATCAGCTGGTCATGAATCCTGTCTCCCCAGAGAAGAAAGATGAGGCTGATCCTTCTTCACCAGACATTACATGCAGAGGGTGAAGCACAAACTTCTTTCCTGGACTGCTGAATTCACAAATGCAGAACTGGACATGTACTTTGGCGTGAGGGAAAAACCTATTAGCGACTCTCAAAAAATGCTTTCAGAAGGGGTATTTGACATCACTCCAGCTCACACCCCGCATTCACGTAACACCCACGAGAGCTCCAGGTCTTGTACAGGGGAGCACCCAAGACCGTCACGGGTAAAAGCCTGGCTCTGTATGGAGAGTGGGGGAGGGGGAATATGCATTGTAGTTTCAAATAAGTAATTAGCAAGCCCAAATCTCACTCTTAGATTCTGAGAATACGCAACTTGCCGTTATCTTTTGGTTAAAGTTTGTTAAAACACCTAAAATACAAGTGAACTATAAAAATATGCCAAAAAATGGGTACAAATGGCATATTCTCCCTGCAGTGTACCCTTTGAGCCTGTGCAGTGTCGTGCAGTGGAACAACTTTGACTTTGACCCAGGCTGAACTTGGTTTCTATCTAGGTTCTGTCACTCACTGTGTGGCCTTAAGTAAATCATGAAACCATCCTTGCTTCAGTGTTGTCATCAGCAAATAAGGATCAGGAGGTCTCCATTCCAGAGCTGCTGAGATAATTCATTGCCATAAGGTAGAGAGAACGCTTAGTGCAGTGCCTATTCGTCTCCACTCAGCACGGCTTCCAAGAAGTGATGGTCTGTGTAGCATCCACATGTGCAAGGAGGCTTCACGTTCTTCTGTGGTGTCTGATAGACTTATTCTGATCTCTAATGCTCTCTATATCAGCAACGTGATATTAATTCCCAATGTTCATGTTTAGCAAGTCAAATTCTCTATGAAAAAAAATTATATTTTTATCCAGAAAATCATGACACAGCACAAAATGTTATAACTCACACAGAGTCAAACCAGTTACCATCAGCTCTTCCAAAAGCTGAAGTAGGGAAAAGAACTCGTATTTTAGTGTGTACATGGATGTGAGGAAGATGCTGAAATCAGCATGGCCTTCTGAGGGCACTGAACATTCAGCGAGCAGAACATTCTGCTCTCACTGCCCTCGAAGACAAGTGGAAGGTTTCCACAAGGTGAATATGTCTAGAAAGGTTTTTTTTTTTTAAGTTTAGCTTTATTTCTGGTAAAATTTATTGATGTGTTTATCTATTTACCTGTGTAGGGGTCCTTTCTAAATTAGCTGTTTAAGTAGTATATCTGCTAGCCACTCCCAACAGCTCTTCAGTGTAGGAAGCCAAGGTAATGGAAAGCTAATAAGCAAAAGTATGAAATGATGTGCCGGTTGAAAGCATTTCTGAAAATGTAAAAAGGAGTATAAGAGGCTTATCCCATAAAGTTACAATTTGATTTCCAAAAGGAAATTTTGGGGAACTGAGAGAAAGTTGCTCTGTGCTATGCAATTCTACTATTGAGAGCAAGGGTTGTAGAGCAAGGGTTGTAGCTATTGTCCTGAATAGAAGGGCTGCCTCTCCAGGCATGAGTCTTCATAGAATGCAAGCTCTGTCCTATGTCTCACTAAGTCTTCGGTCCTTAGACAAAAGCTCTGGCAAATGGAGAATGTCCAATTGCCAACCGACCAATGGAGCAAAGCTTCTGAATGCACAAATGACTAAGTCTTGTTTCATTTTTCTACCAGCACAGCAATGAAGACGTCCCACTGCTTCCCTCTAGTCCTGTGCTGAAGCGCTGACTCCACCGCTTCTCCCACAAATAACGTGAATTAGGAAATGACTTAAACTTTCTGGTCCTCCATTTCTTCATCTGAGAGATATTTCAAGTGTCTCTGCATCTTATCATAAAGCCCAATCCCTGGTATATTAGTGAAATAGGTTTTACATCATCTTTTGCTGTTCAACTTAATTATGACCTCAGTCATTAATATGTTTTCCCTTACACTTAGGCCCATGTCATGTTTTCAAAAACTTGATTTTTTAGTATTATGTCATAATATGATATTTATTATGTAAGTGTTTCCTGTTGCTTTGGATTCCTCTTTTCTAACTTATTATTTACATACTTACATTGATTTATTTTTATTGGTACATTATTTTTATAACATTTTTCCTCTAACGAAAATTCTGATTTAGACCACTGAAACCCAATCACTGTTTAGGGTATTTTAAGATATTTTGGATTTAGTTTTTATTTTAAAATTGGCAAATAGTTTGTGATATCTTGAATAGAAATTAAATTACTAATAATGGTTTTTTTTTTTTTTTTTTTTTTTTTTTTTTGCGGTACGCAGGCCTCTCGCTGTTGTGGCCTTTCCCGTTGCGGAGCACAGGCTCCGGAAGCCCAGGCTCAGTGGCCATGGCTCACGGGCCCAGCCGCTCTGCCACATGTGGGATCTTCCCCGACCGGGGCATGAACCTGTGTCCCCTGCGTCGGCAGGCGGACTCTCAACCACTGCGCCACCAGGGAATCCCACTAATAATGTTTTATTTGATGTTTCCAGTAGAAAATGCAATAACAACAGAAACAAAATTTTAAATTTATAATCTTATCCAGGAAATAAAAATGTGTTTATACATTTAATATTTCTGGTAAAAAGCAAATAGGATCTGTCGTGCCCAGTAAGCTGAAAATTGTTATACAAATTTGCAGCACAGCCTTCTGGGCTAGCCACAATTGCTAATCATTGAGTTAAAGAGTGAAAGAGACTGATCATTTTTCCAACAAGCAGAGACCTGGGGCATTTCTTGCCAATAAGGCATGGGTTTTGGAGGATGTTACTGACAGCCCACCCAGGAGGGCTGTCTTATACTGAAGAAGCTTGTTTGATTACCCCACATGGTGACCCGTGTTGGTCACTGATTGCTGTGGAGCTTGGTGGTGAACATATAACTATCCCCAAATGTTGAGATTTAAATAACATGAAAGTGTCAGGCAGACTATATTTTATTATTCATATTTGAAGGAATTTAAAGAAAATATTGCAGAGAAAACCTAAAACTCGGGAAGGGCTTGAGAGAGGAGGACAAGAGAGGAAATACCTTACCAAAATTCTAAAATGGGGCAGAAAATTGTATTTTGCTTCTATCTTACCTCTCTTTCCCATATAGAACACAGCTCTCTTTTGGTATATGCTTAATTCCCCCATATTTGCAAACATACTACTCCTAAGCAGGTTTCAAGACCCAGTTTAAATGGCATCCCTTCTCTGAAGCCTACTTTATTCCCTTATTTCCCTAAGAGTTAATTTCTCTATCCTGTGAAGGTCCAAAAACACTTCTTCTGAAAGCAGCTTTGTCAAGCACAGGCTGAGTGACCTTGGGTGAAACACTTAACCTGTCTAGGTTTCAGTTTCCCTTTCTATAAAAGGGGGCTAATAATAGTACCTAGTTTATAGACTTATTATGGGGATTAAATGAGGTCATATTTATGGAAGATTCTAAACAATCAGCTGCGGCTTGGAAGACAGCCTGTCCATTGTGGGTGCTATTATTGAGTATTTGTTAAAGAAATTAAAAAAATATACTTCTAATGTTACTCATCCCTGTCTTTATCCTCTCTTCTGGCCTGGAAGCTTTTTCCAGATAAGGACAATGTGCTCAAACCTCCATATTTAGCCAACTCTACCTATTTTTTAGTAGCAGTTATAAATATCTGTTGGGTAAAGAAATGGTCTCTGGGTTTTACTTGCAATTAATCATTAACAAACAAAGATTGGCCTGAAACAACCCATAGGGAGATATTCTCCCTAAATATGATTCTTTTTCATATTTTTACTAATTCTTAGGTCTCATCTATACCATCAGTGCTCGGTACACACAGTGGGCACTTAATAAACATGTGAAGTGAATAAAATACAGTGAGTAAATAGCCCTTTATCTCAAAATATTAAAATGGCTTTAACATTTTACCTGAAATAATGCTCAGTTTCTACATCATCATATTTAATATAAATGTTTATCAAGCAGATGTCATTTAAAATTTAAACAGACGTTTTTAAACATCTTTAGAAGACTGTTTACCATACGGCCCTATTTTCCTTAATTTACCAGTTAATCGACAGCTGCCAATCATACCCCCCCACCAGTGCTCAGCACTGTGCTAGTGGCAGGATGTATTTCAAAAGCAGGAGACATATCCACAAGGAACATACAGACTAGACTGAGTAAAGACATGGCTGCGGTTTCAAAGTGTGATCAACAATGTGAATGAAATTGCTTGTGAGAGGTCAGAGCGCAGAGAACTGAACTAATTGGGGGACATGTCTCAGAACAGGCCGATGGATGGGAAGGATTCATACAGATGACATGTGGGAAGAGAAAGCAAGGGACCCACTCATCTTACTACATCCTCTCTCATGGTGCCTTATACATACTCATTACACTGGGCTGAATTTAACTCTTCTGATTGGCAAAACCACCGCCCAGGAAGTCAAACCTGCACTGTCCAAAGGGAGTGGGGAGGGTCTCAGGAGACAGGAACAATTAGAACAGGGCTTCTTAGAGAAAAGTGGCCTCACCCTAGCCATCCAGTTCTCATGTCAGCAGACCTTCCAGCCAACTTGCCTTGTGTTGGCCGCTACCCTTCCCCTGGCTCTCTTGACCCCACCATGACCTACTCCCAACCCTCTGGTCTTTTTCAGTTAGATTAGTATGAATTTCTGCTGTTCCACTGGACTTAAATATTAGTTTCCAAATAAAATATGCACTAATTCACTGGATACTTTAAGGTGGCTCATTCAAGTCTTTAAGTTTTAAAACTAATTTTCCTTAGAGGGTTTTGTGTATTTCTTTCCCCCCTCATTCAGAAATAATTAGGTAAGTTATATTAAACAGATCTAAAAAGAGGCGTCTTTCTTTTAAACTTTTTCCCTATAATTCCCCAAACATTTCATTACTATTTCATCTCTCCGGAGCCTAGCTAGAAACTTGGCCTCCTTTGCCTCCCAAACATACTGAGTTATTAAAAATACCCTTCAGCCAAAATTAAGGAAGGGTCAGTGAAATGAACTCAACGTGGAGCTTAAGCAAAAGCACAGTGATTTCTTTGACTTAGAGTAGGAAATGAATGGTGATGATTTTGGATGTCCAGTTTCTTTCGCTAATCTGTTGCTAGACTCAGTCATACATGAATGTCTCTCCTTGTCAGATTTCCTAATATCTCTCCAAAATGTTGTCACCAGAGCATGAGCTTTGGATGGAATAATAAGAGTTTATCTCATTCAAAAAAAAAAAAAAAAAGTCTACATTCCACAGAAAGATACGGCACTTTCAGTTGGTATTAAGAGGAAAGTAACATTAGAACCTTAGCACTCCCAAGGTTTATACAGTAAAAGACAGGCAGACACACTATTTTCAGGCTGCTGTTAATTGAGCCTTATTTGGATTGGAACCCTCTGAAAAGAATCAACACATCAGGAACGGGTATGCTAACAGGGAGGAGAACTGCTGGATATAATTCTGGGGAAAGCAGCCCTGCTGCTTGCCTTCCAGATAACATAGAGGTGCAGTGTCTAATTTACCGTGGAACAAAAAGAATATTGTTTTGAAAAAGAAGGTATTTCTGCTGCTGGTGTCCACAGACACTGTTATGGCTTCTTACCTCTGAGGAGACCTGGGTTTAACTGTGGTCTTTAAATCTAACTTTCTAAATTTATATTTGTTGCAAAAGTAAACCATGCTCAAGAGTAAAGCAAAATTCATCAGTAAGACTATACTTCTGCTATGAGAAACAAGAAGGGTGTATTACATTTAAATAAGAACTCAGTAGCTTGGCAAGAATTTCTTTATCAAGAAAGAGAGAGCAAATCATTAAGTACAGTAATCCATTGACATTCATGAGGAGATATGTCCCAAGACTTTCATAAACCCCAAATTTATGATACCACTATAATATACTATTACCCCACAAGAAGCAGTCATGAATAACTCACAAGGATTACTGTGTATGGCACAGAGATCAAAGAAAAGAAAAGCTGTGCAGATACGCAGTTGCCCTTATTGGGTGTGCAGCAGCCAGCCTCACTCACCAATACACAATTTAAATTTAAGTCTCACATAGAGAATGGACTTGAGGACACAGGGAGGAGGGGGAAGCTGAGGCAAAGTGAAAGTAGCACCAACATATATACACAACCAAATGTAAGATAGTTAGCTGGTGGGAAGCAGCTGCATAGCACAGGGAGATCAGCTCAGTGCTTTGTGATGACCTAGAGGGGTGGGATAGGGAGGGTGGGAGGGAGACGCAAGAGGGAGGGGATATGGGGACATATGTATGCATATGGCTGATTCACTTTGGTGTACAGCAGAAACTAACACAGTATTGTGAAGCAATTATACTCCAATAAAGATTTATTTAAAAAAATAAATTAAACAGAAAAAATATATACCAACTTTAAGTCTCAGCAAAATGGTAACTTGCCACAGACCATGATTCTTTATGGTCATCTTCAAGTAGACAAAATTATAACATTTAATTCATGTATTCTATTCCTAAGAAGGGAATCTAGGCAACTCTGGTGTAGGTTCATCAACTTTTGAGGAAAAGCAATTTCCTCTCAAGATTTGGCACTCTTTACACCCCCTTGCCTATAACTCCAGATGGTAGGTATAGGTGGTAGAAATGTTAGGTTGAGCAGAATGATAATACCTAAAAAGGAATGAATAGTACCAGGAAACATATGACTCATGGTATTCTCATTTTCTTGAAGTTCTTTTGTACATTTGCACCAAGGTTTTCCACAAAATTCATTCTTGACTTTAACTGCAACTTCAGTGTAAGAGTCCTTTACTGAGTTCCTATTATTGCAAAGCACGTATATCATACGGTTTAGGAGGTACAAAAGTAGCATACAATGCCCCTTGAGAGGCCCGAAACACCCACATGCACAAAGAACAATGCACTTCAAAAATAAAACTATGGGATTTACAGCCAAGCTAGGGCTACAGCCATATGTTACAGAGTGCCTACAAAGTCTCTACTTTAAAGAATTGGCAAGGATAGACAGTGGTCAAATTCTCAAGCAATAAATCCAGCAAAGGCAGAAAGACATGTATGTTCACCGGGCCTTAAGAGGTCATTAAGAAGACCATCTTTTTGGAGCAAAGGACTCATTTAAAGACAGGAATGAAAGTTATAGATGGAGTAATTGTCATATTGCTTTACTTACTACAATTTAAGCAAAAAACCTGGTGTTCCACCCTACTGAAATATCTGGAAAATACTTACAAAGAGCAACATGAACAAATTTATGTCATCATAAAAATGTCTGTATAAAGATCACAGCAATTATACATGCAACCATTTGTTGCATGCCTACTATATGCCAGACATTGTCCTAGCACAGATGCTCCCCTCTATTATTCTCTATCTTGTTTAATGGCGCCCTCTCCCCCAATCACACAAACTGTACATGCTGAAGTTTTCCAATAATTCTTTTACTCTCACTCCCACATGAAATACTTCAACAATTTTTAATTCTACCTCCATGAGAGTCTCTCACCTCTCCAATGTTTGTCAGCTCAGAACCAAACATTTCACATTTGGATTCCTGCATTATCCCCCAGACTCCAGGCTCACTATCTTCAAATAAAACCCAATCCTCCTCTTCCCTCCATAGAAGGAGAGTAGTATGGTAGCCCTGATAGCAAGAGCTAACATCTATTCATATGTAAAAGGTATACTATGTTCAGTGATCACTAGATAGAGCTGTTTCATTTAATGCACTCAGTAACTGTTGAAAAAGAAGGAAACTATGGTACAGAGAGATTGAACAATTCCCACCAGGTTCATGTAATTAGTAACTGGTGGGGTTAGAACTTTAAATTAGATCTAACTCAAAACCTAAATCTTTTAAGATCCTGAATCTACTTACACTATTTAAGATCATGAATCTAGTCACAATATTTAATTCACAATTACTTTTCTTTGCCTATAAAATAAGGCACATTTAAAAAAATACTGACACTGGGACTCTGGGATCAGATTATGTGGGTTCAAATTTCAACTCCACCATTTACCAGCTGTGTGACCTCAGGCATGATAATTAATATCTCTAAGCCTCAATTTATCATTTATAAAATAGGATAATATTACTTTCCGCATTACTGTAAGAATTAAAGAAAATAATGCATATAAAATGTTTACAGCATCTGACATGCATTAAGTGCTTAATTAAGAATGGATGAAGGGAGGAGCTTCAAGATGGCAGAGGAGTAAGACGCGGAGATCACCTTCCTCCCCACAAACACATCAGAAATACATCTACATGTGGAACAACTCCTACAGAACACCTACTGAACGCTGGCAGAAGACCTCAGACCTCCCAAAAGGCAAGAAACCCCCCACGTACCTGGGTAGGGCAAAAGAAAAAAGAATAAACAGAGACAAAAGAATAGGGATGGCACCTGCACCAGTGGGAGGGAGCTGTGAAGGAAGAAAGGTTTCCACACACTAGGAAGTCCCTTCGCGGGCAGAGACTGCCGGTGGCGGAGGGGGAAGCTTTGGAGCCACGGAGGAGAGCACAGCAACAGGGGTGCGGAAGGCAAAGCGGAGAGATTCCCGCACAGAGGGTCAGGGCCGACCAGCACTCACCAGGCCGAGAGGCTTGTCTGCTCCCCCGCCGGGGGGGGCGGGGGCAGGGCTGGGAGCTGAGGCTCGGGCTTCGGTTGGATCCCAGGGAGAGGACTGGGGTTGGCAGTGTGAACACAGCCCGAAGAGGGCTAGTGCGCCACAGCTAGCCGGGAGGGAGTCCGCGAAAAAGTCTGGAGCTGCTGAAGAGGCAACAGACTTTTTCTTGCCTCTTTGTTTCCTGGTGCGCAAGGAGAGGGGATTAAGAGCGCTGCTTACAGGAGCTCTAGAGATGGGGCGTGAGCCGCGGCTATCAGCGCAGACCCCAGAGACGGGCATGAGATGCTAAGGCTGCTGCTGCCGCCACCAAGAAGCCTGTGTGCAAGCACAGGTCACTATCCATACCTCCCCTCCCGGGAGGCTGTGCAGCCCACCACTGCCAGGGTCCCGGGATCCAGGGACAACTTCCCCGGGAGAACACATGGCACGCCTCAGGCTGGTGCAACATCAAGCCACCCTTTGCCGCTGCAGGCTCACCCCACATCCGTACCCCTCCCTTCCCCCGGCCTGAGTGAGCCAGAGTCCCCGAATCAGCGGCTCCTTTAACCCCATCCTGTCTGGGCGGGAAGAGACGCCCTCAGGCGACCTACACACAGAGGCGGGGCCAAATCCAAAGCTGAACCCCGGGAGCTGTGTGAACAAAGAAGAGGAAGGGAAATCTCTCCCAGCACCCTCAGGAGCAGCGGATTAAATCTCCACGATCAACGTGATGTACCCTGCATCTGTGGAATACATGAATAGACAACAAATCATGCCAAATTGAGGAGGTGGACTTTGGGAGCAATTATATATATATATATATATATATATATATATATATATATTTCCCTTTTTCTGTTTTTGTGTGTATGTGTATGCTTCTGTGTGTGATTTTGTCTGTATAGCATTGCTTTTACCATTTGTCCTAGGGTTCTGTCTGTACATTTTTTTTTTTTTTTTTTTTAGTATAGCTTTTATCACTTGTTATCATTGATGGACTTGTTGTTTGGTTTGGTTGCTCTCTTCTTTCGTTCTTTTTTAAAATTACTTAAAAATTTTTTTTAATAATTATTTTTTATTTTAATAACGTTATTTTACTTTATTTTATTTTATCTTCTTATTTCTTTCTATTTTTTCTCCCTTTTATTCTGAGCCGTGTGGATGACAGGCTCTTGGTGCTCCAGCCAGGCGTCAGGGCTGTGCCTCTGAGATGGGAGAGCCAAGTTCAGGACACTGGTCCACAAGAGACCTCCCAGCTCCACGTAATATCAAACGGTGAAAATCTCCCAGAGATCTCCATCTCAACGCCCAGACCCAGCTCCACTCAACAACTAGCAAGCTCCGGTGCTGGACACCCTGTGCCAAACAACTAGCAAGACAGGAACACAACCCCACCCATTAGCAGAGAGGCTGCCTAAAATCATAATAAGGTCACAGACACCCCAAAACACACCACCAGACATGGACCTGCCCACCAGAAAGACAAGATCCAGCCTCATCCACCAGAACACAGGCACTAGTCCCCTCCACCAGGAAGCCTACAAAACCCACTGAACCAACCTTAGCCACTGGGGGCAGACACCAAAAACAACAGGAACTATGAACCTGCAGCCTGAGAAAAGGAGACCCCAAACACAGTAAGTTAAGCAAAATGAGAAGAGAAACACACAGCAGATGAAGAAGCAAGGTAAAAACACACGAGACCTAACAAATGAAGAGGAAATAGTCTCTGAAAAAGACTAGTCTTATAAAAAGATTATTCAAAGTTTTATAAAATACTTATAAAAAGAATAGTCTCTGAAAAAGGATTCAGAATAATGATAGTAAAGATGATCCAAAATCTTGGAAATAGAATGGAGAAAATACAAGAAACGTTTAACAAGGACCTAGAAGAACTAAAGAGCAAACGAACAGTGATGAACAACACAATAAATGAAATTAAAAATTCTCTAGAAGGAATCAATAGCAGAATAACTGAGGCAGAAGAACGGATAAGTGACCTGGAAGATAAGATAGTGGAAATAACTACCGCAGAGCAGAATAAAGAAAAAAGAATGAAAAGAACTGAGGACAGTCTCAGAGACCTCTGGGACAACATTAAACGCACCAACATTCGAATTATAGGGGTCCCAGAAGAAGAAGAGAAAAAGAAAGGGACTGAGAAAATATTTGAAGAGATTATAGTTGAAAACTTCCCTAATGTAGGAAAGGAAATAGTTAATCAAGTTTCAACATTGTGAAAATGACTATACTACCCAAAGCAATCTACAGATTCAATGCAATCCCTATCAAACTACCACTGGCATTTTTTTTACAGAACTGGAACAAAAAATTTCACAATCTGTATGGAAACACAAAAGACCCCGAATAGCCAAAGCAATATTGAGAAAGAAAAACGGAGCTGGAGGAATCAGGCTCCCTGACTTCAGATAATACTACAAAGCTACAGTAATCAAGACAGTATGGTACTGGCACAAAAAAAGAAATATAGATCAATGGAACAGGATAGAAAGCCCAGAGATAATCCCATGCACATATGGTCACCTTATCTTTGATAAAGGGGGCAAGAATATACAGTGGAGAAAAGACAGCCTCTTCAATAAGTGGTGCTGGGATAACTGGACAGCTACATGTAAAAGAATGAAATTAGAACACCCCCTAATACTGTACACAAAAATAAACTCAAAATGGATTAAAGACCTAAATGTAAGGCCAGACACTATCAAACTCTTAGAGGAAAACATAGGCAGAACACTTTATGACGTAAATCACAGCAAGATCCTTTTTGACCCACTTCCTAGAACAAAAACAAATGGGACCTAGTGAAACTTAAAAGCTTTTGCACAGCAAAGGAAACCATAAACAAGACAAAAAGACAACCCTCAGAATGGGAGAAAATATTTGCAAACGAAGCTACTGACAAAGGATTACTCTCCAAAATATGCAAGCAGCTCATGCAGGTCAATATCAAAAAAACAAACAACCCAATCCAAAAATGGGCAGAAGACCTAAATAGACATTTCTCCAAAGAAGATATACAGATTGCCAACAAACACATGAAAGAATGCTCAACATCATTAATCATTAGGGAAATGCAAATCAAAACTACAATGAGGTATCACCTCATACAGGTAAGAATGGCCATCATCAAAAAATCTACAAACAATAAATGCTGGAGAGGGTGTGGAGAAAAGGGAACCCTCTTGCATTGTTGGTGGGAATGTAAATTGATACAACCACTATGGAGAACAGTATGGAGGTTCCTTAAAAAACTAAAAATAGAACTACTGTATGACCCAGCAATCCCACTACTAGGCATATACCCTGAGAAAACCATAATTCAAAAAGAGTCATGTACCACAATGTTCATTGAAGCTCTATTTACAATAGCCAGGACATGGAAGCAATCTAAGTGTCCATCAATAGATGAATGGATAAAGAAGATGTGGCACATATATACAACGGAATATTACTCAGATATAAAAAGAAACGAAATTGAGTTATTCGTAGTGAGGTGGATGGACCTAGAGTCTGTCATACAAAGTGAAGTAAGTCAGAAAGAGAAAAACAAATACCATATGCTAACACATATATATGGAATCTAAAAAACAAAACAAAAAACTTGTCACGAAGAACCTAGGGGCAAGACGGGAATAAAGATGCCGACCTACTAGAGAATGGACTTGAGGATACGGGGAGGGGGAAGCGTAAGCTTGGACAAAGTGAGAGAGTGGCATGTACATGTATACACTACCAAATGTAAAATAGATAGCTAGTGGGAAGCAGCTACATGGCACAGGGAGATCAGCTCACGCTTTGTGATCACCTAGAGGCGTGGTATAGGGAGGGTCAGAGGGAGAGAGACGCAAGAGGGAAAAGATATGGGGATATATGTATATGTATAACTGATTCACTTTGTTATAAAGCAGAAACTAACACACCATTGTAAAGCAATTATACTCCAATAAAGATGTTAAAAAAAAAGGCAATAGATTTTTCAATTTATGCTCAAAAAAAAAAAAAAAAGGAATCGATGAAGGAATGAATGAATAGGTAGATTGATAAGTGGATGAATGGATTTAAGTACATCTCTTTAAATAAATATATCACTCACAGGTAAGGATACCTTCATTATCCTTAACTTTTAGGGTTAAAAACTGCATTTTTTTCCCAGGGAAAGCCAAAAAGAACATGCTTTTTAATAAAGAGAAAATAATGAGATGCATGTGCATTATCATAATTATTACCAAAATTATCAACTATGACAACATTTATAAAAACTTATAAACTCCCAAGGGCATTTACTTTCCCCAAATGCCTGACACTCTCTCCTGCAACACGCATGAGTAAGATACTGAGGTTAAAAAAGAGACATATAACACAGTGTTGCTTTAAACCTACATAACCAACGTAGGTATATTTGTAGCTTGACTGGTGTATAAGTAGATTGTGAAGCAACTTGTGATGAACAAATGATCTGCCATTTGTGTTGTCCAAGGCATAGAAACGCACATGGGTCACCTATGTGCTACCCACTTTCCTCTGCTTTCTCCCCAGCCCTCCCCAAATCCCCAGTATGAATTTTTACAAGCTAATAAATTTCTTTTATAAGGCATCGTCAAAGTTTCCTCTCAATACTAGTTAGAGTGAGCAGGAAGACCGTAATATGAAAATCCCAAAATTTATATGTTTTATTGGGGTGGGGGTGAGGGAGGGGATGAAAGGGGATAAATCATTTGCAAAGGGTTGATAACAGATGGTATTTTAGCAGTTAGAGAAAGCAGTGTTCTTATTACACCTCAGATAGTGAAGCTTTTGTGAGACTCTGCTATTCAATTGGACACCTACAAGTTCACCTTTCAGAAGTGGTATATTCTCCAACTTCAAAGGACAGATTGATTCCCAGAGTTTAGTATCCCCCAGGACATTTAATTTCCCCAAATGCCTGTCCTCCGAACAGACACTTATTCTCCCTAACAGAAATCTGCTAATTTCACAGCTTGAAGGGCAGGAGAAAAGGATTCACTGAATCCGAAAATAATGCTGTTGCCAGGGGAGGTGAACTGTTGCTCTTCTCTGCTTTTGGCCTAAATGATTTGTATTTATTCCTCCCTTTTTGCAGCGTCCTGTAGAATCCAGTGATGTGAACACTTGGTAGCTCAGAGGAGAAGCCTCCTTAAAAGGACTGGACCAACCCCTTCACTGCTCATTCTTTGATATTTATCCAAGAGATCCAAAATGAAAAAGGACAGAAGGTCCGAGGGTGAGGTTAAAAGGGAAACAGACTAAGAAAAATAGGAAAAAGCAGAGTTGACAATGTGACTAGATGTCTAATCAAAGGGGAAAGGTGGGCAGGGGGAGGGATAAATTAGGAGTTTGGGATTAACATGTACACACTACTATGTATAAAACAGATAATCAACAAGGACCTACTGTAGAGCACAGGGAACTCTACTCAATATTCTGTAATAACCTATATGGGAAAAGAACCTGAAAAAGAATGGATATATGTGTATGTATAAGTGAATCACTTTGCTGTACGCCTGAAACTAACACAACGTTGTAAATCAACTATACTCCAATATAAAATAAAAATTAAATTAAAAAAATTTAAAAAAACACAAATAATGAAAACAAAACAAAAAAAAGAACTAATAGCAAATATGCAACAAGCCAAGATACTCGGACAGCAGGGGGTGGGCCCTTCATGCTCACAGCTGTAACCCTAGTATTTAGCACAATGCTTAGCACACTGCAATGCTCAAATCTCATTAGAGGGATACATGAAAATAGGAAAAGTGATGTCAATAACTGAGTAGATAAAAAGGGGTTGGGTGAAAATCTTGATTAAAGGCTCAAAGGACTTCTAACTCACAGTAGAAAATCAAAGAATACAGAATATAGGCGAGAGGTGTGTGTTGTGTGTGTATACAAATGTTGGTATATACAAGGTGCATCAGCATACACAGCTGTGCCTAGAAAGGGAAATATTTCCATATGTGTTTGCATATCTGCAGACAAGATCAGTTGGAAAGAACCACTACATTTTTAAAGTAGCATTTTGAGCTGGTGGCTAATGCAGAGAAACCAAATCCCATCCCGCTTAGAATATTGAGTCTAACTTTACAAATGAACATGACTTAACACTGAACAGGATTCACAGGTATATTGCACTCTTAACCCCTTAAAGCAGCACCGAGGTGAACAGTTCTGTGAAACAAATGACCATGTAAAAAATATGTCCTTTCTTTGTTTATTTAAATAGCAAGTCTAAATCACTTGTCCTAAAAGAAAAAACCACACCAAAAAAACCAAACCAAAACAAAGACTAGAAAAGCGAGTGAGCCTCGCCTATTCTGTGAGCTGTAATGAAGCAGACAGCAAGTGGGATGAGGTTTGAGCAAATGAAGGTTTGGTGTTACGCAGGACGGGACCGTGGACAGTGCTTCCTCTAATCCAGGGAAGATGCCCATGGCCAAGCCCAGAGTAAAGCCAGCTAGAATTTAGGACTGTTACCCCAAGCTTGACATATAAACAGTTTAAGGGTCAGAGTATCGAGAACGCCTTGGAGCAATGCTAGCTGGGGTTTTAGACTGTGTTCATTTTTCATTCTGTTTCAATATTGAAGATAATTTAAAACCAAATTTAATAACTGCCAAGTTGCAGCTTTGATCTTTTTCAGGCTCCCTCCAGAAGAAGAGATTGACTTTAACAACATCAATCAGAGACTCCAGAGAAAATAAAAGTTTTAGGGCTTAAAACTGAGAGATGTACTCAAAAGATGTTAAATGACAGATTTAGAAACACTTAAAGGCAATCAAGAAATGTCCCAAAGACCTCAGCTATATAATAATCAGGGTAGTACAGGGCAGGGCAGGGGGTAGGGTCTAAATTAGGTTCTATACTGAAATCTAAGCACATCTAAACATTTTTAGAATGCTGATGATATCAGCCACCAAGAATCTATTTGCATAAATACTCTAATGACCATCTGTTTTAGCTATTAACATCCATTCATCCTTTGTAAAAGAACACTCTTTCTTTTAAGGAAGCCCACTGCTGCTTCTCAAGTTTTGTGGTTTTGGTGGGTTTGTTTCAGAGGCTTCAGTCAATCAGGGAAGCCCTTCTCCATGGTTATAGTGAGTGGTTCAATATGGGCACATGACCAAATTCGGGCAACAAGATTCCGAACAGAATCTGAATTTGGTTTACCTTTGGAGAGAAAAGCTCTCTCTTTTCTGCTGCACTTACGTGGTAGACTATGGTGAGATCTACAATTACTATTATCATGCCACGGTGAGAAGACGAACGAGTAAAGGAAAGCCAAGCAGTGTCCAGAGAAAAAGAAAAACCACTTTCTTTTTATCATTTTTGAGCCTCTAGACTAAGTCATGTCTGAAGCCCACTTATCCTTGAACTTAACAGATAAGAAAACCAATACAAACTTCTGGCTTAGGTCAATGCGGTTGGATTTCCTTTCACCTATCTCCAACAGAGTCCTAGCTGATGAAGGAATCTTCATATAAAAGTGCCCGGGACATTAACTTTTAATAAAAGTATTTCAGCTTTTGGAAAAGAGCAGTCGTTTTGATGACTGTTACTCAGACTGGTCTTCTGAGTTGAGCCCTATGGAGAAATAAGTCTACAAGAAAAACCAGAAAGGGCTCACTTCACTAAAGACTGCATTTTTATTATGTATATTTGTTTTAAGGACTATTGACTATTTAAAGTAAAAATAATAACCATGCATAGTATAGCTTATAGCACATATTGAAGAAGACTATATAAAAACTAGAGTACAAAGGGTAGGTGGAAGAATATGGAATGTGACTCTTTTAAGGTTTTAGATTCTTCATGTATTAGCATAACACTTTGAAGGTAGACTCTGAGAAGTTAGAGATACATATAATTTCTAGAAGAATCACTAAAAGTAACACAAAGAGTTAAAGCGAAAAACTGGACACAACCCAAATGTAGATCAAGAAAAGAATGAATACACAGAAGGTATAGTCACAAAACGGACTACTACTCAGAAATAAAAAGAACTGCTCATACACACAACTGCATGGGGGAATCCCAGAAACACTTTGTTGCATGAAAGAAGCCACACTCAAAAGAATATGATTCGGGCTTCCCTGGTGGCGCGGTGGTTGAGAGTCCGCCTGCCGATGCAGGGGACACGGGTTCGTGCCCCGGTCCGGGAAGATCCCACATGCCGCGGAGCGGCTGGGCCCGTGAGCCATGGCCGCTGAGCCTGCGCGTCCGGAGCCTGTGCTCCACAACGGGAGAGGCCACAACGGTGAGAGGCCCGCGTATCACAAAAAAAAAAAAAAAAAAAAAAGAATATGATTCCCCGTACATGAAGTTCTAGAGTAGGCAAAACTAGTGTATGGCTGTAGAATTGGAAAGTGGTTGCCTGGGTTGCGGTGATGGACTCTATAAAGAGCATGAGGGAACTCTCCGGGATGATGGAAATACTCTGTATCTTGTTTTGCGTGGTGGTGACTTAGGCACAGAAAATTATCAAAACTCATTCATCTGAAGACTTTTAACATTTCAATATTTTATTGTATATACATTTTACCTCAATAAAAATGTTTTTAAGAAGTTTCCATGAGACTTCAGATGCCCAAGACTGTATTATTTTGGGAATAATGCACAAGGATGGAATGGAATGGCTTTGGCACAATGGAAGACTCCAAAAACTACAGCACAGCCTAGATACTTGGAGGACTTCACTACAGGGGCCTTCCCCAGTACTCCAGGGCTGAGAGGTAGGAGATCGCCTAGAGCCTGAGCCTGAACAGCACAGGGAGACAGGACAGAGGCTGGGAACCGTGGGCTGTGTCCTGTTCATAGCATCCACATCAACACCGGTGAACCAGTGCCTGCATCGGTATAGTCAAGAGCACCAGCAATACTGACTGCCTGGCACAGAGCAGTGGCTTCAGCAGCAGGCGCTGTGGATGGACGGCTGTGCCAGCCGCAGAGATGAAGGTGGCCCCGTCACGAGCTTCCACAGTGAGATACACCTTCACTGTCTGGTGCTGGCTGAGAGAACTTAGGGACTTGTTCAGGAGCACATTGGAGGTGCTCCCGAACCTGTGACCTTCCAGAAATAAGTCAGAGAGACTCAGAAGGGACAAAAAATTCATTAGTAGCTGGTGAAGATGAGAGCTTAAGAAATGTCATTTGTAGACCGATCAGATGACCTCATTTTCATTCCTAGGTTGGGACGGCCTAAAGAGACACAGGTGGTTCGATCCTAAATTATTGGTTTTTAAAAATTCAAATAGATTAACTTTCTTTCCTTTAGTCAGGCAGAAGTAAAGCTCTAATTCTACTGCATCCTGAAGTGTACAAATGTTTGAAAGAAACATACATTTTAGAGCTGAACGGACTTCTGCATATTGTGATGAAGAAGATCAGATTAAATAAAAATCTTAACCTGGCTTTCTCTTTCACTACTACAAAGGTTTTCAAACTTTAGCGTGTGTAGAATCACTGGAAGACTTGAGAAAACACACATTTTAGGCCCCAATGCCATGGTTTCTGATTCAGTACCCTTTGAGTGGGGCCTGGGAATTTTCATTTCTAGCAAGTTCCCAGGGAGTGCTCATACTGCTGGTCCAGAGACTACATTTTGAGAACACCTCTAAATTCTCAGCTTGAGGATGGGTATCAGAAATGGGAAAGCAAACATTTTTTGAGTAATGAAAAGAAAGGTGATAAATGATCTTGCTTCTTGCTATGTTCTGAGTACAGGATTACATACTTACATACCTTAACTCTAACAACAGCCCTGCATGAATTGTATGTTCACTTTACAGATGACAAAACTGTAACTCACGAAGGTTAAACAACTTGCACAAAGTCATGTATCTAGTAAGTGACCAAGTTTGAAACAAATTCTGCCTTGTTCCAAAGTCTATATTCTTTCCACTAGTTCACAAAGAAAGGAGAATTGGTCAATAGTGCTCCACAACAGGAAGCAGTAGCCAAGAAAATCTAGAAAAGATGAAGTGGTTTTCTCAAAAGTTTTAAAACCCCACACAAATCACAACAGCTCCTTTAGAAGAGACAGAATGGTATAATCGAGGCAGAACAGAATTCAAAAGAGGGGAAAAGTAGGGCTTCCCTGGTGGCGCAGTGGTTGAGAGTCCGCCTGCTGATGCAGGGGACACGGGTTCGTGCCCCGGTCCGGGAAGATCCCACATGCCGCGGAGTGGCTGGGCCCGTGAGCCATGGCCGCTGGGCCTGCGCGTCCGGAGCCTGTGCTCCGCAACGGGAGAGGCCACAACAGTGAGAGGCCCGCGTACCGCCAAAAAAAAAAAAAAAGAGGGGAAAAGTTAAAAGCTATCTTGTTTACTATTAAAGCTGCTCTGTCTGGTATTTACCCCCGGGATGGTTTTAGAAACCTGTATTTTTCACATCCATATAAATCTCCCTTTGGCCAGCCAGGATGCCAAGGCTAACACAATAGCAACAGCTGGATGATGCTGAGATTAACTATGGAAGTTATTTATCAATCTTCAGTCTGAGAGAAAGTATTTAGCTCTCTGCTTTGTATACTTTCAGAGACAACAGTGAACACCTGAGCCCACCACAGCTTTTCTCTTTAGTCACGTGACTTCTGAAGCTGAGCAACAGCGGCAGCAATAGAATCTTACCATCTGGGTGAGACATGACCACACCAGTATCTATATCTCCCCAAAGCAGATAACCAAGCCCTCACTATATATTTATTTCAAATCACTTGACAACAGCAAATTATCAAAACGATAACCCACGATTAGAGTGGTTTTAAAAGGTGTCAAATTCAAAGACTTAATCTGAAAAAGAGTGCCACCCACAATGAAAATATGAACATCACATAAATCCTCAGGTGCACGAGACAATCACAACTTCCCTTCAAAGCTGTAGAGTGAATTGTACAATCTCACAATCACCTAGACTCCTGCCTCCCAAATGTGAGCTGTCTGCATAAACATTTTCTTGAGTACCTGGTAAAGAAAGATACATATTCATGAAATCTACCCTCAGAGATTAGGATCCAGAAAGTTTTAAGTGATGCCAAGGAACTGTGTGTTTCCCAAGTATCCTAGGTGGTTGTGATGTCCACAGGGTTAAAGATAATAGATCTAGTGCAAGCTCCTAATATGGACAAGGAGCTGTTCTTAAGGGTATTAAAGGAAAGAGAAGTGGTCTCTGTGTTCTGTCATAGACCTGGAAATGATAGCATTTGAAGGGTATAGTTCACTGGTGCATGGGCAGTGGTTCATTGGCAACATCATCACTCAAGATTCATTGGGAAGCATCAACAGTGACTGGCTGACGTGGCAGCAAGTAACAATACTAACAGGAGTGATAGCGATAAGAAAAACAATAGCAGAAGTCATGGTAACAGCCAGCGGTGCCCAGTGGGAGAGGTGACACTAAGCAGAAAACCAGGGATGCCTAGCAACATGGGTAGACACTAGGAAGGAGAAGCACGGCAGTAGGGGGGGCTGCTCATGGATGTATTAAGAGACGTTCCACAGGTAGCTTTGAACTGGGTGAGTGTACTATAATCTTTTTAATCTCTTTAAAGTTAGTTGTCTAGTAGAAATTTTTCTTGTTCACACCCATGATATTTTTGATAATCGTTTTTCTAACTTTTCCACTCTAGAGATTTTATTATTGTTAAAAATGTGAATTTATTTTATGCACAAAATATTGTATTAATCAATGTATAATTTTATACATCATATATAATCATGCATACATCATAAGAATATAGAAATATGCCATAAATCAGTGCCTAACTAAAAAATCTACTTTTAAATAAAACTAGAAGCATTTAAATCAATAAGCATACAAGACTGACAGAATAACTACATAGATATTTTAGTTCCTCTTTCATTCCTTCTGCCAGAAATTACTACTACTAAGCAGCATTATTATTTCTAAACATCTTTCGGCTTCTGAAACTCATCATTATTCTAGTGTACAAGTGTGCACTGAGATGCATAAGCAGTTAAATATTTTGTGGTCCAATATCCTCATAATCAAAGATAAGACAATAATAGAATTGCATTTCTTACTCACTTGAAATGTCCTTGAACTATCATAATTATCAACAACCTTGAAATATGAAAAATTTGATGACTCTGGAACCATGAAGCTACTGAAGATTCAATCCCTTTAAAATTGCATTGAGAACGAATCTGTTCTTCACACCATACTTTAAAGGAGCAGAATTAAGAGAAATATTAACAATTAATCCAAGTGTATAAAATCAGACTAGTTTCTTGACCTTTTACTGCAGCACTTAATTTTGGAGAGCACATTGTTCAGCAATACATTTATTTCCTTTTTCAGTGCACAATATTTGAAATTTAAAATCCCCACCAAAAAATAGCATTTTGGCTTCTCAGGATCACTCTCGGAGAACATACTCATCTAAATACAAGAAAGCCTAAGAAAGAAAAAAAAAATAAAACATCCTCTAGAAATGTAATTGGGGTGATACTATGATTGAAATTAAAGAGAACAGATGAAGAATAACAAACCAACACGTGCTATTTTCATTATCGCTGGGTACAAAATACATAGGTTCCAGAATTCTAACTTATGATATGCTGCATTTCTTTTATAAGTTAGAATTACTGTATTTTTTTTTTTTTTCTTTTTGCGGTACACGGGCCTCTCACTGTTGGGGCCTCTCCCGTTGCGGAGCACAGGCTCCGAACGCACAGGCTCAGCAGCCATGGCTCACGGGCCCAGCCGCTCTGTGGCCATGTGGGATCTTCCCGGACCGGGGCACGAACCCGCGTCTCCTGCATCAGCAGGCGGACTCTCAACCACTGCGCCACCAGGGAAGCCCCCAGAATTACTGTATTTTTAAACTTAACATTATATATATCATCTAGTCCAACTTCCTCTTGCTATAGGAATAAAGAACACATCTTAAAAAGTGACAATATAATTTTTAAAGTTCTTAACAGTAATTATAAAAATAAAAGGTGAACAAATGAGAAAACATAATAAAACCTCTTAGTTTAATAACTGAGGAGGAGCATGGTTTAGTTATATCTGTATCTCAACCTGGCCCAGGCTTTTAAAATGACCCTGTTCTCCCCCTTTCAAATCTTGGTTCAAATGACTGCAGACAAGCGTTCCCTGTCCATCCTCTGGAAGGCAGTAGTGCCATCCAGAATGCTCCCTTTATAGACTTATCACTATCTGCAGTTATTCTGTTTATTTCTTGTTTGTTTGCTTCTTAACCTTAATCATCTCCTTCCCTCTTTTCACCCTACTAGAATTTAAGCTCTGTGTGAGCAGATCCCTCATCTGATTTGTCCACAGCTCTGTCCCATCATTGGGCCCCAGCATGAGTTCAAGCAGTGGACACTTAACCAAAAGCATGATGGGAACTTTGGTGAGAAATTACTGACAGCCATGGCTCCTGCCACCAGATGTATGCACACCTATGGGTATTTTATCAAATTATTTCAGGGAATTCACAGGTTCTCTGAAGCCAAATCAAGGACCTCATGTTGAGGCCATGATGGTGGACCTTAGTAGACACTTGACAGATAAATGAAAGAAAGAAAGAATGAATGAATGAACGGTTCCCGGCATTATAAAAGCTGTGTAAAGCTACATAAATATGCACATTAGGGCTTCTATTATATCAAAGTAATCATTTCTCTTGATTAACAGATTGGAAATGTCTGTCTTAGTCTTTCCAGGGAGAAGGATTGCCACCTCTTTATTCAGACTTGAGCCTTCTCTATAACATTCTGCAAAAAGTAGTTATTCTGATGACTAATGACCAAATAGAAGTGATCATGTAATTTCCGAGAAGGAAAGTTGTAAAAAGGACAAAGGATCAGTTCTTTATTCACACCAGATAGGCTACTTAGGGTCTACTTTGTGGGAAAGCAAAGAAATTGAAGGAGGAAGGGGAGAAGGAAACAAGAGGGGGTGATCACCTGAAGAATTCATACCGCCTCATTTTATTGAAACACATCATTGATCTCGGCTTCAATGTCACCTTCTGGGAGTTCTTCCCTGACCATTGTCTCTAAAACAGTCACCACCAACACCACTCCCTGTGCTGCCACGCTCCATCTCCACCTTCATTTTTTTCCCAACTAGTATTACTTCCTGAAATTGTATTATGCACTTTTTTTTTTTCCTTACTTACTTTTCCTCCCTGAAAATACAAGCTCCACTGGGGCAACTTCGTTTCATGCACTACTGTATCACAGGGCCTAGATATGTACCAGACTCACAGAAGGGGTTCAGTAAATTTTTGTTCAAAAAAAGAATGAATATGGGTAGGATTGGTCCCAGGGCCACCTATTTGCAATGCCAATCCCTTCTTTTCCCTATGATACTTCATATACTGCAGCCACTGCAGTGGAAGAGCTCATTTCATTTATCTTGATGAAAAGCATAATGTTTTGAGCCTCCGTCTGTATCTTACCCAGCTGAAGCATGCTGTCTTAGCTCTCAGAAGCAAATCTACAAATAAGCCAAAGAGTGAAAATATAGTGAAAAGGGAAAAAAACCACAGAGGGGATTAGAGGAAATTCAGGTTAGTGTATGTAAGATTTTCCAAAGAGGAAAAAAAAAAAAAAAGGGAGCAAAAAGTAAAAGTTATAAAAGGGGAAAAAGTAGAAAATGGAAAAGAGACAGGGATGATTCATAATTGGAGATGTTGTGAGGGGAGGTCATACATAACTGTTCATGCTGTGTTCATTTTCTCTGCCAACAAATATATATTTTTGTGAATTTTAAAGAAGTCCTTTGAAAGATTCCTTGCTGGTCCCTGCCAGCCCCATCAGCTGAAAGCCCCTCTGCATCAGCCCTTTGTCTCAGGTCCTCTGACATTTCCAATGGGTTGGAGTCCTCATCCTGTCTCCTAGAATACACCACTACCTGCTTTGTCTGCTGTTTCTGTTTCCTGATGGTTCCCGCTAGCTTCGAATTCCAGGAGAAGGGCTTCAGAACTCTCCACGTCTGTGCATCACTGGGCCTCAGCGCTGTCACCCCTGTCTATGTGCACTGCTACTGGTGATTGCCCCACCACGCCAATCAATGCACTCCCGCTCTCTCTCACTGTGTTCACGACCAACTACAGTTTCATCCCCCTCTTTCCTTCTCAGTTCCTCCATTTTTGCAGCTTACTGGTCTCACTCACTGCAGGGCAGAATCAAGCCATCACATGTAACCCGCACATTAACTTGTCTTGTTTGAAATAAAATATACCACTTAACGGATTGTGCCGCCTCTGCCTATGGGTGATGTCTTCTTAAAGAAAAGGTGTCTCTCCCAAGGTCCTGAACAGAATATGCAAACCAAAGCCATGGAATTAGTATTAATGAGGGCTGAGGAAAGTTTAACTTCATTTTGCACTAAAAAGGAATAGAAACAGAAGAGAGAGTTGTGAAGCTAGGAAGACCTACTATACAAATTCTGCTGCTTTCTGTTCTAAAAGACCTTTTTTTTTTCTTTTAGAATACATGGAAACTATTTCTTGAAAGAGCACATCATTCAACTAGAAGCCCATTGTTCATTGTAATGGAAACTTAGTAAAGGTTTAATAAAGGAAGATTTTTAAAAATCCACAACACCGGAGCCTCACACAAAACACAATATAATACATTATTTTGCCTGTCTCAGCTATACAACTGTAAGGCTACAAAAAAATACCAAAAGGATCTTTTGAAAATATCATCTTCTATAAACATGTTCCTGTGGCATGAACTCTGGAAACATAATAAGCCTCTAGTTATTTATGAAATTGTTGGGACAGAAATGAGATACTCATTTGCACTTTTACTCCCAAGTTGATAATGAGAACATCCGTCTTTAGAAAATGCGTAAGTATTATACTCGGATTTTTTTTGTAGGAAGTGTCTTCAAACACATCTCAATAATAAAAACTACAAAGTATTGATAGTACATCAGAAAGAATTATTTTAAAATACATTTGCAAAACGCAATAAACTCATTTCAATAATTTGCAAGACAGTGTTATATAGAGGCAAGTCAAACCTGAGTTTTAGCCCTGGCTGCACCAGGTGCCAGTTTTGTGTTCTTGGGCTGTGTTCAACCTCTTTGAGCCTCAGTTTCCTTGTACATAAAATGGTCCTAATAATAATGTCTTCACAATGTCGTTGTTGGGAGAATTAACCAATCTGGGGCCTGACATGCAATAAATACTAGTTCCCTTTTCCTTTATGAGCCATATAAATGTTTTTGTTTTAAGGTATTTCTTACTTTATAGCAAATAATGTAAATTCATATACTTTTCACTGGATTTCACTTTGTAGCTCTTGATTTAATATGAGCAATTTGAAAAATTCTCCTTGTTTCATGCTACCTGGTGTAGAAAATTTATAAATATTTTATTTCCAAATCATTTGTATTATAGTCCAGCATGACAGTCAAATCTCTTTCTTCATGCCTTGGCATTTTTGTATCTATGTATATAAGTCTAGCAGATACAATTCTGTTTAGAGAGGCACTGTGTTTATAAACTGGTTGTTTAGAATCAAGAATTAATTTCCCTGTTGAAACGACTGCATAAAACCAGACTCAGGGGCAGTGTGCAAATATTTACTGAACCTATACTTCAGTTGATATTACAAATGACATTGGGTTTTGACCTAACCCACCATCTGGGCTGGGGTCTTGAGTGGATGGTACAAGGGTAGCTTGTCATAGAGTGTGGCGAGTTATATCAACTTAACAGGTTAGACATAGGTCCAATTAAAAAGTAGTTGGATTATTCTTGGCATAATCGTATCCTTGCTTATGGACACCATCTAGACCTTCCAAGGGTCCCGTGTACTTAGGCCTAAGGTAAGCCCCGTGAGTTCACCACCTTTCAACTGAGGTACCCACCATCTAGTCCCACCATCCTAAATGCTCAATGGTCTCAAATGACCAGTCTCTAATTTACCCCCTCACACGCTCACCGCCTCATTGCCATTGGTCTCAGTCAAAGCTTAGGAGAGCCCCAGACTGATTCATAAACATGCAAAAATATAAAGGCCCGATAGTTGTAGGACCCTTAAAAACCTTTTGCTGCTTTCAAACCTATAAACCTGCTCACCAAAAGTAATTATCTAGTTGGTACAAGTGCAGGCAATGTAACAAAGGGGAAGCAATTCTTTCCTTATTGGGAAAAGTTCTATTTCCATGGAGCTAGTAGGCTATTTTCATCTCAAAGCAGGTAAGCCCTGTCTAGTAATCTGTCTCCCCAAAGGTAGTTTTTCTTCTTATAGTTCCTATGTTTTCTCTGATTCTTCACCTTTTAAAGCTCTCTGTTTTTGTTGGCTTGTTTGTTTGTTTGTTTATATGCTAACAATAGCTTCCAAAATGGCAGCAGTGATGGTTCCAGCAGTGGGAGCTTTTGGTTTGTTCTTTTTGGGGGACTGGGAGATGGAAAGTGGGGGACAGAAGAGACTGTTTATAATATTGTTTATTTATAACTAAGAGATTTAGTTTTTTCTCCTTGCTAAGAAGGAAGGTGCGTCTGTCCTTGTCATTCAGCCCAAGAGAAAATAAAGGTAGAAGTTCTTGGGTTTAAAAGTTTAGTCGTCAAAATGGGTACCAGGGGGTTTACCTTTTTGTATTATTTGTAAAACAAATGTAGTTCACACACACAAAATCTGAATGGAATCAAATGAAACGAAATGTGGAAGCTGTCTCCATTGGGAAATGTTTGCTAGAAGAATATAAACTAGTTTTTAATGTGGAGTTTCAAATACATTTTGCTTTTTAAAAATTCTGTATTATTTAAATGGTCTCCAATTGAACAAACTGTAAATTCACAGTGGCAGCATTTAAGGAGACAGTTAATGTCATTTGCCTTCAGTTTGGCCCCAGCTTGTTCTCCCTTGTGGATTCTTTCTTCTCTCCTTGGTCCTTAAATGTTGGAGATTTTTAGAGCTCAATAATCTGCCTAATTCTCCTGCCACAAACTCCCTAAGCACTTTTTACTATTCCTGTAGAGTCAGTTCCCGCGATATGCTGGTAATCTCCACATCTACATACACAACCCAGCTATCTCCTGAGTTGCAGGCACGTATGCTAAAAGCCTTCTGGATGCGTCTCTCAGAACCTCAGATTCAACCAGGACAAAATCCTGCCTCCCTCATTAAGTCATGTGCTGGTTATATTTTCTACTTTGCTGAATTTAACCACCATCTTTCCCACGGTTATGGAACTAGAAACCTAAGAATCATCCCTGCTATTTTTCTCACCTTCTACTCCATGCTCAAAACATGTCAGGTTTGCAGCCTGTCATATCACTTCAGTTTTTGGGAGCCTCTGGTTCAAAGTGTTGGCATTACATCACCGTGCACTCTGTTTAAAACTATTTGGAAGAGTAGTTCTCAAGTAGCTGCTCATTAGAACCACTGGAGGAGATTTTAAAAAATACTAATACCTGGGCACCATTCAGAGAAATTAATTAGTCTGAGGTGGGTTCAGTCATGGAAAGTGCTTAGAGAGTTTCACATAATTCTAATGAGTGGCCAGTGTTGAAATCCACTGCTTTAGAAACTACCCCCTCCTCTCAGGATAAAGCCCAAATTCTGTTGTCTGATTACTAAGACCCCCTCACAATCTGGTCCATACCAATTTGTGCAGCAGCATCTCTTGTCACTGCCCTCCTGCTCCCATCATGGGCGCCTTAAATGACAGAATATCAGACAATTTAAACTATTTTTGTACTTGAGGCTTTTCCTCTCTCGCTTTAGTGCCTTTGCATATGCTGTTTCCTCTGCTGCAATATTCCTTTATTTCCTTACCCGGATCATCTTTACATGCCTTTTCCTTAACTCTAAGAAGCCTTGCCTGTCACATCCCAACCAACCCAAGGTAGATCAGATGCCCTCTTCTATAGCCTTATGGGTCTCATTGTTTTGGGGCATTTGTTCCTCTGGGTTGTGTTACGAAGTTTCCTTCTCTGCCTCAGTTTCTGTACCTTTAATTCTGTCTCGCAAAACTCCTGACGCAGCAGCTTCTTTACATGTGCTCATCAAGCACTGTGTGAATATCTATAAGAACATATAAAATTGAATTATATTTTTAAATTGATTTCCATTTAGAAATAAAGGTATTTGTATCATGTCAACATTTCAAATCCATTAGAGTATTTTCACCAATTTTCAAACTCAAACTCACTAGCCTTAAGCTCATTCCCTTTGCATTCAATTCACCATACTGCAAGGAAACATTACTCAATGCTATTCAAAGATGTTTTCCAAAAGCAAAATTAGAAATCCATTATTTTCTGTTGAAATGATTTTTTAATAGAAAAAATGTATTAACAGAAATGGGGTTTACCAATATATGGGGGCAGAAAGGTAATTTTCAGAGTCTGGCTTTTGTCTTTAACTCAAAACTGCCTATGAAATTCAAATTATAAACTTGAAGAAATAAGAGCTGGGGAAAATGATGATAGACAATAAAGGCAACTTACTAATGTAGGAATAAAACACAGGACTTTATCTTGACCAGTGTAGCCTTCTGATGAACAAGGATGCCATGTCCAATACTTCATTCACCCTTTATACTCCAAGGTAACCTCAACTTCCAGGATGCTGTCTATAGAATTTAATTTCAAATTTACTTTCAGAAAGTCTAAGTCATGCAATGACTTGACAATGGCATTTGGGTGTCCAATAATGGCAAGTGATAAAGCCATAGCACCAGTAACAGAACAAGAGCCGCCACCATTCTGCTGAAAGCCTCGAGGGGCAGGTACTGTGGAAGGCAGTGTAGGGAGTATTCCTAACTCTCACAGCTGGTCGTGGCAGAGACAGCTATCTTCCACCAAAAGTTTTAGCTCCCCTATCTACAGCAGTGGGGTGCCCTGCCCAGGCCCCTCTGCAGTCAGGTGCAGCGGTGTGACTGGAATGAAGTGCAAGCCTTCCAAGATTGGCACATAATAACCTTTCATTCAATATTTCTCCTTTTTTTTTTTTAACTGTCAGGCATCAGAAATAGATTTTTGACCTTTTAAGGTGTGTGCTTAAGATGGCAACAGCCACTGTGTGGAGAAGATCTGTCCTGTCATCTGTTCAAATACTCGATACTCTTGCATGAATGAGAGAAATCAACTTCTATAGGGTTTAGCACTGATGCTTTGGGATCTCTTTCCTATTGTAGACAGCATTACTCTAACTATTAAGCGGTAAAATGCCATATTCTAATTTTATGGCTGGGGAAACTGAGGTTCAGAGAGAAAGACTAGGAGACACAATGTTTCAAATACAATCAGAATGATTATTACTTTCTTCTCTTAATTTTCACCTCAGGGTAATATTTTTAGTGTGTATTAATCAAACTTCAATGGGAAACAAAATCAAAGTCAGAATGTATACCAGCAGACATGAAAGTTAAAAGGTAGTATTATATCCATTAACAAGTTCTCAAAAGTCCACAGGATATAGAAAAGGTGAGAGCAGCGCAAGTTCTCAAGGATGACAAGGGTGATGAATACTTTGAGGTAGTCGTTTCAAAGCAAATTTGTAGTTAAAAGTAGCAAATACATTCACTTCAGTGTAAACAATCGGAAAACAAAATTTACGTGACTAGGAAGGTAGAAGGATAAATTTTCACCAACCATCTAATATAAGGAGGACATTGATTTGCTATTTTATTTAAAACTCACCACACACTTAGGAAGAGACATTCCGTATTAACAGAGGTGGATGCTGCATCTCGCAGAGGCTGGGACAGTGGCACGTGTTCATAACTTTGGGAAAGGGAGAAGCTGGGATTGAACACAGCTCTGACATGCTCACATGCCTCATCCTGTCTACTTTGGGAAACCATTACTCAAATCTGGGGCTCAAGCACCTGAAGGGTTAGGTAGAAAGTATAAATACACGAAGCAGACCAGATAGAGAACGGTAATGTACAAAGGTTCACATGACTCATCTGACCAGGGGCCCCCAGATCCTCTCCTCCAGCCAGATATTATCATGCAGAAATACAGGTTCTGGGTTGCCATACTATCTAAGTTTTAGAAGTCAGAAACCTACATTTTATTTTTTTTTGGTATGCGGGCCTCTCACTGTTGTGGCCTCTCCCGTTGTGGAGCACAGGCTCCGGACGTGCAGGCTCAGCGGCCATGGCTCACGGGCCCAGCCGCTCCGCGGCATGTGGGATCCTCCTGGACCGGGGCACGAACCCGCGTCCCCTGCATCGGCAGGCGGACTCTCAACCACTGTGCCATCAGGGAAGCCCAGAAACTTACATTTTTATGGGAGATGTCCCAATGTTTCAATGCTGACAACTAGTTACATTTTACTGGGCTGGCCCCAAGCACATCTTTGGGCTGGACCAGGTCTAACAGCTGTTAGTTTGCAGCTTCTGATGTTAACGGTCATTCATACCAGCAGCAAGAAATATAGCTTTTCAAACTCTAAATGTGAACCTTAATGCTTGGTAAGACTCCAAACCCAATGAAATGGAGTCAAAGGCACTTTTTGATGAGTCAAAAAAAAAAAAAAGTAAATTCAACTTTATGCCTGTTGATGGAAAAAGTGAGTAGTTGTGTACTTCCTGCCTGCCTATCACAGTACAGGCTAATTATGATGAGTACTTGCAGTTTAAACTAAGGTGAACCTGGGATTCAAATACAAATCATAACAGTATTACAGTATTACAGGGTTGCACCCACAGCGGAACCAGGGCTTCTGGTTTACTTTCACATGGATCCTGTTTAGCCTAAGCCGTTTTCATTAGAAGGGAGCAGAATCCCTATGGAAACACTAGAAACAATTCCATCTAATTAAAATACAAGCAACCCACACAGAGGCTGGGCTGGGTCCTCTGAGACTGCCAAGACTGAGTGGATTTCCTGACGCCTGCGATTCCAGATGTGCACCCAGCGGGGAAAGAGGGTGGAGAGCCCCATAACACAAGCAGGCACTCATCTGTCCTGTTCACTTCTCATTCTCCATTTCTATTCATTTTACTCTAGGGGCATTCATTCGCAACCCCTTAAAGTGGAGAAGAGCCTCTGGCTAACCCAGGCCACTTTGAATAAGTCTACAGAATAACAAGTGAAATCAATATTTGAACTTTCCTAATCATATTAGACCACAGATTTTTAAATCTCTTAAAAATATTCTGTGAGAGTAAAAGCTATCTAGATCTGAAAAGCCTATTTAATCTTAACTGCCGCTGGCAAAGCTCAGTACATAGACAGTACATCCTACATCCATAATATTACTAATATAAGCATATCTCACTTTACAGGATAGAAACTGTCCATGAAGTTGGTTAAAAAGAGATTTTCTATAAGCACACCCAATTTCCCCTTTGGACTTTGCTACACAATTTGAGCTCTGTATCCATGGGGGCGGGGGGGAAGAAGTCAAACACATGGAACTACACACTTGCGGCAAGGAAAAAATTTAGATAATGGCCAGGCTCCAAAGGATTGCAAAAAAAGTTGTATTTCTTCTTGAATGAGAAAAAATAAGTAATTAACTAACTTTTCCACTCCTCCCACCATCTACGGTTAAATATAGTCTTTCTTCCTACCATAGATGTTTCTTAAGTGTAGAGATCCCCTTGATGACAACTTAATGGGTATATAGGAGACCTAAGCCCTCAGCTCAGTCCCATCAGGAACGACCTTGGTGATCTTGAATGAATTTAGTGCCTCTAGGCTTTCATTTTTCATTGACAAAATGACAAGGTTAAGAAGGAGGGTCTCTAAAATCTTTTAAAAGCCAACAATTCTCATTTCTAAGAAGGTACTAGAACTCACTCTTCTTCTTCTGCCCGAATATTTTGTAATGTTCACTAGAATTATTGGAATATTATGTTTTGCTGCTACTTGTAACTTCCTAGTCTCGATTCCTTGACTCTTTTTTCCCTCAGAAAGACAATTCCTGATTTTCTCAAAGTTCCATGACCAGGAGGGAGTGGAGAGCTCTGGATACCAACAGGGTGAGCAACGGAGGGCACTTGCTGCAGATCGCTAGGAAGCTCACAGTCACAGAAAGACCATCTGGAACTGGTTTTTCTGAGCAAGGAAAACACAGGACAATGAAGGCAGAAGAAAGACGGAAACACTGAGTGCATGAATCTCGGAGATCTATCCATGGTTTTCCAAATTGTTGGGGATTCCAGGAATCACTCACTTCCTGATCCAGACTCCAAATCCCTCCAATTAATGTTATGAACTTGATTTTAGTGAATGGTTTGGAAATTCTATAAACCTGATTCACTTTAAAGACAGTATACATCTTAACTATAGAAAGGTACTTGAAGACATAAAATATCTAAAAACTAAATATTTTAGATGAACCTCTACCAAATTACTCTCAGAGATTCCAAGATGAATAATCAGAGCCTTGTTACCATGAAGATAATCTGTACTTTACGAATTAGTATGCTAATTTTCCCACTGAATAGGTTGCTAATCAATATTTTAGCCATCCCTAAATATTTCTATCATGAACTTTGTCCATTTAATGCAAAGTAAAGTCTGAGTACACCTTACAGATCAAGGTATAGTGATGTATCAATACTATAAAACTAGTCTCCCACTCTATAATTGTAAATTATCAATAAGCATGAATGCCCAGGGGATAATTAAAAAACCTTGATAACTTAGCCTGAGCTGCTCTGAGCAGATGTAGTTAATGTAACAGACAATCACAATACTGACCTCCTTCACCTCAAGCTGTGGGCAGCCTCTATGATTTTCTATGTGCCAAAGTGACACATTAGAAAGCCCTGATCCAAACTATGCATTAAAATGTTGGATCTAACTTTAAATTGTGCATCTCTTCATAAAGTAGCATTTGATTCCCTATATTGGAAAACAGCTTAGTATATGAAACGATCCAAAGGAAATAAGTTGTTAAGGATTCAGATATATATGACAGATGTATATTGCAGAAATATTTAACAGTGAACACTGGAAGTAACCTAACATTTAAAAACATGGAGTAAGATTGTATTCTTATTGGATAGCTATTAGCTATGTGTGTGCGTGTGTGTGTGCGTGTATGTGTATAACATTTTCTTTATCCATCCATGAGCAGACATGTAGGTTGTTTTTATGTCTTGGCTATTGCAAATAGTGCATGCACCAGATATTTAATGATCCTTGTTCTTTGGTCTGTCAGTGTTTGTTTCAATCAGTCGCACACACGGCCACCAGACAAATCTTCCTAAAGCACAATCTGATATGTCACTCTGCTCACCAGCCTTTTAAAGGCTCCCCACTGCCTATTAAATGAAATTCAAGCTCCTCAGCGTGATAGTGGGCCACTCAGGGCGCAACCTGTATTTCCACACGTATTTGCCACTAGTCACCCACCACTGCACTCCAGCACACGGTTACCTAAGTTTGGTCACCATAGCAGCAGCAGCAGCGTCACCTGGGAACTTGTTAGAAATGAAAATTCTCTGTCCACACCAACCTACTGAGCCAGAAACTCTGGGAGTCAGACTCAGGGAGCTGATGCATTCTGAAGTTGGAGAGCCACTGCTCTAACCAAACTGTAGTTCCTTAAATATATCCAATACTTCCCCAAATTAATACTTTTCCTAGTGTTGTTCTCTTACCTGGATGTGCAATTTCTTCCTTATCTCCAGGTGAGTAAAAACCCAACAAACCTTTCAGGTCAAAACCCAGTATCAACTCAACTGTCCCCTCTCTGGTTTCCTCAACCAGAAATGACCACTTTATTCTTTGAACTGTCATTGCCTGTATCCTTCTTGGAGCGTTTACTGCAGTTTCTTTTGATATATGGTTATCCGCATATTTCTTATCTCCTCTGCTAGAGCGTAGGCAACATGAATTCTGTCAAATTTCTACAAGATACAGGGTCATATAGTCACAAAGAAGGTACTCCACATGTGTCTGTCCAAAAAAAAAAAGTAACTATTGATCAGCATTTAAGATCACTGAACTTAGTAAATAAAAATATGGGACTCCCAGTCAAATTTGAATTTCATATAAACAAATAATTTTTTTATAACTAGGTCCAAATATTCCATGGGACAAATTTGTATACTTATATGGAAAAATTATTTGTTATCTGAAATTGAAATTTAACTGAGCATCCAGTATTTTATCTGACAATCTTATCACTATTGTTCCTATTTACTTTGTCTTGATTCAGGTTTACCTTCTTGCTAGTCATTCTCTAGGAAGTATAACCAAGAATCTTTCTAATAAAAAACCTTATAAACCCAAATAAATGTTTTCCTTTAAAAAATCACTTCGGGGCTTCCCTGGTGGCGCAGTGGTTGAGAGTCCGCCTGCCGATGCAGGGGACACGGGTTTGTGCCCCGGTCCGGCAAGATCCCACATGCCGCGGAGCGGCTGGGCCCGTGAGCCATGGCCGCTGAGCCTGCGCGTCCAGAGCCTGTGCTCCGCAACGGGAGAGGCCATAACAGTGAGAGGCCCGCGTACCGCAAAAAAAAAAAAAAAAAAAAAAAAAATCACTTTGGAAACACTTGTACTTATTCACTGATATTGATGTTGCTCAAAATATGTTTGAATTACTTTTTAAATTGTATGCAAAACTCTCATATTGGTTACGTGAGAAAATCAGCCTCATTATCTGAAACCTGTGTGTTCAAAAAATACACCAAGTGTATTACTATTTTTACAGCTTACTTGATTTTTCAGCATTGCCATCCAATATCATTTACTCTTTTTGAAGGTCAACTTTATCTTGAAAGGCTTACTACTTGCTACCACTGAAAATAATTTCAAAATATACTTAGGGCTTAAAATGGCAATTCCCTTACAAACACAAAACTATTCATGAAAGTCCACTGGATTAAATATATAAGCTTCCAAGATGTTAATACAAAGATGTTATTCAAAGAAATGTGTCGAGTCTGGTTCTCTTTACTTTTTTAAAAACTCACATTTCCTTATAATCACTCCTTCCTCAAGATTCCAGACTTCATCTATGTCACATCCCCATGCCACCAAACATTAATTCCCTTTGAAGCAAAATCCAAACGCCATGGGTTCTTCTCTAAGACCTCCGTAGATAAGCAAAATAAAAGGCTTGCAGCTAAACCAAGTAACAGTTACTCTGTTTGCCACAGAATACCGTACATACATATGTGATATCACTACGTGTTTTTTAGCTACATATCACATTTTATTTCCATGAGTATGCATATTATTATTTACATATTTATTTATATCTCTTCTTTGAGATCGGAATACTATGAAAATAGGAACTTCTTTACCTTCTGAAACAGACTTATATAGGACATGGTATATAATAAATGAAGTCAGAGAAGGCATTTATAATCAACATTTTAGCAATTTGTTTTCTACCCCACTGTAGTTAAAATCCCTGGAGCATACCCAATCAACTTATTGGATCCAACTTTCAAATATATTTAACGGAGGATTTACTTATGCTCCTGAGATACTCCAGGTTCAAAGCTATTTGGCATTTTGTTGTTCACCTTTCCCAGTCTCACAGATGGACAGAGAGGGGGCAAAAGAGGGATGGCATAAGTTACTGATAATACTCTCCTTTCTTCAGAAACAAAATGAATCAACATGACATGTGGTAGAGGTTACAGGAAAATAACTTGAAGCTTTCTGGAATTTGGAATTGAGAAATTGATTTTCAGAGGAAATTTCCATATCAATGTTTAGCTCTTTGAGGCTGTTGTTTCAGTTCACTGATCCAAATAATAATACATTAGGGGCTAACATATCCTTTGAGAATAATCCCAAAGAGATGTGACACTGAAAGAGGATTTTAACAGGTAATACCTTAATCATTCCAGCAACCCCTATATCTTTTCTTTCAACTCCACAAGAGGGTTTTCATAGGTTGGTACCTTTCTCATTCTACCAGCACTGGATTTATTCTTTCATGAATCAGCAGGAAGTTAAAACCCTCAATTCCTATATCAATTAGCTATACTTATGAAATAACCACCAATCTATTTTTTCATATACTATATATATATACACATAGTAGCTTTGAATAAAAAAAAATCCACTTGAATTGCATGAGCATATACAGATAGCAAGATTTTATTCCTTTTTTCTATGATAAAAGCAGTTCCAAAAGCACCACTCTCCCAAGGTACACATGGCTGATGGTACACACAGCCATGAAGGGTTAATTAGAGCAAGAGTTGACCAACTGGGACAGCCAAAAATATCTACCACCGAGGCAGAAAGAGTTATAATTAAAGAGAGCAAATCCAGCCAGGCAGGTACAACTCAGAATCCAGAAAAATTTGAACAGGCAAGTTACGGGTATCGGGGCTATCACAACGAAACAGAGAGGTTCTGAACAGCAATTCAAATTTTAGACTGAGCCAATGAAGATTAAGGAAGGCAGCCAGTTTAGCATCAGTGAAGTCTGTTAAATAATGGAAGATACCAAACAATGTAAGGCCAATCCTATAAAGATTTGGTTTCTGGGCATGCATTTTAGATACAGTAGACTAGGCAGAAAACAAATGACTAAAAGTGGAATACAAGAAGACGACTGTCTCAGGAAAAAGAAAGAACCTCTGATACCAACACTAGATCTGTAACAAGATTAAAACCCAAAATGTGGGCCTTTTGCTATGTCAAATTCTTTTTTTATCCAAGAACTTCACGTGCAAACTGGGGATAAAATGGAAATAGTTAAGGGAAATGGTGAAATTCAAAAGCAGAGAAATAAACAGAGCAACAGATTACTAACAAACATCAACAGCCCTGCCAGAGAACTCAACCAAGCTCTCAATAAATAATATTTGGTAAAGATGTCTGATGGTGTCACGCATTAGTCAAGAACTTGCAAATTGGTGGTCTTCAGGTCACAGATGTGTTTTGTTTGGTGTTTTTGCCCATACCTTATTTTTTTAAATAGAATTAGCCTATAGCATAAAGAATTCAGGATATTTCTCAATAACAAAGGAATCTGTTTTCTTTTCAAAAAACAAAAAAACGAAATTCTGATAACACTGGCTTCGAATTTCCATGGGCCAACACTTTGTTGGGCAGCTGACCTCCTAAACAGGCGATCAGTTTTACAACAGTCCCACCTTCACTCATGTATTTCCCCTGCCAAGTCTCATAGACATTTAAGTTTGCAACCCTTGCTTCAAAGGATAGTGAGACTTCAAAGAAGCTTTAGGGGCTAGTGTACTTCATATACACCATCAAGGAGCATATTCCTGAAACATTCTCTGCACTGGATCAAAAACAAGAGGAAACAAAACTTGATCTTCGCCCAGAGTAAGTGAGATAAGCCTAGACCAGATTGGCCATAGACACGTGCCTAGGAATATTTCTTGGTTGTGTAAATGTTGGCTTTGTTTCAACAGTGATATTGTTTATAACTGAAAGTGTTGAAAGTTTATTCATTATCTTAAATTTCAGCTCTTGGGATCCCTTTTGGAAAAGAAAAGATGGTGGAAAAATAGGATATGTATTTTTTTTCTTGCAATTATTTCACAACACTCCAAATTTGGAGAAATGCAGATATTTGATTTCAGGCTCCAGGAATATCTCAGAATCTAGTAGTGTAGCAAGCCAAGATCTCCCAGATTTAATTTACCAAAACTTAAAAAAAATTCTTGATTTTTCTCTGTGAAATCTGATGACCCATTGAAAACAATACTAAAGCTTTGGATAAAGAGGCAGCATATTAAAATAATGCCCTGCTGAGCAATTTCAAAATGCTCTGCATTTGTATTTAATAGTATCCTTCTTTGGGAGTCCAAGAGAAAAATACTTTCTCTGTTGTCTTCAAAAAGACTTGGGAAATACTCCAATCCCTTGAAAATTTGCTGAGGAACATTTGCCACTTCTTGTTTATATATGCCAGTTTAAGTTATGACATATTTTGTAAGCTGCTGAGTTTTAAAGAAAGAACAGCACAGTTCTTATCGAATAAGAAACAGACACGAAGTGTTCTTCTCTTATATACTATGGTAGCTGCTGGAATTCACTTTCTAAGTATCCTCCCTTAGAAAAGAAATCAAATTAGTTTTCTGTTGGCTAAGTCTCACCTAAACCATTTTTAGGGTTCATATAATTTCTCAGTGACCAAAAATTATCAGTACTTATACAGATAGATATAATCATATCACATTGATTTTGGACTTGGTATTTGCTCTTAATCCCCGTGAGCAGAGTTGATTTCTGATGGCTCAACCCTGGAGAGTAACACTCCCTGCAGAGGTGGACATTTCAGCAGAAAATTAGAGCAATCTGCATCTCAGCACATGCATTTTTTCAGGGAATGCTTTCAAAGCCACTACATTTTCCCAGTCAGTAACCCTACTGTGGAAACACATCATATATATGTACATATCTATCCAGAATACCATATATTCCCTAGAGAAACTATCAAAATTATCAGTACAACTCAAAGGAACAAGGAGAATTTTTTTAAATTGTGGTACCGAATGAAGAAAACATCTAGGAGAGAAAAATATGCACATTGACAGATCTTCAAAAGGGATAAAATGGTAATTTGGGTACAATGGAACACTTCATAAAAATGTTTATTGATTTAATATCTAAGCATCAGGACACAAAATAAAAATAGCAATGTAATAAATGCTTTCTATTCCATGGGATACCTTTTTTTCTTTTTTGGCCGCGTTGGGTCTTCGTTGCTGCGTGCAGCCTTTCTCTAGTTGTGGAGAGCGGGGGCTACTCTTCATTACAGTGCGCGGGCTCTAGGCATACAGGCTTCAGTAGTTGCAGCACGTGGGCTCAGTAGTTGTGGCGCACGGGCTTAGTTGCTCCGTGGCATGTGGGATCTTCCTGAACCAGGCATCGAAACTGTGTTCCCTGCATTGGCAGGTGGATTCTTAACCACTGCGCCACCAGGGAAGTCCGAGGGATACCTTTTTTAAATAGTGGTTTTTGTTTGGTTTAGTTTGGCTCATAAGTGTAAGGATGTACAGGTGTGCTATGTGCAGCAATTAAGAGCACAGTCACGGGAGACAGACGCACCCACGTGTGGATCCTGGCTCTGCCACTTTCTAATTCACATCTCAGCTCCTACATATATAAAATAAGGATAACACCACCCCCACAGAGTTACTGTCAAAGTGAAATGGAAAAAGAGAATGTATGTAAATCACCTAGCACAGTCCTCAGCACGTGGTCAGGATACAGTAAATGATAATAATCACAGCTGTTATGAACATGTGCTTCAAGAAAAAATATATCTTTGAGATGTATCTGCTAAATGGTTATTCTTGACAAGAAATGGCATGCACACAACTTCAGTCCCATTAAAGCTTCAAGTACTGATGACTGCACACATGTGACTGTGGTTTATGTGTCTATGTACGTATATGTATATATAGAAATATACTAACATACAGACACACACTATATTGTAGGTTTTACAGTTTGCATAAAATATATATACCTCAAAAAGTAAGCCAGACCTATAAGCACTGGGGGGAAAGAAACTATGGCCCTAAAAACTATAAAATATGTAATCAACCAAGAAGCTCTGAAATTAGTAAAATCAGAATCAAGAAAGAATATTTAGAAAGTAAAACCGTTGTTAAATGTGAGGTTCAGGTCAAGCAATAGGAATCTGACCAACACCAAAGAGACTAACCTGCTCTTGGGGTGTGAGAAGCATTTCATGGAGAGAAATAAGATCACAAAATCGGTGAGTTCCTATGCAGAGTAATGTACCAAGTGCTGGCATTTGCCAAGTAGATAGACGTTTTCATAATAATCATCACAGTAATAGTAATAACAACAAAATATATTTGCTGAGCACTTACTCTATGCCAGGGATGGTCCTGACAGCTCTGATGAGAGAACAGAGCATCCTCTGACTGTGGCCACATCAGTCACTAAGCAGGAGCCCTGGCCTCGTCCTTTGCTGGCTCAGCAGTGGCAGGGCCTTCCACCCTCCCCGGGGAGGAAGCAAACTGCAGGTCAGAAGGTGGAGGCCAGAGTGATAACAGAGCAAGGCCAGCCTACTGCTGGGCTGAAGTTAAGCAATAACTGGATAGGCCTTAAAATAAATAAAGAAAAGGTAGAGATTGAAGCCTTAAGTCACCAGGTACTGACATTTGTCCTCTTCTCTCTTTCTTCTGAAAACCTCTTAAAAAAGCCCGAACTACAGGGGCTTCCCTGGTGGCACAGTGGTTGAGAGTCCACCTGCCGATGCAGGGGACACGGGTTCATGCCCCAGTCCGGGAGGATCCCACATGCCGCGGAGTGGCTGGGCCCATGAGCCATGGCCGCTGAGCCTGCGCGTCCGGAGCCTGTGCTCCACAATGGGAGAGGCCACAACAGTGAGAGGCCCGCATACCGCAAAAGAAAAAAAAAAAAAAAACCCGAACTACAAAAGCCATACATCATTTGTGTAGGATATTCTTTCTTCTTAAAATGTCTAAGTCACAGGCTTTGAATCTGGTAACGAAAGATGTAAGAAGGTGAGAAGTAGCTATTTCACTACAGTCTCTGGACTTTTGACTGTCTCGCTATATTTCTAAATTACTGAAAAGAACCTTCCCTGCAGAGATAGAGGCATTCTTATGCTTTATCCAGGGGAATATACCATTTTGGAGTCGTGTCCCCAGAAGCCTTACACAAAAATGGTGTATCAGGAAATGGACCTGATTAGCTCCCACCTGTGCTTCATGGTCACAGCTCAGCCTCCCCTGCTGATTCATTTGTTTCTCCTTCACTGGTCCCACCTTCCTCCTGCCCTACAAACCCGAGTATATCGTAGGCCCAGGTTTCAGCCTTACTTTAGGATTTCACCGTAAAGCCTGTAGTAGACCTGTATTATATTTACCTGTCTAGCATCCTAACTCCTCTCTTGTGGCAAAAGAAACTTGATCTTCTATAAATTTATCCTTATCCTTAACCTCTTTTCAGGTTTTAAGTGTATTTTGGAGGATATTACATTACCTCTGATTCTAGGGATGGGCCTGGTTAATCAGAATCACAACAATTGGTTCCAAGGATGATGGCATGTTCCAACTTTTTCCAGGCAGAGTAAATTCAGGTACTTACTCAAGACTTGGTGGAAAAAAAGGAGCTCTCTGTCTGCAAAGGAGGCTAAGCTGGGAGAATGTGCTATAAAATTAGAGAGCCCACCTGAAAAAACACTACCATAGAACAAGCAGAGTTGAAAGATAGAGATCCCTAACCATGTAAACATATTGTTCCAGCCATGCCTAAAGCCGGCCCTGTCTCTGGATTATTATGTTACATGAGCCCACAAATTCAATTTTTAGGTCAATATCTGATGGTTTTTTGTCACTGCCAACCCAAAGTATTCTGGTTAATAAAGTCCAGTTTCAATTCAACAAATACATATTGAGATACACATATGCCAAGTGTTTTGCTAAGTGCTGCAAATCTCCGACTCAAGTGATTCTGACTTCTACCTGTGTGTGACATTCTCGCTAATCTGTAGCACCAGCTCTGCTAATTTTGAAATTTATTGACACATCTCTAGTTGCCTAGAAGCAAAGTGTCCCACTGACTCTGCAAACCCAGACCACATAACACAAAACTAATCACCTTCTCTGAAAAACAGAACTCTCCTCTGGATTTCATTATTTCACTTAGTGGATTCCATCATTTTTCAAGGCTCAGTGCCTGGAAGTTTTGCTTGGGACTATCTTAGCACCTATATCCAATCACTTATCTCGTCCTGTTTTAATTCTTCAGAATTTGTCCTTCATTTACTTCTTGAATCTTTATTTATACTTGGGCTACTGTACCACCTGACTGCTTTTTCTCCCTCATGTTCCATCCTACACATAGTTTTCAAATTAATCTTTGTAAATATTGATTCTTTAATGTCAAAATCCTGCTCTGAAAGCTTCAGTAGCTTCCCAATTAGTCTAACATCTCAGCCTGGGCTGAAGGCTCTCCACAATCTCCATCGCTCCCAATAACAAAACACCTTCACCAAACTCATCTATCTTTTGCTCCTAAAAGAAATCGAATCCTTTTTCTCGGTTCACCTTCCTGGATTGGAAACACTCCTTTCCACTTGTGTAAGTTCCACGTTTCCTTCAATTTCCAGTCCAAATTCCCCATCCTTTATGAAGTAGTCTCCAAACACCATTGCTCTCTCCACTAAACCTTCCTGAAGTCTTATTATGACACTTATTATCTGTAGTGTTCATCTGGCATAGACTATCTTGTATTGTTATTTTTACATGTCTTTTGTATATCCTACCTACCCCCACTATTTCAGGACATGGGACCATGTCTACACATTGCCTAGTAGTACCTTTTACTCATACTGGAACACACAACAGAGTTTAAACATATTTCATGATTTGGGGATGAAAAAAATTCTCAGGATTTATTCATGCATTCCTTTGTTGAGTGTCACATTATGTATCCAGAACAGCGTGCTAAGCAAAAAGTAGGCAGTGTCCCTACTGGTATTTAATAAAAGGAACAACTTGAAGTAAGCATACAAATAAACAAAAACTCTGTGAAAAGTTTTTGGTCTTTGGTGGGTGCATGGGAAGATCATATATCTTCCCTCAGGAAGTATAAAATCAAAGTGATTTGTTTCAGCTTTCATTCAACTTCAGATACTCAGGTAAAGTTTCTCTTCATTTGCAAGTACAAGTATGACCAGAGTGACATTTTTTTCTGAAATCACTGGGAAAAATTTGTAAGTAATGTGGACTCCATATATGGCACTAAAGGGCTCTCAGTTTGTAACTTGAACACGTTATATGTCTTCTCCAGGCCATTATTTCCTTATCTGCAAAATGAATAATGATTGCCTATTCAACATCCATTTCTCCCTTTCTTCCTTTCAAAAGGAACCCCAGTTTTATTCAGTTGACCATCCCACACCACATGACTCAGGGAAGGGAGTAATTCCCAGCTCCAAAGGTGGCCAGGATCCTTTTACACCACTCATGGTAATTCCACATCTCTGGCATGTGGCCCAACCAAGAAATGAGAGTACCTTTGCTGGGAAGCACCTGGGAAAGGGTAACTTCCTCCTGAAAAAGAAGCCTAAGAAAGTAATGGTCTCACAGCTTCCTCTGAACACTGGGGACTTGGCCATTGGCAGCCATCTTACTGACAGTCTGAACAGGAAACCAACACTTGGTGGAAACCAAATCCGAATCAGAGAACTTCAGGGACACCGTCATACCACACCTGCAGTATAGCCTACCTCAGAAGTTTTTATGTGAGATTATAAATGTTCTGTTTAAGCCAATGTGAGACAGTTTGAAGCATGCTTTTCTGTTACCTACAGCCAAAAGCATCCTGACTGATACCTGAGAGATCCCGGACTATGTAGACACTTGCGGTTCTAAACTTGTGTGTTTTTGAATGTTTACTTTTTCTCTTTTGGGATAAAGATAAAAGCCATGAAATCAATTGCTTAAACCTAGAAATTAATATACTTGCTTTCCAAGTGAAGTGAATGAATGAATTTCTCTTTCCTAGCCAAAAAATATGTGAAGAGTGAATTCCACTAATTATTTCTATTTTAAAATTCTGCCTGTTTATATACATTATTATCATTGCTTATACGTGGCACTCAATGCTGATTTAACTGAATGGAAACCATTAAGACATGGTGAAAGGTCATTACATTATTTTAAAAAACTTTTACCACATTCTTATTTTAAAATCGTCACTTATAACTGTGGTTGTGGAAACAAAAATTACTCTAACTTCAACTAAACACATGGATGTTATTATTTGGGGAATTCTATCCTGAATTACATTTATCTCAGTCCATCAAAAGGAACAGAATCCAAATGTCTGCCATATTATTCATCTGAGCCAAAGAACCTGCCATTGATCTACATTTCCACTGCTTCCTCTCCCTCAGGGAATACAAATTTGGTTTCAGTGAGAAGTTCAGCTTTTTATCCAAGTCACATCTTTAATGATACTTTCAGTCTAAAGAAATAAATGATGACTTAGTTGTTTTTTATCTTTATAAAATACCTAAAATCATTATGAATACAAATTAACTTATCCCAGAGCAGTCAGGTACTTTAGCTCAATTAACTATAAATCTACATTCCCTAAGGGAAAGCACTGAAGTAATTCATTTTGCATTGCATAGCTTGTTGCTGCTGTTATTGGTTTACTAATTTATGATTACAAAATCAATTCCTTAGATTGGCTTATTTCTTCTTACTGAATTGCCTGATGAAAAAGTTGAAGAGAGTGGCCAATTTGGTGCTCCATAGGAAGATCTGGATCACACTGAGATTATTTAGTGTATAGTTCAACAATTCTCTTTATCGCTAGTAATTAATAAAAATTCTGATTTTTTTGCATAATACCTTGCAAATATATATATACTGGGATACCATTATGACTGAGACATATAAATTAAAGTGTTTTATAGGTGTGCTTTAAAAAATAGCTAACCTAGGAAAAGTATGTTAAAATATAATACTTATGAACTAGCAACGGAACTTACTGAAAGTCAGAAGAAACTCCTGGAAAAATTAGTCTCTGCTTCAACCACAGAATTTCTTTGAATGATATGTTCAAATCTAAATAGTAAGATCTTGAATGTGGTACGCATAATACACAGGTCTGATCTTAACATTGCTTTCATTTGCAACTGCCGCTCAGTTGAAACATTAAAAGTTTATGAGAATGAACTGTCAGATTGATCCATAATGATCATAGTTTGTGCTGCCCTTTCAACAACATGACAAAACTTTTCCTCCAAGTTGTTTGATTTGCAACACAGAAACGATATGCAACTCTTGATATCAGAGACTCCTGAGAAGAAAAATAACTTCAAATCTTTTGATGCAGAATAATATGAAATCTTAAGTCCCCTTGACAATATACATTTTGCATTTACAAAGATTAAAGGGAGGTGAAGCACTGAAGTCTTCCCACTCTGATGGGGATGTCTGTGTTCTGTGCCACCTCCACACCCCTATGACGATAATGAGTGGAAGCAATCGTTTTGAACGCTTCAAAGCGAACATGAAGTACAATACAGCTGACAAAAGTCCTCTCCTTCTCTGACCAACCTCGACTTCTCTGAGACTCACTGATTGGGTTCAGAAAGTAGAATTTGCACATAATTGGCTTGGAGAGGAATGAAATATGTAACATCCAACCCAGAGGTTAACTAAAATTCTTTGATCTCAATATCAGACTGGACACCCTGGTGGTAAAAAGAGAGGTCTATTGGGGAAAACATAATGAGTTCTTTATCCCATCGCAAATTAAGCTCAGGGAAGGGAGATGCGATAATCTGATAATCTAACCAGCCTTGCCAAACGGCTCCACCTGAATTTCATCAGCATACAAGATTTACAAGGAATAAAACTGCTCATGATCTACAGTTTTCTAGCCACTGGGAATATTTAGCGAAATGGTTCTTCCTTTTCACAAAATGGTGGTCTGAAAAGGTTAATTAACTTCTTAAATGATGGACTTGCCCCTTTTTTTAACCATCAGCAATACGGTGCTGTACTTTATACAAACCTAAATGAGGGAAATACTTTTAATGATTTCTAGACTTTCTCTGCTTTGCCATATTAATGTTGATGCCTGTAAGTTCTCTTTAGAAACCTAAAAGCAGCAGCGTTTTCCAAGTGAAATTCACCAAACCGATCTGTATGGGGGGACAGAAAAATGCTTGCCAGTGATTTTAACCATGAGGGGGCCTCACGGGTGGGCTGGCCGATCACCACACATGGCTCATCTCTTGCCAGATCCCCTTCACTTGATCAGGCCCATTCTCCTCCTCTGTCTTCTGCTGTTTCCAATCCAACCGATAACAGTTGCCAGTTTTGAGCTTCTACTTTATTCTAGATCTTACACCGGGAGCTTCAATATGCTTTCTCCTTCGCTCTCAAGATAACATTACAGTGCCTTCATAATTTCCATTTAAAGGATAAAGAACCTGCAATTCATAAATGCTCACCATAAAGTAGCTAAGTGGTCAGACTAGGTTTGATCCCAAATTCCATGTTTCTCCGACTACACTACACTGCCAAGAAATGTTGAAGTTTATCGAACAAATGGCCACGTAAAGAGCTGAAAGGATAGTAAACTAAACTCTCGTTACTTCATGGAAAAAAAGAAACTTCCTGGAACTTCCTGAGAGTTAGGATTTTTCTTTTGTTTTATCAGCACTGTAATCATTTGAGAAGTGCTTGTGTTCAAACAGATATAGAGTTGATCTGTTTCTAGAGAATTTAGTATATTTTTCAAAACATTTTTCTGTTAACGTGACATTTTACTCTCTATTTAAAAGAAGCATAATTTTTATGTGTGTATTTAAAAAGCAACACTGTGCATTTAATAGGCATTTATCTATGCATTGGTGTGTATTTAGAGTAAAAACAGTACCTAAAATCAATCATATTTATTCAATACACCAAAAGTATTAGCATCTGAAGGCTTGCAATTCCTAGTCTGGAAGATGACAAACACTATACACAGAGCATTCAGGTTCTAAGCTTTCCTTTCTTCTCTGCTTCTCTCATCTGTGGGACTCAGTGTACCAATATATGGCCTGCTCTGACACAGCTGGAGTTTTCCTCAAAAGTGAAACACACACACACACACACACACACACCCCTCTACACTATCAACACATTTATATGTAATATTACAATTATATGCCATTGGCTGAGTCTTCATTTATTAAGAGCAGCAGGAAACTATGACTACAACAGTGTCTCATGTTTATAACCCATACCCAGAAGTCGAGAAAACGCTCAGCATCTGGTAACTGAATAGCTCAAAATCTGGGAAAAACACTTGCATTTGTGAACCACAGCACCTCCAAACACATTGAGTAGAGCTATTTCAAGTATTTAAAAGCCAGAGGTTGATTCCGAACAGAATTATATGTGCACATTTTCTGAAGGATACTCATGAGGTCCTATGTTCTCTGTTCCCAAGCAGTGAGTTTCTAAGAAATCTATGGGGTAAACAACTTTTAGCGTAAGAATATGGTAACATTCTCATTTTTTTTTCTGTGCCCCTAAAGATTTTTTTATATAAGTTGGACTCTACTTAATTACTAATCAATCACCCCTAATAGGAGAGTTCTTAATGACGTGGATTAAAAGTTTTAGATTTAAAACGTGCAAATATAAAGGAATGTGGCACAGTTTGGCTGGGGGCTTGGAAGATGCGATTAGCTGGTGCATCCAAATGGAAATGAATTATACACATCCTTCCAAGTGGTATTCTTTTGTAGGTCAACTTATAGCCACAAAAAGATCATAGCCGATCAAACACTTTTAGGAGGATGAACATCTAACAGAGAAAAAGCAATCCGAAACTTCCTGCCAAGTTTTGGCTTGATTATGCCAGGGCAAAGACACAACCTGCAGACGGCCTTGCCAAGTTATGAAACAGATGCCTGGTCTGCCTCGGAGGGAAACATAACTCTATACTGACGCATAAAAAGCAAGTGATACAAAGTTGCCCCCACTCCCAAATTACTACAAACAATTCTATGCAACAAATATTGATCAGTTGTCCACCCTGTACTAAAAGGTGGGACACATGGGTTCAGGTGTATCCATGAAGCAGTAAAAAAAAAAGCCATCCCTTATTTAAGACATACTGGGGAGTTGTTCAATTAGTATAAAGTTTCAGTGACGCAAGGTTCTATGGGTCTGCTATACAACATCATGCTTACAGTTAACAAGACCGTACCAGGATGCACTTAAAAATCTGGTAAGAGAGTAGATCTCATGTATGTTCTTAATCACACACACAAAAGAAGGGACACAAGCTACTTTTTTGACAGTGATTGCTATGTCTAGTATCTTGACTATCGCTTTTTCAATAGTGATAGCTACGTCTACTATCTTGACTCTATTTTATTTTACAAATATGCCCAAACTCATCAGATTCTACATATTAAACGTGCAGTTTTTCTGTATCAAGGCACCTCAATAAAGCCCTTAAGCAACAAGGATGGACCTTGAGAGTATTATGCTAAGGGAAATAAATCAGACTGAGGAAGACAAATACCATATGATTTCACTTACATGTGGAATCTAAAAAATAAAACAAATAAAACGAAATAAAACTCATAGATACAGAGAACAGATTGGTGGTTACCAGAGGGGAAGGGGGTTGGGGGGTGGGCAAAATGGTGAAAGGGAGCAACTGTCGGGTGACAGACAGTAACTAGACTTATTGTGGTGATCACTTTGTAGTATACAGAAATGTCAAATTATAATGTTGTGCAACTGAAACTTATATAATGTTATATACCAATTTTACCTCAATAAAAAATAAAGCTGTTAAAAATCATAATAGGATAAAAGAGAGACATATTGCTACAATGAGTATTTCAGGAAAAGTGAAATCTGTCTAGAGGGAGAGATGGGAGGGCATAGGCAATAATGTAAAAAGGGAGCATAGCACCTCGGCTTTCTCATCTATAAAATGGGCACAATGACAATACTTTCCCCACAGGCGTGTGGTGGGGGCTGGAAGGGATAGGGCATCTAGAGAGCTTAGCACACACTTTGCACTTCTTCCCCTCTTCTTACAGCTGCTACCGCAATATAGTGAGTATAGGGCCTTGAATGACCTGACAGAGGACATGTGTTTCCCATCCTTTCTATTCACCCTCATGATTCTACTTTATCTCAGAAGGAGTTTTGCAGAGTCACTTGTCACAAATGGAAAGGCAGAGTGCTTTTCTAAGCTGAGAAATGCACAAACTTCCAGAGAGAAGGAAAGGTATGTTCCTGACTACCTTGTGAAAGCAATTCCCGCACACCTCCTTGGCCTCTGTAGTAAACAGGGAGACACCGTGCATTCAGAGAGAAAACAGCTGACAAGTCATCCATCGCAGCCCAAGACTGCTTTAAGGGATTCACTGGTCTCCATGAAAGGCCTCTCTGCCTTTCCACGGCAGGTCACTCGATCACACCCAAGCACCCTTCACGCTCTCCATTGTTCTCAGGCACTCACTCACTCTTAATTCTTTCAAATGCCATGGACTGATATTTAATTGCTTGATATCACTGCTAAATATTAGGTTTTCCCAGTATTGCTCATCTGTGGTCTTTTTCATAAACCAAGCATTCATTTTATCTCTCTTGCTACAATCAAGACAGGTTTAGATGTCTGCCCACTGCCACGGTTGCACGTGGCCTTCCATCAGAATGCTGAGCAGGGCAGAGTAGGGGAGTCGAACCAGTACAGCCCCGCAATGAGAGGGGACAAACCTCATCTCTGCCATTTACTACCTGTGAGACTCAAGGATGTCAGTCAACCTTTCAGGGTCTCTGTTTTCTTTTCTGAAAAACCAAACACCCCAGATGTTTAAGAATTGAACAAATATGAAGATATTCTAAATTATGAAGCACTGTCCGCCATAAAGTATCACTTACTCTTTTAAATCCACCTAAGTACAATGTGACGTTTCAGAGTCTGTAATTATAAATGTCTCGCCTAGAATACAAAGACGATAAATATTCCTGGTGCCTGGCATGTATGCTTCCCTATTTTAAGGGTATTGGTTACATTCACTGGTCGATGTAAACCCTGGAACAACACTTCACACATAGTAGATGCTCAATGTTACTGTTGAATGAATAAATTAATATTATTCTTTGTTAAAGACAGCAATTTATAATATGCTACATGACTATTATAATAAACATTCACATATTCTCATTTATTCTGTCTTCTTCAGTAACAAAACCTGAATTGTTCTGCAAATAAAAATGTAAAATCTGAGTCTACACTTTATCAGAACCCAAGGCACCACTCAGAAATACGGCTGAATAAAAAACAGCAATTAAATTATAATTTACCTTACACAGCCAAGTCATTAGGAAAAACGATCATAAACAACAAATGAGAAATGACAGCTTCCAGGTTTATATTTCCAATACATTTTTGAAAAACGTAATTCAATTTGGTTTTAAAAAGAATTTTGTTTTGAAAAAGGAAGATAAGAGACATAGGAGAGAAGAGAAGGTCATCAGAGCAGAAACAGAGGCCATAAATGGAAGACATGAGATGTGCAAGACAGGATCTATGTGAGGTCCCAGTTGTCCATTCATTCCTGTATTCATTCATTCAACAAACTTAGCAGCTGAGTATGATGGGGTTGCATTGTGCTAGGGCCAGAGGATTTGGGAGCAAACAAGTTAAACAAGGTTCTGTCTGCCGGGTATTAACTTCCATTAAAAAGGCAAACAAGTTTTGCTGTGTATATTCAATTGTCAAGGATATACAGTTCAGGGGATATTTATTTAAACCTAACATCTCACTAAAAATAATATTGACTTTTTTTTGTCCCTTGAATATTTCCTTCTTCTCACAGACATTTGAAGAAGACCAAGAAATATGTTTTCCCCATGTAATTCCTTAATCTGCTTTTTTTTTTTTTCCGGATTTAACATAGGCATCTAAGTTCCAGATGCACAATTAACTCCTTTTTCTTCTCGCATTTTAGAGTTCCATATGAGGGGTAAGGGAGGGGCAATTAGTCCAATAAACATAGTCATAAAAACTGTCAGTATATGTGAATCATTTCACCAATGCCCTGAAAACAAATTGTTCTCTAAAGCAAACTTGACACATGGGAATAAACACAGTCCTTTTCTCTTCCTGACCAACTCCACTCTCATTCACAAGTCCGGCAGGGCATGTGGGACACTATCATTCACTGCTCCATCTTGCTGCTGTATCACTTACCTACCCCTAACTTTTCACCCTTCCCTTCTCATAATGATGTCTTCTTGGTCTCAAATCTAGAGCCACAAATGCGTGGTCATGAACTGAATCCAGACAATTGAAACATTGCTTTTGATCCCCGAGGTTAAAAACTTCCCATCGCATTAACAGACATTATTTAAAAACTGGGCGATATCATATAAATGTCCCAAAGTCTAGGTTCTCTTGAAAGCTGGGAAGATTTGGCTATAAGGCATCAATGAAGGTTCTGAAACTTCGTATAAGTAGCAGTGAGCAAGTGTTCCCCAAATCACCAGCCCCCAACTCTCCTACTGATGACTGACCCTGAGGGCCAAGGTACCAGTTATCATTTTATCGTCATACTTGTACTGCTGGTTTTCCTTTCCCAATGTCTCTCAGAAAAGTTGAAAATAACATATTAACTAAGTCAGATTATTTATTTTTAAAGTGCCAGGAGTTAGTAAACTTTTTCTGCAAAGGGCTGAATAGAAAAATACCCTAGGCTTTACCAGTCATACTGCCTGTATTACAGCTACTCAATTTGCAATTGCAGTGGAGCATGAAAGCAGTCACAGGCAACAGGAGAACCAACGGGCCTGTGTTCCAATAAAACTCTATTTACAAAAACAGGCAGTTGGCTGAATTTGAGTCATGGTTTGTTTTATGCTATCTGTCTGGATGCTCTATGCATGTGACCTCTGCCCTATCCTTTTTAGCTTTATTGTCTATCACACAAAACTTTCTTTCAGTTTCACTTTGGACTCCTTTTGTTAATGTTGACATTCATTTCAAAATAGCCATTAAAAGATACTGTCAAATATGTACATTCATTTTCTGTGCCAGAGAAAGTCAGCCCATCCTGGGGAGCACACAAGTGTAGATATCAAGATTAGTGGAATAGCAGGTACATCGCTATGAATTTGCTGTTCCCTTCCTCAGCATCTTTCATGCTTCCCTCTAGCCTGATAAAAAAAAAAAATAATGCACTCTGACACCTATTTACTGTCTGAGCTGTATTTGTCCTCCACTGCCTCACTCATGAATTATTTGCTCCAGTCATTCTGGACTGCTTGACATTTTCTAAGTATAACTCTTACTTTCTGCTTTCCATTGCTTTGATCAAGCTTCCTACTGCCTAGGACAGAAGGAGATTAGTTTAACGGGAATCGAATTCTACACAAATCTCAAGAACTTACTGAAATCATATATTTCCCCATAAGCCCTTCCTGAATTTCATCAGTTATATTTAAGGTTCTCAAGCCTTAGTGTTCCTTAAGCACGACTACAGCACTTATTATTAGGCTATATCATAAGAAATTGCCATTTTTTTAGGCCAAAAATGGTTGGATATTGGAAACCTAACATATTCTTCTTAATGCTATATAAATAAACAGGTCCACTCCACTCCTTGAAGGCAGGGGTTGAGTCTCGTTCATCTCCTTACTCACCAGGTATCTAACACAATGCCTTGCTGAGAGAAGAGGAACCAACACTGTTGAATTGACCTGCTGAATTTTAAAAACCTCAGCATTCACAGAGTAATGAAGATGATGTGCACACCTCCAAATTCCTTTTAACTACTATCACAACGCGAGTCTTAATTCCTGACCTAGAGGACTTAAATTTCTAAAATTAGTACCTGGGGGAGAAAAGAGGGCAGATTTGTAGTTGAAAGAGGCATTGGCACTTTCTTAGCTGCTGACATTCTGCTGTATTCACTGGGTAACAGGGGCCCAGATGCTGTTATATGATTAAGTCAATTTCAACCAGAAATATTGGGAAAATCCTGTGGCCCCAGGAAGCTTCTGGTATTCAGAGTATAAAATTCTAATGGGAAGCCCGTGTGAAATGTGTGATGGTTTATTGCCTTATACCCTTAAGTTCTTTTCGATGAGAGAGCAAAAAAGAAATCTGTTGGCAGTCCAGTGCTTGCCACATTCCTGTTCTAAGCAAAGGGAAGCTAGGGAGACAAGGAAAGCTGAAGGTCTGTGGATGGGGCAGTAAAATTCTAATCACCTCTTGGCATTCTGCTTGCCTGACTTGGCGGGGGAGGCAAGTCTACAGTCTGAATTGGTGTCCAAAGGCTCAGGAATGTGTCCCAGTGCTCTCAAAGGAATCTGCTTCCACTGTGAAGTGTGCAGTTAAAAAGATACAATCTCAGTTGTAGGAAAGAAATGATAAGGTAACCTCAAGCAGCCTCGATGAGCTCTCAGACATTTTTTCCGATAAGTGGTTATAAAACAGCTACATAATAGAAAAATCATGTCCAGTCAAATATCAACTTCTTTTAAAAGAAGGGTAACATCATCTTTTATCTTCAGAAGGTTTTCATGACAAATGTGCTAAAATGTGAAGTCATTTTTTTTCAGTAATTGAAATATATGTAAGTTTCAAACTTATGAAAGAATAAAGGAAACTTACAGTGTTTCAACCCCAGAAAGGTCCTTTAGGACATCCTGAGGTAAAGAGAAATTAAAAGGGTCCCTTTGGTTCTTTGAAACAGAGACCCCACAGCAAGGGGGATGGGCAGATGGACGGAGGGAGAGAGGGAGAGAGGGAGAGGGAGGGAGAGGGAGGGAGAGAGAGAGAGAGAAAGAACGAGAGAAAACCTCTCGGAGTAATCTGTAAATAAATATGATCTATTTTGCACATTCCACTAGACAGGGGGGTGAACTCAGGAACGATATTAAAATTTCAGTCTACCTGCAACAAACTATTATCTTGGATTCACCTTGGCAATATAAATGGTGAAGAAGGAATGGAATATTCCTAGATCAAATTCAAATGCTTTGTTTTCTTCATTTCAGTCTGACACATAAAACATGGAAAGTTTCATTAATTACTAACAAGCCTTGATTAGCCCCATAAGTATTATCTGTTACATAAAGTACCTATGGTACATTTTAGAAATATTTAGTTCGCTCTTTCCTGTGAAATTTTTATCAACTCTGTGTTAGTGTGTCCTCAAATAAGAAAAAAGTTACTTGAATACTGGCCCAAGAAAGATGTGACTGCTTAAAAAAAGAGAAAAAATTCAAAAATTACATTTGTTTGGGAACAACTATGCATACCCTGATCGTCTTTGTTCTCAGAATAATTTATTTACCAAAGCAATACAAAGAAAACCTTTAGAAATTTATCAGGAAGATGGGAGAGGGTAACGTAAGAATTCAAACAGTCTCCTCCAAGTACAATCTCTGTTCCCATCCCTACTTCCCTAGGAGCATATCTATTGATATCTACCACTTAATTAGCATTTCCAAGTCCATTCAAATATTAGTGTCAGGCTCAGATTTCTTCTTGTTCACAAATGTATCAGAAGACACCCCGCCAAATGCTCGCAGGCATGATGGGGATCAAAACTGCCCATGCCACAATTATAGCACATCAGGAGAGATCTGACTAATTAAGGGCTTCACAAGCAATAAATCAAAGACAGGAAATAGCTTATAAACAGAGGAGCACATAACTTCCACAGGTCCCTGCACAGGCAATGAGTCCAGGGAGGAGGAAGTACATGGCATAGTGGGTAAGTGCCTGCAGGGACCAAGAAGCAGGTCAGTAAGTGCAATGGAAGGAAAAGTCATCCAAAGCCCTGGCCAGGGCAGGAAACTTCTGCTTGCTACTCTGGCTTCATTTATAGGTTCCAGGGACTGATCTTTCTCCTCAGATCCTCAGGGCAGTGGTGAGACTCTGTGCTATCCCTTAGCAGTTCCCTTAAAGCGTGCCTGCTTGTAAATGGGTCCTTTATTAAACTCTCCTCAAATGTCCCCTGCTTAAGTCTGCTGTTTGTTTCCTGGGGAGTCCGTTACTGACACATCAGCCAAGTGAAGAACGAAAGGATCAGCACAGACACACCGTAGAAGGGATCCTACAACCCATCACCAGAAACCTCCCTTCTGACTGACCTCTGCCAATTCACTGGCATTTCCAAGTCCATCTCAGTGTATTAGCATCATGCCTGTATTTCTTATTCAACAAGTATGTTATTGAAGATGTAATTGAATACTCACAGAAAACCAGTAGATGATATGAGGTCTACAGTATGCATGTCTGCACTGTGCTTCTAGCCCCCAATCTACATTTTTTTTTAAAAAAAGGAAAATGAAATCACATTAGTCTAGTCTTTCTTAGTAAATCTGCAGTGACTCTTGGGATCATCTCCAACTTGCATTAAGGTCCACTATCTGTTTTCATGAATTGATTCCATATTATTGCTCATGATTGGTATCAAACTACCAATCTAATTCATCTACAAATCAGGGAAGTGAGATTCTTTTTAAAAATCATCACCCTGGGCCAATTATAATCTCTTATTCCACTCCATTTCTTCAAGCTCTACAAAGTAACCAGAAATCGATATAATACTGCCTTTATCACCCTGCTATATAATTAACTTATCTTGTGGTTGTTTTACCCCCTAGACTGTGAGTCCTTGAGGGCAGGGAGGATGCCTTATTCATCTTGACATCCCTGGCACCTAGCAAAACGTCAGCATGTTATAACCGTTTGCCGAACTGAATTTAAAGCCAGTGTGGTGTTTGTCAATTTCCTCATATCCTTGGGCTTCAGTTTCCTCTCACTAGGGTTAGATCCTGTGCAATCTAATATTTACCTCCTCTGATAGAGAAACTTTCATGTGTTGAGGGAAGACAAGTACAGTGTGACTTGCTTCTGGGATGGCCTTCTGGTAGGACCATCCCTTCACCTTACATCTTCTTTTTCTCAACATAGTTATAAAGCTTTTCTTCTCTTTTGCATTTTCAGCCTTTGACACGTTTCCTCCAGGCCTCTGACACCTGCACTGAGTTATCTGGCTCTTCTCCCAACACCACGTCCTTGTTCCTCTGTGAACTCATTAGAGGACTCTTCATCCAGTCATTTATACACAGGGCCACTTCCCCTTCCCTTCCCCATCACAATCCACAGCTATTATTCTACTTGAATTTCAGTTCAGAGAGCTTCCAACTTATTCAGCAGTCTTTTCGTTTCAGGCCAAACTGCTGTATTATCCACTGATTTTTATTTTCTTTTCTTTCTTTCATTTCTGGCACAGAGGGCAAAAAAGTATTCTCCACTGGCAATGATATGGATCGGGGATCCAGGGTTTTGAGTACAGCTCATGTAAATAATGCTGTTTAGAAAATCGACTTTGGACTATTGAAAAGTTGGTTTTTAAGGGCATTTTCATGAGCTCAGACATAACCTCCTCAAGTTTGAGAAGTGCATGGGGTTGGGAGAAGGAATAATTATCTTCTCTGCATCTGAAGTTCTACAGGTTGTCAGATTGGGCTCTGATGTCTAAAAAGAAAGCATCTAGCAGAAAGAGTAAGTGATAACAATTGCAATTTAAAACATCTGCTATGTGAATTGTGACATTCGCTGTCACTTTATAGGTTTGGGTTTGCAAGGTTACTCTGTAAAACTGTTTATTCCGGCCTCATGAGACACTACACTGGGTTCCTGGAAGGAGAATGGAATTCTGGTCCCAATTTTGCCACTATTCACTGATCTAAAGCAGGAAACTTTATCTCCCTAGGGTTCAGTTACCTCCTCTTAAAATTATGTGAGCTGTAGTAAATGTTTGCTAACATCTTCCCCAGCTCTGACATTCAGTGATTCCCTGAAAGAAGCCAGTAGCTAAGGTGGTACTTTTTGTGACTAGAGTAACGAGATACTTCCACAGGTGCCTGTACCATGGCCATTGTCCAAGGGGAGGGCCTTTTATATTATTTATTTATTTTTAAAGTATTCAGCCTATGAATGAAGAATATGGTTCTGGCATCAGGCAGATTTGGGTTCAGATTCTGACTGTGTCATTTACTAGCTTGGTGAACTTGGGCTACACATGCCTGAACCTCTGTTTCTTTCTCCTTTGTTTAAATTTATTTTATTCAAGTATAGTTGATTTATAATGTTAATTTCTGCTGTACAGCAAAGTGATTCAGTTATACATACACATACACACACACACACACACACATTCGTTTTCATATTCTTTTCCATTATAGTTTATCATAGGATTTTGAATATAGTTCCCTGTGCTATACAGTAGGACCTTATTGTTTATCCACTCTATATATAATAGTTTGCACCTGCTAATCCCAAACTCCCAATCCATCCCTCCCCTACCTCGCGTCACCCTTGGCAACCACCAGTCTGTTCTTTATGTTTGTGAGTCTGTTTCTGTTTCGTAGATAAGTTCATTTGTGTTATGTTTTAGATTCCACATATAAGTGATATCATATGGTATTTGTCTTTCTTTTTCTGACTTACTTCACTTAGTATGATAGTCTCTAGGGCCATCCATGCGGCTGCATGAACCTCTGTTTCTTCTTCTGTAAAATTGGGATCCAAATAATACCTACTCTGTGAGATTGTTGTGAAGGTCAAAAGAAAAAACACATGTAAAGCACCCAGCTCAGTGAGAGCCATGTGGTAAATTCTCAATAGATGTAGCAATATTAACATAACTGTAAAAGTAAGAATGACTACAGATGGAACTACTATAGAAGGATTACTAAGAATCTCTGATGGGCCAGACATAGAAAAGACGTAGACCCTTATTTTCTTATTCTTTTAGAAGAGACCCACCCCAAAGCTAGCCTAATTCTGGTTCAGAATCTTCTCCTTAGATCCTTAAGAGGTCAGTACTTTCATCGTCCCAACCTTTTAGTCCTTTAAGCAGGGAGTTTCCTTCAACTTACTAGCCGGGCCGCTCTGGCCTTTTCCATCCAGGTTATACAAAGAAGTTCTCTCCTGAAGTTCCTGATGGTACTTCTTTTGATATTTATCTGGATCCTACATCATTTTATATTACGTAGAGGCACCTCTTAAATTAAATACATACTGAACGTTTGTGTGAAAACATTTTCTTACACACTGAAGAGGACACAGAGACACAGCTGGCCTTAGCAGCTATGTGGATGTGTTAAAGGTGAGTAAAATAAGACATATTTAAAGTGCATAATGCTATGAGGCTACAAAGCCTACTGTATTAGGAGGGGGCATTTGAGATGACTCTTGAAGAATCAGTAACATTTTATCAGGCAAAATTGATAGGGGAGGGCTGCTTGAGAAGGCAAAAACAAAAATATAGCTATAAGAAAGCATTGCCGTGCTTGTAAGTCAGTAGTAGTTCAGTGTGGGTGCACTGGACTCATTAGAGTAGAAAACTGAGAACCAATAAATGTTCTTAAGCATTGGAGGATATGACCTGAGATGGACAAAAGTGATGTATTGGTTCAGCAGGGTATATTGAGCCCCTATCATATGCCATACAAGTGAGGGTCTTTAATACATAAATGACAGTGTTTGTGACAGCATCTGAAATAATACCTCCTCAGATGGGAGACTCAGGGCCACGTGGCTGGTGAGTCTCAGAAACATTCTTTAGCTTCCTTAGGTCTTCAGTTTCTAATAGCCAACATCTATTGAAAGTTTCTCTATATGCCCGGAATTATGTTACATGCTTTTCAAGAATAACTAGATTATCATACTAGCCTTATGAGGCAGGTACTATTATCCCACTTGACAGCCAGAGAACTGAGGTTCTAACTGAGGTTCCTAACTGAGGTTCTAACTGAGGTTCTAACTGAGGTTCCTAACTGAGGTTCCTAAGTGGTAAATTTTAGCTCAAGATTTTATACCAGAAAATCACATAAACAGAAGTCAAACCCAAGTTGGTCTCATTCTGGAATTCTACTCTCAGCCACTATGTTACGTCCCCTCTCTTAACCACTTTTCACCCCATGAAAACACCAAAACCCCTTAATTATAGAGAAGTAGGAAAAGGATGTGAGAATCTCACTCTCAGCTTCTCATTTCTCCACCGCAGACCTGTCCAGCTTTCATGCACCCGTGTCAAGGCATCACCCTCACCCACACTCTCAACACAGAGGAAGGTGTAAAGATAGTTTTAAAGTTGGAAATATTTTCACACATTATCCAAATGTGCAAAAAACCTAAATGCCTAATGCGTCTATTTAGTTGTTTGGCAAAGTGTGCTTTTGATAACCTCCTTACCCAGGCTGTTCTATAAAAGGAGTATCTGGGAAGCACCGATTTGAACTTTTATATATACTTGTTAGTGTGCTATTTAAGGTCGGAAGGTGTTAAAATTGGTCCCCTGCTATTTATTTTTATATTTTCTTGAAAAAAATCTCTCATGAAATCTGGCTTATTTCTATATTATTTTTATATGTTCCAATATTTCTATTATTTACTTCTAGTTTCTGGGTTACAGATTCTATTTAAGAACTGGTTTCTTCTGGCAAGGTTAGAGAGGGTGTGAGCTGAGATTTTAGCTAAGAACACAAATTCTATTTTAATGTATTTTCACAGAGCAGCTGGCCAAACTCCAATTTGCTAGTATGTTTATCATATTTTCTAAAACCAAGGAGTTCTTTTCCAGAGACATTTTTTCCATTATTATAACCCCATATCCTTTCTCGTTAATTTTTCTTTCCTTATCTTAAGCTTGTTATATTCTTGATGATTTTACCATTTAACTTTGGGGTACATGTACCAAATGAGGAAAACATTTAAAAATTATGTTATAATATAAACAAATGATGTGTCTAATTATAAATGTATTTAAACCTGAGGACCATATTCCAGAATTTTCACAGCAGCTCTTTATATTTTAAATGTGAAATCCCTATGTTAAAACTATGTGTGAAAAACAGTTTTTTAATATTTATAATGGCTTTATTCATAATCACCCAAAACTGAAAAAAGCTCAAATGTCAATCAACAGGTGAATGGATGAACAAAACGGTGGTATATCCATCCATACAATAGAATATTACTCAGCAATGAAAAGGAACAACTACTGATACAATATAGATTAATCTCGGGTGCATTATGTTAAATAAAAGAAGCTAAACTTAAAAGACTACATTCTATATGATTCCTTGAAAAACATTTTTAAGTAGCAATGAAATTGTCTATGGTGATTTGACAACTCCAGCAATGAAACCTGGGTCCTCTAACATTTTATGATTCTGTTATTCTATTACTACTTGTAGGTGAATCAATGCTTTCCAGACTATAGTGGGAAAAAAAAAAAAAAATCATGTTCCGAACTAAAGCAGCCTGAGTCGGAAGATGAGCTAAAATAATTCTTACACTGGAGTGTTAGATGAATACTCATAATTTTTTAAAAAAGAAAAAATATAACTATCTATCTTATGGTTTAACAATGATCAATTCCAATGAGATCTTACTTTCTCCACATGGAAAATACTTAAGAATATGTGCAGATAACACTGTAGATATCGGTAAGTGAAAATAAATCTGGAATTCAATTTCTAGCAATAATATTATCTAAAGCTACATCTAACCAACTACTTGAAAACTCGTTAGGGATCGGGCCCTGAAACATTAAAGTCAACAGCTGGATATTATTTCACTTTTTTGTGAATTTATAATAAGAAAAATAACTACCGCATGTCAGAAGTGCTTGCAAACTCAGAACCAGAACTTTCTCTCTTCGTAGATAGAGAGGTGCTGTGGCAAGCATCTTCTTTTTATCAAAATACTCTCCTGTATTTAGTCTTTCAAATATTTCAAAAATCTTAAGACTTCAATGCGCATGTGTCTCCTGTCTTTAGGGAAAGCCTGCTTTGCTCATGTCTGCTAGCCAAGACTGTCTATCTCACCTCCTGGGACATGTATTAAGGATTCTTGCAGGGATTGGGCTCCATTATCTCCCAAAGCACCAAATTCAGTTTCAGTGTTCCAGCATTCAGGGACCATTAAAACATTTAGTCTTGCCTAACTGACAGGCCCCATCAGTTATGTAAATATGCCCTGGGCCCGTGGAAGTAGAGCACTATGACATCCACGGCAACCCTCTGGGTGTTCCCCCAGTAAGTGCCCTTGGAGCCTCACGCTTTCATGCAACACGCATTTCTGAGAAACTCTTTTATGCAAATAGCCACCCCATTCCCTGAGGATACTGAAACATAAATATGGGTATCAGAAGATCGTTTGGTAAAAATGAACTAATGTCATCAGTAAAAGAAAGTCGGATTCATTCCTACCTTCTAGGAGTGAATTGCCCATAAGGATGCATATATTCAAAGCTTGTTGTCTAGAGTCTGGGAGACCATAAAATGTTATCTAAACAGGACACTCTTGAAAGTAAAGACAGCATTATTAATAGGTATGCCAGAACAACAGGCCTGAACTGGAACAACCAAACCAGGCAAACTAGGAGGTATGGTCACCCTGACTAAAATTTTCCAAGTTCATCTTCACATTGGGAATAGCCTCTTGACCAGAAGAACTCTGCTGGGGTAAGGACTTTCCAAACACTTTCTGATTGTCATGCTGTTTTATGTAGGTTAATTAATTCAAATAGGTTATACTAGAATCCTACAGAACTCAAAAGAAGCTGTTTTTTAAGATAGTTTAACAACTATACTATGGTCCAAATTTGTGTTCAGAATGTAAACTACTTCCCTCATTTCAAAGTATATTGAGAGTTGGAAGAAATATCACACAACAGATGCCAAAGACTGACAACAAAGTTAACTGATGCCATTGGAAATAACTAACATTTCTATACTATGTGTAATAATAATACACAGTAGTCCCCCCTTATCTGTGAGGGATATGTTCTAAGATCTCCAGTGGATGCCTAAAACCTTGGACAGTACTGAAACATACGTACTATGTTTTATTCTATACACACTTATGATAAAGTTTTATTTATAAATTAGGCACAGTAAGAAAATATCAAAATTGCCAGCATCACTACTCTTGCCTTTCGAGGTCATTATTAAGTAAAATAAGGGTTACATGAACACAAGCACTGAGATACCTCAACAATCGATCTGATAACCTAGACAGCTACTGAGTAAGTAACTAATGGATGAGTAGTGTGTGCAGTGTGCCTACACTGGACAAAGGGATGACTCACGTCTTCGGCAGGTAGGCTCTAGATTTCAGCATGCTACTTAGGCATGCAATTTAAAATTTATAGCGTCTGCTTCCAGGTCAGCTGAGGGGTGGACACTGGGGAGGAGGTGCACCAGCCCCGAGTGACAGGAGGAGCCCCGACGACATTGAACAGCCCTGGGGTTGAGTAGAGGTGAGAAACAGGCTCAGAGAGATTTCGGCTGTGCTGGGTTCCACAACCATCAAGTGACTGAGGTATCACTTCATCCGGTTCTTCTGACTTTAAACCCTTCTGTTCTCTCAAGTGTCGGGTACCTGTCACAGTTCCCCAACCAGGGATCGAACTCATGCCCCCTGCAGTGGGAGTGCAGACTCTTAACCACTGGATTGCCAGAGAATTCCCCAGAATCTGCCTTTTACCAAGTCTCCTCCTGCCAACCAGCTGTGTGGCTAACAGGGTCCTGGTGTTCTGGCCAGGTGTCAGGCCTGAGCCACTGAGGTGGGAGAGCCGAGTTCAGGACATTGGACCACCAGAGACCTCTGGGCTGCACGTAACAGCAAATGGTGAAAGCTCTCCCAGAGATCTCCATCTCAATGCAAAGACCCAGCTCCACTCAAAGACCACGAAGCTACAGTGCTGGACACCCAATGTCAAACAACTAGCAAGACAGGAACATAACCCCACCCATTAGCAGAGAGGCTGCCTAAAATCATAATAAGTTCACAGACACCCCAAAACACACCACCAGACGTGGTCCTGCCCACCAAAAAGACAAGATCCAGCCTCATTCACCAGAACACAGGCACAAGTCCCCTCCACCAGGATGCCTACACAACCCACTGAATCAACCTTACACACTGCAGGCAGACACCAAAAACAATGGGAAGTACGAACCTGCAGCCTGCAAAAAGGAGAGCCAAACACAGTAAGCTAAGAAAAATGAGAAGACAGAGAAACACACAGCAAATGAAGGAGCAAGGCAAAAACTCATCAGACCAAACAAATGAAGAGGAAATGGGCAGTCTACCTGAAAAAGAATTCACAGTAATGATGGTAAAGATGATCCAAAATCTTGGAAATAGAATGGAGAAAATATAAGAAACGTTTAACAAGGACCTAGAAGAACTAAAGGGCAAACAAACAGTGATGAACAACACAATAAATGAAATTAAAAATTCTCTAGAAGGAATCAATAGCAGAATAACTGAGGCAGAAGAACGGATAAGTGACCTGGAAGATAAAATAGTGGAAATAACTACTGCAGAGCAGAATAAAGAAAAAAGAATGAAAAGAATTGAGGACAGTCTCAGAGACCTCTGGGGAAACATTAAATGCACCAATATTCAAATTATAGGGGTCCCAGAAGAAGAAGAGAAAAAGAAAGGGACTGAGAAAATATTTGAAGGGGTTATAATTGAAAATTTCCCTAATATGGGGAAGGAAATAGTCAATCAAGTCCAGGAAGTGCAGAGAGGCCCATACAGGATAAATCCAACAGAAGCAGCCAAGACACATATTAATCAAATTATCAAAAATTAAATACAAAGAAAAAACATTAAAAGCAGCAAGGGAAAAGCAACAAATAACATACAAGGGAATCTCCATAAGGTTAACAGCTGATCTTTCAGCAGAAACTCTGCAAGACAGAGGGGAGTGGCAGGACATATTTAAAGTGATGAAAGGGAAAAACCTACACCCAAGATTAATCTACCCAGCAAGGATCTCATTCAGATTCAACAGAGAAATTAAAACATTTACAGCCAAGCAAAAGCTAACAGAATTCAGCTCCACCAAACTGCTTTACAACAAATGCTAAAGGAACTTCTCTAGGTAGGAAACACAAGACAAGGAAAAGACCTACAATAACAAACCCAGAACAATTGAGAAAATGGTAATAGGAACATACATATCGATAACTAGCTTAAATGTAAATGGATAAAATGCTCCAACAAAAAGACATAGACTGGCTGAATGGATACAAAAACAAGACCCATATATATGCTGTCTACAAGAGACACACTTCATACGTAGGTACACATGCAGACTTAAAGTGAGGGGGTGGAAAAAAATATTCCATGCAAATGGAAATCAAAAGAAAGCTGGAGAAGCGATTCTCATATCAGACAAAATAGACTTTTATAAGGGACGAGGAAGGACATGAGAATCAAGGGATCAATCCAAGAAGAAGGTATAACGATTGTAAATATTTATGCACCCAACAAAGGAGCACCTCAATACATAAGGCTAATGCTAACAGCCATAAAAGGGGAAATCGACAGTAACACAATCATAGTAGGGGACTTTACCACCCCACTTTCACCAGTGGACAGATCATCCAAAATGAAAATAAATAAGGAAACACAAGCTTTAAATGATACATTAAATAAGACAGATTTAATTGATATTTATAGGACATTCCCCCCAAAAACAACAGAATACACTTTCTTCTCAAGTGATCAAGGAACATTCTCAAGGATAGACCATATCTTGGGTCACAAGTCAAGCCTTGGTAAATTTAAGAAAACTGAAATCATATCAAGTATCTTTCCTGACCCCAATGCTATGAGACTAGATATCAATTACAGGAAAAAATCTGTAAAAAATATAAACACGTGGAGACTAAATAATACACTACTAAATAACCAACAGATCACTGGAGAAATCAAAGAGGAAATCAAAAAATACCTAGAAACAAATGACAATGAAAACACGATGACCCAAAACCTATGGGATACACCAAAAAGCAGTTCTAAGAGGGAAGTTTATAGCAATATAGTCCTACCTCAAGAAACAAGAAACATCTCAAATAAACAACATAATCTTACACTTAAAGCAATTAGAGAAAGAAGAACAAAAAACCCCCAAAGTTAGCAGAAGGAAAGAAGTCATAAAGATCAGATCAGAAATAAATGAAAAAGAAATGAAAGAAACAATAGCAAAGATCAATAGAACTAAAAGCTGGTTCCTTGAGAAGATAAACAAAATGTATAAACCATTAGCCACATTCATCAACAAAAAAAGGAAGAAAACTCAGATCAATAGAATTAGAAATGAAAAAGGGGAACTAACAACTGACACTGCAGAAATATAAAGAACCATGAGAGATTACTACAAGCAACTATATGGCAATAAAATGGACAACCTAGAAGAAATGGACACATTCTTAGAAAGCACAACCTTCCGAGATTGAACCAGGAAGAAACAGAAAATATAAAGAGACCAATCACAAGCACTGAAATGGAAACTGTGATTAAAAATCTTCCAACAAACAAAAGCCCAGGACTAGATGGCTTCACAGGTGAATCCTATCAAACATTTAGAGAAGAGCTAACACCCATCCTTCTCAAACTCTTCCAAAATATAGCAGAGGAAGAAACACCCCCAAACTCATTCTACAAGGCCACCATCACCCTGATATCAAAACCAGACAAAGATGTCACAAAAAAAGAAAACTACAGGCCAATATCACTAATGAAGATACATGCAAAAATCCAATGCAAAATACTAGCAAGCAGAATCCAACAGCACATTAAAGGGATCATACACCATCATCAAGTGAGGTTTACCCTAGGAAGGCAAGGATTCTTCAATATGCACAAATCAATTAATAGGATACACCATATTAACAAATGAAGGAGAAAAACCATATGATCATCTCAATAGATGCAGAGGAAGCTTTCGACAAAATTCAACACCAACGTATGATAAAAACCCTCCAGAAAGTAGGCACATAGGGAACTTACCTCAACATAATAAAGGCCGTATATGGCAAACCCACAGCCAACATCATCCTCAATGGTGAAAAACTGAAACCATTTTCACTAAGATCAGGAACAAGACAAGGTTGCCCACTCTCACCACTATTATTCAACATAGTTTCGGAAGTTTTAGCCACAGCAATCAGAGAAGAAAAAGAAATAAAAGGAATACAAATTGGAAAAGAAGAAGGAAAACTGTCAGTGTTTGCAGATGACATGATAGTATACAAAGAGAATCCTAAAGATGCTATCAGAAAACTATTACAGCCGATCAATGAATTTGGTAAAGTAGCAGGATACAAAATTAATGCATAGAAATCTCTGGCATTCCTATACACTAATGATTAAAAATCTGAAAGAGAAGTTAAGTAAACACTCCCATTTACCACTGCAACAAAAAGAATAAAATACCTAGGAATAAACCTACCTAAGGAGACAATAGACTTGTATGCAGAAAACTATAAGATACTGATGAAAGAAATTAAAGATGATACAAACAGATGGAGAGATATACCATGTTCTTAGATTGGAAGAATCAACATTGTGAAAATGACTATACTACCCAAAGCAATCTACAGATTCAGTGCAATCCCGATCAAACTAGCAATGGCATTTTTCACAGAATTAAAACAAAAAACTTCACAATTTGTATGGAAACACAAAAGATCCTGAATAGCCAAAGAAACCTTTAGAAAGAAAAACGGAGCTAGAGGAATCAGGCTCCTGGACTTCAGACTATACTACAAAGCTACAGTAATCAAGCCAGTATGGTACTGGCACAAAAACAGAATGGAAAAGGATAGAAAGCCCACAGATAAACCCATGAACCTATGGTCACCTTGTTTTTGATAACTTAGGCAAGAATATACAATGGAGAAAAGACAGCCTCTTTAATAAGTGGTGCTGGGAAAAATGGACAGCTACATGTAACAGAATCAAATTAGAACATTCCTTAACACCATACACAAAAATACACTCAAAATGGATTAAAGACCTAAATGTAAGGCCAGACACTATAAAACTCTTAGAGAAAAACATAGGCAGAACACTCTATAACATGAATCCATGAATCACAGCAAGGTCCTTTTTGACCCACCTCCTAGAGAAATGGAAATAAAAACAAAAATAAACAAATGCCAAATGCGACCTAATGAAACTTAAAAGGTTTTGCACAACAAAGGAAACCATAAACAAGATGAAAAGACAACCCTCAGAATGGGAGAAAATATTTGCAAATGAAGCAACTGACAAAGGATTAATCTCCAAAATTTACAAGTAGCTTATGCAGCTCAATATCAAAAAAACAAACAACCCAATCCAAAAATGGTCAGAAGACCTAAATAGACATTTCTCCAAAGAAGATATACAGATTGCCAACAAACACATGAAAAGATGCTCAACACTAATCATTAGAGAACTGCAAATCAAAACTACAATGAGGTATCACCTCACACTGGTCAGAATGGCCATCATCAAAAAATCTACAAACGATAAATGCTGGAGAGTGTCTTGAGAAAAGGGAACCCTCTTGCACTGTTGGTGGGAATGTAAATTGATACAGCCACTACGGAGAACAGTATGGAGGTTCCTAAAAAAAACTAAAAATAGGACTACCAGACGACCCAGCAATCCCACTACTGGTCATATACCCTGAGAAAACCATAATTCAAAAAGAGTCGTGTACCACAGTGTTCACTGCGGCTCTATTTACAATAGACAGGACATGGAAGCAACCTAAGTGTCCAACAGATGAATGGATAAAGAAGATGTGGCACATATATACTATGGAATATTACTCAGCCAGAAAAGGAAATGAAATTGAGTTATTTGCAGTGAGGTGGCTGGACCTGCAGACTGTCATACAGAGTGAAGTAAGTCCGAAAGAGAAAACAAATACCATATGCTAACACATATATATGGAATCTAAAAAAAAAAAAAAAGGGCTTCCCTGGTGACGCAGTGGTTGGGAGTCCGCCTGCCGATGCAGGGGACGCGGGTTCGTGCCCTGGTCCGGGAAGATCCTACATGCCACGGAGTGGCTGGGCCCGTGAGCCATGGCTGCTGTGCCTGCGCGTCCGGAGCCTGTGCTCCGCAATGGGAGAGGCCACAACAGTGAGAGGCCCGCGTACAGAAAAAAGAAAAAAAAAAAAAAAAAAAAGGTTCTGAAGAACCTAGAGACAGGACAGGAATAAAGATGCAGATGTAGAGAATGGACTTGAGGTCATGGGGAGGGGGAAGGGTAAGCTGGGACGAAGTTAGAGAGTGAAATGGACATACATACACTACCAAATGTAAAATAAGTAGCTAGTGGGAAGCAGCCGCATAGCACAGGGAGATCAGCTTGGTGCTTTGTGACCACCTAGAGGGGTGGGATAGAGAGGGAGACACAAGAGAGAGGGGATTTGGGGATACATGTATACGTATAGCTGATTCACTTTGTTATACAGCAGCAACTAACACAACCTTGTAAAGCAATTACACTCCAATAAAGATGTTAAAAAAATTAAAATTTACAGATTGCTTCTTTCTGGAATTTTCCATTTAATAATTTTCAGACTTCAGTTGACCATGGGTAACTGAAACCACAGATAAGGGGGAAGTACTTTAATGATATTTGAATTATCAGTGTAACAGGTTATAATTGCCTAGAATTTAAAAGTTATCACACTTATTGATTAACTTGGTCCTTTCATGCCTGTGAGGTAGCCAGCTAGGAATTATGCTTATTGTACAGATGAAGAATGTGAGACTAATGGGTCAAATGTGCTATGCAACGTCATACTATGGGTTTAGAACCAACTGCTCTTATTCGTAGAGCAGTGGTTCTCAAGGTATATCAGTACCATCTAGCATCTTGTTAGAAATCCAAATTCTTGTTCCAAAGTGCCACCAGAAACTCTGGGAGTGGGGCAAGCAATCTGTGTTTTAACAAGCCCTCTAGGTGATTCTGATGTGCTCAAAATCGAGAACCCCTGACCTAGGGAATAATGAACATCTGCAAATACCCTCTACCTCCCAGATGTTAGAAATGTAATTTTTTTTCAGCTTTAACCCCTTCTGATGGAAATTTTTCTAATTTGTTTTACATGCTTTCCTATTTTTGTAGAGATAGATTACATACATAAGTTAATCAATTTTCAGCATGTTGATGATATATAGTTATTTTAAAAATCTATCTACTCATTTTCGTGTCTCCTTGTCACTTATTTTTGTTTTTTCTGATATCCTTTGAAGAAAATAGAAAACTATGCTTCTGGAATTTTATTTTAAAGTCATCGTAAGACTTTGAAAGAAACTTTGCAAAGGAATGTCTTCAGCAGTGGGGCTTCAAGGTATCTATCTCTGGGGAGTTAAGTGAAGAAAACTAAAAGAATTTCTATGAAATGCAGATGGTAATTTATGAGATAATATTTAGAATGGCAATTATTAGTATTTTCCAAAAATATAAGTTGGTTTTATATTGAAAGATGCAAACTGATTTAGGACATACTGCGCAGAAGTGACTTAACATAACCGAGCTCTGTAAATATTTAGTGAGATAAAATTTGCCATTCTGGACAAAGAGGAATAGAATAGTTAAACACCTAGTCTTAAAACTGAGAAACAAAGAAGAAAATATTTGCCTTTCCAGCTCCCCAGTAAGTAAGACAAAGGCAAAGTCATTTCAAACAGAACTTAGCTGGTGGTTTGGAGCCTCTGCTTCTTTGATTAAGCAGTTTGTGTTGGTACAGGAGACAACCCTGGCTTCCTGCATGGAATACGGTCTCAGGAAGAATACATAGCTCGCACTCATCAGATCACAGGGAAAGGACTGGTCTGAATTTCCAGATCCAGGTCATATTCAATACAAAATCAAAATTAATTCTAGTGATCTTCTTTCAAGCTACTTAAGAATGGCATATATTCTTAGTTATGTAAAATGTGTCTATTCATAGCCCATGAAACATGAAAAAAGAATTTGTCCAATGTATCTGGTCATCAATTTTGGCAAAGAACGTAAGTTGATTTTCTGTGGGGTTTTTTTTTTTTTTTGGAGATAGGCTTCTAATTTTTTCCTTTTCCATTCAGAAATGAAACTTTTGGCTGACTTGAATGTTTTCTGGCTGAGACTCATTGAGGGAAAAAAAATGACAAAAAAAGGGCTGTAGACTTTTATTGACCAACTACTATTTAAAAGGACATTTTCTCTCTGCTGCCTGTTACTGCTTTACTTCCCTTTTGCTAAAAGAAAATTATTTTATCTTCCTGTGCTATCCTTGTACTTAATGTGGAGAGTAAAAGTGACAAATTAAAACTATATATTCATAGAGCAGAGATGAATCATGCTTGGTAAGAAAAACTAAAAGTTCAAGTTCAACCCAGGAAACAAAGCTAAGATTGCTTCTTATTTTTATATTTTTGCGTTGCGTTGGAATGTATTAGTAGCAATATTTGTTCTAAGACATTTTACAGGAGAGAGAGAGAGAGAGAGAGAGAGAGAACTCTTTACTGATAGTTTCTTCAATTAGCTCTCCAAGAAGGAAATTGCCTCTCACTGTCGTGGCCTCTCCCATTGCGGAGCACAGGCTCCGGACGCGCAGGCTCAGCGGCCATGGCTTATGGGCCCAGCCGCTCCGCGGCATGTGGGATCCTCCCGGACCGGGGCACGAACCCGTGTCCCCTGCATCGGCAGGCGGACTCTCAACCACTGCGCCACCAGGGAAGCCCTAACATTATATTTTTGAAAGGGTTGAATTTTCCTTACAAAGAAGAAGCAAACATCTAATGCCTTTCAGTGCAATTGGGGTAGAAAAGAATAATCATCCCAAACTGGAAAAGGGATTCATCGGTTAAAGAGAAACAGAAGGTATTACTCTGAGAAAGTCTGGTGGGTATCACAGTAGGGAAGTGGGTTGTACTATCATATAAAACCTTGAAGGATAGGAGGATATTTGATAACCATTGATGAATTCAGACAGACTGACCTAAGCCCACGGCTTTGAGAAGTTAAGTAGCTGTCCCAAGTCGCACAGCTGGGCAAAAATGCTCCATGGCCAGATTCGGCACTAAATAGACCCCTAACTTGAAATGACCCATGTGGGTTTGGAAAATATGCATCTCAGTTCTGACTCTGATGAACTTAAAGAAACCTTTCCCCAAACTTTCAGGATGGTGTTATTTTTCCAGACTCTTGAGAAGAGGATGAATCAGATTTATATGATTCATAAGAAGAAAGAAACAAGATATCTGAGTGTCATGAGGCAAATTTATCACTGCTACCCATAGAGAACACTGGAAGAAATGGTACACCTTGTAGAATTTGGTACTAACATCAAGGGGATATTTCATTGGGATGCAAAATCACTCTCCCTTTAATAGTATAATAATATTTCTCAAACTTCCCTCATTTATCTCAGTCACCTATTATGGCTATTGCTCACATGAATTATCTGAGTTCCTCATTTACATTGATACTTTAAGCATACACATTGAGTTAAAGAATTGCATTCATCCCCTTCTTGCTTAGTAATGTGATGTTGCTTATTTTAATGAAAATAATCCTTTTCAAGTATTAAAGAATGCCATCTGGTTCTGATAATCAAGAATTTGGTGAACACATCCATGTTTACTCTAGACTTACAAGTTTTAATAACATTCTATCTGGAATACATTTCCCATACTGGGATACTAACTACTTTTATCACACCCTAATACTGAATCCCTTCTAGTCTTTTGATTGTCTTAGAGGTTACTTAGAATGATCTCATATTACATATTTGAATGTAGAAATAAATTCCAAATTATAGTCATGGACACAGGATTATATGTGTAAAATGGGATGTTCTCATCAAGACTCTTTGGTTGTAGGAAACAGAAACTCACTCAAGGCAGATTAGGTAGACAGGAGTTTACTAGGTGGACATAACAATGTCAAGCACGGTCACAGAAAAACTGAAGGAGAATGTCAGATACCAAGGTCACTCCTGCCAGCTCTCTCACTCAGTTCTGCTTCTATAATCTCCACTGCATTCCCATCCCAACCTCACCCTTCACTTTCTAGTGCATACGTGTCTTGTTTACGTGCAGCGTGGTCCCCTACACAGACCATTCTGCATATAACATTCTAATTTTGGGGTTCATCACTGACTGGCTTAAGTCTTTGTGTGTTCAAGTCCTTAAGAGAAATAACCTGACTGACCTCTGTCCAATGAATAGATTAGCTCACTTCTGATTAGGGCTTCACCCCAATCAATTAATCGTGGTGAAGAATGGGTCTCCTGATAAGGGGGCTGCCACTGCCAGGAACCACGGGAGAGGCTGATCCTCTAGAAGGGGCTGTGGACTCTAGCAGGCAAAGAAACATGTTTAGTACAGGTCAGGACAAGAATTTGCACTTGATTTTAATCAGTTCTTGAATAATGCCCGATATTCCAGAAACTGTGCCATCACATCTGTTTGGTCCTTTTGTCAAGAATTATTATTCTAATGTTTCATTGCAGTCTTTTCTCTCAAAGAGCAATAAGATAATAAATATTGTCACTGTTGATTCTGTAGATTTTCACACGACAATTGGTATGGAAGAACAATGATCTGGGTGTGAAGTGTGAAATGCTTACTGTAATATTACAGAGCCTGAAAAAATTAAGCATAAAACATACATACACACAAACACACACACACTCCATACATTTTTTCTAAGTACATACCATTTAGCATCCCCTTTTGCGTTAAAGTATATGTCAAACAGGAGCATGCCATACCTGGTAAACAGCTGTTTCTTGAGTAACCAACTCCAACTCCTTATCAAAATTAAAAACAGCACAACCAATCCTGCTAAATTACTCATACCTGCAATTATTAATGTGTCTGTCATTAAAAGGCCATATGTTAGGTTTTGCCAACAAACCAGCACAGAGGTTCGGCTTAAGTACATTGTCACAGATAAATAAGTCTGTTCTACTTTTAGAGTCCTGGATACAGCTCTGCTGGAGCTCACAGATTTAGTTTGTACACACACATGCCCTCAGAAATTGCTCCCCTCCCTGCATAAGTCTCCACTGTGAACCTCTTTTATTACCTTAGTTTACCAAGTGAGAAGCAGTCAGTCAAAATCACTTGACAATGTGTCAGTCTGTGGAATCATGTAGAACTATAAAGGTATGAGTGTTTACTGTTTTCAAGAACAGAGGCAGTAAAAATGAGACTGGTAGACTGTGACCTTGCCAAAAAAACCCATAAATCCTCAGGCTGTTAACCAGGATAAAATGCAGTGTTTTTATCTGGGGTTTTGTCAGATTCTCTAATAAATGCTATTATATGACAAGGAAAATATATATTTATACTGTGATGTAAAACTCAGCTTGAGAGCCAGTTAAGGGCAATCGGATCAGTTACTAATTCCCCAGGAAACATCAAATCCAAAAACCTGTAGAGAAAAAGAAAATCTCAGACCTCACCAAATAGCTCCAGAATGATCTGAGCTCATTAGAAGGTCCAGTTCAAGATGAGGCTTTTCAGTTTGTGTGTGTGTGTGTGTGTGTGTGTGTGTGTGTGTGCGTGTGCGCACACATGTATGGTCAGCTCATGTTCAAGGGCAGAGCTTAACAAAAATGGATGGTTCCAATGAAAGGCAGTTTCCATACACCACTGAATACAACTGAAAGAAATCCAGGTTCAAGTAGCAAAGGAATGACCATGTATTTGTGGTGGGGAAGAAATATGCTTCGAAGAGACTAGAAGTTAGGCTTCCGCAGGGACAGATAAGAAACACAAACACACAGTTTAACAACTCACTCTGACATGGCAATAAAGACTGAACATTCATGAGTCCCAAAGGTGGGCGCTTCTTTGACTTGATCTGTTTCAATGCTCTAAGTATTTGGTTCCAGCACTCATGTTACCTTCCCTTTTGCCACTAATGTTTCTGTTATTTTTTTTTTCATTAGGAAATTATACAACTTTAATAAGAAAGCAACTGGGGATTGTTCTCTGAAAATTAACTTCAGCAATTCTTAGCACAAAATATGTTTGCTGTAATCAGGACGCAGCAGACCCAGCCTAGAGACTTTTTACCTCCTGGAACGAATAAAGGACTCCTTCTCCCTTTTCACTCCCAAGAAGAAGGGCTAAGGCAGACCTTACCCAGATGGCCAGGCCTGCATAGGTAAATTCCAGGCTTCATAGCTAATGGTTACCAGGCTACTCAGGGCAGCTGAAACTCTGGTGAAACTCTTCCAAACTGGGAAGCCCTCCGTGAGTACATTTCAGAAGGGCTTTCTCCTTTGAAGAGACTATTTAAATCTTTAGCATGAACCAGACACTTTTCTCACATGATTTTATTAATTCTCACAAGAACCTAAAAGGTCAATATTATATCTTAAGATGTTTTAAAAAATTATATCAGCAATATGTTTTTCATAAAAATAAAAACAGTAAAGAAAACTATGAAGTGAAAAGTAAATACTACCCCTATTCACAAATAAGCTGGAGCTCTCATCAAAATTCCCAAAGGTAATCACTATTACCAGTTCTTTGGATATCTCCCAGAAATCTTCTATGCATGTGTCTTTGTGTGTATTTTTTTATACTCTTCTGAAACATTTCATTTCACACTATATCCTGGACAGCTCCTCATATCTAATTTATTCACATTCCCCATATCAAACTCATTTTCCCATATCTAATTTCCCACTTCTAATTCATTTGCATTCTCTTTCATAGCTATATAATGTTCCACAGGATAGACATTAATCTAATTTATACTACCTTTCTCAATATTAGTGTCTAGTTTTTTACTTCTACTAATAATGACTCAGAGAATATCTGTGTACTTGTGTGAATATAATATTTATAAATGATATTTCTTGGTTAAAATTAGGGACAGCTTAAATTTTTATAGACGTCATTAAATTTCTGAAGCAAAGGTTTTAGCTTCATTTTATTCTGTGGGAAAATAGGCTCAGAGAAGTTAAGATACATTGCAGAGGTCACAAAATCTGGTGAGCAAAGTTGCAGAGCAAGGATTTGAAATCGGGTTTATCTGGCTCCAAGCTTCACCATTTTCACCCTTGTCACCTGACTTCCTAAAACCTTAAAGGTCTAATAAATAGTCTAATATGTAGTTCTTAAATTACTAGAAGGAATAGAGTCAGTTTGGTACAGCATGAACAATGAAAAATTTACACAGGATGAGACAAACTATTGATCATTTCTTCCTTACCAGGAAAATGATATTCCAAGAATATTTAAATATAATATCATTCATTCATTTATAAAATAATAATTGAGCAACTCTTCTCTGGAAAGCATAGTATTACACCGAGACCCATTATGAACAAGATTGACAGGTTTTCTAAATTCTGGTGGAAACCCAAGACATTAACCAAATCATATTAAAATTAATGTAAAATTCTAATTGACAAGTACAATCGTATCAGTGATAGATGAGCTTATAACAGGATTTCATGTAGGCAAGGGCTCAGAATAGAATTCTTCCAGGTAATGTCAACTATGTTGAAATCTATAGGACAGCTGGGTGTAACTAGAGGTATGATGGGGAAGAACAAATCTGACTCCATATTGGATCTGTTTCTTTTAATTTAAACTTTGTATTCTACTGCTTTTGCTACAAGTTTTATCACTAAAGGGATGTTGCCTATAGCTTAAAGTTTATATGATGACCCATCTCTGGGAACCCTGCCTCCCAAGCCTGAGAGTTAAGCTAAAATACCTTTGTTTAGCTCACAGGAAACATCCTGACCAGGCCCACCTGTGAATGGCTGCAGGAAGGAAGAAATTAACACATCCCCTCTGGGGTCTGGTCAAAGCCAGGAAATATTTGCAACAACTTATCACCTTTTTCACTTTACCTCCTCACCTCCTCCTCTTTGTTCTAGAAAAGAAACTAGCATTCAAACCCTGGGCAAGATGGTTCTTTGGGACACTAGTCCACCATCTTCTTGGTCTGCTGACTTTCCAAATAAAGTCACTACCCCTTGCCCCAAGAACTCATCTCTCAATTTATTGGTCTGTCATGTGGCGAGCAGTATGAGCTTGGAATCAATAACGGGAAGAAGGAAGGAAAACACATTCCTTTTCAGGCAGAGGAAATGTATTTGTTTGACATAAACCACAGCAAGATCTTTTTTGACCCACCTACTAGAGTAACGGAAATAAAAACAAAAATAAACAAATGGGACTTAATTAAACTTTAAAGCTTTTGCACAGCAAAGGAAACCATAAACAACACAAAAAGACAACCCTCAGAAGGGGAGAAAATATTTGCAAATGAAATGACAAATGATTAATCTCCAAAATATACAAACAGTTCATGGAGCTCAATATCAAAAAAATAAACAATCCAGTTAAAATGTGGGTGGAAGACCTAAATAGACATTTCACCAAGGAAGACATACAGAGGGCCAAAAGGCACATGAAAAGATGCTTAACATCACTAATTATTAGAGAAATGTAAATCAAAACTACAATGAGGTATCACCTCACGCCAGTCAGAATGGCCATTATCAAAAAATCTAGAAACAATAAATGCTGGAAAGGGTGTGTCGAAAAGGGAACCCTCCTGCACTGTTGGTGGGAATGTAAATCAATACAACAATGGAAAAAACTATGGAGGTTCCTTACAAAACTAAAAATAGAGCTACCAGATGACCCAGCAATCCCACTACTGGGCATATACCCTGAGAAAACCATCATTCAATAAGGGTCATGCACCACAATGTTCACTGCAGCACTATTTACAATAGCTAGGACATGGAACCAACCTAAATGTCCATCAACAGATGAATGGATAGAGAAGATGTGGCACATATATACAATGGAATATTACTCAGCCATAAAAAGAAACAAAATCGAGTTATTTGTAGTGAGGTGGATGGACCTAGAGTCTGTCATTACAGAGTGAAGTAAGTCAGAAAGAGAAAAACAAATACCGTATGCTAACGCATATATATGGAATCTAAAAAAAAAAAAAAAATGGTACTGATGAACCTAGTTGCAGGGCAGGAATAAAGAGGGAGACATAGAGAATGGACTTGAGGACACGGGGAGGAGGAAGGGTAAACTGGGATGAAGTGAGAGAGTGGCATGGACATATATACACTACCAAATGTAAAACAGATAGCTAGTGGGAAGCAGCCGCATAGCACAGGGAGATCAGCTTAGTGCTTTGTGACCACCTAGAGGGGTGGGATAGGGAGGGTGGGAGGGAGGCTCAAGAGGGAGGGGATATGGGGACATGTGTATGCATATGCCTGATTCACTTTGTTGTGCAACAGAAATTAACACAGTGTTGTGAAGCAATTATACTCCAATAAAGATCTATTGAAAAAAAAAAAAAGCTACTGTGGGAGGAAACACTGCAAGTTCCAAAAGTGAACCAAGGCCAATGAGGTCCTAAGAGAGGAATGGAGAAAATGTAAGCAGGCCCTGTAGGGCCTTATTAATCTAGGGAAGGAATGTTATCATTAGTAAAAGAGAAAGCATCAAAAGGTTTTAAGGAAGGTGTAAATCACAATGGCAGGGACTGGAAAATGATTATTTAGCTCCCAGAAGCAAAGCTCATCAGTATATGAAATACACATGCCACTGAAGGCAACTTCCCCAAGAAGAAACTCCACGTGTCTAATAACCACACCTGATGTACATGTACTTTCTCTCTCAGTCTCTCCCTTAAAAAGCAATTTACTTAAATTACATTGTAAAATCTGAAGTTGCAATGAAAATTATCACCATCATCATCAGGGGACAGCAATACACATGCAGAGTTAAATCAGAGAGCTTTCCAAATCAACTTAGCAGCAAATGCTGACATCAATTTAAAATTAACCAACTGCATAAGCAGTACAAGTAGCCACTTGGGGAAGCACTTTTTTTTTTTTTTTTGCGGTACACGGGCCTCTCACTGTTGTGGCCTCTCCCGTTGCGGAGCACAGGCTCCAGACGCGCAGGCTCAGCGGCCATGGCTCACGGGCCCAGCCGCTCCGTGGCATGTGGGATCTTCCCAGACCGGGGCACGAACCCGTGTCCCCTGCATCGGCAGGCGGACTCTCAACCACTGCGCCACCAGGGAAGCCTGGGAAGCACATTTTACGAAGGATCCACTTAGGGCAAGAGTGTGGCACCTGCTTCAGAAAAGAGACCTTGTCATTAACCCCATCACCTCAGCCTCTCTAAGCATTCTAAGCATTAAGGCTCCACTGCAAAGTCAAGTTTCCAACAGCCAGACACAATAACATAACTTCTTGCCTAAGCATGTCTATCTCAGACCTTTAAACATTCTGAAAGAATAATCCAGACATAAACTGTGTGCACAAAAATCTGAATGCTAGCCTCTGTGCCTAAGAATGAAAGTGTGATCTCAACATGTGGTACTATGGGGCCCCCAACCCAAATACGCAAAGTCTAGGTCATGCTGGGTACCACATGGATGCTCCCCTGTAAATCTCCCCATCCCACTCCAACAATTCCTTGAAGAATACGATCCAGTGATGGAAAATGCTCATAAGGGTTCAGAATTGTCCTAAAGTAGAAGAGCTGAGAAATCTAGAGATGTCCGTGAGATAGGTAAGTTTCCAGGGTCCTTGGAGTCCTATGACGCATTCTTTGACACAGCTCTCAAGACCCTTCATCCACAGTCGCAGCTGTGCTGACAACCACATCTGTACCAGTTTTTTCTTACTCCCTCATCCCTGTCATACCTTATCATCCGGTTACATGGATTACCTAATCCAAATGACACGATGCCACACCTCTTGGTTCATACTGCTTTCTCCAAATAAAACGCCCTTTCTCGTTGCAGAACTCCGACTCATCTTTTAAAGCCAAACTCTAATGTATAGTCAGGGAGCAATTCAACGTTTTTGAGAACCAGCTGTAAACCAGGCATTTGGGATATAAAGATGAATAAACCACAATTCTTGTCTCCAGGAAGGTCATAATTATACATCTTTACATTCCCAGTGACTATGAAATTGTCTTTAATAAATAAGGTTAAACAAAGTAACTTGGATATATCTAGACAAAAATAATAAACTCAGTGTACTACCACCCAAAAAGAGAGCAAGAACCCGACGTCCTAGTGTGTACCATGCTGTATAAACACAGAGTATACATAGTATCCTCAAGGCCTTATGATGTCCTGACTCCTATGGAAGAAAATATAGAATTTATTCATTCATTTATTTATCCACTGTTTACTATCTGTGATGTGCAAGATATTATAATAGGAACTATAAGCCATACTGATGATTGCCAAGTCTCTATGTCAAAGAACTTAAAGTCAATCAAGTCCTGTGAGAGTTCAAATGACAGAGGGTTCCTCTAAACATTGGAGATATCATATCATCTACCCTTCTACCTTATTACCATTAAGGAATTGGATACTGAATGCCTAGTGATAAATACTGACCAAGCGTTCATCCAGTGGTCTCTGGGCTCATCCAGTTGTTACTGGAACACCTTGTTGGGTACCTCGTTTGGTTTTTTTTTGGAATTTTGGAATTTTATTTTATTTATTTTTTTATACAGCAGGTTCTTATTAGTTATCCATTTTCTACATATTAGTGTATATATGTTGTTGGGCACCTCTTGAAATAGTCCATTTCAAATGCAGACAGCTACACAAGTTAGTAATTTCTTTCACTGAACCAAAATATATTTTCCTGAAACTTCTATTTGTCAGTCCTCTGTCTTCCTCTGGTAACTTTCAGAGTTAATTCATTTCCTCTTTCACATCTATTATTTGAAAATATTAAATAACTGACCTTCTTCTTAAGCTTTCTTCTATCTATCCTTTATTTCTGTTGAGTTATTTCTGGATCTGTGTCCTTATTCAAGATATGAACTAACCTTCCCAGCTTCTAATATCCTCAATTTTATTAGTCATTAAGCCTCTCTGTGAATTTATTAATATATTGAACACCAGACTAAAGTTTCCACCAAGTTGGCATCAATTAATGACATTGTTTATAGTTAATGCTTCAGTCAAAGATCTACCTAAAAAGATTATCACTCAGCTCACAACCCTCCCCCCACTGATAAGGGGAGCATAGATAACTCAGATGCACATATTCCTAAAATCCAGATGCACAGTGTCTACAGCGTTCCAGTAATCTATCAGTAAAGTAACTCATTCAAAAACAAAGTGATGTCTGATTGCATGATATGATCATAGTGAACCCACTCTGACTCTCAGCGATCAACTTTTCCTTTTCTAAAAATCGATCTTGTAAAAAATTCTTCCCCATATGCCAGAACCAATTTCAGTTACTTATCTGGAGATGAAGGAATCTAAATTTGTCTGACTCTTTTTCTTAGAAATTGAAACAAGACCAAGTTCTGTGCTCTAGCAACTCTCCTGTATTCCATGAATTCTACACAATGAACCTAGAACTTTTCTAAACCGTCTAGTTTTTTAAATGATAATTACATTTAAGAAAGTATCAGCCTATAGATTGATTCACTTAGAAAGCAATCCCTAACCTATAGAAGAATATATACACATTATATTTATAAATATTAGTAATAACATGTATAATTGAATAAAACATGAAATGAACCCAGTTTTCTACTTTAGCAACAACATATATCCTAAACAAATGATTTAAGAGGAAAAATATGCTAAGCATGCTCATCTTTGCTTTGAAGAAGTGAAAAAAAGCAAATCAACAAACATATCTGGGTGCCTAGTAGAACTTTCTTATGATAAAACTATATTTAATAAAATTAATTAAAAATTTAGTGTGTATCCCTTTTCATACACATTGCAAATCAAAGTTCTCTCTTCCTATTCTTATTGCCAACACTGATTTTACAGTTTTGGTGGGGATGAGGCGATAGGGGCATGGCTAAAACTGCCAAATCGTTTTCATAGACTGTTTCCAAGTTGGATGATTCCACTGGACCAGATTCTGCCATCCTCGACCCTTTCTATAATTTCAGCAGTATGTGGGCCTATTCTCGGAATAAGCATGATGGTGGAGATAAGGCTTACATTTTATTTAAGAGGCTGCATCCTTCTAAGTACCCTGTAATACAGTCTATGAATGTGTAGGAAGCCTTATAGGTGGAAAACTTTTAAAAAGCAAATTTGTTCTTACGTATGTAACTAACCTTCTCAGTCACATCAAAATATAAAATATTGTACCACCTGGGAATTTTCTTAAGCACAAATGCAAATTAGTTTGATGTCTGAAAATACTACCTGATAAATCTCTGAGCAATAAATATCCACTGCTAGGCAATGACAACTTCTTATTAAAGCCAAGTGGATGGGTACAGGCTGAAGAGATCCTGAGGAACACACTGCCACAGAAGAGTCTACCTGGCACTCAGGCTCTACAATGAAGTGGTCACACCTTTCCCTGACTGCTTAGTAATTCTAATGGTAATGCTTATGATACTTGAATTAAGAGATAGAAGGACCTGAAATACAGAACGTCCCACTGAAAATGTTAACTCTTCCCAAATATGCCCAAACCTGACACATTTAGAAACAGGTCTAGGTGGAGGCAAAGGCAGACCTTTGCAAAACTGCAAAATGCAGTTTATCTTCTGTCTTCCAACAGTATCTCTTTTGCTATTTAGCCCTTCCCCAATCTCTCTCTATGTGTGGGATCTAGCCTACGTGTCCTCATGCTTCCTTCTTTTTATCCAAAGATACCCTTTGTAGGATAGGCAGGGAGAGGAGAATTATCAGAACTTGCTCCCCATCAAAATACCCTTTTCCTCAGGGCCACTCATTTCAGCAATATGTGCAAAGGAAAATAATTAACTATATTTAATTTTCAGTTTGGCATGAGTGACTCCTCCAATTTATCCTTCAGTAGAATATCTGCACTACGTCTGTGAACCAACACACTTTTATCCATCAATTCTATTTCTAAGGATTTGTCATTAGAAACCAGTTATATGTGTAATATGAAACTACGATGTCTTTCTCAAAGCATTGTTTTTATAATAACAACAAATTAAAGAACGGAAAGAGCCCAAAAGAACAATGATAAAGAATTAGTAAATTATGTTAAATCCTATTTGCCATTAAAATTATACTTTAGAAATATATATCTTAACATGGTATATTTATGACATAATGAGTAAAAAGATGAGTTTATGCATGGTAAGATCCCATATAAAAAAAATGTATACACGTATAGTACAGATATTCACCTATGGATGTGTATAAAAATGTACCAGGCATGGTGCTAAGCATTTGGTAAACAAGAACACATATGGCTTCTACCCACATAAAGCATACAGTATGGTGTCAAAGATTGACATTAACCGATGTCAAAAGACAAAAACTTCTGTCCTCATGGGGCTTATACTTTATTCTTAATTGTATCTTTATGTCTGGCACATATTACTTGTGATATAAAAATAATACTTTTCAACTGTTCAATAACTGCAAAATGTTCTATATTTTCCCAGATTACTTGAAACACAATTAAATGGCAGACTTTAGAAAATTTAACAGTGGTATCTATGGATGGGAATTCCATAAATCTCACTGTCCTGGCCTCTTCTCATGAAATTCTCATACTTATGATGGCCACTACAACATGAGAAGTATAAACCACACCTGGATTATAATTCTTATCTTTAGAATTTATAATTCTTATCTTCACGAAGCCATTCAACTTCCTTCTGTGAATTTCTCAGTGGTATTTCTAAATCCATTCTATAAACTCTGGACAAAAGTTATTTACGAAACAAACAGACTAGGCAAGATTTCTCAACCTCATTAAAGAAACGAACCAAGGAAGTTTTACTAAAGAAAGGGTCAGAACATCTATGAAAAGGTCAGAGCAGAAATCAGGTAAACATTTCTGACCACAGGCATAATTAGAAAATCCTCAGGTAGTTAATGCCAGTGTTTGGACCAATTAAACCACCAAGATAAAGGGAGAAAACATTGATTAATGTCCCACTTGGAAATCATATTTTATTTTAGTTCTGCTGAAAAAGAGAAGCCGACAGACAACTTTGCTCAAAACACCTTTACTGTGAAGTAACTTTCGTCTTAGGACAAAGTCAAGGTGGGAGTGAACTGTTCCTCTGTTTCCCCCATACAGTCCAATTTTTCCATAGGAAAATATGGAAGTAACATATAAGGGGAAGAAAACCTACATTTTAGATCACTTCTCTTTTATAGTGTTCTGACTCTGATGCTTAGCCTTTGTTTAGACATTGCTAGTTGGACTAGATAATTACCTTCCATTCACTGTTGTTAGTTTATCAAAAGAGATTTGTTTACTGCTTATTATTTGCCAGTGTGGGAAGATGGGCTCAACTTTCAAGTTAACTAATGCAGAAAACATAGGGTAGGAAAACATGGCACATTTTCATCCATCTTCTTTTCTTTTTTGAATATACCCTATGACTTGCTGAAATCATCATGGCGGCTGAAGTTGTAAACCAAAGAACTACGTAGAAACGCTGGCCTGTAAGCACATTTACACACCTTATAAAATTTACCATGAACCGGGTGAATGGTTAATATTGCTATTTTATATACATCAGGAGAAGAGCAGTCCTTGTTTCTTCGAAACATTATTTAGTAGAGAACTAGGTAGTCAGTTACACTAAATATATCCTACATTTTTTACAAAATATGAAAAGTTAAGAGAAAATTATATTTGGCAAAAATATATTGATTTTAGTTTACTACTAAAGCAAGTGTATCATCTAACTCAGAAAATCTATTTATATTAAAATACATTTTCTCTCATCATTGGAGAAAGGTACTAAACTTAATAACCAAGTGGAGACTGAAACACACTGAAACTAAGCACCTTATTTACAAATATACTCTAAGACTAAATTTCCACATACTGAAGTCTCACTACAGAAAACACTTCCTATTTCTTTCTACTCTTTCCAGCTTGCCTCTATCTTCTTTCCTCTATTTTAATTTATTGTGAATTTTAGTACATATCATTCCCTCTTCCCAAATTGAAATTACTCTCATACATTTGAATTTGGACCAATTTTAACAATCTTGTATTCAATGTACATTATTTCCACCTCTCCAAAATTAAACATTTTTACACAATCATAGATACTTAGAATAGATATGACTGAACAACAGTTTCTACCTCCACATGAAAGTTAGCCATTCTATTAGTCAAACACACCAGACCATGAATAAACTGCTGTTGCTCTAGATAATACATGTTTATCTACAGCTCCATAGCTCCATAGCTCTTGGTATATGGTAACTGCCATTCCTAATGTTTGTGTGTTGTGCCATGGTTTTCTGCATTTTTTTAAACTTTGTGATTCTCTGTTAGATTTTCCAAACAGCCTTTTAACTGGCCTCTTTGTCTCTGTTTCTTCTCTTGGCTAACTCTTAAAAACACATCCTTCACTATTACATTAGCTTCTTATTGTTGCGTAACAAATTGACATAGGATTAGTGGTTTAAAACCACACCCATTTATTATCTCACAGTTTCTGCAGGTCAGAAATTCTCTGTGGATTTGGCTAGGTTCTCTGTTCCAGGTCTCACAAGACCAAAATCAAGGTGGTGGCCAGGCTGGAGCCTTGCCTGCAGAACCTCTGATGAAGAATCTGTTTCCAAGCTCTTGCAGGCTATTGGCAGAATTCAGTTCCTTTTTTTTTTCAATTGGACTGATGGCTCCATTTCAGCCAAAGGTCTCGCTCAGCTCTTTTAGGTATCCACATTCCTTTTTTGTGTCCTCCCCTCCATCTTCAAATCAACAACAGCACATTGAATCCTTTTTGCATTTCAATTCTCTCTGACCTCTTCTTCTGCCAGGGGCTGGTGAAAGTTTCTGCTCTAAAGGACTTCTTTGATTAGATCAGGCATGAAATCTTGGGGGTGTTCCTAGAAATTGTGCCTACTACAAAGTTCCAACAAAAATTTCATCACATACAGAAAACCTTGGGTGTCCACACATGCATTCTACCTCCTGTCCTTCTCTCCCTCCTTACTTGCATGGAGCCCCTACCGTACTCCTACAGCATCCACTGTGTACCTCAATCAAAGCATTCATCCCACTGTAGTACACTGTCCGTTTGCTTGTCATTCTAGAAGACTTCATAACTATGTAACTCCAGTATTTAAGCCAGTGCCAAGCAACATAAAGATGATCATCTGATAAATGCACGCTGAACAATTTGTATGTGCCTTTAAATTCAAAGAAGAAATACTTTATGTTCAATGTAAATATAGTACTGAAGTGTATTTACTTCTAAGTGTTTATAAATGAGCAATCTGTATCATAGATAAAATTCTCAGCTCACCATACTATTCATTTAATCCGAATTTTATATCATTAAAAATAATTTGAAAAAAACTTTTGAAAATTTATTAAGCATACATTGCTACTGTGATAACTGCTTTATCTCATTTAATCAAAACAATTTCATTTTACAGATGAGAAAACTGAGACTTCAGAGCTGCCTGAATTCAAACATCTACAAAGTAGTAAAGCCATGGTTGCTGAGCCCCTATGTTATTTCCCTTCCTTCCTTCCTTCCTCCCTCCCTCCCTCCCTCTTTTTCTTCCATAGTTATATTTATTGAACACTTATTACGTGCCAGGAATTGTGCTAACATTTTCATTAAATAGACTTGACTCCCAAAATACTGTTAGAAATAATATCTTTATCATATGTATTTACAGTACTTTCTGCACACGCACACCCAAAATTAAACCATTACTTCATTAAATTAAATAATAATATTATTCCTGATTTATGTTTAATATGTACTTAAAATCATCCATTACTAATCTTGCTTTTATGTGACTGCTGCATATTTGCAAAGACATGTGAACTATAACGAAAATACACTTTATAATATGCTAGTCATTAGCAACTTTGTGTGGGAAAAACCGATGAGAAAATTTAAACAAGGAAATTCCATCTTGCCCAACTGTGATCTCATCATGGCTAGGGACATTGTATGAACCACAGATGGTGAGAATTAAGAAGCCACACATGTTCCTTAGGAACTTCAACTTTACCAAAGCAAGGATCTGCGCTTTAGAGCAGTTTGTTGGTTATAAAACAATGTCATATTCAAATATGTGACATCTTACTGCTCAGGGCCTCCACTGCAACATTCAAAGCCATCCCATCGTGGTTACAGCAGATACTGTATTAACGTGGCTAGGAAATATATGCCTTCCTAAATTCACACATTTACCAATATAAATCAGCATCATAGTTCATTTACAAAACAAAATATATAAACATGAGTTACTGCCATTCTTAAAATGGTCCTTGGAAAGTACAACTGCTAAAGCTATCATGAATTATTAGATTTTAATCACTTACAAGACCTGACATTTACAGGAAGGAGGGTTTTGAAAGAAATGAGGAATTTATCATCCTCATAAAGAAACTCCAAAGTAATACCTGGTAATCATTTTACAGAAAGAAATCCAAATGTTAAACGAATTAGATTTGCCATTTTTTCTTGCTATAACTTTGCCATTCATAATCAGGTCTGAATTCAAAGGACTGCAAAGGAATGTTCACAAGGGGCAAGGAGAGAAGCAATTTATGTAAATAGTAAATCATGTTTACAATGGTCATTTGTGTGAGCCCAGAGCTAAGGCCAGAAACAGAAGTACCAATGTGTATAGCACAGGAAAATTATTCCTAACTCATAAAAAGACTGTTTGTAGTTATAGGAATTTTAGTTAAGTAAATATAAATAGGAAAAATGTGTTACATTCTCAAAATAGATACTGAATTCTAGTACATAAAAATTCCAATAATCCAACATCCTCATTATGTTCTTTTGCAGTCACCTTCAGCTCTCCCATTTTTAATCATCCAGTTGCATATTTATTATTTAAAAAGAGAGGGTGATAAGATTTTGCTTCCTTTCTCAGGCATTTTTTTTTACACAAAATTTTATGTGAAGAAGCATACAATTTTATTTTGTAGGTACTTGGTTATCATGCAGATAAATATTCACCTGGTTGCCACGTCACACTCGAGCTTTCTGCTATCATCATGTAGTTTTACTTTGTATTACTGGATTAAATTTTCAATATACCTCATGAGTCTACTGGTCATCCCGACAATGCAAAGCAAGCCTCAGGAGTTAACCTGAAAAGTGAGTCTCAGCTTCATTAGGGAATGAACGCTTGACATGTTTCAAGTCCCTCCAAAGAGAAAAATTGATTAAGATGTTGTAAAGATATGCAAATGTTCATATGTGTACAAAAATGTACCATTCTCTTCTCTTCTATAAACCCGGGGAATATTTCCAGGTCTAATTTTTTTCTGCCTTTAAAAGAAGGCATTGCATCTGTGATTCAGTAACAGATTGTATAATAGAGAACGAACACAAATGTACACATACATTCACACACAACCCTACACAGTCAAATCAAATCTCCTCAGTGAATGTTGAATTTTAACGATCACCACTACCTATTCAATTTGCCTATCTACCCAGGACATCATTTTCTTTCTTTATGTTTAATGAAAAAAACCCTAAAATGATTTGAATTTATTTATTTTTGTCTTGTAAGATAGAAAACAACAATGATTTAATTCTCATGTCTACAGGTTGTGAGCCTTGAAGCATTCTGGAGGACAAGAGGGAATTTATATTACAGTAATCTGATATTCAGCAAAAAGACATTTTTACTACCAAATATATGTTTTTTAAAACCTCCTGAAAAATAACGTTGAAATATACACACACATACTTGAATATATTTATTTTTTACCCTTTTAGAATTCATACTTTTCCATTCAAACCTCAGCTCACACACCTCATCCACAAAGCCTTCTATGATATTCTCGAGTAGTCAGTCCCTTCAGAGTTTTGAAAATAATGACTGCAACAATGCTCACAGGAAGAGCTACAGAGTGCCAGACACTCTTCTAAGCACTTTACGTGTTAATTCATGAAATCCTCACACTCAGTTCCTGAAGGTATTATATCCATTTAATTTTTACAGAGGAGGAAACCTAGGCACAGAGAACTTAATCAAGTTGCTTAAAGTCACAGAGCTGGCAAGTGGAAGAGTTATTGCTCAAATCTAGGCAGCCTGGCCTCAGAGTCCAAATGCTTAATCATTAGACCATGGTACCTCTCTTGATTTGCTGTTTATAAAATGGGAACAATAGTATGTCTCCATGGTATTGCTCGCTAAATTAAGTCAGATCATTCAGGAAACGACCCTAGTACCATGCCCAGTACATAGCAGTACTGAATGCTGTTGTTACCAAGTACAATTATTTTTAGCTAAGCCTCTGTCCCCTCCTACATTGTGAATCCCTTGAGGATGAGGTCTGCATTCATTCATTTGTTCACTCATTCATCCCACAACTAGTCACTGATCAAGTACTGTGAGCAAAGCTATGCCAAGCCCTGTAGGCACTCATCTCCCAAGTCCCAGTACAGTTAGACCCAGACTGACATACTTCCTCCTCAGGGCTTTGGCATTTAACTGTGCCCTCTGTCTGGAAATCGCTTCTCCATATAATTTCAAGGCTTGTTTCCTCACTATATTCTCTCTCCTCCACTGTTATGCCTTTAGTGGCCTCTTCCTTAAATACCCTAAACAAAGTAGTGCTGTCTAGGACTCTGTATTTTCTTATTCTGCTTTATATTTTCTACTTATCACTGTCATACATACTAGACTGTAAGCCCCGTATAGACAGGGATTGCCAATTCTATATCCACAAGCTGGAATAGTAGGTTGGTAAATATCTGTTATATTGGTGAAAGAAGGAAAAGGAAGAAGAGAGGGAAAGAGAGAGGGAGGGAGGGAGGAAAAAGAGAGGGGCCAGGAGAATTTTGAGCAATGAATGCTTTATAAAGAAGAATATGTTTTCCATCCCATCTTGTCCAAATTACCTCTCACCATGAATAAAAGAATGTTGGTATTCATCCCCTCCCTCTCTCCCCCATCCCTCCTGCAGAAATTCCTGAGAGCTCCTTAAAGGCATTCCTCAGCTTTTCTTCTTGTCCTCCCTACAAACCTATGTCTCGCACCATTTGAATTCCAACACCTGCTCTTTCTCCTCCTAAGGAAAAGATGTGTATGACCTCCAGGGAGACCAGCTTTCCTTTTCATTTGCCACAATGCTGAAGAGTTATAATTTCACAGCATCATCAGTGATAGTTGAAATGATTTGTAATTTATCATCCAACTACCACAGACTAATTCATGATTAAAGAAAAAGCTCTTATTTTTCAATTGTCAAAAATATGCATTTCTGGATTCCTTCTTCAAACATGACATCATTAATTAGCAGGAAATGTGCTTTGAACTTCTTTTCTAATAAGAGTAATGAATTTACACTAAACTTTTCCTTCCTGGTACCATTCTAATCATTTATAGTAGTTTTGACTGGCATTAGACTATTCACAATTATTTTGGTTTTCACCAGAACATGCCTTCCCTGATCCTTTTGAGGTTGGATGTGGCCTTGTGACTTGCTTTGGCCAATGAGAGGAGTTGTAGAAGTGACATTTGTCACTTAAAGGCAGAAGATTTCAAAGCAAGTTGTGACTTTTCATTGCCCTTTCTGTGGTGACTCAGAGCTACGTGCCAAGAAGGAGTCTCCATCAGTGTGGGTTTCCATGTGATGAGCTGGGCAGGGTGGGCACGGGGGACATGCAAAGTAACTGAAAAATAAACCTTGGCTCAATTAATTCACTGACATTTGAGAGGTGTGTATTTTTTTTTTTTTTTCCTGCAGCAATACCTGGTTCATCCTGCCTGATATATTAGAAGAGTAGAATCTGTGTCTACACAAAGTGGAAGTTAACTCATACTGCTGACCTCATTCCATCAGTACCATAGACTAGGTATTTCAGTCATGATACTGGAATATCATGGAACAAATATCATGGGAGGAACAAATCTGTACATATTCTGCAATCATGGTAGAACATTTTTTTTCATATGCTCCTTTGTCCATCTTGAGGCTTTTTTATGAGGGTACTAAGGAATTTATGTCACATATTTTGTATCTTTAAAAAAGCTTTTGGGGGGGGATAAGGCCAACATCACATTCTTTCAACACCAGAAACAATTCTAGATGTTTTAGTTCCTCTAAAAAATTCTTTGAACATAGCTGTAAAAATGTTACCTACAATATCATTATAGTAAAAGGTATAAATACTATGTTTCTTTTTTTGTTGTTGATATTGTACAATAATAAAGAATCTGACTCTGAATGAGAGTCCTAGGCCCTTCAGACCACTCTTCTGTCTCTACATATTAGGGATATATCTTCAAAATGCTGGAAAAATCCCCTCCAACAATGGATGAATAAAACAACTTCCTATTCTGTGACTTGTTCTTGAGTTTCTTCAAATGTTCTCTTTCCCCTCATATTTCTCCCCATCTTCTCCCTTTTTCTCTCTCCTTCTCTCTCTCTCTCTCTCTCTCTCTCTCTCTCTCTCTCACACACACACACACATTCACAAAATCCTTTAATCAAAACTACAGGTTCAGTTTAAGCCTTTTAAAAAAATAAGCTGTTATCTTCATAGACATAATATTTTTAAAGAATCCTGCAGTAATTTCAACCTAATTACAACAATGACTTCACCAGCTATGGCTGTTTAATATATTGCAAATTCTTCTAACATTTTCTCAGAGAGTGAGCAATTCTAAATGAGTGGTTACTCCATATGAGATACTTCAGTTGTCTTTTGCAAAATCTTATGACTATAAAGACACGTATAACTATTAATTTATTATTGAAAGAAAATTGTGCATTATGTATTAAAAAGGGCTGGGGAAGAGGTTTTCAAACACTACACTATAAAGATAATAGGATTTGAAAAAGTCAGGACCCACTTCTGCTGTCCTCAAGAAATTAAGTCCAGGAAAATTAATAGGTATGACTAGTCACTTCAACTGCTTTCAAGTTCAATGAAAATTGCACCTGAATATATCCAGAGAGAATCTGAGGAAAGTGGGAATTGTTCTTAGAGAACACTTCAGTCATTTTTGAAAACAGAGTCAGAATGAAATAGCACGCATCCAAAATTTTGAATACTATTTTTTTTTGCTTCCACGCCTCATTAATGTTGATCTGCTCTCTGTGATAATTAACCAGCCCCGAGAAAGAGGCAAAATTCATCAAGAATAATATTCCAAGAAAACAAAACATAAATAAAAGATTAAACCAATGCTACTTTTTCAAATACTAGGAGCAGTTCTAATTACTAGTCAATTGTGTTAATAACTGTTACAACAAGAACATACATTGGGCAATAAACACTGCCTTTGTGGCTAGAATGAGAAACTCCTTTCATGGGCAAACAGTTTATGTACTCGTATAGTCCTTTACTTTTACCAGGTGGAAACTGTAATGCTTCAGCTGAAGTCATGATGTTTTATTCCAAACACTTATATGTTCACTGGATTCAGCCCGGGCAGTTGCATAAATTCCTGGGGACACAGATTGCAACGTAAGCTAGATGAGGCTGGCAATTCAGCTATGAGTGTGAGGTCAATGCATATCTGCACACTTTCAAACCAGTAAAGGGATACGTTTTTGCACCCTTTGCAGGAGAAGAGAAAAACATTTCAGACAGAAAATAGCTTTCGTCAGTTTGCCAACACTTTCTGTTTCTCTTTCTTTCTGTTTCTATCTTTCTGTTTCTCTTACACATAAACACAGAAACCTGAAAGTGAATATATCATGGATGTCTTAAGAAAAACCAAATTTTTCTATTGCTGGAGGGGTTTCGGGTTGATTTCCAGACCCATTTTCTAAATCTGCCTCAGCACACACACACCTGGTGAACTCTGCAATGATTATAAGTTACCAAATGCTTTCAGGAGAAAAATGAATGGATGAGGGCATGAAGGGGAAAGTACATAATTTAATGTCAAATATTAACACATAAGCCCTTTCTCATTTTCTACATGATAGTCCTATTCCCTTTGAGGCAAGTAGTGAGAAGAATATAAAACCCTAGGAGTGGGCTTCCCTGGTGGCGCAGTGGTTGAGGGTCTGCCTGCCGATGCAGGGGACACGGGTTCGTGCCCCGGTCCGGGAAGATCCCACATGCCGCGGAGCGGCTAGGCCCGTGAGCCATGGCCTCTGAGCCTGCACGTCCGGAGCCTGTGCTCTGCAACGGGAGAGGCCACAACAGTGAGAGGCCCGCGTATCGCAAAAAAACAAACAAAAAATCCCTAGGAGTATGTCTCAGAATGTCAAAATACCAACACATGTCAAAGACATCACTGGTAGAGCGTGTCCAAGTTGTGGTAGCAAAAATCCCACTGCCCCAGCCCCAGGCTCTGCCTTGATTTTCCTGCCTACCCTCCTCTGTACTCTGAATCTGATCTATTCCCTTCCAGTACCTTCCCAAATCAAAACTCCACTAAGCCCTTGGCCTTCTGAAGTCCCTTCTCATTATTTGAGGAAATAAGTGGTTTCTCTCTCATTTCCAAACTCCACAGCCTTTTCCTTGCCCTTAACATTGCAGATAGGAGTCTGCCCATCTGTTTAAGAAATATACATGCCTACTTGACAACACGTAACAATGGGTCTGTGTTTGCTTGATCCTGAGTCCAGGTTTACTAAGAAAAAATTATAAATGTATGTAGTACAAGACCCCGGAACCTTCTTTCATTAGTAATTACACTGTTTCCTCCCTCAACTTCCCTAAACCTAATAATTTGACCGTCTCTGAATTACCACAGAGCTTGTAACTAGTGTCACATGTTTTGCACTAATTAAACAACATCTCATATTATTTGTTCATTATCTACATATACAAGAACTCCATATACACACACTCTACAGTTAGCTTATTTTTCTACCAGCAAAGTCCTGATGCCAAAGATTATATCTTCTACTTCTTTGCTGAAGGAAATGATAGTATACATTTAAATTCTTGTTTATCTAGATAATTGAAACTTTGTGAAGTAGAAAAAACAAAGAAAATTGAGTTTTGTTCTAATGGGACTTAAAATTTGTTCACCCAGCCCTCAGTTCTTGCTGCATGAAAGGCACTGAATTGATGAGACCACCATGAATAAGAAACAGCCCCTTTTGAAAGATTACCTTTGATGGTGGGTGAGGGGAGGTCACAGATAAGATGCCTATACTGTAACTATCATGCAAGGCAGGAATGGTAAATTGAATAGAAGAGAGAAATTACTTCGGACTGGGGTTTGGGGTGGTAGGAATATAAGACAGTATACTGAAAATAAGCAAGTAATAGAATTAGGGAGTACCCATAAATTCTGTAAGAATTCCAGAAAGTAGGAAAATGTTTGTGAAGCTGCCACTGGCTTCAACTCATCTGAGATCTGCCTGCAAGTTAAATCTAAAGGAATATTTGGCCCATCACATGGAGAGGAAATGCAGGTAGTATTTTGGGAGAAGATAAAGTCATATACCTTCCAGAGAAGAATCTGGTGCCTTGGTGGAGTTGGGTGCATTCCAGGAAATCTCTGGGATGGGTCTGTGAACACCAAGTCTGCACTCTTGAGAGGATAAGAAAATACAGACACAAACTAGGTAACCAGGAATGCTATCTGCTGAGACATGTCCTGAGGGTCAGAGCCCAGGCAGGAAGTGGTGCTGGGGAAGGAGCTGGACACCCTTTCTTTCATTCCATCCACCCAGGTGAGTAATTAGAGATGCGGTGAACAAGAGCTGCCCTAGGCACCCATGCATCCTCCTTTTAAGGGAAAAAGAAGCAAACACTAACATAGGGAAGGAGGGTAATAGCTGAGAGCTAATCAGGATAATTCCTTTCCTTTTGAGACAACTAGTGGCCTAGAGAATATTATAAAGCCTGGAAATAGATATTCATGACCTGGAATATAATCTCTTCTCTCCAGTCACCGTGCCCTGGCCAATTCCTACACTCTGCTTGCGGGCTTCAGACTCTCTAGCAACTGAAATCAGAAATGGTTTAACTTACCAAGAAGAAAAAATAGTATAGAAACTTCTTCATAAGATGTACTCAGAAATATTCAGTAAGAAATATGACTCTAAAATTACAAATCATATTTTTTTCAAAAAATTAACTAACTTGATTCAAGTTTTCCAATGAGAAAAGTGAAATTTCACATATCCAGGACAAAATGCATAGATATGGGCTGTATTCATCGTATGAACTCATACACTATCACTTGTTTTCTGTTTCCATTATTTTAGAAAAACTAATCACTTCTCCCTGTTCCAACGAGTAAAAGTTCTGCCCAAAAGTTGCAACTGAAGTTGAGTTTCAGTTTTAGAAAAAGTTGCTGTCAATTTAAGAGACTGTTTTCTGAGTCGAAAAAAAAGTGATCTGGGGAAAGGTCAGTCCATCTTTCTGACTGTATCCCAAGAAAAACTAGACACGAACACTAGCTCTGTGTGGGTCTCTGTTCTCCACAGTAGCGTGGCTGCCAGTCCTGTGTAGCTCAATGAGCTATCTTTTGGGAGTATATTTTTGGCATTAAGATTGGTCTTTGGTTCTAAACGTGACTGGAACGAATTGAAAACACTTTTATGGCTCCATCTTTGGTAACGGGTACATTCCTGACAAGCTAGTAACCCATCAGAAATGATGGTATTTTTTTTTAAGATTTTTTTTTGATGTGGACCATTTTTAAAGTCTTTATTGAATTTGTTACAATATTTCTTCTGCTTAATGTTTTGGTTTTTATGGCACTGAGCCATGTGGGATCTTAGCTTCCTGACCAGAGATTGAACCTGCACCCCCTGCATTAGAAGGTGAAGTTTTAACCACTGGACTGCCAGGGAAGTCCCCAGAAATGATGGTATGTTTAAAAACAGAATTATAAAGTCTGCGTGTGAGCTACATTCACTGGACCAAATACAATCAAAGTCAGAAGATAGAACATGGAGAAACTAAAATACGACCATTTCCCCAGCTGCTTTCTGAAGTTTAAAACAGGTTAAATGAAAATTATCAATGTAATTCCATTTCGGGCAGACAATTTAACCTGCCAACAACAAATGCTTATCAGTCCCCTACTTGAGGTTTATACACTGGGGTGAGTGCTCTGGAAGACACAGAAATGCTATAGAATTAAAATTGAATGGGTAAGAAAAAGATGTAAAAAATTAACCATCATACAATACAGAATGTGAAAAGTCATATGAAATGGGGGGAAAGTGTTATGGAAGCATAGGTGAGAATGAAAATTCTGGTTGCTACAACAGGGAAAGGCTTAATAGTGGAGATAACATGTGAGCTAGGCTTTAAAGTAGCTAGGATTTCAGGCTGGGCACGGGGACAGGTACTGTAGGATGGCAATGATGGAAGCAAATTCATCAGCACTGGCAAGTACAGACCATGCTCAGAAATGGCAAGTAGTGTCTCGTTTGGAACACTGGGTCAGACAGTACATGTGCTAATAACCTTAGCTATGAATGACCCACTGCCAATCCCCTCAGGCCCAGGGAGGATGGACTCAAAGCTGCACAGCCTCATGAAACCAAACTGAAGGAGAGTCAGGCACATTCACATCTGGGCATGCCTCAAGGACAACCGACTCCCTTATAGGTGTTGGCACATAAACATTTTAAAGGTTCCCTTGGGTCTTATGAAGAGACCCCCAGGTGAAGCCAGAAAGGAATCTCCAGTCTTGATTCACTTGGCGACTCATTCAGTTCCTCTGGTGCGCAGTGTTTTCCCCTGTAAAGTGGAAGTCACTCTGATACGTGTCTAGCCTACCTGCAGCGGGGTAGCTATGAGGCTAAAGAGACTGAGCACACAATGAGTATGTGGAAAATGGCCTGACCAAGAGTTTCGGACAAATATACTATCAAACTCAGAAAAATATTATCAAGCATCAAAATCCTTTCCTGAAGGATGGGAAAGGAAATTTGGGAGTACAAGAATGTACACACACACACACACACACACACACACACACATCCAGAACTGCTCAAATAATCTGAACAAGCTGTTCCAACAGAAAAAAAAAATCAGCAAAGAACAGGTCACTTTTTATCTTCCTATCGTTCTCAGGAAATGCCAAAAAAAGCAAAAAAGATCCAACAACAGTTTTTTCATGTGCTAGGCCAGCTGCTACTACCTTAACAGGACACTGTTGTTTAAATAACAGTAATAGAATCCAGAGACCTATCAGAAATAATACAACACTTTACGAAGAGGGGGAAACTAATCTCATTCATCTGAAATGAAATACCTACTTCTCCAGACAAAGCCCCAACAGATGGAGAAGAAGTAAATAGTTTTTCATAACAAAACCCTCCCAATACACCTCTTCTTTCCCGTTTCTTATTTCAGAGAGCAAAAGAAAATGAAGTATATAGAATGTCACTTATCTCATCGAAGGCAAAAATTCATTCATCCATCCATATGACCAGCTTTGATGAACAGTTACTATGTACCAGGAAAGATGCTGGGCAAAGAAATATGGAAACATATTTACTGCTGTTGAGGAGGTAAGACCAGCAGGAATAAAATCCACCAACATTCCTTTTGTGAGCATAAGGAAAAATTATTTCCATTATTGCAACTGTCTCAGAATAACACTTTTAAGTGTTATTGCCTTACAGATTGCGAACACGGAGGCCCACAGAGTTTAAGTGATTTGTCCAAGTATATAAAACCAGCTGTTGGTGGAGCCAGGATTCAAACCCAGGTCTTCTGACCTAAAACCTTTCCCCAGTACTGTGTGAGGATGTGCAGAAAAGGCTTTTCTTTAGCATCACCACACAACAGGTGAGCCCTTTCTATTTGCATGCAAAATTCCACTTGGGTACCCTATTTCCTCTTGCCTTGTAGTCAGAAAACAGTCTGTGTAGGACTGTATCATAAATTGTCATGGGCCTAGTGACATAGCATCAAACTACATATAACAAGAACTACTACAAATACCAGGAGAGATGGAAACACAATAGTAGAAGGAATATTTGCTTCCCTCTCTCAGCCCATGACAGATACAGTCAATAAAACCTAGGTAGTATTTTCAACTTATTCATAATTTTCAGAATAAATGAAAATAACATAAGATATCATTTCCCCCATCATGAAAATGGCACAGGTTTTTAAAAAGGGACAAAACTCAATGTTTGCATTTTATAACAGAATTTTAAATGTGCAAATCCTTCAATGAAACAATTCCACTTCTGGAAAAGCATTAAGAGGTTATCATTTAGACAATCCCAAAAGCTTTGAGTCACTGTTCTCTCTATATGCAATGCTCTCTATATCCAATCACTTGCCAAGTCTTGTCAATTCTATTTCCAAAATGTCTCTCACAACTATTTCTCACCCCATCATCACTGTGGAACATCATTTTTTTTTTCTTTTGCGGTATGCGGGCCTCTCACTGCTGTGGCCTCTCCCATTGTGGAGCACAGGCTCCGGACGCGCAGGCTCAGCGGCTATGGCTCATGGGCCCAGCCGCTCCGCGGCATGTGGGATCTTCCCAGACCGGGGCACAAACCCGTGTCCCCTGCATCGGCAGGCGGACTCTCAACCACTGCACCACCAGGGAAGCCCCTGGAACATCATTTTTTTCTCATATGACTATTAGCCTCCTTACTGGTCTCTTCAATTCCTAGTTCTCCCCACTAAAATGTATTCTACATAGTCATCTAGATATATCTTCAAAAGGACAGTTCCAACAGAATCACTGTGATGTTCAAAAATATTCAGTGGTTTTCCATTGCCTTTCAAATTAAGAACAAACCCCTTCTAGCTTTCAAAGCATGAAGAAGCTTCATATGGCCCCATCATTACCTTCCACTTATTTCCCTGACAAAATGGGGAGAATGCAATTCTCAAACCTCAAGTTCTCTTGTTTCAAGGATTATACAACACTGTCATAATCTTTGTGAAGAATTTCTTCTTTAAATCCCCATAGCACTACTATCCTTGTATCTCTTTTAAATCATATTATGTTCTAGCTTAAATTATTTGCAAACTTGATATACACTTCTACTAAATTATGCATTCTTGAAAAGAGCCTATGCCTTATTTTTTCTCTGTATCTGTCCTCTGTGGGGTTTCTTTGAGGCAGAGCCTGAGACAGGATTCTTCCAAGATACTTATTTTTTTTTTTGCGGTACGCGGGCCTCTCACTGTTGTGGCCTCTCCCGTTGCGGAGCACAGGCTCCGGACGCGCAGGCTCAGCGGCCATGGCTCACGGGCCCAGCCGCTCTGCGGCATGTGGGATCTTCCCAGACCGGGGCACGAACCCGTGTCCCCTGCATCGGCAGGCGGACTCTCAACCACTGCGCCACCAGGGAAGCCCCGCAAGATACTTATTGAAGCAGTGCTCTCAGGGGAAAGTAGGAGAGTGAGGAAAGCAGGATGAACAGGGGAAAAAGAAGAAGCGAGGCAAAGATGTACTTGCAAGAGAAGTCTAGCTTCAGTCTGATCCCATGAGAGCTCTGAAAGAGAATGTACCACAGAGCTTGTCCCATCTGAAGTGAGAAAGCTGGACTCATATACTGCATCAGTCACTCACTGGTCATGGGCCACCTGTGGAGGGTGGCATAACTTCCCAGGCATCTCTGGGCTAGGGAAACTCCCCCAAGCCGCAGGCAATAACTTGGAGATATAGGTGTGAACATTTAACAACCAAAATCCACCACAGCTGGGGAACAGGTGCCCCCACCCAGTAAAGGAGGTCTGGAGAGTATACTATATCACCTGCTCAGAATCCCTTATAACATCTCTAATAGCTAAGAGCCAAGAGTAGATGCTCAGTAAATGTCTCTTGAAAAGAACTGCCAGCATGAAGAAATGACTTTATACTCCTACTGAAAGTACATTACTATATTCTTACAAATTGCAACTTGTTTACTTTATTGTCTTCCTTCCGGCTGTTATAACAATGTATCATAGGCTGGGTGGCTTATAAACAACAGAAATTTATTTCTCACAGTCTGGATGTTGGAAGTCTGAGATCAGGATGCCAAGCGTGGTTGATGTCTGGTGAGAGCCTCCTTCTTGGCTGCAAACGGCTTATTTCTTATTGTATCGTTGCATGGCAGAAAGAGGGGGAGCTAGCTCTCTGGCCTCTTCTTAGAAGGGCACTAATCTCACTCACGAGGGCTCCATCTTCATGACATAACTACTCCCAAAAGCCCCACCACCAAATACCATCACATTAGGGATTAGGGATTAGAGATTAGATTTCAACATGTGAATTGGCTGGTGGTGGGGGACACAAACATTCAGTCCACAACACTTATCCTCCCGCAGGTATACAAAGAAGCAAACAGAAAGAAAAGTATATGGAATTGTTATATTGTATTTCCCTAGTTTAAATATTTGGACTCACTAGCAAGTCTGAGCTAATATATTCAATTATGAATTAATTCACGCTCATGAAAAACTGAACAGTTTTCAACTCTTAGAGATTTAAGATGAAGATCAGTAAAAACATTGAGGATAATTTCTGAGAAAAGTGATCATTTTTATTCTTAAGGACAGAATGTCTACTACTGACCCATCAAGCCACTGACTATGGTGATGAATATTTGCAGAAGGAGCCAAATCCTTCCCTACAAACCCCAAGAGAGCCTCTTAGCTGTAGTCAATCATCTTCCAAGTTGAGGTCCCCTTTGGATCAATGAGTAATAAATAAACAATACTTCTGTAGGCAGCATATTAAACTCATCAGTTGCATTGTATTTCTGCCTTCAACTGTATGGTGTTTAAATCAATGTTTGGGGTAAAATCAGTATGGTTTCATTTTAAGAGCTCTAATAAAAAATGGCTAAAATAAAATGCACACACTATGGAAACTCTAACCATGCAATTTATGCTTGCAATAATTCATCAAGTGCATTTTGAATGCCAGCCATATGCAAATCATTCTACTAGGAGACACTGGGAGTATGGAGGTGAATAAGACTTGTTTCTGCTCTCAAGATGGTTACAATCTAGCAAGGGAGATAATAAACGTACTGATATTAAAAAGGAAGGATATAATTAACTTATTAAAATGCATCAATCTCCTGCTCAAAATCCTTCTTTCTCCATCACCTTCATTGTGAAATACAAATTCCTTAGCATTCAAAATCCTTCAAGATCACACCCCTGCTCATCTATTTATTGATTTTATTTTCTCAATAAATTATTTACTGAGCACCACACTTGGGCTAAGTACCAGGTTACTGGTAGACAAGATACACACCAGCTTTGCGTTTGTCATCTTTCTAAGTCTCACTCTTCCCTTTCATACACATTACCTTCTAATCACACACACATGCCTAACCATTCCCAGAATTGGCCACTGAATTTTCAACCTCTGTGATTTCGGCAAGTGGTTCCTCCCCACTTGGTATATCTTTTTCCATATTTTCTCAGTAAATCTTCCAATCCTTCAAATTTTAGTCCACATGCCACCATTTTAAGCTGTATCTCCTGATATCTACTCTTCAGAAGTGGTCCTTCTCTCCTTTGTACATCTGTAGCGTTCACTGTAGCCTTTCTCTTACTTGACATTGTGGGGCAGCAAAATCTGTCACCCCAAACTGTGTCTCTTTGGTATGAGGATTAATTTAGGCTGATTCGTTTTGAGAAACAGAAGACACAGGAAGTCTTTCTTTTTATCTCCTTCATAGCTGCCTAAAGAATTTAGATAAAGGGTCTGTTCCTGACATAGAGCTACCACCAGAGGTATCGCAAATAATACTGGCCAGGTTTGCGGAGGAAAACTCAGCAAGGCCTAGATCAGAGTCCACTCGGTCTCCCATTGTCTCAAACATTCATTTGCTAAACATATGCTTTTCCATCTCCATGTGAACTGTCTTCCTCCCCTCTGCAGTCCCAAACCCTACCCCCAACATCCTCTTTTGTCTTTGGTTGAAGATGGTATTTAAGGTGAGGACTTTGGCAAGTTATTCTCTTCTTCTAAGTCTCTCCCATGTAGATGTGCTAATAAACTTTTGTTTGATTTTTCCTGTTGATCTGTCTCATGTTAGTTAATTCTTAAACCACCTAGGAGAACCTAAAAGAATAGAGGAAAATTTCTTCCTCCTCAACAACTGATATGATTGAATAAGCAATACTTACTGTATCAGAGAGAGTCCTAAGAGGAACCAACTCTCTTGCATTAGAATCATTTTGAGGAACATTTATTTATTAACAGAGGTGTCGGCAGGATGGAGAAGAGACACAAAGATTAACACATAACCCAGGAACAGCAGCAGAGGCGCTGTCACCGTAACTATTCCGAAGAGTCAAAAGGAAGGAACGATCACCCTTATCTAGGAGGAGAAAGTCAGCAGAGGAGGGTACCTTTAGAGGAGCAGTGACATTCAGTAGAGGAACACTGCCAACCCCAGGAGTTTCACAGGGAGAAGGAATGATTTAACCTCACTTTCCTCTCACTCTCATCCACTGCTGGGGTGCAATAGACTGAATCCCACCAAAACCGTGAGGACCGGGGAGCCTCTGTAGTCATCCACGCAGGTCATTGCGCCGGGGCAGATGAAGTGGTGGGTAAGGGTAGAGAACAGAGCTGCTGGGGCAAAGGAAAGAAATCTGCCACACTTACACATTTGCCTCCTTTTCCAAACTCTGAATTCTTCAAAGTTATAGTCTGAGTCTGAATTTGCAATATAACCCTGGTATTTAAGACAGCATCTGGAACATAAATGCTTATTAAGCACTTTCTTAATGGATGTTGCATTACAAAAGCAGTGCTAAGGGATACCAGTATTCAGAAGAGCACAAGGTTATACGTGACTGAGGGCAGTGAGCATAGGAACGCAAGTACCACTCCTTGCTGTTACCTATATTGAAGATCCTAACTGTTGGGTGTATTAATTCAGCAAAACTAGGCTGATAACCTCACTTCCTGACTTTTTCAGAATTGATGATATGTACGGCCATTTGGTTAGTTGGTTCATATGGAAAATAGTTTCATGTGTAATTCACCCATTTGCAATTTTAACCCAGAAAAATATAAAAGAAAAGATGTTTTGACAATTTGATTTCCATCATCCTTTTGCACCTCTGCTTCTGCACAACTGTTCTTTATCAAAGATGATGCTATTCCTTACCTCCTTCTCCAGGGCAAAGAACTTGAATTGCATTTCCAGAAGCGCTAATGGAATAATTCTTCTTTTTCGGTGGTAATTTACTAGAGAAAGATCATGGATTAATGAAATCTATGGATGACTCTAAATCCTACTTAAGGGTTTCACCACCCTCTTCTATCAAACCTTTACATGAAACTAACTGTTAACAAAATTGACTGACTGAGGTCTCACTAACTTTAAACCTGAGTATTCCTGTCGAAGAGCTGGTGTAGGAAGTGGCCAAAAAACAGACAACATAGGAAAAATTAAAGATCTAAATCACCTATAAACTGGATAATCAGTAGCTGAACTCCTGAGCCAAGTGTATGTTACGGAGTCCTCTTCCATCAGGGCTTTAATGCAATTTTTATAGCTGTTTTGTCAGTTGTACAGAAAAATCACTGCTCTGGTAACAGAGCACTGTTTTTGAGATAGAATATGCTCCTACTTGTGTTTTGAACATTTTAAATTAATTTATACCCATTTATGAGAAAACAGCTCTTAAGTCTTTAGATCTAAGACTGTGAATTTGACTGCATATTTATTATATTTGAATGGAAGAGTTTGCCTTTTTACATGATGCAGCCCAAATATCACCCCTTAAACCACCGGCCCTAATCAAACATGTGCAGCTCCCCCAGGCTGTAGACTTGAAAGCCCTCCTCCTACTGCACGAGGTCTACTGTCATGCAGAGAAGAAAGAAAGGGGGGAAGATAAGAGGATACCAGTTGAGATGAAGAAAGCCAGGAGACTCATCTGTACACAAATGATGCATAATGCCACCATCCCCATTATCTGGACTATCTTGCCCAAAGCCACAGCCACAGACTTGCAAACTTTTCTTCTTTGATGTCCAGGGAACCATGTGTTTCACAAACAAAATCATCTAAATTTGAAATGAAGGCAAGGGTGCTAAAAGCTCTTGTCTTTGTCCTCCACCTTCAGGACAGCTTTGAGAAGACTCTAGGAAGCATCTTGGGCTTCATCAAAACCAGTTTAAAATCCAATGTTTGTCCAAAAGGATGCTATAGCACTTTCACCTCCTAAACCTACTACTCGAGCTGCTCCTGTTTCACTCATTTTCTCCTGTCAAAGAGCCCATTATTTCATTTCCATCAAAAAGTACATCAGGGGGTAAACAGCCTCTTAATAACGTGTCCTGAGTATACACACTGAGTATATTTCTTCATAGCTGTATCTCAGTCCTATAGATTCACTACAACCTCATAATAAACACAACTCCCCAAAACATACCACCAGATATTTTATCTCCTTTTTGAAACTCTCCTTTCTTGCCTTCCTGAAATCTACTCATCTATGCCTCACTCTCATACAGTTACCACTATTCATTCAACAGGTATTTATAATGATATTTTAGGAGTAAGTAACCTCACTAGGTACTATAGAAATCAAAGCTCTATCAGAGACATGCTTTGCCCTCAAAGAGTTTACCATCTAACTGAGGAAACGATATGTATAAATAATCCAGTTATAAGCAGAATGTAAGTACCAAAATCAAGACACAGGTCAAGTACTTTGAGACAAAAGGGAGATATGATCTCCATTTATATCACACTTATTATGAAAATCAAATTTATTCCGGTATAATTCATGTATTAGGAAACAATTTAAGCATAAATCAAAGTTCGCACTTTCATCTACACAATTTCATCTACAGAATATTGCACCCTGTTGAACTGAGCTGTGTAAGAATACAACAAATACACACATTCAAACACCTCACATATTTACCAGCGATTTCAGTGTGTTATGAATCATACCTATCGACACCTAGAGTTAAAATTTTCTGTCCAGTTTCAGATGCTCTTCCTTCTCTCCTTTTGCAATAACTCACAAGCTGCAAGCCTTCTGACACTGACTTCCACTAGCAAACTTCAGGTCTTTTGCAAGGTAAAGTACCGTGTTTATTATAGTATTTATGCATTTCTTAACCAATTAACATGTGTAATAGTGTGCTACCATTTTTCCTAGGTCCCTGCCTTCCTTGTATGTGTCACTGACAAAGTGTTTGAGTGTTGTGTCTCTAACTCCATTTTTCCCACAAGGCCTGTGGTTGTTTTTGTGAAATTTGCATAATGTGGTGATTTTTAGAAATGCATATGTCGTGTAATCGCAAGATTGACTGTATATGTGCATATTATTTGAAAAAGTGTATAAAACGTAAGTATATTTTATATAAGCCTTCACACACATACATGTCTTTCTCTCCTGCCCGCCCCGCCCCCCCGCCCCGCCACATATCAGTTTTCAATATGACTGACACAACTAACTCCCTTTTGGGATTAAGAATGATTCTTAATCTCCTGCAAAGACAACGGTGCTAAATACCAATCTTATCCTATCACAGGCCAATTTATATTCTTTCCTTCTTCACAATGATAATAGCAAGGATTGTCCCTTTTCTTCCCTTACCCTTAATCTTTAGGTAAGACAGTGGAAAATTCTGAGTTAATAAGACCCTAGCATGTTTTGAGTTGGAATCTTGATGCAGCCCAAGCAGAAAATGTCTCCACCTAATCCAGACCTCTAATATAAAATCATCACAAAAACGGCATTTCTCCACGCAACTTGTATCCCCAGCTCCTACCACAGTGCTGACACAATTTAAGTACTTAATAACTATTAGCTGAAAGTTAATTTAGTCGAATAACTATTTCTGATTGTTCGGTTGCTGTCACCACATTTAATTCAAGTGAAAAACTTAAGGGCTTCCCTGGTGGCGCAGTGGTTGAGAGTCCGCCTGCCGATGCAGGGGACGCGGGTTCGTGCCCCGGCCAGGGAGGATCCCACATGCCGCGGGGCCCGTGAGCCATGGCCGCTGAGCCTGCGCTGAGCCTGCGCGTCCGGAGCCTGTGCTCGGCAATGGGAGAGGCCACAACAGTGAGAGGCCCGCGTAATGCAAAAAAAAAAAAAAAAAAAAACTTAAGACCTGCGACACTTTCCTAAAAGATACAAAAGAAATTATATATCCAAACTTCCACGGTCTAAAGTTAACATAGATGCCAATCTTAAAATGACCTTTTTTGGACCCTAATTTATCCTTCAGATGACTCTGATTTTACCTCCTATTTAGGAATCACTGACTAATAAAAAGAAAATAAAACACATTGCCTAGTCTTGTTTTTAAAGAGTGTAAACAAAGAGAGCTCAAAATAACCAATCTTGTTTCTGAAGTTGTCAGAATGTGACACTTGTTACTATAAGAACAGCGCCAGTAATTATTCATCTTAAATTTGTTTGATTAATTTAAATAGCAAAAGAATTAGAAAATTGAAAACTGATGTCTGAAATGAATTAAGGAGGCAATTCAAATGCAAGTAACACTAATCTGCCTCAGGGATGAATGGGTCCAATTCAAAGATACTTAATTACAGCATGAAGATAACTAAAAGAAGCATCAATTGATGAATAAGATGTCCTTAGCAGCAGCTAATGAGCCCAGGAATCAAATTTGGATCCATCTGAATTGAGGTTGTTGTTTTTTTTAATATAGTACCTTGTTTCTTAAATAAGTTTCCATGAATTTCTAAATCCTAAACTGAAGGCTCTGGGCTTCCTGAATGGGCAAACATACATGGAGCTGGTTTTGACACACATTCCATGAAACTACTGAAATATGACACTTAATTCAAGCACAAACACCTTTTTCCATTTGATGTAACCTAGAGAGGCAGACAGTCCTAGGACTTTTGGAATTCTTTCCTACCCCCAAAAAAAATCATGAGTAAAATGAAAGACTGGAGGTTTCATAATATTCAACAGAGGACCAAAACTTCCAGAAAATTTAGACACAGAAACTTGATTATATTTTTTTAAGTGTTCAACCCTGATAAGCATTTTTAGTCTTTTACTGTGTGCCCCAAAACGCATTATAATTTAAAGAGTTTGAGATAATTTCTTAAATACAATCTCACATATTACCAAAGGATAAAAAAGTATTACTTTTATAGTGGGAAAAAGTCATAATAATATACTTAAGAAGTATAGAAAAATAATTTGAAAGTAATGGATTTGAACTGAGAGTAAAGGTCATATATGAAACTAATAAGGATGAGTAGAAAGCAATCAGCTTTCATTCTGAACAATTTACAGCAGGGCTCCTGACCAGCCCTGGGAGCAGTCTGAGCGATGCTTCAGGGTGTTGCTTCCTTTAGGAACACTTGTCATTTTATGCCCTCCTTCCCACCTGTTCTAGCCTAGACCCACAAATATGCAGATTGGCTGATGGGAGTTATGGGTTGAGCAGGGGTTGTGGGTAAATGGATAGAACAGGGTGAAGTTAATGCACACTTTAAGAATCGTAACCTCTTTCTGATTGGCATGAGATCTCTGGTGACCAACCACAAGAGGAGCTGCATTTGGAGATTAGAATAAAATACACGTTTGATTTTGGAAGTTCGCTTTTTACCCAAAGGCAGAGTTCCCCTAATTTTTAAGCATCGAATTTACAAACCAACATTTCAGACTTAGAAGACTGACAGCTCCTGCCACTGCCATATCTGAAAGTTAACATATATGAAGTTAACAGCGGGGACAATCAATGGTTTCAAAGCATAGCAAGATAAGACGCAAATACAGCAACACTTCATTTAAAACCAAGGCAAAATAAAATAAAACCAAGGCAAAATTCTTAGTAACTTGTCATGATCTGGCCCCTTCCTAGTTCTTCTTCACCTTCAATCTCTTTCTAATATAAAATCAGTGTCAGTGGTTCTTAAACCAGTGGTTCTTGAACTTTATCATATATAACAATCACTGAGATGCAATGCTTATTTAAAAAGCCAAGCTCTCTCTTTTTTTTGCGGTACACAGGCCTCTCTCCGTGTGGCCTCTCCCGTTGCGGAGCACAGGCTCCGGACGCGCAGGCTCAGCAGCCATGGCTCGCGGGCCCAGCCCCTCTGCGGCATGGGGGATCCTCCCGGACCGGGGCACGAAACCGCGTCCCCTGCATTGGCAGGCGGACTCTCAACCACTGCGCCACCAGGGAAGCCCAAGCCAAGCTCTCTTGACCCTACCCTTGTATTCTGATCAGAGGGTGTAGAGGGAGACCCAAAAATGTATACATTTAAGCAGTACTTACAGGTGATTCGGAGGCAGGTGGTTCCTGAGTCACAGATAAAATGTGTATCTTTTTATCATACGCATCATTACGCATAATGTGCCTACGCATAAGGCACATTCCCCAAATTCCATGCTCTCTGATGCTCTTGACTTCCTTCTCCACCATTGCTGTCATTCAACTAATCATTACTCAGCACTAGTCTAGGCTAACTCCTATTCATCTTCAAAACCTAATTCAAGCATGAAGTTCCCTGGTAATAATTTCATAGTCCTTACCAACTAAATGACAGCTAAATTAGATGTCCTTTTCCTCACTAAGAACCCTGCATTTAGCTTTATTCTGATATTTAAATAGCTATATTACAATGATTGGTACACTTGTCTGTTTCCTCCACTAAACTATGGACCTGGTACAAAGCAGATGTTTTCAACAAATACTTCTAAATAAATGAGACTCAGCGAGCGAATGAATGAACTGACTTCAAAAGTGGACGTCCAGGTGTGAAGGGCTTGTCTAAGTGATGCTATCAGGGCTTTACCTCCCCAAATCCTCCTGTTCCCAAGCAATCACTTTTCACAGGAAAAGGACATTAGAATTTTTTTACTTCACTTTATCATATTGACTGATAATCCATTAAATTAGAAGTTAATTTGGGTTAATTGCCTTTAAGATGGAAATCTCTCTACAAGGTAAAATATTTATCAGGCTCTTTACTGCAATATAGAAGGTTCTAATCAGACTGCCTTCCCCCTCAGGCTCACTCTCCTAACTGCCCTGCAACATTTCTAATTTTTTTGGTAGGTCATTAAGTCTTGAGAATATTTTAGGATGAATTTTTAAATAAAAGTCTAGATGATGTTTTTTTCTGTCAAGGTTTCTTATTCCAAAATAGTCACATGCATGAATCAAAACTTTTCACAAGAGTCCTAGAATTTCAAGTTTGTATAGAGACCCAACTCAACCCATTCTATTTAACAAAAAAGAAAAATGGAGTGCAGAGAGGTGAGGGGCATTTCCAAAGGTCACGCAGTCCTCCCTCCTTCATTAAATATTTTGTATTCTACTTCAAAATGGTAAATAAAACTAATGATTTGGAAACACATTCTTTACTTTTGGAAGAAAACAGTTCTGTCCTATATTATCCATATGGAAACAGTGGACATTCATACACCGAGTGGTTTTTAAAATGAAGCACAATGGTTTGATAGTACATTTGACCCTTGAACAACACTGGGGTTAGGGGTGCTGACTCTCCACACAGTTGAAAATTCGATAATTATAGTCAGCCCTCAGAATCCATGGTTCCCCTGTATCTGCAGATTCAACCAACTGTGGATCCTGTAATACCGTAGTATTGACTATTGAAAAAAAACTCTGCATGTAAGTGGACTCACACAGTTCAAACCCGTGTTGTTCAAGGGTCAACTGTATTTAAATGTAGAATTAGGAGGAAATGGAAAGTTTTTCAGGGTATGTGAATGGCTCTAGTCCATGGAATTGGTCATCAGTTATGTAAAGAAATTCAGAAACTTAACACCTGATGATACAGATTCAGTAGAATTTTAATAGCATCAAAAATACTGACCCTAGGAGGGTCCTCTTCAATATTAGGTACAAATCCATCTCTTACTCACCATTCATTCTATGGCTCTAAAGTAGATCTAAGATTTCAGTGAGAAGGCTGGAGTACTCACTATGCCTTTGGGATATAATGGACCCTGCCTAAGATTGAATGGAGGCACTGTGTTCTTATTCTGTGGATTCCAATAGTGGAATTCCACTATTCCAGATTCCAATATTGGATTCCAAGGGCTCTGCTACTTGCATGACTTGGTCAAATTACTTTATCCCTCTAAGCCTGAGTTTTATTGACTATAAAATGGGGATAATAATTGTGCCCAGCATACAGGGTTCCTATCAGGATTAAATGAGATAATGGATTTAAAAGCATTATATAGCATATGGCCACAAGTAAGTCTCAGTCTCAGTAAATTATCCTTATTTTTATCATCATCATCCCCACTATTATCAATCTCACAGTTAGAGACAAGATGGAAACAAATACGGAATAAAATTAAATCTAACTTTGTCTAGTTATATTTTGAATGCTTACTATGAGCCAGACACCACTCTACTAATTCACATCATTTATTCTTCACAACAAACCTATGAGGTGGTACTGTGATCTAGATGTTTGTGTCCCTCTAAAATTCACACGTTGAAATCCTAAAATCTAAAGTTGATGGTACTAAGAGGAGGGGCCTTTGGGAAGTAATTAGGTCATGTGGGTACAAACCTCACGAATGGGATTAATGCCTTTTAAAAGCGACCCCACAGAGATCTCCAGCTCCTTCCACCATGGAAGGACACAGCAGGAGGATGCTGGCTGAGAATTGGGCAAAGGCCTCTTACCAGAGAAGGCAACCATGTTGGTGCCTGGATCGAGGCCTTCCCAGCCTCCAGAACTGGGAGAAATAAATTTCTGCTGTTTATAAGCTACCCATCTGTGGTATTTTGTTATAGCAGCCCAAAGGACTAAGCCAGGTGGGTATTATTTCACTAATCTTACAGAAACAGAGGCGCAAAGAAGTTATGTAACTTATCCAGGGTCATGCAGGTGGTGAGAAGAAAAGATGAGATTCAGATAAGAGCCATCTTAGCACTACCAGGTTCAACTATTTCTCAGAAAACAGTGCTGAATGTGGTTCACCCAATTTAATTTCTTTTAATACATTTAGCTTAAGGACTACTAATACTTCCTTTCAATAATTTGGGTAATCAAAGACTCAATGAGTCCAAATGGGTAAATGAATCCTAAGAGAAGTATATCCAAGTACACCACTTTGGCCTATTATTTTCCAGCCCCTACCTCATTGGTATTAGACAAGGCATTTTAACAAGGAGACGAGCTGAAGACTGAAAGGGCAGGAAGTTAGCTTGACAACTTGAGTATAATAATTATAACCATCACTCATTACTGTCCACTCATAACGTGTCTGGCATCACAATAGATACATTACATCCTTTGTTTCATTTCTTCGTCTCACATTCACATAACAACAACATGGGAAAGATTTTCACCCCCAGTTTACACAGAAACAAAGGTCCAAAAGGTTTAAATAACATGTCCTAGACTTCACTGCCCCATCAGTGGAAAAGTTCAGGTTCAAACCAAGCTCCGTGATTCTGCAGAGCCACATAATATAAAGCTTACCCCCTGTATTAAATGGAAGTATTAATGCCCAAGCAAAGGAAAGGGAGGACAAAAGAAGAGAAGAGAACTCCTGGGTATTCCCATATTTGTCCAGCGTTTCATGCAACGGCATAACCTAGTACATCCAATTATTGAGGTTCCATTGTTTAGAATATCTTCCTGTCATTCACTATTGCCTCTTCTCTCACTGGACCCATGAACCAGCTATTCACATTTATTCTGTATTTTATTTGCATTCTGACTCCCATTAGCGTCCACCTGCCTTGCTAATCTCTTTCTATTGTACCATTTGCTCACAGGCATTTATTCTTGTCTAGATTTTTCTCCTAATGCTGCTTCATTCATTTGCCCAGTTTACCCAATTACAGACCTCAATGAAAGTAACTGTTATGGTCCATCATCTGTAGACTGGCTTCAGGTATTCAAATATTGCATTTTCTGTTCTCTTATTTTCTTATTCAATTCTTAATTTTACTTAACTTGGCTGACAAGTAACTGATCAATTGGTTGTAAAGTTATTAATAAAAGAAAATTTAAATAAAAACACAAAAGATGAAGATAGACTGTAGATATGACCTGAATACAACATGGTGGTTTATGAGCTCAAGTGTTTAGTGACTTATATACACACAGGCTCGCACATATAACCAACTGTTTTGATTACACATTTCTCATATCTGTGTGTGATAGGTCACTGAACAAAAAAATCAGAAGATTTGGGTTAAAATCCTGATTCTGCCTATTGTTATTTGTGTAGCCTTAGGTAAGTCATTCTACAATTTTGATCCTCAGTTTCCTCATCTATATAATGGGCTCAATAAGCCACCCTTACAAAGCTGTGTGGATAATGTGAGCTAATAAATAATAAGCAGCGCAAAGCATAGTGTCCAACACAGAGGCTCTCGATATGTATCCATTTAGTGTTAATATATTGGTCTCATTCTCCTTTTAATTCCAATTCTATATACATCCTTAATATTTTAATTCCAGACATGCAGAAAAACTATCTGGTTTAGGCTATGTCCTCAAATGGGGCCTTGTATATAATAGGCATTCAATAAATGTTTGTTGAATGAATAAACAAACAACTATGACCCAAGAGTTTATTATGCAAACTCTGCATTTACTGTTTATAAATATAGGTTATAGAGTCTTAATACTAAAACAAAGTAGGGGTGAGCTCCATGGGCAACATGGAACAAGTTACATTCTCCACCATCCCATTTACTGGTAGGAATCTGTTAGCACCTTAAGGCAAAATGGATAAAATATCTATATTTCTGCCTACAAATACTGTTTCTTTAATTCAGTTCCATCTTTCTTACCTATATACCATTTTTTGTCTGTAATAAGAACACAGATTTTTCTTTGATTAATAGAAGTCAAAAAACTTGGGATCTTCAAATACAAGGTGTTATTTTGACTGTAAAAAGACTGAAAAAAACCCCACCTTGTTTCATCACAAGAAAAAAACCTGACACTATTGTGTGGCGATGGATACACAATTGACCCTTGAAAAACACAATAGTTAGGGGTGCCAGTTAGGGGTGCCCTCTCTACAACCCAGCACAGTGGAAAATCCACATATAACTTTTGATTCCCCTAAAATTTAACTACTAATAGCCTACTGTTGACTAGAAGCCATACTTATAACATAAACAGATTAACACATATTTTGTATATGTATATCTACATATATTTTATAAATTCATGACATAGCCAACTTTATCACAATTTTTTTGATATGTCTTGGCTATGTGGTTCATCAGTGAGTTTTTTCAAATTGTCAAAAATCTCAAAAAAATTCCCCATGTATTTATTTTTAAAAATCTGTGTAAGTGGACCTCTGTAGTTCAAACCCATGTTGTTCAAGGGTCAACTGTAAATGGAACTTATAATCATTTCACTATATATACATATATCAAATCATACTGTTGTATACCTAAAACTAATACAATGTTATATGTCAGTTATATCTCAATTAAAAACAAAGCCTACCACCAAGCAATTCTAATATGCAGCCAACAATGTGCATTAACAATGTGTCAGTAGAATATTGTCTAGAATTTAGGGCTAAGAGTAATGCTATTCATATCACTATGGTACCAACATACAGTTTGAAAGTATCCGGGAGCATCTTACATAATGGCCCTGGTAGTAATGCAAAATATCCTATCCTTTTACCCACTACTCCTAAATCCATCCCAAACATGTATTCTGAGGGCCTCTTTATGTACCTTTAAATGCAGTGGTCTTTGCTTTTTTTTACACAGAACACTGCTGTGTTATACTGCTTCCACATTTTAATTGCCATTTTCCTTGAGAACATCTAAAAGTTGGCCAGAGGGGCTTCCCTGGTGGCGCAGTGGTTGAGAGTCCGCCTGCCGATGCAGGGGACATGGGTTCGTGCCCCGGTCCGGGAAGATCCCACATGCTGCGGAGCGGCTGGGCCCGTGAGACATGGCCGCTGAGCCTGCGTGTCCGGAGCCTGTGCTCCGCAACGGGAGAGGCCACAACGGTGAGAGGCCCGCGTACCGCAAAAAAAAAAAAAAAAAAAAGTTGGCCAGAGTTGCAACTATTAGAAATCTATTTAATTTTATATCAACCAGCAGAAAAAAAAATAGTTTTTTCAAAATTTTTATTTTGCATCAAACATTGTTCAGGCCTTATTGAGGTATAAAGAAAAAATACAGGACATAGTCCCTGCCCTGAAATGACTTGATCTGGGAAGAGAAAACTGGAATAAACTAACATTTTATATAAAACAGCTAGAAAATAAGTAAGTGCTACCTGGGTGGTATTCATGAAAAATACAAAATAAGAGAGAAAGAGTGATTAACATGGACAATTATAATAATGACAACTAATGTTTATTGAGCACTTACTATGGCCTGGCACTATTCTAAGTGCTTCATGAATATTAACTTATTCAAGGCTCTTAACAACCCTAGGACCTGTTATTTTCTCCATTTTACTACTTAGGACACTGAGACAATAGAGATAAGAGAACTTGATCGTGATCATAGAGCAAGTGGGCAGTGTAGCCTAGATTCAAATCAGTGCCCTTGTGACATAGTCAGAGATGGGTCTACTGAAGAGGGAGACTGGAACTGAGTCTTGCGGGAAAAACTAAGATTGCCCATATTTGTCTGGATAAGCATGAGGCACCAGGGTACAATCAAGAGACTGTCCCTTCAGCTCTGCCACACGCAGCTGTCTAACCTTGGTCAAGGTGCCCCCCTCAAGCTGTAGTTCTGACATCTACAAAATGCTGGTCCATGATACTAAGACCCCTTTCAGTTTCAAAGTTCTCTGGGTACAGTGTAAATGAACAGAAGAAAGATGGAAGGACGTACCACAAAGGCAGACATGATGAGCAGAGGTATGGAATGCAGTGTCTGTATTTGATTGCCTTGGGTTTTCTACGGGATCTGACCCAGACTCATCCTATGGGATCTTTTCATATCTGTATACTTGGGTTAGGATATCGACCACAGTTCACCTTCTAAGATGCCAAGCCTGGCCTGACCAGGAACACCCAGTCTACCACAAGTTCCAGGTATTAAATAAATTTTCATTTAAAACTGTGACTGTGTTTCAAGTTATTTTCAAAAGGACCATCTTCTCATGATTTTATTCCTCAATTTGTTCCAACTGTCTTGAAAAAATAAAGAGTAAACAGGCAGGAAAAAATATTTGAATATATATTTGATCTAAACGATCATATAAGACAGCTATTGAAGGAATTATTTTGGCTGGTTTTATTAATGTAAAAAAACTGTGAAATAAAAACTTTCGAAACTTGGGGTGTGGAGTTGTTTGTCAAGATGAAAAAGGACGTGAAAAGGTTTCTGATCTTCTAAAGCTACTCATGTGTGTTTTTCTTCTTAGAATCCCTGTCATTAAAAAATAGCCCACAGCTAGATAAGGTTAGTTATAATTAAAAGACCCTTCATAGAGACAAGACTGAGGGCCACCAGTACTGAATAAACACAGCTGGCTCAGTTAGCCCTGCATTTCCTCTTCAGTGTTTATCATAGGGTGGGAGAAGATGGCATTAAGTGTTTAGAGCCTCAGACTAAATCAACTCGGAAAATTCTATACTCCTAATTTCCCATTCACATTGTACTAAACTTGGGAGCAACAGAAGACAAGCATGAAGAGCACTGCATCAGTAAGGACCATGAAACAAATGAAAGCTTAATTACATCATCTCCTTTTTTACCAGCAGAATAACTTTTGTTTCATAGGTCAAATGTATTCAAGAAGCCAAAATAAGATCTAACTAACTTCCGGTAGTTTTCACCATTCTAGTGGCTCTCAAACACTTTAAAAGAAATCGTATTTTCACAGAAAGGAGGAAATTCCCATTGTTCACTCTAAACGCTATACACAACTAGGATATTTAGACACCATAGCCTTGTTATCTGAGAAGCAGTAAAGGTCTATATAACTGTAAAAAGGAATTCACAAGATGGATAATTTATGTGGTGAAAACTAGGCCAACACTTAGACCCTTTGAGATATGACAATAAATTATTCTACTTTCTATCTAAATAATTTAAACTTGTTTTGCCCAAGCTATTCACTTAGTAGCCAAACACAGTGAAGCATACTCAAGTCTTCAGGTGTTATGACAAACCTCAGACTACACTGAAGTTCTTGAGCAAAAATACTGTAAAATTTCAATGTCTGAGGGAAACCAACCTAAGAAGGAAATGTCAACTTGCAAATAATTCTAGTCTATTTTTATGAATTCTTAAAGTTTCAACATTGTTCTTTTGGTACTAAAATTATATTTTCTTCCAGTTATTCTATTCTCAAGGAAAGAATGGCCAAGATTTTAAAATTAAATGGAACTTATTTAATCCATTGCCCTTATTTAGATGTGGATCCTATTTTAGTCTTCATTTTTCTGGGATAAAGGCCCGGGAACGCAACTGCAAGATTTAAGGTAGCTGTATATTTTGTTTGTTTGTTTGTTTATTTTGCTGTTTTGGGTCTTTGTTGCTGCGCGTGGGCTTTCTCTGGTTGTGGCGAGCGGCGGCTACTCTTTGTTGCAGTGTGTGGGCTTCTCATTGCGGTGGCTTCTCTTGTTGCAGAGCGTGGGATCTAGGCACGCAGGCTTCAGTAGTTGTGGCTCGCAGGCTCTAGAGCACAGGCTTAGTAGTTGTGGCGCACAGGCTTAGTTGCTCTGTGGCATGTGGGATCTTCCCGGACAAGGGACTGAACCCATGTCCCCTGAATTGGCAGGCGGATTCTTAACCACTGTGCCACCAGAGAAGTCCCAGATCCTATTTTAAAAGTTCCTTTTACATATTTCCAGTAAAAAGGGGGGCTTTCCTTGATAGAACTTTTGCAATTAACTTCAAAAATATTGATTTGGCAGAGGGGGCTTCCCTGGTGGTACAGTGGTTAAGAATCCGCCTGCCAATGCAGGGGACAGGAGTTCAAGCCCTGGTCCAGGAAGATCCCACGTGCCCATGGAGCAACTAAGACTGTGAGCCACAACTACTGAGCCTGCACTCTACAGCCTGAGAGCCACAGCTACCGAAGCCTGTGTGCCACAACTACCGAAGCCCACATGCCTAGAGCCTGTGCTCCGCAACAAGAAAAGCCACCACAACGAGAATCCCACACACGAAACAAAGAGCAGCCCCTGCTCACTGCAACTAGAGAAAGCCCATGGGCAACAACAAAGACCCAATGCAGCCAAATAAATAAAATACTGATTTTTCAAATGAACTTATGATTCACACTAAACTCATCATATATAACAATATTTTTTCAAGGCAATTCTGATTAAATAACTAGGAAAATATCAATTTGGATTTCTAGTATAATAAACATGGCTGTCTAAATCAGAATCTTCCTTGTCTCCTCCTGGAATGCATCTAAAAGCAACAAGGACAATGAAAAATGAATGTCCTGTAAGACTCATTTTTAGCAAAAGTAGGAAACCAGTATAATCTGAAGACTTTAAAATTTGTGTAAAGACTGCAATCAGGAAAGGGTGCCATGGAAGAAAGTGAAAACAAGCACAGAGAGACTGCAGTGGCAAGTGGGTCTAGGACCAAGAGATCTCAGAAAGTGATAATGCTTTCTGAAGGTGAGGCGCATACCCCGAGATGCAGAAATAAGGCTGATTAATGGAAATAATTATTCATAGAAGTAGAAGAGGTAAGGATATACACACAAAATCACACAGAGGGGGCACATTTGTAGAAAACAGTCTCCATATATAATATAAGAGAACCTCTATGCTATGAAATTAGAAAGATGGAAAAAATATCCTGGACTCTTCCCCCACCCTACTCTCCCAATCCTCCCCCACCCCCAACTCCTGTTCCATCCTGATACATGGGCTACCCAAAGCAGAAACACAAGACCTCAGAAGTGATGTGGTAAGACACAAGGAGAAGACGAAATGTGATCTGGCAGAATTCATGAAAGAATTATAAGGATAAAGCAAAGCTATCCAAGAAAGGAAGAAATAATTAGAAGGAGCCAAAGAGAAAACAGAGATTGTAGAAGACACACTAAGGGAAATAGAGGACTAAATTCGGGAGGAAAATAAAGAAAATGAAACAGAAAAAAAAAAAGGAATTAGGAAGGATAAGAGACAAAATTATATACATAAAAGACAGACAAAGAAGATCTTATATAGGTATAATTTCCTTCTTCCTGAAAGCAAACCACTAAAATACAAGTAGGTAAGAATAGAACTCAAGGAAAAAAATGTTGAAATAAGAAAAAGTCTTGATTTACATATAAAAATAGTTCTCACTGAGACATATTCTTAATGTTATTCAAATTTAAAGGTACAAAAAGAATTATTCAGGCTACCAAGCAAAATATGCATATGTAATTTTACAAAAGTGACACAAAGAAATAGAAAATGAAAACACATGATGTTCCGCAAAAGATGGAAGGTAAGTTACCTAACAGCTACCATCCGAAAAAAGGACTAGGCCAAAATTTTTCACAGATTTCTAAAAAATCTTCAAAGAATAAACAACTGAAGTCTATTTAGTGTTTGAGAGCACAGAGAAAGGAGGAAGTCTTCCAAATCATTTTCGTGAAGTTCACATAACATTGTTCATACTTACACACACAGAACTAGAGCCCAATCTCACTTAAGACAATCTACACAAAAATCCTAAAATATATATATATATTAGGAAACAGAATTCAGCAGCATTAAAATATAAAATATCAAGAATTATTCAATATTAGGAAATTAATAATATAATCATATAAATGGAAAATAATATGATCATTTTACAAGCTACTGAAAGGTATCTAATAAAATTCAACAGCCTTTCTTGATAAAAAACAAACAAAAAAACCAAACACAAAACACTTGATAGGACACAACATAGGACTACATGCATAGTCACCTAACAAAATTTTCTTTATGCTTAGTGAGGAAATTCTCAGTAAAGGCAAGCAACTGGGGAACAATACAATTATACAAAAGAACATAATTTGAGTCATGAAGATTAGAGAGGAGGAGGTAAAAACTATTCACATTTGTAAAGGTTTTGATCAGTACCCAGAAAATACTTTAAAACGAAACAACAAATGCAAATGGCTTCTATGAATAAGGTGCTCAATCTTACTTGTGCTAAGTGAAATACAAATTACATCTACTTTGAAGGTAGTATTTTTCATCTACTACACAAAAATCCAATAGTTTGATTAACACCCTCTTTTGGCAAGCCTGGAGGGGAGAAGGGACACCCATTCACTGCTGATGACAGTGTAAACTGGCCAAATCTCTAAGGCAGGCAATACTTAGCAAATTATAAATTATATATTTTTTGCTCAGCAATTCCACTTCCAGGAATTTTATTCAACAGATACACTCAAAAAGTGCAAATAATGTATGTACGTTGTTATAATTATTACAGTATTCCTTATATAGTAAAAGATAAAACCAACCATCCTGCCAATCAGTAGAATTGTATGCAGGCATAAATAAGAATGAGATATGCCTTTGAGAGAAGAAAGCAGTACATGTATCTTATATGTGTCCATTTCTGTGATAGGGATAGGTAGACAGTGTAGGTTTATATTGTTTGAATATACTGTTAAAAAAAAAAAAACTGAAGGGTAGAAAAAGAATTACTGGTGAGGAAGCAGGTAGAGAACGAGGTAGATGGATTGGAAATGAGTGAACTGATGACTATACTGAGAGAAACAATTTTACCTCTATCTACCTTTTTGTAGGTTTTTTTTTTTAAATTTTGGTATTCCATGAACATATTACCCTTTAAAAAAATCATTCTTAAGTAAGACATTAAAATTCACATACTCTTTGATCAAATAATTCTATTTTTAGGAATTAATTCTAAGGAAATGATTTAAATGCGCACAATGATATAAGCATAAGAAGTACTCATTGCAGAGTAGCTTGTAATTGTGAGTATGAGAGAGAAAAACAGATAAAAAGAGAAATAATTCAAATGCCCAACAGTATAAAATTACTTAAATAAATGCCATTATATTTACACTACAGAATATTATGCAATAATTGTGTTGTAAAATAATATTTAAAGACTTGGGAAGATGTTCACCATATATTTATGGTTATGTTCAGGTAATTAAACATGGAGACCATTGGACTGGGTGGCTCTAATGCCTTGGCAGCCTACATAAACAAAGACGAAATCTAAGGCAGAGTCAATGCACTGGAATCTGAGAAAACAAAACTTAAGACCGCCAATCACAAAAAGCCAACCAGACTTTCCCAAATAAGGCAACAGCTTAAGCTTTAGCCAATCAAACAATTCCTTTGCTTTGCTTCCGTGCCTTCTATAAAAAGCTTTCCCCCAGCTCCTGCGGGCACAACTGCTCCTAACCACTTTTGTTTTGGTGCTGTCCAAATTGAATAGATGTTTGCTCAAATAAAATCTTGTACATTTTAATTGCTTCAGTTTACCCTTTAACAGTTCCAAATCATCATGAACAGTATAATCCCATTTTTTACAGAGTGTACATATATACTTATACATACGCAGGATGAGACTCAAAAGTTATAGACTAAAATAGTTAATAATGGCTTCTTCTGGCTCATAGGATTAAGATAGATTTTAATTCTCATCCTTTTGTTAACATATATTCTAAAACGAACATATATTTCTCTTATAAATTAAAAATTTTACAATCAATCATCAAGGTAAAATAAACATCAATCCATGTCAGTTTAAATGCGGTAATGTACAATATATTTCGTCTTGCTGTTACTTTATGAATAGAATGACAGAATGTAAGTAAAGTCAGGCTACAAAATGAAAATATTGGCCTGAACTTGAAGATAATTATCTTATTACAGACTTAATATTCACCACACACTCTTATAAATGCTTCCTTTAAACTGTCTTATTTAACTCTCACAATATTCCATTGAGGTTGATGTTGTTATTGTCCCATTTGACAGAAGAGAAAAAGCCTTGAGAGGTTAAGTAACTTTTTCAAGGTCATGCTGTTTGTACAATGACAGAGCCAGGACTCAATGTTTGCAGATGTAGCTATTCTCCTGTATATTCTCTATACAGCTACTCTGTATGGACAGTGTCCATACTGATAAAACAAGCAGGATATTTGTCAAATCCCCACTTGATGATGTGGTGTCATCATTATCCGAATCAATTTTAGGATTTTGTAAAATTGATTGTAAAGTCAGCAATCTGAATGCTAAAAGCAAGGGACTGGCAGTCTCTAGACACTGAGGGATCCATTGGCCTCTCTCCTGCACCTCCTGGCAGAGAGTTGCCAGAGCTGCATTTCTGTATCTGAAGAGTGGCAAACCTAATAACATCAGTCTCTTGACCTCGGTGAGGTAAGCAGCAAACAACACTTCTTCACTGTGAACTTTCAAAAAAGACTGGCCACAGAGTTGCACAAATTACAATTAAGAACTCTATGGAATTAGCTAAGTGATATTGCCTAATTAGATTAGATTTAAAGGAGTAAAATATAAAAATAAAAACACAACCTGATGAATTTTTTTGATCTAGGTAATCATCTTAAAATAAAAACAGGAAACTCCTCATTAGTTTCACCCCAGTCACTACTAAATGGCATGACATGTAAGGCAATTACGAGTTGTACAGGTTAACTTCCCACTTGCTCATTTTTGTCTAAATTACCATGGCTACAGCAGGATAAAGATATATAAACTTCAGAAATGTTTAATAAGAAAATACGGTGATTCTTATTAGTGTATGAATTTACTAAATATTTTACTTAAAGGAGAAAAAAGAAACAAAAGTCACAAAATTCAGATAAAATTTCTCAAATCTGGTGAGACCAAATTGTTCAATAATAACAGTTAAGATATAACATTGTCTATGAGCAGTGGTCCATCAAGAAAAGGTTTTGGAGAAAGACTATAGATAAATCACTTTTACCTTATGAATGTTAAATTTTAAAAAATGGAATTTTGATGGAAAGAATCCAAAGCACCATGAAACAGGCTTGTTCACAAATACTATTGGTCTTTGGAAATAAAGGTGTCATAAGAGATGGATATCTGAGGGGAGATTGAGGTACATGCTGTGTGTGCCTGGACTAGAGGACATGATTGAGACAAAAATATATGGTACAGGAATGACAAAGAGATTTAACTTGGGATCCAGTACCAATCTATTGGCCATGCCTGTCTAGAGAGATGGGCTGAAAAGACAAGGAGACTGAACCTGGCTCAGAGAGGATTGCTATGATTGATTAGCTATGTCTGCCAAGGACAAGGAATAAACACACTGTGAAATCCAAGCTATGAGTCTGGTATCCCTAGACTAGTAAATTACGTAGACAAGGAAAACACAGCTAGAATTAGTATCAGAACAGTAAAGAGAGACTAAAACATATTTTTCAGATTAAGAACATGTGTGTATATTTATACATCTGTAAAAGGCATGTTGTTAGATTAATATATAGATATGGGCAAATGGGGAAACAAGACTTTGGAATGTCAGTGTCCCTGGCTTACCTTTTTTTTTTTTTTTAAACATCTTTATTGGAGTATAATTGCTTTACAATGGTATGTTAGTTTCTGCTTTACAACAGTATGTTAGTTTCTGCTTTACAACAAAGTGAATCAGTCCCTGGCTTTTCTTGATACTTCCAGGCTTCAAGATCTTGAGTCATCTCAGCTTTACCTCTCTTGATTGAAGTTTACTCACTTATAAAACACAAATAATAACACGACCTATCTCAAAGGTTCTCACAGGATCAAATGTAATCATGCACAATAAATGGTAGCTATTATATAATGCAAAATGGCGCCAGATACTCAGAACTCGTGCCTAACAGGAAGAAGAATGCTTAAGGTGAGCTCCATGGGGACTTGAGGGGTGAGATCCAGAGTACTAGCTAATTTGTAAGCCTTGGAACTCCAAAGTTTAATATAGAACAGCTTATTCAGGAAAAGCAAAATGATTCATTCCACTCAGTAATGAATTCCTTTATGCACAGTCTCTGCTTTCCCACAGCCCAACATTAACTGCACACTGTGCTAGAGCTTGCAGGTTTTGTGTGGCATCATCATTATTTATGAAGCAGGATAATTGTTGTTGTTGTTGTTTTATTTTTTAATAATACTTTGAATATTTCTACCAAAAAAGTTCATTACACAACTAGCAACAATTTAAGGGTGAAAAAAGACCAGAGCAAAGGTTATTCATCTTTTCTCATTACCAGATTATATCTTATAAAGTAGTTTACAAATGTCACTCTTCTTGATCAATACAAAATACCTCCACAATCAGCAGAACTGTTGCTCTTCTACTTTTTTATAATTCTATAGGCATTTGGCTTATGTTCAACCCTCTATTCCCAGAGCTTCCCATTTCCAGGAGGAAGGATAAGATAAAGCCAAGAATAAAGGGCATCTGGCTAAGAATAAATTTAGTGCTCCTTGAGGGCTGCTGAAAATCAAGCACAGTGATGTCCCCTGCACTTCAAAATTGCTGCACATGCTGACTTTGCACCTCGCAGACTCTAGACCTGGTGGTCTTGCTGGATGTTGCATGCAAATCTGTTCTTTGATGTGTTTGTGGAAATCCTGGCTAAGACCCACTGCCTGTCTAGTCCTATGTTATCTGCTAGAAGCCACTGGGTAACTGAATGCACACACTTCTAGCCAAGCTGGGTCCAATGAATCACTCTCTCCCCTGTGACATGCTATCAGTTATAAACATTGGTAACAGGAAGCCCCAAACTATGGTGAGAGGGCTTGCATCTGTCTTGCTGGCCACAAAGAGACCTGGCCTAAATGTCTAACAGAGACCCATTGCTAAAGGACTATGAATGGAGTGAAATGGTCACCACTACAGCTGTTCTGAAACAGAGAAACTTGTTGGCCCTTGGAGATTTTGAAATGAAATCCTTACAACCAACTAAATTTATTCTCAGGCATATTTTACATTTCTTGATAGAGCTAAAGTAAGTGTGAAATATCAAGAAAGTACTTTGATTTTAAAAGAAACAATTGCATAGCAGAATTCTCATTCTTTATCGCAGAGTTTTTAATACCAAAAAAGCATGACCTGAAACACCATTAGTTTGAAAGAGAAGAACTTTTTTTTGTAGCCAGCTTAAAGGATTTGTGTTCTATACAAGAGATATGTTATATTCTGTTGGTGTCTGCATAATTAAAATAATGCTTTGGGGAAAAAAAAAAAGATGACTGTGTACAGTCATGGGAATTAGAAGCCTCACAACAAAATGGGATTTCACAAAGGGTATTGTTCCAACTATGGATAAGGCTACATCAAAATCGTTTTTCAGTAAAAATTTAAATTTTATTATTTAGTAGACAGACAAAACTGTTGCAATCCAATCTTTATATATATGTAAGATACCTCCAAGAGGCAATATCATGCAGGGGTCAAGTACACAGACTCCCTCGTCATGTAGACCTGTGCTAAACTCCTTTTTACGAACCTTTAACAGATACACAGTGGTGAGCAAGTTAACCTAAGCCTCAATTTCCTCACTTGTAAAATAGGTATAATAGAACCTACCTCTTTTAGGGCTGCTGTGAAGGTTAAATTAGATAATATATATGTCTGCTGAGAACAGAATGCCTGGTACAAGATAAGCATTATTAAGTGCAGTCCTATTTTTATATTCTAAGAACAGCTTTTTGTCCCTCACCTAAAATAAAAAAACTCCCTAGAAACTATTATTACAAAATTTCCTTTAAAAATATTCTATGCAATAATCACAGTTTTATTTGCAAAGTGTTCTTTCTAGAAACAGAACAGGAAGACTTTGTTGTTGTTTTTTGCAATGAATTGGGATGAGACTTATTTCTCTCAGCATCCCTGTCTTCTCCTCAGTATAGTCTGTACTGTGTCCCCTGATCCAAAGTAATAAATGCCATCATTGATAAGAATCATACTTTAAATAACATAAAAATGTTATAAACGTTTAAATGAGAATTTATATACAAAATAATACAGGAGATGTGTCAAAAGAGTTCCAGAGAGTTCATTTTTACTCGTTTTCGAGTACTTCCATAAAGTAATCTGCCTTAAATTAAGAACTCCTAAAACAATCTTCCTTAAATTCTGAGAAAAAGGCAGACTAAAACCTTCGCCTTCCCCCAATCTCTATTTAAATATGGGAATGAGCTATTTACAACAAGAATAGAAGTAAAGTTTGTCTGGGAGCACTGTCGCTGTCAGAGAAAGACCCCTAATGAGAAATGGCGGATTTTGCTGTGGCAGCTGTGTCTATGTACAGACCTACTTATTCTGAAATCATGCAGACTCATCTTAATAGGGGTCTAAGCATGACGAGCAGATAGGGGGAAATTCACACATTTTACTTGGGTTCCTGTTTACTAAAAAAGCACACCCAGTCATTAGGTTTAACTAGATTGAAATTACATGCTAGGCTATCATACTGAAATTTCCATATATGTTAACTGGGTTTCTTTGTCTACTAAATATGATTTATATCTTATATATCAGCTGTCTTTAAAGTTCAAAGATGGGGATCTCTGGGATACTAGTATATGGGAAAAGTATATTCAAAGGGAGGGAGGCAGAGAGCAAAGGTAAACCAAGTCTACTTAACTATTTTTGCCTTGAGGCCAGCCCTGAGGTTAGAAGTAAAAAGGAATCAGACAACAGGCACAAGTGAGAGAATCAACCAAGTTGCCCTTACATGTACAGAGAATAAACCTCCACAGGGTGATCTGAAGAATTCTGACAGAATCCACCCCTCTCATAAATGTCCCCTCAGAGCGAGTCTGTGAGTGGCATTGAAAATTCCTGCAGTATTTGTTCCTATGCGTTAAATCTTCGAAAGTCCTCACTCAAATGCCATGGGGCAGCAGGAAGATTATAACACATTAAGACCTTGTCAATTATTATTATCTTCATTTGAAGTAAATTAAAAGAACAGATATATGGCCAGCTACAGAGTTCTGAGGGATGAGACAAAATGGTAGAAGAAGAAGAACATTTACGAAAGGCTGCCTACATGCCAGGCCATTTACATGAAATGATTTCATAGCAGGGACTGTTAGTATTAAGTAAGGACTATTATTACCCTCATTTCACAAATAAATAAACAGATGCTCAGAAAAGTTAAGTAATCTACTCAAGATCACATAGCTAATAATGGGCAGAGCAAGGATCTGAATTTGGGGCAAACTCAAGAGAATGAGTTTTTACTACTATCCTAGCATTCGGATAAGCACATTTAGATGTAAGGAGAGGGCCCAAGAAAATTCCAGTGTGGAAGAACATTTTCCAAAGAGTAAAGACCAAAAGGGACATCCAGACCACTACTGGGCACCATGTGTCTGTGGGATTAGAGCACTGAAGGATAAGCAAGTCAGTCTACTATAGTTTGTAACTCCTAGGGAAGGAAGCAGATTCAAGAAGGAAGACCAGTCTATTATCTCACAGTTGGCATGTTGAGTAAAATCAAAAGTAAGACTTTCAACCTTTCACTAGTTCTGTGATTCAGACTATTAATCCTCCCCAACAGTCATATTCTGTCATATCTGAAAGTACAAGAAAGTATGAAAAAGATTATTTAGGTGAATATTTTGAATGGATATAGCTGAGAATGAACTATCATATATAAACCCCATCGTTCTATAACCTTACCTAAATCATAACTTTTATCTTCATTTAAATTTTATTTGGCTATTATATATTCCAATATATTATATATATATTAAATTTGGCCATTATACATTCTCTATTCAAAAAATTTCTTTTTAAGAGAGCAAAATATTGGATGTAGGATAGGTCATCTTCTTGGCTAGTCTTGAAACAGATATTGAATACAACTAGTACATATTTTGTAGAGTCCAAAGAATTTACTTTTTAACATATTTTTTGATAATAGTAACCTCACTCTTAGAATTCACAGTAAAATTCTAAACACCAATTTACATATTCATAACCCCTAGGTGACTGAAATTTGACACTTTTAAACGCAAGTCATTGGTAGCTCATGTAGCTACAGTAAAGCTTCTCTGAGTGTTTTATAGAAATATCAAGATACATTTGCTCATACGTAATAAAAAATACATTTCAACAATATAAAAATGGAGAGGCCATCAGTGACTTTCATTTGACTGCATCAGGCTCTCTTAGTCAGTCTAGTGTACTAACACTGTATATCAAAATGTTATACGCAAACAAACAAAAAAAACAAGCAATCCAATTAAAAACTGGGCAGAGGATCTGAATAGACATTTTTCACAGAGGACATACAGATGGCCAACAGGCACATGAAAAGATGTTCAACATCACTAATTACTAGGGAAATGCAAATCAAAAGCAATATGAGATATTACCTTATAACAGTTAGAACGGCTATTATCACAAAGACAAGAAATAGCAAGTGTTAGAAAGGATGTGGAGAAAAGGGAACCCTCATACACTGTTGGTGGGAATGCAAATTGGTGTGGCCATTATGGAAAACAGTATGAAGATTCCTCAGAAAATTAGGAATAGAACTACCATATGATCCAGCAATCCCACTTCTGGGTATTTATCCAAGGAAAATAAAAACACTGATTCAAAAAGATATATGCACCCCTAAGTTCATTGCAGCATAACTTACAATAGCCAAGATATGGAAATAAATGTCCATTGATGGATGAATAGATATAGAAGATGCAGTATGTATATGTGTATATATATATATAAAAATATGTACATATATATGAATATATATGCATATATACATGTATATACACACACACAATGGAATATTGGCCATAAAAAAGAATGAAATCTCATCATCTGTGACAACATGGATGAATGTGCAGGGTATTATGCTAAGTGAAATAAGGCAGCAGGAAAAAGACATCCTATGATTTTACTCATATGTGGAACATTAAAAAACAAAACAAATAAACAAACAAAACAAAAACTCATAGATACAGAGAGCACATTGGTGGTTACCAGAGGGGAAGAGGGTTGAGGGGTAGACAAAAGGGGTTAAGGGGTTCAACTGTATGGTGATGGATGGTAACTAGACTTTTGGGGGGTGATTACTTTGTGTAATACAGATGGTGAATTAAAATGTTGTACGCCTGAAACTTACGTAATAAAAAAAAAGTTATATTGCTTGGTAGAAGGTATGTGTGTAAGGCATTTCTTTTCTATATATCAGATCATAAACAACTACATTAAAAGCTGTCTACCTTATAGAAGAATATCATATCTATTACCCTTTCATTTTTTCTTCAATTAATTCTCACTCTACCAAATTTATATTTTATAAAGAATACTGATACATAGATATGCATGAAGACACAAATTCCTCCACAGCATAATCACATTGAAAACAGAAGGAGTAAGGATTAAAAATATTTGTATTTAATACCAAATATGTATTTTTTACTGTATCTATTACGTGAGGCATATTATAGATTTATAATCTGTCAATTGCATTGTTTCTCCTTTAAATAGAAATATTTCTTAGAGCTTACTCCTAAGATTTATATTACATATTACTATAATTTGCAATTATAGGTTAAAGGTTATATGCAATTTTTAATATGTAAGCCTATCTTTTTAAAAAACCACCCCAAATTATATCTACACAGAGACATTTTTCCCTTCTGTTAACTATGGATGTATGGTAGAAAAAGACATTTGAGAGTTGCTTTCTCACAATAATTGTCTTCGCTGGCCTTTTTATTTTATGTGAATCCAAACTACACTACGTCTCAATAATGCTGCAAACAGAAATGACTTTTTCTTTTTTTTTTGGCCGCACGGCATGTGGGATCTTAGTTCCCCAAGCAGGGATCGAACCTGCACCCCCTGCAGTGGAAGCACGGAGTCTTAACCACCAGACCGCTAGGGAAGTCCCCAGCAATGACTTTAAACTGATGTGTTAAAGCAATGTAGCCATATTAGCTTCTTAAGATTCTTTTTTTATATACTACACTTTTGATAGTTATGAGCAATACAGCTATGGGATACCTAACATATATATATATATATATATATAAAATTAATATCAGTCCTAAGATTTCTGATTAAAAATTAAATATATTCTTTATGTTACTTTAATACCACTCACAATTACTTGCTGGATATGTTCATCTCTACTTCATTCACTCACTCATTCAACAAATATCACTGGTGCTAATTATTGTTGGGTTTTGTATTAGTTCCAGAAAAACAAAAGATGATATGACGTGATCATTGAGAGGCTTAGAGTCTTCATAATACAGCAACTAGCAGCCTCCATTTTCTAGTCTTATAGTGAAGTAAGGAATAAGTAAAGTTTGTTAACAGGAAAATCCAATTAAATTGAAATATTTACATTTCTACTTGGTAATATCTTCCGAAGAGCTACTTAGAAATAACGTAAGATTTTTACCACAATTTAATTTCATTTAAAATCCATCCATTTTACTTAGCGATTCAAACCACCCCATTTCCAACCTATCTTAATTGTAGACTGTATATCAAATGATAAGTATAACCGGGAAGGAATCTAATCTGAGGTTTTCTATAAAGGCCACTATAATCCAGTTAGGGAATAGTTCAACACATTAATTATGAACAAAAGTGCCCCAAGCCATCTGGCATCCTCAGTTAGCCTTAGAGAGTGCTAGGGAAAAAAACTAGAGGATATTGTACTGAATTCAAGTTTACTAATAATCAAATTCTAAATTCTTCAGATTTTAAGTTTTTTTAGTTTTCACTCTTAAAAAAATACTTATTTGATGTCATACTTACTACAAGCTTTTACTCCTAGTTGTACATTTATATATACTTTGCTTTATTGTTATATCAATGATATTTTATAGACTTATGTGGAAAACACAAATATGTAGGATTGGATGGAAACTGATAGTCCATGCAGTGTAACACTGCTCGTCTGTGGCTGTTTCATCTCCATCATACTCCAAATACTATTTTCAGAATGATGCACTTAAAAACTTGTAGTGACAGAGGTCTTACTCCATTCCAGAGTGTCAGCTCCTGACACTTGTGGTTTTGCACACACAGGTCTTATGTCTAAAGTGCTCTTCCCTTGGTTTGTCATCGAGCCAAAGGATACTTGTCACTCTGGATCAGCATCAATGTCACTGCTTTAGAGCAATTTCCCCTGCCACTCAGTCTATATCAGGTATCTCTACCTGATGCTTTTCTTTCTCTCCATCTTGGCACTTTTCACAATTTATTATTTTGTCTCCTTTAATGATTGATGTCTATCATATTTAATCATCACAACAGCCCTAAGAAGTACTAGGTACTTTTATTTTCCACATTTTACAGATAAGGACACTTGCTGCTCATTGTTAAATGCTAAACACCTATCATGTGCCTGGCTCATATTTATATACAGTTAACAGTCATTGAAAACATTGACTGAACCAACCTAGAGTTGAAATTTGACTCTCTGGACATGATGGGGAAAGTGAGGCAGAGATAACTAGGTTTGAAACCTGCCTGAATATATAATCCTGATATAGTTAGAGACACAGATACACTCTAAGCCTCATTTTTTCATCAGTGAAATGAGTATAATACCTACTCCACAGAATTATTGTTAGGGCTGAATGAGTTCATTAATGAGGTAATCAAAATAACCTAACCCTAATAAGCCCTCCTAATTTGTGTTCATTTACCCTAATTCCAGCCCATGGATGTTTAAAGGACATATCTCATTTCTCCTTCGAATGATAGCCTTTCAAATAAAATATCTTGTCCTTTATTCCTCCAGTTAATTAGCTTGTGTTTCTTAAATTGTCCTTTTATTCATTGACTTATCAGTTTATTCAGCAAATATTTATTGGGTACCTACTATTTAAAAGATATAATTACTCATAAATCCTGGTTATCATGGAGCACACAACTAAATAGGAAGCCAAATTATACCATCAGTCACTCAAAATCAGGGTCACTCAGAGGACTTGTTAAAGCACAGACTGCTGGGAGTTATGCCTAGACTTTCTGATGCAGTATGTCTGGGTTGGGCCCTGAGAATTTTCATCTCGAGCAAGTTCTCCAATGATGCTGATGTTGCTGGTTCAGAGATCACACTTTGAGACCCAATGAACTAGAATATAGTGATATTTGCCATGGAGAAGTAGAAAATCTGTGAAGGAAGAAATTACTTAAAAAAAAAAAAAAATCCCAAAAGTTTGATGGAGAAAATGGCATGAGCTCTGGCCTTAAGGGATGGAAAAGGATTTGAATGAGGTTTCATGATTTCTACCTTTTGGGTGCAAATGATCATATTTGAATGAATATGACAGCAGATGTTTTGATAATCCAAGAATGAAAACAAATTGAAGAGAAAGTATAAAATTCTGTTCAGTGGAAATAAGTGGCAACTATTATATCAAAAGAACCCATGATATAGATTTATCGGTAGAAACTGATATATACCAGTATGAAGAAAACCTATTAAAGAAATTTTGAATCTATATCTAATATTGCATGAATTAAAGAGTTAAATGAGACAATCTACATTATGGTACCATGTTGACTCCGGCCTAAGGGACCAAGTGTATTTGCTATTACATCATTGATGTTTTCTTGTTTTTAATTCCAGAAATTGCCTATTCTACAAAATGCATATTTTCTCTGAAGCATTACTGGTAAGTTGATAAAGAAATAGCTGGTTACAGGTTAAAACAGAGTGGGAATTCATAAGCCCTTTTACATTATCCTTCACTGAAAGAAAAAAATTACTCAAAATATATAAATAAAAACATTGCACACATGTAACACAGCATGCTACTTTGAGGAATGACTGAAGCTTAATGCACCCAATGTGTTACTCCCAAGTAGGGCAAATGCAGTTTCTGAGTCAGCTACAACTTCAAAGGTAAAATTTGAAGGAAAATCTGAAATTTCTTAGCTAAAAGGAACTGACATGAGAAGTATAATCAATGAACTGCACTGATGGAAAATACCATCCATGAACAATTAATAAAAGTATAATGTGTCAAATTCATGTTCCAATTCTGTAATTATAGACATGATTGATTAAGCAGTTCTTTATGAACTGGCATACCTAGTGGTGTGCCGAGTGGACTCTAACAGATTTAGCAACTCTGCATTCAGACATCATGTTGGTAATCTGAAATTAGTGATGATAGGAGTATTCACACCATGAAAATTTGCAAAGACTACAAGCAAGGGATCTCTTTTTCTTCTTCTTTTTCAGAGCTGATTGTTAAACATTTGCCATTTTCAATTCTGAGTTCCTACTTCTTGAGGCTAATGTACTAAAACTCTGATTATTTGCACATCATTAGAAGATGAGGGCTTCCCTGGTGGCGCAGTGGTTGAGAGTCCAGCTGCCAATGCAGGGGACACGGGTTCGTGCCCTGGTCTGGGAAGATCCCACATGCTGCGGAGCAGCTGGGCCTGTGAGCCATGGCCGCTGGGCCTGTGCGTCAGGAGCCTCTGCTCCGCAGCGGGAGAGGCCACAACAGTGAGAAGCCCTCGTACCGGAAAAAAAAAAAAAAGAAGATGAAAAGAAAGTTAAATATTTGAATTTCCTATGCTAAGAAGAAGAATTAGTATTATTTTTTTAAATGTTTACAGTGTCTTTAAATGAGTGCTAAATGTTTCACATTCAGTTCTTCCTCACAAGTACCCTTTGAGGAAGGTATTAAGTTACATTTTATAAGGAGTGAAACACAGATTCATTGAGGTAAAATAACTTGCCCAAGGCTTATTCTTGACTAGTATACATTACTGTCTCCCTAAGTCAAAAACATACTTGAGAGATTCTTCTGTCCTCTTCAGTCTTGGAAACAAGGATAATTGAACCTAAGTTATCCATTTTGAACAATATAAAATAATGTAATTAAAAAAGGGAGTGTTAAGGTTGTGTTAGTTTAAACACAGGGGAAATATTCTCAATAGTAACAGATTTTATGAAATTCAATTCTCTCCAATATTTTAGGACATGAAGCTTGACCTTACATAGTTCATGTAATGAAGCCTCAAGAAATATTTGATTATCTTTTAAAGGTTCCTTCGAATTTAGCAATTCTGTGTGTTTTTATGGTTGGGTGTTTTTAAAAAGGAATATATTTGGTATGATGAATTGATGAAAGACATTTGTCATTCATGGTAAAAGTTTATTAAACTCAGTTTCATTTTAGTCACAGGCAAAGCATTATAAGATATGAGAAGCTAAATATTTTTACTCAAAATGTTTCTAATATCTTTTGCTTTCCTTAGGGCAATGTTTAGCTCAACAAATTATCTCTTGAGCATAACGGGATACGCTTCCACATTGATGGAAGATTTATATACAGTTTTGAGAATGTCTCTATTACTACCATCTAATAATATTATTGCAATCTTAAATATACCAAGTGCCCTTCAAATTTTCATCTTTAAAGAGTTGAAAATTTATAAATGTATACACACACATACATGCGCGCACACACACACACACACACACACACACACAGTGCTCACACCTAAGGATCTTAATAGAAAGTCTGCACAGTCTAAATAATACCATGTTAGATCAAACAAGCAAACAGGTTTTTAAACCTTTGGCTTATTAAATTTCAACAGAGGATTTTAAATATTAAATAAATAAAAATTTCATCTAGAGGGAAAACAGGTAGATAATTTTCAGAATTAACTAGATGCTTAATAATTATTTTCTTAAAATTTTTCAGAAGCTCTAATAGCTTATTAGTCATTTTCATTTTCTATGAGAAGATAATTCTAGATTGAAGGGAATTTGATACAGATTTGTCTGTGTGTGTTACACATTTTTGCATGTGGATGGTTATGTGTATGGATTCCCTAAAATATACTGCAAAGTTTTGCTGTTGGGGAGCAAGCAAGATTCCATTAATAATTATTTGCTAAATGAATGAAACACTTACTATGTGCTGGCCCAGGGCTAGACACTGGGGAACATCCGCAAGGTTTCTGCCTACACGGAACTAAGAGTCTGGTAGACTAAAGAGGTTCTTCAATACTCATGTCTTCACTTAATCTTTTGAACTAAAATTCTGCTAATAAATTAAGAAAACATATTTGATACATAAACCTAGGCTTGGAGATGTCCAACTAAATACCAAAGAATTCAATCATTCCCACAGACCGTGTTTGTAAAATAGTGTGTGGTATTCCACAAACAGGATGACCTTACAAGAAATATATACACACATACAGATCTTGAACAGAAGATAGGGCCAATTTTCAAAATGGCACACTACAAAGAAATAGGAACTATTTTTCTTTCATACTAGTAGCTCAACCTCAAGCTTTTCAAAAGAGACATAATATTTCCTGTGTGTCATCTCAGTTGCCTGATTATAAAATACTGTATCTCCAACTTGTTTTCTTATTAAATTTTATCTTCAGAGTAGATTTCTTATTCCAAAACATATTTTAAACATTATATGGTTTGCGACTCTTTCATCAAAAAAAAAATCTTTAAACCCAAATACATCTTCTCTAACTCCTAAGCTAAATAGTTCTAGGAAGCAGCAGCAGCATGTAGCTTAAGTGAAATGTTATGTGAGGTCTGGAGAATTAAGCAGTTTGGAATAGGAGATGCAATTTTATTACATGGAAGTGACTCATTCTTACACCACCGAGTGTGATTTCTGAAATTGTTATCTGGAAGCAAATGTGTGAGGTAAACAGTCTTTTAAAAAACATAAGTAATGGGCTTCCCTGGTGGCGCAGTGGTTGAGAGTCTGCCTGCCGATGCAGGGGACACGGGTTCGTGCCCCGGTCCAGGAGGATCCCACATGCCGTGCAGCGGCAGGGCCCGTGAGCCGTGGCCGCTGAGCCTGCGCGTCCGGAGCCTGTGCTCCACGATGGGAGAGGCCACAACAGTGAGAGGCCTGCATACCGCAAAAAAAAATAATAATAAAAAAATAAAATAAAAAATAAAAAACATAAATAATAGCTCATCATTCTTTGTTCATCCTGGATAATAAATAAATGTAAAACACTGACTTAAAGATATTTTTCTGCATTAGTGATAAAGACACATTAACAATATAGTCTGAAATGTAAAAAATGATTTATGAAATTAATTAGCAAGTTCCTAGGAGGAAACACAACATCCAGTATATAATAATTTCTGTCCCATATAACTAGTTTGGTATTAATGAAGCCAACATGCAGGGAATATGTACTGTGTGTAGGCACTATGGTTAAAGAACTGGGGTTATAGAGAACACAAGTAGTTCCTGACCTTAAGTTACTGAGAAAGAGCGAAATATGTTAATGTCTATCCCCTAAAATTCACTCCCTCCTTCATTTTAGTAAGAGAACCACCCTCACCAACTTGTAACTAGACAAATGGCTACCTTTGTAGAGATTACTTTTTTCTAGCTTTTCTTGTAGCTACATTCTGGACAAGAGGATGAGAGCAAGTGAAGGGTGTAACTTCCCCTTGAGGAAGAAGCTCCTTGCCCTGTCATTCCTGTCCCCCCCATCCCAGACGTGGGAACACCTAGTAGTCCCCGGTGAGGACCCAGCTTCAGCTCTCTATATAATGATCACACCTGGGTGATAGCAGAGCAACAAGATGGAAGCAACCTGGATGCCCGAATAACCACATGGAGTATAGCTGCTCCCAGCTTCCTCCACTGACCTCAAGGATATTACATCAAAGAGAAATAAACTTACATTTTATTTGAACCATTGTATTTTGAGGGCTTTTTTTTTTTTTTTGCTGTACGCAGGCCTCTCACTGTTGTGGCCTCTCCCATTGCGGAGCACAGGCTCCGGACGCGCAGGCTCAGCGGCCATGGCTCACGGGCCTAGCCGCTCCGCAGCATGTGGGATCTTCCCGGACCAGGGCACGAACCCGTGTCCCCTGCATCGGCAGGCGGACTCCCAACCACTGTGCCACCAGGAAAGCCCTGAGGGCTTTTTTGATACTGCAACTTAGTGAATCCCTAATACAATAAATAAGCAAACACGAGACATCTGCTGACAGTCTTGCTCCTCAGCTAGTCTTCCTAATTTCTGTAAAAGGCAAACTCCATTGTTCTATAGTTGTTCAGGCCCAAAATTCGGAATCCTTCATGCTTCACTTTAGCTCACATACAATTTTTAGTCCAACCCATTATCAGATACTACTGGCGGAACTTTTAAAACAGCTCCTAAATTTGACCATTTCTTACCATCTCCACTTGTACCCCTTTAGTCCAAGTCATCATTATCCCCCTTCTTAACTATTTCAATAGCCTCCTAACTGATATCCCAGCTTCCTTTTGCTACTAGAGAGTTTGTCATAGCTGCAAAAAAGCTCTAAGGTAAAGCATGTTGCTCTTTTGCTCAAACCCTTCTAGGAATTCCCACCGTGCTTAAAAGCAAAAAAAGAATATATTTTTATATTTATATATATTTATAAATATAAATATAAATATATATATATATATATATATAGCCCTTACCATGGCTACAATGCCACTGAAACTCTTCTATCATTGCTTTCTTTACCTAACTCCTTCACCTGCACCCCTGTGACCATTTACCCCACTCCAGTCACACTGGCTTCCATACTGTTCTTTGAACATGTCAACCACAACCCCATCTCACGGCTTGACACATTTTTATTCCTTTTGCCTAAAATGTTCTTCCTTCGGATATTAGCATGGCCCATCATCACCTCATTCATGTCTCTGCTTCTGCTTAATGTTCAACTTATAGAGTCCTTCCGTGACTACCGTGCAAAATATACCAATCCTTCCCCATCCTGCATGTCACTCTCTGTCCCCTTACCACACTTTGGTTTTCATAGCACTTATCGGTACCTGATCTCTATATATAGCTCACACACACACACACACACACACACACACACACACACACACATACACAGACACACACTATATATATAATGTGTGCATGTGTATATATATATATATATATATATATATATATATATATGTCTGTACTCAACACATACACATTATACATAGTATTTGTTTGTTTGTTTGTTGTGTATCTCCCCCATTAGGATAAAAGCACTAGAGAAATTCTGTATCCTTTGGTCTCTACTATAACCTAAACACTTGGAACAATGTCTGGCACGTAATACATGCAAAATAAGTACTTCCTGAATGAATAAATTGGATGAATGAACAAAACACAGTCTGACCAATGTTCTTGTATAGAGGGACCCAGAAGATGTTATAGGAACTTCAGAAAAGAGAATCCAGCCCAGTTAGGAGGTGTCAGAGAAGGCTTCTTAGCAGAGCCAACATCTACATTGACCATGAAGAGCAGTAATATTTCAGTGTATATACTCCAGTCAGAGGAAAACACAGAGTCAGAAAGACAAGCAACTATTTGAAGAAGTTGAGCCAGAGCCATGGAGTGCTGAGTGCAGGGAATCTAACAGGGAAGCAGAAGCAGATCAATAAGCAATGGTGCACCCCAGGTGCCAGACACAGGAATTGATGCTTGACATATACTATATTACTTGACAAATGAGGCAACGATGACTAGAAAAGTTTAGAGAATTTCCCCAAGGTTACTGAGCTAGTTAGATGGCAAAATCAAGATTGAAGTTCGCATCTGCTAAGTTCCAAAACCCAGCTCTCTTCATTACACTGTATAGTCATCTGCCAGAAGGAGTTTGGCTTTTTACCATGGGAAGGCACTGGAAAACATCAAACAGGGAGATGACATAAACATATTTGTCTTTGAGTAAGATCTTGCTTATGGTAGTGTAGAGAACGTATGAAAGTGAAATAAGCCTAGAGACAGAAAGACCTAGAGTAATTGGAAAATTTCAAAAGAAGTTATAATAGTCCTCAACCAGAGCAGTAGCAAACAGGGACACAGGAGAGTGATAAGCTGATAGATTGAAGAGGATTTGCAGATCAACAGATGTGGAGCCTGGAACCACTCCTGGGTTTCTAAGCGTGAGCTAATGCCAGGGGAAAAGGAGGTATCATCCATGAATTTGGGGAGTAGAGCAGGTAAAGTACAGAGAGGATTATTTCAATATGGTCACATGCTGCTTAAGGGATGAATCTGGATTAAACTCCTAGAATTTATAGCTTTTAGTCCAGTGGTCATTTCTCTACAAGACAACTGAGACCAAATGGCCAAAGCTTATAACATAAAGCACAAGAGACAGAAACCTACTTCAGTCATCTGGTTATGCCAAGAATAGTCTGTGCTTTGTGAGAACAGGAAACAAAATGTACTGTTGTATAAAACACTGAACTATAACTTGCATAAAGAACAAATATTAAAATTAATTTCTCATCACAATATAATGTCATGTGTGTTCACAGTTGGAATAAGTCTTTCATCTCTCAATGTTACTTGTCTCATAAAAGCTGCTTTGCAGAGTAGAAAGAAGAACATTGTCTTTCCAAGAACAATAAATGAAAGCAGCATCTTTTTTTAACTCATCCCAAGAAAATGCTTGGTGGTGAGATATCAAAAACAAGCAAATGCACTAGCAAATGAAAAAGCTCTTTGCAAAATGTACCACAAGAGAAATAAGTAGAGATTTCAAACATTTACTTAGCAACGAGTATTTTAAAAGAGATAACCAAGCAATAAGCTGACAGTTTAGGTTTACCTGTGCATTGAGAGTATTACACTGGGACCACATGTAAAATAATGCACTCTCTTTTTAAATCTGAAAGCATTTAAGGTACCAGACGAGTTGTTCTGAGCCTTCAGAATACAAAATGTTGCATCTTCAAGGATGTTTTTAAGTGAGAAATAAGCACAGGGTAAAGCCACTTTCTTCTTCTCCTAAAATGCTGATTGGATTAAAAAATTTTGATTCTTTTATTCCTTTAGAACTGTATTTAAAGTCTAATTACAAAAAAAAAAAAATCAGTATCCTATTACACTAAATCAGGATAATCACTGGGGAACTCAATTCGATTCCCAAATCTTAAACGTTAGAAAGTGTGCAAACAGAACCTACAAAATGCCTCAAGAATACCTTTCAAAACTGTGAAATGGAATGTAATTAACAGGATAATAAGCACTTCAATGGAACTTACTCACCCACTCTTGATACGTATTGGCTATTTGCTCTGGATTTAAATGCCAGCCCTTACAGAAAATTTTGTTTCTAATGTACCAAGACTTTATTTAAAAAACCATTTGTTTTGTAACATGGTCCTATTTCTGTGCTATTTGAAGGCTGGGGAGTTGATATCTGATATTTTGAACCTTAAACTAATCCTCGATTGTTTTCTGAAACAAACATCCAATCGGTCATATTTGTCTTCAGGTCATATAGCTTAAGGCAGTGGTTCTCAAACTTTTATCCTCAAAACCTCTTTGCATTATGAAAAATTACTGAAAACCTCAAAAAGCTTTTGCTTACATGGGCTGCATTTATCAATATTTATTCCATTAAACCTTAAAACTGAGAATTTTTGTAAATAGTCATTCTCTTGAAAGTAATAAACTTATTACATGTTAAAATATAGTTTTAAATAAAATTAACTACATTTTAAAAACAAAAATTTAATAGGAACCATCCCACTGTTTTATACTTTTTGGATATCTAATTGATGTCTGGCTCAATAGAAGACTGCTGCACTTTCTGCTTCTGTATTCAACCTGCTGCTATATCTCACATATCGTGTGGCTTCTACAGAACTCTACTGTACACTCATGAGAGAATGAGACAGAAGACAAATAACATGCTCATGCTATTATGAAAATAGGTTTGACCTCAAGGAGCCCCTAAAAGGGTCCACAGACTACGCTTTGAGAATTGCTGCCTTGAGGATACTAGTTTGCACAAAGTAGGAAGAAATTTTCAGTTTTCTGTGAGGATTTTTCATGGATAATTTTAAAATATTTATGAACATTTGTATCTATGATTTACCTACTTAACCTGTGGCATGTAAAACAACTATAATTATAAGAGAACTACTTTCATCAATCTTCCTCTTATGCTTGGTTTAGTTATAATTCTTGTACCTCCACAATGTGACCTCTTAACTGAGCTTTCAGACGTGTATTCACTGTCATCAACTTGAAATCTCCAGTGGGATGTCTAATAGGCACCTTGACTTCACCTTGTCACAACAGAATTCTTGATTTACTTTCTTAAACACGAACACCTCTCACTTTTTCCCATCTTGGAAAATGGCACCACCATTACCCAACTATTTAAATCAAAAACCTAAAAGTCATTCCTAATTTCTCTTTCTTTCTCACCCATATCACAACTGTGAGCTGCAGAATATACCACACTTCCCGCATCTCCCACACTGCCATCCAAGCCCAAGCCAACATCATAGTTTGCTTGGATTACTGCTATAGCCCCCCAAATGGTATCCCTGTTGCTCCCACCACTTTACAACACATGTTTTCCAACCTCTGATTATTAGTGCCATCCATTTTTTTTTTACCTATTAAACATAAATCAAACCAGGTCCTATCTCAACCTAAACCCCTAAATCTCTTGGAATAAAAAATCAACTACTTATTGGGTACCACAGGTGACCTTGCCTCTGCCAACCTTTCCAACCTTAACTCATGCCATTGCCGTCTTTCTGTCTCTAACATTTCCCCACCTTGTAGCTTTACTACTTGCCATTGTCTGACCTCACCTGGAATCCTGTATCCACACTTTTGTGTCTGGCTCCTTCTTGTCATTCAGGTTTCAACTCAAATGTTACCCTTGCAGCGAAACCTTCCCTGAGCCACCCAATCATTACGACACCCACCTTCATGATTCTCTCTTACATCATCCTGTTGTATCTAATGTATTCATAGCACTGATCACTGTCTGAATGTATTTGCTTGCCTCCATGCTTTTTCTTTGTCCTTTTCCCCTATTACCATCACCAGGATGGAAACTCTAGAAGAGAAGGGGTTGTGTATGTCTTGTTCACTATTACATCCTCAGTGCCCACTGAGATATAGTCAGCATCAAGGAGGTAGTTTTTAGGAATCGAAATTGAGAAATGAATAATCAAATAAATGAATTAGTAAATCATAGTAAGGAAACTATTGAAGAACTTCATTGAAAACTTTCTTTGCTATTCTCAATTATTGAGGGAAATACAAAGAATTTCATATATTCATGAACTACATTCAGTTAAATCCAAGCTCTGCTTTATCTATAACACCCTTTCTACTTTTGTAGAAACACACCATATGGAGGGAGAGAAAGTATGGTAGCTCAGCAATGCCTGCTATGTATATATGTAACCTAATTCTCAACACAAAGAAAAATCTGCTGAAACATTTTTCCTATTTCATATGCCTTTGACCTTTACAACTGATAAACTTATATAAAAATTCAAATTCATAGGATTAAATGAAATTTCAAAACTTTCTGTACAAGTCATCTTAATTTGCTTTGAAGAGAATGGTCTGCACAATGGTGCTCAAAAACCTACAAACCAAGTGTTTTTTCTTTGCAGACTAATTTTAAATCACATGAGAGCCTTATCATCAATACTTATCATTAATCTTCTGCTTTTCTTGTAAATTTGATTTTGCCCATTTATAGAATCCTATATATGATACTACCACCATCCCATCATCTCCTGGAAGATAAGCCGAACTCTGAGAATGGATAACTTCATGTAAATTCATATACATGTACATGGGCACAAAGTACAAATATGTGTGTATTTCCAACAGGGTGAGTCAATACAAATCTTTGCACCAGAAATCTTTTAAATATGGCTTTAATTTGACGGCATGTACCATTATTGAATGAACCATCGGAGAAAGCATAGATCTACCTTAAGAATATGCTGAAGGTATTAAATATTCTAAACCATTATGAAATGCAATGTAATAAAAGAGTAATGTAAAATGATGGTCTATAAACATGAGCCAAATATAAAATGTAACACTGAATTATGTTCTTATAGTCATAAAAATGAAAAAAATTGATGAGTATGTGAATGGCTTTTAATGAGAGTTATTACAATAGACTATTAACTAAGTTCTACTGGGAATAAATGCTCACTCACTCTCTTCTTTTTACCAGTAGGGAATAAATGATCTTTTAAAGAAGCATACTCGATTTTGAAGGAAAATTTTAAACACTGACTATTAATTACGATTTTATGAAAAATTTTGGTTTCTCTCTGAAAATACACCATTGTGTATTTGTGAAATGGAAAACCACCTTTCATAAGAGTTTGGTCACCTTCACTAGATGCTTTTTCTAATATGGCTTTGCTATTGATAAATTAACAGAGTAACTTGCTTTGATATTGAAAAGTGTACAGAATAACTTAACTCTTCCAGTTAAGTTACACAAGATTGCAAAGAGCAAATAAAAAGTAAATGTTTGGGTTTAAAAGCATTAGCTCACATATATTCTTATGAATAACTATAAGATAGTTTTGGATACAAAGAAAGCTACTTAATTTGGTAAAGTTGGGCAAATTAGGCAAAAAAATGGTATTAAATAAATCATTAATGTAAATATACTCAGTAACAAGTCCTTGATACTTTAAATATGCATGAAATGTGGATTCTCAGGAATTGATTTTAATACCATTTTAAGTCATCTATCATAAATCTAAATCTGGGCACTTCTGCAGGAGCTTTGGTACAAAAATATTTTCATTTTCATCAGAAAGGAGTTTATGGAAGGGCCTAAATATAAAATATAAAGATCATTATATAAATATAAATATCAAAACATAAAGATCAGACTCAGAACACAACCTTCCAAAGGTACAGTAGTTAAATTCAGATAAAGTATGTGCAATTACAGGCTGCGTTCCTCAAATGCGGAGTCATGGGAGAATTCCAATAAGGACTTCAGAGACCCATTTCAATCTTTCCTGGAGTGGGGGTGGGTGGACTGTTGCCATGGTAGTCACACCAGGCAGTTTCACTGTGCTGGGAAGTAGCGCCCATCTTCCCTGCCCTTTGAGAGTGTGCCAAAACGATTACTAACCATTCAAGGATTTTTCATTAGAGGGATGGATATTAAAAGCATTAGTCTATCTAGCCCCCCCACAAAAATCACTGAAAATCTTGTTAAAGTCCCTGAAGAAATACATCTGTGAGTTCTTAAAATGAGCCCTCAACAATTTTAGAATCCTGTTTATTGTTCAGCATGCAAACTTCTCAACAGTTCCATGAAAGGATGGCTGAAGTAAATTTCACCTCATTAGCAAGAAATCAATGTGTTCTTACACTATTGTCAAGAAGGTACTAATCCACATTTTCTTTTCATTTTTTCAGCTATGCTGATTTTGGTTTTCATTTTCATCAAAAATATATTTTTAAACTTTCAAATTTGCCATTCTCTCAAAATTGAAGAATGGATATAGTGATATTTTAGCAAAATGAGTCAGCACAGAAGTAAATCCCGTAACTGTTGTGAAGAAAAAAAGATAGTTGTACCTTTTTAACATAATCCATGATCTGTTGTACCAATTTCAGATTAATTTTTTTGAAAAAAATTGATGGCTTTTCAACTATCATCTCAAAAAAATAAGCATAGCAAGTTTTAATTATTTTGGCTTTCAGGAGTCTTCAAAAGTAAGAAAAGCTGCACTCTTCACTTTCTTTTTCACCATTAATAATTTAGAAAGAAAATGGAGAACTACACATTAGTATAACCACAACGTGATAAGGCTTATTTTACAAAATCAAACAAGGACTTCAGTAGCCAAATCAATATTAAGAATACTATCCTTCAAAATATGTCATTTTTAGATAATGATGTTCTTGATCAAACTTCTTTAATTTTTCTTGAATTATACAAAAAATGTCATTACTTTATAGTGGTACATACACATACACCCTTACAAACTTTAGCCAAAAAAAATATTAATCACTTACCCCTATTCATCAAATCTGTCACTAAACGGCTTGTGATTATTTCCAAATGTAAAATCTACCCTCACGGGGAAAAGAAATCGCTATCATCAAGCATATTCAAAAACATATTTACTGTCCCCTAAGGACAACTTATACAGAATTCTTTAAATATGTTGGAAAAAAAGGACACAGAAGCTAAAATGTACTGCCTTTCCAGCTTCCTGCTTTGAAAGAGACAACTCTCCTTTAGATTACAAATGTGGATATATTCCTTAAAGATAATACCTCACCTGCCTAACCTACTACACACATGCCTTCACGGACACACACATACTCATACACACATATGTGGGCATGAGAAACACTGCCTTCCAGGATTTCTTACAGAGATACAAAAAGCACAGACCAAGAAGAAGACTGATATATTCGACTACATTAAAATTAGTAACTTCTGTTCCTCAGAAGATACTCACAAAGTAGTAAAACTACAAGCTATATAGATGGGAGAAAAATATTTGCAATGCATGTAATTGACAAGGATTAAACTCCAAAATATGTAAAGTCAACCAACCGACAAAAAAATGGGCAGAAGACTCCAACAGACACTTCATAGAACACAAACTGCATATAAACACATGAAAAGATGCTCAACCTCATTAGTAATCAGGAGCAACATAACTGGAAACAATCCAAATATAATCAATAGCAGAAAGGATAAAGAAATTGGGTATAAAATAGTGGGAGTTAATATTGAAAAAAAAGTGAAGTAGCAGAAGAATACATGCAGTATTACTAGATTTATATCATATGAAATACAAAAACATTCCAAAGTGAACATGCACATTGTATACTGGGGTGGGTTTTTAAGAAGAAACTTTTGGAGGGCGGGGCTCTCATAAACTAACCTGTAAGGTACTTGTTCAGAGAAAACACAGACTCAGAATCTTGGAGCTTGGGAAAGGGATTAGGAGATGTGTTCAATTCAGCCACAGGGAACCACCCCCCTCCACCCACACAAACTTTATCCAAGCAGATGCTATGTAGTCACTGCTAGAGTGGGGTTCTTGCCATGACATCAGGTTGCTTCACACTTCTAGAACGTATTAATTAGCAGAATATTGATTCTCAAGCAGACCCAATGTAAGCTCCCCTATAACTTGCATTTTCTTTGGTCATCTAGATTCATGAAGACCAACTCCCTTTTCATGTGAGAGTGTTTTCAGCTTTAAAAACAGTTATTCTCTCCTCCTGAACCTTTCATCTGTACATGATATGGCAACTTGCTAAAAATAAATGTTATGCTTCCTGCACTCGCTCAAGTATATTCAAGTCTTTTTGAAAGGTTGGCACCCCAAAATAAACATGATACCCCATGGGGCATCTAACTGTCTCAGTTCCCTGTCCTTGCCATTAACTCCATAACTAAAATACATTTTAATATTCACATTTAAAACTTCCAGATTCCCTTTGCTTATAACTTTTCTCCAAATAGATATTTTGGCTTTATATAAGCAGTTGTTAAAAAACAAAATTCAACTGAGTAAATTTTAAAGATCTTACTGGTTTTAATTAATGGTGCATGAATTGGGCAGTATTCAATCAAGTAAATACGAAAGAAGTTCTAAGGAGCTGTACAAAATAAAAGGCTTTTATAGGCAGAAGGGAGCAGGAACGAGGAAGCGATATTAGACAAAAAAGTGGATTGGTTATGCCAAGGTCAATTTCCTTTTAGGGGATGTCAGGGGCCTACCAGGCAGATTACCTAACTACTGCTAATTAGGTGACTCCTGATTGACTGGTTTAAGATTCCATTTCTGGGAGAGCCAAAACTATAACTGAGTCTCAATTTGGTGACATGGGGCTTAGCATAAGTGGATGCATTCAGGGCCTGTTGTCTTATTTTTAACACAGCACATCAGCTTGTTCTTTATCATTAACATGATAAGCTTGGTCCTGTAAAAGGACTGCAAAAATAACTTTAAGTGCATTGATATTTTAACTATTCTAACCATAGCTTTCAGATGAACATGAAAAACTCAAAAGGCCAAAAGGCAACACCTGATTTTGGAGAATAAAATGGTCTGTTTCTCATGTTAAATTTACTGAACTAATTCATATGAAAATGCATTCAACTCCCTCATACTCTCAGGTAGTGTTTTGAATGCCAACTGACATGGTGAAGCTCTTCATTAATGTTCAATTTTACATAAAAATTCCTCTTTGAATGTCAGCTTTCGTATGTTATTTAATCATAAAAACAGTAAAACTGTTTCAGGGGATGGGATGGGAGTGGGAGAGAACTTGCAGTGTGAAGTTGTATAAGTTTACTGTTGATGGTGGGTGGCCAGCATGGTCCATTACCCATGTTGAAGAATAAATAGTGTTGGACATCAGCTCAACAAGCAGACCTGGTATCAACCGACTCGCTGGAAAGGGAAGCAGATGACCAGTCTTCAGAAGACAAAAGGGAAACCTCAGTGCAATAACAACAGAAACTTGAGAGATGATGCGAATAATCACAGATCACTTAGAATTAGTGTACAAAAGGCCTATTTAAAAAATCACTTGTGTGATGAGTTGAAAGAATTGTTCCTTCTTATAAAAGTATTTTTTAAAAACTGCGAGGAAAACAAAATCAGTGCTATTGATGGTAGACAGAAAAAGATTAAACCAAATCACAGTTATGCTTGCAGAAAGAAAGAAGGAACTAATAAGAGGAGAGGGATGGATATGAGACCATATATAAGGACTTAATAAAAGTCGTTATCATTAACAAGCACCTTGTGAAAAGGTGGTTTCACTTAAAAGTTTAACTTAAAATAGCCAATAATCAAAGAACACTAAACAGATACTTGCCATTTTCAGAAAACAAAATATAATCTGTCTGCTTCCAGAATGAAAGATCACAGGAACTATGATATCTCTAAGCAAATCAACCACTTCAATGGATATAAACTAGACATTTTTCACTACAAAAATATTAGATTCCTAAAGAAGGTGTTTGATTTACATAACCAATTCTCAATCACTAAATGAGAATTTCTTTTGGATGACAGTAGGCAGACGTTTATGTTTATGGAAAAAAAAGAGGGCAAGAATGTAAAGATATTAACAGGTATTACATCATAATAAAGGCCAATATCTATTGGTTTAAGAAAATAAGCTGTATTCAAGTATTTTGTAAGAGTCATTTATATATTTGAAAACATTATTAAAATATAAATCAAGCCTTAGCAACTTGATCCACTGCTGCCTTAAGTAACTAATACCAAAACAATTCTGATCAAAACTAGAAACTTCCACTAGCCAGTAACTATAAATAACTGAAAGTCATACAACTCATTCTGCTTGAAAATACATGATATATTTACACTACCTCCAGATGATTTTTCCCCAGTCATCCTAATTAGTAAAGTCTTAACATATGACCATTCTCCTTTGTTAAAACGATGAGAAAATTTGGCATTTAGGTATGCAGTAATACTTGGGACACTGCCCAAGCTAAAACAAAAATCATTAAAGACACAGGTTAAACAAGTATTTTATGAAGAAAACTTCATTTAACTGAAGAGAGACAGGAAAAATTGGACTGATTTTTCATGTTAACTCCTGGGTGTTTTTCTGAATGTTTTGATAATATGCAAGTTTGTGAAAGATCCTCTATAGCCTATTCATCCACTGTTGCTAGGGTATACTCTATAAATATTAATAATGTTCACAGATGAAAAAGAATCCATCTATATCAAGAAGGGTGCTATCTAAATTTTGAGAAGATTAAATGTGTTGATAAAAAACTAAGCAATAAAACATTTCCTCAATTAAAACTTATAAAAATTTAAATGATGGGTTTTTAAAAATTATTTTGACATGAGAATATTAGCATAAAATCAGCCAAACTTACATGGAACTGATTAGAATTACGGCTTGGGGACAGATCAGCATCAGGTTATAAGATCATGGTCATTTAGTGAGTTTAACTGAAGCAAACAACAGCATCATAGCAAAATCTGTGACTTTGAATACTGGTACCCTGTTTTTAAAAGCATAATTAAGATGACTTGCTATTTAGTCAATCTAGCAGTAAAAAGAAGATAAATAAAATATATTAAAATTAGCTTGGGCTTCCCTGGTGGCGCGGTGGTTGGGAGTCCGCCTGCCGATGCAGGGGACGCGAGTTCGTGCCCCGGTCCGGGAGGATCCCACGTGCTGCGGAGCGGCTGGGCCCGTGAGCCGTGGCCGCTGAGCCTGCGCGTCCGGAGCCTGTGCTCCGCGGCGGGAGAGGCCGCAGCGGTGAGAGGCCCGCGTACCGCGAGAAAAAAAAAAAAAAATTAGCTTGATGCAATGGGGAAAAAATTAGTATATTTACCTTTACTTAGGGACGTCTGCCACAGGTATTTCTTCTTTATTTTGTTACAAATGTGTTTGTATGTATGAGTGAGTGCATGTGTGCATAAAATCTTTGTTTCCTTCTCACTTGTAAGTCCTTATCATATAACATAAGATGTATTGACTTTATATCATAGTATTTAAGTATTGTTAACTTTACATCATAGTATTTGATTTATGAGGTATTAAGGAGAAGAGTAAACACTACCCACGGACTTTGCATCCTTTTCTGGGAAAAGGGTTTGTTTGTTTTCATTGTACACAGGATCATTATGTCATGTTAGGCAGAAGTATGACCTTGTTACTGTTTTTACTTGGAGGCTGAGTATGGTTTAAGGAGATGTATATGGGTGCCAAGTTGACAAGGAATGGACCTGTGATGGTTAATTTTCCATGTCAACTTGCAAACCCATGACATCCAGATATTTGGTCAAACATTACACTAGACATTTCTGTGAAGGTATTTTTTTTAGATGGAATTAACATTTAAATCATTAGTCTTTGAGTTAAAGCAGATTACTTTCTTAATGTTGGTAGACCTCATCTGATCAGTTGAAGGCCTTAACAGAAAAAAGACTGACCTCCCCTGAGGAAGGTGAATTCTGCCAGCAGTTGGCTTTCAGACTTGAGCTGTTGCATCAACCCTTCCCTGCGTCTCCAGCCTGCTGGCCTTACCCTGAGGGTTTTGGACTTGCCAGCTTCCACAATCACGGAAGCCAATTCCTTAAAATAAACCTCTCTCTCAGTACCCGGATACACAAACACACACACACCCTATTGGCTCTTTTTCTCTGGAGAACCCTCACTAATACATAGCCCTATAGTTAAGAGCTTGGGTTCTGAATCCAGATTACTTGCGTTCACTCCTAACTCTAAACCAGTTGGGCCTCAGTCTTCTCGTCTATAAAAGGGGATAATAAACATTAGCCCCTAACCTCACGGGATTACTTTGAGAATTAAATAAATTTTATACATGGAAACTGTTTAGAAAAAGCATGCTCTATATGTTGGACATTGAGTTCTAAAAACTCAATAAATATTAACTACAATTTCCAAGCTTCTTCTAATATAGCTAGTAAAGTTGCAGTTAGTCTTAGAAAACACAAATGGCGCGAATAAAAAGAATTTTTTAGAAAAAATATACGAGGAAAACTGCAACATACAGGTTTTCAAAATACTCATTTCTTGAATGGAATATCAATAACGAACATTTGAAAATCGCTGAAGTGAAGTACACCCTGCTTTATACAATAGCTGTGTTCTTAAAAACATACCTGCCAATAAAATACATAAATAATCAAATAATATGAAACTACTGATATGTTATAATCTCATAAATACTTTAAACTTGGTTTCTAATTGTTAATAGTTCTTAACATTTTGCCTCTATATTTTTATCCTCCACTTGGCCTCTATATATTTCGTCCATTTCTCTCATCCTTCCACATATACCCTTGCCCTATAATTTCACCTCCTTTCCCTGCAATTCTCTATCAAGTGTATATTGTTTGTGTTTTTGTTTATTGTATTTTGTTTTTGTTGGAAGAAAGCCTAGCCGAACATTTATGTCCTTCTGGCTTGAGGAAAACTTTATAACACTGACACAAAAGCTGAAAACTATAAAGAAATAAAAATGACAGAAATTAATACTTAAATATCAGGTGCCTGATATATGTCAAAAAAGACCACAAAGAAAAATTAGTGTAGAAAGAACACTTCTTACATACTGTCAAGTATTTAATGGAAATATTAATACTGATCTTTTCTTCTTATTTATTTACTTTTTAACATCTTTATTGGAGTATAATTGCTTTACGATGGTGTGTCAGTTTCTGCTGTATAACGAAGTGAATCAGCTACGTATATGAATAATACTGATTGCTATTCTACAATGCTTTACACTTTACATTACACATCCACACAACTTATTCCATACTAACTTCATAACAATCCTACAAAGAAGTTAGAAAGCAAGTTTTTCAGCACAGGCACTAAGGACAGGTAATTCTTTGCTGTGGGTCGCTGCCCTGTTGAGTAGCACCCCTGGTCTTTACCTAATAGATGCTAGGAGCCTCCCCCCACTTCCACACTCACTCACATTGTAACAACCAGACGTCTCCAGACATTGCCAAATGTCCCTGGGGAACAGAATCATCACCAGTTGAAAACCACTGCCAGAAACAAATAGTATCTTCTTTTTTATAAGCCTGGTGAAACTCAGTGAAGTTGATTGACTTGCCCAAATACACCCCTCCTCTGAATGACCTAGAAACTTGACAGTTATAGGACTCTGCCGTGAATGTTCTGGGTAAAACACGAACTGCCATCAGATAAATCGACTGTGATTTTTCTACGCCAACCACCTTCTGTTACAGACATTTCTGAACTCACTTTCTTCTCCGCTAATTCAGTCATGATTTCTTCATGGCTTCTTTCTTCCTCCAAAAGGAAAACATGCCATCATAAATTTCAAGTTAGAAATACACATTATGAAAATTTACGTAAGCGCAGAACGTATTTATACAGTGCATGCCTCGGGTTTTTTTCAAAGCAGTTTCTACCTTAGTTTGTGCAAGATTTATAAAGGAAGCTATTGCTCTTATTAATCAGGTGGCTAATATACCATCCAACCTTCATGATCTGCCTCTATCAGACACATATGAAACACTGAAAACATTCTCTTTTTATAGAAGCATCATAGCAGGAAACCTAGTCATATACTGGGAGGTAAAAGTAGAGCTGAAGACACTTTGATTATCTGACCAAAAATACTTCCAAGAGACTTGAGCTTTCACTGAAGCTTTGTGAGTTTGCTCAATGATCTGACAGTGTGTGGTCTTATTCAGTGCAATAAATAGCAATTCTTTCTTTCACGTTATCATCCTTCCCCCAGGTCTGAAAAAATACTAGATTCTCATATTAATAATTCTAAACACAAACACTTCAAATGATTAATCAACCACTAAGCAGTGTCCTACCTCTTTTCAAACTATTTCTCAACAACAACAAAAAGGAAAAACGGAATTGTATCGTGCAATGCATTGCCATCTGTGTGCAGGCTGATAAGACGGAAAGAGAATATTTGAATGTCAGAGGAACATAGTTACAAACCATACCTTCCATGACATACACCAGCGACCCCACATCTCCTTCTTTGATGATGCAACTGTCTTTGCCGTACTCCACTGGGTACATACAGTCCACAATCTCTTGGATCTGTGACAGCTCCAAGTTCTTCATAAAGTCGTTGTCAAGGATGGCTTCCTTTATAAGATCCTTGGACCTACGGTAAGAGAGGGAAGATTTACTGGCAGAGCTGACAAGCGCTTTCACCGTTTGTGGAGTTGAGCAGAGCCAGACAGCATTCAGGCACACTACAAAGGCATTTTCTTGTTAGGAAGCCGATAGTTTCCTGACAGACCTGAGAACAAAGTAACTCCATGGCAGCAGGAAAGACATTAAGAAATTTTCCTTTAAGTAAAATATCATTTAATGTATATGGGACCGACAAACAAGCAAAACCATACAATTCCATTTTGTTTTACTTATTTGTTTTACTTATTATTATTGTTTTGTGTGTTTTTTTGCGGTACACGGCCTCTCACTGTTGTGGCCTCTCCCATTGCAGAGCACAGGCTCCGGACGCACAGGCTCAGCGGCCATGGCTCACAGGCCCAGATGCTCCGTGGCACGTGGGATCTTCCCGGACCGGGGCACGAACCCGTGTCCCCTGCATTGGCAGGCGGACTCTCAACCACTGCGCCACCAGGGAAGCCCTTTACTTATTATTATACACAATTTGTTTACTTATTTTTTTGTGTGCCTCTTCCACTAGACTTTATGCTCTGTGAGGGCAGGGATCATTTTTAGCTTTTTCTCTACTATATGCCCAGTGTCTACTACAATGCCAGTTACAGTACAGGTGCTCAAGAAATATGCTGGATTTAAGAAAATAGTAAAGAATTGGATACTTAATTAGCTGTTTGGAAAAACTGGTATAAATGTGACAGTTCTTTATCCATACCTCATGCTTCTTTAGAGAAGATTTATTTCTTCAAGCAGCTTAAATTGAGGTAACTAGGCAGATAAAACTGTACTGAACAAGATGTTTTAAACACAATATGGTTTACACATGGGATTAAACAGGTAGTCGGCAGGAAAAATATTTACAAATTCTATAATTGGGATTCAGTGGTTAACAGGGAAGTTTTGCAGAACTAGAAATATGGTGATCATTTGATTCTCTGGGATAAGAAGTTTCAAATAAATTCCTAAGGATACAAAACTCAAAGTAAAGAGAAACCGAGAAATATTTTGTCAGGAGTTATACAATCAGAGTACTGTCAGAAAAGTCAGAAACTGGATAAGACAAAAGCAAAGTCCTTAGCAACACAGAGCGTAAGCAACACATTTGGAATTTTATGTTAAAAGTCTTAATTTGAAAAGCATCTGACTACAAGCTGGTCCTTGTTCACATTTGCTTAACGAGTGGCTTTCAGGGAAGTGACCTGCAGTAGTGAATACTGACTACGGCATTAGCACTCCTCAATTCTTCCTGTTTTCTGTTCTAGACCTCAGTCTAACTGATCTAGCCTTCTCACATTATGTTTTGTAATGATTTGATTTTAAGTAGTAAAAAGGTATACATAAAAAATTAAAACAATATAAAATTTATCAACATGAAAAATATACCTAGAATGGACTGTTATGATGCAATTAAATTGTCTATGAAGAGTGTGAACAGCATGGAAAAAATCTTATACTATTTTTAAGTGAAAAAGCATGAAACAGATTGTTTTCAGAACACAAAAGCACGTGTGTGTGAAATGTAAAGAAAATAGGCTTTCAAATTAGATATATTTGGGTCCCAATCCTAGTGCTGTCATGTGTTAAAACCTTGAGCAGGTTGTTTTACTTTTCTGAATTTCCACTAACTTGGAAAAAATATCTGCATTACCATGCTCATAGCAGAATTATTTGCAATAGCCAAGACCTGAAAACAACCTACGCATCCACTGATGGATGAATGGATGAAGTAGTTGAGGCATGTATATATAGATATAGATACACAATGGAATATTATTCAGCCCTAAAAAATGAGAAAATCCTACCATTTGTAACTACACAGATGAATCTTGAAGGCATTATGCTAAGTGAAATAAATCAGACAGAGAAAGAAAAATACTGTATGATCTCACTCTATGTGGAATCAAATTTTTAAAAAAACTCATAGAAAAAAGAGATCAGACTTGTGGTTACCAGAGGTGGTGTGGCGGGGAGGGGGAATCTGAGGAAGGTAGTCAAAAGGTACAGACTTCCAGTTATAAGATAAATAAGTACTAGTGACATAATGTACAAAATAATGACTATAGTTAACATTACTGTATGATACAAAGGAAAGTTAAGAGAGTAGATCCTAAGAATTTTCATCACAAGGATAATTATTTGAATTTTCTTTTTCTTTTTCTCTATATGAGATGATGGATGTTAACTAAACTTACTGTGATAATCACCTCCCAATATAGGTAAACAAACCATCATGCTGTACACTTCAAATTTATATGGTGATGAATATCAACTATTTCTTAATAAAACTGGAAAAACTATGTGAAGACTGGTAAAAATATAATGTTACTTTGAGTAAATGGTGGGTGAAAAGGTGGTGGTAGTAATTGCAGTTGCAGTAATAGGAAGAATAGTAATAGAGTATACAGTCATGACTTGAAACAGTATCAGAAGGAAATAAAATTCTGGCATTGGTTGCCTTTGGTGACAGAATTATATTTTTTCTTTCTACTTTTCTCTATAAAATTTTCTAGAATGGGCATGCTTTTTTATATGGAAAAAACTCTTTAATTTCAAAGGCAGTTTATTAAAAGTAACTCTGCTATGAGGAAAAATAAAAATAATAATCTATTTCTCATTTAAATAATGAATTAGATAATTTTTTTTTTTTTTTTTTTTTTTTTTTTGCGGTACGCGGCCCTCTCACTGTTGTGGCCCCTCCCGTTGCGGAGCACAGGCTCCGGACGCGCAGGCTCAGCGGCCATGGCTCACAGGCCCAGCCGCTCCGCGGCACGTAGGGATCTTCCCAGACCGGGGCACGAACCCGTGTCCCCTGCATCGGCAGGCAGACTCTCAACCACTGCGCCACAAGGGAAGCCCTAGATACTCAATATTGGTTGACTGTTATTGTCATATTCAATACTACTCTTTTCAATAGATTCTCTTTCACATGGCCTGTGTCTAAATACTAATGGCAGGAATTTTTACCTGATAAACAGATGGTGATGGATGGCCAGTGGTTAAGAACTTCAGAGTCTTCAGAATAGACTGTACATAAAAAGTCCTGTTTGTGAGACATTTACTTTAGTTTGATAGGACTATTTAACTGTATGTTTCTTTTAATTTATTTTTTAATTCTGGCTTGCTAAAACTTTATTTTTCCTGAGGCAAAGAGTTGTTTCCCTTGAGTATTCAACACAAGATGCAAAACTTTGTCCCCATCTATGATTTTCATAAAATCTCCTTTCTTAATTATCTTCACCATTCCTGACCTCGAGAATACCAGTAGCAACTTCATAGTGACTCCTGAGATCTACTCTTCTACTAATGATCTACTTTTCCAAATAACAGGACTTATTTGATCTTTAAGAAATTAATTTTAATCACATTGCATAATATTCTCTTTCCTACAAATTCCTTTATTTTCATTGAGTCAGAGAGTAAGGCCATCAATTGGTTCATATTTTTTAATATAATAAAAACTAGATATTATCAATCCCAGAATACCAACTTGTTTAGCTACAGATGATATCTTATCCTTTGGGAAATAATAATAGTGTTCCATTAAAATCTAAGTCCTAGAAATGCTGCAACATTAAAAATAAAGCCCTCTTCCAAGAAGATAATTAGCTACATCCAAAGATAATTGAAAAAAGCCACCTTCTCTCTTCTCATAAACGGTACAACTAACCTGTTTTATAAAGACATCAGAAAAGACAACATAATGCAGTCTTACACAATCCCTTAGAATTTTCCAACTTTTCCAAGTGCTTATCACAAACTGGAGGGGAGGGGGGAATTTCAGGATGCTCTTACTTCTCCAATTTCATTTTTTTGTTTTGTTTTGTTTTGTTTTGCGGTACGCGGGCCCCTCACTGTTGTGGCCTCTCACTGTTGTGGCCTCTCCCGTTGCGGAGCACAGGCTCCAGACGCGCAGGCTCAGCGGCCATGGCTCACGGGCCCAGCCGCTCCGCGGCATGTGGGATCTTCCCGGACCGGGACACGAACCCGTGTCCCCTGCATCGGCAGGCGGACTCCCAACCACTGCGCCACCAGGGAAGCCCCAATTTCATTTTAAATGGAGGACATTTAATCTCAAGTCCCTGAAGAAACAAACTGGAGGCTTTCAAACATGCCTTTGTGTTACTTTAAAACAAACTGAGAAATATAGGACCTACGTCTTATCATATATCCCTACACAGAGATATTGTCCAATGACATTTGCCTCTGAAACATCCCAAATAATCCCTCTCTGCCTTCACAGAGTAATGTAACTCAAAGATGTTCTTGTCAGTGAGTAATATTTAAAGCCCTGCCTCTTCGTGTAATTTTCCTTTAAGTCGTTTCCAATTGAAGGCTCAAAATCTTAGGGCAACTCTCATTAGTGTCCACTTGCTCCAACATTATAAACCATAATCAATCAGAGCCTCCACCTAACTCTTCTTGGAATCTTTTCCTTTCCCTAAAGAAACAGTCTAACACACTCACTGTAACTAAGACATGATGCTACATATGCGATCAGTTGAGTTGTGTTACCAGTATGAGAGCTGAGGAGAGCTGCTAGCACAAGTTCCCGAAGGTGGTTAACTGCCCTAACCCCGAGTATATAGCTTAAGAACATTTTGACCTGAAAGGCGTAAGAAGCAAATGCAAAGATCTTGACTTTTTATCCTTCCTGTCTGCTTCTGTGTACAAATAATCTATCTAAAAAACAAAAACAACTTCTTCCATGCCCCAAATTTGTGACAGTTTAATGCAAACAACCATAAAGGTGACTTGGTTATTTCGAGTTGGCCCTATTGATTTGTCATCATCCAATTGTCAGTCTCTGAAATATTGGCTATATATAATGGTGCGCTGCTAAATGCACTCTCCAGGAAAAAAAGAAAGCAAGCCCTGGTTTGTAGTGTTTGCCAACTTCCATGGTATAAATACTCCCACTATAGCCAATTTCAAGCTACTAATGTAAAGTCAACCTGCTTACAAAAAATTCCTGAAAATTTAACAAGCAGTTCTTATATGAGCCAGTACGTTGGCTCCAACACATCAGATATAGATTCTTTTTCTAACACCCTAAGAACTTAGTGTGCCTTAATTTATAAATGCTAAAACTAACATGATGATTCTTTCCTTCCTTAAAAATTTTATTAGGTGGTATAATATCCCCAGATAACTTTATGGCAGGATTAGCAACAGGTCTTCCAAAATTTCAATTTTAAGAAAATGAATTGGAGAGCCCACTTCCCCATTTACTTATTGCAGAGAGAGTTCCTGAATAGACTCAAAGACTAATTGTCTTTCTACACAATCTTAGATAAAAATGGGCAATTCTGAGGTGAGCATAGGGAAATATACAGCTACTTCTCTAACAAGAGAGATGACATTATTCACTATTAATAAACAGAGCCTCATTAGTTTTCTCGACATTAATAAAAGGCTATTCTACATTGTGGTTATCATGTAGTAGCTTGCAATATCTATGTAGCACTAGTGTTATTTCAAAGGGTGGGGAATGCTGTTTCAGACCAAAGTGTCAGGAAGGCTTCTCTGAGCTGAGGACTGCATGATGATAGGATCCAACCAAGCCAAGATCACGGAGAAGAGCATTCTGGGTAAAAGAAAAAACACATACAAAGGTCCGGAGGTTGGAAGGAACTTGATCTGTCCAATTGGTTCAGGAAGGAGACCTGTGTGGCTGAGGCACAGAGTGAGCTAGAAGGAAAGGGAAAGGAGAATGACATTGCAAAGGGAAGCAGGAATCAGGTCTCATACGGTCTTGAAGGCTGTGGTAAAAGAGTTTTATTTCATTCTAAAGCCTTAAGAATACAGTGAAGGGTTGATTAGAAGAAGAGGTATGACTTAAGGTAATATACCTGACATAAAGAATAAATAATATAAATTTACTTTAAAATGTTACTGAGTTCATAGAGGCTTCTGTCATATTTCATCACTTAACAGATACTAAAAGCATCACTTATTATCCTATTAATGAGTTCTTATAACTGAACCTCTCGGGACTACTGTCTCACAACTCTTACATTTACCTGAACTTCAAATCACCGACTGTCATGCAACCCTTGCATGTTAGAAAAGAACATGGTCTCATCTCCAATTTCCAGCTATCTCCAGTGGCCTAAAAGCAATTCACTCTCCCTTCACAGCCTCTCTTTAGATTAGTTTCCCCCTGAGCACATCCCGAGCAATCGTAAATATGCTCAAAACAGCCACGGCCAGAAATGTGAGAATTAATATCTGATCCCCTCATTCAACAAAGACGGCTAGGCACTTTAAAAACAGTCAAAATTATTACTAAGAATGAAAATCAGCTAAAGCAATTTAAAAATGGTTTATGAAATTTCTATAATCAACTTTTTGACTGAAAAAAAAAACTCTCACTAAATCTTTCTAGCTCTCAAAGGTCAGTCTTCGGCTCAAATGTCAGGAGAAGCAGTAAATGCACTTTCAAGGTCCTTAATCTACAGTATAGTATCTTCAGTTGGCAGCTCAGAAATCCAAACCCCCATTGGTAATTCATGGCTCTTTTACGCAGATACAGTAATGGCAAGGCCCCTTAAAAGCGTCTAATTCCAGGAGTCACTGTGGCAAGACAACTCCATCTACATACTGTGAAATATTCAATGAATCATCTAGAAATAAGAAAAACTCATGGAGTAGTCCTCTCACTGCCCCAACTGTTGAGATTCTGCCCAAACAGTAGGTCCTATTTCTGGCCTAACAGCTTTCCTGAGTAAACTCTGTAGGTACAGAGCTAAGAAATATCAACCAGCCCACATTTTTTAAAGATAAAATTTAATCCTGCAAAGCTATTGGCCAATTGAGATATTTCCTCAAAACTGAAAATCAGTTTTCAACAGGTTTCAGACGAAATTTTCACATCAACAAACTCTGCTATAGCTATCCCAATCTTATCACAAAAAGTCATGAAGAAATCAAGACTACTTGCAGCATTCACACCTATAATCAGTGTATGATACAAAACATGTGAATCACTGGGACAAAATATATGATAGCAACATAGTTCTTAGGTGGTCAATGATATTAATCTTTTGTCTATTACATGGGTCGCAAATAATTTCCAGTTGCCATTTCTCTTCTAACTTTTTTTCTGTAGTACTAAAATAGATGAGTATCTAAATGAAATTTAGATATTATAACTCTAAAGATAAACAATGATTTGGGTCAAGGAGAAGATGGTTAACCCATGAAGTATTTGTTTGCTGATGTATCACTTAAGCCTTCTTTTTAACTAATACTCGTATCTTATTCTCATTGACTAGGAATGATGCTAAGTAGCTCTTGAAATCACTAGTTACATGTTAACAAATGAAGCAAACTTGTATTAATGAAAGAAAAAGAAGATATTGCTCTTTGTAGGTGTTCATCAACTTCCAAAAAAATCAATATGAAAGTCTCCCATTCAACTACTGCAGTCATTCAGTGCTCCAGAGAGGCACTTACCAGTTACTTCACCCTAGTGAGCCTAACTCAAAACAGAGCAGTCTCCACAAGAGCCCAGATCAAACTCCTGTCCTATAAACTCCTCTCTCATATCACTGAAGAAGAACTGTGGGGTTTCATCAAACTGTAAACAGCTTTCCATGAGAATAATGACCATAAGAATCCCGGGAGAATAAGACTACACACATCACATTCCAGAATGTAAGAACCATGTGGCTGGATCTATTATGAATTAACTCTATTTTTGAAGTTAAAGATCTAACCTGCAAAACAAAAAGAGAGCGATGATGGAGAAGAAAACATTTGGCATATATTTATATGTCTAATTTCAATTCGACATTTCAAAGCAATTTCTTTTTTATCTTTCAAAGCACACAAACAATTGAGATCTCTTAGCATTCATTTGTTCCCAATAAGGTCAACATGGTCACACTATGAACATCCATTAAGTTCCTCATCACCCAGGGTGACCCTGCCTGCGGGGCATAGATTGGGAGCCATGATGTTTTGTCTAGTCCTTTGAAATCCAATAGCTCACGTCATCAGCATGTGTTATGCACTGTCATTTCAATTACTGTAATGGCTTGATTTTAAAATTGATCATTAAAGACATCATTTAAAAAAAATTCTCTTATTCAGTTGCTTTTCAGATTTAATCTCTGAGATAAATTACCTTTCATTTTAAATTGCCTTACATTTGTCTGAATTCAGCATGAGGAAAATAACATGTTTCTCTACCAACCCCCCAAGCCCTAAATGTGTATACTTTCTCTTGGCTGAAAATTATGAGTTGGGTCATTCATCACTTCCTCTAGTGATGCTTCCAGAAAATGAGAGCCAAATTTAGCCTTGTTACAGTGACCTACAGGTCTTAGGAAGGCAGATCTTCTACTTTGATGAACTTGGTTCAATTTCTTCTTCAAACAGCTTAGTTTGCATTAGGCTTTAATACATTAGAATACATTCAATACATTATACTTTGAGTCTGCCTGAAGGGAGATGGCATATATCCTGAAAAATATTTTAAATAACTAAAATTTAAAAACCAAACAATCATGCCCCTAGCTGTGAAAGCTCTGAAGTTTCAAGGCTTCTTAACCAAAGTGAAAAAATTAACCAATAATGACAACATGAGTCATCATCGTAATAGTAGTACTAATACCACTACAACTAATATTTATTAAGGGATTATTCCACGTTCTGCAATGAAAAGCCACCCCTCATGTAAATCTCACAATGACTTGCTAAGTTTGCCATCATGGAACTGAAGCTCAGAGCAGTTATAGAGTCTACCCAATATTGCACAGCCAGTACATGACAAGCAGATGCAAGATTTAAAGATCAACCCGTTTGACTTCCGAGCCACACTCTACTAAACCGTTTGACTTATAAGCACACAATGCTTAACTGTATTCATAATTTGAATAAATTATCCCAATTATAAAATCTAAAAGCAAATATTCTTCTCACTTAACTCTAATTCTGCAAAAGTAAAAATGCTATGCTTGGATAATATGACCTTTTATCTGCAGAGAGCATTTCAGGCTTTCAAAACAATTCCACATCTAACAATTCATTCTATTATTGCCAAAAACCTGTGCAGTAGGTAGAACAGAGGTTACTATTATTCCTATTTGACAGATAAGAAAACAGAGACACAACAGGCTAGATGCTGCCAAGTTCAAGTACAAGATTAAAGCAGAACTCAGGTCTACTGCCTACGAGCATGAAATAAACACTGTTCTGACCTTCCTTCATTACACGCACTTTCATATTTTCTCTGTGTCTCTTGATGCCTTTTTTTCTCTTTGTCTCTCTGTCACTTTGGCTCTGTCTCTCTGTCTTTCACATACCTTTAGCCATTTTAATGTTTAAACTCTCTTGGACAAAGACTCAACAAATCCACTGCACCAGTATCAGCAGGGAACTCTGGCCATTTGACAATAATTCTATGGTTTTAAAAATTCTGTGATGGTTCATTCAGAGCGATTCCCTTTCTGATCTAATTCATTCTTCACATTACAGAAGTTTGAGCATGTCTTGTAGCTTTTACAGAGAGATGCCCTCACATAGAAACACCTCTTGAATTCAGCAATGTAATTCAACTTGTTTTGATTCCAGTGTGTTCACACGTTTGTTCTCTCCTCTCTATCTTGAGCACACACCCTTTCTCTTTCTCTCTCCTTTCCTTCCTACAAACCCTGCCTCAGATGGACTTGATATACACATGGAGGGGGGAAAAGTACACAAAAATTTACTATTACTTTGGGTGAATATCTGTATTTGAATTCAAAATAAAAAAGAAGCTCTCATTATGCTTATAGGATAAAAAATATAATATTCCAAGAAAAACTGCAAAGTCACCATTTTATAACTAATATAATTAATGATCTGTAACATATATATATTTGAGAAGTCTGAATATAAGAATCTAAACATCAAATGCTTTCTATATATGTATTGATATTTTTAATAGATATCTAAAATATAGAATTTATAAACTTGATAAAACATTAGTATAATGGATTATACATTATGATCTAATGAGTTAGCTATTTTAAATTTTTATTGAAGAAGACAGAGGGGGTAGGATAAAAGACAGGAAGGGAAGAAGGAAGATAAATAAATGTGATTTTATAACTTGAATCCACTATCTATCATCTTGTACCATGCTGCCCTTTAATGATCTGTCCCTTTCAGTGGCAAACAGTTAATACTCATTGTGTTTCCAACATGACAATTCTAGGTTCAAATTTAACCAATGCACATAAATACAAGCAAAAGTGATTGATGGGTTTAAAATACAACAATAATTATCCACAAAGTGATTTTTTTCAGTGTCTTAAAGTCTTTTATTCTATGCACATATTTTTACAAAATAGGGTAATACTATATAACATGGCTTTTCTCTTAATAGCTTCTAACAAACACTTTTCAAAACCAATAGAAATTTGTCATTATTTGTAAGGAATGTTCCTTTGTGTGAGATGTGCGCTAATCAAACTCCTACTGTTGGAAATTTAGTTTCTTAGCAGTTTTAATGAGCATGCACTTTGATCCTATGATCCTACTTTGAGGAATACATCCCACAAAGGTAAAGCACTGGTTTCTAAAAGTATATCTACAGAGACATTTATTGTAATATTATTGACAATGGAATAATCACTACAAACAACCTGGATGTTCACAAATAGGGGAGTGATTGAATAATTTATAGCACATTTGTACTATGAAATTTTGGACTGCTAAACGTGGATCAAGAATGGATCAATATTGTTTGTACAAATGACCATGGTAGGGGCTTCCCTGGTAGCGCAGTGGTGGAGAGTCTGCCTGCCGATGCAGGGGACACGGGTTCGTGCCCGGGTCCGGGAAGTTCCCACATGCCGTGGAGCAGCTAGGCCCATGAGCCATGGCCGCTGAGCCTGCGCGTCCGGAGCCTGTGCTCCGCAAAAGGGAGAGGTCACAACAGTGAGAGGCCCACGTACCACAAAAAAAAAAAAAAAAAAAGACCATGATATACTGTTAAGTGAAAAGTAGATCACAGGCTAATTGTATAACGTAATTTTTTTTCATTTTTGAATTTTATTAATTTTTTTATACAGCAGGTTATTAGTCATCAATTTTATACACATCAGTGTATACATGTCAATCGCAATTGCCCAATTCATCACACCATCACCACCACTACCCCCACCGCTTTCCCCCCTTGGTGTCCATACGTTTATTCTCTACATCTGTCTCAACTTCTGCCCTGCAAACCAGTTCATCTGTACCATTTTTCTAGGTTCCACATACATGCGTTAATATACAATATTTGTTTTTCTCTTTCTGACTTACTTCACTCTGTATGAAAGTTTCTAGATCCATCCACGTCTCAACAAATGAACCAATTTTGTTCTTTTTAATGGCTGAGTAATATTCCATTGTATATATGTACCACAACTTCTTTATCCATTCATCTGTCGACGGGCATTTAGGTTGCTTCCATGACCTGGCTATTGTAAATAGTGCTGCAATGAACATTGGGGTGCATGTATCTTTTTGAATTATGGTTTTCTCTGGGTATATGCCCAGTAGTGGGATTGCTGGATCATATGGTAATTCTATTTTTGGGTTTTTAAGGAATCTCCATACTGTTCTCCATAGTGGCTGTATCAATTTACATTCCCACAAACAGTGCGAGAGAGTTCCCTTTTCTCCACACCCTCTCCACCATTTGTTGTTTGTAGATTTTCTGATGATGCCCATGCTAACAGGTGTGAGGTGATACCTCATTGTAGTTTAGATTTGCATTTCTCTAATAATTAGTGATGTTGAGCAGCTTTTCATGTGCTTCTTGGCCATCTGTATGTCTTCTTTGGAGAAATGTTTATTTAGGTCTTCTGCCCATTTTTGCATTGGGTTGTTTGTTTTTATAATATTGAGCTGCATGAGCTGTTTATACATTTTGGAGATTAATCCTTTGTCCGTTGCTTTGTTTGCAAATATTTTCTCCCATTCTGAGGGTTGTCTTTTTGTCTTGTTTACGGTTTCCTTTGCTGTGCAAAAGCTTTTAAGTTTCATTAGGTCCCATTTGTTTATTTTTGTTTTTATTTCCATTACTCTAGGAGGTGGATCAAAAAAGATCTTGCTGTGATTTATGTCAAAGAGTGTTCTTCCTATGTTTTCCTCTAAGAGTTTTATAATGTCCGGTCTTACATTTAGGTCTCGAATCCATTTTGAGTTTATTTTTGTGTATGGTGTTAGGGAGTGTTCTAATTTTATTTTTTTTGTTCTTTTTTTAAAATTTTTATTCTAATTTCATTCTTTTATATGTAGCTGTCCAGTTTTCCCAGCACCACTTATTTAAGAGACTGTCTTTTCCCCATTGTATATGCTTGCCTCCTTTGTCATAGATTAGTTGACCATAGGTGCATGGGTTTATCTCTGGGCTTTCTCTCTTGTTCCATTGATCTATGTTTCTGTTTCTGTGCCAGTGCCATATTGTCTTGATTACTGTACCTTTGTAGTATAGTCTGAAGTCAGGGAGTCTGATTCCTCCAGCTCCATTTTTTTCCCTCAAGACTGCTTTGGCTATTCAGGGTCTTTTGTGTCTCTATATAAATTTTAAGATTTTTGGTTCTAGTTCCATAAATAATGCCACTGGTTACTTGATAGGGATTGCACTGAATCGGTAGATTGCTTTGGGTAGTACATTTTCACAATATTGATTCTTCCAATCCAAGAACATGGTATATCTCTCCATCTGTTGGTATCACCTTTAATTTCTTTCATCAGTGTCTTACAGTTTCCTGCATAAAGGTCTTTTGTCTCCCTAGGTAGGTTTATTCCTAGGTACTTCATTATTTTTGTTGCAGAGGTAAATGCAAGTGTTTCCTTAATTTCTCTTTCAGATTTTTCATCATTAGTGTAGAGGAATGCAAGAGATTTCTGTGCATTAATTGTGTATCCTGCAACTTTATCAAATTCATTGATTAGCTCTGGTAGTTTTCTGGTGGCATATATATAGGATTCTCTATATATAGTATCATGTCATCTGCAAACAGTGACATTTTTACCTCTTCTTTTCCAATTTGTATTCCTTTTATTTTTTTTTTCTTCTGTGATTGCCGTGGCTAGGACTTCCAAAACTATGTTGATTAACAGTGGTGAGAGTGGACATCCTTGTCTTGTTCCTGATCTTACAGGAAATGCTTGCAGTTTTTCACCACTGACTATGATGTTTGCTGTGGGTTTGTCATATATGGCCTTTATTATGTTGAGGTAGGTTCCCTCTATGCCCAATTTCTGAAGAGTTCTTGTCATAAGTGGGTGTTGAATATTGTCAAAAGCTTTTTCTGCATGTATTGAGATGATCATATGTTTTTTTGTTTTGTTTTGTTTTTTTTGTGGTACGCGGGCCTCTCACTGTTGTGGCCTCTCCCATTGCAGAGCACAGGCTCCGGACGCGCAGGTTCAGCGGCCATGGCTCACGGGCCTAGCCGCTCCACGGCATGTGGGACCTTCCTGGACGGGGGCACGAACACATGTCCCCTGCATCGGCAGGCGGACTCTCAACCACTGCACCACCAGGGAAGCCCGATCATATGGTTTTTCTTCTTCAATTTGTTAATATGGTGCATCACATTGATTGATTTGCGTATATCGAAGAATCCTTGCATCCCTGGGATAAATCCTACTTGATCATGGTGTATGATCCCTTTATTGTGTTGTTCGATTTTGTTTGCTAGTATTTTGTTGAGGATTTTGCATCTATATTCATCAGTGATATTGGTCTGTAATTTTTTTTTTTTTTGTAGTATCTTTGTCTGATTTTGGTATCAGGGTAATGGTAGCCTAATAGAATGAGTTTGGGAGTGCTCCTTCCTCTGCAATTTTTTGGAAGAGTTTGAGAAGGATGGGTGTTAGCTCTTCTCTAAATGTTTGATAGAATTCACCTGTGAAGCCATCTGGTCCTGGACTCTTGTTTCTTGGAAGATTTTTCATCACAGTTTCAAATTCATTACTTGTGATTGGTCTGTTCATATTTTCTATTTCTTCCTGGTTCAGTCTTGAAAGGTTACACCTTTCTAAGAATTTGTCCATTTCTTCCAAGTTGTCCATTTTATTGGCATAGAGTTGCTTGTCGTAGTCTCTTAGGGTGCTTTGTATTTCTGCAGTGTCTTTTGTAACTTCTTTTTCAATTTTAATTTTATTGATTTAAGTACTCTCCCTCTTTTTCTTGATGAGTCTGGCTAATGGTTTATCAATTTTGTTTATCTTCTCAAAGAACCAGCTTTTATTTTCATTGACCTTTGCTATTGTTTTCTTTGTTTCTATTTCATTTATTTCTGCTCTAATCTTTATGATTTCTTTCCTTCTGCTTACTTTGGGTTTTGTTTGTTCTTCTTTCTCTAGTTCCTTTAGGTGTAACGTTACATTGTTTATTTGAGATTTTTCTTGTTTCTTGAGGTAGGCTTGTATAGCTATAAACCTCCCTCTTAGAATGGCTTTTGCTGCATCCCAGAGATTTTGGATTGTCATATTCTCATTGCCATTTGTCTCTAGGAATTTTTGGATTTCCTCTTTGATTTCTTCAGTGATCTATTGGTTATTTAGTAACGTATTGCCTAGCCTCCTTGTGTTTGAGTTTTTTACGTTTTTTTCCCTGTAAGTCATTTCTAATCTCATAGCATTGTGGTCAGAAAAGATGCTTGATATGATTTCAATTTTCTTAAATTTACTGACGCTTGATTTGTGACCCAAGATGTGATCTCTCCTGGAGAATGTTCCGTGCGCACTTGAGAAGAAAGTGTAATCTGCTGGTTTTGGATGGAATGTCCTATAAATATCAATTAAATCTATCTGGTCTATTGTGTAATTTAAAGCTTCGGTTTCCTTACTTATTTTCATTTTGGAAGATCTGTCCATTGGTGTAAGTGAGGGGTTAAAGTCCCCCACTATTATGGTGTTACCGTCGATTTCCTCTTTTATAGCTGTTAGCAGTTGCCATGTGTATTGAGGTGCTCCTGTGTTGGGTGCATATATATTTATAATTGTTATATCTTCTTCTTGGATTGATCCCTTGGTCATTATGTAGCGTCCTTCCTTGCCTCTTGTAACATTCTTTATTTTAAAGTGTATTTTATCTGATATGAGTATTTCTACTCCAGCTTTCTTTTGATTTCCATTTGCATGGAATATCTTTTTCCATCCTCTCACTTTCAGTCTGTATGTGTCCCTAGGTCTGAAGTGGGTCTCTTGTAGACAGCATATATATGGGTCTTGGTTTTGTATCCATTCAGCAAGCCTGTGTCTTTTGATTGGAGCATTTAATCCATTCACGTTTAAGGTAATTATTGATATGTATGTTCCTATGACCATTTTCTTAATTGCTTTGGGTTTGTTTTTGTAGGTCCTTTTCTTCTCTTCTGTTTCCCACTTAGAGAAGTTCCTTTAGCATTTGTTGTAGAGCTGGTTTCATGGTGCTGAATTATCTTAGCTTTTGTTTGTCTGTAAAGCTTTTGATTTCTCCATCAAAGCTGAATGAAATCCTTGCCAGGTAGAGTAATCTTGGTTGTAGGTTCTCCCCTTTCATCACTTTAAGTATATCATGCCACTACCTTCTGACTTATAGAGTTTCTGCTGAGAAATCAGCTCTTAACCTTATGGGAGTTCCCTTGTATGTTATTTGTCATTTTTTCTTGCTGCTTTCAATAATTTTTCTTTGTCTTTAATTTTTTCCAATTTGATTATTATGTGTCTCGGCATGTTTCTCCTTCAGTTTATCCTATATGGGACTCGCTGTGCTTCCTGGACTTTGGTGGCTATTTCCTTTCCCATGTTAGGGAAGTTTTTGACTATGATCTCTTCAAATGTTTTCTCTGGTCCTTTCTCTCTCTCTTCTCCTTCTGGGACCCCTGTAATGCAAATGTTGTTGCATTTAACGTTGTCCCAGAGGTCTCTTAGGCTGTCTTCATTTCTTTTCATTCTTTTTTGTTTATTCTGTTCCGCAGCAGTGAATTCCACCATTCTGTCTTCCAGGTCACTTATCTGTTCTTCTGCCTCAGTTATTCTGCTATTGATTGCTTCTAGTGTAATTTTCCGTTCAGTTATTGTATTGTTCATCTCTGTTTGTTTGTTCTTTAATTCTTCTAGGTCTTTGTTAAACATTTCTTGCATCTTCTCAATCTTTGCCTCCATCCTTTTTCTGAGGTCCTGGATCATCTTCACTATCATTATTCTGAATCCTTTTTCTGGAATGTTGCCTATCTCCACTTCATTTAGTTGTTTTTCTGGGGTTGTATCTTGTTCCTTCATCTGGTACATAGCCCTCTGCCTTTTCATCTTGTCTATCTTTCTGTGAATGTGGTTTTTGCTCCACAGGCTGCAGGATTGTAGTTCTTCTTGCTTCTGCTGTCTGTCGTCTGGTGGATGAGGCTATGTAAGAGTCTTTTGCCAGTTTCCTGATGGGAAGGACTGGTGGTGGGTAGAGCTGACTGTTGCTCTAGTGGCAGAGCTCAGTAAAACTTTAATCTACTTGTCTGCTGATGGGTGGGGCTGAGTTCCCTCCCTGTTGGTTTTCTGGCCTGTGCCGACCCACCACTGGAGCCTACAGCTCTTTGGTGGGGCTACTGGCAGACTGGGAGGGCTCACACCAAGGAGTACTTCCCAGGACTTCTGCTGCCAGTGTCCTTGTCCCCAGGGTGAGCCACAGCCACCACCCGCCTCTGCAGGAGACCCTCCAACCCTAGCAGGTAGGTCTGGTTCTGTCTCCCCTGGGGTCACTGCTCCTTCCCCTTGGTCCCGATGAGCACACCACTTAGTGTATGCCCTCCAAGAGTGGAGTCTCTGTTTCCCCCAGTCCTGTCAAAGTCCTGCAATCTAATTCCACTAGGCTTCAAAGTCTGATTCTCTAGGAATTCCTCCTCCCGTTTCTGGACCCCCAGGTTGGGAATCCTGACGTGGGGCTCAGAACCTTCACTCCAGTGGGTGGACTTCTGTGGTATAAGTGTTCTCCAGTCTATGAGTCACCCACCCAGCAGTTATGGGATTTGATTTTACTGTGATTGCGCCTCTCCTACCATCTCATTGTGGCTTCTCCTTTGTCTTTGGATGTGGGGTATCTTTTTTGGTGAGTTCCAGTGTCTTCCTGTTGATGATTGTCTAGCAGCTAGTTGTGATTCTGGTGTTCTCACAAGAGGGAGTGAGAGCACATCCTTCTACTCCGCCATCTTGGTTCAGGGTCCCCGCAACGTGATTTTAAAAGTGACCTGTAGTTGCTGCTGACATGAGTGCAGTATTTATGGCACTAAACCATATCTACAAATCTGCAAAATCAGTCCTGAAAATGCATACATTGTGAAATAAGGTCACAACCATCAGTGAGAGAAGGACAAAAGAAACAGGGAAACCATAAAGAGGTTCAGGCAGACCATGAAGCCAAGGAGATGAATATAATAAATAAATGCAGACGACATGAGGTTCATAACACAAAGTGCACTTGAATTGCAAACAACATATTTGCAGGTACATGACCTAACACTGTCTGAATGCCTCGAGCCACTCAAAAGGGGAACTCAAGGGCTTTGCCAGGTCAAGGTTCCAGAAGTCAGAGCCAGGCTACAGAATGGAGGAGAGTTGGTCCCTGAGGTTGTAGGGTACCAAGTAAAAGTGGGGCTAGAGATAAATAGCTTAAAAGAATTAAGCCAAAGGCATTTAAGGCAGAACTAAGCCCAAGACAATGGCTCTTCAAGCTGTGGCAATGAGATGGAACAAAAGGGTTCAGAGGACCAACAGGATGCAGTGCTTCCAGAGTATTTCTGGGACAGTGGCTCCCAGGATTTCAGGGGACTGTTTCCTAACCTACCCACAGATGTGAATGTGCTATTAAAGATGCAGGGATTGTTGGGCAAACACTCTGCACACAGCCCTTCCATGGTTTCCACATTTTTGTCAATCTCTGAAATCAATGAGGAAGGCTGGCAGAAGGATAAAGAGATGTGAAGAGGGGGAGGTAATCCACAATGTCACTCTTAACTTTCCTCATGGATAGAGTCTAGGTACACGGAGAGCTGCTCAGGAGAAAGTCTTTTGAGTATTTTTCTTTGAGGTCCTTTGGACATGTTATCTCACCTTTTCTTCTTAATAAAAATTTCCAGAAGTTAAACATTCATGCTAGTTAGAAAAATGGCTGATAGAACATTTAACTTCCACCCCACATCCTTCTTCAAGAGCATGCTGCTCCAACTATTCACAATAGCCAAGACATGGAAAGAACCTAAATGTTCATCGACAGATGAATGGATAAAGAAGATGTGGTACATATATACAATGGAATACTACTCAGCCATAAAAAAGAGTGAAATAATGCCATTTGCGACAATATGCATGCAACTAGAGATTATGATACTAAGTGAAGTAAGTCAGAAAGAGAAAGACAAATACCATATGATATCACTTATATGTGAAGTCTAAAATATGATACAAATTAACCTATCTACGAAACAGAAACAGAATCGTGGACAGAGCGAAGAGTCTGGTGGTTGCCATTGGGGAAGGGGTTGGGGGAGGGATGGAGTGGGAGGTTGGGGTTAGCAGATGTAAGCTGTTATATAGAAAATGCATAAACAGCAAGTCCTACTGTATAGCACAGACAACTATATTTAATATTCTATGATAACCATAATGGAAAAGAATATTTAAAAAGAATGTATATATATGGATAACTGAATCACTTTGCTGTACAGCAGAAATTAACACAACATTGTAAATCAGCTATACTTCAGTAAAAATATTAATAAAAGAAAAAAAATTTTTAAAGCATGTCTTTTACATAATCATGAAGACGAGGGAACTTTTTAAATGAATTATACCATTGAAAAAGTGACTGATGTGTCTGATCAGCAGGGATTCTATTCTTAACTGTGATTTTATATTTGAACAATTCCTGTAAGTATATCTTCTGTGCAAATACATGTTTGATTGGTAATGAATGTTACTAGTTATTTCATTTTCAGCCTTAAAAAAAAAAGGACCATGATGCTCCAGATGTACAAGCTAGTCTGTATACAGTAGTCTGCTCAGCCTGAACCTTACATTTTTCATTCATTCTTTCCTTCAACAAGCATTTCTTGAGTGCTTCCTGTATGGCATTGAGTGCACACGGGTAACTGAAACACAGCTCAGATTCTAGCAGTAGAAGCCAGATAACACAGAGGTAAACAAACAAATAACACTGTTAAAATAGAGAAAATATTTGGAACATTACAAGATGGGTGCTGAACTTAGAATCAAGGGGAAGATCTATTTGAGATCTGAAAGACTTGTCTGAAAATGTAACATTCAGGCTGAGACTGGAGGATGAGATGAACCACCCTAGAGGAGATCTAAGAGAAGGGCAGTTGAAGCAGGAGGAACACAGTGTTTTCAGGCTCACTTTGGAAAAGGCAGTTAGAGCCTTTTGACTGAGGGAAAGGATGGCTGGAGATGAATTTGGAGACGGGAGCTGGAGCTGGCTGAGACAGGGCCTTGCAGACTGTGGGAAGGAACTGGACTCCTAGTGAAACAAAAGCTGTTCACAGGGTGAAACAAGGCTAGTGAGTGACACTGTCTGATTTATGTCTTAAAAGGACCACTTAAGATTTCAGTGAATAAACTGGGGCAATTGCAAGTGGAAGGAGAAGGGAAAGAAAGGTCAGAAAAGATGCTGTGCACTATTTTCACACAAGACATACAATGGCTTAGGTTAAGAGAGAGACAGTAGAGATGGGCAGAAGTGTGAATAAATGGAAAGTATATTTTGCAAGTGGAAGTTATGGGACTTACTGGTAGATTGACATGTGGGGAGGAGAGAAAGGGAACAATCATAGGTTTCCAGCTTAAGCAACTGAATGTTTACTGAGATGGGTCAAAGTAGGGGAAGTTACAAGTTCCTGGGGACCAAAGAAACCTAGGGGTGGGGTTGAAGGAGAGTAGTTCACAAAGGAGAATGAAAAATACCAGAAATGGGGAAGTGTTGGTCAGGCAGGTAATGGAAGGAAGCGCTTCAGGGAAAAGGAATGGCTAACTTTTGATTCTTATCAGAGGCATATTTTCCAATATGATTAGTTTCAATTTATTTTATTTTTATTGAAGTATAGTTGATTTACAATCAACTATAGTTTCTGGCATACAGCAAAGTGATTCAGTTATACATATACATATATATTCTTTTCAATATGATTAGTTTTAAATCATTGACCTTTTTACCTCTGACATGATTCAATTACTGTTATAAACGAACATTGTGATTTAATTTAGCAACAATAAGCACAGCTCTCCATTGTGCTAAATTTTTTCAAAAAAACTTGAAAATACTCAACTATGGCTTTATTCCTCAGATTACTTGAAGTGTAAATGTATCACAGCAACTGACACTTGCTTGGAAACAGAATTACTTGAAAGAAAGCCAGTGAAATTGACTGTCATCCTTCACATTTAAAAAACAACACATACCACACAAATACCACACATTCTACATATATACTAAGTCTGCAAAGTTTGCTGTGGTAAGGTTACACAGAGAGGAGATCACATTAGTTTAAAAAAAAATCCCGAATACTTTAAGAGGCTGGATTCCTCCTCGTGTATCAAAGCAAATGGCAATCAATAGGAATTAAATCAAAATCAGACTGCCATCTTTGGAGTGAGAAGGATTCCTTAGTATGGAGGAAATATACAAAAAGCCATTAAGCAGTAAGGCAGGCAAGAGAGAAAATGAAAATGACTCAGTATTAATCATATGTTGACTCATTTGACATCATATAAGCCTCATTACCCTCCCCTCCATTTATTTCCTAAGCTTAGAATTGTCCTGTAAACAACACCATTCAGAGAAATGACTGCACCATGAAGATCGTTAAGGTTTCTGTACTGAATATAGTAGCGGGGAGTTCTTAATGTCAATAAAGCAAAGCTTTTGCTCATAGTTAATAAAATGAACACCTCATTTCACTTCACTTTTGACTCTTTAGTTACTATCATGTTTATTATTTATTCCTCACATTCATGGATAATTTTAGCCATTAAATCCAGCTTCTTAACTACCTTAAATTCTTTTGAAAACATGGTGGGGAATACATATAAAAATACAAAGTATGTACTTTTAGTTATAATTTTAATTTTAACCCACCTTTTGGGACATGCTAAGCTACCTGTTTATCCATATTCAATTCATATCCACTTGAAATTCTGCTGAAACATCATGGAACCAGATGCTCTATTTCTCTTACAAAAAACTTAGCATACAGTTTTCTTACCCTCTCCCTGACACCCACTTTCAGCTTCCATAGTGTATTACAGGAACCACCAATATGTCACCTCCTTTCCTACTGGAAGTTCCAAAAGTAGCTTTCAATTTTTATAGTCCCCCATCATCCCTTTAGCAAAACCCAAAGGTGTTTCCTCTCACAACGTTTAATCACCAACCTCTCCTTGCATCATTCCTTAGCTTAAAGCCTTAGCTCAGCTTTCAGCTAGCTCTTACTTAAATGAGTATGGCCTTTTCTGTCTATGTAATATTAAATGGTCCTAAGAGATGTTATTCCAGCTGGTTATTCTGAACTTGTCACTCAGTTTGTCATAGCATATATCTACTATAAATCCAACCCCTGCCTCACTAACTCCACCCTTGAATCCTCTTTGGGATTTGTGATGAGCACTTCCCAATTCAGTGTGTTAACTCCAAATTTCTCATCTTCTACTTCTTTACCTGCTGCCACTTCTCTTTCAGAGAAACTTACGTAGCACACTCTTCCTAATAGTGGTAACCAATAAGGTTTCTGTTAGGTCACATCTTTCTTTAAGTCATTATATAGAACACTCTCACTTAATATTATCAGAGTATTTCCATGTTCTGACCATTCTCTACCCACATTGGGCATTAGAGTCCATCAGGGAGATTTTGTAAAGATACTCAGGACCCACCCAAAAATTTGATTTCAGTTGGCCTAGGGGTATGACGTGGGTGTCTGTTGTATGCACTACCATACACATGTCACAGCACGTGAAATATATCTTAACTACATGTTCACAGGTAAAAATATTTTTGATTTTATGAAACCTAAGCTTTAATGCATATTTACCAGTTTTTTTCTCTCAAGTATCATCAATTCAAAATAATATTTTGTAAGACATAAAAAATGTGGCAGAAAATATCACACTTTATCTCGAAGTCCAGTTTGCAAAACCATAAATACTAAACCTTAAAAATAAAAGAAATGGCACACGTAGAGAATCATAAGAAACTTCTCAAGTATGACTTTACATGAAGTCAGAACAAAGAGACAGAGGTCACCAGGATATTTATTCTCTGAAATACTCTCTTTCCTTGGCTTACATGATGCAATCTACTGATTTTTCCTATCTGTCCAGTTTTTCTCTCCCTTCTCTCTCTCTCCCCCTCCCCCGCCCCCTCCCCCTGTCTCTTTCTCTGCTATTCTTTCTCAGTCTCTTTACCAGCTCCTTCTTGCCAACCCACTTAACATTTATAGTTCCTGGAGTTCTATTCTCAGCCTTTTTTCTCTTTTAATGTAACATACCCTTCTTAGATAGTCATACTGAAATTACTATCTATATGCTGACAAGGCCTAAATCTATATCTCACACCAGACTTCCTTCTAGAGCTCCAGCTGAAAGGCTTCTTGTCTGCCTAAGTACCTCACACTCGCCATGGTCACCACTGAATGCATCTTCCTTCCCAACCAATCTGCTTCTCCTGTAGGATTCTCAACCTTGCCTAGTAGCATTACCACCCACCCAGTTGCTCAAAATAGAAATCTAGAGGTCATTTTTGACCTTATCCCCTCCCTAACATTCAATGTCCAATCACCAAGACACACTGATCATTTCTACCTCTTAATTTTTTCTTGAATCTATCTACTTCCAGTCATCTCCAGGCCACTTTTAGTTTAAGGCATCTTCATCTATCATCTAAACTAAACTTTGCATCTTAATCCCCAAACTGGTCTCTTGCATCCATACTTAATCCCTTCCTGTCTTTTCTGCACATTGTAGTAATCTTTTAAAAACAAAAAACAAAACAGAAATCTGCATGTAAAAGTTGTTGAATCCAAATAAGGTTTATACCTGAGTCAGTAACACCGCACCGACATAAATGTCCTGGTTTTTACACTATACTGTGGTTTTATAACATAGTAGCAGTAGGGGAAACTGGGTGGAAAGGACGCAAACACCCTCTACACTATTTTTGCAAATTCTTGTGAATCTTAAACTATTACAAAATAAAAAGTTATAAAAAATACAACTCTGATTATATTCTTTGGTTTCTGTCCTACCCCTTCTTAAAAACTATAAATAACTTTCCTTAAATAAGACCAACATCCTTACATTCACTTTCAAACCCACTCAAGTTCTGGTCTCCCTCATGCTCCATTTTCCTTTTTGGACTTGCACTACAACTATACTAGTTCTCTTTTAATTTCTTAAAAAAGATACTTTCTCTTGCTTTAAAAACTACAAATAAGTCATTCCCTCTGCTCATAACAGTTTCCCCCAATCTTTGTTAGTCTCATTATCTGCCTGTTCTTCAGATCTCTGCTAAATGTCCCTGCAAAAATCTTCCCCAGCCGTTTTCTGCTGATCCATCCCTTCAAACTAGATGAATTCACCCTCTTTCAGGTTCCCACAGCATCCTTTACTTCTCCTTTTCTAAAACTCATCATACTTGAAATTTCTTGTTCAATATCTCACCTCGCCTCAGTAATCCATAAACCCAACATGGTCAAGAAATTAATGTCTGGTAAGAAAATATTTGTTGAATAAATGAGTTTTTAAAATTGCTACTAAAATCCAAATTCTTCATCAATTTCATCATTCCTCAAAGGAGTCTCTGAACTGTGTAGACATTGGTTATTGAGAGATATTTACTTTTCTAAAATTAGCAATACTGTTTACAATAATTTATGAACCAAGATTTCAGGGTGATAGTATAAATATTACAGACTCTGGGGGAAGTGATATGTCATTCCAGATGTTAAATAAGATGCGAGTATAGTTCAGAGATATAACTGTAATGCTATTTAAATATCTAATAAAGGAAAGAAATTAAAAATATATACTTCTGTTCTAGAAAGAGCTCTATAGGATGTCTACAGATTAACATTCAATCAAGTATGTGACAAAAGATTGACATTCACTATCATTTTCTCCATTAGTATCCTGCCATATGTGGTCAACTTTCCACATTCCCAGTGCAGTGTACAGTAACACAGAGTGTTCAGTGTCTTTGTAAAGCATTTTCAAGTCTACTATATGTCACAATGAATCAAAAGATTTCCAAGTATAAGAAATCACTGGTTAGTGATTCAACCCCTGGTTTTAAAAATGAGGAAGCTGATAAAATCAGACTTAATGCTTATAACCAGGATCAGAATATAGGTTGCCAGAATCTAGGTGACAAAACTACACCCACATTTGCACACAGATTTTACACTTTTCAAGAAGTGTATTAATTTGCAAATATTTCCATCTGGCATATTAAACCTCCTTTTTACTGAAGTCTTTAGAAGTACAAATAACTTTTAAACCTAGAAGCAATGAGAATGCAATTCAGATTTCTGATCGTGGCAGATGTAAGAATCAATTGAGTAACACCAAAATTCTGAATTTAGTTTTGAGATCGTTAAGACTTTTCAAAACTGAATTCTTAAGTTTTGTTTTCTTATGAGTTCACTTTATTTATTTATTTAACATCTTTATTGGAGTATAATTGCTTTACAATGGTGTGTTAGTTTCTGCTTTATAACAAAGTGAATCAGCTATACGTATACATATATCCCCATATCTCCTCCCTCTTGCATCTCCCTCCCACCCTCCCTATCCCACCCCTCTAGGTGGGCACAAAGCACTGAGCTGATCTCCCTGTGCTATGCAGCTGCTTCCCACTAGCTATCTATTTTACATTTGGTAGTATATAGAAGTCCATGCCACTCTGTCACTTCGTCCCAGCTTACCCTTCCCTCTCCCCGTGTCCTCAAGTCCATTCTCTATGTCTGCATCTTTATATGATTTCACTTTAAATTAGATTCTAAATGAGGGAGTAGGGAGATAAAAGTCACAGAAAGCTTTATGTCAAGATCCAGGAATGAATTCATCAGAAAAAGAAGAGCTATGACATTGTTGATTTTTTGTCGTTGTTCATGTTAATGCTCTAACAATGTGCTGTCTCTCTCATTGGGCACCTGTACCATTTATCTTTTTAATGGTAATTTTTTTTTTCCCTACAAAAGACACACAATCCTTATCTTATCTACCCATTCACACAGAATTTTTTGGTCTGTAAATTACTGTTCATCATAATTCATATGAGTGGGATTTAATATCCTCCCTTTGATATTAAAATCATGTGTAAAAGCTGGTAGGGGATAAGTAAATGAAAAAAACTAGGCCATCTCTTTTTCATATTAGCTGTGCTAAGGTATTAGAAAACAAAGCTCTCCACACTCTTGTCCAGAAAGTCAGGCAGCAAACATTCAGCAGCAGTGCAGCAGAGTGGCTATAGAAAGAACTGGGTTTGAGTCTCTTTTCTGCTACTTTTTCACTTTGGGGCCATGACTGCATCACCATCACCTGTGCAAACCTCATTTACCTCATCTGCAAAATGAGCATGAAAATAACACCTATCTCTAGGGTTGTTGTGAAGATCACCATATAGGAAATGGGATAATAGTTTAAATGCCTGGAAGTAATAAGTACAAAATCAATGGCAGTTGTCCTCAAAATGCAGGGGCAGTGGACAAAAGGCAGAAAGAGGAAAGGTGTCCTACTTTGCAAGAGTGGCGCAGTCCTGGTGTAAGTGAGGCTCCTGGGGGAGCCTGGGGCTGTAGCTGGTATGTGTGGCTGGAGGGTTTGGTGCAAGCAAGCCTGTAAGCCTGTAAGAGGGGTAGTGGCAGAATGGTGCTTTTCCCACCTACATGCAGATCGCCTTTAGACAACTAAGAGCACTTGTACTCTGGTCCCCACCACTGTGGATTTCTCTTGGGAGAGCATTTACCCATATGAAAGAGGGATAATTGAGGGTATATCCAGTCTCCTAATCTCAGATTTTACTGTAAGGTTTATCTAAACAGGTTAAAATGCAGACACCAAGGCTCCAGCCCAAGGATTCAGATTCAGTAGATCTGGGCTAGTACCCAGCCATCTGCCTCTTTAACAAGTACCTTAAATTATATGTATACAGATGTCCACAGACCACACTTGGAACACTTTTCTGGACTGTCTAAGCTCTGCATGAAATTGGACCAGCATAGAGTTTTGTCTCTCAGAGAATTACTCTAACATCCTCAATAAAATGTCTTCAAAAAACTACATTTTAACAATAGACCTTAGGCTTTCATGAAGGGTTGAAATAAGAAACAGCCCTATGATGACAACATTTATGACATGTAAAATGTTGACTCTTATGTTTTACAATGTCCTTTTACTAATCTTATTAAATAGATGTCTCATTATAAATTGCCTTAACATTTTTATTTGAAAACAGATGGGATATGTTATATTTATATATGTGATATGTGTATATGTGCATGTGTGTGTGTGTATATATATATATATACACACACACACACACATATATATATCACTCTTGATATATATATTAAGTCATTGGGCCAGCTGACTCTGAAAACCAGGAATGTCCATGCCTTAGAGCAAGTAGCCTCAGGCAGACAATATCCAACTAGCTATCTGGCCTAATGAGACCCAAACTCAGATAAACCGAAGTGGAAATAAGAACAAATGATGGAGGTTCTACCCTTGATTTTAAAAAGACCTGTTTATAATATCCTTCTATGTAAGAGAGCTTCAGCTCAATTTTTTTTTTTAACTTCAAACCCACTCATGAAATTTACAGGGAAATTTGATTTTTGTTTATTCCTTGGGGTAAGTGAGGGGATGGTGAAGTGGGTCCTTTTAAGCTAAATAAAATAGCCATTTATTATATATTTGATCATGCAATCATTTCTTGGAAAAACTTATTACAGACAACACTTACAATTCTGACATAAAAATTCTGCCAGATCTGTCCATCTCCCCTTCCCAGCAAACACACAAAAGAATTTCAAAGTCTATTAAGAAAGCCTGCACAGAGTAGGAGAGTCTCTAAATACTTAGCTGAGCCTTTCTTACCATACGTAGCAAGTGCTCAACATAAATTGTTTGAATGAAAAAGGAGTGAAGAACCACACACTCTAAACAGCTACCAGGAGACCGACAACTTGGTATCCTGTGCATTCTAAACAAATAAATCAACTGGACCTTATCCTTCCATGTGAACAGGTCAAACAAATTACATGGATCATAATATATATGCCAATTCTAAGGAAAACAGTGAAGTCACTTGTAATACTGTCATGCAGAGTTTGTTGTATGGTATTTTACATATGGAAAGATAATTAGACCCTTGATGAAGAAAAAGAAATTTTTAAAACTTCAAGAAATACCCGCTTTAATACACCTCAGAACAAGAAATGTAAAAATGACCATTTTTTGGCCATGTGCCACCTACTCAATTTCCTGGTTAAATACTAAAATAGAAAAGGCTAAAAGGATGAATTGGACAAGCCAACATTCTACGTGAGGAAATAAAAGAATAAGGAATACAAACAGTTTCATTAATATCCGAGTATTTCTCATATACCATTTTAGCCAATTAATAGCAAAGTGTTAATTTTTTTGGTGATGATTAATGTTCCTGGTAGATTTTTCTAGCCTCTTAAACATTTATATGGCATGTTTTTGTTCAGTTTCCTTCCTTTATAAAATTAGTCTCCTTTCTACTTCTCGATCTTCAAGTCCCAAATGATGTCTTTAAGTACAATTAGAAGTACCTAGAATTATTTCCTATCTGAGTTAACCTTTCAAAAAATAAATGAAACATCTTTTTGTAAAGTTCATTCTTCAACATTCTGAGGAAGGTTCAGAATTTTTTGCTAATAAACATCTGGTCTCTCACCTTTCCTAGAATAACAATGACATAATTTTCTCTACCCATAAAGAACAAAGAGGCAAGAGAAAACTGTACATCTTTGGAGTAAACAATCTATAAATGGATATAGTGGGCTGTTTCAGCTATCCAATTTTCTTTGAGAACCCTGAACAAAAACTTAAATAATGTCATTTTTGTAAGTACACAACTCATCCCTCATATCCCAAGTGTCAGTAAAGCAAGAGTGACATCTTGTCCCTGTACAGGAGACCCTACAGGTTATAGGCCATGACTCTCATGTAATGTTTCCAGTGATTGTAAAACTGAGGGTCCATGGATGCCATCTGACTCACAGTTATATGTGGCCTGCAGTGGCACTGTAAAAAAATGAAATAAAGGGGAATAAGTGAGGAAAACTTTAGACAGTGCTCTATAATCATGTATTTCCCATCTAAAAAAGAACTGAATTTCCTGCTTTGCTTGAATAATGAGCATGTTTGGCATCTCTGGGCCCATTTACCAGCAAGTCAAGGGTTGGGTGAAACCAAGTCTGAGCTGCTTCCTTTGAAGGGGGCATGAGCTCTCTAATTCATTCCAGTTCCTCAACTTGGTCCATTTGACTCATTTGTAGATCCTACCTGACACCTGTCGGCACCTAAGTTAACCCTATTTCTGCATGATGTGGTAGGTGCTATGTCTGGGCTACTAAGGGGGTGAGAGCAGTCTTGGACAATGGAGGTCACCTCTGGCTAACGCTATATTCCCTTGCTAAGCCTTTAAAAAATAACAATTCCTTGCAACTAGAGATTATCATACTAAGTGAAGTAAGTCAGAAAGAGAAAGACAAATAGCATATGATATCACTTTATGTGGAATCTAAAACATGGCACAAGTGAACCTATCCACGAAACAGAAACAGACTCACAGACAGAGAACAGACTTGTGGTTGCCAAGGGGGAAGTGGGGATGGGGAGGGACAGACTGTGAGTTTGGGGTTAGTAGATGCAAACTATTACGTATAGAATGGATAAACAGCAAGGTCCTACTGTATAGTATAGGGAACTATATTCAATATCCTAGGATAAACTATACTGGAAAAGAATACAAAAAAGAACGTATATATTTGTATAACTGAGTCACTTTGCTGTATAGCAGAAATTAACACACACTGTAAATCAACTATACTTCAATTAAAAAATTTTAAAAAAAATAACAATTCCTGGGCCCCACCCCAGACCAACTGTATCAGAATGTCCTGAAGTGGGATTCCGGAATTAGTATTTTTAAAGCTGCCTAGGTGCTTCCATTGTGACCCACAGTTAAGAACCTCTGATCTAAACAAAGCATCTTCAGATTTTTGTTCACATTTCCCCTAAAAGAATTTTTTAGAACTATGTGCCTCAACTCATTTTTTTTAACTGGCATCCAAAATTTTTCATCATGTTTGAGTAGTTGCAACAGATGTAATTCCTTTCAACAAGTAAATATTGACATTTTAAAATACAACTATTCTATCACTCTATTATCACCCACTATCATCCATTTTTTTTAACATCTTTATCGGAGTATAACTGCTTTACAGTGTGGTGTCAGTTTCTGCTGTATAACAAAATGAATCAGCTATATGCACACATATATCCCCATATCCCCTCCCGTTTGTGTCTCCCTCTCACCCTCCTTATCCCACCCCTCTAGGTGGTCACAAAGCACCAAGCTGACCTCCCTGTGCTATACAGCTGCTTCCCACTAGCTATCTATTTTACATTTGGTAGTGTATATATGTCAATCCTACTCTCTCACTTCACCCCAGTTTACACTTCCCCCTCCCCGTGTCCTCAGTCCATTGTCTATGTCTGTGTCTTTATTCCTATCTTGCCCTTAGGTTCATCAGAACTTTTTTTTTTAGATTCCATACGTATGTGTTAGCATACGGTATTTCTTTTCCTCCTTCTGACTTACTTTACTCTGTATGACACACTCTTAAGTCCATCAACCTCACTATAAGTAACTTAATTTCATTTCTTTTTAAGGCTAATATTCCATTGCATACATGTGACACATCTTCTTTAACGATTCATCTGTCGATGGACACTTAGGTTGCTTCCATGTCCTAGCTATTGCAAATAGTGCTGCTATGAACATTGTGGTACATGACTCTTTTTGAATTACGGTTTTCTCAGGGTATATGCCCGGTAGTGGGATTGCTGGGTCATATGGAGGCTGTATTTTTAGCTGTTTAAGGAACCTCCATACTGTTCTCCATAGTGGCTGTATCAATTTACATTCCCACCAACAATGCAAGAGGGTTCCCTTTTCTCCACAAGCTCTCCAGCATTTATTGTTTGTAGATTTTTTAATGATGGTCATTCTGACTGGTGTGAGGTGATACCTCATTGTAGCTTTGATTTGCATTTCTCTAATGATTAGTGATGTTGAGCATCCTTTCACGTGTTTGTTGTCAGTCTGTATATCTTCTTTGGAGAAATGTCTATTTAGGTCTTCTGCCCATTTTTGGATTCGGTTGTTTGTTTTTTGATATTGAGCTGCATGAGCTGCTTATATACCTTGAAGATTAATCCTTTGTCAGTTGCTTAATTTGCAAATATCTTCTCCCATTCTGAGGGTTGTCTTTCCATCTTGTTTATGGTTTCCTTTACTGTGCACAAGCTTTTCAGTTTCATTAGGTCCCATTTGTTTATTTTTGTTTTTATTTCCATTTCTCTAGGAGGTGGGTTCAAAAGGATATTGCTGTGATGTACGCCATAGAGTGTTCTGCCTATGTTTTCCTCTAAGAGTTTTATAGTGTCTGGCCTTACATTTAGGTCTTTAATCCATTTTGAGTTTATTTTTGTGTATGGTGTTAGGAAGTGTTCTAATTTCAATCTTTTACGTATAGCTGTCCAGTTTTCCCAGCACCACTTACTGAAGAGGCTGTCTTTTCTCCACTGTATATTCTTGCCTCCTTTATCAAAGATAAGGGGACCATATGTGCGTGGGTTTATCATCTCTGGGCTTTCTATCCTGTTGCATTTATCTATATTTCTGGTTTTGTGCCAGTACCATACTGTCTTGATTACTGTAGCTTTGTAGTACAGTGTGGAGTCTGGGAGCCTGATTCCTCCAGCTTGGTTTCTCTTTCTCAAGATTGTTTTGGCTATTTGGGGTCTTTTGTGTTTCCATACAAATTGGGAAATTGTTTGTTCTAGTTCTGTGAAAAATGCTATTGGGGGTTTGATACAGATTGCACTGAATCTGTAGATTGCTTTGGGTAGTATAGTCATTTTCACAATATTGATTCTTCCAGTCCAAGAACATGGTATATCTCTCAATCTGTTTGTATAGTCTTTAATGTATTTCATCAGTGTCTTATCATTTTCTGCATACAGGTCTTTCATCACCTTAGATCTTTATTCCTAGGTATTTTATTCTTTTTGTTGCAATGGTAAATGGGAGTGTTTCCTTAATTTCTCTTTCAGATTTTTCATCATTAGTGTACTGGAATGCAAGAGATTTCTGTGCATTAACTGTGTATCCTGCTACTCTACCAAATTCATTGATTAGCTCTAGTAGTTTTCTGGTAGCATCTTTAGGATTCTCTATGTATAGTATCATGTCATCTGCAAAGAGTGACAGTGTTACTTCTTTTCCGATTTGGATTCCTTTTATTTCTTTTTCTTCTCTGATTGCTGTGGTTAAAACTTCCAAAACTATGTTGAATAATAGTGGTGAAAGTGGGCAACCTTGTCTTGCTCCTGATCTTAGAGAAAATGGTTTCAGTTTTCGACCATTGGGAACAATGTTGGCTGTGGGTTTGTCATATATGGCCTTTATTATGTTGAGGTAGGTTCCCTCTATGCCTACTTTCTGGAGAGTTTTAATCATAAATGGGTGTTGAATTTTGTCAAAACCTTCTGCATCTACTGAGAGGATCATATGGTTTTTGTCCTTCAATTTGTTAATATGGTGTATCACATTGATTGATTTGAGTATACTGAAGAACCCTTGCATTCCTAGGATAAACCCCATTTGATCATGGTGTATGATCCTTTTGATGTGCTGTTGGATTCTGCTTGCTAGTATTTTGTTGAGGATTTTTGCATCTGTATTCATCAGTGATATTGGTCTATAATTTTATTTTTTTGTATCATCTTTGTCTGATATTGGTACCAGGGTGATGGCGGCCTCGTAGAATGAGTTTGGGAGTGTTCCTCCCTCTGCTATATTTTGGAAGATTTTGAGAAGGATAGGTGTTAGCTCCTCTCTAAATGTTTGATAGAATTCGCCTGTGAAGCCATCTGGTCCTGGGCTTTTGTCTGTTGGAAAGTTTTTAATCACAGTTTCAATTTCAGTGCTTGTGATTGATCTGTTTATATTTTCTATTTCTTCCTAGTTCAGTCTTACAAGGTCGTGCTTTTCTAAGAATTTGTCCATTTCTTCCAGGTTGTCTATTTTATTGGCCTTATTACTCATGAGAGATCATGAGTAATCTCTCATGATCCTATGTATTTCTGCAGTGTCAGCTGTTACTTCTTTTTCATTTCTAGTTCTGTGGATTTGGGTCTTCTCTCTTTTTTTCGTGATGAGTCTGGGTGATGGTTTACCAATTTTGTTTATCTTCTCAAAGAACCAGCTTTTAGTTTTATTGATCTTTGCTATTGTTTCCTTCATTTCTTTTTCATTTATTCCTGATCTGATCTTTATGATTTCTTTCCTTCTACTAACTTTGGGTTTTTTTGGTTCTTCTTTTTCTAACTGCTTTAGGTGTAAGGTTAGGTTGTTTGAGATTTTTCTTGTTTCTTGAGGTAGGATTGTATTGCTATAAACTTCCCTCTTAGAACTGCTTTTGCTGCATCCCATAGGTTTTGGGCCATCATGTTTTCATTGTCATTTGTCTCTAGGTATTTTTTGATTTCCTCTTTGATTTATTCAGTGATCTCTTGGTTATTCAGTAGCATATTGTTTAGGCTCCATGTGTTTGTACTTTCTACAGAGTTTTTCCTGTAATTGATATCTAGTCTCATAGCGTTGTGGTCTGAAAAGATGCTTGATATGATTTCAATTTTTTTAAATTTACCAAGGCTTGATTTGTGACCCAAGATATGATCTATTCTGGAGAATGTTCCATGAGCACTTGAGAAGAAAGTGTATTCTGCTGTTTTTGGATGGATTGTCCTATAAATATCAATTAAGTCCATCTTGTTTAATGTGTCATTTAAAGCTTGTGTTTCCTTATTTATTTTCATTTTGGATGATATGTCCATTGGTGAAAGTGGGGTGTTAAAGTCCCCTACTATGATTGTGTTACTGTCGATTTCCCCTTTTATGGCTCTTAGCATTTGCCTTATGGATTGAGGTGCTCCTGTGTTGGGTACATAAATATTTGCACTTGTTATATCTTCTTCTTGGATTGATCCCTTGATCATTATGGAGTGTCCTTCCTTGTCTGTCATAATAGTCTTTATTTTAAAGTCTATTTTATGTGATATGAGAATTGCTACTCCAGCTTTCTTTTGATTTCCATTTGCATGGAATATCTTTTTCTATCCCTTCACTTTCAGTCTGCATGTGTCCCTAGGTCTCAAGTGGGTCTCTTGTAGACAGCATATATACGGATCTTATTTTTGTTTCCATTCATCCGGTCTATGTCTTTTTGTTGGAGCATTTAATCCATTTACATTTAAGGTTACTATCGATATGTATGTTCCTATTACCGTTTTCTTAATTGTTTTGGGTTTGTTTTTGTAGGTCTTTCCTTCTCTTGTGTTTCCTTCATAGAGAAGTTCCTTTAGCATTTGTTGTAAAGCTGGTTTGGTGGTGCTGAATTCTCTTAACTCTTGCTTATCTGTAAAGCTTTTAATTTCTCCATCGAATCTGAATAAGATCCTTGCTGGGTAGAGTAATCTTGGTTGTAGGTTTTTCCCTTTCATCACTTTAAATACGTCCTGCCACTCCTTTCTGGCTTGCAGAGTTTCTGTTGAAAGATCAGCTGTCAACTTTACGGGGATTCCCATGTATGTTATTTGTTGCTTTTCCCTTGCTGCTTTTAATATTTTTTCTTTGTATCTAATTTTTGATAGTTTGATTAATATGTGTCTCAGTGTGTTTCTCTTTGTGTTTATCCTGTATGGTACTCTCTGCATTCCCTGGACTTGATGACTATTTCCTTTCCCATGTTAGGGAAGTTTTCAACTATAATCTCTTCAAATATTTTCTCAGACCCTTTCTTTTTCTCTTCTTCTGGGGCCCCTATAATTCGAATGTTGATGCATTTAATGTTGTCCCAGAGGTCTCTGAGACTGTCCTCAATTCTTTTCATTCTTTCTTCTTTATTCTGCTCCCTGGCAGTTATTTCCACCATTTTATCTTCCAGGTCACTTATCCATTCTTCTGCCTCAGTTATTGTGTTATTGATTCCTTCTAGAGTATTTTTAATTTCAGTAATTGTGTTGTTCATCACTGTTTGTTTGCTCTTTAGTTCTTCTAGTCCCTTGTTAAATGTTTCTTGTACATTCTCCCTTCTCCTTCCGGCATTCTGGATCATCTTTACTATCGTTACTCTGAATTCTTTTTCAGGTAGGTTGCCTATTTCGTCTTCATTTATTTGGTCTTGTAGGCTTTTACCTTGCTCCTTTGTCTTTAACATATTTTTTTGCTCTTTCATTTGGTTTTTTTTGATGGGTGGTGCTGTATTCTTGTCTTACTGGTTGTTTGGCCTGAGAGCTTACAGACAGCTGGGTAGAGCTGGGTTCTGGTGCAGAGATGAGGACCTCTGTGAGGCCTCACTCTGACTGATATTCCCTGGGCTCTGAGGTTCTCTGTTAGTCCAGCGGCTTGGACTCAGAGCTCCCACCACAGGAGCTTGGGCCTGACCTTCGGACTGGGAACAAACATCCTCCAAGCATGTGGCAGGCAAAGTAATGGTCGCCCAAAGACACGGACATCCAAATCCTTGGAACCGCCTGGCTGGTGTGTGGCGATGGGGTCCCAGAGCTGCTGGAGGGGCCGGGTGGTGGCCTGTGGCACACAGGGCAGCCTGGTGTCATCGGGGTCAGAGCTGGCCCATCTGCACCACCCACGCCACCCAGCGTGCCAGGGACTCCGCCTGGGCTTGACAGGTGTCTGCACCTCGGATTCACGTCCAAGGCCCCGCATTTACGTCAGTGACCCCGGTTTTACATCTGAGGCCCCTATCATCCATTTTTAAAAGTGCATGTGGTTTGGAAACAAGTAATAATCAACAAGGTTAACCAACCGCAATAGATCAGTACTTGCTTATAGGCATACAGAAAGAGTTGTTGCTGAATAATTAAGTACTGTGCATTTGTCTTGACAAAACCATGGAACATTATATTGACTAAAAGTGGGTCATTTTTTCTTCAAAAAAGTGCATGAATAAATTCTTACCCCTCAGAAATTTTCTATCACTCCTTTTCCTTCTTAATGAAACTATATTTCTATTCTAATTCCCCCATAGAATGTGAGTTTTTATACTTGAAGTTTTTTTATTGATTGCTGTTTCACATATATTCTCAGGCAGGTCAGTTTTAGAAAAAAATACATCTAGAAATTGATAATTCTGAAAATACATATGAAATTTGAGAATCTGATCATTTTACATATATCCATGTTCTTATATCTTTTGTCTTAGCCTGGATCTCCCAGAAAACAGAGACTGAGAAAAGAGCCTGCAGGAACATAGTTTCTTTGAGGAATTGGTCCCAAGAATCAAGAAAAAGAAGAGAGAAGCAAGGAAGGAAAGAGAGCCAATTCAAGCAGTCATTGATTTAGTGACCTACGTGGGCAACTAGGGCTCAATGCCAGTGGGGACTCTTTAGAATATGCCTCAGAATTGTCTGTGGGAAACACAGAAGCAGAGAATATCTGTATATGGCATCCATATCCCATTGGTCTAGGGTTCCCCACGAAATGTTAACTACCATCCTCTTCCAAGTTCACACACCTAGTAGACCTCAGAAGTGAGGAGAAGTGAGGTATGGCCAAGACACGGTGCTCTCAGGTCACACTTGTGCACATTTGATTGTTGCAACAATAGCCAATGGTTTAAAAGATGGGCAGAAAGCAAGTGAAGATGGGCACAAGAGATTCTGACAATCTCTTCAAAAATCTTGGCATTTCCCCACTGTGTCTCAATTGAAGACCATCAATAAATGAGAACTGGGAAAAACTTCTTTGAGTAGGTGATGCTAGATATAAACCTTAAAAGTAAGACATTGCCAGCCAAGTGCAGAAAGATTGTTTCCGACAAATGGAATCATATGACCAAAGGCAAAGGACATAAAATAGAATCATGTATTCAGGGAACTATAAACAGTTTGACAGTGAAAGTGTACATCAAGAGATTATAATGAAAAGAGATGCAGGAGTTAAGCAATATTGGACTTTTTATATCATGTTAGGAACTTTCCCTTCAACATGAAGACTATGGAAAGACATTGGAGGCTTTTAGGCAGGTGGTCTCATAGTCAGAGAGTCAGACAATTTGTTATAAAACGATTAAGGCTTGGGCCATGATTGAGTCAATAATGATGGAGAATGGAGAGGATACTGGACAACTATTTAGAAAGGGAAACCACAGAAGTCTCTAACAGCCAAATGGGGTAGAAGAGAGAAGAGGTTCTGCATGACTCACAGACTTCTGACTTGAGCAATTGTGTTGGTGAGTAAGTTATGTATATACAAGCAGTGATTTACTCAAGTTTTAGACAAGCCAGGTCCCCAATTTTCCAGTTGTTTCCTATGAGTCAGAACATCTGAGAAAAACCATTAGAATGAATTTCATTCTTGAAGGTCCATCTTAGAAGTCACATCCTCCTGAAGTCTTTCCTAATTGCATCCAACAAGATGGGGTCTCTCCATCTTTCACACCACAGATTAAAAAAAAATCAAATGTCTTCAGAATGGCCCACACTGCTCCGGGGAGCCCTGTTCACATAAAACATAATGTGGCTGGAATTTTCCAGAGATAGGGAGCAAGGTAGCCCTTCCTTCAGAACTAGGAAAGTCATTACAAATCAGTAAGCACATGACAAGTGAAAGGGAATGGAGATTGGTGAGGCTCTGGGCTACTTGGCTACCAAAACGCATTTAATTCTAAATTTTCAAAATACCATCCTGGTAAAATAAAATACATGTATGGTTCAAATATGGCTTGTAGATGTCTAGTTTGTAACACCTGCAAGTATAAACTTCTGAAGTTCTTGTGAGGCTCTCTCTTTGACTACTCTCTTGCCTGACTTTCTCACCTGACTCTACCTTACAGTGTCACCATAATGGAAAAAGATCTGTCACCCAAAGAGACCTCTAAGCTTTTGCAGGCAGACATTTAAGCACATTCCTGTGTGTATTTTCTAATATGTTTTCCTGCTTTGAAAACTTGGAGGTGGTCATAAAGGTAACGAGATGATGCATATGAAAGCAGGTCAAAAGCCACAGAGCGCTTACAACAGTGAAATGTTGATATCATCATCATCATCACTATGAGATCACCTGAAAACTTCACCAGGACTCGCTCCAGATAACCAAAAGGCCAGAGTGAAAGTTGTATTAAAACCTAGAAGTCAAGATGGCATCTCACAGGCCATCATTACCAGTAACTAAAACAGACTCTCATTAAAACGTATTTATTTTCATTATATTGGCATACACTTTCATCAAAGTCTTTGCTGCTGAATCAATGCTCATTAGCACTAAGCTTGAGTCATGACTATTGAATTTTCAGTTTTTTTTAAGCACTCTATCTTATTCTTTCTTTTTAAATAAGCAATAAAATCTAACTTCTAATTACCAAGTATTTAATTTCAATGACTGTGAACGCAGAATATATTCCCATGTCAATTAAAAGACTTTACAAAAGGCTGTTTATCAGACCCTAGAAAACTAGATGCATTTGATGTGTAATCCTATATTTCCTGCTCTAAGTGTAGACAGACACGAGGCATTTCAGCTTGAATTCTCTTCAGCCTAGGGGGTCACGCTGCTGCCATGGATTTTCCATATTGTTTAATTTTTCGCTTACTTTGAAAGTTAGGATTTAAAAGTTTAAACAGCATTTAGTTTTCCAAAGCAAAGCCACAGATGCAAAGCAGATGAAATAACTTATGACAAGAGACAGTAAATGTAAATACAGGTAATTTTAATGTCCCACACGAGGATACTGATAAAAATAACTAACCTATTCTTAAAATATTAGGAGAGCTTTTGATTTCCATGCGAACAGAGTGATGTCAGAATTCAAATTCATATGTGAAAACAGTTGGCTATATGTGCAAATCTGGGTTAACTAAAATTAAATTAGACAGGGAATCAATATCTATGCTTGTAACTCTAACCAGGCTTTTTTAATTATCATGAAAAATTTTCATTATTTTTAAAGCAAAGGAAAAATTTTAAATGGCAATATTTTGAAAACTATATGGAGAATGTGTAAGTCAACTCATAAGGCTGGTGTGAGAATTAAATAACTTAAAATACATAAAGTACTTAGAATATTGGGGTCATAAATAAACTCAATGGAGAACTTCTCTGTTATAGAACTAAGATGAGCACAATAATAGACTGTCTTGAGTAGTTTTGCCTAAGAGGTAAAAGAGAACAATAATATGCAAAATAGACTGGTCAGAGAGCCTTTCTGGAGTTTCCCTATGTTTTCTGTGAACAAACAAAAAGATTATAGGACAATCAGGTTAAAGCCATACTGTTTTTTTTATAGGTCGAAGCTATATATTTATACAAAGTATAAATTTGTAAAAACAAATTTCATACATAAAATCTTCATATATGACTGCCTACAATTAGAACATAATTACAAATTAGTAGATAAGAACAAAATCTTTAGCATTCTGGCATTTAGGGATCAAAAGTATGAGGGCTATCTGTCCTATCAAGGTCCACCCCAGCAAACATGGGTCAACCTTCCAAAATCCTCGTTCTTGTCAATATACACAAGCAAGCTAAGATCACTTCTGTAACACACAGGTGAAAGCAAAATATATAACACACAAACCCACACACACAGTATTTCAGGAACAGAAAAATTACTTAATATTAATAATGAGAATATAATGACATCATATTGGTGTCTACAGAGGAGAAAAGCAAGAGGATGTTACATCAAAAAAAAGTCTAAGAGGATACAATGAAGAAAGACTAATCAGAGAACAGGAAGGAGTTCTTGGAAATTAAATACAGTGATCAAGCTTCTGACTAAAGTGAGTAATGACACCCATATCATGTTCCCTTTCGGGACTGGGATGCAAAGAGCATGCAGGGATATTATTCTTCAATATAAGCCCTTCTAGTCTTACTTTTTAAACCATACATGGATAAAAATAATAAAATTTATTTTTAAAGAACCAAATTAAAGACAGTTGTAGAATTCTATGATTTTTCACAACTATCTAACTTCAGTCATTGATTGAATTATTTTTTAGAAATGTCAATGCCCTTCAGCTAAAGATCTTAGCTGTGGTTGACAAGTTGTGTTTGTTATTCATTGCAGAGAGGCAGAATGCACCCCGTAGGGAGCTGTGAGGCATCTCAGTAAGCGATGTTAGAAAGAAAACTATTATAGGATTTGGGCTATTATTGGATAATTTTAAGGAGGTTCTAAGGAGCTGAAGGTTCATTCTAAATTGGGCAATTCTATGATTGGCTATCTCAATAAATCTAATCTACAGATTAGAGCAAGCCAGAAGTTGTCATTGGTAAAGCAGCCATCACACATTTAGTGAGAGAGAGGAACATGTCTGGTATTTTGCTGCTTGCCCAGTGACCCAGTCTGAAATGGATAGTGTATAAGATGGCTTACGTCCAGCAGGAGAACAACATGGCTTTGTTTTAAAGCACCAAATCCATTTGTAAGAACTTTGAAGTCTAGCTTTGAGCATCGAATCAGTTTCCGAATGTCAGGGCTGCTTTTTTTTCTTAGAAGAAAATCAAGAAGGACGTGTCCAGTAATGATTTTTTTTTTTTTTTTTTTTTTTTTTGCGGTACGCGGGCCTCTCACTGTTGTGGCCTCTCCCGTTGTGGAGCACAGGCTCCGGACGCGCAGGCTCAGCGGCCATGGCTCACGGGCCCAGCCACTCCGCGGCATGTGGGATCCCCCCGGACCGGGGCACGAACCCGCATCCCCTGCATCGGCAGGCAGACTCTCAGCCACTGCGCCACCAAGGAAGCCCTTACCCATGGCCTGTAATTTTGATTTACATGAATTAGGTTATTACATGGGACTTTTCCCTCAGGAAATTATGGTTTCCTGAGAGATCAGTTACTGAATCTTAATCATATGTGTATACCCACAAGAGTGAACCAAGACACATCAAGGTCTTTACTCTCCCTAAAGAGGTTAAGAAACGTGCCTAGCATCGCCCAGCTGTCACGTGGGACTGGAACTGATGTTTGAACAAAAGCCTCTTGGTGCCATACTGAAATTGTTCGCAGGTGACATCCCAGGAGGACGGATGCCTCACTAACATTGGGGAGAAGGTCAGGCTGTATAATTTCAATTTATTCTACCATATGCCTTTCACATGGGTTTTGCCCTTCGCTACACACGTGGGATAGTAGGGCTCCAAGGATTTAGTTCTATAGCCTTAGACCAAAGGGTCTCCTGAAGAAGATTAAAGCATGAACTGCCAAGTGCCACCCTCATTTGATAGAAAGCATTAGTTTGTTCCTAGGCTAGGGCAACAGATGTTTCTAAAGTTGCTGCCAAAATGTTTAGTGGGGAGATGACAGAAGAGGTACAGAAGAAGGTAGGACAGATGTACATACAATACCAGGATGAGAGGGATGACAATGATGAGGGCCTGCTCTTGAGGCTGGTGCCAACACGGAGAACAATCATCACGGAAAACATTAAGTACAATAAGTATAGCAGTGTTCTTTAATACTGTTCCATTAAGTCCATATTTATCTTACCCGTTATGGGACCAGTCAGAAAACCAATGGAGTATATCATTGTGTAAGACCATTCATGAATCCAGTGAATATTTAAAGATGCCCATTGTGGATGTGTACACATGAGTGATGAGAGTTGCAAATAAATATCCCTATTGTCAAGTAGTGTTGAGTGTATATACAGGTACCAGTCTTGGTCCACATTACCTGTGTTCTTATCACACTTGTCACTCACTAGTTTGGTGGCCTTGGGACAATTATTTAAAATTTCAAATCCTCAATGTTTCCTTTATAAAATAGGAGAAAAATAATACCCTCTGCAGAGAGTTGTGAGGATTCAGTGAGATAAGGCATAAAAAGTACCCAGCTCTGAGTATAGTACTCAATAACTGTTACCTATTATTACTTGTAATGAATTTCACTACTGTAGTTATTTAATTAGAGATAGTTTGAATATGCCCCAAACAGTGTAGAATGTAGAGAAAGAAAAAGTCATGGGCCCAAAGTTATGATTAAATCTATCGGCAAAAATGGTATATAAAAATTTCCTCTAACAAAGACCATTTTCAACCATTAAACAAAAATTGTCCATGCCTGCAGAAGGCAGCACCTTGGCTCCCCAAAGATGTACACTTTCTAATCCCTGAACTTGGGAATATATTACTTTACATGGCAAAAGGCACTTGCAGATGTTATTAAGGGTATGGACCTTGAGATGGGGAGAGTACTTTAGATTATCCAGGTGGGTCCAATGAAATCACAAGGGTTCTAGTAAGCAAGAGAGGCAGAAGAACCAGAGTCAGAGTAGATGCAGTGTCAGAAAAGACTGGACCAGCCTTTGCTGGCTTTGAAGATGCAACAGAGTCAAAAGCCAGGGAACGTGGGGAGTCTCTAGAAGCTAGAAAAGACAAGGGAAAAGATTCTCCCCTAGAGCTACAAGAAAAGGCTACGGCTACTCCTTCATTTTAGCCCAATGAGGCCCTCATCTGACTTCTAACTTACAAAATGCTAACATAAGAATTTGTATTGTTTTAAGTTACTAAATTTGTAGGAGTTACAGTAGTAATAGGAAATTGGTACAATGTCTCTCAGCATTATTAAATCATCTTTGCAAAATACTTAAGGGGCATTTAGTACATGTGCAGCACACTTGTTATTAGGAAAAAATGATAGCATTTACTGAAGATTCTGCCTGGTCTATTAGATATCTATGCCAAGCGTACCAAGTTCATTACAGAAACTTTAAATCGTAGACATTATACCTGCATGGACATTGCAAATCGTCTAATACAAACTCCTCTATATGTGCTTGGGAAATTCCCTGATCTTGACAGAGTTGGCAAGCAGCTTATAAACAGGAACCAGAAAATGCACTAAGAAAATAATATCAGTATGTTCCAAAGGAGGAAAGAGAAAACAATTATACACTGAGCCTAAAGAAAAATAGTGGTGCATGTAAAGACTGACTTCAGGACTTTAAACATCTTTTTGTACACCTTTTCCCTCTTTGCAGTGGGCCTCACAGTTTGCTGTAATTTTAGAAACGTCAGAAAAATCTGAATCTCTACCCCTTTGACAACCTCACCCTTCCTAATATTTATATAGTTCATTATTTAGCTTAAAGTAATTTTCTCTAATAAAATGGAACTAATTGCTACTATTTTTAATGAGATATAAATAAGGTTCACAATTCTAGAGAGCAAGTTCCACTACTCTATTCCACAACTAACTTTCATAAAAAAAAAAAAATTCCAAAACTTTTTCTTGAAAGATGATTTTAAAAACCCTTCAATAAACCTTCCAAAGATTACAAATGCTAAAGGATAATTTTTAGAGTTAGGCCTATTGACACTGATATATTGGGAACCCTCTGACACTTGGGAACCCGTGCTTATTTGTAAATTTCCATGCCCAAGTTCATGATGACTATTTCTTCCTATTAAAGGAGAGATTAGTTTCCTTTTGCAAATGGATACTTACTTCTCCACTGATGGGCATAAATGATAACTTTCCTAGATTATTGGTAAAAACTATAATTGTCAACATGAATCCAAAAACCCTATTTAAAAACTCAAAAACCTTTATACTTAATCCTAAGTGGTTTCTTTTTAAGTACATCAACACGAACTTACTGTAAAATGGAAAGATTTGCCTTGTGGTGAGGTTAAAATTGTCATTATATTTTTAGAGCATGAATTTTAACACTCTCTAGAGAGATCATCTTGGAATAATGTCCAAAATCAAAACAGGATATGAACAGGGTCATTTAATGAGAGTAGAAAATGGTTTCATGTATTTTGTTTCACCAAAATTTTTTCTATCAAAATATGAGTTTTTGAGACAGAGCCATGATTAATTTTCCTAGATGTGCATATTTAACTGTACACATGTCTGTATCATAAGTCAAAAGTTTTATATTTCTGATATTCCAGATTTTCCTTCATTAATTTGGCATTCTAGATAATTAGGAAGATTTATTTTAAATACTGAGAGAATTAAGATTTATAAAATGCATTTCTATTTTCAGGCAAAAGTACAATAGCGTGAAAACTACAAAGATAGACAACTCAAAGTATGAATATGTCTTTTCAGTTTCCCTCACTCACTGAAAATTTAATTTTACTTTACCTAAGACAATTGGTACAAGTGAGCCATGCTGCTGAAAAGGGACAGCATAGCCTCTATTTTAAAAATAATATAGATTTTACAAGTAAGTACCAGGAAGGCTGTATTTTCAGACTACTAAGAGATTATGCTTGTTGTGTTTTTGGAGCTAAGAAATGAAAAATTTTTCAAAAAGCAACTATTCATTGACCAAAGTAATCTATATTCAAATCTAAGATACGGCTTAGGATTTCACATGATTTTCTTTTTATTTTATCTAAAATGTAACAGCCACCCATTCAGTTACTAAGAGACCAGGTTCCAAAATAATTTGAAGCTTAACATTCAGAACCAATATTCTGTTGCTTCTCCCCTCAATTAACCTAGCTTATCCAAGCAAGGATGCTTTAACTCTATGGCAAGCTACAACATAAATAAGCACAACAGATACAGTCATTTATTATAGATGAAACTGCATATTCTGCAGAGGCAATGAGAAAAATAGTAGGCTGCAAAGAGCAGACATAGGGATCAGATCTGTGTTCAAATCCAGATACTGCCTTTAGGCAATTTCTTTACTTTCTTTAGCCTTGAAATGCTCATTTGAAAATTGATGCCAATGGGTTTCCCTGGGGCACAGTGGTTAAGAATCCGCCTGCCAACGCAGGCACATGAGTTTGAGCCCTGGTCCGGGATGATCCCACATGCCGCAGAACAACTAGGTCCGTGAGCCACAACTACTGACCTTGTGCTCTAGAGCCCGCAAGCCACAACTACTGAACCTGTGTGCCACAACTACTGAAGCTTGCGCGCCTAGAGCCTGTGCTCCGCAACAAGAGAAGCCACCGCAATGAGAAGCCAGTGCACAGCGACGAAGAGTAGCCCCTGCTCGTCGCATCTAGAGAAAGCCCATGTGCATCAACAAAGACCCAACACAGCCAAAAATAAATAAATAAAATAAATTAAAAAAAAAAGAAAATTGATGCCAATAATACTACTTACCTCATGGGGTTAGTGTAAAAATTATAGAGAAAAATCCATGTAAAACATTTAGTAGAGTGTTTGGCATAGGTAAAAGTGCTCAATAAAAGCTTCCTGTAGTGAAAATAAGCAGTTATTATTATCATTTGTGATGCTTCCTTGAGAACTTAAGCTACTCTAGAAACTCATTGACTGTAAACATCACTTTTAGGACCCACTTTTTTATTGGCTTTTTAAAAAATCAGAGATTATTTTATACTCTAAAATTAAAACGGCATGGTACTATACTGATCTGAGGATTTCTTTTCTGAAATTTATCCTTAGAAGTTACCTACATTTTGCACAGAAAGTTACTCCAACTTGATTTCTGTTTTAAAAGTTTTTTTTCCAAATCCTATTATATCCACTTCTCTTTGCTCTGTTAACCTTTGAATGGGCTTTGGCCAAAAGCTATAAAACACTGACCTAAGAATTGCTGCTCTACTCTTAACTGTGTCCTGAAATAATTTTAATGCAACTTAGAATCTTAAAGTATCTCAGGGTTGGGAGAGATCTCAAATGTTATTTCATACTACTTCCCTTCCTCTCATCCAGCATCTATGACATCTGCATTAAATGGTCACTGAGCTTTTATTTATTTATTTATTTGGCTGCGTTGGGTCTTCACTGCTGTGCGCGGGCTTTCTCTAGTTGCCGCGAGCGGGGGCTACTCTTCCTTGTGGTGCGTGGGCTTCTCACTGCGGTAGCTTCTCTTGTTGAAGAGCATGGGCTCTAGGCATGCGGGTTTCAGTAGTTGTGGCACGCGGGCTCAGTAGTTGTGGCTCACAGGCTCTAGAGTGCAGGCTCAGTAGTTGTCCACACAGGCTCAGTTGCTCCATGGCCTGTGCGATCTTCCCGGACCATGGCTTGAACCTGGGTCCCCTGCATTGACAGGAGGATTCTTAACCACCGTGCCACCAGGGAAGCCCGGTCACTGAGCTTTTAATGAAAACTCCCCAGTGATAAAGACATCACTAGCTCGAGGGGCAGCTCACTGTTGGACAGCCACAAATGTTAGAGGTATGGTTAAGAAGCCATCAGATACTTCCACAGAAAGACAGAGATGTTCCTGACTCATTTCTGAACACAGAACAGGAATTGTACCTAAGAAAAAGAACTTTAAAACTTAGCCATATCTCATCTTGCCTCCACTGAGGGTGGTTATATAATGTGCTTTATTTAGGATATCAATAAGGTATGTTACGTGACCATAGTCCAGCTACAAAAATATCCAGAATTGGACTTCCCTGGTGGCGCAGTGGCTGAGAGTCCGCCTGCCGATGCAGGGGACGTGGGTTCGTGCCCCGGTCCGGGAAGATCCCACATGCCGCGGAGCGGCTGGGCCCGTGAGCCATGGCCGCTGAGACTGCGCGTCCGGAGCCTGTGCTCCGCAACGGGAGAGGCCACAACAGTGAGAGGCCCGCGTACCGCAAAAAAAAATAATAATAAAAAAATATATCCAGAATTGATTCTGCTGTAGTAAAGCAATGCCTCCATTAGAACTCTGTCTCGCTTTCCTTTATTTGTAAAATGGAAGGAAGAACACTAGCTACTTTCTAATTGTTAGGAAAATTACATGAGATTATCCATGTAAAATGCTTAGTACTCAGAACCAGGCACATTGTAAGCATTCAACAAATGGCAGTAAGGTGCTAAAAATAATGCCTGGGAAGTGCCTAGAAACATGTAGAAACATGCCCTGCACAAAGTGTACATTCCAAAAACATCATTATTGCTCATTAGGCCATTTGTTTCTTTATCAAAACCCTCAATTACTGCCTGCCAAAAAATAAAGCTCGACAAGTCCTAAGATATTAAGAACAAGAGAACTGGTTAAAATGCTGATATAGTAGGAAAGGAATACAACATCATACAGACCTCCTGGATAAGAAGGAATATTTCACTGACCATGATGGGACCCCTGGCATAACCAGATCTGTTACTGCTTTATAACAGAGTTAAAGACCACACTGTGTTTGAATAGTTCAGGTTGTCTATAATCCGGATATAGAGCAAAGAAAATTGAGAAATTTCCACGAAGCATTTCTTTGTCCATGATAACACAGAAACTTTACTTATTCAAAATCGGCTCCATGAGAATAGGGAGAACAATTGTCACAAACAGGTTAACTAAAAACAGAAATAACCTGTCAAGTATGCTTCTCCACTGTCTCTCAGATCTACCCACTCATTTCCTTTTATGACGCCACAGCCTCAATCAACCCTATTACCACATGCCTTCAGTAGCCTCCTACCCTGATTCTCCAGCCTCCACTCTCTATTCATCCCACACAGAGATGCTGGATGGTATAATGATCTTCCCCAGATATCAATTCCATCATGCCATTTCCTTGTTCAGAAATTCCACACTGGTCCCTAGTGCTCTTCTGGTCAGATCTCATCTCCTTGGTCTGGCCTTTCAGATTCTCTTCCACCATCTTCCTCTGGTCCATTAACTACTTCTAAAATTCAGCCACCTTCAAGAATTTCAGTGGAATTGCTTCCTACCATTAACCCACCAGTTCCTGCTTTTCCTCTTCCAAGGCTAGCTTAGAATTGAATTCCTACGTAAACAATTTACTGTTTATTCTCTTACCTTTGGCTTTTCTGTATTCTGTTTGCACTGTGTTAACATTAACCTCCTTTTCTGTTGCTTTAATCCTCATGATGCGTGAATATGGTTTATCCTAAACTCTCTGGAATGCCCTTTCAGCACTAGCCCATGTCCTTCATTTTATACACAAGCCCAGCAAGCTGTGACTTGAGAGTCTGAAGAGTTCCAGTTCTCTGAAGGGTTTATAATGACATTCTACTCTTCCTGAGTGAGGTGAAAATCATCCCAGTGTCCTCTGTTTGGTTTTTCTTCTGCAAGAGGCAGGGGATACATAGTTGAAATACAGTTTGAGTACAGTTAACCCTTGAACAATACAAGAGATAGGGGTGCCAATGCCCCAAACCCCATGCGCCGTCAAAAATCCGTGTACTGCTATGTCTGCCTCAAAACCAGAAGTATTGATAAAGGACTCACCCAAGGGCAGGAAGCTGAACAGTTTGGATATAATCAGGACTCAAACCCTGGTTCTTTTGATTCCACTTATTGTGATCTCTAATTAAACACAAACTTTTCCTCACACCTAGTTAATTTAAAGACTAGTAAAATAAAAATACAGGTATTATATGTATTGAAAAGGGTACATATATCAGTGAACCCACACAGTTCAAATCTATGTTGTTCAATGGTCAACTGTAATTCAGACAGGCAGAGTGCCTATATGCCCTCCCCATCTACTGCAAGATAATGCCTCATTTGTTAATTAATTTGAGCCTCAAATAATTAAGCAAATCACCCACCTCTCCCAATTAGCTATCCACTGGCAGGGATGAGAAAGAACTCCAGATCTTTTGAGTTCACACACAGTATTATTAGGATCTAGCATCTATGTCCCAGCTCTCCCAAATCAAATCTGCCTAAAAGAGCAGTGAACAATGATCTCTTTCTCTCTCTGTCTCTCTCAAATTTGTTTTCTCATAAATTTTTAAAGTAATGCTTATTATAACATCTCCCACTTTTAAAACGTATGCTTTGCTGTACATATCAGTCAATACCCATGGAATGAGTCACACAAATATTGAAATAAGTTTTAGTTTCCATTAACCTAGCAATCATGAATACATTTTCAGAAGAAAGAATCATTTTATTGGTAAATCCTTAAAATCCTGAATTTAATCACCCACATATCTGAGCTCTAAACTATTTGTGGTGACCAATAAAATGGTTGAATATAAGCTTTATCTAACCTCTCAATGCACTTCAGTTCCACTTGGAAAGAATAAACTACTCATTAAAAAAAAAATAAATAAATAAACATTTCAAGTTGCCTCTTTCTCTATTCTCATAAGAATCAGAACACTTTATATTTTAATGACCACCTACAACACCAGTTCTACCCATCTTAGCTGCTGCTATCTGTTCGGTTCTTCTTTTCCCTTTCCAAAATGTTTTTGGGCCACTAAGGAATAGCTGAAAAAAGGAGAATGTCATTTACATTCCTCTTGCCACCCTCCAGCACCTGCTCCCCTGCACCAAACATACACACACACACACACACACATATATGAGTTTCAGTCCATCAATTAACACAGCTGACAAACCGTTGGCTGCTTCTCTTTAGGAAATCAGAGCTGTGAAGCATCACTTTAATAATCAATGTGGGGTTTCCTTTGTGGTGCAGTGGTTAAGAATCCCCCTGCCCAGCCTGCCTGGAAAAGAACTGAGAGTAATGACAGTAAAGATGATCCAAAACCTTGGAAACAGAAAGGAGAAAGTAAAAGAAACCATTAACAAGGAACAAGAAGAACTAAAGAGCAAACAAACAATGATGAACAACACAATAAATGAAATTTAAAATTCTCTAGAAGGAATCAATAGCAGAATAACTGAGGCACAAGAACGAATAAGTGAAATGGAAGATAAAATAGTGGAAATAACTACCGCAGAGCCGAATAAAGAAAAAAAGAGTGAAAAGAATTGAGGGCAGTCTCAGAGACCTCTGGGACAAGATTAAACACACCAACATTTGAATTATAGGGGTTCCAGAAGAAGAAGACAAAAAGAAAGGGACTGAGAAAATATTTTAAGAGATTAGAGTTGAAAGCTTCCCTAATATGGGAAAGGAAATAGTCAATCAAGTCCAGGAAGTGCAGAGAATCCCATACAGGATAAATCCAAGGAGCCAAGACACATATTAATCAAAGTATCAAAAATTAAATACAAATAAAAAATATTAAAAGCAGCAAGGGAAAAGCAACAAATAACATACATGGGAATCCCCATAAGGTTGACAGCTGAACTTTCAACAGAAACTCTGCAAGCCAGAGGGGAGTGGCAGGACATATTTAAAGTGATGAAAGGGAAAAACTCAAGATTACTCTACCCAGCAAGGATCTCATTCAGATTCGATGGAGAAATTAAAACCTTTAGAGATAAGCAAAAGTTGAGAGGATTCAGCAACACCAAACCGGCTTTACAACAAATGCTAAAGGAACTTCTCTACGCAGGAAACACAAGAGAAGGAAAAGACCTACAATAACTAACCCAAAACAATTAAGAAAATGGTAATAGGAACATACATATCGATAATTACCTTAAATGTAAGTGGATTAAATGCTCCAACCAAAAGACATAGACTGGCTGAATAGATACAAAAACAAGACCCATATATATATGCTGTCAACAAGAGACCCACTTCAGACCTAAGGACACACACAGACTGAAAGTGAGGTGATGGAAAAAGATATTCCATGCAAATGGAAACCAAAAGAAAACTGGAGTAGCAATTCTCATATCAAACAAAATAGACTTTAAAATAAAGATAATTAGAAGAGACAAAGAAGGACACTACATAAGGATCAAGGGATTGATCCAAGAAGAAGATATAACAATTGTAAATATTTATGCACCCAACATAGGAGCACCTCAATCCATAAGGCAAATGCTAACATCCATAAAAGGGGAAATCAACAGTAACACAATCATAGTAGAGGACTTTAACACCCCACTTTCACAAATGGACAGATCAACCAAAATGAAAATAAATAAGGAAACACAAGCTTTAAATGACACATTAAACAAGATGGACTTAATTGATATTTATAGCACATTCCATCCAAAAACAACAGAATACACTTTCTTCTCAAGTGTTCATGGAACATTCTCCAGGATAGATCATATCTTGGGTCACAAATCAAGCTTTCGTGAATTTAAGAAAATTGAAACCCTATCAACTTATCTTTTCCGAATACACCATTACAAGACTAGATATCAATTACAGGAAAAAACCTGTAAAAAATGCAAACACATGGAGGCTAAACAAAACGCTACTAAATAACCAACAGATCACTGAAGAAATCAAAGAGGAAATCAAAAAATACCTAGAAACAAATGACAATGAAAACGCGATGGCCCAAAACCAATGGGATGCAGCAAAAGAAGTTCCAAGAGGGAAGTTTATAGCAATCCGATCCTACTTCAAGAAACAAGAAAAATCTCAAACATCCTAACCTTACTCCTAAAGCAATTAGAGAAAGAACAAAAATTCCCCAAACTTAGCAGAGGAAAGAAATCATAAATATCAGATTAGAAAAAATGAAAAAGAAATGAAGAAAACGATAGCAAAGATCAATAAAACTAAAAGCTGGTTCTTTGAGAACATAAACAAAACTGATAAACCATCATAAACCATGATAAACTATATGCCAATAAAATGGACAACCTGGAAGAAATGGACAAACTCTTAGAAAAGCACGGTCTTCCAAGACTGAACCAGGAAGAAACAGGAAATATAAACAGACCAATCACAAGCACTGAAATTGAGACTGTGATTAAAAATCTTCCAACAGGGCTTCCCTGGTGGCACAGTGGTTGAGAGTCTGCCTGCCAATGCAGGGGACACTGGTTTGTGCCCCGGTCTGGGAGGATCCCCCACGCCGCGGAGTGGCCGGGCCCATGACCCATGGCCGCTAAGCCTGCGCGTCCGGAGCCTGTGCTCCGCAACGGGAGAGGCCACAACAGGGAGAGGCCCGCGTACCGCAAAAAAAAAAAAAAAAAAAAAAAAAATCTTCCAACAAACCAAAGCCCAGGACCAGATGGCTTCACAGGCGAATTCTATCAAACATTTAGAGAAGAGCTAACACCTATCCTTCTCAAAATCTTCCAAAATATAGCAGAGGGAGGAACACTCCCAAACTCATTCTACAAGGCCACCATCATCCTGATACCAATATCAGACAAAGATGTTATAAAAAAAGAAAACTACAGGCCAATATCACTGATGAACATAGATGCAAAAATCCTCAACAAAATACTAGCAAACAGACCCAGCAGCACATTAAAAGGATCAAGTGGGGTTTATCCCAGGAATGCAAGGATTCTTCAATCTATGCAAATCAATCAGTATGATACACCATATTAATAAATTGAAGGATAAAAACAATATGATCATCCCAATAGATGCAGAAAGGCTTTTGACAAAATTCAACACCCATTTATGATAAAAACTCTCCAGAAAATGGGTATAGAAGGAACTTACCCCAACCTAATGAAGGCCATATATGACAAACCCACAGCCAATATCTTTCTCAATGGTGAAAAACTGAAACAATCTCCACTAAAATCTGGAAGAAGACAAGGTTGCCCACTCTCACCACTATTATTCAACATAGTTTTGGAAGTTTTAACCACAGCAATCAGAGAAGAAAAAGAAATAAAAGGAATACAAATTGGAAAAGAAGAAGTAAAGCTGTCACTCTTTGCAGATGACATGATACTATATGTAGAGAATCCTAAAGATGCTACCAGAAAACTACTAGAGCTAATCAATGAATTTGGTAAAGTTGCAGGATACAAAATTCATGTGTAGAAATCTCCTGCATTCCTATATACTAATGATGAATAATCTGAAAGAGAAATTAAGGAAACACTCCCATTTACCATTGCAACAAAAGGAATAAAATACCTAGGAGTAAACCTACCTAAGGAGACAAAAGACCTGTATGCAGAAAACTATAAGACACTGATGAAAGAAACTAAAGACGATACAGATGGAGAGATATACCATGTTCTTGGACTGGAAGAATCCACACTGTGAAAATGACTATACTACCCAAAGCAATCTACAGATTCAGTGCAATCTGTATCAAACCCCCAATAGCATTTTTCACAGAACTAGAACAAACAACTTCCCAATTTGTATGGAAACACAAAAGGCCCCAAAGAGCCAAAGCAATCTTGAGAAAGAAAAAACAAGATGGAGGAATCAGGCTCCCTGGCTTCAGACTATACTACAAAGCTACAGTAATCAAGACAGTATGGTACTGGCACAAAAACAGAAATACAGATCAATGGAACAGGATAGAAAGCCTGCAGATAAACCCATGCACCTATGGTCACCTTATCTTTGATAAAGGAGGCAAGAATATACAACGGAGAAAAGACAGCCTCTTCAGTAAGTGGTGGTGGGAAAACTGGACAGCTACACATAAAAGAATGAAATTAGAACACTCCTTAAAACCATGCACAAAAATAAACTCAAAATGGATCAAATCCCTAAATGTAAGGCCAGACACTATAAAACTCTTAGAGGAAAACATAGGCAGAACACTCTACGACATAAATCACAGCAAGATCCTTTTTGACCCACCTCCTAGAGAAATGGAAATAAAAACAAAAATAAACAAATGGGACCTAGTGAAACTTCAAAGCTTTTGCACAGCAAAGGAAACCATAAACAAGACAAAAAGACAACCCTCAGAATGGGAGGAAATATTTGCAAATGAAGCTACTGACAAAGGATTACTCTCCAAAATATGCAAGCAGCTCATGCAGCTCAGTATCAAAAAAAAGAAACAACCCAATCCAAAAATGGGTGGAAGACCTAAATAGACATTTCTCCAAAGAAGATATACAGATTGCCAACAAACATATGAAAGGATGCTCAACATCACTAATCATTAGAGAAATGCAAATCAAAACCACAATGAGGTATCACCTCACACCAGTCAGAATGGCCATCATCAAAAAATCTACAAACAATAAATGCTGGAGAGGGTGTGGAGAAAAGGGAACCCTTTTGCACTGTTGGTGGGAATGTAAATTGATACAGCCACTATGGAGAACTGTATGGAGGTTCCTTAAAAAACTAAGAATTACCATATGACCCAGCAATCCCACTACTGGGTGTATACCCTGAGAAAACCATAATTCAAAAACAGTCATATACCACAATGTTCACTGCAGCACTATTTACAATAGCCAGGACATGGAAGCAACCTAAGTGTCCATCGACAGATGAATGGATAAAGAAGATGTAGCATATATACAATGGAATATTATTCAGCCATAAAAAGAAATAAAATTGAGTTATTTGTAGTGAGGTGAATGGACCTAGGGTCTGTCATACAGAGCGAAGTAAGTCAGAAGGAGAAAACCAAATTCCGTATGCTAACACATGTATATGGAATCTAAAAAAAAAAAAAGAAAAATGGTTCTGAAGAACCTAGGGGCAGGACAGGAATAAAGACGCAGGCATAGAGAATGGACTTGAGGACACAGGGAGGGGGAAGGTAAGCTGAGACGAAATGAGAGAGTGGCATTGACATATATACACTACCAAATGTAAAACACCTAGTGCGAAGCAGCTGCGTAGCACAGGGAGATCAGCTCGGTGCTTTGCAACCACCTAGAGGGGTGGGATAAGGAGGGTGGAAGGGAGATGCAAGAGGGAGCGGATATGATGATGTATGTATAGCTGGTTTACTTTGTTATACAGCAGCAACTAACACAACAATGTAAAGCAATTATACTCCAATAAAGATGTTAAAACAAAACAAAACAAAACAAAGAATCTGCCTGCCAATGCAGGGGACATGGGTTCAAGTCCTGGGCCGGGAAGATCTCACATGCCACGGAGCAACTAAGCCCATGCGCCACAACTACTGAGCCTGCGCTCTAGAGCCCGCAAACCACAACTACTGAAGCCCGTGAGCCTAGAGCCCGCGCTCCGCAACAAGAGAAGCCACCGCAGTGAGAAGCCCATGCACTGCAACAAAGAGTAGCCCCCGCTCGCCGCAACTGAAGGAAGCACACACAGCAATGAAGGCTCAGCGCAGCCAAAAGTAAATAAATATAAAAATAAAGTTCCCTTAAAAAAAAATCATTAAAAAAAAACAATGTGCCTTTTCCTTTCCTTTATTGCAGAGAAAAAAAGCCACCTTTCCTCATCCTAAAAAACTCTCAAGAAAGAGTCTGCACAGTCTCCCAGGCTTTCATATCAGTATGTCCTTTTTCATAAATAACTTAAATCACCCCATATAGGAGCAAGACGGTATTAAAAGAATTTGACTAGAGTAGAACCTCCACACTGAAAGATAGGGAATAGAGTTGAATAAATGAAGTGAAGCTAAGTACTGGAGGATGTTAAATTATAGAGACTATTTTGGGCTCAAAATAAATCGATGAATTAAACTGTAAGTTATGGGGCAGGAGGGAGACAGTTTTAGGTGAAGTGATCAAAGCAGACTGTGTTATATACTTTTAAGCTGACTTCTTCTTAAATGCTCCACTGGAATTCCCCTTCCCTAAATGCATCTCCATGTTCTGAGTGTGAAGCTCATAGGTGCAACGCCAACTGCTACTACAGAAATAGCTACTTTCAATGAAATGGAGTTATGTTTGGCAAAAATGACTTTTATTGAGGCTTTCTTTTTTTCTTCTTTTTTCAATGTTTTGAAATAGAATGTTCAAAATATTCCTACTGCTGTGGCTGGTTTATGCTTAAAGCAGTTTCTTTCTACTTATAACATGCTAATGTAATTTGACTATGCAAATTGCAAGTTTTAATTGTTTTGTATTTTAAATAGGATCTTCTTTATAAAAACCCAGTGCTCTCTATGTATGTATGAATAAGGATTTTTAAAAAATCATTTAACCCACAGTTTTCACTTGATGATATTTCTTTCCTGTGATGGACCAAATATGTTAAGGGGAATAAAATGATGAAGCAGGAAGGGGAGATAGGTGTCTCTGGTTGGCTTCATAGTTAGGATAACAACTATTCAGAGTTAATGCCGTGCATAACACACCACTCTCTCTATGCTCAATTGAAGAGTTTTGGAGATATAGAAAGGTGGAAAAATATAGTAGGAACTGCACTAGCCTGAAGGGTCAGGAAAACTATCTCCTTTCCCTAGCTATGCCACTGACTAGCTATACATCTTTGACTTATTAGTCACTTAACCTCTCTGGGCCCCACTCACTAGTGACTGAATCAGTAACCATGACTGTTTTATTGCAAAGCCAAATGCTCTTCCTACCACATTGTCCTGAACATCATAGTTTAACTTATGAAAAACAGAGCCTACGGTTGTCTGGTAGTTTTTGAGCAAAACGAGAAGTTGGCACAGAGGTCTAAAATCATTGTTCCATGTTGCCAATCAATGAGGCATTTTGGTAGCTGTTGAATCAAAATTAAGCCCTCGTGCTGCCAAGTTTAACCCCATAGAGCTTTTGCAATTTTTCATTCCAATTTCTGTTGAATACAACCTGGTATGTAATGAATGGCACCATAATATACTGACAGTATTTTAAAAAATCAATCCATGTACCATGTTAACCTAGTATAGTACTGATATGAATTATGAAAATGCAAAGTATTTAACTTGGTTGACACTAAAGTCATATTACTGTGGGCATAAATATGCTTATGAACTACAAGAGATTGCACATTTGAAATATTGCATTTAACTCTCTAATTCCACCTCATTCCAATATTCCTAATATACAATAAAAATAACTGAACAAAACACACTGGTCCAGCACTTTAATCATCAAATCTGTTTCCATAATACATCTAGATCTGGTTCAAGCTTCAAATGACACAAGTTTTATACATTTTAACTTGCAACATCTCTAGCAAATGTGCTTTGAATCTAATGAAAAGCAAAAAAGGAAATACCCCTTCAGAAGCTCACCAAAATTATAAAATCTGACAAGATCTTATATATATATATATATATATATATATATATATATATATATACACACACACACACACACATATTTTATACACACACGTGCAACATTTCTTTAAGGCAGAAGACCTATTTCGAGGTTGCGGTTTTTTCTTCTTTGTTGGCTAAAGAAAAAAGCAGCATATACTATTCCAACAACCCACATTTTTATTCCTGATTTAAAACCCAAAGCTCTTTTTCTGCTGAGATATTGTGTAACCAGTATCTATGGTAAAGTTTGGTTACACAGTACTCAAGCATTGGTTTCCTAGGAAACCAGAAAATGTTTTAAAAATATCAAATGTAAGAAGTCTAATGCTTATTACCACTATGATACAATAATGATCTGGAACCTCCATTGCCAGAGCCCCTTAACCCAGGAAAGGTAAATACGATGGGAGCAAGTCCCTTCCTATAGGAAAGGCTCTTTGCTGGTATTACACAAAAAACACATATACAACTGTACTTAACCTACTTCCTGCCTTACTCTCCATCCTCCATCTGTAAAACAATGCTTTCAGCGCAAAATAAAGAAAACCACAACAATTCAGCTTGGCTCTGTAGGTGGTACACTGCAGCATGGCAAGAGAAAAGAACACCCTTACCTCTCATTCTTGCATGTAGTGTAGCTTTACAAGAAAGAGCTTGAGATCCGAAGGAAAAAAAGAGAACTCCGCTATAGGCTCTGCAATTTTCTGCTTTTGTGTAAAAAGCATACGTTCTTTGAACTTCAGTTTCCTCATGCTCTGCCTATATCAGAGAGCTGTGTAAATATCTCTTTAAAAAATACATATGAAAGAACTTATGGAGCAGTCAAGGATCTTAGAAATGCACAAAATTATTGGATTTCAGCTAATGTTATGAGCAACCTACACCCTACCATTTGCCCAACCATGAAGGCTCTCCCTCGTCCCATCCTCCAACTCAATCAGTATCAGTCGACAACCCTACCAACGGTCCCTTTCTGCATCAATCATCTTTCTATCTGTATCTGTATCTGTATCTCTATCTCAACAGTTCCAAGACTTCATTAGCTTTCCCTGCCTAGTCTCACTACCTAAAACATCCCCCAAACTTCAGATCATCCTACAAAACAGATACAGCTTAAAAATCTTCTCCAAAAATCTACAGAGTAACTGCCCTATCCAAAACTATTGAAGGGTTCTTCACTGCTCACCTGGTGTAGAAAGTCATAAATTCTTTAGTGATACGCAAGGCTCTCCATAACTGGGCTCAGCTCTGTATTTCCAAATTCCCCTAGCCCTTGCCCTCATCAACACTGTACCTCAAAAGAACTGAAATATTCATGATTCCCCAAAGTATCACATGGCTTTATCTCTCTGCTCCTTTCCTTAGAGTTGAAGCGTACTTGTAAATCCAACACAGGGATGACCAAACATGGTTGGAGAGGCCACTATGGAGACAAATTAATTCCTCTTCTAATTACCATGGCAAGTCCACATCCTCCCATTTTCCCTGCCCCCACCCAAGTTGAAGTTGTTCTCATCTCTCATGTGGACGCTTGGGCTCTTGGCTTCCAGTCTCACCTTCTTTCCCATAGTTCACTCTCCATTCAGCCTCCAGAATGATTTATTTCTATTTATTTAGCAGCTTTATTTAGGTATAATTGATATATAATAAACTATACCTACTTGAAATACATAACATACAATATGTACAATATTATAAGTTTTGACATATGTATACACCCATGAAATCATCACCACAATGAAGATACTGAACGTATCTACTGCCCACAAAGGTTTCCTCTTCCAACATCCCTCCCCTCACCCTAGGCAACCACTGATTGTCATCGTAGTTTGCATTTTCTAGAATTTTATATCAATGGAATAATACAATGTATACTCTTTTGTGTCTGACTTCTTTTGCCCGCATATTTTGAGATTTATTCATGTCAGAGTGGGTGTCAACAGTTTATGGCTTTCTATTGCTAAGCAGTATTGCATTGTATGGATATATCACAGTGTGCTTTTCCATCCTCCTATGGATGGACATTTAGATTGTTTCCAGTTTCTAGCTATTTTAAATCAAGCATCTATGAACATTCATGTCCAAGTCTTTGTATGGACATCTGTTTTATTCTTCTACGGTAATTACCCTGGAGTAGAATAGATGGATGATACGGTAGATGTATGTTTAACATTAAAAAAAAAAAAACTGTCAAAATGATTTCCAAGTATTTGTACCATTTTACATTCCCATCAACAGAGTATGAGAATTCAAGTTCCTTCGCACTTGTTATGGCCAACCATTTAATAGTAACCATTCTAATAGATACATAGTGATATCACATGGTGGTTTTAATTTGTATTTTCCCAATGACTAATGATGTTGAGCATTTGTTCATATGCTTACTTGCCATCCATATGTTCTCTTTGGTAGAGAGTCTGTTTCAACTTTTGCCCATTTTTTATTGGATTGTTTTTGAATTTTGAGGTTCTTTTCATTTTCTGCTATAAGTCCTTAATCAGATATATTATTGCAAATATATTCTCTCAGTCTATTGTTTCCCTTTTTATTCTCTATTAAAAGCAGAAGATTTTAGTTTAATGAAGTCTAACTTATCAATTTGTTCTTTTAAGGATTGTACTTTTGATGTCATACTTAAGAAATCTTTGCCTGCTCTAACCCAGAGGCACAAAAATTTTACCTTCTGTGTTCTTCTAAAAGTTTTATAGTTTTAGGTTTTGCATTTAGGTCAATGGTCCATTTTGAATTTTATATATTATACGAGGTATGGATCAAATTTTTGCAGATGGAAATTCAATTGTTCCAGGGCCATTGGTTGAAAAGAGTATCCCTTTTCCACCGAATTGTCTCTGCACTTGTGTCAAAAATCAGTTGTGCATATAAATGTGTGTGTTCGTTTCTGGACTCTATTTTGTTCCATTAATCTATTTGTCTACGTTTATGCCAATACCACACTGCTTTGACTATAATAAATCTGGAAATAGTATTAGTCTTCCAAGTTTGTTCTTTTTAAAAGTTGTTTTTGCCATTTTGAAGTCCATATAAATTGTAGAAACAGTATGTCAATTTCTACAAAAAGGCTTGCTTGGATTTTGATTTGGTATTGCCTTGAAACTATAGATCAATTTGAGCATAATTGACAATTTAATATTATGAATCATGTAGTATATTCTCCATTTATTTTTCTTAAATTTATCTCAGCAATTGTTTATAGTTTACAGTTTATAGGTTTTTCACATCTTCTGTCAGACTTACCTCTAAGCATTCATACTTTTATGGTATTGTAAAAGGTATTTTTATTTCAACATCTGATTATATATAGAAATATATTTTCATACTGATGTTGTACTCTGCACCTTGCTTAATTCACTTCTTAGTTATAGCAGCTTTTCTGTAGATCTCATCACATTTTCTACGTAGATGATAATATTGTCTGCAAATAAAGCCATTTATACTTCATTCTTTCCAACATGGAGGTCTTTTATTTTTCTTGCATTATTGCACTGGCAAAAACCTCCAGTACAACATTTGAATAGAAATGCAGAGAGGAGCCTTCTTCATCTTGCTCCTGATCTTAGGGGAAAAACTTGGGAAGCATCTCCTCCTTTTTAGTTTTCTGGACGAAACTTCTGTATAGAATCAGCATTAGTTCTTCCTTGAATGTTTGGTAGACTGCACCTGTAAAGTCATCTGGGCCTATAGTTTTCTTTACGGGGAGATTTTTTTACTACAAATTTAATTTATTTAATAGATGTACTACTGTTCGGGTTATCTGTTTCTTCTTGAGTGAGTTCTGGTAGTACGTGTTTGTCAAATAATTTATCCATTTCACGTAAGTTGTAAGATTTGTTTGCATAAATAAAGCTGTTCAAAAATTTTCTTTATTATTATCCTTTTAATATATGTAGAACATAGAATGCCAATCTCAATCCTGACACTGGTAATTTGCCTCCTCTCCCTCTTTTCCTTCCTGATGTAGACTTTTATAATTGCAATGCATATAAAATATCCATAACCAATAAGTAGCATCATTTTGTGTTTGGAGATTTTACATAAACATTATTCCATTGTACATATCCTTCTGCTACATCTTTATTCACTCCAAAATGTTTTTCAATTTATCCATAAATTACCATTGAATAAATTTTCATTAAATAAAACACAACACGTTTTTCCAAAAAGAAAGAAAAGAGTGCAGTTTTATTCAGATGCATCAAAAAGATGTTCCAAAGTCTTCCTGCTTCCTCTCAGGGTCTTGTCAAACTTAAGCAATTATCTCTTGTCATTCATTATTTCCCCAGTCACGTCTTTCAGTACCATGATATATTTTATTTGGATTTTATTTTTAGCAAAGCTATACATGAAGATGATTTAAAGAGTTAAATTCTTCTACAAGGCTTGTTACAATAGTAGTTTCCCATTCTAGACCGGAATTACTTCTGATCCCTAGAATCAACCATTTTAAAGATTTCTTTAGATGATTCCTTTTTTTCCTTCCATATATCTAATGAACATACTTATATTGCTTCTTTTTTGTTTTCAGTAAAGGAATCATCAAGTCACTTCCTACTATAGAAGAAAATAATTCAGCCCTCTTTCCTGTCCTGCCACCCTACCCCCACTAGACACACACACACACATACACACTTCTCATCTACCTCTTCCACCCAATGTTATAAAATACACTTTGTCAGATCATTACTGAATGCTTACATTGTCATGACTATATAAATGTTCTCCATAGCTGATTTTTTGAAGTACATCACGTGTACATCTTTTCTGAAGAGCATTTTGTTTTTTGATTGTTAACAGCTGTCGTTTTTTGTGTTAATTTCTTTTTAGGTAATTAGTTTTTTTTATGTAGTTACCTTAGACTCTCCCCTAGGTATGCAAATGCCTCTCAATACATTCATACCTATCAGGCGTACTATCAAGTTCATCCAGGTGAAATCACTCCCAAAGACAACACCTTGCTTCAGTCCAGATCAGCAGTTCTTTTTTTAGCTGTACGCGGGCCTCTCAGTGTTGTGGCCTCTCCCATCGTGGAGCACAGGCTCCAGACGCACAGGCTCAGCAGCCATGGCTCACGGGCCCAGCCACTCCGCAGCACGTGGGATCTTCCCGGACCGGGGTACGAACCCGTGTCCCCTGCATCGGCAGGCGGACTCTCAACCACTGCGCCACCAGGGAAGCCCAAGATCAGCAGTTCTTTAAGCTTGATGTGCAACTTTCACCATAAGGTCTCCCTGCCAAATTAACCTGGGAATTCTTGTCACCACACTCTTGTGTTGGCTCCCCTGCCTTGTGAGTCTCACTTTGACCCTCTTCCTCTCTTTTGGTTGAGCACATCTTCCAGTATCTTCCAGAGAAAGGGTATAAAGGGGTAAAATTTTTGAGACCTCAAATATCTGAAATGTCTTTGGTCTTTCATCACAAGCAGTGATGATTTTACTGAGTACAGAATTCTATGTTGAGGAATCATTTTTCCTTAGAATTTCAAAGGCATTACTCAATTTCTTTTAACTCAAAGTAATATAAAGCTGCTCTCTGATTCCTGATCCTTTGGATAGAAATCTATCCGCCTTCTCCCCCCACCTCACTCCTCTGAAGCCAGAGGTCTGTCAGTATTCTAAAATTTAATGATTAAATGCCTTCATTAGTGGGTCTAATTTATCACTGTATTGGGCTCTTCATGGGATTTTACAATCTGGAAACTCATGTCCTTCAATTCCGGGAAATTTTCTTGAATTTTTCTTTAATGATTCCCTCCCATGAACCTTCTCTCTTTCTATTGCATCTCCTGAAAGAATCTTCATTTTCTTTTTCCTACTTTCCAATTCTTTGTTATTTGTTCAATTTTCTAGATTACATATCTGTTGAATCTTTCATCTTTAACTGGAAATCATGTAATATACTAAAATGATAGGATTTCAACTCCTGAAAGCAGATTACAAACTTCTTGAATCAAGGGACAAGTAATCTGGAGTCTGTCTTTGGGGATTGTATGGGTCTGCTGGAGGTGCCATAACAAAATATCATAGACTGGATGATTTAAACAACAGAAATTTATTTCTCATAGTTCTGGAGGCCTGAATGTCGAAGATCAAGGTGCTATCCATTTGGTTTCTGGAGCGAGATCCTGTAGATGACCACCTTCTCTCTGTGTCCTCACATGGCAGAGACAGAGAGGAAGAGAGCTCTCTGGTATCTTCTCGCAAGGATACTAATTCTCTCATATCAGGGCCCCATCCTCATAACCTGATTTAAACTTAATAACGTTTTTATGGACCCTGTGTCCAAACACACTCACATGGTTGGAGGTAGGGAGGAGAGGGCTTCAACATATGAATTTTGGGAGGCCACAAACATTTAGTCCATAACAGGAAGGTAGTTTTCCACCTTTCCTTGGTGCCTAGGGAGACGGATCAGGCTACAGAACTGAGCCAGGAGTTACTCCCTGGCCAAAAACTCTTCACCTTCATGTTGGATCAAAACCAGTTTGTGACTGAAGTCACAGAAAGAAGAGTAGACAGACTCAGAATCATGCTTTGTCCACAGTCTCAGGAGCTTGTTTAAGGAATGCCTCAGCATTGGGCTAACCTCCAGGGGATGTAATTTTTCTTACTTGCAACACTTTTAAGAACTACTGTAGAATTCTTAGTGATTGCCTCCATTTTCTTTTACACTCCTTTCTCACCACAATCTGAGTAACAAATGTATTGGCCACTTCCTCCATCAGTTACTCTGTTTTCCTAATCCCCCAAGGTTAGAAACATTTCTTTCCTACTAGGATGTAGTGAAGTGCGGTATTTTAAGGAATGCATTTTCTTTGATAGGAACATACAAGTTAAGTAAGGGCTACACTTACTGACAGTCACGATGATAACAGTTGCAGGAATCTTGATTATTGTATGAACCAACAAAGTATTTGTACTTCATTCACCTCATTTTGAAGCAAATTGTAGGATTTGGACTGGAAAATGCAGGGGATTCGGCAGCAAACAAAACAGGAAATAGATATCTGCTGGAACTTACATTTGAGTGACCGAGCATGGTTTCTTAAATCACTGCCATATTTGAAACATTAGACATTCAAACAGTTTTCCATAATATTCCCTTATGAATTTCAAGCACATACAGCATCCATTTTAAGGCTAGTTATGGCATTTTCTATTTTCACCTTCCTAATGCCTCCTTATTTTCTTATCCAACCAAACACATTAAATAATTTTTTTTAAATTCCAGACCTGGAGACTTAAGTTTTCCTATTGAAAAGGCTCACAGTGAGCTCAACACAATGAAGGGAATTATACTCACAACAAGGTGTATCATCATAAAACTTTAGGACACTGGGGAAAAAGAGAACATCTTACAAGTTTCCAGACAGAAGAATATATTCTAATGACAGTCTCTTTATTAGCGGGATCTAGCAGAGTGCCTGGCACAAAAATAAATGTTTGTAATATAAGTGGATTCCTCACGAATTTTATTCCACAGAATGCCAGGTCAGAAAAACTCCTTAATATAGGTCCTCTCTCTCTATTATCTTATGAAGTCATTCTCTTCAGGTTAAGTATTTGGAGCTAGGACACATTTTTCCCAGAGGATGAGTATAAACTGTAGCTGATTCCCAAACATGTCCACAAATATGTCCTTAATGTTTATAAAACTAAAGCATTATACATTGAAAACTAGAGGGAAAAAAATACTAACATTGTTACAATGCTAGTTATTAAAATGGAATATACATATTATATGTATATATATCTGTACTTATCTTGAATGCTAGTATTTAAGGCAAAACCACTTTAATATAACTACTTACAACTATGTCAATAGAGGGGCTATTCTAAGGCATTTAGATACAAGTCCTCACTGAATTCATCCAACCACACTATGAGGTCGGTCCTATTGTCACGCCCATTTTACAGATGTGGTAAGTAAGACACAGAGAATTTAAGGAACTTATCCAAGAACATACAACCAGAAAGTAGTAGATTTCAAACATAGCCAGGCCTCAGCAGCCTCAGTCCTAACCACTACACATACTGTCTCTCCTAACAATCTCTAAGATAGATGCTCGTTGTGATATTTTGCAAAAGAAGAAATTAATCTCAAAGAAATTAAAATGAATTTGCCCACGTTCACATAGCCAATAAGGGGCATAGTGGGAACCTGAACTCTGGTCAGAGGACCCCTGTACCCAAGCTCCCCTCATGATACTTTCCAAGAAAAGAAAGCTGGCTTTTCCCCAGTTCATCGGGGGTGGAGGGAATCCAGAAGGGCCAGATCACTATTCATTTCTCAGGACTCATACCAAGATCCAAGAGAGAATTCAAGCATCGAAAGGTAAGAGAGAAAAAGGCCCCAGGAAGAAGAGAGTGGCCTCTGTCCCTTCCTGCCTGCGGACCTTCCGAAAAGATCAGTGCTGAACTCAACCCAAGTTCTATGTCCACCAGGAGGGTGATCTGGATCAAAAGTTCCTGGGCCATGAACTGCTCTGAGGCGGGGTGAGCACTGCAGTGCTGAAAGCAAGAAAGAGAACTTTGGACAAAGAGGAAAACACCACAGAAAGGAGACAAAAGGTGGCGCGGAGGAGGAACTGGTGTAGAGGTTCTGTCTGTGCCAGACAGACACAAACTCTGACACTAGCAGTCCTAAGATGAAAAAAAAAAGGAAAGAAAAGCAGCCCAGGTTGCAGCCTGCATGGTTTTCTCCAACATGGAGCCTGGCCCCAGGAAAGTCAGAATTGAGATGGCCAGTCAGCATCGTGTGTACTCATGGCAGGATGGGGGTCAGCCAGAACAGACACTGGAGAAAAGACCACCCAGCCATTAGCAACAGCTGAAGATCCAGCCAGACTGGAAAGTTACATCAGAGGATGACCCACTATGGGTACCACAGGGACAGTTATGGAACCCGGGGAAGAGGGTCCAGACTCGGGTAGAGGAGTTGGAGCAGAATCCTAGTCCTAAGGGAACTGGGCTGCCAGTGAGGTTACTACACTGTTGACATTTGGGAACAGATCATTCTTCATCATAGAGACTGTCCTGTACATTGTAGGATGGTTAGCAGCATCCCCAGTGTCTACTTTGCTCTCAGTTATGACAAATAAAATGTCCTCAGACACTGCCAAATGTCCCATGGGGGTGGGGGGCAAAGTCACTCCCAGTTGAGAGCCAGTGGATTAGTGGACTGACGAAGAGACCAACCATCTGCTGCGTGCTTTCTATGCGCCAGACACTGTTCTCACTGCTTTACAAACATAACCTTGTGTAATTATGCTACCACAGATAGGAGATGGACACTATTACTATCCCTGTTTGACAGTGAAGGCACAGAGATGTTAAGCAACTTGCCTAAAGTAACACAGCACATAATTGGTCGATCTGAGATTCCAACTGGGAGGTTTACTTCCAGACACCATGCTCTTGACCAGTACACTCTGCTGCCTCCCATTTTATAGATGAGAAATCCAAGGCACAGAGAAGTAAAACATACAGCCAGTGGCAAAATCCAGATTTGAACTCAGTTCTCTCTGACTCCAGAGTCCAAGCACTAAATCACCATGCTATTGACTCCCCATATTCTGTCAGAGTGGGACCAGCAGGAATGTGGACCGGACTACGGATCTAGAAATTCCTATTCATAGTGTCTAAGCACAGGCCTAGTCTTCAATCCACAGACAAATGCAATGTAAGGGTTAATTTCTTTAGCTTCAGTGATTAGAAGAACTGGGGCTAAGGGACCAAGCATCATTACACAGCCCAGATCAGTGTGAAATCCCCATCTCTCCTTTCATTTTTTCCTTCTTTCCATTCCCTTCAACTCTATCTCCCTCAAGCTATTGCGCCTCGATTTTATTTCCCTTTTAAAAAATAAGCTACTAAATTTATTAAATAAAATGACACATTACCTATTTCTAATTCTCATATAATGATATCATGCACATATCCTTTATAGAAGTACATAACATATAAATCTAGGCACAAACAAACCATAAAAGCCTCACAATTAAAAACTCTGCATTTCTACCTCTGAAAAAACAATATACCTAAAGTTTTCCAGATCCTTAGAGTCTGCCAAAAGCCCTCAATTTCTCTTTCCCTGAATCAGTCGCATTCAATAAAAAAGAAGAATCCAGTATCTACTTTAAATGCAAGTTTCTCTAGTATGCTTCAAGCCCTTGATTTACAAAAATCTGATACCTACAAATCTCGTAGAGAAAATGCGTAAATCCTTAAAGTACTGAGGCAGACAGCAAGGTAATTGGTTTTGACGCACAAGGCAGTTCCTGGAGTATCACTCTGCTCCAATACATGAGTTTGTCTAAAGGCAGCAAAGCCACACAACCTAGTTGGCACCTATCGAAGAATTCCCTCCAAGTTGCTCTGAAACTAACTGAAACTGCAGTTAACTATAAGGTTTCCCTCAGTGACTAAGGGAGAAATAAGACTGGAGCTATTAATTTTAAATGAAACTGCTTATTTTACTCTTGAAGGCAACTAAGTTGAAATGGGGAATTATAAGACACTGGCTGTGCCCGAGTGAATAAAGCCCCCCGCTTGAACCTGAGAAAGAGTAGGCATTAGCAGCACTTAGGTATTTGATTACAAAAATACAGAGAGCCAAAATGTTTGACCAAAACATTCTAGGAGCTGCTACAGCAAACAGAAACTATTAGCAAACTGAATTTACATCTTCGACAACTGTGATTTCCAAGAACAATAACTTAAAAACATCTAGAAACTAGAAGTCACCATGGGAAATGAAGAAAGCACAGAATTAGTTATTAAGAAACCCGGATCGGGACTCTGCCCTTAACCGGTGATGTTACCCCAGATCACAAACTCTCTGGACCTCTTGTTATCACTTGTATAATGAATGGGGTGCACTAAGCCATCCTTATGGACTTTTTTAAACCAGACCTGTGTTCAAATTCTCATTCCATGTGTATATACAGCTCTGTGATTTGGATTAGGGTGCTTAACCTCTCTGAGTTGCAAGTGCCTCAAATGTTAATGGCGGACTCATACAGCTTTCAAAAAGGAAAAAATCTAAAATGTACATGTTGGTTCCCCTTATAGATGATACAGGTTCATAAACTCTTATGTATAAATTCAAAATCAAAGACTCTAAAGACCAAAGTCTTACAAGTTTACGGGAAACTCACTTTGCCACAAAGGCCAACCTGAATGGACCACAAGAAGTTCTCTAGCTTTTATTTTCCCTATTTAGGTAAATATTCATATAGTTTGCTGAAGAAATGCAGATATGTTCATTTTAGGAGTGTGCTGCTCCAGAGCCCTAATGGGCGTTACAGAATCCATTCTATGCGTACCTGTTGTGCAATCTTTCAAAAATACGGAAAAAACCCTGAATTCCAAAGTACTTTGGAACCCAAAGATTTCAGGTAAGAAATATAAATTTATATTATGTTACAGATTTTAATTGTTTAGCAATAAAGTATGACGGTAATTTTAACGATATACCTTAGTGCTGAAGAAAATAGGAAGTTTCATATTTCAATTTTTAGAAATTCTATTAGCCATTCAATAAATTATTCATACTAATCAAAACATGGAGAATACTGATAGATTCCAATTTATTTTCTAATTGCTAATGTTAAGCTTTAATACTCTGTCTCAGTTATTACGTTCAGCTCTCCCAAGCACACACTCAGTGCAAACAACTTTTAGAAGCGGAGAGCGATAAGAAAAGGGGAGGGGAAAGGCATGGAAAAAATAATAATGCTCTGTGAGTGCCTTCTATGCCCCAGATACTACGCTAGTCTCTTTCCGTTTGTATTAATAATTTAACACAAGCCCTGTCCCCTGGTAGCTTACAACCTAGATGAGGACAGACATATATTTACTCATGCACTAAACTACTACCATGTACCAGGCAGTATCCTGGGACCTGGGGCCTGGATCAACAGGTGAGCTTACGTGAAGCCCTCTGGACAAACAAAAAAGCAGAATACAAATAAATAGATAATTTTAGATAATGATGTGCTATGAAGAAACCAAAGTAAAGTAATGTAATAGAGAATATTTGGAGTGAAAGTGACCATAGCCTGTTCAGAAGAGGCATCTCTGAGGAGGTGGTACCTGTGTGTATTTGTGTGTGTGTGTGTGTGTGTGTGTGTGTGTGTGTGTGTGTGTGTATGTAATAACAATTTTTACAAGATTTAATATTAAGTACCAAAAGAACATTAGAGCTAAAAGAATTCAAACCTATAGGTATTCTTAAAGAGAAATCATTTCAGAGTGGTGTAGGCAGAAGAATGTTTCCTGTAAGTAAAAGGCAGATGGGAATTGAATAAAAGGGAACATCCCAATTCACAGCACAATGCAAGCAGAGACAGCCCGTTCTGTGCACTGGGACGAAATGCCTTCAGTAATGTTTATGGTACAGTTTACGGTACAGTCTCCCACATTAAGTTTTTAAATCCCCATCCTACTATTCCAGGCATTCTCAAACTTTAGGGCACATCAGAATCACCGAAAGGTGACTGAAATTTCTCCCTTCCTCTCAAGTCTTATGAAGTTTTTTTTCTTATATTTCTCTCATGTACTCCTGTCCATTTTTTGATTTCATAACTCAAATACCTCCTCTTTGTCTCTTTCATTTCACAAATAGCTCCCTAACCAGTTCTATATTCGCCTCGGGCATTGGAGCTTGCCTTTATCTCATCCAGCTCTCTTCTTTTATGACTTGGCAGAATACGTATGGGAAGCCAAAATGGCAAGTGGGAGACTAACTTCAAGGATATATATTAGTGCTAAAAAAAAAAAAATGGAGAGAGTTGGGAAGCTGTAGAAAGGTATAAAACATACAGTCTTACACAGCTCCTCCAGATAAACAACTCTTAGTATAGTAGCCAAATGCACAAACTTCAGACTCAGGCAGCATTGTGTGGTCTTTGGCAAATTCGTTAACTTCTCTGAGTTTGCTTCACTTTTGCTGTCTCTACCTTTCAGAGGTACTATGAAGATTAGAGAAGAAATTCATACCCCCAGTACAATGCCTGAATCCACTGCATAAACGACAACCTGCTACTATCATTGCTGCTGTTATGGTTACTCAGGTCATTATGACACTAACATACTGAATCTAGGTACAAAACTCAATTCCTCAGCTTCTGCATTACTCCAAAACAACCACCAAAAGACAGTCCTGTTGAACTTTTTCTGAGACTAAATGTTTAATGTGAACAACAGATACCCTGGGTCCCAGTACAATCTTAACATTCTAAACTTCACTGAACAAGCCATAAATTGATGTCACATAGTCCTTCAAGTGAATTGATATCATTTGCAGAATAAGGTGCCTGTTTGTATGAAATGTATAAAAAAGGTAAATTTATAAAGACAGAAAGCAGATCAGTGAGTGCCTGGGGCTAGAGGTGGATCAGGGATTGACCATAAGTGGGGGGCCCAGGTAATCTGGGCCGTAACAGAAATACCTAAAACTAGACTGCGGTTATAGCTGCACAACTCCATAAATTTACCAAAAATCATTGTACTATATACATGTACAGTGGGTGAATTTTATGGTAGGTAAATTATATCACAACAAAGCTGTTAAAAATAATCTTTTTGTTACATGACACGTTTCAGAATAAACTAGTATTTTTTTTTTCTAATTCTAAAGCTTTCCATTATCAGCTCATCACCACAACGGTCATGAATTTGTCCGAGACAATTAATGTATTCCTCCATAGACTAACAGGGCTGTTATCATTGCTTTCACCCACAATCATAATGTTTTTGAAAAGACACTTTGAAATGCAGTATAAAAGTCATTAACAGGAAGCACTTATAGGCTACGTTTATGTTCTGCATCTGATAGCTTCTCAGCCTGGACAGCAAATATTCAAGTTGGGAATGAATGGCTTTCAAACAGAAATCCATTATCAGTGCATAAGTTCTAAACAGACATTTCAGGAAAGAGAAAAGGCATTTTACTGTAAATATTTCTGATGGATTGGAATCACATCATTAAAGCAGTGGGTCTTTAAAAATGCATAGGACTCCAGGGCAGCAGTGCCCCAGTCTACATGTACAACGGCCTACGTGTTAAAATGAATGTTAAGAGTAATATTACTACAATGTCACATAAATGCACCTCCAAACAATGACCACCAAGTAGTCTTCGCATCTTTAGAGCACAGACAGCTTTTCCTTCAGATACTATGCAACTATTATCACTATGATTTCCTAACATAAAATAACTACAATACATGGCACTCAGTTCAAACTTGGTCAATCCATTCTTCACTTCTCTGTAGGCCTCTAACTGCTGGTTGAACGAACTGAATGGCATCATTATGGACCTTCAAGCTTGCTTATGTTTGCCCTTTCTTGTCCATGATTAGCCCAGCCACAGGAGTCAACAAAGGATTCTTGCTGTCAATCTTCCTGAGTCAAACCCAGCAAAACCAGGCTAGGTTGCATTGTGCTGTTCTCTAGGACTTTGTCAAGACTGAAAGGTCTTGTCTTTCCACCTCGTGCTTTTCAGTTTGGTTAAGAGATGTTTATAGCACTAGTAATGGAATTGGGCTAATTCAATAACAAGGAAAATGTAATGATAATTCCAACAGCTTATGTTTTCTGCTATTTGTAGAATACTATTTTTTGTACCCTGTACTGAAGGGCCCACAAACATGATCTCTAATCATGGCATGTTCTCATTCATAATGAGAAAAAGGAAGCTCAGACAGAGTCAACCTCGTACACCTCGTGAGTGGCAAAGTAGCAACTGAATCAGAGCCCATGCCCTTATCCATTGTATATGCTGTGCTCTGAGCCTACCTGCTTGGATTTTCCATAAATGCATTGCTGAACAACAGGACTCAGTGGAGTCTCAAGGCCACCTCATGATGCTGTGATGCTGCACAGAGTGTGGAAAGAAGGATGGACTGAGTCTGATGGCCTGTTGTATTTACAGAGTTATCACTTATGAGCTGTTGGATTTGGGTTGTGTTACCTCACCTCTTTGATCCTTAATCATCTCTTCTGTAAAAAGGAAATGATCTGTCCTCCTTTATTCATTTAGATATTGTGAGGCATAAATGAGATCACACACATATTCATTTTCCAGCCAATTAATATATGTTGTTATTAAGCCTCACTTTTATCAGATACAAGATATACAGCTGCATTGGCACATAGGCCTTTCAGGAATTTAACCTCAGACCTTCACAGAAGCATATGGTCAGATAGGGTTAAAAAAAAAAAAAAAGGTTTTTTCTAGGATTGGGAGTTCCCAGGTTCCATCCTGAAGAGCTAAGAGACAACATGCAAACAAAATCAGCCTTTAAACGTTCCCTGTTTTAATTTGATTGACGTTGAAGTAAACACCTAATGAATTTATATTTTATCATGAGTTTGATGGTCTGTACCATCTCACAATATTAAAATCTATGTGACTATTTGGATAATTAAAATCAGCAAAGCTATTACTGTAAACCTGACCGGATTTTGTTAGTGAGAGTTGTGGCTGTGTCCACAAAAGGATTTAAAATTTTGATAGATTATCTGTAAGCTCTTTCCATTAATTCCAGGCAAGTATTTCTCAATCAACCCAGTTACTTTTCAAGTTTAACCAATTTATGAGGTCTTATGTCACAGAACTTAAGACACTTATTTGACTTGGAGGACAAATATGCTTCCTGGGAAAGATCATTTAAAATCACAGATTATTCCAACTAGAAGGGACTCTTCAAGACTACGCAGTCCCAGTTTTTCAGGTGAAAACCTGAAATGCCTTCAGAGGCCAGTCAGATAATACATACAAGAGGCATGGTGAGCTAAAGACAGGACGGGCGGCGATGAACCTGAGGAGCACAGGGGCTCCCAGAAAGGCATGACAAGGCATTCAAGTTCAAAGTCTGTGAAACTCTTCCAGCCAAGCCAAAAGTACCTCCAAGTTCTCCTGAGCCCAGTAACATAAGTTTCCCATTTTCAAAATTTTAAATTTAAAAGATGAACTATGAGGGCCAGGAACATGGAGAAGCTTCATTTTGTCCTTCCTCCGGCAAAGAGTTATTAAGCACCTACTGTGTGCCACGCCTGTCTGGGCTCCAAGGATGCAACACGGAGCAAAAGAGACACTGGCTTTGTTTTCAGGGAATTTACCATCTTCTAGGAGAAGGAGATGTTAACCAAACAATGACCAACCTACAGAAATTCAAACTCGGATGAACATGAAAAAGGAAAAGTACACAGCACTACAAAGTCAGACTGAGCACTGGGAACCTAGCTCCAGCCCAGGTATGCTGGGCTCAATCCATGTTGGAAGAATCCCTGAAAAGGCAATGTACTTTTTAGCAGATAGTCTAATACCACAGATTTTCTGGCATTAAATAATTTTGGGGTGAAAAAGAGATGCATCTAGTAGAGCCCTACACTAGTTACTTAATAAATATTAAATTTAAAAAATTTTTAAAAATTAAAAAAATAAAATAAATATTAAATTTATTGGTAAAGACTGAACAAATACATAAACAACTGAAAACCAATCCATAGACTATGTTACCAGAAAAAAAGAATCAGAGGGTATTTGATAAACTTTCTAATAATACTCAGTTAAATTAAGAGGCTAATACTTAGGGGAAAATAGATAAGGAAATAAAGCATTGGTAAATTGACGGAATGTTTCTTTAAAATGGGAATTTAAATTTAAATTCAGTTGGACAGGCCACTAAAATTTTTTAACCAAAAACAAACAAACCAAAACAAAATATGAAAGTACAAGACAGAGAAAGCTTTCTGTGTATGATACAACAAAAAAATACTTAGGCATGAGCAACTGTATTAGATAACAATTTGAATACAGCAGAAATACAGCATTCTTGTAAGAAGAACTTCCATGATACTAAGGTTTGCTAGTCTCTAAAAGAGAATGGACTCACGACCACCATAGGTGTGTCAGTATATGGCACATGAAAAAATGTGGGTACATGAAAAATTACTGAAGAACTACATTAAAGGAACACAATCATAAAAGAGAATGGAAATAGGACTTATACAAAACAAATGAGTTGTTGGGACAACCAGCTAAGCAGCATGGCACACAGAGAACACGCATGGGCTCTGGGGTGACTCACACCTGCTTTTGCCTGCTCCAGCCCACTGTTTTATTTTGAGCAAGTTGTTTACCTTCTCTGTGCCACACTTTCTCCATCTAAAGAAATGGGATGAACAGTACCTACTTTATCAGATTACTGTGAGAATTAAATGAGAAAGCTTATACAGTATACAGTAAGACAAATAGTTTTAGTAATAATTAGCAGCAGTAGCATAACTAATTGATCAGTAAAGACAGGGCTAAAAAGTAACAATTATTACCTTTACTTTACAAGGGATTTCAGTAAAGATGAGAGAAATTGTTCTCTATGTCTAGAAGAAAAGCAAAAAAGGTATAAAGAAAAAAAAAAGTGAGGCTAGTTGGAACAAGAAACATCATTAATCATGATGAAGCAATAGACTGAACTACAAAGAGAACCTTTGAAATATAGTAATGGGCGTCAAGAAGGAAGGGGAAAATCTGCCATAGATGATTTAAAAACTCACTAGCAAGGGTTCACCTGGATGTTATTTAATAACCTCTAAGTTCACCTAGCAGAGAATGCCACTCTTGCCAAGACAAATAAAAGTATACTTGAGTTCTTTTCCATCTATCACACTGACAGTAACCCAGAAGACAAAGCACTGCTCTCTGATGATAAATGATTTACATGGCACAGGACTTCAGCAGTGGTACCAAAAGATAAGTCACAGAAGAGAAAAGGTCATCTGAGAAAGGTAGCCTTCTCTGTGATGAGCATTGTTCTGTTTCTTACTTTAGGATAAATGTTCTGGTGATGTGTTTCACTTTTTTTACCTCTCTGCACATTCTGTGGTGGGATCTTCACCAAAGTATTTTAATATCTGTTCTTTTGACCTCTTCATTTCTGAGGGTATAGAAGAGGAACTCTGGATTGCTTAAAATAATCATGGGTATATTATAGATGGAATATCGCTTTTGATGGAAATAATAGGATTCTCTTTAAATATCAGAATTCTCTGAAATAGTATCTTATAATTATCCATAAACATGTAAACAAACACTCACACATATATAATGCTTCTAACTTCTCCACTTCTGGAATTTTTTTCTGTAATTATTATTATTTCAAATGCCATAGACTATACTCTCCTAGTGGTTGCCTGATATCAAAAACCAAAATCAAAAAGCCTCTTTTTTTTTTTATAGGCTAGGTATTTCCCACCAAAACTCAAAAAGAGGGGGAAATGAACATCTTAATGCCTTAAGCAAAGCATCAAAAAGGCAAAGGCAAAAGCATCATGAAGTATGCAAAGAGGTGGCAAGAAGTTAACAAAAGATGCTACATTCACAGTGGGCGTTTTATTGTATTTATTTGCCATTCCTTTTCATGAGGACTATTTCAAAGTTAAAACCATTTAGTTTTATGTCATTTAGTGCTACATGAATGAGAAATCATTTAGTTCTTTTTTCTTTTTTTTTTTTTCAATAAGAGAGTGTAGGTTTCCATACTAAGTAATGCTAAAACATCTGGAAGGCAGAGACAGGCCGATTACAATTTTTCATGTCATTATTTTTCTTTTATGAAGAACAACAAAATGTCTGAAGTTAGATTTTGAAGAAAAATGACTATTCCCTGATGAAGGCTACCACTGTTAAGAAAAAAAAGTCACAGCAGAGTTTCTTTCACAATATTCTAAAGCTTCTCAGATCTACAACAAGAAACATTGTTCATACAAATGGATAATGGAGTTGAATATTACATTTTTATAAAGTTAAGTATTAAGTGAATGACTAGAAACTTTGAGCAGTTCTTATATATTGCACTGTACCAAATGCTATGGGGAAAAAAAAGACTTTCCTCTAAAAATTCAGAACTGAATAAGTTCTATGAAGTAAAATCCATTACTCAAAATGAAGAGGGATTCACTAAATCGATCTTCCAACCAAAAAGCAACTCTTACTTCTCTGAGTGTCGTGGGCTTCCTTTTCTAAGCTTTGGTATCCTGGGACAGTTCCTAAATAAAAGGGTAGCAATTACCAAGAGCAAAGACCATGATTCACATAGAGTTCCATGCTCCACAGTGCAGGCAGTGGACACTAGGGTTTATTCCACTACACCTTTTCTTTTTTCTCTCTTCCCACTGGCATAAAGAGTTGCCACTACAGGCTTAGCAAAATAGTACCTGTCACTTTCAGATGTTTAATATTCCTCTGTAAAGGGTATTGTACCACCCTGTCAAACCAGCACAAGTCGAATATGAGGCCTCGTCATAATGTAAAATGTGTTGCTCAGTCACCAATGATTTAGACAAAATGCATCTTATGAAGATATAAGTGTGGAGCTGTGCTGGCTTGTAAAGCTTGCTCGCCAGCCACCTGTAGACGCCAGAGAGAATGGCCAGTCCACCTTGCAGTCCATCAGTAACAATAACTCCAGAGGGACAAAATTAAAAATTCCCGGGGGCTTCCCTGGTGGCGCTGTGGTTGAGAGTCCGCCTGCCGATGCAGGGGACACGGGTTCGTGCCCCGGTCCGGGAAGATCCCACGTGCCGCAGAGCGGCTGGGATCCGGGAGCCATGGCTGCTGAGCCTGCGCGTCCGGAGCCTGTGCTCCACAACGGGAGAGGCCGCAACAGTGAGAGGCCCGTATACCACAAAAAAACAAACCAAAAAAAAAAAAACAATAAAATTCCCAGCTTGTCATGACAACCCTTTTTTCCTTCCTCCCAGTCCAGACTTAGAAGCACTATAATTTATTGATAGAGGTGGACCATTAAGATGATACACAGTATATCCAGAAAGGAGATGTTTTTCCCTCACGTTATCTCATTACTCCTTGGCCCAGATCTGCTGAAAGCTTGATGGCACCATAATACAATTGATTCAGAAAATAACAAGAGTATTTTGCTTAACTAAAGTGTATTTGTCATCACTGACATGGAATGCAATTAACCAAATTAAACTGACTGGCCAATACTATAAGTATTTCATGTTCAAAGAAATACAACACTACTCGTAAAGAGCAGGTATGGTCTGGAAGTGAGAAAATACAACTGAGCATTAGAAGGTCAATAGCATTAGGAGATCTGCTTTTGACACATATTAATAATTTAAGCTATTTACTTATGCTTTTGCAGGCCCTAAGTTACACCACCTCTATACGGAAGGCAATGAAGTTGCATCTGTCATAAAGGAATTCTGGTGAAGTTTAATTAGCACTTATGATCTTTAGACAGGTAAAGGTAATTAACATTTAAAAAAAAAATTCTGATGCAAGTGGAAGTAGTATATATTGACACTAAATTGTCACTGATTCTTTTTCTATACCTTTCCCCCATCCTTTCATAGCCTGGATTATAAGAACTCTAAGACACAGATACTTTCCTAGTGTCCTACCACCAACTCTTACCCATCATTCTGCTTCTAACTGCTAAGCCATATAAGTGAACACATGCTTTTGTTCGTGTTTCTTTATTGTTGCTAATTCCTCTTGTGCTTCCCATTTAAGTCCCATAATCAAATGTGTGACATGAACTTGGATTCATAATGAAAGTGTTTACTTTCCTTATGATTAACTTCCCTGCATAATTAATGTCCCAGGTCCTCTGGGCAGTCTTATGACATCTACACTGCTTTTACATGCTACCTGTCAGCTGAATACATTTTCATATTTTAGAAGGAGGTGGAAAGAAACAAGAAAGCTTCTCGCTGACTCCCATTCTAAAGAGATTATTTTCACCAAAAAGTATCTGCAATTATATTTGTTATTTTCATCACTTATATAAAGTGCCATATTGGCTGGGCCTCACCTGAGAAGATAATGATTAAATTACAAATGTAAATAGGCTCCTATCAGAGACAATTAGGAACATCTTGAGGAGTTTTTAACAATACAAGAGGAAAGAGGGCAAGAAAGAGACAAAAAAGCTGGCAATAGGGGCAGCAGTGAGGTTATGACCACAGGGCATAGAGATTCCCAGCTCCCTCTGGAGCTTTCCTGAGGGACCCACCGAGATTCTTGTACTGCAGGTGTCACATCAGACCTCTCGTCTGCCTGCAGTGACCATATCTGTTCACTCAGACCAAACCGTCTGGAAAGGGGGCTGAGAGCTTGCTGTGGTAGCTCTGCTTTCTCTGAAGCCTCCTCGGGAAGTACTCTTCAGCCTGAGCTCAGGCTGTTTGCCTTAAAAGGATAAAATATCTGTAGGAGAAAAAAAAAAAACTGTAGCTGGCTACAGAGACATCACATACCAGAAGGAGAAGCGCTACAAGCCCTGTACTGCTCTTCCAAGGGAGGCTTGTCACTGTTTCACCTTTATACACCGAACATTTCATAAAAGCATCTGGGACACCAGGAAACAGTCTTATTGGCTAACACAGCAGCTCCCCTCAGTGAGAGTGGAAAAACAAACTTGGGTTGATGGCTGATCCTGATGTGTCATATCTGACACATCACAGACACATCACATGCTACATTCACAGTGGGCTTTTTATTGTATTTATTTGCCATTCCTTTTCATGAGGACTATTTCAAAGTTAAAACCATTTGGTTCAAAGTTAAACCATTTAACATGAGCTGTGGCCATGGCTCATGGCTGGCAGGAAAGAGGAAGCGTACTTACCCACTGAAGGGAGCTGCTGCCACTTTCTGTGCCCCAGGTCCTTGCGGGTCACCCCAGAGAGCACAGTGAAACTGACATGTGCAGCTGCTATGGAAATTGGGGAGCTGGAGCTGCCTGGCTCCACTGCAAGCAGGGGATTGGGACTGGTAAAAGGGAACCAAGGAAAGTACTTTCCCAAAGCATGGGAATTCAAGGAGCCTGTAACAGCTGATGTGGAACGGGCCGCAGAAAAGGTTCTCAGTCCTGGCTGCATATAAGAATCACCTTGGGAGCTCAAATAATATACCTCCACCTGCAGGCCACCAGATAGCAATTAAATCAGAATCTCTGGAGGTGGCACCCCCCAGGAAAGATGTTTCCGAAATTCCCTAGGTGATTCTAATATGCAGCCTAGGGTTGAGAACTGATGGACTGGGTAAGGTAATGATTACTTACCTGGGGGAATAAACAATAAGGCATTAACTAAATAGTATAAACCTATAATTTGCCAAAAAAATCTGCTTTTTTAAAGTCCCTAGTACTTAAAGATTTTAGCCAATAGAAACATTCAATTTTTTAAGTGGAAAGTTTATCCTGTTTCTTTGTTTAATCTCTCTCTCTCTCTCTCTCTCTCACACACACACACACACACACACACACACACACACCCTGTTGTCTAACTATCAGAGTGTTTCCTAAATTGTGCTGTTCATTGCAATTATCTGAGGAATCTTTTAAAAATACTGATGGCTGGCTTCCACCCCCAGACATTCTGATTTTAATTGGTTTGGTTTTTTTAAGCTCCCCAGATGATTCTAATGTGCAGCAAAGTTTGGGAACCATGGTCCTATCTTATGTTTTCCACTTTTCCCAAAGTTCTTCTGCTTCCTATTTAACTACTGGTGAACAAATACTCGCCTGAGAACAGCCTATATGGTATTTATTAGGATTTCATGCAATTGCCTCATCCTCACACCCCTTTGGGAAGCAGAAGAACCTAATGGCTAAAGAGAATGGCTCGCAAGTTCAAATTCAGATTCAGCCTTTCATAAAGTGTGTGACTTTAAGCAAGTTACTTAGTTTCTCCGAGTTTTACTGTCCTGCTCCTTGCATGAAACAGGATAATCTGGAGTCTTCCTCACAAGGTTGTTTGATAAAAAAGACAATCTATGTAAAGCACAAGGGGCAGTGGCCTGCCACAGAGTAGGTGCTCAATAAATGTTAGCCATTCTGACCTATTTTTTCAGAAAAAGTGATGCACTGACTTGCCCTCCTCATTCCTTTTTCTGCACTGCACAGTGGACTGCATGAAGACCACCAAGCCCTCCCTGGTATCAGACTAAGGAATGTTTCAAAGGGACAATACAAGGCATTCAAAACAAGCACTGGTCTAAAGGGAAACATCTTAATGACTTTCTGCCAAAATCCCAGTATGGCTCCCACTCCCAGAGGAGGCCAGCCTCTGGTAGACTCCAATTTGGGCGTCACAAAGTGCTATCTTACTTGTAAATTCCATTCCAGTCTCATTGCCTGTTCACTTGCCCACAAAGCCCATCGCTCCTTTCCAACTTCTTTGCAAACATGGCATAGCTTTCACAATAGTCATCTCGCTTTGCCCTTTCCTGCCCCCCTGACACACATCTCTTCTTCCCACTCTCTCCTGCTTTTTTCCTATTAATAACTCTGAATATAAAATCCATTCAGAAACAAGACACTTCTGAGAGTATATTAGTAGTCCCACCTTTTGTACAACATGTTTTGAGTAGCTACAGATTTTGAGCCCTTGTTTATATTTACATGACAGTTTTGGAGGGAGAACATCCCTCTGCTCTTACAAACAAAATACACTCAGAGAGTTCAAACAGGCTGCACGTAGTTAACTTCCCAGAAAATACACTTGAAGGAGATGCCGAGGAATGCAGTCAGATGGTGAGAGGAAAGGGGAATCGGTGTCAGAAGGCTGGGCGTGAGGAAGTAGAGAAGGGCTGTCAGGCATGGGGTGGTAAACAGCGCCAGCCCAACAGTTCAGATTAGGATTCAAAGTGCCACAGATGTGATTGCATAATAAGCTGTTGCGCATACTGGTAAATGCTGCTTTCAGCACGTGCTTATTTATCATATTGTCTTGCGTCCTCAGAACGTGGAACATTCAAGTCGGAGCGTCTGAGTGCTAGCATCGGACCCAGCTCTCTGGGATGGGCGGCAGCACCTATGGTGGAGATGGGAGAAAGAGCAAGCAGCCTGGTGTTCGAATCTGGTTGCTAGGATACCATGGAGACCCTCCACTGCTAGGCAGACAGGAAAGAAAAAATGTGTCCATATGCCTTATAACCTACAAACAGCAACAATAGAAACATCGTCTGCCTTCTTCTACCCTTTGCCATTAGGACTCCAAACCCAACTCTTCAGTGAAATAACAAGTGGCAGGAGCTTGGAAATGTGGCTCAGTAGAGCAAGGAAGTTGGTCATTTATATTCTCAGGCAGTCTCTGGAGCTTCTCCATTGAAGGGCTTATCAGTATTTTCATTATAAGCCGCATTTTAGGGGCACACAACTATGCTTCCAAACACCCTCATAGGGTTTTAGCAGCCTGGTCTTATTTTTATAAAGGCTGCCACAACTTCAATTTTACTGCCACAGACCATGATGTCAAATTAACAATCAAACTTAAATTGGATAGTCTATCAGAATAATGTTAAGTTGGAATTGAACTCCTCCACAAGAACAAGAAAGATGAATTTCAAAAATCGACTTCAGGTTCAATTCTCATGTAGGTCCGGTTCGCCTGGGTATGTGAGGAATCTGCCATGCTAGTCTGTGGCACAAAATCAGATTGTTTCCAGTGGGAACATTTAGAAGTGAGTGGAAAGAGGAGCTTGCTTTCTTTAAGAGTGGAACTCAGTTTCTTTGAGAGTTTTAATCATCTGCTGCTTGGTTAAATTCAATATTCTTACCTAGTCAGGAGAGTTATAGTTACTATCAGGACTGTGCTGGTGGGAGACGGTGGACTGCAGTGACATCTGAGATGCAGAGCTTTATTAACAGGTAGCAATTAGTCCTTGGTGTAAAGTGCACGCTTGTGCCCACACACCTGTGTGCGTGCACGCGCACACACACACACACACACACACACACACACCCCTCAATTATTCTAACAACAAGCGCCAAGTGCCCTCTCACCTACTCATCCTGATTCTCTCTGGCCTAAACTTGCTTTTCCTCAATTTCCACCACGGCATTCTGTTACTGCCACTAGCTGCTGTCGTTCCCCAGATGTACCCTCTGCTTTCTTTTGCTGTCTTTTCCCTTTGCTGACGGCCCTCCTCACCTTAACCCCACCCCTCTTATCCCATCACCACTCACCTAAATCATGGCCATCGATCAAATACTTAACTTTAAATACCTCCACTTCCACAAGAGTTTCTGATACCATAAAATTAAATGGGCTCAATTATATTTTGCCACCTGTCTTAGGTATCTCCTCTGTGACTTACCTTACTCTACTTTCTAGAATATTTACTTGTGCAGTATTGTTAAGCCCTGGTTAACTCCTTCATAGGACTTACACAATTCTCCTCTCTAACGCATGACACTAACTTGCACATGGTGCATCCCATAAAAGTACTGAACTGAGCTATAGGGCATATTTGAAATTTAACTGCTACCTATGAAGAAATCTGTGTTTTAATATCATGCCATCTATGATTACACTAAAATCCTAGAATTCTCCCAACTTCCTACAGAATTTAACAGACAGCCTTTAGGAAGATTCTATTTCTCCTGAAATGTACTAATGTCAAGGTTTAAAAAAAAATCAGATAAGATCTTGCTAAAATTAATGCCTCCCTAAAAATAAGAACATATATTTCTTTCTATCCTCAGCTCCCCAAAGTACTTCACCATCAAAAGGCGTAACACTACAAATCAAAATATGTCATCCTTCTTTGAAATTCAGTTTTTCTCTAGGGTGAAAAGCAATAGCTTAACAAAAACACAGAGACACTAACAACTTTTGATAGGAACTCAAGGCTTTATAGACCAACTGAAAAAAACACAGAGCCCTATGACAGCAAAATGGAAAGGATTTGAGAATATTTACAATAGGTAAAGGGTTTAGATCAACATACCAGTGACAGAACGTTCTAATCTATTACAGAGTCAATTTTCAGGAATAAAATAGCATGAAATAAAATTACTTTAAGAATCCATAAGAACCACTCTCTATATATAATCAATAGGCTGATCTCATAAAATGAATATTTTTATATAGTTTTCATTTTTAAGGGTTTATTTGCTTAATTTAATTCAAAACATAGTCTAATAGTTTTACCTTCTCAAATAGATATTTGGTAGCAGTAGAATATAGATTCCAATTTGCTAATCAGTTCTTTGCTCTTCAAATGACAACAGAAAAAGGGCTTAAGGGTTATTTCTAGACACATGTGAAAGAGACAAACCAAAACAAACCCCCTGCCTCACAGGTGCAGCAGGAGTGCCCCAGCTCTGTGCTACAATCTGACACAGCCTTCCCTCCAATTCCAGCTTACAGGGAAAATTCCAAATCAAATATGTTACGTTAATTTATATTTTACACTGTTTTTCAAATGGTCAAAAAAATCACTAAAAAAATAAGTTTTTAAAGATTCTAATCCTCAGAAGATAACCTCGGTAAGCAAAAAGTAAACAAACATATTTGCACACATAGATAATTGAATAGGACATTCCCTGGGTAGTCACCTATATCCAACAGAAAGAGAATAGAAAACTACATGACCATAAATTTGAAATCAATTTTGGACTATTTAGATGGTTTCATGTTAACTCCAACTCCCAATAATCTGTAAGTTTAAGAATGATGACCAAATTTAACTTGTACTAAAAATAAAATATAAAGATATAAACACTTGTTGCCAGTAAGTTGGTATAATCAAATTATTTATAGTGAAATAAACAGAAATTCAAACAAGTCTCCTTCACTTTGGCAAAAATTCCTAATTCTTTGTAGAACCATCTTGTACAATCATTCAAATGACATAAGAATAATCGTTTTGCATACAATATACTTCTCTTTCTTTTACCAAAGGTACTCTACACTTAAGCAAATTTTATTCTAGTTTTCTTTATGTAAGTGTGAAAAAAGAACAGATGTTTTTCCAAAATTATTTAAGCTTGGAAGACATTCATTCTATCGTTTTCTTCAGTATAATCCTTCAGAATCACCAAAACCATCACGGTGATACCTTAATAGTTGACTTCCTTAAAGCACAAGTTATTAAATAAATATCAGAACGCACAGTATGGTTCAACAGGTAAAATGTTTATTATGACAGAATGTTGTGAATTATTTGCCACACTAATTTCATCTTCCACCATGGATTTTTTAAAAAATCTAGTTGCTCTACATGTCAAGCACTAAGAGATTTCTAAAACTTATATTATACAGCTCAGTCCCTACTGCCTAGATTCCTTTAGATCTTGCCTGATAGAATGTTTCACCGGAGTTATCAGCTGGCTTGATCATGCTTCAAATAAAACCTATTAAAATCGTCTTTTTATAAAAGCAGAGTTTGCTCTGAGTTACTCCAAATTCCTGCAGATACTAAAATGGGATCCTATGGAATGCTGAAAGATGCAGAGAGCTGTCTTTGACTTATTTTTTTCATTATGCAAAACTTGGCCCTGGAGAGATGGTCATGTACCTCATTAGCTAAAACAGGCAAGCATGTCAGGACTGCAAATTAACTTACCGGGGAAAGCTGAAGTGGATTCAGATCATTCAGGTTTCGAAAGCAGATCTAAATCTACTGAACTGAACTATTAGGGCAACTCTGTGAGGTTAGAATCTCAGAAATGTTTATCCTTATTGTCTCTTCCCCACACTCACAGAATACAAACTTCTCCTTAAACTAAACCTGCATGAGGAACAGCAAATGCTCTACTGCAACCAACAAGGATAGTTACACGTCTAAGTTTTCAAAAGTATCATTAGTACCTACTCACAAGCCACCCCCACACACACATCCAATAAATACAGATGGAGACAATCAAATACTCTTTCTCCTTATATTAAATCTTTGTGTTTATAAAGTGAAGGGTTCCCGGGACCTCATATTATTATGTAACACGTGTCATCCAGCCAACGTGATGCTGTTAGGAATAGAGTATCAAAACCCTTCATTTTATCAATTATGTCATTATCTATTAACTTAAAATACCATTCATCTGGGTGCTCATTCCATATTAACTTCATGCTCCTGCCACTTTACTCTCCATAAGAACTCTGAGTTGAGTGGTGTATAACAAGCTTCATTCAATTTTCCCACCCAGGTTGTGAAGCCCACTGACATCAGAACTACACAGTTGTCTAAAATGCTAGAGCAATACCAGAGTAGTTGCTTCAGAAGCCAGGAGTAAGGCAAACAATGTGCCCACGTTGTCAATAAAGATAAGTGTACTTCTCTGTATCTGACCCTAGAAACATGCAACCCTCTTGGGAGACAGAGGCACCCCATTAGCAACATTATATAAATTCCTTAAGGAAAATAAGCAATATTCTCCCTCAGATGTTATTTAAAAAAATATTTTTTAAAAAAAATCAACAGACTAGGCTTCCACAGGTGGATTGTAAATGTCGTCGAATTCTGGAAATCAAAAAATCTTCCCTTTCATATGTGTATTTGCTTATTTTTGACACTTTGATGATGCCAGAACATCAGCTTCGAAGGGTACCAGCGAGAAACGCCGGCATGTAGAGAAATCCGGGAGCGCCACAAAAGCATAGAAAGTAAGGGTGATAGCAGACGCATTTCATTTCAAGTCTGATGAGCCTGCAGTTAGGATTTTCCGGTTGGGCAGGTTTGCCAGGGCATTTGGGAGACGGGGCTTTCTATTCCTCTTCTCACACTCACACATACACAGCACAATACACACCGGGGGCGCATTCAAACTCTACGTACAGTAGGGGGCCTATATGAATGTATATGTTTATTAAAAAAAAAGAAAAGAAAGAATAGCTTGACATCTGACAAAGACACGAAGGCAACGTAGGTGCAGTGAGTCTGACTCTGAGAAACGTGCACAGCCCCGCAAGAAGTGCCCGTTAAAATGAAACATTTCTGAGGATGAGGACAGACACGGCAAGCGGGAGGGGCGGGGGCCGACAGACAATACAGAGACCCGCAGCTCCCCACCGACAGGGTGCCACACGGACCCGGAGCGTAACCCCTGCTTACTGTGGACTCTTGGGGTAGAAGGGCAGAGTCACATGGCTGAGATCCTGGATGTCGAAGGCGGTGGGCTCAGCGGAGATCGCCTGCCGCTTGGTGCGCGGCTCGCCTTGCAAGGTGCTCGCGCTCTGCTTCTGCGCCTGCTGGGTAGCCGGCCGGATCACCGAGCGGTACTTGTCCAGCTCGTTCTGCAGCTTCTGGATCAGTTCGTCCTTCTGATCCAACTCCAGCTCCAGCTCGTCGATGAGAGCATCCCGCTGCCTCAGCTCCTCGATCTTCTCCTGGAGCGCGTACTGTAAATCCCGCAGGGTGCCCATGCTCCTCGGGGCTGCCGGGGGCTCCTTCCTGCCGCTGCTCCGCGTCTTGGGGCGTCCTCCCCTCTCCGATCAACTTTCCCCAAAGTCGCTGCTGCCTCCCGAGTGCGAAAGCTTCCTACTTGAGACCAAAGCCAGCCCTGGCTTCTGAGCATGCCCAGTCTCCCGGCTCCAGCCACCGAGAGTTTCAGGGCAGATTCCACTTCTCCGGGCTGTGAGGCTGAGCGCGGGGATGAGCCAAAAGGCGGGTCGAACCGAGATTCAACCTGAACCGCGGTGGGCGCCGCAGCGCCAGGGAGAAGAGCCGGGAGCGCGATGGCAGGGGAGCGGGAGAAGGGACTCGGATGGGGGCTCCGAGGCCGCGGCGGGCGTGCCCGGGTCACTCACGCCGGGCGCCGGAGGAAGCCGGCGGAGCGTGTGGGGAGCCCGATAAACCTCTGAGCGCGCCGAGGGCTGCGCGGGCGGAGCGAGGCGGGAGCACTACTTTGGGGGCGGGGAGGCGGGCGGGAGAGGACCGGGGGGACCCCGCGCAAACTCGGGAAGCGTTAGCCGGCTCCAGAGCATACCAGGCTGGAGGACGTGGGACTACAATCCTGGCGACGAGGGAGGGCAGAGCGGGCTCTGCATCCTCAGCGCGCTGAGTTCTGCAGGTGTCTGGACCGCCAGCCTCACCAAGAAAGGCTCCCCAGCCTGTGGCTGAGCTCTCGCGTCTTCCACGCAGCCCTTCTCACGGGGAGCGCCTCACACAGGTGGCTAACGCTTGAAAACAAACTTGCCTTTCAGGAAAGGAGAGAGTATCCGTGCAAGGGAGGGACTTCCACTCACATCCAGGCGCCTTTGGGGATGAGGGAGGGAGCTTCTGATTTTTTTTCTCCCCCGTCAGCATTGCCAGCTCCTGCGAATGACTCCCCTTTCCGCTCCTTTCAAACACGGATTAATGAACTCTTTTTGGGGCAAGGGTCGAAACGGGATTGGGCCCCAGAGGGCTGCTCAGCTTCCCCACTGCCCCTCCCACTTAAACCAGTGTCTGCGGAATAGTTTATGGAACGGTCTTGCTCCTTCCCTGTGCTGAATTCTGGGCGGGGAGCGCAGGGCGGGTCAAAATCGTTGCAGAGTTCCAAAAAGTTCATCCTGAAATGGAACCATATCTTTGAAATTACTTCCTTGACAACCAAGCCGTTAGGGCTGTATCCTTCCACTTGAATGGCAAGACACAAACTTCGAAGAAGAGGGAAAATCTTAAAGAAAAGGAGGATCCTAGACGGGCTGTGGTAAAGTGCCGCCCCCCTCCACCTACTCCCACCTCCGACCCCATCCCTGCCTGCTCAATATTTCCTAAAATGATGACAATTTAGGTAGCGTCCTTTCTGTCCAAGGGTAATTCTCCCATCGTGTTTAGAATCCTCCATAATACTTACTCAAATTCCTCATATTTACCTAAATCTTCACCAAATCATTTAAAATTTTAGCATCTTAACTGCAGTTCTCTAATTACTGTTCTTGAGAACTCAGTGTTATAATCCTCGATGCTCTATTTGGCCATTCCTTAACACCAAATAAAACAAAGTAGGTAGAAAATAAATTAAAATTCTGAATTGCAATCCAGAACTATTCACTGGAATCTAAATTTAGCCAAGGACATATATATCAGTCCCCCCCCCAAAAAAGTGCTCACTTTTGCTATTGAATACACAGCCTGTTCTATCTAAGTAAGAAGAAGAAGAAAAGAATGGGGAGGGGGAGGGGAGGAAAGAAAAGAACAGAACCAGCTAGTCAATGTCACATTTATAAGCTTTTTGATTTAAAGTGTACTTGTTTGTAACTAGAAGTATAAATGAAAAAGGATATATAGTCCTAAACATTCTTCTACCCAGATGATGATTTAATTCTCTCAGTACAAATGATATGACACCTAATTTTTCTGCTTTCCAACATGGATATTTTCAGAAGTGCATTTCTTTCAGAATGTAATATATAAAGTGGATAATTCCCCAAAATAAACATGAATAACTTACAGATACTGATAGCAGCAAGTAGGAGTTCTGAATTATTGTTGTTTTAATTAAAACTAAACCAAGCAGAAGTGCTCTGGCTTTGTATAACTGACTCCATTCTAAAAGAGCTTCCGTGACATTTTCCTTCTCCCAGGAAAAAGGCCAAATTCTTATCTTATTTAACCTATGGGAATTCTTTAATTCCACGGCAAAATGTCTAAAACTAAATGAGACTTTTTTTCCCTATAGATCTATTATAGGGTCCAGGAGCCCAAGAGTTTATGTCTAAAAATATATCAGGAGCAATGTATAGGGGACATCATTAGACAACTGCTAAGCAGAGTTATGTTTTAAGGTTCATTTGAGGCTTAAATGGGGTTTACTTAATGTCTTTGAGCAGCACAAAGTAGAGAAGATTCTTCTTCATTTGTAGAAAGCTTGTCTACATGTAAAAAGGATAAAAGAAACTAAAGCATTTTTCCCCCAAAATAAAAAACAGCAGTTCAACCAAAAAAAAAAGTCAGGTTTCTTTGGTTTTTTTTAACAAATGTGAAGTTTCTTCCACTGTTATGTAAATATTTTTCATTATTTAAGCTATCATATCTACATGCCACTACAGGATATATCCATGTTACATTTTCATTTTAAATGGAATTCTTGTGATACAAGATATATTCCTTGATGAATCCCATAGTGAGAGTCAGGAATCTGTTGTAATAAATGCAAAGAAACTAAACAGCTGGGAAGATATGACTATTACAATTGACTTACACTTTAAAAGGTATTTAAGGTATAAGAACATAGTTGGTTGTATTAGCCTATACGATGAAAAAGTAAAATTGCCCTTAAATACTTTATAATTGTATATGCAAAATCCAGAATTCTAGGCTTTTCCCTTCCATTTTTAAAGTCAAAATAAATATTTTAAGCAAGTTTTTCAATGCTGTTCTTGACTGTTTAAATCCTGAGGGACCCTGGTTTTCTATCTCAACCTTTTGAGTGATTCCAATATTTTCTTAAATATCTTTTGCATTGTATTTGGTAAATGCTGGAAATAAATTTTACATAAATAATCAAGGTTTTGTAGTTTCATTTCAACAGACAGATTTTACTATATGTCTTATAGTAAACTTAATTGGCTAAGTTATAATATCACAGATCAGGCACAAGTCTACTTCCTGCTATTAGGCTACCACAAATTTGGAATGGAGTGGAACTGCATATGTTGAGCTCTCCCACTAAATTTCTGGGATGAAGTCTTGATGTTAGATGCTGAAGCACAGAACAATGCAATTTTGAAGGAACTTAATTTATACACTAGAATTCCATAGTCAACTCACAACCTACTTTCAGCAGTCTCTCTTTGTTGTAGCTCTGATGGAAGCAAAGTTCCACCAGTAGCCAGACCCACCTGTGGCATATTGATGCTCTTCAATTTTGCATGCAACCCTCATGACTGAGAATAAATATTATCACACCTTCCTTAATGGAATCTCAGAATCACTTAATAAGACATTCAGTAATTCAGCTTTATCATAATACTGGCCATTAAAAAAAATAAAGCCTTTAGAATTTATTATCCTACACTAAAAACATAATTAGCCTCAAAAGAACTCTGATAATTTCGTCATCCAGCTGCCCATTCCACTGGTGCTACATTTCCTGCAGGAGTCCTAAGTTTGAAATTTTCTTCTGCCATTTCATGTACATGTCTTGAACAGCAAAAACCAAAACCAAAACCAAACAAAACATAGATGAGCTATGTTTTGGGTCATGGAAGCCTCCCCTTGCAGAAAATTGCTAGAAGTAACAAGTAACCCTAAGAATCTAGATATGAAGGTTACTATTACTGGCAAACATACTGGCTTGCTCAAAACTGTTGTTCTTAATCAAGACCGCAAGAAAAATAACTAACTTCCTGGAGCTCTTAATGCACGACAGGCACTGTTCATGTAACCCTACGAGTTGGACATTATTATTATTTCCATTTATATTTGACAAAAGGGAGGCAGAGGATCTCCCACCCAATGAATATCAAAGCCTGGATTCAAATAAAGACCATTTGATGCAGAGCTCAATCCCATACCCCTGCCCTTCATTGCCTTCTGCAGGACTTCCAAGGGTTGCTAATGCCTTGTTCTGGATCCCGAGATATAAAACATTACTTAACATTAACTAGCCTGACTTCGGGGTTGGATATGTGGAAAGAGGAGAAATTTGGAAAATCCTAAAAGAGCAGGAAAAGATTTTTTAAAAGTTCCTTTTCCCCAAACTGTCTCCACTTCAGCCCCATTTCATCTTGATTTAGGGTTACCAACTTGCACCCATTTGCCTGGGACTGTCCTGGTTTTCATATTAAAATTGCTTGGGACTGTCCTAGTTTTTAAACTGAAGTCCTAAGTACCCCTTGGTCCTGGGCAAACCAGGATGGTTGGTCGCCCTATATAATTCAGGATTGCAGAACAGAACCTCTCTATTTTATATTTTCACATTTTGTGTTCAAAGTTACTGACAGAAAAGTAAAACCAAGGAAGATCTGTAATAATAATACCAATTATTTTAAGCACATTACAACCCATTTATGCATTTGTTTGTGTGAATGTGTTTTAGGAAAGCAATCATCCCATTTCATTTACAGTCTTTGGACTGTAAGGGGAGATGAGTCAGACAATAGAATTTTAATTATACTTTGATAAATTAGACAAGGATTCAAGTCTCTCTTTTTGGTTTATCTTTCTTATAAAAATCTAGAATTTAGACAGATTGGCTTCCTATAGATTAAGCACAACAATTCAAGCTCCTGCTAGTTGATTAAGTCCTATAAAATTAGATTATTCTTACTACTGTGTTGGTGGCTAGATTTGGCCACCAGGAATGCATAATTAAATGAATATAAGTAAAAATTCTAATGGTTGAGTTGTTTAGAAGTCATACTACCGAAATGGTAAGTTCTGGATGGAAAAGGAAAAAGAAAACCATAAAGCGTTAATGATGAAAAACTTACTGCAGAGACTTGGAAAGTAATAGTGCATTGTACCATACTTGCTAATGTGCTTAGAGTTTAATACCGAATTAGTGTCATAGTTAATATTACTTGAAATGAATTCTTATATTCCACTGCTTAAGATGATGGTAAGTTATTATTGGACCCCAGCCTAAACTAATGTGCATGGAAATCCATGCACTATCTACCAAGAAGACAATTTCTTTGTACTCTTTACTCAGCTGACCATTTCCAAAGACCAAAAGAAATAAAAGATTTTTAAGAAGAAAAGTATTAAGTTTTCCGTGGTTCTTTCATAAATGGAAACATTTTTAATGCATAAAACGGCATTTAAAATGCTTTCTTCTCAAAATATTTTACTGCATTTTAAGTCCAGTGAATATAGGCATGAGAATGCAACATAATATCTCCTGTATCTGATTAATAAATTAGTTTCTCAATTCCATTTCAGTGATTTTTCTGGCATATTAAATGTACATCATTTCCTAACTCAATGCATCAATATTTCCCACAAAATATTCAAAAATATTTGCAAAAGTAATTTTGCATTTGAAAACATATTTGACAGCATGTGACTCAGAGGAGAATAGCTCTGAGTCAACAATATTTTTATTGTCGCTTTTATTTTAAATAGCATTTAGCAGCTGATATAACTTGGTCATTTTCTTCCCACTTGTTTTTTAATCAAAATTTAAAGTAAAAGTGAAAAACCATACTTTGCTAGCGAACTTATTAAAATTAGTAAGGTGGGAAAGTACTTAAGATGTAAGAAAAACAGTAAAACAGAAGTTTGAGTGAATCGGGGTTTTATCAGTGAATAACTTGAATGAACTGGGCAAGAGAAAAATGGCAAGACCTTTGTTTCGACTGTGAGAATGTCAGAGATTTGGAGGAGAGGGGAAGCTGCAGTCAAAAAGATACAGTAGGGACACATATAGAAATCTTCACTCTCGTGAATTTAACTAGCTTCAAATTAAGGAAACTCTTGATATTTGACTTTTATATAATCATGAGATGGAAATCCAGAAGTCCATCTCTAATGATAGGCAAATGAAGTCGTAGGCTGGTAAAACAAATAGATATCATTCTAGGGCCAAAATTTGGTACCTGATATTAATGAAAGCATTACCCTTGGAACAAGGATGCATACACTATTTGCTATGTATTTGTAACCACATGTAAAATTATCAGTCATTTTGCCCAATGTATATTTCCAGAAAAGAATAATTTCTCCCTTGTCCAGACTAGATTTTTTAAAATTCATTTTTCAAAGCACAGACTGGTAGGTAAGAATACTTTAAATATTAGTTGTTCAAATTTAAACTTAACAAACATGCGAACACCTATACAATAAATAAGTTGCCCAAAACAGCAATATGTAAAGTATCATATGGTTTTAATGCCCCATACAAATAGATAAAAAATAGGGATTTCTACACTTTTGTTGGTATTAAGCAGAAGAATTAGTGTCTGTTTGAGTCATTGCAATATGTAAGAATGTCTTTATTCAAGAATCAGAGTTAAAGGAGTTATTATGAAAAATTCATCTAAGTTTTTCATAGAATATAGTACAGTCAAAATTCTATCTATCTTCCTTAGAAAAGCATCTATGTTAAATACCAATTCTAAGTGGAAAAAATGACAGGGTAACCTTCAAAAATTTAGTTGTGGAAGGTTAAAAGCAATTGCTGCTGTTAGGCACATAGAGAACTTGGTGAAAACTGCTCGTTTCCACTTTGCAGTGTCCACTGGTCAGACCCTCTCTCAGTACCCAGCAAGTAACTCTCAGCTGTCACAGAACTGAAACTCACCTACGGTAGCAGCATTTCCACACATGGCCCATTATTTCAGTTACTTTATGCCCCTCTCACGGGCACTCCCAAAATACAAAGAACTGAAGGACTGACGACAACATCTGCCATGGTTTGACACCCCACCCTTCCTCACCTCCTAAACAAACAAAGCAAAGGTCTTATTCTCTACTAGTAATGGATATCACAGAATTTTGAGCTGGAATGTACCAGAGAGATTATGTAATTCAACCTCCTCATTTCAAATTTCAGGCAAGTTAAAGGCCAAGGAAGTTAAATGACTCACCCAAGGCAGAGTTTAAAACCCAAGTCTCCTAATTCTCAGCATAGTGTTCTGAAAGTTATAATATGCATTCACTGGCCAATTTATTTATACTGTACACAGAAGCCTGATTCAATTCACATGAAAATCCTCTTATCTCTTAAAAATTAATAGTTGTTAAAGTCAATTCAGAACACTTTAATTTGCTGCAGAGAACAAAATATAATAAAATGTCTTTGAAATGTCTAATTAGTTCTAGTATGCTTCTCGATATACTCAAACCATATGGAACTTTTGTTGCTACTTTGGGGATCTACATTACATGAAGGAGAGAGAGAGAGAGAGAGAGAGAGAGTGTGTGTGTGTTCACACGTGCCTCACAGGTATGAAATATAAACCACACCACCACACTCTCCAAATCAACCCTCGTTTATGTCAAAGTAAAGGTAGATACGTGAGGTGGATGCATTTTTTGCATCCACCTTATTTAACAAAGATCTATATGGGGAAATAGAGTAAACCATCTCTCTTTTTCTCTTTCCAGACACACAACTCAGGTGTCCTCACATTACGGGGTTTTAAAAGTCCTTAAAATACGAAAGACATCATTACCAAGAAAGAGAAAATTTGTCTGCAATTCATAGAAATTAAAAGGTAACACCTAAACTGTGAACTCTCTGAATTCAAACAGTGACACTTGTTTGAGTTCCTCAAATCATATAATTGGTCTGAGACCATTTGACATTTTTAATGATCAATGACATTTTGACCATTTAACTTTAGAATATGCCAAAATGTGATTTTATTCATTTAGTATGTTCTACTGGAGTACCCTACAAAACTTTTGCAAAGGAAAAAAAACAAAGACAGTAAAGATGTATTTTAAAATGCATTGAAATACATAGCACTTAAAATTTGTATTACATTAATATTTTCAAATAAAATAATTTTGTACTTTAATATTCTAAGTATATGATATTTTAATCACTAATCTATCTATAAGCAAATTATTAACACATTATATAATTTTCATATTCTGGAATGAGGGAATAGCCAATTGTGAGAAATTGGAATAATTGATGAAGAAAACACAAATAACCAAGAAAAAGCATATGGTAACAGCTGGTAAAAAAGCTCAACTCAGTGGTCAATGGACAGCTTTGTTAGCAACCCAGTAACTCTAACTGAGAGCCCTCACCCATCAGAACATACACTACAACCCAGTATTTCCTCAAAATATGAACTAAAAGAATACTAGTTCCTTCAAATGGTTATTAGTATAACCAAAAAGGGTTCCATGGCCAAAAATGTTTGGGAGACACTGAAAAAATTCAATAAAACAGATTTCTCTCTATTATTTTTTCAGAATTTTAAATTTTCCCATGTGTACCGTTAATCTCCAAAATAAATATATAGGAAATATATACAGTTGATTTAAACAACTAGACTTTCTCTGTTCTAATACTTTAAGTGATGAACCTGAATGTATATGGTATTTAATGTTTAAAGATAAATTAGACAATTTATTAAAAGCTACAAGCACCTTCCCCATTCGTGGAATTCCTTATCAGTATTTACATATACAGCAGTATCAGGGACATGAATATACAGTTCTGGAACCACCAACAGTACTGCCAACCACCAGTATCTCCCCTTTAAAACCACAATTTACCCAGCCTGTCACCACAGCCAATGACATGACAGAAAACCACGAGCATATGACAAATTTGGGGCTTACAGGAACGACTGACATTGCCATTTGACCCACAGTCACATTTCCTCTCTTAAAAATTAGGCTGGGTCATAGGATTATTGCTCAGGTTGGAAAATATTCAAGGGAAAATTGCAATGGGACTGCAATCAGGAGAGCAATTGATTAATAATGAATTACGTAAGTGTTAAACTAACCTTTTCGTTATCATAAATCTCCAGGCACCGAGCAATTTCATTTTAACATTTTAGAACTTTTCCACTGTTCATTCTCTTCCTGCCTGGAAAATCCTTCTCCTATCCCCTTTCACTACCCCAAAATCCCAATCCCGCTGCTTCCCGATCACCACATTCCATCTCTTGAGTCAGTAACTCAACTAACTCAATCTTCTGTTCTTTTCTCAAATATCACTTCTTCTGATAACCCTTCTGAATCATCTCTATAATATTTCCCTTATAATAGCACTTTCATCATTTCTAATTATATATTATTTGCAAGGATATTTGTTAAATAGCTACCTTATCCATTAGACTGTAAACTCCAAGAAAGCAAGGAACTCTATTTTGTCCACCAACACTCAGAACAAGGAGGCCCTTCCTACATGTTTGTCAACTGCATTGAATGGACAAAGGTAGGACTAAATGAATGAATTCAGCAAATATTTATTTAGTATTTACAACACACCACCATCAATAAACAGAAAAATTGTCCCTCTCTCCACCAAGAGATCCAACCAACAAGCTGAACTAAGTATCCTTTGATGCAATGCGAAGATGGGCTTCAGAGTTTGCACCCCTCACTAGGGTGTCATTCAGAAATGCACGTATCATAAGCCTCAGAAACTTCAGTATAATTACCCTGGAGGAGCAGCTGTCCTAAATCTGAAGTCTCAATCAGGAATTCTGCAAGTCAAGTGTTTGTCTGGGTTCTAAATAGCACTGATTTTCTACGCTCTTCCTGCAAAGATTTGTGATATCCGTTGCCCTTGGACAGGGAAGTTCAAATTTGGTTCTAACCACTTAAAATAATCAACTTAGGTAAAACCTTTGAAACTAAAATATTATGACCAAAATTAGCCTGGAATATGTGTGTGTGTGCACATACACAGGTGTGTATAGATGTGTATGTGATATATGGGGTGTGTGTGTGTGTATATATATATATAAAACCAATATTAATGTAGTAAGTGCAGCTTAAAAGTGAAAACAGGTAATCAATTTCTCTATAACACGGTAGCAAAAGGCGACATGAAAAATATGATATGGTGATTCTTCCGAAAGTTGATACTTTGGCTGTCTATAATTCTGCATGTTCTGTGTGGAATAAATCAAATCAATCAGAGGCTTAGTTTAAATATGTGTTTTCCTTCTGCAGGAAAAAATAAAAACATTTACATCACTCTTTTAACCACGTATTTGCCTGATTAAGACCCGTAACTGTGCTTTCTACCTCCACCTTGAAATATTTCTAGGAAATGATATTTTTTGATACCCAAACACCTTTTCAAATTACACCTCACAAGCAACTCTCTTAATGCACTTTTAAATTGCTGTAATCTCAGAGTCTTGCTTACTTGAGGCTTATAATATATTGTCTTCAAGGTTCAGTGTTCTTTCATATAACACTGGCAGCATCTATAGCATCAGCAATTCTGTAATTTTTTTCTTGTGTTTCTTCACAAATTCTAGCTACTCCTTCAAAAAGCTGACTGCTTTATTTGGATTTGGCCTGTTTTTACTAGTCCTTCTTAATACCTACATCTTTCTAGAAAACTCAGTTGATATTATTTTGAAAGCAGATGCTTCCAGTTAAAGTACTTGTAATCACCCTATGCAGTGATTATTAACCAAGACTTACGTTCTGTCTGATCACCTCATTTACAATGGCTTTGGAAGTTCAGATTGAAATGAAGTTCAAAAAGCAAATTTATCTCTAATAATACTTTTAATTCAATAACTTAATTCTTAAAGTGATATACTCACCTCCCTCGCCTCTCTCTTGTTCTTTCTTTTGCTCTTTCTATAGAATATCAGGAGAGGCCCTTCAAACAAAAGCATAAGCTGAATACCACAATTAACTAGCCAAGCGCTGAAGTGCTAACCTTTGGGTGTTAGCAATAATCTAAATGTTAAATTGCTTTCCAATTGAACCAAAAGACAGGAGTATAGAGTTTGTTAATGCAAAAAAAAAGGAATATTGCTCTGGTAGATGTTTCCTGTAAGTTCAAAAAATCAGCAGGAAGGTTTCCTAAGTTCTTCAAATTTATTTCACTGGAATATAGGTTTTGTGATAAAGCTAATTTTTGTCAAAGTTACAGAAACCTAAGCCCAAACTTTTCCTATGAAAAAACAAAAGGAGACCCCTAGCTATGGAAGAGAGTCTAACCTGGAGATACGGATTTCAAAGCTTTGCACACATATTCCCCACAAATCTATATAAATGAAGCTTTGCGTTGCAATAGTATAATGCTGCTTCAGGGTTGAAATGGAAATCTAAGTTTCTGATTTGCAACTGTCTGAAACTTCTGGATCTTCAATAAAAGCTGTGTTAATAACTGTTTGAATGTAAGAACTCTTTTGACATTGCATCATTTATTTCTAGTGGGTCTTATTTATATTTTTTTCTTAAGAAATAGGAGTCTCGTGGTGTTGCAGTTATCAATAGACATAATCCTTTAGGAAGTATTTCCCAAGAGGAAAAAATATCTGTAATTAACAGTAATTAAGCTCTATAAAAGAAAAATATCTTATTGAGATATGTATGCCTTACCTCTCTATATATAAAAAAGCATTCTTTATTCAAATAAATATAATATTTTTTAGAAAATGGTTTCTAATTGAGATTTAAATTTGTCACTTTCTAAAAGTGCAAGGTTAAGAAAAGTATTACATGAAAGTGAAATTTATACTTCTACTTTACATGGATTATTTTATTTTAAACACGCTTCCATAAATAGTGTACAGCTTCAGCGAACAGTACATTCTTCAAATTTTTCTCTCAGCTATTAAACACTAATTTCTAAGGGCTAAAATACAGAACTAAAGGTACAATTGCACCCTCTACTGTTCACATTTTCTATTCCATATGAGCAGAGCACTGTATATGTTTAACATATTCATTATAAAAGTAAATCATATTGTCACGTAAATCACATTGGCTTCCTTTGACATTAATTAGCAGACCCTCAAATTAGCTCTATTTGTTAGAATTTCTTTACTAATACAAATGGAAACTTGACATTTATACAGTTACTGGAACTAAACTAATTTAGAAAATAATGACTCTTAGCAAGACACTTGAAATGTGAAGTATTCATTAACTTCCTGACAATAAATTGATCACCTTTTAACATTAGTCTTAACAAGGAAAAATATCGTCATAAGAGCCAACAATTGGCACACTCTTAACAGTATATAAAGTGTACCCAATTTTTTTCAAGTTAGAATTCAAATAAATATTAATGTTTCTCTAAAAGTGCACATTGACATTCTAAAATATTAGTTTTGAGATCCTCCTATCAAAATTATCAAAATTTAAAATACTACCATGAATCAAAATTAATAGCCTATTTGTTCTTTTCTTTTAAACCTTTCATGTTTCAATTAGATACTAGTTGTCTGATATTTATTAAAAGCTTTTATCAACTCTTCTTCCAGTGATAAAGAATTAGCTTGTTGCTGACCAACCCTCCCACCAAGAATAACTAGAAAAGCTGGGCAAAAAAAAAGAAAATGTTTAAGGCACTGGAAAATTTCCAAGCAGTAAGGAATTGAAGGGCTAATATCTCAGAGAAAAAAAGTGCTCAAGCCAACATTCATTGGTAAATTGGTAAATTTCGAGGCATTTACCAATTGCAAAACACTCCTAAGAAGATAAATAATAGTACAGATGAGAAGCTGAGGCTAAGAAGTCCAACAAAGGTTCTAAAAGTCTCATGGAGCTGAAGGGACAAAAACTGGAGTCCAAGCCCAACCATTTCAAAACCATAAGGCTAAATCTTAACTGACTCATCAAGATGGAAACTCATCTTCAAATCTTCTCAATCCATAACTGGACTAAGGTGACATGCCCCTCATCAGCCTGGCTGTCAAGAGCAAAAGTAAATCATCACTGGAGGAAGATCACATCACCCAGAACCTCAAATTATCTCTATGATTTTTTTTTTTTTTTTTTTTGCGGTACACGGGCCTCTCACTCTTGTGGCCTCTCCCGTTGCGGAGCACAGGCTCCAGACGCGCAGTCTCAGCGGCCATGGCTCACGGGCCCAGCCGCTCCGCGGCATGTGGGATCTTCCCTGAACAGGGCACGAACCCGTGTCCCCTGCATCAGCAGGCGGACTCTCAACCACTGCACCACCAGGGAAGCCCTATCTCTATGATTTTTCATGTACAATATCCAGAATTCAATCAAAAACAGCTTGGTATACAGAGACAATACCACATAACCTAAAGCTATGAAAAAAACAAAAGCAGACTGATGGGAGATCCTGGTGTTGGAATTATCTGATATGGACTTTGAAATAATTGTGATAAATATGCCTTAGAAATATGACGGAAATGTTGGTAACTTTAACAGAAAACTGAAAACTATGAAAGAAATTTTAGAACTGAAAAAAAGAGTAACTAAATTTTCATAATTCTGCACCAACATTTAACAACAGGAGTCAGAATTAGTAAATAAGAAGAAAAGTCCAAAGAAAATAGCTAGATTAAATAGAGAAAATGAATAAAATACAGAAAAAAATGATATGAGATGCAGGGGCATAGGGAAAAGGTCTAATCTATATATAATAAGAGTCCCAAAAAGAGAGGAAAGAGAGAATAGGGCAGAAGCAATATTTGAAGAAATAATGGCTATGAATTTTCCAAAACTGATTAAAGCTATATCAAGCCATGATGTTAAGAGGCACAGTAAACCACCAGCATAATAAACACAAAGAGACACACAAACACACACACCTCTAGATATATCATTGTAAAACTACTTATAATCATAATAAAATAATAAAGAGAAAACTCTTAAGAGCAGACAGAGAAAAATACTCATCCCATGCAAAGGAACAACAATAAGATTACAGTTGATTTTTCCATTGAAACAATGAAAGCCTCAGGGCAATGGAATGGTAGTCACCAGGGGTTAGAAGAAAACAAAACTGCCAACCTAGAATTTTATACTTGACAAAACTATCTTTTGAAAATAAAAGCAACTAAATACATTTTCAGAGAAACAAAAACCAGAGAATTTGTCACCAACACATTCACACTAAAGATGACACTAAAAAACATTCTTCAGGAAGAAAGAAAATCAGATGAAATTAGATGAAAGCATGAAGATAGAAGGAAAAAATAAGTATAAGAATAAATATGTTAAATCTATATGAATGATTACTGTACAAAACAATAATAACATCTGACAACAATAATATGAGAGATAGAAGGAGACCCATAGAGTTAACAGTGTTGTTAGGTCATTGTACTGCCTGAGAAGTAATAAAAGCATTAATTTAACTTTAATTTTGCTAGTTCAAGGATGCATTGCATGTTGTAATTTATAGAGTAACTACTAAAAGAAATAAAATGCATAAATGAAATACTGATGAATAGAAAACAGAATAAAAATAATTTATTAATTCAAGTATAGGCAAAAAAGAGAGAAAAACTTAAATAGAAAAGGAGACACAGTAGAACACAAATAGATTTAAGTTAAAATGTACCAGTTACTAAACTAATGTAAACATTAAATACTCCAAATACGAGACAGACTGTTTGCATGAACTTAAAAATAAAACAAGTATATACATTACAAGAAACAATTTTTATATAGGAAAACAGAATGGTTTAGAGTAAAAAAGGTGTACAAACTAAACACAAACTGAAAAAAAAGCTGATGTAGCCCTATTAATACCAAAGAAAATTTTAAGAAAATAAGTATTACTAGAGATAAAGAGGAACATGTCACAATAATAAAAGGATTGATTCATCATGAAGGAACTATAATTCTAAATTTATATGCACTTAATAACAGCCTCAAAACATGTGAAGTAAAAATTCCTAGTGCTAAGAGGAGATATACACAAATTCCCAATCCTATTAGATGATTTCAACTTATTGCTCTCAATAACTGATAGAAAAGGAGATAGAAAATTAATCAGGATATAGATGATTTGAACAATATATTTAAAGAAAATTAATCAGGATATAGATGATTTGAACAACATATTTAACAAACTTAATTGCAATACGTAGAACACTCACTCCAAAATTACAGAACACATTATTTTCTAGTGCATAAGCAATTTTTATTAAAATTGACCATATTCCAGGCCATAAAACAAGTTTCAACAAACTTCAAAGGATTGAAATCATGTACTCTTATTGTAGTGGAATTCAGGTAGAAATCAATAACAATAATTGTCTCAGATACAGAAAAGGATTTGATAAAATTCAGTATCCATTTATGATTTTTAAATAATCTTGAAAAGTTTGACAAAGAAGGGTACTTATCTGATGGAGGATATCTACCAAAAAAATCTACAAGAAACTTCATCATATACTGGTGAAATATTGAAAGAGTTCCCCCTCACATCACAAAAAGAAATGATGCCCATTATCAGTCCTCTTATTCAACATTATAAACGAGGTCCTGGCCACTGAAATAAGGTAAGAAAGAGCAATAAAATGCATAAAGATTAGGAAAGAATATTACATACTCAAGTACGCAGAATTCCAGACAAATAGAATAAGTGACTTTAGCAAGGTCAGTGTATAAAAAGTTAATGTTAGGGCTTCCCTGGTGGCACAGTGGTTGAGGGTCCTCCTGCCAATGCAGGGGACGCGGGTCCGTGCCCCGGTCCAGGAGGGTCCCACTTGCCGCGGAGCGGCTGGGCCCGTGAGCCATGGCCGCTGGGCCTGTGCTCTGCAACGGGAGAGGCCGCAACGGTGAGAGGCCCGCGTACCACCCAAAAAAAAAAAAAAAAAAAGTTAAAAATTAATAATATTTTTCTATACCAGCAATAAGCAAAGAAACATTTTTTCAAAATGATACCATTTTTAATATCTGCAAAATACAACATATATCTAGGAATGCAATTAATGAGATATTTAAATGATTTCTACACACAACAGTTCAACAAATTATTGAGAGAAAATTAAAGAAGGAATAAATAAATGGAAAGTTATGCCATGTTCCTAAATTAGAAGACTCAAAATTGTAAAAGTGTCAATTCTCTCTAGGTGGATTCAAAGTTTCAGTTCAATCTCAAAATTTTAACTTTTTCTGTGGAAACTCCCAAATTTATAAGGAATTACATAACAATAAGAACAGCTAAGAGTATTGAAAAAGAACAAATTTGGAGGACATACACTACTGCATATCAAGAGTTACTATAAAGCCACATAATTGAGAGTGTGGTAGTGGTGTAGAGATAAACAAATGGTTCAACAGACTAGGATATAGAGTCCTGAAATAAACCTACATATTTTTGCCATTTGATTTACAACAAATGTGTCATTACACAAATGATAGTCTTTTCAATAAACAGAGCTGTATTAATCAACTATCCATATGAAAAAAATGAATCTTGTACCCTCCCTGATACCATACACAGTAATTCAATTCCAGGTGATGTGTAGATCTAAATGTGAAAGATAAAATACAAAGCTTCTAAAAGATAACACAGAAAAGCACATTCATCAACTTAGACTAGGAGAGGATGTCTTAAGATGCAAAAAGCGCTTACCACAAGGAAAAAATTTCATGAAATGAACCATATTAAAACTAGGGAATTCTTTTGACCAAAAGACACCATTAAGGTGGATACATGTCATTATACATGTGTCAAAACCCACAGAATGCACAACACCAGGAATGAACTCTAATGTAAATTATGGACTTTGGGTGATAATGATGTGTCAGTGTAGGCTCAACAGTTGTAACAAATGCACTACTCTGGTGCAGGATTTTGATAGTAGGGGAGGCTGTGTAAATGTGAGGGCAAGGGGTGTATAGGAAATCTCTGTACCTTCCACTCAATTTTGCTGTGAACCTAAAAGTGCTCTAAAAAATAAATTTTATTTTAAAAATAAGACACTATTGAGAAGCAAGAAGAACTACAATCCTGAAGCCTGTGGAACAAAAACCACATTCACAGAAAGATAGACAAGATGAAAAGGCAGAGGGCTATGTACCAGATGAAGGAACAAGATAAAACCCCAGAAAAACAACTAAATGAAGTAGAGATAGGCAACCTTCCAGAAAAAGAATTCAGAATAATGATAGTGAAGATGATACAGGACCTCGGAAAAAGAATGGAGGCAAAGATCGAGAAGATGCAAGAAATGTTTAACAAAGACCTAGAAGAATTAAAGAACAAACAGACATGAACAATACAATAACTGAAATGAAAACTACACTAGAAGGAATCAATAGCAGAATAACTGAGGCAGAAGAACGGATAAGTGACTTGGAAGACAGAATGGCGGAATTCACTGCTGCAGAACAGAATAGAGAAAAAGGAATGAAAAGAAATGAGGACAGCCTACGAGACCTCTGGGAAAACATTAAATGCAACAACATTCGCATTATACGCATCCCAGAAGGAGAAGAGAGAGAGAAAGGACCAGAGAAAAGATTTCAAGAGATTATAGTCAAAAACTTCCCTAACATGGGAAAGGAAATAGCCACCCAAGTCCAGGAAGCGCAGCGACTCCCATACAGGATAAACCCAAGGAGAAACACACCAAGACACATAGTAATCAAATTGGCAAAAAATTAAAGACAAAGAAAAATTATTGAAAGCAGCAAGGGAAAAACGACAAATAACTTACAAGAAACTCCCATAACGTTAACAGCTGATTTCTCAGCAGAAATTCTACAAGCCAGAAGGGAGTGGCATGATATACTTAAAGTGATGAAAGGGAAGAACCTACAACCAAGATTACTCTACCACACAAGGATCTCATTCAGATTCGATGGAGAAATCAAAAGCTTTACAGACAAGCAAAAGCTAAGAGAATTCAGCACCACCAAACCAGCTCTACAACAAATACTAAAGGCACTTCTCTAACAAGAGAAGAAAAGGACCTACAAAAACAAACCCAAAACAATTAAGAAAATGGTCATAGGAACATACATATTGATAATTACCTTAAACGTGAATGGATTAAATGCTCCAACCAAAAGACACAGGCTTGCTGAATAGATACAAAAACAAGACCCATATATATGCTGTCAACAAGAGACCCACTTCAGACCTAGGGACACATACAGACTGAAAGTGAGGGGATGGAAAAAGATATTCCATGCAAATGGAAATCAAAAGAAAGTTGGAGTAGCAATACTCATATCAGGTAAAATACACTTTAAAATAAAGAACGTTATAAGAGACAAGGAAGAACACTACATAATGATCAAGGGATCAATCCAAGAAGAAGATATAACAATTATAAATATATATGCACCCAACATAGGAGACCTCAATACATAAGGCAACTGCTAACAGCTATAAAAAAGGAAATTGACAGTAACACAATAAAAAAAAAAAAAAAAATAAGACACTATTAAGAGAGTTAAAAGGCAAACTACAAAATAGGAAAAGATATCTGCAATATATATTTAATCAGCAAAAAGTTTATTCTCAGACTACCTCTGGAATTCCTAAAATTCAGAAGACAGATAATCCCGTAGAGAAATTGGCAAAAAACTTGAAAATTTCAAGTATTTTGACAAAATAGGTTGTCCAAATAGCAAATAAACATATGAAAAATTGCTCAATTTCATTAATTCACAGGGAAATGTAAATTAAATTCAATGAGGTATCACTACATACCTACCCAAAAGGCTAAAATTGAAAAAAAAAATCACAACAAATGTTAGAGAGTTTGTAAAATAATGAAAAGTCTCATGCACTACCACTGAGAGTATAAATTGGTTATAGCCACTAGGGAAAACTGTAGCAATTTCTACCTAAACTGAACATATGGCTATCCCTTTATCTAGAAATGCCAATCTTAGGGATATACCAAGAAAAATAGGTACATGTTATCACCAAATGATGTGCACAAGAATATTTGTGAAAACATTATTTATAATATACCAAAACTGACAACACAAATGTTCAACGTTAGAATATATTTTGCATTTATATAAAAAAATATAGAAGACAATAAAAATAAGTGAGCATTGCTACAAGCAACAACAGAAATAAAACTCATGAGCAATATTCAGCAAAACAGGGAAGACATAAAATGATATACATTGTATAGTTTCTTTTTAAAAAATTCAAAACTGGGCGAAACAAATTTATGGTGAAGATAATGGTTACTTTGGGGGCAGAAATCAGGGGTCATGACCAGGAAATGGTATAAGGAAGGCTTCCGAGGTGCTGGGAAAGTTCTCTTTCTTGATCTGAGTAGTGGTTATACTAGTGGGAGTACAGATAACTCACATAAGTCATTAGTTTATAGTTAAACTTATGACCTATGCACTTTTCTCTGTGTTATAACTTATTAAGAAAGCTAAGACAAAAGACTTATTTAGTTCATGAAGATCAACAGTTGGCAAAGAATTATTGAATATTATTTTAGACACCTACAAAGTTCAAGGAACTGTCTTAGGTGATCAAAGATTCCAAGTCCATTCCACTATCAAATATTTATATTGTACAATCAACTGCTATATTTCGGACAAAAAATGAACATCCTACCCTCAAAAAGACAGATTACAGGATTATCTACGTAAACTGACAAAGGAAGAGCAGAGCAGTGACATGACCCAAGTTATGTCTTTGGAAAATTAATCCAAGGGTGTGGTGTTGAATGCAGATTGAAAAGACGGGTCAAGGATGCTGCTTAGGAAGCTGCTGCGACACTAAAGGTCCATCACGATATGGGCCTGAGGATGGAGAAGAGAAGACACGCCAACAGTAACTGTCGAAAATCTTTCATTCCTTAACATCAGCGTTAATTGCTCCTATAATCTGCAAGTTTCCCCAAGTAATCATTTTTAAACTGTTGTATGTGTGAACTCTAAACAGAGATCAAACACCTGTGTAACCAGGTGCAACTTATTAAGAAAGTTAACTCTTTTTATTGAGAAGCATTTCTGAGCATACTCAATCTTTACAGAGCCAGGGCTCCCTTCTAGAAGGTGCTCTCCCTACAATCTCACTAAACACAAACACCACGCCTACCCCTGGCTGGAGAATAAGTGAATATTATTTAAGAGCTATTGGCACCCTATATACATAAATCCATTCAATCTTTAAAGTGCTTTCATGACAAATACTGCCCCTTCATATCCACACAGGCCTCAGCGCCTAAAGCTCCATGTAATTCCTTTTATTCCTCAATAAACTATTCGAGGCCAGTGAAGTCACAGGTTCTAGTTATCTGATGCATGACTTAGTTCGCTCAGTCTTCCCATCCCATCACTTTTTGAGGAGAGGACTTTTACTTGACCAAGAGTTGGCCTTTATGTGATGCAGAATGAAGAGGAAAGGAACAGGAGACACAGGAGCTTGGGATAATGGTGGAATTTTCACTAAGATATGGGATGGAGTGCAGGGAACAGCAGTTGTAGGTAAACCAAGGGGAAGAAAAAACGGGATAAGTACCTCCTTTGGGATGTTTAAAAAATCCAAAGTTCTTTTAACTAACTTTTTCTTGTTGACCTATTCATTTGACCCTGCACTGGATCAAGTGAATTCTGGTTTTATAAGATTACAGTGAATATAATAACCTAAAGCAATTACAATGATACATGAAAGCAATTTAGATGCTTTCTTAATAGAGAACCTCAGCTGCATTTCAAATCAACCAACGAAAGGAGGTGGCCACTCTGATTTCTCCAACCCCGATTTTGAATGGCAATTTGGGCAGGAACCATAGAAGTAGTTAGAAGGACTCTAAGAAGAGCAAACCAATCCCCAACATTGAGCACTGATGAAGCTTCACATGGATATCGAATGCCACTTCTGAGAGCCTCCTAAATTAGAAAAGGGGACAAACAAAGCATTCCATTCGTGCAGCTCTTGGTAGGTACGTATATTACAGTCTTCAAACCCAGGTTATACTCAGTGATACAAGGGGAAATTGAAGGAAGGAGATCATGAACAATTAATATAAAGAATCATTCTTTATATTATTATAATATCTGACATTTATTGAATGCTTATTATTATACTACCTTATACTTATGAGTATGAGGTACTGTGTTAAATACTCTTCATAGATATCTCAAGCCTCACATATTTGAGTTTGGTATTTGTGTTATTATCCCCATTTTAAAGGTGAAAAAAACTGAGAATGATTAGCACTTGTGACTTGTCAAAAGCTATACGGCTAGTAAATACAAGAGCTCGGCTTTAAACTCGCGAACCCCTGACTCCAGAGCCACAGTTTTTAGCTATGCTATGATGCTCCAGCAATTGTAATAATGATGATAATAACGAAACTTTGTTAATATCTACTCTGTGCACATCTAGATATGGCCCATCACTGAAACCCAGGCTTTGGATATGTTACAGCATCGTCTTATCAGGATGTGACTTCCACAAAAGGTTATAACAACATTCACCATAATGTAGACTGAGCTTCGTTCTTAAAGGTACAAGAGGCCTCCCTCAGAGTTCCGGAGCCAACTTTCTTGGAGGGCACCTACCTCATGACGTGCATCAACTAATGAAGCTAATTATATAACTACATAGCCCCATCCTCTCTACCAACAGTGAATTTGTAGTCTAAGTGTTGAATTTAGAGAAAGTTCAAAAAATTAAATTTTCAGGAACTTGTTTCATACTTTATTCTTCCACAGAAGAAAATGTTTAAATTATCTTTGCTAGCTTTGTGACTCTTCTGACACCTTCTATGTGACTGCATTTTAAAAACAGAATAGGAACACATTTCTCAGAGCTGGACTTCTTCATGGACTGTTTCCCCCCTATGAAATTTTAGTGGAGAAATGAAGGCGTGTATATGTGTGGTTTAGTTCAAGATGAGGCTTAGTTCAGGATGAGAACGCTTCTCAAAACCAGGACTTATGATCAAAAGTTAAAGCTCAAAGGGGCAAGGTAAGATTTTTTTAAAAGAGGAACTTTTAAAAAAATGACTGTTTCATAAATATTCTTCTGCTAAAAAGTGTTTAAACTTGGTTACATCATTTTTACTGTACTTAGCTTTGGAAACTAAGTTGGACCCAACATAAAACAGTACACTAAAGAAGCAGTTATAAATACTTCATTTCACCAAGAGGTTGAGGAGAATCAGCTGCCAATACACAAACCCACAAACCACCAACTTTTCCAAACTTCAGTTCCATGATGTCTCAATATATTGAAACACACAAAGAATTGACATGAACTAGTAAACACCGCGTGCTGTGTGGTCCTCCAGTTACAAAACTTAAACTACTACCTTAGAGTTAAATCTTTTCTATAAATTACTCAGATTTTAAACCAAGATCTTTAACTTTTATTTTTTTAAAAAAGAAATATACTTTTTAATATACCTTGTGAAGAGTAAAATCTAGTCACGAAGATACTAAATGAAAAGAAGGCTCATATATAAACATACTGGCAACTATTGGGAGGGGGATTTACTTCAGAAAGCTAAGGACATGTACTTCTGAAGATGGGAAAGGTCCATGATACCACAGAAATGACGTTCCTAGTAACAAGGACAATTAAAAAGTGCCAGCCACACAGATTCCACATGCCCCCAATTTGCCAGGACAAAGCCACTTTCAAAAAGCCTGGTTTGTAGTCATATTATGTGTCTCCAGTGTTTTTATTTGGAGAGTATATCCCAGCATATACCAACTATTACATGGGCATAATAATTACTGCTTGAAATTAGGAGGTGGGGTGGGGTAGAAATCATTAACATAAAAATAACTACATTTTAATGATTTTAAATACCATCTACTAGTTATTATAAAAAGTTTTTAAAGGCCTGTCAATCTGATGGTCCAAACCTTTTATCTACCCAATTTCAGGCAAAATGGTAAAAGCACTGTGAAAAATTAACTTGTTTGATAATAAATCTCTTCTCACAAGGAAAAAAGCTCTAAATCGAAAATAGAAATATTATTGATTAAGCATTCAATAGAACTGATTTCAGTTTAAAAAATGATCTCTAATAACCATTTATTTTCTATCATTTGGGTTGCCGTTAATTCTTTACACTTAAACACAGCTGTATGTTTACTAAATGGAAACCAACATGGAATACGGAGTAGGGTTATAAGGCTAGGTGAAAATAAAACAAATTGGCACATTTTGCATTCTAAATAAATTTTCTACATTCAGTATTTAATTTGGGAAACTTTCTTCTGAAAGCTTCTGAGTAAAGAAAATGGCAAAAAAGAATTTGTGCACATCTGTTTATGTATTCAGGAAAAGAATATTCAAGCTGGGCATTAGTCCATGGGAAAGCCTGCACAACATAATCCAGCCCACCAAACACACTGTTCGTTTATTAATAAGAAAATTCCAGGTTAGATTCTTGCCAAGAGATGTTTTCTTTTCCAAAAATTATCTCTGGCTATATTTTATATTTGATTTACTTCCCTCGGTACATAAAAGAAATAAAAGAACTATTGTCCAATATTAGTGGTTGGAATCTATCTGAACTCTGGTGAAAGAAATATAAATCTATTCACTGAAACTGTTTTGAGAAATAATATAATTTATAAAATGTGCTGATTGCCTTTTATTTTTATTGTGCTATAAAATCCATAGTGATTTTGTTACAAACCATGTCCAAAACATCCTTCAAATGAGTATAATTCAATAAATCCTATGTCTTATTTTTATTACCAATAATAGGAACTCAAATTTCAGGTATTTATTTTTATTTATTAAGATATTTTCACATCAGCTAAAATGGGTTAATTAGGGTTATTACTTATTTGTGGTGTTATCATCCTAGACTGATTTCTCTTAGGCCTTAGAAATATGCTATTGAAGGTTTATATGTAAAAGCCTTAAAAAGTGCAACTTCGCAATGTGAGTTAATGATACTTACTCTTCATGCAAGATGTCAAGGCGTAATAACAGGTCAATGTATTCTGAGGAATTACAAAAGAAGTAGACTCTTAGTTTATTTAGAATAGAAGGTCTGGACAATGAACCTAAAGCCCCACAAAAAAAAAAACATAAACAGTGTTTTTAAGTAGAGGCCAGTTATAGCTAAACAAGAAAATGCTTATGTGTTAACAGATCTGTTGCAATCACAGGATCAGGTAGGACTTACTTTGAGATGGTAGAAGAGAAAAGATCTGGGGATGAAAACAAATCTGACTGACAAATAGCAAAGTAGGGAATACATTTAAAATGAAGTAATGGAATATTCTTCATTTTAAATAATACTTCATTTTAAATAATAATACTTCATTTTAACATAATGGAATATGTTACGAGTTTGCAATGCTATTAGGAGAGAACACGTAGAAGACTATAAACATTTTTTACCCTTTTGGGATGGAGAATAAATAATTTGTAGAAAAAGTAAGAGCATTTGAGTTGGGGGAACCAAGTGGCAGAGGATCTCCCATGACCTGAATTTAATGACAGGTAAGGAAACTGGAGGTTTCCACATATTTTCATAAATGGAAATGATATGCTTAACTGAGCTCAAATTTTTAAAGACTACAATATGTTACCATGTGTTCAACCTACAATACCCATGCCAGGCATATGGGTATTTCTGAATTTTATTTTAATATAAATAAAGCAAGAATTGTATTATTATAAAAATAAAATGTTAAGCATATTGAAATGGACAATACACAAAAATCTATGCCAATTATCATCAGTAATTATCCTGTTTACTGGGCATAAAACACTGTGAAAGGTGTCACTGATTGGTAAAATGAATAACAGAGAAGATACAGCTTTTTTGTTATTATCAGCAATAGCAGCAACAAAACCAGACACTTATATACAGTGGTTTAGAGTTTGAAAGTTAAATCAAACTAGTAGGTAACCATCTAGAAACTCAGTATTTACATTAAGTAAGACAAAGATATGCAGGAGCCAAGTGTAAATAAATGAGCATCATTCTCAGAGAAGCAAGGGAATGACAAAGGGAGACAAATAGAGGGAATGATTCTCCAGAATTAGTCACTGTTCTAAGCCCAGTGGCTTAGAATTTGGGATTGTCTGTTACCACACCCTAGCCTAGCCTTAGTGACTGATACGCAGGGCGTGATTAACACCATCGCAAACTTGTTACAAAAAAAAAAAGCCACTACATTCTCCCCCATTAGTTTTGACATTTTTTCTCAGTTCAGTCACCCCCTAAAAAGTTGCACACATACTAATAAAGTAAATTAATTATCACTTTTGGCCATGTGTCTAGTGGAAATTATCACTCTCCTTTGGCAAGCACTGATTTAATGGATGCCATGTCTAATTGAATACCCATGTTTTTAGCACCTTGAACAAAATACTAGTAGATCCCAGCTAAAGTAAAAGAAAGGGACGTTTTCCAGAGAAGGAGCCACATGAAGTTCAATACCCTTTGGGACAGTGGGTGTGGTTACATCATTGATTTGAAGTTCAAATCATAGGAACCAAGATTTATTTAAAACACTGAGACACCGAAAAAGAATTAGGGAAAGAAAAGTAGCCTGCAAGATGGAAAACAGTGCTCTAGGGGTGGGATTTGGGGTAGTTTTTTTTATTGTTAGCCTCTTTGTATAACAGACACAAATTTAGAAGGAAGATATAATTCAGCAATTGAACTATGAGTACTAAAATACATACATATGTACAAGGAAGGGAGGGAGCGAGGGAGGGAAGAAAGAAGGGAAAGGGGGGAGGGAGGGAGGCAGGAAGGGAGGGAGGGAGGGAAGATGGCTGTCACGGAGGACTGAAATCTGGTGGTGCAACATCTCCCATATTTTTGGGGAAAAGATAACAGATATGGTTTTATGTGAAATCTGTCAACTTTAGTATGTTATTCAATTTTTTTTTAAGTCAGGACCAAACTTAATAAACCCTCAAGCTCGATTTAGCTCATGAGCCAGACACCCCACTTCTCCTAGCCACCTTTCTTGAAAACTGTCAGGTTACCCCCCTACAAATCAATTAGCAACATGGATTTCACATGATGGGCCAGGCAGCGGGCTAAGTGCTTTGCATAAATGTTCTTATTTGCTCTTTACAAGGACCCCATGAGTACAAACAAAAAAACTGAGGCTTACAGACTTTCAGAAATGTGCTTTAAGGTCAAGGTAAGTGATCAGAGTGGGGATTCTATCCCTGATGTAGCCCAGCCTTTTCACCACCTCTCACATTGTTTAGGCGCATATCCCAGACCAGAGACCTTGAGACTGTCACCTTCAGAGGGTATCAGCTTAAAGACTGAGAATTTACTACTAAGAAGGAAACACCCTACATTCCATGGGAGAGAAACATTTATTTCCCTTTCTTTGTTTTCTTTACTTAAATATTGTGGTCTGAAAAAAAATAATATTGTGGTCTGCTTTTCCAGAAAGAATATTACATTGTTATCCCATTTTATCAAAAATGTCAAAGAAAGAACATGGGTATTTCTGATTGAGTTCCGAGCACCGATTCATCCCAGGAGCATCTGCTCCATCCCAGCAGCCTGACATTTCCAATTAAAGCACATTCCGAGCTTGCTCCAGGATGAGAATTGCCAACTTAGAGAGGCATGAATTGTCTGACAGTAATAAGAGCATTTAATATTCCCCAACTCTTCTTCCCAGCATTCTACAAAGACCCCGTCAAGCCTAATCGCAGTTTGTGCTGTCTGGCAGGGTAGACACATGTCTTCCACCCATGGGCTTTGACTGGCCAAAATCCCACAGGTTGAATATGGAAACCGTTTTCATTTCCGCTGGTCTGACAGTCTTGCAGTGTGTAGTGAACCTTGCAGCAGGCATCTGCTTAAGGCCTGTGGTCTTTCTGCAAAAGCCACAGCTCAAGCCTGTGCAAACTGAAGATGTGCTGCCAATGTAAAACTAATTTTTCTTTCCTAGAAAAGATTTAGCCCAGATTCTTTGACGATAACCTGATTTTCATCCTGATACTCTGGGATTTCTTCAGAGTCAAGTGAGATTTATGTTGGACATTCTTTATCAACAAAACACCCTAATTCATGGCCCAACACTGCCTTTCTGCTTAGATTTTTCTCAGAATGTATCTCTTAAACCAAGTGAAGCACTGCAGGACAATTTGGATTTTCAGGTTCAAAACTTCCATCAGCGGAGCCCATATTTTCAATGAGCAGCCCTTGCCTTTGGGTCTCCATACAGAGGACCCTCGAAAGCAATTCACTCAAATATGCAGACTGCACTTATTAGATGTGTTAAAATTATTAAACCCAATGCTGATGAAGATGAAGAACAAGCTTCAGAGCTTAATTTAAGCAAGGTTCCTTTGTAAACGATTGTTACAGATAGGAAGACAGTTTCGTGGGCTCTTTTATTCTGCAACCTCGTTGGCTTTGGTGGCATGTCTGACACGGGGTTTACATCCTGGTGCTACCACCCCCAGGAAAGCTTAGTGTCTGCCTCTACATACGCTGCTTAGTAAAAGGATAGCTTTAGTGCCTCTGTAGCCATATAGTGTTTCACAACTTTTCAACATTAGGAATATTCTTCCAAGTCTTAAATGTAGAAAAAAATTATATATTTGTTGGTGATTTAAAATTATGTTTTTAAATTATAAATAAATTGGGCCAGAGGGAATGATTAAGTCAGGCATATTGATTTAGCGGAAATTATGAATCCTTTAAAAATTATAATTATAAAGACTACAATAATGCAGAAATAACTTTATGACATGATGTTTAGTTTAAGATAAGCACCAAGTAGTACAGAGACTATGAGCACATTTGTGGAAAGGTACAGGTGCATACGGACCAGGACAGGGAAAAAAACTTGGAAAATGAAACCAGCTCATTTATAGTGGTAGGACGTAGGGCCTTAAAATATTTCCTCTACAGCAATTCTAAACAAAGAATCGTTTTTTAAATGTGTATATAATTTAAATAAAAGATTGTCTGACAGTCTTCAATCTAATTGTTCAGAATCAGATTTCTAGCAGTTTCTAAGCATGACCTAGAAGAATTTTTTGCTTGCCGCTGTGAATTTTACTGTTTATTTCACCAAGCAGTAAAAATAAGTAAAGGTAAACATATTAAAAGTGTTTTAGGAGACAATTTTCATCCAAGAATAAAAATGTCTATTTTTCAAAACAACATACATCCCTTTCCACAGGAAGAGCTACCAAATAAATGCACCAAACTATCACAGCACAGCCTAATAATTGTCTCCGGTGTTTCTTTGGAAGCAAATCAAGTAAAATCCATCCCCAGACATTCGGCTTCCAAGACGCTTTTTTTTTTTTTTTTTTTAATGGCGTAATCATCAGGTACTCAAACTCTATCCAGTTTTCAAAGTCTTTCCTGGAAATAAAACAATTTAGGATTTCCTTAGGGGTTATCATTTTGGAGGAGAGTGGGATGCTTAGAAACAGCCATAAAAGGGCTCTCACCACAATCCCACCCAGCCCAACACTTCATAGGGTGCTAGGACAGCTTGACACTGGTCAGTGACTGACCCAAAGCATCACAGCCTACCTTCCCTACGAAGGGGAATCTCTGAGCTATCCCTCATGGAGAATACAGCTCTCCTGTTCTCCGTCTCCTCCAGTAAAAAAAATAAATATTTTTCCCTTTGCCTATGGAGCTCTGACTGAAAATGTTTAAGATTAGGTTTTGGGGTTTTTATTTATTTAGTTAGTTAGTTAGTTAGGCTGTGGTGGGTCTTAGTTGCAGCATGCGGGATCTTTTTTTTTTTTCTTTTAGTTGCAGCGTGCCGACTGCTTAGTTGCAGCCTGTAAACTCTTTAATTGCAGCATGCATACGGGATCTAGTTCCCTGACCAGGGATCGAACCTGGGCCCCCTGCACTGGGAGCGCAGAGTCTTACCCACTGGACCACCAGGAAAGTCCCAAGGTTAGGTTTTTGATGTAAGAATTTCCTGTAACTTTTCCAAGGGGCTAGCCTCCAGAGGACAGGAGGAAGAGCCTATGAGTGCCTGGGGAGCTCCACTGTGCGATCTCACTGCCCCTACCACCAGTCCCCGTGCCTCCCTCCATGCCTAATCACAGGACTTATCACATGTTCTGCATCTCTAGTATCCACAGGAATATATTCACCAAAACTATTCTGAGAGCTGGACACCTTCAGTTCACTCATCCACATGACCTTCTCACAACCCAGTTTAGGCACATTTATCCACACAGAATCAAGCACAGGTAAGGACCCGAACATATAAAGAGAATCTGAGAGATTCAGAATGCCTGTTGAAAGAAAGGTGCAAAATACAAGAGTGAGTGAGTTGATCTTATCCTTGGGGAGAACAAAAGTCATGGAGAATAACAGTCTATCACTTCTGTCATTGCAACTGTGTGACTTTGAGCAAGTTATTTAACTTCTCCACACCTCAGTTTCATCACCTGTAAATTGGAACTAGCGATAGTTATTTTCCTCATAGAGTTGTTATGAGAATTGACTGAATTACTGCATTTGAAGTGCTTTGACAAACGCTGGGTAGAGTGTACATGTAGCTAGTGTTACTCTGCACTGCATGTAATTGACTGGTCCTCCTTCAGGAGCTCTGATCACTGGCAGGGAATGCTATCAGGAGTCTGGGGCTCTCTGGACAGCCTTCCTATTCCAAGCCATTGTCTTTACTGTCCTTCCTCGGGGACATTTCAGCATTCATTCATTCATTCATACATTCACCCACCCAGCAAAGTGTTTATCAGTCTGACTACATTCCTGGTACTGTGCAATGGGATAAAAGTAGTAAACAAAACAGATCTTGACCCTATTCCTGTGGAGTCTATAATATAAAGGGTAAGATAGGTGATTAAGCAGCCAATCAAAATATAGTGGGAAAAACACTTATAGTAAGCAAAGTACAAAGGCATGGGTTCCTGCCCCCTGCAGTATAATGGGGAGACACTGGAAATTGCATATTTTATAATAACTGCTACAAGAGGATTAAGTATACAGTGCTACGGAAGCAAAAGGGGTGGACAGTAGCCTACTTTAAGGTGGGAAGGGCACAGGCAGGGAAAGTTTTCCACAGGAGGTTACATATAAACTGAGACCTAAAGAATGAGTGTATGAGTGTGTGTGTGTGTGTGTGTGTGCGCGCGCGCGCGCGCGCGCACACGCACGCGCGCATGTGAGTTAGATTTATCACAAGTGTCCTATGAGACAGTTATTTATATCTGTACTGGTAAAACCCTCAGATCCCCTGGTTCAGAACACAGTCACTTACTTATTCCCCAGTTGCTAGGGGCATTGGTGCCAACAGATTTCAGCTGAGTCCCTCTCTGGGACCAGCCCTCAGCTGAAGAGAACAGCCTCACTGAAGGTCACCCTGGCTTCCCAAGCGCTGCCACATCCACTGATTGGTCAATGAGGAGTATAAAGGTTTGGTCCCCTGGTCCCTATTGGACACTCTGACGTGTCCCCTGTAGGACTGGCTGTGGTCTTCACTTAACTACAAGGCAGGAGACATTTGGCTCAGTCAAAGCCTGTTTTCTTCCCTCCTCTACAGATGTGGATCCTGAGAACCCTCCCCAATAAAGTTCTCACCTGCGAATCTGGGACAACATCTCTCTTTTAGGGATGAGAAAATAAGTTTGAAACGTTAAGCAACTTGTTGAGGACGAGAGAGCATGGCTCATTCAGAGAATAAACGTAGCTCCGTATAGCTAAAGTGCAAAATCTGAAGGTAGAGGAGGCTAAAGGTAAACCATGTCTTGAATTATATCATGTCATAATAAGAAATTAGGGCTTTAAGAGGCAAACTATTATACATATGATGGATAAACAATAAGGTCCTACTGTATAGCACAGGGAACTATATTCAATATCCTATGACAAAACATAATGGAAAAGAATATGAAAAAGAATATATTATATATATACAATATATATATATGAGTCACTTTGCTGTAAAGAAGAAATGAACACAACATTATAAATCAACTATACGTTAATAAAATTTTTTTTGAAAGAAATTAGGGCTTTAACCTGAGGCAGTGGGAAGTATTAGAAGTATTGACAGTCAGATGATTGGCTAAGGGCTTTAGCATGACAAATTAGGTATTGTAGGCATAGTTTTAATGGATGAAAGCATTTTCTTACCAGGGAGGGATTGCCAGGTTTTGTTTTTTTTTTTTTCCTGATTAACCCATTACTTGTTATTGTTTTCTATGAGTCAAAAATACTAGGAGGGAATGGTGTGCTGTGATTAAAAGAAAAGAGATGAACAAACACCTCAGAGACTGAGAGCACCATGTACAGTTCCTGGCCAAACAAGCCGAGTCTGTCAATGTGTATAAAAAGGGGACAACCGCTTACCTACTCCACTGTACTGGCTCAGAAGACATGGTCTAAAAATGGGGCTCTGGTTCAGGTGAGGGGTTGCCTCCCCTCCTCCACTGCTTCCCACTCAATAGCAGCGGTACCTTGACCATAAGTGAGCGGGAGGTCTTGAAAACTACTGGGTGTGAAGACTCCACTTACCCTCTCCACTTGAGACTGTATGTGTTCAAGGTATTATGTGTTAAAAATATGAAGTTGTTCAAAGCAAACCAAAATAGGTGGCACCACCCCTTGTATCCATGCCCTTTCCCACATGACTTGGCAGTCCCTCCCATTAAAAGGCAGAGTGGGGCTTCCCTGGTGGTGCAGTGGTTGAGAGTCTGCCTGCCGATGCAGGGGACATGGGTTCGTGCCCCGGTCCAGGAAGATCCCACATGCCGCGGAGCGGCTGGGCCCGTGAGCCATGGCCGCTGGGCCTGCGCGTCCGGAGCCTGTGCTCCGCAGCCGGAGAGGCCACAACAGTGAGAGGCCGCGTACTGCAAAATAAGAAAAAAAAAAAAAAAAGGCAGCGTGTACTTCTTTGACTCCTGATCTTGGATTCAGCCATTTGACTTGATTTGGCCAATGGAATGTTAGTAGATACAATGTAATGGGAAACCTGAAATATGCATGCGTACTGGGGCTTGCACTCTTATTTCCACCATCACCAGGAGAGTCATGTGGAGCAGAATTGTTCCAATGGACACATGGACTTTCAGTGAGAAGCAGACCCTCCCAAGCTTGAAGCCGAGCCCTCGGTGAAGCTCAGGGGAACCCCAGCCAACCCACAGACAATATATATTCATCTCCTACTACATGCTCTGCAAGAACGTGAAAGACAGGTTCTTCAAGACCAAGTCCCAGAAAGCAAACTCTTTATTCCTGCTTGAGAATAAAAGAAACAATAAATTCTGAGGAAAACAAAACATAAAATGATGCCAAGTTACCAAATATAAAATCCAATGTGAGTACAACATGTTACCAGGATAATGTTTTAAAAGATTATAAAAATTAGGTCAGTGCTTATGACTATGCTGAAGACTAATTGTAAGGTTAAAAAGTGAGCTTTAAAATTATACTTAGGATGCACCCAGAAGGGTCTCTTAAAATATGAAAAACCGTCAGACTAAAATAAATGAAAAACAATGGGATCATTTTCAAAACACAGAACAACTTAATTTGACATATGATCCTTATAACTTCTTCTGTCAAAATCATTGAAGTCTCCTAGCTAAAAGCAAAAGTCTAATAACACTACTAATAATTTTCATCTCTAGTTACCAAAAAGGATGTTACAAATATGGGGAGTGGACAATAAACAGACAGTAAGATTTATGCAAAACACCTGAGCACCCTCCTTCATACCGTATCAAGGGTAGGAATGACTAGAAATGAACTTACGATTTGAGAACTGAGAATTTATAAGTGTGTGTCTGTAACTATCTTGCTAAGTTGACCACAGTGTGTAAAGTAAGAACCCCAACAGGAAAAAAAAATGGTTTTATTAAAGCCTATAAGCAGGAACAGGCTTGAACAACTCTGTGTAGTCAACTGGCAACTTCCCAACAAGGGGGGTAAGAAAACCTTGGTTCTGGCCTGAAATTTAGTAACTAAGAAAGAAAAACTCTTACTGAATTGAAAAATAATAAAGTCAAAATTTTATAATCCCTGTTAGGTTCATAGACTTCTGATTAAAATAAAATAAATATGAAAAAGGCACTCTTACTAAATTTTTAAAGTGTAAGGCCATTTAATTAATCACCTTTGAATGAAGTCTTTATAAGTACAATCTTTTTGGTCTAAAAATTCTTTTAATTTTTTTATACATCTCCTGCGGGTATCAGTAAAATGGGTTTTTAAGTGATTTTATTTCTAATATTAATGTTTTAATTTACCACTTTCTAAACTAATTCATAAATCAGAATTCAAACCACGCCTAAAACAGTTTCCTCGTGAAACAGAATTTAGAACTTGTTTACATTCGCTATAAGTCATTCCTTCATTTCATCCAAGAATTCATTCTAATATTTTGACATGGGAAAGCAGACTCAGGAGTCATAGTCCAGGGTTGAATTCAGGTCCCTCCTCAATAATTCTTACTTCTCAGAGTTGTTGAGCAGACTGAATGCAATGATGTAGGAAAATCACCAGCATATTATAGGCACTCCATAAATATTAGTCCCTTCCCTTTCCTACTACCATGTGCCAGACAGAGAGCTGGAATATTTTCAGTCAAGTCAGAAGCTTGGAATTGGATTCTTTGACTATAACTAGGGTAGGAGTATACATGTCTCCATTTACTTAATCCCCCAATAAATAAATGATTCTGTTTCCCTTCCCATTGCTTCCAAGAATTTTATTCTAAAGGTCAGGGGGATGCACTGAAGCTCTTGATGGAAAGTGTGAAGGTAAAAGATGAGTCAACAGAAAATTGTTCACTCCCCTTCCCAGAGTCGTTCTCTCTGTTATCAGCTCTCAGCCTCGGAACTCTCCCCAGCTTGCCCTGCCCACCTCTCAGCTTCATACCGTTCCTGAAAGATCATATCCCAAACACACCCAGCTCCCAACAACAAACCTTCATAGGAACTTTCAGAATCGATCTTCTAGTATTATCAGATGAAAATAGTACCTTTCACGTACTTATTCAACAAATATACATTGAGCACCCTTTAAGAGTGAAGCAGTATACCAGAAACTAAGGTTACAATGATGAAACTAGAAAGGGCCTGGTGGAAAAAGAAAGGACAAGCAGATCAACAGATAATTATTCAAGTAGACTCCATAGGTGTAATAGGGACTTTGATAAGCCAAGAGAAGAGTACTATGGGAACACACTGGCAGGGAGGAGGGGACAGCAAGAGGCACATCTGGTAATATTTAACAATGGTGATATTAATACAGAAGCACAAAATTGAGTACAATCTAAATGCTGAAGAATTAACATTAGGTAACTTGTATTACATTAATTAAAAATAATATTTCAGAAGAATATGTGATTACAGGGTGAATATTAATTGTATGTTATTGGACTTCCCTGGTGGCACAGTGGTTAAGAATCCGCCTGCCAATGCAGTGGACACAGGTTTGAGCCCTGGTCCGGGAAGATCCCACATGCCGTGGAGCAACGAAGCCTGTGCACCACAACTACTGAGCCTGTGTTCTAGAGCCTGTGAGCCACAACCACTGAGCCCACATGGCACAACTACTGAAGCCCGCACTCCTGGAGCCCATGCTCCAAAGGGAAGCCACCGCAATGAGAAGTCCGTGAACCAAAACGAAGATGGCCCCCGCTCACAGCAACTAGAGAAAGCCTGCGTGCGGCAATGAAGACCCAACGCAGCCAAAAATAAAATAAATAAATATTTTAAAGTATTGTATATTATTTCATGAGTTAAGTAGCAAAAGTCTTTACTGTATTATTCCATTTTTTGTTTAAAACAAAAGTGTGTATGTATAGAAAATAATAGAGAGATATATAATAAAATGCTAGTGGTTTATCTCTGGGTAGCAAGATTATAAGTAATTTCACTTTTTAAAACTTGTCTATAGTTTCTAAATTATCCACAAAGAACACATAGTAATTTGGTACTTTATTAAAGATACATTTTAAATTTAAAATATTTTTTTAAAGTTTATCTGAGCAACACACATTTACCAAATGCTTACCACACATATAAAGTACTGTGCTAAGTGCTGTGGCCACAGAGCTATAAAAGGAATGTCCTGTGCCCTGGAGCAGCTCCCAGCACTGGGATGCAGACATGTAGTAAATACCCACAGTAAGATATTGTCCAGATATTATGTTAATAATGCCTGATTATTTACCCAGAACTGATTGTTCCCTAAACACTACAACCAAGACAACAGGAAGGCAATGCTGCCTTTGAGTTTTGTGATCAACAAATTATGAAACAGGTTGTTGAAAATACTCTTCTGCTGTCCCCTGTTCTAACATCTATCATCATCAGGAAACTTTTTTTTTTTTTAACAGGGTGGGGTAATTATTTTTTTAATTAATTTTTATTGGAGTATAGTTGATTTACAATGTTATATTAGTTTCTGCTGTACAGCAAAGTGAATCAGTTATATGTTATATGTATACATATACCCACTCTTTTCTAGATTCTATTCTCATATAGGTCATTACAGAATATTGAATAAAGTTCCCTGTATTATACAATAGGTCCTTATTATTTTATATATAGTAGTGTGTATATGTCAATCTCAATGTCCTAATTTATCCCTCCCCCCACCTTCTCCTTGGTAACCATAAGTTTGTTTTCCACATCTGTAACTCTATTTCCATTTTGTAAGTAGGCTCATTTGTACCATTTTTTTAGATTCCGCCTATAAGCGATATCATATGATATTTGACTTTCTCTGTCTGACTTACTTCACTCAGTATGACAATCTCTAGGTCCATCCATGTTGCTGCAAATGGCATTATTTCCTTCTTTTTTATGGCTGAGTAATATTCCATTGTATATATTGTATATATGTACCACATCTTCTTTATCCATTCCTCTGTTGACGGACATTTAGGTTGCTTCCATGTCCTGGCTATTGCAAATAGTGCTGCAATGAACATTGGGGTACGTGTATCTTTTTGAATTATGGTTTTCTCTAGATATATGCCCAGGAGTGGGATTATAGGATCATATGGTAGCTCTATTTTTAGTCTTTAAGAACCTCCATACTGTACTCCATAGTGGCTATACCAATTTACATTCCCACCAACAGTGCAAGAGGGTTCCCTTTTCTCCACACCCTCTCCAGCATTTATTGTTTGTAGACTTTTTGATGATGGCCATTCTGACCAGTGTGAGGTAATACCTCACTGTAGTTTTGATTTGCATTTCTCTAATGATTAGTGATGTTGAGCATCTTTTCATGGGCCTCTTGGCCATCTGTATGTCTTCTTTGGAGAAGGAAACTGTTAATACTGTTCATTACACTGTGATAACCAGATTTAATTGAGCACTCTTTCACATAATAATTAAACAATACTATGAATTAACTAGCATTATTATTCCCATTTTACAGATGTGGAACTGAGTCGCAGAGAGGTTAAGGTCAAAGCTGCACTGCTGACAAATAAAGGAGCCAAGATTTGAACGCCGGCAGCCTGAACCCAGAGCCCAGACCCTTGATCATTATGCTTTACTGTCTCCCTTTTATGACCATCCGCATCGTCTCTGTCCCTTTCCTGCCACATACCTACTTTCAAAATTCGAAATAAGAACAAGCCATCACACAGAGCTGGCGTTAGAGAGAGAAGGTTAGGGAGAACAGTCTGAGGGCAGGGTTGGTGTCCTCAGCTCCCAGCATAGGCTTAGGGCACAACAAAGCTCAATAAATAATTTGCTGTATGAATGATGCAGAAAAACATTCAGTTTTGAAGCCCTCCCAGTCCCAACAACAGCTTAATTTTTAAAAATATTTTCCTCTTTCTTCTAAAAAACAAGTGTAGAACAGGGAAAGGTCTCTTTATCTAGGATTTTCAATCTATATTTTTCGAATTTTAATACCAATTTTATAGTAATCCTAAAGGTAAATATATTATATAACTTTAATTGCTTATTTGATTATTTTGAGTAAAAATGATGTGAACTCTAAGTGTAAATTCCTCTAGTTAGCATAGACAGCACTTAAACTTTTTTCAGTTGGGATAGATTTTATTGGAGCATTATGACAAGTCAACTTTATGAATTGTGGACAAAACTAAGTTGCCGTCAAATGACTGTACAAATTAAGGTTTTCATGAAAAAGACATATGGATAATTGTATATTTCTAGAAATGGCAGCACTGCTGGCACAGACTGTGAAGTGCGAGATAATATTCTGTCTGTCTCACATTTAGATTAACATAAGTCGCCAACAAACTCCTCATTATTCATTGCCTGTGGAATAAAGATATCAAGTCACTTCCATTAGTTCCTGTCCTGATGCACTCTGCAACTTAACCACTGCTCAGAAACAGAGAAAGCATCCCATTTTCAAACCTTGATGAAAAAGTAATTAAAGTATAAACAAATATATTATGGGTCTTAATGCCTAGGTCCCTGAAGAGTACTTGCTACATAATAAAAAAAAAAATTAAACACTTTTAATTTCCAAATGTGATTTTTCATATATTTCACTTAATCATTGCATCCCTTTTCCTCTACTTGAATTCTAAGCATTGTCTAGAAGCATTTTATTGCTTCTGGTGTGAGGCAATGCTGTGCCCTATATAACACTCAAAGTAAGTTAAAGAGAAGAGGTCCTCTCAAAAGATTTAAATCTTAAAAGAGACAACAGGGATACTGGGAGCCATAAAAATAAATGAACAAACTTGAAATAAGAGCAAACATTAAAAGGGTATAATGGGATGGAATGCTTAAATGCAATGAGTTGGGGGTATTTGCTTTCTCTCCTTCCTCCATGTAGTCAATTAGGTTAGTGTAAAAACAGTGTTTACTTTGCAAACCTAGCTCTCTGTATGACAGATATTTTCTGCAGAAATTATCATTACTAATGTTTGGAAATGATACCTGTACGAGACGTGGTTTAAAACCATTCTTCATGCTGAAATATGCCTAGAGGACTGTGTAGTGGATATAACACATATTAACCGAATATCTCCCACATGCAAGGCAGCGTCTAAATTAACCAGCTTAAATGCCTTTCACCCTGACATGGGACAATGGTACGCAGTTCCCTCATTCAAGGACAAGGATAAAGCAAAGTAGTGTGGATAAGGGCACATGTCATATAGTCAGACCAATGTCAAATTCTAGCTCCATCACTTATGACTTACTAGCTGTTTCCTTAGAAAAGGAAGCTAGGTTAATGGCTGGTCCAGTGGCTTTCAGTAAATGTTTACTGTAATTATTTATTATTATTATTATTAATTATTGAGAAATGACAATACAAAAATGGAAATGGGGTGCCACTTTTGTAAGGATATGATGGAGTGAGTATTAGCTATTTAAGGCAAGAGCAGCTCATCCAAATGGAGATGTCCTATGAGTAGCTGGACATAGGAGTCTGAGACTCAAAGATCAGAATAAGAGTAAGTTTGGAGAGATGAGAATGTAAGCTTTGAGAGCAATGAGGGTTCTAAGACAGGGAATATAGAAAGACATGGAAGTTAGGGTACAGGAAGAGGAGAAAGAATACAGAGTAATTAGGCAAGTAATTAGGAACTTTAATATAAATAAGACACCTCAGAATGAGTGCATGCACGCACACACACACAATTTTTTCGGTGTCTGAGTGTGTATGTATGTATTACATTGAACACATGCATTTATCTCCACTGTCTCAGGAAATAAAATCTATTAAAGTATAGAAATTAAAAACAAAACCAGCAAGGGCAAAGAAGATGAGAGAGGAAATAATAATAATTAACAGCAAGCTGTCAGCAGAAGTTTGGGAGAAAAATCAGCAGCAGCAGAACTGAGAATGCCAATACCAAATACCCGCAGAGGGCGGCGCCAATGAGCAGCAAGTCAAAGAACGTGGGAGGGGCAGGAATCAGAGATAACAGGTAGACCTAGCTGCTCCAGTCTGCTGTCTCTCTGCTCAGCTCTAAGAACACTGGCAGCTGCTTCAGGAGACTGGAATGTTCTCAGCAGTCACTGAACAGCTGAAAGGTTTCCCAACAAAACCTCCACTTCCCCCACTGAACTGCACTACAGTGAAGCTCACCAATTTTAATGTTTTTCCCATGCGGAGTATCCGACCAGCTCTGGAATAAACTTGATTTATATAAATAATATTCTGTAATGCTTTCTAACCCTTTTATTACAATAGAGACCTCAACATTTCTTTAGGCTTTCTTCTTCAATTGAGAAAAATCACAGGGTTAGTTAATTTCATAGTTCAGGGTCTAATACTGTATCTTTTCATGCTTAACATCCCCAGTAGTTTTATAGTCATATGATGAGATGTACAATACAGTAAACATTTATATGGTATAATCCTGTGTTAACAAGAAAACATAGGCAGGTATGAGGCAAACCTGCATTTTGACTTCTAATTTTGCCACATACTAGCTGTATGATCCTGAATAAGTCACCTAACTTCTCTGACCCTTAGTTTCCCTACAAAATTGAGTCACAGCTCTACTTTTCAGGGCTGATAAGATAAAATGAGATACCGCATGTAGATAGTAAAGAATGATATGCTTGATACATAGAAGTCACTTAATAAACATTAGTTTCCTTCTTTTCTACTCTTTCTCATCCACCCCATACCCTCCACTCCAACCCTTGTGCCTAGGAAACAAATATTTAGAGGCTCTTTGTTTACAACCATTCTAAACCCTTTATTGAAAATGTGCCACCTCTTTGTCTTTCTGCTAAGTCTCAGATCTATGAGAAGGTCTATGAAGAGGAGCTTGTCCTCAAGAAACTTTGCATTTAGTTGAGGAAATCAACATCACACAAATTGAAGGGTTAGAGCTGACTCATTTTACAAACATGATAAATATGACTCTATGTAGGAACAGCATAGGGAATTAATTCTAATAACCCCTTTAATCTTTATTTTTGAAGTACAGTTGATTTACAATATTGTGTTAGTTTCACGTGTACAGCAAAGTGATTCACTCCTGGGTATATATCCGGAAAAGACAAAAACTCTAGTCTGAAAAGATACAGCCACTCCTATGTTCATAGTGCATTATTTACAATAGCCAAGACCTGGAAGCAACTAAGTGTCCATCAACAGATGAATGGATAAAGAAGACGTGGTACATATATACAATGGAATATTACTCAGCCAGAAAAAAGAGTGAAATATTTTCTTTGCAGCACCATGGACGGACCTGGAGAATACCTAGCAACCTTTTATTCATCCCCTATGAATCTAATCTACCAGCTAGGAATCTATAAGAAGCAAAACTGAATTCTGAAGGAAAATTTTAGAAGGCTCATCAATGAATACTTTCAAAAATGGAATTAGAGTCAAGTCTGATTTTTCTTAAAGGTGGGAGGCAATCTAGGAACCAGGTGACCTTTTGAGTCCCATCTCATCAGGGTCTCTAATTGGTAAACAGATTAAAACCAATGGATCAAATGGGACCTTCCAAAACTGAAGGATGGTGCACCTGAAGAAACCTGCACATATGTTTCTTTCTTTGATTATGGAAAGTAAGTTGCATCAGGAGGTACTTTCTATCATAAACAATTTAAGCAAACTTCAAAGGACAAGTCATCTTCTGGGGTAAAATATGATGCTTTGAATCAATTTCTTGTCTGATTTTGGAGTGCCACTATAAGTTATGCAGTCCCATGCAGTAGCAGGTAAGCAAGAACAAGTGACAATTGTCCACATGTTTAGACCTTCATAATTGCTCTACGTAGTATGAAGTGCTATCATCCTTTGAAAGAGAAGAACCTATGTTTGAGAAATGTAACTTATGAATTACTGATCCCAAGGCTTCCTATAAAAAAAAAAAGTGCATACTGTCATTGGTGTTCATTTGAACCCGAAGATAAATACAGTGGTCAGCTTACTACTTTTCCCACATTGAATTATTGAACATCTACTATGAGGGAGGCATCATAGAAAAAAGTGTACTAAATGCACTGAATGACTTGTATTTCTGTTTTTCAACAACAACAACAGCAAAAATTCATATTTCTTGGCTGCTTTCCCTGTCAGGAGAGTGTTAATTACTTGACAGGCAGAATCCTGATCTTCAAATAGTTCTAGGAGACAGAAGTTCATTACTATTATTTTCATCACAATCATTATCATCCCCATTATGCACAAGAGAAGTTACATGACTTGCCCCAGGTTCCCCAGCCAACAAATAGTGGGGTCCTGGTTTGAACCATGGCAGTTTAACCCCTGTGTTTACACTCCTACATCTGCATAAACATTTTAGACTTCCATCAAAGCCATGATTTCACTTGAGCCTCCCAAGAAATGAATGAAATGGCAAAGGAGTGTGTCTGTCTGAAAGTTCGCTTGTCTGGAAGAAGTCATCCACGGTCACAACTTGTCTGTGCCACAGTCGGCACTGGAGTCCTGCTCTGTGGTCAGCTGTCAGTTCAGCAGGTTCTCCTAGAGCTGAATCTGATGAGCGCAAACTTTCACATCTCATAACACATCCTCTAAAATCTCACAAGGTTTATGACTTCTGACGTTCTGGCTTAAGAAATATGGCAATAAAGGAAACAGAAGAGCTGGCTTTTAAAAACAGTTACGAGCTAATGATATGGATTGTTAAACTCTGGGTGCTGAGACCTTTCTCAAATGTAAACCATTAGGCAAAGAGGAGGAGCTTCCTTCCAGGGCAGCAGATGCTGATCTGGTGACACAGCCCTTGGTGATAATGATTTCATTTCTCTGATGCCACATGAATAATACCTGTGCGATCATGCTGTGTGATAGATGCTGGTGCGGTCCAGGGACCTTGCTCACCTCCCTTTTATTGAATTGTTGCCATAAAGGTTAAGTCTTCAATTTCCTGCCATTCTTTTGAAGCAGATGTGCCCAAAGTGAATTGGCAGCTTGTGCTTTTTTGTAACCTTACACTGCAAATCTGACACCAAACTGAAATAATAAAATGCCTTTATATGGTATCTTTCCACTCCTACATTGCCTGTGGACAGAGGGAGTATGAAGAAAGGAAGTTGTCTTGCATCCTTTGAGAGGGCAGCTGCTAATAATCTGCTGATTATTTTTTAAATAAAATTTTGATTAAAATAAGCACAGACAGGATCCTACTTATGGGGCTTTGAAACACAATTAAATTTAATGAGGCAAGTTAGTTTAGGTGATTGTCAAACTGTAAGATTACAGATCATTCTAGAATGATCAAACATCTAACTGAAGATCACTGCAAAAATAACCAACCAACCAACCAGATGTATTTCTTTTTTTTTTTTTTTTTTTTCCCGGTACACAGGCCTCTCACTGTTGTGGCCTCTCCCGTTGCAGAGCACAGGCTCCAGACACGCAGGTTCAGCGGCCACGGCTCACGGGCCCAGCCGCTCCGCGGCACGTGGGATCCTCCCGGACCGGGGCACGAACCCGTGTCCCCTGCATGGGCAGGCGGACCCTCAACCACTGCGCCACCAGGGAAGCCCGACCAGATATATTTCTAAAGGAAAAGTACTCTGTCTCATATTGCCAGTCTTCCAGGGTAGGAGTTTCTCACTTATTTGGGCCAACAAGCTTAAGCCCATTGTGGGTTTGATCTGGTACCTTATTTGTTCTTCTTTCCTGACAATTTTCTACGTCTCCTTTTATTTCTTTGTCTTTCCATTCCACCATCTGCATTCTTCTTGGTTTTTCCATTTTTTGTTTGTTTTTTTTATTCTTCTGACTTCTCTTCCCTCTCTTCTCCTAGTGATATGACTAAGCAGGTATTCTAATTTTGTTGTTAAGTCTCCCCATACTCCTGCCAAGCTCATTCATTTCTAAAGCTCTAGGCTTTCATTGAGAATACAGCCAAATTAAATCAACAGAGAGTTACTGGCTGACTTACATGTAAGCACACAGTGGAGCAGCCACTAATTCTCACTGGGTCCCTCGCTTTTTGACCTGGATTAAAAAATATGAAAAAGTCCTTTTATGTCCTCTGATATTTAATCATTGCATTTCATTCCTGAAAGCCAGGAGGAAAATAATTGGAGGATTCCTCAAAGACATTTCTCATTTGGAAATCCTGTATTTTAATAAATTAGCATATCTGATTTTTAAACCAGGATTTTTTTTTTTTTTTTTTTTTAGGAGTAATACAGACCACTGGAGCTATGGGTCTTTCTCAAACATTCATTAGTTTCCCCTTAGCGGTTTTGAATAACAGAAATAAGGTCACTGGAATAAAGCTGCTTCACAAGAAAAAAGATCTTTCACTTTGATTGTCTCAGTCCTGCCTCAGTGTGTTTATCTGTGATAAATGCCTTGTCTTTGTCCAGCATTAGCTACCAAAGAGAAATCAACTGTATATAATTATTACAACCAGGCGATCATTTCTCTTCAGTTTGATATTTTAAAAAATGAATCCCTGTCAAAACAAGCTGACAGTGAGGAGAATTAAGGAGTTCGATTCCTGGCTTGCATACAAGGAACTAAGAGTCTTACAGAGCAAAATATGGTTAGTAGATAATCACTTTCCACTTGGTGTAGCGCCATTTTGTTCTGGTTGACTTAACCATCTCTGAAACTCTGGGGATTCTTTTCCTGTCCTATGGTATCCCTAAGGAGATCCAGTAAAAAATTAAGATTCTCTTACATGTTTTTAAAGCTTTATTTGCTTTCATCTTGGGAAAATATTGAAAATAGCAAGCTTTAATGATAACGACCTTGATGTGATCATTTTAATTTCTATTAGAAAGTGTTGCTAAATATTAACTTTTAAATAGATCTCAACAAAAATTAGGTTAATGCTAACAAAATCAATGAGGGGCTGCAAAAGGGTTGTGAATAAGAGTAAGTACCAAACTTGATTATGCAGTAATTGTATTCAGAAACATTGATGGCCCATAAACAAGCTAGGTAAATGGCCTGTCCATTGAAAAATCCATGGAGCACTAACCTTTGAAAAAGAACAGTAGGTCAATATACCTTTGAGAAGTGTAGTGATACAGATACCACCTTATTTCTCCCTTGAAACACACAGGATCAATGAGATGCTCAATCCACTAATAAGAATTTGTGAGACATTCAGATCTGTCAACTATTTCACCAGCAGGCTGTTGGGGAAGCATCAGAGCCTGGGCATGTAACCTGGGCAGACACATAGGACCAACTGGCTTAATGCTCTACGGTCATCATTCTAAGACTCTTAATAATTTTTTAACAAGGAGGCTTGCCTTTTCATTTTGTACTTGGTCCTACAACCTATGTAGCCAGTCCTGAGCCAGAGATTTGGATTCAGACAGATGAAGAGTTGATTCTGGGTCTAGCACTGCCTGAGTGAAATGGGGTGCATCTGCACAATCTCTGAACCCCCATTTCCTTTGGGGGAAATAAGAATATCCACTTTCAGAGTTTTAATAGTTAAGGAAGATAATGCATATAAAATGTGCAGCACAGCCCCTATCACACAAAAGTCTTCAATAAATGTTAGTTCTCTGTCTTCTCCTCCACGCTGTTTAATTCCTCACCATCACTGAAAATTATTGCAAGGATGTTACTGTGAGGATGATCTATCTTTAAGGTCAGTATCCTGAAGTTATCAACTAGCTGGCCTGACTCGGAAAGATAAAAGAAAACAGATCAGATTTAAGCCACATCTCAACATACAGCCTGAATGTAAGGCAATGTGGGTCAGCAGCTGTCACCTGGCACTTATCCCTCCCATGAATGAAGAAACTAGTGTAGCTGATGGGCCTTAGGTTCCCTCATATTGTAAAGTGAGGTGCCAGACCATCTAGGTGGGACTTCTAAAGGGAGGGTTTAAAATCTCTTCTGTTCATTTCAGCTAATCCCCCACCTCAAACTGATGTAAGAGGTTGAATGTGTAGACTGAAAGAGAATTTTTTTTGGCATTCTCTATTCCATCCCTACCCACGTGGTCATGAGAAAGAGACAGGATATTTATTTCCCTCTGTACTAGTTTCCTAGGGCTGCCATAACAAAAGACTGCAAACTGGGTGGTTTTAACAACAGAGATTTCTTGCCTCATATTTCTGGAGGCTAGAAGTGCAACATCAAGGTGTTGGCAGGGGAGGTTCCTTCTGAGGACTGTGAGGGAGCATCCATCCCATGCATCTCCTAGTTTCTGGTAACTTGCTGGTAGTAGCTGGCATTCCTTGGCTTGTAGATGCATCACACTGACCTCTGCCTTTATATCCACAGGACATTCTCTCTGTGTGCATGTTTGTGTCCAAATTTCTTCTTTTTATAAGAACACCAGTCATACTGGCTTAGCACTCACCCTACTGCAGTATGACCTCATCTTAACTGAACTAATTACATCTGCAATGATCCTATTTCCAAATAAGGTCACATTCTGAGGTAACAGGGCTTCAGACTCCAACATAGGGATTTGGGGGCACAACATTCAACCCACAACATCCTCCCTCAAGCCAAGTATGACAGTCTGCTTTATGAGGCTCAAAAGACTTTGCCCTTGTCTTCTGTAGTTTGAAGGACTTGGATGCCCAGAGGTCTAAAGCTACGCCCGGAGCAGATTTGGCCCGATGACAGAGTAAAGGTGGCTACATCGGGATCTACTTATTCTCCCACTGACATCAGGACAAAGGGGAGTGTTTTCAGGGGACCAAACTTGAATGTAACCTAAAGCCAGCCCAACAATATCATCTGGAGGGGCAGAGGGATGCCAGCAAAGGGTTTGATCAGGACAGAGGCAAGCAATCAACCAAAGGAGAAGTGTGCCCCAATGAAAAGAGCTATTCCCAGCCAGAGTGCCTCTGAGGAATCTGAACAAGTGTCCAAAACAGAAAGAGTCAGCTTTGGTTATCAGCCTTCTATCAGAAGGTGTCAACATCCCGTGGCACCAGAACCAGCCAGTTAAGACAGCTCCGCACCCCCTCCCCCATCAGATTCAGCAGCTAATGAGTACAGCAGAGAGCAAGCGAGAAAACAGAAGCCAGACACATTACCCCTTTTAATGCAACGTTCAAGCCTGACAGACGATATAGATGGGGGAAGGAGAAATTTTAAATTTGAGTGAGTTTGGAATTTTGATGTTCCATCAGATGGGAAATTTTAATTTACTAAAATGGGACTATTCTTGTGATTGAAAGAGACTACAAAGGTATAGTACCTACGCCAGATGTCATCCAGGAAAGAGGAAGAAGAGATCTATGGAGCAAGTTTAGAGGGAATGGTGAAATTTTTTTAAACGGCTTTTAAGCCTATACCCTATCAGTCCGGCTGGTAAATCACCTGGGTACCTGGGCTTTACAGTGCTCAAGGGCGGAAGGGTAGCACGTCAGGTAGGGGCTCTGTGTTTATGGTTACACAATATATATATATATTTTTTAAATTACCTCATCCCTCAGCCTCAACTTTTTCATCTAAAAAGTATCCATATCATAAGGTTATTATAAAATGAAATTAAATAGAATCTAAATAAAATGTGTAAAACTTAGCACCATCTTAATACGTATGTGCGGAAGGTACATTTGCTACCAATGCTCCAGACAAAGGAGAGGAAATAAAAGTCTGCTCTATTTACCAATGACCCCCAACATAATTAACTATCCATAATTGGCTATAATTTGGGTTTCAACAAGAAAACAATGATTACTCATAGAGGTAAAGGTTTATTTTAAAGGTACAAATTATTAGAAGTACTGTATTATAACCAATACTCAAGAAGATCCTGATTTAAATTTAGAAGCACTTCCTTTATGTATAAATGAAAATCAACACCATTTGATTGATGCTGTCCTGCCCAGCAGTTACAGCTGCTTGGACATCAGGAGTTCTGATATAGAAGTTGTGTTTGATCAGTGGAGATGTTAAAATTTGAATATCATCTACTACCCTAATATGCTGGAAATAACACGGTCAATTAAAATGACAGAAATGTTTCACCATTTAAAATTATAATGCTTAAAACATGGAATATTACCCTGGAAATCTTTGGAATAGCAGAATCTCTGCCAGTTCTGAATGTTCTTGGCTCAATTTTAAAGTGAAAATTATTTTGTGCTACACAGCTTTCTTTTTGTTTGTTTTCCTCACTGCACAACCAGGGGTATCAGAACTATAAAGATACGTTGGTAAATACCAGTGGAAAACCTTGTCTTAAAATTCAAATTGGAATTAAATTATGAAAAGCAGTGAATTCTGAGAGCCCATAGAAAACGCCCAGGTTATGCATTATTTCTAATCTGGTTTTTTTGCATGATTTAAGAGATTAATTTAAACAACTCCATATGATTTGATTTACTGGAAACCATCTCTGTGAATTTACCCAGTAACAAGACAAAAGTCAGTGCAGGATGGTATTAGTACCCAGGTCACGATTTCTTCTAGCTTCCTGGGTTTCACCTCTGCTTTCATAAGCCTGACTTTTGACACGATTATTGTACCAAATTTCTCAACGCCTTATAGATAAAGCCCATTGGAAAGGTCACTGTGGAGGCTGCAGCTTCCCTTATGTCCTTACGTAGGTTTGTATAGCGTATATAAAAGGCACAGTGTTCAGGCTGAATTTTTCACATGGCAAATTTAGGCAAGTGCCTTTATTCAGCATATGATGTTCATACCGGTAGAACAGCTATTAAAATCATAGAGGGTTTGAACTATTAGGGCATTAGAGATGGTCTTACTACCTCATTTGACCTCAGTGGAAACTGAGGTCCCGAACTGAGGTCCACTTAGTCAGGCTGCCTCACTGGTTATGTGAATGCCTGCTTATGGAGACTCATATTTTATCTCTTAGCTTATCCAAAGTTATTTTAGCATATATGTTAAATCCTATGTTCTACTTTAGATCAATCCATTTATACCACTGTTATTTGTTATTCAGAGTAGAAGTGAACAAGGATCATTTTTTTTTCTAACAGGTGCAATAAAATTAATTCAAACATCAAGGTGTGCATGTTCTTCCTATATTGTGTTCATTTCTCAAATGTCAAGCAGCTCACCTGGGCTCAGAGGAGGTTTATATTAAAGTGCTGAGAGTACAGACACTCCCTTCCTATCTTTGGTGAAATCCCATCATACTAAGTGCCCAGGAAGAAGTAGGGAGAGAAGGGAGGACCTTGGAGAGGCAGCAAAAGGAAGGAGACATTCTCAGACCTGGCAGGGAAGAGAAATCAGTGTCCCACAGGAGAGAGGGATCTGCACAAGGCTGAGAAGCAGCGCCCTGAAGAGGTGTGCCTGGGAGGCGAAACCCAGACACAGGGGGTCCCAGCCACACCAAACATTCCTAAGCCCTAAGTGTGGCCCAGAAACAGCAGAGCCCCAGACCTGAGGTCCTCATGCAAACTCGGACAATGGGTATCTCAGCAATGACCAGCCCAGTCTGATGCCTGGAAGGACCTCTCCAATGTTTTAGTGACGGGTCAAGATCCTAGGACCCTGGCACTGCCCCAGGGAAGAGAGAACTCTGGTAATGACTAGGAGTGAATATCCCAACAGGGGCTCGAGGTCAGATGTCCATTGATTTAATAAAAATAAAGAGATGTGTTTCTCGCACATCTCAGTTTGTGAAATAAGATTCATACCCGCTACACGAACCAGGCTTTTCTTTTTAGTTGATAGAAGATCTGCAGGCAATTAGACATGGAGAAAAAGAAACCATTTTATGTTTTATGTATTCCAAGAAGTCTGGCAAATCTGGTAAAGATAAAAGACTTCCAACCAAGGCACTTGACCAAGCTGGCAAGAATTTGTCCTGTCTTTTTGGAAACACATCAGAATTATTAACTGAAAATTGTGATGGAGAGACATGTTGAATAAACAAATAGGGCAGTTTCCTAGATTTGGTAGCAAGTTTTAGAAGTTATCTTTGCTGAGAAATGCAATGGGAACCAAGAGGCTGGACTGGTCTTTGGTAAAGATGAAGCATAGTTTGTCATCACGACCTAACTCTATGGGATCCTTCTACCCTGTTAGATTCCCATCAGAAGCACTAATCCTGCAGTGACTCTGTCTCCATAAGATTTCTTTGGACTTTATTTTTCTTCCTTCTGTTCAAAATTTACCTCTTCTTCCAGGACCCTGTAAAACAATCTGAATACATAAACTGTATTTGATAACTTCTGGTCTTGATTTAACAGACTAAACTCAATAAAACATATACTGCTATAGGGATCTTCATAATAAAATATACATTTTTATATGGATCACTATTTTCACTAACACACACACACACACTTAGGTATTTCAATAGGAACAGTTTGGGGACACGAGAAACACTTCATTAAACTAAATATGATCTCCAAATTTCTCTCACGCTCTTATTATGAAGTGACACTGACATTCCTCCATTAAGAGATGGGATCTAAGGCTTTTGCCTGGTCTTATGGGGATGATACCCCTTTGGGACCCAGCTACCATGCTGTGAGGAAGTGAAGCAGCAATGCAAGGGTCAGGGCTATGTGTTCCAACACCAGCCACAAATGAGGAACCATTCAACATCCGGGATCAATGGCCAGACACGTAAGTAAGCAAGGCCTCAGATGATTCCAACTCCCAGTTCACGATAGATGGGTAGAGATGAGCTATAGTGCAGATTTGTGAGCAAAATAAATGTTGTGGCTATTTTAAGTTATTGAATTTTTTTAATGTGGCCATACCTCACTATAATACCCTCAAATCTTAACATACGAGTGATCATCCAATTTGCTTTTCTGTTTAAATGGCCTTTTTGGATTAAAAAAAAATTTAAGTATAAACATTTGTGAAGGTTTGAAATATGATATAGCAGCCTTGGGATTCACTTAAGGTTTACTTGCCAGTGTGAAGCCAGGCATCATAGTTCCTTCATAGTTCGACACTGGAGAAGAAAGCTTCCTTCTAGAAATTAAGGTTGTTTATATTTGAGAATGAAAACTAATTGGTGAACACAGATGTCATTACCCCTACAGGAGTAGTTCTGACACTGGCAGGTTTTTAGTATTAAAGGCAAATGGGGAATGCTGAGAAATTACTGCCCTGAAGAAGGAAGCACTGATTAAGAGGCTATAAATCTCTTACAAGGAGCTAAAGATGCTGAGATATAAAAATCACTTCCTAACTCCACTTCTTAAACGGAAGGTCTCTTGGCCCCTAAAAGTAACTGGCCCTTCCCTCTCCCCACTGGTAACCAGTTTGTTCTCTATCTGTGAGTCTGTTTCTGTTTTGTTATATACATTTGTCTGTTTCATTTTTAAGATTCCACATATATGTAATAACATATCTGTCTTCGACTTATTTCACTAGGCATAATACTCTCTAGGTCCATCCATGTTGTTGCAAAAGGCAGAATTTCATTCTTTTTTATGGCTGAGTAATATTCGTGTGTGTGTGTGTGTGTGTGTGTGTGTGTGTGTATACACACATATATATATATATATATATACACACTCCGTATCTTCTTTATCCATTCATCTATTGATGGACATTTAGGCTGCTTCCATATCTTGGCTATTGTAAATAGTGCTGCACTGGGGAGCATGTATCTTTTCAAATTAGTACTTTCATTTTCTTCAGATATATACCTAGGAGTGGGATTGCTGGATCATCTGGTATTTCTACTTGCAGGTTTTTTTTGTTTTTGTTTTTTGTTTTTTGCGGTATGCGGGCCTCTCACTGTTCTGCCCTCTCCCGTTGCGGAGCACAGGCTCCAGACGCGCAGGTTCAGCGGCCATGGTTCACGGGCCTAGCCGCTCCGCGGCATGTGAGATCTTCCCGGACCGGGGCACGAACCCGTGTCCCCTGCATTGGCAGGCGGACTCTCAACCACTGCGCCACCAGGGAAGCCCCTCAAGACTCAAGACAGCTTTTGCTTCCGTAGTGCAGAGAAATGACACAATAGGTGTAGAGGGCAGCTGGAGGTCTATTCCTTTTCTTAATTCACTAAGAAGCACTGGATAAATTATTCATCATTACATGTTTCTCAAGTGTAGACCATAGCCACAGGAGGTTCCTTGGTATTTTACAAGTTACTTTGTTTTTAAAAGTCAGCCTACCTTTAGTTTTGTAAGATAGGTAAGTAACCTGACTTCATAGATGTATTTAATATATGATATGATTAAGGATTATTTACCTGTAACTTACCAAGTGAAGTATTAAGGTTACTAAGTATTAATGAACTAAAATTAGTACATTGTGAGAATGTACTGACTTTTCTCATTCAGCATTTTACCATGAAATTTGCCATTCGATGCTTGGCGACTTTGGAAAGCTTGGCTGCACATGCAACATGCAGATACTTGTAATTTCTATGATCTTCTTCAAGACAGCATAGCAAAATGCTGCCTTGACTTGGCCATGGTTTTCAATTACTGCTGTTCTTTTTAATACAAATTACTGTCATTGTGAACACATCATCATTGTGCATTTCATTCGTGAAGGGTTGTTTTGTTAATCCTGCAATGATGCGTATATGACTGTAACTAGACATTAAGTCATAATTTTCCAATTATTAGTTTCTAAGACATGTATGCAATGTATCATCTATAACCCTATTGTTACTGCAAATCTATAAATAATACCTATCACTCAACCCACCCATTCAATTTTAATTGGCCATAACTTTCTTGGTGATGAACAACCTACGAATTTATGTGAGCAAAAACAACTTGCTGCATGACATATAAATTAGCATGTGAAAGTTTACAGTTATTTTTATATTTTTAGTCTATTTTTATTACATAAAATCATGAATACAGGCTCATACTTCAATATTTTATTTTCTCCTTTTCCAATCCCTTCATAGCATTGTATTCTTTTTCCACTAGAAAGAAGGACTGTTGGGGGAGAGGAGCTGTAAATGGGCTGAATTTTTTTATATATAATCTTTTAACTTTATAGAGTTTAAAATAAGAAGGTAAGATTCCAGACAACTAATTCCCAACATTTTCACCATCAAGGGTCCCTTTTGAAATCTTTACTCATGAATCCCATTATTTGAAAGTGTTTTGTCCTACAAAACACATTTCTTAAGTAAAACTTAATTTTTATTTCCCTATTTCAACACCCAAATACATATGTGATTACCAATCAGAGTTGTTGATGTATGAGAGAAAACTAGATTAGCACAGAGTTATTTTGATCCCAAATGTTTCCATATTTATATCACAAGTCAATTTATGATTTACAATTTTTAAATTCTCAAACTTCCTAATAGATCCCTATTTTCTGCAGATCGGGGGGACACAGGATTGGAAATAACTGTCCTGACCTTTTGCAAAACATTCAAAAAATATTTATAGAAAAAGTCAGGTATGATCCCATTCTCAGTGCTTAATGGAAATGAGCACAGTGACCTGAGAATCAGGAGACCCAAATTCACCTCTCTCTGCTTCAGTGGCCTTAGCAAAATACTGATGGCTAACCTTAAAGAGGCAGCATAGTTAAGAGCATGGCCATTAAGAAAAACTGCCTGAAGCTAAATCTTAATGCCACAAATTCACTTAACCTCACCAAGGCCATCATAATCAAACTGTTGAAAACCCTTGCTAAGAGAAAATATTAAGAGCAGACAGAGAGAAGGAAAAAAAAAAAAGACGTATTGCATATAGAGGAACAAATATAAAAATTTTCACAGACTTTGTGTCAAAAAAACATTGCAAGCCAGAAGACAATGCAATGGCACCTTCAAAGTGCTAAAAGAAGAAAGAAGCCAACATAGAATTCTATATCCAGCAAAAATATCCTTCAATCATCAAGGGGAAATAGAGACACGTTTCTCATTTGGACAAGGTAAATAATAATAGCACCTACTTCCTATAGTTGTTACGGGTGTTAAGTTACTCAATATACGTGGAATACTCCAGATAATGTCTGGGCAGAGAATAAGCCAGCTAACCTTAAGAATAAAATTTACACTAAAATAAGCAACTGAAGCTTTTCCAACTCTTTTATTTTATCTTGTGATCTAAAAATGGTGATTTAAAATGGGACATTTCCCAATGAAAAGACAGTAAGAATGGGAGGTCAGGGCAACTGTTGGTTGTATATCTGGGTCACTCCAATAGTATGTCTCCCTGAGTCAACTTGGGCTGCTGTAACAAAGTACACAGACTAGGTGGCTTATAAACAACAAAAATGTATTTCTTACACTTCTGAAGCCCAGAAGCCTCAGATCAGGGTGCCAGCATGGTTGGGTTTTGGCGAGAGTGCTCTTCTGAGTTGCAGACTGCTGACCAGTGTCTTGTACATTCACTTGGCAGAAAGAGGGCTAGCTAGCTCTTAGGGCTCATCTTATAAGGACGCTAATCCCATTCTGAAGCTCCACCCCCCTAACCTAATTACCTCCCTAAGGCCTACCCCACCATCACATTGAAGGGTAGGGTTTCAATACATGAATTTTGAAGGGATACAAACATTCAGTCTAAAACAGGGTCCATTCAACGAGAAACTAAACTCTTCAAAAGTTTGAAATTACATCTTAGTATCATGCTTTGTCCTCAATGATTTGACAAAGAATATCTCATACCGTAAGTCATTAACAAAACACTTTCACATACACTATTTCATTTTAATTATGACAAGGTTTTAATTATTGGGTTGGCCCAAAAGTTCATTTGGGGTTTTCAGTAACATCTTATAGAAAACCCGAACGAACTTTTTGGTCAATCCAATACGTAGTTTTCTCATCCAATAAATGGTTATTGGACATCTTCTCTGTGGCAAGTACTCCACTAGGTTTGGGGATCCCGTGAGAACAAGACAGGTTGTTTGGAGATCCCGTGAGAACAAGACAGGTTGTTTGGAGAGAGAGTGCAGGAGACAAGACTAGCAAACATGCAAATAAAACATCAAATCACAGGCACTACAATATGAGCAAGTGCAGGGTATTATGGGAGCACACAGGAGGGACGTCCAAGCAGTGCTGAGGGATCAAGGAAGGCTTTTTAGAGGAGGTGCACGTAAGCAGTAGCCTAAACAACAAAAACAATAACTTAGTCAAAACTGATCGGAGGCTCAAAGAGTTAAAGGAAGAGAGTTTCTTATGGCATCTTGAGCAAGTCATCTGATCCATCTCAGCCTCACTTTGCTAAGCTTTAAAATGGAGATAGTATCTTCTTCGCAGAGCTGTGGTTAGAATTAATGAAGTCAGAGAAAATTGCTTTAAAAACTGCAAAGCCCTATGTGGAGGTAACACACAAATACTGGCAAAAGGTATTGCCCATTGTCCCTTGAACTGCGTTAGGAAACAAATGATATTCAGTAAAAGTGGAGAAGCAACGTAGCATTTTCCATTTATTATAAAAGCCTGAAATGAATTTTTAGTTAACTATTCTAGCCTGAAATATGCACTTCATTGCTGTCAGCATAAAATAATAATTTTACTCAATCATAACAACAAAGATTTACTAACAGTGAAAAGCAAGACAGGGCCACTGGCTGAGAAGAGAGACAGAAAATATAAGTTTAAAACTTGCAAGTGGGGGCTCCCTGGTGGCGCAGTGGTTGGGAGTCCACCTGCCAATGCAGGAGACGCGGGTTCGTGCCCCGGTCCGGGAGGATCCCGCGTGCCGCGGAGCGGCTCGTCCCGTGAGCCATGGCCGCTGAGCCTGCGCGTCCGGAGCCTGTGCTCCGCAACGGGAGAGGCCACAGCGGTGAGAGGCCCACGTACTGCAAAAAACAAAACAAAACAAAACAAAACAACTTGCAAGTGAAACATATAGCTAGCAGAGCACTGAATACAGTACAATCTGATAATGCTTTAATGCTTAACTAAAAGATGAAACAAAGGGACCCTGGCTCACTCATCTCTAAACCTATGTCCCTGTCCCATTGCCAAATAAAATGCATTCAATAAAAGATGTATACCACATGTTTGTTGACGTGAAATTAATTACTTTCTGGAAGCTTGATGTCCTCCACACACATATGTGGAAATACCTAGCACCTAGACGATGATCCCTTACAGGAAGCTTTCCTGACACCCACTCATTGCTATAGTGCACATGTTCTCTTTCCTCTTAGTCCCCTCCCCCGTCCGCCAATGTGCTTCAATCATAGTACTTAGCCTATAAAAATACTCTCTTGAGTAAGCTCCCTCCACCCATTTCTCTGAGCTCCTCAACAACTGTAACTGGCTGGATTTTGTTCCCACGGATCTTAACACAGTGCCTGGAATGTTGTAGACACTTATTTAAACATTTACTGAGCTACACTCACCCAAAATAGAACTAAGATTGGGGTCTTAAGGAATGGCTCTTTGACTTCAGAGATAAAGGGAGACCTTCTCTTCCTAACCTCCAACTGGAATGGATAATTTACCGATGAAATTTCTAAGACCGTTGATATACAACAGTCTTAGAAGACAATGCAATATCTTGAACATAGTAGGTATTAAATAAATATTTGATGAAGATAAAGTGAGAAACAATGCTTAGTAGTTAGAACTCTTGCAAGAGCCTGGGAAAACAATTTAACTGCAATCTGGACATTCTTTCACAATTAAGTAAAGATATTATTGTCCTTAGAAACTTTTTCAACAAGAGTTGCAATGAAAATGTTTTCTCAATGAAAAAGAAATGTTAGTTAGCCAGAAGACACTGTTCCATAGCAATACCAGTGTGGTCTTTTTGCTGGATTACTTAATAACAGTTTCTCAACGTAGTAAAACGTACTTGGTAGGAAATTATTTGAGTTCAGATCATATAATCATCAAAGATACTTCTTGCTCTAAGAAGTAAGTATCAGCCTTACCCTATATCACTTGAAAAACAGGAAACACAGGAGCCAAATATTTCAACCCAGTCTCTGTACTTGGTTTATTTTTAGCCCAGAGCCACATCTAAGTCACACTGCACTATGGAATTGGTCAGAATTGCAGGATTAAACAAGTAAGTGTGAGGCCACAGATCAGCTTTCTCAGTCCTTCATCTCTTTAGTGTCCAGCGCCCTTGGTAATATGTGCAGTAAGACCAAAGAGTGACCAGCATTTAACTACACACACAGCTTCGTCGCTGATAGGGGGTGCCCCTGAGATGTGAAGTCTGAAAAAAAAAATGTTTCCAAGATAGTTTTTCCCTCCCAAAACCCTATTACTTACAGCTAGGATTTGATTACTATCGTTACTCTTTTAAGGACTGATTATCTTCACTTCAAGCTACAGCAGATAATTCTGGTTCATAAAAGTAAACACCATCTTCCATTGACTAATGGGGTAAGAAACTGATAGTGCCCTTTGCGGCATCTCAGAACTTGAAGGAGAGAATGCCTGCACCCAGTGGTGGTTCCCAGAGAGCAACATTACCTTCTTCCACCAACAGTAATCAATAACCTAACGCCCTGGCACACTTCTATCAGAAAGGGAACATCAAGGACTTAAAAGCAGAACCAAAAGCAATAGGAAGAGATGAGAATGCAACATAACTAAAGACACAGTCCTACAGAAACCCAATTAACATACATTAGCCATGTTCACAGTCAAAAGTTAAGGTCTTTCATGCTTCCATAGCTTTTTAAAATGTCTAAAATTTCCTATTTTTAGGGACCCAGACGCTTATTCCTAATAATTAGATTTTATTATTATGCAAGTATCCCTTCCTGCGTATTGTGACAGCTTTTTATAAACCTAGAAAACATGTTGGCACCACTGACTGAAGTGTTTTAAAACAAATCCTCTTCAGGTGTTGAGTGGCCTGTCTACATTATTTGCTGGTTGATTCCTAAATTACTTATAGACAGTACCTAAATCTTTCACAAATGCTTCCATGAGGTCACTTTTAATTGTGAAATTTGTTTCATGGCTTCTTCCAGGGAAAAGTTTTTTCCCCACTTTCCTATTAAAACGTATTTTTGTTCAGTTCAGTGTTCTCCATTGTGGGTGAATATGCCCCCCAGGAGGTGACAGGCAATGTCTGGAGATATTTTTAGTTGTCCTAACTGGTGGTGAAGATGGACGCTATTAGCACCTACAAGAGGCTCAGATGCTGCTAAATACCCTACGATGCACAGGACTGCACCATCTCCCACGCTCTTATGCCCCCCACACACAAGATAAAGAATTATCCCCCCCGCAAAAATGGATAGTTACAGAGAAACTCTTAGCCCAGCGATTCTCAGTGGGGGCAGTACTGCCCCCTTGTGGGAACTCTGGAAATCTGCGGGGTGCTTTTTTGTTACGGTTATCACCATGTCCCTCAATCCACAGAAAACCACATACTTGAAGAATTACAGCTCTAAATTTCATTCTTCATTCATGCAGAAGAAAAATTCATATATAATTATCTAAGCCTATGATCTAAATCTGTTTTACTACATTTAAATGAAATACTTATTTTTGCATGGCTTTAAATTATATTTTGTTTGCCAGAAGTAAAACTACCATGTAAATTAAGGGAAGTAGTTTCCTTTATTTTGTAAGAAACTTTACAGAGGGTTGCTTACCATTTTGGAAAATTAGGTCACTTGACAGAAACACCATTAGTGACACTAGAGTGTCCAGTATCAATTACCTGTTTTCAGTTGTTACATGAAATGACCCTAGGAAAAGTGCAAGCCCTTCACACCTTTAGTTCAGCTTACTGTGTAGTCCTGTCCTGTGGTCATCTCCAACTTAGACAATCCAAAAACTTACTTATTAAGCCATACATTATTTCAGTATACATTATTTTTTCTTTTGTTTAATATTATTGTTAGGATACTATGCACATATACACACATAATTATGTCTGTGGATGGATTATATTATCTGTGAATTTCATTTCAGGATAGTCAGGGAGTTTTAGGGAATACTTGACATGAAGAAGAGAGCCTTGGGTGTATTAGGATTATAAACCATTTCTCTTGCTCATCACAGCCTTTTGGGAATCTTGATTCTGTTTCCAATATAATTACCAACTCATACAGCATCTTGCTCTCTGCAAATATGACTAAGATGCCATTGATATTTTCACCCAAATAACTGATAAAGATGTTTATTACAGAGCCAATGACTAATGTTAGGTAGTAGAATTCATTTCACTGCACTTGCTCCATGGAATTTCCTATCTACCTTTTAAATTACTTTTTATACAACTAAGTACCAAAGATGGCCCTTGAAAATTTCCACAAAACAGGAGCCAGTTACCCATTGCAGGGAAGCCACCCTTTGCTGACCCCTCCTCCCACTACTGGGAGGATATTTCCAGTAAAGAAAAGTAAGAAAGTAAGAAAAACAAATAAAAATCAGATGGCAGATGGACAGGAAGCAAGCAAAGCAAAGGAACACACAATCTCGAGGAGAACACATACATATATCTGGATAGCACAAGTGTTCTGACAGATTTTTTCTTTCCAAAAAGTCTCAATGAGTCCATACTGAGCAATACATCATTAAATATTCTATATCATCAATAAGCCCAAAACCATCCCTAGAAACCTGGATTCTTTGAAGCATCTTGGATAAGGAGTGTTTCAGAATTAAATATATTCAAACAGAAATAGACCCATGCTATCATACATTTTTAAATTATATTTTCAGATGATAAGTGGACTTCCTTTATTACATAATTTACTTTATATAAAACCAAATCTCCAATAGACTGTTTAATTCATACTGTCTTTCAAACACTTCTTAAGTGTTTAAGGCAAAGTTTAAATTCTGAGTAGTAGGAAGACAATTTCTATTACAGGATACATTAACAAAAACCCTCTAATTAGGTTACAAAGTATGTGTGTGTGCACCTTAGCTTGGGGTAGAAGTAAGAGAACTGGGCTTCCCTAGTGGCACAGTGGTTAAGAATCTGCCTGCCAATGAAGGGGACATGGGTTCGAGCCCTGGTCCGGGAAGATCCCACATGCTGCAGAACAACTAAGCCCGTGCGCCACAGCTACTGAGCCTGTGGTCTAGAGCCTGTGAGCCACAACTACTGAGCCCGCGAGCCACAACTACTGAAGCCTGCGCACCTAGAGCCCGTGCTCTGCAATAAGAGAAGCCACCGCAATGAGAAGCCCACGCACCACAACGAAGAATAGCCCCTGCTCGCCACAACTAGAGAAATCCCGCGTGCAGCAGCAAACAGCCAACACAGCCAAAAATAAATGAATAACATAAATTCTTTTAAAAGTGAGAGAACTACTTAAATTCTACTTCAAAATATATAAAATAATGTCAGCCTAAAAAATAGTCTATACCTAAATATAACCCCGTTGTTTTAAAATGTATAATTCTAATTGACTGAAACATTTAGAGATTTTCTAAATGAGTTTGCATGTTGACACTGTCTAGATAAATGTGCCAAAGAAAAATTGCCTTTATCGTAATACCTATATTTGAGGTTTATTCTACTTGTTCCTTGTAACCCTAAGGAAACAATTTACCAAAATTATAGGGAAGTGTTGAAATTATAGCATAAAAGTTTCTTTCCCCCTAAAATTACAGGTAAGAAAACTACAGCCTACAGAAATGAAAATCACTAGCTGTCTCTGGTTTTAAGCCCAATTTTGGTTTCCTGTAAATCTTTACACAAGTCACACCTCGAAAACAAGAGAACCATAAACCACCAGAGATCTGTGACATTTCATGGAACCACAAGAGACTAATACTTTCATCTGAACCAAAAGAACTATCAATCAACACCTATCCGTTAATCCCTTGCATTTAAGGATCTGAAGACCAGTAACATCAGCATCACGTGAGACTTAATTACAAAGGCAGACTCTCAGGCCCCTTCCCAGAGCTGTTGAATGAGAAACTGCAGTTAATAAGATTCCCCAGGTGATTCAAATGCAATTTAGAGTTTGAGAAGCCCTGGGTTTATTTAACTCCAAGAGCAGAGTGCTACAGAGGGGACCTTAATGCAGCTAAATCCAGTACAAGAGTGGTTTCTAATATGACGGGGTAGTGGAGGAGGGGTGTAAAATCCGTAGAAAGAAAACTGAGACTACGCTGCAGATGAAAAATAGGAGAATAACTCCGAAATATGGCCTCTGTCAGGGGGCCATCTGTGATTCAGGAAATGACTCCGAAAATAGGGTCAGAGTTATTTCAATGAGCAGAATTAGAACCAAGAATGGAGTAGAAATATGGGAAGACTATGTATGGATATCCTGGCACGGCATTAGAAGTCATGATATATTTTGTGAATGAAGTCAGAATCAGTAAGTAATGACAATGAGAGCTAAAGTTTACTGCATAACTGTACTCCAGGACGCAAGGAGCTAAATCTACTACATGAGCGAGCTCACTTTCGCCTCTCAACAACCTCACAGGGTTTTCAACAATTGAAGAGGCTGAGGCTTTGGAAGTATTTTACATGATAGCGTCAGGCTGGTAAGGAAAGAACCTGGCTTTGGTTATGACGTATGTGACTTCATATATCTTCCCCCATCTGAGCTGACTGACTGACAGATGAAACTGCCCTGGGAGAAATAAAATCTGGACTAGTATTTGTCCAAATTGAAAAGCTCTAACATAGTCAAATCAGCCTCTAAATTGCGAACAGGCACTGACATATAAGATTAATGTCGACCTGGGGAAACAGGCACAGGAATGTCTAGTGACATTCCTCTCCAGCCTACAGGCTGTTAGAACACCTACAAAGAGCCTCCACCCAAACCTCTAGATCTACAGCTCCACTAGATATGAAAAGTAACGCCTTCATCATTTATGAGGACTGAACAATAGACAATGAAAGGAGGAACAGAAAAGCTCCCGGGAAATAAGGCTTCCAGCCTGATGGAATATGAAACCTGTCAATAACCCCTAGCCATGGAGATGCTCCCGCTGTGCAGGACCTCCACTCTGAAAGACCCTTCCGGGGACTTCAGTGTCTTTCCCTGAGCCTGACATAGCTGGTCCCCCCAGCATTCCTGTCTTATTATCATCCTTTTTGGGCAATTCACGGCAGTGTTTCATTTAAACCCAGGGCCTTTAAGAAACAGCTCTTCTGGGCTTCCCTGGTGGCACAGTGGTTGAGAGTCCGCCTGCCGATGCAGGGGACACGGGTTCGTGCCCCGGTCTGGGAAGATCCCACATGCCGCGGAGCGGCTGGGCCTGTGAGCCATGGCCGCTGAGCCTGCGCGTCCGGAGCCTGTGCTCCGCAACGGGAGGGGCCACAACAGTGAGAGGCCCGCGTACCGCAAAAAAAAAAAAGAAAAAAGAAAAAAAAAGAAACAGCTCTTCTAAGAAACTTACACAGTCTTCTAGAGTTGCTTGGGGTGTTAAACTGGGTAACAGCACATTTTGAGTCCCTCTGCCTGATCATACATGAACACTGTATATTTTTTATAAAATGCAGACAGCATCTAACCATCTCATTTCCACTTGTCCCATTGTTCCAACTTATAAACGTCTAGTTTTCCTCATGTCACTCATCACTTAAGATGTTTACAATGGATTTAAGAAGAATGGCAAATAAGACACAGGGGGATCTAATCTCAGTTTTGTCACTAATAAGCTTCACGTCATTGGAAAATCAGAGTATTTCTGAACCTCTAGATTTTTAAAAAAAATTTTTGTCATTACTGTTTTGTTCATCAAAGGGGATGAACAAGGATATCTCCTAAAATCCTTTCTAGGCATGAGGTTCTATAATGTGTTAATACCAGAACTAACGTTGTAAAGAATCTCTACAACTTTTCAAACCTTTCACTGTTATACATTTGCTAGCACTCTTACTTAGCACTTTACGCTCATCATTTTTTATTCCACAAACACATATGGAGAGAGTATTCCTGTATGCAAAGCCTTAGGGGAGGAAGTAGCATCATCCCAATTTTATAGAAATTAGAAACTAAAGCTCAGAGAGGTAAAGCAATTTGTTTAAAATCACACAGCCAGGGACTTCCCTGGTGGTGCAATGGTTAAGAATCCGCCTGCCATTGCAGGGGGCACGGGTTCGAGCCCTGGTCCAGGAAGATCCCACATGCCGCGGAGCAACTAACTACTGAGCCTGCACTCTAGAGCCCACGAGCCACAACTACTGAGCCCACATGCCACAACTACTGAAGCCCGCCGGCCTACAGCCTGTGCTCCACCACAACAGAAGCCACCACAATGAGAAGCCCACGCACTGCAACGAAGAATAGCCCCTGCTCGCCGCAACTAGAGAAAGCCAACGCGCAGCAACAAAGACCCAATGCCGCCAAAAATAAATAAATAAATAAAATTAAAAAGAGGATATAAAGATTACATTAACAGTCATATTAATTAAAAAAAATCACACAGCCATATGTGCAGGAAGAGTCAGAGGTCAGCCTCAGGTCTGTGGCGCCACAGCCCATTGTTTTAATCTTCATGACAGTTTCAGGTCATTTTTCTATTAGACTGGGCTAAAATCTCTCAGATTACTCCTCTGACTCTCCAAAATCAGTTTCACTTTTTGGCTTCAACCTCATGATTGATTATATGTGAAATGACTGAATTCTGGTCGAAATAAATGTTTGCAAAGTTACCTTTCAGTAAATCTAGTTCAATACCATAACAATGATCAAAAAAAGGACAGAAAACTCTCCCAGAAGTTGCCATCCTATAAAAAGAAAGCTCCTCTCAGTAGTTCCAATACCATATATGTCCAAATCTTCCCACTGGCCTTTTAAAAAAATGTAACTGAGAGATTTGGAATTTGTTATTTTCCCAAGTGGGAACAAGTTCCCCAGAATCTTTAAAGTATCAAAAATGTATTTTGATGAAAAACAAAACAAAACAAACCACTGTGATTCTTGATGATGGACTTTAGCGATTTAAGAGCAGTATATACGAACAATTTTATCCTTACTTTCAATATCACATTGTAGGAATTCAAAACTTTTATTCAACTTAAAAAAAAATCAAGCCAAAACACAATATGGACTTGATAAATCTGAAAAGCAAAAGGGCATGTAAACATTACTTCAAAAAGAGCGTTCTCATGAATGCAACTCAAGTGTAAAAAAGAAATAACTTTCCGCATGTTTCTGCTATAGTTGTATGTTTGATTTTTTAAAAATTGTCTTTAATGTAGAAAATTGATTTTGTAAATGCCACTCACATGCCTTTTATTTTTAATTGAAAAGGCTAGAGATCATTTATCTGATACAGAAAGTTTATGCATAGTCACAAACTAAAAACTTCACACTGAAAATTAGCAACATTTTTGACCTACCACTCTCACTGTTTGGAATTTATCCCGTATATAAATTAAAGACATATGAGAAAATGTGTACAAGAATGTTAGCTGCAGTGTGGTTTATGCTTACAAGAAACAAAACAAACAACTATCACTATTAATAAGCTGAAGTACATGGATACAATAGCACAGTACATGGTTATTAGACCAATACGGACTGATCTGGAAAGAAAGGAGCTATAGTTAAGGGGAAAAAAAAAAAAAGCAGGTTGTTGAGGACTGTTACGGGATGATTCTACTTCAGGTAGAAAAACAAACAACAAACTGGAAATATCAAGAAGCATGTCCAGATTTTAACATGGTGAATACGGGTGCAGAGCCACACAAAAGAAACTTTTTAAAAAATTGCTATAGGGACTTCCCTGATCGTCCAGTGGGTAAGACTCCACGCTCCCAATGCAGGGGGCCCAGGTTCGATCCCTGGTCGGGGAACTAGACCCTGCATTCATACCACAACTAAAAGCCTGCATGCCGCAATGAAGATCCCGCGTGCTGCAACTAAGACCCAGCGCAGCCAAAATAAATAATAAAATTAATAAAGAAATATTTTTTTAAAAATTGCTCTAATATCAAGAAGCTCAGTGGGTCCAAGGCCTGTCTCATCCTGTGTGGACATCCCTGGTAATGCCCTGGAGAGGCTAGATAACCAGAGGATTTCAAGGCAGTATGTTTCCAGCCCTGCTTCCACACTTCAGAAATCTGTCTTGCCTTGATAACAAACCAGAAAAAAACAAAATGTATTGCTACTTATCTCTTGCTTCACCGTGTCTAATAGGGACTAGATTTCCTCCTTTTTTTAGCCCTACAGACAACAGAAAGTATACCCTACATTTGATCTACCCTTGATCCTTTCTTGCAGTCATCGACTGTTTAACATTCTTTTTCCTATCCTAGGAAAAATATAAATGACTGCCCCAAAGAGCAGTTTTGCATACTGACAGCTTCAAATAAACATATTTCAGAGTTTCGAAACACTTTTTACAAAGGCAGCTTATTGTCAAATAGGGTATCAAATTGTGCAGTGTTAAATATTCTCTATTTCCCCTATTGCTTGTTTATCTAAGTACAATATAACATAATATCTGAGCAAAGAAACCCATGAAAGAGGCCATGTGATCACGCGTGAATTCTTTTTTATGCACAGTACAACTTCATTTTGGCATTGACCCTTGGTTACTGGGACAGACCAAAATAAGTACATTTCTCCTCAGTGTTAAATCACAAATGCTGTCATCAGCAAGACTATTTCACTTCCAGTCCCCTGGGGGCTTTCACATGCGAGGGGTCACAGACTGAATGAAATAGCCTTTTACAGGAAGACTGAATGGCACTTTCCAAGGGAATATTGATTCAAAAACTTACAGTCCATTAAGTACGACCCACAGTCTATCCCTTTGTGGTAGTTCAGACTACACTCATTTCTTTTTACCCTAGAATTGAGAGGCAGTTTATATTTAGGGCATCCCATAAAACATTTGGCTTTTCTCTTAAAAAATACTTAATGTATGTAGATAATCATATCAACTGGAGAGTATTAAAATGTTTTCTGAAAAGGACCTCAGATTGCAACAGGCCATGTTAAGATTTACCTAATTATGTTCGAGAATCACAGAGTTATCAAGGAGATCAAACAACCTATTAGAAGCTATTAGAAGTTTCGTCTCATAGCTCATTTTTTCTTATAATAATTGTCTTTTAGTTCGTTATGCGGGGAGACGGGAGTGCGTAGGAAACCATTCCCTTTACTCTATCTCCTCACACATATTTTTTTACTACTATTAATTTTCCATTCTTTCTCTCAGTTTTCTTTTCTCTGCCAAATATGAGTCCAGAGGTTTCCTCACAGGGGTTTTAGGAATCTCCCTCAGACCAACATCAATGTAAAAGAGCTCTCTATGCAAAGTGCACTATTGGTTTCTCTTTTGGTTTAGACTAAACACTAAAGAAGAACACTGCACCGTGGCTTTTTAAGCACATTCCCCCAAATCACTACTAATTGGAAAACTATAATACTATATGTATTCAGTGATACACTTTCCAAACACTTGAATCCTCATATTAATAAAGTTATGTTTTCATTTGTATGTGGAAGCTAAAAAAAAATAAAGCAAACGAACGAATATAACAAAACAGAAACAGACACACAGATGGAGAAATCAAATTAGTGGTTACCAGTGGGGAGAGGGAAGCGGGGGCAGATAGGGGTAGGGGATTAAGAGGCACAAACTACCATGTATAAAAGCTACAAGGATATATTGTACAGCACAAGGAATATAGCCAATATTTTACAATCACTTTAAACAGAGTACAGTCTCTAAAAATATTGAATCACCATGCTGTACTAATATAATATTGTGAATCAATTTTACTTCAATAAAAAAGGAAAGTTATATGTTTGAGAATATATTTTAATATTCAACTAAAGGACATTCCAAACTACTAGTTGTACAATTGCTAAATATTATACTCCTGCTGCCATCTTGTGGTAATTTTTGGAATCTTCTTGCTTGCTGTCTTTTCCTCCCTCCCTCCCTCACCTTCCTTTTCCCCCTACCTTTTGGAGGGTACCTATATCCAAACCTTAATGAGTCCCTTTCTTAAGTAGGTAGGGAGACAACCTGCACTATATTCTGAAAGAAGAACGGATTGTTGCCAATTCCTCCTCCTGTAATATATTCCCTCCTTTCTCCTTATATTTTTCTCATTTTTCCACAAAACCATTCTTTTAACAATAATACTTTTTAAACAAATATCTATCTTTTAGATTAATCTAGTTTCCTACAAGTAAAGGGAATACAGATTATAGGAAAATATATGTGTATCTTATGAAAGACTTTTCCTTCCAAACTTTTTCCAAATTGTACTTTTACAGAGAAAGAAAGAAAGAAAGCATCCTGTATTTCTGGCTACAAGATGCCACACAGCCACAGGTACCGACTCTCAGGGTCCAAGGAGGAGCCCTGGGGACACACTCTGGAAAGAGAGAGCTGCCCAGCAACCCCAGGCTGGATGGAGACCGGAGGCCTGGCATCCCTTTATTACTTCCCGACTGTCCCCTTCACCTATGGGCCCTGCTGTGGCATGGCAAAGGAATTCATAAATCTGGGGGTACATCACACATTTCTCTGATGATATATTAAAGTGAGTAGTTCTCAACCAGACTGATTTACCATCAGAGCAAGGGTATATTTTATAAAACCCACCTTTCCCATCTAACTCTATGTCCCCACTCCAATTCCTGTGGAGAAACTTACAGACAGCCATCCAAGGAGTCACCCAAAGACAGGTATAGTGAGAACTCGATTAGCCAGAATCTTCCACAACATGGAGGAGATGAGGATGGAAACAATCTGTTTCATTCCTTGTTGAAAATGACTTTAAAACCATCTTTCCCTCTTTTGTGTTATTTATATCTATGTTATTCACAATCTGTATTTTTCTATATTTTCCTTTAAAATCTATGAACCCATAAAATGAAGCATTATTCTAAGCAACAGTAGCCACATGGCATAGATTTAATGTGATCGTTACATCTTTTCCCTCAGTACATTAAAACTCCTTACTGTTAATATAAAATAAATTAACTTGTGTGCCACCTAGAAGCATCCCTGATGCCACCAGTATATGAACATCACACTTTGGGAAATGGGGCTCTGACGTATACATGCTAAGTAGAGTACAGTAAATCTAACAACCATTATTTATAGATAAGTAGCTTTAAGTGTCACAGCATCAAGATTTTGATATTTTAGAGCCATAGTTCAGATCAGAAGTTCTCAAACATTTTTTCTGCAGTGACTCACGGGATGAATGATGTTCTCACGTGCAACACACTCTTGTGAAAAGACCGACTGTGGGTTCTGTGCAATTTCCTGCCATATATTTGTCATTCTCCCAGTCGGGGAAGCCAATCGGAAGGCAAGTCAAAAACCATCCCTAGGGAGGTGCCTGTGAATGCACTCAACCTTATTTCCTAAGAAGCAAATAATTCATGAAGTTTGATTTTTAACCTATTAGTTACTCATTTTAACCTTACAACTAATCAAACACACACCACTTTGCGCCATGACACCACAGCTGAAATCTGCTGAAGTAAGACATGAAATTTTGTCCTGAATATTTTAAAGTGAACTTATTCTCTGAGAGGAGACTGAATTGAATATGAATTGGTTCTATCCTCTAGAAGGTTTCAGGGTGGGTGTTTTTTTTTTTTAAATTTGTTTGTTTTTAATACATTCTAGATATGTGCTGTTCTTACCCTGCCTCTGAAAATTAGCACGTGGGAAGAGAAATGTATGGTAAGCTGAGGGTTGTATAGGGTTGGAATTTTTACTATAAACAGACCTGGTTTCTACCCAGGGGTTTACAGCCTAACATATAAAAGAATTTTCTATTTTGAGAATTTTTAGCATATGTAGTGAAGTTCCTTGGTGGTCCTGTGAGACATGAAATTAACATTACCCACACCATGAGGGCAATGAAAGTCATCAAGAAAAATACTGACATTTACTCAAAGGCTTTGGATTTGCTCATCAGGCAATACAGTTGAACAAACAGACCTACAAGTATTTGTAAGAGGCAAATATACAAGTACTTTTACGATTCCCTATAAGGTTTGTCAGTAGCATTTTTGCAGCATTTGAGGTCAAAGTGCTCAAATAAAGACACATCTGAGGATTTAAAACATATTTTGAAGCCCTCTCTAAATTGATCTATAAAGGAGGAGCAGTTTGAATTAGCAACAAGTCAGAGAGCATATTTAAGAACTGTACTTGTATAATCTTTATCACAAGTAAAAAAAAATTCAAACGAAGTCCTAACAAAGTAATTACAGCAGATGTCTTACTGGATTTGCCTTATTAAGGCAAATTCATTTATTAAATAAACACTCCGGTGAAATCAGCATGTTACCCCCTTACACACCAAAGTGCTATCAGCATGCTCATCCACGTAATAAAATCAACCCAAATCAACTCCTAGTATCAACATGTTGACTGTTTAGGACTAATTTCCATGAATATGTCAAATCAACATGCACTAAAAAAAAGGTTAACCGGGCTTCCCTGGTGGCGCAGTGGTTGAGAGTCCACCTGCCGATGCAGGGGACACGGGTTCGTGCCCCGGTCCGGGAAGATCCCACGTGCCGCGGAGTGGCTGGGCCCGTGAGCCATGGCCACTGAGCCTGCGCGTCCGGAGCCTGTGCTCCGCAACGGGAGAGGCCACAACAGTGAGAGGCCTGCGTACCGCAAAAAAAAACAAAAACAAAAAAAAAAGGTTAACCACACAGCCAACACATTGGGCAGGACAAATTATAGAGAGTATTTTACAACTTTCTAGCTAATATAAACTTTATATTGATTGAATTTAAAACTCCACTATTTTCTAAGGTAGCATGGGTTTCTATTATATGCCCACATAAAAAAAACAATATGAAAATGTTTAAAATAAAAGCAACATAACGTACACTGAAGTCTGCGGTCCACCAACAATGTTTAGGGAATAGTGCAGAGTAAGGTTAAGAGTTTTTTAAAAGGAAATCTGTTGTTCAGAACAACAATAAAGGGATTAGTTCTATCAGCCTTTATATAATAAAACAAATCTATTTCAAAGATACACATTTTCTGGAAATATCTATTTTTCATTGAGAAATATTTTAAAGCATTGTATATTTTCAATATGAGCAATTATTTTTAAAACTTTAGGAAATCCAAATTGTACACTATCTAAAAAATCTGAACTATCTGAAGACATGAAAGATTTTAAAAGGTTAGAGTACTATTCTGAACAAGACCTCTGTTCTACGTTTGCGGTTGTATGAGTTTTGCAAATGAGAGATCTGGCAGGAGTTCCACATGTCAAGCTAGAAGAGAGGAACCAGGGACCCAAAAGAGAGATGCACAACACAGGCAGATCCAAGAACAAAGAAAAAGAAGGTAAAAAAATCATCACTGGGTAAAAGCAGGAGGTAGTAAGTACTTCGATAAAAAGCAACAGAGATTGGTTCTAGCACCCTGCTCTGGGAGACAGTATTGGACTGTGTCTTAATACCAAGCACAAGCATTTGACAAGCTGCAAGATGCTGTCATCTATTGCATGATAACAGCCCAAGAAGTAATCCTCCTTTCCCCAAGAAACTGATTGGGCCAAACTAGAGGAGTTTCAGAATAATAACTACCATAAGAAGTATAAAATCATGAACTGAATAAATCAGCAATTTGTGTGTGTGTATACATATATGTACATACTCATATACATACACAGTACTCATACACATAAACATATACATATAGCCCCTTTTCTCTTCGGGGATCCTACAGCACAGGACACTAACAAAGCTAGTAGTCATTTTTGACAATTTCCAAGCTTCTGAGCTTTCACTTTTGTGAAACAGGATATGCTATCCCTGGTTTATCTCAGAACTCACAGTAACTTCCAAGAGCTACAAGAATCTGAGATAACACAGGGTCCTGAACTCTGATAAGCAAATTCTCAGTGGCAAATGAAAATAATTATTCCTACTCAGAGCAACCATGAAATCACCTGAAAATCTTATCAAAAGAGAGGGTTTTAATGCACTCTCAGCATCTCCTACACAGTGTGGGGAAAGGGCACTGGGCAACAGCCACTTAGCAAGGAAAGAGGAAAAAGACAGAACATCTTTTGTTTTTTCAGGTCTTTTAGAAATATTTTCACGAGGGTCAGTCAAATCTCTAATGAACACATGATTAAATGAAAACTTGCAACCTATACATGTATCAAGGATTCGGATGGAACGAGAACTCCTGGTGTATTACAAATATATCTGGAAAATGTACTTGATCCCAGAGCCCAAACCAACACCAAAGCAAAGTGGATATGTCTTAAATAATAAGTATAAATAGATAATAACTTGGAGATATCAATTCACCAACTCCGGTACTGATGCAAAATTAAGAAACCTATATTGTCTTTCTGGTCTCATTTCCGAGATCTTTTAAAAGGCACTTCAGTAATGATTTGCTCAGTTTTCTCATCACTAAAACCAGAGTACTATCCACCTCCTGTACCTCTTTGACTGAATGTAGGTGTGAGGTGCTTACGCTCGGAACCTGTCCTCTTCAAATTACATGCGGCAAGACACAAGGATCTTGACAAGCAAGCCTGCCTAAAAATCCTCCCCTCACCTCCTCAGCTTTTCTCCCTTTCAACTCTCATCATAAATAATGACTCCTCTGAGTAAACTAAACGAATGTCCTCTCCCAGAAGCTCCTGTTAAAACATTACTGCGTTAATCCAGAAAGGATAACTGGTTAACATATTGGTACGCTGTCAAGTAGTAATAAAGTCCTTTGGATGGAAGGATTGGTAGGGATGAAGGAATCAGCAGGAGGGGTCTGTAAGGCAAAAGGCAAAGGGTATAGTGAATGATATCCAAAGGCAGCAACCAAGATCCTTTTCACATCCTTCCTGACTGCACTATTCATCGGCGCCACCTATGACATGATACTGAGCTAGAGAAGTTGAGTGAGGAAGGAAGAAGAGGGAATGATTAGGAAATGACAATCCCCAGAGCAGGACGGCCTGGGGAAATTCTGGCCTGGCACAGCACACCCAGGGCGTACGTGCTGGATACAAGGGCTCATTGGTCACTTTTTCATAAGGTCAGTTTCGTGCTGGCTCTAAGACTTCTCAAAAAAAAAAAAATCCTATTCTAATTTAGGGCAGGTTCTTTTCTTCCTATTTGGAAGGATTCACCCGTTAGTAAGATGGAACTGGCCAGATTCCAAGGCTATAGAATATAACTGCTGAGAACTGGGGCTCTAAAGACTGCAAGATTGGGGTTTCCAACATGGCTGCCATTTCCTAGCTTTGAGATCTGAGGTAAGTGAATTAACTTCTTCAAGCCTCAGTGTCCTCCCATGAAAAGTACGTATGTGATCTAGGACCACTGGTAGAAAAACAATGAGCTACTGAAAGTAAAGAGCTTAGCACTGTGTTAACATCACTAAGATTAGCTATCTTTATTATTCTTAGCATCGCTAGTTTAAAGCATTGTGTATTTTCTATGTGAACAATTAATAAGCTGGGCCCAGAATTCCACCGGTACCCACTCATTTCACTGAAGTTGCTTATATCAAAATTAGGCCAAATCCCTTGATTTAGTCTGAAGGTTAAACCAGCTGAAATGAATCAGAGATGAAAAAGGCAAAGAGTTTTCTGGGGCATCCATTCCAAAGCATCCATGTCCCAGTGGAAGAAGGTACAAGTTCCAAAGGATGAATTACATCATCAAGAATCAAGGGATTTGTGACGGGAAATGCTCAAGTGGCTTGGAATACAATACATTATTCCTGTAACAGATTAATATTGATTCCAGCCTTTGCCTAAGCTAATTTAAAAAACAACAACTGTATGCAGTCTTCTGAGCTAACTGGGTGGTCAAAATAAGGAATTTAGGTGTGTATAAAAAGTTAAGGGGGAGAATTAGGATAGTAGGTAATTCTTGATGTGGAATATATGCATGCAGGGAATCAGAAGTTCACAGAAAACCATGTGAAATACTCAGTTATTTGGCAGAAAGTTATATATATAAGTGTAAAGTATCATCATCGTCATCCAAAACAGCCTACAGTTTTCAGTGATTATCACTTGATCTCTACTGGGCATTTCTAAGGGGTCTGAAAATGAGGACTGCAATAAGTCGGATGTTTTCTTTTTAAACATGATCATCATACTGTACACTTGATACTTATGCTGTGAGCTCAGATCTTCCCTTTCCCTAGTATAATTTTCATCTAAGCATTCCTTAGATACTTAGATCATTCTTAATGGAGATTGTGCATTATACCCTCTGTGGACACATGGAAATCTGGCTAATTGGACTGACTTGATTACAATAGTCGGTGAATTCTCCCATTTCCTTCCACTGCAATAAATGCTGAAGATATTTTTACCACCGATTATGTAAATATTTCAGATTGCAATCATTTTCTAAAACAGTGGTTACAGGCAAAAGTTCTTTTATCATTCTGCTCACCAAACAATTCCTACACTTTCAAAATATGTTTCTTTTCTTGTTAGTATAAAAACTGGGTGTCCTAGTAAAGTCTGAAACAAACCCATAGCATGAATAGCTATCACTAAATCCTACAGCAATTGCAATTGAACACTAGCTTTGTGATAAAGCAGTCTCCAGCCCCAGTGAGTGCATCAGGATGGCACAACTTTTAACAAAGGATGCACAAGCTGATGGAATGTCTACTCCCCAAATCCAAATATCTGAAAATTAGCAAATACACTTTTATTTTGAAAGCATCTTGTTTGCTGTTAAATGTTGTATCCCAGATATACTTTTTAAATTATTTCTTTTCTTGGCCAAAATAAGGTGTCTCACCAATAATTAAGTTAGTACTGTCTCTTTAAACGCTAGGATGAGTACCTAATTCCAGAGGTTACTATGCCCATATATTATACCTGTCAAAATTCTTTAAACTCTAATGAGTCAGCTTGCTGAAAATACACTCCACGCTTCCATTTGAAAGTATAAAGCTAAGTGCTGAGCTGGGAAAAGTTTACACTCAGTCCCAGCGTAAATCAGCGCACAGAGGAAGTAGAAAAGCACTTCAGCTAGCTGTTGCAGACACAAATACGCGCCCGACCGACCGCTACTGCGCATGATCCACTCTTTTGATGAATGTTCCTACCCCTAACCCGAAAACGTCGGGAGTGTGTGCGCGGGGGCGGGGGAGGGGGCGGGGGAGGAATTAAAAAAAAAAGGAAGATGATGTGTACGTTTGAAAGATCAGCCATTTCCTCTCAGTACACACAAAAACGCCTCTCATTCCTAGAGAGATGTCTTATCAAGGAAAATAAAAGTGCCTCTTTGAGAGCTAGCTCCTGAATGAGAGTGGACTCTGGGAGAGACAGTTTCCTCTCCTGTCCTCTCTAGACCCCAGTGAAATCTCCTCTTTGCTACGAGGTGGTGCTGGTTACTCTTTGAGGGGCACAGTCCAGACACAGAGATCTGAAATTTCAAAAATGCGATAAAGCCCCAGCCGGTCAGCCCTAGGAGGCGAACAGCTGCCGGGTGACCGCTGATGAAGTGGCTTCTTCAGGAGGTGGGCAGATTGATTCCAGCTGCTGAGAGCGGGGCAGGGCAGCGGCCGAGGAATGCGCAGCTCAGCTGAGGCAAGACACAGCAGCTTCCCAACCAAGGGCAAGGCCAAATGTTAGCTCTGATTGCAGTCTTGGCCTGAGAGAAGTAAGAATGCCATTGTTCCATTTGATAGGGACTTCCAAGGCAGCCTGGGCCAAAAGGTGCTATGTGCACGGTGTCATTTTTATACGTGGAGCGTCGCTCAGGAAATCTGAAAGCTGTCCCTCAAGACGTTGGTTCAGAGTGGGCCTGCGGTTCCCAAGGTGAATCCTTTCTGCCTGATTCCTGTTTTTCTCCCTCAACCCACTCCCAGCTCCTGGCCCTTTTCTAACACCTCTCAACCCCTACCCAGACTCCTTTGCTCCCCTCTCCCCCACTCCTACATGCAAACACTGTAATCAGTACACAACTGAAACAGACAAGGAAGGGGTGCAGCGGAGGAGTGGGGGACATCCAGAGCCCTGCAACTGGCCTGGATGGAGACATACAAGAGGACATGCTCTTTAGAAGTACTGGCCTCAAAGTCAGAGAGCTCAGGGGGAAGGACTAATGTAGGGGTCCCCTGAGGGCCCCAAACTCAGACGCCAAGTGATCTAACAACAGGGAAGGGGTAAGAGGTAGGTGGGCATGAAGGCACGCCTAATGGAATATTCAATATCCTGAGAAATGCACTTTCGGCCGTGCACTTCCAGAGACTAAAAGCCAGTAATGGGCTCTGGAGTCTGCACTTCCTCTCCCTAATGTCCAAAGGCGCTTTAATGCTGCAGCCAATCGATCAGGCTTCTCCGGTGAAGGCGGCCAGTGGAGAGCAAAAGCTTCCTACTTGTGGCCAAAATCGCCCGGCCTCCTCTGCACACCACGAAAGAGCGACAACAACTTTGAACTGTCAGGACTTGGCTCTCAACGTGCTGGGAGAAGGAGAGGAAGGAGCCTGGAGGCGTCCAGAGAAATAGCTCCCCTCCCTCTTAATCCCAGCTTTTCCAGGGAGACTCAGAAGGAAGACAAACAAGGAGGCGGCATTATCCACCCTGAGATAGGGCTGACCAGAAGCCCCAAACCTGCTTCAGGTGCAAGGTTACCGAACCGCCTCCAAGCCCTGGGCAGCCCAAGATGTGGCGCTTCTGGAAGGGACACAAACTGAGCAAAAGAACATCCAGAAAGTGGGGTTTCTTTACAATCTTCTGCTGACATCGCTTGCTGCCTGGAAAGTGACCCTCAGAGGCTGATTCCTGCCGCGGAGACGCATCCCAGTCCCGCCTCCCTCCCCCCACCCTCTCAGAGCCTTCCCAGCAGGGCTTGGGCTCCGGGCAAGTTCAGTCCCTAAATTGAACCCAACCCTGTCCAGCCTCCCGTCGCCGCTCCCAAATGGCTCCAGCGGCGCACTGAGCATGCCCTGTGGCCTGGGTTTGGGGGTCACCTCCGGGAAACTTTCCGGGCCCCGGGATGGGCCGGGTTCTGTCCCCCGCGGGCGCCCCCCCAGGGGTGTGCGAAGGAAAGACCGCGCGACTGCAGCCGCGAGCGGAGCGGCCAAGTTAGCGAGCGCGACAAAACTTTCCACGCTCCTTCTTCCCACCCCACCTCACCCCGCCACAGGGGCGCGTCTCCCCGAGGAGCTCGCCTTTCCCAGCCCGGCGGAGACAAGCACAGCACGTGATGGGCAGAAATAAAAATAAACACTTCCCATTCCCGGCCCGCGAGGGCCAGCCCCCACTCGGCGCGCTGCGGAGAACTAAGGGCGCCCTGCGTCGAGCAGCCCCCGAGCCGCCGCGGCCCGGAGCCCCCAGCCCCCCAAGCCGCCGCCAGGACGGCCACCCGGCCTGCCCGCCGCGAGGGGTGGCCCCGCTCTGGCCCTCCGCGCCGAGCCCCGGCGCCTACCTTTCAGATTTGGTGAACTTCCGGAATGCCTGTCGGAGGTCGTGGAAGGACCTGTACGTCTGCGGCTCGGCCGAGATGCCCTGTGCCCGGGTGGTCCGGGGGCCGATGTGGGTCGAGGGCACGGGCAGCACCGACTGGCACTTATGGAGCTTCCTCTTCAGCTCCTGGATTTCTTCCTCCTTCTCTGACAGCCGCTTCTCCAGCTCTTTGATCCTCTCTTCCTTGAGCATGAGAATCTTGGCAAAGTCTTCCTCTAGCTCGCTCATGTTTTCCCTGAGCCCCTCCGCGAAACTTTGTCTCGGGCGGCGGCGGCGGCGGCTGGGACGACAGCCGGGCGAGGCGAGCGCGGAGTGAGCGAGTGAACGGGCGCTAAGTACTCGAGCGCAGCGGTGCTGCTCCTAGTGCGGCGCGAGAAGCCGCTTTCTTCGAGCCGCTTCTGCTGAAGGGACTAAAAGCACCGAGGGGAGGATGAGAAGTCTAAAAGCGAAGGAGAGGAGAGGCAGAGTGCTAATCGCCCGTCTCTCCGGGGAATAGGTGATTATCTTTCATTGAGAAACCAATTAGAGCTGCCCTTCCTCCCCTGAGACCCCCTCCCCCGTCCCCCTTTCCCAATCACTTCGTGAGAACACGGCGCGCGCGCCACCCCACCGAGAGCCTGCTTTCTAGCTGGGAGGGTTAGACCAGTGAGCCTGGTCTCACCTCATCACATAATAATCACTCTTGCACGCTGTATGGTGCCAAAGGAAAGGGGTGGGGTGGAGGTGGAGGGGAGAGCTTTATGCCACTTGATCCTTGAAATAGCAACAATTACCATGTGATCTGGCAGATGACGCAGCGCTTGTAACTGGAGCCTAAAGACTTTGTGGTGTGTGTACGTGCGTTTGTGTGTGTGTGTGTGTGTGACATTTCATAAATATTAAACTGCCTTTAGACAATAACCTGCGTGAATTCATCTTTGTTTTCACCTTTTACTTCTGCTCTGGATGATAAGGGGGTGTGTGTGTGTTTCTAACTGGGAAGTTCTGTGGTTGTGACCCCGAGTAATAAGAATGACAGAGCACTCGCAGTTCCAGGTGTTTTCAGCATAAAATTTTAGTGGAAATAGTAAACTAAACTTGTTGGTGGGTAAGTTGGATGAATTACTCATAGGGTAATGAGCCAATGTTTACCGAAAAGAAAAAAAGGTCCATGCATCCATCGTAAACTTCTTAGAGTTTGGATTCTATTTCATCTGCTACAGTTAAAATTTGTATATTGAGCATCCAAATTATATTACCATACCATCTTATATGGTTGCGAATTGAGGGCTACCAGTGCTAAGCTGCTGGCTCACCCTACCAGCTCCTGTTTTAGGGAAAAATAGCTTCTGTTATCTGTATTTCTCCCTCACCTGTGCATCCAACACCACACTCTCTGCTAAAGGGATTTTTATACTCATTTGAACCCGGAGTATTTGCTATTTCCTACACTCTATTTTTTGTATATGTATATGTCACAGGGAGCATTTTTTATAACATAAATCACAGTTTAAGAGTTTGTCTGGGTAGGTGGGAGGAGCATTTCCTCAGGTTATGATCCACAAATTAACATGGCTTTTTTAAAGGAAAAAAAATGGATACAAACTAAGATACCAAAGGTTTTTGTAGAAATAGTAATTTTCCTTAAAAAGAAAGATCAATGTACAATCCACTGGCTACTTATTAAAAACAAATCTTTCTACCTTGTCTGAAACACCTCAGTAAAGGAAAAAGCAGGCATATACTTTCATTTATAAATAAACCCTGAAATATATTTTACTCTGAAGATGTCTTTATTATTTACTGTTAGTTCTACTCATCTAATTATTTTAAATTAAAAACATTTTAAGCCACATCTGAATTTTTAATCACACCAGATGCTCAAGACTGGCTTCATCTACTCATATTTGAGAAGGAGTTCTCTGTCTTGTTGATACTTACTATTCTATTGCTTCTATCTATAAACAATTGGCTATAATCCTTTTAGAAACACTCAAAATAATTGGCATTTAAAAATACATTAGAAAAAATTTTTATCACCTTCAAATATCTAGGCATAGGTTCAATTTTATTTATGGGAGATATAGTTTTTAAATGATTCTTAAATGGGCAGGTTATTTTCAAGTCTTATACTAATCTTAAATGCAGATATTCAGATGTTTATCTTGCTTATTAAAAAAAGAAACCTTTAGACCAATATTTTACACACATCTCAAAACCCTAAATTCACCCCTATCTTCCAAAATTAATCTTATTTTTTTTAATAAATCAGCTTTAACTTAGGTAATGTTGACACCCGGTGACCTTAAATCGTGTGCATTGGCTTAGGAAATACTTAGAGCACAGGAACGCTTGAGAAAATACAGACTGGTAGAAGAGTATACACTGATTTATTAAAAATCATAGCATTTTAAATCTGTAAGCAACTTTGAAGATGATCTAACCCATATTATAAAGGAGGAAAATGAAATCTTGAAAGGTGAAGTCCCAGATCACCCAAGGGCAAAAGTTTGAAGCCAGGATTCCCCAGGCCATGCTGCTCCTAGCTTGAAGCCTGAAAATCTAGAAATTCTATGATTCTGAGACTCTAGTGTTCAAAGATGTGACTTTACCCTTTGTTCTTTGCTTTTAAATCTGTAGCAGAAAGTTTCAACTGTCAAAGCAAAAAGTGTTAATGAAACTTTAGATTTTTTTTTTTTTTCTTAAAGGAGAAGGTCGCCATCTAGTGCCCTTGGAGATATTTGCTAAATAAATATCTTAATCACAGGGAAGTGAGGTTAGGTCCTTAAATACCTGTGCGAGAGTTTTCATGTTCCATGTTTGAACGAAATAAAGAAAATATACAGAATTTTGTGTCAGAATAAAACACTTTTTAAAATGAGAAATTTAAAAATCTTTTAGCTACTGGATAATGACAGTGCCGGTACATATCCATTGAGTGTTTAATATGCACCAGCGCAGGGCTAAACCCTTTATGTGACTAGATGGTTTTATCCCCAAGATGACTCTGTAAGGTAGGTACTATTATTTATTCTCATTTTATAGATGGAGAAACTTAGCCAGATTAATTTGCCCATGGCCACAGTGTCCAGATTTGACCCAAGCTGTCTTAATCCCCATGCATACTGCTTCTACCTGAAATACATTAAAATGTCCACTTCTCTATGAGCCCAGTGACAAGCAAAACTAGAAGTTCTTTATTGATGAGAACATACTAAATTTAAAATCCCATATAAGCTCAGATAAGTATCTAAGACTCTGGCTTCTCAGCAACCAATCTCTTTACCAAAGTTGTTTTTCTTATGATACTTTGGGATCTACTATACATTTCATATACAGTTTCAAAAGTACATGTACCTTCACATGTTATGATGGCGCTTTGCCTCTCCACCTCCACCCCGCTAATAAGGAACACTTTCTAAAGAACTTGAAGCCGTATGGATGTGAGTAGCTCATAGGGAATTCCTGTCCTTTAATCCAGGTCAGTGTCACATGGGGCAATGGGAAGACAGTATCTATATATTTTTAAAAAGTCAATAATAATAATAAAACAGACTAATAGTCTGCTTTTTATTATCACTATATGCCAGGAGTTCTCACCAATGTCTGTGATAAAATACTCCTCCCCCCACCCCCAAAGAATATTGTTGGTCTCAGTTCAAGCAATTGCTGCATTTATTGTTGAGTGGGTGGACCACTCCCATTGCCCCACCCCTGGAACAACACTGACCTTGTTGCATGTTACAAGGATCCAGAGTGAAGAAAATAGTCATGTGCAGATGGTTTGAGTGAGGTCCCACGGATGGCAGTAGAGGAGTGCAGAGAAAGTTTTGGGGAAATGAAAATATAGACAAGGGTCTAAGTTTCTGGGAATGGGTGAGATGAGGGGAATTTAAACCATCTATTTTCAATACCTTACATCCAAACACCGCTCTTGGCTACAAAGATGATAGTATTTGTGGGAAATTGCACGCAATACATTTTCCATCAAGGGATGCAATTAGTAAACTAAGAGTACTGGACTGGATCCAAAAACTATATTTATTTCTCAGCTCTGTCACTTCCCAAGCTGTGTGCTCTCAGGCAAATCCCTAAACTTATCTGGGATTCACTTTCCTCATTTGTAAAATGGGGAATGGGAGTCACCTTGGGTCCATTTCACCTTTCTATCTTTAAAGAGTCTATGGAATTCTGCTCTCCCTATGACTTACATTTTGAAGTTATCAGTCTGTTTTTATAGACAACATCCATTTGTGTACTTCAGCTGAGTTTAAAGCTGAAAAGAAAGATTTATGATGGAGTCTGGTTGGTCCTATAAAGATTACAGTGACTTTGTGATTAACAGAAACTTGGAGCATTTTCAGTTAATTCTACATCATACTTGATGTGGCTTCAACACTGTCACCTAAATCATTCTGGTGACCATAAAGTGTGGTCACACCTTAGGCGAGATAAAAGCTTGAAGTCTTGAAATACAACCACATCTATGTTAACCACCACACAGAACATGAAAATAGCAAATGAAGTGTTGCCTCAGTTAAACTTCAAAACTGGTTTCAATGTATTGAATTTACTTAATGTAGCATAGATTATGTTTTCTTGTAAAACATGTTCCTACAGAAAAGCATGCATAAATGTTTTTCACCATGTGGTCCTATTGGTGTAAATGGAGTTCTTTTTCATGCTGCATGCAATAGGAAAACCACTGCCTTTTACAATTTTCTGTGGTAGCTGTCTAAAGGTTTGAAAAAAAATTTTTTTTTTCAGAATTTTTATTTTCAGAATTCCTAGGAATTCTGAAAATAAAACTAAGAGATTATGGTACTTAAATATTGTAGAAATCAAGTTCTGCCATATATTAAGAACCTTGAACCTGAAACATGGAGGTACACGTGCTATGGAACTTCAGGCAATTAATTTCATCCCCCTGAGACTCAGTTTTCCCAACTATAAATTGGACTTATGGATATTCAATTCTCATATCTGCATCTTTAAGGCTCAAATGCAGTGAGATGAAAACAAGATGTTGTTATCATTTAAATGTGACCCTACATAAATAATATAAATAAAATGGTAAGGGATCCTCTGCTTTGATTCTTGGTGGAGAAAGTAGCCCATCAGGGGACTGAACAGACTGGTGTGGTGGTGATGATGCTGGTAATATTTATACTACATTCAGCCTACTCGTTACTTGTGTAGGCAGGATTCAAAGACAGCCCCCAAGCTTCTCACCGCTTGGTGATATGTACCTTCTCCCAGTTATTCAAACACTAATCAAGGTGCTGCTGTGAAGGCACTTTGCAAAAGTAACTAAAGTATCTTAAAGTTGGCTTTAATATAAGATCTACTGGGTGGGTCTGACCTAATCAGGCGAGCCTTTAAAAGGGACTGGGCTTTTCCTGGAGACTGAGATTCTCAGTATGAGAGGGACTTGACTCGGGGGAGATTCTCCACTGCTGCCTTTAAAGACAGAAGGGGCCATGTGACAAGGAATGCAGGTGGAACCTAGGTGATGAGAATAACCGCTGACAGATGGCCAGCAAGGGAATGGGGACCTCAGTCCTACAACAGAAGGGAACTGACCCCTATCACAACCACTAGAGTGAGGAAGAGGACCCTGTACGCCAGATGAGAGTACAGCATGGCTGACACCTTGATCTCACCTTGATCAGAGGACCCAGTCATGCTATGCCCAGACTTCTCACCTCCACAACTGTGAGATAAAAAGCATGTGTAGCTTTAAGTCTCTAAGTTTGCAGTAATTGGTTAGACAACAAGATAAAACTAATGAATTACTCAGCTACCACTTTAAAATGACCATTAAAAATGCCAGAAATGTTTTACCACTCTCAGAAAGCCTGACTTTACAAGAGTCATTTTTAGTGAAGCTACTTTAGTACATTTCAAATAGGTACTTGGGGACATCAAAAGTTGTTATAAATTACAAATTGCTTAAAGCACACTGATGACAACACAGATAGCCTTCTGAGTATGACAAACTCTCTTCCATAAAAGATATTCATGTTTAAAAGTTGTGTCTTATTATGACTGAAGTGTAAATCCTTCCAACCATACATTCTAGAAGGGATTGGAACCACTCACTAGTTTAAACTTTTATGGGGTAGAAATGCTACCATAGTTTACCTTGGGTAGTGAACTTGCTCTGTGACCTTGGGCAAATTATTTCATCTGCTGAGCCTTATAGTTTTCTCATCTGTAAAATAGTAATAACTCTTGTACAGCAGTATGTGTTTTTATAATATGTTCAGCTCTGGAAATACAGAAATCCAATATCTTGGATTCTTATTAATTGGATACTTCCATAGCCATTCATGGAAATTAAGTGCCCCCACATCATATTGCCTTTCAGGTTCCGGTTCTAATCAAATATTTGAGAAGAGGGGCTGGGAAAGAATACAAGTCCTTTGAGTCTTTTTATTTGATTTGACTTGATGTTTTGGTTTGATTTTTTTATTGAGGTATAGTTGATTTATAATGTTGTGTTAGTTTCAAGTGTATAGCACAGTGGTTCCGTTATATATATACATACACATATTCTTTTAAAGAATCTTTTCCATTATAGGTTATTACAAGATATTGAATATAGTTCCCTGTGCTATATAGTAGGTCTTTGTTGGTTTGATTTTTAAAGTGAGAGACACTGGACTCATCTACGTGGAACTTCTTTTTATAAACTGTTATAAAATTTAGAAAACAGATATACATGATACAGAATTCAAAAAACAAAGGATATGCAATGAAAGGTAGGTCTCCTTCTCATCCCTGTTCCCCAGCTACACAGACCTCCTTTTATGGAGGCAGCCACTCACTGTTACCATTTATTTGTGCATGCCTCATTAAATAGCATATTCATATAAAAGCATAATTGTATATAAATACATATTTTTATACAACTTTGACACAAAAGATTTAATATCTGGTTTGTATGTTAGCCTATTGCCTAACTTAGTGCTGTCATTTCCTGACTTTCAGAACCGTTAGTCCAATGCAATATGACACAGCAGTCCCATTTTGTGATAAAATGCTCAGTAACAAGGGACAAAGACGAGAGTATGCCCTTTCTTCACATAGATGCTATAGGATTATAGTTCTTCTTACCTTAAAAAAATGGCATTTGGTGTCTTATTAAATATTTTTAATAACAACTCAGAACGTTCTGATATTTTAAAAGAACAAGCTAAATATTATTACATATGTATGTTTTTTAAGAATATGATAAAATCACCTCTGGTCTTAATTCTCACCACCTGCTTTTTATTGATGGAGACATTCATCTGTGCTTAACTCAGGTTATTTCAAATTAACAGTCCCCATGTAAAAAAGCTAACAAACCATTACCAGGCATAAGGAACCCTATATTTTGACAATCACTCAAACTGTTATAACTATCATTATTTTTCTTGGTCTCTAATCAAAACTGCATAGTTAGTTCAATAGTTCATTTACTATTTCTGATGCAAAGGGGACACATTTATTTGGAAATTATTTTCTCAAAATGTCTAGTCATTTATTATAAAAATATATTATAACTTGTTTTTATAAAAAAAAATAGTTCCACTGAACCTACAGTATTCCAGGAGATATTAAAACTCCCATATTTACAGGTAACGTCCCCAAGTGCCGTGTTGATGATATTTTTCCCATCTGTGTTATATAGGGCTCCATTTCGGCAGCCTTAATAAGAGTGAGAAGGTGGTAGAAACACTCAAAACTGTCCCATAATAATCTTAAATATTTCATTAGTTACAATGAAGAATCTTTTTTTGTGTGTTGAAAAACACTTTGGCTCAGCAGAATTCTCCCCTTCCCACAGCATCCTTTCCAGCCACCCACAATTTGCAGAGAGGTGGCAGAAAGACAGAAGGTATTGAACTACGAAGACACAGTACCATGCCACCTTTCATTCAAGACTTCATCTAATAAAGGGAGATCACTTTACAATGCTCGGGCAAGCAGACATCACTCAGACTGTGGCTAAAATCATCAGCAAGAAACTCTGCCAGGAATACTTTGGGTAACATGAGGTGGTGCTGGAGAGTGTGTGTGTGTGTGTGTGTGTGTGTTTCAGTCATTGTACTTTTCTTCTAAATCATTTTTCTAGCTTGGATATGTCAGTAAAAACAAACTCTTCCTTTAAAAATGTCTCCATTCAAAATATTTGGATATTTTAATGTTAAGAGCATAAATGGAGTAATGTTAAGAACAGATGGGAAATGCCACAAGTTGCTGGGGATTAGATGCTAGCGCACTGTTATTAATCAGGAGTGACAACTTCCTCTCCTCCATAGCTAAACAAACTGATTTACCTTTTGCGTAAATGTCAAATTAGCATTCTAGGAAAGATGCTGGAGAAGGGCCATTTATGTCAGGAATCTTTTTATTAAGAAAGATATCATAAATCTGGCATTCTTCCTTTGAATGGGAAACTAAAAATAAATGTTTGTATTACCTGATCAAATGCACTTGGTTTCATTTATTCAACAAATATGTTTTGCTCACTTTCTACAGATCCCAGGCATGCCCCTAGACACTAAGGATAAACAGAGACAAGTTAGAGCATCTGCCCTAAAAAAAAAAAAATGATACAAATGAACTTATTTACAAAACAGAAACAGACTCACAGATCTGGAAATCAAATTTATGGTTACCAAAGGGGATACGTGGGGGGAAGTGATAAATTAGGAGACTGGGATTAACATATACACACTACTATATATAAAATAGATAACCAATAAGGACCTACTGTATAGCACAGGAAATTCTACTCAATATTCTGTAATAACCTAGATTGGAAAAAAATCTGAAAAAAATTGAGATATATATATATATGATATATATATGACTGCTTCACCCTACTGTACACCTGAAACTAACACAACGTTGTAAATCAACTATACCCCAATAAAAAAGTGAAAAAAAAACAAGAAGCTTATGATAGTGTAGGAGGAGCAGCTTAGGGGGAGGTATAATAGATACGGAAATGACTAACTTTAAAGCAAAAGTGAAAAAACTAAAAGGTTATCATAGTACAGAGGAAGGGGAAGGAAAAGTAATAAGCCATGTGTGTGTGTGAGACAGACAGAGACAGAGAGAGAGAGACACCTACAGAAAGCTTAAATCACCAAATAACCAATTGACATAAGCCCACTTGGTTGAAACCAAAGGATTAGTTTGCCAAATTAATGCACTAGTTGAATTTCTGTAACTTACAGTTGACGAAAAACTTTTATTAAGGAAGAGCCTTTTTGAATATATGTATAATCCCTTAGAATGGATTCTTCTATGAACATGTCCTGGAAACCACAGGTAATTTTTTGGTCAGGGGAATCTCAAAGTGGGGGGCAGCAGCTGGCATGCGAGGAACAAAGCCACATGCTTGCCAGAAAGTACACCTGGAGTACCTTTCCCACGAAAGTGAAATTTATCCTAGGAGGCACCAAGGATTTCATAAAATGCCATAACCAGGGAAATTCTACAGTAAGTAACATATGGAAGATTCCAAAGTGACATTTGGAAATAGCAAAATACCTGTCGCACCTATGAAATGATACTATAGTCTCTTCACTGGGTTTCGTGTTTCATCTAAAATTAGCCTCCTTTTATCCTTCTTCTATAAAGACTACTCTTTCCTTGTGAGTGCGAAAATCTATTCACCAGGAAAATCAGGTTAAAATAATTAGATAGCTTAAAGAAACAGACTATCCTGACAGAGCTAACCTTGGAAATTCAAATACATTTATTTGTTTAATAGAAAAACATACCATACATTTGTATTATCATTATTCCATTTCTTAGAGAACAAAGAGATCCATTTTTACTTTAAAAGATTAACTCATTTTTCCAGTAAAGACAAAAGTAATAGTTCAAACACTTGTAATAGAGAATGCTCATTAGTATATAGCATGGGATAAGCAGCTTTTCAATTGCTATTACTGATGAGTTACTGTATGAAAGAGATTACAGGCAAACTGGAGAATATGGGCATAAAAAATTATAAACCACTGTATCAATAAGAGTAATTTTTAATAGTAAAAACAGATTATTCTATACTTAGAAAACTAAGAGTAGTATGATTAATCAAAATTGCATTTACATATTATAATATATCACCCCAGATAGATTTATCTCTAAATTCAACGCAATTCCAACAATAGTTTTAAAAATAGAAGTTGATGAATTGATTTTAAAATTCATACAAAACAGATGTTGCAGAAAAATAAGGATATTTGAAAAGCAACAAAAATAATGGGCAAGAGTGGCCCCACTTGCTGCAACTAGAGAAAGCCCTCACACAGAACTGAAGACCCAACACAGCCAAAAAAAATAATAATTAATTAATTTTAAAAAACGTATAGGTGTAATTACATGTTGTCTCGGAGCTGCTTCAAGATAATACGGAATGGAGTGAAACAGGTGGGGGTATAGATAAAACATGACAGCCATCAATCAGTTGGTAAATATTAAAGCTGGATGAGTTCATGGATATACAAGGAACACTTACAGTATTTTGCATACTTTTGTATATGTTTAAAATTTGTGGTAATTGTTTAAAAACAAGACGACACTGTAGAAAACAGTTCGGCAGTTTCTCAAAGGTTAAGCGTAGAGCTACCGTATGATCCAACAACTCTGCTACTACCAACACTGCACATCTAACAGAACTGAAAGCAGGGATTTGGACAAATATTTGTACACCAATGATCATAGCAGCATGACTCACAATAGCTACAAGGTGGAAACAACCCAAGAGTCAATCAACCGATGAATAACAAAATATGGTATATACACACAGTGGGATTTATTAAGCCAAAAAAGGAATGTTACATGCTATAACATGGACGAACCTTGAAAACACTAGGTTTAGTGAAATAAGCCAGACATAGAAGGATAAACGTTGTAGATTCCACTTAAACGAGGTACCTAGAATAGGCAAATTCATAGAGACAGAAAATAGAGGTTACTAAGGGCTGGTGGGAGGGAAAATGGGGTTGTTACTGTTTGATGGTTACAGAGTTTTTGTTGAGGATGATGAAAAAGTTTTGGTTATAGACAGTGGTGATGGTTACACAACACTGTGACTGTATTTAATGCCACTGAACTGCATATTTATAAATGGTCAAAATAAATATGATTTATGTATATTTTACCACAATAAAAAAGAGGAATAAAAAAATAAATAATAATAATAATGGTCTTGTCCTACTGCCTATCAAGTGTACTATAAAGCTATAGTAATTAAACTAATGTGATGAGCAATTTAAAAAATGAGCTAATAACAATGCATAGCGAGATGGCGGAAGAGTAAGACGCGGAGATCACCTTCCTCCCCACAGATACACCAGAAATACATCTACACGTGGAACAACTCCTACAGAACACCTACTGAACGCTGGCAGAAGACCTCAGACCTCCCAAAAGGCAAGAAACTCCCCCACATACCTGGGTAGGGAAAAAGAAAAAAGAATAAACAGAGACAAAAGGATACGGACGGGACCTGCACCAGTGGGAGGGAGCTGTGAAGAAGGAAAGGTTCCCACACACTAGGAAGCCCCTTTGCGGGCAGAGACTGAAGGTGGCACAGGGGGAAAGCTTCGGAGCCGCGGAGGAGAGCACAGCAACAGGGGTGCGGGGGACAAAGCGGAGAGATTCCCGCACAGAGGAACAGGGCCGACCGGCACTCACCAGCCCGAGAGGCTTGCCTGCTCCCCCGCCGGGGCGGGCGGGTTTGGGAGCTGAGGCTTGGGCTTCGGTCAGAGCGCAGGGAGAGGACTGGGGTTGGCGGCGTGAACACAGCCTGCAGGAGGTTAGTGCGCCACAGCTGGCTGGGAGGGAGTCCGGAGAAAAGTCTGGACCTGCCGAAGAGGCAAGAGACTTTTTCTTACCTCTTTGTTTCCTGGTGCGCGAGGAGAGGGGATTAAGAGCGCCGCTTAAAGGAGCTCCAGAGACGGGAGCGAGCCGCGGCTAAAAGCGCGGACCCCAGAGACGGGCATGAGATGCTGAGGCCGCTGCTGCCGCCACCAAGAAGCCTGTGTGCGAGCACAGGTCACTCTCCACACCTCCCTTCCGGGGAGGCTGTGCAGCCCGCAGCTGCCAGGGTCCCAGGATCCAGGGACAACTCCCGCGGGAGAACGGACGGCGCGCCTCAGTCTGGTGCAACGTCACGCCGGCCTCTGCCGCCGCAGGCTCGCCCCGCACTCCGTGCTCCTCCCTCCCCCACCGGCCTGAGTGAGCCAGAGCCCCTGAATCAGCGGCTCCTTTAACCCCGTCCTGTCTGAGCGAAGAACAGATGCCCTCCAGCGACCTACACGCACAGGCGGGGCCAAATCCAAAGCTGAGCCCCTAGGAGCTGTGAGAACAAAGAAGAGAAAGGGAAATCTCTCCCAGCAGCCGCAGAAGCAGCGGATTAAAGCTCCACAATCAACTAGATGTACCCTGCATCTGTGGAATACATGAATAGACAACGAATCATCCCAAATTAAGGAGGTGGACTTTGAGAGCAAGATTTATGACTTTTGCCCCTTTTCCTTTTTTTGTGAGTGTGTATGTGTATGCTTCTGTGTGAGATTTTGTCTGTATAGCGTTGCTTCCACCATTTGTCTGAGGGTTCTATCCGTCCGTTTTTTGTTTGATCTTAATAATTACTTTTTAATAACGTTATTTTATTTTACTTTATCTTTGTTCTTTCCTTCCCTCCTTTAGACAACGAAACATCAAAAATTAAGAAGGTGGACTTTGAGAGCAAGATTTATGATTTTTTTCCCCTTTTCCTCTTTTTGTGAGTGTGTATGTGTATGCTTCTATGTGAGATTTTGTCTGTATAGCTTTGCTTCCACCATTTGTCCTAGGGCTCTATCCGTCCGTTTTTTTCCTCTTAATAATTATTTTCTATTTTAATAACTTTATTATATTTTTTCTTACTTTATTTTATTTTACTTTATCTTCTTTTTTTCCTTCCTTCCCTCCTTCCTTCCTCCCTCCCTCCTTTCTTTTTTTCCTTCTTTCCTTCTTTCTTTCCTTCTTTCTTCCTTCCTTCCCTCCTTTCTCTCTTTCTACTTCTACTAATTCTTTCTCTCTACTTTTTCTCCCTTTTATTCTGAGCCGTGTGGATGAAAGGCTCTTGGTGCTGCAGCCAGGAGTCAGTGCTGTGCCTCTGAGGTGGGAGAGCCACCTTCAGGACACTGGTCAACAAGAAACCTCCCAGCTCCACATAATATCAAATGGCGAAAATCTCCCAGAGACCTCCATCTCAATTCCAGCACCCAGCTTCACTCAACAACCAGCAAGCTACAGTGCTGGACACCCTATGCCAAACAACTAGCAAGACAGGAACACAACCCCACCCATTAGCAGAGAGGCTGCCTAAAATCATAATAAGTCCACAGACACCCCAAAACACACCACCAGACGTGGACTTGCCCACCAGAAAGACAAGATCCAGCCTCATCCACCAGAACACAGGCACTAATCCCTTCCACCAGGAAGCCTACACAACCCACTGAACCAAACTTAGCCACTGGGGACAGACATCAAAAACAACGGGAACTACGAACCTGCAGTCTACAAAAAGGAGGCCCCAAACACAGTAAGATAAGCAAAATGACAAGACAGAAAAACACACAGCAGATGAAGGAGCAAGATAAAAACCCACCAGACCTAACAAATGAAGAGGAAATAGGCAGTCTACCGGAAAAAGAATTCAGAATAATGATAGTAAAGATGATCCAAAATCTTGGAAATAGAATAGACAAAATGCAAGAAACATTTAACAAGGACCTAGAAGAACTAAAGATGAAACAAACAATGATGAATAACACAATAAATGAAATGAAAATTACTCTAGATGGGATCAATAGCAGAATAACTGAGGCAGAAGAACGGATAAGTGACCTGGAAGATAAAACAGTGAAAATAACTACTGCAGAGCACAATAAAGAAAAAAGAATGAAAAGAACTGAGGACAGTCTCAGAGACCTCTGGGACAACATTAAATGCACCAACTTTCAAATTATAGGGGCCCCAGAAGAAGAAGAGAAAAAGAAAGGGTCTGAGAAAATATTTGAAGAGATTATAGTTGAAAATTTCCCTAATATGGGAAAGGAAATAGTTAATCAAGTCCAGGAAGCACAGAGAGTCCCATACAGGATAAATCCAAGGAGGAATACGCCAAGACACATATGAATCAAATTGTCAAAAATTAAATACAAAGAAAACATATTAAAAGCAGCAAGGGAAAAACAACAAATAACACACAAGGGAATCCCCATAAGGTTAACAGCTGATCTTTCAGCAGAAACTCTGCAAGCCAGAAGGGAGTGGCAGGACATATTTAAAGTGATGAAGGAGAAAAACCTGCAACCAAGATTACTCTACCCAGCAAGGATCTCATTCAGATTTGACAGAGAAATTAAAAGCTTTACAGACAAGCAAAAGCTGAGAGAGTTCAGCACCACCAAACCAGCTCTACAACAACTGCTAAAGGAACTTCTCTAGGCAAGAAACACAAGAGAAGGCAAAGACCTACAATAACGAACCCAGAACAATTAAGAAAATGGGAATAGGAACATACATATTGATAATTACCATAAGTGTAAATGTACTAAATGCTCCCACCAAAAGACACAGATTGGCTGAATGGATACAAAAACAAGACCCATATATTTGCTGTCTACAAGAGACCCACTTCAGACCTAGAGACACATACAGACTCAAAGTAAGGGGATGGAAAAAGATATTTCATGCAAATGGAAACCAAAAGAAAACTGGAGTAGCAATTCTCATATCAGACAAAATAGTCTTTAAAATAAAGACTATTAGAAGAGACAAAGAAGGACACTACCTAATGATCAAGGGATCAATCCAAGAAGATATAACAATTGTAAATATTTATGCACCCAACGGAGGAGCACCTCATTACATAAGGCAAATACTAACAGCCATAAAAGGGGAAATCGACAGTAACACATTCATACTAGGGGACTTCAACACCCCACTTTCACCAATGCACAGATCATCCAAAATGAAAATAAATAAGGAAACACAAGCTTTAAATGATACATTAAACAAGATGGACTTAATTAATATTTATAGGACATTCCATCCAAAAACAACAGAATACACATTTTTCTCTAGTGCTCATGGAACATTCTCCAGGATAGATCATATCTTGGGTCACAAATCAAGCCTTGGTAAATTTAAGAAAATTGAAATTGTATCAAGTGTCTTTTCCGACCACAATGCTATGAGACTAGATATCAGTTACAGGAAAAGATCTGTAAAAAATACAAACACATGGAGGCTAAACAATACACTACTTAATAACGAAGTGATCACTGAAGAAATCAAAGAGGAAATTAAAAAACACCTAGAAACAAATGACAATGGAGACATGATGACCCAAAATCTATGGGATGCAGCAAAAGCAGTTCTAAGAGGGAAGTTTATAGCAATACAATCCTACCTTAAGAAACAGGAAACATCTCGAATAAACAGCCTAAACTTGCACCTAAAGCAATTAGAGAAAGAAGAAAAAAAAAAAAACAAAGTTAGCAGAAGAAAAGAAATCATAAAAATCAGATCAGAACTAAATGAAAAAGAAATGAAGGAAACGATAGCCAAGATCAATAAAACTAAAAGCTGGTTCTTTGAGAAGATAAACAAAATTGATAAACCATTAGCCAGACTCATCAAGAAAAAAAGGAAGAAGACTAAAACCAATAGGATTAGAAATGAAAAAGGAGAAGTAACAACTGACACTGCAGAAATACAAAAGATCATGAGAGATTACTACAAGCAACTCTATGCCAATAAAATGGACAACCTGGAAGAAATGGACAAATTCTTAGAAAAGCACAACCTGCCAAGAGTGAATCAGGAAGAAACAGAAAATATGAACAGACCAATCACAAGCACTGAAATTGAAACTGTGATTAAAAATCTTCCAACAAACAAAAGCCCAGGACCAGATGGCTTCACAGGCGAATTCTATCAAACATTTAGAGAAGAGATAACACCTATCCTTCTCAAAATCTTCCAAAATATAGCAGAGGGAGGAACACTCCCAAAGTCATTCTATGAGGCCACCATCACCCTGATACCAAAACCAGACAAAGATGTCACAAAGAAAGATAACTACAGGCCAATATCACTGATGAACATAGATGCAAAAATCCTCAACAAAATACTAGCAAACAGAATCCAACAGCACATTAAACGGATCATACACCATGATCAAGTGGGGTTTATTCCAGGATTGCAAGGATTCTACAGTATACGCAAATCAATCAACATCATACACCATATTAACAAATTGAAGGAGAAAAACCATATGATCATCTCAATAGATGCAGAGGAAGCTTTCGACAAAATTCAACACCCATTTATGATAAAAACCCTCCAGAAAGTAGGCATAGAGGGAACTTTCCTCAACATAATAAAGGCCATATATCACAAACCCACAGCCAACATCGTCCTCAATGGTGAAAAACTTAATGCATTTCCACTAAGATCAGAAACAAGACAAGGTTGCCCACTCTCACCACTCTTATTCAACATACTTTTGGAAGTTTTAGCCACAGCAATCAGAGAAGAAAAGGAAATAAAAGGAATACAAATTGGAAAAGAAGAAGTAAAGCTGTCACTGTTTGCAGATGACATGATACTATACATAGAGAATCCTAAAGATGCTACCAGAAAACTACTAGAGCTAATCAATGAATTTGGTAAAGTAGCAAGATACAAAATTAATGCACAGAAATCTCTGGCATTCCTATACACTAATGATGAAAAATCTGAAAGTGAAATCAAGAAAACACTCCCATTTACCATTGCAACAAAAAGAATAAACTATCTAGGAATAAACCTACCTAAGGAGACAAAAGACCTGTATGCAGAAAATTATAAGACACTGATGAAAGAAATTAAAGATGATACAAATAGATGGAGAGATATACCATGTTCTTGGATTGGAAGAATCAACATTGTGAAAATGACTCTACTACCCAAAGCAATCTACAGATTCAATGCAATCCCTATCAAACTACCAATGGTATTTTTCACAGAACTAGAACAAAAAATTTCACAATTTGTATGGAAACACAAAAGACCCCGAATAGCCAAAGCAATCTTGAGAACGAAAAACGGAGCTGGAGGAATCAGTCTCCCAGACTTCAGACTATACTACAAAGCTACAGTAATCAAGACAGTATGGTAAGTCAGAAAGAGAGAAACAAATACCAGATGCTAACACATATATATGGAATTTAAGAAAAAAAAAATGTCATGAAGAACCTAGGGGTAAGACAGGAATAAAGACACAGACCTACTAAAGAATGGACTTGAGGATATGAGGAGGGGGCAGGGTAAGCTGTGACAAAGCACAAGAGAGGCATGGACATATACACACTACCAAACGTAAGGTAGATAGCTAGTGGGAAGCAGCCACATAGCACAGGGAGATCAGCTCGGTGCTTTGTGATCACCTGGAGGGGTGGGATAGGGAGGGTGGGAGGGAGGGAGACGCAAGAGGGAAGAGATATGGGAACATATGTATATATATACATATGATTCATTTTGTTGTAAAGCAGAAACTAACACACCATTGTAATGCAATTATACTCCAATAAAGATGTTAAAAAAAAACAATGCATAGCTTACAAACAGATTCATATCTATAGGGAAGTACTGTTTATTATAGAAGTAGCATTTCAAATTACTGGAGAGAGAACTCACGTTAACAGACTAGGAGAAAATATTTATGTAACATATATTTTGAATATATTATGTACCTGTTTTCAAATTTATGTTATTTATATAAACAGTGTTTTCTCACTTTCTTCATACAGTAAAATAGACATAATATAAAAGTTACCACTTTAACCATTTTTAAGCTTATAGCTCAGTGGAATTAAGTACACTCACACTGCTGTATGACCATCTCCACCATCTGTCTCCAGCACTTTTTCATTTTCCCAAACCGAAACTCTGTACCCATTAAACAATAACTCCCCATCTCTTCTCCCCAGCCCTTGGTATAACCACCATTCTGCCTTCCATTTCTATTAATTTAACTATTCTAGATACCTCATATAAATGGAATCATACAGTGTTTTCTCCATTTTATTTGGCTTATTTCACTTAGCATAATGTCCTCAAGGTTTATTCGTGTTGTGTTATGTATCAAAATTACCCTTCTTTTTAAAGCTGGATAATATTCTTTTGTATGTATATACCACATTTGGTTTATACACTCATCTCTTATACACTGATGGACACTCAGGATGCTTCCACCTTTTGGCTACTGTGAATAAGACTAAGAACAGGGAGACCTTCAAGATGGCAGAGGAATAAGATGCAGAGATCACCTTCCTCCCCACAAATACATCAGAAATACACCTACATGTGGAACAACTCCTACAGAACACCTACTGAACCCTGGCAGAAGACCTCAGACTTCCCAAAAGGCAAGAAATTCCCCACGTACCTAGGTAGGGCAAAAGAAAAAAGAACAAAACAGAGACAAAAGAATAGGGACGGGACCTGCACCTCAGGGAGGGAGCTGTGAAGGAGGAAAAGTTTCCACACACTAGGAAGGCCCTTCACTGGTGGAGACGGGGGGTGGTGGGGTGGAAGCTTCAGAGCCACGGAGGAGAGCGCAGCAACAGGGGTGCAGAGGGCAAAGTGGAGAGATTCCCACACAGAGGATCAGTGCCGACCAGCACTCACCAGCCCGAGAGGCTTGTTTGCTCACCCGCCAGGATGGGTGGGGGCTGGGAACTGAGGCTTGGGTTTCGGTTGGATCCCAGGGAGAGGACTGGGGTTGGCGGCATGAACGCAGCCTGAAGGGGGCTAGTGCACCACAGTTAGCCAGGAGGGAGTCCATGAAGAAGGCTTGTACTTGCCTAAGATGCAAGAGACCTCTGCTTCAGGATGTGCAAGGACAGGGGATTCAGAGCACCGCCTAAAACGAGCTCCAGAGACGGGCTCGAGCCGCAGCTATCAGCATGGACCCCAGAGAAGGGCATGAGATGCTAAGGCTGCTTCTGCCGCCACGAAGAAGCCTGGGTGCAATCACAAGTCAATCCACACCTCCCCTCCCAGGAGCCTATGCAGCCCGCCACTGCCAGGGTCCCGTGATCCAGGGACAACTTCCCTGGTAGAACACACGGTGCACCTCAGGCTGGTGCAACGTCACGCCGGCCTCTGAAGCCGCAGGCTCGCCCCGCACTCCATGCCCCTCCCTCCTCCCAGTCTGAGTGAGCCAGAGCCCCCAAATCAGCTGCTCCTTTAACCTCGTCTGGGCGGGGAACAGACGCACTCAGGTGACCTACACACAGAGGCAGGGCCAAATTCAAATCTGAGCCCCAGGAGCTGTGCAAACAAAGAAGAGAAAGGGAAATCTCTCCCAGTAGCCTCAGGAGCAGTGGATTAAATCTCCACAATCACCTTGATGTGCCCTGCATCTGTGGAATACCTGAATAGACAACAAATCATCCCAAAATTGAGGCAGTGGACTTTGGGAGCAACTGTAGACTTGGGGTTTGCTTTCTGCATCTAATTTGTTTCTGGTTTTATGTTTATTTTAGTTTAGTATTTAGAGCTTATTATCATTGGTAGATTTGTTTATTGATTTGGTTGCTCTCTTCATTTTATATATTTTTTTTCCTTTTTCTCTTCTTGTGAGTGTGTATGCTTCTTTGTGTGATTTTGTCTGTATAGGTTTTCTTTTACCATTTGCCCTAGGGTTCTGTCTTACCTTTTTTGTGTGTGTGTGTGTGTGTGTGTGTGTGTGTGTGTGTGTGTGTATAATTTTTAGCACTTGTTATCTTTTGTGGATTTGTTCTTTGGTTTGGTTGTTCTCTTCTTCCTATTTTATTTATTACTTCTTGTTTATAATATTTTTAAAATTTCTAATTTTAATTATTTTATATTCTTTCTTTCTTTTTTCTCCCTTTTCTTCTGAATGGAGTGGCAGAGCCAAGTTGAGGACACTGGTCCACCAGAGACCTCCTGACCCTACGTAATCTCAAACAGCAAAAGCTCTCCCAGATGTCTCCCTCTCAATGATAAGACCCAGCTACACTTAACAACGAGCAAGCTACAGTGCTGGACACCCTCATGCCAAACAACTAGCAAGACAGGAACACAACCCCACCCATTAGCAGAGAGGCTGCCTAAAATCATAATAAGTTCACAGACACCCCAAACACACCACTGGACGCAGTCCTGCCCACCAGAAAGACAAGATCCAGTCTCATCCACCAGAACACAGACACCAGTCTCCTCCACTAGGAAGCCTACACAACCCACTGAACCAACCTTACCCACTGGGGGCAGACACCAAAAACAAAGGGAACTACGAACCTGAAGCCTGGAAAAGGAGACCACAAACACAGTAAGTTAAGCAAAATGAAAAGACAGAGAAATACACAGCAGATGAAGGAGCAAGGTAAAAACCCACCAAACCAAACAAATGAAGAGAAAATAAGCAATCTACCTGAAAACGAATTCAGAGTAATGATGGTAAAGATGATGCAAAATCTTGGAAACAGAATGAAGAATATACAAGAAACGTTTAACACAGATGTAGAAGAACTAAAGAGCAAACAAACAATGATGAACAACACAATAAAAGAAATAAAAAATTCTCTAGAAGGAATCAATAGCAGAATAACTGAGGCAGAAGAACGGATAAGTGACCTGGAAGATAAATAGTGGAAATAACTACCACAGAGCAGAATAAACAAAAAAGAATGAAAAGAATTGAGGACAGTCTCAGAGACCTCTGAGACAACATTAAATGCACAAACATTTGCATTACAGAGGTCCCAAAAGAAGAAGAGGAAAAAAAAAAGGGACTGAGAAAATATTTGAAGAGATTATAGTTAAAAACTCCCCTAATAAGGGAAAGGAAATAGTCAAGTCCAGGAAGCGCAGAGAGTCCCATACAGGATAAATCCAAGGGGAAACACGCCAAGACACATATTAATCAAACTATCAAAAATTAAATACAAAGGAAAAATATTAAAAGCAGCAAGGGAAAAGCAACAAATAACACACAAGGGAATCCCCATAAGGTTAACAGCTGATCTTTCAGCAGAAACTCTGCAAGCCAGAAGGGAGTGGCAGGACATATTTAAAGTGATGAAAGGGAAAAACCTACAACCAAGATTACTCTACCCAGCAAGGATCTTTCAGATTCGACAGAGAAATTAAAACCTTTACAGACAAGCAAAAGCTAAGAGAATTCAGCACCACCAAACCAGCTTTACAACAAATGTGAAAGGAACTTCTCTAGGCGGGAAAGACAAGAGAAAGAAAAGACCTATAATAACAAACCCAGAACAATTAAGAAAATGGTAATAGGAACATACATACTGATAACTACCTTAATTGTAAACGGATTAAATGCTCAAACCAAAAGACACATACTGGATGAATGGACGAAAACAAGACCCATATATATACTGTCTACAAGAGACCCACTTCAGACCTAGAGGCACATACAGACTGAAAGTGAGGAGATGGACAAAGATATTCCATACAAATGGAAATCAAAAGAAAGAGGGAGTAGCAATTCTCATATCAGACAAAATAGACGTTAAAATAAAGACTATTACAAGAGACAAAGGAGGACACTACATAATGATCAAGGGATCAATCCAAGAAAAAGATGTAACAATTGTAAATATTTATGCACAGGAGCACTGCAATACATAAGTTAAATGCTAATAACTATAAAAGGGGAAATCGACAAAACACAATAATAGTAGGGGACTTTAACACGCCACTTTCACCAATGGACATATCATCCAAAATGAATATAAATAAGGAAACACAAGCTTTAATGGATATATTAAACAAGATGGATTTAATTGATATTTATAGGACATTCCATCCAAAACCAGCAGACTACACTGTCTTCTCAAGTGCACACAGAACACTCCTCAGCATAGAGCACATCCTGGGTCACAAATCAAGCCTTGGTAAATTTAAGAAAATTGAAATCATATCAAGTATCTTTTCCAACCACAATACTATGAGACTAGATATCAGTTACAGGAAAATATCTGTAAAAAAAAAAAAAAAAACATGGAGGCTAAACAATACACTACTAAATAACCAAGAGATCACTGAAGAAATCAAAGAGGAAATAAAAAAATACCTAGAATCAAATGACAGTGAAAACATGATGACCCAAAACCTATGGGATGCAGCAAAAGTAGTTATAAGAGGGAAGTTTAGAGCAATACAATCCTACCTCAAGAAAAAACAAACATCTCAAATAAACAACCTAACCTTTCACCTAAAGCAATTAGAGAAAGGAGAACAAAACCCCCCCAAAATTAGCAGAAGGAAAGAAATCATAAAGATCAGATTAGAAATAAATCAAAAAGAAATGAAGAAAACAATAGCAAATATCAATAAAACTAAAAGCTGGTTCTTTGAGAAGATAAACAAAATTGATGAACCATTAGCCTGGGTCATCAAGAAAAAAAAGAGAGAAGACTCAAATCAATAGGATTAGAAATGAAAAAGGAGAAGTAACAACTGACACTGCAGAAATACAAAGGATCATGCGAGATTACTACAAGCAACTATATACCAATAAAATGGACAACCTGGAAGAAACGGACAAATTCTTAGAAAAGCACAACCTTTCAAGACTGAACAAGGAAGAGATAGAAAATATAAACAGACCAATCACAAGCACTAAAATTGAAACTGTGATTAAAAATCTTCCAACAATCAAAAGCCCAGGACCAGATGGCTTCACAGGCGAATTCTATCGAATATTTAGAGAAGAGCTAATACCTATCCTTCTCAAACTCCTCCAAAAAATTGCAGAGGAAGAAACACTCCCAAAGTCATTCTATGAGGCCACCATCACCCTGATATCAAAACCAGACAAAGATGTCACAAAAAAAGAAAACTACAGGCCGATATCACTGATGAACATGGATGCAGAACTCTTCAACAAAATACTGGCAATCGGAATCCAACAGCACATTATAGGGATCATACACCATGATCAAGTGGGATTTATCCCAGGAATGCAAGGATTCTTCAATATATGCAGATCAATGTGATATACCATATTAACAAACTGAAGGATAAAAACCATAAGATCATTGCAACAGATTCAGGAAAAGCTTTCAACAAAATTCAACACCCACTTATGATAAAAACCCTGCAGAAAGTAGGCATAGAGGGAACTTACCTCAACATAATACAGGCCATACATGACAAACCCACAGCCAACATCATTCTCAATGGTGAAAAACTGAAACCATTTCCACTAAGATCAGGAAGAAGACAATGTTGCCCACTCTCACCACTATTAGTCAACATACTTTTGGAAGTTTTAGCCACAGCAATCAGAGAAGAAAAAGAAATAAAAGGAATCCAAATCGGAAAAGAAGAAGTAAAACTGTCACTGTTTGCAGATGACATGCTACTATACATAGAGAATCCTAAAGATGCTACCAGAAAACTACTAGAGCTAATCAATGAATTAGGTAAATAGCAGGATACAAAATTAATGCCCAGAAATCTCTTGCATTCCTATACACTAATGGTGAAAAATCTGAAAGAGAAATTAAGGAAACACTCCCATTTACCATTTCAACAAAAAGAATAAAATATCTAGGAATAAACCTGCCTAGGGAGACAAAACATCTGTATGCAGAAAACTATAAGACACTGATGAAAGAAATTAAAGATGATACAAACAGATGGAGAGATATACCATGTTCTTGGATTGGAAGAATCAACATTATGAAAATGACTCTACTACCCAAAGCAATCTACATATTCAATGCAATCCCTATCAAACTACCAATGGCATTTTTCACAGAACTAGAAAAATTTTTTCACAATTTGTATGGAAATACAAAAGACCCCGAATAGCCAAAGCAAACTTGCATAAAAAAATGGAGCTGGAGGAATCAGTCTCCCAGACTTCAGACTATACTACAAAGCTACAGTAATCAAGACAGTATGGTAGTGGTACAAAACCAGAAATATAGTTCCAATGAAACAGGATAGAAAGCCCAGAGATAAACCTACACACATATGGTCACCTTATCTTTGATAAGGATGGAGGAGTATACAATGGAGAAAAGACAGCCTGTTCAACAAGTGGTGCTGGGAAAACTGGACAGCTACATGTAAAGGACTGAAGTTAGAACACCCCCTAACACCATACACAAAAATAAACTCAAAATGGATTAAAGACCTAAATGTAAGGCCAGACACTATAAAACTCTTAGAGGAAAACATAGGCAGAACACTCTATGAAATAAATAACAGCAAGATCCTTTTTGACCCACCTCCTTGAGAATTGGAAATAAACACAAAAATAAACAAATAGGACCTAATGAAACTTAAAAGCTTTTGCACAGCAAAGGAAACTATAAACAAGATGAAAAGACAACCCTCAGAATGGGAGAAAATATTTGCAAAGGAAGCAACTGACAAAGGATTAATCTCCAAAATGTACAAGCAGCTCATGCAGCTCAATATCAAAAAAAAAAAAAAAAAAAAAAACAATGCAATCCAAAAATGGGCAGAAGACCTAAATAGACATTTCTCCAAAGAAGATATACAGATTGCCAACAAACACATGAAAGGATGCTCAACATCACTAATCATTAGAGAAATGCAAATCAAAACTACAATAAGATATCACCTCACACTGGTCAGAATGGCCATCATCAAAAAATCTACAAATAATAAATGCTGGAGAGGGTGTGGAGAAAAGGGAACCCTCCTACACTGTTGGTGGGAATGTAAATTGATACAGCCACTATGGAGAACAGTATGGAGGTTCCTTAAAAAACTAAAAATAGAACTGTCATATGACCCTGCAATCCCACTACTGGGCAAATACCCTGAGAAAACCATAATTCAAAAAGAGTCATGCACCACAATGTTCACTGCAGCACTATTTACAATAGCCAGGACATGGAGGCAACCTAAGTGTCCATCGACAGATGAATGGATAAAGAAGATGTGGCACAATATATATAATGGAATATTACTCAGCCATATAAAGAAAAGAAATTGAGTTATTTGCAGTGAGGTGGATGGACCTAGTGACTGTCATACAGAGTGAAGTAAGTCAGAAAAAGAAAAACAAATACTGTATGCAGACACATATATATGGGGGAATAAAAAAAGGTTCTGCAGAACCTAGGGGCAGGACAGGAATAGAGACGCAGATGTAGAGAATAGACTTGAGGATACTGGGAGGGGGAAGGGTAAGCTGGGATGAAGTGAGAGAGTGGCATGCACATATATACACTACCAAATGTAAAATAGATAACTAGTGGGAAGCAGCTGCATAGCACAGGGAGACCAGCTCGGTGATTTGTGACCACCTAGAGGGGTGGGATAGGGAGGGTGGGAGGGAGATGCAAGAGGGAGGACAAATGGGGATAAATGTATATGTATATCTGATTCACTCTGTTATACAGCAGAAACTAACACACCAGTGTAAAGCAATTATACTCTAATAAAGGTGTTAAAAAAGAAAGACAAATTATCCAATTAAAAAACAAAAAGACTGCAAAGAACATTGATGTGCAAACAGCTGTTTGAGTCTCTGCTTTCAGTTCTTTTGGGTATATACCCAGAAGTGGAACTGCTAGGTCTTATGGTAATTCTCTGTTTAATCATAGATAGTCTTATAAATATATAAAAGAGAGTTAATATCCATTACATGCAAAGAGCTTTTAAAAGTACATAAAAATACCAAAATTCCAATTCAAAATGACAAAAGTAAAGATGTACATCTTTGCCGGTAAAAGTCCTGTTTACCTATCAAATTGGGAAAATTTAAGAGACTTGTCAAATTGTGATTAATGGGTTCTCCTAAATACTGATGAGAGCCTAAGTTATTAAAGTCTTTTGTAGCAAGCAATTTAGCAGTAGACATACAAACTTTAAGTATATGTTTGCTTTTACTCAACAACCCCACTTCTAAAAAATTAAGCTTGTAGAAATGATTCATGTTTGTTTGTTTTACTGTTTGTGAAAGAGAAAAATGTAACCTAAATAAATAAATGATTAAATAATTGATGATACAGTCACATTATGAAACGCTATGTAACCATCAAAAGAGAATGAGATAGATCTGTAGGAAGATCTCCAAGATGTGATGAGAAAAAAGCAAGCAAAAAATGTTGTGCTTTTATTTATATGATCATTTTTAAATGATATGTGTAAAGTACTTGTATTTGTACTTAAATTTAGATCAAACAATTAACAGTTGTTACCCTGGGAGAGAGAAGTAGGAGTGAGGGGTGAAGGAAAACTGTCATATGTTATAAGATGTGCATTGTTTGAGCTTTTTATAGGGAGAGTGTGTTCATGTATGTGTGATTTTACAATATGATTGAGGACCACTTTAGACATGATGAACTGCACATATATAAATTGTAAATCTGATGACTTTTCTCAGATGTTAAACACCCATGAAACCATCACCTCAATTAAGATGACAGACTGTGGTTAATTTTTTTAAAAATCATTAAACTCCCAGCTTTTAAATTTATATCACGAATAAAATAACTAAGCTCTACAAATAAACAGTATCCAGAAAGACCTGGAAGGTCCTCCTTCCCTTTGCCCTTTCCTTACCCTCAAGTTTTACTCGACTTATACATGGTATGGACATCGGCAGCAGCAGCCCTTCACTGATGCAATGCCCCATCCTAAGATGTGCTCTATAAAGCATTCGCCTTCGTGCTTTCTGGTTTTCACTAATTCCTTAGGCTTCTTCTGTATGGCAGCTTCCAAGAAAGTAAAATAAATGGGAAGCATGGTATCTTACAGTTCATCAGATTTTAGAAAGAATTTAATCCTCTGCATGTGCACATGCACACACACACACACAAAATTCCTCCTAAATTATCCCTGATTGCCATCTACCCAATGGCTATATATCTATTTTAAGAAATTATAAATAATGCAACATTCATATTATATAAATCAGCATTTTATCAACCTCAGAACTACTGACATTTGGGGATGGACAATTCTTTGTTGTGGGGGACTGTCCTGTGCATTATAGAGTGTTTAGCAACATCTCTGCCCTCTACCCATTAGATTCTGGTAGCATCCCCTCACCCCAAATTTTAACAACCAGAAGTATCTCCAGAATTGTCAGATGAAAATTGCCCACTGTTGAGATCCACTTGTATAAATTGATGCTAAAATTAATAATCAAATTCATTCTTCTCTGAGGGCTTCCCTGGTGGCGCAGTGGTTTAGAATCTGCCTGCCAATGCAGGGGACATGGGTTCAAGCCCTGGTCTGGGAAGATCCCACATGCCGCGGAGCAAGCGGGCCTGTGAGCCACAACTACTGAGCCTGCGCGTCTGGAGCCTGTGCTCCGCAACGAGAAGCCGCGACAGTGAGAGGTCCGCGCACCGCGATGAAGAGTGGCCCCCGCTCACCACAACTAGAGAAAGCCCTCGCACAGAAACGAAGACCCAACACAGCCAAAAATAAATAAATAAATAATAAATTTATTTTAAAAAATTAATTCTCTGAAATATTTTGAATCATCTCTATCCATATTTTTATCTTAATCTGAATCCAATTTCGATAAGCACATGGGAATAATAGAGAAGTAGTGTGTGCCATGTTGTAACACTAACCTAAGGAACTGGCTGTTGAGATGGAGTTAGGTATAAAGCCAAAGGTGGTACCAAAAAGAAAAGGCCAATGTGATTTCCTGTCAAGGGTGTTTGTTCTCCACTTCTCTGCCATTCTTGCCTAACAGAGTTCTAAAGAACTAAACTAGAGAACACCAGTCCTTATACTATACCTTTTTCTTTCTTTGATTTCAAGTTAATTATAACAGAACAGAGCAATCAAAGAAATAATGAGCCATTCCCATTGAACACACATCTGAATAGTATCATTCAAGGACTAGTTGTGACATTGTATATTTTCTCAGACTCTATTCAGGAAAATGGAAGAATGTTATCAAGTGTAGCATAAACTTCTTTCTCATTTCCTTAAGATATCCTTTTAAATATCCTTTCTCAAACAGGATTTCCGGTTCTATTCTTTTCTCAACACATGGCTGATGCTAAAGTGATATATATTCACTATGTGAAATTTAACTTCCCTCCCGCAAATAGACCCTTTTACTTTAAATCAAAATAAATTATAAATGACATCCACAGAGATTTGATAAAGATATTCTTTGTCATCATTGAAGAAATAAGAAGTAGAGGTTATCCAGTCATTTAGTGTTTTGGTAATATAGCTTTGGATTTAATGATACAGCTTAATGGATGGTGCTTTAAAAGTTTTGATTGTTTAGTAGTGAGCAAAGTTTTATGACTTCTCTGAAAACTAGACTTTCTAATGCATTTGCAATCAGTTCCAGTTACAGCAAAATACAGAACCAATTATAGAGACGTCCATAACGGGAAATTTAATATGTTAGCGAGTTCTTAGTTTTATAGCTGTACATGGTCTAACTTTTAAAATAAAATAACCTCTCATGTTCAATTATTACTATTAATATTATGATATTAATATAGTGTTCATATACTCAATGAACACGGTGGAAGGTCCATACTAAGTCCCTTATATACATTATATTAGCATATCCTTAGAGCTGCCCAAATGTTATTCCCCTAGTGATGGTGACATCGAGCAAGTTCTCCAATTTCCCTGAGTCTCAATTTCTTCCATGTGCAAAATGAAAATAATAGTAGTACCTTCATCATTGGGTGATTGAAGATCAAATAAATGTTAGCAGTTGTGATACTATTAAGAACAATATTCAGTGTAGTATTTCATTTAAATAACAATATTTAATGTCTCCATGTGATATTTAAGTAGAACCACTGTATTGTTGTAAGGCTTCTCAAAAAATTTTCAAAAGGCTTATATTTATGTATGTAAATATAAGAATGTTGCTTTACTACTACACATTATCATTTTGAGACTGTGCCCCATGGTAGATTATTTGCAAAAGTCCCCACACGAATTCCCTTCCCAAATCTATGCCTTTGGTAAATTCCCTCTTCCACTGACTCTGTGCTTCACCATGTGACTTGCTTTGGCCAATGGGACAATAACAAATATGACACAAGTGAGACTTGAAAAGTACTCATGCATTCGGACTTGCCCCCTCTAGCTGCTCTGGGGAACACTGTGACCACCATGATGAGAATGAGCCTGGTTTAACTTGCTGGATGCTAAGTGGGAAATGACCCAGTTGTCCCTGCTTAGAGCCGGCCAACTGCCAGACATGTGAGTGAGATCAGCAGCTCCTAGCTGATGGCAAATATTAGTAAGCCTAGCCAATATAACCAGGAACAGAGACTCATCCAGCAGAGCTGAGCCCAAATTGCTGACCACAGAACCATGAACAAATAAAATGATGATTGTTTTAAGTCATTCAATTTTGGAGTAGTTTGTTAAACTGATATAGTCCCCATAAGCAAAATAAATAAGAATAAAAAATCATGATTCAGAATGCAGCTAATATTCTAAATTTACATTCCAAACTAAAATTACTTACTCATAAAATATTGACAATATCATTAAGTAATTCAGCTAAAAAACTGACACCAGGCCTACTTGGTTTTAAACTCAGTGGTAAACTTTAGGTGGTGGTACGATGTGGATTGGTAGGGTCATCCCCTCCACAGAACAATAACAGGCAAGCTTTATCTTTTGTACTAACTCTAATCCAATGAATGATGGCAACTTTCAGTGTTGTGTTTAGAGATTCCAAGACCATCTCTAGTTCTGATAGGGGGTGGGAAGTAAGTGCTTGTCATGCGTTTGCAAAACTTGCCATAGTTTAGATGTTCACTTGGAATATTTGTGCCCATAAAAGGTATTCATTATTTACTTGCTCATCTCGCTTCAAAGGCTGTAGTTAAGATGTATTTTTTCACTTACTTGCACCTTTTTAAGCAATTTTGGTTCAGGTTGTGAAGCTGTCATGGAAATATACTGTATAATTATCCTCACTGGAAAGATAGACTTTGTTTTTACAAGTACAGGCAAGGATGTTCTGAAGCCAGCATACTGACTCTCCCTTCCCTGCTCCCAGCAATTTAATCCTCCTGGAAGAGCGAGGCTGGCCACCACTGAAAGCAATGGTTATCATCACAAGAATTAACAGCCAGGAAGAATGTTCGTGATGAAGCCCGCTGATTTCTGTTAGTTCACTCGGACCACATGGCCTGGGGGATGCCTGTATACTCAACAGGATGGCTGGTGCCAAGCCAAGAAAATAAGTTCAAGAGAGAACTGAAGAAACACAAAATAAAGCCTGCACCATCTACTTTTTTTTTTTTAATTTTTACTGGAGTATAGTTGATTTACAATGTCGTTACTTTCTACTGTACAGCAAAGTGAATCAGTTATACATATACATCTAACCACTCTTTTTTATTTTTTTAAATTTTTTATATTTTTTTAATTTAATTTTATTTTTTTTGCGGTACACGGGCCTCTCACTGTCGTGACCTCTCCCGTTGCGGAGCACAGGCTCCGGACACGCAGGCTCAGCGGCCATGGCTCATGGGCCCAGCCGCTCCGCGGCATGTGGGATCTTCCCGGACCGGGGCACGAACCCGTGTCCCCTGCATCGGCAGGCGGACTGTCTACCACTGTGCCACCAGGGAAGCCCTATCCACTCTTTTTTAGATTCTTTTCCCATATAGGTCATTACAGAGTACTGAGTAGAATTCCCTGTGCTATACAGTAGGTCTTTATTAAACTCAAAGTGGATTAAAGACCTAAATGTAAGGCCAGATACTACAAAACTCTTAGAGGAAAACATAGGCAGAACATTCTCAGACACAAATCACAGCAAGATCTTTTTTAACCCACCTCCTAGAGTAATGAAAATAAAACAAAAGTAAACAAATGGGACCTAATTAAACTCAAAAGCTTTTGCACAGCAAAGGAAACCATAAACAAAATGAAAAGACAACCCACGGAATGGGAGAAAATATTTGCAAACAAAGCATCTGACAAGGGATTAATCTCCAAAATATACAAACAGGTCATACAGTGCAATAACAAAAAAACAAACAACCCATCAAAAGATGGGTGGAAGATCCAAATAGACATTTCTCCAAAGAAGACATACAGATGGCCAAAAAGCACATGAAAGGATGTTCAACACCACTAATTATTAGAGAAATGAAAATCAAAACTACAGTGAGGTATCATCTTACATGGGTGATACCTACAAACAATAAAAGTCTACAGACAATAAATGCTGGAAAGGGTCTGGCCAATATACTTTGAACCACGAGTTCCTTTCCTTCTCTTTAGCTCCAATGTCTGCACTAACCACCCAGGATTCTATTACTTTCTTTCTATTGCTATTCCTTTATTATTCTTATGACTATTTATGTGTTTATTGTCTACTCCACCAGAATATAAACATCTTGGTAAAGATACATTGTATGAAACTTTCCCCACGTTTCCCATATTTCCAAATAATCCTCTTAGCAATAGCTTTTATGATATTTATTGAATCTTCATTAGGTGCTAGATATATAGTATGTTAGCATTTCACATAAATTAACTCATTACTATAAGCCTTATAATAATTCTAAGGTAGGTAACATTCCCATTTCCCAGATTTAGGAACTGAATCTTAAAGAAGTAAAATAACTTGCCCAAGGTCACTCTCTAACTAGGTTAGAGTCAGTGTTGGAGACCAGATCTTTATGACTGCCAGAACAATGCACTTATCGGCTGTGCCTCATTGTCTCCCAGCATTTGAATGCATTTCTTTTGTGTGCACACTGTGGTGCTTAAAGCTAAGGGCTCAGATACAAATCTCTATGTCAGCATTTTCGGGAGAGTGATCTTGAGCAATCCCTTAACCTCTGTGGGTCTCAGTTGCCTTATTAGTATCATGGTTAACACTCAGTTTCTCAGTTTCTCTCAGTTTACACTCAGAGAGATATGGATGATATACTTAATTTAATATTATTAAAGAAGGGTTTAACAAATGAATTCTTTACACAGGTGAGATCTAAATGTAGGGGAAACCACCACAGATAGAGAAGGACTCTGGTCCTAGTAATAGTGGGATATTATTGACCCCTAAGATGAAAAAAATAAAGGGAAGGGACAGCATAAGAGCTCTTGAGCCGTGACTTTTAGGACAGTCTCAACCTGTCCAAGGCAACACCACGAAGAAGGAACCAGCAGATTATCCCTCTCTCCTCCCTCACTCTAATCTCTTCTCTAGAACCTCCCAATGGCCAAACTCACACAAACCAGAGGGAAAGGAAGCCCTTCTGAGGTAGTCCACATGGGTCAATCTCCTGGGGCACAGAACAGGTGGAGAAGGATGCAGAGTGGATCTGCAGGACCAAATGGAAAATACTGGGTCACTTGTTGGAATAATAGGAAGAAGAATGTTCTCTAACAGAGTTTTAATGATAATTAAACAAGTTAATGAATATAAAACACTAGAAAGTGTCTAGCACTCAATAAATATTAGCTATTATTATTTTAACTCACTCATTTGTTTATCTAATAAACACTTACTGAGAACTTACTATGTTCTAGGCATTATGGACATGAACTGTGTTCTAGTGAAGCTTACAATCCAGTTATGATCACACAACACAAATATAGAGTGGAGATCTCAGAAGAAACCTAAAGAAATCTAAAGTTGGGGTTCAGACATGTCTGGAAAAGTTTGGCAAACTGGTGTGGTAAAGAGGTTGTCTCTTTTTTTTTTTAGGGATTCATTTTTTTTAATAGATGGTACTCCATTTAATGTTATTACAAAACAATGGCTATATTTCCTTGTGCTGTACAATATATCCCTGTTGCTTATCCCTTTTACACATAGTCGTTTGTATCTCTTAATCCCATACCCCTATCTTGCCCCTCCCTCTGAGGTGGCCTTTTTCTTTAAGTGGCCCTTAGGGTCTTGACGGACAATGGCACATTCTAATGAGAGAAGTAGCAGGCCCACAAAAGCTTAATCAGCAACAGTCTCACCTGTCAGAAGGAAGGGCAGCGTGGAGGGCAGCATGGTGTTTACCAGATCAATCTAGCTCTTGGCCACCCTTCAAGAACTTTGGACTGAATCCTAGAACAAGGAAGCTGGGAAAGCTATAAAGAAAAAAAGAGCTAAAACTTCATAGGTGCTGAAGGCTCAAGTGTAACTGAAACTAGAGAGAGGCATTCTCCTCCCTTTTGCCGTCCCACCATGTTTTGGCAGTGGCAGAGGAAAGTTAGGAAGGCCACAATGGGAGGCGGTGGATAGGGGAAGCAGGAACCACAGCACCTATTTTCTCTAACAGGTGGAAGTAGCAAAGGAAATGGCAGTGGTGTACTCCATGGTACACATCTAGGTAGGACTGAAGCAGAGTAAGAGGAATGCCACTGCCAAAGCTACATGGTAACAGACCAGATATGTGTGAGTTCCTATTGATGACTTCCCGGAACTCCTAAGCATACCTGGAAGACGTAAGCTACTACAAGAGTCCAGGAGAAAGAACTAATGAAACTCAGGTTATACAAATTACTATAATATATAGTGTAAAATTGCCAAGCATTCTAAAACATAACTGCAGAGAAAGGACTACAAAGGCTGTGAAGAAGGAAGCCATGATCTTCAGTGGAGAGAATCAGGTAAGGTTCCTCCATTAAGTTGACTTGGAGCTGAGAATCAAAGAACTAACATAAGTTTGAGGTGAAGAGGCAGGAATAGATGGAAACTAGGGGATGAAGAGCCTGAGGGTAGAAGGGACTGTCTGATGAGGGGGCAGAGGAATCATGTCAGGTAAGTTTGGAGAAGAGCAAGCAATCTGGTTTGACTGGCAGAGGTCCTAGAACAGCGGCCTTGGGAAGATGGTGTTTCTTCCATAAGTTATTGAAAATCATTGAAGATTTTGAAAGGAGCTGTGAACTTGATGACTACGTGGCACCAAAGTAAAACCAGAAGCAAGCAAAGCAAGAGAAGCCCCTGAGAGTTTACCTTAACAGTTTGTTAATAAAAATAAATACGTACAACATTATTTTTAGAGGCCAAACACTGTCATTAATAACATTGCCATCATAGCTACCATTTACTGAGCTCTGGGCTCAGTGAGACATATGTTATCTCATATAGTCTTTTCAACAGTTCTGTGGACGAAATATTTTTATTTCCAATTCACAAAGAAACTACAAATAAAGAGAGATGTAGCCCAAACTCACATACATGCAGGGTCATGTTTTGGACCTACGTCATGTTCTAACCACTGTAGAGCCAAAAATTCTACTGAAAAGCAATTGAGAAAAAAAGGAAAACCTTTACTGAAGTAATCCTTTCAAAAGAGACCATGAACTCTGAATTTAAAACAATTTTAATGTGCTAGAAGTAGTTTAAAATAAAGCTCTGAAAATAATCCTCATTACGGGAGGTGGTTAAGAGCAGCTCAGGAAAGCAAATGACAACCAAAATACCACTCAAATTAGCATGAGAAAGCAATTAAGGAGATAAACAGTATTTGAGAGAGACTGGGAAGAATTATGACCCAAGAACAGAAGGCTCTCCTGAATGCCAGTGTCGATGTGAGTGAGTTTTCTATGCAGCCATGAAGGTTTAGGTGTGGTTCTCCTCTGGAAGGGGAAGAAGAACCTTCTCTAGGCCTGTGCACAGTGGGTGTGCAGTCAGATTTCATATGTGACTAAATGAAGAAAGAAATAAGGGAATAGTTTGGTCCTTAAAGTTTACAGAAGGAAATAGCAAAGAGGAATACTAGCAAAGTCTTTAACCCAAAATAGACTCTCATAAAGTGCTTGCTGATTTGATTTAAATCATAGTTGGTCAAAGGACAAAGGGACACATTAGTCTGTGGTCTTCCTGTGCCCCAGCCCATCTCACCCCCCAGAGGCTCCCACACAGACCTTTTAGGTCCTGGGATGTCGGGCAGACTAGTTTTCCTAAGCACAGATTTTTTTCCTCACCTGCTGATGCGCTCACTCACAGTGCTGAACAACACAGTACAACTGTTTAATGCTGACCGTGTCATTAGTTCCTACCACAGCTATTTTATCCACTAGGCACCACAGTGCCACAGAGGCTATGAATTTTTCAAGAGCTAAACGTGTGAGAAAATTTGTTGGCTTTACCCATCAAAAGAAAAAATACAAAATGTACAAGTATATCACATTATGTCAGTTTCATTTATTATTAAATTCAATGGCTTTAAATTGTTAAATGTATTGATCTATTGTTAGGTTAAAAAAAAGAAAGAGAGAAATAATACCAGTTAATAAATGTAGAGGGAATAATAATAGAAGATCACACTTTTGCATTCCCCAATGTAATAATCGATTCAGGCAAGGATCATCAACAAATGCTAAAACCATTAGGTAAAAGGTTATTGATTAACAGTATATTTTCACCGTGCCAAGATCTACTCTGAGCATTACTCGGTAATTGCAAAAGAGGAAAGTGTACTTTTACAGTGAGAGATCTATACTTACCAAGTGGTCAAGCTTAGGACTCTGACGCTGAGACAACCTGACATGGACCTGCTTCCCATAAACTTCTCCCAAAAATGTTGAAACTGAACTCAATCAAGAATCAGGACCTAACTCCCCGTTGATAAGAAATAAAGGAGTTGGGAGATGGAGACACACGTTAAACAACACCATGAAGGAATAGACAAATCCAGAATGGAAGTATTCTAAAGGACCAGGGGCCTGGATTCTTACAAAAGTCAATGTCATGAGAGGTTAAAAAAAAAATTCTATATTAAAAGAGAAATAGAGACATACCAAATGCAACCCTGTAACTATTGATACTGGTTCATAAAAGTCAGTTACAAAAGATATTTGAAAATGAACTGAATATTAGATATATTAGAGAATTTATGTTAATTTTCTAAAGTGTGATAAAGGGATTATGATTATGTAAGAGATTTCTGCTGAGGTATTTAGGGTGAAGTGCTATGCTTCCTGGCAAATTACTTTCAAATTTTTCATCCAAAAATGGGGTATATATATATATGATTCTGATTTTATATATATATATACACACACACACACATATATATACACATATACATGTATATATATATTTGTGTATCAGAGTACAAATATAGCAAAATATAAACAACTGTTAAACCCAGGGGTAGGGCATAAAGGTGTAAATTTATCTGTTTTATCAGGATTTATGTGTGTTAATTTTTCATAATATAATGTTGGAAGAAACTTCCCCTGCCTATACAAAACCTAACCAAAAAATTTTATATTTATAAAAATGGTATTACCTTGGAAAATAATTGTAGATTTGGCTATTACTTCAAAAAATTTCGATGTAAGTACAGTAGTTTCTAAGCAATGTAAGTTCAATAAGTTAATGCTAAAAAAATTTTTTTAAAAAGCAATCATAAGATTTTTTTCAACACTTTACAGCAAAAAAATGGATATTTAACGTAGGGTGTGGGTATATGTTAATATGTTTTGGAAAATGTGAGACTGAACTTATAAATATAAAAGTGCCTATGAGTTTCTTAAAATGAATCTGGCCCAAATTGGACTTGAGCACGCAGCATTTGTTTCAAACCCCGAAACATGAACCTCTCTTCACATTCCTCTGGATTTCCAAGGTATTAATATAATATCTACTGCTTATTAAACATTTTTTTTTGTGAGGGCACTGTGAGCTCACCTAAACCTCATAATACCTCTATGAATTAAGTACTATTGTTATGCTAATTTTACAGAGAAGGAAAACTTAGGGTCCAGGTGTAATTCAGTTGCCTAAGGTCACACAGCTAGTCCGTGGTAGAGCTGGGGTGGAACTTTACATCCACAGACCCTTTGGTAACTATGCATTGCAACTGGAAGACAGACAGAACTAAAGTCTCTGGGAGTGGTCACTTATACCTGGAAACTATCAGTTGGAATTTTCAAGTAGGGAGGAGTTTCTAGGGTCAGTTGATGAGAAAGATGGACATTTTAGAGCTGTCACTTGATTCACACCTTGGGTTGCACCTAGTCTTCACAGCGGAGAGCTGGCCCAGATCTAAATTAGCACAGAGGAAAATACAATCCAAAAGCATCCCATTGTGTGTGTGTCAAGGGAGAGGTTTATCTCATAAGAAGTAATCAACATTCTATGAACCCAGAGCCACAAACCCATAGCATTAATCCTGTGATTTCCCTGCTTACAATATTTAGTGAGTTCCCATAGCCTGCTAGAAAACAGAAACCAGTTGCAGCAAACTTAAGCAGAGCTGCCAGAAAGGTTGGGATCAAGGGAGACAAGCATTGGCCCAGATCTTGCCAGAATTGATGTTTTTGATGCCCTCGATATTGGCATTGTAACGCTGAATGCTGGAAGCTTGGCTGCTGGGTTCCATCACCCCTGGTCACTCAGCCTCATGCCACTGGACTCTCAATTCTCGATTCTGCTGCAGTCACTGCAAGATCGCTAATTGACTCTTGGACTTTTGCCTCCTTCTCTCAACAATCCCACCAGGTCTCAGTGGGGGCATTTGATTAGCTAAGCTTAGATCACAGTTTCAGTTTATCTTCCAGAGAGCAGGGAGAAGGTGCATCTCTTTCCATAAGCTTCCATACAACCAGTGCTGTGTGGGTGTATTAGTCAGGGTTCTCCAGAGAAACAGAAGCAATAGCATCCCTCTTGCTCTCGCTCTGTCGGCACATACATACACGTGTATAGGTATATGTATGTATATACAGGAATATGTATATATAGTTAGAAGTCCCCACTTGTTCAGCCTTCTTGTTCTCTACAGGCCTTCGGTCCATTGGGTGAGGCCCACCCACATTAGGGAGAGCAATCTGCTCTATCTATTCAAATGTTCATTTCCTCTAGAAACATCCTCACCTAGCATAATGTTTAACCAAATGTCTGAGCACCCCATGACCAATCAATTTAACAAATAAAATTAAGCATCACAGTGGGCCTACAGTTTCTATTTAGTTGTGGTTACTTGCCAAAATTTTCTGTTCATCCAGACATAGACTTCATGCATCTGGGCTCTTTTTGCCGGAGAAGCTCTCTGAGTCTCCAGGGTGTGTGTGTGGTTTGTTTGCTGTGGGATGGGGTGGGGGTTGGTTTCAGCTCCCCCTTCCCTCATGTGTCCCCATCTGGCTACCACATCTCCAGCTTCCTTGGCTGCAACTGGGACAGACATCTCAGTGGGCCTCCAGGACCCCCCACCTGCTCACCACTCCACCTTTGATTTCTCTGTCTTTTCTGTTATTTGGGGAGTTGTCTGTATTTTGAGTTCAGGTAGATAAAGTGTTGATACTTTAACGACTGTTACCTTTTATCCAGCATTTTTTATGTAGTAAAACTAAAGTTCCTCATAATTAGGCTTTGTTGCCAGAAATCTCCACCTTATACTTTAAAAACATTCCTTTGCATTTAAGGCAAATGAGAGTGATTTTCCATTTTTTGTAAGAATAAAAAAGTTTTAAGATAAATTTATTTAGGAAAACAGCAAGTATCAGATCAGGTAATATTCAGATGCAACAAATATCAGGTGAGGAACAGGTCCGTGACAAATACGAATCTAGCCCACTGCTTAGCGTACAGCAAGCCCACAGTAAATATCCGATGATTAAATGAGTAAATAGGAAAAAATACTTACTACCGTCATCAAAAGCTTTCTTTCTTCATCTACTATATAGGCATCAAGAGCAGTGTTGTCCACACTATGAAACTCTTAGAAAGTTTTCTTCATCAACATCAGACATTTAAATCAACTGTGTTCACTAAAAAAATCTAATAATGCAATGTCTTTTATAATCATGAATAGTGGTTTGCTCTTTAATGAAAATAAGTAACTTATATGAAATAAAGAAAGGCAAAATTTATCTATGACAATAATCAGAAGAGTGGTTGCCTGTGGGTTGTGCTGGTGGACTGGAAGGGGGCAGGGGGGAACACTGGGGGATGTGAACGTTTTATACCTTGATTGAGCTGTTGGATAAGTGGGTACGTACATTTGTCAAAACTCACCTAATAGTTCAATTAAGACCTGTGTATTTCACTGTATGTAAATTTTACTGCACTTAGGGACTTCCCTGGTGGCGCAGTGGTTAAGAATCTGCCTGCCAATGCAGGGGTCCGGGAAGATCCCACATGCCGCGGAGCAACTAAGCCCGTGAGCCACAACTACTGAGCCCGTGAGCCACAACTACTGAGCCCGTGTGCCACAACTACTGAAGCCCGCCCACCTAGAGCCCGTGCTCCGCAACGAGAAGCCACTGCAATGAGAAGTCTGTGCACCGCAATAAAGACTAGCCCCCATTTGCCGCAGCTAGAGAAAGCCCGTGCATAGCAACGAAGACCCAATGAAGCCAAAAATTAATTAATAAAAAAAAATTTTACTGCACTTAAAAAAAAATAATGGTGATAACCAAAAAAAAAAAAAAAAAAAAAACAGTGCTGTCCAACAGAATTTTCTGTAGTGATAGAAAAGTGATAGAAAAGTGATAGAAAAGTGATAGAAAAGTTCTTCTGTGCTGTCTAATAAGGGTAGCCATCAATCCACATGTGACAACTAAGTACTTCATATGTGCCTACTGCAGCTGGGCAACTGCCTTTTCAATACTATTTAATTTTAATTAGCTTAAATATTTAAGTTTATATAGCCACATGTGGCTAGTGGCTACCAGGTCTCATTCCCAGTGGCACAGTGAAATCATCTAAGAAGCTTTAAAAATATACTAAAGCCCAGCCCCTATCCTAGACCAATTAAATCAGGATTGCAAGTTGCTGTGGTCCAGGCACTGATTTGTTTTAATTATGGGAAGCTTACTTTTTCTTTCCTTAACATTATCTTTTTAATAAAAAGTAAATAATAAAGACATTGTATATTAGGTGTGAAACCTAGCTTTATTCCACTGGTAAAAGCTATGGAAAATCTGTTTACTTATTCAAGACCAATGTCCTCATGGTAAATCTACTGGATAGATTCAAAGTATTTCCAAATGTATTTATGTTTCATTTGTTTCATTTGATCAGTTTCAGTATTGATGGTTTCCCCTCTCCTGGATCATTTAATTCTTATGTGCACTCGGAGATGGGCAGAGCAGAGCCAAACATCACTATTCTATGGATGGAGATTCAGAGAGGTTAAATGATTTGCTGAAGGTCACATGGTTGATGAGAGGCAAAATTAAAAGTCAGGTCTTTTGGTGGCCAGTACAGTGTTATTTTTATTCCACAGTGAGGCAAACAACTATTAAAGTGAAATGAATTAATACAGTGTTAAGGCTGGAAATTCTTTCCCTACTTCTGTTTACAGTTACAGTTCTAAATATGGAGAATGGAAAACATACTTCCAAATCTATTTAAGAGTAATGTTTCATAAACAGGACTCTACTGTCTAATGTTATATGTTCAGCTAAACTTAACCCAGTCAAAATTAAGAAAAGCTGGATTCATCTAAAAATAAATAGATACAAAATTTTTGGAGTACAATTTGAACATACATATCAAAAGCCATAAACATGGTCATACCCACTGACTCAGTAATCCTGAGACTTGGCATCTGTCCTAAGATGCAATAGGAGACTGATAAGTCAGAGTATAGTCAATGGTTTCATTACTGGGTTATCGAAAGCTTTCAAAGCATAGCTTGCAGAGGAAAAGTCAAATATATGATAATATATCCTTAAAGTGAAATATTGGATTGGCCAAAAAGTTCATTCGGGTTTTCATAACATCTTACAGAAAAACCCGAACGAAATTTTGGGCCAACCCAATATTATGCTTAATTCAAAATCTCAGGTTTTAAGACCAACTATTGATACTGGAAATTGTTCATATTAATGTTAAGTGAAAAAGGATACAAAATTGCATAGAGTATGATGCACATGTGGTATAGAAAAGTAAAGACTAACAGCAAGGTTGTAGAGCAACAGAATCTCCTCTGCATTCTCAGCAGGTTAAGTTAGAATAATGACATTGAAAATAGCTTAGCATTTCCTAGAAAAGTTAAATATGAGCCTACTCTTAAGCGTAACACTTCCACTACTGGCATACTTGTTCAACTGAGTTTTGACCAATGAATAGCTTTCGAAAGTCAACTTAGTGGGTTGCAAGCAGCATTATTTGTTAATAAAGGAGATCAGAGTGCATAACACACAGTAAACGATAGTACTGTCATGTAAATTTTTGTTTCAGTTATACACACACGTGTATGTTTCCGGCTTGTGACATAAAATGTATTAGTTACTCTTGCCCATGATTCAAAGAGTTTGAAAGCCATTGATTGTCCTAGAGAACCTCTTGTACATAATACCCCAAGAAAGGAATTTTACCAGGAGACAAGTACAGAATGTTCATAATGACTAGAAATAAACCTCATTTCCATTAGTAGTAGAACAGATTATAGGATATTTAGCATGCCTTGTCCCCCAAATGCCAATAGAGGCAGTCATTGTAACAACAACAAAAATGCCCCCATACATTTTCACATGCCCTACCTGGGGGCTGTTACATTCTCTGTTGACTATTCCTGGCTAACAAGTTGTAAGCACTTGTTGAATAAATAAACTAATACAAAGATAAATAAAATAGCTGTGCCTGTGCTGGTAAGAACTAATGGTTAATAGGATTGAATTAGGCTAAAGGGTGGTCAAAGCCTGAGATTCACGATGAAACTTAGAGCATTATTTGCTTAATTTCTTAAGAGTTTTTATTCACCTATCCTTCCAGTTATCATTTAGAAAATATTTATTCAGTGTTTACCATGGATTAGGCTCTTAAGTACTGACAAACTAGACAGACAAGGTTTTTGGCCTCAAGGAGCTTACGATCTGCATGAAAGGACATTAACCAAGAAGCAAATGAGTGGGAGGATTGTCTGCTTCTGTACACTATTAAACAGTGTTCTTCACACGTGATCCCATCCCTATCCTCTCTTCATACTTTCCAGCTGCTCCTGTGGAGACAGAAACTAAAGGACCTACCTTTTCCAGGCTTTACAGGTAGGGAATCAATGCAAGCTAAACCATTAAAATAACTTATTTTTTTAGAATGAACAGAAACTTACATTTCTCAAGTTCCAGCAATAGCTATAAACACTCAAGTAGCATGGATTCAGAAAAAATACAACTAAGTTTTGATGGATAAATTGCTATATATATGTACTAAAGAAATGAAATAAACTCAGTGACAATCATTCACAGCCCTTGGCCATGACCTGGTAATCATCTTTAATAGTCCAGCTCCAGGTTTTAATGAGGAGAAATGTAAATAAGGCAAATATAACACATGAGCTGCATTTTAAAATTCTACCCCCTGCCAAAGAGATATCTTTAACTGGTCCCCTCCTAACATACACACACACACAATAATTAAATTTTGGTGTTCTCTATGTATTTCAAATAATTACAAAGCAACAGAAAAAAGAGTTTATCTTATTGAATATTAAGTCACAAGCTGTTTATTTCAGGGATGAAGTATGAACACATACTTGTAGTTTATGAAAGTCCACACTACCCCCAGATTCATTCGATATTCAACAAGTCCTTCAGTGAGCTTCTACAGGTGCTGGTCTCCTATCATTCAGATTTCTTGAGTAAGGAAGGGCACAAAATACTGGGCTGGGTATTTTCAGATCCTGTACCTGAGGCTAGACTAGCTAAGGGTCTACTCAAACTTCTGGCTCAAAGTTCTAAAACCAGAAGTAACTAGAAATGATATAGCTCTTCTCTAGTATTTAACTTTTCTTGTTTAAAGAAGTGTTTATCCATATGAGGTAAAATTGGCTATTTCACAAGTAGCTGACAAAAAAAATACAACTTTTTTTTTTTTAAAAGGGAGAGATTTGTGAAAAGTCTGTAAGTAAATTTGGCTTCAGGCTTGACTGAATTCAAGGACTCAGATGATGCCCTCAGATTCAAGTGTCTGATATATCAGCTCTATTGGCTTCTTTCCTAGACTCCCTATGGTTAGCAAGATGGCTGTCCACAGTGCAGTTTCTTGTATTTTTCCCTACAAAATGAAAGTTCTGGACCTGACCCTCATATTGGGGGCCATATTGGGTCCATACCAGGGCCCATTTTTGATTGGCCAGTGTGAGTCACATGTCCATCTCCAAAATCAGGGAAAGATGCAACTCTAGTTGAAGCACTTAGGCTGAGAGTGGCAGACGCCTGGTCCCATCAGATTAGTGTCAACTAAAAGAAAGGAAAATATATACTGGGTAGCCAAAAAAGAGCACATGTTCACCACAGATGATAAACTTATGTCTCCCAGAAAGAGATAAGAATTTCCATTTGTAAATGGAGTGCTGCTTCAGAAAGAGCTGTGGATTAGATGTCAAAATTTCTTAGTTCTAATGTTAGCTCCACTGATTTTAGCTACATGACACAGTTCTTATAAGAAGTAAATGAGTATGTAGTCAAAGTGTTTCATTAACATTTGAGTAATACTTTATAAATACTCTCATTATTATCCAAGAGGCTGAGAATGTATCCCTTAGAAAGGTATTTTTAACTATCTGAATTGCAACAAAGTAACAAAGTATATGTACATAACAAGTAGTTTTGGTTGATATTGTATGTTTCCTATCTTCCTTTATCTTGATTGACAGAACCCCACTTTTATTTAATAAATCCACTTGCCTCCATAGTGCTGTGTGCTTCAGTAAGCTATGATGGTAATGTCATCTTGTGGCTCTGCCCTTCATTGGGACCTTGGAGTCTTCTGATCCTACCAATGGAGAAGACTCAAGAAAGGAGGAAAGGAGCACTATTTTTAACTACCTTACCTCAAAAGAAACACTCATCACTTCTCACATTTCATTGGTCAGAACTAGATACACATTTGACTGATATGTAAGAAGCACTAGGAAATATAGTCCCCAGATGGACAACCACTTCTGAGGGTCAACCCTATTCCATGGAAGGTGGAACACATGGTTAGCCATGCCTACCATGTTGACTGAGACAGTAGTCAACACAGAAAAATCCTCTTCAAGAGAAAGGGGAGGAAATGAAAATTATTTTGGTCAAGAAAGTCCTATATTAGTTTCCTAGAGCTGCTGTAAGAAATTATTATGAACTTGGTGGCTTAAGAACAATAGAAATTAATTTTCTCACAGTTTTAGAGACTAGAACTCTGAAATCAATGTGTCGCAGGGCTTCTTTCTGAAGGCTCTAGGGAGAATTCCTCTTAGCTCTTTGAGCTTTCGGTGGCTCCAAGCGTTCTCTGGCTTGGGGCCAATCTGCCTCCATCTTCACATACTCATTTTCTTTATGTCAGTGTCCTCTTCCTTTCTTCTCTCTGTGTCTTCTCTTCTAAGGACACTTGCCACTGGACTTAAGGTCTACCCTAATCCAAGAATAACTCATCTCAAGGTTCTTAGCTTTTATGTCTTCAAAGACCCTTTGTCCAAATAAAGTCACATACATATATTCTGGGTGAACTTATTTTTTTCAGGGAGAGTGGGGGCTCAGTGGGGAAGCCACCATTCAAGCCACTACATATTTTTGTGAGCCCTAGAATGATTTAAGTTTGTTTGTGTATTTTCCATCTTGGCTAGATAGGATGAATTCATACATTTCATGTAACTAAGATGATACAAAACTAGTTCTTCATGTAGAAAGGTGCAATCATTTTATACAAGAGCAACAGACAATCTGCATATGAAAATTAACAGTCAATACTATTTATTCTGGCTTTTATTAATTTCTTATGTCTGTTTACATATGAGGGGCAGTAGTGAACTATGCAAAGCAATGAGATAGACCTGGGTTCAGACACAAGCTCAGACACTTATTAGATGTGCAATCTTGGAAAAATTATTTAAGTTCCTTAAGCCTCAGTTTTCTCATACATAAAATGGAGGAAACTGTATTTCACAAGATGTTTTTGATCGCAAGGAATAGAAAAGAAATATCTTAATAAGAAATACCTTTACCTCATATAGTATGATGTCCAAGGGTAAGGAAAACTGAAGATGTGGCAGGTGTCATGGTTTGATAATTATCCTAAGTTTCCATGTTTTTACCTTCACTTTACTCTGCCATCCTCAGCATCACCTTCAACCTAACACTGGTTCTTCTCATGGCCAAAAGAAGGCTGCAGCAGTTACAATCCATATCCAAACAAGACACACTCAGAGGAAGAAGAAAGACATTCTCTTTCAATAATTTTTTTTAATAAGGAAGGAAACCTTTCCAATAACCCACTGAGCAGTCTTCCCCTCATGTCTCACTGGCTGAACTGAGGCACATGCCCACTGGCCCACCTTGGCAAGGTGAATGGAATGACTCTGAATGGCTTAGAATTATCTAGTGCAGAAGAGATGTTGAGGATTTAACTACAAATGTCTAATACAATTACTTACCACTGATTTCCTAATTACATAGATGAAGAATAAATACATATTCACCTAGCATATTTTCTGGCCCTTAAGAGGCATTAAAATCACAGTGGCCTGTATCTATTAAAGAAATTTAATCAATAGCTAATAATATTCCCAAGCAAGGCTCATTGGTGAATTCTACCAAACATTTAAGAAAGAAATTGTACCAATTCTATACATTTTCTTCCAGAAGACAGTAGCAGAAGAAATATTTCCTAAATCACTCTATGAGGTCAGCATCACCCTAACGCTAAAGCCAGACAAAGACATTAAAACTATAGAGCAATATCTCTCATGAACATAGATGCAAATATTCTCAGTAAAGTATTAGCGAATTGAATCCAGCAATGTACAAAAAGAATTATACACCCTGACCAAGTGGGATTTGTCACTTGTATGCAAGGCTGGTTCAACACTGAAAATCAATTAATATAATCTATCTCATCAACAGGCTAAAGAAGAAAATTCATATAAACATATCAATAGATGCAGAAAAAGCATTTAAAAAATCCAACACCCATTCATTATTGATAAAACTGATAAAAAAAAAAACCCTACAGAAACCCTACAGCTACCATCATATTCATATTGAGAAATCCAAATTTTTTCACTAAGATTGGGACCAAGGCAAGGATGTCCCCTCTCACCATTGCTTTTCAACATGTACAAGAAGTCCTAGCCAATGTGGTAATACAAGAAATGGAAATCAAAGTTATATAGATTGAAAAGAAAGAAATAAAGCTGTCTTTGTTTGTAGGTGACATGATTGCCTATGTAGAAAATCCAGCTGAAAGATTCTGGAAAAAACTGGAACTAACAAGTGATAATGGCAAAGTTGCAGGATACGAGGTTAATATACAAAAGCACATCACTTTCCATAACCAACAGTGGACAAGTGAAATTTAAAATAAAAAATGCGTTATCATTTATATTAGCACCCCTCCAAAATGAAAGTTTTGGTATAAATCTAACAAAATATGTGCCAGATCTTACAAGGAAAACCAGAAAACTCTGATGAAAGAAATCAAAGAAGTACTAAATAAATAGAGAAATTTTTCATGTTCACGCATGGGAACTCAATATTGTCAAAATGTCAGTTATTCTCAATTTGATCTATAAATTCAACAAAATCCCAAGCAAAACCCCAGAAAGTTGCTATGTAAGTATCAATGAACTGATTCTAAAGTTTCTCGCAAAAGACCCAGAATAGCCAACTCAATATTGAAGGAGAAAAAAAGTTGAAGAACTGACACTCACCAACTTCAAGACTTACGATAAAGCTACAGTAACCTAGACAGTGTGGGATTGGTGAAAGAACAGACAACTAAATCAATGAAACAGGATAGAGAGCCCAGAAGCAGACTCACATAAATATAGTCAACTGATCTTTGACAAAAAAAAAAAAGCAATACGATGGAGCAAGATAGTCTTTTCAATAAATGGTGCTGGAGCAGCTGGACATGAAAAAAAAAGAATCTAGAAACAGACTGTATACATGTCACAAGAATTAACTTGAAGTTGATGATAGATCTAAATGTAAAACGCAAAACTATAAAATTTATAGAAGATAACATAGGAGAAAACCTAGATAACCTTAGGTATTGCAAAGACTTTGGATACAACGTTAACCACACAATCCATGAAATAAATGGTTAGCTGGACTTCAATAAAATTAAAACTTCTGCTCTAAAGAAGACAATGTCAAGAGATGAGAAGATAAGTCACAGATCAGAAGAAAATACTTGCATATAACACATCTGATAAAAGACTTATCTAAAATATTCAAAAAGTTCTTAAAACTCATCAGTAACAACCTGATTTTTAAAATGGCAAAAGACCTAAAAGAAGAAGACATATAGATGACCAGTAAGCATATGAAAAGATGTTCAACATCATATGTAATCAAGAAAGTGCATATGAAAACAACAATGAAATACAAATACACACCTATTAGAATGGCCCAAATCCAAAACACTGACAACACTATATGCTAACAAGGATGTGGAGCAATAGGAACTTTCATTCATTGCTGGTGGAATGCAAATGATACAATCACTTCACAAGACAGTTGGGGATTTCTTACAAAACTACACATATTCTTACCATGTGATCCAGCAATGGCTCTCCTTGGTTATTTACACAAATGAACTAAAAACTTATATCCACACAAAATCCTGAACATGGATGTACATAGCAGCTTTTCACAATTGCCAACTTAGAAACACCCAAGATGTCCTTTAGTAGGTGAATGGATAAATAAACTTTGCTACATCTAGATAATGAGATATTATTCAGTACTAAAAAGAAACAAACTATCAAGTGATGAAAATGCCTGGAGGAGACCTAGATGCATATTACTAAGTGAAAGAAGCCAATCTGAAAAGGCTACATACTATTTGATTCCAGCTGTATGATGTTCCGGAAAAGGCAAAACTATGAAGACAGTAAAATGAGCAGTGGTTTCCCAGGGTTTGTGGGGAGGAAGAGATGAATAGGCAGAGCACAGGTGATTTTTAGGACAGTGAAACTATTCTGCATGATACTACAATAATAGATCCATGTCATTACATATGACAAAAACCATGGAATTTACAACATCAAGCATGAATCCTACTGTAAGCTATGGACTTTGGGTAATAATGATGTGTCAACATAGGTTCATTGATTATAAGGAGCACACCACTGTGATGCAGGATGTACATAATGGGGGAGGTTTGGGGGGTGGGGGTGGACCTTTCACTCCGTTTTGCTGTGAACCTAAAACTGCTCTAAAAATCAGTGAAATGTAGCATATGACATACACAAATTTCATAGAGACAAAAATATGCAATATTTATTCAGCCGCTGTTCACTACTCAAATATACATTTCCTTTAAGTTCCATCTCAACACTCACCTCTCTAAATTTCTTAATTCTCCCTTCCTATGTAGATCTTCTCCTTCATCTAAAATTCTATATCTATAACCCTCAGAAAGGAAATGTGTCCTCAAAATATCTATTATTTTAGGTTTTCACATGTGAATGCCTTAACTCCCCCTTAAAAAGTGTAAGCTGTTCTTTAAGGAATGGGGCCATATTTTGCCACTGTTCTTTGTCTTCTTTAGCACCTTGATGTTTCCTCAATACACAAATAATTGTTTAAAAGACAATGTAACCAAACCATTTGAACTCATCTGTGAGAAGAAACTTCCCTTTGGAAATAACGATGTCAGATCTAAACTAAATCTTTCAATTCCTCACTATGAGCAGTCTAAATAATACAGCATCAGTGTATTTGTTGATAGTTTAATGCTTAATAAATGTTAACATACTCAATTTTAATCCAAGGTTTTTAACCCCACATCTTATTTTCTGTGCCACATTATCAGTGAGATGGATTAAGTTTCTAGGAGAAGCACACAGCTGTTAGGTGCCACAAATATGTTAAGCCACAAGTCTATTTGAAGGTGACATTTCTGAAAAAGGCTCACCACCCCATCTGTGATAAGTCTTAGAGCATTTCACTCATTATAATTAGGTTCAACAGCGAAATAAAACTATTGCATTTAAGCCTGACAACTGAAGGTCATGTTCAAAGTTGGAGGGAGGACATAGCAAAGCAGATGAGATGGAGCTTCTATAAAAATTTTCTCTTACTCTTTAGCGTCTTATCACACATAATCCGTGGTTTGGGTCTGGTTATTTGTTTCAGTCTTACAGATGTTAAAACAAAATCAGCCCCAGGCTGGAAGAGTCTCACATTAGGGGGAAAAAATTAGCATTTAGAAAATTTAAAATGTCCACTTCAGAACAAAGCAATCTACAGATTCAATGCAATTGCTATCAAAATTCCAATGGCATTTTTCACATAAAGAGAACAAACAATCCTGAAATTTGTATGGAACCACAAAAAACTCTGATTAGCCAAAACAAACTTGAGAAAGAACAAAGCTGGAGGCATCATGCTCCCTGATTTCAAACTAAATTCAAAGTTATGGTAATCAAAACAGTATGATATTGGCATAAAAACAAACACATAAATCAATGGAACATAATAGAGAGTACAAAAATAAACCCACATATATATGGTCAATTAATTTATGACAAAGGAGCCAAGAATATACAATGGGGAAAGGACAGTCTCTTCAGTAAATGGTGTTGGGAAAACTGGACAACCATAGGCAAAAGAATAAAATTGGACCACTGTCTTACACCATACACAAAATTTAACTCAAAATGGATTGAATACTTGAATGTAAGACCTGAAACCATAAAACTCCTAGAAGAAAAAACATAGGCAGTAAGTGCCTTGAGAATGGTCTTGGTAATGATATTTTTGGATCTGACTCCAAAAGCAAAGGCAACAAAACAAAAAATAAGCAAGTGGGTCTACATCAAACTAAGAAGCTTCTACACAGCAAAGGAAACCATCTACAAATTGAAAAAGGAAACCTATCAAAAGGGAGAAAATTTTGAAAATCAAGTATCTGATAAAGAGTTATATCAAAAATATAAGGAACTCATCCAATTCAGTAGCAAAAAACAAAAACAAAAACAAAAAACCCCAAGACCCAGAAACAATATGATCAAAAATGGGCAGAAGATCTGAATAGACTTTTTTCCAAAGAAGACATAAAAGTGGTCAACAGGTCCTGAAAAGACGGTCAACATCACTCAGCATCAGGGAAATGCAAATCAAAACCACAGTGCGATAACACCTGTCAGAATGGCTATTATCAAAAAGACAAGAAATAAGAAGTGTTGGCAAGGATGTAGAGAAAAGAGAAGACTTTGTACGAATGTATACTGATACAGCTACTATGGAAAAGAGTATGGAGGTTCCTCAAAAAACAGGACTACCACATGATCAGCAATTTCACTTCTGGGTATTTACTCGAAGAAAATGAAAATATTTATTTGAAAAGATATATGTACCCCCATGTTTATTACAGCTTTATTTACAATAGCCAAGATATGGAAACAACCTAAGTGTCCATCAATGGATGGATGGATGGATAAAGAAGATGAATAGAATATTATTCAGCTATAAAAAAGAATGAAGTATTGCCATTTGCAACAACAGGGATGGACATTCAGGGCATTATATTGTACTAAGTGAAACAAGTCAGACACAGAAAGACAAGTACCATATGATCTCACTTATCTGTAGAATCTGAAAAACAAAAAAGCTCATAGATACAGAGAACAAATTAATTGTTAACAGAGGCAAGGGTGGAGGGTGGGCAAATGGGTGAAGAGAGTCAAAAGGTACAAACTTCCAGTATAAAATAAATAAGTCATGGGGATATAACGTACAGCATTGTGACTATAGTTAATAATACTGTATTGCATATTTAAAAGTTTTTAAAAGAGTAAGTCTTAAAAACTGTAACTGTGTATGGTAATGAATGTTAATTAACTTTACTGTGGTGATAATTTTGCATATATACAAATATCAAATCATTATGTTGTATACCTGAAAATAAGATAATATTATATGTCAATCATACATCAATAAAATATTAAAATAAAAAATAGTTACAACCATCACACTTTATTGAATACTTACAAAGTAGTTTTAAAACATTTGCAGGTGGTAAGTAAGCTTCCCTCTGAAAGCCCAAATCTTCATTATATCAAAGATATTAAAACATACAATTGTCCATAAATCTAATTTTTGAATTTTCTAAGTGATTTTATAATTTTTATTAACATTTTTTTTTCAGGTAAATCCATGTAAAGCTTGTAGGCTGTGAGCAATGAGCCTATTCTACTTAATCAATAGTGTCCTGTCTACATCAGATGATTTGCTAACATTGTCCCTTTACAACACACTTCATGGTAGGAATTATTTTCCTTATTTTACAGATGAAGAAACTGAGCTGAAAGAGCCTAAGGAACATTCTCAGGATCATCACATCAGTAAAGAGCAGAGTCAAAATTCAACATGGTCTGGCCTCAGAGCACTCGATCTTTCACTTCTGCCTTTCAAGGGAATTTGGGTCTTCACAAACCTCCTTAGCTTGTATTGGAATCTAAGCATCTAACCAACATTTATTTCCTATAATTCAATGGTGAATTAGTCATCTGCCTTTGGGGCTGCCCTGTTTCATACATGGGTACCTGACTTTCAACACAGGGAGTCATAGATTTTCCTAACTACACTATAAACAACATTTGGGCACACAGAGCTAATTCTCTCACCCTTATCTTCTTCTCTCCAGCATCCAGCCTACATGCCTTGTAAAGGTGGAGGCACAATAACATTGTCAAGGAACATACAACTTTTGATAACAGTAAATGCAAAGTTCCTACGGGAAATTCAAGGAGAGCCCTTGGTCTTCTGTGAATATAATTCTATTGAGTTAAAAGTAAAATTGTTATATGAAAAATTATTGTATTTTTGCATCATAAGTTAAACTGTACAAAAACAAATGTAATCCTATCAAAGCTACCAAAACAGATTACTCCTCCTTCTCTTGAGGTTTGGGTGGAGGGAAGCAATCCCAGTAACCTCTAAAGAGAGCTTGTGTTTAGACATAGAGGAATAAGAGAAAGATGATTATTTCGGAGGGAGGAAGTCATTCTCAGGCAGGTGGGAAAATATTAAAGAGACTGTATCTCTAAAAGACTCTAACATAATGGCATAGGTAATGCCTATTTTTCCTTAAAAGTTTTTATTTTGACATAATTTCAGACTTAAAGTAAAATATTGCAAGAATAGGACAAAAAATTCTATACATCCTTTTATTCTTTACCCAGATTAGCCAAATGTAAACATTTTACTGTATTTATCCTCCTCTCTTTCCTCCACCCTCTCTGTGTACACATATATAAACACACTTTCCCCCTCTGAGTTTGAAATTAAGCATGGCTCTTTGCTCCTTATTATATGAATGTGTATTTCCTAAAAGCAAGAACATCTCTTAGATAGCTATAATACAATGAACACAATCAAGAAATTAATATTGATGCAATACCATTATCTAATTGACAGACTTTGTTCATATTTTGGCAATTGTGCCAATTAAATCCTTTACAGGAAAAGAAGGTCCCAGATCATGAGTTGCCTTCAGTTATGTCTTTTTTAACCTGAGATCGTTTCTTAGTATTTCTTGTGTTTTATGACAAAGATATTCTTTGAAGAGTATAGGCCAGACCATCTAGCCTTTTTCTGATGGTTCATGATTTGATTCAGGTTTGCACTTTGGGCAGGAATCAATGATGTTCTGTTTGTCTCAATGCACCGTATCAGGAGGCACTTGATGCCAGTTTGTCTCATAATGGTGAACGTTTAATTTTGATCATGTGTTCAGGTGGTAATTCCCAGGTTCCTATACTATAAAGTTATTATTTTTTCCCTTTGTAACTAGTAAGCATCCTGTGAGGGAGATATATAGCCATCTTAAAAATATTACTTTAAATCCCAGAAATTATAAATCAAATAAATACTCTTCCACCTTTTTGTTCTCATTAGATAGTATAAACTATCTGTAATCCTGAATTTTTAAGTGGTTAAAAGTCCATTGTAGCTGGAACACTCATGTGTTTTAAATGATATTAAATTAGCATATATCTATCCTATCTATCTAAAATATGAATTTTTCCCATACATTTTTAAGGGCACAACTGCTCTCATGGTCATAGGTTAATAGATGCTCAATGAAGGATAAAACATTTCTTCTATAATCATTCTTATTTTTCTTGAAACTAGAATCCTATTCATCCAAAACAATTCAGATGGCAACTGACTGTAATTCAATATAAGGCAAGGTCTGGTGAGACGCCACTGGGGCATCCCAGTGAATATGACCAGGAGGCATTTGGATGTACAAGTGTGGAGCACAGGAAAGAGGTCAGGGTGGAATCACTGTGCTAAGTGCTCCCATGTATTGATATGAATCTGGTACTTTCTTTTTTTCAATTAGCTTTCCACAAATGGAAGCTTTTGTTTTTTTTTAAATACAACCATCATATTAAACAGATAAAGTGAGCATGAACCAGTTTTATGGTTCAATGAAATACTACTTAGCAGTAAGAAACTACTTGAACTTAACATATGAGTCTCATCTGAATCTCACACTCATTATGAGGAGTGAAAGAAGCCAGAGTCAAAAGGTTACATCCTGTATCATTCCATTTATATGACTTGCTGGAAAGGCAAAACTATGGAGATAAAGAACAGATCAGTGGTTGCCTAGGGTTAGAGTTGGGGGTTGGATTTGACTACAAAGAGGCAGCATGAGGAAATTTTTTTGAAGGTGAGGTTAATTGCTCTGTATTTTGATTGTGGTGGTGGCTACAAAGCTCTATGGATTTGTCAAAACTCAGAGAACCATACAAGTGAAAAGTGAATTTTAATGTGTGCATATTTTTGAGTGTCCATTAAAAGGATGTTAAGCAAGGAAGTGTGTTTTACAAAGATCACCCTGGCTCCAGTGTGAAGACTGGATCAGATGCAACGAACCCCTGAGGCACGAGACTTGGTTGGGGGCTGCTGCATTAATCCAGTAAGATGTGACTATGGCCTGAACTAGGGTAGTAACAAGGGAGATGGAGAGAGTAGACAGGTTTGAGAGATACTACATGGTAGAAGCGGCAGGAGGTAAGGAGTAGGAGATATTGCTGTTTTTCACTTGAGCAAGTGGATGGATGGTGAGGTCATTCACCAGGAGAAAACTGGATTCAAAAGGATTTCAGGGGGAGCACAGTAGCTCAGTTCGGTATGTGTTAAGGTTTGTGGTGTAATTGTAAGTTTCAAGGCAGATATTTACATGGTGTCATAGCTAAAGCAAAATATTTGTATCCTATCCAAGTAATGGTGCTGAAGGGTGACATAATGCACTATATTTATAAATTGACATTTCCAGGAACCCAAAGCAGTACATAAAAAATGCAAAGTGTGTTCTTTTCAATTCACTGAATTATTCCTACTGGAGACATTTCCAGTTGGGGACCTGGGGCCTTTGTATATTAATTTGTTGTCCACACCCATGCTCAAAACTGACCACTAGAGTTTGAACAACAAGGGCAAGTACTTAGCTCCCTACAGTAGCTTGAATCCCTCTTTAGCTCATGCTAGTTATCAACTCCATTGACAGCAGGCTCTTTTTGCCTAAAGAAAAATTAAAAAGCCGAGTAAGTCATGTTTTTAGAAGTCCTTGAAAGCCTCTCTCCAATAATGTGGGCTAAGGTAACCTTTAATTTTACAGCTCAAGGACAACGAGGAAAAACATATCTGCCTATGTTACATAATATTTCTCAGTAGGCTTAATTATCTTTATGGTATTTAATTTTTAAGTGACTGGTTGGATTTTGTTCTCATTAGTGCTGGAAGAGTTGATATGGAGCCTACCCTGAAGAGCTAGAAATAGTCATTTTCCTTAATATCCGCTTCAACAAAGCAAAAATAAGCCAATAAAGCATAGGGGTCCTCAAAGCAACAGATGACAATACTTGCTCCTTTGAGTTCTTTTAGTTGTTTCAGTTGTATAGATCTGATCTTCAAGAACGTCATGTTCCTTTTTAAAAAATTAGTAACTGGTGATATACACATAAAATTTAACATTTTAACTATTTTGAAGTGTACAGTTCAATGGCATTAAGTACATTCACATTGTTGTGCAACTATCACTGCCATCTTGTCTCTAGGATTCTTTTCATCTAGCAAACTGTAACTGTACACAATAAACAATAATTCTCTATTCCTCTCTCCCTCAACCCTACCAACCACCACTCTACTTTCTGTTGCTATAAATTTGATTACTCTAGATGACTCATATAAGTGGAATCGTACAGTATTTGTCCTTTTGTGATTGGTTTATTTCACTTAGCATAACGTCTTCAAGGTTCTTCCACATTGTAGCTTATGTCAGAATCTCCTTCCTTTTTAAGGCTGAATAGCATTCCATTGCATGCAGTATTTTGTCTATCAGTTCATATGTTGATGGACACTTGGTTGCTTATACCTTTTGGATACTGTGAATAATGTTGCTATGAACATTCTTGTACAAATATCTCTTCAAGTCTCTGTTTTTAGCTCTTTGAGGTGTATAACCAGAAGTGGAATTTTTAGATCATGAACATCACGTGCCTTAAGAAGCATGTATCTACTACTTCTGCTGAATTCTTTCTGTCCTTGACACGGTGCTGGACACACATTCAGAATTCAAAAAGTACCAATTGGTTGTGATGTATAATAATGAACCTTAAAATATTCTTGGGTTTGCATTGAGTCAATATTTAAGTATCTCTTTCCTTACCTTACAGTCTGCTCCATTCTTCACCCCAGCCCACACACAAACCATTTTCTTTACTTTTGTGTCTCTTTCTCTCCCTAGTCAGGTTCCTAAAGGAAGGGAGGAGTCTGCTATAAATATAAGGGAATGAATTAAATTCCTTAGGACAGGTGTTTTCAGTATGTCTGGGGGACCGAGCTAAATCTAAGTGGGATTCAGAGTCGGCTGTGAGGACTTGGTGATTTTTCTGACCCCTCTGGAGAGTTGTCCTTTGTGGAGGAGTAGGAGAAGGGGAACAGGGCCCAGAGGAGAAGATTTTGTGTGCATACAGGCTTATGGCAGAAGTGCAGTGATGGAGAGTACAGGATGACATCGGTTGCCTAGCCCAGACCCCAGGACCAGGTCTGATTCCTGGGAAGAAGAAAATGTATAGTTGTACAGTAAATTCATTATGTATTATATCTTTGAATGACAATGTGTTATAGGACCCAAGTAGAGCAACTCTGTGGCCAAGGTAACCACTTGAATATAATCAATTATAAACTAGTAAAATTTTTTTTAAAAGAGCACTTTATATTGTAAAAAGAATTACATTTAAGGCTATTATGTTGGGAGAAGGAGAGGCCATCAGTAAACATGACTTTGAGGTATACAGTCTCGATAGTGTGTTGAGCAATGGAAAATTGAACCATTTCAGAATTTAAGAGGAGAAAGTAGGTAAAAGGAAAAAGATAACTGATTTAGATTAGGAATATCAGGCTATTAAATGTGAAGCCATAGTTTGTATTATATCGCTATAAAAGCATATAAGAACTGATCAATATTCTATCTATAGTAAACCTCTTTGTAGTACATTATGATTAAGTTTTTAAGATTTTATTATATAGTAAATAGTTACAAATCTTTCAATGTTTTAGTAGGCTTTCCTTTCCAGCCATTTAATTATCTTTGTGGCTCTCCACCAAGTTTTCTGTTTCTCTTACATTTTGGTTCATAAAATTGAATATGATACAACTCCCAAGGCTGACAAATTTTGATATTTTGACTTTTGAGTTTTCCTCAGTTCCCTGGATACACTCAAGCTGCCAAGTAGCTTTCTACAGTCCTGTAGAAAAGGACTGTAGGCTCTACTTCAAATCATAGACATTACCCCATTCTTTTGTACCACCATCCTTATGTATTGGCTTTCATCCTAAAGGTTTTTCTCCAACAGTAGCAAGAGGGCTGCCACAGTCCAAGCATCATACCTTCACATGACAGTATCCCAAGAAGGAAAAAAGGGAACAAGTACATTTCACCAGTTTTATCAAAGAGAAAGAAATTCTTCAAGACGATATCCAGATAACTTTTCATTGACTAAAAATGAATCATGTGGCCACTCCTAGGTTCAGAAGAGGGTGTGGAAATGAATATCTGACAAAAATGAATGGGATTTCCAAGACTAACATAACCAATCCATAACTCATGCCTTTAATCTAAACATATGGCTTCTCTAAAACAAGTCAGGGTACTCATCGAGAAAAGTCAAGAATAGCTTTTAAATAGGCAACCAACAGTTTATAATACATTCCCCCTTTAAGAAGGGGAAACATAATACAGAGATGAAGGGTTTTCTTGATTTAGAAATCTGGTAGATAATCGAGAATACTGGATGATGAGCAAGTTGGGGTGGGGAAGAGCGGTAATTTCCATTTGCGGGCATACAAACTTTGAAATGCTTGTGATGCACTGAAGTGGATGTATCCAGGTAGATGCGGGGAAATGTGGACCTAGATCTTAGGAGAAAATTGGGTGCTGCTGAGAGATGCGAGAAGCCATCTGTGTATTTGATGGCAGTTGAAGCCATGGATTTGAATGTGACCTTCTAGGGAAAGTAAAGAAAGAGAGAAAAGAAGAGGAATTAGTGTAAAATGCCAATATTTAAAGGACGGGAAGAGAAATTTAGACCCCGAAAGCAGCTCAGGAAGCTAAGAGAGAGAGATACGAAGAAAACCAGGCCAGGGTCACGTCATGAAACTTCAGAAAGCGTTTCGAGAAAGACTGACAAATAGCATCAAATTCTGTGGAAAAGTCAAATAAAATGAAGGTGGAAAATATCAGTGATACAACTTAGACAGTTAGGACCTTATTATTTGGTAGAAGTATTTTCAATAAAATGATTTAAAAGAAGCCAAATTAAGAGAGGGTCAAGATGGTAGAGTGGGAGCACAGGGAGCTCACCTCCCCCTAGAAACACATCAAAAATATATCTACATATGGAACAATTCTCACAGGAAACAAAACTGGAAACCGGCAGAAGACCTCTCATAAAACCAAAAATGCAAAAATAATCTCCATGTAACCAAGTAGGATGGAAAATAAAAGGCATCAGAACAGGACCAGTGCCCCTGGAAGGGATCTGTGAAGGAGGGAAAGTCCACAGAGGCAGGCCCTTACTCTAGGGAGCCCCTAGAGTGCACACTCTAGACACCACAACACCTACTATCAAGGGGATAATGGACAGGATGCTCTGAGGAAAAATGTGGCTGGCATCTGTACCAAAAACAATCCTCACACCAAACATGTTGGACTCACACAGTCTATACAGGAAAGCTCCCATATAAAAACATCCCTTCAAGACCACAGGAGATAACTCTCCTAAATTCATAGAGACAGAGAAATTTAAGTAAAATGAAAAAGCAAAGGAATGACTCCCAATTAAAAGAACAAGAGAAATCCCCTGGAAGAACAAATAATGAAACAGATTCACCAGTCTACTAGACTCTGAGTTCAAAAAGGAGGTAATAAAAATGCCAAAGGAATTAGGAAAGATTATTGATGGCAATGCAGATCACTGTAACAAGGAACTAGAAACTATAAAAAAAGAACTACTCAATTAGATAACTCAATTAGATAACTCAATTAGATAACTCAATTAGATAACTCAATTAGATAACTCAATTGCCCAGATAAAAACCAATCTAGAAGTAATGAATAGCAGACTAAATAATGCAGAAGAATGAATAAGAGATCTGGAAGATAGAATAATGGAAATCACCCAATCAGAACAGCAGACAGAAAGATAAATGAAAGAAAAATGAAAGCAACATACAAGATCTAAGGAGATTTGTTCAAGATGGCTGAGTAGAAAAACGTGCACTCATTCCCTCCTGCGAGAACACCAGAATCACAATTAACTGCTGAACAATCATCGACAGGAAGACACTGGAACTCACCACACATCCAGAAGATACCCCACATCCAAAGACAAAGGAGAAGCCTCAATGAGATGGTAGGAGGACCGCAATCACAATAAAATCAAACCCCATAACTGCCGGGGGGGTTGAATCACAAACTGGAGAACAATTATATCACAGAAGTCCACCCACTGGAGTGAAGGTTCTAAGCCCCACGTCAGGCTTCCCAACCTGTGGGTCTGACAACAGGAAGAGGAATTCCAAGAGAATCAGACTTTGAAGGCTAGCAGGATTTGATTGCAGGACTTCGACAGGACTGAGGGAAACAGAGACTCCACTCTTGAAGGGCACACACAAGGTACTGTGCACATGAGGACCCAGGGGTAAGAAGCAGTAACCCCATAGGAGACTGAATCAGACCTACCTGCTAGTGTTGGAGGGCCTCCTGCAGAGGACAGGGGCAGCTGGGGCTCACCAAGGGACAAGGACACTGGCAGCAGAAGTTCTGGGAAGTACTCCTTGGCCTAAGCCCTCCAGGAGTCCGCCATTAGCCCCACAAAAGACCCTGCATTCTCCAGTGCTGGGTTGCCTCAGGCCAAAAAACCAACAGGAAGGGAACGCAGCCCCACCCATCAGCAGACAAGTGGACTAAAGTTTTACTGAGCTCTGCCCAACAGAGTAACACCCAGCTCTACCCAACACCAGTCCCTCCCATTAGGAAGTGTGCACAAGCCTCTTAGATAGCCTCATCCACCAGAGAGCAGACAGCAGAAGCAAGAAGAACTACAGTCCTGCAGCCTGTGGAACGAAAACCACATTCACAGAAAGATAGACAAAATGAAAAGGCAGAGGACCATGACCAGATGAAGCAACAAGATAAAATCCCAGCAAAACAACTAAATGAAGTGGACATAGGCAACCTTCCAGAAAAAGACTTCAGAATAATGACAGTGAAGATGATCCAGGACCTCAGAAAAAGAATGGAGGCAAAGATTGAGAACATGAAAGAAATGTTTAACAAAGACCTAGGAGGATTAAAGAACAAACAACTAGAAGAATTAAAGAACAAACAGAAATGAACAATACAATAACTGAAATGAAAAATACACTAGAAGGAATCAAGAGCAGAATAACTGAGGCAGAAGAACGTATAAGTGACCTGGAAGACAGAATGGTGGAATTCACTGCTGCGGAACAGAATAAAGAAAAAAGAATGAAAAGAAATGAAAACAGCCTAAGAGACCTCTGGGACAACATTAAACTCACCAACATTTGCATTATAGGGGCCGCAGAAGGAGATGAGAGATAGAAACGACCCAAGAAAATATTTGAAGAGATTATAGTCAAAAATTTCCCTAACATGGGAAAGGAAATTGCCACCTAAGTCCAGGAACCACAGAGTTCCAGGCAGGATAAACCCAAGGAAAAACACGCCAAGACACATAGTAATCAAATTGACAAAAATTAAAGACAAAGAAAAATAATTAAAAGTAACAAGGGAAAAATGACAAATAACCTTATAGGAGTTCCCCTGTACGTTAACAGCCGTTTTCTCAGCAGAAACTCTACAAGCCAGAAGGGAGTGGCATGATATGTTCAAAGTGATGAAAAGGAAGAAACTACCATCAAGATTACTGTACCTGGAAAGGATCTCATTCAGATTCACTGGAAAAATCAAAACCTTTGCCCACAAACAAAAGCTAAGAGAATTCAGCACCACCAAACCAGCTATATAACAAATGCTAAAGGAACTTCTCTAAGTGGGAAACACAAGAGAAGAAAAGGACCTACAAAAACAAACCCAAAACAATTCAGAAAATAGTAAAAGGAACATATATATTGATAATTACCTTAAATGTGAATGGATTAAATGCTCCAATCAAAAGACACAAGGTTGCTGAATGGATACAAAAACAAGACCCATATATATGCTGTCTACAAGAGACCCACTTCAGACCTAGGGACACATACAGACTGAAAGTGAGGGGATGGAAAAAGATATTCCATGGAAATGGAATGGAAATGGAAATCAAAAGAAAGCTGGAGTAGCAGTACTTATATCAGATACAATAGGCTTCAAAATAAAGAATGAGGCAAGGAAGGACACTACATAATGATGAAGGGATCAATCCAAGAGGAAGATATAACTATTATAAATATATATGCACCCAATATAGGAGCACTGCAATACATAAGGCAAATGCTAACAGCTATAAAAGAGGAAATCGACAGTAACACAATAATAGTGGAGACTTTAACACCTCACTTACACCAATGGACAGATCATCCAGAAGAAAATTAATAAGGAAACACAACCTTTAAATGACACAATAGACCAGTGAGATTTAACTGATATTTATAGGACATTCCATCCAAAAACAGCAGATTACACTTTCTTCTCAAGTGCAAACAGAACATTCTCCAGGATCACATCTTGGGTCACAATTCAAGCCTTGGTAAATGAAGCCTTGGTAAACTGAAATCATATCAATTATATTTTCCAATAACAACATTATGAGATTAGAAATAAATTACAGGGAAAAAAACCCATAAAAAATACAAATACATGGAGGCTAAACAATACACTACTGAATAACCAAGAGATCACTGAAGAAATCAAAGAGGAAGTCAAAAAACAAATGACAACAAAAACACATGACAAATGACAACAAAAATGAGACAAATGACAACAAAAACACGACGACCTAAAACGAATGACAACAAAAACACGACGACCCAAAACCTATGGGATGCAGCAAAAGCAGTTCTAGGAGGGAAATTTATAGCAACACAATCCTACCTCAAGAAACAAGAAAAATCACAAATAAACAATCTAACCTTACACCTAAAGGAACTAGAGAAAGAAGAACAAACAAAACCCAAAGTTAGTAGAAGGAAAGAAATCATAAAGATCAGAGCAGAAATAAATGAACTAGAAACAAAGAAAACAATGGCAAAGATCAATAAAACTAAAAGCTGGTTCTTTGAGAAGATAAACAAAATTGATAAACCACTAGCCAGACTCATCAGGAAAAAGAGGGAGAGGACTCAAATCAATAAAATTAGAAATGAAAAAGGGGAAGTTACAATGGACACCGCAGAAATACAGTATATCCTAAGAGACTACTACAAGCAACTCTATGCCAATAAAATGGACAACCTGGAAGAAATGGACAAATTCTTAGAAAGGTATAACCTTCCAAGACTGAACCAGGAAGAAATAGAAAATATGAATGGACCAATCACAAGTAATGAAATTGAAACTATGATTAAAAATCTTCCAACAAACAAAAGTCCAGGACCAGATGGTTTCACAGGTGAATTCTATCAATCATTTAGAGAAGAGCTAACACCTATCCTTCTCAAACTCTTCCAAAAATTGCAGAGGAAAGAACACTCCCAAACTCATTCTACTAGGCCACAATCACCCTGATACCAAAACCAGACAAAGTTACAGCAACAACAAAAAAATTACAGACCAATATCACTGGTGAATATAGATGTAAAAATCCTCAACAAAATACAAGCAAACAGAATCCAACAACACATTAAAAGGATCATACACCATGATCAAATGGGATTTATCCCAGGAATGCAAGGATTCTTCAATATACACAAATCAATCAATGTGATACACCACATTAACAAATTGAAGAATAAAAACCATATGATCATCTCAATAGATGCACAAAAAGCTTTTGACAAAATTCAACACCCATTTATGATAAAAACTCTCCAGAAAGTGGGCATAGAGGGAACCTACCTCAACATAATAAAGGCCATATACAACAAACCAACAGCAAGCATCATTCTCAATGGTGAAAAACTGAAAGCATTTCCTCTAAGATCAGGAACAAGACAAGAATGTCACCTCTCACCACTGTTAGTCAACATACTTTTGGAAGTCCTAGCCCTGGCATTCAGAGAAGAAAAGGAATCCAAATTGGAAAAGAAGTAAAACTGTCACTGTTTGCAGATGACATGATACTATACATAGATAATCCCAAAGATGCTACCAGAAAACTACTAGAGCTAACCAATGAATTTGGTAAAGTTGCAGGTACCAAATTGATGCACAGAAATCTCTTGCATTCCTATACACTAAGAATGAAAGGTCATAAAGAGAAATTAAGGAAACAATCCCATTCACCATTGCAACAAAAAGAATAAAACACCTAGGAATAAATCTACCTAAGGAGGTAAAAGACCTGTACTCAGAAAACTATAAGACACTGATGAAATTAATCAAAGATGACACAAACAGGTGGAGAGATATACTATGTTCTTGGATTGGAAGAATCAATATTGTGAAAATGCCTATACTACCCAAAGCAATCTACAGATTCAATGCAATCCCCATCAAATTACCAATGGTATTTTTTACAGAACTAGAACAAATAATCTTAAAATTTGTATGGAGACACAAAAGACCCCAAATAGCCAAAAGAATCCTGAGGGAATAAAACAGAGCTGGAGGAATCAGACTCCCTGACTTCAGACTATACTACAAAGCTACAGTAATCAAGACAATATAGTACTGGCACAAAAACAGAAATACAGATCAATGGAACAGGATAGAAAACCCAGAGATCAACCCACACACCTATGGTCAACTAATCTATGACAAAGGAGGCAAGGATATACAATGGAGAAAAGACAGTCTCTTCAATAAGTGGTGCTGGGAAAACTGGACAGCTACATGTAAAAGTATGAAATTAGAACACTCCCTAACACCATACGCAAAAATAAACTCAAAATGGATTAAAGACCTAAATGTAAGGCCAGAAACTATCAAACTCTTAGAGGAAAACACAGAAAGAACACTCTTTGACAGAAATCACAGCAAGACCTTTTTTGACTCACTTCCTAGAGTAATAGGAGTAAAAACAAAAATAAACAAATGTGACCTATTGAAACTTAAAAGCTTTTGCGCAGCAAAGTAAACCATAAACATGACAAAAAGACAACCCTCAGAATGGGAGAAAATATTTGCAAATGATTCAACAGACTAAGGATTAATCTCCAAAATATATTAACAGCTCATGCAGCTCAATATTAAAAAAACAAACAACCCAATCCAAAAATGGGCAGAAGACCTAAATAGACATCTCTCCAAAGAAGACATACAGATGGTGAAGAGGCACATGAAAAACTGCTCAACATCACTAATTATTAGAGAAATGCAAATCAAAACTACAATGAGGTATCACTTTTTACCAGTTAGAATGGGCATCATCAAAAAATTTATAAACAACAAATGCTGGAGAGGGTGTGGAGGAAAGGGAACCCTCTGGCACTGCTGAGAATGTAAATTGATACAGCCACTATGGAGAACAGTATGGAGGTTCCTTAAAAAATTCAAATAGCTGGGCTTCCCTGGTGGCGCAGTGGTTGAGAGTCTGCCTGCCAATGCAGGGGACACGGGTTCATGCCCCGGTCCGGGAGGATCCCACATGCTGCGGAGCAACTAGGCCCGTGAGCCATGGCCGCTGACCCTGCGTGGCCAGAGCCTGTGCTCTGCAACGGGAGAGGCCACAACAGTGAGAGGCCCACGTGCCGCAAAAAAAAAACAAACAAAAAAATTCAAATAGCTTTCTGCCCATAGACACCACCGAGTAAGCATCGTTGACGTCTACCCCCTACATTGTCGTCATGTCTAAGTCAGAGTCTCCCAAAGAGCCCAAACAGCTGCGGAAGCTCTTCATCGGAGGTTTGAGCTTTGAAACAACGATGGGAGTCTGAGGAGCCATTGTGAGCAGTGGGGAGCATGCACAGACTGTGTGGTAATGAGGGATCCAAGCACCAGGCACTCCAGAGGCTTCCGGGTTGTCATGTATGCTACTGTGGAGGAGGTGGGTGCGGCCATGAAGGCAAGGCCACACAAGGTGGATGGAAGAGTTGGGGAACCAAAGAAGGCCGTCTCAAGAGAAGATTCTCAAAGACCTGGTGCCCACTTAACTGTGAAAAAGATTTTTGTTGGTGGCATTAAAGAAGACACTGAAGAACATCAACTAAGAGATTATTTTGAACAGTATGGGAAAACTGAAGTGACTGAAATTATGATCGACCAAGGCAGTAGCAAAAAAAGAGGCTTTGCTTTCATAACCTTTGATGACCATGACTCCATAGACAAGACTGTCATTCAGAAATACCACACTGTGAATGGCCACAATTGTGAAGTAAGGAAAGCCCTATCTCAGCAAGAGATGGCTAGTGCTTCATCCAGCCAAAGAGGTCAAAGTGGTTCTGGAAGCTTTGGTGGTCATCGTGGAGGTGGTTTTGGTGGGAATGACAACTTTGGTGGTGGAGGAAACTTCAGTGGTTGAGGTGGCTTTGGTGGCAGCTGCGGTGGTGGTGGCTATGGTGGCAGTGGGGATGGCTATAATGGATTTGGTAATGATGGGAGCAATTTTGGAGGTGGTGGAAGCTACAATGATTTTGGCAATTACAACAATCAATTTTCAAATTTTGGACCCATGAAAGGAGGAAACTTTGGAGTCAGAAGTTCTGGCCCCTATGGTGGTGGAAGCCAATACTTTGCCAAACCACGAAAGCAAGGTAGCTGTGGTGGTTCCAGCAGCAGCAGGAGCTATGGCAGTGGCAGGAGGTTGTAATTACTGCCAGGAAACAAAGCTTAGCAGGAGAGGAGAGCCAGGGAAGTGACAGGGAAGCTACAGGCTACAACAGATTTGTGAACTCAGCCAAGCACCATGGTGGCAGGGCCTAGCTGCTACAAAGAAGACATGTTTTAGACAGTACTCATGTGTATGGGCAAAAAAACTTGAGGACTGTACTTGTGACTAATTGTATAACAGATTATCTTAGTTTCTGTTTTGTGGAAAGTGTAAAGCATTCCAACAAAGGGTTCTAATGTAGATTTTTTTTTTTTTTGTACCCATGCTGTTGACTGCTAAGTGTAATAGTCTGGTCATGACGCTGAATAAATGTGTCTCTTTATTAAATGTGCTGTGTAAAGTTAGTCTACTCTGAAGCCATTTTGGTAAACTATCCCAACAGTGTGAAGTTAGAATTCCTTCAGGGTGATGCCAGATTCCATTCAAAATTTACTTACACCCTGCTTTGGTGGAGAAGCTATTGTCTTCAGAAACTTCGGTGTAGCTGAACTGACAGTTACGGTGTTGTGACCTGGAGTTCACTGTGAAAAGGGTCACCCAAGCAAAGTCATGGAGTTTTTTGGTTATTAATATGATTGTTGGCACATATCCTATGCAATATATCTAAATTGAATTATGGTACCAGATAAAGTTATAGGTGGGAATGAAGCTTGTGTATCATCCATTATCATATGTAATCAATAAATGATTTAATACCCTCTTCTTTGGAATGACAACTGTATGGATTTGGGACTGGCAGAGCTTTGGACCTTCCCTACCCACTACCCCTGATAATGTTGAATGCTACTATCACAATTCAAGTTCAAAACTCTGCCAGAGAATAGAAACCAGATGCTGGTTAATGCCACCCCATAAATCCACAAATTAGAAGTTTTCAGGAGACATTTTTAAACTGACCAGTACCAGTAAGGATTTTACTCTTAACACAAAAACAGGCTTACATTAAAGGAAAACTGTGGTTTCTCTTCTGGTTGGGTGGGTCTTTATATAGGTTTATGGAATGACACACTAGTAATTATCTATATGGAGATAAAAATTTGCTGATATGGTAAGGAATCATATTATCTACTTTAATTTATGCTAACTGCAGTTTTCCTTTAAATATGGCACAAGATGACACAACCATTCTAAAATGTTGTTTGTATAGAAAATGATTTCTAAAACTTTATAACAGTTTACTTAATATCCAATCACTGTTATTTGTACATAGCTTCCTTTGAGCCCTCCCTTTGGTGCCCTCAGTTTCAGTGCCATTGTACTTAGTAGGATAGAGATTTGTTTATCACTAGGGAAAAAAAATTAAAACAGAATTACCATATGACCCAGCAATCCCACTACTGCGCATATACCCGGAGAAAACCATAATTCAAAAAGAGTCATGTACCACAATGTTCACTGCAGCTCTATTTACAATAGCCAGGACATGGAAGCAACCTAAGTGTCCATCAACAGATGAATGGATAAAGAAGATGTGGCACATATATACAATGGAATATTACTCAGTCATAAAAAGGAACGAAATTGGGTCATTTGTAGAGATGTGGATGGACTTAGAGACTGTCATACAGAGTGAATTGAGTCAGAAAGAGAAAAACAAATATTGTATATTAACGCATATATGTGGAATCTAGAAAAATAGAACAGATGAACTGGTTTGCAAGGCAAAAATAGAGACACAGATGTAGAGAACAATGTATGGACACCAAGGAGGGAAAGCAGGTTGGGGTGGTGGTGGTGGTGGTGGTGGTGGTGGTGGTGGTGGGATAAATAGGGAGATTAGGATTGACATATACACACTAATATGTATAAACTAGGTAACTAATAAGATCTCCTGTATAAAAACAGAGAAATAAAATTAAATTTAAATAAATACAAGATCTATGGGATAATACAAAGCATGCCAAGTTACACATAATAGGGGCTCCAGAGGAAGAAGGAGAGAGAGAAGGGAATCAAAAATGTATTTAAGGGACTCCCCTGGGGGTGCAGTGGTTAAGAATCCACCTGCCAATGCAGGGGACACAGGTTTGAGCCCTGGTCTGGGAAGATCCCACATGCCGCGGAGCAACTAAGCCTGTGCGCCACAACTACTGAGCCTGCATGCCACAACTACTGAAGCCCGTGAACCTAGAGCCTGTACTCTATAACAAGAGAACCCACCACAATGAGATGCCCATGCACTGCTACAAAGAGTAGCCCCCACTCTCCGCAACTAGAGAAAGCCCGCACAGCAACGAAGACCCAACACAGCCAATAAATAAATAAATTCGTTAATTAATTTAAAAAAATACTTAACTTAAAAAAATGTATTTAAGAAATTATGGCTGAAAAATTTCCAAACCTAAAGATGGAAACAGATATTCAGGTGCAGGAAGCACAGAGTATCCCAAACAAGACGAACCCAATTAGACCCACACCAAGATATATCATAATTAAAATAGCAATAGTTAAAGAGAGAATTCTAAAGGCAGCAAGAGAAAAACAAAGAGTCAATTACAAGGAAACCCACATAAAGCTATTAGACAATTTCTCTGCAGAAACTGTGCAGACCAAGTCCTGAAAGGGAAAAACGTGCAACCTAGGATATTCTACCCAGGAAGATTATCATTTAGAATAGAAGAAGAGGTAAAGAATTCCTCAGACAAGCAAAAGCTAAAAGAATTCAACAATACTAAACCTACCCTAAAATAAAAATTGAAGGGTCTTATCTAAATAGAAAAGAAACAAAAATCTACAGGAAAGGGAAAAATCATAATAGGAAAGGCAAATATATAGTCAGGACTAAAGATCACTTAGATAAGCCAGGACATAGATTAAAAAACCATCCAAAAATTTTGTAAAAGTAATTGTAACTACAATTAAAATCAAAATAATAAACATACAGATGTAAAATAGGACATCAAAATTACAAAAGTGGGAAAGGAGAGTTAAAAATGTAGATTTTTAGAATGTGCTTGAACTATTATGACTATCAGTCTAAAGTAAGTAGATACAGTTATGGGTCAACATACTTGAAAACCAGGGAAACCACAAATCAAAAACATACAATAGTTCACAAAAACCAAAAAGAAAGGAACTCAAGCATACTACAAAAGAAAATCATCAAACCACAAAAGGAAAAACAAAAAGAAGAAGAATGGAACAAAGAACCACAAAAACAACTGGAAAACAAGGAATAAAATGGCAATAAGTACATAACTATCAATGATTACTTTAAATGTCAATGGACTAAATGCTCCAATCAAAATGGACAGAGTGGTAGATTGGATAAAAAAATAAAGCAAGAACCTACACTATGTTTCCTATAAGAGACTCACTTCAGGTTGAAAGACACCCACAGATTGAAAGTGAGCAGATGGAAAAATATACTTCATGCAAATGTAAACAACAAGAAAGCAGGGGTAGCAATAATCATATCAAACTAGTAGACTTTAAAACAAAGTCCATAAAGGAAGACAAAAAAGGACATTATATAATAATAAAGGGATCAATACAATAAGAGGTTATTACATTTGTTAACATATATGCACCAATATAGCAGCACTTAATATATAAAACAAATACTAACAGACATAAACGGAAAAACTGACAGGAATACAGTAAGAGTAGGAGACTTTAACATCCCACTGACATCAACAGACAGATCTTTAGAAATAAAATCAATAAAGCAACAGAGGTCCTAAATGACACAATAGACCAGTTGGACTTAAATGATATCTACAGGACACTACATCCAAAAAAACCCCCAGAATACACATTCTTTTCAAGCTTGCATAGAACATTCTCTAGGATAGAACACACACTAAGTCACAAAACAAGCCTCAACAAATTTATATCAAGCATTTTCTTCCAACCACAATATGAAACTAGAAATCAACTATAGAAAGAAAAATGAGAAAAGAACAAACACATGGAGACTAAACAATATGCTACTAAAAAACCAATTGATCACTGATAAAATCGAAGAGGACCAGAAAATACCTTGAGACAAATGACAATGAAAACTCAGCTTAACAAAATCTATGAGATGCAGCAAAAGCAGTTCTAAGAGAGAAGTTCATAGTGAAACAGGTCTTCCTCAAGAAACAAGAAAAATCCCAAATAAACCACCTAACCTACCACCTAAAAGAATTAGGAAAAGAAGAACAAACAAAACCAAAGTCAGCGGAAGAAAGGAAATAATAAAGATCAGAGAGGAAATGAATAAAATAGAGATTAAAAGACAATAGAAAAGATCAATAAAACAAAGATCTGGTTTTTTTTGAAAGATAAACAAAATCAACAAGCCCCTAGCCAGGGTCACCAAGAAGAAAAGAGAGAGGACTCAAATAAATAAAATAAGAAATTATAGAAGAGAAATAATTACTGATACCACAGAAATATAAAAAATAAGGGAATACTATGACCAGTTATATGCCAACAAATTGGACAACCTAGAAGAAATGGACAAGTCTGTAATTAAAAAAGAAAAAAAAAAACCTCCAAGCAACAAAAGGCCAAGACTGGATGGCTTCACAGGGGAATTCTACCAAATATACAAAGAAAAATGTATACCTATCATTCTCAAACCATTTCAAAACTTTGAGGAGGAGGGAACACTCCCAAAGTCATTTGATGAAGCCACCATCACCTGGACACCAAAACCAAAGACACTACCAAAAAGAAAATTACAGGCCAATATCTTTGATGAATATAGATGCAAAAATCCTCAACAAAACATTAGCAAAGTGAATCCAACAATACATAAAAAGGATCGTACACCATGATCAAGTTAGATTCGTCCCAGGGTCTCAAGCATGTTTTAACATAGACAAATCAGTCAATGTGATACACCACATTAAAGAAAGGAAAGACAAAAATCACATCATCATCTCAATGGATGCAGAAAAAGCACGTGATAAAATTCAACATTCATTCTGATAAAAACTCTCATCAAACTGGGTGTAGAGGGAACATTTCTCAACATAATAAAAGCCATTATGGTAAACCCACAGCCAACATAATACTCAATGGTAGAAAGCTGAAAACCTTCCCGCTAAATTCAGGAAGAAGACAAGGATGCCCACTCTCACCACTTCTACTCAACATAGTACTGGAAGTCCTACTCACAGAAGTCAGACAAGAAAAAGAAATAAAAGTTATCCAAATTGGAAGGCAAGTGTAAAACTGTCATGATTTGCAGATGACATGATACTCTGTAATAAAAACCCAATGACCCAAGTGCCCATTAACAGACGGTTGGTTTAAGAAGATGTGTATGTATATACACATACATATATATGGAATAATTACTCAGCTATAAAAAAGAATGAAATATTGTCATTTGCAGCAACATGGATGAACCTAGAGAATATCATACTAAATGAAGAAAGTCAAAGAGAGAAAGACAAATATTATATGGTATCACTTATATGTGAAATCTAAAAAAGAAAAACACAATGAATCTATATACAAAACAGAAACAGACTCACAGACATAGGAAAAAAAACTTATGGTTACCAAAAGGGAAAGGGAGGGTGGGGACTGATAAATTAGGAGTATGGGATTATAGACTCAAACTAATATGTTTAAAATAGAAAGGCAACAAGGATTTACTATAAGCACAGGAAACTATATTCAATATCTTGTAATAACCTGTAATGGAAAAATAATCTGAAAAAGTACACTTATACATATATAAAATACTGAATCACTTTGCTGTACACCTGAAACTAATACAATATTGTAATTCAACAATTATTTCAATTTAATAAAGAAGCCAAATTATAGTGGGTCAAAGAGTAAATGAGAACTAACGGAAAGGAGAAAAGTCTTTAACAAGCTACAATATATACAGAGAAATAGACACATATCACACACAAAATACAGTTATCACTAAGATATTTAGATATCTTAATTTTATAAGTAATGAAACTAATAGAACATTTAGGCTCCATGGTTTTTTCTGTGTGCCTTTCAGACACCCTTTAAATTATCTGTGGTGTCTGATCTGCCTATGGTAGGCAGATGCATGTATTTAATATGAATTCTTCAATCTCATAAATGCTATAATTCAATGTGGGATTTAATCTTAATTCCAAACCTTACTAGTTTCATGACCTTTGGTTATATGGTTTGTCCAACGTCATACATCTAGTTTGTAAGGTAATTTGGGCTTTAAATTCAGATCTGACTCCAAAGCTCACATGCTTCATCATGGAGACTTCTGGTGAACATACTGACGTGTGAGTCGGCCCCCACTTTCATCAATGCCAGCATGACTCTGGTTTTTTCACATGAAGCTACCTACCCCTCCCTTCCACAGCACACAAAATGAGAGCTATATGAGGAGAGACTGGATAGAGGTCCCTAGGTCAAGAATACGGCCAAGAGGCAGGAGTAAAAGCGTTAGTCTCCATATTCCTAAGGAGGAGGGGTCCATTCCTTCCTCCTCGCTAACCATGCCCTTTCCCGAATTCCCAGCCAGCTGTAGCTGAGAAACAGATAACCTGTTATACAGAAAAGTTCTCCAGCAAAAGCCTGTGCGAAAGAAGAGTGTAATTAAGTGGTACCATTTATAGAAATCAATCGCATGCAAACTTCACAGGCCACTCTATATTCATTGTGGAGGCCTTCCAAATGGCATCATCTGTGATAAGAAAAAGTATGCCAATTATGTCATTATCAGAGTGAAAAAGTGTGTGGACAAAATAAAGCTCTAAATATTCCTTTGAAGTCAACCACTCGTTTTAAATGGTTTGGACGTATAATGTAGGGAAGTGTTTTTAATTGAAATAGAGTAAATAAGTTACTACAAAGGGTTTCAGAAGAAAAATGATTGTTATGCTAAACTTCAGCTATTTTTTAATGGGTTTTCCATGGCCATAGGCTTGCCTTCTTTGCATTTTCTTTTTTTCTTCTACTAGTGAAGAAACAAAAAATGACAGCAGCTGATGCCAAGTCCCTTTGAGCCATTGCTCTATAACAAAGCAATTTAGGGAGGCAGACAGAGGATGGAGTCAACTTTTATGAAAAAGTTGCTCATGTTTTCCTCTGATACAACTTTTCCATTCAGATGTTTTATGACAACTACAGTCTCTAAGGACTGACTAACTGCAAAGTTAAGACTGATATTTTACAATAAGACTTCCCTTATTACTTAATCACTGCAATCTGACAATAAAACCATCTGCCTATAATGGGCCAACTCCACAGACGGCACACGTCCAGAAAGCTGTATGTCTAAAAGGACTCATTGTTTTAACCTGGATGCAAAATTTTACTTTCAGACAGACTTTGAGTCTGAATTTTATGCCATCAGTGGGATAAGACATTTTGCTATTTTTTCCCCACTATAGGCACCTTAAATTTAAAAAATCTGATTGGCTTTACATTAAATGATGAAAGAATCATCATCAGAAGTGCTTGGGATGATACAGATTCTCACATTTGATAATCTGTTCCTGTTCTACAATCACAGTAACAAGAATTCCTGAGATATATTTAGTTGTTACACAAGGGAGTGTGCTTTACATGCAAGTTATTGTTGAATTCACACAAGAATCATACAGGATAAGAACTATTATTTTCTCCATTTTACAGAGGAAAAAAACCTAAGGCTTAAAGATATTGAATAAGCTTCCAAAGTCACAGAATTATTAGTGGCAGTGGTGGGACTCAAACTCAAGAGGTTTGAGGTTAGAGTCCAGTACTCCTAACTTTTATTACAAAGAAAACAGAAGGCATCAATTGCTATAAGGAATGGGAATCCACATCTAGAAGACCGTGTCAAATGGTTAATGAGTTAATGCACCTCAAGAAAGGGAGATAAGAATATTTTTTTAAACAATGTACATAGCATTTAAGAGACCTACAAATATGAGCCTTTTTTTCACTTTCACTTTTGATATAAAAGAATATTTTGAAAAATACACAAGAAAACGAAATGGATGACTTTAGGTCAGAACTATTTTAAGGAGGCTAAATCTTGGTAAGTAGACCCTGTTATGCTAAGCACTTGAGAAGGTTTCTAATACTTTTTAAAGGAGAAGTATTTATACCCAATTCATTTGGGTTTTTAAAGACTCAAAGGAAAAAAGAAAAAGTGCATTTTGTTACTGGTGACATACTTTCTAATTATGACATCAATTTCTTGAACTGATGCTTCATAACCAGGTTAACAGGCTTGTGTCACGATATTGTTATGAACTGATCAATTGAAAGCCCATTATTGACCCAATTATTCCAGAACGGGACAAATGAATGAGATGAAAGTCATGGTCTCTGAGGGGCCCAAGCTTGATCAGTTTGATTCTGTTTAAATGGAAGTACTTTTGACAGTGGTAAGGGGCACTATTAATGATTATGAGGAGGGAACAGATGCAAAGCTATGGACATTCACTTACCCTAGCTAAAGCTCACTCTCTGCTTATCTCTTGGTGCTGCTACTGTTGGTTAAGGTAGGAGAGTGAGACCCTCTGTGGAGTGTCGGGGTGTTAGAAAAGGAGCTTTTGATAAGAGTGGGTGTAGACAAATTGCTTGTGCTCCATTAAAGAGACAAGATGAAAATTCCTGTTGAGACCATGTTTCTTTAAATGCCAAACTACTCCAAATCTGGACTAGTGGGTCATGGTTTATGAGTTTTGCTGCAGTTTGTACATAAAAGAATCCACAGGATACATATGGACATAATCAGAGTGAGGCTGGTAGAGGCTGAAGGGATGAAATTCATGTGAAAACAAGAATGAGATAATAATAAGGTCCTGCAGAAAGGGAGAGCATGGGCAGTTTAAGTTGCAAGGAACAGACTTAAGCTGTAGTACTTTTTTTTATATATAAGATACATGTGGAAATAAGGATGATGAGACTGATCACATGCCGTGAACTTACAAAAATTTATAGTCACACAGATTGGCTTCACATAGAAGGAAATATTCAGAAATTGGAAGCTGGTTTAGAATCCAACATAACTCTAGACACTGGGTTGTCTCCTCCCCCTGGGCAACAGGAGCTCCTTGCTTCCTTCTCTGCTGTGATGTGAAACTACCCTCTGCCTCTGCTTCTTTCTAAGTCACTGTCTTCTGCCCTTCCTTCCAAACACTCACTTCTTTATGTGCATCTGGCATCTGGTATCTCCAGTGTAGAGAATCCATTTTGTTCATTAACCCACCATCCAATAGAGGGAAGGGTATTTGTGTCAGAAAACGTAATAGGCTTCTGGTTAGTCTGCAGGCCAGTTGTCTTTAGGTCAAAAGCCTACCCCTTGCCCAATAGCCATGGCCATGGTACTGGAATCACAGCAAGTAGAATGTGGTTACCCGTGGTGCTGGGACACCACACTCTCCTAGATGTCCTCCCACCTCTCTGGCTGTCTTCAGGTTCTTTTCCAAGATTATGTTCTCTGTCTAGGCAATAAATGTTGGATTTCCTTGAGGCTGAGCCTTAGGCCTTTTTCATTTTTCCCCAATATTTTTCTCCTTATATAATCTCTATCATGCCCATGACTTCAGTTCATACACATATGCCAACAGTTTTAAAATGTATCTCTTACCTAGATCTCTCCTTTGAGCTCCAGACCAGATATCTAATTGTTAAGCTGTTATTTCCACTTTTATGTCTGAAAGACTTCTCATTTGCAATTTGTTCTTGACTTATGTTCTTCTGCTTCAAATCCGTATGTCTTCCCGTATACCCTTTCTTCCAGTATCCACCACTATCCATTCTGCTGCTAAAGCCATTAGCTTAAGAGTCATGTTTGACATATGCTTCTGCCTCAAATCCACTTTCAATCTATCCCTCTGTTCTGTTAATCTCACTTCCTCAACATCTCTTAAAGCCATTCCCTTTCAGGCTCTTCAAAGCCACCACCCTAGTTCATGCTACCATCATCAATCTCCTGAACCACTGCAGGAATATGCACATCGGTCCCCTTCATCTACTCTAGCCCCTTTTTGATACACCCCTGACACTGCAGTCACGGTGAACTTTACAAAAAGCAACTCTTACCATGTCATCCTGAAATTGAAAACTCCCAGTGATTTCCTATTGCTCCTGGAATTGAGAACAGCATTTTTAATGTGGTCCTGCGTATCTAGTCTAGGCCCCCTCTACCTCACCACCTTCATTTTACACAGTTACTTTGTTCGAGCCACATTAGCCTCATTTCTGACCCTTGCATATGCTAGGATCCTTCACTGGGACAAGTTCTTTTTCAATGGGCTGATCCTTTACATGGAAAGCTCTATACTGCCTGGTCATCTGTATAACTCCTACCCATTCTTCAGAACTCTACATTTTCTGATCCCCATCTATGTCAGGATCCTCTGCTATAGACTCTCATAGGCCCATATTTCTGTCCTTCAAAAGGATAGAGATGTGATTATTATTTTTTTTATGTTTCCCCTCCAGACTCTAATATTCATATTAGCTAGGAACATTTTTTAAATTAGTAAATGTGAAATATATGGCTAAAAACAACAACATAAATATGCACACAACACTACATCAGAAACCCCTAACACCACCAACAGCACAAATCTTTAATTAGAATATGTAGGTATAAAGCTAGACTACGTTCGCTTACTATAGTCCTTCTGCTTAAATGTGTTTTCTCCTATTTCCAGCTGAACCCATAAAGTTAGAAGCAAAATTTTCCAGTAGGTACTATTTATGATCTGTGCTTTGCTTTTCTAATTACCTTTGCTTCCATAATATAATATCCTTAACCTATAGTATCTTTCCAGTGATAACCATCTTAATTTACAACAACTTCCTCCTTGACTAAATTTAAATGTTAGGCCAATTCTGTTCAAGTTTTAAAAACTTCATTTGAGTTGGTTAAGTTGTCAGTCTAAACAATGTTAATTCTTCCAATCCAAGAACATGGGATACCTTTCCATTTCTTTGAATCACCTTAAATTTCCTCATCAATGTTTTATAGTTTTCAGAGTATAGGTCTTTCACCTCCTTGGTTAAGTTTATTCCTAGATTTTTTTGTTTTTTTGGATTCAATTTTAAACAGGATTTTTCTTTAACTTTATCTTTCTGATATTTCATTGATAGTGTAAAAAAACTGCAACAGATATCTGTTGGCTCATCAGTTGTAACAAACGTACAGCTCTACATGGGTTACTGATAATGGGGGAGAGTACACACATGGGAGTAGGGAATGGATAGGAAATCTCAATAACTCCCTCTCAGTTTTGCTCTAAAACAATTGTCTTAATTGGACACCATAAACCTCTTAGAAGAAAACATAGGCAGAACACTCTTTGACATAAATTGCAGCAATATCTTTTTTGATCCATTTCCCATAGTAATGGAAATAAAAACAAAAATAAACAAATGGGACTTAAACTCAAAAGCTTTTGCACAGCAAAGAAAAACTGTAAACAAAATGAAAAGACAACCTATGGAATGGGAGAAAATATTTGTAAATGAACTGTCCAACAAGGGATTAATCTCCAAAATATACAAACAGGTCATGCAGCTCAATAACAAAAAAACAACCCAACCAAAAGATGGGTGGAAGACCTAAATAGACATTTCTCCAAAGAAGACATACACATGGCCAACAGGCACATGAAAAGATGCTCAACATCACTAATTATTAGAGAAATGCAAATCAAAACTACAATGAGATATCACCTTACACCAGTCAGAATGGCCATCATCAGAAAGTCTACAAACAAATTCTGGAGAGGGTGTGGAGAAAAGGGAACCCTCTTGCACTGTTGGTGGGAATGTAAATTGGTACAGCCACTATCGAGAACAGTATGGAGGTTCCTTAAGAATCTAAAAATAGAGCTACCATATGATCCAGCAATCCCATTCCTGGGTATATATCCAGAGAAAAACATGGTTTGAAACGATACACGCACACCAGTGTTCTTTACAGTGCTGTTCACAATAGCCAGGGCATGGAAGCAACTTAAATGTCCATTGACAGATGAATAAAGAAGATGTGGTACATAAGTACAATGGAATATTACTCAGCCATTAAAAAGAATGAAATAATGCCATTTGCAGTAACATGGATGGACCTGGAGATTATCATACTAAGTGAAGTCAGACAGAGAAAGACAAATATCATATGATATTGCTTATATGTGGAATTTTAAAAAATGATACAAATGTACTTATTTACAAAACATAAACAGAATCACTGACTTAGAGAATGAACTTATGGTTACCAAGGGGAAGGGTGGGGAGGAGGGATAGATTGGGAGTTTGGAATTGACATGTACACACTGCTATACTTAAAATAGATAACCGACAAGGACGTATTGTATAACACAGGGAATTCTGCTCAATTCTCTGTGATAACCAAAATGGGAAAAGAATTTGAAAAAGAATAGATACATGCATATGTATAACTGAATCACTTTGCTGTAACCTTGAAACTAACGCAACATTGTTAATCAACTATACTCCAGTACTAAATAAAAACTTTAAAATAATTGTCTTAAAGAAAATAAAACTATTCAAAAAAACAAGTTCCCAAAGGAGTCGTCAGCTGAAGTATGTGATTCAAAAGGAAGAAAGATAAATGTCAAAAAAATGAAAAAAAAATGTATACTCTCACTAGTAATTTTTTTCAGTCTGCAAAGTAAAACAATGGGGTATAATTTTGCACCTCTTAGGCTGAAAAACACTTAAAAGAATAAGAAAACCCACTGTTGGCATAAATGTTGGGAAAATGAGCCTGAAGCACTCTTGGTAGTAATGGAAATGGATTGGTTCAATAACATGTATGTCAAAATTTTAAATATGTATGTCAAAATTTTAAAGACATATATCATTTGACCTAGACATTAAATCTGAGAAAATAATAGGAAAAATGTAAAAAAAAAATTTTTTTTTGAGACTAAAGATCCTAATTTCAGCATTGTTTACACCAGTAAAAATTCTATAAACAACCTAAAGTTACAATAGATTGGTTAACTAAATAAATATGGTAAATCTACTCTATGGAAACCTCTGTAACCATATCTTTTCTTTATGTTGATGTATATTTAGTGACACAAAAGGTGCCTGTGGTTTATTCTGTAAAATGCATATTATAAAATAGCATTTTTCATATATCATATCTATCCTCTAGAAATGCTTACGTCTGCATTTAAAGATCTCAAGATTTACCAAAAAGTTAACAGTGGATATATCTGAGTAATGAGATAGTGATTTCCACTTTTAATCCTTTCTATATTACTTATGTTTTAAAATAAGCATTATTACTTTTATAATAAAGTTGAAAAAGAGGCATAATACACAGTCAGTTAAAAGCATTTAAGAGCCTAGAGGTAATTCACACTTGTTCCTGTATCCAAGCTATAGCCCGCCACCTCAGGTTTCTCAAACCTGAAAATTTCTGATTTGGAGAGGACTTCACTTTCCAAGAATGGTATAATAACTCTACCATGCCATCTAGTGTTAAGAACGGTGATGTCTTAAGAAAAGCTGGCAACTCAAAAAGATTTTAAGTATTCCAATTCACAATTCTATAGGCAATTTGAGGAAAACAAGTACACCTTTTAAAAAGGACACTGAGATTTGCTGTGAGTGTAGAGTTAGGTCAAAGTTTAAATTGCAAACTTGCAGCTATGTCATTTTAATTAGGTTGTAATTGAAGAAATCACAAAACAATACCCAAGAGCCAAGGTAGTTAAATATTTAAACTGGTTAAGGGGAAGAGTGAATCTCTGCCCTTAGCCTCATCTCACCCACACCACCACACACACCTACTTTTACTACCATCACCACCATCACCTACAGAAGTTCAGAATCAACCAGTTTCTTTAAAAAGTTACAAAACCAAAGATTCTATTTGAAGATATACCCAGAGTCTACTTACTTTTGCTCTAAGTATAGAAGACAAAAAATGTGAATAGCAGATTTATTTTCTTCTGTGTTATTGATAACAAATTAGTACTCAAAGAAGTTGATTTTCTGTTGGTAGCTTGGCTCCAGGGTCATTGGGAATACCTTAATACAACTCTAAGTAGAGCCATACACCAGTAAAAAATATTTACTGAGTACCTATATGCAAGGCTGTTTTAAGTGTTAAGAAACTATAATAGGTGTTATGAAACAATCATCTGAAAAGATAAAGTCTCTGCTAACAGGGAACTTATAGACTAGTGTGACTTTCTTAACTAAGCAAGATTTTTCCAGTTTGAGATCATGTATCAAGTACTTTGAATTTTTCCTGCTGTTAAAAAACAAAATTCAACTGAATAAATTTGAAGATCTAGTTGGTTCTATTGTATGACTCATGAATTGGGCAGCATCTCATCTAGTAGAGAGACAGGTGCGCCAAGGAACACCTGTTCATATTTCTCTTTTGCTACTAACTTTCTTATCCCATCCATACAGAAGCTGGATGGGATAAGAAAGTTAGCAAAAGAAAAAAAAGATTGTTTCAGTCAAGGTCGCCTTTATTTGAGGGAGGGGCAGCAGGGGTCTCATCAAGCAGATTACTTCACTATTGTTGATCCGGACATTCCAGACTGATTGGCTTAAAATTCGACTCCTGAGAGGGGTTGAAACTACAGTTCAGTCTTAAGTTTGTTGTCCTGGGAGCAAGTGACTCCACTTTCATACCTGTTCTTTCTTTTCTTTCTTTGTTTTTTTGTTGTTTTTTTAACACTACCCCGTGACTGATAATTTGATTTCTGGGCATTTATCTTAAAGAAAAAATACAAGAAACTCATCTCGCAATATATAATAGTGATAAATTGAAAACAACCTAAATGGCCAAAAATAGATGATTGGTTAAGAACCATTTTTGCAATAGAATAGTATGCAGACATTTAAAATGCTATATCAAAGCTTCTAAAAATAAAATTTGCAAATATCCACAATGTCCAATGAAAGAAGAAAGAAACAATAATATATGAACTATCAGAAGCTCTTTGGCAAGTGGAGTAATCATGGGTGATTCAATCTGTCAGAGTTTCAGCAACTGTCATGAGCAAAGGGCATGGCAAGGTCCCAGGACAAGATGAGATGGTGGAGCTATCCAAGTCTCACAGGATTCCCTAAAGAAAGCCCCTAACACTGCCAGGTACATAGACAACCAGGTTCCCTCACAATCCTCGGAATGGAAGATGGTAAAAACTGGGTAAATAGCTGTACTTTATCAAACCTACATCCCTCAGACTGAGGCAGGACAAGATGAGTCCGAAGAATATGGGAACGCCCTCATGTTTATAGCTTTCTGATAACCAAATATTGGAATAACAGTAGACCTCCCTTCCCACTCCAGTTTTCTGAATATTTTAATGCATTGAGTTGAAGGGGAACAGAATATGCCACCCCAAAATATGTCTCTTTGGCATAAGGATAATTTGAGCTGGTTATTTTTAAGAACTGGCAGACATAGGAAAAGCTCTGAAAACCAAATAAAGTAAGAGACATTTACATTTATAAGGGAAATCTCCATTTGTAGTGTGTCTCCCTCTCTGTACCAGGAAGAAGAAGATGACAAAATCTCTAGTAAATCTTATCAATGGAGAAGACTTAGATCTGCATAACAACGTACGCTTGTTTACTCTGCCTTTCCTGGTAACCTCCCCATAACTGGCCATTCCTCTTCCCATCAACATCTTCTATCTTTAGCTGAAGATGGTATTTAAGGAGGTGGCTTAGGTCATTTCCGGGAGTTACTCAGTTTTCCTGGGTACCTTCCACGTATATAGGACGTACACATGTTATTTAACTTCTGTTTTTCTCCTCTTAATCTGCCTTTTATTACAGGGAAGTCTCAGTCAAGAGCCTAAAAGGGTAAAGGGAAAATTATTTTTCATGCCCCTCCCCATACCCCAACCCCGCCAGAGTGACCAAGCAAGGCTTACTTCCTCTTCTGTAAAATAGACTGTTTGACTAGGAGTGTTGACGTGCCTTTTCCAGCTTTCTAGTCTATTGTATTGGCCCTTCTGTGCCTACATTGCTTAGAGTTATTTGCGTCCTTGCCAAAGCACTGGAGGAAGATCCAATTTGTGATGAAACCAGATGTCACAGGGTCCAAAGTGGCAGTCAGCAGGGACTCTGGGTTGAACCAAGAAATAGACAAAGTTTGTTCTCTAAGCAAAAATCAGGAAAGAGTTCTTTCTGCATCCTCATAGTAACTACAGCTTAATCTATAAACCCCAGCCTCACTAAACCTGCCCCAATGAAAATAATATACCCATCTACAGTATTCATTCATTCAACAATACAGTTGAGTATGTTCTGTGTACCAGGCACTATGCCACGGGTAGAATGGAGATGAGAAATATTCACAGGCCATGCCCTTACAGTCCTCAGGGTGGAGGGGAAGGTGGGGAGAATGATGGATATGAATTGAATAAACATAAAATAGTAGGAGAGCCAGAGTGAAGTGAGGGGAGCCTTTGATGAGAGGCAATGAGGGCTGAGCTCGTGAGGCCAGGTTAAAGATCCTGGTCTTTATTCTGAGAGTCAGAGGCCCCAGGCTCCACATACGGCTCGGCCGCTGCCTTCTCCCTGGCTTCAGGACAACCACATCATCTTAACAGTCACAGTTCCAGTTTATCTTTTTCTCCTTTGTAAAATGAAAGGTTGAATTAAATGATTTCTGTGGTTTCTTCTAGCCATGAACTTGTTCCTTTTACAGGATCTGCAGTTTACTTAGGCTTAAATCACTAGAATATTACAAAAATTTCAAGGATGTGTTGTGATCGTGAAGCCATGAGCCCTTACAGATCCTTGCTTTTAAAGAGTTTGAAATAGTCTTCATAGCAGAACTGCAAAGTTGACTACTGTTAACCTGAAATAGACTGCCAGGAAACAAAAACCAAAACAAAACAAAATAGACTGCCAGATATTCCTACAGCAAAGATGGGTTTACTTGGGATCAGCAGATAATTGCAACTTGGAGGCCTGCAACCATGGCGAGCCACGTGCAAGTCCCTGCACAGCAAGGGAAGGAGAACACTCTTATAGAGGGAGAACAAAGTTGGGGGGCTGGGGGGCTATAGTAAACAAAGAGTCCATGGTTTTTCATGGACTGAGTCCTGGCCAGGAGACAAGGGGAGTCTTTTTTTCTTCCTGTTAGGCACTGCAATCATCTCAGGGAGTAGGACCCTCACCCGCCTCAACCTTCTGGTCTCCCACCTCCATGTAACTGACATCTCTATGCATTTTATAGTATTCGTGAGCATTGTGCAAAGAAAACGGACCAAGAATAGTGTGACTCAAATCATTTTAGCTGTTATTTCTTGTTTCCTTAGTATGGAACACAATGTCGTCAATTGCAAGAAAAGTTTCAGCTGCACAATCAATAAACTCTAATGCTTCATACACTAAAGCTGACTTGGAATGATGCTAATGTTATTCAAGTGTTTTCAGTTCCTTTTTTTTCTAGCCAGAGCCTTCTACCTTAGCAAAATGGGCTCTGATGAACAAAGAACATTCTTTACAATTCTATGCCACTTAGTGTTACGTTTTCTGCAATTTAGGTGTTGAATCTTGTCCTTCTTCTAACTCCAGTCTAATACAGTCTTTTTGTAGAGTTTTGAAGAGGGCTTAGTTTTGTTTCCCACTCATGGTACATTTCTAAATTCGCTTTCTCATGTTTTATTATGGTCATGAATGTCAAGACTGGGACAGCCTGAGTATTAAATGACAACTCAGAAAAAATAAACACCTTTACAAAAGCCAACTGAGCATAAATAACAGTAATTATTACCTGCCTAGTTTTAAGACATTCTTGCCATCAAATTCAACTGAATCCTTTCAAGATGTTGTGAGTAATGGAAACGTATTATATTTGTACAATGGATTGAGTTCAGCAGAAATACTAAATTTCTTTCCTCCTACACAGTGAGCTTATTATATCTCAAACAAGAAGCTATGATTTGGGACTTGAATGTGAAGCAAAACAATTTTCTTAGGTTTTTCAATTTTGTCTAAGTGGTTGATACAACTCCTATTGCTTTTGTTTGATGGCAGGGAAGGGCTGTTTGCTTTGTGTAAGGAATCTGGAATTTAAAGTTGAGAAAGCCATGGCTTTCCTAGATATCATGATAAGTAGATACATATTGAATTGGATGAAAATGTCATGAAAAGGAGCCTGAATGATGTTACAAATATGAGAGACAGGCTTTAAACATGAAAAGACAGCAAGAGCACTTTGGCTACCCAACTCTAAGCTTTTACAGTTTTTTCCCTCTGATAAGTTGGAGTTTGTTTTGTTTTTAGATTTTTAGTTTAAAAAAGTAGGCATCTGTGGCTTTTCAGGGAAAGGCAGTGGTTGGTATGGTGACAGACCGATGGATGGTGAAAACCAGCAGGCTGTCTGGGGATTGCCTTGCCCATAGGAAGGAACCATGGTGGGGTAATTAAAGGCGTGGATTCCCAAGTTAGCCAGCCAGCTCCATCACCCCCTCCCCTGAGTTATTTAGGCTGGGATAGTTTTAGATAAATCTCTCTGTGTATCAGATTCTTCATGGATGACACAGCTCTAACAGTACCCACTTCCTAGGATTTTGTGAGGATTGACATGAGATTATACATACACAGTGTTCAGAAGAGTGTCTGCACATTATCTAATTAACTTTACAGCAATGTCACATATGACTTAAGCCGTTGCCAATAACAGGCGATACATTTTAATGGTGATCAGCACCACACCTGAGAGATTAAATGAGGCCATTTATCGCAAAATTTATCAAAAATAAGTAAAATCAGTGGTGTCAGAACGCACAAATCAATGGGAAACTCTGTGGACAATTCTAATGCTTTCAGAAAGATCAGGTGTTACATTTTCATGTAGAATCTTGACTGTGCAGTCAAAAATTCATTATTTCATGTGGGAAGTTTCTAAAAACCAAAAGATAATTTGCTCCTAAATATAATAGCTTGTACTGGGAAATTGGCTTTATAAACTCTTTTGTTTTTCTTTCATGCGATAAACATATAGTGAGTTTGATCCATCCCATAAAGTTGGCCTCCTTTCTGTGAAACCTATTTCAAATCATTCCACCTCAAGGGTAACTTGCCACCATGTTAAGAAACTATTTTTTAAAACTGGCGTTTCAACCATTTGGGCACTCCTTTAGGAGAAGTCAGATATTCGTTATTCCTTTAAATGATCTCTTAAATATGTAAGAAAACTTAAATTATTATTGGGTGACAAGGGTGAACATTAATTAACTGTTAACTGAACATTAATTAAACTGTTAACAGTTTAACAGACTCAAACTGTAGAGTCTATAATATATAATTTATCATTTCCAGATAGTGAAAACAACCCAAATCAAGAAGTGCTCAAACCATGTATGGCATTGTGGCATGTCAGGAATCGACTGGCTGTTTAAAGCCTAGGGATCTCCTTGGGCATTTAATGTCAGCATGAAAAAAGAACCTAAACGGAAATGTTAGGAGGAAAGTACAGATATTACTGTTACTTAAAAGGAATGCAATAACCTAAAAAGAGGTTATAGACTGTAAGTGAATTTAAATGGTTTTGAAAAATTTGTGACAAAAATTGTTTCAATACTTTAAAACATTAATTTTGTACTCTCCATGACACTGGATTAAGAAGTATTAAACATATACATATTATATATTATATATTAAGTATATATGATAGAATATTATTCAGCCTTAAAAAAGAAGGAAATCCTGCCATTTGTAAGAACGTGGATGAACCTCTAGAGCATTATGCTAGGTATAATATAACAGACAGAGAGAGACAAATACTGCATGGCTGCATGGTATCGTTTATATGTGGAATCTAAAAAAAAAATAAATCAAAATCATAGAAAGAGAGTAGAATGGTGGTTGGGGAAGTAAGGAGAGGTTAATAAAAATGTACGAACTTTCAGCTATAAGATGAATAAGGTCTGAGGATCTAATATAACATGGTAACTGTAGTTGATAATACTGTATTATACAACTGAAACTTCCTAAGAGAGTAGAATTTAAGTATTCTCTCTCTCTCTCTCTCTCTCTCACACACACACACACACACACACACACACACACAAAGGTAAATACGTAAGGTGATGGATGTGTTCATTAATTCAATGGTGGGAGTCTTTTCACAAAATACATGTATATCAAATTATCACTTTGTGCCCTTTAAATATACAACAAATTTTATTTGTCAATTATATCTCAATAATGCTGAAAAAAGGATTAAATATTGCTAAATATTAAACACTGATTAAATATTCAACTTCTTTGTGGAGAGCCATTTTAAATCTCAGTTTTAAAACCATATTTAATCTTAAAATATATATTGCTGCTGGAGCTGTGCATTTAGAATGACAGTGTAGAGGAAAACCTGAAAGAAAGGTATGATTAATAGAAGGTTTTGCTTTCAGAGCATTTCCTGATATTGTACAAGTGAAGGCAGGAAACAAGTGAGAGAGCTAATACCTCCACAGTCCTTATAATTGTGGGTCACATAAAATTAAATGATTTCTGGATCTATGGGCTGGGAAAGCTCACAGAATTTTAACTTATAATGCAAAGAATAAAAAGATGGGGAGCCTTAAGACAGTAAGCACGGGAAGATTTCCTGTGGCTTTAGGAAATCATAGAGGGATTGCTATATAATTATTTTCTATAATCATACAGGGAATCAGAGATCAAGAGCCATATGGCCTCATCTTCCATCTCGAGAGAAAGTAGCAATCACCTTACCCATTTGACAATAAAGTAACTGAAGCTGCTAATAGCAGGTTAACTGGCCTAAGGTCATGAAGGTAGAAAAAGGATGAGGAATCTCTAATCCCAGTTCAGGGTTTAATCTTTCTGTCACATCTGAATAGAAAGAAACTAAGGCAAAATCAAATAGTACTTGGGGTAGATTTGCCATTGCTAAAACTAGAAAACAAAACCCCAAACCCAACCAAACCAAACAAAAAAACCCAGCCATAACTGTTTAATTGTCTTGGCCTAAAATGAACGCTCTCTACCTTATACCAGTCAGAATGGCCATCATTAAAAAGTCTACAAGTAATAAATGCTAGAGAGGGTGTGGAGAAAAGGGAACCCTCCTACACTGCTGGTGGGAATATAAATTGGTGGAGCCACTATGGAGAACAGTATGGAGGTTCCTTAAAAAGCTAAAAATAGAGTTACCATATGAGCCAGCAATCCCACTCTTGGGCATATATCTGGAGAAAACTCTAATTTGAAAAGATACATGCACCCCAATGTTCACTGCAGCACTATTTATAATAGCCAAGACATGGAAGCAACCTAAATGTCCATAGACAGATGAATGGATAAAGATGTGATATACACACACACAATGAAATGTTACTCAGCCATGAAAAAGAATGAAATATGTTATTTGCAGCAACATGGATGGACCTAGAATCATACTAAGTGAAGTAAGCCAGACAAAGACAAGTATCATATGAGATCACTTATGTGTGGAATCTAAAAAAAAAAAAAAAAAAAAAGATACAAGTGAACTTGTTTACAAAACAGAAATAGACCCACAGACATAGAAAACAAACTTACAGTTACCAAAGGGGAAAGGGGTGGGAGAGGGATAATTAAGGAGTTTGGGATTAACATATATACACTACTATACATAAAATAGATAACCAACAAGGACCTACTGTATAGCACAGGGAACTATACTCAATATCTTGAAATAACCAAAAGGGAAAAGAATCTGAAAAAGTTGTGTGTGTGTGTGTGTGTGTGTGTGTGTGTGTGTGTGTGCGCTTTGCTGTACACCTGAAACTAACACAACATTGTAAATCAGCCATACTTCAATTTAAAAAAAAAGAAAGAAAATGAACTCTCTCGTTTGGTGGGTCACTACATTTGTTGCAGTGGAGGTGACAGTAATGGTGAAAATATATCCCCAGTAGGTGCTTCCTGGAAGATGTAGTTTGTGTCTACATGTTTCTAACATAAGTGGCTAAATTATCTGTGTAAGAGCTGGTTGAATTCAAACTAGGCAAGCCTAACAGACCAACTGTGAAGTTCTTATTTAGACCTAATTTGGGTCTTTCCCGGTTCCAATTCCTTTGAACCAGAACCTGTATACCCAATATCCACGTCCATCCTCTTTCCACATGTGATACTGCCGCACATAGGGGGACCAGCTTCCCCCGTTATCTAGGACGCAGGGCTTTCAGCATTAAAACCAGGATAATTCCTGCAAACCAGGACAGTTGGTCATACTAACTGCTGACTGCTCATTGAGGAAAAGGCTGACAGTGATGTGGCCACAGACAAAGGTCTGCTTCCCAAGAAGCCTGATCCACTTAGCTTGGTCCCGTTGCTGAGAACTGGGCAGATGTGCAGGGAAAAGCTGGGATGAGAAAAGGAAAAGAAAATGGCCTGGGCTTCCAATGGTTTCCAGATTTCTGATTTCAGTGGTCCACGAGGACCAGCTGCAACTCTATCATTTTATTAACCCCAAATAAACTTGTATAAAAAATTGCCTGTGTCTTATTGTTTTGGTTTAAATTAGTGGAGGTCAGTTTCTGTTATTCAGAACTAAAATAACTTTGATTAATATAATATCCATCACCAGCACTGTCCAAACAATTAAAAAAGTTTTTAACTCTCACACCCTGCTGAGGGTGGGTCAGTAGTATCGTGTTTGTGCACCGTAGGGAGAATTATTAATAGTTTCTGGAGCAGTAGCAAGATCTATCCATTAATGCTTCAGAAAGCAAAGCACTAATGGAAAAGTGGTGCCTAGTTTCCAATTTTCTTTGTTAATGAGCACATTTCACTCTCAGGTCAGCAATGACTAGCTCAGATTCCCTGGTGGCGGGAAAGTTCTAATCTAGGTGCTATCCTGGTCTGTTTTGAAATCACAGTGCAGACAAAAGCTTAGATGTCCCAGGTTGGAAACAGGTTTGGAAACTAAAGCTACAAAAACTAAAATGTTTTAAAAAGTGTTATCCCTGGGCTTCCCTGGTGGTGTAGTGGTTGAGAGTCTGCCTGCCGATGCAGGGGACACGGGTTCGTGCCCTGGTCCGGGAAGATCCCACATGTCGCAGAGCGGCTGGGCCCGTGAGCCATGGCCGCTGAGCCTGCGCGTCCGGAGCCTGTGCTCCGCAATGGGAGAGGCCACAACAGTGAGAGGCCTGCGTACCGCAAAAAAGAAAAAAAAAAAGTGTTATCCTGGAACACCTGGAGTCAAGGGTACAGCGATACCTGATGTGGGATAAAAGGCAACAATTTGTGAGAGTATCAGGGTCTTCCTGAGTCCTGAGTTGCTTCACATTCACAAAGGATAAGGACATTCTCATCCAAGTCCCTACCTGCTTTGGTCTCTCCCATGAGGTCTGAGGATAGAGGAACATGAGTTTCAGAAAGACAAAAAGAAAAGGCCCAGAGTGGCTGAGAGAGCTCTCCCCTTCCTGGAATATTAATCTATCACGAATCTCACCACTTCCCCAGTACCAATCTAGTTCACATGACTATCATCTCTCAATTTTACAGCAGTTACCCCTTACCTCGTCCCCCTGCTTCCTCTTGTCTTCCTAAAGTCAACTCCTCACAAAACAGCTAGTGTATAAGCTTTTGAAACCAGAAATCAGACCGTGTCACCCTCTGCTTCAAACATTCTTGATTCCCCATCATACTCAGAATAAAATTCAAACTCCTTATGGTAGTTTAGAAAGCCCTGTGTACTCTAGCCCCTGCCTCTCTTTCTCCAACTTCAACTCCAACCACTTTTCCCCCTGGATCACTCTGCTTTAGCACTTTGTACTTGAACACACTAAGCACATGACTCTTTATGGGCCTTTGCACAAGCTGTTCCTTCTGCCTGGAATGCTCTAACCTCAAACCTTTGCATAGATCTTCAGTGAGGTCTCAACTCAATTGCTACTTTTGAGAAGAGAAAAACTTTCCTCCCATCCTATCTAAAACAGTACCTCTGCCCCAACCCAGTCACTCTCTTTCCTGTTATTCTGCTTATATTTTATATATAGCATGTATTTCTTTACTTATACATATAGGTTTGTGTATATCATCTATGACACGTACATACACATATTCTCTGGGTCTAACAAAATAAGCCACTATTCTCGGCAGCGTGGAAAAAGCAGAGTGTCAGAAAGATTTCAGTTTGAATTTAAGTTGTTGCTGATATTGTCTGCCCCCCTCACTAGAACATAAAGTCCATGAGAGCAAAGCCTTGTCTCCTCAAATACTGCTATATCCTTGGTTTCTGGCACACAGTAAGTCAGTGAGTGAGTGAATGAATAGATGAATGAAGAAACGAAACAGTGCTCAGTTCAATTCCCAGCTCTTCCACTTCCAGGCTATGTTACCTTTAGCAAGTTGCTTAACTTCCCTGGACCCTAATTTTCTTCATCTCTAAAGTGAGCATAATTATCACCTCCTCTAAGAGTTGTCATAAGGAATAATTGAGATAAATTGTATAAATCCTCTGAATAGTGGGATAGAACTTAGTATGTATTCAACAAATTTCCTTTCCCCCTCAAGGTATCACTTTTCTAGGGATACCAAAAGCACTGTAAAGTGAGGCTTCACAAGTTATCAGACTAGCTACTAGGTTATGTGTCATGAATTCATCAACATACCCAAACATTGAAATCCTATCATTTATTCAACTAGACCTCTCTGTCCCTGTACATTCCTTAAAAGTGCAAATATTTCTCAATAAAGTATCCATAAGGTCATCTTTATCTTAATAAAACTGCATTTCAATTTTTTTTCTATGACTTAAAGTCCCGGAGAAGAAATAGAAAGCATAAACAAAGGATGCCAAAGAGCAGCTTCACAGATGTGTAGAGAGTTCGTTTAATATAAAATCACAGCCTGAAATCAGACTCACAGCCAAATCATCAGAGATGAAACAATTGGTTCTTGAAGAGGAATGACTAAAGAGATTTTTTCTTAAGCATGGACATCACTCAAGCTTGGCAGGTTTGTTGCTACCTGACCAATGGGTACTCATGGTGGGAAATTCCCAAGTGGCTGAGCCAGAAACAAACTGAATTGTTTTATTGGTTAGAGGAATGATCACATTAAATTAAGCTAGTGATATGATCATTCCAAAAGACCTTAAGATTTCCTTATAGTTTAGCTAAGATAGCCCCAGTCCTAATATGATTCAGCCTAATACCTATGCCTTCCATTCTTCTTCTATTCCTAAAGGTAGAAGGGAAAGGAGCTGGCCACAGTCAACTACTCTGTTTTTCCACCATCCTTTCCACAAAGGATGCACTTAAACAAGCTCATCTAGGTTGCTCACATCACGACTCTAGCCTTTGAAGTAGTCTGTGCCTCTGATGTTGGTACCCTCTCATCTCACATCTCTTCATTGGCCTTGAAATACCTCACCAACTCCATCTCTTCTGGGACCATAGAGTCTGTAGCCTAAAAACGCCTGGGCTCCCTGGATCACCAAGAATTTAGAATCAGGGAAAAGTCATTGGAAGCCCATTAGCTTGTGGGTCTATAACATTGGAGGATTTCAAGACTTTCCTTTTATTCATTTAATCTTCTTCAATGACATGCTTCCCTTGCCTACGTCCATCTGCCACCCCCAACCCAGAAAAGCTTTTGAAGTTGAAAGCCCTTTTGAAAATAAAATTCTATCATTTCGTAAAATATTTTTTCTTTTGGTTGCCAAGATATATTTTTAATAGTCTATCACACCCAAGTGTGTGCAATTACGGGTAGATTGTTGCTAATCAACTTGGTTTGGCTGAAATATAGCTTTCTTTTATTTGCTTATTTCTTTGTGTAGTTTTGAGCCAACATTCCTAAAATGGATGGCTCTTGATTGAATAAACAGACGTAAGTGAGACTGATCTTTGGATAAACATAAACCTTATTTTTATAGAAAGTTGTGCTCATGCTTGTTGTTTTTTTTAACATACTCATACCTGAAGTCCAGCCAAAACTGTCTTATCTCTTACAGAAGTCTGTGCTAATATTTCTTAGAGAAAGAATTCTAAATCAGGGAGGGAGAGATGACCTAAAATCTCATCAGTGTCTTAAATTCTATACTAGTAATTTTAGAATCGTAACTTTAGAACATGAGATTGCACTGAGGAGCTAATACTACTACTAAGACTTGTTGCTGTCTTTTATAAGCCTAGATCAAAGGTTTTTAAAAGCAAAGAATACCAAAGCTCTAAAAAAAATTTTAATAATTACTATGCCATTTGCAGGACGATCCAGATTAATCTTTTATTTCGAGGGGCCACCTTATCCTCTCTATAAACTAAAGGTAGAAAAAGTGGGAATGAACAGCAAAATCTTGTTTAATATCAGCCTACTTCAATGGGTAAAGGAAAGTTTTTCAAGTAGAAAGTCCCTGACCTATGGCTTAAAATTTTATAAAGATTTCCTTTGCTATTTAAACTTTGCCGATTATGAAGAGGAGGAGAAAACACGAGACAGTTCCTGGGGTCATCGTTCATTTAAAAGTCTTCCGGGGAACTCTTGTGATGCATCAGGGATAACTATGTCCATTCTATTATTTTCTCTATCATCAACTAGTATTTTGAACTTCTGAATGTTTGCTAGAGGCCACACACTTTGCTAGGATCTAAGAGTAAAATGTTGACCCCACCCCTATTTTCAAGACAAGAGCGCAGTCTTAAATCTCACTTGTCGTGATCAGTGCCCCTCCTTAGAATTCATCATTATTTGTTTCTGGAATCCCTCAACCCTCCTTTCAGGGCTTTGCCCTCTTCAAAACCTCTGCTCTACAGTGTCGCTTGAAAAATAATTCACATTCATGTGAGTAAATCTATGACTAAGTTCTCCTTTCCCTCTCTTTACCTTTGCCTACAATTCACCTTCCCCAATAGACAGAATCTACTATAATAGAAGATATACAATGATATATGAGTGTTGCCTTTCAAGGAATAACACTTCTTAAAGAGAACACTTGGAAAGGATAAAGTTTAGCTCAAGACATGAAGCCTTCAACAATGAAGGCTTCAGGCTATGGGCAACCTACTGTCTTCCATTTATTTTGCCTGCAAGAAGCAGAAATGCACTAGCATAGATACAAAGTAGGACTGATGATAAGAATACAGGCATTTCATGGGCCTAGAACAGAGGGTGAAGAAAAGATGGGCATTTGGTAGAATTTTACTAGAAACTAGGAACTACATGATTTCTAACTTCTGTTCCTCTGAGTTTGGTCCATTTCCTTTCTCAATCAGCTTCTTCTACTTCACCTTGCACATGGCTCAATGTGACCAGCAGTTCCAACTCTATGTCATAAAGTTTCAGCCCTTCTGCACATCACCCACTAGTACCAGTCTTAGTTCCTCGGTTCAAATATGAAGGAGGGAAACAAGGAGAGGATATGAGTCAGAGTTTGAGTGGTCCAGCTCATCTCTTCAAGCCAAGCTATAAAAAATTTGCTGTCTAACCAGTGCATAGGCAGATATTAGATAAGGTGCTTACTCACGGCCCAATTATCTGGGCCCAGGATGTATCAAGGTACCAAAGTATGTAGGGCTGTCTAAGTGGCATTTGGATGGGGAAGAATGTTTTAAAATCTGTGGATAGGGGCAAGAGATGAAACATCTTTAGTGGACTCAACCTCTGTATTCCTACCTTGAAATATCTGTAGGTTGTTTTATAGTATGTTCAGCCCTTCCTCTCTTCTTGCTTTCCGATTATTATAGATTTTCTTGATTCAAATCCATTTCACATTTGTTTGCTAGCCTCCCACATCTCTTTCATTATCCTTCACTTTAAGCCCTCAACCTTCAGAACCTACTTAGTATTGAAACAAGGCAAAATCCACATGGATCATCTATCTAGTGACCATGATTGCCCACTTCTACAGCAATCATGATAAGAGGGTGCTCAAATTTTCTCCATCTGCCACAGCACACTCTGACTGTAATATTGAGTACCATAGAGACAAGTGGGCAAGAAGAATGGGATGTTCATAAATGCCCTTTACAATAGATCCAGAGAGGAGTGAAGGGGGTTCTACATTGCCCTCCTTTCAACACACAAGAATGGAATGGCTCTGAAACAATAGAATCTGGTTTCTCTTTTATACCTACCTGGTCTCTTTAAATTTCTACCTCCCTTTGCCTTTCTTTCTCCATTCTCCCAGTATGTTAACCCTAATCTCAACTGCTGAGGGAAAACAAACTTTACTACAGATGGCAAATTGTCCATTTGCGCAAAGTACACAAGGGTCTAAGAAACTATGGCAAGGAAGACAGAAAATAAAATCCTCTACCCTGATATAAAATGCCCCATCATTCCAGAAATGCAACCATCCTATGGTTACATTGCAAACCTCATTTAATAATGATGTATTTGATGACGTGGACAATTTGCAAAGTTAATATTATTTTTTGTCCTTCAGATACAACTATCTGATGAATAGGAGTATTTGAATAGCAGAGGAATAGTAAACAGATTAAAAGGAGTACTCAATTGATTTCCCTGGGTCTATTATTGGATCTGTCTTGACTAATCTTGTGACTTTGGACAAATTGTTTAACTCCCGCTGGGGCTCAGTTTCCTCCAAAGTCAAGTGCTGAGTTAGATGCTAAAGCAAACAGTGTTGGTTTCCAGACATCATTCTCTCCCCTCCTTCCTTGCTAGTGGAACTTATCTCCCACTATAAAGCTAAAAAGATCATCTCACTTCTCCATTTTCCTATGTATCTAGGACACAGGCACATAATCAGTCTCACCCAGTGGAAAGTGATTATTCTGCCTGGGGTATCCTGGGAAAGGTTTTCCTTACTATTGAAAATAAATTTCCCTCCTACATGCCTTTGGAAGCTTTTGTGCTTGGAGCGGTGGTAGCTATCATACAACCATGACATGGAGGGTAAGAGGATTATATAGAATCTGAGGGCTCCCCTGTCACTTTTGAGCTGCTGAATTACCAACATTAGAATTCATTAAACAATTTCTCATTCTATAAGCCATTTGGGGGGATATTCCATTACTTTTAGCCAGAATCATCCTTATTGAACAGATGTCATTCTAAGGGGTCCTAAGACCGCTTCCAGCTTTAAAAATTTATGAGTCAATAAGAAAAAAGAGAGACAGAAAGAAAGAAGGAAAGTTGTCCCCTTGATAAAAAGAATAACTGCAAATCTTTAAGGACCAATAGTAAAGAGACTTCAAAAAGAGATACTCCAATAAGACAGACTTACAGTGAGAGTAAAGAACTGCTGATATGATGTGGCTTGAAGAGAAAAAGATATGAACTTACCCCAAATAGCTCCCACTGCTTTTGTTTGTGCCTCTGTAGCGTCATGTGTAATATTTTGACTGCCCATCATTTGAACACCCTTCCTATTTTAGCAATCTGTCTCCCACTATGAAAGTCAAGGGAGATTTGCTCTCTTCCTATCCCTGGCAGCCAGAATAAGAGAAGATGGCTAAGGCTTGGCCAATTGAGGGCTTCTACACAGCATTTTGAATTTTGGGGAATGGAGATGAGGGATGCCAAGGCAGTTCTAAAGTTATTGACGAGTCCTTGGCAGAGACAGGGCAGGGAAGGGATCACCAAGGGTGACTCCTCAACCAGACTGTTTCTATGGTGTGTCTTGGATGAAAATTCCTGATGCCCTGATCTCACTTGGTCCTGCCTGTGTTTTGACACTGGTTCTGCAAAAGCTACTGGGAGCTATCCCCAATATATTTGAAACAGTTTTCTGGTTTTGGTTAACCAGAGCTTGTTTTTGTTTACTACAACCAAGAAATCTGACTGATACAGTCAACATCTTGAATGTGGAAAATGTGTCTTCAAAAGTCTAGATTTCATACAAACTTGTGAAAATAAAATTTGGAAGAACAGCTGGAGCATCTGAAGAACAGCTGGAACGTTACAGTACCTTCTGGCCTTACTCAAGAGAGGGATATCAGTCTTGGAAGGCACCAAGGGAAGTGAGACAGACATCCCTGAGCAGCCCTGAGCATCTCTGCTGCTCCCCTTCCTGCGAACAGGAAGTTCCCTTCCCCAAAGACTTTAGAACAAGTGGTCACATATGATATCAGCAAACAGTCTCATTTCTTACTGTCATCTTTCAGGGAGAGCTGTGATTTTCCTTCAAAAGTGTTTCTGAATATTCTTAGTGAGGTATGTGTGTTTGAGAACCAATATTGAGTAGAATATGACTTTTATTAAGTGTGACCCCTGCAGAACTGGCTAGAGAGAAAGAGGCCGACAAACTTTCCATGGATGGTGGAATTATTCCCCTATCCCTCAAAGACCAAGCTTCCTGCTACAATGAAAAAAACAAGTTAAAAATTAAAATAAATAAACTTGAAGGAAAACATAAATGAGAGCTATATCAAAATACAGATAAGAAGTTAATTGGAGGTTAATGTTGTTGGTAAAAAAATAAAATGAGCAAAAATATTATCATTAAAAAGAAAACAGGTGATTTTTATCCTGTTATCAGTTAATGGCAGAATCAAGCTTTGAGACCAAACCTGAAATCACTGGGCTATCCCATCTCTTTTGCACTGTGCTGCTGAGGCCCAGTTTAATGTCTGGGACACAGCAGATGTTCAGTAAGTAAACTGACTAAAAGAAATGACCTCTACAGTCTCCCAAGGCAGTAGAAATAGAAGCAAAAATAAACAAAAGGGACCTAATCAAACTTACAAGCTTTTGCACAGCAAAGGAAACCATGAACAAAACAAAAAGAAAACCTACAGAATGGGAGAAAATATTTGCAAACGAATCAACAGACACAGGATTAATCTCCAAAATATATAAACAGCTCATGCAGCTCAATATTAAAAAAAACAAACAACCCAATCAAAAAATGGGCAGAAGACCTAAATAGACATTTCTCCAAAGAAGATATACAGATGGCCAACAAACACATGAAAGGATGCTCAACATCACTAATCATTACAGAAATGCAAATCAAAACCACAATGAGGTATCACCTCACACTGGTCAGAATGGCCATCATCAAAAAATCTACAAACAGTAAATGCTGGAGAGGGTGTGGAGAAAAAGGAACCCTCCTACACTGCTGGTGGGAATGTAAATTGGTGCAGCCACGATGGAAAACAGTATGGAGGTTCCTCAAAAAACTAAAAATAGAGCTTCCATATGATCCAGCAATCCCACTCCTGGGCCTATATTCAGACAAAACTGTAATTCAAAAAGATATATGTGGGCTTCCCTGGTGGCACAGTGGTTGAGAGTCCGCCTGCTGATGCAGGGGACACGGGTTCGTGCCCCGGTCCGGGAAGATCCCACATGCCGTGGAGCTGCTGGGCCCGTGAGCCATGGCGCTGAGCCTGCATGTCCGGAGCCTGTGCTCTGCAACAGGAGAGGCCACAGCTGTGAGAGGCCCGCGTACTGCAAAAAAAAAAAAAAAAAAAAAAATATATATATATATATATATATATATATGCACCCTTATGTTCATAGCAGCACTATTCACAATAGCCAAGACATGGAAAAAAACCTAAATGTCCATTGACGGACGAATGGATAAAGAAGATGTGGAATACTACTCACCCATAAAAAAAGAACGAAATAATGCCATTTGCAGCAACATGGTTGGACCTAAAGATTATCATACTAAGTGAAGTAAGTAAGAAAGAGGAAGACAAATGCCATATGACATCACTTATATGTAGAATCTAAAATATGACACAAATGAACTTATCTACGAAACAGAAACAGACTCACAGACATAGAGAAGAGACTTGTGGTTGCCAAGGGGGAGGGAAAGTGGAGGAGGGATGGAGTGGGAGTTTGGGGTTAGCAGATGCAAACTATTATATATATAGGATGGATAAACAACAAGGTCCTACTACATAGCACAGGGAATTATATTCAATATCCTGTGATAAATCATAATGGAAAAGAATATAATAAACAGTATATATATGTATAACTGAATCACTTTTCTGTACAGCAGAAATTAACACAACATTGTAAATCAACTATTACTTCAATTAAAAAAAAAGAAATGACCTCTACTTAGCCAAGACACATATTTGTAAAGTTGCCATCTGAGGGAGTTTGACAAGGAGTTCCTTGTTAATTTTTGCGTACTTATCCCACAAACACAGACAAGGCATCTATAACATGCAACAGATTGTGCCTTGCAGGTATGGAAATGGACTAAAAGTGGTTCTTGCCCGAAGCACCTGGAGGACACAGAACCCCCCCCCCATCTCATCTTGTACTCCTTGCTCTCAACTAGACACACACATACAAGAAAAAAGAAAACGGGAATCAGGATGGTTAAATTATAATACAGTAAAATACAAGATTCAAATAGATAAGAGTTAAAGAGAAATCAAAAGATCAGATGAAAATAAAGAATGAAAAGGAAAACAAATGAAAGATCCAAAAGATAAGATGAATCCAAAAGGAAAGAGTGTTTTGAAAAACCCTAACTCAAAACAGGAAAGTGTACCAAACAACACAGTACAAACTTAGTGGCTTAAAACAATACAAGTTTCTTCTAACAGTTCTGGAGGCCAGAAATCCAAAATGAGCCTTACAGGGCTAACATCAAGGTACTGGGGCAAGCTGGATCATTCTGGAATCTCTATGGGAGAATCCATTTCCTAGCCTTTGCTGGTTTCCAGAGGCTGTCTTTGTTCCTTGACTTATGGCCCTGCATCAAAAGACCTTTTCTCCCTGTTTCCATCAGCACATTGCCTTCTTTTCTAGTTCTGATTTTTTTGCCTGTGTCCCTTATGATAATAAGGACCCTTGTGATTACATCAGATCCATCCAAATAATCAAGGACAATCTCCCCACCTCATGATCCCTAACTTAGTCACATCTACAAAGTCCATTTTGCCATATAAGGTAACATTCCGAGGTTCTCAGGATTAGCATGCGAACATCTTCAGTGGCCATTATTCAGCTTGCTACGGACTGGTTGTGTCAGAATTTCCTGAATGGTGGGTAGTTAATAGTATTGAACCCATGTTCATTTCCCAGTTTTGGTAATTATATTAAAATTATGTAAACTGTTAACAGGAGAAGCTGGATAAGTGGTATATGTGAACTCTCTGTACAATTTTGGTAACATTTCTATAAGTCTAAAATTAGTGAAAAACAAAACAATGTTATGGAGGTAATAAACAAGAACAAAGGATTTCCTGGGGGTTTTATTAAAAACAAAGATTCCCAGGTCCCTCCCAGGATTATAGAATCACATTCTCCAAAGACAGAGTATAAGAATCCGTAACTTAGACAAGTACACGTTCCCTGTTCCACAGGCAGGTTTGACAGTTGCTAACTTGAGATTATGCCATTGCTATTCAAAATGTGGTGCACTTTCAGCAACATCACCTGAGGTCTTTCCAAAATGTCAATTCTCAAGCCTACCCCAAACCAACCAATTAGAACCTCTCCTGGGCGTGGGGACCAGAAACCTTGAGTCTTAACAAATTCTTCAGGTGATTCTTTTGCATAACATATTTTGATAAGTATTAGATTGCACACATTTAAAGCATGGGGCATAACTCTTACTATCTCCAGTTACTTCAAGCCCAAGAGAACTGAGGATCAGTTAGATGAGGTTTTCAAAGTAAGATAGCTGATAAGAGCCAAAACTGAGATAAAATTCCAGGTTCGACTGAAATCTTCAACAACGTGTCATTCAATTCTGATAGTTCCCCTTTAAGTTAAAGTCTTTCCCAAAATGAAAATAGATTACTCTGCATGGGTAAATCATTAAGATGAACAAATTACGTTCATTCACTGAACATGAATGAGGTAACCTGTTACTATCAGGGACTTGAATGAGGAATGAGACTCTGAATAGTATGTTTGATGGTCAAAGGAAAATCTGATACCATAGCCCTTGAATATACTGACTCAACCACATATCTCAAAACTTCCAATCCAAATAGTCCTTTCTTCAATTATCTTATTCTATTGTCTCTATAAAAATACTCACACTTCTCAGATATAACTTCCCAATAATGAGACCCAGAGAATATGATTATCTTACTTATGAAGGGATAGCCAAGGAGGCAGATTCATATGTTTGGTAAAAGGGACGTTTGGTAATGTGACTCAAAGGAAAGAAAGAATATGCCACAAAAAAGCACTCTGAGAGGTTGAGCATCACAGCAGAGTGCAAGTCTGACCATAATGGCAGTGTTACAACTGCGTGTTCTGAACATCTTCCCCAGTACTGCTCTCCACCGTGGTCCACCTGATGGAAGAGGTGGAACTGCATGATTGATAACCAACACCAGAAAAGAAGCCCCAGGAGGAAGGTCCCAAGAGAGGGAGACGAGAGGCCGAAATTTAAAAGCATGTGAAGGAAGGAAGAACTTTCCCCCAGGACCTTGAGAAGAGTAATTAACTGTGGAGTGGGAGTCATAAGTGGCCCACAATCGCCGAGGTTGGAGGACAAGTGGATGAGAGTAACAGAGTCCCTCACACACTCCCCTCCACCAGTGGATCCCACGTGAGATAAAAGACACAAATCGAACCTGAGTTATGGTTTCATGGACTTGGGTGTGCTCATCCAGCAGATTGAAAGATGTTTAATAATAAGTTGAGGGCTTCCTTGGTGGTGCAGTGGTTGAGAGTCCGCCTGCTGATGCAGGGGACACAGGTTCGTGCCCCGGTCTGGGAGGATCCCACATGCCGTGGAGCGGCTGGGCCCGTGAGCCATGGCCGCTGAGCCTGCGTGTCTGGAGCCTGTGCTCCGCAGCGAGAGAGGCCACAACAGTGAGAGGTCCGCGTACCGCAAAAGAAATAAAAATTTAAAAAAAGTAATAAGTTGAAGCCCCGTCCTATCCACAGGCGAAGACAGAACTCTGAGTGAGCAGTAGAGCAGGATGGGAGTGGGCTTGAAGCCCTGAGGGAGGTTTGGGGCAAGAAGAAAATCAGCTTCACCTAAGCCTGGGGGGTGCTCAGAGGGAGAGCCTAAACCCACCATGTGGGCCTCAGTGCCAGGCCATCCTCTTTGTCCAGGCTCCAGAGATGTGTATTGTGTGGGAAGCTGGCCTTTCACGGGTTCTGAGCACTTCCAAATGCTAGGGACACTTCAAAGGCTTCCTTATTTCAGATCCTCGTTTTTCCACCCCATAAAATCTCTGGCTATGAAGAAAACCAATTGATTCTTTTTTTAACATCTTTATTGGAGTATAATTTCTTTACACGTGAGGGAAATTAATCCCAGAAATGATGCCAGGGCACTGTTTGACACTGGTTCAACAACTTGCATCATAACCACCTACGGCCTGATTTGAATTAATTTTAAAGTGCTTTGTAAACTACTCAAGAACTTAGCAGCTCTTGCTGAGGCGTGGAGGCTAACAGCCTATGAGCAGAATGTGAGGAAGGGGGAAGGATGCTGCCTGCTATCTGAGCTGTCCTGACTTGCTGGCTGCCTTCCAGACTACTTGATTAGATCAGGACCTAAATTTGTCACTGACCTGTTTTCACATCTCTGGTATAGGCAGGTACTGTAAGCCCAGCGCTCTGGTGTTATTTATGTATGAAACTTGGGTTTAGCCAGTTCTGTGTCTCATATCTGAATTCTGCAAATAGTAGCCCGTGCCTATAGTTATTGTTAGAGGTAGGTAAGAGCCTAATAGTGTGGGAGTAAAGCAACCTGGGGAGAGATCCAAGCAAAGAAGACAAAATGCATCTCCATGAATGAGCTCATACACATGCTACCACCAGATCCTTGCTGAGGACACAAAAGGCTACAGGGAAATCAGAAAATCATTGAACCGACCTGACTCCATTCAACACTTTTGAAAGCCATAGCTCTGCACTGATATTGAGAACAATCTCACCATCCCAAACCCCTGTGATTGAGAAGCTCTTTGGTGAGGTGTTCCTAGCCTAGAATTCTAGAACAGGATACGTAAAAATAAAATACACAGCTCCTGGACCCAAAGAATGCACATTCTAATGCAAGTAAACTTATTTACGAGAGTGTGATAAGTGTTCTGATGGAGGTAAACCCTCGTGTGGTAGGAGCAGAGAAGACGGGCAGCCAACCCAGAATGACATGGCTTAAGAGCAGAAAGAAAGGTTAGGGATGGAAAGATACTTGGAGGGACAGAAGAGGAGAGAAATCCTAAACTACTAGGGTAATGATTCCCAAACTTCTGTGGGCAGAAGAATCACCAGGGAGCTCCTAAAATGCAGATTCCCAAGCCACTCCTCCTCAACCCCCTCCTGAGTTTATTATTAACTGGGACTTGGGTGGATCCCAGGAATCTGGTTTTTCACAAGAGTCCCAGGTGATTCTATTTCAAGTGGTCCTATACCCCATTCTGGGAAACCCTTTACCCAAAGCGAAGCCAAGATCACCCCACTCTCGTGTGTGCTATTCCTGACCTGAGGTAGGCAGGCTTACAAAGTCAGAAAAGTCATCATTAATGACTTTGTCTATATTTTCTGCACTCTTTAAGCTGCAATCCACTCAAATTACACCCCTCTTCACCCAGTCACTCATGGCCTCCTCTATGGAAACATATTCTCTGGAAAGTGCACCCTTCACATCCCGGCGTGAAGTGAGGGTCTTGAGTTATCATGACCAGTATGGATCTGCTTTTTATCCTGATCTCTGAGGAACAAAAATCTTTGTCTTCAATTAAAGGAATGTGAACATCCTCAGGGAGGCAGGATTACGTGCAGATTAGCAGGGAACCTTTCCTGTTGACCAGAAAAATCAGACCTTGAATGTGACCATTTATTTAGCTTGTGAGAAAAGGTACCCCAGAGCTCTGGGACACACCTGCTCTGTGGACCGCTCACCCTATCCACACTTGCTATCTCTTACACAAGATGCACAATGAACGAGTCTTCATTTCTTTGTGGTCCGATGAGTTTATGCTTCTCTCCATATTTTCAGAAGATAAGGACTGAAAATAACCTCTGAAAAACCACCAAAGCCAGGGTCCTTGGGAAGGCCTGTCCTTCCCCAAGGCACTGAGGAGAAAAGGAAGGAAGGCTGATGGCAACGGGAACCTTCCCAAACAAATAGTTTTCTCAGGCAGTTTACATATATCACCAAACACCAAAGGAAAAACAACTTAGAACACACTACTGGGCACTACTTTTCCTAATCAGATGAAGCCTATTTCTTCAGGGTCTCCTGCGGCCCTTTTCTATATCACTTCCTTCCATACCTAAAGCATTCCCTGACTCTGTGGTCCGTCTTCCAATCTCTCTCCCACTCCCATCTTTTTGCCTCTGCTCTCGCTTGCAAAACACCACCCGGATCCGTGTTGTATCTTTCCTGGAGGTCCACCGTAACAGGCTCAGAACCAGCCTACTGACTTCAACGCATCACACTGACCCATCAGGCCAGTGTGGCCAGATGAGTAATTGCAAAGCCCAGCTGCTGTCAGGTAAGTCCTCTGCTCGCTGGCTCCCCAACGCCTCCATGGAAGAGCTTCTTCAACACTGGGAGCCAACTTCACCCTGTGCAACAGCCAGACATATCTTCATGCTGTTTTCTTCCAAGGACTGTCTCAAATTCTCTCCTTTTCTTTGGTTGTTGTGGCTGCTTTTTAACATTATTTTTGTAATCTTGTAAATGCACATAGTAAATATTCAAACAGTGCAAAAGGGTATGAGGAAATAAATTACATTTCCTTTCACCATTGACTCCCACCCTGTACCCCTTCCCAGAGGCAACAATGCTGCGAGTGTCAGAGCTATTCAATGCATCTATAAGCATATCCCCATGTATACATGTCCCCGCCTTTTAAAATAAATAGTAGCACACTATACACACTGTTCTGCACTTGGCTTTTGTCGTCTAATCATGTCTTAGAGATTGTTCTATATCGGTACATAGGGATAGACCTCCCACATGCTTTTTAGCGGCTGTATAATATTTCATTAAAAATATATCATAGGGCTTCCCTGGTGGTGCAGTGGTTGAGAGTCCGCCTGCCGATGCAGGGGACACAGGTTCATGCCCCGGTCCGGGAAGATCCCACATGCCGTGGAGCAGCTGGGCACGTGAGCCATGGCTGCTGAGCCTGCCCGTCCGGAGCCTGTGCTCTGCAACGGGAGAGGCCATAACAGTGAGAGGCCTGTGTACCGCAAAAAAAAAATATATATATATATATATATATATCATACTTTATTTAACCAGTACTCTGCTAATGAACAATTTGATTAGCCCAGGCTTTTGCTACTAAAAATGATGCTAAACTACACAGAGACAGATTCACGGTGAAGCTACTGAAGCCCAAGTTTCAGAGTCTCTCACTTTCATGGGTCTTTTGGTGTATTTTTCCTCCTAACCAGAGAACCACAAAATTATAATATATATGCTTCAAGGTCCACAAAACCTGGGTCAGCACCTGGATGTAGTATAAATTTCCTATGACAGCAGAGTCAAACTGCATGTGTATTTTACATTTTGAATAATGTTGCTGAATTCTAAAATCAAGTCTATAATCCATGTTGAAAGACACTCTCACTACCTCCTTCAATTCCCAGGGGGATTCTACTGACACCTCTGGTAGGATGCATCCTTTGGTATCTTGCTTTAGTTATTCAGGTACTTGTCATCATCTTCTTCGGGCTCTAAGTACCTTGAAGTCGGCACTCAAGTCCTCTATCTCTATTCTGCTCAGAGCCTGGCATAGCTGCTCCACACAGCAGGCATTCAAACACCTGTTGACTCTGCTGGAAGTCCTTTTCAGACATGAGGGACATAATAATCAGACAATAAAATACTTATTGAGTGGATAATAAACCACTTCTGCATCACCTTCAATACAATTTGATTTTAGATTCTATCCATGAGATACCAGCTCTGCCAACTTTGCAGATTTAAAGACTATGCTTTCCTTTCCATCATTAAAGTCATGTAAAATAGTACATAGCAGTGGCCTAAGGCCAAAGGCCTATAAAATATTACCTAATAAGTTCTCTTCCCTTTTTTAATACTGCTATTAAGCCACTGATATTGCAGTCTAAATATAGCCTTGCAAACAAATTTAATTTGTAACTATGAAAAAGAATCAAAAGCTTATTGAAGCTGAAACACAAGCTGGCTACTTCTTTCTCATTATTTTCAATAAGGGGTCCATTGCTTTACGTAAGAGGCAAATTTCATTTGTTAGACATAGTTGGTTCTTTACAAAACAGCACCAGGTATTAGAAAACTCTTCAATTTGTCTGAAGTGTTTGCCAATAAGTTCAGAGGCATTCAAGTTAAGGTAACCAGAATACGTAGGCACTAAATTGGATGGGATATGTAATTTCTCATTTTAAGCAATATGAAGTTTAGCAATGTTGAAATCAGTGCTGAAGCCACCATTTTTTAATATAATAAAAACTTACATTAGAGGATCCCAGAAGTCCACTTAAGCATTATCATACATTAATCCTCGCCTCTGACTGTCATTAGATATTCACTTGATTCCAACTCAGCTGTCCCTCCATGCTTTCTAAAATCTCTTTTCCTCTTTCATTAAGCCCAGTAGTTTTCCAACTTTGATATGTGTCATAATCACCTGGAGAGTTATTAAAACACAGTTCCCTATTCCCATTCGTACAGTGTCTGACTCAATAATCCCTCTAGACCTTGCTACTTAAAGTATGGTCCCAGCAGCATCACCTTGACATCACCTGGGAGCCTGTTGTATATTCAGAACCTCAGGTCTCACCCTAGCCCTACTGAATTAGAATCTGCACTTTTACCAAGATCCCTAAGAGATTTGTATGTACTTCAAAGTTGGAGAAGCACTGAGCTCTCCTCCTCTTCCTTCCAGCCTTTTCAGTTTGTCTCCTTGATTCTATCCCCTCTTGTCTATTCAAAGACAGTATTGCTGAAATCACCTCCTTATTTTCTTATATTGTCACTGTGCAAGGTAATTGAAATTCAGCAGTGAATGAGTCAAACAAAGTTCCTACAACCACGGAGTTTATCTTCAGAAAGAAAGATAATAAATACAACCAACAAATGAAATGAAATAGGTAATGACCAGGATAGGTTAAGAAAGAAATAAACACAGTATAAGGAGAATGAGGTAGGTACTATTATTATTCTTATTTTACAGACAAGGAAATTGATTTTGACGGTTACACAATTAGTTGAGTCACGTAGCTAGTAAATGGCAGAGCTGAATTTAACCTAAACCAGAGCCTACTGTCTTAACTACGCCACTAACATGGCTTCATTGAAAGCCCAGGTGGGATTCATTTTTGGTCACCTATGAGAACTTTGCATTTATTTTTCCAGGATTTCTGACCATTCTGTTCCAATTTGCATGTTTTCTTGCCCTGTTAAGTTTGGATGCATTTCTCAAGCTCTGATCCTGGCTCCACCGCCAATGTATTTACCCACCCTCTGCTTCTCATACCACAGTGGGGAGAAAAACAATCTAACCTTTTACCCCAAACCCAGAAGGTCCAACTGCCCCTCCACTGGATAAAGAAACTGACCATCTTGTCCATCATCTTATCTAAAAAAAGAAAAAGGAAAAGAAGGAAAGAAACCTGCTTCTCTGTAACTACAAATCACCAGTAGTGTGCCCTTAAATCCTTTCCTAGAGGTAGAGCAGATAGTAAATTAAAACACACACCTAGGGAATATAGAAGAGATCCCATCTCTTCTCTGAGATCCAGAAGATGACAACTGTTCTCTTGCCCAGGTTATAAAGACACTTGGGTGATTCTAGGCAACTTTAGGCAACTAATCTCCCAAAGAGCAGCGTTCAATTTTGATAGTACTACGCTAAAATACCCTCCTTCAACTTTGATTCTCTGAAATGTTGATAACGTTTGTGATATAATAGAAATATTCAAGTACTAGAATATCCTAACAGATAACTGTGAAATATCGTACACGTTTGTTCCAAGAAAGTATTTTACAACTTTGCCCATATTTAAATATGAAAACTGCAAATAGATTTTATTTTGTATAAGTACTTACAAAAATTTGATGCTTATTGAATCAGGTAATGGGAAAAGATTTTGGTTTCAACAATAGCATTAAACTTTAAAAGTACGCCTTGAAGACAAAAACTGCCTTGACGCAGTGTAAAACAAAGAGAAAGAAAAGCGCTGTGGTGGACCCTGTGTGGCTGCCTCTCGACATTCTCTTCACCTTTCCACTTAGGGTACCAGCCCATGTGGTTTTCAGATTGAACCCTGGTTAATCTTAATCATGAGAACGAAATTCCCCTTTGCCAATAATTGGCTTAGAAAACAAGACTTAAGCCATGAAATGGACAGCTTTTCCCTACAGAGGTTAACTGAAGAATGAGCTCATGAAGATCTTTCTCATCCTCTAGATTTTGCTATGTGAGCTTGTAAGGCCTGAACCAAATTAACTATGAGGGGCTGACACATTAAACCAAGAGTGTTGGCTGAAATATGGGTCCAGAAGCTCTAGGAAAAAACTAAAGCCTGTGCTACCTGAGGGCATCCAGCTGCCATATTTTATCAAATTTAATACGCCATCCATTGTAAGACATGCCATTATTATAGGCACCACTAAGAAAAAGCTCTGTCCCTGAAACATAATGCTTTCTTACACTTAAGGCTTTGTTTTTTTTTTTAACTTTGTTACTGAAATAGCTCTTTTAGACTTATTCAGGCAGAGACTGGAATTATACCTCCTTTTCATACATAATAATAAGGGATGCACGCAAAACAAATTTAAGGTCATCTCAAAACTTCTTCACACTCAATCTGGCTCTCCTCGGATTCCATATATCCCAACCTTTTCTATGCCATTAAGGATACCGACAATGCTTTTATTTTTTTTCCCCTCACAAGAATGGTCCACTACTACCTTCAGGACCACCTTTCAACCCAGTAACACCTATTCTTCTAATATTGATACGCACATGGAGGCAATGACAACATTATATCCACTGTCTGGCCAACAGTGACTGTAAGACACATTGAGATTTAAAATATGGAAATTGTGCATCTTAGAATCACTAAATACCAGTATACATGCCAGTAAATGTCCTTATTGCTGCAGTATCCTCTAACCATTGACATGAGACCGTGCCCGCTGAGAGGCCACCAGACCTCCCACTATCGCTGACTGTGAACTGCTCCTTTAGAATCATGAAAAACAACTGGAAAGGTGGGCCAACAACAGGGTCTGTGCTGAAGGATTCTGTAAGGCAACAGTGATTTATGGGTTGAATGGTGAGTCATTGGTGAAACTTTACACAGTATTAGAAAGCAATTCTTAAAGGGCATGGAAACTTCAGGGCAATAGGTATTAATATCTACATTATAATTCATTGTCCAGCACACCCAATATGATCAAATGGAATGAAACATTATTTGTCATGATACAGAGGGGGATTTGCTACCATTGGTTTAGAGGATGACAATATTCCTAAATAAGTGGAGTAAGTGATAGTCTGTGGGTCATTAAAAAAAATGTGTGGAGCATGTTTATCAAAGAGTATGAGGCAGTTGAACAGAGCCAGGGAGCTATCTTTATAAATTAGATCATAATTTAAGAGTAAATGTATTCAAGTTAATATTTTGGCCAGAAAAATAGAGTCTCATCTTGAAACTAAGCATTTTCCAAAACTGGTCACGTGTAGTTTATGGGTTCTCTCAGCTTGAGTCTCCCTATATTCCATATCAGTCCTCCATTAAAACACTTAAAAAAAACAACTCTAATATGTTTTAAACTCCAGAGAAGGGAATAACAATGATAACAAAAATAAAAACAGCAGCTACTATGTATTGAGTTCTTTGTATATTACAGGCACTGTGTTATGCACTTAATACACAAATGCCCCATTTCATCTTCACTTATGAAGTGGGCACTTTGAACACCACCATTTTATAGAGGAGAAAACTGAGGCTTGAAAGTTTTAGGGAACTTGCCTGAGGTCTCCCGCTGGGAAATGGCAGAGCCATGAGTCAAACCTGGTCTTTCCATCCCCTAAGACTATTTGCTTTCCACTGACTGCCCATTGTCACTAATTTATAAGGGGGTAAAATAAAACCAGGGGTCCCTTCTGAGCCTTTCCATGAAGAGCAGAAGGATGCCTTATTTAACTCTCACCAGTATACTGGAGTAACCTACAGTGATTTAAATAAACAGCTTACTCAAATTTTGGAATTCCTCCTACAAACCAGGATACGCGAGAAAAGGTTGGAAGATGCATAATTTATGCATTGAGTAAAGGACTAGTAAAATTTTAAATTTTGGGGCACTTATACTCACTATTTTTGGTTCCATTTACAACAATAGATGATAGCTGGTTGTATGTAAGTACGGATAAAGAGAGAGAAGGAGAGAAATAGTGAGAGCAGTGATTATATACACATATAACCTTATAATTAGACTTTTGACGATCTTTAACATATGTCTCAATTGCAATATTCAGGGCTGCCCATGTCCATCAAGTCAGGCAATCTGGGGTTCAAGTTCTTGCCTACCGCTGTGTGACTTTGGTCAAGTTACTTCTCTGAGTTTAGTTCTTCCATCCATAAAACAGGGGATAGTAATGCCTCCTTTTCAGAATTATTTTGAAGTTTACAAATGATGTATGTAATGTGCCTCAGACAGTGTCTGACACATTCATTTACTCATTCGTTCCTGTATTTAGCCATTCAATATTCATTGAGCACTTACTACATTCCAGTCAACTTCTAAACACCAAGGACACAGTGGCAAACAAACTCAATAAGACATATACCTTGCCCTCATAAAGTTTATAATTTTGTGAGGAAACTGCATTAAATCAACAAATCATAAAAGTATGTGGAAAGTTACAACTGTGAAAAGTGTACCTGGACACAGCAGCTAACTGAAAGATAGCCCAATGGCCGAAGTTGAAACAGTTTGAGCAAGAGAAGAAAGTACTGTTAGATCACAACCCAAAGGGTAAAATGAATATCCATGGTTCCACACTGATAAATAAGCAAGCAAACAAGCAAGCAAACAGGGGAGAACTGCCAGATCTCCCGTGCAGAAGAATTCCAGAGATTATGTAGGTCCTATACTCTGAAGGAGGGGGGACGCAGCTCCCTATTCCTTCACTGGGGCCTGTGCATAGTGAGTCTCTGCCCAAGAGTACAGTATGGAAAGGGGAAAATAAAGGGTAACTTTGCAGCAGAGAAAGCTGACAAACACTGCTTCAGCCAGGGGTTCAAGGTCAACATCAACAGTCCTAAGTCATGTTGATAGTATGTACCCTTGATATGATATGATTAAAACAGCACTTTACCTCTGTGCTCTTCCCCAAATCTATAACTCCAGTCTCATCATGACAAAAACACAGATAAAACCCAACTAAGGGATGTCCTACAACTCACTTGATCAGTATGCCTCAAGACTGTCAAGGTCACCAAAAACAAGGAAAGTCTGTGAAACTGTCACTGCCAAGAAGCACTTAAGGAGGCATGATGGCTCAATGCAATAGATCTTGGATGAGAACCTGTGACAGGGGGAGGATATTAGGTAAAATTTAAGGAAATCTGAATAAAGCATGTAGTTCAGTTAGAAATACTGTGTCCATATTGGTTTATTAGTTGTAGCACATGTACGGTACTATTATATGATGTTAATAATAGGGAAAGCTGGATGCTGGGTATATGGGAACTAAGCACTGTCTTCACAATTTTTCTGTAAATTTAAAACTGTTCTAAAAATAAAGTTTATTTAAAAAATAGTTATTTTAAAAATCTAAAATGTACTGTTCTAAACTTTAATAAACATGTTTTCACAAACTTTAAAAAGTGTTCCTAAATAGAAGCATATGGAACTAATAGAGCAGGCAATTGCTAGATTTGATTTCCAACTTCTGGATTTACACGTGTGTATATAACAGTTTCCTTGAGGCAGTATTGGAAGAGCTGGGTTTGGACTCATTAAACAGTAGCTAATTTTTTATTCTGATAAACTTTTCTGGTTTAATTAAAAAAAAAAAAGATCTCTGCCTCCTATTAGAAATCTACTCTATTGGAGTCACTGATTTGAGTGAGGCTACCCAAGGGCCTTTGCCTGGGAGAGGGGATAAGATCCCTAAGTGTGATTGTTTCACCCAAGAAGTCAAGATGCTGCCATTACTCCATCAACCTAAGGAGGAAACTAACATGTCTCAGATGCTTGTGTGCTCAGCACGTAACAAGCTTTTTAAACAGAACCAATCTCACTTACTCTTCACAGCACTTCTGAAGTGTGACAACTCCCATTTTACAGATGAGGAAACTAAGGCACAGAAAGTATGTGGCCAGACCTGCCAGAGCTCAGACTCATTAAACTGAAATCTTTCTGGCTCCCTGTTTTTTCTGTACAACCCAAAATAACTACCCTAATGAGATGAAACATTTTTAAAGGCCTGTCCTAGTCACAGTTATATGGGAATGTAGAAATTTCACAAAATGGTGAAAATGTCCATCTACTTCCATACTAAAAATTAAAAAAGAACAAAAAACAAAACTCCTTGGCGTAAAGTCAGCAGTCAGATGTTTGAACTCAAAGGACCTCAGCAAAGTAGGTCTTGCTGAATTAAATGTGCCTTTAATTGGTGTTTTGGTTGAATGTCCCTTTTGCAGCAAAGGGATCACAACAAATGCCATTAACATGGAACTCATTTTCCAACTGAGTGAACAGAACTGGCTGAGGTTGTAAAGTTTGGTTGGTCTCTTTTCAGCGGTTCTCCGCTGTGTGAAGTTAATGGGGTAGAAGTAATTTGTGTGGCCAGGTCAAAATATTGCCAGCAACAAAATCCAGAAATATTGGAGCTGGCCAAAGCAAACACAACCTGGGATGCGTTTTATACCTTCCTCTCCAATTCTCTCACCCCAGGATTCAGGCATAAATAGTGCTACCCTGAACACCAAGCATGCATTTTAATTATGCTTCGACACAAACTGAATATACTGTGGGCCCTTCTACTTTCTCTCACATTTCTGTCAAATAACAATATAAAGGAACTCTTACCTTTCTCCTTTATTAGGAAATCTTTCTGGATGGCGAACTCATGATATCATTGGAACTCATGTTCTACTTCAATAACCTATAGCTAACATCCACTGCCTCCTTAGAGTATGCCTGACAATGGGTTAAGCACTTTACATAACTATAGTGAGTAATCCCCCAAATACCTCATTTTAAATGGAAGGAAACTAAGCACCAAGAATTTAAATAATTTTACCAAGATTTCACAGGTAGTGAGTGGGGGAGCAATGTACATAAGCAGGAAATCAAGCTTGAGAGCCTGAAAGCTTCATCACCGCACCATCTCACCAGGCATTACTACTCAGCCATGCCAGCCAGTGAATTCCAGAACTGACCTCCTAACTCTAACTTAGAACAAAGCTTTAAAGTTGGATTTCAAGTTTGGGAGCTGTTATCCTAGGTCTTGATGTTCTACACTCTACACTCAACCTTCTGCCAGCCTTGCAGAGGTCACTTCTTTCCTCAATGACAGAAAAAGAAGGGAAGTCAGTGCTTAAAGGGTGTGGATGATAAACCAGCTGGTGAAGGCAACACCCCTCTCCAAAGCCTGCTTTACAGAGTAACTGCCATTCCTAAGATGGGAACAAAATTTAAAGTGAACCCTCCCAGGCTTCTCTTTTCTTGACCCAACTACATTCCAATATGTCAAATTCAGTTTTGCTAAGCATCTCCTTACCAACCAATTTAGCATACTCTTTACAACAGTAGTATACACATTTCACTTTTAAAATAATTAGTATTCAAAATAATACCTAAATATATTCTTATTGTTGAAATTCCAATAATACTGAAGTGAGCATTCTTAGTTGCCCAAGATTTCTTTTTTATAGTAGCCTATTCTTTTTAATAAATGTTAATTCCTATCAAATATCTGAAGATAATAATTCTTGGACATGCTATGTTCTGAATTTGTTGCTTATGTATCACAGATCTGCCTTTCCTCAAATGCTTATTGACCTTGATTGTTCATTTCTAATTTTATCATCCCTTTTTGATAATTATCAAATTTCTACCATAGGTTTTATAGTAGCCTGCCTCTGGCAAGTGGCTGTGTGTGTGTGTGTGTGTGTATGTGTGTGTGTGTGTGTATCCACAGAGAGACAGACAGAATTTAAGGTATTGGCTTATGTAATTCAGTCCTGGAAGTTTGGCAAGTCCAAAATCTGCAGGGTAGGCTAGCAGGCTGGAGACCCAGGGAACAGTTGCATTTCAAACCCAAAGGCAGTCTGCTGACAGAATTCCATCTACCTTGGGGAAGGTCTTTTTCTCTTAAAGCTCCAACTGATTAAATTAGGCTTACCCACACTATGGAGGGTAATCTGCTTTATTCAAAGTCTACTGATTTGAATGTTAATCTCATCTAAAGAATACCTCCACAGAAACATCTAAAATAATGTTTCACCAAATATCTGGGTACTATACCCTAGCCACGTTGACACATAAAATTAATCACCACAAAAGCTCCTAAATGGATGTAAATTTTCAAGTGAGGAAACAGATTCAGAGACATGAAATTGTCTCCACAGTTATTAAGTTATATGACAATATATCCCTCTAGACAAAAGCCCCATGAGAACAGATACCATGCCTGCTGGCTCCAATAAGCCCCACATCAAGGATGATCCAAATGTTCAATGAACGTTGTTCCTTTAGGTGCAATCCTATAGACTAGACTTCTTGAAAAACTTCTTGTGACGGAAAAGACTAGTTGCTCACCTCAGTTCTGCCTACATAGTAAAAGAACACTGTTCTTATTTGGGATGGGCTTGAAAGAATAATTCCTCCACCTAGGATCCAGATGAGGCCATTTGACCAAATTTTGGCCAGTAAGATACAAGCAGAAGTGTTGAGTGGGATTTTGGGGAGAATTTCCCTAAAGAGAGGAGGTACGACTTCTAAACCCCTTTCTGTACCCTGCATTCTGGATTTTAGAAGTGATGACCCTCTTGGGACTTCCCTGGTGGCACAGTGGTTAAGAATCCGCCTGCCAACGCAGGGGACATGGGTTTGAGCCCTGTTCCGGGAAGATCTCACATGCCGCGGAGCAACTAAGCCCGTGCACCACAACTACTGAGCCTGCGTGCCGCAACTACTGAAGCCCGTGTGCCTGGAGCCCGTGCTCCGCAACGAGAGAAGCCACCGCAATGAGAAGCCCGTGCACCGCAACGAAGAGTAGCTCCCGCTCGCTGCAACTAGAGAAAGCCCGCGCACAGCAACGAAGACCCAACGCAGCCAATAAATAAATAAATAATGTTCCTTTGGGAAAAAAGTGTGATGACCAGCTTAATCAGGATCCAGGTGTGTGAAGATGAGGGTCACGACATAGCTGAGGGCGGGAAGAAACCCAGGTCCCTGAGAAAATCTTATAGCTACCCTGCCAGCTTTCACTGCCTCCTTTGGACTTATTTTACATAAGAAATAAACTTCTATCTTCTTTAAATCACTGCTATTTTGGGTTTCCTATTATATGACTCCAAACCTAATTCAGATATAGGTAATTTCCACTAAAAGACCTAGAAATGTGGATAGAATATAACACACTCATATAAATGCATAAAAACAGTAAGAAAACAAAAAATTGGCAGAACCTGATTATTAGTAGCCAAGTGGAGTGGATCCTTGCAACCAGGTGGGAACCTTGGACCTGAAATAAGCATAGTATCAGCATTGGTACTGAGTCCCTTCATAAAGCCAGGACTCTTGAATGTAACCACGCCATCCAAAACGAAATGTAGCCTGGAAGATATCTGCCCACCGGCAAAGGAAAATTAAAATGGAATTTGTCTCAATCTTAGATCTAAATGAGATAAAATTTCTCTAATGTTTATAACCTAATATATCCTTACGCAGGTTTTAAGGTACACACACAGACACACACAGATGATTTGTGTCTGTATATGCGTGTGTGTCTGTGTGTGTATATATGTATTGCATAGTATCATAAATACCAAGCTAAAACATTAATTTAGAAAAGTGTCCCCCAGAGGAAGCAAATGCAAAACCTCTCTGGAGGGATACAACCCCGTTGGCAAACTCAGGTGGTCCAGAATTCCTACATATAAAAGCACATATGAAATATAACCTCTCTATTAAATAACTTATATACTATATATAACAATCTAAAAATGACAAAACTACAAGGACATAAGACATCTTAAAAGAGAGTTAACAAAAACAACAAAAAGAACTGGACATGAATCGCTTCATAGATAGACCTGTAATCATATACAGACTATAAATGAATGTGTTTATCATGATTCACAAAATAAAAGATGGAACTGAAAAAAAAGAAAAATAATAATGCACAGCTCTGTTAAAAAAACAAATAGAACTTCTAAGATATATATATGCACATATACATATGTATATGTGCATATATATATACATACACACGTACATATGTATATATGTGTTTGGCGAAGTTTAAAAACTCAGTGGATACATTAAGATGAATAAAACATAAGATTACACAGTGTTGAGAAGGAAATTAATGAACTGAAAGGTGTATTTGAAGAAATTACCAAAATATATCTAATCATAGTTATAAAGAGAAAGATTAGAGAGAATGGGTTCAGGGGCAACATTTGAAGAAACGATGATCAAGAATTTTATAGAAGTGATGAAAGACTTAGATCTTTAGATTCAGGAAGCAGAAGTCTTCTCAAGCAGTCTAAATAAAAACACCGATTTGTTAGTGGGAGAACCAGGGTAAGAACACTAATCTGGATGGATTAGGGTGTGGTAGAACGAGACCCGGAGCTGAGACAGGAATTTACCATGTGCCAGCCATAGTACAAACACAAAGCTCATTTAATTCTAACAAAATATTATAAATTAGAGATTACAATCCTATTCTACAAATGAGAAAAAATTAATGTTCAAAGACATTAGGAAACTTTCTAAGGCCACTCAGTGAGTAAACAGCAAAAGCCTGTATGCTTTGCTCCACCCCTGCACCGTTTCCTGGTATAACACCACTTTGCACAAAACATTTAACCTCTTATTATCCCATCTTTTCTTCTTCAAAACAGAGGAAATTGCCCTCCTGCCTTAATCGTTCCCCAGAGTTGCTATGAAGATAAAACATACATACATATAATATCTTAATTCCTACAGTGATCTACGATTCTCAAAGCACAAGTACACTGTTTACTCCACATTGTAAATGCATGGTGTTCACCAGACCACGCGGATGACCTCGGACCATCTGACAGGAAACACCAGTTTTCAGAGCAGTACATTTGAGGCCACACGGAATCACAGTTGTCTGTTCACTGGTATCATGGAAGGAGGATGGTTAACCCTTAAGGCTCCTTTTAAAACTAATATAAAATTAATAGGTAAATATATGGTATGAATTTGGCTTTGGACTAAGCTCTTTCCATGCCTTCTCTCCTTTGAGTCTCATAGGAACTCTGAGGTAAGTTTTACCATGATCCCTATCACCAGATGTGAAAACAGAGGCTCTGAGAGGTTAGAAGACTTGCCTGAGGGTAGGTAGCTACTGTGATTAATTGAGATGACAACCCAAGCAACTGGACTGCAAAACCCATACTATTAAACATTTTACTCTGCCGCCTCCTAATCTGATATGGTTCTTGAGAAGACACATTAGAAGTGTTTTGGAAACTACAAAGTGCATTTGAAATGTAAGTTTCCATTTTGTATAAACCACAATGAACACAAATTAGCAATTAGGCCCATTGATCAGCAGCTTCAGTTATGTTTGAAAAGTTAACGTTCTCTTCCTAACCAGCTCGCCATTAATTTCAGCTTTCTTTCACCATTTGAAAATGTATTAATGCAAATAATCAGCATTTTATTATTCCATTTTTGTTATTCTAGTATTTAAGAAAATCAGAAAAAAAAGTCCTTTTGGGTTCATTGATAAATGCTTTTCTACTTGGATGTGGAAAACCTAGATTTGCTAAATTGGCCAGATCTAGTTTTACTGGAAAAAAATTCAAGATGCTGCCCAAGTTGCCATATATTACTTCTCAGATGCTTTGTGAACCTGAAGAATTTAGTGTATCAACTGGTGATAAGGAGTGGTACATTTGATGAAAGAAGGAAAAAATATTATTAATATGCCATAATTATCTTGTCTGGGACGTGTGTGTGTTTGTGTGTATGTGTTGTGTGCACATACACACGTGTATATGCGTTTTAACTTTGCATCCCCCAGGATGTCTCCTACCTTTTGAAAAGAAGATCTTTTTTGTCAAAACTTAGTAAAATTAACTCAAGGAAATAGGTAATGCCATGATCATTAGGAGAGAGATTATATAATAAATTCCTCTCAAGAAGTGATCTAAGAGCTTAGAAGCAATTTTTCTGTGGGAATTATTTTCTTTATAGTAAAGAAAATAGAGCAAAGCACATTAGGCAGATTAAAAACCCAATGATCAAAAAAAAAAAAAAAACCCCAAAACCCAATGATCAGTATTTTCTAATATCAATAAAGGAAAACACCAGATTACCAACTGGATTTCTTGTTCTAAAACTGTTCTTTTACCAAAAAATCCATATTTGCTTTTGCTTTGGGGTTGAACTAAATAATATTGCTTTAAAAAAGCAATATGATCTTTGTAAGCTATAATTTCAAGAACATTCATTTCAACACAGGAATGACTATGGAAAGGAGCAAGGATTCAAAAGTGGGAGATACTCAATTCATGTTTAAAGGACAGGGTCAGGGTAGCCTCCCACTTGCTGCTATGATTTTTAGATTTAGCCTACACTTTAGATAAATTCTCAAGTACCCATTTAATCCTACAATTATGTGATATGGAAAATACTGTTCAAGTATGTCAGGAGAACCAAATGCAATTTCCTAAAGCACAAAGCAAAGAGAGGGGTGGGTAGGTGTGTGTGGGTGTGTGTGTGTGTTTTAATCAGTTCAACACTAGATGGCTCTAGTTACAAAACCAATAACTTGTCAAAAGTCGAAAATCCTGGGATGTGGCATTAAGGAACAGATGGATTCTAACCCACTGAATCAAACTCTGCTTTCTTCCAAAGTCTAGCAGGCATTAAGAATAGCATCAGGCTTTAAGGTTGAAATGTTATGAATCTAAAAGAGCAGGCTTAAAATCCTAGAAGACCTTATTTCACAGTTAAATTAAAACAAGAAGTTGCACTGACGTAGCCTTGAGGATGTAGATTTCATTTGCTCTGCAATCATTCTACTCTGTACTCTATGGTACTCTACTATTTTCAAATCATTTTCACATATACTTTGACCGTCTCAATAATCAGTGAGGTAGATAAGGCAGGTAGAGGTTTGCCTCATTAAAGGCAGGAACACAGACTCAGACAAGGGGCAGAAATTTGCTCAGGGTCAAGCAGCTCTTGAGTGATAGCATTAGCCCTGGATTCCTCAGGTACCAGCTCCAGGCTCAAAGCTCTTTCTCCATAATAGAGACGGAAAAAGAATTAGGCTTGTGCCCTAGGTAACGTGTCCAACACGGCCCTTTCATTATCTAGAATGCTCTCTTCTAGGGAAGTAACACACACCCACCCACCCATCAAACATCCAAAATGAATTTTGAATTCCTAAGAAATTGAAAACACTGAAGAAATCTTTTATTGATATAGGAGAGGAAGGATCATGGCTGGGAAGGAAGCTTCTTACACTTGGTAACCTTTGGCTTTAAATTATAGTTTAAGTTTTTTAAAGCTTTCATTTTACCTAAGCCAGCAACTATCAATGAATTTTGCCTAAGTATACCAGCTCTGTTAGGTGGCAAAGTCAGCCCAATATTAAAAGCAAGATTAGTTAAAATCCACAAGCCAAAGAGAACATGACTGATGAGAGCTCCCATTTAATGAGCAGCTACTATGATCCACTTTGCAAACCTCTTCCTCCAAATTCTATTCATTCTCACTCCAATGCCACCACCCTAATCTTCACCACCATCTAGTCTGTTAGATGCTTTGCCTCCCTCAAATCCAAACCACTAACTCTTATTTGAACATATACATGAATAAAATAATTCTAAAACAAGCATATTTTGATCTTAAAAAAGATAAACTAATATATATCAATTATACCTCAATTTTTAAAATAAGGAGAGGGGCAGACAATGTCATCTCATGACAATTTATTCTCAACTCTACACCCAAAATATACACAAATAGATCATGTGACTCACCTTCTTAGAACCCTTCAGTGACTACCCATGGTGCCCCAGGATAATGTTGGAATTCTGTATCACCACGTACATGGCCCTCTAGGGGCCACTTTCTGCCACTTTCTCCCTCTTGCTGCTCACAACTCGCTTTCTACCAGGTCAAACTCATTCAAACTCAGGGCGTCCACATGTGTTATTTCTACCTACTCGAATGCCCACCCTCCCACTCACACATCTCTCAGGTCTCAGTTTAAATATCTGGTGTTCTGGAAGCCTTTCCTTACTCCCACACAGTCCCACACTAGGTTAGGTTCCTGTATTGTTGTTGTTTCTGTTTGTTTCTTTTTTTAACATGATTATCACAATAAGTGATATCAGTGAATATTCATCATCTCATATAGATACAAAATTAAATAGAAAATTTTCTCATGATGACAACTCAGGATTCACTCGCTTAACGACTTTCATATATTATAGCAGTGTTAATTATATTTATCATGTTGTACATTCCATCCCTAGTACTTATATGTAACTGGAAGTCTGTACCTTTTGACTGCCTTCCTCCAATTTACCCACCCCCACCACTAATAACACAAATCTGTTCTCTCTTTCTATGAGTTTGTTTGTTTTTGAAGTATAATTGTAGGTCCCTGTGTTTTATGCTCTGCTTAGCATCCTGTACTTCTCCCTCATAATACTTATAACTAAGTTAGTCACTGGGGGGTGGGGGTGGGAACTGGCTTAACGCATATACCCTGTATCTGGTTGGTTAACCATGGAACACCTAAAGACTAACAATATTTTGTGAGCATTTAAAATTGTGCTCCACAATAAAATAAAATTTACATCATAACCAGTACACACATACACATATATGTAACTGAAACAAAAGTTTCAGGAATACTATATACCCTTTCTAGAAGCAATTCGCTTGATATTTTCTATTCTATTCTAGTTTTAGTATGTTGGATATGACCCAGTATATTGATTTTACACCCTACTTATAAATTCAACTCTCATTTTAAATAATTACCCATCTACACTTAGCAGATAGTAAGTCCTCAGGTAACTGAAGAATAAACAAATGAAACAATATTTACCAACCACTGTTTAAACCGAATTTGTTTCCTTGTTTACACTGTATTAACAGTTTATTTGATTATTGCTTTGTCTCTCCTAGGATAATGAGGCCCCAGGAGGACTAACCTAGGTCTATATTTACGAAGTAAAAGCAAGCCTTGCCATTCTAGGTACAATTATTTCCCTTGATTAGACTGATGAGATCAAGGTCATGAACTTGATCTCATTCTGATCATTTGGTTTCTCTTTGTCCCAAGGCCACAGATTGCCTCCCTAAGTAAGTAACCTTAGGAAAGAGAGGCTGATCCACTATTTTTCTTTTTATTGCTGATCAGCACATCCCTATCACTGCAACAAATATGGCTTAGAAAATAAAAAGGAAGAAACTTTCCAGCAATATCTTAACAATACCACCAAATCCATTATTGCCTTTGGCTCTTATGAATAATATATGAATTGTCTTACCTGAATTGTCAGATCTAAGGGCTATTTTAACTTATTTCCAAACATTTTGGTTTAACATGATTATAATCCTGCCCTGTTAAAGCCAGGACAGCTCAAATAGGAAACCGATATATTTTTAAATAGCCAGTTAACATAATGCCTTCTTTTACCATCGTATTTTGCTGTTCCACTAGATACCCTCAAAACCCTGGCTTTTTTTGCTTCATCTCTACTACTCGCCATCCAGGCATCTACCATACCAAACAACCAACAATAATCCTCCCAAGACTGACAGTCTTACAATATCAACAGTTCTCTGCAGGACCAGATGAACTCAAGGAAAGAATTCCCCACACATTGGGGAACCAAACGAGCCCAGACTGAGCTTTCACTAGGAAAACCAATAAAACTGCTTGGTGAGGGGCGTCCACTCCCAAGGAGGTTGTAGAGGGATGCGTCCCTCAGAGAGCTGTCTAGCTGGGAGGGGCATGATGCTTCCCTCAGGTCTCACTCCAGGGGCAAAATTTCAGGGCAAAACAATTGTTCTGGGAGTGTTTTTGTTAAACCTTGTCAGGCCTTGCTTTGGAAAAAGCTTAGGTAAATCAAGGCTTCCTTGTGTTTGAGAACTGAAAACTGTGGACAGAACTAGCATTCTGACAGTATACTTTATTTTCCCAGATGTGCGCAGTCGGCTTATCTTCCTCTATGTCCATATTATGGAACGACTGTTTGTAAAAACAAACAAACAAAAGCACAGAATGAACAAGTACTTCTGTTAATAGTTGGTTCCTAGAAAATCAGACTCCTCTTATTAGAACTGAAGCCAAGTGTGCCCTTTAATTTTAGCGCGGGGACCTGTAGTTTATAAACCCTTACAATTTGCTCAAAATTAGGAGAGTTTTAGTTCTTTTTTTTTTTTTTTAAGTGGGCTTTATGACCCTTAGAAATTTCCTCTATAGACTGGAGCTCTTCTCAGAGAACTGAGAACGTAGAGTTTATATCTTTGGAAATAACATTTTCCTATTCTTCAAAAAATGAACAAGTAATGAACAATAGCTTTGGCTCTCATATAACCTCAGTACATGGCTGATTATGACGGCTCCCTCTTAAAATCTGAATGAGCAGCCTGTATAAAAAGAAGCATGCTTTCCCCAACCTGATCTGACCCTATTTATGGTTATATAAATGCTTTTTGTATTTTATTTTGGTAAGCCTGCCTTTATCTACATACTTGACCTAAAACTCCACACTTTATTCCATGTAATACACTGACATAGGAAGTGTGGAGGGAAAAAAAAAAGGAAACGTTCTCCTAAATTACCATAGGGTTAATATCATTTTGGCATAGCAGAAAACAAGGGAGCCAATATAAAGAAAAGCTTAGTTACCCAAATTGCAGTGAGTTCTACTTTTTAAAATATATATCACCTAAAACGGCATCAAGATAATATTCACATTAATGATTCTTAATGCAAAATTCATTTTAATATGGTAAACAAATGACAACAGTAGTTTTGTAGATTCTGCTTGGGTTGTAGTGACCCAATTATCTGGTCAAAGGGCTGCATGGATGCAAGAGACAGGGTGAGTTAAAGTTTAACTCCCAGGAATTGTAAACCAAACCTAAAGCCACTGAACCTTTGGAGTTTGATATGATGATTAGAGCATACCCAGAGTGACACGTTGAATTCGCCATAATCAAGGAAACCTTTTCCGGGTGGGGATCTCTGAAATCACTCAGGTATTGTCCATGTGTTTTGCCTTTTCTATTTCAACTGTGTGAAACTGTGCGGTGTGGATCAGTGGGAATGCAGTGAAAACAGTTTTTACCCTCTTCCACTATAGAGCTGAATTCAGAGACTTTTCTAGTCTGTTTTTATACTAATGAAGCCACCTGAAAACAAAAGAAAATTAGAATGATCGTATAATGTCAAAATGAGACGGCAGCTGTTTTTGCTCCTTGATTTAATCAATTTCTGAGGGTTAAAAAAATGTAGATTTATCACTTTGGGTATAAGAGTAAGGCTAACGTTTCTGAGAAATGTATTTAGCAATAGCCGGACAGCTGGGAGAGCTGTGGTTGACTCACTGTCCTGGTCCTCAGATCCCAGGAAGCGTAAAAGTATAATTAAGAAGAGAAATAGTATTAACATCACTGACAGATTCTGAGTTCTCTGTATAGGTCATAATTCCTACCATACTTTAGACTTCACATATTCAATTATCTTCTTTCCTCTCCTCCTTTATCCTGCACCACCACCGAAAACACACACACACACACACACACACACACACACACACACACACACACACAGAGTCATGAACAATGATTGGTTTGAGTATATTAAATCTCAACCTTGAGATGGCTAATTATTAGATCTTTTCCTTTCAGGATGGTTTGGGCAACTGTGCTGCGGTGGATATATTTCACATGATCATTTTGTTCACTCCAACAAGATGATTCACAATCAGACTATAATGGTATTTTACCTAAAAAAAAGAAATCAATCAGGGCACTTACCAGGAATATCCCATTCCTCCCAGAAATCTCTTAAATACTCTGATTGTGATAGTTTTGTTCTATGATTACCAAAGTAAGTTCCAAGGAGAATGGGTTCCCAAACAAGTTTCTTTACCACGGGACTTCTTAGATGTGTATTGTCTATCTCCAAGAAGATGACTAACACACCATCATTTGTGCATTATGCAGGATTAGTGTTCTGCAAAACGTGCGTTGGCAAATTTAACTCTAGTTGTATACAGTTTAAGATCATCAAAGATGTGGCGGTCTGGTCTGAAACCTTCTTTTTTATTAATATGTGCTGAGATGCATACAGTAGGAGCATAATAGGTCTGGAAACAAAAGTGAAATCACTAACTTGTCAAAGCACTGAGGCCTTCCCCTGCTAAACACAGGTAATAGACAATGACTTACAGGTTCATTTTTAAGGGCAATATTTTCTGGAATAGTATTGATACTGCCCATTTGAGACAGTTCTCATATTTTACTATTTATAAATGCAATTTATTATTTATCAAGTGTAAGGGAAGGAGAAAGATAGTTGTCAAGAAAAAAGAAATTAGTTGTTATGGGCAAACATAAAATGACATAGTGGATATGAAAACACTGAATATTTGGTTATTATTTCCAATTGGGCTAATACCAAGTTGCTTTTGTGTCTTTTCAAATATAGCATTTCCTACACTGTATTCAGTGGACATTAATATATGTGGCTCAGAAAGAGGAATTCTATTGTCCAGTAAGTTGAGGAAATGGTGGTTGGACAAGTTAAAGCAGGTCTTATTACTACATGAGTATTTTGAATAATAATAATAACAGACGTTTATGACGCATATTGCCAAGTGCACTTCTAAGCGCTTTCCATGCGTTTATCTCAAGTTATTCTTAGAAGAGTCATATAAGGTAGATACTATCATAACATTTTTCAAAACAAGAAAGCTGAGGCACAAGTAAGTTACCTAATGGGCTGAACATCACCCAGTTAGGAGGTGGCGGAGCCAAGTTCCCCAGCCAAGTGGTCTGACTCCAGAGCCCAAGCATAGAACCATGAGACCGTCCTCACAATGACTGGAGGTTTACTCTGTGTGTAAATACATTCATTCATCTTGAATACCTAGGAGAGCAGGCAATGTTCTGTTTCCTAAGCTTAATTTACAACAGAACATCTCCTTTCAGTAACATTTATTAACAACTCTCAGAAATGGTATTCCTCAGACTACAGATTAAGACAGAACAAATCATTTTTATAGCCCGTGTCCAGCCTTCATAACAACCAGAATTGACTGAAACCATCACTATTGAAATCATCACGATTGAAAACCTCTTAGGTACCTGAGAGTCTAACCATCTTTCGTCAGACAGGACCATGCCTATCTTAGAGACCTTCCAAATTAATTATAGACAGAACACTGGACTTTTCTCATGACAGAGCTGGGTTGGACTGCTTGTTACAAACTCCCTAGGTTTATGACCCTGGGCATGATATTCAGCTTCCCTAAATCTCGGATTCCTCAAAGGTAAAATGGGGGCAAAATCTGTCCTGCAGAATTTAGTAAAGATTAAATGAGATGATAAAGCAAAATAGTTAAGCACAGTCCCTGGTACACAGGAGGAATTCAGCAAAACTCTCTTCCCTTTCCGTTTCCCTGTTGGTAAAGACCTCCAGAAAAGTCTCCTAAAACTTTCCAAACTTACCTATTAGCTCCTCTTTGTCAAAACAATGCTACTATCATTTAAATAAAAAGCTGTATGTAAACAATGAAGTTTTTTGATGAGTCACAAAGTGAAACCCCATTCCATTTATTCAGAAAATAAGACAACTTATCATTCTCTTTTATTCTAAAAAAAAGAATTTTTTCACTGAAACCCACAGGACACCCTGTCACAGTGTGTGTTCATTTCATCACACAGCCAGTTGATATTAAAAATCTGTTTCAATAACTATCTTTTAAAATACTGTCATCCTACAGAAACCTAGGCAGTATGGGTAGTACGCTGGGTACTATTGCACAATGGTTTTCATTACCTTATGTGTCTCTAAATGACTCAATAAGTTCAAACAAGATGGTATTGATCCACAGAGGATAAACACCATTTTATCTTATTCATGGAAACAGTAACCAGGCTCTTCTAAAGTGCAGTCGTAACAGTCCAAACTCCCCCAGGGAAAGCATCTAGAAAAGGAGCAGCACGACTACAGTGACATTCTGTATTAGAAATCTAAATCCCATCTGCTCCTTGGCCTGATAAAGTAAAATCCAGGCAGTAATTAACAAATATTTACTGCTGATTCGATCAGAAAAGCTGGTTTATCTCTTTATTCCATCAAACCTAACCCAACTAGGTTATCAGCATTAAGAACTATTTCAAATTTTTATTTTAATAAATTAGAATTTTGTGATGAATATTTTTGATGGATCCAAATGAAAAATTAAAATATTTCTCTTTGTAAAAATAGTTGTCTTGGGCTTCCCTGGTGGCGCAGTGGTTGAGAGTCCGCCTGCCGATGCAGGGGACACGGGTTCATGCCCTGGTCCGGGAAGTTCCTACAGGCCGCGGAGCGGCTGGGCCCGTGAGCCATGGCCGCTGAGCCTGCGCGTCCGGAGCCTGTGCTCCGCAACGGGAGAGGCCACAGCAGTGAGAGGCCTGCGTACCGCAAAAAAAAAAAAAAAAAAAAAGTTGTCTTGACTAAAATATACTGGTATCTTAAGCTCTCAGATTTGATTTTCTCTTAAAGATATACACTAAGCTAGTTTTTTCCTTATTCGGATATATACGTGGAACTTTATATATGTAGGTATTACTGATCATACAGAAAACAGTTTCCAGATTTGCTTATTCCAATAGGACTCAGTTCGTGCTAATATTAACAGGAAAGTAATAATAAGGATTAGGATAACTCTCTCTAGTTTGCAAGGTTATGTACAGGGTTCTGCCCCAGTCAGTAATATGGCTAAAGAGAATTAGCATATGACAATTTGGCCAGACAGAATGACTAAGCAAGCAAACCGGTTTGCAATTCTATCAAAATGCCTCCTTCAAGGACATAGCAATGTCTTCTCTTCCTCTAGCAGTTAAAAAATGACCATTGTTTTGGGATGCCCAGTGGACTTAACACTAGATTTACATAGCAAAATTAACTACCATGATACCTTATTTCTATAGAATATTCTAGTTTACAAAGCATTTTATACAGAAGAATTTAGGTTTCTTTAATGCCAAAGTTCTTCATAGTCAATTTAGTAATCCTAGTTTCTTCAAGGTAATTGTCATTATTCATCACTGAACGATGCTCTCACCTAGAGTTTATAAGCTTAGCTCCATGTATGTAGCAATAGTGCAGACTACGTAGGGAGCCTTCAACTACTGTCCTGGGCGTTAACTGATTTGTTGATGAATTAAGAGGTTTGATGAAACTGTGAGGAAAGGACATAAGGATCCAGATGGAAGCTGAGAGGAGAACAAGTCCCATGCAGGTCCCAGAAGAAAACAACCCTAAAAAGGTTTAAACCAGTGCAGATGCTGTAACTAAGATAGTGAAGGAAGCAAAGAAGGGAAGATTCTATAACATCTCCTAAAAAACTGACAGAGCACTGGCAGGGTATTAGGTATAAACGCAATTGATTTTCACTTCTATTAACCCATCTGTAGTATCCTTCTATCCAGCTCGTCTATTAGGTTTATATTTCGTGCTCAGCTGGGGCTCAGCTGGGGCCTTCTGCATGAATTGGCTTAGCCTAAAACCTGTGCTTACTTGCAGTGGACATCAAAAATCAGAATCTGATACCATGGAGGAGAAAACTCTGTTGGCACATACAAATGCCCCCCTTAGGAACCCTCTTTCCAATCCTCTTTCCTGAAGAGCCCTAACGCTGCCTCACAATTCAGGCATTTACTACCAGCCAATGGACACTCTATGATGATGATAACAATGATATTAATAATAGCTCTTATATCCTTATATAGCTCCTGCTATGCCAGACACACAGATTAACTCATTTAATCCTCTGGAATCTCCTGGAATCGGTACTGGTACAATTCCATTTTTCCTGTAAAGAGATGATATCTCAGAGACATGAAAAAAATTGCCCAAGATCACACAGTTAATCAGTGGTAGAAACAAGAGTGAACTCCAGGAGTCTGGCACATAGACCCTGCAAACAGAGTAGAAATGGAACACTGAGAAGCGCTGAGTCTTGGAGTTAAAAGGAAACATTGAGGTTCTTTGACAGAGAAAAAGCTATATGAGTGCCCCAAGGATAAAAGACACTTTTTATCAGGAGAAGAACCCATGTGCAGGACTCCACCCCTCAGGCAGGCCCTTTCCATTATACCACCTCCCACAGGACAGTATTTCTAATTCATCCTGATTCTCTATGCAAACTCTGAGACAGAGATTAATAGGACCTCCACGATTATGAGGAAATATTCCCTTCACTCTGAGTGCCACTCTCCCTGTTATGTTCAGATTCAGGGACTGACACAGTCCGAGACGCAGTTAAAGGAGACCTCTCTTGTGAACAGAGAGACTGCCAGGCCCAGGTCACAGAGGAAATATGCACAGGCACAGGCCAGGAACACAGTGGCGTCACCTCTGAAAATACAAAGTAATTGTCCTGAATGACTTGGCTGCCTTACACTCGAATTCTGTTAGTGTCTGAAAAGGACACAGCACCTCCTGCCTGGAGGACACACCCTTCTCCCCAGGGAAAGGATAATTGGGTTGCTAGGTCTCCGAATGCTAAGGGAATCCCATATTTAAACTGACCTAATTTGGAACTTTAAATTGAAACCCAGATGCACCCAAATAGCAGCTCCACCAGCCTCAATAGAGTTCTTCATTTAGGATAAAAAGAGTATGTTTCCAGAAGTTCCTTTTTAAAATACGAATTAGTTGGAATACAGAGTGGGAGTGATCAGGGCGCTTTGAGGTGTTGACATACAGGAACACTGTAGCCTAAAATCACTTAGCATATTCACTAGTCTCATAAAGCCTTATGGAAATGGTACTTAGGATAGGTAAGTTTTGATGGTGGGGAAGAGAAGACGTAGAGGAGAGATGGCCCAGGGTGAAAGTGTCATGGGTAACCAGTGGATAATAGAAGGTATTTGAATGGCAGGTGTTTGTCTGATTTTTGAGAAAGAATTTACTTATTAAATAATTTTGATTTATTATTAAAATCGTTTGAGCATCACACCAGGTACTAATTCCTCCACGTGTCTCTCTCATTTCATAACAGTTACTTAATACAACTGCATTACTTAAATTGGAATCAATCAGGGAATGCCATTATGTGGTCCCAGAGGGTAATAAAGATAAGAGAAAAAATTACAATGTCTAGAAACTCTTATTCTTATTTGCCTTTCAAAATAAGCCATAAGATCAAATATTTACTATAATAATAATAATTCAGTTTATTACTTCCAATAATTATAATTCAATATTTCAAAGTATTCCCCAAATTCCAATGAAACAAAGCTGATTCATGGTGCTGGAATGGCCAAGAGGGAGATGAATGCAATGTTAGAGCAGAAGGCTCTGGACCCACAATGCCTGGGCTCAAATCCTAGTTTCACCACTTACTAGCCATGTGACCTTCAGCAAGGTAACTTCTCTGTGCCTATTTCCTCTGCTGTAAAATCAAGGTTGCTTTGAGATTAGAGCAGAAGTTACACATGAAGATCTTAGAACAATACCAAGTAAGTGTGCAGAAACCTCAGCTATTGCAGCTGTAATTCTCATCTCATTTCTGTGTTGATTTCACAATGCTTTACTGGAGGAAAATGGTTAGACGAGAGAGAGGCTATGAGGTCAACATGTAGAAAGTGTATTTTAGCCTGGAAGTCAGTGGCTTAGAAATTAACTATCCCCATGACTGGCTTGCTGTGCAAATTGGGAACAATTTCTCCCCGACTCTGTTGCAGTTTTCCCAAGGCAGAGATGTTCTCTATCATAGGCAGGGCCTCCTAATTAAGTCAGTATAGAGTGATTTAAAGGAACCTGGGTAATTAGCAAGAGAAGCAGACTAGAAATCTGGTCTGAAATCACCCCAGAGTACAAACCTCTCAGGCTCTGTTATTTTCACTGTTATGATAAAAAAAAAAAAAAATCAAAGTATTCAAAGGCACAGTACTCTTTATTGAATAAAATAGCCACCTAATTGGGGACAGAAGGCGAAGAGGTAGAAGAGATAAAGAAAAACATTAGTGAGTGTCATGTACCAAGCTCCATGCTGTGCACTTATCCAATCTCTTTGAATCACTATAACAACCCTATAAGGCAGGCATCATTATCTCCAATTTTGAAATGAAGAAACTGGAAGCCAGTTATAAATAACTTAACCCAAGTTTGCAAAGTTCTTAAAGGATGGAACTCAATATTTGAACCTAAGTCAGTATGACTTCGTGATTCCATGGTTTTATGTTCATTATTGACTATGACACCCTTAGACTTGTGAACCAATAATGAAAAACACAGTGCAAAATATTGTGTATTCTAATATCCTGCGGTGAAACTAGAAAATTAGGAAAAAGAGGACAAAGTCTAGAGTAGTCAGAGGATAAAAAATGTCCATTCTGCTTAGCAAATACGTATGAAGTGCCAACTAACACGAGGCTAAGGGCTAAGGGCTAAGAAGATGAGTGTATGTCCTTGGTGAGTTTATGGCCCTCCCTCTCTTTATCCTACCTTCATTCCTCAATGAATGAATGAGGAATGAATGTAGGATGTTCTGTCCTCCTTTTTCTTTTCCATCTGTCTCGAAACTAATCTTTCTGCCTTTAAGATGCTCTCAACAAAACTCACGAGTTATCTTTCTAAAGTACACAGGGTCCTAGAATTCTTCCATGCTGTTCCCAGTGACTTCGTAATACAGTGCGAACACTCTATCATGCCAATATTGATTTAATTCTTGCCTACCTTACCAGCTTTATCTTCTGTCACTCTCGCTCCCTCCCTCGAGAAACCCCCTCCCAACTTGAATTCAACATGCTACTCATACTCAGCTTCTCAACCATCCATATTATTTTCACTTACACCTCTGTCCCCTAGAGTCCTTTTCTTCTCCCTTCTCCTAACTCCTAGTCATCCTTCAAACTGGCCTGAGTAGAGGGAATGTATACACTGGAAATTAATATGAAGTACAACATTGGAGAAGTTTGGTAATAAGATAGAAAAATTGACATTAGTTCATAGAGTTATATGAGGCCATTGGAATTCTTTTAGTTGAAGAGTAATATAAAATGGATATTTAAGAAAATCAACCAGTGTTGTACAGATGACATTAGAGTTAGAAAAGACTAGAGGCTGAATTACAGCGATGATCTAAGTATTAAATGATGGCTGCAGAGATGATAATCAATGGCAGTGGGAATTCAAAAGAAAGCAAAGTATCAGAACTCGGTGGCTGACTAGAAATAAGGAGGCAAGGATTTAATAAGGGCAGTTTATACCAACACATGTAAGTTAGCATAAAATCAGAATTTATATAATCTTTTCTTTTCACTGTGATTGAAATGTATTATTTTGTTTATATATACATTTGAGCTGATTTTATTTTTGCAACCGAAAAATACTGCATTGACACAATTTAATCATTGACATACACTAGGATCTTTTCTTTCATCTTCAAATGTTCTGTCTAGCTGACTCTTGTCCTTGAAGCAAATTGTCCAATTTTGAGATGTAGAACTATAAATCTAAGTAGTTGTATGTGTGGTCAGACTGCTGGGAATTTGTATGAGTAAATTTAATAGATGTTTCAGGAGGTACAGACTGTTTTTCTTGCCTCCTCCCTTTATTTTCTGACACTGAGTCTTGGAAGTTTCTGGCTTTTCAGTGGAAAAAAATACTGAATCGTGGAAACAAACACTTCAAATTATTCATTCATCAAGCTTCGCACAATCTGGTCTTTAATCTTTCACTTTTTCTAAGCGCATCAGGTTGGGAGCAGCCATATGGTTGTAACGCTGGGAGGGCTGGGGAAGACTAGATGTGAGACCAGGGCAGAATTGGGGGTTGTTGACAAAGAGCAGGGAGAAGAGGATCTGGATTTCTTTCAGAAGCCTGAATCTTTGGAGGGCAGTCTACGATCGGGGATGAGGGATGGATGCTGCAATTGGTCAGCCTGGGTTTGACTAGCTAAGTAGAGGGCATGAAAAACACATGGCCAGAGCCCTGTGCTACTCAGCCCGGTGAGATACAACTGTGGGCAAGTCAGAGCCCTGAAATTCTTACTACAGGAAACTGTCACCTGCCTCTCTGTGAGAATTACAATTGCAGGCAATTCATAAAACACCAAGGGACTTCCCTGGTGGTGCAGTGGTCAAGAAGCCTCCTGCCAGTGGAGGGGACACAGGTTCGTACCTGGTCCGGGAAGATCCCACATGCCGCGGAGCAACAGAGCCCATGCACCACGACTGCTGAGCCTGCGCTTCAGAGCCCGCGAGCACCAACTACTGAGCCCCCGGGCCACAACCACTGAAGCCTGCATGCCTACAGCCCATGCTGCGCAACAAGAGAAGTCACCGCAATGAGAAGCACGCGCACCGCAACGAAGAGTAGCCCCCGCTCGTCGCATCTAGAGAAAGCCTGTGTGTAGCAACGAAAACCCAACACAGCCAAAAAAAAAAAAAAAAAAAAAAAACAGTACATTTTTTAAAAAAAGAAAACACCGAGCAGAGCCATTTGCTACATCTCTTATCAAGGTATATCAGATGGCAAGTCACCCTTACTCAGTGACCTAGTTATAGAATATCCATATAATCTTTTTTTTTTTTTTTTAAGGGAAACCGTAAGGCTGTCCTTTATTGAAAGAGTCAGATTGCCTCAGGGCCATTGTACTACAGAGCTTTAGATCGTTGGCATTTGTAAGCTTCACTCCAGGATTGAATGTCTTCCATTAGTCAGTGATTGGCAGCCTTGGTGAACATTGAGTTTTCAACTTAATTTTTCCAAATTGGTCTGAGGAAACCAGATGCAGGAACTAAGTTCAAAAGGACAATCTCAACCAGAATAAAAAGAGACATGATAACACCAGACCTCACCAGCTCATCAGATCTCTGTAATCAGCCACACAAATAATTGGTCCCAGGACTATTGGATAAACATCTGCTTTTAAGCTGAAGGATATCTACATTGTATGCTGTGATTACCACCATACCAATTTGTAAGTCAACTTAGAAATTCAACATACATGCAAAGAAATTCTACTCTTCTCGTTAGGTTATGTGATTCTAGAATTTCTAAACTCTGCCAGTTTTCTTTCCCAGGGATCTTTAAGAAAGTCAGTCATGGGGTCAGAGTTGGGATTATTGAGAGAAGATAACACAATAGCCATCTGTACCCTGATCTTACATGTACTAGAACAATGACAACACCAAAACCATGTAGGTATACGTATTAGCCAGGGTTCTCCAGATAAACAGAACCAATATTCCAGTTGGAATCCTAACTGGCTAATACATATACCTACATGGTTTTAGTGTTGTCATTGTTCTCGTATCTGTAAGATACATATAAATCTATTTATCTATCAATAGATAAAGAGGTTTATTATAAGGAATTGGCTCGTCCGATTATGGAGGCTGACAAGTCCCAAGATCTGCAGTTGGCAATCTGGAGACCCAGGAGAGCCAACATGTAGTTCCTGTCTGAAAGCCAGAAGGCTTCCCAAGAAAAGCCAATGTTTCAGTTCAACTCTGAATGCAGGAAGAGACTGATGTCCTAGCTCAAGCACTCAGGCAGGGCAGAGTTCTCCCTCTCTTTTTTTTTTGTAATAAACTGGGTGTTCTCTCTTATTTAGCCTTTTTATTCTATTCAGACCTTCAGTTGATTAGGTGAGGCCCACCCACATTAGGAAGAGCAATCTGCTTTACTCAGTCTATCAATTCAAACATTCATATCATTCAGAAATACCCTCAAAGACACACCCAGAATAATGCTTGGCCAAATGTCTGGGCACTCTGTGACCCAGTCAAGTTGATACGTAAAATTAACCATCACAGTATAACCTTAAGGGAATAGAAAGCACCTCACGTTGTCTGGTCTTAAGGATGTCCATTCCTTCTCCATTACCCCCTCCTTCATCCAACACATGCACAGTTCCCATCTGCTGTTAAAATTTTCCAAAATCTTTTTTGGATTAAAAAAACTGCTATTCGTCTCTCAATATTCAATGTTGTCAAGTACAGGTCACTTATGAGGATCCCTGGTTCAGAGTTTCTGATATTCTTATCCAAGTTGAGCAGAAGCTGGAGGATTTGTAAGGGAGTGGTGGTGTCAGAACCAGCTACAAAAGAAAACTTCTTGTGTGATGTTGTGCTGTCAACACTGGCCACCAGGAGTTTATTCACCCTTATGTATATATACACATTCATAGCCACACGTGTGCTTGTGCATTCCTACATATGTACAACCACACACAACCTGATGGTGCAGGCATAAATTCATCTCAGCCAGGGAGAGTGTGAAAATAAGGATGGGGACTCTAGGCACATGGAAAATGGGAAACAAGAACAAAGGAACCTAAGAAGTAAGAAGTTAACTGGTGTATCTGGGAGACCTGACGGGCTTGAGCGCAGAATAGCTCTAGACTTGGATTGAGAGATAGTCAGAAAAGTAGAGTTAGGACCAGATCATGGTGGATACTGGATGTCAGGCTAAGGGGTTGGACTGTTTTTTTATAGTTAATTATGAGACCAATGAAGATTATTAGAAGGGACATTTTAGGGAGACTGATCTCGCAGGGGTAGGCAGTAACTAGGGGTAGTAAGCAGTGAAGTTTCATTCTACTTTGACTGAGTTAAGTCTAGTAATGGAAGAGAGGGTGGACGATGAGGATAGGAGTAAGAAGAGCAACAAGTAAGGATACATATGTACAGGAGCAGGAAAATGTCAAGATCCAGACTTCATGAGGAGCCTGTGCTGGAGGTTGTTCTGGATAAAGAGGCTATAAGGACCTCAGCTGTAGGTATTCATGGATCTGCTAAGGTGCTTCACTGTTAACTTGACTCAACTACTTCCTACATCTGCTCCTCTCTCTTCTAAAAGCCATCCTTACTTTCTACTCTCTATCCTTTCTCCACCTCACAGCTTTTGCTTCCTCTCCATATATAGAGCCACGACATAGAGTTTCATGCATACAGTGGTAATATGAATACCTTACCGGTTGGTCCTCATGGAAATGGAGTTGAATATGAATCACTTAGGCAAGAATCTAGGAAGAATGTGATTTTTTTTGGTATTTCAAGGGCATTATTTGTAAATACTGGCAATTATGAAAACATTTATTCATTAAGTGATGAAAAGTAGACAGGACAATTATTAGAGACAATTTTGAATTATTCTTTCTCCTGTAATCTAGTCTCTTTCTTTTATAGACTTTTTCTTTTTTTTAGTAATTTTTTAAGATGTGTCTGTCCCAACTATTTGGCAGGAGGAATAAATTACTCTCCATATTTCATTTGGTTTGACATTTAACATGCATAGACTGATTTTTAACATGCATAGGTTCAGAAGTTCTAACCTCAGCTGCGTATTATCACCTGAGGAGGTTTTAAACCATACAATTTCCTGGGCTCCACTCCAGACCAGTTGAATGAGAATCCCTCTAGGGGTGGTAAGGGTGATGCCCAAGTATGGGTGATTATAACATGAAGCCAGGTAGGGAGTCTGTTCTTTCTCCATAGTTTCTGCTAAAATTTAGAAACACCTGCAGTTAAATCTTGAAGTCCTATTTTGACAAGACATGCATAGGTTAATACTTCCTCTCCTGTCTTTCCTTGTGTAATTTATAGTTTCAAGCTAAATTCCAGGGATTTAAAGGCTCTTTGTTGATATTTAAAGGGCATTTGAAGCAAATAAATGGTGAAATCTCTTTTGAAGCCAATAAAATACACCTCTGTAATATCTACTTAATGAGAATATGTTAAAGAGCAGGAGGTGTTCCACTGGACCATAAATTATGCATTTTTAAACAGATTTTCTAAATGAAAATAAAAACTTCTGACCACTTGAAATCACTTTTTTCTCAAACAAAACAAGAAGGATTTCCAGATGTCAGGATTGTTTTGCAGTAATGATGATCTGTGGACCAGATGAATGTGCTTAACTTTCCCAAGAGTTTGGGTAACTTTTTCTTTTCAAAAGAGATTGTGTGTGACTCCTGATTTTTACTTATTTTTTTAAAAATGTTGGGAAGACATGTCTTCTCATCCCCTGAATGTTCATAATGCCCTGATTTAGTACAGGTGCAATTACATACACATGTATATACACAAAGAAATGTATAAATATTGCAATCCAATCATTTGTCTATTATACCTCTGCTTGTTCTTTTTCTCTGATAAATTCTAAGTTGGTAGCCCCAATAGTATTTTCTTCTCTGGTATAGTTTTATTTTTGTCTATAGATATTTTTACTGTGGTACAATTTCCCCAGTATCTTAGGATGTGCTGTTTTAAGTTACTCTATTTAGGACTTGGAATGACTCCAAGTAAGATGGTATATGGAGTTAAACATCAACAAACAGTAATCAAAATATCAGCTTTTTACATCTTTGAAAAAATAGCATTTAGAAAGTTTGTCTGTCAGCATTGCTTCTCTACAACTGTTAATAACTTGTCTTAAAAACATGGTGTACCTTCCAGATAGAATCAGCAACTTCTTTACCCAGGGGTGTCACCAAAGGAGCAGGAAAGAGAACAAAGTACAGGATTAAAGAATGGAAGGGAGTAAGAAACAGGTAGACAGCTACTTAGAGACAGGTAGACAGCTACTTAGATTCAAATCACGGTTGTGCCACTTATTACCTAAGTAACCTTGGGCTCATTAACTTCTCTAACTTGGTTTATTACCTATATCAGAGGAATGAAAATACCCTCCCCATTAAGTTTTTATAAGGATTAAATGAATTACATTTTAAGTTTTTAGAACATAGTCAATAGTATTCGTTCAGTTAATGTCAGCTATGTTTATTGTTCGTATTATTTGAAATCTGTTCTAATATTGCCCCATAATAGGCAAAACCAAGTATCTTGGTTTTCCTTTGTTTTTTCTGACCACTAAATGACCATATTTAAATAAGTTTATAAACTATTTTTTTCTGTGAATTTACTGCTCATGTCCTTTGCTCTTTGTCCACTGACCTCTGAGCCCCTTTACTATTGATTTTAAAGTACTCTTTGTATAGTGCAGATATTAATTCTCTGTATATTATGTAAGTAGCAATCATTTTCTTCTAGTCTGTGGCTTCCTTTTAACTTTATGTTGTCATTACAGATATTTGTAATTTTTATGTAGTCACATCTGTTAGTCTTTTCAATCCTGGCTTTTGGTGTGCTTGGTTAGGAAGACTTTCTGCATTACAAGATTATAAAAATGTCCTCCCATATTTTCTTCTAGCAGTTATACAATGTTGTTGAAAGGTTATTTCTTTAAGTCACTTAGGAGTTTGGTATGTGTTGTGAGATGGTATGCCAACTTTATGTTTCTTCTCAAATTGTCTATGATCTCCCTATGATCGCACCTATTGGCAGTTCCGATATAAACACAACTATGGGTCTAGACTTTTTACCATTCCATTAATCTATTTGTCTATTCCTGTGCCTATTGTATTTATTTTTATTGAAGTATAATTCATCTACAACACTATGTTAATTCCATGTACACAACATAGTAATTCCCTCTTTCTATATATTACCAAATGATCACCATTGCCTGTTTTAATTTTAACTTTTGATTAGGCTAGTTCCAAATAACTCTATACTTTCAATGCATGTTGTGATATGTATTGCCGTTTTTCCTGCCAGATGAACTTTAGAACCAGTTTGTCAAATTTCAAAATAATTTAATTGGAAATTAAATTGGTATTGCACTAGATTAATAATTTTGGGAGAATTAATCTTTATAATAATAAGACCTCTATTTACCCAGGCTTTTAGATCCTGCAGTAGAATTTTATCATTTTCTTCATATAGATTTTGGATATTTCACATTGTTTGTTATTTTATATATTTTGTTTATATTGTTCAGATTCTCATTTCATTTTTTTCTGCTTAAATACGGAACCTTTTTATAACTGTCCTCGTAGTATTCTTTTATTAGTTCTAATAGTTTTATATAGTTGATTTACTTCTTTTGACTGAGAATGAATGATTGCAGTGTTTCACTATTTAGTGTGATGTTTGCTACATGTCTCTGACAGATACTGTATCAATTTAAGAATTACTATTCTATTACTAACTTACTAAGAGTTTCTTTTTTTAAACCACTAGTGGGTGTTGAATTTACATTTACTGGGATGATGATGTGTTTTTCTTCTTCATCAATGAAGTGAATTAAACTAATAGAATCCCTGATGTTGAATAATCTTTGTAGTCTTGTAGTAAACCCATCGTGTTTATTGTATATTTGTCTTTTGATATTTTGCTGTATGCAGTTCATATCTATATTTGTGATACTGATCTATAGTCTTCTGTTTTGTGATATATTTGTCTGGCTTTGTATCAGAGATATGCTAACTTTGTCAATAATTTCATAAGTTTTCTGTTATTATTCTATGCTTCAAAAGCTTTCTATAATAAAAAATATATTTCTTAAATGAGTCTGTAAAACTCATTTAAGAAAACTTAAAGTTTATAAAACTTGCCTAATAAAGCCATTTGGACCATGTGTTATTTGGGAGGAATACAATGAATTTTTTCAATACAGTTTACAGTTATTGGTATATGCAAATTTTTGACTTACCCTTGAAGCAATTTTGAAAATTCACAGTTTTCTAGGTAATTGGTTACTGCATCTAATTTTTCAATTTATTGATAAAAACACAGTCTTTAAAAGTCTCTTGATCTGTGGTTATATTCATTTTCCCTTTGTTTTTAAAATAGGTTTTCTTCTTTTTACCTTGTCAAGATTGCCAGAGGTGTGCTAATTTACCCATCTCTTCAATCAGCTCTTACATGTATTTATCAAGTCTACAGATTTTTGTGTTTTATTAATTTACTTTTATCTTTAATTCCTTCTGATTTCTTTTAGTCTCTTTTCCTTTTTCCTAGCCTCCTTAGTCAAATGATTATCGCTTATTAGAAAAATGCTGAAGAGAAACAGTTTCCTAAGAATTTAATCTTGACCACATCTCATAGTTTTTGATGACTTGCTTACACTGACATTCATTTGTTAATATAATTTAACTTTTAAAAATTAGAGTAAGAGCTGCATATTATAGACAGCTAAAACTAGCAAGAATGATAAAAATAATTTTTTAATGCACAAAGAAGATAGAACGAGTTAGCCTTTTATAATCACTCTGATGAATATAAAACTTAACACAAATGAAATCAGACTATACATTGTTTTGTAATCTGCCTTTTTTTACTTGATTACATTTTACAAATATCTGCTTAAATAACATGTTCTACTAGAACATCAGTTTTATTAGCTGTACAGTACCACTGCTTATTAATATATTTCATCATTGGATATTTAGATTGTGTCTAATTTTTATTACAAAATTAACATGCTCTATGAGACACCACACACACACACACACACACACACACAGAGGACTTTAAAGATTTTTCCTACTGAGAAACGAAAACAAATGAAATAACTGGATTATTAAAACAATATGAAAGAAATCAAGATAATACATTCAAAACTGCACTTTTCTTCACCCCGGACAGTTTCTAGAAAGGAGAATAACCACTCAGAGAGCCACAGATGGTGGTTAAAAAGTCAACCAAAGCAGCAGATAAGGAAAAAAGAAGGAATGTTTACTGAGTATATTCTGTATGTCAAGCACTTTGTTAGATGCTCTCATATCCATTATCTGATTTATTTAATCCTTTGTTTAGAAAAAAAAAAAGGAAAGAAAAACATTTAAGTATCCTATTATTGTGTTCCTATTCTTTTCTTAAAATAGGAAACAGTGTCTCAGAATAGTGAAAATCATGGTGGTAGAACTGAAATTTAAATGCAAGCTTGTCCTTCTCTAAAAATGTGAAACCTACTCTAGAAAGAGGATTTTGTCAATAATTACCAGTAAAATTAATATATCTACTATGAAAAACTTTATTTTTCTTTATTTTAAGGCTTGTCTAAGCTCAAATTGACCAGGCCCAACTTAATGCATGATTCGTTACTAATGCCTGAATAACATAGAAGGGATTCTGGTTAATTTGATTTTTTTGCTGATATCCATTGCTTTTTAAAAATTAAGATGCCACATATTAAGACTTTGTGAGATGTTTTTATGGTTACGCTTTGGAATTTTATGGATGCATATTCTCTATTAATTTTGCTATGGTTCATGATTCATGGCCAAATAAACAGCTATAACATTAATTCACTTCCAAAATGATCTTAAGACTGATTGTAAACATTTTTCCAAAGAGAATATTAGAGCTAATTTACATTTTTTATCAAGTAACACAAAGTAATTTTTACTTAGCCTCATTAGGCAAATGTGTAAACTTTGGTCATAAATCCTTCACAAACCATTTCGACACAATTTGGAACTCCTTCGGTGTAAAATTCCCAGGAGATACTAGAAGGCTGAAATTCATGATAAAATCACTTGTACAACTTGCATGTTGCTTTAAGAGTTATGTCCAGCCTACATCATGCAACATCCGTATACAATAAGACACTGGGGAAAGACTGGATTGGGTTTGGAGAGGTCCCAAAGGCAAGTGAAGCTACCATCAATTTGAAATGCACCCGGCACATTGCTAGTACAGGCCCTCCGCAATCACAAAGGACACCTCTCCTCTGTTTACCAAGTCAGAAATAGGCTTACTTCCCATTCAATTTCCTTATCGGTCCTCTTTGGAAAAAAACCAAATAAGATAGAAATGATAATATTAACAAAACTACTCCATTTCCTAACTCTAAATTGTTAGTACAATGGCTGGCATTGTATGCCTGTAATATATTAAACATTTTAAGATATTAAACATTTATTGACCTTTTTGTTAAAGTTAAGGATAATTACTTCATTTAGTTTTTTACCAAGAAACCTTCTAACTTTAGTTCTCTGCCTTTATCCTTCATCTCCTTTTTGTTCTTCTCTGCCTATCATTCACAGCTACCATTTCAGCTTTTGCTTTTCTAAGTCAGCCTTTCTTCACTCTTTAAGTGTGCTTTTCCATCGTGCACTTCTCTTACCTTTGTCTCACGTCTTGCCCAATTTACTATTTTGAGAGACTTTAAAAGCAAACAAACAAAAAACTTGTTTTCCACTTTCTCTGTTTCCCTAGCTGCCAACTTATGTTCCACCAGGGCATTAAGATCTTCCCACTTTGCCATAACTTCAGGCAAACCTAGAAAACAAATATCACCCAAAATTCTCTCATATTATCATATTTTTCCTTCCACAACTTGCTTCTCTATGGGAGCCCAATTTTTATGTATGCTTTTCTTCTTTATAGATTAGGGTTATAATTTAAGAGCAGCATACAGTATCTTCCTGACAGCTCTAGATTTGGAAAAGTCATAATCTACCACCCTACCTGCTGCTCTCCTCCAGCTTCCTTCTTATTTTGTTCCCTGCCACCTTCCCTGAGCCGGGACACACTGGCACTGGAGGACATCAGGGTCAAGGGTCAGGAACAGCAGCTCTGATCTTGCCCAACAGTGAACTCTGGAAATTGCTACTGATCAGTATTAGCCAAGTGATGAGGTGAGCAGTTCACTCCAATCCACCTGAGACTTAAGGAAGGCAGAAATCTTGAACCCCCAATAACTTCTAGGTTCTTTTAATCTTCATCAAATAGGCACTAACATTGCAAATACTAAACCAGAAAGGCATTGAGAAGAAAAGTGAATCCAAACATCGACTATTTTTGAATCACTTTGCACTCACAATTTTAGTCTTACCCTCCCAAATACAATGACACATTCAAAAATGCAGAGAAACCATGCAAATCAATTTCTCACACAGAGCAAATTCATTCTAGGATAGAACTTTCAGGAAGCGACTGGAACAAGCATAATAATAAGTGTTAGGAAATTAGCTGCAGACTAATTTTACTTCTGATCCAGTGCAAGTCACTATCATTTATAAAATGTGGATCCAAAATCTCTGGTTTGTTCCATAAGTATTTACTGAGCACTTAGCATAATGTCAGGCTAAAACTCTTGGGTAAAGATGAGTACAACATAGTCCGTACATGCAGGACATTCACAGTTTAGTTAGGTAATAACTAAACTATAATAATTATAGTACCATCTGCAACAACCGAGGGATGTACAAGCTTTCTTGAGAGCATTAAGGAAGTGGCACCTAACATTACCCCTAAATAGGATCAAAGGAAGCATCACAGAGCAGATAATATTTCAATCAAGTCTGGCAGGATCAACAGGGTCAATGTAGTGAGACCAATGTGAGAAGAGAATGGTAGGTAAGAGAAGGGAAGAGAAGAGGAGGAAAGGGCATTTGAAGCAGAGAGCCCAGAAGTATAAGAAAACACGGGACTTCCCAGTGGCAGGGTATGTGAATGACACTGGAAGGGGAGTCTGGGAGCTAGTCCTGAAGAGATGAGGTATCATGCTAAGAACTTGAGACTTTATCCTTCCAGCAAGTGGTTTTGCAATTCTACCCCTTGGAATTAGAGATTAATTAGAATAATAATAATTAAATAGTAAAACAGCTAACACTTCCTGGGCAGTTAGTAATCGTCAGGATCCACTTTAAGTAAGAATACATTCAAAATACTTAATCCTTAAAAACAACCCTATGAAATAGGAACTAATATTATCCTAAATTTTAAATGATAGGAAACTGAGACTCAGTTTCCACTGAATGGAAGCAGAGGAACAAAAGAGGGGAGCATTTTTATACAGCAGGTTTGGTGGCGAGTACACATTTGAACAAAGTATTACTTTGCTGAGAAAAAAGAGGATGGGAGACACTGAGGGCAGATTAGTGGAAGCTGGCAGAGCTGGAAGAGACCTCTCATTTTTTGCATTATTAGCTCCTCCCTCACTCATTTTCAGAATGAATAAGGAAGGAGGAGAAGGGAAGGAAATTACACAAGGAAGTGCTGTCATGTCCAGCAGGTCCTTTCTACAATCTCTTTGCTATTCCTCCCCTCCAACATGAGTGATTAGCAGTAAGTCAGGTGGGAGTACTTGCTGTATGCTGGACCTAACTAAACACTTGACAAGTATGTTCTCATTTCATCTTCACAACAGCAATGTCACAGCCTGCCTGTTACCCCAATTCACAAATGAGCAAACTGATCCTGGGGGGAGAGGAGTCCATGATTCTTTCCTATAATATTGCCTGTATTCTTTCTCCATCCAACTTCCATTTCTTTGCCCCTTTCTTCCCTCATCCATTCTCATCTAGATAACCGTGCTCTTCCATGAACCTCTGGAATTTCTTACTGCACAATCTCTGAGAAGTTGGGGTGATTGCCTCTCCCTTTCTGCTTTTATATTTTACTTATCTATGCCTAACAATAGTCTAGCACTCACTACATTCCAGGAATTCGTCCAAAGCCCTTCCAACGTATTTACTCATGTAATACAATACCCCCAGAGAAATGTTACTGCTTCCTCAGTTAAAGATATTGAGTTACCAAGAGGTTAAGGAACTTTTCCAGGGCGCAGAGTAAGAGGCAGAATGAGGATTTGAACTCAGGAGGTCTAGCTCTAGGGTCCGCATCCCTATTCAGGCTTTATCTTCCTTGACTTAGCAGGTCTTGGCACACCTGACCACGCACTTGATCTCAAAATCCTTTCTTTTTTCTTGGCTTCCAATCCACCTCTCTCATTTGGTTTACCTCCTACCTACCCGGCTGCTTCATCTCATTCCCCTTTGCTGATTCCTCCTTGTCTCTCCAACTTCCAAAAGTTAGAGTACCCCAAAGTAGGACCTATTTTCTATACTCCGTCCCTACTGATTTCATCCAATTTCACAGCTTAATCATCATCTCTACACAGAGAGCTGCCAAATCGATATCTCCTGTCTGTAAATCTCCCATAACATCCTGACTCAGATATCTAACTGTGCACTGAATCTCTTCCCGTGGCTGCCTAATGGGCATCTCGAGATCAATGTGCCTCCACCTGAGCTCCTGCTCTTCTTCCACAGACTCGTTATTCCTCATCTCAGGAAACTGGCAACTCCATTCCTCTAGTTGCCCAGGCCAAGAAACGAAGTCAACCTCAACTCCTCGTTTTTCTCTCTCACGATGCATCCAACTCATCTGTAAAATCTATTCCAAGATTCGATCACTTTTCAGCACCCTCACTATCACCACTCTAATCCAAGCCACTATTCTCTCGTACCCGGATGTCACATGTTTCTAACTGGTCTCCCTGCTTCTCCCCTCGACCCCTCTAACCAGAGCAAGGCAAGTGAGGCACTGCCTCAAATGCAAAATGTAAGAGCCATCAAAAAACTCAGTAATTAAGACAAATGATTTTTTTTTTTTTTTTTTTTTTTTTTTTTTTTGCGGTACGCGGGCCTCTCACTGTTGCGGCCTCTCCCGTTGTGGAGCACAGGCTCCAGACGCGCAGGCTCAGAGGCCATGGCTCACAGGCGCAGCCGCTCTGCGGCATGTGGGATCCTCCCGGACCGGGGCACGAACCTGTGTCCCCTGCATCGGCAGGCGGACTCTCAACCACTGCGCCACCAGGGAAGCCCGACAAATGATATTTTAATGCAATTAAAAAAAATAAAAATCGATGGAAAAAAATCCATGATGAACAAAATGGCAAAATTTAAATAAAAACAGGATCAGAGTGATTGCCTGACCTCCCTTGCCTCACCTTAGCCCCAACGCTGCCTGACTCCCTTCAGTGTTTTCTCGATGGTTAGAGTGAGTCTGTTAAACATAAGTAAAATCTTCACATCTCAGGGCAAAAGCCAAGGTCCTTACCGTGACCTACAAGATCCTTCATGACCTGGTCCGCCATTATCTCCCTGACCCCAGTTCCCATTCTCTCATTCACTCAGCTCCATCCTCTCCACATAGGCCACTGTTTCATCGACAAGCTCCCACCTCAGGGCCCTCCAACTTCTTGGAATGCTCTCCCCCAAATACATCCCTCATTTCGCCCAGGTTCCTTTCCAAATTCACTGTATCAGGACCACACTATCTAAAATTCCATCCTCCTCCCAACACATATACTTCATATTGCTCTTCCATTATTTTTTTCTCCTCAGAAATTAACATAAGCACAGTGTATATTTTGCTCATTTATCTTGTTTACTGTCTCTCACAACCACTATAAAACTCCATGAGATTTTGCGGAGAGAGGGGTTTGTTTTGCTCTCTGATTCCCAGTGTCTCAAAAATTCTTGGATGATGGTGGGTACCCAGTAAACAAGTTTTGAATGAATAAGTAATACATGTTTATGAGTGCTTTCCTTTAGCTCCAATGGTCTTAATGCCTGCTATATATAGGTTTTGAATTCTATTGCCTCAATAAATTATACTGGGAACTACTCTTCAAAATGCAGTAGCTCAGATCTGAAGAATCTGCAAGGTGTTAAATTAGAAAATGTATTGCAAAACGTTTCTTTCAAATTTGACCAAATTTTTAAACAGAAGTTTGACTTGCTTAAGAAAATATTTATCTTGGATTCGAGTTCACTCCTTAGATTAAGTCAATGTTGAAAGAGGGGGTTGTTTTTGAGAAACAAACATTGAAGATCAAGTGTCTCTTAAGGCAAATTCTGAATTTTGTTTCTATGTCCTGATTTCCAATGACTTGATTCTATGTTGAGATATTATACAGATTTTCTCAATAATGTCAGAGTGAACCTATGTGTGATCAAAAGACCATTCTGATGTCAAAGTATTTTTAATCACCTTTATTAATAATTAACCAAAACTAAAGGCAGGTTTTACAAATAAAACTTGTCTCACCATGAATTCCTATCTCTTGATGGAGAAGATGAAGTTCAGCAAAGAGCAAACCTACAACTTGGCTAGAAGACAACAGACTTTGCCTTCCAACCTCTGTTAAGACATGCAAGACTAACCTCATCAGACCCCAGTCCATCCATGGCCTCACTGCTCTTACAGGTTAAATCCAGCACTGTGGGAGCATTTGAGAGTATCCTGATGAAAAGGCAATTTTAGTAACATTTGAGAAAAGTGCACGAGTTAGAACTAGTCTTAAAGGCTAGTTTTTCTTTGTAAATCTTCAAAATTCCTTTTTTTAATTTATATTTTTTATTGAAGTATAGTTGATTTATAACAGTGTTAGTTTCAGGTGTACATCACAGTGAAGTGATTCATATATATATATATATATACACACATACATACACACATATATATACATATATATATATATACAAAACTGAATATATATATTCTTATGCAGATTCTTTTCCCTTATAGGTTATTACAAAATACTGAGTATAGTTCCCTGTGCTATACAGTAGGTCCTTGCTTGTTATCTATTTTACATGTAATAATGTATATATGTTAATCCCGAACTCCTAATTCATCCCTCCCTCTTCTTTACCCTTTGGTAACCATAAGTTTGTTTCCTATGTCTGTGGGTCTATTGCTGTTTTGTATATAAGTTCATTTGCATCTTTTTTTTTTTTTAGATTCCACATATAAACAACATCATATTTGTCTTTCTCTGGCTGGCTTACTTCACTTAGTATGGTAATCTCTAGGTCCACCCATGCTGCTGCAAGTGGCACAAAACGCCTTTTGTAGTTTTATCTTTTAAGAGGATTGTATTGTTTCATAGAGATTTCTATGACTGTACTCACCAGCAGTTTAGGATTAAAAACTGAATATAGGTCTCATTTTATGCCTACCTTGTAGTATCCACAGAAAGAGTACTTACACTATAAATGTGTCACGAAAGCTACACGTCCAATCTGAATTGCTACATATATATATCAAACCACCATTATCAGAAAATACTTTCCAATTTGTCTTAGTCAAGATAAAAAGATTAAAACAAACAAACAAACAAAACACTGCCTTTTGCAAAGTAACAGACAATACAGACCGGTGTATTAACTGAGTTAGGCAGCTGTCCATAAAACACAATGCCCTAAAGCTGGGCAGGGAGTGAAGCTGCCATATAGACAGCACTAACTAAATACTTCTTTAGAGAATGAATGATTGAAAACTGAATTGATCTGGGTCAGAAGCAAGCAAGAATTATGAGAAAAGTCTAGGGCAAGAATGGCCATGCTTATATACAGAACATGAAATTGTTTTATCCCTGTAACAGCTAATGAATATTCTCGCTGGAATCTAGTTTTTTTTTTAAATTTGGTTTTCTAAATTATATTGAAAATATTACTTTCTAGATGATGCTTGTCTATTGTTTGGGAACTTTATTTTTAATTGAGTATAATTGCTTTACAATGTTGTGTTAGTTTCTGCTATATTATTCTATTACTTTCATAATAGAATACTTTGAAGTTGCATTTTACTCAGATTATCTCGGCTTCACTTTTGTCACCCAATTGTTTACCCATTCCTTGTATTATTAATGGTACCTTTACCCTGAACCTTTAAATGAAAATCAAAGTGGTATGGGAAATCCCAATGCATAGAACAGAAAAGTTCTTAAAGGGCCTATAGTGAAATACATTATATTTGCATGTGATTCAAATCAGTGTAAAAAGAGCTTCCTTTGTCTTGGTTGGCAGAGTACATCAAGCAGAGAGAAATCCCAGCACGGAACCTTCACTGAGTCACTCCCACTCTAATCCAGTGGGTCAATGCACTCCCCTCTGTACATGAGAGCCTCCAGGGGCTCGCACCATCATAGCCTGGGACCTTCACCATGGACAAGTCCTTGTGCTGGGAATCTGTGAATTTGAACAACCATCAGATTTGGAATGGGGTTCAAACCATGTTCCCTGATAGAAAGTATAGATAATGAAATGCTGAAGTTTCATATTCACATCTACATAGATCAACATGGACATATGTAAATTTTCCTAATTTCTTAGATTTTACAAAGGGCTTCATGTCCTTTTCTGAGTGGTCTATGTGATATACGATCCAGGTGTCAGTAAGCCCTTCCAACACCATTCAAAAGGATCCATTGTCCTTATTTTGTTAAAACCCATGTGATATTTTTATTACAGAGTAGTTTGCATGATGACTTCTGTACATCTGATACCAGCACACTCTGATCTAGAAATTTATCTTTGAAGAATAAGTAGATAAATGTCTCAGGTAACAGACAGAATAGATAAATGAAGCTAAAACTTTCAGGATCTTCATACCATATCCTCGTCAATTTGATTTAGTAACAGCGCTTTCTTCCCACATCTGCAAGGACCATTCCTCATACTTTTAATTGGCAAGAATGAATTTGTTTTTGAGCATTTGGTGACATTCTGAGATAATTGGACTGAGAACTACTGGTCTGCATTCTAAGTGGAAAAAGGACATTATTCAGTGTTGACTTCTAAATTTCAACTATAATTGAACATTTTTTAAAAAATTTTTTTAATGAGGATATTTAACTGCCCTGGTTTGTGGGTGTCTGTTAGTTGCTCTAACCTTAATGAGTAATTTATAGAGAATGTTTCCTAAAGATGTCCTTCATGAAAAGGACAAGTTTGGACTTGGTAATAGTAATTTACTTAATTTATCTTAAATTTGGTTTCAGTGAGCAACCCTAATTAACCTGATTTTTTGCTGATAATCACTCTCAATGGAATCAAATCACAAATCCGGGGATGGATTGAGCGGCACCCAGAAGGAAGCAGCCCTCCGCGCACTGGTCCAGCGCACAGGATATAGCTTGGTCCAGGTAGGAACTTCTTGTGCCATCTGCTGAAACTCACCACTGAATTCAGAGTGGTGGGAATATTAGCGATCCTAACATGCAAAATGTGATCGGTCAGTCGTATAACTCTTTAGTTGGACATTCCTTTCCAGGGGGGAAGGAAGTTGGATCATTTCAGTTTTGTAGGTGATCTTCCAGGTGATGTTCTTTCTACTCTGGGTTATCAACTCAATTTTGCCTTGCCATTTGGAAGCAGAACTAGTGTTAACAGTCATAAACACTATCACAGTTTTGAAAGGCCAGTTTAGTATAAGAAAAGGCAGCTGGAATTCACCACCCAGAGCTTGTCAGTGAACGAGAACCCAGCTGGTGCTTCAAGAACCAGAAGAAAACAAACTATCCAGGAACTTGCCTTAATTTCTAGAGAGATTTTTGACAGCAGATGTAAAACAACTTCTAGATGAAGGATCCAAGAACTGACCATCTGGTCAACCTAGCTATTCCAGGATGTTTTCTCATAACACCTATCCAATCTGTTTAGGATATATAATAATTTCTCTCCATGTTCAGCATTTTTGAAAAAGAAAGAAGAAAAACTATCCTAAAACTATCTATTCATTATCACTGGTTGTTATGAATTGTCTGTACATTATTATTTTCTTTATGATAACCTCTGTTAGAGACTTATGATATATTGAAAAACAAACTAGTTTTAGACATATAAGTTAATTATCTTACTTGAAGAAATAATGTTGCTTTTTTTTAATGTTGTTCTTTTTACAGTAAGACAAAGTATTTTACTGCTCAGCTATTATATTTTATCACATACTTTCCCAACTTAACCAAATCTTTGTGCTATTATGAATACGAAAGTCATAAGTGGGTAATAATAACATATACAATAGTGTCCTTTATTACATGTTCCTTTGTCAGATCAGTTGAAAACTAAATGTAGTACATTTTGCAATAATCTTATAAGTCATGGCACACTTTGTTAGAGATAATATAATGCTCAAAGTTATTTCTAATTTTTCATCCTAATGAAGAGTATTTATTTAGACTTTTTTAAGATTTCAGTATTATTTCACAGAAGGCTTCTAAAATTTCATTTAAGTCAAGGGAGATACTAATGTATTATTAGTTTTTAATACTTAATAAAAGTCTATTTTAGGATCATTACTAAACTTTTAAATGTCTTCATCTCCAAATTTAATGTGCTTCAAAATTAATGCCTGATTGAAAATTTTTATGCAGTCTTTTCCCACATAAAGGGGTATTTCATAATCCACAGAGGAAATTCTATAGAGTTTATGGTCTATAAAACAGATACACTTAGAATAATAATTTTTTACATTTGCTCAGGTACAGTTAGTTGAAAAAATGTTTTTATCTTTTGTAATCAGCAGTTTCATAAATGTTATAAAATCAAAAATGTTTTATATCAGTTTATCTTTTTAACTGCTTTGTATCTGAAACACTCATGCAAAGATAGTGGTAGTGGAAAGCACTTAAACCCTTTTGAAAACCAATTTGTCAATATTCATACATAAGTATATTCCCCTCTGGAAACAAACCTTTAATGATCTGAAATATAATGATGAAAACATATAAGCCTTTCTAGTGTGACGCTATTTCTAATATCTCAATATCATAAACCTAATGTATAAAAGGAAATTATTAACTATGAATATATAAGTATACTCAACAAACAGAACTTTATGAGAAATAATCCTAAAACAATATAAACTGTCCAATTAATTTCATTCTGGGCACTGGTTCTTTCATTCCCCCCAGATGAAATTCAGGGAAAGTCTCATGACTTTTCTGGTAACTTTCAGCTAATAAAAGATCCTCCACTAAATAATGAATATGTCTTGTCCAGTAGAATAAAAACTTAACTTTATTCAAAGTGAAAGCCATTTCCCTTTTCCAGGCATGTCAGGGTGGAGGGCAATTTCTATTTTTTCTCCTTTATGCTTTCAGAAGTATAGTTTCCGACACCAGTTTCCTAACTAGAATTCCTGACTCAGCTGGAGCAGAAGAAAGGGGTGAAAGCAAAGGAGAGGGGACAGGAAAGTTTCTACTTGACTGATTTTGGCATTGGGCTCTGGGCCCAGCAGGTGTGTAAACCTCCTGGAATACACTGTAGGGTCATCAAAGACCTCCTTAATTCCATTGCCAGGGGTCTCTCAACTGGCTACACTCTGCTCTAGCTAGAGGCTCCTTCCCTGGGCCTCAGTCTCCTTTGGCAGAGGTCTTTTCGACACCCCAAGCATCCCTCTTGGAGAAGATGGAAAATGACCCCTGATTCCTACATTTGGCCAAACTCTAGTCCCCTGGAAACACACATTCTGACCCAGTAAAACCTGCAAGTGCATGTGACACAAAGCAACGAGCTCTCCTTCTCACCATCATCAAAGCAGGAGGCCAGCCCATTGTTTGCCATTAGATACTTTAGGACTGAGTTAGACCCAGCAGCTTCATGTGTTCCCAACAGCAGGGAATACATAGCAAGTTCTGAGTGGTTTCCTACTCCTCTCCCCTGCTTTAGCTTAGCTGAGAAGCACCTCAAAATTCCTCCCACTTAGGGGGAACTAGGATTCACAACACACCAGCAGTGGGCTCCAAATATCTTTGAGTCAACTCCAAAAATTCCTTTCAAACTCTTCAATATTATTTTCTAAATTCAGGGATGAGGAGGGGTAGGGGATGTTCAGTTAAGAACGTCAAACAGGGCTTCCCTGGTGGCGCAGTGGTTGAGAGTCCGCCTGCCGATGCAGGGGACATGGGTTCGTGCCCCGGTCCGGGAAGATCCCACATGCCGCGGAGCGGCTGGGCCCGTGAGCCATGGCCACTGAGCCTGCGCGTCCGGAGCCTGTGCTCCGCAAGGGGAGAGGCCACAACAGTGAGAGGCCCGCGTACCGGGGAAAAAAAAAAAAAAGAATGTCAAACAGTTAAACAGTTTCTCCCTACCTCCTTGTCCTGCTTGTGGTCCAGTGACAGTTTCGTATCCAAACCAGAGGCCAAAATAATCCCGTTCCATCTTAAAATCCTGTTACAAATGAAATGTAAATAGTCATTAAGTGATCATTTAGAAAATTCTGCAGAACAGAAAATTTTAACATATTAGAACAATGTAAAAAGCTTGCAAATAACAATACATTTTTAAAAGAGACTCAAACAGCAATGGAGATCTTTTCATAAACCTAATAATTTACGAACATTTGCATTAAAAAGGAAAAAAACAATAAGGCTATTTTACTTTTATCATTTTAAATGTTTTCAAATATAATACCCCTAAAAATATACGGCCAAACTGCCTATTACTTTGATCTTATATATTCAATTACATTCAGAAAATATTAATAGAGGTTTTAGATCACAAGTTAATAACAATTACAAAATAGTAAACATTTACTGGACATTTATATTCTAACTGCTTTGTGTCTATTAACTCATTTAATACTAATAACAACACTATGAGGTAGTTACTATGATCATCTCCAGTTTCCAGATAAGGAAAACAAGGCTCAAGGAGTTAGGTAGCTTGCCCAAGATTTATAGGCCATCTTAATTCCACTGCAATTGGCCAAAATTTCTGGCAAGATTTACAGAACTAAGAGCTGTTATAATGTTATCTTAAAGACTGCAGTTTGAGAGATTAGCATGGCAGAGCGTGCTAAAAATATTTTGTTGAGCTTAAATTTTGTAACATGATTCACTTTAAGTAATTATTTGTTAGCAGAATGACTACTGGAACAGAAATTTTCTAGTAATGTAGAAACCTAAAATTCTGAAACCTAGCTATCTAGATCTAAAGCCTCTCATCAAGATGTAAATATATACATGACTTGGGTCAACCACTTTGAATGATTTGGAAAATACCTTCTGATTTTGGCTGCAAAGTGTAGAAAATCACCCAAGACTTCAAATCAGAGACCTGCTATTCAACCCAGTACCTACCACACGCAAGTATGATCTATATTTTAATTCCTTTTTTAAAATTGACATATAGGTGATTTACAAGGTTGTGTTAGTTTCAGATGTACAGCAAAGTGATTCAGTGATATATATATATTATTTTTCATATTATTTTCCATTGTAGGTTATTACAATATATTGAGTATAGTTCCCGGTGCTATACAGTAGGTCCTTGTTGTTTACTTATTTTATATATAGTAGTGTGTATATGTTAATCCCAAACTCAAGTCCCTTAACTGCTCTCAGCCTTAATTTCCCAGAAGGTTGGCTAGGACCTACCCCACTCTTAGTCAAGATTTTGTGATTCTAGCATCTGCTCAATCTAGTTACTGGTCAGCAAACTTGTCTAATTGGAAGAGGAAACCAGCATGTATTGAGACATAGCTTCAAACTGCCATTTAGGGAAAAGCCTTTAGCCTTCTCAATACTGCAGTCTTCCTACTCTGGATTAGACAAAACATTAGTATCGTCATCAAAAAAAAACAGAACATCGGGTTTACTTTTTTAAACATCTCTGTACACAAATGAAGGTAAATATATTAATACAATTCAGGGAGCATACCTATAAAATGATATTTTTAAATGTTATGGTATTTGCTAAATTAGGGATTGAAGGATTTGCTTCTGCTCTTCTTTGCAGTCTCTGATATTGAATGCTGAATACTTGCAAAACAAGAATTTGAAAAAGAGAGGGTGACTAATTTGTGCTCTCTTATCACTAGCAGGACAAATACAGTGGTCAAAAATAGAATTTTGCAGGTTACTTAATAACATGAGCCAGTCTTTTATATACAAACTGATGCAATAAAACGTGCTTGTGAGGGCTTGAAAATATGCTTTGTGATATCTTTTTAATAACAATTGGATATCTTTAGAATGCATGGCTAAAATTTTTATCAAAGTTCTTTAAAGAATAAAAGAACATTAATGCAATACTCTGCATATATAGGTTCAATAAATATTATTGATAAAAATTGTGTAATATTGACAAGTTAAACTTTCAACTTAGTTGCATTATGCCACACAAAAAGATTTTGGATGTGTGCCACTATGTCAGCTTGTAAACAGACTTTTTCTCCAGGCAATGAAATATGTGTGGGGCTTTTTTTCCCCCTCACTTTTTCACTCTTAACTGTACTTCCCAGATTTTCTAAAACTACTATACATGTCTTTGAGAGTCAAAGGAAAAAAAAAATCACATTATGATGAACCTTTCCTCCAGAGCGCATTACTAGCGCGGGTCATCAACTCTGTGACACGCGATGCTTCTTTCAGCTGGAATTTTCTCCTTAAATCTAGAAAAATACATTTTCATAGATGAACATTTTCAGAAAACTTTCCACCCAATGTGGAGTCAGTTTACATCAGTTTTAATTCTACTACAAGGAAAGCTAAATATATAGCTAATAAAGATCACCCTCAAGTAGTCTGAATATTTTTTTAAAGAAGACTCAGGATACTTATATACTATTTTAAAGTGATTTAAAATATGGTGTGTATTAACACTGTCCAATTACCCTACTGATAATCTATTATCTTTCTTTTTTTTTTTTTTTTGCGGTACGCGGGCCTCTTACTGTTGTGGCCTCTCCCGTTGCGGAGCACAGGCTCCGGACACGCAGGCTCAGCAGCCATGGCTCATGGGCCCAGCTGCTCTGCGGCATGTGGGATCTTCCCGGACCGGGGCACGAACCCGTGTCCCCTGCATCGGCAGGCGGACTCTCAACCACTGTGCCACCAGGGAAGCCCTGATAATCTACTTTCTAAAAATTATTACAACAAATATTTATGTGGTATGTCAGTCCCATTGCTTGCTTAATCCAGTGGTTGTCCTTAAAGTTTTTTTGTTCTTGTCTGTTTTGTTTCCTTAGTCCCTATTATTGAACACAATGTGTTAGTGTTGGTCCTTGGCATTATAGAAGTATAAGGTGTAGCAGCTGATCTAAAATGCATAGTAAGTAGTTGAAATAAAAATGAACTTACCCAGAATTTAAAAGGACACTATAAGATTGCATTAAGTGAGCAATACAGCTGTGGGTGTTACCTTTCTGTTTAGAGCCTTAAAACTGACCATAGTCTTTGACCTAAGGAATGAGGACAAATATTTAGACATAAGGATGCTCATCATAGTGGAATTTGTTTAAAAATATTGGACATATCCTAAGTGTCCAATAAAATATTACTGGTCATATAAAATAAGTCACCCTTATATTTCCAAATTATATAGTCATGTAAAACTGTGATTTCAAAGACATGCAGAAATGTCCAAATTTTAATGTTAAAAATTAGAATGCAAAACTGTATATATCAGTTTACAGATCATATTTTAAGAAATTATTCACACACACAAATATTGGGAGGTAATGAAATGTAATCTCTGATGAGAGTAGTTTTTTCTTCCTTGTGTTCTTTATGTTCCAAACTTTCTATAATGAATATGGATTATTTTTATGTCAAGGAAAAAAATCTCATGAAGTAGAAAAAATTTATAAGAAGCATTCGGTTAGGAATAGAAAACTTGGGAAAATTTCATTATTGAAGCTGGACGATAGGTGCTTGGGTTCATTAGGCTATTATTTCTAATTCTTTATATGTTTACTACATGTATATTTAATACTGGTATAATCCAACCCTTTCCATTTTACATTGGAAGACAAGCCCCAGAGTTATACAATTCAGTAGAGACATAAGCCAGAGGTCAGCAAACTGACCCACGACTCAAATGTGGCCACAGCCTGTTTTTGTAGTGATTGAAGGCTATGAGTGATTCTCACAATTTCAAAAGGTCGGGGGCTTTGGGCTTCCCTGGTGGTGCAGTGGTTGAGAGTCCGCCTGCCGATGCAGGGGACACGGGTTCGTGCCCCGGTCCGGGAAGATCCCACATGCCGCGGAGCGGCTGCGCCCATAAGCCATGGCCGCTAAGCCTGCACGTCTGGAGCCTGTGCTCTGCAACGGGAGAGGCCACAACAGTGAGAGGCCCGCGTACCGCAAAAAAAAAAAAAAAAGTCGGGTTTTTTTTTTAATCCTAAAATATCAACTATCTGGCGTTTTATAGAGAAAGTTTGCTGACTCCCAACTCTTATCCTTAATCTAGTACTCTGCTATAAGTTAATTCACAGGTTTTTTTAAAAAATTGAAGTACAGTTAATTTACCATGTTGTGTTAATTTCTGGTGTACAGCAAAGTGATTCAGTTATACATATATATACACACACATATATTCTTTTTTATATTCTTTTCCATTATGGTTATGGTTTATCACAGGATATTGAATATAGTTCCCTGTGCTATACAGTACGACCTTGTTGTTTATCCATTCTATATATAATAGTTTGCATCTGCTAATCCCAAACTCCCAATCCATCCCCCACCCACTCCCTCTCCCCCTTGGAAACCACAAGTCTGTTCTCTATGCCTAATTCACAGTTTTTAAAGAAAACTTCCTATAACATAGATGAGCATTTAAGATTCCTTAAAGGAAGTAGGAGCAACCCTCCTTGTCCTACCCACCAAATGAAGTCTAAACCCTCATTCATTCACTTATTGATTCATTTATGGATTCCACAAAGAGAGACACGGTGCCTGCCTTCATGAAAATTACTCATGGGGAAACAGAAAATAAACAAGAAATAAAATAATGACATATCATGTTGAGTGCTATGAATGTCAAAAATCAGGTTAAATGACAATGGCAGGAGGCCTTCTTCAGATAAGATGACATTGAAGCTGAGACTTAGAAGATGAGAGCAAACAAACATTGCAAGGAGCCAAGGACAAAACAGCATCCTTGGCAGAGGGGACCACTTGGATGATACTGATTCACCAAAATATTTGTAAAATGCACAACACTTTTCAGCAGTGAAGATATTCAGCGGTCTTAATTTCAAAGATCCAGTAAGATTACAGCAGATAAATGAGAAATCAGTGGGCTTCATCCTTCTCTTCCTTTTTTTAATCAGTCATCAATCTGTTCCTGGGAACAATTTCCTCAAACTAGAATAAAATACAGACTTTAATTCCCATTTCTCAAACTTTGCTTTCTAGGTGTGTTCTCTTATTTGGAGTTTCACTGCAACTGCATATTTTAATTCTAATTTATTCAGTTCCTCAATAGATATGTATCGGCCATAAGGTACAAAGCATGGCACTAGATATGATTAGGAGACCATCCCCCTGCTAAGTGTGCCTCAAACTAAGTTAACTCCCCTATCTCTCTGGTTTGGTATAATGTACTTTAGTAAATTTCCTTGGGTATTTTTCAAATTACAATTTTTCCTACAAATAATGCAATAAAAAATAAGTAACTTAGGATCCCAGAGTTTACAAATGGCTTCGACTAGACTAGCTCAGTGAGAAGCAGATGGAGGAACACTGTGGCATTGACATTCTTTTCCAACCACCACACAAAAATCCTAGGGACAGAAAAAGGAATTTGACTTCATGGTAAAATATAGTTCCTGGGTCCTACTTTTTCTTCTATTGCCTGTTCTCACCAACTGCTCCTGTCCCCACTATCCAAGGACTTATCGTTCATGCACTTGGTGAATGTCCTAATTCCTTAAATAGGTGGCACTAAGCATGAGAACAGGGTGGGACCAGTAGATCATCACAGGCACGTGTTTCCCTAAGCTTATCACTCCAGCCACCCACAGGCTAACTTAATTATCAAGCACCTTAGAAGCCTTGCTTCTACTAGCCAGCAATGCCATAGGCTGGTGTGGAAGACTCCAAATGAAGCAGCAGCTCTGTGAATCCTTTTGTGGAGAAGTGTGTGTACCTGACATGTGATGGGAACTTCAGCATCCCACGAAATAGAAAGGCATTCCAGGAGCTATTTTCAAACAGCAATGAATTTCTCCTCCAATAGCCTAATAGAAAGTTGGTTATATATGAGGTCTTCAATACAAGGTTCAAAATCTTTGCAAAATATGGATTATAGTGTTTTCCCTTAAACTAGAAGCACATAAGGGTTTCCATTTTATCAGCTTAAAAACTGGTGTAAATTTCATGACTCAAATACACAGAAGCATCGATGGCTGTTTTGAACTTTAGACTTTGTTTGCAGACAACTTCAGGATTTTTTAAATTGTTACCTGTTAATACCAATCAGCAATCAAAAATAAGTGGCTCTTCATCTTCAGAAATGAAAATGTTATTATGACATGTGAAGAGAGCTCTCTAACGTAGGCTAAGGAGAAAAAATGAGATCACAGAAACATGCAATCATGAATTTGGGTAGGACTTCAGTAGCTGTGATCCTTTTTTTAACATTGTTTCAGAGATGCAGGGTAGAGAGCCGAACCGTACCTTGAATCCTACAGAGGATTCAATAACCTTGAATTTCATCATGAGAGAATGATTCCACTTTCAATTCTATTTTAAGCTTTCTGATGAGGGAAGTCATTGAAGGTATGTCTTAAACACCTCTCCAGCCCCTGCTAATCTTTTTTGTTGTTGTTGTTATTTTGTAACATCTTTATTGGAGTATAATTGCTTTACAATGTTGTGTTAGTTTCTGCTGTATAACAAAGTGAATCAGTTATATGTATACATATATCCCCATATCCCCTCCCTCTGCTAATCTTTTTAAACAGCAGAACTAGGGCTCAGAACTTTTAGTAGACAACGATGTCCGGCTAGAACTTGATCATGGTTTCCTTCTTTTGCAGTTTCTTTTATAGTGACCTTCCATTTGTGGGAAATGATACTCCACTTATGAGAACGATATTTTATTTTTTGTGTAAGTTTAAGAAAGTGAATCAATACAAAGAAAGTCATTTAGTAATTAATGGACCAGGTGTCAAGGGGATATGCAATGGAGACACATTGGTTTTAAAAATCCCTACATTTCCTTTAAGGGTCCTATTGACTAACTCAGAAAACATCCTATGAACATTTTTCCACATTTTAATATGGTGAAAGTCAGCCTCCCTTTCACAACCAACCTAATACCCTCCCAAGACCTCTGCAATCACCTAGTTAACCCTATTCCCTTTTAAATGAAGAATTTCAAGTCAGGAGAAATTTAGTGTCTTGCCGAGACCCTCAGCTTGCAAAAATTCATGGGGGTGTGATAAGGAGATTAATTACTGTATAAAATTTCTCACATGCTAAAAGACAAGTGCATTTGATGGAATTCTCCTTGGCATATGTTGAACTAGGAAAGGATAGAAGAGCAATTAACCCAAACCAAATGTTCATTATCTGCATAAGGCCAAATGTCCTTATTTGCATGGGGATATCTTTATGTCATTTAATCAGATCTCTGACTACTATTAGTCAATTCAGAAAGGCAAATTGTATCTATAATAAAAAGTTGCATGGGCCTATTGAATAAATTACACATTGCAAAAAGATAAACGCCCCAAATGGATAAAGGAATCACCAAAGATTTCACCTAGTTATTTTGTAGATGGAATTTATAGGTTCCTGGAGATTGCAGCAGTAAGACAAGGCAACTGCCCAGAGCCAGAAGTGAGCATGAACACAGCAAATCCTGGTCTCAAGATAATATATGCTGTGCAGTCCATCGTTAGTGAAACTCATGGCAAATGTGAACAGAGGGTCTTAGAAGTTAATTGGCATTTTACTTGTTCTCTTATGTAGAAACACACATACACACTCCAAAAAAATAAATTTTCTGATTTCTAATTTTGTGTAAGGATATTCTTGAATTTAATACACCCATGAATTGGCCAAAAACATATAATGAGCTTTACAAAATGCAAGTTATTTTTAAAAGCCTGTTTGCTCTTAAATCCTTCAACAACTGAGATACTGAATTCCTCAAGGGTGGTTGTCACACATAATCCATAAAGGGAAAATATTAGAAGATGATATTATTAAAGGCATCATCTGATAACAAGTTAGTTCTGCCTCCATAAGACAACTAGCAACTTGAAATGAAATTAGGACTATTTTCCTAGGCAATAGGCTTTCAACAGTCAGTCTTCCAAAGTGATACAGGAACATGATTCATAATTTGCTGATAGCTGTTTTTATGAACAAACCATACCATATATTTTTAAAAAATCAAATGTGGAAGCTTTTTGAAGACTGAAACAAAGATAAATTTTAAAAAGCCAAAATCTATTTGCATCTTTGTGATTTTTGCCATAAACACATACAGCCAAAAATAATATTTATTTAGAATTCATTAAATAACTTGAATAGAAATACTGAGTTTAGTGTTAAAAGTAGACTTTTATGTAAGTGGAAAAGGTTTTATGTGATAAATATATTTTCCTGATGTACAATAAAATAAATGCATAACTATTAAAATAAAGCATTGGTCTATAAACCACCTAATATTACCTCACATAAAATATTTTGAGAAACTCTGGGCTGTATGATGATAAAGTTAAATTTATATTCATGTGTTATGCTCCTGCCCTAACTTTGCCTCTTTGTTACTAACTATAGTACCACATTTCTACAAATTCAAACATCCCATTTATTCAGTCTTTACACCACAATTATCATTGCTCTTTCTATTTTAAAGAAAATATCTGGCATTCATATTGTGTATGAATGCAAAGATTTTAAAAAATAGCTAATAATGGTAATGCCAACTTCCACAGTATATAAGTTAAATAAATTCTGCCTTCGAAAAATTCTTAGCCTAAAATAGATTTTACCAATATGAAGTCACTGGTCTTAAGATGTGCAGGTAAACAAACAATACACAAAACAGATCATTATCTTTCATACAGAATTAACAAAATAAACATTCCCTATAGCACCGTCTGTTGTCCTCAACAACAATAACAGCATTAGCAGACCAAAGTTAAAATCACATCTAAGAGGATTCTTTTGGTACATCTTATTTAAGGCCCCTTAGATTTGCCTTGAACCCTATCACATATTGAGATATATAGTTGGTACACAGGTGAAAGGTAATAAAAATAATGCCTTGTAAAGACCTTTATTCAATCTTTCAAATCAACAACCAGGAAAATATGGTATTAATTTATGAACTGCAATAGACACAGTCCAGAAAGCTGTTCTCAATGCATTGGCATCAGCTGTGAGAAGAGACCACAGGAGTTCAGCCATGGAACCATTGTTCTTGGTATGGCGGTGGTGACTGGCATGCTTGTGAACGTCAGAAGTGTCACCAAGCATGGGGAGATTGTCCAGCACCTGAGTGATCAGGAGCAGAAATAGATACAAACATAGTCAATTGGAAAATGGGTAGGAGAACAGCTGAAAGCAGTTGAATAAGGAAACATACACAATTTCTTCCCTCTTGGCAAGAAAAAACAAAGGACCAAAGGGAACCACAAAGATGATTACAGATTTGGAATATAAAATTTCCAAAGAACCATTAAAGGAATTGAAATTACTACTCAGAAAAATAAACTGAATGAGGGTTCATTAATTAATACTCTTTGAGTTTATGAATCGGTTCATTTATGGGAGACAACCAATCATCTGGTGTCCATGTTTGATGAAGTTGAACAAGAAAGTAGGTGTGACACACAACATACAAAATTGTGAGGCTGGTAAGCCTGAGAAGAAAAGTCATCACGACTTTTGAACAGTATATTTGCCAAGTTCACCAGATTGAGAATCAGAGGACATTTAGTCTAGTGTTTTCTGCAACAAATTTAACCAGTGTAACTTTAAGGAAGTCACATAACATCTCTGGACTCAGTTTCCTTATCTGTAAAATGAGCATATTGGGTTAATATAAAAAAACAGAGAAAAATGTTATAACTACAAGCATGGACTCAGGATTCAGATTTTGTCTTTGCCACTTACTACTTTTATGTCTTTGGATTTCTCACCTACAAAATGAAAGTAATAGTAGTATCAGCCTCATAGGTTTGTTGAGAAGATTAAATGAATTAATACCTGGGAAGCACTTGGCACATTGCTTGACTCAGAGTTAGCCGCTGTTTTAGCTGTTGTTTTTTGCTGCTGTTACTATCATGTGCAAGTATTAGAGGTAAATTCTGGCTGATTAAGCAGAAAAGGAGTTTATTAAAAGGATGCTGGGTTACAGAAATTTTGAATTTAGAGAACTAGATTCAACAGTAAGCTTTTAGGGAAAAAAAAAGATATGTATATGTGTAACTGAATCACTTTGCTGTACGCCTGAAACTAATGCAACATTGTAAATCAACTATACTTTAATAATAAATTAAAATTTAAAAATTTTTTAAAGAGTAAGCTTTTAGGAATGAAACCCAAAACCACACCACAAACCTAGAATGATAAGAAAATGTATCCAAGGAGGATGCCACACTAATGTTAGCACGTTGAAAATTTCTGCACCAGAACGCAATTTATTATAACCATTACTGTCCTAGTTGCAAGGGACACTAGAAAAGCAAGTATCTGCTATTTTTAACTGCTATAGGAAAAAGGCAGTTTTGCCCAGATTTCCCAGATGTATTAAAAGATCAGATGCCAGGTGGCCCAAATTAACTCCATCCACTTGTCCTTCACGCTAAGATTTATTGCTTAGAATCATTTACTGAAGGTTGGGTGGTTTTATCCAAGGTCAAGAAGATGGCATATAAAATTTCTTAAAGACTCTATGGTTCCTTCATGAAAGGTTTAAAATATCTGCAACAGAAGGGACTTCCAAATACTTACTGGGTAGGCTCAGTATCCAGTATTTAAATTAAAGCCACTGGATTTATAGTTAGAATGAGGTCTTTAATTTTTAAATTTACACAGTTGAAGGTCTTCACCTATTTATGTGTGATTTGAGAGAATAAATGGTTTCCAAGTCTTTGGAAAAATAAAAGATCCCAGAGTTCAATGAACAAACATTCATGGAAAACAAAAACCTATATTTTCTCTCTCTGAATGACTAATACATTTGTGCTGCCGGAGGAATTCATCTCACAAGAAGGACATCAGCCAGGAGAGGAAAGAGCAGCTATAACTAGGCTTTATCTATTTTAAACTCCTCAACTATAAAAATACTGCCTAAAATACCAGCAATCCAGCTCCCAACTGTCCTTTCCGAGTAACGGACAGCTATTTCAACCCCATGACTAATGCCCAGCGCCTGTCTTAAAGTGGCCTGGACCTCCACCACTGATGCATTCCCAGCGCAGTGGGTGGCTCATAGGGCAAATCTCCCCCAGTGCTTGAACTTCACCAGTCAGACTCTTGGTGATCCCCCAAAATACTCAGTGAATTTATTTCAATTGTTTACAGAAACAACAGAATTAATCATCTCTCCTACCCAATCATTTTGGCTTATAAGCAGATGAATTCTCCTATATACGTGACATGCACAAAATAGTTTGTGACTTTTTTTAAACAATTATAGCAAGAAAGTTGAGGGGAAAATTCTAAAGGTCAATCTGCTGGTTGCCTATTTATTTTCAAGCTATCAGACAGAGCTTGTCAAATGAGAAATTCTGGAATAACCATTTCACTATGATGCGATGAAAGTTTGGTTTCCTCAGCATGAATAGTAAAAATACTGCTAAGTTTATACTAAATTTATTCCAATAATCCATTGAATAGTATATCTCCAGACATTTAAGAAATACAGAAATGGCCTCAGAGGAACAGCATAAACCAAATGGTGACAGTCGACCCAAGGAAGTAGATTGTATTATGGCAATAGAAATACACCTCTCTGTAAGCAATAGGTATGAGATATGTTCTTCCCTAAAATTTGTGTAGTAAAACGATTGGAAATTGGAAAGGATTTTAAATGCAGCAGAGAATTTTTAATTCAGTAGCATAATTTTTTCATAAATAAGTACTTAAATGTGTGAATCTGTTATAAGTGATTAGACTACCACATAACAAAGCAAAATGTAGTAGGGATTAAGCTGATGGCCTTTGAAATGAGACTGCCTGGCTTCAAATCCTGACCTTTCCACTCCCCAGCCACATGATCTTGGCAAATTACTTAATCTGTGTGGGCTTAACTGTCTTCTGTGAGGTCCGGATAGTAATAGCCCTTAACCCATGATGCTGAGAATTAGAACAGTGCTGTCATATACTAAGTGTTATACAGGTATTTGTTAAGTAAGAAAACTTTAAATATGTCTCTGAAAATATGATTCTTTTTTTAGGAAATTCTTGGTTGAGATATGCTCATTGAATTCTTACGTTTTGTTTTGTTTTGTTTCCTGTAAGTATAAAACATTTTATTTCTCAGATTTTTCACTGACACTTTTTCTACTGGATAATCCTGCAAGAATATAGGGGAAGAAAAAATACAAGAACTCTTGAGGCAAACATTTCAACGTTTAGTAAAATGAAAAGCACCTACTTGCTTGAAGCAAAAAGTAATCAAGGCAATGTAGAACACCCATATGACATCTTTTTAACTTAAGGCAACATGATTAAATTAGTAGGAATTTTTTAAATGATTGCAATAACAGACATCATTTAAATACTTAAATACTGTGATCCAAAAAGCCTTTGTACTACCACTTATAAAATAACCGAGAAAGTCTCAAGTTAGTATATATAAAGATTTAACAGTGAAACTAGAAGCTGCTTTACTTTGATTTTTTTTTTTTGACAAACAACTATCGTGAAAAACAATGTCTTTAAATAACTAACATGTCTTTTGAAAATATACATAGAAAAATATTTGGAAAGGCAGATAAACTTAACAGTAACTATTTCTACAGATGGGTAGGGTGATGCGTTGGGGAATTTTCTTTTTACTTTATACATTACTAGGTTTTATCCATCATTTTACAGTATAAAAGTTTTTTAAAGTAGTAATTGTAGAAGTTAGCAATAATACTGATATTTGGTCTTTTATGTTTTCCTTTCTCCAAAAATCACTTAAAGTATAACAAAGAGCTTTGGCTATACCTAAGTGGAAAGTAAATTTATTCTTCTCCAGCAAATGAATTATTTCAGCTCAATAATGGTGGATTAGGCCTATCTTTTACTTTGGGGCCCCTGAAGTTATGTTTAGGTCATTAACCTTCAGAAAAATACAGACAGCAGGGCAGACAAGCATCAGTGCTACTCCTCCCCCAAAAGGACATTGAATTTACCAAGGAGTTTTTAGAACAAAGGAAAAAATATATATAGAAGCTAATGCTACAGTATTTGGACTGAGAACTGCATTGTTCTCCACAGAGATGCAACATTAGTAAACACCTTTCACCATCTTGTCAGCTTTGAAGACAAGTCCCTCACTGGTTACCCCCAAAATTAGCCAGTCCACTCTTTCAAATGTTAACCTTCAAGATGTCTCTATTTAGGGGCCTACGTTGCCATGCTCAGTGCATGAAACAGCCTCAATCCAGGGAAGCATTGAATATATATCACATGCCGAGACCTGTGCCATGCATATTTGATACATTATCTCCTTTAATCAAAAGCTGATTAGTACCTCCACTTAATATATGAGAAACACTGAGGTTTGGGGAAGTAAAGCAATTTGCCCAATGCCCCACAGCTAGTGGGTCATGGAGCCAAGTAGTTCAGGTCCAGAACCTCATAGACTTCAATATTAAATCAGAACCCCAGATTCAAATTATAATCATATCCTTTGACGATCAGGCATTGGTGAGTCTGAATGGCAAAATAATAACAAACCAAAAAAATAACCCTTTATATTTGTCCAGCACTTTATAAGTTTTCACAGTGCTTATCTGGAGCAAGTCGCTGAAGCAAGAGCACGGTGTTGAAATTCACACAAAAAAGGGACTTCCCTGGTGGTCCAGGGGATAAGACTGCGTCCGCACTCCCAATGCAGGGGGCCTGGGTTCAATCCCCGGTCAGGGAACTAGACCTCACATGCATGCCACAACTAAGAGTTCACATACTGCAACTAAAGATCCCATGTGCCACAACTAAGCCCCGGCACAGCCAAATAAATAAATATTTTTAAAAAAATTCATACAAAAGAGACATCCATTTTTATCCTCTGACCAGTCCACTACTATTACTTGTCAATAAGTATCTTCCTTATTGAGAAATGATTTTGAAAATAGTTGAGGAACTCAAACTAAAGATTCTATTGTTTTCTTCTCTCCCTCCTAAAATCCACATGGGATTTGCAGGAAAATGGACAAAGAAAATATGGTGGTCCCCCGCCTGGTTGGGATGTTGCACCCCCAGAAAGGGGCTGTGAAATTTTTATTGGAAAACTTCCCCGAGACCTTTTTGAAGATGAACTTATACCATTATGTGAAAAAGTGAGTCTAAAGATGTTTTTTTTTAAATCTTTCAAGGAAAAAATACTACTCTCTCCACCTTGCTTTCACTCTCATTCTTCTTGGTCAGTGATGGTTTCTTTTCCAATTACCATTCCTCAATCATGGACAAAGTTAAAACCTTCCCAGCTGTTAGTGATTGGCCCCTAATTATCACTGCCTTGACTCAGCTGTCCTGTTACTGACAGCTGAAACTACCATTGCTGATGACTTTTTAATCTATATTTCAATCCCCCATCTCCACTAGCAAAGCCATCTTACTGCAAACTCAACAGGTCTATCAATCTAGAATAACACAACAACCTGTCTAAAAGAAGATATTGCTTCAACTTTGAAATGTTAATATGGTTTTATAAAGTATAAGATTTTCACATTAAAAAATATGTATGTCATGGCTCAGCCGTGTCCCCATACTTATTGATCCAGAATGAAATTTCCTTCTACAAATTTGAATGCAATCAACAAGATTAATAACATGGTTTTTCAAAGTGGCTATATAATTAAGGAATAAATTTCCTCAGTTTGAATTCCAAATGATGTTTTGCTACTAAACCCAAAGGTAAAACAAAAATACAAAATTAACATTTTCGATAATTTACCACGTGGTGTTTAAAATTCCTAGAAAATTTAATGAAAGTTTAGCTATTTCTTTTCCTAAATGCCAAAATCAGGTGTGTGTGTGTGTGTGTGTGTGTGTGTGTGTGTGTGTGTGTGTGTGTGTGTGTGTAGTTCAGCTCAGTTTCAGAACTACTCTTAATTTTATACAAACAACGTCACTTGGCACATGCATAAATTACAAGGACTTAATCCTATAAGAATCTTATATACTGAACATGAAAATGAGCACCAAGAAACACTTGAAATGCAGAGATGAAACATGCTTGAACTCTTTCCTAATGAGCCCAGAAAAAAATAGGCGTCCATCACTGAGTACCGTGGGGTGGCGTGGGGCTGACCTGTGGGTCAGACACCACTGACGTAATACAAGTAGCTTAATGATGCCTCTTCTCCCCACGCGTGTCCCTCACGTCTGTGTGGGCCACCCGTCTTACAGCAGCCAGCAATAATGAATTGCTGTGTCTGGATTATAGAGAACAGTTGGGGTAGCAGGAGGGAATAGTATATAAGCAAAGCAGAGGAGTTACAGTGAGAGGGATAGAGTGAGTACACTGCTACCATGGAGGTGCTGGCCCTGGATCAGTTGTGTTAAGACTAGCATTTACCTTCAGCCTACAGATGGAGAAAACAGGGCTCCCAGGACCATCCTCTGAAACACACCTTCTATGTTCACCTTTATATCATGGTAGGTGGAAAAGATAGCTAAGAAGTCAGTTTCACAAGGCTCCAAATGAGTGTTCTTGGTTTTGGTTTTAAACATCACTGGTGAGTATGACCAAGTAAAGATAAAAACTATGGAGGCCTCAGAGGCCAATGTAAAGGGCAAGGACAAATCTATCAAGAAATTGTACTTCTGATGACAAATGTGTTTTCTGGTCCCTAAGATATCGTATAAATCCCCAGATAATTGTGTGATGAAAGGTCACTTGCTCTGCCAAAAATATACATTCTGGCAACTCCGGCTGAAATGCCACTTGTACATGTTTTCTTTATTTATCCTGACTTTGCCCATGAGTCAGATAACAGATCTCAACCCAGCATGAAAACATGCAAACTATTACACATGGGATGCAAATGCCAAACATGGCAGAGACTTCAGAAAATGTTGTGTATGCATGTGTGTGTTTTCATTTGGAAGTACAATGTATAAATATGAATTCTCTCTTATTACTTGTAGATTGGTAAAATTTATGAAATGAGAATGATGATGGATTTTAATGGCAACAATAGAGGATATGCATTTGTAACATTCTCAAATAAACAAGAAGCCAAGAATGCAATCAAACAACTTAATAATTATGAAATTAGGTAAGACCCATCTTTCCTAGATTAAAAGTGAATCAGACAATGTACCTTTATCTGTTCTTCCATCAAGTTTATCTAATATAGTATATGCAAAATATAGCCAAAATCAGAAATAAAAGGTTAGTTCTTTTTCTTGGAAATCAACTTAATGAAATGTTTATTTAACCATCACTATGTAAGGTGCCAGACTAAGTTCTGTGAAATGTTCAAAGAAGCAAAATTCATTTATCCATTTCAAAAATATGTGCTGGACACTGTTGAAAATATTAGAAGTATCAAGGTACACTTTCCTACTCTCATAGTGAGCAATCGGATGTATAAGATTATTTAAAAGAGTTTGAAAACATAAAAACCAGGAAATCGGGTAAAGTTGTATGAGGAGGTTGCTACTCTAACTTGATGTATTTAAGAAAATACTCTTCCGGAAAGTAAAATTTGATCTGAGACTTGAATGAAAAGAATCTGCCATGACGGTCAGACCTGGAGGAAAATCCTTTCAGAGAAAGAACAGCAAGTGCAAAGGTCTCAAAATGAGAATAAGCATGATGTGTTAAAGGCACAGAAAGAAAGCCAGGCTTCGGAACAGAGTAAAGAGAGGAGGGTTGAAGGCAATACAGTTGGGGAGTTGTATTTCATCATTAAGAATTCGGATTTTATTCTAAAAAAAAAAGGGGGAAATTACAGGAGGTTTTAATTAGATTCATGTTTTTACAACATTCCATTCCTCTGACTACTAAGTGAAGAATGGACTGTAGCAGGGTAAGGACTGAAAGAGGGAAGGCAGTTCAAAGGCCGCTGCTGTGTCTAGAACTAGATGGGAGACGGTGGTGCTTGCATAAGGGGTTAGTGGTAAAGGTGGTAAAAAGTCAGATGTGTGATATATTTTGGAGGTTGAATAGACAAGACTGGCTAAATATTGGATTTAGAGTGTGAGTGGATTTATAATTTAGGGAGGAAAATTAGGATTTTGGTCCAAGTATGTGCGGATGTGATAGTGTCATAGATGGAAAAGCCTGGGAGAATAACAGGAAAACATGAAGAGCTCTGTTTGGGACAATTTACATTTGAGATGCACATTAGACGTCCCAGGGGAGTTGCTGAGGAGGTGATTGTATGATATTGGAGTCAGGAGAATGGTCACGATTGGAACGTAAATTTGGGGGTCAGCCAAATATAGGCAATATTTGAAACCATGGGATTAGCACAGGGTTCCAGGACATAACTGACCCTATACAATCAATAACTGGTTTTTATAAATTGACAATACATGAAATTATCTACGTTCTAAAATCTAAACCAGAGGGAACTGCCATAAATCCTTTCTTAAGGAAGCCCAGGGCCACATGGAAGAAAGATTAGTGTGTTAGATGAAAAAGCAATAGCTTGGGGTCAGATGGGCCTCAGCTGAGTGTCAAAAAGTGACTTGACCTCTCTGAGCCTCAATTTCCTCATCTATAAAGTGGGAATAATAATACTTATTTCATAGGTTTATTATGGGGATGTTATCAAGATTTCAATATGTTTAGCTTAGTGTTTGGAACATAGTAATACGTCAATAAGTGATAGAACTCTTACATATTAGCACATTCATTAATTCTGAGATGCAGTCTTTCACCTATATTTTCTTCCTGTAATAGAGATGCACTTTAAAACTGAGGGAATCTTAAATTAAATGAATACAGAGAGTAGATTTCCTGTCATTAGTTTTCTCTCACTTCCTATAGGTTCAAAATAAGTCCTGCATTATCCTTGTAATTCTGTAGTCAGTCAACTACTGGGTCATTTTTCTTAAGCCCCTTAGCCATGAAAAGATTGATTGGACTTGGCAACTACTAGTAGCCTAGTCATTCAGTACCAGGATTGGATTCCGGAACAGATTCTTGGAAAAAACATAAAGGAGGCTCCCCTTCCACACATGCCACCATGGATCCAAAAGAGCTCTGATATATGGAAAATTTTTTGGTATGAGAATCAGGAGACCAGAGGTCTAGCCCAGGTTCCTTTGGACAAATCCTTTGACCTCTTTCAGCATCCGCTTTATATTATCACCTGATCACACAGAGTTATTCCGAGCATCCATCATATGAAATAATATATACTGTTATTTTAGAAAGGGCTATAAAAAGCTATATTAAGATATATTAGTGATGTTTTCAGGAATTAGAAGATTCTCCATTCCTTGGTCTTTCATAGAAACTAAACATCTTAATAGCAAAGGTTATTCTCAAAATAGCTTTTAAGTTGAGATGGATGTAGAATTGTTTCTGTAGGGAATCAACAAAGTTCGCTGAATCTACTTAATACATTGTTACACACTGGAGCCTGTCAAGACTTTCTGAAAATACATGGGGTATGAACAATGAACACAAGCCATTAAAAAGTAACAGTATCCTCTCTGTGAATTTCAATGTCTTCATCTATAAAATAGAGACAAAAATATACCTACCTCATGGAGGGGATTAGGAAAAATAAAAGAGAGAATGCAGGTAAAGCTCAGTGCCTGACACATATGAGATGCTCTATAAATGTTTGCTGATGGTTATGATGATGGCAGGAGGGTGCAGAAAAGGAAGAGGAAAAATATGACAAAGCATTTGGAAAGAGAAAGTTGGTGGCCAAAATTCCAGTTAAAGTTCAGGTTGGATGCCAGAAGCAAGGTGAAGGCACAGAGTGACTTTGGATTTTAATGAGTAGGATAAATGGAATGTGAAATAGCAGAATAGACACCCCAGGGCCAACCTCACCTACTTCCACTCTGCCTTGGATGTTGTCAGAGAGAGAACCTTTCTTGTAGAGAAGAGGTTTGTTTGTTACCTCTTCTTGTTACAAACCTTTGGTTTGTTTTTAGCCACTGTCTCTGAGGGGATAGATAAGGTTCTTAGCCGGAAAAGACCCACAGGTGTCATATCCTCCTCGTCATCAAATATCCACTGAGCATCGTCTAAATGCCTGGCTTCTGGAGACATTAAAGTCATGCCCTCAGCTTTTGAGAGAGAGTTTTTCGTCTCCAAGCAATTCTGGGATTTGCTGACAAATCACATAGATTTAAAAACAGGATATGGAGGCTCCAGGCTCCCCCTACTGGTAACTGACCGGCCCCCGAATGATCAAAAATATAAACTTCTAAATAAATAGTATCTTGGAACAAAAGGTTTAAGTTAAAAAAGAAAAAAAACCCTGAAAGATCGCTTTATCGACCCTTCCCTCCCCCCAGAAAAAACACATTGTTAGGACAAGGTTCAACAAACGGAGATGGACCTGTTACATATCTGATATGCGGTCCTTAGTTCTTCAACAAAGCACAGAAGACAACTGGGACAGGGTGCAACCTGGGTGAGAACACCTGCCACACAGCTGAGAGCCACTAGTTCCGAGAAATCAGAGCAATCTCCCACTCACCTGGCTGAGCACTTTTTATTCAGGAGGAATGAGTGGTTTCCGTTAAGCAAACTTTACCCATTTTTAATAACTTTTGAGTTATTACAAAAGTCACATGGCCTAATACACAACACACAAAAACAGCCAAAAAACAGTAATAAAAGTTCAAACCGTTCCTTCATTACCCTATTGCCTAAAGAGAATCACCATGTTGAATTTTTATAGTCTTTCTAGATTTTCTACAGTTTTAATCAAAATGGCTTTCTCATATACTCATTTTACATTTTTTTTTAAACCCAGCAGCACAGTGTGAACTGGTATTTTCAACCATCAAATACTCTCCTACGTTACTATGTTTATTCTCCTATGTTACTATGTTTATTGACCACAGAGCATCCTATGTTATGAACGCTCATCTTTTATATACCAGTGCATCCCAGCCAGGAGCAATATTGTCCCCCTAAGGGACATAGAGAAAGATGAAGAGGCATTCTTGGATGACCTAACAGGTGGCACTTGGCATTTAGTGGTCAAGAACCAGGGATGACAAACATACCACAGTATACAATGAGGAAATGTCCAGCCCCAGAGTCAGTCACCTCGGCTGAGATACATTAAACCAGTCCTGCACGGTGGACTATTTTGCTCATTTCCAATTTGGGAGCTATTGTAAATAGTAGCAGCGAATAACCCTACACAAAAATGCTAATGCTCATCTTTATTTCTAAGGACACTCCCCTAGAGGGGCATTATTTGGCCAAAGGTTACGCACACTTAAGACTTTTGATACATTTTCCCACATGTCCCCCAGAAAAGTTGAACCAACCTACACCTTGCCAACGAAGGTATCCACCAACTGGCTGATAAGCAACACTGCACAGTGGAAGAAACAGGGATTAAACTGAATCCAGAGGCCAATTTTAACTCTCAAAATCCACAAACTCTTAAGCAAGTCACTTAATATCTTGGAGTCTCAAGCTCTTCAACTGTAAAATGGAAACAATACCTATTCTGCCCATCTCACGGGCTCCTTGTGTCGGCCAAATAATATGTGAAACTCTGTTCTGTATAAGGGACTATCTTTAATAATGATCATGTCAGAATAGCTTCTCTATTTGGTTGGAAAAAAAGGGAGCACCAGGGGTTGCAACCTCAGATACCTCCAGGGCAGGATACAAGAGTACATTGAGCCAGGTGTAAAGACCTCAGGATTGACGATGTATTAGGGAGTGTCGAGGATTCACAGTAACTAGCGAATCTACATATACTCTAAAGACAGCAGACGCAACTCAGTTTCAACTATTTTTTTTCTTTAAAAATGCAGAACCAAGGTTTACAGAACTTCCAGTTTCTCAAAAGCAGCTACCACTTTCCAAAACCAGTTTCAACACTAAGACAACCAAACGTTCCATATCCACAGGCCATATCAGGTCCCGGCCTGATATTTTCAATTTCAATATATATTTTCATTTTCCGTCTTAAACCTTAATCAAGCAAGGACTCTCCCCAATCAAAATCCCTGCTGTTTTCGCAGAAATGGGCGTCTGTTAGGGGTTTGTGCCAGCGTGGACAACTGCCGATTATTTGTTGGGGGAATCCCAAAAACCAAAAAGAGAGAAGAAATCTTATCAGAGATGAAAAAGGTCACCGAAGGAGTTGTGGATGTCATTGTCTACCCAAGTGCTGCCGATAAAACCAAAAACCGGGGCTTTGCTTTCGTGGAGTATGAGAATCATCGGGCAGCTGCCATGGCCCGGAGGAAGCTTCTGCCAGGTTAGGACCCCTCCTCAAAGAGGAGACTTCTCCACTCCCGTCCTGCCTGCCTCAGGCTGCTGTGCTCCTTAGCAAAGGAAACAGAAGCCTGTTGTTCGGGTTTTTTTTGCTCTTTATCTCTGGTTATGTTACATTTTTTAAACTCTCGGTCTTTCTTATTTATCTCACAGTTGATTCAGTTCCCTGAAGTTTTCACAGATTGGGTTCTGAAAACTATTCACTTCGTGCATTAAATCCAATGTATATTGCACAGGAGAAATCCAGAACTTGAAGTTATAGCAACCCTATACTGAATCTTTAAACTGAAGAATCTCCTTAAAAGTAAATTTATCAGTCAACAGTTATCTTTGTATATAGTTTTTGTTATCAGGCTTATTAGAAATAGGGTATATGTTATCCATTATAATGTAGAAATAATAAATATGCAAGTGATACATTATCCCAATAACAATTAAAATGACGTACTTTTTTTTTCTTTTCTTTTTTTTTTTTTTTTGCGGTACGCGGGCCTCTCACTGCTGCGGCCTCTCCCGTTGCGGAGCACAGGCTCCTGACGCGCAGGCTCCGGACGCGCAGGCTCAGCAGCCATGGCCCACGAGCCCAGCCGCTCCGCGGCACGTGGGATCCTCCCTGACCGGGGCAGGAACCCGTGTCCCCTGCATCGGCAGGCAGACTCCCAACCACTGCGCCACTAGGGAAGCCCCAAATGACATACTTTTATTATAACTTCCTAGTGTCTAATAATTTGTCTAATTTTAGGTAATAGAAATAATAGCTTTCCATAGAAAGACACCTTAGTTAGATGCTACAACCACGAGGTAGGTCCTATTTGGTCAACAGCCATAAATTCCTGGGTTTAGAAGACTCCACCAAGACACTGCCCCACTAAGATCAACTTAGGAAAAATTATTGAAAGTCCTGTGCTTGTTATAAAATATTTCCCAAACTTACACAAAGGTATTAAAATGAATATTAAAATGATAAGTATGTCAAGAATGGCATATTGAACACACTGGAATCAAGGATTCTCTTAAGCACTGTGGAAGTCACCAGAATCTAAAGCAAAGCAAAACAGCAACAAAAACACCTACGTTTATTTTTATTTTTTAAAATAAAACCAATAGGAGTAGCCCTCCAGAAATTTTCAAAATCGAAAGATGGCTTCTGAGCTTGGGGAATATGTTTTAATAATATTTTCATGAAGGCAGCTTAAAGTGAAAAAATATGAGATATCCCCCCAAATGGCTGAATCTATTGAGAGGTGGACATTTTTTAGATTCAATATAATATTATTAATATATTTTATACATGTGTAATAGTATTGCTATAAAACATAGGAAAGAGAAATTTTGCAAAGACTAGGGAAGATGAAATCAATATTTAAAATTCTGACAGTAAAAATGTTTTGATCTGAGGTGGATATTTTTAATGGGGAAGCTTCCATTCACTACTTCTTCACTACCCAAGCGGTCAAGTCGCCTGACTCACAGGTGCATAGAATCACTAGAACGCCCCACGCTGCTTACCTAGCCTCTCAGTGACCTGAACTTAATATTTTGCTGTCCTCTTCAACATCAACAATTCTGCCTTCGAAAAGTGCCTCCTATCCATCTTGTTCTCAGGTCATCACTGTAGGCTAAACACATATATTCCCAACCTTGGATTATTTTTTTTCAAGGTCCCGTAAGTATTCTCCCAGCTCTGCTTTCTCTTTGATGCCCCCAGCCCCCCACCTCCCCCACCTACTCCATCCTAAACATTACCACCAGAGTAGTGTTCCTAAAATAACATATCATCCTTTCCACAAGTTCTTCCAAATAGTAGGAATTCAATCTCTCCTTAAGAGGCTGAATGATGTCACTCACTCATTAGTTCAAAAATATTCACCAACTTGCTGCTGCATATGAGATAAAGCATAAACCTCTGAGCTCGTCATTCAAGGCCTTTCACTCGGGTCCCCAGTTCTTTTCAAACAATTTGGACCTTCTTTTTCACGATAAACACCCTCCTTTCTATCAGGACAAACTCAGTGGCCTAGACAACACCATGCTCGTTTTTTGTATCCTTTATTTCGAAGGCTGTATCCCCTCCTAGAATGACCTGCCCCTCCCCGTCTCTGCTGACTCACGGCATTCAAAGCCCCAGCTTAGCCACCACTTCACTGAGAAACCAGCTTCCACTATTCCACCCCACATTAATCATTTTCCTCCTTCATTACCTGTAAAAACAAATACGTACAATCATTTGGGGGATGGGGGAGGAGGGCAGTGAAAGAGGGTCCAAAATGGGAGAGAGAGTTTTCAGCAGCCGGACAATCAGTGTTCCTAGGGAATTAAAACTTCCTGTCAGCTTCCCTTCTTCAAAGAAAACAGCACACTGACCCACAGAAAGAGCTTCTCTTTACCTGAGTTGAACTGACTAGGCCGGGCAAGGCTGAGCAGCTAGGCGGCAAGAATTCTCAAGCACCGTGTTATGCTTCCACCCAAGATCCTGAGTTCTCCCTATAGATGCTCTGGCCAGGACGCAGCAATATATAGGCTGCCTCACTCTCCCCAGGCATTTTCTCATCCTCATCATGATGTGAGGCAGCCCCGCCCACTTTGCTTGTTGCCCTTTAAGTTGGCCTCAGCTGGTTGAGTTTCAGTCCGCTGGAGTTCAGTCAGACTGCCTCATCAGCAGATTAACAAGAGGCGGTGAGTAAGCCAGCCAGAGCAAACTGCTTCCTTTCTACTGAAGCCTGAGAGTAAAATCTATTACCCATTTGGACATCTACCTATGACCTCACCATATATTAAGCAACAACACAGGATTTCAGTAATGGGCAATCCTCTGGAGACCCCAGTTTGAATGGACAAGGAGAGCTTTAAGAAACGTGATAAGCAAGGACCACAAGAAGCTTTTCCTTCTTAATTGATCCAGACTTGAAGACAGAGAGAAAATTGTGGTCTAAAGTGGTATGTTGCCTCCTACCACCTACCTCCTCCAACAGTGGAAGCTCCCTCTTGACATTGCATCTTTACTGAGGTGTACGTAGAACAAAGTTGATGCATCCAGTTCAGGCATTATCAAAGCATTCTAAGGATACTCTGAAAAAAAGTTCCAACAGTGGTTTGCAATCTTAACCTCCATCAGAATCACCTGGAGGGCTTGTTAAGGCATAGATTGCTGGGGCCCCCAACCCCAGAGTTCCTGATTCAGTAGGTGTGGTATGGGGTCTGATCATTTGCATTTATAACAAGTTCCCAGGATGCAACTGCCCCTGAGACCACAAGTTTGAGATCTGATCATCTAAATCAAGGGTGGCTCATGGTGGGCTACAGATTGGAATCATCTGAAGAGGTTTTTAAACAATACCAGTGCCCAAATCAACCTCTAATCAATTGAATCTGCTTCTCTGGGGGGCGGCGTTGGAGCACTGATATTTTAAGTTTTCCAGATAATTCTGTTGTGTAGCCAAATTTTGTGATCCACTGCTAAATCTATCAGCTAATGACACTAGCCACTCACCTGCATGGGAAGCAAATAGCAACACCTGGGGAACCACTCAGTATGGAAACATTTATTGCGTCTACAATGTAATTTGCTTTCTTCTAAATGACAAAGTTCTAAAAAAAATCATACCTAATTTGAGTGAGTGACACTATTCACATTGGACACAAAGAACGCATATTCTGAGGAAACTATACTTCCCAAAAAATAGATCAAAAATACTCAAGAGGAATGTACATTATTGAATTATCATCTAAAAGCGATAAATTAAGTCCCTTTTTTTTTAAAGTTTTAAATAGGTGGGTTTTTAAAAATGTTTATTGCCGTATAGTTGCTTTACAATGTTGTGTTAGTTTCTGCTGTACAGCAAAGTGAATTAGCTATATGTATACCTATATCCCCTCCTTTTTGGATTTCCTTCCCATTTAAATCACCACAGAGCACAGAGTAGAGTTCCCTGTGCTGTACAGTAGGTTCTCATTAGCTATCTGTTTTACACATAGTAGTGTATATATGTCAATCCCAATCTCCCAGTTCATCCCACCCCCCTTTTCCCCGTTTTGTGTCCATACATTTGTGCTCTACGTCTATGTCTCTATTTCTGCTTTGCATATAGGTTCATCTGTAGCATTTTCCTAGATTCCTCATATATGCGTTAAGGCATCACCTTCTTTTGTCTTCACAACAACCCTGAGAAGCAGGTACTTATATTAGCCCCATTTTACAGATGAGGAAACCGATGCTTAGAAAGGTTGTTTCCTAGCCAGGATCATTAATCTGATATTTGAACTTGTCTGACTTCAAAACTCAAGTTCACAAATCACTTTCCAACATTGACTTTCACAGGGATGTTTATGGAAATCACTGCTCCCTGCACCTCCTCTCACTTCTATCTACTTTAACCTTTTCCACATCTTCAGGCCTGTGAATGACTTACCGTGGTCCCAGTCTGGAAAGGCAAAAGCCAATGGGCTAGAACAGTGTTCTCAATTTTGGCTGAATTAACTGAGGTGCTTTTCAAAATCCTGAGGCCTAGACCACTTAAATCAGAATTGGAAAAGAGGGTCCAGAGGTCAGTGATGAGACGATTCCCAGGGGAAAATCAAAAGCACTGATTTGTAATATTTTTGGATTTCTATACTGTTAACGCTCCCACTGTGGTTCATTTCAAGCCACCAAGGTGACATCAATTGACTCACAAAATTCTGAAAATTTAACAGTCTATTCTTGCAGGTAGAAAGGACCTGAGTCCAGCACACACAGTGGAATCCATATTTTTGTAAGCTCTTCTACTATGGGGCCAAGATTGAGAACCACTGAGCTACAGAAACCAGAGTCACCTGGGAGCCTTAGGGTTTTTGGGATAAGACCCTTAGTAAAGTCTATGTAAAGCATAGAAAGGAAGGGAATGGAATAAAAAGGAAAGGAGATGTAGAAGGGGAGTGGAAAGGAGGGGGAAAAGAGTGATGGAGAAAACTATCATCTGGGCTACAAGGCAGAACAAGGTAGCCAGCCAACTGGGATAGCAGGAGCCAGCCTCCCGCTAACTCACTGGGATTCGCTAACTCATTAGGATGCATCTATCCTTTGAGTTTTAGAATGTCAATGCCACAGATGCTTTCACTGACTGGTTTTTGTTTGTTTGTTTTTTGCGGTTCGCGGGCCTCTCACTGTTGTGGCCTCTCCCGTTGCGGAGCACAGGCTCCGGATGCGCAGGCTCAGTGGCCATGGCTCACGGGCCCAACCGCTCCACGGCATGTGGGATCTTCCCGGACCGGGGCACGAACCCGTGTCCCCTGCATCGGCAGGCGGACTCTCAACCACTGCGCCACCAGGGAAGCCCCAACTGACAGTTTTTTAAGGAATAAAAAGATGCATTTTGATTAAAAATACTTGCCTCTTGTGTAATATTTAAACATTTCCAATCAAATTAAGAAATTGAGTTGACCCTCACCCTACTCTCATCACTTCAACATGGATCTGTACTGTGTAGGGGTACAGGGGTTGAGTAACAAAAAACAAAAGGGAGCAGTGGAGAAGTGAAATAGATCTGGGTAAGGTAACCTCTCAAAAGCTCATTTCCTCTTCTGTAAAATTGGGAAAGTCATTCCCCTCCCCACAGAGTTACTATGACTGAGAGAATATGGGAAACACAGAGTGGAGTGCAAGACACTCAATAAATTGCAGTTATATAGGAATATAAATATATATGTAGTCATGGATAACAGCTACCGTTTCAAGATGAGTTCAATTTCCCATCATAGACTCTTCATTGCTCTTTGTCTTAATTTGGAAAATAATAATAACTTTTTCTCCAGATTTCTGAGTTGTCTATGTTCTGACAAAGCAAGAATTAGGAGGGAATATATTTGGTCAGAGCTCTGACCGAGTGTAAGCGACCGAAAACAAACTAGGGGTACCTGAGCCCTACCCACCCTTCACATGCACCATTTTTGGATGGCTCAGTGGTGGTACCTAATCACTCAGATTCCAACTGCAGCAGATATACTTCCTAATGACCTTTCTAATGCTTCAGGAAGCTAGACTCTATGTCTAAGCCCTAAATCCATTCTTTTCCTAAACCATGTTCGAGTTCCGTTTATACCCTATCATTATAATAAGCCTCTTGTCATACAGAACTCCCTTCTAGCCAGGTCTTATTTGAAATGTCTCTTAAAATCAATAATCATCTCTTTTAATATTAGTCTTCTTGCTCAATCAAGACCTCAAGGTTCAACTTAAAAGTCCATTAGTATGAACTGAGATGATGTCCTAATTTCTATATAATTAATCGTACTTGTGATCTTTCTCAACAGGAAGAATTCAGTTATGGGGACATCCTATTGCAGTAGACTGGGCAGAACCAGAAGTAGAAGTTGATGAAGACACAATGTCTTCCGTGAAAATCCTATATGTAAGAAACCTAATGCTGTCTACCTCTGAAGAGATGATTGAGAAAGAATTCAACAATATTAAACCAGGTAGGACATACCAGACAACATTACTTTTTCAAAACATACTTTAAAAACACTTATGCTTGGGCTTCCCTGGTGGCGCAGTGGTTGGGAGTCCGCCTGCCGATGCAGGGGACACGGGTTCTATCCCTGGTCTGGGAATATCCCACGTGCTGCAGAGCAACTAAACCCATGCACCACAACTACTGAGCCTGTGTGCCACAACTACTGAGCCCACATGCCATAACTACTGAAGCCTGTGTGCCTAGAGCCCATGCTCCACAACAAGAAAAGCCACTGCAGTGAGAAGTCCGTGCACCGCAACAAAGAGTAGCCCCTGCTAGCCGCAACTAGAGAAAGCCCGCGCACAGCAACAAAAACCCAACACAGCCAAAAATAAATAAATAAAATAAAGAAAAAAAAAAGATTTCCAAAAGCATGTGTGGCTGGACATTACTGTTCAAAAATGCAAGCTGATTTCAATATCTACAAGCAGAATTTGAGAACATCAAAATCCATTATCATCTGAAGTGCCACCTAACTAATGAGAATGATAGGAGTTGGAGTGTGAATTGACTGATAATATTTGCTCATCCTCTGTGCCCAGGTCCCACTCGGTTTCAGTGCCTGGGGGCCCCAGAGGGCCCTACTCGGTTACAGCCCCTGTGTACAAAACACTAGGTAGGATCTAGGGTAAAGACAATACCAAAATGCCTCTGGGAGCTAACAGTGGAGCCTGGGTGGAGGATGGCACTGGAGGATGAATGGGGCAAACACTGGAAAGGTAAAGGTCCTCATTGGCCCACATTTTACTTAATTTCCAAGATAAGCCATAAGGTTAAGTCACACTAATTACCCCACTTGACACTGAAGGAATAAAGGGACCAGGTTAGAAGTTCGGTTAATCACATGTCTCATGATTCATGGTCTCAAATACCTTTATTTATTTTCAGCTTAGCCAGACCATTTTGCTTTGTACAACCACTATCATAAGAAGTCATGGGTTGAATGCTGAGGGGTGAGAGAAGAGAAGTACTGCAATATTTTTAAATTATCCTTCCATTAGGACACTACTATTATTGCAAAGGAAGACAGTTTATAGCCATTGAACCACATGATAGAATAGAAGCCTAATTGCCTTTGTGACCTTGAACCTAAGAGGGTAGATAACTGAACTTTGACAGGGAGAGGGGAAAAGGAGGACTTCTCTCCTCTCTTCTGGTCCTCCCTGGCATGGGGTCCCATCCTAGGATGTCTCGGGAAACTAAAGATAGAAGAAAACCTGTTCTCTCAAGATATACCCAAGACTATAACTAAAAGGTGGTAATTTACATGCTAAACTAACAGGTTAATGTTAAACAAGTTTCCATCTTACCTTCACTCTAGGCAAAAGTTCTATTTTTAAAATTGAGTAAGCAACATTTCATAATAAAATGTAAAATATAAAGGTCAACCATCTCAGTAGAACTTTATTTTTATACATTACCATCAACATATTCAGCAATCCCTCTACATAAAAATAGGATAGTTTGATTTGTTATTTTTTTATTACACGAATAATATAAATAAGCCTTGTTAATATTTGTAGAATACTGGAGAATATAAATTAAAATATCAAAGTCCCCTGTCTTCTCCCCAACTCTTCTCCCCATTCCTGAAGTAACCCCTACTAATGGTCTGATATCTGTCCTTCCAGTTCTCTTTCTGTGTGTGTGTGTGTATTCATATTTATGTGCACATGTATGCCAGTTGGGATTTTTAAAAACAAATGCTATGATATTATACTTATTATTTTGTAAATTTTTAAATTTAACAACAGGCTCTGAATCTTTCCATGTATACATAGGCCTATTTGTTCTCTTTAGAGACTCCTTAGTGCTATTTAATAAGAATAGGGCTTCCCTGGTGGCGCAGTGGTTGAGAGTCCGCCTGCCGATGCAGGGGACATGGGTTCGTGCCCCAGTCCGGGAAGATCCCACATGCTGTGGAGCGGCTGGGCCCATGAGCCATGGCCACTGAGCCTGCGCATCCGGAGCGTGTGCTCCGCAACGAGAGAGGCCACAACAGTGAGAGGCCCGTGTACCGCAAAAAAAAAAAAAAAAAAAAAGAATATACCAAATTTAATCACTCTCATGAAATTGGACATTGTTCATTGTTTTATTTTTGCTATTTCAACTGACGTATAATTAATACCTCTATGCATGATCTTTTTGCATATGTGTGAATGCTTCTGTAAAAGAGATACCTCAAGGTAGAATTAGTAGATATCTACATTGTTTCCAACTTTTTATGAACAGCATCATAAGGAACTATCTTGGTTTTCAGATGTTCTTTCACAAACTATTTTTTGTTTGTTTGTTTTGATCAAGAGAGTTCGAGATAAGCAGATGGGAGATCTGAGTTCTAGTTCCTAGCTATGTGAACTCATAAATCTCGCATACCTTATCAGAACCTTACATTCCAAATCATTAAGTTAAAAATAAATAGATTAAGGTAAAATGAATTAAAAATTAAATTATTACTAAAGTCTCTCCTAACTCTAACACTTTTTATTATATAAATCAAAAGAGACAAGGTATTTTTCTGGGGAAAAAGCCATAAAATTTAAAAGGTAATTACCTAAATATATATTTATAATATGACCAATAATTGAATTCAACTCAATAATATTTTACCATGTATAAGTTACTATCTTTTATATTATATAATACACAAAACAAGATACCGTTCCTACCCTCAAAGATCTTATAATCTAGGAAGTGGAAACACAAATCCACAACTAATTATAATAAGGCAGAATATAAGTAGTATTTAAAAATTAGAAAAAAATATTCTGTTGAATGTGCAGAATTTTAAACCTGGACACAGGAAATATTTTCAATGACCTCCTTACTTAAATAGAGTCTCCAAAAAAAAGGGATAAAATATTCTTGGAAGCCAAATGCTTAAATATATCATGTTCAATGCTATCTCAGGTTTGCTAATGGGGCTACTTTCAATCTGCTTCCAGGTGCTGTGGAGAGGGTAAAGAAAATCCGAGACTATGCTTTCGTGCACTTCACTAACAGAGAAGATGCGGTGGAGGCTATGAAAGCTTTAAATGGGAAGGTAATGTAGGACAAAGAAAAAATATGTACAGGTTCCATCAAAGTTTGGTGTGGAAGTTTTATTCAAGGGAACAGTCCTGCAAGTCCTTCTTACTCAGCCTTCCTCCATCTCTGACATGGCTGCCTCAATCCATCTAAGATGAACAAAAGAGAAGTGATGGAAAATACAATGGAGATGTGGCTCATATGTCCAATTCTATCTCTAATTTTGGCTGATTTGGGCATGTCATTGGCCCTCAATTTCTTTACAAAGAGAGAGTTGGAGTGGATTATCCCGAGGTGTTTTTCCCAATTCAGTTTTCTCTATTTCAAAGAAACTATCACCTTCGTAGTGCCGGATTTTGGAGGCTGATAATCTAAAAAGATGTCAAGGTTATCATTTTGCCCTCAGAGTTTGATCTTCCAAACTCTGGAAGCCTTGGAATCTCTTCACCTTCCCAAGAGTAAGGTTTGGGGAAAACTCAGATACTATATCCTTACTTCTGATTTGTATATAGAAACCAATATAATATTTACTTATTACTCCAATAAACATTAAAAGGCTTTTGTGGACCACTTATCATGCTAAATAATGTTGGGATACAAAAAGGATCAAACCAAAGATGTTTATCAAAGGGTTAAAAGTCAGCTGGAAGATTAAGACAAGTATGCAGAACTTTTGCAAAGTCCAGCCAGATAAGTTTTTTTTAGAAAAAAAAAAAAAAAAGAAGTGGTGAGAATGTTGAAAGGAAAGAGGAGTGGGTCATAAAGAATCAGAAAATCTTCATGGATATGAGAAGATAATATTTAAGAGAAGCCATGAGAGTTGGGCAGAATTCCAAAAGAAAAAACATGGAAAAGGAGAGGTAGTCTCAGACAGAGGCACAGAATTTGGAAAGAGCAAGATATGATTGGAGACATTAAAAGTAGATTGCTTTGCTACGAACCTAATGCACATAGGGCTGTTTCACCTGCCGGACCTTGCATCAGTCAGTCCTAACAGGAGACAGTTGGCAAAGGGACTAATTACAAACATGTGAGTGTGGGGTAGGGGAATTAAAAGAGACAGTGCAGGAAACTGGGGCTCACCCACTCCTGAACCCAAGGGGACAAGGGGCTACAGAAGGAACAGGAAATCTAAAGGAGACAGGATTCTAAAGAGCAGGTCTCTGAGAAAAGTAATGAACTTTGGCCAGTGGACAGGTCCAGGCCAAGGCGACCTCTCAGAGAGAGAGGCAAGAGAAGAAATGGCTTGAACTCACTGTTTTCTCTCCCTCCAACCTCCTGCCAGGCCTCTCCATTGGCCAAATCCAATCATAATCCAGAAAGCCCAGGACTCTGAAGAGGATGCCATGCAGAACACCCTCCCGGAGCTGGGAGGCTGGAGACCAGTGGGAAGTGGATCTGGAGGGCAAATAAATGGTCTCCCAGCACAGGCCCTTCAGAAACAGTGGGGCCTGGGCTTATGAGCCTACAGAAGTGTTTGAATCCTGGTGGGGGGTGGGGGAAGTACTGACTCCAAAACACAAAAGGAAAACTGCAGCGCAAAAATTAATGTATATTTAATTGCATATCTATGAAGCAAAACATTATTTCTTCTTCATTGATGATTATATTTATTATCAAAACAATGTTATTACTTTGATAACAGTTTATAGATTAGTTTCTCAATTTGAAAACATTCTTGAGGGACATATGATGCTTACTGAGAAGGGATCATCATAAATTAAATGCTAAATAATTACATTGGAATAATCACAATGGAAAAGTATTCAAATTGTTTCCAATTTTTGCAGCTAATATATTTAGAGCTAGATATTTTTATAGCAATGTATACATGTATTATGTAGTTAAATACATATTCAGTGTAATTATAAATATATATACTAAATACTTTAATAATATTTAACTATAATGTGGTATGGGAAAATCAGAAGTAAGTTTGCCTAGGAACTATGAAGGTTTTTAAGTATACATATGGATATTTGTATTTAATTTATTAGACAAGGTGAGGCTTTGAAGTTTTTTTTGTGCAGTGGAGTAATGATCATGTTAACAATTTAGGGAAATTAACCTCTTAAGAATTGAAGTTTCATAGAGTAGAGTGAGAGATGTAATTGGAACTAGTTAAAAAACTATTATAGTCGCTCAAATGGGAAGAAATAAGGGCTTGAATAAGGGTGGGAATGGAATGTAGGAGAGATCTCTATACAAGACTATGGGGGGGTGAATTCAAAGGATCAAGCAACTGATTGTATATAGCAGTGAGAAATAAAGATCATTATAGGTTTTCAATATAGGAGACCAGAAGAAGGCTGATAGGGAAGTCAAGAAGAGAAAACTATTTGGAAAGAAAGGTGATGAATTGAAGTTTGCACGTGATTATTCTCTTATTCTGTAAATACTTGTGAATGTCTACGACGTGAGAGAAATTTTGCTGGGCTTGTGGCTATACAGGTTAATAAGATATTGTCCTAGATCTTGAAACGTCTAAACCAAATAAGTGAAATACAGTACTGGGTTTAAAACACGGTTAGAGGGGCAGAGTAATGCAGAACAGAATCTATTACAGTTAAGAAATTTGACTTTGCAGTTAAAATATTAAAAACATCTCTTGATATGGAAGTTCCTATAAGCAAAGACCTATCTGGGTATCTTATCTTCCTCAAGACAGGACCGAAGACAAAGAATTACATCCAAGGTCTTTAATACTCCAAGTCTGTTTCTTCTAATTACATCAACATCAATATAATAGAGTTGAGTATGAGCTGAATTCTATCTCTCCATGTGGTCCATCTAACGTATTTGATACTGACTCCCGCTACTAAAAAGTAGGGTAGATACATGTAACTAGGAACAAGAGGCTGACCAAAATGATCAGGATGACCATAAAGCACAAATTTTGTCCAGCAGACTTCAGTGATGCAGGAGCCACTGAATCACTCATGAAATCATGAGCTGCTGTGAAAGGGAGTTTTTGCAGGAACGCTTTACATCACTTCTTTTCTTTATAACAAATGACATTCTTATTTGAAAGGAGCCACCAACTGTTTCCTCAAAACACCTTGTCCCTTTGAAATGAAATTCACCCATCTATCAAGTATTTGTTGAGAGCTATCTTTATCTTTTGTGTATGCAGGCAGCACATAAAAGCAAGTCCTACTTGTAGATGCACACACAGCCATTATCTTCAATATCCAGATCTGGTTACAAAATGTCAGAAATATGTGTCAGAAAAACAACACTTCAACAATTCTTGAGGACAAGTTTTAAGTAGTGCCTGACTTGAGAAACTTCAGCACTGCCCTGCCATCCCTGTTTGTTAGTTCCCAGCTGTTCAGCAGATCAAAAGGTTGCTTCATAAGGAAGCGCCTCCAGGGGACAATGCAGTAGCCTCAATGATTCCTCTTTCTTAAGTAGGGCCCCACTTTTAAGCCTCACTTCTCTTCCAGTAAAAATTCACCTATTGCGTAACTGCACCAAGAAGTAAGACACGTACCTGGCCGGCAGCTGGAAAGGCCTGATATGCTGCCCATGCCAAGGTGTTAACAATTGGTAAGATCTTTTATTGGTTTCCTTTTATCTTCATTACACTGTGCTAGGTACTGGAGATTATATTCCATCCATAATTAACCTAAAATTTCTTAGAATAATTACATAAATAGATAATTAAAAATATATATCACATATAAATATTACATAATTCTCTGTCTCAGTAACTGTATTCACTTAATACATTTGTAACTAATATGTCAATAGACAGTGGCCAATTTTTCACTGTCAAACCTGTTGATAGATTATATGCAATTTACCAACAAGCCACTCAGGGAAAACTCAGCTGGCACACAAAACAAGAACCTATGAAAAGATAAGATACATATGTCAATGGAAAAAAAGTGCACAATCTAAAAGTTGAGAATTACGTCTTATTCTGTGGATATTCTGAGGACTTCAAGCCCAGGAGACAGCCTCTCAGATAGCTCTAAGGGATTGCTCCGAAGAGGGAAGAGAAGAGCCAGGATATGTAGGAGTTTTTGCAACAAAGACCAGGTGGTTGGAACACCAAAAGATTACTGTTAGTTAAAGAAAGCCAGATATCTCAAGTTAAGGAATTTAGCACTTTCTATGTATAGGAAGATGCAAGAGTCTGTGCTCATTGAAATCATTCCTTTGATATGCACCTCAGCGCTCTGGGGCCAGTATCCTGTGTTTTCACATCCTGAGTTTCCTCAGGATCACCGTTGGGGGAGTATGTAATGTGATGGCTCAATGGCTGCAACGTCCTTTGTTTACTGATATGAGAGGCAATATTTTCCATTCACACATATAAGTGAAACAGTCAGTAAACACAGCAGCAACTAGACTAACACTTAGAAGGAGACGTGTTACTAGGGCTCAGTCACACCTGGCTGTCTTCATGTCTTTTCACATTGCTTTTTCCTTGCTGTCTAAAACAGGTGCTGGATGGGTCCCCCATCGAAGTGACCCTAGCCAAACCAGTGGACAAGGATAGTTATGTTAGGTACACCCGAGGAACAGGTGGAAGGGGCACCATGCTTCAGGGAGAGTACACCTACTCCTTGGGCCATGTTTATGATCCCACCACAGCCTACCTTGGAGCTCCTGTCTTCTATGCCCCCCAGGCCTACACAGCAATTCCCAGCCTTCATTTCCCAGCCACCAAAGGACATCTTGGCAACAGGGCCATTATCAGAGCCCCTTCTGTTAGAGGTAACATTAATCAGCTCTTGCCTTAGAAAAAAACTCTGCGATTTCAAATGCTTTGTATTGCAATAGCCTTAGACAAATTGGACGGGTCCACTGGGAGACAAGAACTGGAAAATTGTTTATTGAAAATCAAATATTATATCAATAGTTTTCCTTCCATATGAATCTTTTTTCACATTACAACTGGTTATTGAAAAAACTTGGTCGGAACATAGTATAAATGAGTCTGATGTACACATGTGATCTTTGCATGGGCCCGTAAAATGTGTACAAACTAAAACTCGGGTCTACAATGATTAGTTTCTTCCTTATCACTGTACTACCATATTGGAGTCATATGTGACTCATTACAAAACTTCCAACTGAGAGCAGTATGGTTCAGTGGAAACCAGTTACCTCAAATATCAAGACACATGAGTATTGGATGATGAGTCAGTGCCATCACATCCATATATAAATCACAATTCATCATAAATATATTTAACAGATATATGAGATGCTCTCATCTGATCTCCCCCAAGAAATATGTGCTATGCCTTCTAAAAAGCCACATTACTAAGGAAATCAACTTGTTTCTCCAGGATATCAGGAAACAAATAGTAAAGTCCAAATAGAAAAATAAAAAACAAAAAAAAACGCGACCTCAATCTTACTGCCAAACAACACGTTTTCCTGCTGAATCCTGTGAGAATTCCAAATGTTCAAGCAGTTTTCTGAGCTCAGTTATTTCAAAAAATGTAAAAGATAAGGAAAGCATGTTTTATTTTCAAGAAACTGTTTTGTCTCTGCCTAATGGGATCCTTCAGAGTGGTTCTGCTAGGAACCAATGCCTACAGAATCTCAGATCTGTCTGCCAAATATGACACCAGTCTGAGCAATTCAACAGCAAACTGTGTACTTAATTCTATTCTTGGGTTTGACTAGAAGCAAAGGGGCATGTCCAGATTACTGTGAAAACAATTATCTTACTGTGTTTTACTATTTTTCAGGAGAACTGAATTGACCATCCTAGGAACTCTAGTCTTCAACAGCCTTAAAATTTCCATACTCATAATACTCCACCCAAAATTGTAATGTAAAAGAAATCTTCAGGATTTCCTTCAAGATGATCTGTCTATAGGTTTGATAATTATGTCATTAAAACACTGTACATTTATAATCTAAATCACATCATTAAACAATCCCTACATTAAGTATAAGTTGTCAACCAGTTGTAATGTAGGAAAAAAACAAACTTCACTCCAAGGGAAAAAATACCTGTCTTATAACAAGAAAGGAATCAATGAATGATATTCATGGATGAAGGGTAATCAATTTAATTTTTTATCTCTTTATGCCACCAATAGGAAATCAAAGTAGCAATGTGGCAAAACAAAAAATCAAAAGGAATCTATTAATGAAACTCAATGGAAATTTAAGCCTCACATTGATAGAATATAAGAGAGAAAATGGTGAGTTTTAAAACACATTTTCTAAATGTTGGTTTTCCAGCAGGCCATCACGAATGGAATATTAGGGAAACTAGAATTCATTTCTAATTTACTGATCAAAGACAAAAAGGCAAGACTTATTTTAATACATGTGGTCATATTATGCTGGGATGTTTTAATAAATACATTCCCAACATTTATTAGTCTACAGAAAAATGTCAACGAAAGGTTAACTGAAGAGAGAAATTGCAAAATTTCTCTGTACCAAAGCTTTAAAGTTGCACGTGTACTTATCCATAGCTTTGATAGTATTGCTTTCTTCTACAGACAGTTAAAAAAAAAAAAAAGGACACCTGTGGTGAACCCTATCTTATGTTGAGTTTCATTACATTAGAATCCTGGAGTTTTCTATCTGTCTTCAGGGAAATAATCAATGTGACTTGGGCTAACTTTTCCATTACAGTAAGATTCAGGGTGATTTTCTGGTGGTTTGATTCGGTTTAATGCCTTCTTACATTCCTAGAAATTTACATGAATGTACCTGTAGGGGCTGCGGGAGTGAGAGGACTGGGCGGCCGTGGCTATTTGGCTTACACAGGCCTGGGTCGAGGATACCAGGTCAAAGGAGACAAGAGAGAAGACAAACTCTATGATCTTTTGCCTGGGATGGAGCTCACCCCAATGAATCCTGTCACTTTAAAACCCCAAGGAATTAAACTTGCTCCACAGGTAGGTAACGTTATTCCAGAGATAGCTTGGATAGTTTGTATAAGTTGGGCCAAAGACCATCATTCACCATTTGTCAAAGGATTTGACTTGATCCCTACTTCAGCTGCTGTTTTGTTTTGTTTTATTAAATAGATATAGCGGCCAATCAACATAATGTACTGTGAGAGAAAAGTGGGTGTTGAGTACAATTGTTTCATTTTAGACTCTTTTTTTTAAAATTATGAAATTTGACATCTTAAGTAATCTTCCACTGAAATGCAAGGATTCTGAGCACTACCAAGAATTATCAACCAATACCTTAAATGAGAATAAAGTGAAGCAAGGCTGGTTGGCAAATGAAGAGCACTCATGACAGGGAATGAACAGATCATTTAGAACATCTTTCCTTGGAAGCCCTGTGTCTAAGAGAAAACACTGTGCTATCTCTGGTGTATCATTACTCATATTAACTATAAGATGCCATCAGCCATATCGAATCAAGTCATCTACAATGACTGTATTTGGGCAGTAACATTAAGGTAAATTTTTTGCTTTCACTTCACAATTCTAAGTTTCCATGTTTCTGCATGAGGCTATGATTTTATTATCGGAAAGTTAAAAGTTATAAAAGTTGTTCCAGTACGGAAACTGAACAACAGGGTTAAAAATAAAACAAAACAGGATCTGTGTTAACCCTTACACTGTCCCCTCTGGACATGCAGTACATGCTGGACTCTCTGCAGAGACACTTTGGCTGAATAATCAATATCCAGTTGTTCAGAGTGACAGTTTGCATATCCTAAAGGAAAATTCCCAACTCCCAACCCAAAGGTATAAGCCCCAAATTTGTGGGAGTAGCCTTATGATTGCAATCAAGTAGAAAACTTGATTTTCTAAAATCTCATCTTGACTGGGTTTTTTTGTTTGTTTTTGGTGTATTAATGGCTTTCTTATACATACAAATTAGCTCATCTACAGTTTCTGCTACCCCTCCCCATACAATTCTTTTTTAAGGGATGCCTATCAGAGTGGTAAATAGTAATCATGTGTCTGTTCAAAAACCATATGGGGGGCACGCATTATGCACCGAGTATTGTGCTAGGTGCTGGGGATGGAAAAGTGAATATAACACAACCCTTGCCATCAAAAATCACACGGCAATCCAGTGAGAGGATCCTGACACATAATAATTACAATAAAATCTCGTAAGTGCCATGATGGACCTTTGCTCAGAAAACACAAAAGCTAGTCAATCCAATCTATCCTGGGTTAAAACCTAAGATAAACAACCTAATTAAAGTACTAGGATACCCAGAAATATTTTTTAGAAAATAAAAAATAATCATTGTCATAAATTCTGTGTAATAGTTCTAAGAACTGCCATAGCATGAGTAATGATCTCTGGTTTTATATTAAATCCAGGTTAGAAATTGGTCCTGCTTTATAGTAATATATGGGGCCTTCACTTGTGGCACAGTGGTTAAGAATCCACCTGCCAATGCAGGGGACACGGGTTCGAGCCCTGGTCCGGGAAGATCCCACATGCTGCAGAGCAACTAAGCCTGTGTGCCACAACTACTGAGCCTGCACTCTAGAGCCTGTGAGCCACAACTACTGAGCCTGCGTGCCACAACTACTGAAGCCCACGTGCCTAGAGCCCATGCTCCGCAACAAGAGAAGCCACCTCAATGAGAAGCCTGCACACCTCAAAGAGTAGCTCTCGGGCTTCCCTGGTGGCGCGGTGGTTGAGAGTCCGCCTGCCGATGCAGGGGACACGGGTTCGTGCCCCGGTCCGGGAAGGTCCCACATGCCACGGAGCGGCTGGGCCCATGAGCCATGGCCTCTGGGCCTGTGCGTCCGGAGCCTGTGCTCCGCAACGGGAGAGGCCACAACAGTGAGAGGCCCGCATACCACAAAAAAAAAAAAAAAAAAAAAAAAGAGTAGCTCTCGCTCACCACAACTAGAGAAAGCACGCGCGCAGCAACGAAGACCCAACGTGGGCAAAAATAAATAAAATAAATGTACCAAAAAAATATATACAGTAACATATGAGTAACTATCTCTATCAACTAATGAAAGTTTTTCTTAATTAATTTGTCTCTGAATTTCTGCAACTGCATCTTAGAAATCAAGGGCCATGCCACCCCCAACCAGCATAGATGGAGCCTGGACAACTCCATGGTGGAGTTATGAACTTCCAACAAGAAGAGGAGGCTGCCCTGCAGAGTCAGAAGTTAGAGCTGGAATCCTTTACATGTGTTTGCACAATGGGCACAAACGAGCAGGCAGAATATCAGCCCGCTCAAGTAACTGACTATTGCCCAGGAACCTTAGAGAACAGTTTGTAGATGACAAGAGATGCTACAAAACTAAGAGTATTAAGAAGCAACAGTTAATAGAGGAGATAGGAGCAATCTATAAATTCAATAAACTGGAAAATGTCATGCTATTACAGCTGGATAAGCATTAGAGCAAATGAGATAAGAAATTCCACAGACTCAACCTGGGAACTGTTCTGTCCCAAGAGTTATTTTTTAGGACTTACGCCCTGTTTTGCACAGTTTACTGGATCTGCTGACCAATGGGAGCATCAGGGCTTGTGGGCCACCAGAAATGGCTTCGGCATGAAGAAAATATGTGCCTTCAGGCAAGGTTTGGTTTGGAGTAATGACAGAGGAAAGAAGCATGAAGGAAGATTCCAAAAATCAGATCATAAAAATAGCCAGAAGTGGTGTTTTGCCAAACAAAGACATTGCAACTATCAACACCCCTCTATTTTTTTTTTTTTTTGCGGTACGCGGGCCTCTCACTGTTGTGGCCTCTCCCATTGCGGAGCACAGGCTCCGGACGCGCAGGCTCAGCGGCCATGGCTCACGGGCCCAGCCGCTCCGTGGCATGTGGGATCTTCCCGGACCGGGGCACGAACCCATGTCTCCTGCATCGGCAGGCGGACTCTCAACCACTGCGCCACCAGGGAAGCCCCTCAACACCCCTCTATTAATGTTCATCAATAAATACTAACCCATTAAACTTTTTAACTCTATTTTTATGAAAATGTAAAGTTAAAACCGTATGACAAATGACATGAAATAGGAATAAATCCTTAGGTTATTTTCTCTAAACCATTATAAACAGAAGGATTCAGGGTAATAATGAGTAAATCCAGCTACACAGTGCTAAAATATCAATTTTTTTTTTTTTTTTTTTTTTTTGCGGTACGCGGGCCCCCCACCGCCGTGGCCCGGCGCGCAGGCTCCGGACGCGCAGGCCCAGCAGCCACGGCCCAGGGGCCCAGCCGCTCCGCAGCACGCAGGATCCTACCAGACCGGGGCACGAACCCGCATCCCCCGCATCGGCAGCCGGACTCCCAACCACTGCGCCACCAGGGAAGCCCTGGAATATCAATTTTTTAAAAAACGGAATAAATATACCAAACAAATTGTACATTAAACTATTGGTAAAAAGTTAGAGCTAATGGACTAAACTAAAAGTGTATTAGAATAAATGGTGTGAAAATGATTTTCCTGAATTAATAGACACAACATTTTAAATGGAGTTCAAATTGAGTTCATCTTAAATTTTATGAGTCATTAAACCATGTGGCATTTTATCTCTTCTTATATTTGCTTAAACTCTGAAGATTCAAGTTTAAAAACCTGAAAGTTAGAGAAATAATGCAAATGTGATATTTGGAAGGGAAGTCACTTTTTTTGTTGTTTTTTTTTTTTGCTCTTGTAGATATTAGAAGAAGTTTGTCAGAAAAATAACTGGGGACAACCTGTATATCAGCTGCACTCTGCCATTGGACAAGATCAAAGACAACTCTTCTTATACAAAATAACTATTCCTGCCCTGTCCAGCCAGAATCCTGTCATGTGTGTAACTTCTCCAAATTCCTAATCATTTCGATTTTAGAATGAGTCTTGTGAATTAAGTGTATTTTATCACTATCTAAATAAGATAAATATTCAAGTCTACAACCTACTCATTTTTCATTCAGTGCAAACGTTGAGATGTGTATTTGGGATATATGTGACAGCCATGAGACTAGCATCTCAAAGCCCCTAAATTTCATATAGACAATGAAGACTGTGTACTCTCACCAACCAATGGAAAACTGCAGATGTTAAGTGTAATAGAAGTGAAAACTATAGCCCACCCTTTTATCTGTGTAGTATTTGGGTTGAACCATACGAAACTGCCCTTTTATACCTAATAACACCATGCCCTGCCATTTAAGTTTTGAACCAAAGCTATAACCTCTCTATTAGTGGTTATCACCTTCTCAATTTTACCTTGAGCCTGCATTTCTACATGTTTTAGGAACCATCCTGTTTCACACATACATTAGAAAGAACTTACAACGAGTTGCAAGTACGCTCCAGGAATGTCATCGTCCACCGATGTTCTAGGTCCATTCACAAATGCTCCAACATGTATGTATATCTGGAAGCTTTAAAAGCAGAGAGTGATAGGTCCCCACGCAAAATTCCATTATCCGATCAAAAAAGTGAACAGTGCCTTAGGTTTTCACCTGTCTCAGCTACATAAGTTTAAAATGCACACCCTGACTGACTTTGCTTTCCAGCCACCCTTTCACACCCCCGAAGCTAAGTGCCTATGTGGATGAAGCAAAGACATATGCAGCCGAGTACACCCTGCAGACCCTGGGCATCCCCACCGATGGAGCCGATGCCCAGACCGCAGCTGCTGCTGCCGCTTCTGCTACCGCATTTCCAGGTATGGAAAAATAATGCCAGAAATGGCACCCTGCAGAGAGTGTTTGGGAGACCCTCTTTGGGACCATGGACTCACAGAGTTATCTGTGAACTTCAACTACAATAAATCTGATTTACACCATCTGTGACCAAAAAGAATTCGCCCGATGAGCGAGCCATTAACAAGGCAAGAGAATTGAGCTGGGCAGCAGAGGAGGGTCTAGTCTCAGGTCAGCTATAAGCAGCTGTGTGACCTTAAATGAATCAATCTCTCTGCTTCTAGTTTGTTTGGGTTTTTACTTTTAGTAAGAGAGTTTAGAACTACTACATTCTACTACTACCACATTCGTGGGTGATGTTTATTTGAACTCTTACTATGTGCCAGGCACTGACTTATCTCAGCAATGCTCGTGACACCACAAGAAACAGGTTCTATCATCACGCACATTGTACAGATGAAGAAACCAAGTACCACCAAGAGAAAGATTAAGTCATTTGGCCAAGGCCAATCAGCTTTTAAGCAATCCATGGACTCCCTCCCCAATTCTAATCTTCAGTTCTACTCAATTCTACTTGTATTGCTTTGCTTTCTGAAAGAAACGTGTAGATCGGATTTTTAAAAATTATTTTAAGACAGAAACTCTATGTGTGTGTGTGTGTGTGTGTGTGAGAGAGAGAGAGAGAGAGAGAGAGAGAGAGAGAAAGAGAGAGAGAGAGAGATGGAGAAAATAAAAAAGAGAGACCATTTCAATAAGTGGCTAATCAGGCTCATTTTATCTGTTCTATAATTTAGGTCTGGGGCATATGCTGATTACTTAAAGTCTGTCTGTAGATCAACATGCCTTCAGGGTCACATTTAAAAGACTTTTCCCCATTTATTATGTACCTACAACAAATGCTACTAATTAAAAATGAATCCTCTAGAGATTAAAGAGGACCAGACAAGAAATTTCTTTTGGAAATTTTTCCCTCAGCAGTTAGTTTGAGCAACTCCACTCTTTCTTGGTAATAAAAGTTTAGGTTCTTTCGAAGAAATCTGTCATTCTGACTTGTCATTGTGTTGGCATACCTCCTCCCATAAGCCCAAATCAGAGAGTTCTGACTAGACCTAGAAATAAGACATTCCTATCAATTGATTAATTCATATATCGGTCCTGTGTAGGTATGAGAACTGCTATATACGTCACATCCATAACACCTGAGCTGGCTCTCATTTCCTTTTATTTCTCAAAACTTGCAAATGTGGCCTCCATCCTGGCAAGTGGAGCCGAAACTAAGCATGCTTCCCACACAAATGTGACCTCAATTCCAGCTTTGCTCTTAGAACGTGGAGAAGATGTGTGATGCACCCCTTCGAGGTTATCAAGGCAACGGCTGCCGAGGGCCAGGTCCTTCCTGGGCTGTGCTGCAGTAATGCCGTGCTTGCTTTCCATGAAACGGGGTGTCTTGTGCCAGGCTTCTCAGTTCTTGCAAAAAGTTAAGGCCCTGTCTTGCAGAAAGCTGTACCCCAAAGACACCAAATTAATGTACTATAAAAATAAATGAGCCTCTGCCAGGAGAATTTTAAAGTTTGCTTTTACATTGGAAAGGATTTGCTCTTTGCCCAAAAATATTTTATCTTATCCTCACTTTTATTTGCTCCTACAAGAAATAAAAAATTATTTAGAGCATGAGAATTGCCTCGGGAATGCCTAAGAATTTGAGAAGATCTTTTATAACTTGCTATGGAGTCAAGTAAAGAATAACAGGCTCCAAGGGAAGAATCTATTTAAAACACAAATGCTCTGGTACTTTAGAAATTAGCCAAATTGAAAAAGAAAATTCAATTTGCTTTTCAAAATCCCTAAAGGTAAAACCTACGCTACACATGCACATACACGTATATTTCACTTACTTACTTTAGAAATACTGTTTCCAAAATTATGAAAGTAATTGTTAACATATTTCTCATATCCTTGGAAAATGTACCAAACTTCACTAGCACGTTAGTCAGCATTACTGCCCAAAGTGCACGAGCCAAGGAGGGGATTCAATTTTTTTACAAATAGTCCAGCCAGCTTCCCACTACCACTTCCTGAGAAGCCACCAGAAAGAAATCAATGTGCCTGGGTTTAGGCAGACTTCCACAACACATAAACCAAATGTGCTTTCTTTCTTTTCTTTTCTTTTCTTTTTTAAAATCAGGTCCCCATTTGCTGCTTAAGTATACTTTTTCCGTTTTTCTCATCCTCTTTCACAATTTGGGGATCATCTCAGAAATAACCAGATTTGGGTCTAAGACATTAACAGGGAAATACTGCTTTTAGATAATAGCTATTATGCTCTTTTCTTCAAAAGTATTAATCAGCTAGACATGATAGCAATACAAAAGCACATGAGTATTTCCTTATCACTCAAGCCCCTTAGTTCTCTGACAGTAAGGACGAGCACTAAGACCTCTGCATACATCAAACACAGCTCGATGGTGGGGTGAGGTATTGTTTGTCCTATCCATTTAGACCAAAATGTGGACACCCTAGGTATGTGCTTTTATGGTGCTATATAGAAATACGCTAAAACTTTAACTACTTCTCCTATTGGTCTACCCAGTCCCTACAAACCTCCCTGGGTAAAGGCAATGGTTTTTAATATTCTATTTAGGTGAGGGTGGGGATGCAGCAGAACCAGACCCACAGGGCCCACCCCGATCTCCTTGCCAACCCATCAACTGCCTCCCCTCCTTTACAAGTTCTGAGACCCTCTGAAAAAGTCCTGGACATCAAACTTTAATCAGCTCCGCATTCTGTCAAGTTTCTGTTTCTTGGGGTCTATCCCCCATGTTGCCAGTTTTCTAAGAGTGAAACGATTCTGATATAAATGGTCGACCCCACTCTGAGGAAGACTCTTCCCTAATCAATGAGTCCAGATATTACATCCCCTGAGGGCACCTTTTAAAATGTACACGTTAACTTTTGGCTTTAAGCAATACGTTAAATTTTCATCTTTCCTAAAGACCGTAAGCCAAAAGGAAGCAAATCCGAATCCCTTTCATGAAGTTTTCTCTGCCTTCTCCTCCAGGCTATGCTGTCCCTAACGCAGCTGCATCTGTGTCTGCAACCCAGCTCAAGCAAGCGGTGACCCTGGGACAAGACTTAGCAGCGTATGCAACGTATGAGGTCTACCCCACTTTTGCAGTGACTGCCCAAGGGGATGGCTATGGAACCTTCTGAAGACATCTTTCTTTTAAGAATAAAACACACAAAACTCAATCTAGAAGAAATACACCTCTAACTCGGTCCCCTAATGATCACACGTAATACTTGTCCCAGAGTGATGCCTTTCCTGAGACTGTACAGCTTACATTGATACTAACTGTAGAATCATGATATGAGAACTTTATTTCTAATGAAATCCAATGTTAAGGAGCCCTTTATCTAACAGGAAGCTAAAGAGCAATTGCCCCCCAAAGTTGTTCTTCCAAGGTTCCTGAGTGTCTGGGGAGTATGTTTACAAACCCTGACAGAGTGGAGAGAGATCTTTTAGCCAGCAAGATTTCAGGGGCTAAGCAGACCTGGACAACCAGTAAAACCAAGGGGGCCAAGTAATTCCAGAGTCTTAACCCCTGGCTTACAGCTGCATTTGTAATACACAAAGTCACAAAAGGCTGAGGGACAGTAGGAGATGCTTTTCAAAGCACATTTCCCATTGCCCACTGCATGAGGCATATTCACAGCCTGGACCTCCTGAGAGATTATCCAAGGTTTAATGGAGTCAGCATCATTTCAGTCTGAAAATTCCATCCAGTCAATTTGTCATAGGTCAGGATCTTCTCATCCCCTGCAGCCCCTGGGGACTAGGAAATTGATGTGATATGTTACAGCTATTGTTAAGACAAATCCAGGCCCACCATTTATTAAACTCATTAGCCCACACCTCTTTTTCCCTAGAACTCCTACGCTTCCTAAGGATGCCCACACCATAATAGTCATGCCAACTTGAAATGACTTTTTCTCATTTTAAACATTTTGACTTGTCCATATTGATTTACTTTCATCTCAATCTCATTTTGCTCATCTCCAATATCATAAAAAAAATAAATCAAATCTACAGCATATCATTTATGATACTTTTTGCTATTCAGCAAACTGGATGAAAAGTCATTTCAAAGGGAGGAGTGAAGATTTACTCTCGTTTCTATGATGTTTCTGTAGCACCCAGCCCACCATCCAGCATTCAGAGACAGTTATTAACCTGGGTTCAGCCTTGGACTATCTAACCCACTTATACTAAATCTGACGAGAAATCCACCGCCTTCTCTTCCTTTTACTTTCAATCAGTATCAGACAGCTTTACCATATCTGAGTCCTTTGGTTTTGAAGTTATCACAGGAGAACTTTATATCCATCACTGATTATTATTAGAAGCCAATTTTTCAGATATTCAGCAAGGGTGTTATTTATCAAAATCTCCTAGAGTTTTGGGTCTCTTCCCTAGAACATCTGAGGTGAGTGTGCTACAAAAACTGGGGAGAAGGCACTGCTTTCTTTCCATACTTATAAATGATGGCTTTTTGTTCAAAACAGAAATAATCAAAGTCCAAACACAAAATACCTATTACTACCGCTCCAGTCTCATTAGTGGTTTAAGACATACAGTACTAGATTTCCATTTCCCTTGGCTTTTGTAAAATTCTGCAAGACTAAAGGGAAGACATAAACACCAAAGCATAGAAAAATCTGTCAACTCTTGAATGGAATTCTGTGACCCCCAAATCAGGCCAGATTCCAATGGAAATCAGGTAAATTCCAACAACAATTAAGAGTCCTTGTAACCTTTCTGTTCTACTAACTCCAATCTGATATCAAAGGCCTCAACGCTACAGCTGAAACTCTGAAAGGCCTCATGCTTTCAGCTTTGTTTTGCTTTTCATATTTCCGAGGACAGTGTTTCCCAGACTTGACTGCACATTAGAAATACCTGGAGAGCTTTTCAAACTGCCAATGCCAAGGTCACACCTCATACCAGCTACATCAGAATGTCTTGGGATCTGAGCCGGACATCAGTTTGTTTGATTGTTTTTAAAGATCTTAGCTGATTCAAGTGTACAACTAAGTTTGGGAACTGCTGTATTCTTTGTATTTCCACTCTATTTTAATACTTTTTATTTTTAATGTCTTTATTGGAGTATAATTGCTTTACAATGGTGTGTTAGTTTCTGCTTTATAACAAAGTGAATCAGTTATACATATACATATATCCCCATATCTCTTCCCTCTTGCATCTCCCTCCCTCCCACCCCTCTAGATGGTCACAAAGCACGGAGCTGATCTCCCTGTGCTATGTGGCTGCTTCCCACTAGCTATCTATTTTACATTTGGTAGTATATATATGGCCATGCCACTCTCTCCTACTAGAGAATGAACTTGAGGATATGGGGAGGGGAAAGGGTAAGCTGGTATTTTAATACTTTTTTATTTCACTTTTATTAAATAGAAAAATGCAAGAAAAATTGTCTAAGTTAAAATAGACAGCCAGATATTTTTACATATGTTCATCTCATGAGAAGTATGAATGTGAATATAATTCATACTGGCTTCAAACTAACTCTTGGGCCAAACTAATTCTAAGTATGAGAAAGTGAAACATTCCTCCTTAAGCAATTCTTAGGTCCAAATTTACAGTCCTCCACAGATCTGCTTTCATACTCAAGGAGAGTAATTACAGTGGGGGCAGGCAAATTGCTAATCAGCCCAAAGAAGCATTCCAAATTCCAAGAACAGAAGTTTTAATGTTCTTTAAAATCTTTGAAAATAAACATAAAAAGGCACTCTGCATATCTAGTATATGCAAAAAAGAAGGTATGATACAGAGGAGTTTTAAATTTAATCAAAATGAACAATTAGTTAATACAGGAATCATTTTATGAGAAAAAATCATTATTCCAGATGAAATCATAATCACTTTTTAAAAAGATTAAGAGCAGAGACATAAATATACAATAATAGCAAAGTATCAAGAAAATTACCACTGGAATATCATCTCATTACTTGCTCAAGGAAAATAGTCACAAGTATTCATAACATTTACTTCCTGAGAACTAGTTTTATTCAAGTGAGTAGATGTGATTTTATTTTTTGCTGAAATCTTACTTTAGTAAAATCTAGAGAATTCCATTTAGAACATAAATCATAGAAAGTATCAATGTGTTCGCCATGCCATATGTTTGCATTGCCTTTGCCCAAATTAAGTAATGTAGAGCAACTCCTGTTATGATGAGTTTGAAACTTTAAAAATTGGGATTTTAAAAAAAATCAAGTGTAGAACCAAAGGTTTATTTTGCATTACGTTTATAGTTTTGAACTTCAGAAATTAACACTTTTTTTTTTTTTTTGCGGTACGCGGGCCTCTCACCGTTGCGGCCTCTCCCGTTGCGGAGCACAGGCTCCGGACGCGCAGGCCCAGCGGCCATGGCCCACGGGCCCAGCCGCTCCGCGGCACGCGGGATCCTCCCGGACCGGGGCACGAACCCGCGTCCCCTGCATCGGCAGGCGGACCCCCAACCACTGCGCCACCAGGGAAGCCCAATTAGCATTTATTTAATACCTATCATACCTTGTGTACCAATATCTCTTTTTCTATTTCTTACTTTAATGCTTAATAGAAAATCTTCATAGAAACAAAATTAAAATGAGTCAACCCACTAAGTGACAACAACAAAATACCCAAACCAATAATTAGAAACATCTAGTAAATTAGGATTGGGTTTCTAAATTTGGGTAATTAATAGCTTAATGAGAATTAAAATCAGCCCTATGTTACTTAGGAGGAAATGAAACAGCAGTGAGATTAGATATCAATTTCTTATCTATAAAAATGCTTCCTCTTCTTAAATTGCTATACTCCTCTCCCACCCCATTAATTTAGCTAGAACTGCCTTTAACTGCCACAAAACATAATTTTCCTAGATGACTATCCACACCCATCCATCCCCACCCAAACCTGGTATCACGCCAAACCACACGATATTCGGGTGACAGCACCCAAAATGCTGCTAGAAAGCTACCTCGTGTTAAGAAAACACTGACTTCAAAAAATATCTAACAAACGAGAACGTATTTCAAAAAATATCTAACAAATGAGAACGTATTTCCAAACCACAGGTGTTTAACTTTCCAATGATGGATGGAAATTAAATTATAGCTACGTATTGCTAATAGCTATGCAGGAAATTTTAGTCTTACATAAAAGTTTTTTTAAAAAAACATTCTTCCAATCACACAGATTAGCTTTTCAGAAATATTGCTTCAATATAATTTTTAATTTATGTTAATTTTCGCTATATTTTTAAATGACTATCTTATCGTTCTTTCTTGGGCAGCTGGGTCACAATTTGAATTCATGGGGATAGGGAAACTTTCCAGGGTGCCTTGGCAGAATAAGGGTCAATAAAGAAAGTTAGGATTTTCAGTAAACTGTCTTGTATTCAAAGCTACAAAGTTTGATAAAGTTTATTACTGTTGTGCAACTCCAGCCCTGTCCCAGATTTCCTGAAAGTAACTTACAACTAAAAGGGAACAATGTGCCCAATATTCACACAAGGCCATGATCATGTATTCCCCCCTTGCACTCATATAGAAGTTTCCAGGGGGTGAAAACATAGCTACAACTTAACCTAGAGAATTAGGTTAAGAATTAGGTTTTTATATTTTGTAGATATATTTTTATATATTGTAGAGACATCTGCTAAAGACAAAACTAAGTTTCAAATATGACACCATAAGTGAACTTTATGATAAACACTTTTAAGAGAAAATACTAATAGCATAATTGAGGAATTTTAAAATACTTATTGAAAGAGAAACTAGGCAACAGACATTCCTACCTGAAAGGCAACGGTTATCTACTGGGTTTTGTCAAATTGATTGTCAAATCTGATGTTGAAATTTCACTTCATTCTAGTGACATCTTGAAAATGCTCTCAGTTTAATGAGAACATATTCATAGAAAGTGTAAAGTATCCACAAACTGTATGTTTGTGTTTGCCAACATTAGAACAAAGCAAAGCAAGTCCTGCTGTAATCAGTGAAACTATTAGGAAAATAAGATTTTTTTCTGACCTCCATACCTATCTCTTTACTTATGGAGTAAAACATTAAAAAAAATTTTTTTTTACTCAATAAAAAATGGGTACAGAATATTCTATTGCCCCCCAAATGTCCAACATTTTAAAAGCCAGCTTTTTCTTACAATGTTGATACAGAGTATAGAATGAACAAATTCAATAGGGACAGCAATGTATACCTTGAACACACAGACTCATTTATGGGAAACGGCAGACTTTATGCATCCCCAGTTACCCTCAGTTTTGTAGGAAAGGTAAAAGAACACCTTATAGTTTAGCTAATAGTGAAGAGAAGTTCATAACCAATCTAGAAGTAAAAAGTAAAAAGCAGAGCCTCCATGCATTCAAAAGTGCCTGGAATAAAATATAGAACTCTTCTGCATCACCTCTCCCTTGTGGACGTTTCTCCTATTTTGAGAGGGAAATCAAGAAAAAGAATATACCCCATTCTCTCTTCACATATGGTACTTTGTCTAAGGGGAGGAGAGATACCAAGAAACAGGTCTTTAAAGAAAGTTAGCTGCCAGCAGGAATTTCTTGAAGACAGAAGAGCATCCACCCCACTCATGGTTTAACACCATCTCTCTGGAGTGACAATACATCCTGGTTTGCCAGGACAGTGCAGGCTTATGTCTGTTGTCCCACTATAAATATTAACAATCAACAATTAAAATGAACAACTGTCCCCCTTACTCTCAAATTTGTCTCAGTTTAGACAACAGATTATCCAGTGACCCCATTTTTATGGCTCTTTTTGTTTTTTTTATTGTTGTAGAATTGGCTTTATCCTCTCTAGAGCAGATACAGCTTAAACTAAAAGGCCCTGCCACTTCTTTCTGACTGGGGTAGGATCATGGTGAACACAGAGGAAGGCAACATCTTCTCCTCCACTCTTCAATCCACTCCCCATCTAGCTGACCCTCTACTGCCCCTTGCTGGTCCTAGTTTTCTTCCCACTGCCCCTGGGCTCTGGGTCCTGAGTTCTGCCTTTTGTTGACAGAGCTAGCAGCCACTTGGCCACATGGTGCAGAAGAAAAGATGAAAGATAGCTCTTGGGGGCATGTGCTTAGCCTGTCAAGGTCAAGAGGGCATTAGTAGGGTCTTAGAGCATTTGCTGGGTTCTTTCTTCCTGGAACCAAGCTACCTACACCTCAAACCAGAAAGGACTTCCTGTGTAAATCTTCATATTAAGAGGCATGATGTCTTTTTCCCTCCTTCTGTGTTTTCCAGATTTGCTCAAACACTGACTCCCTTCTATTTAACTTCACCATTATGTTTGCTCATCAACTATCCTTCACCCCAAATCATCATATAATCCCATATAAAGAATTTATTATTTTTAATGGAAAATAATGTTAACAGATAGTTTCCTTTTTAACAGGAATTCCTTTTCACTCTTCCTTTATTCTCTTTACTAATATTGAGAATTAAACAAAGTTTACAGTCTCTATTGCTATTAACCCACAAAACTATTCTTCATAGAATGTATGATCAGTCTGTGTTTACTATGCACCTACTCTTATGCCAGAAACTGTGAACACAAATCTATTTTTAAAAATTTCTTCCCTCAGTGGGGTACACAGTCTAGTGATCCATTCTGCAGTTTTTAAAACTGAATATAATTGCACGTATTTAAGTGTGTCATCTGGTAAGTTTTGTCACTTAGTCAGAATCCCCAAAATAAATCGACTCTGTTCTAAACCTTGTTTCCACTATCACTGCCAAACACTAGGTTCGTGTAGTAAGCCTTTTTAAAGACGAATTTAACTCTTGATCTATCATTATTGCTACTTAAGTGAAATGAGTTTTCAAATATTTTCCCCAGAAGAAATATAAAAGACTATGCAAAAATGTAAAAAGAAGAAAAAAGTTTAGTTAGAGACCCAGAAGGAGCTTTAAAACATGGAGTTGACAAATTCACATACTGATTTATGATGTTAATGAGCAGGGACTCATGCTTTTTATTTACTTGAAAACAGTTTGGTTATTAACAACTTCTATTTTCTAAATATATCTGTGTTTATAAAATTAAAAACTCTGCGTAAAAAGCCTTATCTATACCTATATTTTTTGCAGTAAATGATTTACAATGAAGTATACCTATTTTCAAATGTAAATTTATTTTGAAACTTGGCATTTTCTACAATAATTTATAAGGGATTTTTGGGCTCACAGGCTGCAGCTAAGTCTATTAAATCAATCTGTCATTATCACTGGTTCAAATATGTGATGTAATTATTGGCATTTTTATCCCTATTTCTTCATGAGTTCTTTTTTCTACTTTTCTGACTGCAATATAGCCAGATATTATTATCTCTTCTCTTAATGAAAAGCATGCTGTCAGCAAAATGTATCTCTAGTTTCTAGATGTTAAACAATCTCTTCTTTTCCTTTTTGTTATTATTGACATTATTTATGTGAAGTTAGTTAGCTGAGGTACCAAGAAACAAAAACAGTATTAAAGAGTATGCATAAAGCACTTATTTTTGTACTTTGAGTACAATGTTTTATAAAACTCTGTGATCTATCTATATATACTGAGTAAAATTACAACATTCATTCATTGGGAAAATAATCATTGGTTTGGAAGATAATGGGCACTGTAGAATCATAAATCACATGAAATGAGAAATAATGCAATATTGTGATGACTAGTGTAATTCCAGGATGGTAAAATGATTTTAACTGAATTTTCAAGCACCATTATAAAGTTTTTAAAAGTATCAACATGTGTTGCTGATTCATTTTTTCTTTCCTGAAAACTAAAGTTTTGCTCTTTTTGAGCAAATACCTAAATATTAAGGATCCATAATTGCAGTGTCCCTTTGGCGACTCCTTTACATTCACATCTTTTATAAAATTTCCCTCTGGTGCATCTTCTGAGGATAAATGTAACTTTTAATGATTGAGTGCATTATTTTCCAATCAATAAAGAAAACAAGAGGAATACTAAGAAACAAAAAAAATAATGAGAAAACATGACTCCAGAAAGGTAAGTGGGCTGTGAAGTCAACATTTACCCTGGGGGTAACTGCTGATCCCTTAATGGACGGGAGCAGAGGTCAGTAAACCATCCCTGGAGGACCAAATCCAGCTGCCTGTGTTTTGTTGGCCCTTGAGCTAAGGATGGTTGTAGTATTTTTATAGGACTGAGCTAAGATGTTTTTTACATTTTATAAAGTTGTTTTGAAAAAAAGGAAGAATTTGTGACAATGTCCATAGATGGCATATAAAGACTAAAGACTTTGCCATCTGGCCCTTTACAAAAAGTTTGCCAACCCTGCACTAAGCCAATACCACACATTTTGATGGTATTAACAGAATACCTTCTGTTACAGGTAGCATCCCACTTCTAGGTACCAAATTCTGAATTAGCTAGGATTAGGTTTGGCTGCCAGTGACAGTCCAAAATGGCAGTGGTTTAAATAATATAGCAATTAATTTCTCCTCACCCAAAGTCCCAAAGTGCAGTACAATGCTGGTATTGTGTTTCACAATATCATGAACAGAGAGTCTCTTCTGCTGCTTTACCTGCATGGTCTCAATCTCATGATCTAAAATGATGGCACCTACATTCTATATAGGAGGATAGAGGCAGGACAAAGAGGAGGAAAAGACACCTACTAGCTTTCCCTAAAGGAAATTTACTGGAAGCTGCCACACAACACTATGGCTTCCATCCCATTGGCCAGAACTTAGGCCTAGCTGCAAAAGAAGAATGGGAAATGTAGTCTTCACCTGGGCAACCATCAGAAATTATTTTACTATGGAAGAATGAATATTGAGGGAAAGCTAGCAGAATCTGCCACAAACACCTACATCACAGGAAATATGTGAGAGTTAAATAAGTAAGCACTTGAGATCATTCAGCACTGGGCTTGGCACATGCTAGATGCCTAGGACCCTTGCCTCCCTCCCCTTCACCAAATAAAAGAAACTGTCGATTTACCTCAGAATTTCTTAAAGTGTTGTCACCCATTGAAAGTATAGTTGTGGTACGTATGGTTCCACTGAAACCTCCTGGTATTCCCACCATTAAATAATCCCTCTCCTTGAGTTCAGTGTGGACCAAGTGGCTCACTTCTAATGGGCAGAATATGGGATATCACTTCTGAGATAAGGTTGTAAAAGATTAGGATTTCCATCTTGCTGGGATCTTGCTAGCTCATCTTGCTTGTTCACTCTCATGAAGCCAGCTGCCATGTTGTGAGCTGTGCTATGGAGAGGGCCATATGGTAAGGAACAGCCTGTGAATAACTAAGTCAGGCCAAGAGCCACATGACTGGGCTCAGAAGCAGATTCCTCCTCAATAGAACTGCAGTCCAGGCTAACAGAGTTAACGGCAGATTATGAGAGATTCCGAAGCAGAGAACCCATCTAAACTGCATCTTGATTCCTGTTCCACAGGAGGTAAAATGTGTTGTGTTAAGTTGCTAAGTTCTAGGACAATTTGTTGTGAAACAGTAGATAATTAATGAAACAGTGAAAAGTTATAAAGTTATAGTGAATGCAAATGTGCTTATTTGAGAGTCATTGAAGCTGTTATGCAAAATCAGAGAAATAAACTCAATTTTTAAATTTATGAATAACTTTGCTGTTGTCCGTATGCAGGAGCATATGCCCAATACTAGGGAGGATTAAAGCTAAGGAGGTTGGAGATACCTGATTGGAAGTGCTCAAAAATGTTGGCTGAGTGGAAAGAAGAAAGGAAGGGAGGGATGGATGAAGGGAGAGAGTGAAGGATGGAGGAAAGAAGAAAGGAAGAAGGGAAGGGAGGGGTAGAGAAAGAGAGGAAGGGAAAGACAAAGAAAAGGAAGACATTAACTTAATTCTACTCTCACTTTATTCCCCTTTCTCAGAAGATCCATCTGTCTATCATTGCTTCAGTAAAGGTATCTGGCCAAACATCAACCAGAGATTCCATGCAAGGCTTTCTGACTGTGGTTTTCCGAAAGATTTATCAATTCAAAGAATTTACAGGAAGTGAAAAAGTCGGAGATAGTGATTCATAGTATAGAGAGAGTATCAGAGAAGGAAGAGGAATGACGTGTGCCCTCATCTCCAAAACAGAATGGGGATGGGGAGAGAGAGAAGAGTGAGGCCTGAAAAGCCAAGAATACAGGGAATTTGGAGTCTGCATCCAAGCAGCACCCACCAGAAGGTAATGAGATCTTAGAAAAGAACGGCTGCAGAACAAGTTCAGGCAGGCTTGAATACACACCCATGCCCCAAACAGAGCCGGGACTTCTCAAAGGAAATCAGAGGGGCTAAAGCAACAGACACACTGGCCTTCTCAGAAGGTATCTCTGTGCCCCAGTAATGAGGACCAGATCCTCCATTCCTACTACTACGAAGGACACCAAAGATCGTAACACAATCTCAGGAATGGGAGGATGAGCCTTGGCAAGCTTTTGTTTTAACCCACCCCACAAAACGGGAGTCAGTCAAAATTCAAGTTGAGTTATAGAAAAATAAAGTGATTTTTTTTTTCTTTAGTGCTTGTGTCTGTGGACTGAGACCTGCTACTCCATCATTCGAGGTCAACCTCAGCATAGTTCCAATTGTTCTTTTTAACCCCATGCTGCCTTGCAGAGTGGCTAAAAGCACAAGCTTTGTAGCCAGTCAGAACGAAGTCTGCCCTGCCACTACTTATGGTTGGGAATGAGAAAATAACTTAACCTACCTGATTCTGTTTCCTCATTCATTAGGGAGAAATTGTAACATCTCCCTTATAGGGTTGCTATGAGAATTGAGATCATGTACCTAGGAGTACTCATCATAATGCCTGACATGGTAAGAATCAAAAAAGCTACCAAAGCTTAATCAAGAAGAAACAGATAACTGGAATAGTCCAATAGCTTTAAAAAATTGAACTTGTAGATAAAAACTTGCACACAAAGAAAACTGCATGTCCAGATGGCTTCACTGTAGAATTCTACCAGACATAAAGGAAGAAATAATAACAGTTCTATTTACAGTATTTTAATTTACAATAATTTATACAAATTATTCCAGAAAATTGAAAAGGAAGGGATATTTCCACGCTTATTCTATGAGGCCAGCTTTACCCCAATAAATAAGGCAAAGAAAGTTTAAAAGAAAACCTTATAATCATAACAATTCTCAGCCCACTAAGAATTAAAGGGAACTTCCTTAAATTGATGAAGAGCATCTACAAAAAAAAATCTATATCTAAAATTATAGTAATGGTGAAAAACTCTAGGCTTTCTCCCTGAGATAACATACAAGACCTGGGTGTCCAATTCTACCACTTCTATTCAGCACTGTGCTGGAGGTTCTTGCCAGTACAATAAAATAAGAAAAAGAAATTTTAAAAATCTAGATTGAAAAGAAAGAAGTAACACTGTCTTTATTCAGAGACAACATGATAGCCTACATAGAAAATGTGAAGGACTCTACAAAAAAGCTAATAGAACTAATAATTGAGTTTAGCAAGCTTGCAGGATATAAGATCAATATACAAAAATCAACTATATTCCTATGCACTAGCAACAAACAATCCAAAATTGAAATTTAAAAGGCAATACAATTTGCAGCACCATCAAAAAATGTGAAATGCATAGATTTAAATTTGACAAAAGATGTGATGCCTATACAATGAAAACTACAAAACGCTTCTGAGATTAGAGAAAGTAATTAAAGATAAATTAAAGAAAGTCTAAATAAACGGATAGATACACCATGTTCATGGGTCAGAAGATTCAATACTGTTAAAAATGTCAATTCTCCCCAAACTGATCTATAGTTTCAATGCAATCCCAAACCCAGCAGACTAGCAGACTTATTTAGACACTGACAAGATGATTCAAAAATTTATACAGAAATACATATAGAATATGGTAACACAACTTTGAAAAGAACAAAGTTTGAGGTTTTATACTACCTGAGTTCTAGATTTTTTATAAAGCTAAAGTATCCCAGACACTGTGGTATTGGTGTCAAAATAGAGAAATAGATCAATGGAGCAAAACCGAGTCCAAAAAGAGAGTCATATATACATATATATGTGTGGGTGTATGTGTATACACACATATATATAACTGATTTTTGACAGCAGTTCAAAGTCAGTGAAAAAGGACAATCTTTTCAACAAATGGTGATGGAACAATGGATATTTATATGTAAAACAATAAATTTTGATCCATACCTCACACTCTACATAACAACTAACTCAATATTGATCATAGAATAAAATGTAAAGCCTAAAACAATAAAACTTCTAGAAGAAAAAAATAAGAGAAAAATCTTGTGACCCTAAGATAGGCAAAGGTTATTTAGATATAATACCAAAAGCATAGTTTTATATGAGAACAAACTGATAAATTGAACTTCATCAAAATGTAAAACTTCTGGCATTCAATAGAGAATGAAACAAGCCACAGACTAGGAGAAAATCTTTGCAAAGCAAGTATTTTATAAAGACATGTATCCAGACTATGTAAAGAACTCTCAAAACTTAACACTAAGAAAACAAAACAACCCAATCAAAAATGGGCAAAAGATATGAATGGACACTTTGGTGAAGCGGCAAATAAGTACATAAAAAGATGTTCAACATCATTAGTCCTAAGGGAAATGAAAATTAACACCCTAGAAAACGTCTCTATAAATGTATTAGAGTAGCCAAAACTTCAAGAGACAGACCATACCAAGTGTTGGCAAGGATGTGGAAGAACTAGAACTCCTTTTTTTTACGCGCAGGCTCAGTGGCCATGGCTCACGGGCCCAGCCGCTCCGCGGCATGTGGGATCTTCCTGGACCGAGGCACGAACCCGCGTCCCCTGCATTGGCAGGTGGACTCTCAACCACTGCGCCACCAGGGAAGCCCAGAACTAGAACTCTTATACACTGCTGTTGGGAAGGTAAAATGATACAATCACTCTGGAAAACAATTTGGTAGTGCCTTAGAAAGTTAAATGTACAGGTACTATATGATCTAGCCCAAGATAAATGAAAGCATATTTGTATACAGAAACTTATACATGACTGTTTCTACCAGCTTTATCTGTAATAGCCAAAAATCCATCCACATAATGGAATACTACTCATTAAGAAAAGGGAACGAAGTATTGACACATTGCTACACGGATGAATTTTAAAATAACTATGCTGGGTGAAAGAAAACAAACATCAAATAGCACATACTGTATTACTCCATTTTCTAAAATACTAGAAAGCACGAACTATAGTGAGAAAAAACAGTGGTTGCCTGGGCTTGAGGCTGAGAAGGGCAGGGTGATGGCAAATGATTCTGAGGAAACATTTCTGAGTGATGAATGTGTTTACTATTATGAATATGGTGATGTTTTCACAGGCATATAAATGTGTCAAAACTTATCAAATTGTGTAATTTAAATATGTACTGTGTATTATATATCAAATGTAACTCAGTAAAGCTGCATTTAAAAAAGTTAAACACATACCTATTATATGATCTAGCCATTCTTTTCCTAAGTCTTGATCCAAATATGTACACAAAGACTTGTTCATGAATGTTCATAGAGGCTTTATTTGTAACAGTCAACAACTGGAAAAAGCCCAAACGTCCATCAACAGATGAATGAACGGATAAACAAATTGTGGTACACTCATACAAGGAATGTTGCTCAGTGATAAATAGAATGAACAATTGATACATGCTACAACGTGATTGAAGCTCCAAGTAAGTATGCTAAGTGAAAGAACTCAGACAAAAGAGATTCATTTATATAAAATTCCAGAATATGCAAACTCTTCTACAGTGAGAGAAGGCAGATCATTGGTTGCCTGGGGGACCGGAGTGGGGCGTGGTGGGGTGGAGTGGAGTGGGAGGGATGGATTACCAAGCAGCAGTTGGACACTTGGGAGCGTGATGGATACGTTTATCCTCTAGACTGCAATGATGGCTTTGTGAGTATATACATGTCAACGTGTATCAAATTGTATAATTTTATTATGTGTAGTTTACTATGTGTCGACAAAACCTCAGTATTGAAAAATGGGTATGAAATAGTAAAAGCAGCAGGGTAATTAGAGAAATCAAGGGACGAGGATTCTGAGGATCTGGGTACAAGAAAGTGTTGCCAGAAGAAAAAAGAAAGGACAAAAGTATTGGCTCAGCTAAATGGCTGTGTACCCATCAATAGGTACTCTATCACTTCTGGGCCCCCATTCCTGATTGTGTGATGTGAAAATGGTTAGATTTGATGCTCTTTAACATTTGGTCCACTTATAACAGGCTGTGCTGCCATTTTTGATCATTGACATCAGGGTTCTTCAAAATAGACTTTCAAGAGACGGCAGTGAGCTTCCTTAAGAAGCTTCAAAATCCTTATCAACTAAAGAGATAGGCATGCTTCACACGCCACACTTCCAGTCCCCTGGGAAGGGACCACACCCTCCCCAAACCGTGCAGGATCTCAGAACAAGTGCCCTAGGCAGTCAAATGTTTTCAATGGAAACCTGATTTACTCTTATCTTGGTAGCTCCTACAGGTCTGCAATTCTGCTGACACAGACCCAGAAATAACTTTCTGCTGTTCTAATGAGAACACAACCTGGAAAATCTAAATTGGAGAGATAATTACCCTCTCTGACCTGGTTTTTCCAAAGGTGGTGGGTAGAGTGTGAGCAATATTAGCCTATATCCTCCTCCTGGTAGTTATGAAAATTTAAACTCCTGTGTGGTTGTGTACGGTTACATTATAACTTATTAGTACTCAGGGTGAGCTCTCTTGGCTTGTTTTTTCTGATAAGAGCTGGGATAAATCATGACCCTTGGCTTGTCTTACTGATTTCCTGTTAGAGGTTGTGGACTTTATTGTTAGCCTAATGTGTCTCTGCTAAGTGCTTTGGGAAACATGTTCCAATGTCCAAACACAGTCCCACCCCCCAACCAAGTTCATGAGAAAAAACATTCATGAGATAAAACACCCAATCTAGTGCTACTGTGAAAGTCAAAATATTCTGAGGCTTGTGATTGAACAGAGGAGAGAGCTAGAGTCAGATACTGATCCCTCTCATTTGCTTCTGCATAGTAGAAATTTCCTAAAGGTGCATAATCTTGATGTAACTCTAGGGTACCTGGCTCAATGCCAGGCACTAATGGGGGAGTCAAGTGGCCTGAGTTCTAGTCCCAGATTTACCACCAACTTACACTATGTCATTGGTCAAACCATGTAAGGCGTCTGGGTGGTCAGTCTCCTCTTCTATAAAATGAGATCAGGTGCTCCCCACTCCATTGCCTTGAGGAACCAGGTGAATAACCCCAATGAGTGAAGGTCCCAAGTAGGGCTCTACAGGATAGGACAGCGTACCGTCTACCTGAGTGCATTCAAGTTCCATTAAAACTGAAAAAATAAAACATGTGCAAAACAAATTTGGCTGTGGCCTGCAGTTTTCAAACTCTGGCTCCAACTCTGAGTCAACGATCACTAAGGTCCACTCCAGCTCTGAAAACACAAGACTGCCCAAGCCAAAGTACACTGGACAAGGTACATGTGGTAGCATAGATCAAGTGTGACATCCAGTGGCTTATTTGGCTAATGACACTTAGAGACTTTAATAGCCTGGGGAATTCTGACCTCTTAGGCACTTAATCTTGCTGAAAAAGATTTCAACTGAAGAAAGGGAACTGGAACTAACAAGTATTCTCCCCTGGGTTGTAGGCACTGTGAGAGGAACTTTCCCCATTTATCCTACCCACACTCCACAGTGACACCAGTATTATTATCCACCAAAATGAGAAACAGAAGGAGGCATAGAGATGAACTAACTTGTCCAAGCAACTTGCCAAGCTTGCAAGTAAGAAACTGTAAATACAGTCTGACTCCTGAATCCACGCTGCATACATCATTCTGGGACTGTAGAGAACATGTTTCCAAATTTCTATTTTTAATGTGGAAGTTAGCCTGGGGAAGGTTAAGTGATGCCAAAAAGTTAACTAGCAACTAGGGAAAGGGCTGAGGCTGAAACCCCAGTCTTGCAGAGGATCCACCAATTAATTTTTCCATTATAAATTGCCCATAACAGAAACATCTTTTACCTCCACCAGGGCCTCTGAAATACAAAGACCCTTTGCTTTACTTCAGAGAAAAGCCCCCACTCTGACCACTGGAAGATTAGAAATGAACTTACAGACTGCTTCATACCAAGAGTTGGCAGCAGAAAGGAGAGAAAAGAACACTAATAATAATTTTTTAAAACTTGAATGTGTAGGTAGTACCATGAATACAGGGGCAAAAAGTCTTGACACATTTTAAGCTCCCAAGGTCTCAATCTATACAAACTGGCATAATAATTGATGTCCATAATGATGACTCTGAGTCATTAAAGCAATTAAATTATTCTTAGAGTCTTATGTTTAATCGAGTAAGAAAATATGTAATCTAATTTAGAAAGATTTAACCTCCAAAATAATGAGAGTGAACATTTTCTCTGCAGTTAAATAGCTTATCTTGAAGACTGGCTTTGGTTTGCCACATTCTAAACCCTTGAGAGCAGTCTATAGGAGTAGTTAGATGACATCTCCTGTCTGGCCAGAAATTCTTCTACCATTAGTCTTTGGTTTAGGCTACAAATATGGGGGCATCATTCCCAGATAAGAACTATTTTTAATACCCTTTGCCTGTTTTGCCCTGATAAAATCTAGTCTCTTTCAGTTCAGTCTGAGCAGAGTCACATTCAAGAAGGAGCTCATAAGGAATTTCATTCTTTATATTTCCCAAGTGACTTTGAAGGGCATTCAAATATGAAGTCTACAGTAATCTTGGAGGTATCACCTATCCTCTCTATTTACTTTTCTCACACACTGCATCTTCTCTGGGACGTACGTCTTCAAAATCCCCAGGAAAAGTTTTCTCTGCTTCTTTACCAGCCATGCCTTGTCTTCTGCCTGGAATTTCTCCCCCATATTCACATCCCTTCTAGTCTTCTTTACCATTTTAGTCATGCCCACTTGTCACAAATTAACTCCCACTTTAGGGTTTGACTCAAATACAATAAAATCTCCCCTTCAAAGAACTCCCTGTGCCCCTCACTGAGAATGAATTCCTTCTTCTACTGCATCACAACTGCAATTTTAGTTCATACTCGTTCATTCTCTCAACTATGCCTGACATTTCAATCGTTCTTCCCATGCTCTATCAGAGTTCCTTGAGTAAAGGGACTATATATCTTGCTCTGTTTTGCACGTAGTAATCAAACAAGAAATACTGATGAAGTTTTGAATACTTGTAAGTTGCTGAATTAAACTAAGCATTGCAGAGAAACTCAGAGAAATCTCCAGTAAGTGTTTTACTTGCTACAGTTTTCATTGAAGACCTCTGTAAAATGAGTTTGTCTGCTTTGCTGACTTACGGCATCATTGAACTCCTAACAAATAATGCTCTTTGAGGATTTCTGGGTCCTCATTCATTCAACAAACATTACTGAGTACCCACCATGTGCCAGATGGTTCTAAGTGCTAAAGATTCCATGGTAAACAAAAATTCTCTCTCTCTCTTTCTCTCTCCTCTTTCTCTTGATAATTACACAAGCTTAGAATGTATAAAGTTGGGCTTGAAGCTTATAAACTAATATTTATAACATATACCAGCTTTTCTTCTATGAAATGCAGATGAAAGGATGTGGTTAAAGGAGATTTCTGGAAAGCTAGATTTCAGTTAGCCACGATTTTGCCACATTTGTTATCAAATGTAGGGGAACTAGCATTTCTGGAGCATCTCCTTTACTGAGATTATTTGCTAAATTGTTTTAAATTATTTCATTTATATATTACAACCACTCTATGAGATACTCGCTATTTCCATTTTGCAGATAATTAAGCTGATCTTAGTTGAAGTTAAGAAAACAGTTCAAGTATGGAGTTTCCTTAAAAAACTAAAAATAGAACAACCATATTACCCAGCAATCCCACTACTGGGCATATACCCAGAGAAAACCATAATTCAAAAAGAGTCATGTACCACAGGGTTCATTGCAGCTCTATTTACAATAGCCAGGACATGGAAGCAACCTAAGTGTCCATCGACAGATGAATGGATAAAGAAGATGTGGCACATATATACAATGGAATATTACTCAGCCATAAAAAGAAACAAAATTGAGTTATTTGTAGTGAGGTGGATGGACACAGAGTCTCTTATACAGAGTGAAGCAAGTCAGAAAGAGAAAAACAAATACCGTATGCTAACACATATATATGGAATCTAAAAAAAAAAAGTGGTTCTGAAGAACCTAGGGGCAGGACAGGAATAAAGATGCAGACCTACTAGAGAATGGACTTGAGGACACAGGGAGGGGGAAGGGTAAGCTGGGACGAAGTGAGAGAGTGGCATGGACATATATACACTACCAAATGTAAAATAGATAGCTAGTGGGAAACAGCCGCGGAGCACGGGGAGATCAGCTCGGTGCTCTGTGACCACCTAGAGGGGTGGGATAGGGAGGGTGGGAGGGAGGCAAGAAGGAAGAGATATGGGAACATATGTATATGTATGTATATGTATGTATATGTATAACTGATTCACCTTGTTATAGAGCAGAAACTAACACACCATTGTAAAGCAATTATACTCCAATAAAGATGTTAAAAAATAAATAAATAAAAAATAAAACAAAAACAACAAAAAAAATAAAGGCTGTCATTTTTTCAAAATTTAAAAAAAAAAAAGTTAAACAAGGAGGCCATTGCCCTGAGGCGGCTCTAATGCTGTGGAGGTCTATGTAAGCAAACCAAAATCTAAGCCCGTAAATGCCCAGATTTGAAGTAGAAAACTACAGAAAACTAATCACAAGCAGCCCATTAAGCTGAAGCTGTAGCCAATCAGGTAATTTGCTTTGGCACGTTTTCTATATGAGTCTTTCTCCTGGTTCCTGTGTGGGCAGAGAGCCCACTTCCAGTCTGGTGCTGCCCAATTCCAATTGATTTCTGCTCAAATAAACTCTTAACATTTTTAATATGCTTCAATTTTAAAACTGCTTCAAGCAATTTTTAATATGCTTCAATATGCTTTTCACGCCTCTAACTTAAATCAAGAAAAACCTGGCCATCTAGAAGAATAAAAATAACCCCATGTGAATCCGGTAGTTTTGCTCAGGGTCCTGTCCTTATGTGTTCCTCTCTGCTAAGAAATGTCTACCTGGGGACTTCCCTGGCGGTCCAGGGGTTAGGACTCCGCGCTTCCACTGCCGAGGGCACGGCTTCAATCCTTGGTCAGGGAACTAGGATCCCACAAGCCACATGGCTTGGCCAAAAACAGAAGAAAAAAAAAAGAAAACAACTCTGTCTAGAATTTCCTTTGATGGGAAGAAATGCCCCACCCAGGCCCCTTTAACTTGTTTAATTGGAGAACTGCACTGTGTTGGGCCAGTTAGGAAAAGTCAAAAGCCTATTTCTAGCACAAAACTCAGTGCTTTCCAGGGATTTTATTATTAATCAATTGGGGTATAAATTTCACAAGTGCTACTCCATTCTGGCTTTGGATATAAGACTGCTCTTATTCATTTCCTATTAATTCTAACCAGGGATTCCTTACTCCATCTCTGCAAAAGTGATAGCAGGTTGACTGGTTAATAATTTAGAGCTCAAACAGTGCTCAAGGAAGCACTATAGATATCACCAACAAACATGGGAAGCACGTATTACTTGTATTGCTAAATCACATTACACACATGTATACATACGACCCTAAACTCTTATCAGAGCCACTTTGCATACTCTTTGTAAGCTACAGCATCCCCAGCACTGTTCCCAAGATAACTATTTGCAAAGGGGCTTTGGAAGAAATACATTAAGAGGAATGTGCTGTTGCTATGAAGTCTTCTGAGATGCTTGAACTGCAGTCCGGCAGAATCTCCTGACATTCTCTAAATGTGATTTTGGATTTGTCCCTGCTGCCATCTTTTCCTTGAAGTCGCCTGGGAAACTTCTCACTATATCCTTTTGTCTTTGTTCATGGCTGTTCCTTTAATTGTGCTTTTCACATTAAATTCTGAGTAGGTCCCTTATCTATCTTCCCCGGGAGACTAGAGTTTTTGAGTGTTTCAATCATCATCTTACTAATATTTTATCCTTATTTGCCTGACGACTAACTAGGCTCTCAATAAACATTTGAGGAATGAAAAAGAATACATGTGAATTGGGGCTTCCCTGGTGGCGCAGTGGTTGAGAGTCCGCCTGCCGATGCAGGGGACATGGGTTCGTGCCCCGGTCCGGGAAGATCCCACATGCCGCAGAGTGGCTGGGCCCGTGAGCCTGTGCGCCCAGAGCCTGTGCTCTGCAACGGGACAGGCCACAACAGTGAGAGGCCCGCATACCGAAAAAAAAAAAAAAAAACATGTGAATTAATTTGGCTTTGCGTAGTATCAGGAGACAGGAATAGCTTTAAATTTCAAACTCCTAGAAAGAACTACTTGAGATGTTGATGTGCACGAATGAGTCTTTTCTCTACCTCATGAAGACCACAGAAGGAAAGAATCTAGGAAAGAACTAGAAAGTGACCCTGTGTGGTAGCCACACAGTTCAAGTTTATGAGGATTTCAGAGAACTCACTCCTGAGCTGCATGAATCCCAAATTAGCACTACAAGAGTCAGCAAGGTCATATGCCATGCCTAGGAGACTCTCAGTAAATACTTGTAAAATAACTAGAGAGGACTAGAGTGGACACCCTATGATATTTGCAAGAGCAATACATAGACTCAAAGAAAAGACGAGCACAGGTTCTAGAGCCACCAGTTTGTTTTGTTTGTTTACCTACCATTTATTATTCTGTGTGCCAATCTGTGTTCTATGCATTTCACATGTATTAACCACTTGAAGACTCACAGTTTGCCTGTGAGATAGTTACTGTAAACCTCATGATTTAAGATGTGATAACTAGGGCTTAGAGAAATGAACTACCTTAGAGAAATGAATAACCATATAGCAAATAAGTGGCACGGTCAAGTTTCAAACCCTGGCCCCCTGGCTCCAAAGCTGAGGTTATTAACCACTGTCATGGCCATGGAGGGCTGCCACTCAGACCTCCTTTAAGAGAACAGCAAGCACGTGCGGTGTGACAAGGCCACGCTTCCCCTGGGGTGCTCCCAGACAATGGGCAAAGCAGAGGCATTAGAACTGGGCCACCATTGCCCAGCACAGGACCCCTCTGTCAAGCAACCTTTCCTCAGAGATTCCCTGTTAGCCTAACCCAGACCTTCTCAGGGCTGCACCATGGTCTGAGGATTTTCCAACGCAATCATTCCTTCCTTCCCTCCCTCTTTTCACAAATGCCAGATCTGCACCACAGTCTGAAGGTTCTCTAACCTGCTTCTATTCCCTTCCCCTAAATCCTAAACAGGTATTTTCCCCAATAAAATCTCTTGCATGTCTAATCTCATCTGGGTATCTGCATCTTGGATGACACAGGTGATACCACAAGTGGTCCAAGAAAACAGGTAGTATTATGAGGTTTCAGGACTGGCTCATTCACTACCCAAAAGGCAGGAATGACTCCATCCTGTGCAGGGTATAGATAGTCCCTGGCACAGGTGGCAGCCCAGTTGCTGAAGATTTCACTGGTGCTGACCCGGGAAATGCCTTGTTGGAAGGAAATGCTCTTAACGGTACAATAACTCAGATATTTGAAAGATATTGGGGAAAAATTCCTACAAAGGCAAGAGAGTTAGTCATTACCAAGTTGTTTTAATGCTCCACAAAGGAAAAATGTGAAACAGGTCTGGCAGCTACCGGCTGAGAGAGAAGCAAGAGGGCCTCTTTGGTAGCTTATCTCTTGCAGTGTAGATAGCTAGTGGGAAGCAGTCGCATAGCACAGGGAGATCAGCTCGGTGCTTTGTGACTGCCTGGAGGGGTGGGATAGGGAGGGTGGGAGGGAGGGAGACGCAAGAGGGAAGAGATATGGGAACATATGTATATGTATAACTCATTCTCTTTGTTATAAAGCAGAAACTAACACACCATTGTAAAGCAATTATACTCCAATAAAGATGTAAAAAAAAAAAGCAAACACAGCTGAGGAGCACGTTCAGAAGTTAATAGAACTGCAGAATTCCAGAGACATTTCACTCATAAACAAAACAGCATTGGTGGCCCTAGAGCCTGTTCTCATCTTTTCTTCACGTCTACATATTACTCGTGGAACTATTGTAGGCTGTTCACTCTATATCTCTTTATTTCATTAATATTGTGTCTACTATGCACAGTATAGAACTTTGCTGACTCTTGTAGTGCTATCCTTGGATTTATACAGTTACTCACATTTAAATACACAGCCAAAATATGTCAGCTAAGCTAAAGCCTGGGCTCTGGTTGGGAAAACATGGGACCCTAGAATATGGGATGGAGATTTTCGGGTGGATTCCCTCAAGGATTTTACTCTGCAGACCTTCCTTCCCCCAAGAGCTTCCAGAGGTTGCCTTCACAATAAGAACTAGCATTTCTCCTGTGTGGGGAGACACTGCAGAAGCTTCTCCTTCCTAAGGCAACAGATAACTCCCTAAGGTGATGCTCCCACTTCCTCTCCAGGATGGCCAGGATGATAGACAGGGTTCAATCCAGCATAACTCAGCTTGGACCATGCTGGGTTTGATAAGAGAGAAAAGAAATTATACCTCCAGAAGGAATAGCAAGAATCACCTAGTAGGTACAAGCAGAAGCCAAAGGAGGACCCTGGGGTTGGATCGTGAGTGCGCTTGTTCAAAGGGCCAAAGTGTGAGGCTGGATAAGAAAGAACTGATTTAACGCTTTGGGAAAGATTCCTAGAGAAGGGCAAGCTCATACTTACGAGAGTAAATTGGTTTCCTAGTGCTGCTGTAACAAATGACCACAAACTTAATGGCTTAAAACAACTCAAAGTTAGTATCTTACCGGTATAATCAGAAGTCCAAGATGGATCTCACCAGCTAAAATCAAGGTATTGGCAAGGCTGCATTCCTTCCGGAGACTAAGGGGAAATCTGTTTCCTTATTTTCTCCAGCTCCTAGAAGCTGCCAGCATTCTTTGGCTCGTGGCCCTTTCCTCCATCTTAAAAATCAGCAGTAAAGAATCTTCAGACCTCTCTCTCTTGACCATCCTGCCTCCATCTTTCCCTAATAAGAACAAATGATTACATTGAGATACACCTGGGTAATCTCCCCATCCTTAATCTTAATTAAATTAAGGCCCCTAATTTAATTGCACCTGCAAGGTTTCTTTTGCCAGGTAAGATAACATACTATCAGGTTCCAGAGACTTTGGGGGGCGGGGGTGAATTTTTTGCCTAATACAGATGGAATTTTTTAATGTATATAAATTTATTTACTTATTTTTGGCTGTGTTGGATCTTCTTTGCTGTACGCAGTCTTTCTCTAGTGGTGGCGAGCCGGGGCTACTCTTCGTTGCGGTGCGTGGGCTTCTACGGTGGCTTCTATTGTTGTGGAGCTCGGGCTCTAGGTGCAGAGGCTTCAGTAGTTGTGGCTCATGAGCTCTAGAGCTCAAGCTCAGGAGTTGTGGCACACGGGCTTAGTTGCTCCGCAGCATGTGGGATCTTCCCTGACCAGGGCTCGAACCCATGTCCCCTGCATTGGCGAGTGGATTCTTAACCACTGTGACATCAGGGAAGTCCCTCAAGGTTTTTTTTATTGACTTGACTATGATTCACTTCTCAAATGAGACCTACGGCTGTTTACTCAGGTGACTGTAGACTGGAGAGAGGAGAACCCAGAGACTCTGAAGACTATTGGACACAGAATTTGAGTTGACATTGATACCCAGAGACCCCCAAAGGCATCCCTGGCTCCTGTTAAAGTGAGGCCTGTCAGGTGTCAGGTAATAAATGGAGACCCACTGAAGTCTGGCTTATAGGGCCTCTACCAGGTCCACAGACCCACCCACTGGTTACTGCTATTCACATGAGCCAGGGGTGCTGAACAACTGGCTTTCTGGGCAAAGAAAGAAAAAAACATGTAATGCCTGGTAGGCCTCTGGGTTCTGGAGACAGGACAACGCTCACTTAGAAATACTGCTCTAGTCGACATACAAGGTGTCAGGAGGCTGCCTGCTGGAGTGGGACCTGGAGTAAGAAAGGGCTCTGCAGCAGGTCCAGGCTGAAGAATGAGCAACCCTGTCCCTTGGGCCATATGAACCAAAAGACCCTGCAGTGTTGGGGTCGGTGGTGGTAAAAGACGTAGTGTGCAGTGCATGGCAAGCCCTAATGAGGCATCTGCAATGCAGGTCTGCGGGGGTCTGGAGCCAGGCCGTGTCATCTGCAGTGAAGAACCAGCTCTGGGCTTGTTACTGGGTCCTGGTAAAGATGAAATGCCCGGCACCTGCTTCTCATAGGATCCAAACTAACACAACCACTCTGTTAAATCACGTCATCTGTTACAGCTCTCCTCCTCCGCGGACAAAGAGATGGTCTGCAGGAAGCTAGGCTAGAAGCCAAGCTGACGACCCGCACACCCTGAGGCATTCCTTAGTCCTTCCCTTGCAACTGATATTATCTCCCCAGCAAGATGGTGCACGGTAACCCCCATCAGAGTGAGCTCCTTCCCCATCAAGTGCAGGTTTTGGTGTTTCAATGATTCCCCCAGAACCAAGAGGAGTTTTGTAGAGGAGCTAAATGGCAAGGGTCAGTTTTCCCTCACCCCAAGCACCTGGATTCCCTGGGCAAGTAGACCTGGCAGGTTTGACCTTGAATCTCTGGAGTTTTGTACTTATTGCCATTTGGTTGCTTGTTTTCTGGTTCTTTTTATAGTTCTTGTTTCTTTCTTCTTCTTTTGCTCACTTCCCTTATGATTTTGTTGTTCTTGTTGTCGTTTTTGTTTTGCGGTACGCGGGCCTCTCACTGTTGTGGCCTCTCCCGTTGCGGAGCACAGGCTCCGGATGCGCAGGCTCAGCGGCCATGGCTCACGGGCCCATCTGCTCCGCGACATGTGGGATCTTCCCAGACCGGGGCACGAACCCGTGTCCCCTGCATAGGCAGGCGGACTCTCAACCACTGCGCCACCAGGGAAGCCCTTCCCTTATGATTTGATGACTATCTTTAGTGTTACGCTTGAATTCCTCTCTCTTTTTCATGTGTGTATCTATTATGGGTTTTTGGCTTGTGGTTACCCTGAGGTTCATATATAACAACGTATATATAACTATTTTAAGTTGGTGATCTAATTCGTATGCATTCTAACTACCCTGCATTTTTACTTCTCCCTCCACCACATTTACTATGGTCAACATCATATTTTACATATTTTTGTTTTGTGTATCCCTTAACGACTTATTGTGGATATGGATGATTTTACAACCTTCCTACTAACTGCATAAGTGGTTGATCTACTAGCTGAAAAGTCAGCTCATAGTCTTACGGGAGTTCCCTTGTGTATAACTAGTTGCTTTTCTCTTGCCGCTTTTAAGATTCTCTCTTTATCTCTAATTTTTGCCATTTTAATTATAACGTGTCTTGGTGTGGACCTCTTTGGCTTCATCTTGTTTTGGACTGTCTGTATGTCCTGGACTTGGATGTCTGTTTCCTTTCCCAGATTAGGGAAGTTTTCTGCTATTATTTCTTCAAATAAGAGGAAATACCACTTTCTCTGTCTCTTCTCTTTCTGGGACCCCTAAAACGCCAATGTTAGTACACTTGATGTTGTTCTAGAGGTCTCAAACTATACTAATTTTTTAGAATACTTTTTCCTTTTTTCTGTTTTTCTTGGATGGTTTCCCCTACTCTGTCTTCCAGTTCACTGATCCATGCCTCTTTATCATCTAATCTACTGTTTATTCCTTCTAGTGTATTTTTATTTCAGTCACATTTTTCAGCTCTGTTTGCTTCTTCTTTATATTTTCTCCTTGTTGACATTCTCAATGTTCATCCATTTTTCTCCTGAGTTCAATAAGCATCTTTATGATCATAACCTTCAACTCTTTATCGGATAGATTGCTTATCTCCACTTTTTTTTAGTTCTTTTTCTAAGGTTATGTCTTGTTCCTTTATTAGGAATATATTTTTCTGTGTCCTCATTTTGCCCAATTCTCTGTGTCTATTTCTATGCATTAGGTAGGTTGGTTATATTTCCCAATCTTGGAGAAGTGGCCTTATGTAGAAGACATCCTATGTGGCCCAATAGCATACTCCCCTCTGGTCACCAGAGCTATGTGCTCTAGGGGTATCCTCTATGTGGGCTGCATGTGCCTTTCTGTTGTGGTGGGCTGACTACTCTGGGTGTGCTCGTAGGCAGGGCTGGCCTCGGGTCTGGTTGGTTGTGAGGCTGTGCCCTGTGCAGTGGCTGCTGGAGATAAGGGTAGGCTTCCTGCATGGTTGGCTGTGTGGCCTGTCTGGGCATGGGGGGTGGGGGTGGGGAATGGAGCTGGTGCCAGCCTTCTGGAAGGTGGGACTGGGTCCCCAGGGCCAATAGTCTAGAGAGAGAATTCTAAAATGGTGCTTGCCAGAATGAGTGTTATTATGGTAGAATAAGCTCTCAAACATGGCTGCCACTAGCATCTCCATACCCAGGGGCAGTCCCTCTTGCCTCCTGGATCAGCAAGTGGGTCTGACACAGGCTTCTTTCAAGCTACTGCCTCCGTGCTGGGACTTTGAGAGCACAAGATTTTGCATGTGCCCTTTAAAAGCAGAGTCTCTATTTCCTATAACCCTCTGGCTCTCCCAAACATAGGCCCTGCTGGTTTTCAAATCCAGACATTTTGGGAGCTTGTCTTCCCAGTACAGGACTCCCAGGGTAGGGAATCTGATGGGGACTTGTACCCCTCATTCCTTGGGGAGGACTTCTACAATTGTCATACTCCTCCTGTTTGTGGGTCACCAACTCAGGGGAGTAGGTCTTGATTACATCGTGTCTCTAACCCCTCCTACCTGTCTCATGATTCCTTTCTATGTGTTTAGTTGTGGAAAATCTTTTCTGCTAGTCTTCAGGTCATTCTCATAGATGGTTGCTCTATAAGTAGCTGTAATTTCAGTGCGTCCATGGGAGGAGGGGAGCTCAGGGTCTTCCTACTTCACCATCTTGGCCACCTCTCTCCTGATCAAACTGTTAAAATTCACTTTCTTTTTAATCTACCACTTGAAGATGGCGGGACATCCAAAACGCCTTCTACAACATGGGTCAGACATACAAGTTTCCTCCACCATGTTAATAAATCTTGTCAATTGTATTCCTATGTCATTGTCTTTGTTGGGTTTTATAGACTCATAAGAATTTGGAGTGGGAGAATATAGATATTCAGGATCTCATTTGGTACTCAATTAAGCCTCAAGAACTAGGTACATTCACTTCCTTTTAACACCTGAGGAAACTGAGACTTTGAGAATCACACAGAAAGCGAGAGACAGAGCCAGGAGTCAAAGGGCCCATCTTTCCCTGCCCTCTGTTCTAAAAGCCTGCTCTCATCCAGCTTTTCTATATAAAGTACCCAAAATAGTCTGCCTAAAAATAGCTTCTGGATGAGTGACCTTCTGGAGTTATCTGTTCTTTAATAGCTGTTCTTTACTGGCAAGGTACAAAATCTATGATCCCTTCAGGAAAGTGACTTTGAAAGTTGAATCTCAGAGAATTAGACTATAAATTCTGCTTTCATGGCTAAGAAACCCAGTGCCTAGTACAGACCTGGGAAGAGACTAGAGGTGAAGCATCTTATGCAAATTAAGAATTATCTAGAGACATCCATTCTCTCCAGTTATTCTCCAAAACAGCAGCAGCTTTGGAAGTAGATGGTTACGTTTTTGAGGAGCAGCATGAAAAGACCATCTAGCACAGCAGGCCACAATTTCTTACCTCCAGGAGAAGAGAATCACTTGCTTCTACACGAGTGTACTTTAAAAGTGTCTCTACCCAAGGGAAGAGCCAACTGAAAGCAGCGCTCTTGTGACTCCCACCTCCTTGCCAAGCAGAAGATTCTGTCCTCAGCCATTAGATACCTGAAAGGTCCTGTTGAGAGGCCATGTGATACAATTGGAAACAACATGTTCTTAGGAACCAGGCAGGCCTGGGTTTTAAGTCTAACACTGTCACTTTCTAACTATATGCTCTTCAAAAGTTGCTTCTAACATTTCAACAATTTCCTCTGTAAAACAGAAGTAAAATCAGATGCCTGTAATGAAGCATAAGTCAGTTAACACATACGAAGCACCTAGAACTGCGTCTGCTGTATGAAAGACCAATATTTGAAATGCTTTAAAATAAATAAGCTATGTTCAACTAAATTTAGGAAACATTGAATTAGACAAACTTAAATAGATTTCTTACCTTCAGAGTGTCTAAAAACTTCTATTATCCTACTGTACATTGTGAATCTGTAAAAGAGGGGTTGAGCATATAGTAGTTCCCTAATTTATTGGATCATGAAACTTTTTTCATGACACTAGTATAAACAGTACTGGGAATACTAATTTGGAGCAAAATCTAATAGACCCTGAACAAAACTTACTGTGGCTACAAGGACATCAGAAATGTACTTTGGGGCTTTGAGTTTTTAACCTTCAACTCTATCACTTAAAATACTTATTTTATAAAAGGGAAACAAGTGATTCAACATTTATTGACAACCTACTCATGACTGTTGTTTACATGGAATTAAAACTGGTGTGAGAGTTTCTCAAAAGGGTTCACCTATCAAACTATTATAATGAAAGTGCAGCTAAATTATGAGATTAAAATATGTGCTCTTACGTGAAAAGCAGATTTCCTTTCATTGTCATCTGTAATGCTTTTACAGTCTTTGTACTATTTCCTACCTAATTCAGTAGATGGCACTGCAGATTTAACACAGAGAAAACCCCAAAGAGTGTATGTAGATTCATCCTGGGATAAATATCCTGCCTTCTCCCCCGCTCTCTCTAGTGTCCAATGTTATCTATCAGCCAAGAGGGGAACTTGTGTATTTTGTTGGAGAGGAAGAGGGTTGAAGTAGGGTAAGAAATGGTTTTCTTCACCTTCTGGAAACTCTACCTATATATCTTATCCCTGAAAAGGCACATTTATAGAATTCTGTAGATCAGGAAGGGCAAAGACCATTATCTGGCTGCTAATCTGGACCCAACACATGTCAGACAATGCAAATCAATGAGATCACACTTTCCCACTGGACCCAAACACCATCTCCCAATTCTTTTCCATACACTTCTCCAAGTAGCTACTATGAATCGGTCTATAAAGGCAATAAAGATGAAATCTATTTATAACAGCAGCCCTAGAGTTCAGAGACTTTCAAGATCAAATCCTTGATAAGACTCAGAAATACTAAGGAACTTATCCAAAACTTACCAGATGGTTTATGACAGAACCAGGACAGGGATCCAGGCCTTTTGACTCTCACTGAAGAGTTTTTATTTCACCCAGTCTTCATCTCCTCCTGCTAAGAGCCAGGCTATTTAAGTACAAGCCCTGAGGACCAAATCCAGATAATTAAGTGCTAGGGGTCTGTCTGGTCTCATGTGGACCAATTACCCACTTGGAGAGAGAGAGGAGGGAAAGGAGTCAGAAGTTAAACCCAAAAGCTGTCTGTGGGGACCTAGTATTATTTGTGCCACCAATCTCAAAGGCCAATTTTATCTCAGTACAAGAAAGGCCTGCTCTGTTGGCCCAGAATATCACTGCCCTCCAGCTACTCCTACCCCAGAGCTCACCACCTCCATATGCCAAGGCTTTTAATCCCTTAGCATTTAAGGCAATCAGGTATTAATTTTGAGTCAAATGGCAGGTCCCTTCATTAATATTGCTTTTTCAGGAACTTTCCATGGTTTTTCAGCTTCTAACTGTGTTGCTCTAAAAGTACATCAGGAAAAACTGAATGTGAAGCCCTTAAACTATATCCTGATTCTTTTTTCTCAAAACTGATGACATCAGAATGAACATTTTCAGTAGGTTTGGGGGCATTTCTACATGAAATCCAGCCAGAATTTTAAATATCATGCATCCAAAAGTGGTGCTGTCACCCTCTGTTTCATTCCTGATTTCCATTTAGTAATTGCAACTCTTAGAGGCACTGCTATTCTCCAGTCACCCAGATTTGAAATCTCAGTCATTCTCATCAGTCACGTTAATTTCTGTCTGTTCTGCATCTACTCTTTTTAAAACTCTCAATGCAATATTTCAAGCATATAGAAAAGGTCAAAAGAATAACATAATGGACGCCCATGTATCCACCATTAAGCTCTATCAAATGTTTGTGTTTTGCCATTATTACCTAATGTTTTTTAAGAAATAAAAGTACCATTTATATTTGAAGACCTTGCAGATCCATTCCTGATTCCATTTCTTTCCCACTTACCAGTTGTTTCAGTCAATAAATATTTCTCAGGCATTACTAAGTGCCAGGAACTGGTCTAGGAATGGAAGTACATCAGTAAATGAAACAAAAACCCCTGCTTTCATGGAGCTTACACACACAGAAGTATCACCATTCCAATTTTTTTCTCACATCTTTTCTCATTTATCCCACTGTGTATATCCAAAAATAGTATACATTGTTGTTTTGCACATTTTCAAACTTTTTATAAATGGTACTAACATGCAGTACATATGATCTTCAACTTACTGTATTTGCCACATATTTTGATAATTACCTTGAGACAGGCCACTCTAGTTCACTCATGTTAACTTTTCTACAGCATTCCCTTGTATGGAACACCATAGCTTATTGATCCATTTTCCCTGTTGAAGGACAGTCAGGTTATTTTGCAAGTTTTCACAATTTAAAACAACACTGTAATGAACAGCCCTTCTCGCCAGTATCATATTCATATGGCTTCTTCCCTACTTCCCATACTTGTACAGTGCCTTGTTCCTAGGAGCTCAGCCAATATGTGCTCTCTTGAATTTTCTAGCGTTTTCTAGGTTGACCAGAAATTTATTAGTGGACTACTTTAGCTTGTAGGGAGAGCTCCAGACCCCCTAGATATCTTTAGAAGAGAATTTACATATTACAAAGATAAAATTAAAATTGTGCCCCATTACTAAAAGATGGGATTGTATTGGAAGAAGTGTAAACAAGGTGAATTGGTGCAAGATATCGCTTGTTACCTTTAGCACAAACTTCCCTGAGTCCATCACTCCCTTATTCTTCTAACCAATATAGTAATAATATCTAGAACAGTGCTTCTCAACCCTGGCTGACCATTAAAAGTACCTGGGAGATTTTAAATCCCACTGACTCTGGGCCTCTTATCACAGCAATAAAATGAAAATGTCGGGGTGGGTCCAAGGTGTCAGTGCATTTATATATATATATATATATAATGTTCCTATTCCAGGACTTATACTGCTCCCCCATTCTTTTTTTTTTTTTTTAATTTTATTTATTTATTTTTGGCTGTGTTTGGGTCTTCGTTTCTGTGCAAGGGCTTTCTCTAGTTGCGGTGAGCAGGGGCTACTCTTCATCGTGGTGCGCGGGCCTCTCACCGTCAGTGCATTTTTAAAGTGTTACTTGGGTACAGACAATGTTGAGAACCTCTTAGCTAGGGCAGTGGTGAGCCTCAGATTGTGGGCCACTGCACACTGCTGTGCTGAACTCTCTGCTAAATGTTGGTCAGTCAATGCGCACAGTTATTCGGGCTCCAGGTAAAGATACGTATTATTCTTACTCTAATTGATCACCTTTAGCAGCCTATCATTATCTGTATAGAACTGTTTACTGCCCTGTGTACTTATATACTCCCAAAGCTAAGTCCTTCCGGGTTCCACTGATCATGTGGTATTTCTTTGGAGTTAGCTGAATTTTGTCGATACCTCATACCTGCAGAAGGTTAAAAGCCCTTTACTGCTCTACAACATGTCACACAAATCCTCACTCAACTCAATGTTCTACCTGACAGGTGTTATCATTATGGCTGTTTTCTCGTCAGTAGTAAAAATAAATTGTACACTTTTATCGAAGTATACAGTGTTGTCTAATCTCAGGTTCCAGAATGAATACAAGTGTTTTTTTTTTTCATCCTGAAATTTGTTCTTTCTCTATACCAGTGATTACTTTTTAATCTCTTCAAATGTATTCCCAAAACTTTTAGTATTCTAAATATACTGTGAATCTTGAAAGGTTCGAAGCCACAATCCAAATGGCTCATATTAGGTTGTAGGAAGAAAAATGAGTCAAAATGTCTACTTTGTCTGCTTTTAGTGTAGGTCAGTGTTTTTCAAACTGAGGTCTTTCCAGGAGTTCGATAATTACCTTTAAGAATTTTACATTTTGTATTTTGATGCCAAGCAAAGTCTTACAATATTTACATAAACAGCGATGGACTATATTGAGTGCTTGCTATATGATAGGCCCTCTGGTAAGTGTTCCACACACATACCTTATTCATCTCCACAACAGCCATGAGATAAAGTATTCTATCCTATTAGAGATGAAGGAAAAGAATAGAACACTTATTAACTCGCCCCAAAATGCACAGCTGACACCTGATGAGGCTGCGATTCAAACCCAAGCCATGTAGTTCCCAGCTTCACCTTGTAATCAATAGTTTATGCTGCTACTTGAAGTATTAATAGAATGGTATTACTTTGGCACCAATTATTAAGAAAAGATGGGCTTAAATGTAATTGGTTCTTTGTGCCATGTGAAGACCAACTGATGCCACAGCATTTGCTCAAATATGAACTTTGCAGTAGAACAGAGAAGAGTGATGATTAGAAGTGAGTCATCACAGTTCACCATAGCAAAGACAGGCAGACTCAAAAGAGCCCATACAAAAGTAGTGAGAACCATAATCACATTACAAGTGGCAATTTAACTTCAGCAAAACAGCATCAGGCATCACATTTAATAATTGCTGTTATTTGATTCTTACTGGTTTGTGGCTTTTCATTATATTTGAAAATTTTAAATTTATTTAGTTTTTAGAGGTACGTAAGATTGATAAGTAAAACAAATTTATGCCTAATTTTGTCTCTGCATACTTAGCTAATATTTTATTAACAGGCTTTAAGTAAAATTATGGTATACATAATAAATTTGTTTTTCCTTTTAACTGCAGTTAATTTATTACTCAAGTTTGATAAACACTGATGTAGACTTAAAAGCAAAAATGCACTAGAGCTCCCACACTTCACACAATGTCCAGTCCTGGTTGCTAGGGTTTAGGGTCCAAAGTCCCAGTGTTGCCTTGACCAGCCTTGTTCTCTCTGCCTAGATGTACCTAAACAAATTATCGGGGGCAGCTGACAGAGCATCCAATTTTGCCAGGATCTTGACCATTCTTCCATTTTCTTTCCTACCTAGCTGTCCATAGAGCTAGCCCACAATCTCAGGTGACTACACTTTGAAATGAACACCCTTGTATTTGGAAAGAACTTCACCTTCAAAGATATACCAAGGCCCGTACAAAAGATTGACCTCTCTCTTCTACAGAAGACTAAGGAATTATATAATTTCTGCCTGCCAAAAAATGCAACAGAAATTGTAGTAATCTTCTCTTCTCCTAAAGCTTGCATTTGTCTCTGGGCACATAAAAGATGCATTCACTCATTCATTTACTCATTCATTTCAGAAAAGTTATTAATCAGGCCATGTTCTAGGTACCAAGACCACAAGAATAAACAAGACAATTTCATAGGTCAATTTCATAAGGTGATAATTGCTGGGAAGGAAATAATACAGACTAGAGAAAAAAGGAGAGGGAGCTACTTTAGATTGGGTGCTCAAGGAAGGTGCCTTTGATAAGGTGGAATTCAATTACAAGACAAGAAAGAAATATTAGAGTACAAATATTAAAAAGAGCAAATGCAAAAATAAATTACTGAAAAACCAAAGGAAATTTTTCAAATAACATGAGACAATGCATTGTAAAATGCTATCAAATAAATATAACCTAGATAAAATTGATAATTTCCTAGGAAATCAGTAGAGATAGACCAATCTCCATAGAAGAAATAATGTCATCAAAGAGCTTCCCACAAATTTAAAAAAATAAAGCCACCAACCCCAGATGTTTCCACAAGAGAATTATATAAAACATTTAAATATCATATAATCCCTGAAATACTTTAAATGGCCCAGAGTACAAAAAGAAAAACAGCTTCAACTTTTCAAAATTCTTCCTATAAAGTTAGTATAACATTGATACTAAAACCAAATACTGAAAACATACACACAATACAGACCAATTTCATTTATAAATATTGTTGCAGAAATCTTAAATATTTTGAGGACACAAATTTACAGTATATTAAAAAGTACATCATTACAAAATTATTTTTATTTCAGGAATACAAAGGTGCTCAATATTATTTAAGCAGGAAAATTATACAATCACTTTATAGAGGTCAGGAAGACATTTGACCAAAAAAAAAAAAAAATCATGTAAAGAATACTCAATAAAATAAGAATTGCTGTACATTCTTTAACCTGATAAATATATATGCCTCAGCAAAAAAACAACATAACGCAACACTAGAACAAGACCAGAATGCTTTCTTTTTCCTTGTTCTTTAATACTGTATTGGAGAGCTTAGCCAATGCAACTAGACAAGATAAAGCAATCAGAAGCATTAAGAATGAGAAAGGGATAGATAGAACTATCTCTATATGCAGATGATATTTTTATATTTAGAAAAGTCAAAGTAATTAATGGATAACTACTACTAATGATAAGAAAATTTAGTAAAGTAGTAGGATGTAAAATCAGCATAGAGAAATCTATAGCTTTCACATATAAGAACAATAACCAGTTGGAAAATATAATGAAAGAGAAAAACAAAAACAACGAAAAGAAATGTGTAAAATTCTTGAGGAAAACTAGAAAACTCTACTAGAAAGACACAAAGAGACTTGAAAAATAGAAATTCCTACCACGTTCCTGGATAGGACTCAACATCATAAAAATGTTGATTCTCCCTGAGCTTCCTTATAAAATTAATGAATACCAATAAAATACCTTCAACTTTCTTCAGGAGCCTAAACAAGTTGACTACAGAGCTCATATAGAAGAAACAAACAAGCCTGAATCTCCAGGAGTATACTGAAAAAGAAAAACAATGAAATGGAGAGCTAACTCTGCCAGCCAGTAAAATGTATTATAAAAATCTCTATATTTAAAATTGTGGTATTGTAGCATAAAAAAAAGGATGAGTGGAATAGAATATTGTTGTGACTTTGTTAAATTAACACTTAAGTAGACCCTGGGGTGTGGAATGGTGAGCCATCAACTTTCAACAAAAGATCACAAGGGGGCTTCCCTGGTGGCGCAGTGGTTAAGAGTCCGCCTGCTGATGCAGTGGACACGGGTTCGTGCCCCGGTCCGGGAAGATCCCACATGACGCGGAGCAGCTGGGCCTGTGAGCCATGGCCGCTGAGCCTGAGCGTCCGGAGCCTGTGCTCCGCAACGGGAGAGGCCACAACAGTGAGAGGCCCGCATACCGCAAAAAAATAAAAAATAAAATAAAATAAAATAGGACGTTTATTACTTCTGGACATCCTGGGAAAAGTTCATGGCATGCCTCAAGGGGCCATGCAAGGAAGTCAGGGTTGGCTGCAGGAGAAAGAGTGGTAGGACCTGAGGCACATGCTTTTTTTAGGGTCCTTCGGTGGAGTGCTTTGGAGTGCCTAGGCTAACACCAGATTAGTTAATTAAAACCAGAAAGACTGGGGTTTTGGTGAACTCTGCAGGGTTTTACCTAAGGAGCACAAAATGTAAGTGCCCTGGGAGGTGAGGGACATCACTGTCTATCAAAAGGGCCATTCGGGGAGTCATATCAGGAATTTACATTTACTTGTAAATTATCTAGAGCATGCGCTGAAGGGTCTAGTGTCAGTTGATGGCCCCTGCAGGCCACATGGCCACACAAAATGGATGTCAAGGCAGCAATATAATGGAGAACTTTAAACTCTCAACAAATATCGAGAAGTCCTAGTGCATCAGACCCAAGGGTATTAAAGATTTAGTAGTTAATAAAGACAGAATCTCAAAACAGTGAAGAAAAGACAGACTTCTTAAGTGAGTATTAGGACAATTGGACAGTCATTTGAAAAGATAGAATTGTGTATGATCCCATACACCAAGGGAAAGTCCAAATGGATTAGATTTCTAAATGTAAATAATGAAGCCAGGTAAGCACTAGAAGAAAATTTTTTTTTAATTCCTTTAAAGCTTAGAAGCAGAGAAAATTTTCTTTACTTTCACTCAAAATCCAGGCACAATAAAATAAAAAGTAATATATGGCTAATAAAAATTTTAAATAGCATGGAAAAAAACACTATAAGTCAAAAGACAAGTGACAAACTGGGAGAAATTTAACTAATTAAATTCCTGATGAAGGGCCAGTATACCAAATATATAAACATTGTCTAAAAATTAGGAAAGTATCCCTGATTTCAAACTAAACGAAGTTATAGTAATCAAACAATATGGTATTGGCATAAAAACAGACACATAGACAAATGGAACAGAACACAGAGCCCAGACATAAAACAATGCATATATGGTCAATTAATTTACAACAAAGGAGCCAATATATAAGGGGGGAAGGACAGTCACTTCAGTAAATGGTGTTGGGAAAACTGGACATGCAAAAGAATGAAACTGGACCACTATTTTACACCATACACAAAAATAGATATAAAATGGATTAAATACTTGAACGTAAGACCTGAAACTTCAAAACTCCTAGAAGAAAACATGCAGTAAGCTCCACAAGTGTGGCGAGGATGTGGAGTAAAGGGAACCCTTGTGTACTATTGGTGGGAAGATAAATTGGTGTGGTCCCTATGGAAAACAGTATGGATTTTCCTCAAAAAATTAAAAATAGAACTACCCTATGATCTAGCAAAATCCACTTCTGAGTATTTATCCAAAAAAAATGAAAACATTAACTTGGAAAGATATATGCGTGGCCATGTTTACTGCAGCATTATTGACAATAGCCAAGATATGGAAACAACCTATGTGCCCATCAATGGATGAATGGATCAATAAAATGTGGTATACATTTTATATATATATACACGTATACCACATTTTATTAATCAATAATATTGTATTGCATATTTGAGACTTGCTAGGAGAATAGTTCTCAAAAATTCTAATTACAAGAAAAATAGTTTTATAACTACATATGGTGACAGATGTTGACTAGACTTGTGGTGATCATTTCACAATACACACAAATACCAAAACAATACACTGTATACCTAAAACTAACATGATTTTTATATATTTATATATTAATATAATTTATACTTCAATAAAATAATTAAATTTTTAATTTACAAATTTTAATTAAATAAAATAAAACTAAGAAAAATAAAGACATACAACCAGTTAAAAAAATGGAAAAAACATATGAACAGTGAATAGGGGGAAAATGTAAAGGAAATGTGATCTCAGTCTTAATAAGAGACATCCAAAATAACAACATTGAAATACCACCATTTACCTATTTGATTAGCAAGAATTTAAAAACCTGACAGTATATACTGTTAGCATGGCTCTAGGAAGACAGACATTCTCATTGAATATTGAAGAAAATGTGAAATGATACCAACCCTGTGGAGAGAAATTTGGCAATTTACAATTGCATATGCATTTATCTTTATCTACCAATCTCATATCTAGGAATCTATATACTGGCAAAAATATACTTAATTTGTAATAACGTAAGACTGGAAACAATCCAAATGTTTAACAACAGGGGACTGATTAATACATTACGGCATATGCATAAACTATGGTACGTTTGGGAAGCTATAAAAAATAAGAAAAATATCGGGACTCCCCTGGTGGCGCAGGGGTTAAGAGTCCGCCTGCCAGTGCAGGGGACACCAGTTCGGGCCCTGATCCGCGGAAGATCCCACATGCCACGGAGCAACTAAGCCCGTGCACCACAACTATTGAGCCTGCGCTCTAGAGCCCGTGAGCCACAACTACCGAAGCCCACATGCCTAGAACCCATGCTCCACGACAAGAGAAGCCACCACAGTGAGAAGCCTGCTCACCGCAACAAAGAGTAGCCCCTGCTCGCTGCAACCAGAGAAAGCTGGCACGCAGCAACAAAGACCCAACCCAGCCAAAAATAAATAAATAAAATTTAAAAACAAATAAATAAAAGTTTACAAAATTAAAAAAAGATCAATATACTGAAATAGAATTATCTCTTGGTGTATTTTAAGTGAAATAAGGAAGATGCAAAGGAGAATGTATAACATGCTACCTCATGAATAAGAAGGGAACACTCCCGAACTCATATTACAAGGCTAGCATTACTCTGACACCATCACAAAAAGGACACTGCAAGAAAAGAAAACTATAGGCCAATAACCATGATGAACATAGATGCAGTAATTCTCAACAAAATATTAGCTAACTGAATTCAAAAGCACATTAAAAGGATCAAATCCCATGATCAAGTGGGATTAATCCCTGGGATGCAAGGATGCTTTAACATCTGCAAATGACAGGATGGACCTGGAGGGCATTTTTCTAAGTGAAATAAACCAGACTGAGAAAAAAAATACTGAAAAGTATCACTTACATGTGGAATCTGAAAAAAAAATTGAACATGTAGAAACAGAATAAAATGGTGAATTCTGGTAAGATGAATAAAGTCTGAAGATCTAATGTATAACATGGTAACTATAGTTGATAGCACTGTGTTACATAGTTGAAATTTGCTGAGAGAGTAGAATTTTTTTTTTTTTTTTGCAGTATGCGGGCCTCTGACTGTTGTGGCCTCTCCCGTTGCGGAGCACAGGCTCTGGACGCGCAGGCTCAGCGGCCATGGCTCATGGGCCCAGCTGCTCCGCGGCATGTGGGATCTTCCCGGACCGGGGCATGAACCCGTGTCCCCTGCATCGGCAGGAGGACTCTCAACCACTACGCCACCAGGGAAGCCTGAGAGAGTAGAATTTAAGTGTTCTCACTAAAAACAAAAGAAAAAGGAAAAAAAGGTAAGTATGTGAGGTGATGGATATAATTAATACAATGGTGAGAATTCTTTCACAATATATACATATGTAAAAGCATCTTATTGTACACTTTTAATATATTACAATTTTGTCAATTATACCCCAGTAAAGATAAAAAATAAAATTAATATTTTGTAATCCCTAAAGAAATAATGGATCTAATTAACACATCCATGGCTGTGAAAACCAAAGACTAAAGGTTGACAGGGACTTTTAAGATGGATGGATCAGGCTGACAACTCTCGAATGTCATGTCAATCCAAACATAAATGGGACAACCAGACATTATGTATCTCTTATTTCATAAAATAGTCCTATCAAGGAAGTATTCTTGCCAAAAGAAAAAAAATTAACTTGAATCTAACCAACCTTTTAGATCTATCTATTGTTTATAGGAAATAGCAAGGATAGACAAAAAAGTTAAAACACACCATGAGAAAGCAAAAGGTCAGAATATGGGAAAAATATGTTAGACAAGCACCACGGTTTATTTATTAAACAAACAGCATGCAGAGGAGGTAGTATGGGGAGAAATGTTACATATTAAGAGCAACATAAGAGGTAAGTAAACTAAATGCCATATACCAAACTTGTTTGGACCCTTGATAAACAAACCCTCTGTAAGGCATTTTTTAGACAATCAGGAAAATTTGACCATAGACTGAATAGTATGTGAAATTAAGGAGTTATTGTTCATTTTGTTAGATATGAGACTGACCTTGTGGTTGAGTAAAAGAAAAATATCTTTTTCTGTTAAAAAAATATAATAAAGTATTTAAAAGGGAAATAGTACAGCTTGAACCCATCCCCACCCCAGAAAATGTGAAGGGATAGATGAAATGAGATTGGCAAACTGTTTATAATATCTGAAGCTAGATGATGGAGTATATGGGGTATTGTTGTACTAGTCTCTTTCTGTGTTTATATGTTTCAAATTTTCCATAAAAGTTTTTTTTTTTTAAGACCTCAAGAAATTCAATGATAGTCTAACCTTGGAATCACGGTGGAGGCACAGGGAGGATGATCCCTATGGGAGAAGATTATCGGACTTTACTGTGTGGGTTTCACAGTCCCCACCAGAAGGAAACATATTTCCCACAGGACCCCAATAAATTTTATGCTAAAAATGGGCATTGAGATGCTACTTGGTTAATCCAAAGAAAATAAAATGCCCTCCAAAACTGGGAAGCTTTCTCTTCAATAGTCTTGAAAGCATTCTCTTATCATAAAAACATGTCTTGAAATAGAAATATTCATTTTTCATTAAAAAAATATTTTTAATGAATAAAAATATTCATTTTTAATTTCATGTTTAAATATTCATTTATTTAAACATGAAGTGAATCACCCGTAGAGAGAAAAAACTCAGTTACTACTTTTTGCAATAACCGTCTACAACGTGAATACAACCATATTCTACCTTAATCTAAAATTGACACAAATTCTTGAAGTATATCATGATTCCTTTCTAGCTTTGCCTCCATGTAAACAGAAATATGGACGCTACACTGACCTGTCCCCTATTCGCTGCTGAGCTTATAATACTTGCATAATAAATTTGAGAGGAAAAAACCAACTCAGTTCAATAGGAACTGAGAATAAACATGCATAACTATATGTGTCCTCATTCTGTCATCTTATAAATATATATAGTAGATATTCAGTCTTACCCACAACCCATAAAAGATCAATTCCCAAATTATAGAATGTTTATTCTCCATAAATTTTTAGTTAGAGCTACATCATAGCTGATTCATTTGGCTTTTTATTATATGTAAGTTAGTTTCAGAATTTACTAGTCTTTGACAGTAATAGATGACACTCATAGGCAATCAATGATAGATGAGACCAGTTGCCAAAAAGTGACCATATTATCCAGGAGAATAAAGGACGTAGTCCTCTAAACTGGGAGGCTCCCAGGAGTCTATTTTGGCTAGGTGCCTAAGGGGTGGAAATTAATCCATTGGCCAGTGTATTTGTTTCCTAGGACTGCCAGAACTAAAGAGCACACAATGGGTGGCTTAAACAACAGATATTTATTGCCTCATGGTTCTAGGGGCTACAAGTCCAAGACTGAATAGTCACCAGGGTTGGTTTGTTCCCAGGGCTGTGAGAGAAAATCTGTTCCATTCCTCTTTCCTTGATTCTCATGGTTTACTGGCAATCTTTGGCATTCCTTGGCTTATGGACACAGCACTCTGGTCTCCACCTTCGTGTTCACATTGTAGTCTCCTGTGTACATCTCTTTACAAGGCATTCTTTTTAGAAAGGTACCAGCCATTTTGGATTAGGGACGTACTCTACTCCAGTAGAGTACTCTCAGTTAGAGTCCTACTCCTCTTAACTGATTACATCTGCAATGATCCTATTTCCAAATTCTGAGGTACTGGGGTTGAGGACTCAGCATACCTTTTTGGGGAACACAATTCAATCCATAACAGCCAGAGAGTCAAAAAATAGAAATAGGTCACCATACCATTTTCTACAGGTGAGCTAGTAAAAATCTGCTTTCTGATTTCATACAAATATGTTGATATTTGTTCTAGCCACAGCAGAAGAAAAGGCCTAAATTATAGCCCTCATGGGGGTCATAATCAGTATAGCAGTTAGAATATAGCATGTTTCATCTGTTCTAACAATGAAATGTAACAGTGAAAGATGAGGTGAAAGTTTATTTTCTCTTCAGTTAACCATCTGAGAGTAAGCTGTCAAGGGATGATTTGACTATCAGGTACTATCACAGACCCAGGCAAGTAGTGGGGTGGTACATTGCCTGTTCTCCTCTAACTAGTGTTCAGCCAATACCCCAAGCTTCTAGTTTGCTTATTATCTTGAAACAGCCAGAAAACAACAACAACAACAACAACAAAATACAGACAGGAAATGATGCATGCCAAGGTACTCTGAAATTTATGTGGGTGGGTCAATTGTTTAGTATTGGATTGGCTAAAAAGTTCGTTTGGGCTTTTTCATACCATCTTACGGAAAAACCTGAATGAACTTTGTGGCTAACCCAATACTTGTAAGTACTTATAGAACTCTGGAAGAGTTCTATAAGTACTTACAAGTATTGGGTTGTAAGGAAGAGAGGTGGTCTTCATTGGCTGTATTTGACAAAGGAAGAGAGTGGTCTTTATTGGCTGTATTTGACAACTCAGCAGGTATAAAAAAGCAAAAGGGACTCAAGATTTGAAAACATGAAATGTACAGAAGCAAAGAAGTATCTTAAATTCAATTCCGAGAGACAGGTTTACAGCCCATGAAGACAGAAGGGTGAAACCCAATATCACTGGAGACTGAGAACCAAAATCAGTTTCCTTGGTTATAAAATATGTCTTTTACTAGTATAGCAAAGGGAAAATACATTCAAGCACATTTGTGTCATAAGTGAAGAGTCTCAAGGAGGAAAAATGCTAATACAAACATAAAACCAAATTGCTATTTATGAAAGCAAAGTTCAGTGCTACATCTCTGACCACTCCTCCCTTGCACTTTAACTACAGCCTTGATAAACTACTTGATATTCCCTCTACCTGGAATAGTCTACTTCTCTTACACACATGCAAGTACACACACACACACACACACACACACACACCCCATTACCTTTCTCCTAGCTAATATCCTTCAGGTCTTAACTTAGATGTTACTTCTTCCAGGAAACCTACTGCAATATCCCCAAGACCATCTACGGTGCCATCTCTAACACCCTAGACTACTGTAGTAGCGTGGGCCACTCCGCACAGAATTGCTTTTTCCATTAAACTCCAAGTTCTTTGACGATAAGAACTTATGGTGCCTTCATCATTATTATATCTTTAGGGCTTAGTATAATGCCTGCCAAAAAGTATGTAAGTGCTCAATATAAATTTGCTGAAATGAATGCCTACATTTTGCAATACAGAAAGCAAGTCCTGTCATCCAAACATCCCTTATGTTTGGGTGATTACTTACAGAGGTCATTTATATCACTTTCCAACCTGATTTACACGTAATCTACCACCATTTGTTCCATCTCTTAAAAAGAAAGAATGGCTCATTTGTCTACATCTCTCATTAGAAAATAAGGTCCCAAGTGTAATTATTAATTTTTTAAACATTCTATTGAATACTGACAATTTACATAACACTCATTGAAAAATAGAGGTGGATCATTCAGTACTTTTTGAAGTCATAGCATCCTTAAAACCAGAGTAGACAGAGTCAGCAAGTAAAACACAGACACTTTGACATGAGAAAAAAAATCTTCTCCAAAAGAATTCTCCCACCCACCAAACCCCCTTTTATATATTCTCCACCAATTTCAGTTTTCTCCACGTGCTTTGGCTCCAATGAGCCACTCAGAACCACAGAGATTGGATCTGTTTTTATCTTAACAGATGAGATCAGCCTCTATGTGCTGTTCTTTTCTGCTCAAGTGAATAACTATAGTATTTATGATGTGGAGATCTGGTCTTAGTTTTACAGGCAAACTGCAGAAATGGAACTTTATCAGTTGGAAGAGATGGCAGGCAGTGAGAAAACAGGTTTCTGTGGGTTATATGGGGCCAACAGCACTGGTGGCAGAGGGTGGGGTGCCGAAGGATCAGCAGTAGGTAAGACAATGGTTGCCTTGGCATAGCGGCAAGTAAATAATAGGGAATCATAGGCCGGTTGAGAAAAGCTTCAATGGGAGGCATGGAGAGGATAGAAAATAATTCAAAACCTCTTCTGAGTCATAAGAAATACTTTTAAAAATATTGTCATAGGTTCTAATATAATTGGTCTTTCTGGGATCAACTACTTTCAGAAGCACCTGCTCTTTTAGCCCTTTGAACTTTTATCCTAAAAAGTATGGTATCATTAGGAAAAATGATCACCACCCATTGAAATCCTAATCAGTTAATTCTCCAGCAGTTAACCTGCACAGAAACAGCCTCTAGAGTACTGATTCATCAAAATATGTTCCAGATTCATTCTAATAATACAATATAGCATGTTTAAGTCTTACCTAAATGGATGCAAATATTATTATTAATATCAGTATTATTTTCAAACTTGAAAGGTTTTTTAAACTAAAAGTTGATTTTTCCCCAAAATGCTAAAGCTTTTACACACATACAAAAGCATGACTCAGTTTCTGGAAATTTATTTTGCAGACTGGGAGCTCCTAGTTAACTTGGATAATTTTAAATGCAATTAATACTTTCAGGCAATTGATGTCAGACTGTCATATCTCATTCTTTCAGATATTAGACTGGGTATTTCACAATACCCCCAAATAACTTTCAGAACAGCTTTCTCCAAGTTGTCTGGAGCCTATTTACCCCCAAATTAGAGCACCCAACATAGGCGATATACAAGATGTGACTTGAAGGTTACTGATTTTTCAATGCCTCTGCAAAATTTATACATTGAATTGAATATTTTCTCCTTTAAAACAGTCACCTTGGGCTTCCCTGGTGGCGCAGTGGTTGAGAGTCCGCCTGCCGATGCAGGGGACACGGGTTCGTGTCCCGGTCCAGGAAGATCCCACATGCCGCCGAGCGGCTGGGCCCGTGAGCCATGGCCGCTGAGCCTGCGAGTCTGGAGCCTGTGCTCTGCAACGGGAGAGGCCACAACAGTGAGAGGTCCGCGTACTGCAAAAAAAAAAAAAAAAAAAAAAAAAAAAAAAGTCACCTTTTGACACATACATTTATCCTAAATATGATCTCACTAATTGTCAGAGCCGCACTAGTGCATTGCTGGGTAGGAGAGTAAGCCTTAATAAATATTCTATGATTGAACGGGTCCATGAGTGAGTGAGTGAGTGAGTGAATAAGAAATGACAGATAAATGAATTCAGAGCCTCTCCTCTGAGGACTCCGTTTAAAGCCAGTATCACTTTCTTTTTTTTTCCATAAAAATTTTTAAATTCAACTAAATAAAAATTTTAAATTGCTGCATGGAAAAACTGTAAACAAAGTCAGAAGGCAAACAACAACAAAAATTTTGCAACACATACAACAGACAATAGGCTAATTTCCTTAAAGTTTAAAAAGTTTCTATAAATAAGAAAATGACTATCCACCCAATAGAAATATGGACAAAAGCCATACAGGGAAAATTTAAAAAATACAGATATTTCATTTTTCAGTTCTAGAATTCCACTTAATTTTTTTTAATATCTTTATTGGAGTATAATTGCTTTACAATGTTGTGTTAGTTTCTGCTTTATAACAAAGTGAATCAGTGTATATATGTATACATTTATCCCCATATCCCCTCCCTCTTGCGTCTCCCTCCCATGCTCCCTATCCCACCCCTCTTTGGTCACAAAGTGCTTTGGTCACAAAGCACTGAGGTGATCTCCCTGTGAGATGTACCTGCTTCCCACCAGCTATCTATTTTACATTTGGTAGTGTATGTATATCCATGCCACTCTCTCACTTCATCCCAGCTTACCCTTGCCCATCCCTGTGTCCTCAAGTCCATTCTCTACGTCTGTGTCTTTATTCCTGTCCTGCCCCTAGGTTTGTCAGAACCATTTTTTTTTCTTTTTTAGATTCCATATATATGTGTTAGCATACAGTATTTATTTTTCTCTTTCTGACTTACTTCACTCTGTATGACAGACTCTATGTCCATCCACCTCACTACAAATAATTTCATTTTTTTAATGGCTGAGTAATATTCCATTGTATATATGTGCCACATCTTCTTTATCCATTGTATATATGTGCCACATCTTCTTTATCCATTCATCTGTCTATGGACACTTAGGTTGCTTCCATGTCCTGGCTATTGTAAATAGTGCTGCAATGAATATTGTGGTACATGACTCTTTTTGAATTATGGTTTTCTCTGGGTATATGCCCAGTAGTGGGATTGCTGGGTCATGTGGTAGTTCTATTTTTAGTTTTTTAAGGAACCTCCATACTCTTCCTCATAGTGGCTGTATCAATTTACATTCCCACCAACAGTGCAAGAGGGTTCCCTCTTCTCCACAGCCTCTCCAGCATTTATTGTTTGTAGATTTTTTGATGATGGTCATTCTGACCAGTGTGAGGTGATACCTCATTGTAGTTTTGATTTGCATTACTCTAATGATTAGTGATGTTGAGCATCCTTTCATGTGTTTGTTGGCAATCTGTATATCTTCTTGGAGAAATGTCTATTTAGGTCTTCTGCCCATTTTTGGTTTGGGTTACTTGTTTTTTTGATTTTGAGCTGCATAAGCTGCTTGTATATTTTGGGGATTAATCCTTTGTCAGTTGCTTTGTTTGCAAATATTTTCTCCCATTCTGAGGGTTGTCTTTTTGTCTTGTTTATGGTTTCCTTTGCTGTGCAAAAGCTTTTAAGTCTCACTAGGTCCCATTTGTTTATTTTTGTTTTTATTTCCATTTCTCTAGGAGGTGGGTTCAAAAGGATCTTGCTGTGATTTATGCCATAGAGTGTTCTGCCTATGTTTTCCTCCAAGAGTTTTATAGTGTCTGGCCTTACATTTAGGTCTTTAATCCATTTTGAGTTTATTTTTGTGTGTGGTGTTAGGGGGTGTTCTAACTTCATTCTTTTTTCATTTTAGTATCTACACTAAGAGCAACACTTTGTGGGTTTGGGGTGAATTTGATTAGTGAAACAATCAAAAATCACTTAGAACAAGTCTTGGGAATACGGGACACAATTCAGTGGGAAAGGGCACCTAGGGAAACACAAGGCGCGACCAAAATATTACAAGTCTGACTTTCTCATAACTGGGCTCTGAAGGCAATTCCAGAAATGATTTGAACATCAACAAAACTCTGGATCAGCCATATCAACTCCCGGGTGGCTGCTTTGAAAAGCTACACCCAGTATAGAAAAACTGGCATGCTAATTTTCTCTAACTGGGCTTATACATTTATAGTCAATGTTTATATAATATTTTTAAAATGTGACTGAGGGACAAGGTCCTAGCCTTATGCTAATCTTAAATCCATAAAACTTCATTTTCCCATCTGTAAAATGAAGGATCCAACTAGATGACCTCTTTAAACTTTTTAAGCGCTATCATTCCATAATTCTATAAATAAATAGTTTAAACATTGTTCACACATCTTTAACCACTCTCACTAACATTTCAGAGGTTTCATATTGAGGGGAACTGTTTCTTTAAACAACCACAGGGCCCCAAGGGAAATCATGCTTTAGGCAGCAGACCATGATGTAAAATCTACTAGAGCAAAGGTAAATGGGACACATACACACGTCTCTCTCTCTCTCTCTCTCTCTCTCTCACACACACACACACACACACACACACACACACACACACACACAGACAGACACACACACACACAGACAGACACACACACACACACACCTGTCCCATTAGCAGTAAACTATCTGTTCCCAAACAAGGACAATTATTGAAGTCATCATAATAGGTTACATTCACATGAAATTGATTATTTAAATCATACAGAGTACAGCTGCTCTTTATCAACTTTTTTATCTTTGTCAACTTTTCACCAAGTGGTTACAACATCAAAAGTGGAGGGAGTGCTTTCAAACGGAAGTATGACAGCGGGCTTGAGAACGTTCTTTTTCCGATTGTGTCCAAAGTATCTTATTCTGTAGGTTCCAGGTTGGGCAGTATCTGGAATATGCCATTGTATCGTTGCATTGCTATGACCCCGTAATCCCTTGTGCCAATAGAAACTGTTGGCAGGAAACAAACAAACAAACCCAATTTTACTCTTAAAAATGTGTGATTAGAAAAGTGTATGATTATTCATTCAATGAATAGGAAGGGAGTACCTACCATAAGCAAGGCACTATGCTAGATATTGAGAGTATAGCAATGAACAAAACAGTAAATACTTCCTAGAAGCAGACCTTTAAGAAACAGCCATTTGTAGAAATATCTTCACTTGTTCTACCTAGCTACTTAAATTCTATCCATCCCAGGTAGCCTCACCTGGTATTCAGAACACAGGATGTCCCCTGCTTTAAAACTGCTATAGCATCCTTTTCGCCCTTGCAATCCTCTGCTTCAACTTGACACTTCTTTTTGCATCTAGATTCATTTGTTCAAAATATATATTTCATTAGCTCATGTGCCAGACTCTATGCTGGAGGTACTGAGAATACCATAGTGAGTGAGACAGACGTGGTCCAAAGTTTCATGGAGTTTATGTTCTACTAGGGCAGAGATAGGAAGAAAGCAATAAACAAGTAAACCAACAAATAATTTTAAAATTTATAAGTGAAATGAAGAAGTAAGACAGAGGGAGCCCTAAGGAGATGTCATTTAAACTGAACCCACACACGTCTAGAGGAAGAATATTCTAGGAATAAGGAAGAGAGAATGCAAAGTGTCTGAAGCAGGAGCAGACTTGGTACAGCCAAGGAACAGGACACAGGTGAGTAGGATCAGGGCAGAGTGAACTGTAGAAGAGTGGCTGAGATGATAGAAACAGATGGAGTCAGATCACATTGGTCCTTGTAGACCATGGCAGGAAGTTCAGCTACTCTTCTAGATACAGCAAGGTACCATGGGCTAACTAACTGATACTCTCAGTTATGTGGAGGGCAAATCCCCTGGGCAGAGAGGGTGTGCTCAGCATCCTATGTTTCCTCAGTGACAGGTCCAGTGCTTTCAGTAAATAGCTGGTGATACTGCTGCTGTTGAACAAGGCTGAAGACTACACATATCCTCCGTGTTGAATGCTATTCTGATTGTGGGCTCTTGAAAACAAATCATCCTTTTTTGTCATCTGTATAACTTTATTTTAGCAATAAATATGTATGTATTACTTGTTTAAAGATTACCTATACCCTAGAGTCCTAAAGATCAGAAGAAACATTATGCCCATATTTTTGAATGGCTATCAAATAGGCCACAACAAGGTCAAATCTCTATTTTCAGTTAACCATGGGAACCAAACCAACATACAAATAATCACTTAGCTTGAAGTGATTTGAATTAGACACAAATTGCCAAAAATTTTGCCCATGTCCATGCTACTGTCCTGTGGTATGAAGTTTACAGAGTTAGGAACGGAAACATTTTCTTACTTCAAATATATTTTCAAATCTTCACATTATCTATTCAGCTCAGGTATTTGATAACAAAAAGCACAGAGAGATGTTTCTCTGAGGGAACTCCATAAGCACATTCCTTTCCTCCTTGGGTCAGTAAGAATTAAACACTCAACCTTCTTGTGTTTTAGTAATTCAAATGAAGAATCATTGACCATATACAAACATGCAATACATGGTAGGTATGGACTCGTTATTTTCCCAGAAGGAATGTTGGGCTCTACAGAGCCATCTCAACACCTTCACCCAGCACCCCTTTCAACCACTTTGCAGGAAGGCTAACCAGTTCTTAGGGGTAATGTCTGTGACCATGGAAAAAGACAAAACTAACAGATGTTTATAAGAATTGAGGTCATAACCTCATTAGCATCTAATCTTACAGAAGCACACACCACATTGTTTTGTAGAAAAAGAGGATCAAAATGAAATCTAATAAATCAACTAAATATGGCCAGAAGGCTCCTTGGGAATTTGGTATCATTAATATCATGTACTGAGCCAATCTTCCCATTTGTCTTCTCTGCATGACTAACCAACTCGTTTCAGGGCTTGAAAAACAAAATATTCAATAAACGTGCTCACCGAGTCTCCCAGGAGGCATCATTATGCATTATCTTCCATGTCGCTGATGTGGCCTCGTATTTCTCCACAGTGAGGAAGGTCTGATGGGTCTGAAATGCAATTAATATAACCGATCAGACACTGCATAGTCACAGAAGAAACGTGTTTGTACATTGTACATACCCCATACTCCCCTTTGTTGACCATTGCTAACCTCCCAATATCTGATATGAACGTGTATTAGAATTTCATCCAAATCCTTAGGTGTTCCTCTTAACATTCTATGCAATGTCTTCAGAGTGTTAATTCATCCAGTCTATTAAAAAGCACGGCTTTTCTTTAGAAAGCTGAATGAAGCATAATTTTAGAGCTGAGAGCAAATTTTGGAAATTAGGGCAAAGAAGAGATGAAATAAAACAAGATTTAGAAAAGGCAGCAAACAGTTTCATGACATGTTTACTGATCTGTATTCCAAGACCTTCTCTATTCACCTCAAGATTTAGGAGGGAAAATGGGAAAATTTCCTCATCTTTTCGTCTCCAGGTAAATGAATTATTAGTAAATATACCTGCCTTAGTGAAAGAATTGAAAAGGATGCATAAATCTTCCTACTCCTAGGGTGCTATAAGCGACCCTTATATTTTGTCATAATGGATTCCTAGAAACCCACATCATAAGCAGATTTTATTTTCCCAGTGGAAAATAAAAATTTCCACATCGGTGGAAAATTATAGTAATTTGTTTTAGGCCAAGAATTCAGCTTCAAATAAAGCATATATTTAAATAACATAATAAATTAAAATATACAAAGGCCATAAATCTCCAATTTTCCTTAAAAATCTTTAGATTATGGCCCTTAAGGGCAGGACTTGTGTCTAATTTACCTTTGTCCATCACAGCCCTGTAATTTACAGGTGTTCAAATAAATGCTGAATGGATCACCTGCTTATAGCTGGGCCATGGGATTATTTAAAATTCTTCAATTACTCACCTAATGGATTATATTCAATTAAAAAAAAGTTTTCATAACCACAGTGACTCTCAAAGAGAACTGTTCGTGGCCGTTTAGGGCAGAGTGACACTGGGAAGGCCTTCAATGGAGTAGGAGATAGGGTGGAGTAGGACCCAGTGTATAGGTCTAGAGTGCAGATCAGAGGACAAGGCTAGGATGCTGAATGTGTGAACTATGTGACCATCCTCTCCCCGCCTCCCAACCTTAATCTTTTCCAGATACATAATTAGTTCATACAGGTTAATTAATCTCTCTAAGCCTCAGTTTATTCACCTGTAAAACAGGGATAATAAAACATAACTCATTGGGCAGTAGGGAGGATTAAATTAGATTCATGTGATGATGTGTGTAAAACTTTAGCGTCGTACCTGCAAAGAGTAAGCATTCAATAAATAGTGGTGAGGAAGTGATGATTACTAATAATAAAGGGCACCAGAAATTGTTTTATGCCAAGTCCCAAAACATTCTTAGAAATTAATTCTATTCTCATTATAGCGCTTTAAGCAGTTTAGTCTCCTGTTTCTCCATGGCAATAATGATGATAGTATTTCTCTACCCTAAGGATGTCAGATTACAGCTAATCCTGCAGTCTTGCTACAGCACTTTAATATCTTTAGAAAGTAATGTTGTAAACATGTAAATATTCTGGCATGACTTGACTGCCTAGAGAACTTATTTCAAACATGTGCATGTTGACTACCCAAGCGGTAGAAAAAATTTCCCCAATATCATATTTGAAAATGTCATATTGTCACAATTTTTATCAAAGGAATAACCATATTTTAATAAACAGAGATGGGAAGGCTTATTTGGAAGAAAGGTATTTTGGATTATAAGTGACAGTGGGCTCTGGGAAGAATGGCTCATAGATAAAGTGAATGCATTCTCCACCTTATTAAAAAATCTGACCTTGAAATCACTTTCATAAACCCACTTTCTTTTTCCTCTATATATTTCTTTGTTGTTTGAATTTTTACAACTAGAATGTGTCTGGTTACTGCTTGTGTAGTCATATGAACATTCCAAGGAAGTTACAGAGGAGTAAAATTACTTTATTCATAGATATATATACTTTATCATATATACATATATAAATACATGACAAAAACAAAAAACTATGAAATGATATGTAACAAACTGTCAACAGTGATTACCTCTAAAAATGTTTATGAAAAGAGAGGTATTTTCACATTCTATTTTAAGCACTTCTATACTGTCTGTTTTTACATGGGATCTGTATTTCTTGTGTCATTTTTCAAGATTAATAAATAAATACCGTATTAGTGCCAGTAGCAAAAACTAGGGAAATGGCCAATGCAAGAAAAAGTAAAGTGCATGGGCCAGGACTCCAAGCCAGTAGAGCGTCCACCCAGGGATCCATGATCATTCCACAACAGTAGAGGCAGGACCAGAGTCAGGAGTGCAGGAGGAGAGGAGAGGAGAGGAGACAAAGATACATGTCACACTGGCCTTAGGATTATTTTACCAAATTCAATAGAGTTTTAAAATTGGAATATGGAAATAGGAACTGTATTCAAATCTTCATCATCTCAAGAGACAATGCCATTCTCTATGCATTGTGCTATATGTGATCGTAAGTAGAACCGGTTAAATGTTTCCTGTGGGCTTTTTTCCCAGACTCAACTCTACGTTAACTGTTCCCACTGAAAATTTTCTCACACCTACAAAATAAGATGAAAAGCAAGTTGGAACATTTTACCTTTATTTTGTTAAGCTCTGTACGGATACTTAAGTAAATGAAAGGCTAAAAAGTGGACTTAAATTTGTAAAAAGAATCAATGATGCTTACCTTGTTCTCTGCTGAATTCTTCGGGTTAGCACCTACAAATGTAACTTCAACAACTTCTCCCTGAAAATAAAAACTCATTTTATGACTTCTAATAAAAGTACTTTTTGCCATGCTCATATTTGGGCCATTATTTATGAAATGTTTCTAGGAGTTTGGGTACCTGTAGAGATTGTATTCTGTTTAATCAAGTGAAGTTGTCTTCTGAGAATATTAGAGAAAATACACTTGTAACAATGGACACAGGAATTTGGGGGCAACAAATTACTTCAGAATTTTGGGCCAATGGATTTGCTTTTGGTAGATTCAGATATAGGTGAAGATTTAGAGCTATAGTTCAAATTAGTGACAGCACATTAAAATGGCTTCTTCAGCCTTGGATAACTTCTTACATCTCCCTCCCATACACATCTAGGAAATGGACTGAATTAAATAAGAAAAGCCAAAACTTTCCATGGATAACTTATACTTTGTTGTTGTTATTCTTTTTTTTTTTTATACAGCAGGTTCTTATTAGTCATCCATTTTATATACATCAGTGTATACATGTCAATCCCAATCTCCCAATTCATCACACCACCCCCCACCCTGCACCCCGCCGCTTTCCCCCCTTGGTGTCCATACGTTTGTTCTCTACATCTGTGTCTCAATTTCTGCCCTGAAAACCGGTTCATCTGTACCATTTTTCTAGATTCCACAAATAGACGTTAATATGCAATATTTGTTTTTCTTTCTGACTTACTTCACTCTGTATGACAGTCTCTATATCCATCCATGTCTCTACAAATGACCCAATTTCATCCCTTTTCATGGCTCAGTAATACTCCATTGTATGTATGTACCACATCTTCTTCATCCATTCATTTGTCGATGGGCATTTAGGTTTCTTCCATGACCTGGCTATTGTAAATATTGCTGCAATGAACACTGGAGTGCATGTATCTTTTTGAATTATGGTTTTCTCTGGTATATGCCCAGTAGTGGGATTGCTGGATCATATGGTAATTCTATTTTTAGTTTTATAAGGAACCTCCATACTGTTCTCCACAGTGGCTGTATCAATTTGCACTCCCACCAAGAGTGCAAGAGGGTTCCCTTTTGTACACACCCTCTGCAGCATTTGTTGTTTGTACATTTTCTGATGATGCCCATGCTAACTGGTGTGAGGTGATATCTCACTGTAGTTTTGATTTGCATTTCTCTAATAATTAGTGACGTTGAGCAGCTTTTCATGTGCTTCTTGGACATCTGTATGTCTTCTTTGGAGAAATGTCTATTTAGGTCTTCTGCCCATTTTTGGACTGGGTTGTGTTTTTTAATATTGAGCTGCATGAACTCTTTATATATTTTGCAGATTAATCCTTTGTCCGTTGATTCGTTGGGAAATATTTTCTCCCATTCTGACGGTTGTCTTTTCATCTTGTTTATGGTTTCCTTTGCTGTGCAAAAGCTTTGAAGTTTCATTAGGTCCCATTTGTTTATTTTTGTTTTTATTTCCATTACTCTAGGAGGTGGATCAAAAACGATCTTGCTGTGATTTATGTCAAAGAGTGTTCTTCCTATGTTTTCCTTTAAGAGTTTTATAGTGTCCGGTCTTACATTTAGGTCTCGAATCCATTTTGAGTTAATTTTTGTGTATGGTGTTACGGAGTGTTCCAATTGCATTCTTTTACATGTAGCTGTCCAGTTGTCTCAGCACCACTTATTGAAGAGACTGTCTTTTCTCCATTGTATATCCTTACCTCCTTTGTCATAGATTAGTTGACCATAGGTGTGTGGGTTTATCTCTGGGCTTTCTATCCTGTTCCACTGATCTGTATTTCTGTTTTTGTGCCAGTACCATATTGTCTTGATTACGGTAGCTTTGTAGTATAGTCTGAAGTCAGGGAGTCTGATTCCTCCAGCTCCATTTTTTCCCCTCAAGACTGCTTTGGCTATTCGGGGTCTTTTGTGCTCCATACAAATTTTAAGACTTTTTGTTCTAGTTCTGTAAAAAATGCTATTGGTAATTTGATAGGGATTGCATTGAATCTGTAGATTGCTTTGGGCAGTATAGTCATTTTCACAATATTGAGTCTTCCAATCCAAGAACATGGTATAACTCTCCATCTGTTGGTATCACCTTTAATTTCTTTCATCAGTGTCTTATAGTTTTCTGCATACAAGTCTTTTGTCTCCCTAGGTAGGTTTATTCCTAGGTATTTTATTCTTTTTGTTGCAGTGGTAAATGGGAGTGCTTCCTTAATTTCTCTTTCAGATTTTTCATCATTAGTGTATAGGAATACAAGAGATTTCTGTGCATTAATTTTGTATCCTGCAACTTTAACAAATTCATTGATGAGCTCTAGTAGTTTTCTAGTGGCATCTTTAGGATTCTCTATGTATAGTATCATGTCATCTGCAAACAGTGACAGTTTTACTTCTTCTTTTCCAACTTGGATTCCTTTTATTTCTTTTACTTCTCTGACTGCTGTGGCTAGGACTTTCAAAACTACATTGAATAACAGTGGTGAGAGTGGATATCCTTGTGTTGTTCCTGATCTTAGAGGAAATGCTTTCAGTTTTTCACCATTGAGAATGATGTTTGCTGTGGGCTTGTCATATATGGCCTTTATTATGTTGAGGTGGTTCTCTCTATGCCCACTTTCTGTAGAGTTTTTATCATAAATGGGTGTTGAATCTTCTCAAAAGCTCTTTCTGCATCTATTGAGATGATCATATGGTTTTTCTTCTTCAATTTGTTAATATGGTATATCACACTGATTGATTTGCATATATTGAAGAATCCTTGCATCCCTGGGATAAATCCCACTTGGTCATGGTGTATGATCCTTTTAATGTGTTGTTGGATTCTGTTTGCTAGTATTTTGTTGAGGATTTTGGCATCTATATTCATGAGTGATATCGGTCTGTAATTTTGGTTTTTTGTAGTGTCTTTGTCTGGTTTTGATATCAGGGTGATGGTGGCCTCATAGAATGAGTTTGGGAGTGTTCCTTCCTCTGCAATATTTTGGAGGAGTTTGAGGAGGATGCATGTTAGCTCTTCTCTAAATGTTTGATAGAATTCACCTGTGAAGCCATCTGTTCCTGGACTTTTGTTTGCTGGAAGATTTTTATTCAGTTTCAATTTAATTGCTTGTGATTGGTCTGTTCATATTTTCTATTTCTTCCTGGTTCAGCCTTGGAAGGTTATACTTCTCTAAGAATTTGTCCATTTCTTCCAGGTTGTCCATTTTATTGGCATAGAGGTGCTTGTAGTAGTCTCTTAGGATGCCTTTTATTTCTGTGGTGTCTGTTGTAACTTCTTTTTCATTTCTAATTTTATTGACCTGAATCCTCTCCCTCTTTTTCTTGATGAGTCTGGCTAATGGTTTATCAGTTTTGTTTATCTTCTCAAAGAACCAACTTTTAGTTTTATGGATCTTTGTTATTGTTTTCTTTGTTTCTAGTTCATTTATTTCTGCTCTGATCTTTATGATTTCTTTCCTTCTGCTAACTTTGAGTTTTGTTTGTTCTTATTTCTCTAGTTCCTTTAGGTGTAAGGTTAGATTGTTTATTTGGGATTTTTCTTGTTTCTTGAGGTAGGCTTGTATTGCTATAAACTTCCCTCTTAGAACTGATTTTGCTGCATCCCATAGGTTTTGGATCATCGTGTTTTCATTGTCATTTGCCTCTAGGTACTCTTTGATTTCCTCTTTGATTTCTTCAGTGATCTCTTGGTTATTTACTAACGTATTGTTTAGCTTCCAGGTGTTTCTGTTTTTTATGTTTTTTTTCCTGTAATTGATTTCTAATCTCATAGCATTGTGGTCAGAAAAGATGCGTTATATGATTTCAATTTCCTTAAAATTACTGAGGCTTGATTTGTGACCCATGATGTGATCTATCCTGGAGAATGTTCTGTGCACACTTGAGAAGAAAGTGTAATCTGCTGTTTTTGGATGGAATGTCCTATAAATATCAATTAAATCTATCTGGTCTATTGTGTCATTTAAAGCTTGTGTTTCCTTATTTATTTGCATTTTGGATGATCTGTCCATTGGTGTAAGTGAGGTGTTAAAGTCCCTCACTATTATTGTGTTACTGTTGATTTCCTCTTTTATAGCTGTTATCAGTTGCCTTATGTATTGAGGTGCTCCTATGTTGGGTGCATATATAGTCATAATTGCTATATCTTCTGCTTGGATTGATCCCTTGATCATTATGTAGTGTTCTTTCTTGTCTCTTGTAACATTCTTTATTTTAAAGTCTATTTTATCTGATATGAGTATTGCTACTCCAACTTTGTTTTGATTTCCATTTGCATGGAATATCTTTTTCCATCCCCTCACTTTCAGTCTGAATGTGTCCCTAGGTCTGAAGTGGGTCTCTTGAAGACAGCATATATATGGGTCTTGTTTTTGTATCCATTTAGCAAGCCTGTGTCTTTTGGTTGGAGCATTTAATCCATTCACATTTAGGGTAGTTATCGATATGTATGTTCCTGTGACCATTTTCTTAAGTGTTTTGGGTTGGTTTTTGTAGGTCGTTTTCTTCTCTTGTGTTTCCCACTTAAAGAAGTTCCTTTAGCATTTGTTGTAGAGCTGGCTTGGTGGTGCTGAATTCTCTTAGCTTTTGCTTGTCTGTAAAGCTTTTGATTTCTCCAACGAATCTGAATGAGATCTTTGGCAGGTAGAGTAATCTTGGTTGTACGTTCTTCCCTTTCATCACTTTAAGTATACCATGCCACTCCCTTCTGGCTTGTAGAGTTTCTGCTGAGAAATCAGCTGTTAACCTTATGGGAGTTCCCTTGTATACAATTTGTTGTTTGGCCCTTGCTGCTTTCAATAATTTTTCTTTGTCTTTAATTTTTGCCAATTTGATTACTATGTGTCTCAGCGTGTTTCTCCTTGGGTTTATCCTGTATGGGACGCTCTGGGCTTCCTGGACTTGGGTGGCTATTTCCTTTCCCATTTTAGGGAAATTTTCGACTATAATTTCTTCAAATATTTTCTCAAGTCCTTTCCTCTCTCTCTTCTCCTTCTGCGACCCCTATAATGCGAATGTTGGTGAGTTGAATGTTGTCCCAGAGGTCTCTTAGGCTGTCTTCATTTCTTTTCATTCTTTTTTCTTTATTCTGTTCTGCAGCAGTAAATTCCACCATTCTGTCTTCCAGGTCACTTATACATTCTTCTGCTTCAGTTATTCTGCTATTGATTCCTTCTAGTGTAGTTTTCATTTCAGTTATTGTATTGTTCATCTCTGTTTGTTTGTTCTTTAAATCTTCTAGATCTTTGTTAAACATTTCTTGCATCTTCTCAATGTTTACCTCCATTCTTTTTCCGAGGTCCTGTATCATCTTCACTGTCATTATTCTGAATTCTTTTTCTGGAAGGTTGCCTATCTCCAGTTCATTTAGTTGTTTTTCTGGGGTTTTATCTTGTTCCTTCATCTGGTACATAGCCCTCTGCCTTTTCATCTTGTATATCTTTCTGTGAATGTGGTTTATTCAGATGACTTATACTTGCACATACACTTACATATAAAAGATACAAGATGGATTGACAAGGTGTGTATTTAACTTTTCTCCTGACATAACTAAAAAAACTGGACAAATATGTATTAAAGAATGGTTTTAAAGACAGTAGGCATGAAAACAGTGATCCTTGAGTGACAGAAAATGAAAAAGATGAGCCCTACAATTGCCTCAGTTTTATGCCTTCAGAGAGTTTACAGGCCACAGCATAAGGAGGCAGAATCAAGCAATGCTAGGCAGTCTATGTAAGTTAAGGAATAGATGTGGGAGTCCAAGACAACCAAGTGGTCTTGAGTTCACAGGGTAGAGTAACAGAGAAAAGAGAGGACCATAGAAAGGAGAGGTACACAGAGAGAGAACTCTGGAGATTTGCAGAAGGCTCCCTTCAACTCTGCATGCATGTAAGGAAAGTACCTGAACCTAGGAAAAGAATCATTTAAAAGAAATAGAAAGAAAATCCCAGGCTCATAGAGAACTGTGAAAAGTTCCTGTTCCCACCAGCCAGATGGGAAAACTCATAATTCAAAATAATTCTACCTTAAGTGCATGGTGGAGAGATTTTCCCTAGAATAAAAGCAGCTCTGTCTAAAAACTTACGAAGACCCACCCAAATCAAACTCTTCCCAAATAATTCAATAACACCCCAAAACAAAGTTCAAAAATATTTACAGGAATAGGAGAACATCTAACACCTAACAAGATAAAAATTCACAATGTCTGACATCTAAATTATCAAGCATACAAAGGAAAGAAAAGCTCTTCTCATAATGAGAAAACTCTCAATCAAAACTGACCCATAAATGAATTAGATGATAGAATTAGTAGACAAGGACACTAAAACAGTTCTTATAACTATTCTGTGTGTTCAAAAATCTAGCAGAAAGAATGAACATGTTAAGTAGACATGTGGAAGATTTTTATTTAAAATGACCTAATCCAAACCCCTAGAGATGAAAACTACAGTATCTATAAAGAAAATACACTGGAATTATCAAATTAAACACTGGAGAAGAAAAGATTACTGAATTTGAAGACACAGCAATAAAAACCATACAGAATTCAAAAGGGGAAAAGACTGAAAAAAAATGACCAGAGCAGCAGTGAGCCCTGGAACAACTTCAAGCCGCCTAATATATAGGTAATTGGAGTTCCCAAAGGATAGAAGAGTGGAAGAAATTCAGAAAAAAATAATGAATAAATAATGGCCAAAATTCTCCAAATTTGCTGAAAACTCTAAGCCCACAAATCCAAGAAGCTCAATGAACTCCAAGCACAAGAAACATAAAAAAAAAATGACATCAAGGATCCTTAAAATCAAATTGCTGGAAACTAGAAATAAAAAGAAAAAAATTCTAAAAACAAGAGGAAAAAGAAGACACACTGCACAGAGTAGAACATACATAAGGATGACAGCAGATTTTTTTTCCCACTGAAAACAATGCAAACCAGAAGACAGTACAGCAAAATCTTAAGGTCTTAAAAGAAAAAACTGCTAACCAAGAATTCCATAAACAGTAAAAATATTCTTAAAAATGAAAATGAAAGTAAAGACATTTTCAAACATATAAAAGAAGAAAGAAAAATGTTAAAAGATGTCCTTCAAGCAAACAGAAAATGACACTAAATGGAAATTTGGATCTACAAAAAGAAATGAAGGGTCAGTTGTTAATTTGTGAGTTAATATAATATTTTTCTCTTATTATTTAAGTCTCTTTAAAAATAATCTACTGTTTAAAAATAACAACAATCCATGATGGAGTTGATAAATCATATAAAAGTAAAATATATGACAGTAACACAAAGACCAGAAAAATATCAATGGAATAAAACCACTGGCCAGAATGATCAAGAGATAAAAATCAAACAGAAGGCTCAAATTATCAGTACCAGGAATAAAACAGGGGACATCAATACAGATTCTATAGATATGTAAAAGATAATAAGGAAAAATTGGCAATGACTTTACACCTGCAAATTCAAATAACTTAGATGAAATGAAATGGACAAATTCCTTGAGATACAGAAACTACTAAATATCATTCAAGAAGAAGTAAATGGCCTTAATAGTGAAAATTTACCAAACTGTACACTTTAAATATGTAGTTTATTGTATGTTAATAATACATCAATAAAAATATTTTTTAAAATAACAAACCAACAAACAAGTAAGTCTTCACATGACTTACTATGGCACACAAGACCTTTTACAGGTAATTTCCCACCTGCTGCTCCACCTTAGGCCCTCTATAGTCCATATACCTAGAGGTGGTATGTCTTGACAGGCTCTGTGAACTCCTATTCATCCTCTAAGACCTAGCCCATATTAAAAACATTTTTTAATAAAAACAGTCCATGGATTCATAATCAATGATGACCATCTAAACTGAGATGTGCTGTTCAATTATTTACTTTACTGTTAACTCCCCTGAATAACTAGCATTAATTTATTTTTTCTAATTTTCTTCATTTTCACCAGTGAGATTATCAAATTAGCCAGTCTCACCAATGGTTAGCGAAATGTTTCAACAACAATTAGAATTTTCTGCAAAAATCAGTATATTCTTTATATAGAGCAATCAGCCCTGCAGCCAATATCATGGTTCACTTAAAAAAATAAAATTTGTATCCAGTTAGCCAAATTTTCCTAATCCTTAAAAGCGTTCTTGTCCTTGATTTTTCTTCTTACCATCACAATTTCCTGCTTAGTCACACTCACCTTAACTATGAGAGACAACCCCACTACAAATATAATGTGCCAATTCAAACAGTAGTGGTATAGAACAGACGTTTCTGACATGAAAGAGTGAGGAGGTCAGTAGGTCCCCTCCCTAAAAAGCAACTATGTAAATAGACAACACTGTCAAAAATAACCATTTTTAAATTTTATTTTACCTCTTGAAATAGTTGATTTACAATGTCATGTTAGTTTCTGGTGTACAGTGATTCAGTTATATACTTTTTTTCATATTCTTTTCCATTATAGGTTATTATAGCTTATTACAAGATATTGAATATAGTTCCCTGTGCAACAGTAGGACCCTGTTGTTTATCTGTTTTCTATACAGTAGTTTGTATCTGCTAATCACAAACTCCTAATTTGTTCCCTCCCCACTTTCCCCTTTAGTAACCAAAAGTTTATTTTCTATGTCTGTATGTTTCTCTTTTGTAAATAATTTCATTTGTATCATATTTTAGATTCCACATATCAGTGATAGCATATGATATTTGTCTTTCTCTGTCTGACTTACTTCACTTAGTATGATAATCTTCAGGTCCATCCATGTTGCTGCAAATGGCATTGTTTCGTTCTTTTTTATGGCTGAGTAGTATCTATTGTATATTATATAATACCACATCTTCTTTATTCATTCGTCTGTCAATGGACATTTAGTTTGCTTCCATTCCATATCTTGGCTATTGTAAATAGTGCTGCTGTGAACACTGGGGTGCCTATATCATTTTAGAGTTTTCTCTGGATATATGTCCAGGAGTGGGATTGCTGGATCATATGTAACTCTAAAAATAACCATTTTAGCACTTCAATTATCAACCAAAAGCTGAGAAATGTTTGTTCATTAAAACTACTAAACTTAGTGGTAAGCACAGTGCAAGTTTTTGGTGTTCTTACCAGGGTTGCTCTCATCCTCTGTAGTACTATATTTCAACCAGAGCAGGGAAGGCCATAAAATCAACAGCTTTTCTGCTGCTGCCAGAAGGAACTTACTTAATTTGGAACATAGCCATTTAAAGTGGTGATCTCAGTGGAAGGCAAACATTGAGGGATAGTGGCTAGACTGGTAATTGGTGATTTAATAGTTTGTGGGGAAGATAACTGTCATGGTTTTAATAAGCTCTTATCCTATCCTGGACTAATCAGAGGCTATGATCATACACAGAGAAGAGAGCAGGCCCAAACCACTCATATATCCCTGGCTAATGTCTGGATGTATGTGCAGAGGAGATACAAGAGACCCCAGTGGAAATTAAAATTTGGGGAAAACTGAAAATGGTCTGAAGTTTGAATGCAAACCCTAGCCCACACAGTTCCATCAGCAGAGATTGAAATTCTTACTCCTTGAGTCACCTAAATACAAACTCTGAACAATATCCAGCTGAACATTAAGTTCTGTGATCACAGAAGCAACACTTGAGAGTGAGACTTAAAATCAAGTATAAAAAACTGAGCAAAGATATAGCAGCCATACACTGTGAGAGAGACAGACTTTACTAATTAGTCCAGTCAAGTTTTAAATGAGCAAACAAATAAACGAAAATAACAACTCTGGGGTGGGGAAGTGAAGCTAGAATCCAGAGTTGCTACAATATATCAACAAACATGCAGTATTCAAACAACAACAACAATGAAATGAGATGTGCATACAAGAAAGTATCACCCATACTAAGGGGAAAAAAGGAACAATCAAAACTGCTTCTCTGTGTCCCCAGATGTTAGATTTAGCAAAGACTTCAAAGGAGCTGTTATTAAAATGTTCTAAGAACTAATATAAATCAGGTTTAAAGAACTAAAGGAAAGTATAATGATAATGATTTAACAAACAGAGACACAGTGAAGAGAATTTTCTGGAGTTGAAAATCACAACAACCGAAATGAAAAATTCACTAAAGGGATTTCACAGCAAATGTGAGATGACAGAAGAAAGAATAAGTGAACTAGAATTTATCAACATAAATTATCCTATATGAAGAATAGAGAGGGAAAGAGAGATTGAAGTAAAATTAACAGAGCCTCAGAAACATGTGGGACAACACCGAGTATATTGACATTCACAAAACAGAAGTTCCAAAACTAGAAGAAAGAGAAAGGAACAAAAAACTTTTTGAAGGAATAATGGCTGAAAACTTCCCAGATTTGATGAATGTTACCTTATAGATCCAAGGAACTCAACAAATTCCAAGTAGGATAATCACAAAGTGATTCACATTTAGATATATTGTAGCAAACTAGTGGTAGACTTAGACAAAAAGAAAATTTTGAAAGCAGCAAAAGTGATTCATTTCTTACAGAGAAATTACAATAAAATTAACAATTGACTTTTCATTAGAGAGTGAAGTACAGAAAGTAACAGGATAACATATCAATGTAATAAAAGAAAAAAATTTTTCAATCAAGAATGCAGCAAAACCATTCTTCAAAGATAAGATAAATCCATTCCAGATAAACAAAGGCTGAGAGAATTTGTTGTTAGTATAACTGTCTTACAAGAAATACTACAGGAAGTCCTTTCAGCTGAAAGAAAATGATGCTAGATGATAATACAAATTCTTAAAAAGAAATAAAGAGTACCAGAGCTGGTAAATATGTAGGTAAATAAAATTTTTCTATAAATATACTTTTTTTTTTTTGCGGTACGCGGGCCTCTCACTGTTGTGGCCTCTCCCGTTGCGGAGCACAGGCTCCGGACGCACAGGCTCAGTGGCCATGGCTCACGGGCGCAGTCGCTCCGCAGCATGTTGGATCTTCCTGGACCGGGGCACGAACCCGTGTCCCCTGCATCGGCAGGCGGACTCTCAACCACTGCGCCACCAGGGAAGCCCTAAATATACTTTTTCATAGATTTTTTTAATGTCTTTAAAAGACATAAGCTTTTATAAAACAATAATTGTAACACTGTATTATTACATTTACATGTAGATATAATATGTGACAATATCACCAAAAATGGGAAAGGGAAAAAAGATATTTGGGAAGAATCTTTTTGTATTTTTTAGAATTAAGTTAGTATTATATTAAAGTCGGCTGTGGTTAGTTAAGATGCATATTATAGCTCTGTGACGTGAGATATAAATATATATATATATATTTGGTCTCTGCTCCCATTTCCCGGCACACAGCTCATAAAACCCTTGGAATCTCCGCTAACGTGTCTTTTGTATGCTATTAAGATGACTGGTGGCTGCAGACTTATGCATAACCTCAGAATGGGGGCAAACAAACGCTGTGATTGGAGGGTTAGAACTTTCAACTCCAACCCCCTGATCTCCAGGGAAGGGAAAAGAGCTGGAGGTTGAGTTAACTGCCGATGGCCAATGATTTAGTCAATCATGGCTACATAATGAAGCCTCCACAAAAATCCCTAAAGTTTTCGGTTTGGAGAGCTTCCAGGCTGGTGAATATGTGGAGACTCTGGGAAGGTGGCATGGCTGAAGAAGCTCTGCATTCTTTCCCCCATACCTTGCCCTATGCACCTCTCCACTGGTTGTTCCTAAGTTGTAACCTTTTATAATAAACTGGTAATCTAGTAAGTAAACTATTTTCCTAAACTCTGTGAGCTATTCTGGCAAGTCATTAAACCTGAGGAGGAGGTCATGGGAATCTCCAATTTATAGCCAGGCTGTTAGAAGCACAGGTGACAACTTGGATTTGCCACTGGTGTCTGAAATATGTGTGTATGGGGAGCGGGAGGTGAGGGGGAGGGTGCAGTCTAGTGGGACTGAGCCCTTAACCTGTGGGATCTGTGCCAACCCCAAGTAAATACCATCAGAATTGAATTGAATTGTAGGACATCAAATTGGTGTCCACAGAGAACTGGAGAGTTACTTGGTGGGTGGAAACCTCCACACATCTGCTGTCAGAAGTATTGAGAGTGGAGTGTAAAGAGAAGAAACAGAGTTCTTTTTCAAGTCCCTAAAATAACTACCAGGAAAACAGCTAAAAATGTACATAGTAAAAAACCAACAGAGGAATTAAAAAAGGACACTAAAACATAAAAATAACCTAAGCATCCACCTTAAGAAATGCAAAAGAAGAGGGTGTACGAAGAGCAAAATAAAATCAAAGCAGGCGGAAGGAAAGAAATGAAACACTAGACCAAAAATCAGTGAAATGGAAAAACAGATAAAACCAATGGAGCTAAAAGATGGCTCTTTGAAGACATAAGTCAGCAAAATCAGGCAGAAGGAGGGGACATCATTATTGACCTTACAGAAATTAAAAGAATTATAAGGGACTATTATGAACAAGTTTATCCCAACACATTAGACAATTATATGAAATGGGAAAATTCCTAAAGACAAAGTAAACTCTTAGAAAGACACATAATTGACTCAAGAACAGAAAATCTGAATAGGCCTAAAACGAGTAAAGGAACTGAATTAGTGATTTAAAATTTTGCCATAAAAAGAAGCCCAAATTCAAATGACTTTGCTGGTAAATCTCATCCAATATTTAAGGAAGAAATAACATCAATCTTTTGCATACATTTTCAGAAAATACAAGAGGAAACACTTTCTAATCCTTTACTGAGACCAGTGTCACCCTGATACCAAGGGCAGACAAAGACGACGCATGAAAAGAAGACTACAAATGCCCCTCATGGACATGAGTACAAAACTCTTTAGAAAAATGTTAGCAAACCAAATTTAAGAACATGTAAAAAGTATTATATACCATTACTAAAGGGTATTTATTTAATATCTTAAATCAACCAATACAATACACCCTATTAATAGAATAAAAAACAAAAACCACATGATCACCTCAGTAGACACAGAAAAGGATTTGAAAAACTTCAACACCTTTTCTTCATAAAAGCTCTCAACAAACTAGACATAGAAGGGAATTTTTTTAACCTGATAAAGGGCATCTACAAAAATTCTAAAGAAAACATTATACTTAATGACTGAATACTTTTCCTCCTAAGATTAGAAACAAGATAAGGATGTCCAGTCTTACAACTTCTTTTCAACATTGCATTGGAGACTCTAGCCAGTGCAATAAGGAAACAATTAAAAGGCATCCACAAAAGAAATTCATAAAGGAATAAGTAAACCTGTTCTTATTCACAGATGACATACTATACATAGACATTTCTAAGGAATCCACACCAAAAATATCTATTGGAACTAATAAATGATTTAGCAAAGTTGCAAGACACAAGATCTATATCAGATAGTAGTGGTAGAAATCCTGTTTCATTTCTATGTGCTTTTCCTATCCTTGACATATCATAGACAACTTTTCTATGCTACAATGAATGGTTCCAGGACAATCCCTTTAAAAATAAAAGGAATAATTTGAATTTTAGAAATTCAATTTTCCACAATTACCAACTGAAAAATAAATACTTCCCCATTTTCATGTTTTCAGAGCCTCTGCAGAGATAAGAACAATTTTCTAAATTATTGCTAACAGCTGGTCCGAGGCATGATTTGACGCAGGTGGTGACATTAAACATCCTTCCCCCCATCCCCACACAGTCTTCTGAAGGATCCTAAGACCTCTTTGCGAGTCTTACCACTCTGTATTTAGGGTTGGCTGGCTGCAGGACATCCCCAAAAGTTGTGCCTACAGGCGCTCTATCCACAGCATTAGGGATTAATGGGGCCATCAGGTCTTTGAAAAATGGAGGCTCTGGACCGCTGCTCAGATTGGCTACTGTATCCTAGAACAGAGAGCATTTGCTTAAGAAGCATACAATGTAGCGTCAAGACCCTTCCCCCCAGATTCCCAAAAATGCCTTCATTAAAGCAAACACATACACACTCACTTTCCCACTCCCTCTCCCTCTTCCCAAGAGCTAACAACTGCAACAAAATGCGAGCGGAACTCTGCTGAAATAGGAGCCTAGATGTCCATAATTTTAACTTTTGTGACTAGAAGAAAGCGTCAGTCACAGGTAACACTTTCACTCCCCTAGGCAGTATAATCTAGAGTGTAAGCTAGGAATCATGCTCCACGAGTTTAGATTCTGGGACAGCCATTCTTTAACTGTATGACTCTGGACAGAAACACATGATAAGCCTCTGTAACATGACACTGTAATCATTCTTTTAAGGTTTAAAAAGTGTTGAGTCTCTCTTATCCAAAGTCACTACCAAGTTTTTTCCTAAATCCTTCTCTGTGCTCATTAAAGAATATAATAAATATATTTTTAATTTAAAAGTTAAGATCAGCCTGTATCATGACTGGTTTAATCTATACTTTCCACAAAATTTGCCACCTTTAATAGTGTCACCAAAATTCTAATCTCAAATTTTAAATAGTCCTCATATGGATTTGATGTACTTTAATCCTTGCTTTATATGTTTAATCTTGACAGCAGCCACATAACCTACTCGTTATCATTCTCATTTTGCAAATGGGAAGATAAGCTTGCAGATACTCAGCGGGTTTTTTTTTTCAAGATCACACAGATATTCTTAGACACGTAACTGTAAAATTCTGAAACAAATTTCCACAAAATGAATCACACTTTTCTTCCTAAATATCACTATAAAATTTGATGACTCTACTTCCATGGGAAGAGCTATAAACCTGTAATTGCATGAAAGTTAAACAGTGGTTATCTCTAGAGATGGGTTAGAGGTTTATACTTTTCTGTATAATCTGAATATTCTACAAATAGTTAGCTTTTATGATGAAAACTAAAAATAGTTCTGTTTTTTAAAAAAGTATCAGACCTAAAATTGAAAATATTATGATAAAACAATAACCTGATAATTAAAATATATCTGAAGTAAATACCTTGTACTGAAACTTCAAATACATAGTCAATAACTAATTAGATGGAGACATATGAAATTGCCCATATTTCACTATTTTGACCTACAGAAACAGCAGTTTTGTTTCAATTTAATATATCCAAGCTCTTTCTGTGAAAGGGCTTTATTGTCTTTGCTATGCCATCATTGCCTCACAGCCTTTATTGGGGCTTATGTGGTATTGTACAAGGGTCCATTTATCACATTAAAGTCCTTATCCTGCTTATTGACTAATCTTTTGACACCAGAGTGAAGCTTCATACATAAACTATATGCCAGAGGGAAGATTTACACAAGTGGAGTTCCTTTAAGTAAACTTATTTAGGTGTACAGATTTTAGGTAGATACAATGTGTGTGTACATTCCAAGACACTGTTGTACTTTATCAAACCTAAGGCTCTATTGATTATAATAACTATTATTATTTTTGAACCACCAAGAAAGTGAAAACATGCTACTAACTGTAATTGTAAGATTCCTTTGATTGGAAGATATTGAGTTGGCCAAAAAGCTTCTTCAGTTTTAGGTAAAAGTAAAAGACATTTTTCATTTTCACCAAGAACTTTATCAAACAACGTATTCATTAACCGAATGAACTTTTTGGCCAACCCAATACATCCCAATTTCAGAGATGTTATAATATGGAAAATGGGCATCTCAGAACTGATAAACCACTCAATTCAGGAAGCAACTGGAGAGAAAATGACCAAGATTAGAGAGCACTGGTTCAACTCACAGTTATAGTAAGCTTGGTCACTTCTCATCTCTGAACCTATTTGCTCATCTGAAAAATGGGGAAAAATACCTCCATACTTCACAAGGTGATTGGGAGGATAATAGGTATGAAAAATGGTCACTACCAAAAGATGTTAACTGACTCTGAATTTATTTTACCAGTTTCACTTCTTAGAGATACCTCACAGCTACAATATTTTTAAATATAAAGATTTTCAAAGAAACTGAACACTCAAAGCTAAGGTCTTTTTTGCTTCCCTCTGCATCTCCCCACCCCTGAGACACATAAACATACAATTTTTGATTACCGTAGCAATGGCCTTAGCAAGGACTCTGAAAAGCTGGATGTAAGCAGACAGAGTATGTGGTCCATAAATTGTGGATGCTGCCTCATACCGCTGAGCCTGCAGGAGAGGCAGAACAGAGTCTTATACCATTCTGCTTATTTCGATCCATTTACAGAGGTGTTGCATTTTAGTGAGGGGTGATGACTGCACATCTTGCATAATCCAAACTGACATAATTCAAGACTACTTATGACAAAGGAGAGTGGGCATTTCCATTTACCAGCAAAAGTAAATGGCTCCCATCAACTGCTTGTTCAAGGCAGTGAAGAATTCTCCTGGCTTATGCCATTTGGACCAACCGTCCAGTTAACCTGAAAGAGAGTAATAGCTCCTGAGTTTATGTCTATCTTAAGTACTTGTAATATAAATGTTTTCCCCTAAAGAGTACAGCAGGAGAAAAAAATGAGGAAAAATAAGAGTCTTAGTAACTCCTGGATAAACTGGGGGGTGATGGAACTATCTGGAGAAGGACATTTAACCCATCATAGAACTATAAAATGGAACCAAATACAACTCCTTTTACCTGAGCGCCAAGGCTTTGGTTGTTCCACAGAAACCTCCAATTCATCAAATCTAACCTGGAACTCATCACTCCAAATATATCAGCTTTCCCTGCAACATTCTTCATCTCAGTGAAGGCCATCCTTCCAGTCTCCCATGCCAGGATCATCTTGCAGTCAGCTTAGACCCCTCTCTCTCCTTCATCCTATATCCTATAAGTCTCCAAGTCATCATTACTTAACATCTCTTGAATTTTTTCATTTTCCTCTTTCTTTACTGCTTTACCTTGGTCAAACCCTTAGCTCTCACCCAGATCATAACTACAGCTTCTTCATCAGTTCTCTGCCTCTACACTTGTCCTTCCAATTCATTTCCTACACTGCCAGCCTAGTGAGCTTTCTAAATTACAGATTTCAACAGAGCATTCTTTCCTCTAAATTCTACTGCAGTTCCCCAAAATCTTCCTTACTGAATCAAAGCTCTGAGGCACAGCATAAAAGACTCTCCATCGATCTAACCCTTGCCTCCCACTCTAGCCCCTGTCTCACTACCGTCATCATGCTAATTCCATGGTACTCAACTAATTATGGCCCCTTAAATATACTAAGTCTGCCCCTCTGGACCTTTCTTGTATGTAGCTCCCTCAATATGGAACACCCTCCCTAACTTTTATTTGCTTAATTAGTCCTTACTCACTCTCAATAACTTGGACAAATTCTACAGCTTCGTGAAAATCTGCCAGTCCCCAACTTCAAATACCCAGTCTAAACTGGTGCTCTTTCTCTTCGTTTTCACAACACCTTGTGCATCCCTTTCACAGAAGTGTAATCATCTGCTTTCTTCTATGTCTTTTACTGGCCCATAAATTCTAGTGGTCTTGAGGGCAAGGCATTGTTATGCCCAGATAGTGGCTAGTACAGTATCTCTCACAAAACGTATCTGTTGACTGAATAAGCTAATTAGTTAATTAATACTAATCTTTTCATGTCCCTAACCAGGAGACTAACTAGTAGGGGTTCCTAACTTTACTTGCACCTTGGACTACTTTGGCAGTCTGTTGAGGCCTATGGACCCCTTTCAGAGCAACATTTCTAAACACATAAAATAAAATACATGGATTGACAAAGGAAACCCATTCAACTGAAATCAAACAATAATAAACCAATTTTGCAATAGAGTAATGTTTGTGCTTCTGTATGATGCTACTGAATAACAAGATCTAGTAGCAGATCTAATAACTACTGTGATTTTAAAATAGCAATGAGAGTAAAAGGTATTTCCAGATGTGCAGTAACTATTTGTGATATGAAAAATATTCATGGTTCCTACTGGTGACAAAAGTCAGAAGTACAGCTAATATTCTGTCATTTGTTGCCTACATTCATAATTGAAAGAGATGCTAAAAGACAGTTACAGATAAATGAAAAAGTGGATACGTGAAAACTTATTCACATCTAAGTTTACCCCAGTTAAGAACCTTTATTCAACAGGATTTCCTAGAAGGCAGGGACCCTTCAGTAAAGTCAACAGAGGGCAGCAGGGCAGACTCTACTGCTGGAATTACTATTTGTCAAGGGGTAGCCTGTGTGCCACAGTATGGATTGCCAAGTTATACCTGCAGATGTATTAGAAACCATTAATTGTGGAACTCTACACCATTTTCACATTTTTAACTACTGTTGTTTAAAAGTACTTGGGCTACTTTCTGTACTATTTGTAAACAAAAACGCATTACCAGGCAGCAGCCTCCCTAATTTTTTTGAGGCTCTGTTTCTTAATCTGTATCATGGATATAATAATACCCTACTTCAGTCAGGGCTAATTGTGAGGATTATGCAAGATCACATTTGCAAGGTGCTTAGCCAGTGCACTCAATAAACAGAAGCTATCAATGGGAGTTTTTCCCAGGTTCTACAGAAGTTTAAGGCACCAGAAGTATTAAGGATAGAGTTAGGAATGTTGTATGCCATAACCCAGGCTTATTATCAGTGCCCCTGACAGAGTAATTTATTTCAGGGAAAGTGGAAGTCAGTGAGACTAGAATTTTGACCTGAACTTGGAAATGGTCAACCTAGAACTCCCAAATACAACCTCTGGCTTATCATTCTCTTAGCAGCCCTAAAACAAAATCACCTCTCAAAAACACAATTGAGGAAGTCCACAAAGAAATTCTGCATTTGACGCAATAGTCTTGACCAGGGTATAATTCATTTAAATGATGAGAACTTTTAATTTTACCTGGTATTCTTCATAGGTGGTAATGTAGTGTGTATATACATTGCATAGACCCGAAATAACAACAGTCATATTCAGCATCCCATAAGTTGCAAATTCCTAGGGGGAAAGGGAGAGTGCAATAAAATTACTCTTCATCTTATAGTGTATTATCATCCTACTTATACTTAACATACAATTATAAATATGAATCATTAGTGTAAGATAAATATCTTAACAATATTTTTCCTAATGATCAAAACTGCCTAGGAGTACAGGAGTATCTAAGGATCCCTTAGGAAAACTTAAAGCCATAACTCTGCACTATAGTTGGGCAAGTCAATGGATCTCCAAACATCTTAACGATTGCATTTGCAGATGCAGAATCTTCTTATTACCAAAATACAGATATTTTATCAATTTCCAAAAAAGTATAATGGGAACATATTAGCTAACCACAGGAGTTATTTCCAGCTCCAAATAATAAAACATTTGTTGATTATGTCATCTTAGAACCATTTACAATACTTTCTGAATGTAAAGAAAATCACAAATATAAATAAAATACAGCATTTTTAACATGTGTTAGATTTTTATTTACACAGGACTATAAGATACTAATGTACTTGGGGTCATTTACTACTGAATCCATAAAACCATTATCAATTTTTAAATTATTCGTACATAAATACAAATGAAATATTTTAATCTTACTATAGTTCTCTTATATTTTTTAAGTTTGTTCTTATGCCATTAATATTTCATTTTCACCTCCAGCCGTTATTTTCAAGATGTGTAAAACTCTCGTCATCTTCGCAAAGAATAATTTAAAAGGTGCCAGATCACAGGGACAGGGAATTCTTTTCTCTTTTCCAAATAAAAATGCATATGGATATTTTATTTCGTTTTTAATTTACCTCTTGAACTGCCTCCCGAAGTCTTCGTCCAGACATGGTCCTGAGTCAAGAAAACAGAATTATCAGAGTGTTTTCCTATTCAGAATGTACACAAGGTACACAGAAAGACTTGTAGTGAAAGCCAAAATGTTAGCCTGGCTAACAATAGTAAAGTGTATAGAAACAATGCAAGTTAAAGCTGAGCTTTTTTCCTCACTGCCGTATCTTCAAAACAAATCCTAAAGTGAAAACAGACAACTTGAAGGAGGAAAACAGAATCAATGAATATCACTGGCAAAAGATCCCAATCACTTTCCATTCACTGAGTCGACAATAGGTTGCATTCTATTTAATAACAGCTGAGGCAAGTAGAGAGTGTACTGTTCCTGCCTACAAAGAACTTACTATTTCATTCATTCATTTAATCCTTCAGCAAAATATTGGACACCTACCACATACCAGACCCACTTCACACTGCTAAGGATTCAACAGTATGGAGCTGACATTCTAGGGAGGGAAGATGGTCAACAAGCAAATAAAAAAGTGAGATGACTGTAAGTGCTATGGAGAGTATAAGGTAGGATAAGGATGAAAGAGGATGGTGGTGGTCATTGTGGGGATGGTGGTGTTCGTGCTGATGCTGTAGTGATGTGGTGGTGGTAGGAGTGGTGGGGAGGTAAAGACAATGTTGTATCATGTAAGCAAGACTGGCATCTCTGTTAGAGTTTTGAGCAGAGAATTGAAGGAATAAAAGACTTGGCCATGGGGATAAATGGAGGGTAAGTGTTTCAGGCGGAAGGAACTGTAAATTCGAAAGCCCTAAAATAGAAGCGTGCTTGGTAGTCTGGGAACGGCACTGAAGCCAAGGTGGCTGCAGCAGGGGTGATCAAGGGGGAGTGGTATGAAATCAGATCAGAGAGCTTGCTGAAGAGAGGATCACATAGGGCCCTGTCGGATATTACAAGCGTTTGAGAATTTCTCTGGAGAGTTAGAAGCCATTGAAAGGTTTTGAGTAGTGACATGATTTGACTTATGCTTTACAGGGATTACTCTGGCTATAATGTTGAGGAAAGACTATAGAGGAGTGAGGGAGAAGCAAGAAGGTGAGACAGGAGGTTATTGCAGTAAAATCCAGGGGAGAGATAATGGTGGCTTAGATCCAGGTTGGGGCTGGGGGGTGGGGAGGGGAAGAATGATGGAAACTGTTGAATAGAACATACAGAATTTGCTGAAGGATTGAAAGCAGGGAAAACTGAAAAAGAGAGAATTCAGGGAGGACTCTAAGATTTAGGGCCTGAGCAATGAAAAGATAAAAAATTGCTACTTACTAAGATAGGAAATATGGCATAAGGAGCGGATTTAAAATATGCTTCCATGCTTCTAATACCTAAATCAATTGTTTCACGACCCTATGTTTTAATATTATTTAAAGTCTTTCTACTGACATAATAAATCACTGCATAATTTTATTGGAATGATAACTTTTCAAATTTTTCTGTTTACTTCAAGTTACCCACTAGTAACAGGCAGAGAGAGATTCATTCTTCAGAGGCCCCACCAAAAGAGGGTGGGAATATTTGTCACCGTCGCCAAACATAGCACAGTAGGATACAAAGGAGTCAGTACAGAATTATCTGCCCATGATAAGAAGTGATCCCAACAGAAACACATCCACAACAGTTACATGTGTAACTACAAAAAGAAAAACAGGAACTTACGTAAACTCCCCAGGGATGGCAGTGATGGCCAAGAACCCAAGAGTAATAATCTGAACATCAACTATATCTGGGTGCCAGGGATGAGGTTTTGACAGCTAAGAACCAAAAGCATGAAAACTGTGTTAAGAATATTATTCTTTCTATCGTCAAGAGACTGACGCTGCTCATAGAAGTTCCTTTATTAAAGGATTTTAAATGTTTCCAGCTGTTTTGGGGTGTCTTATCCTAATATCATATTTCTTTTCTAATTCATGTAGTATTAAATATTCTATCTATTCAATAATAATAAGATGTAAATCTTATATACCAGTGTCCCATTAACCTGGACTTATTTTCTCATCAATGAAGTTTCTAATGGATTTATCATTGTGGAATCACAATGTGTAATAGATAACCAAGTGTTCTCCTATATTACCATGGTGACTATCTTTATACAAGATGAATAAGAAATTACCATCATTTGGAATAGCTTAAGTTAATGATTTCTTTTTACTTTAAATCTTGAGTTACCAAGTCTTGCCTTACTTTTTAGGTTTTCTCCAAGAGAATCTATCCTTTACCATATTCAGATTAGTAGAATCTTTCCCTCTATTCCTTTGTTTCCTCTCTTTCTTCTTCCTGGAGAATTTTAATTAAATATTAGAAAAAAACTCTATTTAAAAATTTTTTCTACATCAAAAATCCATGATAGTATGAACACTGTATGAATATGAAAATCCATGTTCCAAAGAGCATTTAAAGAATATTGCTTTACTTAATAATGTTGCCTGAGTTGTGAGAAAATAACCTGAGATATTTTTCTCTGCAAAGAATTCTGTGTTCACTCCTATCCTGGAGTCAACATAAACAAATCCTGAATAAGAAAAATGTTACTCTTATTCTTCCTTTTCCACTGTTCTAATTGCTTCATTTATTTACTATAGATGTAAAACTCTAAGTCAGTGTCTTTAATAATCATAACCCTTATTTCTTAGAGTTACACTTATAGCATCCATATTTTTTAATATTAAAAACTTGGTATGGGAACATCTGAATAACACACAGATCTACTATTTAACACAGAGCTACTATTCATATCTGATAATTCATAAATGTAAAATTAACGATATACTAATTTCACCATGATAATCAAAATGTATTACCTCTCCAGTATGAAGAAGGATTGGCTTTGGTTTTTGGCATTCTTTGATTTCTTCAGATGGCTTGCCCAGGGCCTGATCCCGAATACTGTCCCACGATGGATCCCCTACTGTTGTCCCTATTAGGAATGTTATGATTAATATGATTCCAACCCTCTGAAAAATATCATCATTTTGACAAATGTTGTACAACAATGCTTTTAGGACTTTGAGAGATTTTATCGAGGTTGTTGTTCAATGATTCCAAACAGTTGCATAATAGAAGAGGCAAGATTTCCTGTACATCCTAAAGTAGGAGCCGTTGTTTAATTAGACCTCAGTGTGGTTGATAGAATAAAAGAATATATATGTTCTACAACCTTAATTTTTTTTTATTGCTCTTTCTCAACCATTTTGCAAATAAAAAATATGATATAATTAAATGTAGGTCTATGAACTGAATCACCTTTTTCTTATTTTGAAAACTATAAAAAAAAACACCTCCAACGTGAAGTACCAGTTGTTTGACTTGTGGTCTCTAAAGACCCACTCTTGAATCTCCACTTAATTATGCACACACACACACACACACACACACACACACACACACACACGAGCAATAAAAACAACCATCAAGCGTAACACCCATAATCTGGGGAAAAGCTATGTTAACTACAAAACCTAAGAACATAGAACCTATAATCCATTAGGAAAATATAACAACTATGAACATACATGAACCTAATAACAGAGTACAAAAATACATGAAACAAAACTGACAGAAATGAAGGGAGAAACAATCAACAATAATAGTTGGAACTTCAATAACTCACTTTCAATAACAGATAGAACAACGAGTGAGAAGACCAATAGGGAAGTATAAAATTTGAACAGCACTAGAAGCCAACTAGACCTAACAGATACTAACAAAGGGCTCCATCCAACAACAGCATAGTATGTATTCTTCTCAAGTGCATATGGAACATTATCTAAAATAGACCATATGCTGGCCATAAAACAAACTTCAATAAATGTTTTAAAGTATAAATAATACAAAGTATGTTTTCAACCACAATGTAATGGAATTAGAAATAAATAACAGAAGAAAATTTGATAAACTCACAAATATGTGGAAATTGAGCAACATGATTATGAATAGCTAATGGTCAAAAAAGAAATCAAAAGAAAATATAAAAACAGTTTCGGATGAATGCAAATGAAGACACAGTATATCAAAACTTATAGAATGCAGTGAAAGCAGTTCCCGTAGGGAAATTGATAGCTTTAAATGCCCTTATAAAGAAAGGAGATGACCTCAGCAAGATACCAAAGTAGAAGATATCAGCTTTCATCTCCCCACAGAATACAATTAGCTATCCACAAAAGAAAATAGCTCTGGGAGGGCTCAAGAGTCCAACTAAAAACCTACAGCAACACAGTGGAGCAAAACAGAATAACCACATGAAAAGGGTCACTGGGAAGGTCGGCTTATCTGAGACATCTCAAGATGGCTAGGAACGAAGAAGGGCAGAAGATATCAGTACCAGCCACATAACAGATGCCATCATTTGCTGCAGTGGCCTCTGCTCTGTGGAAGACCCTGGAAACCCTTGCCACTGAGAACCTGAACAGCCTCTGCAACAGACTCTCTACAGCTTTCATGAAAGAGGACCCTGTTTTTCAGTGCAAACCCCAGAAGACTGCTCCACAGAGACACCAGCAGCTTGTATGACTGAGGTAACCAATGATGGATTACCATGGATCACTGAAGAGAGACGTGATGCTGTACCTCCCTCATGAGAAGCTTCTGTTCCACTGCCCTGGAGTCAGGGCTGTCAGTCCCCCACCCCCAAACCCATACATGACCCTGACCCCAGAGCCATGGGTGTTCCATGTACGCCCATGTTTCAGACCCCAACTTTGTGACCACGCTATGTTTTCCTGAGCTCCAAACCCCAGACCTGCAGCTGCCCTGCAAGTACCTGTAACTCAGGCACTGGAGCCACTGCAAGTGGACCTGAACCCCAGAACCACTTTCCTCTGCAAATGCACGTGTTCTAGTCCCCAGCTCCATGGCTGCTCCACATGTGCCCATACCTCAGGCACAGAGCTGTTGGTGAGCCAGTGCCCTGGACCCTGGAGGCATGGTTGCTCCACAAGCACCCAAGCTCCAGATCTCAGGTATGTCACTGTTCCATGAATGCAACATATCAGACATCAGTGCCACCACCACTGTGAATGTATCTGAAGCCAAACATAGCACCCAAAGTGATGCCCTTGGCCATGACATCCTCCAAGGGAGAAAAGGATGTCAGGATGTCCCCAGCAGACTTCACCACTGAAGATCACAACAGCGCTCACAGCAGCTGCAGATACCCTTAGTACTGGCCTTTGAGGACGCATGCAATCTTCACCAATGATGACCTCAGCTGACAGAGCTGCATGGAGACTATGCCACTTGGGCTGCCCTGGAGCTGGAACCACCACAGTCACCCAATCAATGTCTCTGCAGCCACCCAAAGGTGAAGGCCTTTCCCCACCAAAACCATTCTGTAAAGTCTGGAAGAGGTGACTGATCCATCAAATGCACAGACAAATGCAATTCTACGAGAGACAACAGAAATCAAGGAAACATGACATCACAAAAGGAATACAATAATTTTCCAATAACTGACCCGAAGAATTGGAGATCTAGAAATTGTCAAAGAAGAACTCAAAATAATTGTGTCAAAGAAGTTCAGCAAGCTACAAGAGAACAAATAGATACAACTTAACAAAATCAAGAAAATAATTATGAACAAAATGAGAGTTCAACAGAAAGGCAGAATCATAAAAAAGAGCCAAACAAATTCTGGAGCTGGAGAAGGCAATGAATGAAATGAACAATGCAGTAGAGAGCATCAACAGCAGATTTGATCAAGCAGAAGAAATAATCTGTGAACTCAAAACAAGTCATTAGGAACTATTCAATTAAAGTGAAAAAAAATGAAAAAGAATGAAGAAAGCCTACATGAATTATGAGACACAAAATGCCAAAGGGAGTTCTTCAAGCTGAAATGCAAGGATGCTAATAGCCCATAAAAGATATGAAAGAACAGGTATACCTCATTTTCTTGCACTTTGCTGATATTGTGTTTTTCTGTTTGTTTGTTTGGGGTTTTGTTTACAAATTGAGGGTTTGTGGTAACCCTGCATTGAGCAAGTTGATCAGTGCCATTTTTCCAACAGCAATTGCTAACTTCATGACGTTGCGTCACATTTTAGTAATCCTCATTAGATTTCAAACTTTTTCATTATTGTTATATTTCTTACGGTGATCTCTGATCAGTGATCTTTGATGTTACTACTGTAATAGTTTGGCAGCACTACAAACCACATCCATCTAAGACAGAAAACGTAATTGATAAATGTATGCGTTCTGACTGCTCCACTGACTGGCTGTCCCTCCATCTCTCTTCCTCTCCTTAGGCCTCCCTATTCCCTGAGACACAACAATATTGAAATTAGGCCAATTAATAACCCTACAATGGCCTCTGTGTATTCAAGTGGAAGGAAGAGTCGCACATCTCTCATTTTAAATCAAAAGCTAGAAACGATTAAGCTTAGTGAGGAAGACATGTTGAAAGCCGTGATATGACAAAAGCTAGATCTCTTGCACCAAATAGTCAGCCAAATTGTGAATGCAAAGGAAAGTTCTTGAAGGAAATTACAAGTGCTATTCCAGCGAACACACAAATAAGAAAGTGAAACAGCCTTATTACTGATATGGAGAATGTTTTAATTGTCTGGATAGAGGAGCAAACCAGCCACAACATTCCCTTATGCCAAAGCCTAATTCAGGGCAAGGCCCTAAATTTCTTCAATTCTATGAAGGCTGAGAGAGGTGAGGAAGCTGCAGAAGAAAACTCTGAAGGTAGCAGAGGTTGGTTTATGAGCTTTAGGGAAAGAAGCCATCTCCATAACATAAAGGTTCAAGGTGAAACAGCAAGTGCTAATGTAAAAGCTGAGGAAAGTTAGCCAGAAGAATAAGCCAAGATAATGAATGAAGGTGGTTACACTAAAAAACAGATTTTCAACGTAGGCAAGACAATCTTCTTTTGGAATAAGATGCCATCTTGGACTTTCTTAGCTAGAGAGGAGAAGTCAATGTCAGGCTGACTCTCTTGTTAGGGATAAACATAGCTGGTCACTTTAAGCTGAAACCAATGCTCATTTACCATTCTGAAAATCCTAGGGCTCTTAAGAATTGTGCTAAATCTACTCTGCCTGTGCTCTATAAATGGAACAACAAAGCCTATATGACAGCATGTCTGTTGACAAGATGGTTTACTAAATATTTAAACACCACTGTTGAGATCTACTGCTCAGGAAAAGATTCCTTTCAAAATATTAGTGCTTGGGCTTCCCTGGTGGTGCAGTGGTTGAGAGTCCGCCTGCCGATGCAGGGGACACGGGTTCGTGCCCCGGTCCAGGAAGATCCCACATGCCGCGGAGCAGCTGGGCCCGTGAGCCATGGCCGCTGAGCCTGCGCGTCCAGAGCCTGTCCTCCACAACGGGAGAGGCCACAATAGTGAGAGGCCCGCGTACCGCAAAAAACAAAACAAAACAAACAAACAAAATATTACTGCTCACTGACAATGCACAAGTCACCCAAGAGCTCTGAAGAAGATGTACAAGATTAATGTTGTTTTCATGCTTGCTAACACAATACCCATTCTGAAGCCTGTGGATCAAGGAGTACTTTTGACTTTCAAGTCTTATTATTTAAGAAATACACTTCATAAGGCTATAGCTGCCATGAACAGTGATTCCTCTGATGGATCTTGGAAAAGTCAATGGAAAACTTCCTGGAAAGGATTCACCATTCTAGATGCCATTAAGAACATTCATGGTTCATGGAAAGTGGGCAAAATATCAACATTAACAAGGGCTTGGAAAAAGTTATTTCAGCTCTCATGGATGACTTTGAGGGGTTCAAGACTTCAGTTGAGGAAGTAACTGAAGAGGTGGTGATAACAGCAAGAGAACTAGAATTAAAAGCAAAGCCTAAAGATGTGACTTAACTGCTGCAATCTCATGATGATAACTTCCACAAATGAGGAGTTGCTGCTTATGAATGAGCAAAGAAAGTGATTTCTTAAGGTGGAATCTTCTGGTGAAGATGCTCTGAAGACCACTGAAATGACAACAAAGGATTTAAAATGTCATGCAAACTTAGTTGATAAAGCTGTGGCAGGGTTTGACAGAACTGACTCCAATTTTGAAAGAAGTTCCACTGTGGGTAAAGTACTATAAAATGCATTGCAGGCTACAGAGAAATCACTTGTGAAAGAGTCAATCAATGCAGAAAACTTCATCATTGTCTTATTTTAAGAAATTGCCACAGTCACCACAACCTTCATCGACCACCACCCTGATCAGTCAGCAGCCATCAACATCAAGGCAAGACCCTCCACCAGCAAAAAGATTATGATTATGACTCCTTGAAAACTCTGCTGATGGTTACCATTTTTAGCAATAAAAGTATTTTTTATTAAGGAATGTACATTTTTAAGACATAATGTTATCACACACTTAATAGACTAACAGTATAATGTAAACATAACTTTTATAAGCACTGGGAAATAAATAACAATATAATAATAGTAGGGAACAACAATGGCCCACTTTCAAAAGTGGTTAGATCATCCACACAGAAAATCAACAAGGAAACATTGGACTTGAATCATATCTTAGACCAACTGGACCTAAAAGACACATATGGAACATTCTACCCAACAACAGTAGAAAACACATTCTTCTCAAGTGTGCATGAAACATTCTCCAGTATTGATCACGTAGGGTCACAAAAGAAGCCTCAGCAAATTTAGAAGATTGAAATCATACCAACTATCTTTTCTGACCACAAAGACATCAAACTAGAAATCAGTAACAGGAAAACTGGAAAATTCACAGATATGTGAAGATTAAAACACATACTCCTGAACAACTAATGGGTCAAAGAAATCAAAATGAAATCAAAAATACCTCAAAACAAACAAAACAAAAATGGAAATACAATATACCAAAAACTTACTGTATAGAGCAAAATAAGTTCTGGGAGTGCAGTTTATTGTGATATACTCCTACATTAAGAACTAAGAAAGATCTCAAAAAAACAACCTAACTTTACACCTCAAGGAACTAGAAAAAGAACAAACTAAGCACAAAGTTAACAGACGAAAAGAAATAACAAAGATCAGAGTAGAAATAAATAAAATAGAGACCAGAAAAACAATAGAAAAAAACCCACAAAATGAAGAGCTGGTTTTTGAAAACACAAAATTGACAAACCTTTAGTTAGACTACCTAAGAAAAAAAAGAGAGAAGCCTCAAATTTTTCAAAAAATTAGAAATGAAAGGTAAGACATTACAAATGACACCTCAGAAATACAAAAAGATGACTACAAGCAATTATACACCACCAAATTGGATAACCTAGAAGTAATGGGTAAATTCCTAGAAATTCCTAGACTAAATCATGAATAAATAGAAAACTTTAAGCAGACTAATAATGAGTAAGAAGATTGAATCAGTAATCAGAAACCTCCTAACAAAAAAAGACTAGGATCAGATGGTTTTACTGGTGAATTCAACCAAACATTTACGGAAGAATTAATGCCAGTCCTTCTCAAACTCTTCTCAAAAATTAAGGAGGAGGGAATACTCCCAAATTTGCTTTACGATGCGAACATTACCCTGATACCAAAGCCATATAAGGACACTATGAGAAAAAAAAAAAAAGGCCAATATCTCTGATGAATATAGAAGCCAAAATCCCAAGCAAAATACTAGCAAACTGAATTCAATAGCACATTAAAATGATCATGCACCATGATCAATGGGATTTATTCCTGGGATGCAAGAATGGTTCAAAAAATGTGAATAAATAAATGTGATATACCACTTTAATAGCACAGGAGAGTTCTCCCTTTACTCCATGCCCTAAATAAATAGGAAAACATCCATGTTCAAGGATTGGAAGACTTAAAATTGTTAAGATTACAGTGCTCCTCAATTTAATCTACGGATTCAATACAATTGCAATCAGAATCTCAGCTGACTTCTTTGTAGAAGTTGACAAACTGATTCTAAAATTTAAATAGAATTGCAAAGGACTCAGAATAGCAAAAACAATCTTGAAAAAGGAGAACAAAGTAGGAGGACTCATAGATCCTGATTTCAAAACTTACTACACAGCAATAGTAATCAAGAAAGGGTGATACGAACCATGGAATACTACTTAGCTATAAAAAAGGAATGATTTTTCTTTTTTTAAAGGGTGATACTAGCACAGAAAATAAACACAGATCAACGGAATAGAATTGGGAATCCAGAAATAAGACCATGAATCTATGGTCAACTGATTTTCAATGAGTGTGCCAAGCCCATTCAATGGGTTAAAAAAAATAGCCTTTCCTTGTGGATAGCCACAAGGAAAAGAATGAAGGTGGATTGTTACCTCACACCATATATAAAAGCTAACTCAAAATAGCTCAAAGATCTAAATATAAGAGCTAAAACCATAAAACTTCTAGAAGAAAACGGGTAGGTTCTCATGACATCAAATTTAGCAAAGGATACTTAAGTATGACACCAAAAGCATGAGACACAAAAGCAAAAATAGACCATTTTGATTTCATCAAAATTAAAACTTTTTGTGCTTAAAAGGACACAATGAAGAAGGTGGAAACACAACCCACAGTAGGGAGATCAGCCAAAACGGTGGATTAGAAAGACCATGAGCTCACCTCCTCTCATGGCCACACCAAAATAACAACTATTTACAGACCACTTATTGATGGAAAAGACCAGAACCTACCATAAAAGATCTTCTATAACTAAAGATATAAAGAAGAACCACAGTGATATAGGTAGTCAAGACCCATACCCTCTGGGTAGGTGACCCAGCAACAGGAAAATAATTACAATTTCAGAGCATCTCCCCAAGGAGCAAAGGTATTGAGCCCCACATCAGTGTCCCCAGCCCAGCATTTCTCTTCCAGGAAGATGAGCCACTAGAACTTTTGGCTTTGAAGGCCAGTGGGGCTTACTTGCGGGAGACCCAGAGAGCTGTGGGAAATGGAGATTCTACTAATAAAGCGTGCACACAAAAATCTCACATGCTCCGAGACCCAGCTCAGAAACAATAATTTGAAAGGAGCCTGGGTTAGACCTACCTGCTAATCTTGGAGAGTCTCCCAGAGAGACAGTGGTCAATTGGAGCTCACAGACACTGGTGGCAGCCATTCTTAGGAGCTCATTCTACCACATACTATTTTGGATCCTCCCTCTAGCTTATTAGCTCCAGGACCCAGCTGTGCCCATGCCCACCAACCCACAGGCACCCATACTAGGACATTTCAAGCCAAGTAACTAACTGGGTGGGGACACAGTCCCATCCACCAGTAGACAAGCTGCCTTAAGACACCCCCTGAACCCACAGCCACCCCTGGACACAACCCTGCCCACCAGAGGATGCAGGATCAGGCTGCACACACCAGTGAGGCGGACACCAGCCTCAGGACAATGGTACCCCTGCTGCCTGCAGACTCAGTCCACCCATCAGCAGACCAGCACCAGCTCTGGGACTAGGTGGGCTCTGACCCTGCCCACCAGCAAGCCAACACAAGCTTCAGGACATCCTGGACCCTGCAGCCAGCCATGTCAAGAACCAGCCTCACCCACCAGCAGTCTGACACCAGCTCTGGGACCCTGGGCCCTGTAGCCAGACCCCAGGACTCAGCTCTTCCTGCCAGTGGGCTGGCACTAGCCCCAGGACCTAGCTTCACCCACCAGTGGGAAGACACCAGCCCAGGATCTCCTTGACTCCAGCTCTGCCCACCAGTGAGCTAGCAGTAGCCCAGGGGCCACCTGTGGGTCTGCAGCCAGCTGCCTCATGACCCAGTCCCACCAAGCAGTGGCCAGCAGACTCTGCACAAGGCAGGGCCTGGCAACCAACCAGACCCGGGGCGGGTGGTAGAGCCAAGCCTACGAGACCACCCCCAGTAGTCAGCACACCACAACAGAAGGGCCCAAGCAGCCCAGCTAGCGGGCATCCCTAGAGCATATATGGGACCCATAAGGAACCCTTTCAACTCAGTAATGAGAAGACAAGTAGCCCAATTTAAAAATAAGAAAAATATATGAGTAGACATTTCTCCAAGGAAGAAACTCAATGGCCAATAAACGTGAAAAGGTTTTCAATATCACTAATCTTCAGGGAAATGCAAATCAAAACCATAATGAGATACCACTCCACACCCAGGGGGTAGATAGAATCCAAAAGGAAGATAAAAATAAGTATTGGTGAGGATGTAGAAAAATCAGAACCTTCAGAACTACTGATGAGAATGTAAAATTGTGCAACAATTTGGAAATAGTCTGGTAGTTCCTCAAATTATTAAACATAGAGTGACCATATGATCCAGCAATTCTACTTCTAAGCATATACCAAAGAGGAGAGATGAAATCATATGCTCACACAGAAGCCTGGACATGAATATTTATAGCAGCATTATTCCTAATAGTCCAAAAGTGGAACAACCCAAATGTCCATCAACTGAGGAATGCATAAACAAAATCTGGTAAAACCATACAGTGGAATATTATTCAGTCATAATATAACATAAATGAACTTACCTACAAAACAAAAACAGACTCATGGACATAGAGAACAAAATTTGTGGTTGCCAAGGGGGAGGGAGGGTGGGGGAGGGATGAACTGGGAATTTGGGATTAGCAGATGCAAACTATTATACAAAGAATGGATAAACAACAAGGTCCTACTGTATAGCACAGGGAACTATATTCAATATCCTGTAATAAATCACAATGGAAAAGAATATGAAAAAGAATGTATGATATGTATAAATGAATCACTTTGCTGTACAGCAGAAATTAACACAACGTTGAAATCAACTATACTTCAATAAAACAATTTTTTAAAAAGAAAAATAAGTAATGAAATACTAATTCATGTTACAACTTGGATGAACCTTGAAAACATGATGCTAAGTGAAAGAAGCCAATGCAAAAAGTCACATTTTTTTTTACAATTCCATTTATATGAAATGTCCAGAACAGGAAAATACAGAGATAGAGAAATTAGTGGTTGCTTAGGTCTGGGAGAGACGGAGACTGTGTTGTAATAGCTAAAGAGTACAGGGTTTCTTTCTGAGGTGATGAAAATGCCCTAAAATTGACTGTGGTGATGGTTGCACGTATCTGTGAATATACCAAAAAACCACTGAATTATACACTTTAAATGGGTGAATTTTATGTTTTGTGAATATCTCAATAAACCTGTTAAAAATTATTTATTTTAGAACAGTAGACCAAACTAGATGAAATATTACCAGGAAAGATGATGCCAACTATATCACATTACAACTGTATTTATTAATTTAACTAATGGTTCCAAAATATATATATATACAAAAGACAAGAATGAAATAAGCCAAAATATTGCCTGTAGGTGATACTCTTCAATTTTTTTTTAACTTTCTCTACTTACCAGTGCATGTTATCACAGTGATAATCAGGATAAAAGTATAAAACCTATAATAATCAGTTATAAATTCATGGAAATACACACAGGAAGAAGACCCAGGACCATATGCTTTAGGTTCCTAAAAGCTTCTGTTCTGAGGAATCTGGGCTCCAATAAAGGAATCTGGGAAAGAGACACTAACAACCAGATGGAAGGGCCAACTCATACTGTCGAAGTTACAATGACACTCCCGCTCTGCACCACTCCAACTCCACCCCAGGCTCCAGCCCAATTTAAAACTATTCTTTTTTTTTTTTGCGGTACGCGGGCCTCTCACTGCTGTGGCCTCTCCCGTTGCGGAGCACAGGCTCCAGACGTGCAGGCCCAGAGGCCATGGCTCACGGGCCCAGCCGCTCCGTGGCATGTGGGATCCTCCCAGACCGGGGCAGGAACCCGTGTCCCCTGCATCGGCAGGTGGACTCTCAATCACTGCGCCACCACGGAAGCCCTAAAACTATTCTTTCATAGATTGAAATGCAAAGAGAATCTCTGATTCTACTTGAATCGGTGGAAAGCTAAATTATAAAAGATACCTACCCCTGAGAAATCATGTACAAACCTGGAAAGCCTGCATACGCCCAAATTTAAAAAATAAAAATAGTAAATGTATTGGTTACATTAAACCTTGTTAGAGAACAGAACCCTGAAGTTCAGAACCTGGAACCATAAATCACATCAGACTGCACCTCACCCTGCGTAAAGTTGAGGGTTCCAAATCCGTCAGTCGTGCCAGCTGCAAAACTGTAGCCCAAGGCTGGTTTACATGTTTTTGCCTAAAGGAAAAAATTGAAAAAAAACAAAACAAAAATGAAACATAAACAGAAAAAGAAACAGAAGTTGAACTTCAATAATGAGATCAGCCCAGAACTTTACCCTTGTGGCATAATCAGTGTGACTCAGTGACACTTACTGTGTGTGTAGAATTGAGCCAGATGGTGACGTCCGTCATATTCACCCACTGATGAGCTGAAGCCAGTGGCCCAGTTACCTCCTGAGAGGCGGAGGCATACAGTTCCTAGAAAACACACACAGCCTTACCATTAAAAGCAAAAGAGCTAAAATGAATACCAGCAACCGTACCTAGGAAGTGCCAATTTGGAAAAGAGTCTTTCAGTCAAGTTTTGTTTTGCTGTCTGATTAGACAGAGCATGCGCATCTCTCCACCAAACCCCCTGTAGCTTCCCAGAAACTTGAAGGCCCTGAGACCATTGATCTGTGTCTATTTCCCACAAATATGAAATTCCAGTGATGCAGGCTATGGTACAAATGCTCCAATCTCGCTAGAAAGACAGCCAAGAAAATTTAAGGTTAGGAGTAGGTGGGCCAAATTACCTTCTTTGCCAGAACAAGGGCGCCTCCATGGGGATTCTCATGGAGTTTTCCCTCTCACAGTCCTTGAGTCCTCTGGCAGGGCTGGTGCCAAAGGGGGGCTTGAAAGTCTTCAGGACCCACTTCATCTGCATCTGTTCCCCCACCCACTGTTCACCTTTGGATGTTCTTTTTTTTCCAGTATGGTCAATTGATGCTTTTTTAATCTTAGGGGCAATGTGAGTCAAAACATATTTAGGAAGGTTTGTTTGTATTGAACTGTATCATACAGTAGAGGCGAACCCTGCTTCAGCACCAATGCCTTTGCCTGACACCTAACTCATTTCTACTCTATTGCCATGTCAGTTTCCACAGCCACATGGGAATGCTCAAGTTGTCAGTAACACCAGCTGCAGCCTGCGTCTCCTCATTAAGAGGGAAGTTGTGCCTTGCTGAGAAGAGAATCCAGAATGTGGGACAAATCTCTATGTCGACTGGGCTCAGAATGGTAACAAAATTTCTGAAGCCAGATTGTGTCAGGGGTGCACACCCTAAATAGAATCTGTTAATTTAGAACAATCCACTGATAACACCACAGTAATTAAAAAGAAACTGCAGCAATTAGGTTGGCTGGTGTCTGATGTTTTCAAGGTGTTTTTGTTCTTCCTTAATTGCTCCTGAAACATTTTAGAACCCTTGAGACAAAATATTTACACACACACCCTCTCTCAAGCCCATGCTCACTAAAGGTATGGGTAAGCTATAAAAACGAATAGATTTAACTATCTTTGTCAGAGATGGCTCAGCCCAAAGCTATCTTTTGTTTTTTCCATCAGAAATGTCTCCATAGGAGCTGATACAAAATATGTAAGCAAAATGGAAGATAAAATTTAGAAGAGGAAGGAGGGTAGAGTAACTTGTAGTAAGCTCACTGGAGACCAGATTCTCTCTTCATCAAAAAATCTTTTAAAAAGAAAGGAAAATGTAAGATGGATGATCTTTCCATATCAAAAAAGACCACGGACTAATTTGAATCCAAACTGCAAGAACTGGCAGTGGTGCCAATGAGCTTTACCTTGTCACCGAAGGAAAAGTTAAGAAATGGTAGGGCTTCCCTGGTGGTGCAGTGGTTAAGAATCCTCCTGCCAATGCAGGGGACACGAGTTCGAGCCCTGGTCCGGGAAGATCCCACATGCCGCGGAGCAACTAAGCCCGTGCTCCACAACTACTGAGCCTGCACTCTAGAGCCCGCGAGCCACAACTACTGAGCCTGTGTGCCACAACTACTGAAGCCCGCGCGCCTAGAGTCAGTGCTCCACAAGAGAAGCCACCGCAGTGAGAACCCCGCAACGCAACAAACAGTAGCCCCGCTCGCTGCAACTAGAGAAAGCCCGCGCGCAGCAACGAAGACCTAACGCAGACAAAAATTAATTTATTATTTATTTATTTTTTTTTTTAAAGAAAGAAATGGTCAGGTGACTTGGCAGGCCAAGGTCTGAGAGACTTCTGAGAATTTGGGTCAGTCTGGTTATTTCTGGTCATACCACATGAATTGAAAACTTTACAGTCTATCATCCAACCACCTGAAGCAAGCATTCTGGCTGAAAGAGAATGTTTCCTGATTACTTTCTTTTAAATGTTCTTCCCATAAGAAGCCAGACACAAGCAGTCACAGAGAGGTTCCTGTGTGGTTTGTGAAAACAACCTTCCTGGTTGACAATAAACAGCATTCAGTCTTCCAGACTCCTTGGTGCAGCTTAAGCTCCTGCCGTCTTCCTTACAATTACGGGCTTCCTGATGAACAATGTCAGTGGATTTTAAAGCATAGTTTTGAATGAAGATGAAAGAAGCAGGCCCACAGCTTACCTTTGCTTTCTCATATATTATCCGTCCTATGATTTGTGTGCTGTCAAGCATATCCTGCCCAGGTCCCATAGCAATGCACATGCTAGGCTGGAACAAAATGACACAAGATGTGTTCTTAGTGGAATAAGCGATTCTTTTAAGGAATGGAAAATGACAAGTGAATCTAAGCAAATAGAATTTTTTAAAGCCACATTCCAGCATTTCTTTTCAGGTGTTCTCTTAATTTACAGATTATGAGAAGCAAAATCATTCACGGAATTAGAGCAATGAATGTTGCTAGAAATCCCCTATTCTAGAAACTTACTTTTAAAAATAAGGGAACTGAGGCTCAGGTGGGTTAGATTTACTGAAGATTATACAGGTAGCTAATATCTGAGCTATTACCTAAAGCCAGGTCTTTCCATTTGCTGCACATCTTTCTCTTTACTGGTTCCTGCCTATGGTGCTTGCTCATAATTGCCTTCAATTGAAACTCAGTTAAAATTATATTGGAACAACTAGCTGACCCTCTGGAAAAAAAAATCAGTAAATACATCTGGCTCTATATTTTACTTCTTAAACCAGAAAACTTTGCGACTGATCGGATACTTAAATATTATAAATGGCACCCAAAATGTATTAAAAGAAAATACGGATGAATATATTCTAAAGTCTAACGATGTGAAAGGCCCTTCTAAAAATTATATGGAACACAGTTTGACAGTTTAAACATCCACACCGGGGGAAAAACATAAGACTGAAAGATAACTGATAAATGGGGTGTTGAGGGATGAGTTTGCAGTTTATGACAAACTAAGACTTTAATATATTAGGAGCTTTAAAAAGTCAGCAAGAAAAAAAATACCCTTATTAATACATTTTGATTGAGTTGGGTATTCTCTTATTTGTAGTAAAACTCATCACATTGTATACCTTAAACTTAGACAGTGTTGGATGTCAATATATCCCAATAAAGCTGGAAAAAAAAAAAGCAAAAAAAAAAAGCATCCTAATGGATAACACCATGGATGCAGATGAAATAGGTAATTCACACACACACACAAAATGTAAATGGCCATTCAACATTATAATAAGTTCAATCTTAATGAATTTAAACTACTAAATTTAAACTACGAAGAGAGAACTCTTCACATTTGTGCTAGAAAAAAACTGAAAGATTGACAAACCTGCTGGAGGAGTTTGGGGAAAGTGTCACTCATGCACTGTGGGTAGAAACGTGATTGAGAGTATTTGAGCAATGTGTAGTGTATATTAGAGGTGCATTGAAAAAAAAGAACAAACTCACTTTTAAGAATTTGTCCTAAGGTGAAACTCACACATGTGAAAAAATATATGACAAGCATAGTGACCATAGCATGCTTATATGAAGGAAGAAAATAAGAAGGGAGAGACTGTGCGAGGAGAAAAGCAGGAAAGGAAAGAAAATACTCATCAGTAGGGGATTGGTTAACCAAATTATGGTACTTAAAAATAAAGATTACGAAGTTAGTTTAAATAATGTTTTAAAGTATATTTACTGGAAATAAGGAAGCGGGGTATAGAACAGCATTACAATATGATCCCATCTATGTAAAACTGTACATATATATGTGTACAGGTGCATAAAAAGTTGTCTGGGGGGCTTCCCTGGTGGCGCAGTGGTTGAGAATCTGCCTGCTAATGCAGGGCACACGGGTTTGAGCCCTGGTCTGGGAGGATCCCACATGCCGCGGAGTGGCTAGGCCCATGAGCCACAACTACTGAGCCTGTGCATCTGGAGCCTGTGCTCCACAACAAGAGGGGCCGCGATAGTGAGAGGCCCGCGCACCGCGATGAAGAGCGGCCCCCGCTTGCCACAACTAGAGAAAACCCTCGCACTGAAACGAAGACCCAACACAGCAAAAATAAATAAATTAATTAATAAACTCCTACCCCCAACATCTTTGAAAAAAAAAAGTTGTCTGGAAGGATGTTTATTAAAATTTTCACAGGTTAATTGTGGAATTAAGGGGTGCTCCTTTACATAAGTTTCATTTTCTGAACTTTTCAATATTGTGTGAATTTTTTTTTTTTTTTTTTTTTTTTTTTTTGCGGTACGCAGGCCTCTCACTGTTGTGGCCTCTCCCGTTGTGGAGCACAGGCTCCGGACGCACAGGCTCAGTGGCCATGGCTCACAGGCCCAGCCGCTCTGCGGCATGTGGAATCTTCCCAGACCGGGGCACGAACCCGTGTCCCCTGCATCGGCAGACGGACTCTCAACCACTGCGCCACCAGGGAAGCCCTGTGTGTATTTTTAACAACCATATATCATTTTTCTAAAAAACATTAAAGCTATTTTCTAAATTAAAAAAACTTTTTAAAGAAACCACATTAAAGCAGAAGACACGGCAACATTTGTCCATTTCCCTCTTTCTTTTTCTCAAGCGTTTTCTGGTTTTGTTCAGAAAGCCATCCCTCTCCTTGCAGTGATCCCATTCCTCATTCCAAATAAGTCTAAGGCGATCATGGAAATTCCCTAGGTTTTGCCAAAGATTGGTCTGGAACCCAGCTTAAGCCAATCAACACATACCATTTCTCCAGCAACTGTTTTGGTCCAGGGATGGACATGTGACATAAATTGACAGTCAGACTAAAGAGAATTCTTATTCCGTGGTTGGAAGAGAGGCTCGCTCTCTCTCCTACTGGGTATGAGAGAAAAAAGCACACACCTTCCTCAGTGATGACTGGTATCTTGCAGACATGAGGGAAGCTAATCCAACACGAAGGGAAAGGAAGAGAAACTGAATTGTGTTGTGGAAGGGCGTATGATTTTGCTGTAATTTTTTCTGATTATAAAGTAAAATATACTTATTGTAGAAAAAGTATTAAAAAGTATAAATAGAATTAAAATAATGAACAAAAAATAAATAGAAAACTGCCTATACTAGTGCCAAAAAGAGAAAATCATGGTTAACATACCAGTGTGTTTCATTTTGTCTTTTTACTATGATACATTTATTCTCAAAACTGCAGTCATGATGAATATGCAATACTAAACCCTGAGTTCCTTAGTATTATGAGCTCTTTCCCACATTAAGTATTCCAACATAAGACATGAAGTTGATGCATAATATTCTATTGCAAATAAGTATTATAATTTATTTAACCATTTCAACTGTGAATTTTGGAATTTAACAAGTAATCCTCAAATCTAATGTGAATTAATGATGTGTAAAAATTTTGGAAGTGAATGGTAACAAAGACTTTTTTTCATTGTAGTATAGTTGATTTACAATGTTATGTTAGTTTCTGGTGTATGAAGACTTTCTATATAAAAATAGTAATATACAATGGAAAAGTATAATTGTTAAAACTATATTTCTCATTGAGTGGGGTTGACTGGGATAAAATAAATAGCCCAGGAATAGTGTTTAATAAAAGCAATATGGCAGGTGAAATACCATATAAACACAAAGAATAAGAACCCAGAAGCTAGAATCTGCTGCTCATGTCAAAGTTGCAAAAATCTAAATGAAGATGGGAGGACAGCCTTACTTGCTACCTTTAAAACTTATCACATAGAATTGTATATAGTCATAAAGAGATTTTTTTAAGACAAATTAGGTAGAAAACTCAAATCCTATACCAATAAAAAAATCAATAAGGTATAGAATGTTGTTCATGAACACATAAACATATGAAGAGGAGTGAGAGTGGTAACTTTGGGGAAAGGGAGAGGGTAGAGGGGAAGGAGGTGAACAGGGACTTTCACTTTTTACTGCTCTTTATGCTTCCCATGTGGTTTGAGTTTTTACACCAAGATTGTTTTGTTTGTAATTTATAAGAAAGGAAAAAGAATTCTGACCTTGTATTTTTAGAAAACCCTATAGACTTTATAATCACTGAGAAATGTCTCAGGCAGGCAGTTTTTGTACTAAATTGTGACTTCAGAAATGCCAAGGAAAAATGTTTCAGGCTGTCCAATTTTGGGGAAGGATATTTAATCTCTGACATTTACTAAATTGTCTTACCATTCAAAAAATTTAACAATCAAATGGAAAACTACAATTTTACTCAATCACAATTTAGTGGGTGCTTTTGAGAAGAGCAAATGCTAGCAGTAAGTAGGTCAGAGTATACTTGAGGAGAACATAATTGTACATGAATGTTGAATAGTTAAACATAAAATGTACTTGAGATGCAAAAACAGATTTCACGTCATTATTACCTACCCCACCGATGGGACAAGTGCTATTGGCATTATCACAAGACTCTCCCGTGTTGATGCAGTGCGGGCCAAGAATATTGGGGGACACATCTCCCAGGTTCGATGAAGCAAAAGCTGCTACATACGGTCCCTGCCAAAAGAAACATCCAGTTGCCGTTTATTCTTTCTATTTTTTTTTTTTAATTTCAGGGCCAAGCAAGGAGAACAGGCAGCTCATGATCAAAAGACCCAAACTCCCCAGTGGCTTTCAGGGGAGCATTTTTAAAGGCAACATTTGGGGGTGAAGGCTGCAGGATTCATGACTTTCTTCTCACTGATATGTTGTGAAGTAGCAGTGTGGTGTTTTAGGAATCTTAATCATCAACTTTCTGGTTCCAAACAGTCTGGGGTCTAGTGCTTGTGCTCAGCAGGTAGTCGCCATCCTCCACCTGAGTGGGGGTCTCAGTTCCTGTAGAACAACTGGTTTCAGAACTTAATGAAGCTCAGGTTCTTGATGTCTCATCGCAGAAAGAATTCAGTGAGAGACAAAGTGATAGGTGAGAAGTGGATTTATTTAGAGAGAAACACACTCCACAGACAGAGTGTGGGCCATCTCCGAAGGTGAGAAAGGCCTATTCCTTCTTATTTACAATGAGTTCATTAAAAAGGCAAACATTCAACCCACTCTGGTGAACTATTCAAAATCATCTGCATACGACAAAAGGAGGATGCACAATATTCTGAGAGAATTTTTTATTTCTGAAAAGGATCACATTGCCGTCAGCATACGTGTTGTTACTTGTGATATTCCAGTTATCAATAAAGCTATTTCAAGTAGGAGAGTTTCAAATTTGTGTCTCAAACAGCAACATTTTGACAAGAAATACAGTGTGCAACGAGTTATAAAATGCTGACCCATCAATCTAGTGTCTGGTGTTGTACCTGGAGCTCAGATATCCATTTTCCCTTTAAAAATAAATAGCCTATTGGCTTAAAAAGTGAAGAGCCAGTCCAGATTTTTCTGTTGCACAACTGAACCTAAACATAGCCTCCACCACCCAGACGTGCCCTCTGTGTATATTTTCTCTATCTCTTCAACCTGAAATAACAACACAAAACCTTATAGAGTAGGGTAAGACCTTAACCTCAACCAACTGGACTGCAATTCTACCTTAAATTCTTAAATTTTCTTAGGGAAAGAGATAATCAAATATAGGAGATTATGTGTCTTTTTTTATACTAAAAAGATAATGGGAAACTCCTTTCTTTTCCCTAAAAACACAGGCTAAAATGAAAAAAATAGAGATTTGTCAACAAAGGAGCTAAAAAATCAGACCAGATGTTCATGGGCTAATATTCCCATAACATCGCCAGAAAAACCTGAAAGAACTTTTTGGCCAACATGATATCTTGTAACAGAACACTTATTCTAGGCAAGGGCCTGGGGTTCTCATCCCATCATATATTCTTCTGCAATTAGGGGTTAGATGCTGGGGTCAAGCAGAGCAGGGTCCTTCCTCGCCAAATATCTGCAGTCGGTAATTTACACAAAGCTGACGAGTTTCCTGGAGTACATGGACTGGGTTCCTGGACACCCCCAACTCTGATCCCATCACTCACTACATTTCAAAGTTACAAAGACAACTCTAATGGATTAGGGTTGTCTCTGACTTAGGCCATATTGCAGGAAAGTAGAAATTCCTTGAAAGGAAATTAAGAGGGAAGTCTGGACCACAGAAAAGGACTCATTCCCTGTCCTCATTCAGATTCCTATACCATTAAGAAGGTGCTTAATAATTTTATATCTCTGAAAACAAGAGATATAAACACAACACAGTTTATCATATTTCCAAGTTAATCAAAAATTATATATGGCAAAAGTTATTATATATTAATTTGCCCTTCCTTATCCAACTAATTGTAACTTTATGAAATCATCACATCAGTAGTATTTGACACAAAGCTAACGGTCATTTAAAATTTTTCTTAGGGAGGATGGAGAATTCTTTCTATCCAAGCATGTCAGTATGTGGCATCCATGATGACACTTTCCTCTGAAGATTTGAATCAGCTATTCTGAACACTGAATGAATGATGATACTCAATGAATTAAGATGAAGCTTTCAATGCCATAAATTCTCACCTCTCCAGGTAGATATCCTTTGTTCTTCTCTTGCTCAAAAAGGTAAGAGGCATAGCCCACATTGTCGCTGTTCACAAGATGATTGCTATTGTTCATGCTGACTGGGTGGATGGCAAACCAGCTGTAAAAGAACAGGCAGCCCTAAGTTAATGAAGAGAACCAGGTAACTGGAGGGAAAAATGATGACTGGGAGCTTAAGGTTTCTCCAGCTGTAAAAAAAAAAAAAAAAATCTTTTGATGATAGGCATTCTATCAAAACATTTAGGTTCTTTCATTGTTAATGAAACTTAAATTACTAATAATATACTCAAGAAGTCTGACCACTTACTTAAATTAAAAATATTTCATCATTGTCATCTTCATCATAAGCTTTTAACAAGAGCCAATACTGGTTAGTTACCAGGTGATATACCTAAAGAATTGTATCGACATAGACTTTATCTTTCAAGACAGGTACACACATAATAATTATTCAAATCAATCCTATCCAATTCAGTAGACATTTACTGAGAGTCAGCTCTGTGCCGAGCACTGAATAAATTGCAATTTACTCTAGAATCTTGCAGAAGACAAAGATGTAAACAAATGGCTTTGATACAGTGTGACAAATGTTATAAATAAGGAGGCATAAAGTGTTTGAGGACCACAGATGACTAGCAATTAATTCTTAAACGCATTCCAGAGAGAAAGAACAGCAGAGTAAATGCACAGGGGTGTGAAAGAGGATGTTATGCATAATTCAGTATATCCTTATGCATAGTAATACCTTGTTTAAGTGTAGAGCTTATAGAGTTCACAAGTTAATTTCACATCTGTTATTTCATTTGAATTTCACAACAACCCTGAAAAACAGGCTGGTATTACCTGCGCCTCACAAGGTGTCTCGGAGAAGCAAGATGGAAGCCCACTTGTCATACAGGACCAAGGCTAAGTGTGGGTCTTGTGACACCTTGTTCAGTGGCCTTTGTAGGATCAAACCTCGACACAGGTGAAAAAGGTGTTTACAGGATAGAAGGCTTTAAAGCAGATTAGCAAGAATACTCAAGAAAAGAGAGATGCAAATCAATAAATTTTCAAGCTAATTTAGGATTTTTAAAAATCTTTTGTTGATTTTTCTTCGCTGAAGGCTTTCAAAACATTTCTACCTAAGTAATACGGTACACAAAACTGAACATTGACTTAATGACTAGGGATGTTTTGGGGCTTCAAGTCATCATTCAGTATTCAGTTCTCGTTACCCAACAGATGTAATATGTAGGTCAGAGGTAGCCAGCACAACACCCACGGGGGCTGGGTAGGCAACACAGGAGTTAATCTGGTTGGTACAATAGGGACTGTGAATTGCAGAGGCATTCGTATAGTCTAAGGACCACCGCCTCTACTGGGCTGCGGCCAAATGCTGCCTGATGGGAGCATAAGCCAGTGCTGCCAGATCTTCCACAAATCCATGGTTTTGGGAAAATGTATCGATTTAAAAATTCTATTTAAAGAAGTAAATGGCATGGAGACCAAGGAGAAGAATGGTTACAAGTTAAGAGACTTAAGACACAAAGCCAACAAATGTAGTTTGTGGACTGTGTTTGGATTCTGACTCAAAACAACTGGAAAAAGACTGTTGATACAATCAGGGAAAACTGAACACAGACTAGGTTTTAGATCATATTAAGAAATTATTTTTAATTTTGTTGATTGTGATAATGGACTGTAGTTATATCTGTCTAAGTTTTTATCTGGTAGAGATACACACTGAAATATTCATGAATAAAATGATATCCGGTATTTTTGCTTTTAAATACTCTAGCAAAACAAACAAACAAAAAGGAAAGGAGGGATGAAACAGAATGGCAGAGGATTGCTAATTATTGAAGCTGGATAATGGTTCCATGGAGATTCATTAGACTAATCACTCTAAACTGGCATATATTTGAAATTTTCCATAATTGCTTTTTGTTATGCTGACATCCATTGAAAAATGTTTCCTTCCAATTTTTTTGAGATAACTGACATACAGCACTGTGTAAGTTTAAGGTGTACAGCGTGATTTGACTTATGTACATCATGAAATGATTATCACAATACGTTTAGTGAACATCCATCATCTCATACACATACAAAATTAAAGAAAAAAATTTTTGTGATAAGAACTCTTAAGATTTACTCAAGAGTTTTCATATATAATATATAGCAGTACTGATTATATTTTTCATGTTGTACATTATATCCCTAGTACTTATACGTGGAAGTTTGTAGTACTTTTTGACGGCCTTCATCCATTTCAATTTTTTTCAATTTTTTTTTTAATAGTGTTAGACCAAATCACCAGTCTATAGGCTGCATTCGGCCCCCAAGGTGTGTATTTGCCACGGTGCAAAGGTACAGAAGTTTGGATTGAAGGCAGTTCTAAGGTCATTCTCTAGAAGTTACTTGCAAGGTTTCTATATGTTTTAAAACCCTTATATTCGTTTCTTTTTTGTGGTTTTTTCTCTTTCTCCTAAGACTCAAGTGCCAAGGGATATTCTAGTCGACTAGTATTTTCCAGTCAGTTGAAATACGCTTTTTTGTAGTTTTATTCCATTTAGTTTGGAAGGAAAATGAGGTGGTGGCCTTGACAGTTCCAAGGCTCTCCAACCAAAATATTTCCAACATGGTCACACTGAGGTCAGCCAGATGCAACCTCTCCAGTGCAATCAAAGGAAACCCACAGAACAATTCTATCAATGTTAGACTATCATTTAGTACTTATTGGGTGAAAAACTTTATATATAGGTTCTCATTTTATTCTCACAAGAACCCTTTGAGTCAGATGCTTTCCTTATCCCCATTTCAAACCAAGGAAACAAAGGCTCAGACTGATGAAGTAACATGACCAAGGTCACAGAGTTGTAAGTCAAGAAGCAGGACTATGAATCTGGGTTTGTCAGACCATAAGCCCATGTTCTTATCTGCTATGGGATGTGGGCTCTGTCTCTTCTGTTCATTCAATCGCTCATTCAATATACATTTAGTTAACTCTGACTCTGTGCCAGACACTGGGGACATAGAGATGCACAAGGCATCATCTTACCCTTGAAAAACGCTTCACAGACGATGTGACATTTGAGCTGGGTCTTAAAAGATGAGTAAGTCAAGAGGGAGGGGACATGGGGATATGTGTATACATATGGCTGTTTCACTTAGTTGTACAACAGAAGCTAACACAGCATTGTGAAGCAATTATACTCCAATAAAGATTAAAAAAAAAATGAAAAAAACGATGAGTAAGAACTTGGCAAGGGGATGACTGGAGAAAAGACATTCGTAGCAAAGGTACGGAGATGGAAAGGAGTGCAGTGTGTTCAGAGACTGGATAACCAGCATGACCAGAGCAGAATGGATGAGGGCAAGGAGAGATGGAGGTTGCTCCATTCATTCAATCAATATGAATGTATTAATAACCAAGTATGTGCTTGGCCTTATGTTAAACCCCAAGGAACATAGAGAGGAATCAGGTGTGTTCTCTACCATCAAGGAACCACAATAAATACCTGGGCGAAAGCAAATGCTAAGAATTTTGGTCTCTAATTAGACTATAGGCTTGAATTCTTATTTATTTATTTTCATTTATTTTAGACCATAGAAAATTAATTGAATTTTTTCTTTACAAAACTGAAAAAAAATGTATTCAAAAAAGTTATTTGCATTTCAGAATAAGAAGATACTGTTTTTCCTTCTCTGCCCTTTAAAATATATGCTATAAAAATATCAGGCTTGTCACAGCAACCAAAGTACTTTGGTAAGAGATGAATATTTATAAAGATAGGCAGAAAAGTGGTCATTTTAATTTAAGAATGCTTACTTACAGTTTATTTTATCTGGTCAAAAAGTATTCATCAAAGCAAAGTTCAAGAGAGAGGAAGAAAGGTTTAGGTAGTTTCAAAAGAAGTTAGAATATAGATATAAAAGGATGACTATGTCTTTCATAATAAACTTTTTAAAATAATGATTATGTCAGGGCTAGGGCAGGGCTCTACTTGAGTCAGCATGATGGAATCGAGGTGCTGAGGAAAGTCAAGAGATTTGAGATCTTATCATTATAAGGAGCAAAGTTAGCTAAACTTTCTAGATCCCTGTTTCCTAAGACTGAAAAACAGATTTCAACTATGCTTTGTGAATCACTAAACAGCAAATTAATACAGAATAGTATAATTATTCTCTCCTATGTAACTGAGACATTTTCTAGTGTCTCTTTCAATTTTCAGACATTGTGTACTTCCTATTCTGAAGCAGAAAAGCCAAATGCAGAATTGAGCTTCTTAAATATTCTAAAACAGTAACAACCCATCCCTGGTTCCATTCTCTCAGACCTGAGCCTCCCTGTTCATATGGAGGTCATGCTCCACACAAAGGTGACTGGCAAAGGGGTAAGTGGAGGCTGAAATCCAGCCCCCTCTCAGCTCCCCGAACGAGGCACCTTAGTCAGCGCAGAGAAGGGAGCGCCTTTGTGTGCTGTGCACCGAGTCCTATGTGCTAGGTGTGGCCATCTCCAACCTAAGTGCCCACCAACAGGGGAAGAGAATATTGTACCTCCATTCAAAGGTAGTGTTCATGAAGATGTGTAATAACATGGGAGCCCTTTGGACAAATACAATAGAAGATGCTGTAGTGGATTCAATAGTGTCCCCCCCAAAATTCACATCTACCAGAACCTCAGAATGGGACCTTATTTAGACATGGTCTTTAGAGTGTAAACGAGGTAAAGGTCAAGTGAAATGATACTGGCTTAAGTTGGGTCTAAAATCCAGCAACTAGTGTCCTCATAACAAGCGGAAAGGGACAGAGAGACACCCAGAGATAGAGATGTAGGCAATGTGAACATGAAGACAGAGCCAGAGTGATGTATCTACAAGCCAAGGATTGCTGGCAGCCACCAGAAGCTAAGAGGAAGACATGGAACTGATTTTCCCTCAGAGCATCCAGAAGGAACCAAGCCTGCCAACACCCTGATTTCAGACTTCCGGCCTCTCGACCTGTGAGAGAATAAATTTCTGCTGTTTTAAGCCAACCATTCTGTAGTTCTTTGTTATGGAAACCCTAAGAAACTAATATAGAGGCCATATGTCTTAGTGGCTAAGAGCTCTGGAATCAGACACAAGTTACTTAACCTATCTGAAACTCAGTAGTCATATCTGTAACATAATGATAATAGTATTATCTACCTCACGGCATTTGACAATTAAAGGAACAAAAACATCTGAAGTGCTTAGCACAAAGACTGGTTTGTGCTAAGAATGGAATAAATCATCACTATGATGATGTTGATGCTGATTTTGATACTGCTGCAGCTGGTGGTGATGATGACTATAAGGGAAAAAGATATCCAAAGCCCTGTGTATATGTGTCTTTCATAAGGTAAACACAAAATTAAAATATATGGTATGTGTGCATGTGTGTATTCAGCACACGTATATTCACCCCATATAATATGAGCTTTAAATAATTAAATGAGGAAACGCTGCCCTCTTGTGGCAGAGACTTGAGGGCTTACAAAATACCAACGTGTCCTCTCCTTCCCAGTCCCTCTGGCAGGGTGGGGCATGTGAATCTGACCAATAACATATGTGAAGAAGGACCACCCAATTTTGATTAGACTTTGCATGAGTGGGAAATGTGCACATTAAAATCTTTAATGTGTTAAGCCACTGGAATTTCATGGTCTATTGCATCGCCTGGCATTAATGAACACCTCTTAACACACACCGAATTAATACACCACTTTTTCACTTGCCTTACCATCCTCCTGGCCTCACCCCACTACAGACTACTGGGAAAAGGAAAGCAAAGGGTGTTGCATCGTGTTATACTGTAAGGGTTATTAGGCCCGGAATTTTACCCAAACGGCAACCTGAATTTGAAACAAGCAGAAGCAATGACTCCAGACCAGACTACTCAGATTAAAGGACAATGGGCTGTAGCCAGAGGACCCCTTCTAAAGTTACAGGTAAACTTGGTGGCCTGCATCCTGGAGAACCTTTCTACCATCTCTGCTCAAGAGAAGAGATGTCCATTCTCAACTACTCATTTTGTTATCTTCAAAAGTCCTGGATGAAAAAAAAAACAAAAATACCCTCTCAATAATGTTACTGGAGAGATATCTGGTTTGGGTGGATTCCATTAAGTTCATTAAGTTACTGCAATCAAAATTCTTGCATCCCAAATAGTATGATTAAGTAATCAACAAAAGTAAAACAAGAAGTAGCCAATAAGAATAGTTTTTTTAATTCAGCCTACCCAGGAACTGAAGAAATTGAAAGGAAAACAAGAATGATTTGGCTTTTTGGGGTCTATTACTTAACATTTGTAAAGCATGTTAATACCAAAATTGGCAAGAGCACAGGAAACAACGCTCCATTCATGCTTGGGTAGAAGCAGTGTAAACCAGCAAGTTTTCCAGAGGACCATTTGGCAAATTATGAGAAAAGCTGTAATAACTAATATCCCTCTATTGGCTCAGCAACCCCACTTCTAGGAATTTAGCTTAGGGAAATCATTGGCAATATATACAAGATATCTGCTCATGAATGCTTAGCACAGTGTACTTTATGATAGAAAAAAGCTATAAACTGAAATGTCAAATGATTGGTGATTTGTTTGGTACATTATCATACATATAATGGAACTATACAACAATTTTAAAATGGTGATTTAAAAAATACTACATTTCTTTTTATGGCTGAGTAATATTCCCCTGCATATATGTGCCACATCTTCTTTATCCATTCATCTGTCGATGGACACTTAGGTTGCTTCCATGTCCTGGCTATTGTAAGTAGAGCTGCAATGAACACTGTGGTACATGAGTCTTTGAATTATAGTTTTCTCAGGGTATATGCACAGTAGTGGGATTGCTGGGTCGTATAGTAGTTCTGTTTTTAGTTTTTTAAGGAACCTCCATACTTTTCCACATAGTGGCTGTATCCATTGACATTCCCACCAACAGTGCAAAAGGGTTCCCCTTTCTCCACACCCTCTCCAGCATTTATTGTTTGTAGATTTTTTGATGATGGCCGTTCTGACCGGCGCGAGGTGATACCTCATTGTAGTTTTGATTTGCATTTCCCTAATGATTAGTGATGTGGAGCATTCTTTCACGTGTTTGTTGGCAACCTGTGTATCTTCTTTGGAGAAATGTCTATACTCAGCCATAAAAAGAAATGAAATTGAGTTATTTGTAGTGAGGTGGATGGACCTAGAGTCTGTCATACAGAATGAAGTAAGTCAGAAAGAGAAAAACAAATACCGTATGCCCACACATATATATGGAATCTAAAAAAAATTGTTCTGAAGAACCTAGGGGTGGGACAGGAATAAAGACACAGACGTAGAGAATGGACCTGAGGATACGGGGAGGGGGAAGGGTAAGCTGGGACGAAGTTAGTGAGTGGTATGGACTTATATATACTACCAAATGTAAAATAGATAGCTAGTGGGAAGCAGCTGCATAGCACAGGGAGATCAACTCGGTGCTTTGTGACCACCTAGAGGGGTGGGATAGGGAGGGAGACGCAAGATGGAAGAGATATGGGGATATATGTATATGTATAGCTGATTCACTTTTTTATAAAGCAGAAACTAACACACCATTGTAAAGCAATTATACTCCAATAAAGATGTTAAAATAATAATAAAATAAAAAATACTACGTAGCACTGAAAGATATTCATAAGGTAATTGTAAATGAAGAAGTTGCCAAATTGTATATACAATAAAGTGTCATTTTCAAAAAATAAAGAAAAATAAACATGATTAGGTAAAGGTCTGAAAGGCTATATAACAAAATATTAGAAGTTATTGAGGCCCAGAATTACCAGATGATTTTAAATTGTTATTTTTGTTCACCTTAGAAATTTTAGGAAATACACGAACAAAAGGAAGATTTTTTAAAAACCACTGTACAACACCAAGAGTGAACTCTAATGTAAATTATGGACTCTGGGTGAAAATGACCTGTCAGCATAGGTTCATGGATGGTAACAAATGTACCACTCTGGTGGGAGGTGTTAATAACGAGGGAGGATGTGCATGTTTGGGGGCAGGTGTATATGGGAAATCTCTGTACTTTAATTTTGCTGTGAGTCTAAAACTGCTCTAAAGAATAAAGTCTATTAAAAAACAACTTTTGCCAGCCCTGGCATAGTGTCACTTCTCTCATCTTTTATTGATCAAAGTGGTCCCGGGGCTGGCCAAGTTTCAAGGGCTGGAAAAATCTCCACTCTTGAAGGGGACTGGCAAGGTCACTTTGTATAGAGTACATAAGGTAAGAGCTATTGTTGCCACCATCTTTGGAAACTATAATTTTCCATTTAAAGATTTTTTTTAGTCTATCAATCCCAAAAGGAATAAAAAGCACTGAAAAAGTGAGATAAATAGCAAAGTGAAGAGATATAGACAAGTCCAGATACATAATAATCATAATTCATAAAAATAAATTCACTCATTAAAAGATGAAGATTATCAGAGTAAAAAACAAATAAATAAAGCTATATGATATTCATAACAGACACTTCTAAAATGTAAGAACAAATAAGAGTTGAAAGAAAATGATAGAAAAAATATACATGGCATATTCTAACCTACAGAGAGCTGAGTTAGCTATATTAACTGAAAATACATAGATTTTTGAGGCAAAAAATTTATTATTAGGTATAAAGAGAATCACTACAAAAACAAATAAAAAGCACTTCAGATACATGGAGATAACATTGTTAATATTTTTTATAGTATTTTAAAGCTTCTAGTACCCATAGTATATGAAACTAAGAGAGCATCTACCTTGAAAGAATGACTTTTTGTCATGTTTATTTCTTATCATACATTCCACATAGGAAAATAGGCAGAAGAAAATGTACCTGAATATTAACCATGGTTGACTTTGGAAAGTAAGTCCAATGTCTTCTGCTAGTTATGACAGCTGGCTTTTACAGCTTTGGTTTCTAAACTTGGGACAATTTAAATTAACAAGTATGATTAATCTCTGCTATCAGTCAACTCTCATCACCCTCGTCATCAGAGAGCCCTTTTTAAGCACCTTCACTTTACATGGGCATGGACTAGACACAGAACGAAAACTCACTACATAACCAAGGCCTACACTGCACTGAAAAGGGAGAGCACAAATAAGCTGGTAGGAAAGTTGGAGCAAGAAGACGGTGTCAAGCTTCACAACAACATAGAAGAGGCAGAATAGGAAAGAGAAATTCAGGATGTAGAAACAGAGCGGGGCTTCACAAACCAGAGCGAAGGCTAATGGAGAAGGTATTTATAAAGACATGATGATGAGATGGAGAAAAGGTCAAGAATGGCTGGTGAAAGGCAGTCACTGAGGTTTCCACATTTGCTCTCGGCGTGGGGTTAAGTACACTGAGGAGAGAATGTAGGGGGGAGAATAGAGAGCCATAGAGGATAAACAGTTAGAAATTATAATTCAAGAAGTCATAGTCAGAAATCATAGAGAAGATTTATACACACACACACCCCTCAAACTGAGTTCCATAAGTCAGTATCATTCGAATGAATTAATTTCATAAATTGGGTTTTTCTAAGTGTGTACATAAATTATTCAAATAGGTTGCACAAATCACTGCCCCTTGTTGTCTTCTGAAAATGTGCCTTGAAAGGATAACCTCTTTCTGTAAAAATAAAAGGATTTGCAATGTGTAAAACAGAAGACAATAGAGAAATTATTCAAAAATCTGCTCAGACCTTCCTTCCAGCTCTGAAGGAAGCCGTGCGATACTGACTCCTAAAGCGTTAATGAGGTGAGAAAAAAAAAAAAAGAAGGGTCCATGCCACTCCTACAAACTTGAGAAAGGAAACTTGGCAGACGGGAAAAGATAGGAGAAAGGAAGAGAAGTGAGACAGAGCCTGTCCGGCTGCACCACACTTGAGGAAATGAGTCAGTGTTCCCAGCTGCCACTCCCAGAGCCTCCATTCGATTATCTGCCCACCCCTGTGATTCTTCTCTTGGTACAGATATTTGAAACCTGTTTTGTTTTCTCCCTTCATCGTTTCTTCGTTCCATAGCATCTTACTACATCAGGATCTCCCAGAACTCCACTCCACAGACTCCTTCTTTGAGGTGCCTTCCAGAATCTCCCTAGGTGAATTTTGTGACTGCCACACAGCTTATATTTTAATACAGAACATCCCAAACATGTTCTCCACGTCTGGAGAAAAATCATTTACTGTTTTTTCATACAGTAGTATCAGTCAAAAAGAAATATTTTCCTTATAGACAGATCAAGTGAGGCAAATGTTGGCCTTACAATTGTAGAGGACTTGATGGATTATGGAATAGTTTCATGCACATAATTCTTTCATCCCTCAAGTCACTACTCTTCCTAACCCTTCAAGAGCCCCCAGCTCCCAACCCCAGCTGAAAACACTTCAGTGATTTTCTATTCCCCTTTGTTTAAAGACCCAAATCTTTATCATGGCATCTAATCTCTACCTCTGAATTTAATTCACAACACCCTGCCCCACTGTCCTCGCACTCCACCCACACAGAACTATCAGCACCTCAAACAGGCCACAGGACTTTTGCACATGTTTTCCCATCTGTGCTAAATATTCTTTTTTACCCCCCACTTTGCCAGTTAATTCTTACCCTTCCTTTGGTTTTCAGTTCCATTGTCTCTTCCTCAGGGAAGCCTTTCCCAATCTCCCTGACCAGGTCAAGTCCCTTTAAGATAGCTCTTCATACCTTCCTTTCTTAGCAATTAACCCAATTATAATTATACATGCATTTGTATGACTATATGATTACCTTTTGTCTCCACCAGTAGACTATAAGTTCTATAAGAACCACAACTAGTAGACTATAAGTTCTATAAGAACCACAACCAATTTTTTTCTCAGTGTATCTGTATAGTACTAGTTCAGTTCATGACACACATCTTCCACAATATTTAATAAATGAATGAATGCATAATAATCTCTATGTGGAGAGATGTTACATCTACATTTGAGAAATGTGGAAACTGAGTCTCAGAGATTTTAAAGGATTTGCTCAAGGAGCACAGACACAGGTATTTGACTCCTGACGTTATGACCATTTACTGGAAATGCATCATTCCAAGGACTGGAAAGCCCTTCCTGGCACATAGTAGGTGTCTGGTGCAGACTTGTTGAATGAAGAAATGAAAACAACAATGAAAGTAGCAAGGAATAAATTATGAACTTCAACATGGTTTTCAGGGTGAAGAGAATAGTCTTGGCTGCGACATTGGGCAGGTCACATCACCTTTCCAGGCCTCAGCTGAGGTTTAAACTTCGATGATCTTCATGCTCTGCAAATCTGAGGTTCTGTGCTTCTAAACTCCTCATACCTTGGCATCCTGCCTAATAGCAGGCACCTACATGTGGTGGCTGAGTTACTTAGCAGCCCAGATTTGACTTTACACTTTGGATCATTTTTACTGTATTCAAAGAGCAATTATCCCTATGCAACAAGAGGCAATTGCAGGGGCAATTTCATCAAGGATAATATACAGTGGCTATAGAAACAGCAGAAAGTTATTGCAGGCTGTTAAGCACAGCAGATGGAAAAGCATTGTTATAACATTGACAGTTGACCCTGGGACTGCCAGATATGTTATATAGTTATATGCAAGGAAGCCAAGAGAATCTGGTCCCCAAAAGAGCACTTTGAGTGTCCTCTTGGCATTCTTCAATGATTCAGAAACTAAATCAAAGTGAGAGAGTGGCATGGACATATATACACTACCAAATGTAAAATAGATAGCTAGTGGGAAGCAGTCACATAGCACAGGGAGATCAGCTCGGTGCTTTGTGACCACCTAGAGGGGTGGGATAGGGAGAGTGGAAGGGAGACACAAGAGGGAAGAGATATTGGGACATATGTATATGTATAGCTGATTCACTTTGTTATACAGCAGAAACTAACACACCATTGTAAAGCAACTATACTCCGATAAAGATGTTAAAAAAATAAAAAATAAAGGAACGAGTGTATGTATATGTACAATAGAATCATTATGCTGTACACCTGAAACTAACACAACATTGTAAATCAACTATAATCCAATAAAATTAAAAATAAATTTTAAAATAAAATAAAATTTTAAAAAAGGAAATCATGAATGGTCTCAGTTATTCAGCCAAGAGTTAAGTAGAAACTATAAGGGAAAAGGCACTTTCTTCTCCTAACAAATTGCGAATTCTCTAACTAGTCATACATACATGTCCTTATCCTGTCTCCTTACCAAATTCCCCATTAAAGTGATCCAAAATCAAGAGGTAGGTTAGCTTTCTAGATTCATCTCTCAGCCACTCCTTGACCTAAGCCCATAATCTGGCCTCACAATGCAGTTTTTTCACGGCTCCATGAGAACTCCCATGGCTCCTTCAGGTCCAGTTCAGTGTCATTTCCTTTTTGAAGCCTTTCACGATGCTCCCAGGTAGAGCTCAGTGCTACCACCTCCAAATTCCCACAGCATTTATTTATGCCCAGGTGACAGCACTGATGGCCATCTGATTATGTTATGATCATTTGTCTGTCTCTTGTCTCCTGCCCAGATCACCACACTAGCCTATAAAACTAAGATAGGGACTATGCTTTATTCATAATAATATAGCCCAAGCACACAGTTGCATGCCTGACATTTAGAAAGCCTATTGAGTTAAATGCTAGGTGGCAACTAATCAGTAGATGAATTAACTGTAAACAAAGAATGAGTCCTATTTTATCAACCCACATAATAAAGGTTATTTTATCAGGGAATTTTTAGTGACCTCACTTTAACCCCAAAGAAGTAACACGAATGCTAAGAGTTTCAAGCACTCTGAGATGCCAATAATGGCATTTTTAGAAGAGGTAGAATGTTATTCTACTACTTACCTTTTAGCTAAAATTATTAAACTCTTTTTATGCCAGGCATAGAACTAGAGTTTTGTATCCACTATCTCATTTAATCTTCAAACAATCCCATGAGGTATCATTATTCCCATTTTCAAACAAAATACTTGAGGTGCAAGTAGATAAATTACTTTCCCCAGGGCACAGGGCTAGTAAGGGGCAGAGCTGGGGCTTGAATTCAAGTCCTAAAACCTAAATGCTAAAACCCAAACTCCTTACCACCATGCTGTTCTCTACCCAGTTATAGGACCAACCCTAGTATCTGAACTGTGGGTCAGTCTTCAATGTTTTTCTTCACCTCGTATTACTTTCAATTTACTTAATTTTATTCACATAGAAATTTTACTTAGATAGTTTATAATCCCCCGGAAGACTCCTACCCCCTTTAAGAACAGTTATTATCAACATTTAAGGACTCATTTTATCCCTCAATTTTAGAGTAAGAAAACTGAGACACAGCAGTTAAGGAACTTGACCAAAGTCACACAGCCCCTAAGAAAGAGAGCCCAGAATGAACACAAGCCATTTGACTCTTGCACCTACGTGCTATCATCCGCTTCCTTAGGACATTTCTGTGTCAGTTTGCAAGTCCACGGGTCAAGGTGTCTGAAACTGTTACCCAACCAGACAATTCCTGAGTCAGTTCAATTGCAGCAACCAAAATCACACGTGAATGCAAATGCTTTCTTGTCAAAGAAAACAAAATTCATGTGTTTCCTTACGTACAAAATGGAGCTAAAATCTGTGCCAAGATGTAATTTTGCCTCATCTGCTTCTGTTAGGTGGTCTCGGTTCTGCTTTTATCACTAACTGGCATTGTCCTACATTAGACTTAATCCTTTCAGAAAAGCACAGGTAAATAACCTCAAACCCATAATCACTTGCTGGTGGGTCAGATTGTTTTCTCATTTCCAAGAGATCATTGTCTACCACCATATGAGATCTTGATACAGTAATAACCACTAGCATTTACTGAATCTATTATATGTCAGACGCTATGCTAAACTTCTTCACCCAGATCCCTCATTCACATAATCCTTTTATTAGTCCTGTTTTACAGGTGAGGAACTAAGCCCTGGGATGCTGAGAACGTTGCCTGAGGGCCCATGGCTGGAGCCCAGATATGATTCAACCACTCAGCTTATTCTCAGCCTCTGCTGTCACTGTTCTGGTCTCTTTTTCCCCCCTGTAATTAAGGAAAATCATTCAAACAGAATTTTTTTTTTTTTAAGTAAATAGAGTACCTGATAAGACCCAGGTCGTCTCCGTTCAAATCTACCATTTTCAAGAGTACCATTTCCTTGTCTGTATTTGAAGAATACCTAGTCAGCAAAACAGAGGAACTTAGTGAGTTCTAGGTTAGAGCCTGGCCCTCATGTATGATCCCCTCAGCCAGTAGCTGACACAAAAACCAAAACCAAAATGACTCTCAGTAAGCAAGGCTCCCTGACACTCTAGTTCTACAAACTGCATCCAGGATCTCATTTCTCAGCTAAAGAAATGATTTGCAACTGTGAGCAAAGGGGCATTAGGTCAGCTAACTGGAGATGAAATATACATTTTTATGTAAAATATGCAATATTATATAGCATATATTATTTCTTTAAAAAAGGTTTTGTCTTTGAAATATCTACTCATACTAAATTTTAGTGAAATCTCTTAAAAATAGCAGGGAATGTGCAAAATCAAAAGCATTCCCGACCTACAATTTAAAGGGTTCTTTTATGTCCTTTCAAGGGAAATCAGATTATATTTTCTAAAAATCAACTCCTTTGAAATCTTTTAAAAAATATAGAGACAAATATGAAATGTCAAGTGGTCAAGTTGAACTGCGATATTATTTTACTCTGCTATAGTAGCCAAGTACTTCTCTTCTGTCAAAAACCTCGTTCATCACATAAAAAATTAAAAAATAATGGGCTTCCTTAGTTGTCCCATTCAATTATGCCAGTTTTATGTCTTGCTGGCATAATGTCTTATGTCTTGAAAGAGTTATTCATTAGTCGAACAAATATACGTTATGCACATTTTTATATTTTCCAGATGAGAAGCAGAGAACCCCTAAATTAAGATTTAAGTGGATCTCTAAAGGTTACACAACTAGGAAGTGATAAAGCTAAGATGAGACCACAGTTGTGCCTTCTTTGAAAGCCCAGAGTCCTTCAAACATTCACATCTGACTCTCACAACCAGCAAAGGGGGAAGACGTGTGCATAGGCTGGTCTGTGCTTCTGCATTCTCTTTTTATTTCTGCTTGTCTTAGATTATCAGCATGTTTTTAAATTATTTCAGCTTTAATACCCTTTCAGGATCTCACCATACCCATCAAGTTACAACCCTGTTCTTAGATTTTGTTGCTGGTTCCTAAAGGAAACACATGATTTTATCTAGATAATCGCACCCTCACCTTGCTCTCTCTGACTGTGGATTCCGAAGGTACGAAGAAGGGCTTCGATTGATCTGTGCACCATCCACATTCCCTTTATTGATAAAGATTTTGCCTGGTTTCATATTTGCATGTGCTATCTCAATGCTCTATACGTTAGAAAAAAAAAAAAGTAAAGTTAGAAATCCTGGTGGGCATTAAGACTTAGTTGATATAAACAGAAGAACCCTGTGGAAAATTTCTTTTGTCTCCAACTTGTCCCTGCTAAGGGATGAAAGCTGGAGAACCACAAAGCTGGTGTCATTCTGGGGGTAACAGACATGACCTTCCGGGTTGAGATGAGGAAATGCTGTGTATAGGGAACGACCTGAGTGTCTCAGGACTGCCAAGTCAGGAACTGTCTGCCATTTCAGATGGCCAAAATGGGAGACTTGACCTTACAACTCTCCATCCCCCTGCTCACACCCTCTAAGGCAGAGCTTTTCAAACTTTTTGGACTGAGAAATATAGTAATTGATACATTTTTCATCATAACTCAATACACATCAAGATATGTATCCTAAAACAAAAGTTCACAATACAAACTATACCCTGTGTGTCATGCATTATGTTATTTTCCAGTCTCTTTTAGTTCCTTTTTTAAAGCTTATCACAACGTATGAAATTGATTTCATAAAGTCATTCATAGACTGTTATTTGCTCTTTGAAAAACATTGTTGTAAAGACATTTCCTCCTTTGCCAGATGGATCCCTGGATTTGGGGGCGGCGGATGGTGGTTAATTTTATGAGAACAAGTAGAGAGAGACTAAACCTGAGAGACAAAGGAATGAAGAAAACATTAGCAAGGATTCTATGAGAGAAAATAATTACCTGGAAGACAGGAGAAAGTAGTAAAAGCTACCCAAACCAGGAATGGGAGAAGAGTTTGAGGGTATCAGTTCAGAGCCCCACGTCAGTCTAGAGCTGCAATAGAGGAGTTGAGAAATGAGGGTGTGTGGTGTAAATTGGATCCCCTTCTATGCTCTTTGGGAAATACAAGGAAGGCTCGAAATTATTTGTAATTACTTTGAGTTCCTTGGTGGATTTCTTTTCAAGTGACTTTGTGCAGAGAACTGACTATGTGGGACCCTATAATTTATAAGGGTTAGATACAAAATGTTTTCTGTGTCTTTGGGTGACCATATGAGGCTTACTGCCATAGAACCCTCTTCTCCCAATCAATCAGCGCCTCAGGACTAGCATCCCACAGCTCAGAACCAGAAGCTACAAGGGAGTCAAAAAGGAGAAAGGGAAGTAGGTGCTAAGACTGTGCTCAGACCGAGATCCTATAGGGACTCTCCGTATCATACCACACCACTCCTAAAACACTGTAAGCAATGCTAAAGAACATTGGGGTCCTCTGGGGTCCCTTGCCTACCTTCATGATGCCAGCAACCATGTACTCAAAAGTTCGATTGCTAAATCCTCCACTGGCAATCACAAATGTAGAGTACTGGAAATATCCTGCTGGAGCTGAGTGTGTGTGAGTACCACTCAGGATAACGTTGTCTCTTCTGTACAGGGAGCCATACTTACTCTGCAGCCTGTTCAGGACCTTTAAGAAAGGAAAACAAAACAAAACTAAGAAGAGGAATAACATAGGAGCACAGCCTGAGAAAAAGCGCTGATGAGTCTAACCACTGAGCCATATCAGTGACATCCCTGTCAAGTGACCTTTCACTCTATGCTTGAGTTTATCATCTCAGTAACAGCAACATCAACAATAATTGCAGTCGCTAACATTTTATAGATTCTTGCTGTGTACAAGCACAATGCTAAGTATTACATACATCATGTCATTTAAAAATCTCTATAACATCACCAAGAGGTGGGTATTTTTAACCTTATCTTTTGCTGGAAACATTGACATGTACAGAACTTAAATAATTTGCCCACAGGTCTAATAAAGAGCAGAGTCAGAGTCTAGATCCAAGTCTAACTATACAACCAGTATTCTCACCTGGTCATTTCCAGACACTGTTCTAAGCACTAGGGACATATGAGGTCCCTACCCTGGAGAAGTTTTTATTCTAGTGAGGGAAAGATAAATAAATATGCGATATTATATTATACAGTGATAAACTCTATGAAGAAAAATATAGCTAGGTAAGGCAAAAGAACATGATAGGTGTTAGTGAGGAAAGATCTTCCCAAAGATGTTACCTTTCATCAGAGGCTTAACTGAAGAGAGCAAACTGGTCATGCAATACCAGGGGGGAAAGCATCTCGGGAGCGGTGCAAAGTCCTCTTTACTGCCTCACTTCCCAAAATGAAGAACTCAATATTCCCAGACACTTACACTTATTGGCCTGGGGATGTCACCCACTGTGACCTGAGGACACCCCAGCAATCCTGTGGAGAGGCCCATGTGGAAAGGAACCATCTTGTCAGCACTAACTTCCTAGCCGTTTGGTGAACAACCATAGAAGGTGACCCTTCAGACGCAGGCAAGCTTCAAACAACCTCAGCCCCAGCCAACATCCAAGTTCAACCTCATGATACAAAAGTAATGATATGTGACTGTGGTTCTAATATGTCAGAATCAGCCAACCCAGCCATTCTAGGATTCCTAACCCACAAAAATCCTGAGCACTAATACATGATTATTGTTGTTTTAAGCCACTGAGTTTTCTGGATGACTTGCTGTACAGCAATAGATACCTAATCCAAAAAGACTCAGTAAATGTTCATTGAATTAATCAATGAACATCCAGATGAATAATTAATGTTTGGGGTGGTATAGACACATCAAGAAAACAAAAGAAAGAATTAGTGATGCAGCTGAGTAGCTTTTTTTTTTTCTGTTTTTTATTGAAGTATAGTTGACTTCAAAGGCTACATTAGTGCTGAATACCTATATCTGATTATGCTTTAATCAACTGCAATCTAAAGTTTGGTATTACTGTGGTTTCTCTGTGGAAGATGCCTTGACTTCATGTCAAAAATTACTAAAATGTTCCAGCAAAAGTGTCAACCCCAGGCAACCTTCCTCAGTGTAAGATACTGTCACCTAATACCAGGGACAATGGCGGAAACTCTTTCATGGCAGAGCTGGCAAATACTACTTATCTCATGCACTCAGTCCTATTCATGGGTGGTTGCTATCCAAAGCAGTGTGTTGAGAAGGATTCTGAATCCAAATCTGAGCTTAGCAAAAAAAGAGTGCCTTCTGGTGGGGGAGGGGGAGGCATGCAGCATCTTAGTTCCCCAGCCAGGGATCGAACCCACACCCCCTACAGTGGAAGCACCGAATCTTAACCACTAGACGGCCAGGGAAGTCCCAAAAGAGTGCCTTTTTTGATTAGCAATGCTGTCCACCTTGAGTATGGTATAGACAGTAGTATGTTGATAAACTGTTTCTCTGAAAGAAAAAAGAATAGCCCTCATTTGTATCATCTGTCAATTTCTGTGGCGCAAATACACTCACCATAGTGAATTTCAAGCTACCAAAAGTTTAAACACTAACTCACAAAGTTCCTAAATATTTAACAATCAGCTCTCATGAGCTGGTACAAGCCAGTTCCAGCACACCAATGGTACATAAGGAAGCAGCAGCAACTGGTGTGCTATATACTGAAAATACATAAAGACATCCATTCAACCTTTTCTATTTTAGGTGAAGAGCTCCACCACCTTCATTCTAAGTCACATGGTCATTGAATCAGGAAAGAGATCTTACAAACCATCTTCACGCCTCATTAACCTCTCCATGCCCCAAACACTGATTCCTAGGTTGCCACATCCACATGAGCAACCATGTAATACCAGGCAAATGTGGAAAGGAAATAGGATATAACTAGACCAACATTACCAGCCCACACTCTCCATCCCCATAAGGTTCCATGTTCCTTCTGTTTGATCCTAACTCCAGCCCCAACTCTTCATCACTCTTACGTACTCTTTCACACAGTAAATACTACTGCTTCATGAAAAAGAAATGCCTGTAGGGAGAAGGGGAAACAATCAATGAATGGACACCATGAAAGCTTAACTAAAGTCAAAAGCTGATGTTCTGACAATTCTGTAACCAAGACAAGAAGGTCTTGGAAAAGAAGGAACTGCCAGTCAACTTTAGAGCTCCCTGTCCCACACATTTTTATTCCTAAAGAACTGTAACATTAGGATTTTTAGAATTCGGTGCATTTTTTCAGGTTTACGCAAGAATCAAGCTCTTGAAAACACAGAAATTATGAATCTTGAATTTTAAAACAAAAGAAGAAGACTACAAACAGCTTACAGAAATCTTATCCTAAACTACAGTCTCTGATATGAAGTCAGACATGTGGGACTTCTGGGGAAAAAGAACAAAATTAAAAACTCAGTCATGTAATAACAATGCCTGCCAATAGCCATTATAAGTAGCATGTTTCCTACTTCATGAAAGGAGGGCTATTTTAACATAGAGCAAAGAAGTGACATTAATGTCTATCGCTCACTTCTTCAACTGCAGTCTCCATTCCATTTCCTATTGCTGACACTCTTGGGAACATGACATAGAAAGAGTTAGAAAAGTCATTCTGCTTTCCTGCCCTGCCTCACTGCTCAGGGATCTTCTTTAATCTTTATTCCATGCTGGAAATTTCATCAATCTCAAAGCTGAGACAGAGAATCTGACTAAAACCAGGTGTTATGCAGGGAGATCAGCTCGGTGCTTTGTGACCACCTAGAGGGGTGGGATAGGGAGGGTGGGAGGGAGGGAGACGCAAGAGGGAAGAGATATGGGAACATATGTATATGTATAACGGATTCACTGTGTTATAAAGCAGAAACTAACACACCATTGTAAAGCAATTATACTCCAATAAAGATGTAAAAAAAAAAAAAAACCAGGTGTTATAATAAGTTTAATGGCACTAGTTTAGTTACATTTATTTTTCACACTTTCCCCTTGGATTAACTTGGGATAAGTAAGTGGGTTCATTTATAGGTCTTTCCTCTGGGTCTCAGATTGTAAGGGGAAGTAAAAATAGGAGGAGATGGTTAAATGGTGCCCAGTATTAACTTCATAGTGGTCTACAACCCAATATATTAACCTGCTATCCCCTCCACACTCCACCCCAAAGTGTCTGTTTTGACTCTATTTCTACTTAATGACCTCACCATTTCCTAATCAGAACCATTTTTGATTCCTCAGAAAAACAGTATAGTGCTATGGTAATGAGCATGTGCTCTGGCAGGAAGATGTCAATGTTTGAATCCCACCTCGGACAGTTCCTAGCTGCGTACACTTGGACAAGTTACTGGGTGCTCTGCAACTCAGTTTCCCAGTCTGTCAAATGACATAATAATAGTACCTCCCTCATACAGTTGTTTGGAGGATTAAATGAATTAATATATATGAAGCACTTAGACCAATACCTGACTCGTCACAGGAACTATGTCAAGTGTTAGCTTTTATGCCAATTCATCCCCAAATCTCATTAGCATTTAATTTGACTTCTTACCACCATATAGTCTCACTGCTGTCCCATTGGTTTAAAACTTTTAGGCCAGCATTACATAGTATAGGGGAAATGGCCAGGCAAAGTTTAAATCCCTCCTGCAATGCCAGTTTCCCTTTCTAGTTCTTTCAGCCTTTTAACACCTTGTAAAATTCCCCCATATTAAATCCCGTTTGAAATGCCTAGTGTGATTACTGTTTTCCCACTGGACTCTTATCAATAGAGCCTTGATGTTAATTTAAGGAATCTGCCAGTTTGTGTCTTCACCGCTAGCTCTAGTCTATTACAACCCACCTCGAACATCACTGTCTGATTAATCATCCTAAAGCACAACTGTGTTTGCATCACTCCTCCACGCAAAAGTTTTCTAAGAATCCCCATCACCACAGAATTAAAAACAACCTGGCATCCCAGGACCCTACAAATTATGACCAACACACCTTCCAGGTACATCTCCAATTACATGCCTACATGTGTCCTAATAGAACTAATCTGTCTCTTCAAATACATCTACATTTCTCCCTTGTGCCTCTCTGTGTCCATGTTGTCCCCTCGATTTGATAGCTCTTCCTCCCCATGTCAACCATTTAAAATTCTCCCCATTCAAGTGTCACTTCCACTTTGAATTTTCCTCTAGTTTCCATTTCCTGAATCCCTGTGTTGTACTTTTAAAGTACTGTATGTCCACAAATTCTTCAATACCCCTGGCTTCAAGAGGTGAAGTATAACTTTCCCACCTGTGAGTGTGAACTAGACTTGGTGACTTGCTTCTAAGGATAGAACAGGGTGAAAGTGATGGTGTGCATCTTCTAAGCCTGGGTTATGAAAGGCACTGTGGTTTCTTCCCTGCTCTTTTTTTAAAAAAATTAAGGTATAGTGGATGTACCATATTACATAAGTTACAGGCATACAATATGGTGATTCACAATTTTTAAAGGTTATGCTCCATGTATAGTTATTATAAAAGATTGGCTATATTCCGTGTTGTACAATATATCCTTGTAGCTTATTTTATACATAATAATTTATACCTCTTAATCCCCTAACCCTACATTACCCCTCCCTTCTTCCCTCTCCCCACTAGTAACCACTAATTTGTTCTCTATATCTGAGTCTGTTTCTTTTTTGTTATATTCACTAGTTTGTTCTATTTTTTAGATTCCACATACAAGTGATATCATACAGTATTTGTCTTTCTGACTTATCTCACTTAGCATAATACCTTCCAAGTCCATCCATGTTGTTACAAATTTCATTCTTTTTTATGGCTGAGTAGTATTCCATTGTACATATGTATATACACCACAGCTTCTTTATCCATTCATCTATTGATGGACACCTAGGTTGCTTCCACATCTTGGCAGCTGTAAATAATACTGCTATGAACATGGGGGTGCATATATCTTTTCATATTAGTGTTTTCATTTTTTTCAGATATATAACCAGGAGTGGAATTTCTGGGTCATATGGTAGTTCTATTTTTAATTTTTTGAGACACCTCCATACTATTTTCCACAGTGGCTACACAAATTTACATTCCAACCAATATGTATGTGGGTCCCCACATCCTCGCCAGTGTTTGTTATTTGTGTTCTTTTTAATGATAGCCATTTTGACAGGTGTGAGGTAATATCACAGTGTAGTTTTGATTTGCATTTCCCTGATGATCAGTGATGTTGAGCATCTTTTTTTTTTTTTTGCGGTACGCAAGCATGTGGGATCTTCCTGGACCGGGGCACGAACCCGTGTCCCTGCATCAGTGGGCGGACTCTCAATCACTGCGCCACCAGGGAAGCCCTATGTTGAGCATCTTTTCATGTGCATGTCCTCTTTGGCAAAATGTCTATTCAGGTCCTCGGACCATTTTTTAATCAGGTTGTTTGTGGTTTTTTGATGTTGAGTTGTATGAACTGTTTATATATTTTGGATACTCACATCTTATCGGTCATATCATTTGCAAATATTTCCACTGACAAAACGAAAAGACAACCTGCTGAGTGGGCGAAAATCCCTGCTCTTTCCTTTAAGTTACACACTATAAGGGAAGCCAGCCGCTCTGTCATGAGGATATGGACAGTGGGGGAACTGTCAGTAGCCACATGAGTGAATCACCTTGGAAGTGGATCTTTTAGCCCTAGTCAAACCGTCAGATGACTGCAGCCTTTGCCAGCATCTCGACTGCAAGCTACCCTAAGTCATAACCACCTAGCTAAGCCAGTTCTGAATTCCTCACCAACAGAAGTGTGAGATAAAACAACAAATATTAATTAAGTCCCTATTTCGGGGGGGCTATTTATTACTCATGAATAGATAACTAATATATCACTGTCCTTTATTCCAGTAAATCATAGTTATTTGCGTATTTCTGGTACAGTCCTTCCTCCAATCCCCTAACTAGGTACTGAGCTCATAGGAACATGTGTTATGACTCACTTAGCTGTGTGCCCCTGAAGTGCCTAACAAAGTGTCTTGCAAAAAGCAGGTGGTCAATGCTCTCCAAGATAATAGAATGACCTCACTTTTAAGAATGTAGGCTCTGGTGTCAGGCATATATGTGTTCAGAAACCAGCTCTACCTTCTTCTAACTGTGTGAACTTGGGAAAGTTACTTAACCTTTTCTAAGACTCAGTCTCCTTACCTGCAAAATGGGGATAACAACAGGCTGACCTCACAGTTTTGTTGTCAGTGTAGGTGAGGGGAAAGTACTTAATCCTCTGCTCCTTATGTTTCCATAGATGGGAGAGACTTACATTCTACTCCTCGTGAGGGGGTGACACTAGAGAAATGCTTTTAGGCCCTCTCATCATCCCTCTCCCTGCCCCCTTCACACCGCAGGAGGAGAAAGTGTTTATTTGGTGAGGCTGATAGAACATGACACTGAATAATGGACATTTAATGGTCATTATTCTAGATTCCAGACTCTCCTCTTTCTCACATTTGTAAGTGTGTGAGCAGATACTAAGAATACACTTTCTTTCTGTGACATGATCCCTGCAGAAAATATAACCAGATCAGGGTCTAGAAACTGGCTGAGAGAGAGACACCTGGAAGTCCATGTGTCTATAACTATTTCTCTCTCCCTCCCCACCCGCTCTCTGCATCTTACATCTTACAAGCTGCCTGTCCAGGACCTCCTATGCACCTTTCTGCTAAGCTCAACTTTCCCCACAGGTGGGTTACATGGTCAAAATTGGCAGAAAAAATCATAGAAAAGCCTGCCATATTCTACAAAACAGTTTAGAGTTTAAGAGTGCTAATGTTGTATTCTAAAATTTTATTATGGAAAAGTTCAAACATGTACAAAAATCATCAGAATAGTATAATGAAACCCCCATGTGCCTTTCACCCAACTTCAGCAATTTACGGCCAACCTCATTTCAGAGTTGCTTTTTAATTCTCTTTAATTCCTTGCATCTATTCTTAATTGTCTAAAAACTTGAGGGGAGGGTTAGTGATTAATTGGCACTCTCAGACTTCTAACAAGGAGGATTACAAGAGCGTGTATGTGAAAGTCACTGGGACATAATAAGCTTGCAAAAAAAATAGCATTAATAATGACGGTGAGCCATCAGCAGCATGGAAAGCAGGTTCTGACCAAGATGACTTGGAGTGGAATGAGGCTCATGCCCCCCATTCGATCATCTGCTGGATTGTCAAGAGCTTCTAACCTTGAGGGTAGTAGAAACTCACTGGATGTGAAACCAGGAGAGCTTAGTTACTGTCACGTTCACCTGCAGACTTTGCCTTTAAATCACGTCATCTCTTTCCCACATCAATCACTTACCTCCAGCCTGAGTCGTTGGGACACCATGCCGATCTCAATGCTGACAAACACTACTCGACTGGACTCATCTGGTTCCGCCACGATGAACGCACGACTGTACAACCTCGTGAGGATGCCTTGTGCATTCTGGCCAGTTTTGCTGTAGCCCATCTAAAGAGGAAGAGAGAATCAGCTCCACTCCTTCTCACCCTGCTGTTACCAGAAACCAGGCACAACCACACAAGGATAGACTACTTAGGAGAGGCAAAGAAACACAATCCACACGACACTGTGGCTCCAAGTGAGACAGGATATGTGTTTTCAAGAGTAAAGCCAACATCACAAAACAGGCTTTGCTCTTCTGTGCAGAAAAAGGCAAAGTAGTTGTTGGGTTGGCAGTAGCTATTCACTGGCCTGTGGGCAAGGAGGGAGCTGGTGTGACTCAGGAATTCCATCATGATGCTGGAGACCTTTCATGGCTTTTCTGTTCTTTGAAACAGGACCGTTTCTCCAGCCTATCTAAGGTACTAGAGAAGAAATCGCTCCCCAGCCATCATTCCACATTCCCAGGAATACCCTGAAGACTGGAGGCCCCTTCACTTTGGTTGTTTGGCATGTGATTTTTTTTTTTTCCTGAAGAAAATGGTTTCCTTATGACTAAGTAATCCTTATTGAGGGTGCCTCCCCCTGGCTTTTATCATGTTGTCCCTCCCTCAGCCAAGTCAAATCAAATACACCTATCTTGAAGCCCCTCTCTCACCATGTCATGAAGCCCGCCCACAAAAGCTGCACCCAGGTCTTCAGCATGGTCCCTCTACTGCTTGTTTTACCTCTCGTGTGAGTGGTCATTTAAGGTTTACATTCCAGACTCACTTTTCAGAACAGACAACAGGGAATAATTCCTAGAATCTAAAGATTATTTGGTAGGAGACAGAAAAATCCCATCAGGCAACCTCCTGCTCTGGTTACCTAGCGAAGGGTGGCTAGAAATGTGTGTCTACCATCACAGCCCGGAAGTTGCATGCCAGCAGCCCCTAGCCACAACTGATCCAGAGAAGTGTTTTACTTGGCTAACACACTGTTGGCCCACATTAGATTTCCAGTTTTAACTAGAGTTGCTTCCATTTTCCAATGGAGAGACTTAAATCCTCAGATCTTCAATCCATAAATATTCTGGCTTCTCTTGAGAAAACCGTAAGGTAGGGCAGCCCTAGATCCACACTCTTACATGGGAACAATCAGCTAAAGCCATGCAACTTTCTACTTGTACCACAGTCACCACCACTTTCTATTGCCCCCCAAAAAACTGAGGATTTACTAGACATTTATCATCTTACACTGGCCTTCTTCAGTCATTTATGGTACCTGCCCATCCCCTGTAGTATTGGAGTTCGTCCGCCTTGCCACTTCCACTCACAAAAAAAGGCCAATTGAGTTTACAAGGGAGTTGTGGTTAAATAAAAGGTCCCCTCTTCCTCATAGTACAATATCCATGATGTTAGACAGCAGTGAAGTCAATAAAAAGTGAGAAGGAAATTATGACATAATATTTAGGAATAAATACAGGGTGCAAAATAATAAAGTTACCTGCTTCACAGTCTCCTCAAGGATCCCATGATTTACCTACCAAAATGATATCTGCTACTTGGCCCGTGCAGTCAGCTCGCCCAACACCAATATGGTAGCCACTGAAGTTCTGAAATAGAGTAGGCTCTGGGGTGCTGGGTGTTGGAGATGCCTGGATGGCTGTGGGGCCCTGGGTGGCTGGAGGGTGGGTGGCTGGAGGGATCTGGGTGGCTGGAGGGATCTGGGTGGTTGGAAAACCTGAATCAAAAAACAGTAAGATATTTAAGAAACAACATTTCAGCCCATGCACTTGTCAGCATCACTTAGAACACACAGATTCGGGTTCCTAAGGATGAACCTTTGTATATTCTCTTACATCTAACATACACGGTGAGAAACATCTCAGGAACACGTTTTATAGCGTAATCCCAAGGAGGATCTTTTTCACGGAGTGGAGATGTTTCAGCCTAACAGTCAAGCTCTCTGTCAAATGTCCCTCAACTTCTCCTCACAAGCCCTTCCTGTCTAACCTGTCACTCTTCATTCACTCGCCCTGCACTTCTATTCCAGCCAAACGAATCAGGTGCCAGGTTCCTGGCACACAGCCCACTAAATCCAGCCTCTGGGGATTTGTGTCTACCACTCTCTCCATCCAGAGACCTTTCCCCTTTCTGGTCCCTCAGTCAGTCTCCTCTACCCCTTCAGAGTAGGTGTGGCTCCATCACAGCCAGATCCAGCTTAACCCCTCACCTTCAGGATGCCACCCCAGCTGTCTCTACCCTGCTCTTATCCTCCTCGACCTTCTAAATCTTCTACTCTTAATGCAACCTAGATCACTCTACACCAGTTAACATAGTTCTGTTTATTTTAATTATTCTCATATCACCTATATGTATGCATATTAATACATATATTCTACATCAACATCACACACACACATGAGTATCAAAGGGTGCAGAATGGGATAGAGACTAAAAGAGCAAGTGCCAGAAACAGCCCGGGTTTGAAAACTAACTCTATCATTTACTAGCTGAACAAATAACTTAACCTGTTTTACCTCAACTTTTCTCATCTATGAAGAAAAGTAACATAACTTTCTCATAACAAGAAGATAATAATACCCTACTTCCGAGGGTTGATTGACAATAAATATGTTAATACATATTCAAAATTTAAAACGATGGCTGGCATATAGCTTTGTTTTTTTACATATTTAGACATCTTACTTATATATTTTATTTGTTTGTTTCCACCCCAGACAACAGCGAGGGGTGGCCAAGGCAACACATGTCAGTGTCACCGTGCATTAGTGGTCAGAAAGTATTTAGGCAAGAGATTAACAGAAGACTTCTTCTGGGTTCCAGAATTTTGGAGCTCAAGAAAGTTTAGAGATCACATAATCCAATCTCCTCCATTTTACGTATAAGAAAACTGAAACCCAGAGAAATGACTTCAGCAAGATTTGATGGAGAGCATATGATGAATCAGGTGCCTAACCCAGATCCTCCAACTCAGAATCTGCAGCTCTTTCATCCACATTCTAAGTGTAGTTAGAATTCATGTTTTCCCATCCCCAAGCCCACGTTTTCTACAAGACATCAAGTATTGCAAGGAAGGAATCAGGCACCTTTGCTATTGCCTCATTTGTTCCAATGTAGGAATGTAGCGCCAACCAACGCCAAATCTAGTCACATAGCCAAAGGATTCTTTTCGATCTCAGAGGCTCAGATCTGTAAAGCAGTACTAAGGCTAGCACCTACCTTTATGGGAGTTTGTGAGGATTAAATGAGAAATTTACATAGAATGTTTACCATAGTGCTTGACACAAAGTAACCATTCAATAAATAGCAACTTCTACTATGAAAATAGTGACTGTAGTTATTAATTACCTCCCTGAGCCTCAGGCTCCGGATTCTCTAATTTTAAAAGAGAAAACTAAGTCCTATGCATTCTTTCATTTCTAGCAGTCTAAAACTCATTCTGCCCGCTCCCAGAAAAGAGGATCTCTGTTTCTCTGGGTCTGTGGGCAGTGAATTCAAAACATGGGGACAGGGACTTCCCTGGTGGTTCAGTGGTAAAGAATCCACCTTACAATGCAGGGGACACGGGATCGATCCCTGGTCAGGGACTTAAGATCCCATATGCCACGGGGCCACTAAGCCCACGCGCCACAACTACTGAGCTCACATGCCTCAGCTACAGCCTGCGTGCCGCAAACTACAGAGCCCAAGCACTTTGGAACCCACGCGCCACAACTAGAGAGAGAAAACCCGCACTCCACAACTAGAGAGAAGCCCGCGCACCACAACGAAGAGCCCGCACGCAGCAACGAAAGATCCTTCATGCCTCAATGAAGATCCCGCATGCCTCAATGAAGATCCTGTGTGCCACAATGAAGACCCAACACAGCCAAAAATAAATAAAATAAATAATAAATACGTCTTTAAACAAAAAAACATAGGGACAGGTAGAGAATGCATTAGAAAAGAGAAGAGCCCACGAAAGAGAAAACCAAGGTGAACAATGTTGCCTCTCCTTCTCCACTGGGCCTGTGGCCAGCCCTCCCTTTACTTTGGTGAAAGCATTCAGTCCCCACCTGTCTTCCCTACTGTTTATCAGGTATATAACCTATCATCAAAGGAGAGGCTCCCATGGACGCGATATTGCCTGTAAACTTAGCCTAGGTGGTTTTCAAAAACTAAGTTAATTTCCAACATTTAAAAAAAAAATCAGGAAAAAAACCCCCCAGATGTCTAAACCGCCTCCCCCAATTTCCAGCTTCCCTTGAAAACTCAGAAGGGCTGAGTCGATGTGACATCATGACAAAAAACAGCTGGCACTCAGGAGGGCCCGTGGATCCTCTTCACCAGAGAGACACCTGTCCCCACCCTGGGCCACGCCCCCCACCCCATTTACGGAACTTGATTGGCCCTCATGCGATTTGAGTTCAAGATCCCCTTCTCTAAAGCTTTCACAGGCTAATTGACATTCAGTGGGTCTTTCCTTCTCCTTTTGCCCCCCACCCCCTAGAGAAGATGATGCCAGAAAGGAGGCAAAGAGAAAAAGAACAGGCTCAGGGTAAAAGCTCACATTACTGGGCCTTGAAGAATCCTGAGCTGTACTTAGATCAGTGGAAAAGTGAGACAAATAAGTGCATGTCAGAATGCAGCACTGGCTATTTGGGCCAAAGGTCAACTTGATAAAAACTGCTATCAATGCATAAAGGGCAACTAAGGTAAAGGTTAGATAACCGTCCCAGGCTGCTTAAGTACACATTGAACTGCCCTGTTACCAGCATTATCAGCAGACACTGTTTCTTGCCTTGATGTCCCCCAAAATGAAGAAATTTCCTACAGGCTGGGAATAGCATACAAGAGAACCCATGATACTTGCCTGTGTGATTTTCAGTGGTCCCACTGGTGATGAACAACAGGCTGAGAAGAGCCACCGTGATCCCTGTCATCATCACAAAGAGGAAAATCAGGAATATCTCTAATGTGGAAAAGGTACATTTGGCCATTTCTCCTGAGGAAAAGCAGAGACAGAAGAACAACTGCGGAAGAGACAGAAAAAAGACAGAATAACAAATTAAAATACACATGCTTCAAGCTGTCCTAGGCTAAGATGTCTTAGCTCTTTCATATGAATAGACTATACCAAGAATACCAAGTACAGGGCATATTTGCCACTAGGTCCGTATCCCAAGCCTATGGAAGAAAAGACCAATCAATTACAGCACTCCTTGATGAATTCACATGGGGTTTCCAAACGCTTCTCAGCACAGTGCTCATGCTGGAAGCCACCACCCATCATTTGGCATTGGCAGCTAAGCTAAAACCTATCTGTATTCCTTGGATAGATCATACTGCTTTCATTTATAGCAGTGATGCTCTCTGTACATGGGTCTAGATTGGAGCATTTCTGTCAACAGGGATAACTGATGTACCCACATGGCTTGTACTTGTGAGAAAGCTTGCTGGGGTTAGGGCTTTACTTTGTGTCCATGGACTAAGTATCTTGTCCACAAGGAGGTGAAACGGACCTTTGGCCTTTAAGCTTCCTGTTCTAACTTTCAATTACTACCTGAATAGAAAAGGGCATGGAAAAGGAGATTGGCATCTCTGATCTCAAGCCAGGCATTTGTAAAATTTCCCTCTTCAGTGGTCAGGAGGATCCCACACATTCTGCAAACCCCATGTTGAAGTATGAGGATAAAGACAATGGCCCTTGTATGCTACAAAAGCAGAAAATGTCCTTACAGATTCCTTAAGATATTTTCGGAGTAGAATTCATCATAACTCAGAGGGACTACAGAAGCTGAAAACTCACATAATGTAGCATGAGAAAGGATAATATGACGGTTAAAAATTGCATTCTGAAGTCTGGTGCCAGAGTTCAAATCTCATTTCCGCCACTTACTAGGTGACCCTGGAAAATCATCCCCATCACTGAGCCTCAGTTTCCCCATCTGTAAGTAGGGATGTGACAATGATGATAATTTTAGTACCTATCTCATAGAGGTTTTATAAAAATAAGACAAGATGACACAGTAATAGTTTGTTTCATGGAATGGGATAAGCGTTCAGAATGTCAGCATTTATCATTAGGTTCTAAAATAGCAAAGACTCTGTGCTCCTCAGCAGCATTAAGGGGAGTTTATATGAGTTTGTATTAAAGAATCACAAATCACAGGTGGGAACTTTAGAGTCCGTTTTCTTAACCTCAAGGAAGCTTGAGCAGTGAGATGGGGCTGTGGTCCCAAGACTTGCCCCACAAATGGCTAAGATGTGGCTAAGATGCTGCTACCCCCAAGAGCTGTAAATTGGCAACAAACACATATATTTAGTATGGCCCAATTTTTCATTTCAATGTGACTTAGTCAACAAGATAAAAGATAGAGCTTACAATATATCCGTAAAAATAGAATCTACTTTTACAAATATGAAACTTCGGTTTTCTTTCAAAATATTTTGTAAAATATGGCAACACGGAGACAGCATTCCCACGCACCAAGAGTTTTGTAAAACTTAGTAGCTGCTGTTCCCTTTAGATGCGGCAGCCCTTCTCTAACCGGCCACTGCCTCTACCCAGTAGGCCTTATCTATCCGGTCTTCGTAGTCATTTTATTTTGCAATCCACAGACTAAAGGTTAAATATCAGTCTGGCAGCAAACACTTCAGAGGTAGGGCTGAACTGGGAGAGGACCAAGAGCCTGGAACATCTTCCCTATTTCCTAGTTTTTTGTTAGCAGGTGTTCCTCAGCCATTTATCACCAGCATGATCACCTTCACCACCATCGGTAGGGACAGCTTCAAACTTAGGGCAAAACAACTTTCACTATCAGCCCTGAGTCAGAAAGCACATGTAAGATATGTCTCTGAAACTTCGATGAGTCAAAAAGGTTTACTAGTCATTAGCTATTGTTTCAGTAGCAAACTTCAAACCCTGTAGACCTAGTTCTTGCCCAAAGCTTTGGTTTCTGTGAGCCTTCCTGCCAGCTGAGACAGCTTTGGCACAAATAAGGCTATTAAAAATGGATGACTGACAGGTGGACCCTTCAACCCCAAAGCGTGTACATGCAGATGACGTACGTAAATGTGGCTATGTGGTAAGAGCCTATGTAACAGACATGATATGAAATATATGTGTATGCATGTGTGTCTGGGTTTGTTTGTTTGTCAGTTTTCTGCTGGTTTTGCTCTGCTGAACTAGCTGTCACCACTGGCCTTTTACACAAGTCAACAATGACACTCGATTTAACATTAGCATTTCCACCTCTTACTTGGATTACAACCACGTACCTCGTGTATTTCACCACTCTATTTAGTTGCCAGAATTACCACCAGCATATTACCATTCTTTCTGAAACCACTAGCACTATTTCTCATAAATGATTAGAATCTGAATTTAAACATGAAAGCAAATGCCTTATATCTCCCTTCAGAAGGCAAATGTACCTTGGAGAGCTGAACCAATGATTACATTTTAAAGGACTGTACATATTTAAATAGTTCCCACTTAATCTAGCATAATCCTGCAAGGTCAACAGTGAGGCTCTAATGACACCGTAACAAGCCACTTGCTAGATCTTTACCACGCTGAGGTCCCCCATTTTTCAAGACTGTGACAGTAAAAAGTAATATTTTGGCAAAATGGGTTTCCAAAGCTAAGCAAATGAGGTTTCATCAAGATCTCTGAGACAATGGGGTGATTCAAGATCCCTCCCTCCTTCTCCAAGATAATACAGGCATTCTTACCTGATTCAACCACTCAGGAGAACTTGTGTATCCTGGTAAAGCAAATGATGGTCCAGAATCGTGTTCCCCTTCCTCTGGAACACCGCTTGGCTGGAACTTCTTAGCACTTCCTGAAACCTACTGAGGAAAGATTTTCACAGTCATGTCCAGGAGAGTTAGAGTTCCCACGAGCATAGCTTTGTGGGTTTGGCATATGGAAGAGATTAAAGTGTACTGATAACATACGACTTACTAGCGAACTCTCCCCTGGGACAGTCTGATAGTGAGGTACTGAGTTGCAGAAGGCTTGCCAGGCTGAAGGACATTTCAGAGTTCAACACAACTCTTCCAGCACATCAAGGTCTGTGCAAAGCTCCAACCTGGATGACAAAAAAAAAAGCACCTGCTTTATTTACCCCTGGCCACTCAACCAGTGCTCAAGAGGAAGTGATAATGTAAGCTGGACATCAGTGTGGGCTATGGGCCCCACTAGGCAACATTTACAATAATTTCAGAACAGAAAAGTGAACTTTTAGATTCTCACGTATAAAAAGAATGCAAAGTTTTAGATGAACTAAGAATGTGAATAATGAGTATACAAAAGGGAAGAGTATATGCAACATTAAAAATTATATTGAAGGAAATAATATTTAGTAATTTTTTCATGTCATTAAATTAATTTAAGTTTGCAAAACATTATGATCCTATTTTTGTAAAGTATACATTATTTATATGTGTGTGATCATAAAGACTGTAAGAAAATACAGCAAAAAATGTTAAGAAGCAATTATCTGGTGATAAGATCACGGGTGAGTTTTGTTTTCATCTTTTTGATTCTTGACATTTTCTATGACAGCCACGTAGCATTTTTGTAATGAGGAAAATAAAATGTTTTAGCTTATCTCAGAGAATGTACACTGTATAACAGCATGAAGTTAAGCAATGGCCCACAGAAGACAAAGAGAGAAATAAATAGACCAAAGTCCTCCTTTTTTCCTAGTAAATCCAAGCTATCCGGGAAGCAATTTGAAGAAGACCACATCGGCGGCTGAATTCCACACAGAGTTTTAAGAGAGACCAGCCCCAAAGTTCCAATGGAAATATTAAAGTGCTTTCAGATAGGGCATTTAGTAACGTGTCTTAGCTACCTCTCTGCTACAAAAGAGGGGAACAGGTTAAATTATGGTATTAGACAAGTTGTTTTTTCTTTTCGTGCAAATGTTTGTTGCCTGACACCAAGAATTCTGAGACCAAATCTAGCTAACTTAAGGCAGCTGGGGAAAAAGAGAAGAAAATTCACTAGAAGGCAGCAAAAGAAGTTGAAGATGCAGAGGCTCAGGAAGGCCAGAGGTCAGCTCTGAGGGTCTACGTGGCAGGCTCTACTGAGCCATCTCTTCAGGGCTTCGTCATCAAGACGGATGCTCTCCAACTACTTTAGGTCTTTACCTTGTTCCACTCTGGATTCAGTTCCTAAAGGACAGCATTTGGGGACTTCCTTGGTGGTCCAGTGGTTAAGACTTCACCTTCCAATTCCAGGGCTGCAGGTTCAATTCCTGGTTGGGGAGCTAAGATCCCACAGGCCTCATGGCCAAAACACCAAAACATAAAACAGATGCAATATTGTAACAACTTCAATAAAGGCTTTAAAAATAATAATAAAAAAATTAAAAAATAAAAGACAGCATCTGACTGACCTAGCTCAGATCATATACCTATCCCTTCCATTGAGAGGATATTTAAAAAGACCCTACCCAAAGAGGGAAGGACAGTTCTCCAAAATAAAATCAAGGTAAAATAGAAACAACAGAGAGCCACTAGTGACCTGCCATTGGATTTCCTTCTCCCATCCTTCTCCCTGACGTGGGAGGTCCTCTAAACTGGCCCTGTGATCTAAAATGTGGTCTCTTCTGGACCTCTCCAGCCATCTTTCTCCCTGTAAGAAGGAGCCACGCCAAGCTCATTCCCACTGAGACTACCTAGGTGTCCCACGGTTGGGTCAGCAAAAATCATTTTAACCGGGGTTTCAGTAGATAATCATGGCATAATATATCATTTCTCCCAGACAACATTTGAAGGCCCATTCCTGAACACTAAGGGGGTGAGAATCAAGGAGATTCCAAGCACCGTGGCAGAGTCAGTGAAGGAAAAATGTTGGGCCAAGGGGACTTGTGGTGCCCATCAAGACAGCTGACTCCTATAGCCAGAAATAGACTACCTCGAGGAGAGGGGAAGACGTAATCATTGTAAATATTTCATGCGTGTATTTTATTTCTGTCTGAATGACCATCAGACAAATCCTGTTTGCTAGGATAAGGATGGCTGTCCTTCTCAACTCATCACCCCAAGACACTCACTCACGTTCTACCCATTTTACAGATGAGCAAACACACACAGGTTAAAGGGCTTCCAGAACAGGAAAGCATGGTTAAAAGTGAGCATGATTAAACAATAATTATTCCAGGATGTGAGCCCAAGTCCCCAGATTCCCAGACAAGACTGCTTACCTTTACCAAACTCTTGCTGTCTACATCACTTCAACTCTGGCCCTGGCATGGCAGCCTCTGGGCACAGACAAGTCATGTGTTCACTCCTCATTAGCAGATGATGAAGCAAATCATGTCCTCTGTCTCTTAACATCCTAACACTGAGGAAGATTCTCCCAAATGCCCAACTCCTCAAACGTTAACCAATATTCTAGCACTACGAATTCTCTCATTTTACTTATGCCTACAGAATAGGGGCCTTAAAAGGCTTGATGCTAATTGCTTTTTTTTTTTAAACAGATCTTTATTGGAGTATAATTGTTTCACAAAACTGTGTTAGTTTGTTGCACAACCAAGTGAATCAGCCATATGCATATACATGTCCCCATATCCCCTCCCCCTTGAGCCTCCCTCCCACCCTCCCTATCCCACCCCTCTAGGTGGTCACAAAGCACTGAGCTGATCTCCCTGTGCTATGCGGCTGCTTCCCACCAGCTAACTATTTTACATTCCGTAATGAGTATATGTCAATGCTACTCTCACTTCCCCCCAGCTTCGCCCTCCCACCCCATGTCCTCAAGTCCATTCTGTGTCTACCTCTTTATTCCTGCCCTGCAACTAGGTTCTGGTCACATCCTTTTTCATTCTTTAATTCTTGGAATAATTGAAGAATAAATTACTTTTAAAAACCATATAGTATTTCATATAGCACCCAGACTGTGGTCTCTAAATATAATCCCTTGCTAAACGGAAAAAGAGATCCTTGACGAAATGGCTGGTTTTGGGTCTGGGCCAGGAAACACATAAATCTGAAATATTTTTTCATACCAGAAATCAAGGAAGTCATCGAGATGATTATAATTGTTTCAAAAAGAACTAGAGTTTCCCACTAGCCAAAAATGGGTCAATTTGAGCAATTTAAAAAATAACTGCAGTAGATAAGCAAATCAATTTTGCTTAAATTCATGATGTCATAATGAAATTTTTAAAAATTTCATTGATTACCTTTAAAAGATGCTAGGGAACTAGTTTGTTTTTTTCTGAAAACTGGTAAGAAAAAAACAGGAAGTGGGAGGAAGGATCAAGAAATAGAGTAAGAATGTACTCTTCTTTTGCTGTACAAAGGTAACTTAGGGAAAGGAGCAACTATTGATGAGAAAGAGTGGAAGCCTATCAGAAAAGATCTACAAATAAAGATATAAAGAAGGAACCACAACAAGATGGGTAGGGGGTGCAGAGTCGTGGTATAGTCGAGACCCATAATGCTGGGCGGGCGACCCACAAATGGGAGAATAATTAAAATTGCAGTGTTTCTCCCCAAGGAATGAAGGGTCTGGGCTCCACATCAGGTTCCCCAGCCCAGGAGTCCTACAGGCTTTGAAGGCCAGCAGGTCTTACTTTTGGGAGACTCAGAAGGCTGTGGGAAATAGAGATGCCACTCTTAAAACGGTGCACACAAAATCTCACACACTCTGAGACCCAAGTCAGCAGCAGTAATGTGAAAGGAGCCTAGGTTAGACCCACTTGCTGATTTTGGAGAGTCTCCCAGAGAAGCAGGAGGCAACTGGAGCTCACGCTGGGGACATACACATGGGCAGCAGCCAATCGGGGGGGCTCATACTACCATAAGGACACTGGTGCTGGTAAGTGCTATTTTGGAATCCTTTAGCTTATTAGCTCTGGGACCCAGCCCTACCCAATAGCCTCTCTGCAGCAATACTGGGATGCCTCAGGCCAAGCAACCTGTCAGGCAGAAGCACAGCCTCACCTACCATCAGGCTGGCTGCCTTAAGATCCCTTAAGCCCACAGCTGCCCTGTTACCCAGCCCTGTCCAACAGAGGGCCCGGGACTGACCTTGCAACCAGTGTGCCAACATTAGCACTGGGACCCCCAGAGCCCTGCAGCCAAAGACCCTGACACCTGGTTCCACCACCGGTGGGATGGCACCAGACCAAGGAGCCCCTGGGTTCCAGCCCCACTCAACAATGGGCTGATACAGCAACTCTATGACCCCTAGGGTCCAGTAGGCAGAGACACTGGGACCCGGCTACACCTACTAGTGGGCTGGTACTAGTTCCAGGACCGGTCTTCACCCACCGGCAGGTGGACACCAGCCCCAGGACCACAGCCCCGCAGCCTGCCAAGTCAGGATCCAGCCCACATACCAGCAGGTCAGTACCAGCCCCGGGACTTCCTGGGTCCCAGTCCTGCCTACCAGCAGGACACTACCAGCTGTGGGACACCTTGCACTCCTCAGTCAGCAGCCCTGGGATCCACCCCAGCAACTAGTGAGCTGACACCAGCTTCAGGACCCCCAGGGCCTGGCTCCACCCATCAGTGAGCAGACACTAGTCCCAGACCACTGAGCCTAGGCCTGCCAACACCAGCTCCAAGATACCTTGGACCCCTCAGCCAGCCACCCAAGGATCTACCCACAGTCACCAGCAGGCCAGCACCAGTTTGGGGAAACTCCAGATTCTTCAGCCAGCTATGTCAGGAATAGGCCCTGCCCACCAGCAGGCTGACACTAGATCTGGAACCACACACTACAGAACCCAGCTGCTCCCCACAGTGGGCAACACTAGCCCCAGGACGCTTGGGGCTCCACAGCCAGTCACCTCATGACCCAGCCCCACCAAGCAGCAGCTGGCAGTCTCCACCAAGGCAGATACTGGCAATAAACCAGACCAGGGGCCAGTCACACCAGACCACCCATAGTAGTCAGCCTGGCACAACAGAAGGACCCATGCAGCCCACATAGGGGACATCCCTAGGGCATACAGCTCTGATAACCAGACGGGAATGTGCTGCTGGAATGCATAAGACGTATCCTACAAAAGGCCACTTCTCCAAAGTTGGGAAACATAACCAACCCACCAAATTTATAGGAATAAAAATAGCAAATTAGACAAAATGAGGCAACAGAGGACTATGATCCAGAGGAACAAGAAAAAACTCCATAAAAAGAACTAAGTGAAGTACAGAGAGGCAATCAACCCAATAATGAGTTCAATCAATAATGAGTTCAAGGTAATGATCACAAAGAGATGCAAAGAACTCAGGTGAAGATTGAATGTATAGAGTGAAAAATTAAAAGTTTTTTAAAAAGAGAAAATATAAAGAACAACCAACCAGAGATGAAGAAAACACTCTCTGAAATGAAAAGTACACTAGAAGGAATCAAAAGTAGATTAAATATTACAGAGGAAACATACCTCAACATAATAAAGGCCATATATGACAAAGCTATAGCTAACATCATACTCAATGATGAAAAGCTAAAAGCATTTCTTCTTAAATCAGGATTAAGACAAGGACGTCCATGCCTGCCACTTTTATTCAACATAGTTTTGGAAGTCCTAGCTACAGCAATCAGAAGAAAAAGAAATAAAAGGAATCCAAATCGGAAAAGAAGAAGTAAAGCTGTCACTGTTTGCAGATGACATGATACTATACATAGAAAATCCTAAAGATGCTACCAGAAAACTACTAGAACTCATCAATGAACTTGGTAAAGTTGCAGGTTACAAAATTAATACACAGAAATCTGTTGCATTTCTATATACCAACAACAAAAGATCAGAAAGAGAAATTCAAGGAACAATCCCATTTACCATCACATCAAAAAGAATAAAATATTAATATCTAGGAATAAACCTACCTAAGGAGGCAGATGACCTGTATTCAGAAAAATATAAGACACTGATGGAAGAAACTGAAGATGATACAAACAGATGGAAAGATATACCATATTCATGGGTTGGAAGAATTAATACAGTTAAAATGACCATACTACCCAAAGCCATCTGCAGATTCAATGCAACTGCCATCAAAATACCAATGTCACTTTTCACAGAACTAGAACAAATAATTGTATAATTTGCACGGAAACACAAAAGACCTCGAATAGCCAAAACAATCTTGAGAAAAAATAAAACTAGAGGGTATCATAATCCCTTATTTCAAACTATACTACATAGCTATAGTAATCAAAACAGTATAGTACTGGCACAAAAACAGACACATAGATCAATGGAACAGAACAGAGAATCCAGAAATGAACTCATACTTATATGGGCAATTAATCTATAACAGAGGGGCAAGAATACACACTGGTGAAAAAACAACAAATGGTGCTGGGAAAACTGAACAGCTACACGCAAAAGATTCTACTCTCTCACACCATGCACAAAAATAAATTCAAAATGGATTGAATACTTAATTGTAAGACCCGAAACCATAATAATTCTAGAAGAAAACATAGGCAGTACTCTCTCATACATCAGTCTTCATAATTTTTTTTTCGATATGTCTCCTCAGGCAAGGGAAGCAAAAGCAAAAATAAACAAATAGGACTATATCAAACTAAAATGCTTTTGCACAGTGAAGGAAACTACCAACAAAACAAAACGGCCACCTTCTGAATGGGAGAAGATATTTGCAAGTGATGTCTCTCACAAGGGGTCAATATCCCAAATATACAAAGAACTCATACAACTCCACTTCAAAAAACAAACAACATGGTTTAAAAATGGGCAGAGGATCTAAATAGACATTTTTCCAAGGAAGACATACAGATGGCTAACAGGCACATAAAAAGATGCTAAACATCACTAGTCATCAGGGAAATGCCAATCAAAAGCACAGTAAAATATCACCTTACACCAGTGAGAATGGCTGTTATCAAAACAAAAACAAGTAAGTGTGACAAGGATGTAGAGAAAGGGAATCCTCATGCACTGTTGGTTGGAATGTAAATTGGTGCAGATACAGAGATTCCCCCCAGTATAGAGATTCCCCCCAAAATTAAAAATAGAACTACAGGGCTTCCCTGGTGGCACAGTGGTTGAGAGTCCACCTGCCGATGCAGGGGACACAGGTTCGTGCCCTGGTCCGGGAAGATCCCACATGCTGCAGAGCGGCTGGGCCCGTGAGCCATGGCCACTGAGCCTGAGCGTCCGGAGCCTGTGCTCCGCAACAGGAGAGGCCACAACAGTGAGAAGCCCGCATACCGCAAAAAAAAAAAAAAGAACTACAACATAATCTAGCAATTCCACTCATGGGTATTTACCCAAAGAAAATGAAAACACTAATTAGAAAAGATATATGCACCCCCATGTTCACTACAACATTATTTACAATAACCAAGATACAGAAGCAACCTAAGTGCCCATCAGTAGATGTACAGATAAAGAAGATGTGATAGAGGTAGATATAGATATATAATGGAATATTGCTAAGACATAAAAGAATGAAATCTTGCCATCTGTGACAACATAGATGGACATAGAGGGCATTATGCTAAGTGAAAAAAGTCAGACTGAGGAAGACCAATACTGTATGATTTCACTTACATGTTGATCTTTAAAAAACTAAAAACAAATGAACAAACAGAAAACAGAAACAGAGTTATAGATACAGAGAACAAATAGGTAGTTGCCAGAGTAGAAGGGGTGGGGAGGAAAGAAATACGTGAGAGAGATTAAGAGGTACAAACTTCCAGTTGCAAAATAAATGAGTCATGGGTATGAAATGTACAGTATGGGGAATATAGTCGATACCTATATAATATCATTGTATAGTGACATACTGTAACCAGACATTGTGGTGATCGTTTTGAAATGTATAGGAATATCAAATCACTATGTTGTGTAACAGGAACTAACACAGTATAGTAGGTCAGTTATACTTCAAAAACAAACCAACAAACAAACTCAGAAAAAGAGGTCAGATTTGTGGTTACCAGAGGCAGAGGTGGGGGGACGGGGAATCGGAGGAAGGCAGTTAAAGTACAAACTTCCATTATAAGAGAAATAAGTGCTACGGATGGAATGTACAACATGATAAAGATAATTAACACTGCTGTATCTTTTTTTTTAACATCTTTATTGGAGGATAATTGCTTTACAATGGTGTGTTAGTTTCCGCTGTATAACAAAGTGAATCAGCTATACATACACATATATCCCCATATCTCCTCACTCTTGCGTCTCCCCCCCACCCTCCCTACCCCACCCCTCTAGATGGTCACAAAGCACCGAGCTGATCTCCCTGTGCTATGCAGCTGCTTCCCCCTAGCTATTTTACATTTGGTGACACTTCTGTATCTTAACATATGAAAGTTACGAGAGTAAATCCTAAGAGTTCTCATCACAAGAAACAAAATTTTTTCTATTTCTTTAATTTAGTACCCATATGAAATGATGGATATTCACTAAACTTATTGCGATAGCCATTTCATGATGTATATAAATCAAATCATTATGCTGTACACCTTAAACTTACACAGGGCTGTAACTCAATTATATCTCAATAAAACTGGGAGAAAAAAGAGAAAATGAAAAAAGAAAGGAGGGGGGCTTCCCTGGTGGCACAGTGGTTGAGAATCTGCCTGCCAATGCAGGGGACATGGATTCGAGTCCTGGTCTGGGAAGATCCCACATGCCGCGGAGCAACTACGCCCGTGAGCCACAACTACTGAGCCTTTGCGTCTGGAGCCTGTGCTCCGCAACAAGAGAGGCCGCGATAGTGAGAGGCCCGTGCACCGCGATGAAGAGTGGCCCCCGCTCACCACAACTAGAGAAAGCCCTCGCACAGAAACAAAGACCCAACACAGCCAAAAATAAACAAATAAATAATTTTAAAAATAAAGAAAGGAGGGAAAAAAAGGTAACTTGGGAAAGCGAAATTATTGATGAGGGACAGTTTCTCACGATGGAAGTATTCAAGCTAATAAATGAGGAAGGAATGACCAACTTAGAATCTAAATGCTTTGCAAACCCCTAATGAAATGATGGATATAGGCAATGACCATCAGCGGCTGGCCGCTTAGGTCACCAAAAGAGTCAACCAGATATTGCAAGGCTCTGAATGAGATACACGACCTTACCTTTCCAGTATTCTTACCAAAAATATTAAACCTAAATTGGATCAGCCTCTAGATCTCAGTGCCTGTTTATAGGAAACACAAGAGACAGCCGAGTATTTTAGAGGACAATGTGGGGATACAGTAAGCAAAATCCAGACTGAGAGACTCTGTAAGACAAATGAGCCAGTTTCCTTAACAGACACATTGGAAGTGGAAAAGGAAAGAAAGATGGAGATGGAGGTAGAAGAGTAGGAAGAGGGAGAAGAAGAAGAGAATATGAGGAGGAAGAAGAATGGGGAGCAGAGAGACAGGCAAGGGAAGGGGGACGGGGCCAGGAAGGGGAGGAAAGGAGAAGCAAGCTGTAGATTAAAAGAGGCTGAAGAGACATATCAGCCAACTGTATGCTGTATATCCCAAACCATCGCTATTTGCAACCTGATTCAAAACCGGTTTTTAAGAATTATGAGACAATTGAGGGCTTCCCTGGTGGCGCAGTGGTTAAGAATCCGCCTGCCAATGCAGGGGACACGGGTTCGAGCCCTGGTCCAGGAAGATCCCACATGCTATGGAGCAACTAAGCCCGGGCGCCACAACTACTGCGCCTGCACTCTAGAGTGCGTGAGCCACAACTACTGAAGCCCATGCACCTAGAGCCCGTGCACCACAACGAGGAGTAGCCCCTGCTCGCCATAACTAGAGAAAGCCCACACACAGCAATGAAGACCCAACGCAGCCGAAAATAAAATAAAATAAAATTTTTAAAAAAAGAATTATGAGACAATTGGGAAAATTTGAACACTAACTAGATATGTGATATTAAGGTATTATTATTTAGAATGTTAGTGAGATAATGCTGTTGTGGTTATATATATATTTAAATCTTTCTCTTTTAGATACATTCTGTGACAGATTTTTTACAAAAGGAAACAATACCAAAAGTGCAAAACTCAGATCAGTGGATGGGTGATGAACAGATAGGAGAGATGAATGGGAAATAAGCTTTGTTATTTAATATATCGGTGGACAGCAGAGAGGCAGTGAAAAGCACTGCAGCAGATACTGTGGAGTACATCACTCGACACCATTTCTAAGCCCACCTAGTGTGCAGAGGCTGGACCCTAATTTGCCTTGAGTGCCAGATATAGTTTAGGTTCTACCTTTCAGATGCACTAGTGTGAGACCTTGATTCAGAACTGAGCTACCTGGGGAGAGAGGCAGGGCATGGGACATCCATCTTACAGTTTGTAAAATGGCGGCATGACTCTGAGCTGTTTCCTCAGTGTCTGCTTCCAGCTGATGCAGCTGCTTCCTTATTCCATGACCGTGACCAAGGTAGCTCATCCCTTGGCAGTTCAGTTCTGCAGTTTAAGTTGGGGGGATTGTTCCTAGAAGCTCAGTCTCAATTCTCTGACTTCATCCTTCACAAACATTCTGCAAGTGACCTCTATCCCTTAATAAAGCCCTTTCTTCTTGAGCTAGCAGGATTGGATTCTGTTATCTCCAACTACGAACTCATCTAAGCTAAATCTCACAAAAGTGAGCATTGGACCTCTCTTTGGAGAATATATGCATTTCAGTCATTGGACACTCTATGCCAAGCCACCTCTGGGAACACTTTTAAAGTTAAAAGTGATGAGCATTTTGGCACAATTAACTTTTCATCAGGCCTGAAAAGAAATTAATTTTAAGTACGCAGGACTGCCATAGTGGTACCTTATTACCTTATGGGTTTTACAAAGGACTAAAATATCCCTTTGAACCCGAAAACAGTCCCATCATCAGTTGACTATTTACAGATTCATAATGTCTCAATTGAATCTTGATCTCAAACCACAAGCAACAGAAGAGAGAACAGAGTCCTTTCTGTTCCAAACTGGAGAGAACGTTTCTTATTAAATCCCTTATGCACCTGTCATATGTTGAGCCTGAGAATGCAACTAGGGGATGTTATTCCCTTCAGTTGGGAGCCCAAGTTCCTTCTATAAAGGAGGTCCCAGCTCTGACCGTAGTGAGAGGAAGATGGCAGGTGACAGAGGAGCACATGCACCATGGCTCTCCTTCCCCTGGGGATTCCCAAACCCCATGTTCCCAGCAATACTGAGAGTCCTGCTTTTCTCAGAGAAAAGGGTAGATAAACTACTCCAGGGCTACAGAGCTCCTCTCCCCAAATTTACCCCAGTCCTACCTTCAACACAAAGGGCAAAAGATACAGAGAGATATTGAGGGTATGGAAAAGATTACAATTTGGAATCTGAAGATTGAGGCTTTCTCAGTGACCTTAATCCCTCTGAGTCTCATTTTCCTTGTGTGAAAACTAGAGACTAACAAAAAAACACCTTATTGAAAGATTCACATAGACAATAGTTTTTAAAAAGTTCTTTGCTAACTCTACAGCATGATGCAAATGAGTCATTAATTAAGTGAATGTGGACTCCCAAGAGTGGCAGCTTCCATGCCTTTTTGACCTTATAGCACAGTTCTTTTCTTGGTGTATTCCTCAAGCTTGGTTCTACAGATCTCCCTGTTAGAGTTTGAAAAACTCAGCCTTGGAGAGAAGGAGTGTCTTTTGCTATTTTCAAAACATTCAGAGGACTTATAATTTAGATAAAATTGGAATTGCAAAACTTCCCTACTTCTCTGCTGTTAGATAAACAGTGTGGGGCTATATAACCTTTGCAGAGTATTTGGAAATTATTCTCTGATGATTTGTCTCTTTCCAAAACCACAGATAGGAATCTATTGCATTTGGCAGTGACAAATTTGACCTGTTTTCCATACAAGATTATGAAGGCAGATTGGAGGAAAACAGGCTACAGCTGCATTTATCATGATTTCAGGGACAGGGTGACAATATCTTTGATGTAATTTTCCCTTCCACATAAATCTCAGCTGCTTAGCATCTCCCACCTGTACTGTGCACTTGTGGGAAAAGTACCACACTGTCCTTTGATAGAACTTGGAAGAGAAAGGACCAAGAGAAACAGAAAGCAACTTGCTTCTATCAAAGTCCATCTGGATTCAGTGTTCTCTTGGGCCAATGGGAGAAAGGACGACCTGAGTGGAGCTTGACACTAAAGCACAATGTCTTTCTTGTATTGGGCAGAACCAGCCTGAGGAGGAAGGCTGTCTGGTGAGGACCGCTCTCTTCCCTGCCTGGAGCAAATGTACTTAAACCATTCACAGAGGATTCCCCCATTAGATCAGCCAAAAAGCAAAAGGGGAGAGAAACAGATCATCCCCATGCTAGAGAGTAAATGCACACCAATTCTCATGCTCTCTCTTGCTGCAATTTTTCTGACTTGTTTCTAAGGATAATCCACTTAAGGTCCAGGTGGAAGAAGAAAAAGTTCTTGCTCATGTGTTCTACCTGGAGTGATATTGTCCGCAGGAGAACTTAACATTGTGGGTTTGTCATTGATTTGGAATCGTTATAAGTTTAGGTGGCATCTGAGATATCCAGGTTCAAAGGGTATGGCCAATGAGAGGGGATATCTGTCTGATGCTCCCTCCACCATGTGAAGCCAGGACAAAGCCTCAGTGTGAGCCAGAAGCTGAGGAAGGATTTTGGTCTGAGGAACTGACATGAGGGTAGAGAGGTCCTGCTGGAGGTCAGTGGGTTCCCCAAGAATCAAAGAGGCCAGCCCAGGAAGTCTACGAGAGAAAGCCAAGGCTTGATCATATCAGGAAATCAGGCAGGAACCTCAAGTTTGCAGGAGTCAAAGGCAGGATCCAACTCAGATATGGAGCCAAGACAGGGCCAGGCAGGGATGAAATCTAAGCTAAAACAGATGAGGCACAAGTCCCAACAGGTTGGTGGTCTTGGGTAAAGACCCAGATCACCTAGAGGTAGTGTTTATGACTCCATTTTGCAAGTCAGTAGATTAAAGAGATTTGCATGGGTTGGGATGGCTAATCATGCCAGCACATGAAGAACAACAACTTACTGGGATGTTATCATGTAGAAACTTATTAAACCAGGGCAAGGAGGACACATCACCTTTTTAAACTAATAAAAAATAAAATGAAATTAACTTATTAAACTCTTCATATGTTCTAGACCCTGTTCTAAAAACATTACACGATCTGCCTCATTTAATACTCACAGTCATCCTTTGAGGATGGTATTATTCCTATCCCCATTTTACATTTGAATTAAAAGAAAAAAAATCAGGTAAGTTAAACAAGTAGCCAAAGGTCATACTGCCAATAAGACGCCAAAGTGGATTCAAAACCAGATCACCTGCCTTCGGGGCTCTCCAGCTTGACCATCAGCTACCCCAGGCAAAAAAAGCCTTTTACTAGTATTGCTATACCTGACATCCTTAGGGTAACAATCAAATAATGCCTACAACAGTAGTCAAAAACACAAGGCTAACAGGAAGTCAAATATTTAGACTCAGGAATTGTGAGAAGAGGTAAGGATTACTAAAATCATCTAGTCCAGCCCCCATGTCATCTAGATAAATTACTTGCCCAAATTCACTGTCGTTGAGACTTTTAGCACTCATCCATATCTGGTCCTCCACTCCCCTGCAGACACACAGGAAGTTTACGCTTTCCAACCCCCTGGTAGTCACTGGTCAATGGGCTACAAATGGCAATGACATGTGTCACCTTTGGATTAAAGTATTAATGCAGAGGCATTTGAGAGGGGGTGTGAGTTCTCCATGATCTCTCTGCTGTGGTGACCTGATAATTGCATGTCCCAGATGACAGGTTACATGGTCCCTGAGTCACCACTTGGAAGAAATCTAACTCAGAGTCATCAGACCAAGAGTGTGCTTTGCATAAAGAAGAAGTAAATGCTTATGTGTTAAGCAATGAAGATTTTACCATAGCAAGCCACCCACCCACCCTGATTAACATAGCCACCTAATTAATACCAGCTAATGAAGATGACTCCTTACCCAAATTATAAAGCTTCTTTTAAAATTTCCTTCAGCCCAATAAATGCTATGAATCAAATGGTTTTATTTCCACATGTAGAAAAATGAAATTGGATTCCTATCTCAAAACGCTCACAAAAATTAACTCAAAACAGATTAAAGACTTAAACATAAGACCTGAAACTATAAAACTCCTAGAAGAAAATATAGGGAAGAAGCTCCTTGACATTGATCTTGGCAATGATTTTTTGCATATGACACAAACAGCACAGCAACAAAAGCAAAAATCAGTAAGTGGGACTATAGCAAATGAAAAAGCCCCACACAGCAGAGGAAACAATCCACAAGGTGAAAAGGCAGCCTACAGAATGGGAGAAACTATTTGCAAGCCATGTGTCAGATAAGTGGTTGATATCCAAAACATATAAAGAAGTCATACAACTCAACAACAAAAAACAAACAATTCGATTTAAAAATGGGCAGAGTAAATACAGACATTTTTTCCAAATAGCAAACAGGCATATAAGAGGATGCTCAACAGTACATTTCAAAATATACTAAAATCTCTCTAATTTAGAGATCACGTTTCATGTAATCCCAACTCTAAGACATAGTTTAAAATATTTAGAAATATAAAAGGCCCCCAGGTCACAGAAACTTATGAAATAAAGTCCGTGCATTTTATACCATAGGAGAGGCTCTTCAGCTCATGCAGGGCTTGATAACTTCTAATTTACACATAGTTCTAACCAACCGTTCTTTTTCTTCCAATCACAGATTGTTCTAGAAGCAGGCACACAGGTAGCAAAAGTGATAGCTGAAAGAGGCTCAAATGAAAATGACTCAGTCTATGACAGTAATCAGTGGTCAGAGAAAGAACTTGAGTTGTTCTTGTTTGATAATCTCTAAGACAGCAGAAGCATGTGTAACATATTTGAAAACATTTTCCTCCAAGATTCTTTTTTTAAGTTTGGTGTTTAAAAGAAAGAACTCCACATTTTAAAGCTATCAAAAATATAAAGAGGGAGACAAAGACATAACTAGACTAATCTGTTTCAAAATGCTACAAATGTTTTATTAAGTTGGGATTTGTAGAAATTTTATTTTCTGCATTTTATTTAACCATATTTAAATTTTTTCTGCAATGATCACATATTACTTGTGTATTACTTGTGATGCTAAGGTAATTTTTTTAAAGGATGAATGCAGGATATGAAAAAGTCACACCAAGTAAATACTTTAATTCTCCAACTAGGTTAAAAAAGGTGTCAACCCTGCTAATCTATTTATTCTTAGGGATCATCAAATGAATAACCACCACTGAAAACAGTTTGTTTCTTTTCTTGGCTGCATGAGGCAGGCTGTGCTCACCCCAGACTCCATCTTGGTTGAGCTCCTAAGTCAGTGATCTGATCATATGGGACTTTTAGAAATAATGAGGCATCAACTAATTTAGTCAGGACTAATAGAACATGGCAGGTTGTACCTGCTTATGCTCTAATCAGCAAACAGGCTGAGCTGTCTCTTCAGGCCCAGCTGAGCTGAACCCTGGATGTAACATAAGAGATAAAGGTTCTTCTGAATTGGATAATGTATTGGTGTTTCCCTAAGAGGACTGATACCACATAGAGCTGTGACCAAGTTGTTCACCCTGTTGTCTAGCCAGTGAGTCCAAAGATAAATACAGGATTGAAGACTAGCATTTTTTCCGTCCCAGTGTGTCAATTCCAGGGTTGATATGTTCAAAAGATTTAACTACTGGTTCAGTCTGAGCACTGACCAATTTGAACAGATGCCAGGGTAAACAACTGGTCTACCTGTATCAATACATTCTTGCTGAACATCAGTCAGCCTTAGTGAGTTTCTTTTTTAAATGTGGAATTATGAATTGGCTGGGGAATTTCTTCTTTCAAAGACCCAACCATTGAGCTATAAACCTTATAAATAGAATGAGTAGTCATCAAAAAAAAAAAAGGGCTTCCAATCTCACCTCACGCTACTGAAAAATTACCTCAATCCATCATGAAAGAGACAGGTCACCAATAGCAGGTTTTATGTAGGCCCTTAAGAGCACCATTAAAGGGAAAAAAACGTCAGAAAAATGGCATGATGTTCCTAACAGGCCTGCCAACACTGCTAGGTGAGGATACGTCCAGCCAAACCACAATTCCTGCCATGAGAAACTGAATTATGAAACGAAAGAAAACATCTTGCTCTAGTTTAGGCAGGTTATAAGCCGAAGTATCCTTGAAAAGCCAACAAACCCAATTTGTAGAGGAGAAAATGAAATGCTAAATAATGCTTAAAATCTTCCCAGGAAGAAGGAAACTGCCTACGTCACACTCACACCAAAGGCGGAAGAAAATAAGTGGACACATTTATCAGCAGCTCTCCCAAGGGTTGCAGTGTGCTTTACAGCAGGTACGTAGCTGCCTGAAGCTTGCAGATGTCTGCAAGAGAACTACACAGATGCAATGATAACCACACTGGGTGCTGAGGAGACAATGGCGATCAGTGAGGACTGCCACAGTCAGAAAATGTGTGCCCACCTGAAGGTGACGAAGGCCCAGTATTGATGGATTTTCTCATTTTTTAATGAAAAGTCAGTAATATTTTTTAAATGAAGTATAGTTAATTTATAATTTTGTGTTAGTTTCAGATGTACAGCAAAGTGATTCTGTTATACATATATGCATACACACACACACACATATATCTCAGATTCTTTTTAATTATAGGTTATTACAAGATATTGAATATAGTTCCCTGTGCTATAACAGGTCCTTGTTGTTTATTTTAAATATAGTAGTGTGTATTTGCTAATCTCAAGCTCCTAATTTATCCCTTTCCTCCCTGCCCCTCTGGTAATCATAAGTTTGTTTTCTGGGACTTCCCTGGTGGTCCAGTGGTTGAGAATCTGCCTTCCAATGCAGGGGATGTGGGTTCGATCCCCGGTCCGGGAACTAAGATCCCACATGCCACGGGGCAGCTAAGTCCCAGCGCCGCAACTACTGAGCCCGTGCGCTCTAGAGCCCCTGTGCCACAGCTAGAGAGCCCGTGCTCTCTGGAGCCCACGCGCCACAATGAAAGATCCCACATGCCGCAACAAAGATCCTGTATGCCACAACAAAGACCTGACACAGCCAAATAAATAGAAAAATATTATTTTAAGTTTGTTTTCTATGTCTGTGAGCTTGTTTTGTAAATAAGTTCATTTGTACCATTTTTTTAGATTCCACATATAAGTGATATCATGTGATATTTGTCTTTGTCAGACTTTGCTTAGTATGATAACGTCTAAGTCCTAAAGAGTCAGTAGTCTATCAGTGTTTATTAATTTTTTGATTTCAAATATTGGCAAACAACTCTGAAAAAAATTTTTTATCATTCTTTCAGTTAACACTATGTATGACAAACTGAACATATGTAGACCACAAGTTGCAACCTCTGATTTAATCCATTGCTTCCTTTATTCAAAAATATTTTCTGAGCATCTACAGAGTACTGGGTACTGTGGCCTAAAGGACACAATACCTAAGACAAAATGCCTGCCTTCAAAAACCTTACAGTGTAAGATAGAGGTGATTCCCTAGTAATAATATTGAACTACAAGTGCTAACCCAAACTTGAAGGGGATCCGAAATGGCTTTGCCAAAGGTAACTGTTAATCTAGTATATCAGTTGGCTAACGAACCACTCCAAAACTTAATAGCTTAAAAATAACAATTTGTTTAGCTCATGATTCTGTGGGTTAGCAACGTGGCTGGGCCCAGCTGGGCATTTCTGCTGATTGCGACTTGTTAATGCATAGACAGTGAGCTGCTGGGTTGCTCGAGGGTTGGCTGGGAGCTACTGGATTAGGATGGCCTAAGTGGGGCAGCTTGTCTCTGTTCCACATGTCACTCATTCTCCAGCAGGCTAGCCCAGGGTTGCTCACACGGCAGCTGGGCTAGTTTCCAAGAGAAAGAGTGGAAACATTCAGGCCTTTTTGACGCCTAGGCTCAGAACTGGCACACTGTAACTTCCCCTGCATTGTAGTGACAAAAGCAAGTCTCAGGGCCAGATCCAAGGGGAGGGGAAACAGTCTCTGCCTCTTGATGGGAAGTCATGTGGTGGAAGGTGTGGATTCAGGGAAGGGTGAAGAACCGGGGCCATTTTGGCAACCTACTTCACCTGATAAGAAGGCCTGGCATGTGCAAAGGCCTGAAGATAAAAGAAAACACATGGAGTTTGGGAAATTCTAAGTTGTTTCATAGGATAAGAGCAGAGAATGACACAGAGGTACTGAGGAAAGAAATGACAAGTGTGATCAGAAGTAGCCGGAGCAATTTTGTAATGTATAGAAATATCAAGTCACTATGTGGTACACCAGGAACTTACATAGTGTTGTAGGTCAATTATGCTCCAAGAAAACAAACTCAGAGAAAAAGATCTGTGGTTACCAGAGATAAGGGGTGGGGGGAGAAATGGACGAAGGTGGTCAAAAGGTACAAACTTCCAGTTATAAGCTCAGTAAGTACTAGGGATGAAATGTACAACATGATTAATATAAGTAATACTGCTGTATGTTATATATGCAAGTTGTTAGTTAAGAGTAAATCCTAAGAGTTCTCATCACAAAGAAATTTTCTTTTTGTTTCATTTTGTATCTATATGAGATGATGGGTGTTCACTAAACTTATATATATCTTGAAATGATTATCACAATAATTCAAATTATGCTGTACACCTTAACTTATACAGTACTATATGTCAATTATTTCTCAATGGAAGTGGAAGGGAAATAAAATAAAAATTAAAATGGAAAAACAAAACAAAACCTAAGTAGCCAGATCATGAAGGGCCTACCATGTGTGCATCCAGTGAAACAAAGATTTAAGCAAACAAACAAAAACAACTTCCCTCTGCTGATTATCTATAAGGGGGACTACAAGACAGGTGCAAAATAAACGCAATGCAAGTTTAAACATCAGCATCATTAATAAAATGCTCTGGGGACCCATAAAAAGGAGACATCATACCTAAGTTTGAAAAATTAGGGACAGTTTCATAAAAGAGGTATAATTCAAGCTGAACTTTGAAGAGCAAAAGATTTTGACAGGTAGAGATATAGAGATGACAATATCAGTGTCAGCTAAAGTGCAGGGAAAGGAAAGTCCAAATACATATACACAATAGCAAGCAGGATGGTCTGACTAAGCTGAGGGCAGCAGTTCTCCATCTTATCCTTCCAAAACACAATGTTCATATGTGATGCTCTCCAGGATTCATACCCCGCCTGTGCCAGAGTTTAGATAGTTTATTTTATTATGTAAGATCGCCAGATCTCTGGTTATAAGCTTACCCTCTCTCGCTCACTGCTCCATTGTGACACTGAGTTTGAGATCCACTAATGCAGGCTTAGTGAAAGATGCAATGAAAGCAATGAGAGATGCAGCTTAGATAAGTGACAGGCAGAACCTGGAGGTTCTCAAATGCCAGGCTGAGGAATTTTAACTTACTGAAGGCAGCAAAGAGTTCCTGAATATTTCTGAGTAAGATAAAAACATAAATTCAGTTGCATTTTGCAAACTTTCATCTGACAAAAGTGGGTAAAATGGAGCAGGGAGAGGCTAAGAAAGGATGCTTCTTTCCGATTCTTTGGTCACGATATCACGAATGGATCAAGGGACTTTTTCATGAGGAGCCCAGATAGATCCTCCAAATTCTTCCCAACTTAGTGCTCTACTGATATAGGAAGTAGACATATGATCCAGCGATCCCACTCCTAGGCCTATATGTAGACAAAACTGTAATTCAAAAAGATACATGCACTCCTATGTTCATAGCAGCACTATTCACAATAGCCAAGACATGGAAACAACCTAAATGTCCATCACAGGTGAATGGAATAAAGAAGATGTGGTACATATATAAATGGAATATTACTCAGCCATAAAAAAGAATGAAATCGTGCCATTTGCAGCAACACGGATGCAACTAGAGATTATCATATTAAGTGAAGTTAAGTCAGTCAGGAAGAGAAAGACAAATACCATATGATCAATCTATGAAACAGAAACAGAATCATGGACATAGAGAACAGATTGGTGCTTCCCAAGGGGGAGGGGGTTGGGGCAGGGATAGAGAGAGAGGTTGGGGTTAGCAGATGTAAGCTTTTATACATAGAATGTATAAACAAGGTCTTTACTGCCTAGCACAGAAAACTAGTTTCAATATCCTATGATAAACCACAGCAGAAAAAAATATATAAAAAAATGAATGTGTATATATATATATGTATAATGGAATCACTTTGCTGTACAGGAGAAATTAACACAATACTGTAAATCAACTATACTTCAATTAAAAAAATCAGTAATACAAAAGAAAAGGACGTAGAGCTGAAAAACAAATTGGAAGCTAATGGTTACCCTGGATCTAGAGATGGACAAACATTTAAGAGGCGAGACCCCATTTGGGAGGGAAGCAGAGCCAACGTGGTGTGTGGAGGTGGCCGTGGGAACGGAGAGAGGGAATACATTTGAGAAGTGTTGGTGAAGTTTGTCACTAGCAAGTTGACACTTGCTCAATATGGGAGGTAAAGGAGAGGGGAAAACCAGACATCACTCCAGTTTTTTTAAGATTGAGAGAGAATTGTGATGCTGCTAACCAAAGGAGACTTGGGAAAACAAACTGATTGTTAAAATGGACTCAGTTTGAGTATCAGCTATAAACATCAGTTCTAAAAGCACTAGAATGAAGCCTGAGGCTAATGTTTATGACTACAACACAAAACAAAAATCTCATGAACATAGCATTTCTTCCAAGATTCCAGCAAATTAAAAAAAAAAAAAAGCATATGGGAGAGAAACAGACTTCTTATTTACCCTAAAAGTATTACAACACTGTTGAAGATTTCTGGCCCAACTCAGAAGAGGAAGAAAGGTGACAATATGGTTGCAAAAGAGTTTTGTTATACTTTCACATAAGAAGCAGTTGGGGGGAATGACTCCTGCTTTGCCTACTGAGCCACAGCCGTGCAAGTTGAAACCTGATGTTTCCTGCTCCATCTTCCAACCTCTGCTCTGTGTCTGAAGTTCTGACTTAATGAGACACGTGAGACTCGATTAAATTATGAAATCTACTGTTCTGCTGTGGGTTGAAATAGGTTTTCACGCAAAAAAAGTGGGGGCCCGTGTTCAGAGAAGAGGTGTTGGATTGGATTTTTAGCCGTTCTCTTCACAGGGAGAGGATAAATAATTGTGGTTTAGAATATGGGTTTGGATTAAGATTTCTTGAGTTCAGATCCCAGCACTGCCCAAACTGGAGGAAGTCACTTGACTTCTCTATGCATCTATTCCCTCACCTGTAAAATGGGGATAATCATAGTCTCCACCTCCATGACAGCTTCACAATTACCCTATTTTTTGGTATAGACACTTTTACCAAGCACTAATGTATAATTCCTCTTATACTGTACTTCAGTGTAATCCATGGAGAGATCTCCTATTTTCTAAAACAAAACTTTCCCTTGGCTTAGCATGAGTAGAAAAGGAACTACCTGTGAATTAATGAATGCCTCCTGTAAAGGGAATTCTTAGAGGCTTCCCCACTCTGAGAAAACACAAGGAAATGCTAGTCATAGAGTTAATCTCCTGTGAGGTGCCTTCCCTGTATAGGAAGTTAGGCAGACGATTAGCCACAAAATAGAATGAAATAATGCCATTTGTAGCATGTGGAGGGACCTGAAGATTATCACACTAAGTGAAGTGAGCCAGAGAAAGATAAATATTACATGATATCACTTATATGTGGAATCTAAAAGCAAACAAACAAGTGAACTTATTTCCAAAGGAGTAAGAGACTCACAAAGAAAACAAACTTATGGTTACCAAAGGGGAAGGGTGGGGGGATAAATTAGGAGGTTGGGATTAACATACACACACTACTGTATATAAAATAGATAACAAACAAGGACCTAGTGTATAGCACAGGGAACTGTATTCAATATTTTGTAATAACCTACAAGGGAAGAGAATCTGAAGAAGAATATATATGTGTGTGTACAACTGAATCGCTGTGCTATACACCTGAAACTAACACGACATTGTAAATCAACTATAGTTCAATTTTTTAAAATAACTAAGTAAATAAAATAAATAAAGGAAGGAAGTTAGGCTGACAGACCTCAACAAATGATCTTCCACATTTGGGCTTGGCAAATTTCTTGTTTCTACTTCTATTAACCCAAAAAAGGTAAATGAACTGGAAAAAGGATTAGCATACTCTTTCACTTCCATTCCAAAGATTTACTTAAATTCTTCCTCTTATTAATACAGTGACATAAAGATGGGGTTATGTGATTCAATTAGCATAATTCAGGGGTCTAAGCATTTAGGAAAGTAGTTGCCTGCCCTGGAAAGGTGACCTGGACAGGATACTTCCTATTTGCAAACTTGTATAGTTGCTCTGCGAAGCAAACCTGATCCTGGGTCTGTCATAACATTCTCTAACAGTAGAAAGTAATTTCTTCCTAAGGCTATTTTTTCTCCTAATGTCTTAAACCAGCACATCATTTCCTTATCAAAGAATTTTCTGCAACAAGTATTGGCAGTGGTGTGCTGCTGAATGGTTAACAACTGGCTCTCCAGGAACAAGAAGCCCTGGTGTGTAACATTCACCAATTTCTGTGGTGTAAATACTCCAACTATGGCTGATTTCAAGCAACCAAAGGAAGTCATGGATCGTGATGCTGGGAAGTTCTATACACAATTGGCTCTGATGAGCCAGTACGAACTTTCTTCAACACATCATTGTCACTACACAAACCAACTCTTAAGCCACCAATGAGGCATTTCTAAAGTATAGTCTCAGATGACACTGCTGTCCTGGGAGCTAGGGAGACAATGTAGAGCAGGAATTGTGACGGGATCCTCCAGGTGATGGTCAAAACAATGTCCAGCTGACACACACTGCTTTGTTTTGTTTCCTAAATATATGTTGAGGCTTCTCTTTGCATCAGCTGCTCTTCCCAGACCAGGCAAGTCTGGAAGAGAAATCAGGAGATGTGGGTAGCAATAAAAACAGTATTGAAAACAGTTCCAGGAGATTCTGAGGCTCTCAGGGACCTCATTTCTTGGCAGAACCCCAAGAAGCACATGTTACCCTCTTAAACATAATCGTACGCTCCTTCCCAGTCACCAGTGCCATTCTATGTTCTCTCTTGTGGCTTCAGTGGCTTCAATCACTGGGGGATGACTAACCCCTGACCACCTTCTTTCCTCCTCTTCATGTGTCTTATTTCTGGATGAAGCTGTTCTCAGCAAGGTGTGATGAAAAGCCTCATGAACCTTGTGTACAAATGTTATTGGATCTCACAGTTTTGGAAACGTTTGGGACAGATTCCCTTATCTGAATGGGAAATAAGCTGAGTGGTGCAACTTCGAGTTACAGCCAAAAGTCTCCTGCACTGCAGGGAGCCTAGGTATCACAGATCTGTCTCTTTAGCATGACCTCTGACATTCACTTCCAGAGATATGGGGTAGTTGCTATCCTCCTGTTTTGGAGTCTTGATCCTGGGGATGGATAACTGGCCATCTCAAAGTTTCTATTACCATTTTGTCAAGGATACCCTTCTACCCTGATGCTAGCAGAACCTCTGATGCCTGCCCTGAGATGGTCCAGATTAGCTTGGTTCTTTCCTCCCTCTCAACAGAGTATTTGCACTGGACATTTGACGTGTTCTCCATTTTTCTCACCCATTGTTGACTTGACCTTGTCTCTTAGCAGAGAAGCAGGCACTTCCTTCTCTGATGGGAAAATGGAAGAACTGGTAAAGGTCTCACTGCAGAAGGGCTTGGAAAGGTGCCCATTTGGAAGAACATTTAGAGCCAACTCTTGACATCTCTGCCTTAACAAATAAGGCTAGGTTTCCTGGTATCACTTCACAGCACAACTGTGTCCTTTTGGCAAAGATGATTGGCAGGAATGGGGGTGGGGGGAGGGGGTGGACATGCCTCTTCTCCTCCTCCCACCGAGAATCTACTTCACAGGAGATTGGTTCAAGATGGCGGAGTAGAAGGACGTGCGCTCACTCCCTCTTGCGAGAGCACTGGAATCACAACTAACTGCTGAACAATCATCGACAGGAAGACACTGGAACTCACGAAGAAAGATACCCCACATCCAAAGACAAAGGAGAAGGCACAATGAGATGGTAGGAGGGGCGCAATCACAGTAAAATCAAATCCCATAACTGCTGGGTGGGTGACTCACAAACTGGAGAACACTTATACCACAGAAGTGCACCCACTGGACTGAAGGTTCTGAGCCCCACGTCAGGCTTCCCAACCTGGGGGTCCAGCAATGGGAGGAGGAATTCCTAGAGAGTCAGACTTTGAAGACTAGCAGGATTTTATTACAGGACTTCGACAGGACTGGGGGAAAAAGAGACTCCACTCTTGGAGGGCACACACAGAGCAGTCTGTGTATCAGGACCCAGGGGAAGGAGCAGTGACCCCATAGGAGACTGAACCAGACCTACCTGCTACTGTTGGAGGGTCTCCTGCAGAGGCAGGGGGTGGCTGTGTCTCACCGTGAGGACAAGGACACTGGCAGTAGAAGTTCTGGGAAGTACTCCTTGGTGTGAGCCCTCCCAGAGTCTGCCATTAGCCCCACCAAAGAGCCCAGGTAGGCTCCAGTGTTGGGTCGCCTCAGGTCAAACAAGCAACAGGGAGGGAACTCAGTCCCACCCATCAGCAGACAAGTGGATTAAATTTTACTGAGCTCTGCCCACCAGAGCAACAGCCAGCTCTAGCCACCACCACTCCCTCCCATCAGGAAACTTGCACAAGCCTCTTAGATAGACTCATCCACCAGAGGGCAGACAGCAGAAGCAAGAAGAAGTACAATCCTGCAGCATGTGGAACAAAAACCACATTCACAGAAAGATAGACAAGATGAAAAGGCAGAGGGCTATGTACCAGATGAAGGAACAAGATAAAACCCCAGAAAAACAACTAAATGAACTGGAGATAGGCAACATTCCAGAAAAAGAATTCAGAATACTGATAGTGAAGATAATCCAGGACCTCGAATGGAGACAAAGATCAAGAAGATGCAAGAAATGTTTAACACAGACCTAGAAGAATTTAAGAACAAACAAACAGAGATGAACAATACAATAACTGAAATGAAAACTACACTAGAAGGAATCAATAGCAGAATAACTGAGGCAGAAGAACAGATAACTGATCTGGAAGACAGAATGGTAGAATTCACTGCTATGGAACAGAATAAAGAAAAAAGAATGAAAAGAAATGAAGACAGCCTAAGAGACCTCTGGGACAACATTCAACTCAACAACATTCACATTATAGGGGTCCCAGAAGGAGAAGAGAGAGAGAAATGACCAGAGAAAATATTTGAAAAGATTATAGTCGAAAACTTCCATAACATGGGAAAGGAAATAGCCACCCAAGTCCACAAAGCACAGAGAGTCCCATATAGGATAAACCCTAGGAGAAACATGCCGAGACACATAGTAATCAAACTGACAAAAATTAAAGACAAAGAAAAATTATTGAAAGAAGAAAGAGCAAAATGACAAATAACATACAAGGGAACTCCCATAAGGTTAACAGCTGATTTCTCAGCAGAAACTCTACAAGCCAGAAGGGAGTGGCATGGTATACTTAAAATGATGAAAGGGAAGAACCTACAACCAAGATTACTCTCCCCGCCAAGGATCTCATTCAGCTTTGATGGAGAAATCAAAAGCTTTACAAACAAAAGCTAAAAATTCAGCACCACCAAACCAGCTCTACAACAAATGCTAAAGGAACTTCTCTAAGTGGGAAACACAAGAGAAGAAAAGGACCTACAAAAACCAACCCAAAACACTTAAGAAAATGGTCATAGGAACATACATATCGATAACTACCTTAAAAGTGAATGGATTAAATGCTCCAACCAAAAGACCCAGGTTCGGTGAATGGATACAAAAACAAGAACCATATATATGCTGTCTACAAAAGACCCACTTCAGATCCCGGGACACATACAGACTGAAAGTGAGGGGACGGAAAAAGATATTGCATGCAAATGGAAATCAAAAGAAAGATGGAGTAGCAATACTCATATCAGATAAAATAGACTTTAAAATAAAGAATGTCATAAGCAACTAGGAAGGACTCTACATAATGATCAAGGGATCAATCCAAGAAGAAGATATAACAATTATAAATATATATGCACCCAACATAGGAGCACCTCATTACATAATGCAACTGCTAACAGCTATAAAAGAGGAAATCAATGGTAACACAATAATAGTGGGAGACTTTAACATCTCACTTACACCAATGGACAGATCATCCAAACAGAAAATTAATAAGGAAACACAAGCTTTAAATGACACAGTAGACCAGATAGATTTAATTGATATTTATAGGACATTCCATACAAAACCAGCAGATTACACTTTATTCTCAAGTGTTCACAGAATATTCTCCAGCATAGACTACATCTTGCGTCACAAATCAAGCCTCAGTAAATTTAAGAAAAATGAAATCATATCAAGCATCTTTTCTGACCACAAGGCTATGAGATAAGAAATCAATTAGAGGGAAAAAAAAACGTAAAAAACACAAACACATGGAGGCTGAACAATACGTTACTAAATAACCAAGAGGTCACTGAAGAAATAAAAGAGGAAATCAAAAAATACCTAGAGACAAATGACAATGAAAACATGACGATCCAAAACCTATGGGATGCAGCAAAAGCAGTTCTAAGAGGGAAGTTTATAGCTATACAAGCCTACCTCAAGAAACAAGAAAAATCTCGAATAAACAATCTAACCTTGCACCTAAAGGAACTGAAGAAATAAGAACAAAAAAACCCCCAAAGTTAGCAGAAGGAAAGAAATCATAAAGATCAGATCAGAAATAAATGAACTAGAAACAAAGTAAACAATAGCAAAGATCAATAAAACTAAAAGGTGGTTCTTTGAGAAGATAAACAAAACTGATAAACCATTAGCCAGGTTCATCAAGAAAAAGAGGGAGAGGACTCAAATCAATAAAACTGGAAATGAAAAAGGAGAAGTTAGAACAGACACCACAGAAATACAAAGCATCCTAAGAGACTACTACAAGCAACTCTATGCCAATAAAATGGACAACCTGGAAGAAATGGACAAATTCTTAGAAAGGTACAACCTTCCAAGACTGAACCAGGAAGAAACAGAAAATATGAACAATCACAAGTAATGAAATTGAAACTGTGATTAAAAATCTTCCAATAAACAGAAGTCCAGGACCAGATGGCTTCAGGGGGGATTTTATCAAACATTTAGAAAAGAGCTAACACTCATCCTTCCCAAACTCTTCCAAAAGAGTTGGGAGCGTTCCTTCAGAGGAAGGAACGCTCCCAAACTCATTCTATGAGGCCACCATCACCCTGATACCAAAACCAGACAAAGATACTACAAAAAAACAAAATTACAGACCAATATCACTGATGAATATGGATGCAAAAATCCTCAACAAAATACTAGCAAACAGAATCCAACAACACAGCAAACGGATCATACACCTTGATCAAGTAGGATTTATCCCAGGAATGCAAGCATTCTTCAATATATGCAAATCAATCAATGTGATACACCATATTAACAAATTGAAGAATAAAAACCATATGATCATCTCAATAGATGCACAAAAAGCTTTTGAGAAGATTCAACACCATTTATGATAAAAACTCTACAGAAAGTGGGCATAGAGGGAACCTACCTCAACATAATAAAGGCCATATATGACAACCCCATAGCAAACATCATTCTCAATGGTGAAAAACTGAAAGCATTTCCTCTAATATCAGGAGCAAGACAAGGATGTCCACTCTCACCACTGTTATTCAACATAGTTTTGGAAGTCTTAGCCACGGCAATCAGAGAAGAAAAAGAAATAAAAGGAATACAAATTGGAAAAGAAGGAGTAAGGCTGTCAATATTTGCAGATGACATGATACTATACATAGAGAATCCTAAAGACGCCACCAGAAAACTACTAGAGCTAATCAATGAAGTTGGTAAAGCTGCAGGACACAAAATTAATGCACAGAAATCTCTTGCATTCCTATACACTAATGATGAAAAATCTGAGAGAGAAATTAAGGAAACACTCCCATTTACCACTGCAACAAAAAGAATAAAATACCGAGGAATAAACCTACCTCGGGAGACAAAGGCTTGTATGCAGAAAACTATAAGACACTGATGAAAGAAATTAAAGATGATACAAACAGATGGAGAGACATACCATGTTCTTGGATTGGAAGAATCAATATTGTGAAAATGACTATACTATCCAAAGCAGTCTACAGATTCAATGCAATCCCCATCAAATTACCAGTAGCATTGTTTTACAAAACTAGAACAAAAAATCTTAAAATTTGTATGGAGACAAAAAAAGACCCTGAATAGCCAAAGCAGTCTTGAGGAAAAAAACAGAGCTGGAGGAATCAGACTCCCTGACTTCAGATATTATAAAGCTACAGTAATCAAGACAATATGGTACTGGCACAAAAACAGAAATATAGATCAATGGAACAGGATAGGAAGCCCAGAGATAAACCCACGCACGTATGGTCAACTAATCTATGACAAAGGAGGCAAGGATATACAATGGAGAAATGACAGTCTCTTCAATAAGTGGTGCTGGGAAAACTGGACAGCTACATGTAAAAGAATGAAATTAGAACACTCCCTAACACCATACACAAAAATAAACTCAAAATGGTTTCGAGACCTAAATGCAAGACAGGACAGTATAAAACTTAGAGGAAAACATAGGCAGAACACTCTATGATATAAATCACAGCAAGATCTGTTTTGCTACAACTCCTACAGTAATGGAAATAAAAACAAAAATAAACAAATGGGACCTAATGAAACTTAAAAGCTTTCGCACAGCAAAGGAAACTACAAACAAGACGAAAAGTCAACCCTCAGAATGGGAGAAAATATTTGCCAACTAATCAATGGACAAAGAATTAATCTCCAAAATATATAAACAGCTCATGAAGCTCAATATTAAAAAAACAAACAATGGAATCCAAAAATGGGCAGAAGACCTAAATAGACATTTCTCCAAAGAAGACATACAGATGGCCAAGAAGCACATGAAAAGCAGCTCAACATCACTAATTATTAGAGAAATGCAAATCGAAACTACAATGAGGTTTCACCTCACACCACTTAGAATGGGCATCATCAGAAAATCTACAAACAATGAATGCTGGAGAGGGAGTGCACTGTTGGTGGGAATGTAAATTGATACAGCCACTATGGAGAACAGTATGGAGGTTCCTTAAAAAACTAGAAATGGAGGGGCTTCCCTGGTGGCGCAGTGGTTGAGAGTCCGCCTGCCGATGCAGGGGACATAGGTTCGTGCCCCGGTTCGGGAAGATCCCACATGCCACAGGGCGGCTGGGCCCGTGAGCCATGGCCGCTTAGCCTGCGTGTCCAGAGCCCGTGCTCCGCAACGAGAGAGGCCACAACAGTGAGAGGCCCGCGTACCACAAACAAACAAACAAACAAACTAGAAATGGAATTAGCATATGACCCAGCAATCCCACTACTGGGCATATACCCAGAGAAAAACATAATTCAAAAAGACACATGCACCTCAATGTTCATTGCAGCACTATTTACAACAGCCAGGTCATGGAAGCAACTTAAATGCTCACTGACAGACCAATGCATAAAGAAGATGTGGTACATATATACAACGGAATATTACTCAGCCATAAAACGGAACGAAATTGGGTCATTTGTAGCGACGTGGATGAATCTAGAGAGTGTCATACAGAGTGAAGTCAGAAAGAGAAAAACAAATATTGTATATTAACGCATATATGTGGAACCTAGAAAAATGGTACAGATGAACCAGTTTGCAGGGCAGAAATTGAGACACAGATGCAGAGAACAAACGTACGGACACCAAGGGGGGAAAGTGGTGGGGGGTGGGGGTGGGATGAATTGGGAGATTGGGATTGACATACAGACACTAATATGTATAAAATGGATAACTAATAAGAACCTGCTGTATAAAAAAATAAAATTCAAAAATTCAAAAAAATAGAAAAAAAAACAAAAAAAGAATCTGCTTCACAGGATTGTGGAAGCAATACAGAGAGGAAGTGTATATTTCTGTGTAAACGGCAGGGTGCTAAAAAGTTGTTAATTCTCATAACAGTGATCCCCCAGACAGAGTCAATGACTTAACCTATTTCTTCCCCTTAAACTTTATACACTCCTCCACCTTGGAACTACTACTTAACGAGTGGGTGTCAATTTACTGTTCGAGTCCCATCCTATCATCCCAGAGGTTCATGCACAGGATCCCAGTTTTACAAACGAAGCCACTGAGGCTCAAGGAAGTTCAAAGAGCTAGTCAGTTGCAGACGCAGGACTTGAATTCACATCTTTCTACTCCAGTGGCTCCAACCTCATCTCCCTGACGCAGGAGAGAGGTGATCCCAAAAAATGCCCGGTAAACCCTCCTCTTCTTCAACCCTTGCTTCATGAAAGTTTTGTTCTGCCATTCACACGTTATCTTCAAATCACTAGGCAACTACTCTACACAAATATATCAACCAGCTGGTTCACAGAGGCAGCGGTACGGGGGCTGAGTGATGGAAACTGCAGGATCCTGAAGTTGGGGGCGGGAAGTAGATGCAGAGGCACAAAACAAGGAGTGGACTCTGGGGCCACCTGAGGGCAAAGGCACTCGCTCTCAGGCAGGCGCATCTCACCTCAAGGATAATACACTCCAGTGGTCTTCACAGGTTTTTGCTCCTGAAACCCCTAAAGGCATTTTCTACTCCCTTGTGCATTTTAAAAAGGTACCATCTAAAGCTTTTATATGCTAAAATACTTGGAAAAATTGTATTTTCTAATTTTCTGTATATTGTACACATTTTAAATTTATTTTGGCCAAAAGCTTAAGCAGCAGAATCAGCGTGTTAAACTTACAGAAAACATCCACAGACCTTAATTAGTCAAACCAACTTCGTCATCAAATCAGGCAACCAAACCAGAATTACTATTAAAAAATATCAGACTTCAGTTTCAGTTCCAATCAATGTATTCATACATACACCTTGTCTTCGTGATAACCTTCTCACTCCTTAATTGCAGCTCTAAGAGAAACAAGGCACAGTCTCTGGCATGAGTTTGAAACCTAGAGAAATGAGATGTGGTCCATTTCTGCTTGCTTTGCTCTTACCGGGCCCTCCCTCTGGAACAACGTATTCTGAAGTCATCCGTGTGTGTGATGCCCAGGAGATTTCTGTGTACCTTGGGAACAGAGTGAGACTGTAAGCCCAGAGTGAGATTCCAGATGAGTGAGAAGTCTCTCTTTATTTCTGAAGCAGAACTCATATGGCTCCTCCAGCAAAAAATTTCTTGGGAAGCGGTTCAAATGGGAGTTGAGCACCTGGAAGTTAATTCCTTAGATTCTAACTATGCCCAGGTGACCCTGAAGGCTTCAGGCACCTTCACCTGCACCACTGTGAGCAATGCCTTCTGGGTCCCGCCCTTTTCCCGTGACTCAGGATTCTCAAACTGGCCTCCTTGGGCGCTACTGCAGCGCCCATCCAGATTTTCCTCTCTCTCCACCTTCAGAATCCAAGCTTCAAATTCCTGATTCTCACCACCTTTCCTTCAGTCTGGAAAAACACCTTTACTTCAGGGAGAGTGATTTTAAAGAGGCACTAAACTGACTTGTATGAAGGCATTAGTGACTGATAGCCTACCCAAATTTTAAGGTAGTGTTTGCATTTTTTCATTACCAAAAGGAGCCTCCCATGGGTTGGAAATCCAGGTGGATATAGGAGAAGCTATGGGCACCGGGGAGGAAATATTCTAGATAATTCCAAGATGATTAAAGACCAGTTTTGAACACTGTGCTGGGAAGCAGTAACTTGTTAAGTAGGGTCTAAGCCTGAGAAGCAGCACCCCCCTATTTTAAACCTGCAGGAGATGCTAGCTGGGGAAAAGGTCATCGGGGTCAGTTGGTAGATGTTGCTGCAGTGCCAGAATGGGGATGCGATGAGACCCAGCCAAACTTAAGTTCCTATATCCTTGGAAATTCAATCAAATCCAAGCTTTTGGAGTAATTCTAAGCTACTCTAAATCTCAGCTATTCTAAAATCAAAAGAATAGAGAAAGTCACCGAAAGTGATGGAAAGGCCCAGGTGATCCAGATAAGACTCATTAAAAAGAGAACTGAGATTCTAAAGTTTATTTCACATCACACTGCATACACCTGAGATGAAAGTCAAGCTGTAGGAAAGAAAAAGACCATATTCAAATGCTACTGCTCTCACTCAGGCATATGGTAAATTTGCAGAAGTTTGTTCTTTAAGCCTAAGAATATGAATCTTGCTTTCCAAAATAAGGTAGGAAAGTGGATTTCTGCCACTTGGCTTCATCAATTTGACAAATAATTCTGCAAACTCAATCCATATCTCTGAATGTAGATATGACGATTTACAGAAAGATCAGCCAAAAGATACCCTTTGAATTACTGTAACCATGACATTCAAATGACCTGACCACACAGCATCAGAATTCAGATAAAATTAAAGAAACTCGGCCATTGCAATCAGAAATGTAAATGAGTAGGAAGAATCTGCTCCCCTGGCCCCCTCCATCCCTATTACATTTTTTCATGATAAATAGCAGCTAATAAACATCTGTTCCTTTTCAGTGTCAAAGGGATCTTGTTTGCAAACATGAACAACCATCACTTTGTTCTCTCGGGAGAAAACAAAACACTATAAATCAAAGCAGAGCTACGTACCCAGATCTGCTGGGGCAGCTGCTTGTTCAAAGCCACATGTCACTGCTCCTTCAAGCCCGCGTGCCAGGACGCTTCTGAATCCTCAGCCCCTGTTCTGAGCAGGGCTGCAGGTTAACGCTTGGAGGCGCTGAATGCTCTTACCGATGAAGCCAAGGCTCGCCAACTTAACTGCTTACGTGCTGATTCACGCACGGGGCAGGACGTACCCCAGCTGAGCCTGCTTATGGGCTGAAGCCCCACACCATCCTTGGAAGGTCACACCTGGAGCTCATCTCGCCATTTTGTACCTGGCACCGCAGCCCAGGAAGGATCATTCATTACCTCACACTGACCTGCTTCTCCCATTTGATTTGGAAAATATGAAATTTTTCCTCGACCACATCAACTACACACCACTCAGAGGAGGCTTTGCAGGACAAATCAGCACAGAGATGTAAGTTAGGACCTTGTTGGATAAATGAGTTCAGCTTGGGCAAGGGGATGCCCCCTCTTTCCTAGGAAGGTTGTAACCGGACGGAGAAAATTGATTACACGTAGTCACCTTGGTAGTTTATGGAAGCATTTACAGTGTTTACATTTTCCCTGGTGTCCTTCCCAGGCTAAACCAAACATGAGTTTCCTGCCATAGTGCCTCAGTTTTCATCACATGGTTACTAGGATCCTTAGAGAAAATGTTGTTCACTCTTCTAACCCTTTGAGGCCCAGACTAGCAGGTATCAAAGGCAGGGAAAATAAATCAAAGATTTCTGATGTTTGATCAGATCTTTGAAGTCCATGTCATTGCACCCACGTCACATGCAGGAAGTACAGGAACTTCGAATTCCTAAAGGAAACCAGTGCCGCTTTCTAGTTATCGGTAGGTCCCTTGAACTAGCAGCTATGGGGCAAAAACTTGCTCCCCAGCCTAAGGTCAAGTCCTTGGTTTCCTTCAGGCTCTAGCTGAGTCCACCCCAGGATTCACACGGAAGCACAAGGCAGGTGCAAGGCACGGAGGAGGAGTACAGAGCGTGGTACAGGGAGGGGCGTTTGGTCAGAAATGAATTATTGCAGGCAGGCAGGAAATCGACGCGCAGCTGTGTGGGAATCTGGCGTTAGGGATTTACTGCAAGAGTTCCCTCTTCTCCCCACTGACTGCAGCTGCAGAGTTGCCAGCTTGGGTTATTAGCTACTAACTGGGCTCCAAGGCGCTGGGGCCTCCTTTGCCTGAAGTTGCCTCCACCCTAGGGGCCTGTAAGCTCCAGCAAAGGCAGTGCGAATCAGTCTGTGCTCAGACACAGCCTGTAAACTGAATGTGTAATAATAATAATGGTGATATTGTAACAATAGCAGCAGCTACTATGCTGAATGCTTACTGTCTGCCAGCAAATGAGCCAAATGCCTTACATATGCTCTGTAGCAAGAACCGTTAGTTCTTGCACAAAATCTCTATTCCTCTCTTCTTCCTCACCTCCCCTGCAGTCAGGAAGAGCCATGGAGCCGAAGTCTGGCCAATGGAAAGTGGGCAGAAGTGATATGCACCAATTCCATTCTTTGCCTATAAAACCTTCCCCATGTGTGATCTTCCAGGCACAGATTTGGAGGGAGATATCCACAGTGACCTTGGAGGTTATGGGAAGAAGAAATTGAACAGCCTCCATCAGCCTGAATGACCACCTAGAGAGAGCTGCTGACTTTTGTAAGAGCAGACATACCTCATTTTATTGTGCTTCACTTCATTGTGCTTTGCAGATGTTGTGTTTTTTACAAATTGAAGCTTTGTGTGGACCGTGCAAGGAGCAAGACTCTGGCGCCATTTTTCCAACAGAATTTGTTCACTTTCTGTCTCTGTGTCACATTTTGGTAATTCGCACAATATTTCAGACTTTTTCATTATGATCATATTTGTTATGGTGATCTGTGATCAGTGATCTTTGATGTTACTGTTGCAAAGAGATCACAACTCACTAAAGGCTCAGATGATGGTTAGCATTTTCTAGCCATAAAGTATGTTTTTGTGTGTGTGTGTGTGGTACCCAGGCCTCTCACTGTTGTGGCCTCTCCCGCTGCGGAGCACAGGCTCTGGACGCACAGGCTCAGTGGCCATGGCTCACGGGCCCAGCCGCTCCGCGGCACGTGGGATCTTCCCAGACCGGGGCGTGAACCCGTGTCCCCTGCATCGGCAGGCGGACTCCCAATCACTGCGCCACCAGGGAAGCCCCCATAAAGTATTTTTTAATTAAGGAATACACATTGTTCTTGAGACATAATGCTGTTGCACACTTTAATAGACTACAGCACTTTAATAGACTACAGCATAAATTTTATATGCACCAGCAAACCAGAAATTTCATGTGGCTTGCTTTATTGCGGTATTTGCTTTATTACAGTGGTCTAGAAGTGAACCCACAATATCTCTGAGGTATGCCTGTACTTTTAAATTATGAGGAAAAGAACTGGAGGACAAACCTTAAAAATGTGTTTTTCAAAATTCTTTTAGAGATATGTAAGCAAAACAGTTTAAAGACCACTTGTCAGGCTTCCCTGGTGGTGCAGTGGTTAAGAGTCCACCTGCCAATGCAGGGGACACGGGTTCCAGCCCTGGTCCGGGAGGATCTCACATGTCGCAGAGCAGCTGGGCCCTTGCACCATAGCTGCTGAGCCTGCGCTCTGGAGCCCGCGAGCCACAGCTACTGAGTCCATACGCCACAACTGCTGAAGCCTGTGCGCCTGCAGCCCGTGCTCCGCAGCAGGAGAGGCCACTGCAATGAGAAGCCCATCGACACGACTAGAGAGAGGCCGTGTGCAGCGGCGAAGACCCAATGCAGACAAAAATAGATAAATAAATAAATTTAGAAAAAATTAAAAAAATAAAGACCACTTGTCTACAGAGAAAAGACTAGACTCCTTAACCAGGTATTCAAACTCACCCCGGCCCACACCCTTTCCTTTATCTTTGTCTTTGACATTTCTCCTGGTCTGTCTCCCACTCTGGGCACATGGGTCTCTTTATGGTTCCTAAATGTACCTGTCCTATCTCACCCCTACTCAAACTTTTCCCCTCGCTCAGAACACTTTCCCACTACTCCCCACTTAACGGAGTCACACTTTGCTGAGGCAGTGTGAAAACATGGCTGCAAGTCCTTTGACAAGTCATCTGTGGAAAAGTGGGGATCTATGTCATCTCCCCTTGAATCTGGGCAGGCTACTCACTGCTTGTGTCTGACAGTAGAGACTGAAGAAGTGAAGCCATGTGACTTCTGAGGCCGGGTCACAAAAAGTCATGCAGCATCCATGTTTCCTAGAACACTCACTCTTGGAACTGTTAAGAAAACAAAATTCAACTGAGTACATTGTAAAGATCCTACTGGCTCCCTTCAACGGTTCATGAATCAGGCAGCATTCCATTTAGCAGACAGAAAGGAGCTCCAAGGAGCTGTACAAAGTGAAAGACTTATAGGCAGAAGGGAGCAGGAACAGGAAATTATAAGAGGCCAACAAGCAGGTTGGTTATTGCCAGGTTACTCTCCTTTAAAGGACTGTAGGCATCTATCAGGCAGAGTACCTAACTAGTGATGATCAGGTAATTTCTGACTAGCTGCTTTAAGATTCCATTTCTGGGAAAGCCAAAACTGTAAGTTAACTCGGTTTGGTGACAAGGGGTTTAGCATAAGTGACTCCATTTTGGGCCTGTTGTCTGGCTTTTGACAGAACTCTGATTCACCATGTAAGAGGTCTGGAAATCCTGAAACTGGGGAGACCCTGGGTAGATGCTTCAGTCACAGTTTCAACTGAACTCCTTCCAGCCATCCCCACGAAGGTACCAGATATGCAAGCGAATCAGTGTTAGACTCCAAACTAGTCTATCCGCCAGCTGAATACTGTGGAGTGAACCCCATCAATGCCACATGGAACAGAAGTATCACCCAGCCACGCTCTCCCCAAGTTCCTGGCCCACAGAACCATCAGCCATAATAAAACAGTTGTCATTTTAAGTGACTATGTTTGGAATTATTTGTTATGTAGCAAACATAACTGGAATGCCCTCCTTCAGGGCGCAAGACAGGCTCCATATTTTTCAAGAGGCTTTCTCTGACCATTCTAGCCACTTAAATTTCTGAGTTGTCTGCTCCACTCTATCTCTTTGGAGCACCTTATGTAATAATGAATGGATTTGTTAATTAATAAGAACAGTACCCATGTAACATGAATCATATCTGTAACTGTAAGGTGGAGGGACACGGGCTGGAGGAGGGAGTGTTCCCTACCCGGTTTTGTTCTTTCTGGGCATCAGAATCTTGACTGTAATGGTCTGCTAGTATTTATCCAACCCAGCATTTATTCATATATTTATTAAGTGCCTACTATTTACCAGGCAATCTTTTAGACCCTGATGATAGAGTAGTAAACACAGCCAAGTCCTTCTAGTCCTGATGTTTCCATTCTCAATGGAGACGGCCAAACAAAAAATAAAATTAAATAAAATTGATTAGGTTATAAGTGCTAATAAGAATAAAGCACATTAAGAGGTGAGAGAAGGTTGTTTTATACAGTATAAACCGAAGGGTCCTCTCTGATAAGGTGATATTTCAATACACACCTGAAGGAAATGGGAAGAAAGTAGAAGTCATGCTTACTTACGCCTGGGGGAAAAGTATGCTAGGAAAAAGGAAGCAGCAAACATAAAGGTCCCCAGACAAGAGTGCGCTTGACGAGATGAAGGAAGAAAAGATGGCCAGGGTGACTTGAGCAGAGAGAGCAGGAGAGGGAGCAGTTGGAAATACAGTCAAGATGTGGGGTGTGGAGGTCAGGAAGGGCCTTGGGGATCAAGGTAAGGACTTGAGATTTTGCTCTGAATTAGAAAGTCATTAGAGAGTTTTGAGCAGAGCAATGGCATGACCTGGGCTTCAGAAAGCTTACGCTAGTATCTATCACCTGGATGCTATGCGAAAGCACACACAAAGCACAAGTTTTAGAAGCACACTGATTTGGAGGCTTAGACTAGAAAGCTAGACGTGAAGATGATGTGAAGTGGTCATAACATGGATGTGTTTTGAAGGCAGAGCCAGCAGGATCTCCTGGTGGGGTTAGATGGATAAGAGAGAAAATAGGAGTCAAGAATGATTCCAAAGTTTTCTAGAACTGGTAGAGTGGAGTTGACCTCTGCTGAGATGGGGAAGAGTATGAGAGAAGTAGGTTTGGTTAAAGAGAATCAAGCATTGGGTATCTCTGCAAAATAATTCTGGAGGGATTCTTTAGCTCAAGACCTTATGAAAATGACTTGCGGAGATTGGTCGGAAGTGATCTAATAGCTGCAAAGATAATGATAGACAAAAGTCTATCCCAGAGGGTGATAGGTTTTCAAGTGGTATAAAGTGGGCACTTTTGATAGTTATGAGTTGGTTTTGCCATGAATTAGAGTCAGGCAAAAGCAATTTTTAAGGAATTTATTGCAAGAAAAATGTTAATTAAATAATAGTACAAGTGATAAATAGTTACAGGGAAAAATCATGTCAGCTATCAAATAATGGATGAACTTCGGGAAATACTGGTGTATAATGTAATATCCAATTAATTTAAGTATCTTTAAAGGTCAGTCTCTGAGAAGAGAAGCCTTAACCATTGAGTCTTTTCTGATCCATCCAAATTGTTATTCATTTACAGTTGGCTAATTGTCTTCTGTGATTCCACCACCACATATTTTTTTTCACGTGAGATTAGTTCAGGAGTGGTATGTTCTATATCAAAGGCCAAAAATAGCATTTGTAGATTATTCTCATTCAGTGATCATATATAATTACTCAAAGTTTACTCTAATTGCTGTTCTTGTAGTTTGATTGATTTCTGGAAAAGAATATGCTTTCCTTCATAAGCCCTACCTTAACCCCTTGCCCTCAAACCCTAGCAAGTGGGCCCACCTGAGTCTGCAGGCGGCTTCTGCAACACCAGTGATCTTCAGTGCTGCAGCTCACAGTGTTTCCTGGGAAGAATCCCTTCCTGCTTAGGGTAGAAACTGGAAAGAAGTCATCCCATGAACCCCAGAATATGACCCTTGCTACTGCACCCCCTGAATACATGTAAGCCCTTTACATTCAGTCCTCAAAACCGCCCCGTGAAGTAGCTACCATTAATCTACCATATTCACAAGTAACACCCAAGGCTCAAGTAGCAGCACATCCAAAGTCATGTGGCTGGTAAGTGACACAACTCATTTTCTGACCCCTAGTTTTTCACTGTTCATTGGAGACAACAAGCACTTTGCGGGGTCACTTCATCATAATTTCACCTCCTCTCCAACTTCCCTCACCCTACACCCAGGGCAAGTTGGGGGAGATTCAGTGATTACTATTTTAGCTAACGATAAGGCTTTTGCCTTGCTGAATGAAGTGTGCAAACTGAGAGGAATTTGGAGAGAGAATACAGAAGAGAAACCTGTGCCAATGGTTGCAAGAGGAGGTTTGGGGGAGAGAGAGAAGCCAGGGGAGAGAACTTGAGGAGGAGTGAGGGGTTTCTTTTTTTTTTCTTTTTAATTTTTAAATTTTATTTATTTTTTATACAGCAGGTTCTTATTAGTTACCTATTTTATACATATTAGTGTATACATGTCAATCCCAATCGAGTGAGGGGTTTCTAATGGGGGTATCTATTTTGTCTTTGTGGAGCATTGGTATAATTTCTTCCGGAAATGTTTGGTAGAATTCACCAGTGAACTCCACTGGGCCTCCAATTTTGTTTTTTTTCACATCTAATTTTAATTAATTAGTGTGTGATATAGCCCTGTCTCTTCAAGGCCCCTGTTACTGGTAATGCTGCTTCTCCACCTGGAGGCCAGCTACTTAGGTACATTCAGTTCGTGAAAATTAATCTGTGTATATTTTTCTGTATGTATGTAATACTTTGGTAAATTTTCTAAAAATAGTTTCCCTCTTTCAATTTTTTTTAAAGTATCTCGGATTCAAACTGACTTAAATAATAAGGACATTATTAACTCACATAAAAACTCCAAGGAGGGCAGCCCCAGAACTGGTTACTTCAGCGTCCAGTAATATCGTTAAGGACCCCGTTCCTCAATGACATTATGTCAGTTTTGTCCTCAGAGATGCAGAAGTTCTGGGCATTATATGTAGACACAACCTTGCCAAGAGGAAGGGAGTATTTTCATCCTTGGGTCCCTTTTTAAGAGCAAGAAAAATTTCCCAAAAGTAGGTCTGGTAATTTCTTATAAAATCAAACACACATCTACCCTGACCCAGCAATCCTACACCTGGCTATTTACCCATGAGAAATGGAAACATATATACATACAGGCATACCTCAGGGACACTGGAGGTTTAATTCCAGACCATTAAAGCAAGTCACATGAATTTCCCAATGCTTATAAAAGTTATGTTTACACTATACTGTAGCCTATTAAGTGTGCAATAATAGTGTTATTTCTAAAAAATGTATACACCATGATTTAAAAATACTTTATTGCTATAAAATGCTAACCATCATCTGAACCTTCAGCGAGTCTCTAATCTTTTTGCTGGTGGAGGGTCTGAAATATTTAAAGAATTATCAAAATGTGACAGAGAGGCACGAAGTGAGCAAAAGCTGTTGGAAAAATGGCACCAATGCTTGCTCAGTGCAGGGTTGCCACAGACCTTCAATTTGTAGAAAAGCAGTATCTGTGAAGCGCAATAAAGTGAGTACAATAAAATGAGGCATGCCTGTATATACAGGCACATGTGTACACACACATGCACACACACAGAAAACACATACAAGAATGTTCTTACCTGCCTTGACTCATAATATCCAAAATTTGGAAACAGTCTAGATATCAATCTATAGAAGAGTGGATAAACAAACTGTGGTATATTTATTCAATGGAATACTACTCACTAATAAAAAGGAATAAATTACCAATACACGTGAAAACATGAATGAATCTAAAAACGTTACGCAAAGTGAAATAAGCCATACACGTGGTGGGAAAAAAAATCAATGGTGGAAAAAGGGTACATAGAGGAGTTTGCCTCTGGGAGTGGGAGAGTGAAAGGCCGGCCAGGATTGACTGAGAAGGGACATAAAGGAACTTTCTGGGAAGATAGTAATGTTCTAGGTCACAGTAGGTTACATAGGTCCACGCATTTGTCAAATCAGTGAATATTCACTTAAGATTTGTATATTTCGTCATCTATAAATTTTACCTCGAAAAAAAACTGAATAAATTTTGAATTTTAGTTAATGATATGAATGCCAAAGTATTTAGGTAGAAGTGAACTGATATTTGCAATTTACTTTGAAATGAATTTTTAAAAATAAGAGTAATTGATAGATAAAAATATAGACAAATGGGTTGATATGTGAAATGGCAAGTTAAAAAAATTACAGTATAAACTGGGTGGTGCCTCTAGAGGTTCTCAACGTGAAATTCTCAATTTAGTGTACACAACTTTTTTCATGATAGAACGTTAGCAGGAAAAGGGTTTGTATAAAAAGGGTCTCAAGGCCAAATAAATTTGGAAAATATTAGTTTAATGAAATTTAAGTAGGTTTCTTTAAGGGGAAGATTTATTAGAGCCTTAAATATACTGATATGAATGCTGGATTTATATACACACGCACACGTGCGCACGTGTTTGTGTGTGTGTGTGTGTGTGTGTGTGTGTGTGTGTGTATTCCCTAACTTAGATTCCCCCCACATAAAACCCAAACTGAGGGCTTCCCTGGTGGTGCAGTGGTTGAGAGTCCACCTGCCAATGCAGGGGAGACGGGTTCGTGCCCCGGTCCGGGAAGATCCCACATGGGCTGGGCCCATGAGCCATGGCCGCTGAGCCTGTGCGTCCAGAGCCTGTGCTCTGCAACGGGAGAGGCCACAACAGTGAGAGGCCTAAGTACCGCAAAAAAAAAAAAAAAAAAACTGAAAGGGAAGAGAGAACTGTGAAACAGAGAGCACTGTGCTCTCCAGTCCCCAACATTTCCCTGCCTTCCAGGGACCACCACCAAGTGACTCTTGTCCCCTGGGCTTCAGTCTGGATTTCACTAGCTCATTTCCCTTCAGTCCTGGGCATATAAGACAAGCTGCTCTAAATCAGAACAGAAGCCAGCAGGTCTTTCTGGCTACCTTGGCTGCCTTTCCTGCTCTGACCTCCTTTTAGCAGCAGGAAGATTGCCATCCATTCCTCATCATTTTTGTCAAATGAGAAGACCTGGATTTGGGCCCCCTTCATTCTCAAGAAGAAAATGGATCTCCTAGGGCCTGAACAAATGCACTGTTGTTACTGATTTTAATTGGTGATTAAGCCCTGAACATCTTGAGAAATTAAGCCTGTTTCGATAGCCCAGATCTATCTATCAATTTGGCTACCAGGAAGCCAAACTGTCACAGCTCTCCATACTCACCATGTGTTAAAGTGACATTTCTGCTCCCCTCCAGTCTAATTTTGGTGACTTTTTGTTTGAATTCACACTTGTGTGAATGTTAATAGCACGGGAGGGTTGCATGTGCTGAACGCACTGACATTTTCTCTCCTGAAGGAAGAAACATATAGCTTTTGCTGTGTGTTGTGTGCCATTGGTGCAAAGGATTGTGCAAGAAGAGGGAACACGACCTTCTGGCTCTGTTCCCGGATTCAGTTCCTGTTCCAGGAGCCCCAGGGGAGAGCTCATCAGGCAGCCGCTTGGCCCTGAGGGCTCTGAATGTCCGCTGCAAGCTGAGCGGGCAGGGAGACAAGCTCCGTGGAGTCATCTGGTGCCAGCTCCCGAGCTCAGGAACGCGCTCCAGAATCGGGCCAGCGATGCTTCCAGAGCACACATGCGCCAGCAGCACTAATTGGACACGATTCCTCTCAAGCCGTTTACAAGTTCATCCCTGGAGCCTGTGGAGAAATGGAGCTAGCAAACGCCTGCAGCTTCATCTGCCCGCCTCTGGTAGGGAGCCTGCAAGGCTCAGTGAAGCAGTTGTAATGTTGTTGCCTGCTGCAAAAAGGAAGTCTGTGCTGCAAACACTCTGTATCCTCACTTCATACCCCTGCCAGGGGTCCCGGTCAGAGCCTAAAACCAGCCAGAGGTCAGAAGTCTCCCTTGGCCAATAAGGCTCGTAATGAACACACTTCCCATAAGCCTGTGGCCTCTTAGAATTCAGAGCCAAAAAAGAAAAGTAAAAAAGAGAAAAAACCCAACAAAACAAACAAACAAAACCCCTCAAAGCCAATGATTTCAGAGACGACGTCAAAACAAACATTCATTTGAAGTCAGATCACGCTTTTTCCAAAATAATTTTTTTTTTTCCTGAACCATCCTAAAATATCAGGGAGTATTGCTACACATCCCAATGGGAAACCTGATACGTGCCTTTCCATGGTCACAGGCTCTTCATTAAAAAAAGAATGCATAAAAGACAGACAACTTTGACCGAAACCTCCTTTTCCCCTCGCCTCTCATGCTGATAAATACTATTAGCAGAAAGCAATTCAAACAATACTGGTTCCTCCACATGACAACACAGAGCTGGCTTGGTGAGCAGACACCAAGTGTCAACAGATCAGGGTAGCCATGCATGTCTCTGCTGCCCTGGCTCATCACCGAAGAAGACTGTGTCATGCTATTTCATGAGTCGACCAGTTCTCTAGCAACCATTGTGCATGCACATCCGATGTTCAGAATGCTAGACCAAGTATCTTACCAAAGGTAATAAGGTGTAAATAGGTTCAGACTACTAATAAGTATACTCACTCAGAAGTTCAAATAAAGGCTGAGTCTGTGCTTGGCTTTTCTCCAGTTTTTCTACGGTGGGGTCAGTCTTTTCATTGACTGGGACTTCTTTCTTGGCTCCGCAGGGGTCTTCTTTTCATCTCTCTCACTTTCCTCTCTAGAATGACAGTGGTTGTTTACTGAGCACTTAACTTGTATGCATGCCTCATCACTGCCCCACATTACACCAGAACATAAGTAAAATCATCCCTATTTTACAAGTGAGGAAACCGAGGCTCAGAGAAAACTGGCCAAGGCACACATTGCCAATAAGCAGCAGAGTTGGGACTTGAACACATCTGAGTCCCCAATCCATGCCCCTATTGATACACCATATCTTCTCCTGGAGTTTCTCTTTTCCCCCTCGACAACTATTCTCACTCTTCATAAAACAGTGGAGCCACTCATTCATTGACCCTTTCAACTATCAAGCGTTTATGGAGTACCTAGTACAAAAGATAAACAGAAAGGAGTGCTTAGTTTACTTCCTAAAGAGAAGGCACTTCCTTTGAAGCTGTTATTTTCCTCTACATCTACTCCCCAAAGCTTTCTGGTTCCCACAAGCATGTACCTACACAGTCCACTATGGTCTTCAGAGTCCATACTTTTCACAGTTGCACAGTTTTCATTCCAAAACGGCAGAAAGGTAGATGGTCACATTGTTAAAGGTTTCTAGTTGAGAAAGTATGAACTAGAGCAGCTTGTTAGGATCAGGATGTCTCTAGGTTAGATTACTCTAACGATGACCTAAGTGATTCCTATCCTTTCAGGAACTACCCTGGGTTTGTATTTGAATGTGCTTTACTAAGTCTCTCCAAGCACTAGCATCCTAGACGAAATTCACGAGAGAGGGGTTGGACAAAACTCTAGTTGGGAAATAAAGGTAAGTGTAATATCCTGGTTGAAGTTCTTGCTACAACTAACGTGGATTGGAATATCTAAAAGAATAAAAGAACAATAACGCTTGCTATTTCCTACTCACACTGGAAGAATGCTTTGGGTCACCAAGTTAAAATATTTAGAACTTATTTTAGCCAAAGCTAAAAACAGTACTCATCAAAAGAAATAAGCAATTGACTAAACAAACAGAAAATACTGTACAAATGTAACAAATAGAATAGAGTTACAAATGTGGTAGGTATAAATTCAAGCATATATCTATTATAGTTTCAATGTCCAAGGTCTAAATATACCCATTACGAGACAGAGATTTTCAAAACAGATTAAAAACAAGATGTGAACACTAATCAAAAGAAAGCTCGAGGGCTTCCCTGGTGGCGCAGTGGTTGAGAGTACGCCTGCCGATGCAGGGGACACGGGTTCGTGCCCCGGTCCGGGAAGATCCCAAATGCCGCGGAGCGGCTGGGCCCGTGTGAGCCATGGCCGCTAAGCCTGCGCGTCCGGAGCCTGTGCTCCGCAACGGGAGAGGCCACAATGGTGAGAGGCCCACGTACCGCCAAAAAAAAAAAAAAAAAAAAAAAAAAGCAAGCTCGAGTAGTTAGCTTAATTTCAGACAAAGCAGACTTCACTCACGACAAGGAAGATTATCAGGAATAAAGAGAGACGACAGAGACATAATAAAGGGGTCAGTTCTCTAAGAAAACAAAACAATCCTAATGTGTATGCACCTAACAAGAGAACGGCAAAGTACATGTGGTTGTGGGCCACAGCGGGGCTGGGAGGGGACTCTGGACTGGCCCCCTCTTGGGCGTCAGTCTTTCCTTCTCCTCACCTGAAATGCCACTACTGCTCCCTGTGGTCACGCCCTACACATCCTCTGACACAGAAACCGCGATGCTTGATGTTGCATAGGCCTCTGGATCTGGACTCCCTACCTTTTTTTTTTTTGCTAAACTTTGAAAAAATGGACTCTATTTCACCAATCTCTGCCTTATAATCTCCAGTAAACTTTCCCTGAGAATTCTCAAGAGACCCTCAAATCTTTACACTCACCAACCATGGTATGATAATGGAAAAATGGCTCTTATAAGGAAGTACTACTCCCATGGACCAAATGTTACACATATGCTATTGTGATTAATAAACCACAAGTTTTCTTGAGGACATTTCTATTCATTGCATGTATTTTCTCAGTCATTTGATGCTAAACTATACCACTGTGTCACATCAGGGCCCAAGAATTCAAAGGATTTCTCAAACGTACAATAAACATTAACTCATACGATAAATCCTCACTTCACATTCGCTTCACCAAGAGCAAACCAGAGCCATTTGTGCTGTCCTTCTGCCCCTCCCCTGGAATGCTGCTGCCTCATCTACTTTCCAAACCCTCTACATCCTGGGGCCTAGCTCCAGCCCCCGATTCTTCTTCTTCTTTTTTTTTTTAATAAATTTACTTTTTCTTGGCTGCATTGGGTCTTTGTTGCTGCATGTGGGCTTCCTTAGTTGCGGTGAGCAGGGGCTACTCTTCGTTGCAGTGCATGGGCTTCTCATGCAGTGGCTGCTCTTGTTGGGGAAAACAGGCTCTAGACATGCGGGCTCAGTAGCTGTGGCACATGGGCTCAGTAGTTGTGGTGCACGGGCTTAGTGGCTCCGCAGCATGCGGGATCTTCCCGGACCAGGGATCGAACCTGTGTCCCCTGCATTGGCAGGCACATTCTTAACCACTGTGCCACCAGGGAAGCCCCCCTTTCTTCTTGCCACTTCCCCTCACTCTCAGTCGCTCTCTCATCATGATGGTCATGCCCATCTCTGCCCTCCTGTGGGAGCTGGAGTCTGGGCCCTCAAGGCAGACACCACTTAATTTTCTTATTTGTACTCTAAGCCAGAAGACAGGTAAGAATTTTTAAGGTGCTGATAAGCAGAATTTCAAGACAGCAGTTTTGATTTGTTCAAAGTGAGTTTTCCCACCAAAGGGAAAAAAAGATAAAGTATGTCAGTATGAAGGGATCCAAGTAGCATATCCCATATCCTAGTTAATTCAAAACCTGACTTTTTGTATAGTGATGGTCAAGTTAAAGCTAGCAGACTGACAAAGAAGGCAAGAATATACAATGGAGAAAAGACAGTCTCTTCAATAGGTGGTGCTGGGAAAACTGGACAGCTACTTGTAAAAGAATGAAATTAGAACATTCTCTAATACCATACACAGAAATAAACTCAAAAGGGATTAAAGACCTAAATGTAAGCCTGGATGCTATAAAACTCTTAGAGGAAAACATAGGCAGAATACTCTTTGACATAAATCGTAGCAATATCTTTTTGGATCCACCTCCTAGAATAATGAAAATAAAAACCAAAATAAACAAATGGGACCTAATTAAACTCAAAATCTTCTGCACAGCAAAGGAAACCATAAACAAAATGACAACCCACACAATGGGAGAAAATATTTGCAAATGAAGGAACTGATAAGGGATTAATCTCTAAAATATACAAATAGCTCATGCAGCTCAATATCAAAAGAACCACCAACCCAATCCAAAAATGGATGGAAGATCTAAATAGACATTTCTCCAAAGAAGACATACAGATGGCCAAAAAGCACATGAAAAAATACTCGACATCACTAATTATTAGAGAAATGCAAATCAAAACTACAATGAGGTATCACCTCACATAGGTCAGAATGGCCATCAAAAAATCTACAAACAATAAATGCTGGAGAGGGTGTGGAGAAAAGGGAACCCTCTTACACTGTTGGTGGGAATGTAAATTGGTACAACCATTATGGAGAACAATATGGAAGTTCCTTAAAAAACTAAATATAGAACTACCATATGATCCAGCAATCCTACTCCTGGGCATATATCCAGAGAAAACCATAATTTGAAAAGATACATGCACCCCAATGTTCACAGCAGCACTATTTACAATAGCCAAGACATGGAAGCAACCTAAATGTCCCTTTACAGAGGAGTGGATAAGGAAGATGTGGTACAGATATATCAATACAATGGAATATTACTCAGCCATAAAAAAGAACAAAATAATGCCACCTGCAGCAACATGGATGGACCTAGAGATTGTCATACTGAGTGAAGTAAGGCAGAGAAAGACAAATATCATATATCACATATGTGTGGAATCTAAAAAAAAAAAAAAGGTACAAAGTAACTTATTTACAAAACAGAAATAGAGTCACAGATGTCAAAAACAAACTTACGGTTACCGGGGGGAAGGGAGGGGAGAGGGATAAATTGGGAGATTGGGATTGACATATACACACTACTATATATAAAACAGATAATAACTTATCCCTACTGTATTCCACAGGGAACTCTACTCAATACTCTGTAATGACCTATTTGGGAAAAGAATCTAAAAAAGAGTCTATATATATATATATATATATATATGGATAACTGATTTATTTTATGGTACGCCTGAAGCTAACACAACAATATACATCAACTATACAGAAAAAAGACCCTTAATGGCTTCCCTTAATGGCTTCCGGGAAGATGGCGGAAGAGTAAGACGCAGAGATCACCTTCCTCCCCACAGATACACCAGAAATACATCTACACGTGGAACAACTCCTACAGAACACCTACTGAACGCTGGCAGAAGACCTCAGACCTCCCAAAAGTCAAGAAACCCCCCACGTACCTGGGTACGGAAAAAGAAAAAAGAATAAACAGAGACAAAAGGATAGGGACGAGACCTGCACCAGAAGGAGAGAGCTGTGAAGGAGGAAAGGTTCCCACACACTAGAAGCCCCTTCGCGGGCGGAGACTGTGGGTGGCGGAGGGGCAAAGCTTCGGAGCCGCGGAGGAGAGCGCAGCAACAGGGTACAGAGAGCAAAGCGGAGAGATTCCCGCACAGAGGATCAGGGCCGACCGGCACTCATCAGCCCCAGAGGCTTGTCTGCTCACCTGCCGGGGCGGGCGGGGGCTGGGAGCTGAGGCTCGGGCTTCGGTCGGAGCTCCGGGAGAGGACTGGGGTTGGCGGCGTGAACACAGCCTGCAGGGGGTTAGTGCGCCACGGCTGGCCGGGAGGGAGTCGGGGAAAAGTCTGGACCTGCTGAAGAGGCAAGAGACTTTTTCTTACCTCTTTGTTTCCTGGTGCGCAAGGAGAGGGGATTAAGAGCGCCGCTTAAAGGAGCTCCAGAGACGGGCGCGAGCCGCGGCTATCAGCAAGGACCCCAGAGACGGGCATGAGACGCTAAGGCGGCTGCTGCCGCCACCAAGAAGCCTGTGTGCGAGCACAGGTCACTCTCCACACCTCCCTTCCGGGGAGCCTGTGCAGTCTGCCGCTGCCAGGGTCCCAGGATCCACGGACAACTCCCGCGGGAGAACGCAGATAGCGCGCCTCAGGCTCGTGCAACGTCGCGCCGGCCTCTGCCGCTGCAGGCTTGCCCCGCCCTCCATGCTCCTCCCTCCCCCACCGGCCTGAGTGAGCCAGAGCCCCTGCATCGGCGGCTCCTTTAACCCCGTCCTGTCTGAGCGAAGAACAGATGCCCTCCGGCGACCTACAAGCACAGGCGGGGCCAAATGCAAAGCTGAGCCCCTAGGAGCTGTGAGAACAAAGAAGAGAAAGGGAAATCTCTCCCAGCAGCCTCAGAAGCAGCGGATTAAAGCGCCACAATCAACTAGATATACCCTGCATCTGTGGAATACATGAATAGACAGCGAATCATCCCAAATTAAGGAGCTGGACTTTGAGAACAAGATTTATGATTTTTTTCCCCTTTTCCTCTTTTTGTGAGTGGGTATGTGTATGCTTCTGTGTGAGATTTTGTCTGTATAGCTTTGCTTCTACCATTTGTCCTAGGGTTCTATCCATCCGTTTTTTTTTTCTTCTGTTAATTATTTTTTTATTTTAATAACTTTATTATATTTTATCTTCCTTTATCTTACTTTATCTTTTTTCCTTCCTTCCTTCCTCCCTCCCTCCTTTCTTTCTTTCTACTTTTTCTCCCTTTTATTCTGAGCCGTGTGGATGAAAGGCTCTTGGTGCTGCAGCCAGGAGTCAGTGCTGTGCCTCTGAGATGGGAGAGCCACCTTCAGAACACTGGTCCACAAGAGACCTCCCAGCTCCACATAATATCAAACGGCGAAAATCTCCCAGAGATCTCCATCTCAACACCAGCACCCAGCTTCACTCAACGACCACCAAACTACAGTGCTGGACATCCTATGCCAAACAATTAGCAAGACAGGAACACAACCCCACCCATTAGCAGAGAGGCTGCCGAAAATCGTAAGTCCAGAGACACCCCAAAACACACCAACAGACATGGACCTGCCCATCAGAGAGACAAGATCCAGCCTCATCCACCAGAACACAGGCACTAGTCCCCTCCACCAGGAAGCCTACACAACCCACTGAACCAACCTTAGCCACTGGAGACAAACACCAAAAACAACAGGAACTACGAACTTGCAGCCTGCAAAAAGGAGACCCCAAACACAGTAAGATAAGCAAAATGAGAAGACAGAAAAACACACAGCAGATGAAGGAGCAAGATAAAAACCCACTAGACCTAACAAATGAAGAGGAAATAGGCAGTCTACCTGAAAAAGAATTCAGAATGATAGTAAAGATGATCCAAAATCTTGGAAATAGAATAGACAAAATGCAAGAAACATTTAACAAGGACCTAGAAGAACTAAAGATGAAACAAACAACAATGAACAACACAATAAATGAAATGAAAAATACTCTAGATGGGATCAATAGCAGAATAACTGAGGCAGAAGAACGGATAAGTGACCTGGAAGATAAAATAGTAAATATTTATGCACCCAACATAGGAGCACCTCAATACATAAGGCAAATACTAACAGCCATAAAAGCGGAACAGTAACACATTCATAATAGGGGACTTTAACACCCCACTTTCACCAATGGACAGATCATCCAAAATGAAAATAAATAAGGAAACACAAGCATTAAATGATACATTAAACAAGATGGACTTAATTGAGATTTATAGGATATTCCATCCAAAAACAACAGAATACACATTTTTCTCTAGTGCTCATGGAACATTCTCCAAGATAGATCATATCTTGGGCCACAAGTCAAGCCTTGGTAAATTTAAGAAAATTGAAATCATATCAAGTATCTTTTCCGACAACAACGCTATGAGACTAGATATCAATTACAGGAAAAGATCTGTAAAAAATACAAACACATGGAGGCTAAACAATACACTACTTAATAACGAAGTGATCACTGAAGAAATCAAAGAGGAAATAAAAAAATACGTAGAAACAAATGACAATGGAGACACGATGACCCAAAATCTATAGGATGCAGCAAAAGCAGTTCTAAGAGGGAAGTTTATAGCAATACAATCCTACCTTAAGAAACAGGAAACATCTCGAATAAACATCCTAACCTTGCACCTAAAGCAATTAGAGAAAGAAGAACAAAAAAAACCCCAAAGTTAGCAGAAGGAAAGAAATCATAAAAATCAGATCAGAAGTAAATGAAAAAGAAATGAAGGAAACAATAGCAAAGATCAGTAAAACTAAAAGCTGGTTCTTTGAGAAGATAAACAAAATTGATAAACCATTAGCCAGACTCATCAAGAAAAAAAGGGAGAAGACTCAAATCAATAGAATTAGAAATGAAAAAGGAGAAGTAACAACTGACACTGCAGAAATACAAAAGATCATGAGCAATTACTACAAGCAACTCTATGCCAATAAAATGGACAACCTGGAAGAAATGGACAAATTCTTAGAAATGCACAACCTGCCAAGACTGAATCAGGAAGAAATAGAAAATATGAACAGAACAATCACAAGCACTGAAATTGAAACGGTGATTAAAAATCTTCCAACAAACAAAAGCCCAGGACCAGATGGCTTCACAGGCGAATTCTATCAAACATTTAGAGAAGAGCTAACACCTATCCTTCTCAAACTCTTCCAAAATATAGCAGAGGGAGGAACACTCCCAAACTCATTTTACAAGGCCACCATCACCCTGATACCAAAACCAGACAAGGATGTCACAAAGAAAGAAAACTACAGGCCAATATCACTGATAAACATAGATGCAAAAATCCTCAACAAAATACTAGCAAACAGAATCCAACAGCACATTAAACGGATCATACACCATGATCAAATGGGGTTTATTCCAGGAATGCAAGGATTCTTCAATATACACAAATCAATCAATGTGATACACCATATTAACAAACCGAAGGAGAAAATCCATATGATCATCTCAATAGATGCAGAGAAAGCTTTTGACAAAATTCAACACCCATTTACGATAAAAACCCTGCAGAAAGTAGGCATAGAAGGAACTTTTCTCAACATTATAAAGGCCAGTATGACAAACCCACAGCCAACATCGTCCTCAATGGTGAAAAACTGAAAGCATTTCCACTAAGATCAGGAACAAGACAAGGTTGCCCACTCTCACCACTCATATTCAACAAAGTTTTGGAAGTTTTAGCCACAGCAATTAGAGAAGAAAAGGAAATAAAAGGAATCAAAATCGGAAAAGAAGAAGTAAAGCTGTCACTGTTTGCAGATGACATGATACTCTACATAGAGAATCCTAAAGATGCTAGCAGAAAACTTCTAGAGCTAATCAATGAATTTGGTAAAGTAGCAGGATACAAAATGAATGCACAGAAATCTCTCGCATTCCTATACACTAATGGTGAAAAATCTGAAAGTGAAATCAAGAAAACACTCCCATTTACCACTGCAACAAAAAGAATAAAATATCTCACAATAAACCTACCTAAGGAGACAAAAGACCTGTATGCAGAAAATTATAAAACACTGATGAAAGAAATTAAAGATGAGACAAATAGATGGAGAGATATACCATGTTCTTGGATTGGAAGAATCAACATTGTGAAAATGACTCTACTACCCAAAGCAATCTACAGATTCAGTGCAATCCCTATCAAACTACCACTGGCATTTTTCACAGAACTAGAACAAAAAATTTCACAATTTGTATGGAAACACAAAAGACCCTGAATAGCCAAAGCAATCTTGAGAACGAAAAACGGAGCTGGAGGAATCAGGCTCCCTGACTTCAGACTATACTACAAAGCTACAGTAATTAAGACAGTATGGTACTGGCACAAAACAGAAAGATAGATTAATGGAACAGGATAGAAATCCCAGAGATAAACCCACACACATATGGTCACCTTATCTTGGATAAAGGAGGCAGGAATGTACAGTGGAGAAAGGACAGCCTCTTCAATAAGTGGTGTTGGGAAAACTGGACAGGTACATGTAAAAGTATGAGATTAGATCACTCCCTAACACCATACACAAAAATAAGCTCAAAATGGATTAAAGACCTAAATGTAAGGCCAGAAACTATCAAACTCTTAGAGGAAAACATAGGCAGGACTCTCTATGAGATAAATCACAGCAAGATCCTTTTTGACCCACCTCCTAGAGAAATGGGAATAAAACCAAAAATAAACAAATGGGACCTAATGAAACTTCAAAGCTTTTGCACAGCAAAGGAAACCATAAACAAGACCAAAAGACAACCCTCAGAATGGGAGAAAATATTTGCAAATGAAGCCACTGACAAAGGATTAATCTCCAAAATTTATAAGCAGTTCATGCAGCTTAATAACAAAAAAACAAACAACCCAATCCAAAATTGGGCAGAAGACCTAAATAGACATTTCTCCAAAGAAGATATACAGACTGCCAACAAACACATGAAAGAATGCTCAACATCACTAATCATTAGAGAAATGCAAATCAAAACTACAATGAGATATCATCTCACACCAGTTAGAATGGCCATCATCAAAAAATCTAGAAACAATAAATGCTGGAGAGGGTGTGGAGAAAAGGGAACCCTCTTGCACTGTTGGTGGGAATGTAAATTGATACAGCCACTGTGAAGAACAGTATGGAGGTTCATTAAAAAACTACAAATAGAACTACCATATGACCCAGCAATCCCACTACTGGGCATATACCCTGAGAAAACCATAATTCAAAAAGAGTCATGTACCAAAATGTTCATTGCAGCTCTATTTACAATAACCCGGAGATGGAAACAACATAAGTGTCCATCATCGGATGAATGGATAAAGAAGATGTGGCACATATATACAATGGAATATTACTCAGCCATAAAAAGAGATGAAATTGAGCTATTTGTAATGAGGTGGATAGACCCAGAGTCTGTCATACAGAGTGAAGTAAGTCAGAAAGAGAGAGACAAATACCGTATGCTAACACATATATATAGAATTAAAAAAAAAAAAACTGTAATGAAGAACCTAGGGGTAAGACAGGAATAAAGACACAGACCTACTAGAGAATGGACTTGAGGATATGGGGAGGGGCAAGGGTAAGCTGTGACAAAGCGAGAGAGAGGCATGGACATATATACACTACCAAACGTAAGGTAGCTAGCTAGTGGGAAGCAGCCGCATAGCACAGGGAGATCAGCTGGTGCTTTGTGACCGCCTGGAGGGGTGGGATAGGGAGGGTGGGAGGGAGGGAGACGCAAGAGGGAAGAGATATGGGAACATATGTATATATATAACTGATTCATTTTGTTGTAAAGCAGAAACTAACACACCATTGTAAAGCAATTATACTCCAATAAAGATGTTAAAAAAAAAAACTATACTCATCAATCAGAATTTTAAAAAAGCTAGCAGGCACTCTCATTTTATGTGATATTTATAAATTTTATGAGATATTTATCAAATTTATCAATTTAGGTATTTGCTTGGGATACAAACAAAACATACAGCAATTAGGAAACGGGCAAAATTAGTCTCTCCACCTCATGGTGTGAATTTCCTACTACTCGGTTCACAGTAAGTCACCCTGCTTAGCTTGACCACCGTAGGCAGATTTCTCTCACTGTGGACTCTTACTGAAGAATTTACGAAAGCTCACAGTATTTCGGTGGAGAGGTTGTTGAGGTGTGGGTGAAAACTTGGACTCCAATCAGATTTTTACCACTTAACCAGCTGCATGCCCTTGGGAAAGTTGTTTAACATACCTGAGTCAACTCCCATAATATGGGGATAATAACACACCTTGTGGTGATGTGAGGGTTAACAAGATAATGCATGTGAATTGCCAAACTCTTAAAGAGAGTAAAACAAAGAAGCTATTGTCTAGGGCTCTGGCTTAAATAAACCGAAGCACAAAAAAGCACATGTCCTTGTTCAGGCAGGCATTATCAACTGTACTACAATTCTCCAGAACACGAGATTTCTCTTGTCCTTCCTGGAAGTTGCAGACCTGAGAGCCACAAGACATGTCACTTCATGATTCTGTACAGTCAGGCATGAAGAACAACCACCAAGTGAATTTCTTGGTACATATGTAGTATGTAAACTTAACATAATGAATTTTTTTATGTAACTATTTTGACCTAGGAAAAAAAGATCCTATTTTTAGCATATGCCAAGAATTCATTTTCATTACTCAAGATACCTTCCCTTTCAATTTGTGGCATCTGGTCCCAGGCAGGAAATCTTCCTAGTTTTACAGTTCTAGCCTCCCTGGTTACATAACAGCCTCCCTTAATAAAGACAGGCTTTGACTGTTAACGTCCTCCTTTCTTTCCCACATCAGGAACAATATTTTTTTTCTTTTTAAAAAATTTTTGCATTACCATCGATTAGCAAAGTAGTATTACTGTATTTCTCATTTCAGAATTTACTTTTCCTTTCCAACTAAACTGAAAAAGTCGTATTACTTCCAGTTATAGGGGGAAAAAGTTAAGTGACTTGATTGAGAATTAGAGAATTCAAAATTATTGGTGGACAGTGGTCTGCAGTTTGACTTAAACTTATCTGTAAGTCTTTTTATATGTTTTTAAAAATACACTCAATCTGTAGAGGTTACCGAACTTTACAGTACATTTTAAGGAATCTCAAGGGAAAAGAAACATGATTATAAAGGCCCTCTCTCAAAGAAACTCAGCAAGGAAATTTCAAAACTCAGTTTTTCATCTTGCTTTAATGACTTCATTTACGACTTTTGTGAAGAATGTGAACACATTAGAAATAGCAGCCATTTATTTTAAGTATCAGTTTTTATTAAAAAGTGCATTTTGATTATTTTATGATCTAGGTAAGCTGTTAATAAGGTATCAGTATACTCTCTGGAATAATAACTTTACAAAGATTTAAAACAAACAAAATTTTAAAAGCCTTTTTATTTCCTTCACCATTATTGTTTTACAATACAAATATTACCTTGTGAATACACAAAAAAAAACCCTACGGAAGATAATTCTGCTGCACATAAAATACAGAATGGATATATATACTTCTTCATTCTTAAAAAACTATTTTGTTCTCCACATTGGCAAGTATAGAATAGAATACTTCCCCAAACATACTCATGTTAGGAGTAAAACTTAAGAGTTACATGCAGTTCCTGCACAAATATATTTTAAAGAAATAGATCTCTTCTTTGTTGTTTACCAACAAAATTGCCATGAGAGTATGGATAACTAATTTATAGCTTTCAATTTTTAGTTAAGTGATCATTTTCAAAACTCTCTTTTTAAAAACAAAGTATTCATGGCTGTTTTCATTGTATAGTTAAAATCAAACTACCAAATAGATGATAAAATAATTGAAGTGGTACCTGTCATTGCCACCTGCTCACAATATGGGAACAGGCTCTGACTTTCTAATTAACTCTCCCATTCTTTAATTCATAGCAATTTAAAAACCATAAGCAGTCTTCTGATTTAATTTAGCTATAATGCAAAATTTAGTAGTAATACATACATTTATATTTTCATGGAATACTTTATTTTAAATAAAAACATTGAAGATTGCCTACTGACCATACAATCAAGACAAGAAAGGCACTAGAAACATAGACAAATTTCTCTCCCAAGAAACATTTTTAAATTTTAACTCTCTTTTCTCTGACATGTAAAAATCTTTAAATTTGGTTTTCATAACATCATTTTGAAAAATAAAGTTAGGAAATACTTAGAAAATCACTTTATAACAGAATCTTTTTTTTTTTTGTACTTTTTGACACACTGTCTCTGCTGATTTTTACAAAATCCAAAGTTACCAAACCTTTCTGTGTCTGTCATTTTTATTTGAATATCGGTGCAACAGGTAGAAAGATTTCAGAATCGAACCCCATTCAGGTACTTAGAAACCTTCATAGAGACATTTGCTAGAAAATGGCTTACAGCCCAATCTTTGGGGCAAGAGATATGAAAAGTATGTTTTCCCAAGAAAATAATACGCTTTATTTCCAGGTGTGACTGGAAAGACCAGAACTTATGATATAAAAGCTTACATTTATGCTGTTGCATCATATACAAAGGAACACGGTGGTTGCAAGGTTATGTAAATCCCAAGCCTATGAACAGGAAATGTGTACAGTGCACGACAGGTTAAATTTTCTTTATTGTTGTCCAACGCGGGTCCTTTGGAGAGAAAAAAAAGATCACAGTGCTGACCAGGTAACTCAATCGGTTAAGTCACGGTAACTGTTGAAAGATAACAGGATAAGGGAGGTGTTCATTTTATGGCATCTTTTCTCATGGAGTTCTTAGCACTTCGGACAGCTCCTCTTTCCCCACCGTGTACAGCTGTTATGTGTCACTCACCAACCGGCTGTATTTAACTTGCCTACCGAGGTGGATTACTGGCCAGGGGAAGGGCCAATGGTAAGATCGAGGTACAATTCCTTGGACATTCCTTTCAAAGTACTGAAATGGCCTGTACCACCACACTCTGGCCAGGAGGTTCATCTGGGAAGCTTCTTTTAGCACCTAAGAGAACACAGAAAGAGAAAACCAAGTCAGGAAGAACCACTGATGGTTCCAGCCCCAAAAGGAACATACACATGTTTCTCATAACCTTTCACTTTAGGTTCAAATAGTTTCCATATTAAAATTCACAAAGGCCCCCAGACCCGCCCCATGACCACCTACATAGCCACAGTTTCACACTCCCACCACCGTTCTACACTCTGCACTCAGCTGTAAACCGGGCCACACCCTAGCAGAAAAACAAGTAACTCCAATTCCGGGAGTACACGGGGAACATGCGGCTTACTCACTCTCTTGTCTATAAAGAAATACCTCAATTAGTGTTTTAGCTACTCTTCTACGATGAAAACAGAGAGAGTTAATTAAATGTTAAGTATTAAGCTGGTGAGGGGCCAAAGATAGAAAAGAAGGTAGGACTGCAAATCAAGCAAGAGGTAGGTACAGCTTCAAAAATATGTTCCAGGGACAATGAGAGCATGACTCTTGTTCTAGAAGGATGCCGTCTCCTATGTCATTATATTAACACATTTCTGGCTCATCTTTGATTCAGAAGTGGATCAGCATCACAAGAGACAACACAACCTTAGCTGACTATCTCTTAAGACAAGAGAAACCGAAGACATCTGTGGGTTCTTTGCACTTTTCCCCCTGCCACGCCAGCGACGGCAGGCCAAGAGCAATAGGGGTTAAAATCAAATGGGGAGAGAAACTCACTTGCTGATTGGCCATAGTGTGGTACCACCAGAAGAGTCTTGTGGTGATGTAATATGCCACCACCACATCCACAGTGTAGTGGTCATGCGCCAAGAGAATACAGAAGATTCCAACCACGCTGAGAAGCCAGCAGATCCAGTGGTACCACCACAGTCGTCGAGGGGAATCTGAAAAGGAGAAACTTGCAATAGTCCCGTTATTCAAGTGCCACTAAGGGCACCCGACCATGCCTCAACTACTACTTCTGAATCCAATTACCTTGGATCTTTCCTTCTGAAAACAGATCTTTTGGGGTAGCAAACCTAAGGGCTTTCGTTTCTCTGTAACGGAGGTTAGAAGGGAAGCAACTTATTTCATAAAGTGATTTTCTTAGCCATAGTAATTTATATTTGGTTATTACTTGATTCATGTAATTATAAGTGTAGCTTAAAAGGACAAATAAGAACAGGTTAATGCATCATGCTCCATTAAAATACAAAACAACACCGCCCACTGACAATTAAATTTACCAGGAAATAATTTGGGATTAATGCTCTATACAAAAATCAGTACCTTTTGATCCTTATACACAGACTAGGCAATTATAATTGATACAACTGCCCTATTTGCTTTCCAAGCTCTGCAACCATACACTAATTTGAAAGTCTTTGAGATTTCCATTTCTCAAATACAAATAAGAGAGAATCCAAATGCCTGGGAATTCAAGCCCAAGTACGTTCCCAAGGGCAGGGCAGTGTCTGGGAAGTCACCTGACGGGAGATTCAAAATCTCTATTCGTGCAGGCCTTCCTACCTTGTATTCTCACTAAGTGGGCTTCAGAGGGTCTGAAATTTTAGGCAACAATGTTGTCTGAGTGTGATCTACCCTTCTCACCCTGGGAAGACAGTTTAGGCTTTTACAGAATTTTCAAGGGGTCCAAGTATCCATCATTCATTCAACCACTATTTATTGAGCATCTGCGATGTGCCCAGGACAGGAACTGCTCTAGTCACTGGAATCAATGAACAAAATAGGCAAAGAGCCTGCCTTTGTGGGGAGATCCCTTCCTAGTACTGAAGAGAAACAATAAATAATAATTATAATAAAGTAAATTGTACATTATGTTAGAAGGTGTTAAAGCCTATGGAAAAGTAAAAAATTGAACCAAATAAGTAGGATCAGCAGTAGAGAGGGTGAAGGGAGGTTTGTCAGTTTAGATGGAGTGGTCACGGTTGGGGGTAGGGTCTTAAGAGTATGTACAGGGCTCCATGTTCCATTTCCAGGAAAATCTGTACTTGGTACTCTAACAATACAACAACAAAGACCGGCTACCGTTCATTCTCCCTGTACCTCTACTAGTGTTCCTATATGCCGTCTATTTTAATTTTTACCACCTCTCCCTCATTCATGAAGGAGCTATCAGTATCTCATTCTAAAGATGAGGAAACTATGACTTACAGAGGTTAGAGGTTTTCCCCAAGGTCACAGAGCTAGTAAGTGATAGCACCAGGATTCAAAATCAGTTTGTGACCCAAGTCTTCCAATATGGCATCTCCAAGGATAAGGCTTAACCCCATTAAAGTATTGCAGGTACCAACCAGCAGGCGGTTAGGAATCCCGCCCCCCAGGGCCGCTGACATCAGGCCTGTTCTGTTCCCATTTTCCATGCCCAGTTACATTTCTCACGGAAGGCTGCTTTCGACTTACACTCTTTGATAAATAGGTAGGTGAGTGTGAGCATGACCGTGTGGCCGCTGTACAGGTAGTCCCCACACATGTTGTGGGAGCCCGTGATGGACAGGCCGCCACCAGCAATGAGCTTCATTATTCTCCTCAGTTGGGCTTCCCAGTCTCCGAAGAGCTGGTGGGAAAAGAAAAAATCAGACTATTAGCCCACATAAAAGTCTGCTACGACTATAATTTATATTCAGAATTAAGCTTTGTAATATTGTGATTTATAATGAGAAATATATATTTGGCCTTCATCCCTATTCCTGGCACAGAGCTTCTACAACCTTTGGAATTTCCCGAGAAGAGATAGAGGTGTCTTTGGTTATTCATAAAAGCCCCTTTCAACCACACCTAGGTTCATGTTCATGAGTTCAAGGTGACTTCTGGAAAGCTCCTAAGGATGGGGGTGGTTGCCAGGAGATCCAACCAGGTGACTAGAGGGTTGGAACCTCTTTCCCACTTCCCGCCACTTCCAAGGAGGGGAGAAGGGCTGGGGGTTGAGTGAATTACCAATGGCCAATGATTTAATCAATCATGCCTCTATAATGAAGCCTCCACAGAAATCCAAAAGGACAGGGGTTTGGAGAGCTTCCAGGTTGGTGGACGTGAGGAGATGTGGGGAGAGTGATGCACGCCCCTTCCCACATACCTTGCCCTACACATCTCTTCCATGTGGCTGGTCCTACGTTATATCCTTTTATAATAAACTGCTAATCTAGTAAGTAAAATGTTTTCCTGAGTTCTGTGAGCTCCAGCAAATTAACTGAACCCAAGGAGGGGGGTCATAGGAACTTCCAATTTAAAGCTGGTCGGTAAGAAGTATAGGTGACAATCTGAACCTGTGATCAGAGTCTGAAGTGGTTGGGGGCTGACAGTCAGTGTGAGATTGAGCCCTTACCCTGTGGGATCCGATGCTATTTCCAGGTAGACAGTGCCAGAATGGAGTTAAAGAGGGTTAGAGATTTGCTTGTGTGTGTGTGCGTGTGTGGGGAAACCCATATATCTAGTCACAGAAGTATTCAGTGGGGTTTTCAGAGTACAGGAGATGCACAGGAGTGTTTTTCCTTTATGAGTTTATATTAAGACATGTAAAATCACTACCCCGCCCCCCGCCATGAAGTGTGCCCACTCAACACTGCTGTTCAGACAGCCCTTGGAAGAGTGTGGTCCTAGAGATGAAGCATGCAGCTTCAGAGCTCCCCTTACATGTTGGCACTTTTTAGAGCACATGTCAGCAGATATTTAGTTACTAAAGTTTTTTTTCACTACACTGTTAAAGACTGACTGATTGATTTACTACCATAACTGCCATCTGGGGGAAAATCTCTGGGAAAAATTTCAAGATCTATTTCACACGCTTGGCCTAGAGGACAAATGTTCTACTAACTTATTAGCTAAAGCAGCTGGAGGTTAGAAAGTCAAATATATGAATTTTTTTTTTGGTATGTGATTTTGGGGGACCAAATTGAAGCAAGGGACTGAGTAGGATGTACCTTCAATCTTCTGAAATTATGTGGGTAGAACTGCATGTTTTTCCTTTTAATAAGAGTGAAAAAGTTTATAAATAAATCTACTTGTCTCTGATACAAGTCTGGGCTGGATACTAGAGTGGTAAATGGCATGAACAAGTCATTCACCGAAACTTTTGTTTGCTCTGGCAAATAAAATGTGTGACTGTCTATATTTTATGTTTGTCAGCATTCTTTTAAATTTTGGTTAGCCAATTTAATCACCATGACCCCTTTTCAACATTTAACTGATAATATTCTGGGCTCTGGGAAACATGTTTCATTATAATTTCCCTTTAAAAAAACTGATCAAGATTTCTAGTTAAGGACGTCAGGTTGAACATACCACATAGCAGATATGGATTTCCAAATTGAAAGGGATCACTGAAAGTCCAGCTCAACAGAAGCAAACAGATCTACATAGCAAGACTCAGCATTATGGAACTTCAGAAACTTGGGGCTAACAAGGGACCTTCAAGCATCCAGAGATCAAAAACAAGCTTCACACAAAAGATCAAGAATCAGGCTTCTTCAAAAGCAATACTGGAAAAGAAAAGGCTTCAGAAAAATGCCTCCAAATTCTGAGGGAAAATGATTTCCAATTTAGAATTCTATACGCAGCCATATTATTAACTGAGCCTAATCTTAAAAAATAGACCAAGGATAAACTAAAGTCATTTCATATATACAAGATTTCACAATATTTATTTTTGCGGGAAATTACAGAAGATGTACTCTACAAGGCAAAGGAGAAAACAGAAAAAAGAAGAAATGGGATTTGCTAGGATGCCAGCGAAGGGAATACTGAGAACTGTGCTGTAGGCCTAAGAGACGGAGCCCCCTACATGGGTGAGTCAGAGCTCTGGAGATGAGGCTAACAGAACACCTAATTCCGCGGCTGCACTGAGTCACAACATGGGAACGAGTAAGTACACAGAAAACTAACAGAGCAAAAAAGCAAGGCAATTACGGACTCTACAGGAAATGAAATATTGTGTTGAAAAGTAATTATAGGAAACTATATGACTTGGCTATGAATAGCATCTACAAAACTGTAAGAATGTAAGCTCTGAATACTGAGTTAAATCAAGGACAGAAAATGACACTGGGAAGATGGGATAAGAAGCCTAAACTACTGTACTGGGATGGTGGGGGAGGGGAAGAAGGGAAGGAAAAGGCACAGAACACATACAAGCTGCGGGGGAGGATTGTGTGGGGAATACAAAGCCTCTAAATCCTGGCCTTCCCCAGCAGGAAGTCAGCAACAGCCTGTATTGGAAATTATAAAGAAACAATATTGCCATGGCACTTAGAGACCTGAGGATAAACACATACACACACAAAAATTCTGTAAAAAGAGTTAAAGAAATGAAGGTAAACACCACGAGACTCAGTTGAAAGAGCTAAAGAGAGTAGGAAAGCAGGCTGAGTGTGATTAGGGTAAGGGTTGCGTACCATGGTTTTCATAATAAGTCCTGTAGGATCATTTTGTTTCTTAAATTGCACGCATGTATAAACACGATAAAAATTTTTTGAAAGTTTTAAATTGAAAGTTTGGTCTGGTTCTGTCATAACAACGGGTAATAAATGGAAGAAAATTATGGCAAAAAAGCTTAGGTAGTTCTTCAGTTTACATTATTTCAAATTGTCCTTTCGAAACTCCCTCTGTGTTTTGAAAACTATACATCATATTCTTGAGCACCATTCCCCCTCAATTTGCCCTCTCATTTTGGTAGGAAAATATTTGTGGAGAAGCTGTAGGGGTAGGAAAAGAGGGAGAGATTATGAGGTAAACACGGCATTGAGGAAAAACAGCCCAAAATTAATGCTCCATTTCTTACAAGTGCCCTTAACACATCTATGCTTTCTTTTAAAAATATCTTTCCATGATTGTCAAACCTCTGCAAGGGGAAAGGCTCTTTAAAAGCTCAGTGGGGAACAGGAAAAGAAGATGGATGGTTACAGCTACATAAAATTTTTAAATTACACTCTAAGAAAGTAAACAAACTCTAAGGCAAATGACAACACAACTGGAGCAGAAACAACTTAACATCTTTACCGTGTACACAGTACACATAAATCAAGTAAATAAGACCATTTAGGAAACAAAATTTATCAAAGGACAAAGGATGTGACCAGCTGGAGGCACTGGCTCTGTCAAGCAAATAGAAATAAAAATGAACGTTAACAGGAGCTCATTCTTTCCCATATCAAGTTAGCAAAGCTAAAAAAAGATAGCCAATGGTGGGGCAGGGACAACGTCACTGATCCTCTCAAACAGGCTCCTTAAAGAGGAGGGAAGGAACGTGGTAAATGCAGCAGCCAGCAGTGCAGGAAGAGGCAGTGGCCTCTGAAACAGACAGGCTGGGTTAAAAGCATGGCTCTCCTACCAATTAGCTGTGTGACCCTGGGCAGCCGAACCACTCTAAGCCTCAATTTCCTCATCACCAACCTGGGGAGTAATATATTTATTACAACTGGCAAAATCCTCTGCAAAAATAATCATCAATATTGACCACAATCCAAACAGCCACGACCTGTGTGTGACTCAGTGCTTAGTTGTTTCTAGGCACCCACCTCCAAGAAGTGAGCCCGCACATGAAGAAAACCTTTACGCACAATATTATTTATAAAAGCAACAAACTAGAAACAACCCAAATGGGAATTGTTAAATAACTGTTCCCTTGCCATTCAGAACCTGGGCCAGGGGAGCAATGGCAACACCAGGGGTTGCCTGTCATTACAGGCATACCTCGGAGATATTTCAGGTTCGCTTCCAGACCACAGCAATAGAGCGAATATTCCAATTAAGCAAGTTTCACGAATTTTTTGGTTTCCCAGTGCATAAAAAGTTATGGATATTGTAGTCTATTAAGCATATAATAGCATTATGTCTAAAAAACCAATGTACGTGCCTTAATTAAAAAAATACTTTATTGCTAAAAATGCTAACCATCATCTGAGCCTTCAGCAAGTGGCGGTAGTAACATCAAAGATCACTGGTCACAGATCACATAACAAATACAAAGTCTGAAAAACTGCAAGAATTACCAAAATGTGACGCACACATGAAGTGAGCAAATGATGCTGGAAAAATGGTGGTGACAGACTTGTTCCACCCAGAATCGCCACAAACTTTCAGTTTCTAAAAACTGCGATAACTATAAAGTGTAATAAAGCAATGCTCAATAAAATAACGTGTGCCTGTACCCCCTCAGGACCTACTGAGCCAGAATCTGAGGTGATTCTAATGCACACTATAGTGATTCGAATGCACTGAACTAGGCCATAATTGTTTAATACATTATTTAAAAATAAGCATACAATGACTTCGTAGCAAGTTATATCATATTTTCTTCTACCAAGAGGAAAAAAATGAAACAAAATGTTTGGTATAATTATAACTGTTTAAAAAAACATGCACAGGAAAAATCTAGGATGTACACACTGCATGTTAGCATGGTTTGCATGGAAACCGGTAGGAGTTCCCTGCTTGTTGGGCTAGAAAGGAGGGGATTCCTGTGGAGTTCTGCAGTTCTGAGATTTAGGTTACTTCTGAGTACAGGCAGGAGACACGGGAAGAAAACAGAAGAAGAGGAGGAAAAGGGAGGAGGGGGAGGAGGGAGGGAGGAAGAGGAAGAAGCAGAAACAGGAAGCTCCCAGCTCCATCTTCCTTCCTTCTCATTTTAGTTTCCTTCTGCACTCTGCCTGCTACCATTTTCCAGAGTCCTCAAAGGGCTGCTCCAGACACTGTGGCCTGTGTGTTGGGTTGCATTCAGTGGGAAAGAGGATGGAGTGTGTACCTGGAGCTCTAACCTCCCCATCAGTAGACTTCTGAGTGCTCATCTTTGAAAGCAGAGATATTTGGGGGACATTCACACAAACACTTTCTCAGTGGGCACTACAAAGATGTGACAAGGTCTTGCATCTGCATCATTATGTGAATTATGATCTCCTAGGGTCAGAGAAAAATCACTTTTCAGTAAAAACAGAGCAATTTTCTTCAAGTTCTAATGAACGGCCAAGAAATTAACTGGCTAAATCACTTAAGCAATATGAGACATAGAAAGAAATGGAGAGCAGAAGACAGACGGAGAGGCTTCTGAAAGAGACAGACCACTCCAGAAGGGTTCAAACCAGTGAGCCTTTGGTTACTAAAAACCAGGTTCCCCCAGTATGTTTTTTTTTGTTTGTTTTTTTGCGGTACACGGGCCTCTCACTGTTGTGGCCTCTCCCGTTGCAGAGCACAGGCTCCGGACACGCAGGCTCAGCGGCCATGGCTCGCAAGCCCAGCCGCTCCACAGCATGTGGGATCTTCCCGGAGCGGGGCACGAACCCGTGTCCCCTGCATCGGCAGGCGGACTCTCAACCACTGCGCCACCAGGGAAGCCCCCCCCCCCAGTATGTTTTCAATGCTGAATACACAGTGCTCTGATGATAGGCTGTTCACCACCATTCAGTTTGCAGATGGCCTCATGCACTTGCCTTTTCTCTTAAGTGCATCTGAAAAGTGGGGACATTGACTGTGCTTCATCCCCTTCTGGCAGGAGAGGGAGAACCTAGAATCCAAACTCATAAAATAATGCTGCACGAATCAATGGCTTTGGTATAACTTGGAGGAAGGGCTGAAAGTGAGTGCTAAAGAGCAGAAATGCTATTTAATATAATCCTTGAGTCTTAACCAATGCTTCATCTTACAGCAGCCCTGAAAAATCAGCGAGGCAGGTCTTAACTCTGTCCTGGGTCCCCCGGCTGTTCAGTTTGGGAGCTGGAATGGGTCCCAAGTCCTCTGACTCCGCGTATGTATTATCTGCAAACTGCACGCTACCTGTACACTGCCAGAGCCTCCCCAAGCCTGCATAAACCAAGAACCGGATACACATGAAGCAACCTTGCTCTGAGCAGCCTAGGTTCCTTACAAAGGTAACGTCATGCCATCATGCCCCATACCAACCACCAGGAACAGTCAGATGTCTCTCAGTGGACCTGTCCTGATTCATGCATTCAATGAATCTAGCTACTACCACCAGGGCAAATAACTTCTTGTCTTGTTCCAGAAGAAAAGTCTTCCTCCAAAACAGAAAATGCACTACCATCCATGGCATGTAAAGAAAGCTGTTCTTCAACACCCAGACCACAGGTCAGATCCGCTAAGGGAATCAAGCATCAGGGAACAGCAGGATCAATGGAATCCCCATCAATCCATGTCCTGCGCAGCCTGCAACTGGGAAACACACGCTATGTGCTGCAGTCCCCGCCTCAACTTCAACTCCCAAACAAAAGCAGCAAAACTATGCCACTTCCTGAATTTCAACAGGCACACGGCCCTCCTAACCAGTGATGGACACTTAAGAACTAATTTGAGGCATGGAATGTCCTTGAGCATGACCTTGAAGACTGAGGGGAAGATGGTGTGTTGCTAAGTTTGATGAATGTTTTAGATTTCACAGCAGCAGTGAGAGGTTCAAAACTGCCCCTTATAATTTTTCCGACCTTCTGTGATACATATATACCATGAAGATGTGATACATATCTACAATGGAATATTACTCAGCCATAAAAAGGAACGAAATTGGGTCATTTGTAGAGATATGGATGGAGCTAGAGTCTGTCATACAAAGCGAAGTAAGTCAGAAAGAGAAAAACAAATATCGTATATTAAAGCATATGTGTGGAATCTAGAAAAATAGTACAGATGAACCTATTTCCAGGGCAGGAATAGAGACTCAGAGGTAGAGGATGGACGTGTGGACACAGTGGGGCAAGGGGAGGGTGGGAGGAATTGGGAGATCAGGTTTGACATAAATACACTACCATGTGTAAAATAGCTAGCTAGTGGGAACCTGCTGTATAGCACTGGGAGCTCAGTTCAGTGCTCTGTGATGACCTAGAGGGGTGGGATTGGAGGTGGGGAGGGAGGTCCAAGAGGGAGCGGATACATGTATACATATAGCTGATTCACTTCGTTGTACAGCAGAAACCAACACAACACTGTAAAGCAATTATATGCCAATTAAAAAAAAAACCTGTCCCTTATAATTTCTCATACCTTTTTGTGACTGTCGATTGAGGAGTAAAAAAAACAAGAAAAAGGAATGTAGGGTCGTTTGTACATAATAAAATATTACATTTTGTTTGTACAGAGATTCCAACTTTTTAACAGAGTTTTCCTGTCAATTAGCTCATTGCAGCCTCACAAGCCTATCAGGTGGTTAGCGTATATGTAATTATATCCATTTTACAGATAAGCAAATAGAGGCGCTATTTTTCTATTTCACAGTGACTCAGTTGGGATCAGATCCAAATGTCTTACCTCTCACTAAAGGATCTTGCCTTTTGGTTCCCTGGAAAGAGCACCTATTGGTACAAACACTTCTCCAAATAACAAAGGCTGGACAATGTCTCCAGGTTCACTTTTTTTGTTGTTTTTGTCATGCTAATGAAATTGAATCCATTTTACATAAATCATTTAAATATAGTTGAATGGTTTAAAAATTTTATTCATTATTCACTAAAGATCTATTTTTCGTAAGTGTTTTTTCCATTAAATCAAATTTCCCCATCTCTAAAAAAGTTATTTCCATGGGAATCTTTCACAAACAAATTACACATTTTCCACCTTCTTGAGCAAGGTGTTTTCAGTTTGATCTTAACTTTCCTTGCTTTATGTTGTGCTGCGTAGGAGGGATGCTCCAAAGACTTCTAAGCTTATGTCATAAGAACAACAATGAGGATAAATCCAGCCGCAAGCCCCCGTTTTGGGTTAACCATCCAGGTGGCTCTGGACAAACCATTTTACCCATTCTAGCTTCAGTTCTCTCATCTGTAAAATGGCGAGAATACCACCACCTCATCCTCAACCCTCACTGCCAAAGGGAGGTAATGTTTATAAAAGTGATTACTCAAAAATTATAAAGCGCTATACCACATTACAATGATCAAGTTAGGCCCATGTTTTGGGTGAGGAGTTCCTTAAGTGAGAACTCAATGCTTAGCAGCCTAGAAGTGAAATTCTCCTTAAATACACAGCCCTCACGGATGTTCATCTGTGATCACTTTTATGAATTCTTCCTCAGATGGTTATCATTTCATTCCTGGAAGATTTAGTTTCATCCGCAAATATTATATCCATCTCAAATGATCTGAAGTAGGGAGATTTCCCTATACACATCCTCTTAGAACTCAGATACACAACCTTAAAAACATTTTTCCCTCCACTGAGCTCTGAGGGATTTGGCTCTCCACACTGCTCCATTATCCAATGTATCCAAGAGTTCCTATACCAGGCAGGCTTTTTTTTTTCATGGGGAGGGGTCTCTAAATAATCATCAGTAATAAAGCACTCATCCCCTACCAGCCTCCCTTTCCCCCAGTAAAAACGTAAAAATGTTTTCATGGCCTTTAGTAAGGAGACTTATCAAAGCCTTCATAAAATCTTAAATAAAGATCAGCTATGGATTTCCACTTACCCAGATACTTATTTGTCACATTAAAGAAATCCAGTATTTCAGTCAGGCAAGATTTCCCTTTAACAAAAATTATATCTGAGAGATTCTGTAGCCTACCTGGTCATGAGGTGAAAATTGAAAAAAAATTCCCTCAAATTTTTGCTTTGAAAATGTGTAAATCTAAAGAAGAGAATAATGAACATCCTTAGACTCATCAATTATCAATATTTTGCCACATTTGCTTCTCCTTCTTCTCCCACTTTTTTTCCCTGGGCCATTTGAGATTTAAGTTGAATACATTATGACACTTTACCCTTAAGTGTACAAACAAGGACATTTTCTTCTATAATCACACTCACGAAATTTAACAATGATAGAATACTATCATGGTTAATAGACATCCTTATTCAGACTCCCCCATAGTCTCAACAATGTCCTGTATAGCTTTCCCCCCGGAATCTAGGATTCAATCAGAGGAGATGTATTGAGGGTACTTGTCATACTCTTAATTTTTCTTAGTCTACTAGTTTCTCAGTCCTTTTTTTTTTTAAAATGACACTGACATTTTATTTTAAAGAGTCCAGTCTAGTTTTTTTTATATCAAGAGCATGTCCCTCCATTTGGCTTTTATCTGTTTCCTTATGTTTAAACTCAGGTTAAATATTATTGGCAGGAATATACAGAAATGATGTGTCCTACCCAGTGCATCAGATCAAAAAGCATCCGATATCATTTGTTCTGCTGCTGGTTTGATCACTTGGCTGCCAGAGTGTCTGCCAGATTTCTCCTCCGAATACACACCTTTGCCCCTTTATTATTAACAAGCAGTTTGTGACTTTTTGAAACTATATAAATATTATGGTGCCCCACCTTTCACCCAGTGGCTTTAGCATCTGTTGATGATTCTTGCTTGAATTATTACTACAGTGGTTGCAAAATGGTGATTTTCTATTTCTAATGTTTCTTTTATATCTAGCAGTTAATTTTTTCTCCACCAGCACTAATTTTTAAAATGTTTCTTATTAACGTATTATAATTAATTACTGTCATATTTCATTGTGGTGCTCCAATTGTCTCACACGTGGCCAGTGGGAGCCTCTCAAGCAGGACAGTATGGCTTCTGAATGGAACCCACCGGCCTGCAGTGTCTGGGAAGCTCTGGAACCTTCCTCAGGACAAAAGTCCTGCTGTCCATCTGCCTGTACTCTGACACAGTGGATCACGCTTTGTGTAGAGTCATATAGCGTCACCTCCGAGGCTCTTTGGATTTCTTCAGTGAATGCTTTTTCACCCTGGTGACCTCTTCACACTAGATGGCTGCTGCCATGTAGGAAACCTCTGTCACCTTCCCAGTGTTTGCCCTGGTCTAGGCATTCCTCATCTCTAAATTTGAAACACCGCACAAAAGCAGCCTCATCTGCCTCCCTCGTGTGAAGTACCAAGAACAGAGATGCGGCCGAACTTCTTGTCTCTGCCACTTAGTACCTGCGAGACAACAGGCAAGTCAAGCATCTCTGGACCAACTGCAACTTCCTCCCACTCATGACTGTGAGACTTCAATGAAAAAACATTGAGAATCATACCTGGCACGAAACAGGTAGACGTAATTTAGCACCGCTCGAAGTCTACCTCCCCTCCTCTCTCCCAAACAGCTTACTTTCTGTATCACTGGAGAGATGGCTTTCTAAGAGACAAATGTGATCACATCCTATTCACTGCTCCAACCTTTCCTGGCTTCCTGTGGCCAGACTCCTTAGAAGGGTGACCAGATCCCTTAAAACCTGCCCACAACGTGCCTCTCTGGCTTTCTCTCTGCCACTCAGCCCACAGGACCACATGACCAGGCGTCTCTAACTTTACCTGCGCCTTCAGACTTCCTTTCACACCCTTTCTGTTCTCTCCCTTTAACTCCACTTGGCAAACACCTACTCATCCTTTTCAGACTTGGCTCGGACGGCACCTCCTCAGTGCAGCCAACACTCCCAGCAAAGTTTGCCACCTTCTTCTCTGCTTCCATGGCAACTGAGCACCTCACGCCTATTACAGTGAAGGCTGTAGTCAGAGAATAATCTTATGTGTTACATGTCTGTCACAGCTTCTGGATGCCCATTTGTCTTACGTGTTTGTGTATCCTCAAAATTCACCCCACGCAAGACAGGTCCTCTAGAAATGTTTGTTCAGAAGTAAGCAATCCACTTGTTTGTGAAAAGAAGTCACATCTATAATCTCCCTGCCTCACAATCCCCGTCTCCCTGGAGACTTCCCATAAATAAGAAAACCATTTAGAAAGTTTATAAAATCATGTAAAAATGCATATAACAAATGTTAACTATAAAGACACAGGAACAACTGCACAAAAAGCATGATCAGAACTATGTAAGAAAAATACACATAAAGAACTAATAAATATACTGAAACATGAACAGTAGATAGAACCATGAGTGTAAAAATTTTCCTTTTTACATTTTTGCAATGTATCTATAATGAATGTAGAGTTTCTTTAAGATGGGGAAAAAATAACCTTTTTTTAAGACAGAAAGAAGTGACTCAGTACATTTTTCTTTTTTCTTTTTCTTTTTTTCTCATTCCTGAAAAGGGAAGAGAACAGTGGAGAGAAAAATGGGAAAGTGAAGAAGAGACTTGGGATGGGGGAGGTTACCGGAAATTATAAAGCAAGAAATTTTTTAAAAAATGAGAATGAACAAAATGATAAAAAACTGGGAGGCAAGCAGAAAATTAGGTAAAATCAAGCACTGACAATTTAAATTCCACACGATTCAACAGGATGACATGAAGCTATTTTGGTAACAGAACACAAGCCATATTCTGAAATGCTGATAAGGTTAGCAGGAGCTAATCAGAACATCAACATTTGTCAGCGAGGAGGGCAGCTTTTGAGCACTCAAGCTGTTACCTAAGAAAGTAGGAAAGAACTTTAAAAGGTTATAAAATCCTAAAAAGCAGTGAGTCTTGTGACTTGTAAGACTGAACACATGCCAGTAAAGAGACCCTTGAGACTGAGGATTACTACATCACAGCTTAGCATCGAATTGAAGGAGGTGCTTTGATCTTTCTAATGCGTGCAATGCAAAAAAACTGACAGTGGCAGGAAAGAACACGGGAAGTCTTTCCGTTATTATATTTGTATTTTATTGTTCCACTGAACAATTAATCTCAGATGTCCAATTAATCTCAGCCTTGTCCGACAGTGGGCTATGTTCAAGTATGCTGGATGGAAAAATAAAAAGACACGTTTTTGAAGTTCAAGAAAATCATTCCACTGAAAACACCATGTCAGATTAATGCGTTAGCCAGCTAAGTACCCAGGATGTAATGTAACTCTCTCGTTTTGAAGGTTTTCAAATCTAAGGTCACCATGGAGACCAAAAACCAGAACCAACATGAATCTCACTTTAATGCTTAGGCATTAGATTAACTCAAGTGATTATTAAAATGAGAGTTGAAAACAGCATAAGTTATTCCTTCTCTTCCAATAACATTAGTGTATCTGTGTTATCTGGGGCAGGTTTTTTTTTCTTTCTTTTTTTTTCTTGTGGAGTTTGCTAAAACAACAACAACAAAAATTTCTTACATAAAGCTTAGGACATAGAAGAATTCTCAAATGTTTCTGCCTTTTTTATTTTAAAAAACCGAATCCTAAAAAGTTAGAACAAGATGACAAGAAGGTGTTTTCTGGTTGGGACACATGCTCCTTGGAGAAAAGCTGTGTTGAGATTAACAAGGGGTAATCAAGGTTGCACTAACTTGGCAGCCTCGTAAGCCCACCACGCACACCCACTGGGATACAGGACTAGTGCTTCCCAGAAGCTTCTGTTCCAGGAACTGAAAGCTTCCTTCCCTTCTCACGCCCCAGCAGCTCATCTCTGTTGCAGGAACATCTGATGACAGGCCCCCTTCTCTTCTCACCTCATCATTTCACATGATGATTACTTCTCTAAGCCATGACATTTTGTGAAGTAAAGAGTACACTGCCATCAAGTGAATGAACACTAGGAACAATTTTCTTAATTACTACTGCATACCTGTTGAAACATTTTTCTTAGAAGCCATGCGTTTTGAATACTGGTATTAAGGGAAGAATTAAGTGTACTAATTATGGGGCTTTGCATGTTGGCAGAACCAAGTTTAAGTTCACGTGCCCATGTTAAACAAAGTCGTATTCTAAAGCTCAACTCCCTTCCCTTGGAGTTTAATGATGACTGATAACCATAAGAATACCCACCAACCAACAGGCCTTAGATGGTGTCTCAAGTCAGGGGATAACCAATTCTGGAAGCATCGTACGTTAATGTCCTGTCTCTGGCCTTTTCATCCATACCAACAGCTTTAACACCACCAAGAATATGATGAACCACATATTTAATTTCTAGCGCTGATTTTTCCCTCAATTTCAGGTGTAGACTGCTAGTTAGCCTGGACACCACCACTTAGATATCTCACAAGTACCTCAGACTCTATTTGTTTAATCTGAAGTCATTAACTCCGTTTTCCTCCTTACCTTATAATTATGCCAGTGGTAAAAGCCAGTTGCCTTTGAAATCCTTCCTTTCTCTCCTTATTCCCTATATCAAATGTATTGCTAAGCTGTACTGATTCAGCCACTTAAATATTGCTCAAATCTGTCTCCACTTCTCTTATCCCTACGGCCAGCAGCTTAGCTTAAGGTCCTTATATCACAGCATTTTCCACATTATATAAGATGAAAGTTCGGATGAGGTGGTCTTAAAGCACTTTCCACAAAGGCAGGGGCTTCTACTTTGCTCACCCCCTTGCACTCCAGTACCTCAGACACAGCAGGTGCTTAATGCACGTTAAATACATTTTCTCTGGATGAATAAGAGTCTAGGCGTTAAGGCGTGATGGCCACACCAAGCTTTCTTATTTCTGTACAGCATCTTACATCTACAGAGCCCTGTGTATTTACTGCCTTCTTTCACTCTCGCAACTCCTTAAGATGGTATGAAAAGTGCCATAAGCCCTGTCTTGCCAACAAAGGGACTGCGGCTCTGAGAAGTTAAATGCAACTGCTGCACAGCTAGCAAGTGCTGGACGACATCATCCTCACTCTGACCTCAGTGTTCTTTCCACTACTGGGTAGGTTTGTATTTTTACAGGGTAATGAGTCCCCTCTCAGTACAATGGTTCAGAGAGAGTTTGATCAAGATTTGGTGGCGAGGATATTGAGACACTGGACTGGTGTGACTTTCAGTAAGGGTCCTTTCCGTTTTGACTAACCAAGCCCTGGGTAGGGCTCTAAGGTAGGCAGAGGTGGTCTCTCGGATCTCTCTCGAGCACTATCTCTCGCTCCCTTCTGACACTGTTCCCCAGTGCAGTGTTCTGACCCTTGTCTGACCTCTCAGTTTCTTAAGTTTGATCTCCAAGAGGCAGCACTGAGCCTTCAAGACCTTTTCCAAGTCTTCTGTCTAGCTTCAGAAATCATTCTGTTTTACTTGTGAAGTGTTCTTGCCAAAGAAATTAGAACAACTGAATCAAGTCTCCAGAGCCAACTTTCTATTTAGAGGAAATATGGAGGAGAGAGGAAGAAGTTAATTGACACTAGAAAGAAGCAAACAGGTAAGTCCAGAATGTGGGATATTCTACAGGACAACTGCTCTGATCTCTGTAAGTTACTGATGGGGTTTACAAAAAGGGGGTGGGGGGACTTCCCTGGCGGTCCAACGGTTCAGACTTCAAGCTCCCACTGCAGGGGGCACAGGTTCAATCCCGCACGCCAAAAAAAAAATAAACGGGGGGTGGGGAGGAGAGAAGGAACTGCTCTAGAATGTAGAGACTTAACAGACAGAACAACTAAATGTAATATAAAGACTGTGGTTCCTAATTTATACAAACCAACTTTTTTTTTTTAAAAAGGCATTTTTTAAGACAATCAAGATATTCCACGAGTTGGTAATTGCCAATACCAAAGAATTACTGTTAATTGTGCCGAATGTACCAACAGCGTTAAAGTTATGAGATAAAATGTCCAAAATTTTTAGATGCATATTAAGTATGTAGCAATGAAATAACATTGTCTGGGGTTTGCTTTAAGATACTTCAAAAGAAAAACAGAAGATAAGATGAAGCAAATGTAGTAAATCTTGGTAACTACTGAGTCTGGGTGCTGGCACATGGTGGTTCCTTATACTGGTTTCTCTCTGGAATACAGCTGAAAAATTTCAGAACAAAAAACTGTTTTTTTGAACCCATTCTTCCAAGAACTCTGTTCTACAAAAGAATTAGATTTAGTGAGTTTTTACTAATAATTTTTGCTAACATTTTACCCCCTCCTGTATACTTTAAAGATTCTAATTTCCAGAAGACTGTCACAGAAGGATGGCCCTAGTCGGGGTTTCTGGCAGCATGATAAATGAGTGACACACTTGGGTCTGGTTTTGCATGCTGTCCCTGCCATTACCTCTGTCTTTACCAAGAAAACCCACACGCTATAGTTAGCTATGGGATCTTGACTGGATGTGCTGACGACTCAAGCTGACTCTGTAAGTGCCAATACTAACCAAGTGTGGGGGTGCCGGCAACTGGGTGGAGCTGCAGAGGTCCTAAGAAGAAACAAGGCTGGAACCAGATCAGGGAGAAAGGCCACACACACAGCATGACCCCTTGATGCTGGGTCCATCTTCAACATGGGCTGGACCAGATCCCACATCTACCTAAACTGGTATGACATGTTCCTTGGTGGAGAAACTTCCCAGGCACAGACTTTTTTAAGAACCGAACTACTACTGAGAACACACTTGCTTATCAAGCCAGCCTCCCAGCAGGAGTCTACATCACTGGGTCCTCAGTGACAACAAGGTATTTCGTCTAAGTCAGGAGCTGTAGGCAAGTGCCTGAGAGCTTTCATAGAGGATAAAGAAGATGTGAGGCTGGCTTTCCTTGGAAGGGCTGAAGAAAGAGCAAGGAGATGCAGAGAGGCAGGATTGCTGATGGAGATGAGTAGAACCTTGGGATCATTCATTCCTTATGACGGCTTCTCCAGTTACGGAAACAGACTGTAGCAAAAACGGAAAGAGGGCAGTAACAAACTAGCTACCTCTCTGAGCACGTATGTAAGTCTAGGAAGGAAGGGGACCACAGTAAGCAAGCAACCTAAAGAGATCCAGAATTTCAAATGATAAAGACACCACTTTAAAAATCCCTCTTCCGGGGCTTCCCTGATGGCGCAGTGGTTGGGAGTCCGCCTGCCGATGCAGGGGACATGGGTTCGTGCCCCAGTCCGGGAGGATCCCACATGCCGCGGAGCGGCTGGGCCCGTGAGCCATGGCCGCTGAGCCTGTGCGTCTGGAGCCTATGCTCTGCAACGGGAGAGGCCACAACAGTGAGAGGCCCGCGTACGGAAAAAAAAAAAAAAAAATCCCTCTTCCAAGGGACTGGATTCTTCAGCCCTCTTCCAAGGTTCTATCAGAGAGAATGTCTCTTCTGGAAGTAACAAAAGTACAAATGGATGAAATTGAAAGGATGTTTCACTAGCACAAGTGCGATGTGAAGAAATGATTCCAAACACACAGCATTCCATTTTTTCTCCCACCCAAATCGAGGAAATGAGCTTCTTCTACTTCTTATTACATTAAAAAGCTTTAATGTAGTTAGACATTTTTAAAACTAAATCTCCTGTTAATTATTTCATAAAATTCCGATGATCTCCCCAGTTGAAATTATTCCAAGGCAAAAGTTGGGGTAAGGAGTATTACGTGAATCTGATGGAAAGGTAGAGACAATAGAAGAGGAATAAAGTTTATTTTAAAGAAAAGCTTCTACGCTACTAGAGAAGATCAATACAGCAAAATGTCCCGCCAGGGAGGAGAGATCTTGTTTGGGTGGGTGGAGGGTGCAAAGGGACAGGAATAGTGTCTCTAGCTCTGCTGTTACGGATTCCCACTGTAGGGATTAATAGAAAGAAGGAAAAAATATCATTTGAAACAGAACCTTCCATCTAAGAGAGGGAAAACGCATATAAAAGCTTCTGGATCTGTATCAAGGGAGCGAATGATATTTTAAAAGTATGGCAGGAAACCAAAGAGCTATGCCCACACACAAAGCTTAACTGCTTCCATCACACTAACTAGACCACATATTTCCCCAGCTGCGAAGCACTGGGGTTTGGGAATTTTAAGAAGGGTGGGGCCACCTAGCTGTATTGCTTAGTAACGTTCCCAGATGAAGGCAAAGGGACTTGATTCTATTCTAAAGAAATTTTTACCTTTGGCCTACATCAAAGGACCCCTGGGCAAGATGAGAAACAAACAAAAAGGGAAATTACAGCAAGGAATGGTTTACCTTCGGAGAGCAGTTGAAATGCATACCGGGTACTGGGAGTGTAGTTACATACATTGTAATACACCGATACAGGTACAGCGTGCCAACTATGCAGAAAAATCTTCTGCTAATAATAGACCTAGAAAAAGGGAAAAACAGGGCAGACACTCAGTCATGAAATTTCGCAGGTTCATTTACTTCAAGTTTTCAATGACCCAACAATACAAACAAACCCCAAAACTACCTGAGAGATTGAAATCAGAATTTTATAACTAGAGCTAAGAGCAAATTAAGGTGAGGATTTTGAGAATGATTCTGTTTTTTCTTTTTAAATATTAACTTTAAGGCCAGAGGAGTTTAAAACACTCTATATTGCTATTAATTGGGCTTCCTGAGGCCTTAAACGTGAGTTGACATTCAACTGATGTACAAGTAGGGCCTATTCTGATGGGTCAGAGCTGACTCAGTACCTGTGGTTAAACATTTAGAGAGTGTCTTTTCTGTCATAAAAAAGATGTTCAAAAAATTACAATGACATTAAAATGAGAATTCAAAACTTTTCTGACATTTAATGAGCCAAAGACATTAAACCACTGTACTTGTACATCCCAGAAACCGATTATCTTAGCAGATCTCCAAGGTAGCATGATGCCAAGAAAAGAGCCTGTCTCTGTGATAGCATCCAACCTCTCTCTGCTAACTATGTGGCCTTGGGATAGACTATTGACATCTCTGAGTCTCAGTTTCCTAATCTGTAAACCAGAAATAAGAACATTAGAAATAATGTACGGAAAATCCCTGCCATCCATGCACAGTGGCAGTCAACAAATGTATACATTTTGTGGATGAATCACAAAATAAGCAAGAATTAGAATCACACATCTTTTCCATTTCAAGTTTATTGGTGGTTCTAATGAAATTATTTGATATGTATATGTGAACATGTATATTGAGTTTGATAACTTCTCCTGATAGCAATTTCCACATAGGTTTGGCTTTAACTAGATTAAGTTGTACAAACTTAAGTGTATCCTTGAACAAGAATGTTCCTTCCCTTCTAATTCTACCTGTCCTATCTTGTTCTACCACAGGCCAGAATCACAGTCCTGTGGGTCTCCTCCTCTTCAACCTTGAGGGGTTCAAATTTTTCCTTGGCCCAGGGCAACCTGACATAAATAAACACACATTTTTTAGAAACAGTGAACAGGCTTTCCTCTGAGGATACTGAACATTCACTCTATAATTGTACAATGTGCCTCTATTTTTATGCAGGATGGACATTCCTACTGGAGGAGAATTTGTATCGTTTGTATTTTTTAACAAGAGGAATGAAGTGATATGTCGCCTGTGTGATTAGAAATTAATTTAAAAATAACCCACATAACTGTATTAGTATTTCATTCATAACTACACAGTTCATGTAAGGTCCTTAGGTTGTACGGGTAGAGCCTGGGTGTTGTGCCTCTTTACCCAGATTTTAGAAACTGGGTCAAAACTGCTTACCACAGAGAATGTCTCATTTTCTCTTATTAAAGCTGTGCTTGCCACCTCCAAGGGCAAGAATTTATTCAGCATAAAGCTGTCTTTTATAAAGGTATGTGCCTCTAATTTCACTTGATGAAAAGCACAGTATAATTAAACAATATAAAGAGGGACAATACTAGAGAATATTACTAGACTGTAAATGTCTTACCAAAATAACTTGAAATACCCGCGTGAATTTTACATTGTAAGACACGATGATCATTTTTCTCAAAAAGAAAATGCCCTCTCTCACCATCCTGTTCAAACAAACAGAAATTACTTGCCATTTTACTTGAACTATACGAAAAACATCTACAACAGAAAACTGTACAGTCTATTTAGATATGTTAATCTCTTTAGATGAAGAGAAACAAATAAAATGACTCCTATCACTCCATTTTGGGAAAGATTACTATCTTAAATCCCTTTGCCTGATGGTTTCATGGTGCACATAAGATACACACACGCACACACAAACACCAGTAACTATTTCCATATCTCAAACTTGAGTCACATTTGAGAAGCAGTGAAAAGACATAGGATTACCTGAGAATGAGGTATATGAAAAAATGATAATGGATGAGAAAAGGCAAATTCTTTAACAAAAAATACTTTAAAAGTATCAAACATTAAAGATTCAGTCACATTTACTCTTTGACTTGAAGTGAAAAAGTCAAATGATTTTATCAATGTGACTCCATCAATATTCACATGGTGACAAGCTGGAAGTGACTATTAATAAGAATCTTCTGATCTTTGGTATTAATCTTTTTGAAAGCAAGCTTAGAATATCTTCAATGTATAATTTTAAACAAGAATCTCCTACCATAAACTTTAAAAAGCAGGATATAAAAGTGTTTCAAAAACTTGTATCCTGTTAAGGTATTCTTCCTTAATCAAACAATTTCACACATTAGAATTCTTTCTTACTTAAGTTTAAAAGTTCAAGATGTGCTTTAAAGAAAAAAGGTTTAAAGTAGTTAAAAATGTAACAAGACAACGAAAAAGCCACAGAGGAAACATTAATGAGGTATTTCCAGAGATTAAGCAAATGCCAAGGACAATATACACATTATAATTCTCAAAACCACAATGCTGTTCTTCTCACATGGGATATATCTCTCCTTTCACGTTGGAAAGAAGCCTGTTTCCTATCTGCTTGCACTCTGCAATGACTATCACGTCACAGATGCTTGTACTTGGTCATGATTATTCTTCTCTCAAGTATTTGAGTAATAGGCTCATTACTACTGGCTCTGACAGAAAAGAAAAACATTGTTAAATTAAAAAAAAAGAAAGGTAGTGGCTTAGTGGCTTATATTTTTTTCTAAGTCCCATGTAAAAGGTCTGCAATATAATGCAAGAGGAAGGAAACTGTCCATTCTTCATTATTGTTAAATTCGATAAGGAAATATGAATAAAAGTGTTAATATTTTATAGATAATCATTAAGACTTGTTAGAATGGTATGTTATGTTAGGTCCAGGATAACTTTATTAAACATTTTACTATCCCTACTTAAGGAGGAAAAAGTACACAGAACCTGATTAATTACTACCAAATACAGGCTTAAAACAGCAGTACTGCTTTGTTTCTGGCATTTGATACAATGGTCTAAAATTCTAAAGAAAAAACGATGAAAGAAATGAATATACTGGAAAGTAAAATTAAAATACTGGGAAGTTCTTTTGTTTCCCGCAAGTTGTCTCTTTCTGAGCTGTAGCCAGAAGACGCACAATTCTTTCAGTGTTCAGACCTGCTCTGCCAGCTCTTGAAACAAACAGGTCCTGAGACATAGCAGTGGAACTAAGCAACAATCCCAAAGTAGGAGGCGATAAACACGGGGGACAGCACATGTATCTGGACCAGGATCAGGGAGGCCCACATCTCTGGAGCAATCACGGAGGCCAGTGCGCAGTTCAGGTCCCTCCAGTATATGCCACAGGGACAAGGCGTCTCCAGCTTATCTTCACACAGATGCTGGCTCTACCTTTAGCAAAGGCTCGCGTGATGATTTGAATCATCTCAATTAACTTCTTTGGAAATTGGCTTCCTCGCCAGCAAAACGGTATCTTTCTTAATGATTCAGAGAAATGCTACTGAGGAATTTCCCCAGACTGTTATTAACAGTAACTAGGGCTTTGCCAAATTCCTCCTCTACGCCAAGCTCTGTGTCATTTAATTCTTAAAATAACCTGCAATGCAAGGCTATGATCCTTATTTTACAGATGGGGAAATAGCAGTTTCAGAGAGTCTAAGGTGAAATATAAATACATTACACAAGACAAAAAGATTCAGGAAATGGCTTCAAATTGTGTAAGAAAGCCCAATTTCATTTTGAGACTACACTGTTGCGTACCAATCGATGAGCCAACATCCGATCACATTTAAGCTACATATCAAAATCCACTTAACTCAGGTTTTTCACTTAGTGTTTTATGTCATATTTTGTATTGACCCAGACCTCTACAAAATAAGCACTTCTGACAGTTATTTAATGATAACCATGTTAGTTACTAAAGTACTGAAAAAAATCCTTCTAGGTATCCAGAAGGAAACTGTCCATTCTTCATTATCGTTTGCACAGTCCGTGCCCAGTTAGATATGCTTGATGTCCCCCTCAGTGTTTGGTCATTCTGAAATGTCATCCGTTTCTCAACATTCTATCTCGCCTGAACTTCCACTATGACCTTTGACCTAGTGTCCCTAATTCCACTTGTGCCTCCCTAAAATCCTTTCTACAAAGAGCAGCCAGAATCATCCTTTGTTTGAAACAGTTACACAGAGTATGTCCTTTAAAACCCTCCAGTAGTTGCCAGATATATTTTGAATAAAATCCAAAACCTTTGCCAAGCCCGTGAGGCCCTGGATGATCTGGCCTGCCTCTCTCTAAGCTCACCTCCCACTGCTCTCCCCGCCATTCCTCAACTCCAGTCCGATGCCCTTCGTGCAACTGAACACATCACCCCAAGTCCCTCCTGCCTTAGGTAGGATCTCTGTGCCAGCCATTCCCTCTGCCTGGACCCCTGGAACATGCCTGTCACTCAGGTCTCTGAGAGGCCACCTGCTCTAAAGAAGGTGCCTGGTGCCAGCCTCCATTTTACTTTCTTCACGGCCTCCCACTCCCACTCCCACATTCTGCTGAAGCTACCTCCAAAGAGTTTCTTAAATCTGTTTTCCTCCCTTTAGTTCCTTGCTACTAGTCCGTGGATTCCCTGGATTACGACAACTGCTCAACATGACCCCAAGCTACCTTAACTGTTTTACCTTGCAGACCTGAATTCCTCTGCCCTGGGCAAAACGAGCCCCACTCATCCGTTCCCTAAAACCCTAGTTTCTTGCTTTTGCCAGCAAATCTCTTTCCCTGGCCTCTCCTGTTACTCTATCCACCTACCTCAAATACCACCTCTGCATGAAGCCTCCTACACGTTCCCAACTGGGCAGAGCTACTTCATCCTCCAAATCACTTCAGAACTTGTTTTGTATTTTACGGTATTTTTAATAGTAAGATTGGCATCACCATTACCAACAGAGGCCCTCATTCCTTCTGTTAGAGGAAAAGCTCTTAAAGAAAGCTGCTCCTTACTTATGTTTTAGTCCCAGTGAGACTCATGACGGTACCGGTAATATGGGCAACACCTGCGGTTCTATGCTTAACAGCTTCACTTTTTACTCCCTCTGACAGTGCTTTCCTGCTCCTTCCCATAAATGTTTGTCCTTTAAACTCTTTAATTTATCTGCCAGAATGAACCTCTGCTGATGCTCACCAGTCCTTCACCTTGCATCATTTCTGCACTTATATTTTAAGTGATGACACCTGCCAAGATGGCGGCATTCATCCAAGTAAGGACTGTGAGTCCTACCATCTTCCTCCCTTGCCTCCCCCGTCTCCTCATTGCCCTGTCTGGGCTTTCTACCCATCACAGGAGTCTCAACTGCTCCAGATGGCGAATCATGAAAACCCAGGGCTTAATTCGGTACTTTAAGAAGGAAAATCCCAAGGAAAGGGTTGTAAAACAAAAAGGAAGGAATAAATGCTGTAGAGTAAACAGAAAAGTAAAAACATATGCTCTCCCGGGAGATCCAGACTCGCCTAGTACTTCCAGGGTGTGCACACAGGAGGATGGCAGTTCATGAATCAGGAGAACGAGAGGGACCCATGTACCCGGCCCGGAAATGTGTGTGTACACGCACGGTGCCTCTTTGCCTTAAAAAAATCCAACTCAAAGAGAGTTCTGCATCTTTGGTATTAACTACGTTAACCACATTCCTGTTTAGCATATACTATTTTACAGAAGGAAGAAGTAAGATGTAAAGAGTTTAAGTACTAGCCTGGGGCCAGAGCGTCAGTCAATGAGACAGCCACAACAAAACCCAGGTCTCCAGATTTTCAATTAGTTCCTCTTTTCACTAATGAAATTGTCAAGTTAAAAGAAAAAAAAAAAAAAAAAAAGGTAGTGGCTTATATTTTTTTCTAAGTCCCATGTAAAAGGTCTGCAATATAATGCAAGAATTAAGTTCAGGAAATGATCCATACTAGTTTAGGGAATTTGCAAAGAACAGATCATATTATAAAATTGTCCCCACTTAAGCCATCTTTTTTTAAAAAATATTATTTCCTGAGTTAAATATAGATTGTAACATAAAGAAAAAATGTTACGCTATAAGATATGAAAGACATCAATATGATCTACTTGAGTTATGAAGAGTTAAAATCAAGTATCCTCCAGAAACTGCTGCATACGTAAGTACCAAACAAAAGAAGTTACATTTCTTGTCAGTATTTTAGGCTATTAACAAAAATAGTATGTGTGCATATATACATATGTGTGTGTATATATAATACAAATATGTATGTGTACACATAACACAAATACGTATATGTATACAGATCTTTCTTCATTCCTTCCCTTCATCAAAACTTACCTTGAATCACATTCTTAAGGCTTGTTCAGTCACAGCGGGCAGAACTCAACAATGAATGTTTGCTCTTAAGCTAAAGGATTACCCTTAAAAGTAACATTTTCTTTTTAACAGGGGGTTGGATTCTAAAAACATAATAAGCACATACTTCACCAGCAATGGCTAACATCTACTGAATTCTAGGCACAGTAATCATCATAGTGCAATACTCAATTAATGTTAGCTGCTGCTATTATTATTTATGTATTCTCATAACAAATATATATATATATATATATATATATATATATATATGCTAGGCATTATTCTGGGCACTGGAAATACAGCAGTGAACAGAATGGACAAAAAGCCTGCCCTGTGGTACTTATATTCTAGGGGCAGAGGCAGGCAATAAACAAGATAGATGATATACAGTATGTTAGGTAAGTGCTAAAGGCTAAAATGAAGCAAAAGTGTCATTGGAGGATGGGAGGTTACAATTTGGGGCTAAGTTGATCAGGGATGGTGTCCCTGTATATGAGAGGGTTAACCATGAGGACATCTGGGGAAGAAGATTCCAAACAGAGGCTAGTATGTGTGGGTGTTGGCAGAGGGGTCAGGGAGCAGAGTGCATGAGGACACGAGGTCTGGAGGGACCTCCTTGGTCACCATAAGGACCTCTGACCTACAAACTGTATGAGGGGACTTCCCTGGTGGCACAGTGGTTAAGAACCCACCTGCCAATGCAGGTGAAACAGGTTCGAGCCCTGATTCGGGAAGATCCCACATGCCATGGAGCAACTAAGCCTGTGAGCCACAACTACTGAGCCTACGCTCTAGAGCCTGCAAGCCACAACTACTGAAGCCCACGCGCCTAGAGCCCTGCTCCGCAACGAGAAGCCACGGCAATGAGAAGCCCGCGCATTGCAACGAAGAGTAGCCCCCGCTCGCCACAACTAGAGAAAGCCTGCGCGCAGCAACAAAGACCCAACGCAGCCAAAAATAAATAAAATTTAAGAAAAAGTAAAACTGAAACTAATTATTAAAAAAACAAAACAAAACTGTATGAAGTGGGAGAAGAGTGACATACACCAGCTTACTGTACAGTGACACATTCTGTCTGCCGAGTTGACAAGTGACTTAAGGGAAACAAGAATGGAAACAGAGAGACCAGTAGGAAGCTCCTGCAACAACCCAGGTAAGAGATGACGCTGGTTAGACCCAGGGCAACAACAGAGGTGGCGAGAAGTGGTGGGATTAACAGACCAGATGTGGGGTGGAAGCAAATACCAACAACAAAACCGAGGCGTTTGGCCTGAGAATGGGGCAGGACAGAGATGCCATTTACTAAGATGGGGACGGGGGCGGGGCAGGCTTGGGAACCAGGAGGATGCCAAGGACTCAGTTAAGTGTTTTATACACATTATCTGACTCCATCCACACAACAACGTTGACATAAGACACTATTTTATTGTCCCCATTTTGTAGTGAGGAAACAACGCTACTATAAGTAGTTAAGTGATTTGACCAAATTCACCTCAGTTAGTAGGTGGCTGTAGGGATAAGATGATCACAAACCAGTAAGATTTACAGTATAACTGAATGCTTAACTACCATTACCATGATACAAACAGGTTGAGGGGGGACATATGTGATGACTTCTAAATAAGAGCATGAATACTTAGACAGACATCCCTGGTGGTTTTTTAAGAGAAGAGGGAAAGAGAGGATCCCTGGGAACACTGTAAAATACAAGGCAAATGTGATACTACTTAAAAATACACACATATGTAGATTACACCTATATGAGCATACAGAAAAATATGAAAAGGAATATGAAACCAGATGTTAGCACTATTTATCTCAGGCAACATAAGTAAATTTTTTTTCTTTTTGTTTATCTTCTAATTGGCCTACAGGCAAGATACACTACTTAGTTTTTCCTTTAATGTCATAAATAAAAATTAACTCATGAAAACTAATTTATTGCACCAATTTTTTTTTTGTGCTTTCTCTCCCTTTTATCCTAAGTCTCAGTTTAAAAAGCCTCTTATAATATTTATGTTAACTTAAAACCTAAATTGCTGGAATTACTGAATTTAGTTTCCCTACAATTCCTAGGGTTTAGGCTAGTATTTAGGTCTTGAGACCTAAACTGGTAAAAATTAGAAGAGGTGAAAGCTGGTAAGACCATCTGTGAGCTAACAAAGTGAGAATGAGAAGTGAGGTAGAGCCTGGAACCGAATCTAGTGCCTAGAGTGACTGTCCTTCCCCACTCCAAGGAGGGCGAGCAGAGGCCTGCAAAAGCCTAGGACACCCAGATTACACGGGAAGATAATGGGACAGGGAAGGCCTCAGGAAGGAAAACAGGATCTTAACCCCGGGCTCTGCTGCCCAGGGTCAGAATCAAGGGGAGAAAACTTGCTAAAAACAGCAAGAAAAAGTCTAAGGTTGGGCGCGCCTGGTCAGCAGTCTTCAGTGGAAAAGCGTGACTGCATGGAGGCAGAGGGCATTTCCCAGACGCATGGTGAGTAGGGCCCATGCCACACCACACCTAGAAGGTCACAGGACAGCAGTCAAGTAGGACAGAACTCAGTACGCTTTCTACAAACTACTGTGGAACAGCCAAGTTGGGATAGCTTTCAGGTTTGGCAGGTCCACCCTGGGGCAAGTATGAATGTCTCCTGGATGGTCTATGACACATAAACCTTATTATCCAACACAGGACTGATCTGTTTTCATTCTATCTGTCCTCTGCATGTTGAATCTATGCTACTCTATCTGTTAAGAAAACACATTTCCAGAGGACAGATGCCTATTATACCAGGACACTATGAGGCTGGATTTATACTGAAAAGCCTTCAATCCTCAAAATATTCTGTGTGGCACCTCGGGCAAGTCAACAGCTTTTCTGTGTCTCAGGTATCTTCACTGAGACAAGAGAACACACTGCTTAAAGAGTTGATTGGATGAAATGACAGTGCATGTAAAAAAAAAAAAATTCTCGTTACTCAAATGTTTGGAATCTGCCGTTTAAACAGGGCAATAATGATTTTTGACAACATGGATGAAAAGGAACAGAAAAAAACAGACTTTGAGTAAGTATATAATAGATGCAGGTACATGTGTAGAGAGAGAGGAAGGGAAGGGACGATCCATGAGCTCGTAACTTGCTTTATGGCTGGAGAGGAATATGACCGTCTGTCAGCCAATTAAATAATGTGCTAGATGCCCCCAAAGCAATAACATGAGGGAATTTTTGTCCTCATGAGTTTTATACTTTAGGATAGAGTCTGGACAACACACACTTTAAAAACCTGAGATGTTACTGTGAAAATAAACAAAAATTCCCCAGGAGATAACCTCTATGTAGCTTTGTTTTGCTCACTGCTACATCCCTAGCACCAGTCTTCAATAATTCTTGACAAATTACTAAATGTAAAGATGCCCTGAAGTTCCATTAGAGACCAGCCTAGCCTAGCGGTCCACAACGTACCGTCGATTTCTAATAAAGTGAAACAGCCTTAAAAAAAAGGCTCTTCTGGAACTTGGAAAATAAACTCTATTGAAGGGACCTGCTTCATCTCAAATGCTCTACATCAACAGCTTTTAAGAACATAACTTAGTCACAACCATCAGAGACTTAAAAACAATTGAAAAAAGGTTGACAGTAACTGTGGTCATAAACTACCTTGGGGAGTAGAAGAGGAAAGAGATAAGTACTTTGATCCAATCAACTTAATGTGAAAAGAAACACTGATGGAATCAAACTGGGGTAAAATGAAAGATAAATGTTAGTGGAGAGTCTAGCCTGTTGAATAAGACACAAAAGAAACAAACAAAAAAATCAAATTAGCACCTGACAGCAGCAGTTGCCAATCAGCACAAGGCTTCTGTCCTTGGAAATTACATTCCATTCACAGGAGAGAGGCAAATGCTGTAGATAAACCTTCTTATGCTGGCAGACACCCTCCCAACAGATAAGGCCTCCAAACCCAGGGCATTTACCAAAGGGTAAAATACAAAGTAAGTCTTTTCCAAAGCGGTCTCCCAACATAAAAAACGTACTGCTGCCAAACACCTAAAAATCCACTGCAGTACTCTCAGAGTGTAATCCTGGGAAAGCCACACTGGAAAACCGTATCTGTTCCTTCCTTCGGGATCAAGGAAGCCCCCAGAAACAGTTCCGAATAGAGATATCAAGTCTTAAGCAGGATCTGCCAACAGCACTTCCTTCTCTAGTTCCTTTCCTTTTGGTATGAGATCAGTTTTCAAAGAACCTACTTGGTGACCATTCTACCACTCTCTCCATAACTCTATACAACTGTTTATGCCAGAATGTTCTACTCCATGCCCCAAATGCCTCAACCACACAGCTCTTTCAACTCCACCCCACATCCCAACTACCCAATGGCTCCTTTTCTTTTTTCTTCAAATCTTTACACCACCAGTGGATCAATATATCCTGCAATATTTAATTCATCGCTTTACTAGCTACCCTCACTCCCCACCTGACTTGTGCTACTCCTTTTAGGCAAATATCTGATCTAAAAGCAGCCATGACAGAAAACAAATATACACATCACCTGACTTTGCTCTGAAGTAAAATATATTCAAGCAACGTTGAGAGAGCTCTCAAATTAGTGAATTCTATCTCAATCTATGGTTCATTCCTCATTAAATTTCAAATAAAATTCAGAGATTCACAGAGAGACCCCAAAACCCTGTATGAGATACTGTAACAGAAGTCAGCCCTGTGGCTATAAAAGATTAAGGAGTTCTAAATGTAACAGAAGCCACAGCTTCTAGGAAGTTTATCCCTTCCCCACAGCCCAGCACAAAATGTATTCATTGGCCAAACGTGAGTCTAAGTCGCGGTCATCTTCCAACTGGACCATTTGTAATGGCATCCTAACACCCATCCCCCGCCTTCCACTCTTGCTTCCCTATTCTCTAAACAGCAGCCAGAGGGCTTCTTTTAAAATACCAATCTGTTGACATCATTCTCCCCTAATGACATCATCACACTTGGAACAAAAATTCTGCCTCTTTTTCCACAGCCCACGATGCCATCCATACCTCCCTGACCCCGTGTCACTGCTTCCTCCCAGCTCGCTTGGCCACACAGGCCCGTGGCTATTCCCCAGGTAAACCTCAGAGACTCTGTACTTGCTGTGCCTCCTGTCTTGACTGCTCCTGCCCCAAACACCTACTTGGTACACCCCCATTCGATTCGGGTGTCTGCTCAACTGTCACCTCATTAGAGGACTTTCCTGATCACCCAATCTAAAATACCACCTCCTCCCCACTATCCCCAACACTTTCTAACCCTTTAGACTGCTTTATTTTCCTCCATTTCTCTTATCACTGCCTGGTATTATATATTCATTTGTTCAGGACTGTTACACCCTGGTCAGAATACAAGCTGATGTGAGAACATCAGGGGCCTCTGCTCACTGCAGCACCCCCAGGGTCTACCACAGTGCCTGGCACACAGTAGGTTCTCAGTGAATACAAGTTGAATGAATGAATGAATTTTAAACGAGCACTTTCTATGTGCCAGACTCTGTATCAGGCAGTGGGATATAAAGATGAATGACAAAAAGGATCTGGTCTTTTCCCTTGGGGAACTTAAAAGTCTAGCAATGAAGGAGATACACACACAATGAATAGAATGGACTGTGATATGAGCTTGAAGTGTTCAAGGAAAACCGTGGAGTAGAGTAGCTGGAGATGAGGTCGAACAGCCTGGGGTCAGATTATGAAGGACCCTAGGCTTCAGGCTAAGGAACTGGGCCTCCATCTGAGCACCCGCTATTCATCACTAAGTAGGAATGGAAAGAGGTAATGAATCTGCAATTAGAATGGACAGAACTTAGTGACTATTTATATGAAAGGAACCGAGAAGTTCTAGGTTTCTAGGAAATGTCACTGCCCACATAGGAGGAAGAACAAGTTGAAAGAAAAAAATGACAAATCTGGTTTTAGAAAAGTTGAGTTTGAGGTACCTATGACCACCATACTAAGTCATAGTGCTTTCTCGAGTGGCTAGAAAATTCTTGGCTTGGAAATTCTGCCACCCTGCTCCTTGGCCTTCTTCTTGGTGGGCGTTTACAACGTCCTAATAGCGCTGAGCCACCTGTATCACATTTGGGTGCCATCGTGTCAGCTACGATATAGCCATGCATGGAAAGTCCCTACCAAATCTGTCCCTTTAACATATTCTTTAATCACACTTTCTTAAAGCAAGGGATACCTGTTTTGCAGTGAAGTCTGACACAAATGCAGAGATTTCCCAGGAATTTTTCCTAGTCAGTGGCTTGAAAGTCCAATTCTAAATGGGGAGACAACATTATTTACAATTTTAAAAATCAAAAAGTTGTCAAGGACAGGCATTGTTGTTGCTTTCCAACTTCACGACGTTATGGAAGCCCCATGCGGACCTATGTATATATCAGCATATGTACATATAGACATGAGGGGGAGATGTTAAGAATGAAAGGACGCAAAAAAAATTTAAGTACAAAAAACAAAACTTATGTTTAACAGTAAAGGACAACTGTATACAGCATAAGGATAGAACCAAATGTCACAATGTCATAAATTCGGGCACCAATGTTTGCTAGCACCTTGAACATCTGGCTGAAGGGTTTGCTGTCAGGAGATGTTGCTCAAATTCCGGCATATCATTTCTCAATAAGTCATCCTCTACAGTTTCAGCCCCTGATTCTTCTCTAAAAAGTAGAAGATAAAGAAGCAAGAAGGAATAGGCTGATTTTTTAAGGCTCCAAGACTCTTAAAGTCAAAGTAAAATTAAAATGTCCCTTTGGAAATTACTGATCAGGCAGGTTTAATTCCTAGGAGGTCTGGACATACTCCTAAGTAGCAAACTGCCTGGTGGAGGTTGGGGAGAGGGGTCAAGTGTCAGAAGAGTCAAGCACAAAATGAGAGGTTATCACTTTTAAACAGAATATTCCATAACCGGAAGGATCCATTTTCCCAACATACCTAATAATAAACCTGTTACACTGCCATAGCCGAATAACTAGAAACAAGGGATCTCTGACTGTATGAAACAGTTTAATCTTCTTTATGAAGGCCAGGGAAAGGGAGCTCATTAATACCCACTGCTTGGTGTGTCAAGCTCTGTCTTTCTTCCTACCTCTTCCATGTCTGGAGTGCCACACACACTGAAGACAGGTCTCAAGGACGGAGATGGGAAGCCAGAGATGTGTCCCAGTAGCAGGACAAGGGTGGGGACGCTTAGGATTATCATGACAACAGTTGAGTTATCCTGCTGACGTGGAAACCAGAGAGAGGACCTTAAAGAATCCTTAGTTGGATGTACTCTGGACGAAAAATGCTCTGCAGTTAATACTACTCAAACATAACTGGCCCATTCAATAATGTTAGAATCAAATAAAACACAGTTGTATAGAATAACAGAAATCATCTAGACTGAGAGGGTCTTTATTTATCTGTGAGAGAAACAAGGCTCCTGAGATTTGGAGATTCATCCACACCGCCCACCATGTGAGGGCATGGCTGGGGCTGGAGCCCAGGCTGCCTGTGTCCCAGCCCTGGGTTAATTTTGCCCAAGGTGTGAGTCAACTGATTTATGGCTGTAGAACAATTTAAATATACAAATGACTACAGTATTAGCAATAAATACTGGTAAAACATGAAATTAGAAAGCTTAAAGAGAAACAGATTTGAGGAAAAGTCCCTGCTGAGAGAAATATAAATAGTAATATACTTTAAAGAAATTATCCCTATGGTTAGGACACTTCTTAGAACAAGAATAAAATTATTCAAAAGTCAGCTCTGTGAAAGATTTGAACTTGCACAGGTTATGTACAAGTACATAATGATATATTCTGGGGCAGTAAATTATTATCTTGCATGTAAGAATTTTGATAAAAACCAGAAAACAAACTCATATAAACAAAACAACAAAAATCAGGAAGACCCCAGGAAACCTAATTTGAGTTGACCTTGGCTCTGAAGCGGCAAAACGTGCGGGCATTGTTTTCTAATGAGCTTCTAGGGAAAAAAGCTTGAAAGTCAAAAGCAGAACTGAAGTTTGACAGCCGGAAGAATGTAGTTAATAAATTTTGAGCATCTCATATTTCTAAGGCCTATTCTTATCTATTTAGCCTCTTAAAACTAAAGCAAACAAAAAACAGTCTTCCACCAAATCAAATGCATCCCAGACAATTGCTCCTATTTCAAATTTAGCTTAAACTCCAGGATTGCCAAACCAGCCCCCCAAAAAACTGGCCACTTAAATTACTTCCTTTATACAAGGTTAAGATAGCCCTTTCCTGGCAAAGAGTCAGGAATTGCTTTTATTTCCACTTGTAGATACATAATTTATAAGGTAAAAAAAACACAGACCTTATGAAACGTACCAGGAAAAAACTCATCATTTCCGTTAAAGTTCAACATAAATTCTCAGTCTGCATTTTGTTTTCTTGATTTAAGATGATCTCCTTAATATTCAACCATACTGTGGGTCATGAAACACAGTCCACCAGAGAGAAACTCAGATCCTTAGCCAACCAGTTTCCAACTCCCATGCATGGAAGCCATAAAGATGTTCCGCTAATGGAAAAAATCAGACACCAAAGATGAGGACAATGTAGGTGTTTAGTTTGCTACAGGCAACCCAAGCAAACAGCTTGTCTGCATTGAGTTTAGAGCTTGGGACATGAAAGCCACTTTGGATCCACCTGAAACTGAAAGGAGATACCTATTTAAAAACCCTGAGAGGGCTTCCCTGGTGGCGCAGTGGTTGAGAGTCCCCCTGCCGATGCAGGGGACATGGGTTCGTGCCCCGGTCCGGGAAGATCCCACATGCCGCGGAGCGGCTGGGCCCGTGAGCCATGGCCGCTGAGCCTGCGCATGCGGAGCCTGTGCTCTGCAACGGGAGAGGCCACAACAGTGAGAGGCCCGCGTACCGCAAAAAAATAAAATATAAAAAAATAAAAACCCTGAGAAACTTGAATGGAATACTGCTTTAAATGCCACACATTCTATAAAAGGTGGAAAGCCATGTAGGTTCATCCACATCCCACCTAAAGTCATTCCCTGTGGGTATCATTCTCCCACTAGTCCAAGCCACTCTGGACTAGCTGTTCTAAATTCTTTGTGTGAAACATCTTTAAATACATATTGCTAAGTTCTAGATATCTGACTCTGTGTGGGAAAAGCTACACAGCCACTCATGGCCCATAGGCCAACTGTCGACAACTGATGTGATGGGTTAAAAACACCAAGACTGGGTAGTTTTTCTGTGGTTCAATAGCCTGTACTCTCTGAAGATGTCTGAGGGTTTTCCTTCCTGTGAAGTGAAAATAGAAAAACCTCACCTCTAACAATTCTACTCATCATTCTGTATGAATCTTGTACAAAACAGGCAACAAGCACAGAACTTTCTTCAAGTTGCCAGAGCTTTAGTTGGTTCAACAGAATATGTGGTTTAAAAACAAACAAAAAAAAGAGAAATGTGCTTTGATTCCTACTGCTTGATAAATTTCATTTCCCAATAATGAATATCAAACATCTGCAGTGAGAAACCCCAATCACTGAATCTGCAAGCTTTTGCTTTACTTACTTGTATTTTAAGAGCAGCCACTGAATTAACCAGAGTCCTACAAGGATCATGCCATTAATTTCACAAATAGAAAAGGCCCACTGCACCCGGTTAAAATGGTCAAAAAACGTGTCCGGTAGTGGAGGCTGCACCTCCTTAGGAGGTACTCGTTCATGGACGACCGAGATCATCACTGTGGTGAGAACAAAGCAGGAAAGTGCATAAAGAAAGGCCAGGAAAGTCTTGCCCCACTCCATGGGGTACTGGGAGCGCTCTGGCTCTGGCATGGGGATCTTTATCATCTCCTTCCTATACCCATTTGGCATCCCCTTGGGTTTGACCTTGATGCTGAAGCTGCCATCAGGGGCGAGGACGTCTGTGCCAATGCAGAGGTGCCCATTGGCGTGGCCATTCTTGTGTGCTTCCAAGTGGTGCTCCATCTTCAGGGTCTCTATCATGTGCAAGAGCCGCTGCCCATTGTCGGAGGAGACTCGGCACAGGGGGGGTTTTGTGAAATCCTCCTGGGTTAGGTTGATCAAGTCGCGGCCTGTGAAATGTTCCAGAGGCTCACAGTATTCTGGCATAGCATTCTCCTGCAGCCAGTCTGCCACCTTCTTGGGTGACCAATAAACCACTTCCTTCATTGTACTGGCAGACAACACGCGGCCCCCCGCTTGCTCCCAGCAGGTCAGCAGTCACCGTTCCTGCAGGGCAGGACACTGTGCCTCCGTGGTGCACTCATCCTGTCAGGCCTCATGACAGACTTGTGTGGCGAGATGGTCAGGGCAGTTTTTAAACACTTCATGTAGCTGTCCGGGGTTCTTGAGTGCTTGAGCATTAATTCACCTCATTTTTGAACAAGATTCTTCCTTCTGTGGAGGTAAGAGAAAAGGTCAAGACACTGGGACTCGAAAATCAATCCCCTCAAAATGCAAAACCTTAACATGCATGAGGAAAATGGAAAATCAGGTACTGGTAAAAGTCCATAGTTTTCAAACATGTATTAGTTTAAGGGACCACTGATTCCCTGGTTAGTCTTCCCTAAAAGAGCATTAAATTGGACCTGAGATGGATCAAGTCAAAGGCAGTGGTAGATTTGCTAAGAAATAATTCGACAGTGCTTTAGACATTGCTCAGTACTGATCAGTGATTCGTTTTTTTTTTTTTTTTTTTTTTTTTGGTGGTACGCGGGCCTCTCACTGTTGTGGCCTCTCCCGTTGCGGAGCACAGGCACCGGACACGCAGGCTCAGTGGCCATGGCTCACGGGCCCAGCCGCTCCGCGGCATGTGGGATCTTCCTGGACCGGGGCACGAACCTGTGTCCCCTGCATCGGCAGGTGGACTCTCAACCACTGCGCCACCAGGGAAGCCCTGATCAGTGATTCTTTTTGTGCTTATTACATGGTTCCTGAGATCATCTTAAAGAATGTATCAAATCTGCTTAATCTACCACTCTATCTGGTGAAGAAATGTTTTAAAACATTAAGAACGCACACAACTTAATAGATATCATAAAAGAAAATCACAGAAATGTTGAGCTTCAGGATCATCTGGCCCAACAATTTTATCCTGTTCTATAAAAAGTCAATGAGTTCCTTTTTCCAAATGTGCTTGGACCCCAAATCTATAAAAGAGTTATAAATGTAGATGCTTAGGTTGAAACAGATGGAATGAAGGGCCAGGGTCCTCCTTGCTCTGATGATATCTTTACTCCCAGCCTCCAAGAGGTTTCGTGGGATACCATAGTTTCAAAATCAGTGCTCTGAACCAACTCCCTCACTTAGGCGCGAGGAAACTGAGTACCAGAAGGTCAAGGAACCTGCCCGTGGTCAAGTGGCAGCTTGCATAAAAGAGCTACAAGTCCTGGTTTACTATATTTATTTATTAAAATACTTAACCAGTGATGTGGCGGTAACCAAAATGCACACCTGGAGGGGAGAGTCAAAAGCAGAATTCGAAGTTTTATAAATTTATTTATGTATAAATATATGTATAAAAATGTATATATTATATATACATATATTTAACCACAATTATGGTTAATGAACATAACATTGCATAAAATAATGGGAAAGAAATATATCACATACTGACTGAAGTTCTACTTGATGATGGGCCTGGGGACATTTTCTACTTCTCTCCCACCTACTTTTCTTTAATAAGCATGTACTAATTTTGTAATAATCATTTAAAATTTTAAAAAAAAGTTAAAAATAAAAGACCTAGCTCTCTAAAAAAGCATCATGGTTAATGAAAGATGGCCTTTGGCAAAAGACAGACCGTAGTTTGACTTTCAGCATCTCCATGTATAACCTACTACTTGAACTTCAGCTTATTAATCTCTAAAATGGACATAATCAAATATCTCCTTCACAGGGGTGTTGTCAGTACTTTAAACACCACATGCGAAAGTTGATGATACACAACCTAGCACTAAAAAGGGTCTGCTTTTTTGTTTCTGTTTTCTATGGCTGAGCAGCATTCCATTGTAAATATATACACTACACCTTCTTTAGCCATTCATCCATGGAGGCACACAGGTTATTTCCATATCTTGGGTACTGTAAATAATGCTGCAAAGAACAAAGGGGTATATATGCCTCTTTGAATTAGTGTTTTCCTATTCTTCAGATAAATACCCAGAAGTGGAATAGCTGGATCACATGGTAGTCCTCTTTCAATTTTTTTGAGAACCCTTATACTATTTTCCATAGTGGCTGCATCAATTTACATTCCCACCAAGTGTACACTTGCCATTTTTGACAACATGGATGGATCTAGAGGGTATTATGCTAAGTGAAATAAGTCATATGATACCACTTATATGTGGAATCCAAAAAAAAAGAAAAAACCACAACAAAACAAAACAAAACTTACAGATACAGAGAAGACATTGGTGGTTACCAGAGGAGAGGAGGGTTGGAGGTGAGTGAAATCGGTGAGAGAGGAGTCAATTATATGGTGCCCGATGGCAACTAGACTTATTGTGGTGACCACTTTGTAGGGTACACACATATCAAATTATTGTAGAATATAAAACTAAGGTTATTTGTCAATTACGCCTCAGTAAAAAAAGGTAGGGTCTTTTTTTCTTCCTAAATTTTCTATCATATCCAATAGTTAACTGTCCGCTATAGCTCATGATGAAAACATACTCTCCAACAGTGGGCTAACTTTTTTTTTAATCTCAAAAGAATGTTGTGTTGGGACTTCCCTGGCAGTCTGGTGGTTAAGACTCTGCACTTCTAATGCAGGGGGCGTGGGTTTGATCCCTGATCGGGGCACTAAGATCCCACATGCCTCAGGGCGTGCCCCAAAAGTAAAAAACAAAATAAAATAAAATAATGTTGTGCTAACTGCAAAAAAACCTGCACAAGTTCGTAGGTTTAAGAGATAGAAATCAGTGACGACACTGTTTCCTAAGTATGCTTTGCGGAATAATAATCTGATAAAGGGCTCCATGCTTTAAAAAAAAAAAAATCAAATGAGCCTAGGAACTGCATACCATAATCCTTCCTAGGGCCAGCAGTACACATTAGTATGTTAGAAGCTCCTGGAAATCCTCCAGTAAAGAAACTCTACCAGGATTTCTTAAACTGACTTCATCAAGGCTGTCCTGCTCTCCATCCCTTTTCCTCCCTAGTAACTATGAACTCCCTATGGACACACTGGGAGGTACTGGCACAAACAGGACCTGAACTCAGGTCTTCTGATTTCAAAGTCCAAACTTGTCCCTACTGAACCCCCAAATCTGACTCTGGAATGAAAATGGACAGTATGTCCAACTTCCAACTTCCCAGACCAATAACAATCAACCAAATGGCAGTAAAGCTTAAAAGCTATTCCAGACCTTGCAAAACAGTTGGGCATCGTCTCTTCTGAGCATCTACAGTGCTGTGCACCTTCCCGACATATTCCCTTGTGGTCAAGTGTCTGTCTAGACTGTCCCAGGGGGCTATGAGTGACCATGGAAGGGCTACAATCTTTAAGCATCCATGTATCTTACCTTCCCAGGGCCCAGAAGGTACTCAATCAATATCTACTCAATATCTAAGGGAATGTCCCTCATAACTAGCAACATGTAGACGGTTTAATGGAAAGTAAAACTACTGAAAATGGCACTGATACTGAAAATTGCTTTCAAACAACTTGAATGGTCAAGGAGAATAAGATGGGCATCCTCCAGAAAGAAATATGAAACCAAAGTGAGTCTCTGGCCACTTAAAAACCACTACAGAGGGGCTTCAATCATCACTACTACTACCTAGAGTGACAAGAAGAAACTCACCAAATGGGAGTCCTGGCAGAACGTCCTGTACGAAAGGAAATCTCTTGGCATCAGACCCCAAACCTCTCTCCAAATATTCCTCAGCAGAATTAGGATAAGAGCCGAGGGAACACTCAACAGCTTGAAGTGGTTATGAGAATTCTAAAGAAAAATCCTCGATTGAATGTTCAGGCCCAAGGAAATGAACATGGGCTTTTCATACAGGTTCTTCATTTCTCCCCTTGCCTGATGCAGGAAGTCCACCAGGAGGGGAAAGCCCCTCAGAACCACAAAGAACAGACCAAGGCCAAGGTACTATTTCACTTCTCTTTGATGAGGAAAGTCAGATAATCTCCTCTTCAGACACAATCATCTTCAAAATAGAAAAATATCAGATGGTAGGAGACCATATAGGGCCATGAGACACACACACGCGCATACACACACACACACACGCTCTCTCTCTCTCTCTCTCTCTCTCTCTGGCACTGCAAGCTTCTATCCAAATGAAGAAACACTAATCTTGCAAAAGCAAGCCCGTCAGGCAGTCTGAGATAGCCAGTAGAACTCTTAAGAGACAGCAAGATAACCCAATAGCTTCCATTAATTGACTAGGACAAAAAACTGTTCACTCCTTAAGACAGTTCCTGTGATTCCCCCCTGTTTGGAATGCTCCTTCGAATCCTCTTCAACAAGTTCCAGATTCTTCCCTTAGCCTTTAAGGTCCTTCTCTGCAAAGCCTTTCCTGGCCACTCCTTCACAATCTTTCCCCCCTCTCTGAATTCCTACGTCACTGTTATCTGTGCCACAAAATATCATTTCACTGTCTTGTGTGCACGATGTGGTAGAAAGAGCACCAGCTGTGTGAGGCTGGGAGCCTGCAGTTGAGACCCAACTCAGCTACGTCTCTTCTTGACAAAATCCTTTAACCTCTTCAAGCTCAGATTCATCTGGAAAATGGGATTAACAACCACCTTACCTACCTTCCCATGGGCTGCTACTGCTGTGACGAGCATGTAAAAGGAATGAAAGCTATTAATTACTCCAAGAAATACATCTTGCTCTTTTTGTAATATCCTGCTTCCTTTCTATTTGCCCAACAGGGCCCATAGTGACATTTCATAACTATTTAATGAAGCTGCCACTTCCAAATGGCATTTTTAAAAGCCCAAATCATTCGGACACACATGAGGAAACACATCTTTCCGAATTTCATGAGAAAATAAAATTTATATTTCAAGCAAGATCTGAAGCTTGAAAATGAAGGCATACACGCAGTTTTCTTGCAGCTGATGCTGAAATCACGTGATAGGGAAAAATACTCATTTCTATGGAAGTAACTATTGGGCAGCTACTCAGTACTTCAAAGGCCACAGCTAAAACATGAGGACTTAATCACTGACCCCAGACTCTGGCTGTAGGAGGAGAGGTGAGACAGTGACTGCTCCCTGGACCCATACACTCAACTTAGAACATATTGTGGTGTTTCTGAGAAGGGAAAGGCAAACTGCTTTCATATCTAGACCCAGAAGACTGTACGTTAGGCTGGACTCAGAAAACAACTATTACCACCATCATCCAGAAAAGCCACCCTGAATCCATTACTGGGAGAAAGTTAAGAAATAACGTAGCGCTCAAATCATTAGACTTAGTTCTCAGAACTGGGAAGATGTCATAGAAGAAAAAAAGCTGTATATAAACTCTTTATTCCAAAACACTACAGAATTTGAGAGGTGGAAGAGGTGCTGGAACTCTCATGCATCTGTAACTTTTGGACATAAGTAAACTACAGTCCAGGGAGATGGTGATTTGTCTAAAATCTCATACACAGCAAAGAGTTAGTTCTGGGTTTAGGCAGAGACTCAAGATGCTTTTCAGGGCTTTCCCACTATAAATAGTCAATGGTCTCACAGATTTGAGAATGTATGAAAGATAATCTGAAAAGTCTTTTTAAAACTTATGGAGTCCTAGAAGATAAAGGGCAGGAAGAACACTTCATTATATATTCTAAACTCACCAAGGTTTTAACTAAATAAAAAATAAATCTGTGAATACAATTCAGCTCCAATTCTTAAAATAGGTATTTTAGGCTTTAATATTAAAAAAGGCATTAGATAATATTCCACCACACACTATAACCTCTATAAATAATCATCAAAGCCAGATGTCTAAAAAAAGAAAAAATAAGTTAAAGCAATTATCCTGGTACTGAAAAAAAAAAACATTAACCAGCAAAATCACTAAATAACTCATTTATGAATATTTACCCTTATTCAAAAAGAATCTATTATATTATCTTGTTATCTGACATTGTCTAGGAACAAGACATTGTTGCATTAACAAAAAGCAACCATATGAATTACACACTGAACACAATTTTTCAAAAATTAGAATACCACAAAATACACAGTACAACTATCCACACAGAAAATGCTCAGAAAATCTGAGTTTTAATGCTTATTCTGGCATTAACTTGTACTCCAATATCAGGGCCTCAGTTTCCTATAGTGGAATAGTTCATTCCATTTGCTTGTTCCATTAATTAAGGGAATTCACATGTACCTGACAGTGGTTTGGATAACATAGAGCAATACATTAAAATGTAAGAAATGATTATACTGAATATAATTTATTCTCCTTTGAAGATTCAATGAACTTCTAAAACAAAGGCCATGAAATTAAGAATTGCATTTTCATGATTTTTTTAAGGCACGATGGACCCAAGATTGAACAAACATAGCTGGCATAACAGTGAAGAAGCTATAGAGAAGTTCCAGATGTTTCTAAATGCTGATAATGCCAAATGAAAGTAGGAAGCAGTACATAGCATAATTGCCAAGTAAACTTCCCGCTCCACGCTCCATGTATCAAATCTCTAAGAACAAAAGCAACGTGGGGCACACACATGATTTTACTCTACTAGCTTATATAATCAACTTGATGCAAAATCAAAATTTGGTGAGCATGTGATATTTAGCTCAGACTTTACAACATGAAAGTACCTGTGGGTACTTTGTTAAAGAGAAATAAAATCAAGAATTGATATTATGGGGCTTCTCTGGTGGCGCAGTGGTTAAGAATCCGCCTGCCAATGCAGGAGACACGGGTTTGTGTCCTGGTCCAGGAAGATCCCACATGCCACAGAGCAACTAAGCCTGTGTGCCACAACTACTGAGCCTGCGCCCTAGAGCACGCAAGCCACAACTGCTGAGCCCGCATGCTGCAACTACTGAAGCCCACAAGCCTAGAGCCCGTGCTCCACAACAAGAGAAGCCACCACAATGAGAAGCCCGCGCACCATAATGAAGAGTAGCCCCCATTCGCCACAACCAGAGAAAGCCCGCGTGGAGCAACAAAGACCCAATGCAGCCCCCCCAAAAAGTAAAGAAAATAAAGAAATAGGAAAAAAAAAAGAATTCATACTATTTTATTGTGAAACAGACGAACTGCCTTTCTGTAAACGCTTCAAGCCCACATAAAGGTCTTTACACCTACTAGAACTTTCCATAAAAGTCAACAGTAACCTAATGGACCTTTTAGGGCAATGCAGCCCACTGAAATACTCATGAGGTAGGTGTTAAGTCTTCTCTGACTCAATTTGGATAGCTCCTGAATGCTTTTCTCCAAACCAATCTAATTAGCTGTAAGATTTTTTGGTTGTTATTTAACAAGTAAAGAATTAATTTAAATAGGCAGAATTCATAAAATTGTATTTATCTGAAGAAGAAAAAATGGCTAGAATAACAACCACACAGTTTCAATCTACTGTTGAGGAGATTTTAGATGACTTTTGATGCTTTAACCTTTAAATCGTAATTTATTTTAAATTGCTATTACGTGAAATGTTCACAATTCCATAGTCAACTCTGGTTAGCAAACCGTCCCTTTTGAAATGGCTCCTTGAACTAAGTATATGCTGGCCTATTTGGCTGAGATACAAGAAAGAAGAGCTTGCCGAAGTAAACATACTTGCCTCATGGTCCACTTAAACTGTTAGAAGAGCCTCATATGGACATCTTTGGGTCTCCTCTCTGCCTTGTTTATTTAATGATGTTTAATATTTTGATTCTGCAATATCTGAAATGTATTCTTTCTCTGCAGTTGCCCTATAACTAACCCAACTGATAGCCTCCCTTTTTGTATCTCCCTCCCTAATGACCCATTCCAATGTAGTAGCCCTCAGTGTTCCAGAGGGAAAGATGATTTTTGGCTGACAAAGGTAGTATATATAACACAATGACAAGAAACCAGCCATGTCAACTGTATGCTATAAATCATGACTCCAGTGGTTCTCTGACAGTGTGAAATACAAAACCGTTTCATCTATTTCTTGGAAAGTCCTACCACCAGCAAGCCTAGCTCGTTCCATTTCCTATACACCAGGCCTCCGTTTGGGTTTTCTCTGAAGGAATGTAAATATTTAGTAACCAGGGCTTCCCTGGTGGCGCAGTGGTTGAGAATCTGCCTGCCAATGCAGGGGACACGGGTTCGAGCCCTGGTCTGGGAAGATCCCACATGCTGCGGAGCAACTGGGCCCGTGAGCCACAGCTACTGAGCCTGCGCGTCTGGAGCCTGTGCTCCACAACAAGAGAGGCCGCGACAGTGAGAGGCCCGCGCACTGCGATGAAGAGTGGCCCCCGCTCGCCGCAACTTAAGAAAGCCCTTGCACAGAAATGAAGACCCAACACAGCCAAAAATAAATAAATAAATAAATTTATATACATAAAAAATTTAGTAACCAGAAAATTCAAAGAATCATTTATTGTGGCAAAAATTAGAAACAACCTAAAATTGAGAATTAAATACATCATGATATAACAGAATACTAAGCCTCCACTAAAGACTAGACTATACTTTTATATTTACTGTGATACATATTTATATATATGTGTATATACAGTTTTGTCAAACAGGTTACAAAAGAGAATGATACCATTTTTGGAAAAAAGTCTAGAAGGTGTATATCACCTTTGAACTGTTACCTTTGGGAGATAAAATTATGAAATAATTTTTGGCTTTATTTTCTCCAGTGTTTTCTAATTTCTCTGATAAAGACATATTACTTGTGTTTAGAAAAGAAAAACGTTTTTCTTTCAAGCATATTCTGTTTTTAAACACATAGGCTGCATTGTAAAATTAAAAATAGATGCTTCCTACATTTGCTTTCTTTAAAAATATGAAATGGGCTTGCAGATTTCCCTAAATAACTGGAACTTTTGCCCTCTGTGTATAATTAGGTTCCAAAACCATCATATTCACCAAACATAATGGTCTCAGGATAAGAGCCAAACCACCCACAAAGATGAAGCTGAAATCTGAACTTAAGTGCATAAAGAAATCCCAGTCTCAGATATTTCCCATCATTCCAGAGAGAAAACAACAACAAACCCTCAGAATGACAACTCTTCTATCATCTAGATTTTCTTCAGTATCCATCTATCCAGTCTACTGCCAAATGTAAAAACCATTTGAAAACTCTGTCTTGTTGTCATTATAATAAGGAAAACTTTGCATAACTCTAATGACAACTAATCACTATAGTTTTCCCCTGGGGTTTCATTCTTAGAACCCAATTACCAAAACTCTGAAGAGATTTATTCCCACTCAGCTGATGAACTGCCTCTCTAGGTCTGAAACCAGCAGGGCTATTTTATAATATTCATCAAGTTAATCTGTAGTCCTGAGACAAAGACTCCATCTGGCAACTCAAGAATGTTAGGACATAATCAATGTTTCCAAATTCCATGGCTCTCATGTCCAGCTATTGTGCACAACGGTGATCTTATCTGCCCCAAGAAGCCTGGGAAGGGCGAACACAGGCTCTTATTTCCATCACACCTCACTCCATCCCCTTCCTTTTTTCCTCTTCCTCTTTTTTTAAAATAAAAGCTAAAACCCTTCCACTTTACTGCTTGTTCAGCTGGAATTAAAAAGACTGCACGTACCTCTGAATCTATCATAAATGTAAATCGGGGCTATGAAAAAAGTCACTGGCTTGGGAAAAAAGATGAAGCCATGTTTTCCCATCCTGTGGTTTTTTTTTTTTTTTTTTTTTTTTTTATTATTCTAAGCAATTTTATTTATTTATTGGCTGCAGAGGCATGCGGGATCTTAGTTCCCTGACCAGGGATCAAACCCGCACCCCTATTCCACAGTGGAAGTGCAGAGTCCTAACCACTGGACCGCCAGGGAAGTCCCTATTATTTATTTTTTATTTAATTTGATTTTTTTTTAAACATCTTTATTGGGGTATAATTGCTTTACAATGGTGTGTTAGTTTCTGCTTTATAACAAAGTGAATCAGTTATACATATACATATGTTCCCATATCTCTTCCCTCTTGCGTCTCCCTCCCTTCTACCCTCCCTATCCCACCCCTCCAGGCTGTCACAAAGCACCAAGCCAATCTCCCTGTGCCATGCGGCTGCTTCCAACTAGCTATCTACCTTACTATGTTTGTTAGTGTGTATATGTCCATGACTCTCTCTCGCCCTGTCACAGCTCACCCTTCCCCCTCCCCATAACCTCAAGTCCGTTCTCTAGGAGGTCTGCGTCTTTATTCCTGCCTTACCCCTAGGTTCTTCATAACATTTTTTTTTCTTAAATTCCATATATATGTGTTAGCATACGGTATTTGTCTTTTCATCCTGTGTTTTTAAGAAACTTCAAGAAATTAATGTAAATTACAAAAGGGAAGTAAATGCGAAATAGCCCCTTAGAGACTCTTCAATAAGCAAGAGTTCACAGGTTTCCCATGGAAAAAGTAATCTCAGTTAAGAATGAACAAGTAATTGAAAAGTATAAACCATATGAGGAAATAATCCACCAAGAGGTAAAGCCAGCAGGTGTGACAAACAGGAAGTTCACCAAACCATGAACTTGAGAAAACAAAGTAAGTTTGAAGAGTGGTAAAGTGAGTATACTAATGATATAAAAGAAAGAAGTAAAACATTAATACAAGAATAAGACATGGTAGGGGAAAAAAAAAAAAGAAAAAAGGACAGGTGTTTTAAAGAAAATACAGGAAAATCCCAGGTTCTCTCCTTGGCCTGTGGTGGGCTGATACCTCAGGACGAAAGGGAGAGCAAAAGGTTAAAGGGAGGTCATAAGAGGAAGGGAAATCAGCAAATATATAAAGTCTATGTTTAAAGGCAATTGACAGGTTTTTTCAAATCCCCCAAACTCAAGCAATCCAGCATCCACATAGTCTTTTTGCAGGGAGAAAAGGAGGGGAAAATGGAATCCACTCCATCAAAAGACGAATCTTATGTTTAAAAAGATGGCTAACTAAACATGTGCATTAGTTTCCACCGCCTCTTAAAACTCTCCTCAAATGATAATATAGGGATGAAAAAGAAAAAGAAAAGCAAAGAGAACAAAAGAGACAACTAGTTTAGGAGGTTGGGAAGCAGATGGACTAGTGGTAACTGACAGCAATCCCAAGAAAACAGAACCCTAAGCCAGTAAGGAGGAAAAATGAAAAGCAAAGTGTGTAACAGAGGCCTTAAAAGAATGAGGAATTGGAGGTGCAGATAACTTGCAAAATGGGGGTGAAGGTAGAGCTAAAAATAGGACTGGTCGAAAGACCATTTAAAAAGTTACCTTTAGATTCTCACTTTGCACAGTGGAACAACTAGCTGTCCTCCACACCAGAGAAGACTGAAAGTTTATTGTCTGGAAAAGGGAAATGAGAGTTGCTAGAACAGGGGACAGGAACACAGTTCAAAGTAGGGCCATCCTACTAACTACAACGGATTAAGTAAAAGTTGCAAACAGATGTTAAGTCAGACCTGCCCTAGCCCTTTACCTTATTAGACACCCAGAATACTGGAAGCCAGGATGAAAACTTCCAGGCAGATCTTTTTTTTCCCCCTGGGAACTCCAGACATTTTAAGAGAAAAGAGCACTGATCATCTTGCACTGAAACCCACACAAACAAGCTCCACTCATGCAAAGTGCTTTCAGACAGCATTTTTAAGTGCCTTCTTTAAAATAAGAATGGATGCCCCCCCCCACAGACATTGAAGAAACTCTAATAAATATGAAAGCCAGAGCTTAAAACAAAAAAGAACCTGGAAGAACAAGTTAAGTAGGAAAATTATAATGTTAAGAAAAACTATTATTAACATTCTCAAAGATACCGAACAAGAACAAAATGGTACCAAAAAAAAAAAAATTCAGAGAATTTTTTAAAAGAAACGTCTTGGAAATTCATGGTAATTAGAAAATAAAGTTGGAAAAAATATCTCAGAAAGTAGAACAAGACAGAAAGACGGAAAACTGAGAGAAAAGGTAAGAGCACTAAAAAAGTCATCTAGAAAATTCAATATGTGCCTAGTAGGAGCTCAAGAAAGAGCACAGGAAAAAAACAGGAAAGTTATAATCAAAGCAAGCATTCAAGAAAGTTTTCCAGACCTCAAGGGGATATGAACTGCTATTCTGAGAGAGTTCATCACATATTCAAGAACAATGACTGAAAATACGTTTGTTATTATTATTCTGTACTAACTTATTTTTTAAAGGAAAGGAGACCCTGAAGAACGCTCTAGCCCCATCCTGCTTTTCACCATCCTGGCTATGCTTTCCTCCATCTTACCTCAAACCACAGCTGCCTATCTCCACCTCTGACCTTCCTTATTGGTATTTCTGTCCCTGTCCACAAGGACCACCGCAGGCTTAAAGCACAAAGCCACGGTTTTGGTGTTGAAGGGTAGCAGAATATGCTACTTTGGCATGAGGATTATTTTGAGCTGAAGGCAACTGAGAAGTGAAACCAAGCAGGATGCTGTGGGGTCCTCCCAGGCAGAAAAGCCTTTCCGTGTCCCCTTCTTGTTTGTAGGAAAGCTTCCTAGACCTTCTCTGAGCTCCAAAGGGCAGATTCAAACAGTTACTAATTAGGGGAGTGAGGGAATACAGAAAGCAACAACAGTGCAGGATGGGGCAGGGTCCTGGTTCCTCCTGAGGGGACGTGCATAATACTTTGATACATACCTCTGAGTTCCTCTGCAGGAACTAGAGTTCTCACCCAGGTGGAGGATGATAACTCAGGCTGGGCCCAAGTGGTGGACCCCAGACTGGCTGGAACCAGAAGGCTGATGATTGAGATTCCTGGTATAGCACCCTGTTAGCTCACCACCAACCAGTCAGAGGAGGGTTACACTCCCTGCAGTTCCCCCCCAACCCCAATTTTGCCTATAAAAACTCTTCCCCGAGAAGAGGAGTTCAGGCTTTTTGAGCTTGAGCCACCCGTTCTCCTTGCTTTTGCCCTGCAATAAACCTTTCTGTGCTCCACACTCCAATGTTGTCGTTTGGCCTCACTGTGCATTGGGCATACAAACTATTCTATTCAACAACAGAAGCAGATACAGGAAAAGCTCTCTGCTCTCCCCCTATTTTGCCCCAAAGTAGGACATAAGTTTGTAAAAGTATTCCCTCTCCCTGCTCTACCAGGAAGGACAGAAGTTAATCACTGGAGACAACTTTAAGAGTCTAAAAACTTATCAGCCCAGAGATGGCACTGGGGGAATCTATATAACCAACCTTGGTAACACTAGACCTTCTCTACCATTAGCTTTCCGACATATTTGCCTTCTCACGTTTGCTTCCCCTAGAAGCTCAAAGTCCTTTTCCTTTGTCTCGTCACTACTCTAAAAATTTGTTGTTCTTCTGTTAAGACGCTATATAAACTCAAGTTCTTACCATCCTTCTGAGTTACTCATGGCTACTGTTCCCATGTGTATACGCCACAAGCATTAATAAATTTGCTTACTTTTCTCTTGTTAATCTGTCTTCTGTCAGTCTAACTTGTGGGGCCCCTGCCAGAGACCCTAACATGGGTGGAAGAGGAAGATTCTTCCCCTCCCTACAGTATCTAAATGTAGAAGTTTTAGTCACACTATTGTAATAGGCAATGGTACCTCTTTAATACTAAAGAAATGATGAGAATAACAGTACCATAAAATTTAGATACATTTAATATACAGTAACCACAATCCCGTATTTTCTAAGGCAGTTCAGGTTTCAAATATATTTTTCTCGTCTCATACACCATCAAAATGTCTTAGAAGGTTTAACATTTCAGTTTCTAAATTCTCTCCCAGAATGCTTCCACTACCCAGAAATTGTTAGAGGTTTTAGTTAGATGTGTGCTGATGATTTTACTCAGAAGCATCACCGCTTTTAATAATCTACGGACTTTGGAAGACTGATTGGGGCCCTAATCACCACGCGTAATAATAAAACACAACTAATTTAAAGTACACCTTTGCTTTTTAAATTGGGACTACCTAGTATTGGTAACGGATTAATAGCAGGCTGAGAGAAAACACAGTTTCTTGATTAATATAAAATAAAAAGCCTTATCTAAAGTGAAGTAAGTTTTTACAGTCTACCGAGGATTAGAAATCCCCACTGGCTGGGAAACCAAAGCCTTTCCATTTCAGTGAGAAAAGGTCTATCTAATCTCTTCTAAATCTATACTTATAAAAATAAATTTTACTCACTGAGGTAAGAGGAAAGCTAATTTAGAGACCACAACCCTGGGGACTAACACCACGTTGCAAAATTGGCAACAACTCACAGGCCCAGATAGGGGAAATCAAGTTCAAGCCTACGTCCCAAAATAAATTTCTAATACTAACTTTGATAGCTAGAGCAGTTTAAACTATCTTCAGGCTAGGGATCATCTCAAGGGGTAAATTTAAACTGACGGCACCTAAATGTGCATCCTTTGGTCAGTCGTAGCTGTAAAGGTGCTGTCCATGTTCCCACCATGTTCTATTCTTCTTCCCCAAATGGCCCCCTGTGCCAGTCTCCTTCCCTGGTCTCCTGGATTTCAGGGAAAGCAAGTGTAAGTCTTCTTTACCCTTATCTCCACACTCAAAACAAAATACATTAAGCATTTTTTTCTGACAGCAAGTATACCAACTCTTAAAAATGAATACCCATCAACTCATCGACTTTTCTCTGGGCATCACTGACCACGTCTTCTTGGTTCTAACGATCTGATAATTTCCCAAACTTACAGGGCCAATCTTCACTGAGCTTCTTTATCAACTGGCCAATGGTTAGCAGCAGCAAAGCTCAGCTGCACAGAAGGGATGCTCCTCAACCATCAAGTTGGTCAGCACTGGAGCACAGTCTCAGGTTGTAAAGGGACCTGTAAAAGCTTTTGCTTTGGCTAAGGTAGAATACCACCAGGGGGCAGCAGAAAGTCTATCAAATTACAGACTCATCCCAGCACCTCGCCCAGACTATGAAGGATTTTAGAGACATCTTCCAACAGAGACCCTACACCTAAGCAATACAGCTATGTGTAGAATTGCAAGAACTAGAACCCCTGTTTTCTAAATCATCAGTTGATGCTCCTTACACTATACCCATGTGATTATAACGTGGATCTAGTGACTACAATTAGCAATACGGCCATTTCCATAGTTTTCCAGACAACACACTGCATATCTGAACTATCCTGCAATCTCACCTAAACAAGACCTTGTCTGGGGTGTAGGATCTCAAAGAAATACAAAACCCTACAATTAAAGAACAGACAGGGACTTCCCTGGTGGTGCAGTGGTTAAGAATCCACCTGCCAATGCAGGGGGCATGGGTTCGATCCCTGGTCCAGGAAGATCCCACATGCCACGGAGCACCTAAGCCCGTGCACCACAACTACTGAGCCTGTGCTCTAGAGCCCACGAGCCACAATTACTGAGCCCATGCCGCTAGAGCCCGTGCTCCGCAATGAGAAGCCACCACAATGAGAAGCCTGCGCACTTCAACAAAGAGTAGCTCCCGCCCACTGCAACTAGAGCAAGCCTGCGCCCAGCAACGAAGGCCCACGCACAGCAACGAAGACCCAACGCAGCCAAAAATAAATTAAGAAAAATAAATATATAAAAACCACACAGTTTACCAGAAGCACTAACCTTAAGACAATCACTTAAATATTTATTCTCGGTTTATATAAAAACCTAATAAGCTTTATTTTCTAGCTACCATAACTATAACTTAATGCAACAAACTTAGAACCTTGCAACTAAGTCAGTGATGTAAAAATATGTAAAATTACATAAGTTGTGAAATTAGTTAACTTTTTTTTTTTCGGTACGTGTGCCTCTCACTGTTGTGGCTTCTCCCATTGTGGAGCACAGGCTCCGGACGCGCAGGCTCAGCAGCCATGGCTCACGGGCCCAGCCGCTTCGCGGCATGTGGGATCTTCCCGGACCGGGGCATGAACCCGTGTCCCCTGCATCGGCAGGCGGACTCTCAACCACTGCGCCACCAGGGAAGCCCAACTTATTTTTTAAGGCATGATAAAAGTAAAAGATCTGAATGAGCACAGCTAGGCTATCGGGCATTAGGTGACATAAGTTCTTTGCTTTTTTAAAAAATAAATTTGTTTGTTCATTTATTTATTTATGGCTGCGTTGGGTCTTTGTTGCTGTGCGTGGGCTTTCTCTAGTTGCGGTGAGCAGGGGCTACTCATCGTTGCAGTGCGTGGGCTTCCCCTTGTAGTGGCTTCTCTTGTTGCCAAGCACAGGCTCTAGGGGCACAGGCTCAGTAGTTGTGGCTCGCAGGCTCCAGAGCGCAGGCTCAGTAGTTGTGGTGCATGGGCTTAGATGCTCCGCGGCATGTGGGATCTTACCAGACCAGGGATGGAACCCGTGTCCCCTGCATTGGCAGGCCGATTCTTAACCACTGCGTCACCAGGGAAGTTCCAAGTTCTTTGCTCTTAAAAAGGCTTGAACGTATATCACTGTGTTATGTTATAGTGAACTAAGTTCAAAATGAGTCATATATAAAGTGTTCTCTCAACTCAATGCAAGTTCACAGGCTTTTATGAAGTCTCTAACATTAACACACGTGACACTAAGTGTATAAAATATAGCTTTAAACAAATAACCATAAAAATGCCAGTCAAAATACTCCATAGATGAAATTAAAAGTCAAGCAACACCAGACAAAATATTTTTTAAATCTGTCTTAGATTACAAATATGAAGAGCTCTTAAAAATCAGTTAAGGAAAAGACTTTAAACAAAGATTACAAAGAGGCCAAACACACACACACACACAAAGTCAAAAAAACCAATCTCACAAGTTTAAAAAAAAAAAGAAGAAGAAAAAGAAAAATTATAGCAAGGTGCCATTCTTCAGCTATTGAGTTGGCAAAGATGGAAAAGAACCATAATTTCTTTTTTTTTTTTTTTTTTGCGGTACGCGGGCCTCTCACCGTTGTGGCCTCTCCCGTTGCAGAGCACAGGCTCCGGACGTGCAGGCTCTGCGGCCATGGCTCACGGGCCCAGCCGCTCCGCGGCATGTGGGATCTTCCCGGACCGGGGCACGAACCCGTGTCCCCTGCATCAGCAGGCGGACTCTCAACCACTGCACCACCAGGGAAGCCCAAAGAACCATAATTTTAAAAAAACAACAGTTCACCAAGGGTCTAAGTTCTGCTGATTGTACCTGTGAAGTTCCTCACGAATCCATTTACTTCTCTTTACTTCATACAGCCACCATGGTTTAGGCAACACCACATTTCATTTGAATTACTGCCACAGCCTCCTCAATGATATTCTTGTGTCCAAACGCCAAGTGCGTTCTCCACAGGGCGGCAAAGAGAACTTCTTCAACTGTGTGCTTCCCATCTTTGAAATCCTGCAGTGCTTCCCACTGCTCTTAGAATAAAATCCACACTTAATTGTTATACAGCTTACAAGACTCGTCCTGCCTTTGTATGGCCAAGTACCTCCACCACATACTACACATCTACTATGCTAATCTTTTTTAGTTCCTAACCACCCCAGGACCTTTGTACATGCTGTTACAGCTACTTGGGACACTTTCACCCTATTCTTTCTTCACTATTGGCTTCCACTCAACTTTCAGGCCTCCACTCTTTTTTTTTTTTTGAAGGGGGTATAATGTTTAATTGGCATCCAAAGGTATTATCAGCTAAATGTTCAAAAGTATCAAATGTACATCTCACAAAAAATTACATTTGTCCTTGACTTTTGCTTCTCTCTGATCCACATGTTATTAATACATCATAATACAATATATATGCCACATATTCAGGCCTCCACTCTTATATGTCATCTCTTCACCAAGCCTTCCATGATTATCCTCTTACCTACATCATCATCTTACTTGTTGAGTGTCTTTCTGCCCTGCCAGAACGGAAGCTCCAGGATAGAAGGAAGTTCTCTTGTGTTTTTTCATTATTGTATCCTTGAGAGCTAGCACACAGTAGGCACTCAATATAAATATCTGTTTCATGAGTGAAAAAATAAACACTAGAGAAGGAAGGTAGTTGACTATATTTGATTCTAAGAACATAGGTCTTAAACCCAGATTGTCCATAATGTGGGGATGACCAGATCATTCTAAATAAAACTCATGTATTTTCTTTTAAACTCCCAAGTATTAAAAAAAGAATAAATCCATAAACCATTTCATCAAAAAATTAATTAAAAAAAATCTCCTGAAAAGAAGTACAGCTAGGATTTTCAGATGGGAAAACACATTTCTTTTAATCATACCATTTTTTCCTTTTAGACTTACTTTAGTAAGAGAAGAAAATAACATTGAGCCCTGTTGGTAGGAACTTAATTTCTTAAACATGTAAAAGGAATCTCTATCCAATTGTTATGCCTAAAGAGAAGGCTCAGAGAGGTTCCTTAATTTGTATTCTTTGTTATAAGTAAATTAAAAGAAAATGCAGAGTCAATGCTATAACAGAAAAACCAAAAGTATTCAAACAAAATTTACAATTTCACATTTATACAATAATTAAAGCAAAAATACTTGTTTTTTTCAAATTGTGTACACAGCCATTTTCCACCCGAAATTAAGCCCTCACACTTTTCAAAGTTATCAAAATCCTCCTTAGTACGTATGTTTAATCAGATTTTTAAGTGTCACAGTAAGAAACAGAGCCTAAATACGAAACCTTACAGATGTTTCTCAACATGCTTCTGAAGGTACGATAACTCCCAGATCCTTTATAGATGAGTTGTTCATTAATCTGTATTAGTTGTTGAGACAGTGGTTGGAACAATAATATAGGCACATCTGAGCAACATGGCATGGAGATGCCATGTCCCTAATTATTCATTCCTCAACAGGCCCTAGCCACTAAAACAGAACTGTAAGTATCACTGTCCTGAGTTGTGTTTTTTAATGCTCAGATCATGTAGTGCTCATTTGACAAACCATTTGACAAAATGTCAGTTTCACATACAATGAGAACATTACGTTATCATAACCTGAAAAGGTGACATAGCTCATTAAAAGAATTTCAGAATCTTGTCAAATGATCTAAAGATGTAAACTGTGAGATCAAAGAATTTAACTTTCAAATGCCACAAGTTATTTCAGTATAAAAGAGAAACAAGGAGCAAGGGAAAATACGGATTTAATCTGTAGAAGAACCAAACACCAGTCATGAAGATCGACATTGGAAAAATGACTAAGAACAATTATGTACTACATCTAGGGGGAAGGAAACTCTCAATGTCTCAGTAATGGGGAGGGGTAAAATGTAGCCCCCAGTACACCAACAATGGCGTTCCAGATTACTTCTGAAAACTACATTCTTACCATAAAATAACAGTGGAAACCCCATGGGTGTCCATTCCATATCTGATCATGTTCCACACCTACGCTAGAAAAATTAAACTACATACATAATAAAAGATCCGCATATCTAAATTAAGTTCTTTTTGTATAGAGCTAAGTATATATTATAGAGATCCTGTTCATTAAAGGAACTTGATGATCAGCATTCAGAGAGCCTATTACCAACGCACTCTGGCAAGGCAACAGGCACATTAACTTCACTGAAGACACAGCTCAAATTTATCTTCTATTTATATTCCTAATGAGCTTTTCTTTTTGGCATAAACAAAGCCAGCACTGAAGAGCTAAGGACTGAAAATTATACATATTAGTAAAAGCCAAATCACTGAATCCAAATAAAACCAAACATTTATTAAGCACCTACTATGCATAAAGCATTGTCACAGGCATTCTGGGAAACTGGGACACATACAGCAGCACTGTTCCTGCTTAACCAGGTTAAAATGACCCAAAATCAAATTCCAACTCTTCTCCAAACCTACTCCCCTTGCATGCCTCCTTCAGCTTAGTAAATTGCAATTCCATCCTACCACATGCTCTGGCAAAGAATCTTTGCTGGCACGCTCTCTCTGCCCCTATCCAATCCATTACAGCATAAGACCAATAATATTCAAAGAAGCATCTGTGAACTAACTGGAAACTTTTATTCAGAAATACTCCAAACTTGAGTAAAAATAGTCAGACCTACAACCTTCAATGGACTACTATAACATCTAGCACAGAACAGACTCTTAATAAATATTTGTTGAATGCATGAATGAATGAAGGAGTGGAATTATTTATTTTTGTTTCTAAAGCTCATTATTGTATTGAACACCTACTCTTAAAGCACTATGTATGCCTGACAATGACAATTCATAATCCAGGTAGCATAGCAAAGAGAACATGCTAAGGTAGGATATATGGAGCAAAAAGTGCTCAAAGTGTGAAATAGGAGGTAAGTACAAATAATATATGCTAAGATTCAGTAAAGGCAAAAACAATTTTAAAAAATTAGTTAATATTGCCACAACCTTTATGTAAGGCAATGTGACACTACTTATCAAAATCTGTAACATACTTTATGCTCCAGAAATTCCATTTCTAAGAATCTTCCTTCAGAAATATTAACAACTGAGTCAAGACATACGTTCAAAAAGGTTCCCTGCAGCCCGGTTCACACAGCAGAATTTCCAAATGCATCTAAACATCCTTCATTGTGGTATGGATAAATAAACGTGGTACCTCCTCACAACAGAATACCATGCAGTCATTTCAAAGAATGAGGTGTAGGAAGGAATGAGGTGTATCTGTAGATAGCAGTGTGTCTGTGATACAGAAATACTTATTATTTTCATTTTAAAATGTATATATTTCAAGGCAGGCTCCATGGCTTAGCTGATTAAGGTGCCTGTGTAGTAAAATGTGTATATTTTGCTGTATATGTGTATGTGTATGTACAAGCATAGAAAGTCTGGAAGTATATACAACACAGAGGCTATGGGGGAACAGGTATGGAGAACTGGAGTGGGTGAGGGAATTTCACTTGTTTATACATGGTGTATATTCAATAATCACATGTCAGTCTGCACTTAAAAAGGTTAGAGAGAGCACAAGAGGAAAAGGAGAAAGAGAAGAAAAGGGAAGGGAAAAATGTTTACCAAAGAATTCTCAAGTCCAGAGTTACATACGTCTTTTAAAATATAAGTGTCCATCTGGGATCAGCTGCCCAAGCCAGGAGGTCATGAAATTCACCTTCTCTTGCAGCTGTATCTTCTTGGGATTTAACTCCTCTCCCTCTTTGGAAACCCATGTTGCTTGGGACCTGCCCCAACCTTGCTGGTAGTGGCAGTTCTGGTAAGCATAAAAGTAAAGAAAAACAGAAAGGAAGAAGAATCGGGAGAGCAGCTCCCTGCTCCCTTCCGAAGCCCCCTACAGGTACTGCTGTTCTGTCCTAGAGCTGAGACCACCCTTCATCCTTAACCCTGATGCTTGCGTAAGTGACAAAATTCACATCAGACTCACCCAGCCTGGGCATTCCTCAGAAAGCTCCACCAACCAAGACCGACATGGTCACCAAACTAAACCTTTCTCTTTTTATCCACAATTTGAATACAGACAGGGTTCTACAATGCAGACTTTTTAATCCTCTCTCTTTCTGATCTTGCAAGCAGTAAAAACATGACCTGCAGAAGAACACAATTATAGAAATGGGGCTACCCAGGTCTGGAACATGTTCCCGGGAATCCAGACTAGAAAGACGCAGGGACTTTCCCTGTTTCTCCAGGCCCTTGAGCTCCTAACCAGCCCATTAGCAGAATCCGTAGAGACATCTACAGGCCACTGCCTACCTGGCTTCATCCTGCTGCCAGAGGCTTCAATGGAGTGATGTGTGGCCTGCTCAAGGAACATTCAGAACCCATTTCCAAAACATTACTTATTTCTGCCCCAATTTACCAGCTATATTACCTGGACTATTATTTATTTAACAGTGTTCTTCAAATTGGCTTGTACTCTGCCTTTTTTGTCTGTCCTAGATCCATATGTATGCTGTCTACAAGAGACCCACTTCAGACCTAGGGACACATACAGACTGCAAGTAAGGGGATGGAAAAAGATATTCCGTGCAAATGGAAATCAAAGCTGGAGTAGCAATACTCATATCAGATAAAATAGACTTTAAAATAAAGAATGTTACAAGAGACAAGGAAGGACACTACATAATGATCAGGGATCAATCCAAAAAGAAGATATAACAATTACAAATATATATGCACCCAACATAGGAGCACCTCAATACATAAGGCAACTGTTAGCTGCTATAAAAGAGGAAATCAACAGTAACACAATAATAGTGGGGAACTTTAACACCTCACTTACACCAATGGACAGATCATCCAAACAGAAAATTAATAAGGAAACACAAGCTTTAAATGACACAATAGACCAGACAGATTTAATTGATATCTATAGGACATTCCATCCAAAAGCAGCAGATTACACTTTCTTCTCAAGTGCACACGGAACATTCTCTAGCATAGGTCACATCCCGGGTCACAAATCAAGCCTCAGTAAATTTCAGAAAATGGAAATCATATCAAGCATCTTCTCTGACCACAACGCTATAAGATTAGAAATGAGTTAGAGGGAAAAAAACATAAAAAACACAAACACATGGAGGCTAAACAAAACGTTACTAAATAACCAAGAGATCACTGAAGAAATCAAAGAGGAAATCAAAAAATACCTAGAGCAAATGAAAAGAAAACATGATGATCCAAAACCTATGGCATGCAGCAAGAGCAGTTCTAAGAGGGAAGTTTATAGCTATACAAGCCTACCTCAAGAAACAAGAAAAATCTCAAATAAACAATCTAACCTTACACCTAAAGGAACTAAAGAAAGAAGAACAAACAAAACCCAAAGTTAGTAGAAGGAAAAAAATCATAAAGATCAGAGCAGAAATAAATGCAACAGAAACAAAGAAAACAATAGCAAAGATGAATAAAGTTAAGACTGGTTCTTTGAGAAGATAAACAAAATTGATAAACCATTAGCCAGACTCATCAAGTAAAAGAGGGAGAGGACTCAAATCAATAAAATTAGAAATGAAAGCAGAGAAGTTACAACAGACACCGCAGAAATACAAAGCATCCTAAGAGACTACTACAAGCAACTCTATGCCAATAAAATGAACAACCTGGAAGAAATAGACAAATTTTTATTTAGGTATAACCTTCCAAGACTGAACCAGGAAGAAATAGAAAATATGAACAGAAAAATCACAAGTAATGAAATTGAAACTGTGACTGGAAATCTTCCAACAAACAAAAGTCCAGGACCAGATGGTTTCACAGGTGAATTCTATCAAACATTTAGAGAAGAGCTAACACCCATCCTTCTCAAACTCTTCCAAAAAACTGCAGAGGAAGGAATACTCCCAAACTCATTCTATGAGGCCACCATCACCCTGATACCAAAACCAGACAAAGACACTAAAAAAAAAGAAAATTACAGACCAATATCACTCATGAATATAGACACAAAAATCCTCAACAAAATACTAGCAAACAGAATCCAATAACACATTAAAAGGATCATACACCATGACCAAGTGGGGTTTATCCCAGGGATGCAAGGATTCTTCAATATATGCAAATCAATCAATGTGATACATCATATTAACAAACTGAAGAAGAAAAACCATATCATCATCTCAATAGATGCAGAGAAAGCTTTTGACAAAATTCAACACCCATTTATGATAAAAACTCTCCAGAAAGTGGGCATAGAGGGAACCTACCTCAACATAATAAAGGCCATATATGACAAACCCACAGCAAACATCATTCTCAATGGTGAAAAACTGAAAGCATTTCCTCTAAGATCAGGAACAAGACAAGGATGTCCACTCTCACCACTATTATTCAACATAGTTTTGGAAGTCCTAGCCACAGCAATAAGAGAAGAAAAAGAAATAAAAGGAATACAAATTGGAAAAGAAGAAGTAAAACTGTCACTGTTTGCAGATGACATGATACTATACATAGAGAATCCTAAAGATGCCACCAGAAAAGCACTAGAGCTAACCACTGAATTTGGTAAAGTCGCAGGATACAAAATTAATGCACAGAAATCTCTTGCATTCCTATACACTAATGATGAAAAATCTGAAAGAGAAATTAAGGAAGCACTCCCATTTACCACTGCAACAAAAAGAATAAAATACCTAGGAATAAACCTACCTAGGGAGACAAAAGACCTGTACGCAGAAAACTATAAGACAATGATGAAAGAAATTAAAGATGATACAAACAGATAGAGAGATATACCATTTTCTTGGATTGGAAGAATCAATACTGTGAAATGACTATATTACCCAAAGCAATCTGCAGATTCAATGCAATCCCTATCAAATTATCAATGGCATTTTTTACAGAACTAGAACAAAAAAATCTTAAAATTTGTATGGAGACACAAAAGACCCCAAATAGCCAAAGCAGTCTTGAGGGGAAAAAAAAGAAGCTGGAGGAATCAGACTCCCTGACTTCAGACTACACTACAAAGCTACAGTAATCAAGACAATATGGTACTGGCACAAAAACAGAAATATAGATCAATGGAACAGGATAGAAAGCCCAGAGATAAATCCACGCACCTATGGTCAACTAATCTATGACAGAGGAAGTAAGGATATACAATGGAGAAAAGACAGTCTCTTCAATAAGTGGTGCTGAGAAAACTGGACAGCTACATGTAAAAGAATGAAATTAGAACACTCCCTAACACCATACACAAAAATAAACTCAAATGAATTACAGACCTAAATGTAAGACTGGACACTATAAAACTCTTAGAGGAAAACATAGGAAGAACACTCTTTGACATAAATCACAGCAAGATCTTTTTTGATCCACCTCCTAGAGTAATGGAAATAAAAACAAAAATGAAACAAATGGGACCTAATGAAACTTCAAAGCTTTGGCGCAGCAAAGGAAACTACAAACAAGACGAAAAGACAACCCTCAGAATGGGAGAAAATATTTGCAAACGAATCCACGGACAAAGGATTAATCTCCAAAATATATAAACTGCTCATGCAGCTCAATATTAGAAAAACAAACAACCCAATCCAAAAATGGGCAGAAGACCTGAATAGACATTTCTCCAAAGAAGACATACATATGGCCAAGAAGCACATGAAAAGATGCTCAACATCACTAATTATTAGAGAAATGCAAATCAAAACTACAATGAGGTATCACCTCACACTAGTTAGAATGGGCATCATCAGAAAATCTACAAAGAACAAATGCTGGAGAGGGTGTGGACCAAAGGGAATCCTCTTGCACTGATGGTGGGAATCTAAGTTTTACAGCCACTATGGAGAACAGTATGGAGGTTCCTTAAAAAACTAAAAATAGAATTACCATATGACCCAGCAATCCCACTACTGGGCATATGCCCTTATTAAACCATAATTCAAAAAGACACATGCACCCCAATGTTCATTGCGGCACTATTTACAATAGCCAAGACATGGAAGCAACCTAAATGCCCATCAACAGACGAATGGATAAAGAAGATGTGGTACATATATACAATAGAATATTACTCAGCCAGAAAAAGGAACGAAATCGGGTCATTTGTAGAGCCATGGATGGATCTAGAGACTGTCATACAGAGTGAAGTAAGTCAGAAAGAGAAAAACAAATATTGTATATTAATGCATATATGTGGAACCTAGAAAAATGGTACAGATGAACTGGTTCGCAGGGCAGAAATTGACACACAGATGTAGAGAACAAACATATGGATACCAAGGGGGGAAATTGGCGGGGGGTTGGTGGCAGTGGTGGGATGAATTGGGAGATTGGGATTGACATACATACACTAATATGTATAAATGGATAACTAAGAAGAATCTGCTGTATAAAAAAATAAATGAAAGAAAATTGAAAAAAAAAAACACAAAACACTGTCTTGTCCTAGGCAATAATATCCATGAAAACAGACATTTAATGTACTGGCAATTCTTTATAAACTAATGAACATTAAAGCAAATATATAACTGAGAATTTTAACAGTGTTGCCTGATTCCCATGGTATGTAAAACAGTTTGAGAAGAGTGTTCTGAAAAAGCCATTCTGGGAAAGTGTATTGAGGTGCAAACAAGAGCAAAGAACTCTGGGAGCACTACCTATGCAGATGCGTGGTGTTGCCATGACCACAGATTTTGTCTTTAAGAAAGTAATCGCAAGTGGAGAGAGAAGGGACGGGGGGGGGGGGGGGGGGGGGGGAGTCCTCGTGTGAGTTTCCTCCATCCCTATTTGCAATTTCCTTCAAATCAAATTGCTTTGCCCCTAGGAACCTGTTTTTGTTCTGAATTTTAACATTTAAAAAACAATTAAAGAGCTGTGGTTTGGGGTGATAAGTTCTGGAGATGGACACTGGTGATGGTTGTACAAGAAATGCATATACTTAACACCACTAAATTGTGCACTTAAAATGGTTAAAATGGTAAATGTGATGTTATGTATATTTTACCACAAATTTTTTAAAATGTTAAAAACAAAAAGCCAACCATGCTCAGCCACTGAGCTGAATGGAGTTATGAGTGGCCCCGCCGCAGGCTCAGGTGGGGCAGGGCAGGTGTGCATGGCCCTGGTGAATCCCTCTGTCTTTGCCTCTTGTCTTTTTCCCATCCACCTTTCAGGGATCTAACTGCAGTGTGGAAGGGGACATGGGGCGGTTCAGGAAGGAATGAAATCCTAACCCATCACTTGCTAAATGTTCACATCCCTTTGCTGTACAGTGTGATGAAGAAGAAAGTGGCATTTCAGGCAACCCTGCTCTCCACCTGTAAAGCACAAGGGTAGGAGACAGGTCTTCGTCTTCCTCTTCTTTTTAATTCTCTGGTACTACCAGGTTAAAACTATTAGATAAAATTGGATTGTTAGAGGGATACACGTATATGTACCTTTCATATTAGGTAGATTTTACACGGTACTAAACTTGGGAATTAAGAATTGGGATTACAGTTAATGGACTTCTGACCTGTGGGTTTCAGTTGGCACCAATCTCAGGGGGAAGAAAGGAGTCCACGTGTTCAACAATAAGAAACACACTAAATGAATCAGTACCCTTATAAGTAATTCCACAAAATTATAATTTATATCTTCTTGGAAAATGTTCAATGATGTGGAAGAATGCATGTGATATTCTATATTGCAAATCTTAAGCAAGTTTCTGTTCAGTATATATATATGGCATGATCGTGGTTTTGTGATAACTGTATCGCAGATAGAATACATTACACACAGAAGATAAGACTTTAAGTCTACACACCAAACTGATGACAGTTACCTCTGGTGACTAAACAATTCTACTTATCTTCTTACAGTTCAAAATTCATTATAATGAACATATTATTTTTCTAATCAATACAAGGCTATAATAAACAAACATAAATAAATAAATAGCTGTTTTAAAAGTGGATGCCCTCCCTCAATTACACACACACACTTGCCCTCTCTCCCCACCCACCTCCTACTGAAAAACTCCAGACACAACCTTTGTCTTCTGTTATCAACAGAAACAGAGGAGCGACTGTGGAGCTGGTAGACTAAATTTAGCAGACAGATCCAAGTTAGAGTTCCTCTCAAAGAACTCCTGGAAATAGCTCTGGTCTCATGAAACTGAACTTCCTCACTCTGTCACTCTGGGCTTCATTTTATGAGCTTCTGATTTTATCAAATGGCCACAGGAACTACATACTATTAAAAATAGCACCACAGTATGCTGGTTGGTGTAACTTCTTGGCAAAGAGCAACTTGTTTTCTGCATTTCTGTGAAACACTTAATACATGTAAATCAAAATAACAAAGGTCAAAGTCTTCAGAAGTAGGTTATTAACTTCAGGAGTTACAATCAACAGTACAATAGATTCTTATTAAGAAGGAAAAAAAAAAAACTTAAAAAAAATGAATGCTTAAATCTCTTATGTGAAGGTACTTAATAAACTACAAAATTATCCAATTCTCAAAGCAAAAATTTTGGGGAAGTTTATTGTACCAATTTTGCAGGTGAGGACATGGAGGCTCCAAAAGTAAGTGATCTCAAGTTAGATCTTCAGCACTGAAATAGTGCTACAATTATATTACATCAAAGAATTTTCCAGAATTTATCACTAAGTTATTTAGACTTGAATAGAGCCAAATGATCCACTTCTGTTTTTCCTTTAAAGTTAAAAAGACTTCCATTGTAATTATATTTTATTAAGATTTTTAAAATTTATAGACAATTTTTTTTTGTTTGCATTCTCCTCTTTGGCCTGAACTTTTAAAACAATCTCATTTTTCCAAAATATCAATTTCCAGTAAGACAAAAAGATGGTTTTCTTCTTGTATCTTTTGCATTAAACAGTATAAGCTTCACTTGTGCCAACGGTATTTATAGAGAAAAGTTTGAGAGAGCTGGGCAGCAAGAAGAGACAGAAACATGGTATTTATAATTTGGAGATGCAGGATGTAGAAATTATTTGAAAAAGATCAGAACAGCTTTATAATGAATAGTTCATTTTTGTTGGTAAAAATTTATATAACTTTGACTTGGCTGCGTCATGTGATTTTTAAATTGCCTGAAATATAAAATTCTCTATTAATATTGCTCTCTCTATATACAAAACAAATATCAATATATCATATAATTTTATAATAGTAATGAAATACATACATTGCTTTTTTTCAACAGGCACAAAGTTGTTATTCTTCTTTTTTTTTTCTTCTCCCAGTATAAGGAGTGTCTAATGGGGATGGAGTTTGGCTCAGGGCTAATGTCTTGAACACACGTATTTAAACATGAGGCAGCCATACGGCATAGTGGTTAAAATGAGCTTTGGAATCTCTTAGACTGGGTCAAATTCTTCCACCTTCCTTCACTAATAATAACTACCATTTGTATGATCTTAGGTGAGTTACCTAACATCTGAACCTCTTGTTGCCTCATCTCTAAAATGAGAATTAATATCGATCTCAGCTGGCTTAAAACATTTTTTTCTTTTTCTTTTGATATAATTTTAGATTTACATAAAAGTTGCAATAACAGAACAGAAAACTGAGGTATACCCTTCACCCCATTACTCCTGTGTTAACAACTTAGATAACCATAGCACAGTTATCAAAATCAGGAAATTAACAATGTTATAATATTATTAACTTAAAAACAGATCTTATTTGAATTTTACCAATTTTCCCCGGATGTCCTCTTTCTGTTCCCACAATCTTTTAGTTATTGGGTCTCCTTAATCTCCTCCAATACATGGCTGTTCCCCAATCTTTCCTTGCCTTTACGACCTTGACACTACTGAAGAATAATAGTTATTCTGTAGAATGTCTCTCAGTTTGGGTTTCTCAGATGTTTTCATGATTAAAGTTATACATTTTTGGCAGGAACACCCAGAAGTGATGTTGTGTCCTATTCAGTACATCGTTTCAAAGGGTACATGATGTTTATATGTCATATCGGGTGTAATGCTAACCTGATCTCTTGTTTAAGTCGGTAACCTCAGAAAGTTGTTTGTGTACGTGGTGGTTCTGGAACTTGTCTTTAACAAGTGGCAGCTATTGTTACGGTAAAATCCAAACTAAGAACAGAAGTTTTGGAATTAGGTAGACTTGGGTTCCAATGCCCATTTTACTGGTTCCTGCCATGTGACCATGGACAAGTTTTTTTAACTTCCCCAGTTCCCGCAGTGTCCAATAAAGACAAAACTACCTGTAAAGCTGTTAAGAAGCTGTTATAAAGTTAAGAAGATGAAATGAAATATGTAAAGCACTCAGTGCCTGCAATTTATGCATGTTCCATGAAATCAATCACTATTATTACTTTTTAAGTAAGTTACTATTTTTTCTGCAAAATAATCACTATGGCTTAAGATAAAGAAATCTGAGATCTGTGGGAAAATGTGGGTTGGAGCATTGTGGGAGTAGGTTGGAAAGATGTCAGATGAGGGGGGAAGGCATGGAAGAGCCAACAGCACACCCCTCTTACTCCATCTCATCTTTCCATTGCAAAAACTGGCATTGCAAGTACAGCCAGAGCACATGAAGGCATTTGTGCTTGATTTCTGACACGTTAACCCCATGATGCAAGAACCAATTCCCTGCTATACGCCATGGAGGCTTCTCCCTCATTTGTTCTCTCTTGTAAAATCATTACCTTCTGCTTGCTGGGCTCTCTTGCAGGGATTTTTAGGCTGTGACATAGGACACCAAACTTTTTTCTTCTATGGCTGCCTCTGCTGTTATACTCAGGTGTAGACAGCTAGGAGGGCAATTCTAGGACACACATAACATACGGTAGTTAAAATATATCCCTCCTTTTAAAATATAAGCCTAACCCTAAAGAAACCAAAAATAAATGTAAAATTAATCCTGGGGGGATCTGGATTTTAAATACTTCTCCGTCAGACCATATGAAGGATCATAAAACTACTGCACCATGGCCTTTGTGGATTTAACCTCAGCTTTGGAAAACCACATTATTATTCATAGACATGAGAGAGTAATAAATATGTACTGGGTTACTCCATAGAGCTTAGATGTTGATTACAAAGGCATTAGAGCATCATTAAGTGTTGAAGTATTGATAACTAGAAAATCAATAATGTGATACAACAGTCTTCTATAGGATACTATTATTACCAGCCAAGCTCTACAGCACCTGTACCTTAGAGACCAGGAAGTTAACAGCCACCTGCCAAGCTCTCTCTGTGCCAGAGTGGGAACCTGTATGCCACAGAGGTGAAATACCATGCATGTGTAGTTCTCTGAAAAAACCAATCTGCCAGATGGATACTGATGCTCTGGCTCCCAGGCCAGGATGAGGACCACTGGCTCAAGTGATCTATAAATGGCTTTGAAGAGCACTGAATTTTCAGAGGGTGGTTTAAGCAGAGAACTAAGCGGGATCAAGAGTCCAGGGTCTCTTCTCAGCACACTTCTGGCCCACGTGTGAGAGGGAAGGTCCATTACTTACTTGCATTCTCACCCTCCTGCTCTGCCTCCTAGCTCACATTACTGAGAGTTTACCAGGACCTAAACTTTTTACACTATAAGCTCACTGAAATCAAAGCAATCCTACGAAAAGGATGAAGAATCCCTATTGACAGGTGAGGACCTAGGCCCCAGAAGTGAGGTGAGACACTCAAGGTCGCACACTGGAGCAGGGCTCCGACACTGGGCTCCAACGTCTGTGTGCTCCACTACTGAGCAGTACGCCTCCTAGTGGGAAGCCGTCCCTTCCCTTCAAACCATGAGGGTAAAGCTGAGAGAAGACTCTGGAACATGTTTTCAGTTCCTTAAAAGGAGGTGCACTGTTACCACAAGCCCTGTTACCGACAAATTCGTCTCTCTTCCTTCCGAGCGGTTTCAGGAGCATCCTTCTGGGTCAAACGCTCCACCACTGGGGAGGCCCCTAACGAACACAAGGCTCTCCCACCTCCTCCGCCCTCTGCCCAGGCTAACATGTCCACTGCCCAGCCTGGCTCCAATAGCTGAGAGACAACATCAGGGCTTGTGCGGAGCCTGAGCTGCGGACACGGTCCTCCTTCCTGGAGTGCCTCTCGCGCTCCAGGGCGCCATCTGCATGTACCACGCAGACAATTCCTGAACACAAATCACGTCTACAAAGCAGTGGGTCACATCAGGGGATAAATTTCCTAGAGAAGGACGTTCCATACAGTTTCACTTTCCTCAACACTTAGGCAAAGGTATTTCTTTCTTTCTTCAAAAAGGACTTTCCCCCTTACTACAAAAACAATATATTCTCCTTATAAATGATTCAAACGATAGAGAAGTACATTCAAGTTAGACTGGAAGGAAGGAAGAGAGGGAGGGAAGGAGGGAGGGAGGGAGGGAAAGCAAGCTTCCTCAACTCCATCCTTTAGAGATAACTAGTGCTAACAGTCTGATGTACATGCTTCAGGACTTTAAAAAAATGCAAATATAATTGTTAAATGAAAAAAGCAAGGGAGCAGATTCACATGTATTGTATAATACCATGGGTCTAAAAGAGAGGGAAGGAAGGAGATATATACAAATTTGCCAATATACACATAAAATATGACTTGAAAGCTTCAAAATAGTCAATATGAACTACTCCAGGGAGTGGCCCTGGGTGGCAAGGATGAGAAGTATACTTGTCACTGTACATCCTTTCTTACCATTTGAACATGAAACCATGTGAATATATTATCTACTCAAAATATTAACAGAGGGCTTCCCTGGTGGCGCAGTGGTTGAGAGTCCGCCTGCCGATGCAGGGGACACGGGTTCGTGCCCCTGTCTGGGAAGATCCCACATGTCGCGGAGCAGATGGGCCCGTGAGCCATGGCCGCTGAGCCTGCGCATCCGGAGCCTGTGCTCCGCAACGGGAGAGACCACAACAGTGAGAGGCAGAGTTAAATACTGAAACAGAGAAAATGCATTTATTAAAAGCCCAAAACAGTGCCTAGCATAGAGTTGGCACTCCATGGATCTTGCAGAATGAATGAAACAAATGAGACTATCTCTTCCAATTTAATGGGAATTACTCTGCTCACAGGACACACCCTGTTCTAAGTCACCTACCAGCTTACAAGGACAAAAGAACAAAAACACTTGATTACTGACAAGGAAAGTGACCATGATTGGCTCTTATAAGAGGAACAGTAAATATAAATTAAGAGTGAAAGAAGATTTTAGATTGCATCTAGCAACTGGCAAAGATATCAACCACCATTCTGAACATTTTCTCCCAAGACTCCTGTGGGCAGAGAGAGGATAAACATAGCCACTCAAAAGTCTGGATGCATAGACTTTTTAAGAAGGACAATTTTTTATGTTTAGTTGACCTTAAAATTACATGTAAATTTTGTATTTTTGTATTCTCTATAATAATGGTTATATTCATACAAAAACCACTTTCTTTGCCCAAATCTTTAAGAAATATGTGTTTATCATGTTACTTCACACCTCTTGACCTACTACCTCACATATGGGGGAATTCAAGCACCCCAATTGTAAAATTAGATTCTAGCTGAATCTTCAAATTCTAAACAAACTGGGGTCATCAGAGCAAGTGCTTTACCCAAGATCACACGGCAAAGGCTAGCAAAGCTGAGACCAGGCTGTGAGAGCAGTTTCTCAGTGAGAGCCTAAGATTTGATTGAAGTCTTTCTGTGTGTCTTTCTCCCCACCTCCACCCAACATGCACACAGCTACTACCGGCTCCCCAAAACAAAAGCCCTCCCATAGCTGCCTGGGTCTGGAAGCCCACGCCCATTTGCAGAACTGCTTAGTCCAGCTATGCCCACAAAACATAAAACCTCTAACAAGCCCTGTATCTCATTAGACTTTGTATGAAGCTTTTTGTTTTTATAAACGAAACTGTTTCTAAGCACTTCAGTAATTATTTTGGCTGCACGATTTGCGTATTGGTTAATGCACTCATTGCAGATCTGTGTCTTTTATTTATTTGATAAGACCAGAACCTTGGTATGACAACATGTGGTTAACCGACTTTTTTTTTTTTTTGTGGTACGCGGGCCTCTCACTGCTGTGGCCTCTCCCATTGCAGAGCACAGGCTCTGGACGCGCAAGCTCAGTGGCCATGACTCACGGGCCCAGTCTCTCCGCGGCATGTGGGATCTTCCCGGACCGGGGCACGAACCCATGACCCCTGCATCGGCAGGCGGACTCTCAACCACTGCGCCACCAGGGAAGCCCTAACCAACTATTTTGATTAACAATGTTTGATATTTGCAGTGAGGTGGATGGACCTAGAGTGTGTCATACAGAGTGAAGGAAGTCAGAAAGAGAAAAACAAATACCGTATGCTAACACATATATATGGAATCTAAAAAAAAAAAAAGGTCTGCTGAACCTAGGGGCAGGACAGGAATAAAGACACAGACGTAGAGAACAGACTTGAGGACACAGGGAGGGGGAAGGGGAAGCTGGGATGAAGTGAGAGAGTGGCACTGACATATATACACTACCAAATGTAAAATAGATAGCTAGTGGGAAGCAGCTGCATCATACGGGGAGATCAGCTCAGTGCTTTGTGACCGCCTAGAGGGATAGGACAGGGAGAGTGGGAGGGAGAGGATATGGGGATATATGTATACATATAGCTGATTCACTTTGTTATACAGCAGAAACTAACACACCATTGTAAAGCAATTATACTCCAATAAAGATGTTAAACAAACAAACAAACAAAAAAAGTTTGAAAACAGTACTGCCTGTTGTTTAACATCTTCCATAATACACATCCCCCTGATTTTAGCTGGCTTGGCTTTCCCTTAATTTTTTCAAAGCAACTTCATATTAAAATTAGATTATCCTATTTTACACAAAGAATTCCTTGAACAATAAACATCGGTTAAAATATCTGCGCTGAAATTATGTTCAATTCTTACTCAGAACACTTGATACTTTATATATATGTAATGTCCATAAATCAAATGCATAAATCCTGTTTTACAAAAGACACCTGCAGCAGACAAGACACTTCAGCAGGAAACCAATTTTAACTGGTGAAAGAAAAGAAAGTATCTCTGGGAGAAACAAGTATACACATTTTTAGACTGCTACTATAAAAATTTCCTGAAGCATCAGCTCTGAAGAATCACTCTATTCCCTCAGGGAATTTAAGCCAACAGAATGTCCATGTCTAGATGTTTTAAGAGGAACTGGGAAATTTGATGCCTGTACAAATTCCTACAGGGGTGAATGAATGTCCAAACAATTTCTCTATTGGATCACATATCTCTAGTCCCCAGGAGAAATCTCAGAGCTTTTAGGATCAAATTAATTCCACTCTGTCACAAAAGTAACCAGTGCATGAAGGCAAAGATGGTGATAGTCATGGTCTGGGTCTGGGTCTGGGACAGCACTGGAGAGAGGTGAAAACCAATGTCATGGGGGAGAGACCGTGGTGTTAGGAATCAGCTCCAAAAGCACTGTGCTTGCTGCCCTGGCCCCGCCTTGGAATAAGACCCAATAAGAGGACAGTCTTCCCCAAGCATCTCCAAGACCTTATCCGAGGTGGCGTGAATTTCAAACATTTGATACAAAAATGTTCAAGTATAAAGGAAAAGGCAAGTTCCAATTTCACAACACATTCTAAAGCAACTCAAAAACCATCCAAAGCAGAAAGACTTCTAGACTAGGAGACATAAGACCTAAAGTCAAGTCAATGACTACCCCCTCCCATCTTTCAGCTTCTCTTTTGAGTTAACTGGGCAGAAATATAATATCTTTCCTTCCTCACAATGCTATTGTTGGACTTGAATATGACAAACCTTTCAAAACCATGAAATGCTGCACAGATTACTATATTACCCAAAGGATGGCAAATTTATAAATGATTAAATTGTAATATCAACAGTTTCCTGTCTAGGTAGCTACAGAAACAAAAAAGGATCTAGACACAATCCTTTACACAGTTTTATCCAAAGCTATGGTTTCTGCATGAGTTTAATAAATAATACAAATCATTATGACTTAGATTTGGGTCTACTTCTTCTAAACATAACATCACTCAACGAAGGCCTAGCCTTACACCGGACTCTACAGGCTAAGGAGGCAGCAGTCATACCTCTGGGTTCTATTAGTAACCAGACCATGAACTTCACACCAGCAGGGCTGTCCTCCTCAGGATCCCTGAAGACCAGCCCATCAAGCACCATGCAGAGGACAATGCTTCCAGAAGAGTCTACCTTTATAACTCCACCAGGGCACAGTTCAAGAGTTGTTTCAGTAACAAGAGAAAGAAAAGTCAACAGACAAAAAGTAAATAATTGAATAACAAACATGAGAACAAAGTATTGGGAAGGAAATGGTATGATGACTGAGATTTGCTTTGGGCCCCTCTCTCCCTCCCCTGACCCTGAACAAAGTAGGGCAGAGGGAAAGGTAGAATCAGAATCAGAGAAAGCCGATAGTTGTTAATGCTGGGTGATAAGGATATAGAGCGTGCTACTAGTCACTCCACATTTTCAAGAATTGTCATTATAAAATGTTTTTTAAGCCGTAATTTGGTATGAACCCAATTTTTGTTTTGAAAATTACACACGAACACACACAAAAAACATAAGGCACCCAGAAAAAAGAAATAAAAATAAAATAAATACATCAAAAAATCTATGTTGGGTCGTGGGATGAAACACACAACTGCTAATCAGAGAGCCAGTACTCAGAGTAAACAGAAGTTCTTTCCACCAAGCCTCAGGCATTCATCAACAGCTACTGGAGCTACCACTGCTTAATTTTTTTTTAATATTTTTAAGCTGTACAATACGATGAGTTGATATACACATACATTGTGAAACCACCATGTCTTTAATAACCTACCCACACATACAACATTCCCTGAGCAAGGTAAGACCTGACCCTGAAAGTACACCCAAATATTACCCACCCTACAGTCCCCACAGGCAGTGGGGCTTTCACGCATAGCTCTTTCCTCAAAGAACGAAAACATTTCCAGATTCTCTACGTAAAGAAACCACGTCAAGTCAACAATGAGAGAGAAAAAAAAAAAAGAGGCAGAAAGATCAAACTGTGACACGCAAGAACACCTTACATTAGATGGATGATAAAAATCTAAACACCGCATCCCATTTATTGGGAAGATACATACTAAAGCTTTATTCTGTATTTCTTTTTCTGTTCTTCCTTTTTTTTTTTTTTCTTAAACTATTTCCTCACTTGCTCTACATTTCATTTTTTTGATCCAGAGGCAGACAAGAAAGTCAGGAAATATCTGAGAAACTCCACGAATGGCAGATAAGGAGGTGGGTTAAGCAATAATACACTGTTCTAGAAATTCCCTTTGATAAAGGCACTGAGTTCTGAGACTAATTACTAGGGATAGTTACAGAGACTGTGGACCTTTTCTGATATCTGTCCCTCAACAAGAAAAAAGATTCTCTGGGCAAAATGTTTTTTATTAGTATGGACATCCACGATACAGATAACAAAATCACTGGCTGAACAGTACAGCTTACGAAGATCTTGCAGGTGAGCTGATAAAGGTCCCCCAAAACAAGGAGATTCTTTTGATCTTACATGTCCTCGGGACACTGTGTTCAGTCATCTTCCCAGAGCAAGGTACTCATTACCCAAATGTCCAGACTCTTGACCTTTGCCCCCTGAGTCATATATCTTCTCTCTACATGGACACATAAAAAGCAGGGGGAAAACGGCCATGTAAGCCAATCCTCTGGGTTAAAGGGGGAAATTATTTACATTCCATTCTCACATCCTTCCTCTCTGAAACTTTTTTTTTTTTTTGGCTGCACTGAGCAGCATGTGGGATCCTAGTTCCCTGACCAGGGATGGAACCCTGTGCCCCCTGCAGTGGAAGCGTGGAGTCTCAACCACTGGATCTCCAGGAAAGTTCCTCTCTGAATGTTTAAAAGAAGCTTGCTTTTCTTAAAAACTGGTCAGTTCCTATCTTATGGATAATATGAATCTTATGATGTTTCTCATTTTGCTGTGCCCACCAGGAATCCCTTAGCCAAATCTAAAACTGGACCGAACCTAAAGATTCAGTGCTTATATCTAACGAGTCTAAGTGTTTGTTATGTGGATCTCAAATCAAAACGTCCATCACCAGCCACGTGAATTCCTTCTTCAAGAGAGACGAGAGTCAGGGATGGGAATACGGGTGATGGCATAATGCTGGTTTTCCCCTGGCACTTCGGATGCGTTCTGTACCATAGTTTATGACACACGACAGGGCAGAATTTGTCCAGACTTGATCAAGAACCACATCCACTAAGAAACTCCTCTTGCCATTCAGTTATCCATAACTTTCAATAGTGTGAATTTTCTCGGAGGGCGTGGTCTTTCAAGAGGTCTGTACAAATTCTGGTATCAGGCACTATGAAATGGAAATCAAAATAAATCTGAGGTAATGCGAAATAAACATGAAACAGCAAAAAAAACCCAAGTTAGCTATCTACACCTTCTGCTTTAAGCATAGCTAATTTAATTTGGGGGGCAGGAAAGCAAGACAAGTTTGACCCCAACGTTCAGGCTGTTAGAGCCAAAGTTGCTTTTTTTCTAGGTTTTTGCTTTTCATTCAACACCAAATGGTTTAGCAAGTAATGATTGGTATGAATTTTTTCTGCCTAACTAAAAAGTAAAAATAATGAAGTTAATGACTGCTTCTTAAAAGTGAATCAAGTAATGAACCAAATTAACAAATCACTACATGAACTAGTTATACTTTGAGAACTAATTATTATATATAGAATAATACTGTAATCTGAACGGACTCCTTTTAGCTTTTACGTAACAGGAAGAGCCTGGCAGAAGCACTTGAGTGAGCTGGGAGTTTCGGCTCATATCTAACTCATGAGCTTATCCCTTGAATCCAGTGATATCGAGAGACAGCAAACCTTGAGTGATGGCAAACTCCATGCCCTGCTCTCTCTAGCCACGTGGCTACTTTTTTGTGATTAGATACCAAAAAATGCCTTCATGGGTTACTGTTATGATTAGTATATTGAATTTTTACAACTCGAGATGCAATTCATAGTAAAAAGCATAGTAACGGGTTGGTGGGGTCCCCTGGATACCTTCACCAATCTGGGACTAGATTAACCCCTCCCTCACAACACACTAAAGCATGTGGATGGCTAAGTAACCAGTCACTGTCACTGACTGGAATTAGCTAAGACAAGCCTGACAACTCTGTTCCCACTGGTCGACGTGCAATGCTTATCAAGACTTAAGTTACATTTGCTCTCAACTTGTTTGTGCAGCTTGCACTTGGTTCTGTTATTACATAATTTAACAAAATATTAAGTAATAAATGAAATTCGAATCTGAAAAAAAGTGACCTGTTGTTTCTATTAAACTGAATGCTTTAGAAACACCTGACAAATGAAAATAGCTAAAAATGCTGAAAAATTAGGTGTATTCGAGATAATGTTAATATTCTAAGGGGAAAACATGATTTTTCAATATCTAGACGGATTCAGTACTGAGCTGCTTGGAAAGTTTTGATATTCTGGATTTAAAGAAATAAAGACTGAACATCACCGATGGTGTGTCGTGACTATGACTTGTGAGGGAAAGACAATTATGGAACACAAAAAAGAGAACCCATATCCAAAGAAACACTCTTGACACTAAATGAAAGACTAACCGATTCTGAGCGTTGATATTTCTAAGTTTAATAAAATGTTTATGGTGGGCATGTGTCATTTTTCATTATTTCCACTCTCAAATGATTAATCATCCAACTAGGGGGTCCTAATTGTATTTGACAAAGCTTTCTCTAAGGAACTAAAACCAAGGTCTGGACTCTCCCTCTCTATTTTCTTCTTTCCTTGATAAAGAACTTGAACAAAAATGAAAGGGAGACAGTTTGCCTTAATGAAATCTCACCCCCCTTTCAGCAGTCATGTTCTCTGGAGTCTGCACTTCCCTAGGCTCTGCAAAGGAGGCTCCCAGGGCTGCCTGCCTGGTGGCCCAGGTTAAACACTGCCTCTTCTCTCTCCTTTGCATTTACAACCGCCTTTATCTCAAGTCCTAGTATGCTCAGCTAGGAGCTGAGCAAAGTAAGGCTAAGGTCAACTTACACTACAATGGTGTTTCTTTTCCCTAGGATGTTTGCATTTCAGAAGATCTATCTAGGGCTTCCCTGGTGGCGCAGTGGTGGAGAGTCCACCTGCCTGCCGATGCAGGGGACATTGGTTCGTGCCCCAGTCCAGGAAGATCCCACATGCCGCGAAGCGGCTGGGCCTTTGAGCCATGGCCGCTGAGCCTGTGCGTCCGGAGCCTGTGCTCCGCAACGGGAGAGGCCACAACAGTGAGAGGCCCGCGTACTGCAAAAATAAATAAATAAATAAATAAAATAAATCACATGCACTGACCTTTTGTTCCATTGCCTCAAGTATGTTCAATGTGACTATGGGAGCAGGATGCATCAGGCACTGATCAAAGTCTGGACAGTCATCAGAGCCTGTCTTATGACCGATAATGATGTAACCAACCTCCCTGTGAGCTACACCGAGGCCAGAGGGTACCTGGGCAGGAAGCTCCCAAGTGCTCTGGCTCAGTGTGTGGTGACCAATTCATAATGCAGCCACCTCCAAGGGAACTTCACTGTCTCCCAGTGGCGATAATTAGTGTGTGTGACCAGACCAACGGCAGAGGACTCCAGAAACACAAACGCTCCAATATAGATACTTACGCCTATAACTGACCTCAGTGGGACTTGTGGCCACATCTCGAGACATACAACATAAACCAGGGTGAATTATGTGACACTTGAGCCAGCAGTGGGAAAAATCATTAATTGTCACATTCTAAGAGCACATCTCTCTGCCTTCCTGAAAAACAGCAAGTTCTAAACCAGCCCCATTTCCCATACCTGATGTTGTAAGAGGTACTTTCAACATCAGCGGTGCCGGAGATCTTTATCAACAGCTGCCCTCTCCATCTGCACAATACCAGAAACCTCCTTAAAGGCAGGACACATATTCGTCGAGTGATTATTATCTATCAAATTCATCTATTTCTCTCAAAACTCTTCGAGGTAGGTATTTTAATCTCCGCTTTTACAAATTAAAAAAACTGGGGCTTGGAGAGCGTGTATTCCTTATTCGGGAACACCCGTGAGCTGCCACTCACGGCATGAGAACCAAATGCGGAAACTTCCATTTCCAAAGCCTCTGCTTTCCCACTCACTGTGAAGCCTCCTAGTTTTATTCTCAAGTGGTTCACACTTTTCATTTCACCTGCAAAGCATTCCTCCAAAAAGTCTACACACCACTGAAAACTTATACCACCTAATCAAAAATACCCCACAAAAGGTCCTGTATTTTCTTGAAGTTTTTTTTTTTTTTTTACAACGGTCACTGTTGATATTAGCATTTTATTTTTCATTTGCTTAGTTTCTCCAGGGCCGGCTTGGAGCCTTTCGACAAGGCACCAAGGTCTCACTTGCAGACCCGCCCTCACTGAGTGGAACTAATGACAGACACTCCTGCTTTTAGAAACTCATTCTTCAAAGTAGATTCCATTCGTCTTATTCATTTATCCTCCTGTATAAGATGTCAAAGACAAAGTCACAAATGAATTTCTGTCCGCCTTATTTAGTCAACTTGATTTATAAGCTAAAGCTAAGGATGCAAGGTGGACTGAAGTGGTGCAAAACTATTGTGCCTAAGAAATCATTTGCGAGCTTTCCTTTGACACAGCTAGGCATTTTTAAACATCCCCATTTATCTTTCATTTTGACATCCTATTTAGAAAGGTGCCATTACCAAACTACCAAAAATTTATCTGGTTGAAACTAATTAATGACATCATCAATTATTTCAGCAGTCTGCATTGAAACGAAGGCTTAATAAGCACCATGATCATTCAAAATAACAATGGCTGGTTCTCTAATGTTCTGATGTCCAATTATTTTTGCACCAAATGTTACTGAATAGTTGCAGAAGTCAAAGCTTAGCATTAGCTTTCTCAAAAATAAATCCATCTTCCTATTATAAGGGCCTTATTTCAGTAAATTCAACTTAATGGAATCAACTGCCTTCATAGAACTATGAAGAGTACACAAAGCCATTAGACACCTCATCTCAGGTCAAATGGCATGAAAAAGAGGCCAGGATCCTATTGGAAATTAAGATTTATTGCTATTTTCAGAGAACAGGACTGTAGGTCAAACCAGGAAAATACTGTACCATAATATTGCCCTTTATAGGATACCATTAAAAGGCTTTCCGCATGTATGAATAAGTACATAAATATAGATTATACGAAATTTCAGGAAATCCTTAAAATCTTCTCCGGGAAAGAACTAGTCAAATATTTTCCTTGGATTTAGGCTGAGTCATAGTTTACAGTATATGTAACGTGCTTTCATACAGTCAATTTTTGTTAACCAGAATCTTAAATTTTAAATGTTCAAATGAGAAGTCTGTTCTTTGAAGAAATTTGGAGGGATATCCATTCTTGATCTATTATTTTAAAATTGGATTTAAAAAAAATATTGTTTTAGCAACACTCCACTCACAAGAGAATGGATATAATTATCTCTGATTGGCTGGTCTAGACAGATAACCACGTGAACACAAAGAAAGAGGAAGGAGGTTGGTATCAGTGGTCTTGGTGTAAATAAGACAGTATGGGGTCTCCAGGGCTATGAGACACACTAGGATTCATGGAAATAACTTTTGTCCCAAACTACAACTACCAGGCCTCAAAAACAGCAGATAGTGTGGCCAACTTTTCTTAACCCCCAACCTTCTTTCATTTCTTTTTAAAAAGAACATGTTTTATATTCCTTACACCAGAATAACAATATTTTCAATGAACAATGAAAGACAGGATATATAACATGGGAAAAAATATTTGCAATACATATATGAAAGGACTAATTTCCCTAATTTAAAATGAGCTCATATAAGTCAATATGATAAAGACAAAGAACCCTGTAGGGAAGAGAAGGAGCAAAAAGAAAGAGGAAGGAGAAGAGGAAGAAGACAGTACACAGTAAAGCATAAGAGCAGACAATTTACAAAAAGAAATATGAATGCCCAAGGAACCTATAGAAAGATACGAAACCTGTTATTAAAGACAAGCAGGTGAAAACATAGAGGTAGCATTTTTAACTTATCAGATTGGCAAAAATGTTAAAGCCTTGTGATTTACAGTGGTGATGGGGGTGTGGGAAAGACACAACCTTGGGAAGAGAAAACCAATCTGTGTAGCCCTTCTAGAGTACAATCGGCAATTCCTACCAAAGTTAAAGATGCACGCATCCTCTGACTTAGCCATCTCACTGCTAGGAATGTAACCTACTGATATATCATCAGGAGGTTTATTTACAAAAAGGCGAACTGTAATAACTCCAGTAGGTAACTACAACTCCTCCCCACAAATACTTGGCAATTACTAAACTAGCCAGACGACAAAGGTAAAATCAATTACTACACGTCCATAATGTGGATGAAATAATGAAATCTTGTACATATCAAAGTAAATAAGGAAGATCTGTGCGTTGACGGGAAAGAGCTCTAAAAAAGTAATAGGAAAAGTAAAAAAAAAAAAAAAGGCTATAGAAAATATGTACAACTGAATCCCTTTATTATAAAATTGTAAAAAGCAGAGAGCCAGAAAGATGCAAATATATGCCCAAAACATTTTTTTTCCTGGAAAAAATAACAAAAAATGTAACAACAGTCACATCTGAGGAGAGGCTTTTACTTCTCTTTTTGTACCTTTTGATACCATTTGTATGTTAGCCATGTACACGCACTGTTTTTTATTTATTTTCAACGTCATCATGGGTTACCTGAATGTAAGATTATGGACAATTCTCTCTCTCTTTACATTTGAAATCTAATTTAAAAAAGTGTTAAAGCTATAAGCCTTTAAAACTCCTGAACCTCCCAAAATATATTTAATGAGCTAAAAGGTTTTTCAGGAGAGTTCTGAGGGAGAAAAACTAAAAATAAGAAATGAAGTAGAGAAAAAGAAGGCAGCACAGACAGATCAAGTTATCAGCTTGGGTTCAAGGTCAAGGCTGAGTACTTGTCCCTTTCTAATGTTTTAAACAAAATGATGAATTATGCATTGCATGGTGTTAGGGAGCAAGAAACTGCCCTGAAATCCAGCAGTTCAGAGCCGTGGAATGCAGAAAACAACCCAGAGGGAAAAATCTTTAAAAAGCTCTTCTGGAAGGTCTATTCTTCTAAATTCACAAGAAAGCAGTAAAGAAATGCACTAGCAAACAACCACTACACACAAATAAAACCATAACCCTATATATTGTGAAATCCTTTGGCAAATATTTATAAAGCGTCAGAGATAAATCTCAGATTGAATTACTTCATGTGCAATTACAATTCTAGGTTGTACCAAATATTTTCACAAGCATTCAACAAAAAGCCTGGGATGTCATCTGGTTGGATGGCATTTCATAAATGTAGCATGCACCAATTCCTGATTATCCAGGAATTTATCTAAGGTTTAGGAGGCAAACAATAAAAAAGAAAATGAAAGAAAGTTAATCTTCAACAGTCCCTTAGGGATAAGTCACCATATGGATAACACAGGTTATCAAACCATACAGTGTTCAAAGTCTGAGGAAAATGATTAAGTACCATCAAGGGAAAAAATAAAAACCACTCCAAAACATACACATCATGTGCTACTGCTTGGTTGAATGAAAGAAAAATAAAGGTTCTGAGAAAAGGGTGAGCTTTTTTCTCCCTGTGCCAGTTATGAATTTACTGTCTGTCTGCCATAAGTTCACCCTTTACTGCCTGATCTGCATAAATGGATCTGGGCCCCTGAGAAATTTTTTCACTTGCTCGCTTGCATGATGCTATTAACCAGTGTCAGCAAGAGATGCTGGAAAGACACTGCTGGAGGAAGGCCCCGTGCCTCCTGGTTCCGGCGCACTCCTTGGCAGCCTCCTGCCGTATGAGCAGCTTCGCTGGCACCCGTCTACTGCTTTTGTAGTGGAGTATCCCCGTCCACATCTCCCTGTGCACAGCGTTCCCCGGCATCCCAAAGGATGGATGGTGCCTTTTTAGCAAGTTCCACCAGCCTGGCACCACAGCAATTTCTCTGCCATATAGTGGGCCGCAGCCAGGAGCATCTCTCCAGCAAGGTCTGGATCGGGTATGAGGTGTGGCCTTTGCCTCAGGGGCCCAAGGGCCGGTGGTTGCTCCCTATTATCTATTATTTCTGTATTCTAGAGCTCTGTTTACTTCTTATTAGCCAGGCATCATTGCTCCAACCCCTTGTCATAGCTAATAACTCTCAATATTTAACTGCTGCCCTGTTCAAACTACTTTATGGTATCTGCCCCCCAACTGCACTGACTGACACACTCTCTTTGTCTACCAGCGTTCCTGCTGCAGGCCCCGTGGCAAACTACACAAGTGAAAGAAAGAGCAAGAATTTGCATTTTTCCATTTCTGTCCCTGGCTGCATGGCCTTAAACTACCTACATTCTCTCATCCTCAGTTTGCTCACCTCTCAAAAAAAAAAAAAAAAAAAAATGTATATATAATGTATCATTGTGTTATTTATAATATTAATGCTGTGAGGAGTAAGGTAAGCTAGCATAGGCAAACCACGAATCCAGTACCCAGCCCAGACAATTTGACATGTCTTTAGTTATCCACACCCAGCACCCTGACACATGGAGAGCTTGAGCCCAAAGCTGCCGAATACTCCATGCTCCAAAGATCAGGAGAGGTTATCCGTTCAGAAAACAAACACAGCAAAAAAAGAAAGAAAAAACCCCATACTCATACTCCTCACTTTTCAAGTTATTTTCACAATAAAATTCTAGATAACAGTCATAGAAGGGCAGAAAGTAAGAAGCACTGATTTTTCATTGTATTAAAACTTCTCCCACTTAGATGAAAATCACTTCAGGGAGAAAATCTGGTTATCCCTTGAGGATTTCCTGGTTAGATTAGACCTGGGCAATTTTAAGGTTAAATTCCACGTCATGAAAAAAAAAGACTTTTTTTGGAGTATGGTGGGAGGAAGGAAAAGAACAGTAGGGAGAGGCACTCTCTTGTAGGTTAAGGGTTGTCATCATTCCGCACCTCTCCCTCACTTTCTCACATAAACGTGGTCACCAAGTCCCACCAATTCTATTCCACAGACTTCTCCTAAATGGAACCTCTTGCTTGGAACCACTGTCGCTGCCTACACCCTGGCCTTCAGAAGGGATCACGTGGGTTATTACAATCCAGGGAGATATAAGATCCTCCCTGCCATCAAAGTTTAGTAGCTTAAAGATAGGATAACATTATTTAAACCTCCCCCCGCCCCTGCGACACCATCATGCTCCTACAGGAGACCACTCTTCCAGCCTCTGCATTCTGGTCTCCCTCAGTGACTCAAGGAACCCCAAAGTGTCAGGCTGTTTCAGGGCTCCAAGTCTTCACAGGGGCTGTGAACCTGGCCTAGAATGCCTCGTGTAGGCCCCACTCCCGTTCCCTGGCAAGTCCTGCTCACCCTAAGGCCCCTGGCAGAGGCCTCCTTGAAGACAGGATTAGTTCCACTGAAATGGACCTACATTCCAGATCTTGAGCTCCTCTAGGGCAGAGACCAGCTCATACTCGTCTTTGAACGTCTGGCCATTACAATGGAAGCAGCAGCAAGTTTACTCATGACTGGGAATGATAATACCTACCTTATGCAGCAGCTGTGAAGGAAAGAGATAAGGCCTAACCATTGTGAGCAGCTAAAGGACATAATACAGATAATGAAATATACAGGTTTAGATCAGAGCTCTCTGCAATGATTTCATGCTATGAAAAATAGCTGAAGGCTTTACATTATGATTCCTAATCATATAGCCATTCACTTGGTGAACAAACATTTATTGAATGCTTACTTTATGCTAGGTGCAAATTTACTTTTATCATAAACCATCACATGAGTCAGGACAGTAGTGGACTCAGTGCAGAAAACAGGATAATTAAACTGAATTTAAAATCTCTATGAGATTACAGATATTATTACAATATTAAAGATTACAATATTATTTTAAAATATCGGGAGAAAAAAGTCAATGATCCAAAGCTGATGGCATACCAGGAACTGATTTATTTTCTATTTCTGTATAATCAGTGTATAGTATTTTTAGTTGCCAGGGGATGTTCTTTTCAGAGGCTCCGCTTTTCCCTAGTTTGAGCCAAAATGACAAACCACAGGGATTCTGAAAAGATAGCACTCAGGATAACTGGGCTAGTCCAGACGTTTAATTATTAGACCCTAATAATCTTCCCCCAGAAGATTCCTGCCCTGGTTCCCTACCTCCAGGCCCTCCCCTCTCCCACTCATTCTTCTTACTCATGATACTACATTCCTAGGTTCCTCATCTTCCCTGCCCACTTAGAGAGGGCACTGGCTTCTACCTTTTTAATTTGGTGGCTGCAAACATATTCTTTATTTTTTAAAAAAAAAAGTGAAAGCTTTCTGTGAAAAAATCTTCCAAACAACGCACTTCAGTAAATTTTGAACCAATCTGTTAAAAACCTAAAAATGTACTCACTATGTGCCAGGGACCTGGACTACCAAGATGCGTGGAACACAGTCCCTGCCCCAAGGAGTTCACAGTCCATCTCAAGGGAGAAACATGTAATGCAATCTACTAAGTGATGTATGGAAAAGAGCATGACTGCGCACGCCTGGAGGCCAGGACGCATGAGGTCACCTTATATTGGTTGGCCAAAAAGTTCGTTCAGGTTTTCCTGTAAGATGTTACGGAAAAACCCGAATGAACTTTTTGGTGAACCCAATACATAAGAGGTGCTCAGCTCACCAGATACCAGCTGCGTTGGTCCTGGGCTGATAGATCCATCCCTTCTGGTCCCAGACTCTGCTCTGCGTTGTCACAGGGGATCAACATGCTGGATTCAACCAATGGGAGGCGCTGGCAGAAGACTGGAGAGCAGAAGCTGCCAGGGGTACTTCTCACCTTCCTGTCCCGGATCTCCTTTGTGGCTTTGGCTTTTATCTGCCCCTGAGCTCCAATAACAGCCTCCACAACTTGTCCCTCCAGCCTGAGACTAGTAATGACTTCCTGCTGGGGCTCATCTCTAGGCTTCTTCAGTGGGCTCCCTGCTGCACCATCACCTGTGGAAGGAACTTCACTAAATACCCTCTATTGTAAATAAAAGTGGCTTCTGTTTTCCTACTTAGGCCCTGACTAGCCAGTTACACTATACTGTGCTGATAATTCACTTTGACTCTCAAAAGCAGTCATGCTCCGCTGGAATTCAAAGTTGAAACTTGAGGAAAGCTAAGATTTTCAATAATAATACTAATACCTTCATTTGGCCTAAAAGAGTCAACTTTGTTAAACCCTAGAAATGTTTTGGTTTATACAGGAATTCCTTGAAAATGGATCCAATGCCTTAATACATATTTTCCTTAAGGCTGAATCACCTTCCTGGGATGAGATGATGTAAATGTTCTGTATCTGTTCTGCCCACCATGGTAACCACCAAGCATGTGTAACTCTTGAGCACCGGGATGTGGTTAGCATGACTAAGAAACAGAATGTTTAATTTAATTTTATTTAATGTGCTTAAATATCTGCAAGTGGCCAGTGGCTGCAGGACTGGACAGCAGAGGTCTAGCATATGGTCATCTCCATTGTGGGGAAGAACTCCTGCTGCGGGTGTTTCTGTGGGCATTGGCAGGGAACAGGTGGATACAGAGAGAAGCACTGTAGAACTATCAGCCCTTTTGTTCATTCTATTTACGATTTAAAAATATAACAACCCCTGGCCTACCAGATCTCCAACCACAGGAACACACAATTTACTCCGATAACTTAGTTAACAAACTTTCAGAGAATAAAGCTCCTTTGAACACAATGGTAGCTTGAGAATGAAGGTCTGGAGAAAATGTTGGCTGGTGAGAAGTGTAGGGTTCAGTCCATTAAGAGGAGGAGCTCTCTGGAATTGTAAATAACATTAGAATCTTGCTTTGTGTTCCCTATTCTTCAACCCAGTGGGAATAACCTCCTGCTTATTCCCTACTGCATTGTCCCAGTCCAATCCTTACTTTCTTTCCAAGAGGATTCTCCTAGAGTCTTCCCAGGGCCGTGTGGTTTTCACACGACATATCTCCACCTATCCCGGAACTGCTCCAATTGTAAGAGGCATTCCCTTTGATCTAGACCGGTGATGGCTAGTTTCTGGGTTACAAACATTCACTTTCACATCTCTGACCTTTATGTGGACATCATCAAAGTAAATGACATCAGGTTCTTGCTTCTCCTGAGAATTCTGCTCCCAGAAGTAAATGCTAAAGGTTTAAGAAGGTGACTCTCCCAGCCCACTAGACTGATATTATCAAACCATTGCTGAATAGCACAAAATCACTTACTATCAACAGTACTTAACTGCAGGGAATCGTTTCAGTATATCCGTGGGAATATAAAAATATTAAAAGGACAGTTTTACATGAATAGACTTTAAAAGTACCACAGCTTCCAGAACCCTAATGCCCCAAAGACTTGGCCATATTATCCTGAGAACCAAATAAAAGTATACTTCATAAATGTACAAGAATCTTAGCAATACAAAACCGTACTGAAAAATTCTACTGTGAAATGTGGGCTATGAACTGCTGTGATTGGGGACTTCCGTAATTGTTTAGTAATTTGTGCAATTTAAATGAGAATTACAGGATTAACTAGCAAAGTAGGAAGTAGTTAGTTTACATGGTAACTGTAACGATAACAATGTATTCTAGTTTGCTTTACTCATGTTTACATGAGTCACTCACAATAGACCATCACACTTCCAGCATGAATAAGCATTCCGTTACACTCATTTTTCTTCTCAACATTTTCGAAAAAGCAAAAAATATACTATCATTAGGATGGGAATCACACTCTTATGTTGCCAGTCACAACGTAAGAAAAGGTGAAGACAAGCAACAGTGGGGAAGCCAGCTAGTCCATGCAGAGTATTGCATCTTGGTGGATTTCCCACAGTCCAAGGCTGGCCCTTGAACCTTGCAATTCATAAATATGGTGATCAAGAGAGGGTTCAGGCTAACCAAACTCAGGGTGACAGTAAAGTAAAAATGTCAATTTAATACCATCATGTAGACTGGATGGTGGATGCTGATATCTGCTGATCCTGTGTCTCCTGAAAAGTATAATTCATGAGGAACCCAAATTATAATCAGAAGGATGCATCACGGGCATGGAAGGGTAATGTGTTTTGTGGCTTCCTGTATGGCCCGACACTGCACTGTGAGGTTAAGGTAGGCTCGGGGCGGGGGGGACTTCCCTGGTGGCGCAGTGGTTAAGAATCCGCCTGCCAATGCAGGGGACGCGGGTTCCAGCCCTGATGCGGGAAGGTCCCACATGCCGCGGAGCAACTAAGCCCGTGCGCCACAACCACTGAGTCTACGCCCCTAGAGCCCGTGCTGCGCAACAAGAGAAGCCACCGCAATGAGAAGCCTGCGCAACCCAATGAAGAGTAGCCCCCGCCCGCGGCAACTAGAGAAAGCCCGTGTGCAGCAACGAAGACCCAGCACAGCCAAAAATATTAAAAAAAAAAAAAAAAGGTAGGCTCAGGGGTGTTCAGTGGGGAGGGCAAGACCACAGTCTGAGTCAGGTTGGGAACCTAACCATTTGATTTCAAAAGCCCGCAGATGGCCCCACCACTGGGATAAGATCCATACGGAGACCTGCTGATACTATACGAGGGGCAGGGGACCTTCTCCCGTAGAGAGGCCAGCATGGCCTCTCCAAGTTCCAGTCTGCTAAATTCCCCTTCAAACAGATCCCTTCTCAGACTAGCATGCCAATACCTTTAACTAAGTTATAATTCTGCCCTAGAAGCCATTTAATCTCTTTACTTACTTTCTCTATCTTTGCTGTGATTCATTCATTACAGAGGTGTTTTATAGTTTCTTTGGGGGTCTTATCTTTTTATCCAAGTCAGAAAGTGGAAGGGATCTCCCTGTTGGCCCTCATGAGGGTACACACACCACATTTAGGGTAGGAGCCAACAACTCCACAGGGAGATGAAGTCTTTACGAATTTCAGGGAAGGGGGACAGACAGCTTTAAAAAAAAAAAAAAAGCAGCAGCACAGAAAACTCCAACCACAACTGATATTGAAAGAAGCATATTTTTAGAAAACCATTAAACGCCAAAAATACAAGCTAACAGACCTTAGACATGGAGAATGAGCTATCCTATTACACTCTACTTTGACATTTTAAATCTCTTTGTTCCTTTTATGTCTAAAATGTGTTGGGGCCTTCTGGTGAGACTCTAGTTTCAAAACCCAAAGAAATCTATCTTTAGATCTGTTGACTCAGCACAAGGCTAGAACTTGGATTTTGGTATTAAATACCGAAGAGTATCACCAAGCCGGTGCCCAGGGGCCTTTGTAAATCCACAGTCAGCCTTCCAACACTTTTTTTCGGCAGCTCATGGAATCTTCTAGTCTCATCCACCTCTGAGAAATCAAAATGATACATATAAGGACGTACCTAAAGTGGAGCAGTCATCTGTCAGGTCTCAAGAACTGTGGTCAATGGCACCATCTAAAATAGTGATGTATCTATCAATCCCATTTAGTTTATCATGAACCTGACTTTCAGGTTTGCTTTAATATCAAACTCTTGCCTTCTGACCCCACAGAGGTATGCAATTCTGTGTAACCAATTTGGGATTCTCCGTTAGAAGCACTGAGTTTTTGCCAAGAATGCTTACCCAGAAAATCAGGGGCAGCTTGAGACCATGAGGGTCTCGAATGCCACCTTCTATTTCTGCACAACCAGGAGAGTTAAGCAAGCTTGAACGTTAGCTTAATGAAAGCCTCCGAGCACTAACAGGGCTTAGTCTGTGTTATAAATTCTCCAAAGGGTGTTTTGATCCCCTTTGATCCATTCTACATGCAGCTGCTGCACTTCACCTTGGGGCTGCCATCGCTCTCCTGGTATGAGCCAGCCATGAACTCTCCCCACTGCTCCAGGAGGAAAAGTTTCCAGATGCCCAGAGAGAGGCAAGCTGCTGGGGGACTAACACTTCTTCCATCTGAGGGCTGAAGTCACATGTTTATGTGAGGTTTAAACAATTCAGTTCCAATGCGGTTAAGGACCATGAGAAAGAAAATTAGGAGTAGCCTCTCTTTAAAAAATCACTAACTTCCACTCTCCAACCTGAGTAAGAGCCTCTTTCTAACTCAGGGAACTTTTCATTGCTGGGTCTCTGACTGCTACCTCCTTGGGAGATGAACATTGCTACAAAACATTCTGCCTTTACAAAGTAGACAGCAGGTGGGTTGTACACACTTGGGGATCTTTCCACCCAAGCCTTATCACACACACACACACACACACACACATACACACACACACATGTAATCACACTTGTAAGTCAAATACATTAACTTTCAACTGATTTTATGGATATGCTACATACTGACATAGGTTGCCATAGCAGCAGGAAAACAGTGGGCCTTGTGGATGGACTCCAGACTTCTAGGTCCACAGCTGGTGCACAAGTGGAGGTGACAGGAAGAGTGATCACATGAGAGCTTTGCCTTATCTTTTGGGGGGAGGCTGAGAAGGTACAGAAATCACTAAGACTGCAAAGCTGACGCACTTGCACATTCAGTGGCTGGGTGTGTTGTTTACATCTTAAGGCACTGGAAAATATATTAAGAAACCGTAAATATCAAGAGTAAGATGAAAAAACAGAGCGAATTACACTGCTTAAGAACAAACATTACAAGTTTTTGTAGTGGAGCAATTCACAAACCTAGAAACTACATCCTGGCTAGTTCCAGACTAATATGACGTAGGTAACTCTTGTTTTCCATGCAACTCATCCTCTTCCTCAGATAAGCGCTTCTCACCTTGGTGCATATTATGGTCCTTACCTACAAGGCCAAATCAACACTTGCAAAGACATTCACCTCTCCTAATTTCTGAAGACAAGAAGACTTTTTGTTTTCTGTCTTTTAATATTAAGATCCAATTTCTTTATTCATCCTCTTTCCAAATCTTACATTTTAATAAGCACCACTCAATCCCATTGCCAAAAAAGTTAATTGTAACATGGCTTAGTACATACAAGGCATGAATGTAAATCTGGTAGCACAGTCCACACTCTATGAAACATGAATTGGGTTTTCACACATAAAGAAACTTGCCCCAAATCACACAGCAGGTTGAATTGGTAGGGCTGAGATTCAAGCATAGGCTTATTGGACTCTCAAACCACTGTAATATATTCCTCCCTGGAACGGAGCAAATAATATTTTAATGTGCCGCTGCTGATAAAAGGTATATGCCGTATACATGTGCAGATTTCAGAATACATTAACTCTCAAAGGCCCTTTCACAAATATACTCTTAAAGCTACTCTGTGATGTCCCTAAAGCAAAGATCAGTATTCAAACTTCACAAAGAGAAACACACATATGGAAGAGTTAAGCCAGGGTTTCTCAGCCTCAGCACTATCGACATTTGAACAGGATGATTTTTAGTTTGGGGGCTGTCCTGTGCATTGCAGGACGTTAGCAGCATCCCTGGCCTCTACCCGTCAAATGCCAGCAGCACATCTTCCCGCCCCAGCTGCATCCATCAAAACTATGTCCAAATGTCCCTTGAGGGGTAAATCACACCCCAAGGAAAGCGACTGAGTTAACTGCCTGGTTAAAGGCTATACTGATAACCAGGAAAGAATTCTACTAAATCCTAGTTTAATGGAGATTTCTCTTATACCAAGCTACAGCTCCTTAAGAGAAAGCACTTGTCAGACTGGATGAAATATCTCAGAATTCAGAATGTGACCACCTCTGCTTCACTTCACAGTATATGATCACTCTCTCTCAGCTTTTACACTAAGGTATACGTCTCCAGCGTCTTCAACCACTGTTCATATAGTTTCTAGACCCTCTCCAAAACCTGATTACTCCATTCTGGACACACACTTAAACATACACACAGAAATATGCACAACATTGCCACAGGAAGAAAAAGCAGTAGCAACAACGAAAGACTAAAAGGCGGCACATGCAATTTACAGTCAGGCTCTGTTTTTAAGCACTTCTCTTGAATAATCTAATTTGATCCTTAACATTTTCAATGGCCGTATGAGGGAAGTATTATTATCTGCATTTTATGAATGAAGAGACTGAGGCACAGAGCGCTCAAATAACCTGCCCAAGGGCAGGCTCCAAAGTCCTTGTTCTTAATCACTATCTACAGTGCTTCAAAGAACTGTGGGATTATCACCTCCTTGGTTCTAAATTCTCTGTCTCTACTAGTGTGTGTTTTGTTGTCCAGCTGTATCAAACTCCCTCATTAAGGCACACTGCGGGCACCTTATTCAAGTCTGACGTCACCCTACTGATCAGCCCTCTTCAGGTATAAGACACAAATCCACTTACCTATACTATTGTCCACCCACTTTGTCCACCTTGAGTACAGCACACACAGCCCTTTGTTAAATGTTTTTCCAGAGCAGACATGTCGTATCTATGGCATGTCCTGATATACTAGTTCAGCAACTATCGAAAAAGAAAGGTCAACTGGAGATGAGTGATGCTAGATACTGATCACCACCACGATTTTTTAAGTGGTCCCAATCTATCTTTTCAAAAATGTGATCTATTAGTCTGCTAAACAGCAACATACACTCTGCAGCTAAAGTTTCCAGAATTTACCATCTCCCCGGTTTTCAAAACCTAGGTTGTCTGGCATACTTCCTTCTCTCCATGATTTTCTCAAGATCACCCCCAAATGGTTTTATCATCACACTGGCATGTCCTTTCAACATCCTCAAGAATTCCAGTCACTTCAAGCAGCTAGGGTTTAGAGAGGTTTAAGGAGGAGGCCAAGGCATCCTTGCTTTGCTTGGGAAGCTGGGTGGGTGTTCAGTGTCATAGAGGTGGCAAAAATGATGAGGGAGGGTGTGAGCCACACTCGGTCCTGGAATAGATATTGTAGTCTGTGGTCTTCTAAGAAGGTGGCATGTTCTCTTGTATATTATATGACATCCCAACAGATGATCCAGCAGATGGACTCTCAGAATTGGCTGCCCCTGGTGAGACACACTGAGGATTTCCCGTCTAACAAGAAAAGCTTAGCGTTCAGAGTGTGCCTTTCATGACCTTACCATTCCTAACAAACAGGTTCAACATTAACCTAAGTGCTAGCAGAAATTTAAAATCATTTCACATAGCATATAAAATACTGCTGGAGTGCACTCAGACATTCAACCACTGGACGTCCACGGACCCAGCTGCTTGGTGTTACAATTAGAGAACAGCCAAGCTCTCCTTGATGAGGAGAAGAATCTGCACATCCAGAACCAGAAGGGCTTCAGGGAAGAAGGCAGGAGAAAGTCCCTCCAAATCAGCAACTATTAGGCAGCCTCAGGTATCAACAGGCTCATGTTAGTTAATATTTGAAAACCACAAGCTTCCAAAGTAAATGCATTATTCCTTGAACTTTGATATTTTGGTACTGGGGCAATGCAGAGCGTTTAAAACTCCTTAAAAATCTTCTTTGAACCCAGAACCACCTCTGGATTATTTCTCACAGAAAAATCAACACTATATTAGGAGCAATTGGGGCCACATGGGAAAAATTACAAACCTTAAATGTTACCTTGTATTATAAATTAAATTAACCAACTGTGAAATTTGGAGATTATGTAACCTTGCTGAGGCTGTTTCTTCATCACAAAACAGAAATGATAATACCTCTACCTCTCAGCATTATTGGGAAAAACAGAATGAGGTGGCAGGTGCAAAGCATCTCACTTAAATGTTCAGCTCTGTTACAACTATTAGGTAAAACTTGAATCAAAATTAAAATTTAATTATCCCTTTAGATTTTAGACATATTTTCCCATGCTCACCACCTGAGGGGGCTGTTCCAAGTACCCCAGTGGACTTAAGGCCATTTCTGTCAATATCACAGTCTGTTTCCCAAAAGAAATGGGATCCCAAGGTGTTACCTCTCACAGGAGGTGTTTGATCAGTTAAACTCAAAGCAAGCTGAGTTTACCCATTAGCCCATGAGCACAAAAACAGTGGTACTAGGAGTTCAATGTGTAACTCATTAAAAATTCTAAAAAACATTTTAATTATTCCACTTGGAAGTGATTTCTTTCTAGAGTAGTTTCCTTTATAGAGCTAAAGAAGTCAGTTGCAAAGCACTTTACTCTTTCTTTCTGTTACAGAGCTTGTCTACTGCATTAGAGTCTGTATCTTCAAAAATGAAGGAAGTGTAAAGATACTCTTCATACCTCTATAATTCATATTTGGAACTTCATAATTCAGTTTACATTTTCCTGTCATCCTTTATGCTACAGGGGAGTCTTCAGCCTGCCTTTTCAGCACAGTCAGCGTTTCTGGTGGTGATACCTGTCTGTTGCACTATGTCCTTAGTAAAACAGCAATAATCACAAGACTATGCTTCTCCTGCCCTCTACCTCCCCATCCCTCTTGGAAGAAAATAATTTGCCTGCACCATACAAACTGCTATGCATTTGCTGACTAACTTCTTACATTAAAAAGCAGTTTTAATTAAGAGCAGATTTTTAAAAGAAGCTCACTATTTCTACATAAATTTAAAAGTGACAATCAGTTCAACAGGGTCAATAGACCTTAGGTCTCCTGGTTCCCGTTACAACCTAAGTAACATCTACACATAGCAAACTCAAATAGGGGGGGGGGGGGGGAAAGCAAGTGCCATGCATTCTCTCGGTGTATTTACTTCCGCAAATTCCACAAGAGCAGTTACCTGGCCATAATAAATAGAAAGCATGGCTGTGGAGTAAACATGCCCACTCCAAATCACAGGGAGCACGTGCTTCCTTCTGGCACTGAGCGCAGATCTCACTCACCAGCTCGCTCCGAACCAGCCAAAGAAGTTGGCTGAAGGACCTTTTTGTACAGGGACTGGAATCTGAGAAAGTGAGTAGTTCCCCAAAACTGAGTAACCAAGCTGTAAATACAACCCCACTACCTCAAAAACCTCCATTAGGAAAGCCGGATAACCCCAAACCGAAACCACCCCCTGGATCCTTGGCTGTCAAAAGCACCCCGCAACATTCAGAGCATTTGTTGACGCAGCCTATCCCGATCCACTGTTTTATCAACTACCCTGTGAGCGTTCTCAGGTGTCAACAGCTATTGCCTGTTTGATCATCAAGGCGGATTTAGTAAAAACTAAGAGTCCCTTCACTTCGCTGTAGAAGGAATGGCAACGACTGCGGTACCGAGTGTCTTCTGCAAGGCAAGGGAGGCTGTTTCTCCCGGCTTTTAACCAGGTCCCACCGTCTGTGACTGCTACAACGCGTCCCCCAGAGAGCACACTAATGAAACCTAGTATCCCAGAAGGAGCAGTACTTACGGTCTCTCCTCCCAGGAGGCTAAGTCTCGGGAAACTTCCCGGGGCGCCAAGTTTGCGCGCGGCGCCGGCGCGCTCAGGGTGCGCGCTGCCCGCCCGGACGCCGGCGGAGAGGCGAAGGCGGCCGGAGGCGCGCCGACCCGCGACCCCGGCTCTTCGGGTGCGCCCGCGCCTCGGCGGGCCCTGGCCGCCTTCTCCCGCGGCCTGAGGGGTCGGAGTGCAAGGACCGCGGCGCTGAGCAGCCGACGCCCCGGCGGGCGGGCGGCGGGAGGATCCTCTCCCTCGAGCAGCTGTGAGCGGGCACGCCGGGTCCAAACCCAGAGGCTCCAGCAGGGAGGCCGCGGGTGTGGCCGGGCAGCAGAGGTTTTTTTGGAATGCGGGGTGTGGCCCTCTAACACAGCAAAAAAGAAATGAGTCAGCCCGTGTGATCCTAACCAATGAGCTTGTTCACTGTCGGTTAAGGCGGAACTTTCCTTTCTTGATTTATATGAGGCTTAGGAGCCTTTTAGACTTTTTTTTTTTAAACTTAAGCCTTTAACAACGTCAAGAAAATGGTAGATGGCCTTACAACTCTTACAAAACAAGGATTAATTTTGTTATGATAGATACTTGATCAGTGGATGTATGTTAATTTCTGTTACTTAGTAAAAGTTCTTAAGCTAGGCAGCGATCCTGGAGGTAATGAGCGTGGAATCTGGCGACAAAGCAGATTGGGATCTAACCTCCAAGATGGATCTAACCTCTGACACTGTATGATCTTGCGCGGGTTAATTATCTGCAGTGAAAGGGACAAAATGCTCACCCAACAGTTTGCTGGACATATTATATGTAATAATACATGCAAAGCATTTGGACAGTGCATGACATAGAGTGGGCACTCAAACAATGCTGTCTTGTCCCTCTGATTACTGAATCAAAATCTCCAAACCTGTAGACAAACTGGCCCATAATTTTTGTTTAAATTCTTTTCAATGTTAAAATATCCAAAGAATTTTCGAGCTGAAATAGTTCTTTGGTATTTGCATGGTCTGAGTCCCTTATTTAAGTGATAGAAAACTGAAGAAGCTTTTGGTTTAGGATTCTTGGATTTGGTGTTCCTGTTATACAAGAGAAATTTTATTAGTAGCAGGGGAAAAAAAGGCTTAAAATTGGAATGATTCCATTTATGCCACAATTAAACCAACTTTTAAAAAGTAAGAGTGATTTTGGAAATATTCATTCTATCTCGGTCACTGTACCCTAAACATCATTTTGGAATAGAAGTAATGAAAAGAAACTTAAAGTAGCTTGGAATTGGCAAATTACAGGAGACCACAGAAGTGCTAGGTCCTGAGCACCAGTTAAGAGTTGGTTACTAGTGAGGGAAGAGAGTTTTTGCAGAGGAATAATTTTTTTAAGTTACCAATTAAACTATCTTGGCTTTGGAGACAATCTCCTGAGTTTAACTTCCTCATATTTGTTTAAAACCAGTCATTCCATAGGCCAAGATTTCTTTAAAATACTCTCTAAACCAAAGATAAAATCTTAAGTGAGATCAAGGACCCTTTCTAAAATGCTATTCTTTTCTTCGAACCATCATAGAAGAATAGAAAGAACTCTGCACCTGGAGTCAAGAGCTCCTGTCCTAATCTCTGCCAATAAGTGATCAGGTATATTGCCCTACATAAACTGCTTCATCTCTCTCTGCAGATTTCTAAGCGTTCTTCCAGTTTTAAGACCAAGTTATGGTCCAAAAGAGCAGGCAGAAGATAAGCCTATAACCTAACATTTAACTTTAGCAACAGGCATAAACTGGGCCTATATCCTAGATGATGAAACCGATAAATCACTCTTGACTCTCATATTCCTCATAAAGGTAATCTTATTGTCCTAGACACTGTAAATTAAATTCTGGAGTCATCTGAGCTCCCTCCCTCTCTATTGACAATTCACTATCCCCAGGCATGATGACACCTTCCGAATGTCTTTCACACCTTTTCCATCCTGGTTCAGTCATCCATGCCCTCTTGCCAGGGTCACTGAGTCCCATCCTCTGTGCTCCCAACACATCATCATCACCATCATGTGATAAATGTCAGAGTCCAGCGTGCCATCATGTCATAAACCGGGGGTCCTCTTTCTATCAGTTAAACTAGTATAGTTCTATAGTAGAGATCAAGAGGAAAACATTTGCTTTACAAGCAACTTTCTTCAAACATTCACGTAAATACATACCTATTTTAAGGCACATTGATTTTCTGTTTATGAAACTATTACCATCAATTATACTGGCCAAACTGATAATATGTTGGCTGTTACATCAAGAACTATGTGTGTATGAGCAACTCAATAAACTTCGTGACCCTGCAGTTTTAAATACGCAATTGTACGCATGTGTGCAGCCATACATAGATATGCTGAGATACGTGAAAGTGAAAAAGGGAAAGGTAGCCCATACAGGAAAGAGGGAGATAACCTAGTTTGTTTCTATTGTCTAGGATGCAGTCAAGGTGAAAATGTATAAAGTGGGTGCTCCGTTCAAGAAGAAGGAAGGCTTCATAAATAAGTGCACCTGAGATCATAACTCAAAGCACCCAAGAGATGTTTACAATGATCCTTATGCTTCGGAAATAAGGACATAATTACCAATGTTATTAGAACATCCTCACAATAGAAAAAGGCTCACTATTTCTAGGATATCTTAGTCGCCTAAAGTTAAAATGCGAAGTACAAAGCCTGTCAATCTATGGTTAAAAAAAAGGAACGATTAGCTCCGGCCCCAGTGCCATAATGTTTGTCATTCAAAAGCTGGCTTTCACCTCTCCAACCCCATCTTCCACTTAAAAAACCCTCGGCCAAATAACCCCACCGGTCTACTTGTTGTTCCCCTAATGCAATGGGCACATTATCACCTCCACACCTGAGCCCATGCCATGGCCTCTGTCGGATGGCCTTTCTCACTCTTCTTACTAGTTATTACCTTCCAGACCCACTCAAACCCCTTCCTTTTCCTGGAACCCTCCTCACTGGCTCAAGCCCCAGGGAACTCTCCTCTCCTCCAAATGCCTACAGACCTTATTCTTTATACCTCCATCTCAAACTGACTTAGAGAGCCTTAGTATCTTCCTTCTTTTTGAAATCCCTGACTTTTCTCTCTTGGCAGATGACAAAAGTCCATCGGAGGCAGAGATGGTGTTTCAGAGGCCTTGTATCCCGCAGGACCTAGCAGATTCTGAATGGTTGCTGAGATAATGACGTTTAAGTTATATAACAGCCACAAAGGAGAAAGGAAAACTTTCCTTTTCACTGCTGACACACCAAGAATACACAAATATTATAGCTGTTCAAACCAGTTGGCAAGTAGAACCCAAGTGGCAGATGCGTGTCTTTGCTCTTTACGACATGTTCCAACAATAAAGAATGCCACTACTGAGAAAGCAAATCTGATACTTCCTAAAGGGAAGTACAGTTTACAGAAGAGTGTCAGCACATACAATCTCAGTTCCCCAAATACTAACCCACTCACGAGAACAGAGAGACTAAGTCATTCTATCATCCGTTTCAAGTAAGGAACACATACATACATATCTGACCATCTTACCAAAGTACCAATTCCCCCTTAAATAGAAACATCTACCTGTTTACCTACAAGTGCTCCTAAGCATAAAAGGTAGCAAATGGCAGTTCTCCGAGGCAACTTGTAACTACTAGAACCATCATAAGTTTCCATTTGTTTATATGGTTTAAAATCAAAAGCTATATGACATTTGCACTAGAGCAAGCCTCTGTCCAAGAGTCATTATCATACATACACACACGGAGTCACTCGTATCCTTTGATGAGTGCTAACACATTTCTGCTTTTATGAGATGGGAATAAACGCTACCGTTGTTCTCAAAAAGCTATGTGATAAATCAGCCAACCTACTATGCAATTACATTTATTATAATTGCCCATGACAAAGACACAGACTTCTTAAATATTCCAAGTACAAACAACCAAATGAATTATTCAGTATTCTTTAACTTGCAGGTAACAGAAAGGGCACTTGAAGGAGCAGAGCAGAAGCAAGACAGACTCACTGAGTCTAGCAACACAAAAGCCACGGGGGTGGCTAGGCTTTAGGACCAACTCAAAATGAACTCCACCAGGACAAGAGAACATCTTTGCTTCTACAGGTTGGCTTTGTTCTCCCTTCCTAGAATCTGCCTTCTTCCACTTAACTCCCAGCTCTGCCACTAAGAGGGACTATTCCATAGTTATAATTCTTAAAATTCTTAAGAAAACCTCATGCTGGTCCAGCTTGGGGCCATGTAGCCACTCCAGTGGCCAAGGTCCCATGACTGACTGGTCTACACTAGAACTACCTTGTTGAACTGGCAGGAAGAGCAGTAAGTCCTCCAGAAGATAGGCGAGTTTACTTCCCAGAAGTGGAAAGGGGGGCTCATTTGTCTGCCCCCAAAATATCACCACCTATCAAGAAATTCCACTTCAAGTCTAACGCAAAAGCTTATCTAAGCAGTCCTCAACCTGGTAATAAATTACATTCTGAAAGTTGTTTAATGAACTCTAAAGTTCATGAACACTTCTGTGGCACTTGAAATGCATTTCACTAGAGACCAAATGTAGCGAGACTGGCTTCTCTGCCAGACTTTAAAGGCCTATTGAACTCATGATTTATCTGAAGTATAATGTTAATAATATTTCTAACACTATACTCAAACCCCATTCATAACATTGTTCCTATAGGAAAATGTATTTGAAATTCCACCTACAGCAAGAAAAACATGCTCAATTTAATTCATTTACTGAGTATCCAGTAATGATAGTGGCTTCCATTGTGCACATATCACTTTACATTTAATCTGTACACAATACAGCAAGGCAGGTATTAACAACTGAACACACGACGAAACTGGGAGTTCGAGAAGGTTTTGAAGCCTAAGGTCAATCATGAAGACAAGTCAGAGCCTGCTTCAGAGATATGAATGTTTGACCCCAAAGCTGGGACTATTCTCTCTGATATCTGTAGCAGCCAGACAAGAGCGGGCTTTCAGTTCAGGTGACTAAGAGCTGAGCTAACATTTCAGACTCTGTGTGAAAGCATCTAGATTTCCCTGCAGAGAAGAGAAGGAACTAGTGGGCATCATACACAGTCAATAGCCAGACATTAACTTTGTATATCTTCCCAAGAGAAGGTGTTTCTCTGTGGCAAAACAAAAGAAAATATTTCTCTGGGTAAACCTTAAATTATACAGATGCCTGTACTGACTTGAAGATCGTCTGCAAATTAAGGGTCTATAAATAGTATCTTCATAAAAAATTGATTTTGCCCTGTTGAAAAAAGAGACCATTATCTTAGAGGGCACTTAGGTGTTTTAGAAGAAAGTTAAAATTGCAAAAATAATTAGCTAAGGTGACTCAGTTCTGCCAAAATAAATGCAATGGATGCATTTCACAGCTTTAACTGTATTTCACATTTAAAAAAATGTTTTTGGTTATGCAGTATTTACTACATACAAGAGAATATATTGGGCTGGCCAAAAAGTTCGTTCGAGTTTTTCTGTTACGAAAACCCAAACTTTTTGGCCAACACAATATTTAACTTATTTGTCAGGAAAAATAATATTAACATGAACAATCATGAACGCACCGCCCAACCTAAAGGCAGACCATTAGCGATAAACCATGGCAGCTCCCTGAGTGTTCCATCCTATCTGATGGAGGCTGAAAATTGCTTCTTTCTGTGCATGTTGGACAAAAAGTTTGAAAGCCCTTGGTCCAAGATGGGGCTCTAATAATAAATTAACCCAGTGCCTTCTGAAATTAAACTGGAGAAGTGATCATGAGTAATGAGACACAGAACAGCTGAATTCAATCATAAAGGAAGGGCACAGGTAAACTGTACATTGTCTTAATCTAGAAACTGCTCATCAGACAGACTTGTAGGAGCTTTTGGTTTTACTCCATGGTCCAAAGCCAGGAGTAGTCATTAGACAGATTACTAGGCACATGACCTGAAATATGACAGGTCAACTGGAAATTGTTCCAAATTGAGGTAAGGTATTAGTAAGCCAAGACAAACTGGTTCTCCCATGCAGAGCCTCAAACACATCAGACACCATAAGAAGAAAAAGAAAAGGAGCACATGGACTAATAACAACGAACTTCATGCATCATGGAGAAAAGGACAAATAACTTGAGGGGGGAAAATCAAAGAAAATAGTCAATAATTTTGTTGTAACACGGAGTTAAACAGCTTATATTATGGGGAAGCATTAAGATAAAGAAATTAAAGAGCTTACAATATACGTCTAAAGAAAGGACATATACACTAAGCTAGTGAGAGAGTCAGTATAAATTGTGTGACTAAAAACTACATATTGAGAATAAGGAAGTCTAACACGCAATGCAAATTAAATGGTACAGTAAATACATGCTAAGGAGGAGATGGAAAAGGGAAGATAAGCTTAACTAAGAAAGCAATGACATTTAAAGACCATCTTAAGGATGGCATACAACAAAGTGGGGACACCTACATGAACACAGTTTGCCAATTATCAAAGTGACACTCTCCCTCAGCACCCGACACTGTCTGCCTTGTTTTATAGCTGCTGGGATACACAGCATCCAATTGCATCGTACTCTAAGATTCCTGAAGGCTGGGTCCAGGGCTTGGATTTTTTAAGCCTCCAGACGTCCAGACCTTGACATGGGACATGTTCTACAAATGTTTGAAGAAAAAAAAAAATTAAGAGTCAAGTTGGTCAACCCTCAATACCTTATTTAAATGCCTTATTTGAAGTGATAACCTCTGATGAAGGTTGACCTCTTCAATGCAGGAGGAAGAGTGTAGTACAACAGATGATGGGGAACACTGTTTCTCAACTTAAAAAGGAAGTTCTCTGTACAAGGTGTGTGTGTGTGTGTGTGTGTGTGTGTCCTGAAAGGGAGACAGGGTGGTACCTAATGGGTGAAAAAGGAGCGGATCAGTTCAGGTTGAAATATGCTGCAGTAACAACACCAGCATTTTGGAGGCCAACAACAGAGAAAGGTTTATTTCTGGTCCTGTCTGGTTCTTTGCAGGTGAGCCAAGGCTGGGCTCCATGTTGTCTTCACTCTGCGACCAAGGCAGAAGGAGCACCCCTAACTGGGACAGGCTGATCTCACGGCAGAGAGAAAAGAAAGACGGCAGAATCAGGCAATGTCTCTTCCATTTCTGCCTGGAAATGGCACATCACTGTTATTTACATTTCTTATTATTTGCAAGGCCTATGGCAAGCCAGCCACAGGGCTCAGCCCTCAGTGGGGTGGGAAAGAATATCCTCTCACAGGATGGAGGGTGGGTAGGGAGGAATAGCAAATGTTTTGACAATAATATAATCTACCACAAAGGAAATGGAAAATGGCTAGCGAAGTGCTTTCTTCCCTTCAGTAGTGATAGAAGAAGATGTCCTATTATAAAAAAGCAGTCTTTCCATGTCTGTGGTACTTTATGGTGTTTTCATAATATTTCAGATATTGTCTCACTGTATCCTTACAACCAACCCGGTGTGATCCCAGGACTTGCCCAAGGCCCCAGCAGCTCCTGAACTGGAACCCCAAGTCTGGTGACCTCTCACCAAAGGAGCCTTTGAGGCCTCTGTTTCACCCGCAAAATGGAGATAATCCCTGACACGTCCTAAGAAGGTTGCTGAGAGATTAAGTAAAACAACATATTTAAAACACATAAGCATATAAAAGTACTCAACAAATATAAGGTAGTATTATTATTAAATTATGATATCTATGTCTTAACCCATGTCTTTCCCAAATTAAATTTAATCACAAATAGTTTGTTTAAATTCCTTAAGAAGAAAATGCATTTATTAATGATGTTTCCTTCCCCTGTCAAAACCATAAGGTCCCCTAGTTGAGTTTTATCTGTACATACACACTTTCCCCATGACTTCTCTTACTTGTTTACTCCCTGACTGATCAGTTTCTTAAGATTCTCAAGAAGTTTCAGAAGGCAGCACTATTAATAATTTTTATTTCTTCCCAAACAAGAGAAATTAAGGAAAACTGAAGACACCCAGTCTTCATTTCAAGTATGATACAGATTCCACGCGTGGCTCCCAACTGAGAATGAATAAAGGACTTAGCATCAAAGGCTCCGGCCCTAATTAGCACTACTTGCCTTCGCTCTTTGCATTCTACCAAACTACAGTTCCAGCCTTTCCCCAGAATGGAATCTTCCTTTCCCACCTCTGCCTCTTGGCTCAAACTGTTTGTCCTACCTAGAGTATTCCCTAGGCACTGCCCCAACTCTGTTCAAAGATCCTGCCCAAATACTGAATGATTAGGTAAGTGCACCACAGTGCATACACAAAGATGTTCATCATAGTGTGCTTTACAAGAATGAAAAGTTGAAAACAACCTAAATGCCCACTAATAGGGAAATGGTTAAATCCATTACAGACCACATATACATGGAATGCTACAAAACAATAACAAAAATGATGTAGATTATACCTATTGAGGTGGCGTGGTCTCAGTATATTATCAGTTGAATCAGGTTTCAAAACAATATTAATAATGACCCATTTTAGGGAGGAAAAATATGTATCTAATCTAGACACAGGAAGAGTAAGGCAGAATACAAAAACAAAGCTAATAATGGTATCTCTGGGTAGTGATAATGATTTTTCGAATCTTAGTAATTTTCACACTTTAAAGCTCTTTCCAATTAGCATTGTTAACTTTTATAATCTAAAAAAGTGTATTTTAATTAAAAGGCATTAATCATTAATACCCAATTCAAATGTCATCTGCTCCTGAAACCCTCCTCGCCCCCCCCACCCCCCGGTCTAGCCCACCCTTATCACACAGGTAATTCCTCTCTCCTGTCTGTTTCCTGAGAGTCTAATATATCTATTATAACATTTACCACATTTGTTTTGAAATGGCAGTTTTCTTTGTTCAGGCTTGATTATCAACTCCTGAAGTGGAATAAGCCTGTTTTACATTTACTGGAATCTACCCTAATAACCCATGACCCAAGTATCTAGAAACTACTGAGTGTGCTGATTTGAACATAAAGAAAGGCTATAAAATTTACACATTTGAAGACTGTACACCTAGTAGTGCTCTAATCAAACATTCATCTATAGTGGGGATGTTCAGAAATTGCATAGGGTCCATTCTGGAGAGAGAAATGGTCAATCAGGATATTTTATCTGTGGCAAAATTTCTCTATTAATCATTACTCCCATGTTTGCTTTCAAAGTTACCAAAGACACCCTTATTCAACTTAAGACGTGGGTTAATATTTCTTAATCCAGAGGCAAGTCTCTCAGATTTTTATCCATGAGCTTCCTCTTCAAACGGACAAGAACTACTTTTGCAATAATCCAAGTCCAATCCTGACTCAGTAGGAAATATAAATACCTATTGTTTTAGGAAGAAATAAGGGAAATAAATGTTTTAAGATTATGTAAGTCTGATTCAGGGAATTGACACAAATGAATGTTTTGAAATATCCAAGGCATTTTTTGAAGGTTCAATAAAGAATGTGTTTTGAGAACTAGGTGGGTGAGATTTAAAATAAAAACAACCACCACGATCTTAGCTGTTACTTAGCAATTTCAGGCTTCAATTGTTCCCTTCTAAAGGGCAACTGAGAAAACTGAAGAAACTGCTTCCAGAAGAAACACTGAGATATCTGATCCAGTTTCCTTTCTTCCTTCCATTTTATTCCCTAAGATTTTAATCCAGCCAGTATGAACTTTAAACTGCCCAGGTTTTTTGTTTGGTTTTGTTTCGCTCTCTCTGGAGACAATTCCTTTTCCTTAATTTCTGAATCAAAAGCAAAGCTACATGCCATGGTTAGTTAGGGGCACCCTGGCTGCTTGTCCCCAAAGTGTCACTACCTGAGGAAATGCAGAGTCACGGGAGTACAGAGAAGGGAAAGAAGGAAGTTCAAAAGGGAGTGAACAGTCTGACTTATCTCCAAGCACTGGCACTCGAAAGCCAGAAGAAGTGAGGGGTGCCAGGGGCCAGTTACAAAGCTGAGTTAACAACGTGAGAATGCCAGTCACACTCTTAAGAAAATAAGTCTAAATTCTAAACTGATCCTGACCCTTATCTTCATTCCAGAAGCTATGGGGGCATGATAACTTGGTTTACTTAGCATGAATTCAAAACCAGGCCAGGTTTGCTTTTTTTTTTTTTTTTTAACATCTTTATTGGAGTATAATTGCTTTATAATGGTGTGTTAGTTTCTGCTTTATAACAAAGTGAATCAGTTATACATATACACATGTTCCCATATCTCTTCCCTCTTGCGTCTCCCTCCCTCCCACCCTCCCTATCCCACTCCTCTAGGTGGTCACAAAGCACCGAGCTGATCTCCCTGTGCTATGCAGCTGCTTCCCACTAGCTATCTATTTTACGTTTGCTAGTGTATATATGTCCATGCCACTCTCTCACTTTGTCACAGCTTCCCCTTCCCCTTCCCCATATCCTCAAGTCCATTCTCTAGTAGGTCTGTGTCTTTATTCCCGTCTTACCCCTAGGTTCTTCATGACCTTTTTTTTTTTTTCTTAGATTCCATATATATGTGTTAGCATACGGTATTTGTCTTTCTCTTTCTGACTTACTTCACTCTGTATGACAGACTCTACGTCCATCCACCTCACTATAAATAACTCAAATTTCGTTTCTTTTTATGACTGAGTAATACTCCACTGTATACATGTGCCACATCTTCTTTATCCATTCATCCAATGATGGACACTTAGGTTGCTTCCATGTCCTGGCTATTGTAAATAAAGCTGCAATGTACACTTCGGTACATGACTCTTTTTGAATTATGGTTTTCTCAGGGTATATGCCCAGTGGTGGGATTGCTGGGTCATATGGTAGTTCTATTTGTAGTTTTCTAAGGAACCTCCATACTGTTCTCCATAGTGGCTGTACCAATTCACATTCCCACCAGCAGTGCAAGAGTGTTCCCTTTTCTCCACACCCTCTCCAGCATTTATTGTTTCTAGCTTTTTTGATGATGGCCATTCTGGCCGGTGTGAGATGATATCTCATTGTAGTTTTGATTTGCATTTCTCTAATGATTAATGATGTTGAGCAAACCAAACTCTTACCACCAGGGCTGAGAAAGATAATTGAAGATTTGTGGCTTGGAAACGTCTTCACAATAGGAAACTTACAATCAGTGGTGAGCTGGGGCCAGCTCATACCAGTCCCTTAGAACAAATTGCATATTCTCAGGATTTGTGGCAAGGCAGTTGTTAAACACACCATCATAACAAGTTAAATTACATAAACATACAATTAAACTATACTAAGAACAAAGATCATAAATACTCAAAACACGTCACTTCCTGTTTTACTATTATCAATGCTCTTGATGTTCTTTGCAACTATTGTACCTGGTTGGCAGGAGATCATATAACAGTGTGCTCCTGCACATCCCTTCCCAACTCTGCTGGCGGTGACTTTTGCTGGTAGTGTGAAATCAGCTATGGTGGGAGTGTTCACACCATGGAAATCAGCAAACACTACAACCCCCTCCCCCCATCAGGGCTGGCTCTAAACATTTACCTGCATATCACTACCTGCAATGTTAACCCACCACTGCCTGACAGGAGCTCAGGAAGTTCAGCTGGCCAGTCTTCTAAGTCAAGAAAAAGGCTTGCAAACTATAAATCATGATACAAATATGAGGATAGAAAGTAACTACTTTTATTGTGGCCCTGGAATGTACCAGTCACAGCACAAAGTACTATCCCCATGGTATTTCGTTTCATGAGAGGTATTATCAAATCCAATATACAGATGAGTCAACTGAGATTGAGAGGCTGAGTAACCAGGTCTATGAATGTCTGACTCAAAAATGTATGATCTTTCCAGTAACTACCCCACTTACTAACGTTATCATTACCATAACGAAACCAAAACCAACCACCTATAACTGTCAGATAATTAACAAGCACTAATGGCCTTTGATATGTAAAAGAAAATGGTGTAATGAAGAGGAATAGACAAAGAGCTGACTTTTATTCATATTCACCAAGTTTATTCATATTTACCTCCAAAATGTACCCACAAAAAGTGGGTAAGAAATGGGGACCACAGAACCAATGGAATGAAGAATGATCCGCATTTGAGAAGGGCTACTCCAAGGTTAATGTAAAAGGAATCCTCTTTCAACTCTTTAAATACTTATACTCTATCCACCAAACTGACATATCCAACCTAAGATGACACATTCTACCAAGAAAGAATAATGCAAAAGCAAAATTTCTCAAATGTTGGCACCAACTTTCTGTAGTGTTTGCATATTTACTTTTCAAAATTTTCTCTTTTAAACTTTTGAGGTATTTAATTGTGCTGTTATTTTACCATGGTTTCTTACAGAAAATTCACCCTGTAGTCAACGGAATTCTAAAGGGCTAACAAAATTTTACTCACTGATTATTTTTTAAAATTCTTGTCATCTTGGCTTCCTATAAGTTACCAGCTTCTCCCACTGTTTCTGTACATTTCCATCACCTGCCATGAGAAGAAAGAATCTGATTATATGTCTCATAAAGACCATTTCCTGGTTTCTACTACATTAGTCTTTTCCTTTCTTTATACCCAAAACACACAGAAAAATATAGTTGTCTCTCCATTTCTCTCCAAAATCAAAAAGGCAGGAGAGAACACCACAGAAGATCACCTCAAGAGAAAGAACTTGAAAGAGCAGTATTTCTACTCTTGGGGTTTGGGGCGGACACTCTTAAAATACCCTCCCTTATGTTTTCAGGAAGAAATTTTTAGTCTTTCTTGGGAGGAAGCAGTATTAGAGTAAGCCACTTTCTCTCTCTACCTCTCCCCCCCAGCCCCTCCTCCCTTCTCAAAAGCAAGTGACTTATCACCTGGGAAGGCTAGAGTAAGCACTGGCTTAGTGCTGAGGCAGCACACAGAGCTGGGCAGCAAGGCCCTCCCTCTTGTTCTCTCCAACACCTAGGGCCAAGCTAACTTCCACACAGTAAGCAGGACAAGGGCTGCCTGCTTCTGGGAGGGCCAGCCAGCTCTCTCTGCCAGCTTCTCTCCAGCTGTTACCAGACTAGGATGACTAGATCAGGGTTACTAAGGTCCAATTCATGCTTTACAGAAGGAGGTAACTGACAATTCTCAGTTCTCCAATCCTGTTTTTATCAGTAATTAAGCTACTATCTATGTTGCTTCCCACTTGAGTTGCTCTATTTCTCAAATTGTTTAAAGATTATACGATTAGGAACTAAGATGGCGGAGTAGAAGGACGTGCTCTCACTCCCTCTTGCGAGAACACCAGAATCACAACTAGCTGCTGGACGATCATCGACAGGAAGACACTGGAACTCACCAAAAAAGATACACCACATCCAAAGACAAAGGAGAAGCCATAGTGAGATGGTAGGAGGGGCACAATCACAGTAAAATCAACTCCCATAACTGCTGGGTGGGTGACTCACAGACTGGAGAACACTTATACCACAGAAGTCCATCCACTGGAGTGAAGGTTCTCTGAGCCCCACATCAGGCTTCCCAACCTGATGGGGTTTCCGGGGGTCCGGAAACGGGAGGAGGAATTCCTAGAGAATCAGACTTTGAAGACTAGTGGGATTTGATTGCAGGACTTCGACAGGACTGGGGGAAACAGAGACTCCACTCTTAGAGGGCAAACACAAAGTAGTGTACGCATCAGGACCCAGGGGAAGGAGCAGTGACCACAGGGGAGACTGAACCAGACCTACCTGCTAGTGTTGGAGGGCCTACTGCAGAGGCAGGTGGTGGCTGTGGCTCACAGTGGGGACAAGGACACTGGCAGCACAAGTTCTGGGAAGTATTCCTGGGCGAGAGCCCTCCCAGAGTCTGTCATTAGCCCCAACAAAGAGCCCAGGTAGGCTCCAGTGTTGGGTTGCCTCAGGCCAAACAAACAACAGGGAGGGAACCCAGCCCCAGCATCAGCAGTCAGGCAGATTAAGTTTTACTGAGCTCTACCCACCAGAGCAACAGTCAGCTCTACCTACCACCAGTCCCTCCCATCAGGGAACTTTCATAAGCCTCTTAGATAGCCTCATCCACCACAGGGCAGACAGGAGAAGCAAGAAGAACTACAATCCTGCAGCCTGTGGAACAAAAACCACATTCACAGAAAGATAGACAAGATGAAAAGGCAGAGGGCTATGTACCAGATGAAGGAACAAGATACAACACCAGAAAAACAATTAAATGAAGTGGAGATAGGAAACCTTCCAAAGAAAGAATTCAGAATAATGATAGTGAAGATGATCCAGGACCTCGGCAAAAGAATGGAGACAAAGATTGAGAAGATGTAAGAAATGTTTAACAAAAACCTAGAGAATTAAAGAACAAACGAACAGAGATGAACGATAAAATAACTGAAATGAAAATTACACTAGAAGGAATCAATAGCAGAATAACTGAGGCAGAGATGTAACCTGGAAGACAGAATGGTGGAATTAACCGCTGTGGAACAGAATAAAGAAAAAAGAATGAAAAGAAATGAAGACAGCCTAAGAGACCTCTGGAACAACATTAAACGCAACAACATTCGCATTATAGGGGTCCCAGAAGGAGAAGAGAGAGAAAGGACCTGAGAAAATATTTGAAGAGATTATAGTCAAAAACTTCCCTAACATGGGAAAGGAAATAGCCACCAGGTCCAGGAAGCGCAGAGGGTCCCATACAGGATAAACCCAAGGAGAAACACACCGAGACACAAAGTAATCAAACTGGCAAAAATTAAAGACAAAGTAAAATTAATGAAAGCAGCAAGGAAAAAATAACATACAAGGGAACTCCCATAAGGTTAACAGCTGATTTCTCAGCAGAAACTCTGCAAGCCAGAAGGCAGTGGCATGATATACTTAAACTGATGAAAGGGAAGAACCTACAACCAAGATTGCTCTACCTGGCAAGGATCTCATTCAGATTCGATGGAGAAATCAAAAGCTTTACAGACAAGTAAAAGTTAAGAGAATTCAGCACCACCAAACCAGCTCTACAACAAATGCTCAAGGAAATTCTCTAAGTGGGAAACACAAGAGAAGAAAAGGAACTACAAAAACAAACCCAAAACACTTAAGAAAATGGTCATAGGAACATACATATCGATAATTACCTTAAACGTGAATGGATTAAATGCTCCAAACAAAAGACACGGGCTTGCTGAATGGATACAAAAACAAGACTCATATATATGCTGACTACAAGAGACCCATTTCAGACCTAGGGACACATTCAGACTGAGAGTGAGGGGACGGAAAAAGATATTCCATGCAAATGGAAATAAACAGAAAGCTGGAGTAGCAATACTCATATCAGATAAAATAGACTTTAAAATAAAGAATGTCACAAGCAACTAGGAAGGACTCTACATAATAATCAAGGGATCAATCCAAGAAGAAGATATAACAATTATAAATATATATGCACCCAACATAGGAGCACCTCAATACATAAGGCAACTGCTAACAGCTATAAAAGAGGAAATCGACAGTAATACAATAATAGTGGGGGACTTTAACATCTCACTTATACCAATGGACAGATCATACAAATTGAACATAAATAAGGAAACACAAGCTTTAAACGACACAATAGACCAGACAGACTTGATATTTATAGGACATTCCACCCAAAAACTGCAGATTATACATTTTTCTCAAGTGCACAGGGAACATTCTCCAGGACAGATCACATCTTGGGTCACAAATCAAGCCTCAGTAAATTTAAGAAAATGGAAATCGTATCAAGCATCTTTTCTGACCACAACACTATGAGATTAGATATGAATTACAGGGAAAAAAACGTAAAAAACACAAACACATGGAAGCTAAACAATACGTTACTAAATAACCAAGAGATCACTGAAGAAATCAAAGAGGAAATCAAAAAATACTTAGAGACAAATGACAATGAAAACACGAAGATCCAAAACCTATGGGATGCAGCAAAAGCAGTTCGAAGAGAGAAGTTTATAGCAATATAATCTTACCTCAAGAAACAACAAACATCTCAAATGAACAATCTAACCTTGCACCTAAAGGAACTAGAGAAAGAAGAACAAACAAAACCCAAAGTTAGTAGAAGGAAAGAAATGATAAAGATCAGAGCAGAAATAAATGAAATAGAAACAAAAAAAAACAATAGCAAAGATCAGTAAAACTAAAAGCTGTTTCTTTGAGAAGATAAACAAAATTGATAAACCATTAGCCAGACTCATCAAGAAAAAGAGGGAGAGGACTCAAATCAATAAAATTAGAAATGAAAACAGAGAAGTTACAAAAGACACTGCAGAAAAACAAAGCATCCTAAGAAACTACTACAAGCAACTCTAGGCCAATAAAATGGACAACCTGGAAGAAATGGACAAATTCTTAGAAAGGTATAACCTTCCAAGACTGAACCAGGAAGAAACAGAAAAAATGAACAGACCAATCACAAGTAATGAAATTGAAACTGTGATGAAAAATCTTCCAATAAACAAAAGTCCAGGACCAGATGGCTTCACATTCAAATGTCTGAATTCTATCAAACATTTAGAGAAGAGCTAACACCCATCCTTCTCAAACTCTTCCAAAAAATTGCAGAGGAAGGAACACTCCCAAACTCATTCTATGAGGCCACCATCACCCTGATACTAAAATCAGACAAAGACACTAAAAAAAAAGAAAATTACAGACTAATATCACTGATGAATAAAGATGCAAAAATCCTCAACAAAATACTAGCAAGCAGAATCCAACAACACATTAAAAGGATCATACACCATGATCAAGTGGGATTTATCCCAGGGATGCAAGGATTCTTCAATATACATAAATCAATCAATGTGATACACCATATTAACAAACTGAAGAAGAAAAACCATATGATCATCTCAATAGATGCAGAAATAGCTTTTGACAAAATTCAACACCCATTTATGATAAAAACTCTCCAGAAAGTGGGCATAGAGCAAACCTACCTCAACATAATAAAGACCATATACAACAAACCCACAGCAAACATCATTCTCAATGGTGAAAAACTGAAAGCATTTCCTCTAAAATCAGGAACAAGACAAGGATGTCCACTCTTGCCACTATTATTCAACATAGTTTTAGAAGTCCTAGCCACGGCAATAAGAGAAGAAAAAGAAATAAAAGGAATACAAATTTCAAAAGAAGAAGTAAAACTGTCACTGTTTGCAGATGACATGATACTATATGTAGAGAATCCTAAAGATGCCACCAGAAAACTACTAGAGCTAATCAATAAATTTGTAAAGTTGCAGGATACAAAATTAATGCACAGAAATCTCTTGCATTCCTATATACTAATGATGAAAAATCTGAAAGAGAATTTAAGGAAACACTCCCATTTACCATTGCAACAAAAAGAATAAAATACCTAGGAATAAACCTACCTAGGGAGACAAAAGACCTGTATGCAGCAAACTATAAGACACTGATGAAAGAAATTAAAGATGATACCAACAGATGGAGAGATATACCATGTTCTTGGATTGGAAGAAAATATTGTGAAAATGACTCTACTATCCAAAGCAATCTACAGATTCAATGCAATCCCTATCAAATTGCCAATGGCAATTTTTACAGAACTAGAACAAAAAAATCTTAAAATCTGTATGGAGATACAAAAGACCCCAAATAGCCAAAGCAGTCTTGCGGGGAAAAAAAGAAGCTGGAGGAGTCAGACTCCCTGACTTCAGACTATACTGCAAAGCTACAGTAATCAAGACAATATTCTACTGGCACAAAAACAGAAACATAGATCAATGGAACAAGATAGAAAGCCCAGTGATAAACCCACGCACCTATGGTCAACTAATCTATGACAAAGGAGGTAAGGATATACAGTGGAGAAAAGACAGTCTCTTCAATAAGTGGTGCTGGGAAAACTGGACAGCTACATGTAAAAGAATGAAATTAGAACACTCCCTAACACCATACACAAAAATAAACTCAAAATGGATTCGAGACCTAAATGTAAGACCGGACACTATAAAACTCTTAGAGGAAAACATAGGAAGAACGCTCTTTGACATAAATCACAGCAAGATCTTTTTTGATCCACCTCCTAGAGTAATGGAAATAAAAACAAAAATAAACAAATGGGACCTAATGAAACTTCAAAGCTTTTGCAAAGCAAAAGAAACTACAAACAAGATGAAAAGAAAACCCTCAGAATGGGAGAAAATATTTGCAAACAAATCCACAGACAAAGGCTTAATCTCCAAAATATATAAACAGCTCATGCAGCTCAATATTAAAAAAACAAACAACCCAATCCAAAAATGGGCAGAAGACCTAAATAGACATTTCTCCAAAGAAGACATACACATGGCCAAGAAGCACATGAAAAGCTGCTCAACATCACTAATTATTAGAGAAATGCAAATCAAAACTACAATGAGGTATCACCTCACACCAGTTAGAATGGGCATCATCAGAAAATGTACAAACAACAAATGATGGAGAGGGTGTGGACAGAAGGGAACCCTCTTGTACTGTTGGTGGGAATGTAAATTGATACAGCCACTACGGAGGTTCCTTAGAAAACTAAAAATAGAATTACCATATGATCCAGCAATCCCAATACTGGGCATACACCCAGAGAAAACCATAATTCAAAAAGACACATGCACCCCAATGTTCATTGCAGCACTGTTTACAATAGGCAGGTCACAGAAGCAACCTAAATGCCCATCGACAGATGAATGGATAAAGAAGATGTGGTACATATATGCAATGGAATATTACTCAGCCATAAAAAGGAATGAAATTGGGTCATTTCTAGAGACGTGGATGGATCTAGAGACTGTCATACAGAGTGAAGTAAGTCAGAAAGAGAAAAACAAATATCGTATATTAACGCATTTATGTGGAGCCTAGAAAAATGGTACAGATGAACCGGTTTGTAGGGCAGAAATAGAGACACAGATGTAGAGAACAAACGTATGGACACCAAGGGGGGAAAGTGGTGGGGGGGTGGGGGTGTGTGTGATGAATTGGGCGATTGGGATTGACATGTATACACTGATGTGTATAAAATGGATGACTAATAAGAACCTGTTGTATAAAAAAATAAATAAAATTGAAAATTAAAATAAATAAATAAATAAAATAAAAATAAAGATTATAGGATAGAAAAGGTAAATGATAAAGCAACCCAAACCACCAACATCTATCAAAGGACAATGCCCAGATAAAACCTTGGCTCAAAATCCTACCACTTCCTAGCCACGTGTCCTTGGGAAAATCCATTCACATTTACCCAGCCTCAATTTCTTTATTTCTGAAAGAGAATCAAATGGCCCCTACTATACTGTGTGGTTGTGAGAATTTAAAAAAATGAAAGACATGATCTGCCAAAGTCAAACTTTGATCTAACAAGGGTATCACTCCAGCACCAGGGACACCCAGAGTTCAATGATCAGACTTGCTACTTCGTCCATATATACAATTCAAATAGCGCAGATTCATGTAATTCATGGAATAATGGATTATGCTCAGCAAAGTGCCCCCCTTTTCCAAAAGGAAGTCATTCAGAATGATGTTTTACTTCTGTTTTTCAATTTCCTAACATTTTACGGTCCCCAACCAAGCGGTAGGAAGTTCCAATTTCTTTCTCTTCACAGAACAGCCCAAATGAAAACATCTTACTTCTAGCAAGTAGAATGCAGCAATTGCTCATTTTATGTGAAGAACATATGGCTCCCAGTAGACAATACTTATAAAATAGGAACCTGTTAACTTTCCTCACCTGAAGCCTCAGTGTTAAAGGCATTCAGAGAGAAGAGATTAATATTAATTGTAAAATGGCTCCATACACTGAGGTACCATGAGAGACGGTGTCACCTCAGTTATAGAACAGGCAGAAACCCCAAGTTATCCAGACCATTAGGGTGTGTGCGTGTCTGTAAGAGGGGCATAAAGAAGGGAGAGAATGGAAAAACACCCCATCAATACAGAGAGCTTCCTGGTAACAAAGAAAGAACTTGTCAACAGCAATAAAAATAGCAGGGAAGGAATGAAGAGTCAAAAATTTGTATTGTAGATTGTACCCAACACCGAGGAACATTCTCATCGGCTGGCTGTATGGCTTTATACTCCAGGTTACTTGGTATGGAAGGCTTTGAAGAGCATGGAAAATGCAGAGAGTTTGATATAAGTTTAAAATACATAGTCTTGAACTCTACCTCTGCTATTTAATAGCAGTGTGGTCTCTGTCAAGTAAGTTAATCCTCTAAGTCTCAGTTTCCAGGTCTGTAAAATAAGGACAATAATACATACCTCAGAGAGCAGTTACACAGACTAGAGATCATGCATGTACAGTGCCCACCACAGACTATGTCCCCAAAATAGAATTACAATTATTGTGTTTGCTAGTGCAAGTATGATAGTCCATCAAATTCAGACTCTTTCTCTAGGTGAACATTTCGGGAAGAGGTTCAAATCACACTTTTGACAACAACATGAAACTCTTCTAAGCTGATCTGAATGAAGTGTTAAATAAAAATCTCCATCTTAGTTGGTAGCCTTTACTAACATGCAAACCAAAAGTTATAGCTATGCATTTGTTAGAATTCTTCATATCAGTACTGAGTTTCTTTTTTTTTTTTTTTGCGGTACGCAGGCCTCTCACTGTTGTGGCCTCTCCCATTGCGGCCTCTCCCGTTGCGGAGCACAGGCTCCGGATGCGCAGGCTCAGCGGCCACGGCTCACGGGCCCAGCCGCTCCGCGGCATGTGGGATCTTCCTGGACCGGGGCATGAACCCGTGTCCCCTGCATCGGCAGGTGGACTCTCAACCACTGCGCCACCAGGGAAGCCCTTGAGTTTCTTTTTTTGATGATAAATTCTTGAAGAAGGGAATGAAAATTTTCCACTAGTGCTAATTCTTCTGGTGTGCATTGTAATGACAAGTACTCAGCAGACATCTGTGGAAAATAAAAGCCACACTGCGAATGCCAGTAGCCTATCACCAAGGCTAGCTTCATTTCACAGCCTCATCAACAACAGTATGGATTTGTCAGCTATGTTTTCAAGAAAAACAAAGACCACAAGGTGAGGCACTAGCAACTTTTTTTTTTTTTTTTTTGCAGTACGCGGGCCTCTCACTGTTGTGGCCTCTCTCATTGCGGAGCACAGGCTCCGGACACACAGGCTCAGCGGCCATGGCTCACGGGCCCAGCCGCTCCACGGCATGTGGGATCTTCCCGGACCGGGGCACGAACCCGTGTCCCCTGTATCGGCAGGTGGACTCTCAACCACTGCGCCAACAGGGAAGCCCGGCACTACCAACTTTTAAACAGAACTTTCTATCTACAAAAAGTTCTCCTTGACCCCTTCATCACTTTGGGACTCATTCCAGTGGTGTTGACTGCTCAGAGTAAACTGAGTACTCTTCTTGTACGTTCAAAACCTGTGTACAATGCCCACAAGAAAATGTCTCATTACAGTTTAGTTGCTCCTGATTTTTTAACAAACACACGTTCTTTGCTATGATGGAAAATATTTTAATAGGTTCAAGGAATCAATTTCATCCTCAAAGATGGTCACTTGCCACCACCAGGGTTATTTGAAAGAATTAGAAGTGATTTCAACAACTGACTAATGAACTACCCATGTGGCAGAAGACACTGTACTCAGTCCTGGGGCTGGGGAAGGAGTTACAAGGTGGTTGAGATGAAGTTCATTCATGAGAATGCAGTGCAATGGCAGAATCACCAGAATACAAGCAATTAACTTAGCTGGTGCACTGAAGGAGAATAATGTGGATGTATAAATCCTGGCTGGGACAGTTAAAAACTCAATATTTCTTAATCATACCTGACATACAATGTTAATATTCTACAACAGTCACGCAGGAACCTGGCTAAAAAGAATACGCTCCTTTTTGAACGTACACTTTATCTTCTAGGGCGAGGCCAAGCTCCCACAAGGCGGAAGGAGACATCAAAACCAAGATCATTTGAGAGATGCTAGAGGATGTCACTTGCACTAAGGCTGCAGAAGTGGATAGAAGCTCTTGTAAGACATGGTTGTATTGGATTCTTAGCCTCTTTTCTCCTAAGGAGTTAGTTCATGAAGAGGGGTTTAGACTTTCTCTATGGGAGATAGTGTCCTACGGTCATTAAAAGCATGTGCTTTGCAGTCACACAAAACTGCATTCCCCAATCTACCTTAAAGACCTTGAGGATGTTCTTTAATTCCTCTGAGCTTCAGTTTCTTCATCAATAGAATGAGACTAACAGTAGTACTACAGCTTAATGTTGTTCTATGGGTTAAAGACATAATGCCTGCAAACAGTTTAATAAAGCTCATGGCACACAGTTAAGTGCTCATTAAATGTTGTTGTTATTGGAAGAAGTAAACTATCCTCATCCTTAGGAGGCAAAGCAAGTTCCAAGGCAACATTAACAACAAAAAAAAGAGGTATCCTCATGAGTTCAGAAATGTTCTGGCCCACTTCACCAGAAAAAAATCTTGGTCTAAAGTTTCATTTAGTAATAAAGCACAAATTGCTCCTATATCAGTGCACATACCTTGGGAGCAAAGTAAGAGCAGCAGCAGCAATCAGCCTCTGATAAGCCTCTTATTGGCCAGTGAGAAAATCAGAACTGTTCGTATCACCCACACAGAAACAAAACTAAATCACTTGCTTGAGATTCCTCAGCTAATAAATGGCAGAGCTGGGATTCAAACCCAGGCAGCCTGGCTTCAGTTCTTGTCCTTTTTTAAAAAAAAATTTATTGGGGTATAGCTGATTCACAATGTTGTTTTAGTTTCAGGTGTTCAGCAAAGTGACATGTTATACATACATATATAACCACTCTTTTTTAGATTCTTTTCCCACATAGGAGTCCTTGTTCTTAACTGACACCATGCTGCCTCCTCAGCAATGAAGAAGAGCAATAACTGGAGACTGAGCAAGTCACAGACCAGGAGCAGGACAGAGAAAGGCAAGAAACCCCCTAAAGATGACTGAAGAGAAGAGGGAAATAAGGGAAATGACACAAAAGAGCAGCTAATGGGGCCAAAGAGTAAAAGGACCCAAACCACTAATGATTCTACATTAAAATCTAAAACACAGTCCTAGCAAGAATTCTAAAAGGATGGCACTGGGAAAGTGAACTAGTGTTGGGATTCAGCACTTGCTTAAGTACAACAGTGAACAGAAGACATAAAAGCTGAGAAGATGCCACTTAGATCGTTTATATAAGCCTCATGCTGACTTAGAAACACCTGCTAGGGAACACGTCACACACACAAAATACCAGCTGTCAGGGGAGAGCCCCCAAAGCATGAGAGTTTCTTACCAAGACTGAGATTCCTGCTATGTTTTTCTTGCGTTTCCACAGTGGAAAAGCGGAAGAAAGGCCACCAGGGTGTTGAATTCTCTGTCGGTCAGAAGAAAGGAGACAGAAGGATGAGAATTGTGCCCTTAGCTAAGTAGAAGAATGCCAGAGAGGAGAGAAGAGATAAAGAGAAGCCATATTCCTGGCCAGCCTCAAGTGTGGCAGGCTCCAAAACGGCCCCTGAGATCCCTGTCTCTTATTATCCATGCCTGTGTAATCCCCTTCCCTTGAGTGGGGGTGGGAACTGTGATTTGCCTGTAACCAACAGAATAAGACCAAAATGACGGGACACGTGGTTACATCACATAAGACTGTATCGTCCATTCTGCTACGAGATTCTCTCCCTTGCTGGCTTTCAAGAAGCCAGCTGCCAAGTGATGAGCTGCCTACAGAGAGAGCCAGGGGAGGGCAGCCTCCAACTGACAGTTAATAAGCAACTGAAGAGCCCACAAGAAACTGAATTTCTGCCAACAATCACATGAGCTCAGAAGAAAACCCTTCCCCAGTCAAGCCTCAGATGAGACAGCAGCCCTGCTGACACCCTGATTGCAGCCTTATAAAGTATGTAGCCAAATCACAACCAGTCTCCTGACCCACAGAAACTGTGAGGTAGTTTCTGCACTGATTAAGCAACTAAGTTGGTAGTGGCGTTGTCAGGCAGCTACAGATAACCAATACAGAAGGGAAGTGAGGCACAAGTTCCTGATGCAACCACATGTCCTTCTGAGAGAGGAGGGGAAGGAAGGAGAAGGCTGGGGCCAGGGCCTGGGAGGGTGCTCCTGCCCTCACATTGGCATGCATCCTCCTGTTCAACTATCGACTCAGACACTCAGTTTCCGCTCTTACCACACACATCCTGTCACCCTATTCTTACCATTTGGAAGACAAAGTGGATCATAATGACCAAGGAAAATACAATCTTGTAAATGGCAGTCAGGTTCCCTGGCTGGCCTGCAAAGGCTATTTAACATGCCAAACACTGACACAATTAAATGCCACTTGTAGCAAAACGGCTGGACCTACAGATTATCATACTAAGTCAAGTAAGAAAAAGACAAATATCATATGGTATCACTTATAGGTGGAATCTAAAAAATGGTACAAATGAACTTATTTATAAAACAGAAACAGACTCACAGACATAGAAAACAAACTTATGGTTACCAAAGGGGAAGGGGGTGAGGGGAGGGATAAATAAGAGTTTGTGATCAGCAGATACACACTACTATATATAAAACAGATAAACAACAAGGTCCTACTGTATAGCACAGGGTCATATTCAATATCTTGTAACAAACTGTAATGGAAAAGAATCTGAAAAACTATGTATGTATGTGTGTATAATATATACATATATATATATGTATATATAAACTGAGTCACTTTGCTGTACACCAGAAACTAACACAACATTGTAAATCAACTACACTTCAAATAAATAAATAAATAAATAACAACAAGAAGAAAAGAAACAGCAAGAGGACTTCGACCATCTTACGAGATATACCATGACCCTACCTATCATAAAATAATTTTCACAAAAGTGTGTTTTAAATGTGATATAATGGACTTAAATACTTTATAAAACCCTTAATTGGAGAGACACATTAGAGATTTTCCATACTGGTGGTTTTGAGACCAGAATAAAAATCCAAACATCTAGAGTTCCATCCAGTTGCTAATATAGGGTCTTTAAAAATCAAACACATATATTTTGAAATCTTCTGAGCAAGTACCAACAGTTTCTACAAATTAATTCAAGTAACAATTCTCAAGCAGAGCATACAGCTACAACTCACTGAGCCAGAGACCTTCTACTTGACTAGGATGTCTTGCTAAAAGCAGAAACTGGTGGGGGTATCCTACACTCACATCATTTGAAAGCTGGAGAATCCTCATTAGTCTTCTCGTCCTGGCCTCATAGTTGACAGATGATAACACATAGACCAAAAGACTTGAAATGACCTGTTCAGGGTCAGCCAGCAGCACGGCCTGGGCCTCCTATTTCCCAGGTTTCTTTATGCCCCAGTCTACCCAACTTTAGCTTCAACTCCAGACATAATGAAATCAGTGGTATCAAATATTCTGTGAGGAAAACAACTGGGATTAACTTCCCCTGACTCTACAAAGCTTCAACTTGTAAAAACTAAGCCCTGTGGCAAGAGGAAAGAATAACACTGATTAAACATTCATATTAAGTGTTCAACCCATTTTCAAAAGCAATGCACAGGATTTTCTAAGTAAACTGAGATGCCCCTAAAATAGGCTGCCTTTTCTTGTGAATGATCTGCTTTTTTTTTTAATGAATGTTAAGTAGGGAAGAAAGTCAAAAGAGGCATAGAATAAACATTTGTGCAAGCGTGCTTATTCCACTGCTTTAGAAATCCCCACTCCTAAATCCACTGACTCATTGCACAGATATATTCATTACACAGATATTCATTACACAAATGCTTTGGCGTAGTAGGTGCTGTATATAAGGAGCCTGTTTGGACATAAATAATGTTTACTAATATTTTCAGCAGAAGTAACCACATGTAAACAAGTAACCACTGCAGAGAGAGAGATTTCCAGCCTTTTTTTTGGTAGGCTATTAAGAATGCAGACTGGAGCTCCCTTTTCTCGTAGAAATTTCCGTATTTAAAATAAAAATCAACTTCTTTTTCTCTGTAATAATACTGCCTTTAAGGCAGCAGTGGGAGTTATCAAAACAAAGGGGTTTAACGTCCCCAGGTCGTATCCTTCCAGAACTCTCATTAGGGAAGTCTCTCAGTAGCCTAAAAGAAAGTGGTCTTGCACTCAGCATTTTCCTTCATAATCTTTTCCTCTCAGCACCAAGAACAAATATATGTTTAAAACAAACCAAAAAGAAATAGGGCTTATTTTCTCCCACGCAGCCAGCAGTTTTCTCTCCTCAACATGAACTTACACCTCTACAGGTATTACGTTCACTAGGACACGATTTAACCCTCCCATTTTAAATGCATCTGAACGCTTTGACACAGTATTAAAAATACTGGTATTACTCAAGGTAAAAATAGACCAACTGTTTGCCACACGCGAGGCTCTTTTCTAAATGCTTCCCAGGTACTAATTCATTTAATCTTGACAAGAGCACCATGAGGCATGTTACTATTATTATCCTAGTTTTACAGAAGATGAAACTGAGGTAGAGTTACTGAGAACGCAGGCACAGTTATTCATGCAACACATTCAATAAAGCGTTAGAGGGAAAGCTCCACTCCCCCTGCCTCATGCTTCCATGCGGAGGACTTTCCACTAGCCCAACAGTCCAGTCTCCTTCCCAATCTCCTCCCTGGGAGAGAAGTGGATTATGTGAAAGGTGAGTCTGGGGGAAGGGCCTGGACAACGTGGCCCAGACTCTCCAGAGTACCTCCCTTCTCAGAGCTGGCCTGCCCACAGGCAGGGGAAGTCCAAGCTGCTCCCTCCCACACTATGAGGGGAAATTGGTCTCACTTGCATGAAATATCAGAAAACCCACTTAGCCACAGTCCTGGAATCAGGGTAATTCCTAATGAACCCCTGCATGTCTACCTCTCATTGGTCTATCCATTGGTCCCAAAATTGGATGAGAAAGAAGGGTGTTCGTCAACTGTCCATCCTCTCAAGCCCTGGCACTAAGTATTAATGCAGAAATGGGTGGAAAGATCTTTGTGAAAAAGGCAAATATTTCTTTTACAAAAAAAAGAGAAAGAAAAAACCCTCCTCAAAGGGATACAAGAACATAACACAGTTCAACAAGGTATCTGCAGAGCAGGTCATTAGTGACCCTGCTCTTCGAAGTCACCGTCAGGTGGCGTCTAAAAGACAAGGCTACTCCTCTACTTTCTTATCTGTGTTGGACCTCAAACCACCATCTCCTTTCCAGATCAATAAAACCACGCAGGTAACCTTCTTTACTGTCATACCCTAATTTAAGGCAGTGGAAAATTCCTTAGCATTGGTAGCCACATTGGTAGATATAGTATCTTCAGCCTGGCCAATTCTATATTTTTATCAATTGCATCAATTTCTACCATAGAAAGTACAGTGACAAAAATACTACTCAGAACTCTGTCATCCGGGAATAAAAATGTCTCTAATTTCTAGAGTTATCATTTGATCTTTCCTTTAATCTCGAAATACAATGCGTCTGATTTTAAACATACATTTAAAAGGGCTTTCATTCAGTAATATTGATTTGCTTTTGGCTATAGAGAGATTTTAATGCAGATAGTTTGAGCTTCATGCTTTCTTATTCAAACTGTACTTAATAAGACTAGTTTCCGAAGCAAAAATTTGGAAATAAAAAACAGACCACATTTCTTCCACAGTAAATTTAAAAGCAAAATTAACTTTTTCACAAATGCATATGAGTAAAGGAAGTCAGTCATCCAGCACTGTCAACTTCACAGAAAAGGACAAATGAAGACACAGGCACTTCCATGCCTTAATCCTTGAGCACTCCTGATGCAGGCAAGGCAGCTGTGGCATTATCCCCATGTTCAGAAAAAGAACCTGAGGTTCAGAGAATTACAGTGACATGCCTAAGTGAACCTACTTTCTAAGTGGCAGGGTTCAACGTGAAACACACTGTTTTTTTTCTATTGGAGCCAAAGTTTGTGCTTTTTCTCTTCGAGGCCACCATGAAGCAAGAAGCCATTGGAAAGGCCTCTGAGAATGAGTAGTGATCAAAATTTAAGTGGAGAAGAGCCGAAAACAAAGACTGACCATGATGCAGTGTGACAGATGCAATGAGATGTGTCAGCCTCACTTATTTATTAGCACAGCCCGGGATAAGTGGTAAGAAGGGAGAGAAGGAAGAAAAATTCGAAAAACAGAAATAACAAACAGCAGACTGGCCGTGAAGAATATGGGAAGAAACACCAACCAAAACAGAGAAATGATGCAGGGGCATTTGGTTACAGATCATGCCTAAACCAGTGGTCAGCACCAAATAGTCAATATTTTAGGCTTTGCAGGGCATATGATAATCTTTTACAACTATTCAGCTCTGCCATTACAGTCTGAAAGCAGCCACAGGTAACATGAAAATGAATGGACATAGCTGTGTGCCAATAAAACTGTATTGACAAAAACCAGTCTCCGGCCAGATTTGGCCTTTCAGCTGTAGTTTGTTAAAGCCTGGCCTGGACAGTCACCTGGCCTTCACAGGAGGCCGTATGACATACTAAAGAAGCAGAGAGAAAAATCTAGGGACAACATAACCATTCAACTGGCAGCAAGTACCCTGAGCGCTGCCATTCCCGTAAGTACCGAATCTGCTGGGGGCTCAGCACGACCTTTTGATTAAGAGACTGAAGTGATGCATTTGTTCAGTAGCTGCTTATCCAAAGTTATCAACATTCAAACAACCCATCTGTAAAATACTGTGTTGATCATGACTCACAGAACTGTTAAGTCCAAGCTTACCCTATATTTTACATGGGTGATTATGGGAAAAATCATCCCAACATTTCAAAAGTAACTACGAAAGAAAACTGAGAGGAACAGAAGCATCTGAATGAATCATGGTTTCCGTCTCTGACAGTTCCTCCACCTGGAAAACTCTCCCTGACTTTTCCTGTCCCATTTTCCTACCTAAATCTTGCTCCTTATTTAGGTGTCAATTTAAACATCTTTTCCTCCAAGAAGCTCTTCTCAAACGTGCCAGGTGAGGTCAAGACACCTACCATACATTTCTATGACACTGAACTTCTTCATTACTCTCAGTGCACCTATAATTCCTTCCTAGTTTAACGTCTGCTTCCCTTCTAGACTATAAACTCCAGAAACCTGCCTTGTTCAACATCCAGATACAACACTGGCAATGAGACCTTGATTAAATAGAAGGCTTGATTGTTTGAAAATGACACTCTGCACTGAGTGACTAAGTATATAGCTGGTGATGAACAGCAATGCATGATTTTGCAGGGCAACTCTGGGGCTTTTCCAGCCTCAACAATGTACGATGTGATAAAGCTGAAGAGGGAAGGCTATGACTAGGTGCCAGTAAGCGAACGGCCCTTACGTTTAAAAAGAATAAGAGCAGGCTACCCATTCTTAGGTTTGTTAAAGTAGAAGCTACAAAGAAGTTCCTCTCATGCCCATCAGTTTTTTCTTAAAAAAAATGCAAATGTGGTTTCAGTTAATGATAAAATTTTCAGTATACTGGGCCCTAGTATATTCAACAATATTTAGCTGGATAGATTTAAAACAAGTATCTGCATAATTTCTTTTTGCTTAAATAAATACACACAGCATGTACAGAAGCACAAACATTCACATACCTATGGAACTGCCTGAAATACCTGGGCAAAAAAATAGATGATAAAATACATAGAGTACGATCCTTTTTTGTAAATAAAACAGGACAATAACTAAAAGGGTGTATGCCCCCCAAAGTGGCTGTACCTGATAGAGGAATTTGGGTTAATTTAATTGTTTTCCTTTTTATTTACCAGTGTTTTCTTCTTTTTATACAATGACCACATATATTTTAAAGAGTTTTTTAAAGTTATTTAAAACAAAATCCCTGCTGATTAAACAATACTTCAAAGCTGTTTGAAAGAAACAGTATACATAGGGAAAATGTGAAACAGGGCAATGCTGTTATTATTTAACATAGCTTTGCTGACAGCGTAAAGAAAAAAAAGTTTCTGACCTCCTTAAATGTTCACCCATTCCTACCAATATCATAATGATGATACATCTACCATGGTGCATCAGCAGACAGAAGCAAAATAGTACCAATGCTGAGGGTGTTAATTTCAGTTTCTAACTACATCCTCACTTTTCCTGGAGCATGATATATTTTAAGTTGGCCTAATTTCTTTCTAGTCTTGGACTCTGAGAACTGCACTAACTTACCTAGCCAATTTTAGTGACCAAATGCATCAGGGGCAGATAAGAAACTTCAAAACTTATATCTTCTCTCTTAAAGGTTATTTATATAGGTCAGAAATTGGCAGCCAGACATGAGGAATGCTGAAGTACTTACTTGAAATTTATTTCCAGTGCTTACCCTAGAGTCTTTAAATACATATAATAAGTATATTTAATTAGAATTCTTGTGATTATCTAACATCAGCCTATGCCTAAGTCAGAGAAGGTTACCATATTTCCCATCTTAGAGTATGCTTTAATATCTTATATTTCTTTTCATAAATACCAATCATTTCATAAATATTGTCTTATATCTAAACAATGTGTTATTGGCCAGTAACAAACATCCATTATGCATGACTTGAAGGTATTTTTAAACTCCAAATGAAAATGAGGTTCAACACCTCTTTACAAATGACAGAAATAAACCACACAAAACAAATTCTTTCAGAGACTGGCTTTATGATGGCAGAACTGCCCTCCATCCAACAACAATTATAAACCGTGGACAAATATAAAAGGCAACTTTGAAGGCGCTGGAAAATAACCAAAAGCAGGCAGACAGTGGATAATCTATAGCCCTTAAATAAGGGAACCACACTGAATGATAATTTACATTTATACAGCTTATTCTGTGAGGGCACAACCAAGTTTATGTCACAGCAGATGGAACTCAAGCAGCAAACCACAGTCTTATTGGTCAGAATATAGACCTGCCAAGGTAGCTATAAAAATGGAGAAGAAAAATCTCCCAAATGAGGAAGTCAGGCCTATATTTGAAGCTCCGAATTTGCAAATAAATTCTACACTTGCTGGCTAAACCCAGAGCTATGAGACTCCAAGGATCCCAGAGAAAAAAAACAACAGTTGAAAAGTTTTCTGAAAGCTGACAGATTCAAACAGCTGCCCACCTTAGAGGAGTTTAAAGCTCAAGATGTGGCATGGCAGGTTTCAGGAGCCTGGTAAAGGCCTGAGACTTTCCTGTGACACCACAGAAGCAACATGGATTAAGAAATAAAGAACACCCTGACTATAGGATATTTCCTGGGAAATACAGGCAAAATGGAAACAGCTAACATAAAAATGAGCTTATGTAACACCGAAGATGATTCGCAACTTAATTACTTGTTTGAACAAAACCCAACAGAATCCCAAATCTATACAATGTAGCATATGCGTTGCCCAGCATACAATTAAAAATTAATAGATATGTGAGGAAAATGGAAAATGCAACTCCATAGTTAAAGATAAATCAGTGCATAGAAATAGATCTACAAATAATCCAGAAAATGGAATTAGAAGACAAGAACTCTAACAATGATAAACATTAAAATAATCTGCAGAGAAAGATAGATATAATGGGTAAAGAAATAGGAAATTTCAGGAGACATATAGAAACTGCAAAAAATAAAAATAAAAAAGGAAGTTCTAGAGCTTAAAACTACAATATCTGAAATAAAAACATACTGGATTAGATTAATAGCAGGTTGGACACAACAGTGAACAGGCTGGACTGGTGAACTTTAAGATATGTCAGTATAAAGAATCCAGGCTGAGGTACAGAAAAAAAACAATGTTTTTAAAAGAGTCTCAATGACCTGTAGGGCAGTATCAAGTGGTCTAATTTACATGTTAAAGGACAGTAGAGATAATGGGGCAGAAAAATATGTGTAAAGAAACATAGGCCAGAAATTTTCAAAATGGAGCAAAAACAACAACCATACACAAAAGCAGAAAACTCAGCCACAAGAAAACCTCACCTAGCCATGAAAGCCAAAGATAACAACAACAAAAGCCAAAGATACAACAACAAAAGCCAAAGCCAAAGATAACAACAACAACAAAATCTTAGAAGCATCCAGAAAAGACATGTTACACGTGAGAACAATAATCAGAATGAAGGCAGACATCTCATCAGAAACAAGAGGCCAGAAGACAAAAAAATCTTCAAATCACCGAAAGAAGGGGAGAGAAAAAACTATCAACCTAGGATTCTATCTACAACAAAATTATCTTTCAAAAATAAAGGAAAACATTTTTAAATCTCCATATAAATAAAAACTGAGAGAATCTGTTGCCAATAGGCCTACATTGCAAGAAATCCTAAAGAAAGCTCTTCAGCTGAAGAGAAGTGATACCAGATGTAAATTTTAATCTACAGAAAGGAATGAAGAACCTTCGAAATAGTAAATGTGTAGGTAAACATGAAAGACTATTTCTCTTAATTCCCTTATGACATACTTATTAGATATACTGTATAAAATATAGTTTGCGTATACAAATACTTTATATATACTTAGCATATATTGTATTAAAAGTATAATACTGAATTGTATATTTTGTAACATATATGGACATAAACTGTATGAAGACTGCGGTGCAATGGATGAGGAGGGGCAAATGAAACCATATTGTCGGTTTCTTACATTTTATACAAAGTAGTAAAATATTAATTCAAAAAGGCTTTTTATTAAGGATGAATATTATAATCTGCAGAGAGACTGTAAATATCACACAAAGAGGTGTACCTGAAAATCTAAGAGAGAAATTAAAATGCAATGCTAAAATATTTTCAACTAAACAAAAAGAAGGGAGAAAAGGAGATACAGGATTAAAAGGAAATGTCTAAAAGATGGGACAAATAGGAAGCAACAAAACGGTAGATATAAAACTAACCATATCAATAATTACAGTAAATAGACTAAACATTCCAATTAAAAGGCAGAGATTGTCAGAATACATTAAAAAGTAATACCCAAATACATACTACCTAAAACAGATGTATTTTAAATGCAAAGACACAGATAAACAGTGCAAAAGGATATACCAACATGACCTTGATACAAAAACCAGGCAAAGACACTAACAAAATACCGTAATGGTGTAAGGACAGATGAATAGAACGACACAGCAGAATAGAGGCCAGAAATAGAGGTGCGCATATATGGTCAATCGATTTTTTTTTTTTACCAAGATGCCAAAATAATTCAGTGGGTATAAGGATGGTCTTTTCAACAAATTAGACAGGAACAAATAGATATCTATAAGGAAAGAATAATGAATCCTGACCTCTACACCTCATATAGAACTAACCGTAAGAGCTAAACCTATAGAGCAGAAAAACATAGGAGAATGTCTTTGTGACAATTAAGTAGTCAAAGCACTATCGATAAAAGAAAAAGCTGATAAACTGGACTTCATCAGAATTACAACTTCTGCTTTTTTAAAGACATAATCAAGAAAATGAAAAAGCAACCACCAACTGGAAAATCTTTACCGTACATATATCTGACAAAGGACTTGTACCTAGAGTACATAAAGAACTACTACACTATACTTCAAGAATAAAGAAGTCATGCAACCCAATCTTTAAAATAGCAAACGACTTGATACTTCATGGAAGAAGACACCGGAATAGCCAATAAGTACATGAAAAATTTTCAACATCATTATCATAAAGGAAGTCAGGACACCACAAGATACCACATCGCACCCACTAGAATGCTAATACTGAAAAGAATGATAATAATAGCAAGTGCTGGCAAAGGCTTGGACCATATTGGAGATTCTCATACATTGCTGATGGGCATGTTTAATTATATAACCCCTTTAGGAAAATGTTTGACAATTTTTTATAAAATTAAACATACACTTATCCAGTGATGCACCTCCAAGCATATATCCAAAAGAAATGAAAACATGTCCACAAAGAGATTTGTATAATAATGTTCACTGTAGTTATATTCACAATAGCCAAAAGTTGTAACTACCCAAATGTCCATCAATAGGTGAATAGGTAAATTCATACAATTTAAAGTTTACTCAGCAACACAGAGACAACCTATTGATACACATAACAATAAGTATGACTCTCAAAAACACCATTAAGTGAAGCCAAAGAAGCCAGACACACAAGTACATTCTATATAACTCTACAAAACTCTGCAAGAGGCAAAACTAAGCTCTGTTGATAGAAATCACATTACTATTTACTTCGGTGCTGGGACAACTGACTGGAAATGGCACAAGGGAATTTTCTGGGCGACGGAAATGTTCTACATCTTGAAAGAGATGTTAGTTCCCTGAACTGTTCACTTAAAATTTGTACCTTGTATAGTATGTAAAATTATACCCAAATTAAAAGATAGTTCAGGGACTCCCCTGGTGATGCAGAGGTTAAGAATCCGACTGCCAATGCAGCGGACGTGGGTTCGAGCCCTGGTCTGGGAGGATCCCATATGCCGTGGAGCAATTAAGCCCGTGTGCCACAACTACTGAGCCTGCACTCTAGAGCCCGCAAGCCACAACTACTAAACCTGTGTGCCTAGAGCCCGTGCTCCACAACAAAGAGAAACAACTGCCATGAGAAGCCCGTGCACCGCGACGAAGAGTAACCCCCGCTCGGCGTAACTAGAGAAAGCCCACACGCAGCAACAAAGACCCAATGCAGCCCCCAAAATAAAAAATAAATAAATAAAAATTTTAAAAAAAAGATAGTTCACAAAAAAATTTCTTTGAATTAGTTTTGAAGGAGATATGGTCTCTCACAGGTCAAAAGTATTTCTCTTATTACCCTGGGGGACAAATTCTAAAGCCTCAAAACAGAAGGTGTGTGTGTTTAGTTTAGTCATGACTTTTTAAAGATTTTTTCTTTGATGTGGACCATTTTTAAAGTCTTTATTGAATTTGTCACAATATTGCTTCTGTTTTATGTTTTGTTTTTAGGGCCGTGAGGCATGTGGGATCTTAGCTCCTTGACCAGGATCCAATCTACACCCCCTGCACTGGAAGGCGAAGTGTTAACCACTGGACCGCCAGGGAAGTCCCTAGTCACGCTGTTTTTGAAATATACACCCAAACAAAGCAGAGGGAAAAGAACTATTATCTGTTTCCTATCAAATCTGTTTCCTATCAAAATACTCTTTTTGATATTTGTTCCAACCTAGAGGAATTAAAAACAACCTGCCCTTTAGGTTTTATCTAATTTTATTTATCCCATTAACAATTTAAAGTTTACTTTTAACAACACAATGAAAAAAGCACTCAAAAAATAAACTATAAAGCATAAATCTAAATGTTCTAATATCTTACTATTCTAAAATATTAAATTCCTACTGTATTCCAGGCAAGACGATAGTCACTAGGGCAATGAAAATGAAAAACTTCCACCTTATTGTTGAAGAGTTCTCAGTTGGGTGGAAGAGAAATTACCGTAAATTTTAAGTAAATAAATTTAATACAAATTGGTAAAGACCTCATTGGGGGAAAAATATATCACTTCTTTTCCCTTGAAAACCATAATATTTAATATTGACCAATAAAATGCAAGAAGTAAATATAATAAATTCAGTTATTCCTTTTGAAGGACACAATAATTTTAAGAAAGAAAAATCTTCAGCAACTAACTCCATATAAACATGTTTCTTAAGTCAAGAAAAAATAACCCCTCCACCTTTTAAAGGAAATTATCTCCACAGCACAGGGGATTACATAACTACGTCTTGTACCACTTGCCCACATCCTCCATCCCAACCTCATAGCTGGTTTGCCTGGCGTGGGTTCCCATCGGAGGTAAATCTGAAGGCTGGTCAGGCTATGCCTCAACATGAAGTGATGGGGTGAGAGAATTCTCACTCTCAGGACTCTAATTGTGATACAAATCCCTTCTCTTCTGTTCTCTCCTGAGCCTCCTTTTATCCCCTCTACTTAAACTAGCCAATTCAAAATCAACAATGACCTCCAACATTGCGAAAGCCAATGGTTGGTTCTCGATTTTCATTTAATATGACCTTTCGGCAGCGCACAACACGCTTGTTCTCTTGCTTCCACTTGAAATTCTTTCTTTACTTGGCCCCCGAAACACCTCACACTCTATCCACTGTCTGCCTTCCTTCCAGCAGTTGCTTCTCACCCCCCTTCGTGGGTTCTTCCTTATCTCTGTAAGTGCCCAGAGGTTCATTCAATGCTCAGCTCTCCTCCCTATTATCATTTGCTTTCTAGGTCAGCAGTTCTCAAACATTTTGGTCTCAGGACCCCTTTACACTTTTAAAAACTGATAAGGAACTCAAAAAATTTTTGTGTATGAGGGTTATACCTATAGATAATTACTGTATTAAAAACGGAGAAAACTTTTAAATATTAATTCATCTAAAAGCAACTATAAGCCCTGTCAATATATAATAACATATTTTAATAGAAAATACATTTTCCAAAATAAAAACATATATGAGTAAGAAGAATAGCATCATTTTACATTTTTTAAAATCTCCCTAATACCTAGCTTAACAGAAAACAGCAGATTCCCACAACTGTGTTTGCATTCAATCTGCTATGATGTCACACATAGTCTCTAGAAAACGGTACTGAACTATACGTCTTAGTATTATAAAAAGTTTTAACTCTGCTGACCTCCCTATGAAAGTCCAAGGAACCCATGGGTCCCTACTATACTTTGAGAACTACTTTAGGTGCTTCCATCCAATCCCATGGTTTTAAATACCACCTCTTCTAGGACAACTCTCAATTAAAAAGATACCTCTGGGCTGGACTCCTTGAACTCCAGGTTCAAATAGCCAGCTGCCTTCTCAACATTCTCACTCAGGTATCTAACAGGTATTGTTTAATTATTAACAATAATAATTAAAGTTATTTTAATTAATAAAGACTTTACTCCCCACCCGCCCTATAACCACAACATTTTCCTCCTGTGCTCTTCTCCCATCTCAGTAAATAATAACTCTAACTTACCAGCAGCTCAGGTTGAAATCTTGGAAGAAATCCGGAATGCCTCTCTTTTTTTCAAATCCACATCTAACTTATATCCAAATTCTATGAGCTTCCTTCAGAAATATATCCGGAATCTCACCACGTCTTATCCCTCCACTACTCCTTCCACCGTGGTCCAGGCTTATGCATCTTGGCCTAGACTTTGGCAATAGCCTCCTACCTGGTCTCCATGCATCCTCTTGTGTCCCCTGTGGGACAGTCCTCACACAGCAACCGGAGGGATTTAAGGCGTAAGTCAGATCGTAAGTCACCTCTCTGCTTAAGACCACAGGTACCGTCTCACCTCACTCAGAGCAAAAGCTAGACTCTACATCATAGGCTTACAGAGGTACTCTACGAGCTGGCCCCCAAATACTTTTCCGAACTCATATATTAAAACTCTCCCCTCAGGGCTTCCCTGGTGGCGCAGTGGTTGAGAGTCCGCCTGCCGATGCAGGGGGCGCGGGTTCGTGCCCCGGTCCAGGAAGATCCCACATGCCGCGGAGTGGCTAGGCCCGTGAGCCATGGCCGCTGAGCCTGCGCGTCCGGAGCCTGTGCTCCGCAACAGGAGAGGCCACAACAGTGAGAGGCCCACGTACCACAAAAAAAAAACAAAAAAAAACCTCTCCCCTCACTCACTGCACTGTAGCCACCCCTGCCCCTTGGCCATCACTCATACACTCTCCCGTCAGGGTCTCTGCAATTGTAGTTTCTTCTGCCTGAAGCCCACTCTCCTCAGATGCCCCCCGACTGAGGCTTGCTCCTGCAGTCAGCACTCAAACACACCATGTGGAAGATGCCATTCTCACCATCACTCCATACCCTATCCCTGTTTTATTTTTCTTCCTAAAACTTGTCGCTACCTGACATGCTTGTCTGTTCTTTGTCTGTTCTCCCCGCCCCCATGCAATGAGAAGAGGGCATTTGTCTGGCTCCATGTTGTATCCCAGTACCTAGAACAGTGTCTACTGGGGAACAGGTGCTCAATGTGTATTGTTTGAGTGGATCAACAGAGATGCCGATCCAGGTAGCATTGGGAGTTGAAGGTGAAAGTGATGAGTTGGAGAGGCCAGGAGAGCCACATGCAAAGCAGCACTTTGAAGAAGATACCATAAAAGTGGAAAAAACAGCACCACCAAATAGAGGCTATGAATAAAAGGAGACAAGAACTACTGTTGGATAGAACTGCTACCAAGGCCAGAGAACGAAGTGATTACCAAACATTTATTTATCTCAAATAGTAGCTCTTAAAATCCACTCAAAATACACAAACATCTTTGGAACAAGAATGTTTCCCTCAAATGTCACCTGAATCAATTCAGTACAATCTCACACTCTTTACAGACGTAACTCTTTTCTTATACAAAAAAGAAGGCAAGGCCCATACAAAGGAAAATGATTAGTCTACTTAGCCTACTTGCCAAACTTTCAGCCTCCACCCTAACTTTTCAGTCATCCTCACAAACTGGTTCCAAGAGGGAGATAACCCTAGAATAGTTATATTAAACTAGGTTCTTATAGCCACTAAAATCCAATGAGTCTGACCAGAAAACCCCACATCAGATCACTTGGGTCAGGATTCTAAGAATGAGTGTCAGGGTTACTTCACCATAATTAATAACAAAATCACAATGCCATAAACAGCACACTGGTTAACAAATATTTTATCCAAAAAGAATTTTAAAAATTATTTTTCTTCATTCTGACCAAGAACGAAAAGTAGCACACATGGACTCAAATCGCAGCTAGTACCCCAAATTCAGGTGGCCAGTGCCAAATGTCAGTCACGACCAGTGATCTGCTATCCCTCTTGGAGGGAACGTGAGACAAGTGGTGGAACGGTGCTCGGTACAAGGTGATGCCCCAACGGCAAGTCTTTGGGTTCACAGCCCACGTGATACCTTCACTTAATCTGCTACCAATGAATGTTTTCACTATTCAGACTTAAAAATGACACTGTATACCGTGATCCTAGTGAACTCCCTTTTCACAGGCTCCACGTACACAACAACAACAAAAGAGCAATATCTCTTAAAGGGAACAGAGAAGAAACCATCCCGTCTGTCTCTGTTACTGTCGTATATTCTCCCTTCTAAACTACTGCTTGTGTCAGTTTGTACACAATTAGGAGTGTACTCTTGAAATCTCACAAATAAACAAGAACAGAGATTTTTAAAGCAAAATACTAATAATAAATTTTTTCAAAGAAAGAAAAGAAAAAGCAGAAAGGGTAGTTTGCTAAAAGTTTTTTCTTAATCCTCTTAAGAGATTTGAGGAAGAGGTTATCATTTTGAGGTTCTACTAGCTGAGTAGAGAAAACTAATCTATCTGTTTACCTATCTATTACTTTTGCTTGAGAGCAGCATGGTTGACCTTCAGTGCTCACGATGTACAATGCACTTTGTTAGGAGCTGGAAAGCATCCTAAGATGAATACAAATTTCCTTTTAGAGTCACCCAGGGTAGCGGAAAGAGCGAGGGCTTTGACTGAGACAGATCAGGGTGTGAACCAGCGAACCGGTGCTTTGGAACTGTGTTACCTCGGGCAAGGCTGAGCTTTGGTTTCCTGGATTTGAAACAAAGAAAGTATCCAGGCCTCTGTACTTACTATCTTCCTGCCTGGGAAGTTCTTGCCCCAGAATGAGCAAACTCATTCCCTCCCCTCCTTCATGACCTTACATGCACTTCCCTCTGAGGCCTTCCCTGCCCTCCCTAATTTGTGCTACGGCGAACACGTTACACACACACACACACACACACACACACACCCCTCACTCATACCCACACTCCCACCCACTTCTCTGCTTCAGTTTTTGCCAGAACCCTGATCACCATCTAGCACACATGTATGTTAGTTACTCATCTAGTTTAGCCTCTTTCTCCCACTAGGCTATAAGCTCCATGGTACAAGTTTGGGGCTTGTTTAGGTTTTTTTCCCTTTGTTCACGACCTAACGTGTCTAAAGGAGGGTCTAAAACATAAATGTAACACCCAAAGTTTGCTGCATGAAGGAATTCATGAAGATCCCTGCAAGGTTCCAGGTTTCTCATTAGAGATCATGTAAATAAAGACCTTAGGATATAAAAGGCACACAGTACATAGCAAATATTATTATCTTCCTATTATTATTAATAATATTATTATATTATTATCCTCTAACAGTTTCAGACTATCGGAAACTGTCAATAGAATTTTTATTTTAAATAATGAGAATAATAATGTCAGAGATGGCACAGGCCAGCTAAGGATTAAATAGCAAAAGAGGGAAAAAAAGAAATAATTGCTATAAATCCATGGGAGGGAGATCACTCTGGATTATTCTACATGATGAGCCTAAGACATTACACATTCCTGTACAGAAAACAAAGTTTAAGAGGGGAGTGAGTTTGAAAACAGATTCTGGGGACTTCCCTAGTGGTCCAGCGGTTAAGACTCCGCACTCCCAATGCAGGGGGCGTGGGTTCAATCCCTGGTTGGGGAACTAAGATCCCGCATGCTGCATGGTGCAGCCAAAAAAAAAAAAAAACAGATTCTGGATTACAAAGGGATGACACTTATGTGTTCTTCACCCAGACGGGGCCCAATCACTAAAAAAGACAACTAAGTTTTAGTTTACTTTGATTATTCACTTTGACAGAAGAGAAAAGCAATAGAATGTTGAGAAGGTTAGGACAATAATTATGTCTTCAAATATTTGTTTTAACAATTGCTTTTCTGACTGTGTGGAAGTTTGAAAGTGAATACATTAATAATTAACATTTTCCCACCAAATATTTAGGAAGAAAAAGATTCTAAAAATGAGCTGTTACTTATATAATCTTTGTTTCTATTATGGTTTCTTTCCCAAATTAATGTAGGTAGAAATAAATATATGCAGTCAAAAACATGCTCAATGTATCTTTGAATGTGATATTAAAAAAAATTATCAAAAGAGTACCGCAAGATTAAAAACCCCTGCCTAAAAAAGAGAAGACAGGCTTCCCTGGTGGCGCAGTGGTTGAGAGTCCGCCTGCTGATGCAGGGGACGCGGGTTCGTGCCCCGGTCCGGGAAGATCCCACATGCCGCAAAGCGGCTGGGCCCGTGAGCCATGGCCGCTGAGCCTGCGCGTCCGGAGCCTGTGCTCCGCAACGGGAGAGGCCACAACAGTGAGAGGCCCGCATACCACAAATAAATAAAAATAAAAACGAGAAAAGTTTTTTTTTTTTTAAAAAAAGAGAAGACTATTCACATCAAGAAAGCTTTCTTCATTTTACTAAAGGATTTAAGAATTCCTCTAAAATTAGTGAGCTTTCCTTGTCAACCTAAATGTATTCAACTTATTAAAAATATCAATGATATAATTCTCAGAAATGTACTCTGTTGAAAAATATAACTGTGATAAGAAAAAAAACACACTAGGAAAATTCTAAGTTCTCAAATTTTGAGCAAAAAATAATAAATAGTGATGCTTTGGATCAAATAGTTTAAAAGCCTGAAAATATTTATAACGTGGGATGCAAACCATTTTCCTCCTTAGAAACTATTTCCACCAATGCCAATTCAAAGTAAACATTACAATATTTTAAAAACAAACAGCCATGTTTTCAGAACTAAATGTGAAGATCTGTTAAGCTAACACATTTTACAAAATTAAAACTTCCAAACACAGCTACTCAAAAAAATCATAATAAATAAACATCCCCAAGCCCTTCAAATATTACTCTTAAAATTTCTAATCATAATATGGTCTTACGTAAGTGTGCAGCTGACAAATCATGCTATTAATCCAGCTGGCATGCTTACCATGGTATGTTTCTGATTCCTTCCATGGCAAATATTTAAAACACACTACTAATTTTCATAATCTAAAATACATAACTGTTCCAGGCAATCGTTATCCCTACCCTAATCATCATAACTTGAGCTTTCTTCCAATTTAAGTCAACATTTATTCCATTTCACATTTGCTTAGCACCATGCTACATGCTCAAAAGAAGTAGTCATTAGTTTAAGTCATGCCAAATATATCGCTGTTTCCAGGAAACTGTGTTCTAATGTAGCAACGCAGAGTGACAGATGGACCAGGAAAGGCTACCTGTGTTAGATCAGTAACCCTGATAGCAGGTCCTCCTCTGCAACATTAATCTAATAAGGGAGTCTCAAAACAAGAAAATTAAAGTTCACAACAGAGTGCGTAATTCATTTAGGTTAGTGAGTGGCACATGTACGTATTACATATTTCTGTCAGATGGCAATGCTTCTTGCTAAACTCCTATTTAGTGCCCAAAGAGTACTAAGGCAGCTGAATTTTCAAATCATAAAACTGATTCCACAGGATCTGCACATTGTACATTTAAACCATAACATTAAGAATTTCTTTTTGAGACTGATTTCTTTTTAGTATCACTGGCATATTAATTATTATTAATATTATATTAATTGTAACTATTTTCACTTTCAAATAATATTCCACTAATTTAGAATCAAATGAAATAATATTGAATAAATGGACCAACATACACCAGAGCCTCTCGGGACATCATCCTGTGGACCTATGGCAGATATCACATAACGAAATGTAACAAATAAACCCCCATAAAGTGGGGGAGTTACTTAGGAATCTTTCCTAGAAGGGTAAACTTATAGGATATAGGAAAATATTGGACAATTAATTAATCAAATCAATGAACAAGAATAAATCTCATCTCAATAAATAATGTGTCAAAGACATCAAAGTCCCCACCAACTCAGAAAGCATATTACAAGGAATTATTCTCCACCTCATTCCTGACCTAATCCAACTGTACACGGCACACACTCAAATTAAAAGGGGAGGCTGGGCTTGTACCTAAATTTTTAATAATTTTTTGAGCTCTGCCCTAAATATCTTCCCACCTCATCTATTAGAAGCACCTACTCAACAAAAAACCTACTCATTCTTCCACTTATGCAGAATGACACAACAGATATCTTAAACTACTCTCCCAAATAAAAATAAAGAAGAAAATATAACATCTTTTTAAATGTACCAGTGAGGCGACAATAAAGTAAGAGACAGTAAAAGTAGGAAAGCTGGGAAGTAAGAAAGCAACAAAACCAGAACCCTGGTCACCCTGAACTTATTATAATGATTACATGGAGCAAGAGAGTAGATAAAACCAAGACTCCTCAAGCTGGTGAGTTTAAGAGCTCCTGGCATAAAACTGGAACTTTACAGAACTATAGCCTCAGGATATGGGCAATGAATGAGAAGTAAACTTGCTCCATCAAAAGAGAAGAGAAAATGCTTTTTATCCCCAGCACCTTTTTGGGGGGTGAGGTGAGGCATGGCGGTGGTCTGGGTGGAAAATCTCCCTTGAGAATTCACAGCCAACAACTAGTACTCGTGTGGTTTTGTGGTCTAAATTCGTACTGTATGCTTCAAGAAAGCTCAAGCAGAGAATTTAATTTAAAGACTGTCTAGATTGATGGTACCTACAGGTACCTGGCAGAAGCAAACATAAATACTCCCTGGGAACACCTACCTTTAATCTTGACCCTAAAGAACTCACACAGATAAAAATTGCAAGGGGGCCTCCCTGGTGGCACAGTGGTTGAGCGTCCGCCTGCCGATGCGGGGGACACGGGTTCGCGCCCCGGTCCGGGAAGATCCCACATGCCGCGGAGCGGCTGGGCCCGTGAGCCATGGCCTCTGAGCCTGCACGTCCGGAGCCTGTGCTCCGCAACGGGAGAGGCCACAACAGTGAGAGGCCCGCGTACCGAAAAAAAAAAAAAAAAAAATCACAAGGAACATGAGTTCAGCCAATAAATCATAAACACAAGGAAATACGATACTATGAATGAGCACCAACAGAAACAGGCAAATGAAATCAGATCTGAAAAGACTTCGAATACTGGAATTATCAGCATGAAATAAGCATACTTAATATATCTCACTAAAGAAAAACTTGAAAAGGAGCAAAATTTTATTTAAAAAATATTACCAAGCTGGTCTTTAGGGAAATTCTTTACTTAATCCACTGAGCTGTGGCACAAACGTAGCTAAAGTGCCTGATTCAAGAGGGGTCAGTTCTGTGATTCATTAATATCAATCTACAATTTAAGACAGCCCACCCAAAATGTTCTAAAAGAATCTAGAAATAGATAAAGGAGATTTCACAGACTGTCAGGCTCAATATCACACACCACATCACTCTGATGGCAAGAATGCCCTCACACTACCCACATCAACCAGAATATAGAGACCAGTCTCCCAGGGCTAACCTTGCAGGGGTATACTTAGTACCATTCACTGACCCCATCACCCAAAGTTACCTTCTACCACCAATGACTGTAAGGCTATCACTCCATCTCTCCTAACCTTAGAACTTCTGAGGCACCTCCAGGGAAACCACTGCCCTAAAAGCAGGTCAGTCTATGGGAATTGCAACTGGAGGGCCTATGGTTAAGTACCAAACCCAAGAGGGATTGTGTCCCTGCAGGAGAATTGCAGGCATAATGAACACTGGAAGTAATACCGTGCAAACATCTATTTTCTTTCTCTTTTTCATCCTCCTGTAGGTTCACTACGCCACAGTGATTCTCAGTCTTTACTTCCTTAAGGAAGTAAACAAAACTTTCTTTAAACAAAACTCTGTGGAAGCTCACTATATAAAACATATAAAAGCAGAGCTGTTGGTTGATGAGACAAGAAGGTGGTCAAAGGCCTTGCCTTCCTCCCTCACCTGTAACCCACTCCCAGGTATGTTGGAATTTCAAGGGCAATAAGGAACCATGTCTGAAAAGCACTGGCCTGGTGAGGATGATGATATAACGATAATGATGATAATTTAACTTAACAGCGATGCCTTTAGAGAAGAATAAAAAGGAACAACATATTATAGTCCCGGCTTCGTATCAGCCTAAGTAGACTGCATCTATTAAATGTCGACCCATCTCAGCTGTCATCACCATTTGAGAACTCTGACCCCCTAGGAGCACAGAACTTCAGTTCAGGAGAAGCCCTATTTGTACTGCATGGTGAATGTTTGTAAGAGATTGTAAAGCAGCATCACTCATGAGGCCTGGGGTTCCTTGCGAAAAAAAAGAGGTGAAAAAATGCTTAGTTAACTAGTACATGAAGCATCAAGTACATTACGGAACTAGGAGCGCCAACCTATCTGCAAATAAGAATTTGAGAAGTTTCTTCTAACCACAGGAAAACTGAAGTTACCTGTCATAGATGGGTTACCTCAATGAAAGAAAAAGGAGGTTTAAAAATTTACAAGTCAAAAGGAAATTTCCAGTACTCCCTTCATGCATTTGTACTGGGAAATTTACAAGTCAGGTTCACTGTATAATGTGACAGAGGAAGTGATCTGGGTTTTCTCATCATATCTTAACCCTCATTAGTTATTTTACAAGATATATAAAAACTAGTGGCAATTATGGAGTTCTTGTTTATTTTAATGCTTCTGTCCTACCACTGTGGCCTAATCTGGAAAGGTACTAACTGAATTGAATGAGGATTAGGTCTACCTAATAATAAGACGGAATAACTTATGTTATTACCCACATGGAACACTTTGTAGCCACTTTTTAGCATGTTGTAAAAGAAAACTTAAAAACAGGGGAAAACGCTGAAGTTATACTGAGTAAAAACAGATCTAGAACACTGTAATTCTAATTTTGTACTTTTTACAAGGTATACGTAGTCGTAAGGAAAAAAACTGGCAGCATCCACACCAAAATATTACCAGCAGCTACCTCTGAGTGGTGGTTTGTATTTTGTTGTTTGAACTTGTTAATGCTCATCAAATTTTCTGTTTAGAATTAGAAAAAAGTAAATTTAAAAACAAAAAGAAATTTTACTTTTAGTAAAACTGGTACAATATACCTGAAGTTCTAAGGTTTGTATATTTCATAAATTTTGAGACTCATATACAAATGCAAGAGCTGTGTGATTCTGTAGCCAAACTCCAGCCACAACTGCTTTGGAAGGCACAGCTGCTCACCAACAGCTCAGGTGAGCCAAGCCTAACTGCTCCCGGCAGCATACTAGGCTCAGTGTGGGAAAGGACACACAGCCGGGGAGGCACACCTCCCAGGTTTCAGTCCATCCTAACAGAATTGTCACTGTTTGGATGCAAGCCCATCAGTGACTACACCTATCTAGAAGCCTCTGCCTCTGTGAGGGTGAGGCCTATTTAACTGTTTGTTTTAAGACTGCCTTTGTATTAATGTAAAGCAGGAAAAAATCCTTGGCCACATTTGCAATCTAAATGTCACCACCGTGTAATCAGTGAGGCAGCATAATTGTCCAAAGCACAGTCCGTGAAATCAGACAAATCCAGGTTCAAGTTCTGGCTCTACCATCCTCTAACCGCACGGGCTTGGGCAAGTTTCATAATGTCACAAGCCTCAGGTTATTCATCTTTCAAAGAAGGTTACCACACCAACCTCCCAGGATTTTATACACAGATTTTCAGCTTATGTTGCCCACTATTGGGGACAAAACAAAAAGTGGATACGATTTATTCTTTTTTTTTTTTTTTGCGGTATGCCGGCCTCTCACTGTTGTGGCCTCTCCCGTTGCGGAGCACAGGCTCCGGACGCACGGGCTCAGCGGCCATGGCTCACGGGCCCAGCCGCTCCGCGGCATGTGGGATCCTCCTGGACCGGGGCACAAACCCATGTCCCCTGCATCGGCAGGCGGACTCTCAACCACTGCGCCACCAGGGAAGCCCGATACGATTTATTTTTAAACTCACTTAAACTTAAAACTCACATCCTTCAGGGAAACTTCCCAGCTATACATACTGAAAGTGATCACTTGAGCCAAGACTAAGCACTTGAATAGATGTCCTACATTTTAAAGGATTCAGGCTCTGAAACAAGCTTGTGAACTACATGAGAAGATTTCTAGCAAAATCTCATCATTCCTTGCCTTTATCATCTTCACTAACTATATTGAAAGGATCTGGGTACTGGTACAAATGTCACAGACACAACAGGATTGTATCAGAAACATCAAAGTCCACTCATACTTCCTATACTGCCTTCAAAATCAATTCAGAATGTATCAACAAAGACGTCAGAGCATATGTTAGAAAGAGGGCATATTTTAATAATGTCACATACCGATAATATACTCTCAGTGAAATTATGAAATTAGAAAATACTTGATTTTAATACACTAGTTAAATGCTATAAATCCCATCTCTGCCATTTACTCTCTGAGAAATAGTAGGCCAGTTATTCAACCACTTGGAACCTCAGCATTCTCATCTAGAAAGTGGGACTTGTTTAATGTTCTCATGATGGTATGATGATCGAAGATATAAACTATTTGGCACAGGGTGTATTTAAAGTGTTCTATATTGGTAGATTGGGAAAAAGAACCCCTAAAGGATCTAGACGACACACAACATGGCACAGGCTATGCCATAAAAAAGGAGCCAGTGCATCAAAAGCCAGACATCGCTGAAGGTCGAAGGATGTGAAATAATGCGTTACCCTGACCTTGATGATAAAGTTGGTTGAGGAGTAAAGAATTATTGCTCTAAGCAAGAAAATGAAGTATCCACTTAACACTGTAACTTGAGGGGTCAAGGAGACAAGCAGGTCAAATTCAATGACTAACAGGGAACCAGTGAATCAGATGCAGCTACCACCCAGTCAGACTCAGATATGGCCTTGATGTCAAACAGGGTAGAGAAAAGCCAGTAAGTAACAGCTGATTCAAAGGACACACATTCATTGAGCTTTGATACTGACTGCCCCATTCCCAGAAGAGAAAGTAGTGAGGTATCCAGCTAGAAATTTAATATCGCTTTCATTTGTCCATAATCAAATATTGCCTTTTTTACTGTCATCTTTACTGTATGCCAGGCAATAGGAAGGACTCTAGAGGGGCTGAGTCAGAGTTGCTTAAGAAAGAGTTAAGAGTGACATCCTGTTACACAGTCAAGTTCAGAGAACAACAGTCACTAGTGTATCTGAGGCCAGAGGGTGAGGTTCTGCTCTAAGAAGGTTCCCAGAGAATGGCTCAACTTGACTTAGTACAGAGCGTGCCACACTAGGTTCAATCCAAGCTCTAAGTCATGACATACCTCCAACAGCTACTGTTTTGCATTTATCGCTGGGTTCCTTTAAAATTATTCTCATGTGCGCTTCCTGAGGCAGGGTCTTGTCTTCTATTTCATAAGCTTCTCAGCCAGACACTTTTGTGCATCCCAAAGAACTCAATGGTGCACCTAGAATAGAAGAGCAATTTAAGCTTAACCACTTTGAAAATGGAATCATGAAATCCCTACATTGAAAGAGACCTTATCAATCCAGGACACCTCACTATAAAGAAAAGTATTTAAGTTTTCAAGTATTAGACTGGAAACAAAAATTCACAACTGACCTTCCCCACCTCCCACCCCATCTTTTGTCACCCCCATCTTTTCTTCTTTTTTTTTCTTTCTTTCTTTCCTCAATCTTTAATAAAAATTGTCATAAAATATACATAACATAAACTTATCCCATCTTTTCTTAACTGAAAACAAAAGTCTGTAACCCTCTATCACAGAGAGGTATCTCTCCTTTTATATATTTATCTACTATCTTTAACTGTCAACAAATAACTGATGTTCACAAATAAAGTATAGCAGTTTCACTATGAAAACAAACGGTAACTCCTAAATTACCCTCTTTACAAGATGACTGATAAAAAGGTGGTCATTTCTCTAGGCTAAAACATTACCCTCATGAATGATACCTTTCATAGTTATATGTGTGTAAATGGGTGTGTGCATAACCAGGAAGATAGAGATAATGTTTTGCATCTGACAAGGAACAAAGAAAGTTGTTCATTTAGTCCCTATTTACGGTCATTTGTACTTACATGTGAAAGAATGTGGAATCTAATGGCATCTAGCAAGGTGGCATTTCATTTTGATCGTGTTTCTTTTAATCAGCAACATTCTATTTTTTTCTTTATAATAATGTATTAGAAGTGGGTTCTCAACTATTTTCAGGATCACACAAGCCCCTCATCATTGAATATCTGATGATAGCTAAGCCTATTCTACTACCACTCAAATTTCAGGAGGATCTTCAACTCTTTGAAGCCCATCCCTGGACCCCAGGATAAAAATCCTAGGGATTTGCATGGACCAAACTGGGTTCCTATCTTAAGAAAACTAACAGGCTAAACTTTGTGAGGAAACAATTCTTGGAACAAAAAACTACTCTTGATAGTCCGTAAGGACCTAGTCATACCAAGCAATCTCCCATTTTAACCAACCTTTATCCTATCTGTAAGAAATAGCACTATCCTTGTAAATAATCAAATACAGTCAATAGAAAGCCACTGTCACAAACTAACTAAGGACAAACAAAAAGGACTCTCTTGCCATTACATTAGCTTAAAAGTGTTCAATTAAAGCTTCAGAGTGGGCTTCCCTGGTGGCGCAGTGGTTAAGAATCCACCTGCCAATGCAGGGGACACAGGTTCGAGCCCTGGTCTGGGAAGATCTCACATGCCTCAGAGCAACTAAGCCCATGTGCCACAACTACTGAGCCCGCGAGCCACAACTACTGAGCCTGCCTGCCATAACTACTGAAGCCCGCGCCTAGAGCCTGTGCTCCACAACAAGAGAAGCCACTGCAATGAGAAGCCCGTGTACCGCAACAAAGAGTAGCCCCTGCTCACCACAGCTAGAGAAAACCAGAACGCAGCAACGAAGACCCAATGCAGCCAAATATAAATTAATTAATTTTTTTTAAAAAGCTTCGGAGTAAAATATATTTATATAAAAGAACATCATCTTCTGATGATACCAACATACAGTGCATATACCTAAAGATAAATCAAGGGTTCCACCCACCTAAAAGAAGTATAACTCAGGGGGCTTCCCTGGTGGCGCAGTGGTTGAGAGTCTGCCTGCCAATGCAGGGGACACGGGTTCGTGCCCCGGTCCGGGAAGATCGCACATGCCGCGGAGCGGCTGGGCCCGTGAGCCATGGCCACTGAGCCTGCGCGTCCGGAGCCTGTGCCCCACAACGGGAGAGGCCACAACAGTGAGAGGCCCGCATACCGCAAAAAAAAAAAAAAAAAAGTATAACTCAGGAAATAGGGTGTCACCTTATATTCAAGACCTCACTGTCTCATATTACAAACAAAAATCTGGGTTTTTTTAATAATAATGTTTGGTAAAATAACTTTAATTAATGCTAGCTTTGGATGCTTATAGGTCCCTTGACAGAAACTGGTTAACAAAGAGAAGCAAAGAAATAGATTGAACAATTATTTTCAGAGGTAGGATCTAACAATAGCAAATGTGAGGTATCATTTTTTAAAAGTCTTTTAAATATCATTTTAAAAAGCAATATGGATTTGGGGATTATGGATGCCCGATGGAATAGGTCTGTTTATCTCTGCTTCCTTCTCAACCCCATTAAAATTACAGCAAAGAGGACAAAAGATATAAATCCATAAGGACAAAAAGAACAGAAAAGTATATTAGTGAAGACAACAGACATCAATGGCATTTTGGAAGCTGAAGGCAGAGATGACTGCTGAGCAGAGCAGAGCAGAGCAGAACAGGCAAGCAAACGGAAGAGAAGCAAACGAAGCTTGAGAAGCAAACAAAAATCCAGCCGAATGCTCCAGAAAGGCTCAGGACATGCAGCTTCTGGTCCCCAGGAGAAGACAGCAAGGAGCTGAGAAGAGGGAGGCTGACTAAAGTCTGTACAAAATTCAGTTAGATCCTTGCCTTATACCACATATAAAACTTAACTCAAAATGGATTAAAAACCTAAATGTAAGACCTGAAAATATAAACCTGCTAGAAGAAAACATAGGGGGAAAGCTTCATGACACCGGATTTGGCAACGATTTCTTGGCTATGATACCAAAAGCATAGGCAACAAAAGCTTTAAAAATAGACAAATGAGACTGTATCAAACTTTAGAACTTCTGTACAGCAAAGGAAACAATCAGAGTGAAAAGGCAACCTATGAAATAGAAGAAAATATTTGCAAACTATACATATTATAAGGGATTAATATCCAGAATATATAAAGAATTTCTACAACTCAACACCAAAAACCAAATAACCCTGTTAAAAAACCTGAACAGACACTTCTCCAAAGAAGATGTACAGATGGTTAACAAGCATATGAAAGTATCCTCAACATCATTAATCATCAGGGAAACGAAAATCAAAACCAAATGAGATACCATCTCACAGCTGTGAGGATGACCACTCTCAAAAACCAAAACAACAAGTGTTGGCGTGGAGAAAAGGGAACCCTTGTGCACTGTTGGTGGTAATGTAAAATGATGCAACCACTTCATGGAAAACAGCATGAAGGTTCTACGAAAAGTTAAAAATAGAACTACCCCATGATCCGACAATCCCACTTCTGGGTGTATTACCCCTTGCCCAGAACTGAAAGCAGGATCTCAAAGAGGTATTTGCACAACCATCTTCACTGCAGCATTATTCACAATAGCCAAGAGGTGAAAGCAACCTAAATGTCCATCAACAGATGAATGGATAAAGAAGATGTGGTATATACATATAATGGAATATTATTTACTCTTTAAAAAAAAAAAGGAAATCCTGTCATATGCTACAACATGGATGAACCTTGATTGAGGACATTACACTAAGTAAAATAAGCCAATCACAAAAGTAAATACTATAAGATTCTACTTATATGAGGCATCTGAAGTAGTCAAACTCTTAGAAAATAGAACAGTGTTTACCAGAGGCTGGGGCAGGGGAAAAAGGAGAGTTGTCCAGTGGGTGTAGTTTCAGTTTTGCAAGAAGAAAAAGTTTCAGAGACCTGCTGCTTAACAATGTGAATATAGTTAACACTACTGTATTATACACTTAAAAGGTTAAGAGGGTAAATTTTATATTGTGTTTTTAACCACAGTAAAAAAATTAAGGAGATTATCCTGGATTATCTAGATAGATTCAATGTAATCATAAGGGTCCTTAAAAGTGAAAGAGGTAAGCAGACAGGAGGTCAAAGAAATGCAACATGAGATGTATTTGACCTGCTGTTGCTCCTTTAAAAGGGAGGAGGGGGGCCGAGAGCCAAGGAATGCAGCTGGGGAAAGCAAGGGAATGGATTCTCCTCTAGGAAGGAAGGCAGCCCTGCAGACAATCCTGACTTTAGCCCAGTAAGACCCAGGTCAGACTTTGGACCTACAGAACTGCAAGGTAATACATTTGTGTTGATTTAAACAACAACCAAAAAGGAGTTAGAACTCCAGATCTTCTCCCCAACGAGTAGAGCCAGCCTAACCGTCCTTACTTCCATAAGAGGAAGCAGTTTACTCTCTGGAGAAAACCATACAGCAAGACTTCAGACTCAGAAACATCAGATAAGGTTGAAATAGAGGCATCAAGAAGTCAGCATTACAGGCTTGGATGGTGAGATGTCTGGCCCCCTCCCCCCACATGGCTCCCGCAAATCCTCACAGGCCAGCTTTTACCCCACAAAACAGTGAACAGAGGATTCCGTTTTGGAGAAACTGAAAGATCCAAGAAAAAAGATTTGCAGATTCTGATGTCTTGGAGACAGTAACTCACACGTCCAGGTTCCTGTCCAAAAAGCCTATAGTGAAGTCCACTAGGTAAACAAATTTCCAGTCCACTTTTTATAGTCTCACTCCCAAATATGAACGGACAACTAAAGTCTCACCATTAATTTGAGTAAAACCTCTAACATTAAAATCAGGGGCCAAGGGACTTCCATGGCTGTCGAGTGGTTAAGATTTCACCTTACAACGTAGGGGGTGTGGGTTCGATCCCTGGTCCGGGAGCTAAGATCCCACCTGCCTTGCAGCCAAAAATCCAAAACATAAAACAGAAGCAATATTGTAACAAATTCAATAAAGACTTTAAAAATGGTCCTCATCAAAAAAAAATTTTTTTTAATAAATTTATTTATTTATTTTTGGCTGTGTGGGTTCTTTGTTGCTGTGCTCTGGCCTTCTCTAGTTGCTGCGAGCAGGGGCTACTCTTCGTTGCGGTGCACGGGCTTCTCATTGTGGTGGCTTCTCTTGTTGCGGAGCATGGGCTCTAGGCTCACGAGCTTCAGTAGCTGTGGCTTGCTGGCTCAGTAGTTGTGGCTCACGGACTTAGGTGCTCTGTGGCATGTGGGATCTTCCCAGACCAGGGATCGAACCCACGTCCCCTGCATTGGCAGGCGGATTCTTAACCACTGCACCACCAGGGAAGCCCCCCAAAAATCTTTAAAAACAAAATAAAATAAAACCAGGGGCCAAAACAAGTTGATAAAAAGGGGAAACAGAGGAAAAAGAAAAGTTCAAAAAGCAGACAGAAACTGCAAAATAATTCAATTCATATTCTCAAGGGAAAAGAGAAAATATTGTATCCATGAAATAAGAACAGGTTCCCATTTTTTTAAAGAAATATTCAGAGGCCAATAAAAAATTAAATTTGAAATTAAAAATATGCTGGCAGAAATTAGAAGTTCAAAAAATACTAAGAAAACCTCTCAGAAAAAAAGAACAACACAGAAAGTTAGAAAATAGCTAAGAAATAGACATTAAAAAATTACAGAATCAAACCAGTAGGTCCAAATATCCAACTAACAAACTGACAGAAAACAGAGAAAAGGAGGAAAAGGAAAAGGAAAATTACCAAAGAAATAGTATAAGAAAAATTTCCAAATTAGAGGACATGAGTTTCTGAATTGAAAGGACCATGAACACCAACAAGCCGTAAGACATACGTTCCAATATGAAAGTTCAGAATTCTGGGGATAAAGAAAAGAGTCAAACATTTTCCAGAGAAACAAAATAGTTCACATACAACCAACTAGAAAGCAGAATGGCCTGAGACATTTTAATATGTCTTGCAAAGCTCAGTCATAAACAAAGTATAGTCATAATAAAGCAAACATTAAATATGTATTTAACCACAGACTGTAACATGACTGCAAGAGACAGGAAGAGTAGATGCGTACTGAGGGTAAAGAGTTGTGTATGAGAGGTAAATCCTCAGCAGGAAATCAATGTGTATGTCTAAAATTTTAAAAGAAATCAAGAAATGCACACAGTGCGCTATTTAGAAATAGGTAGGTGGACATGAGAAAATATAACTAAAAGAGTTGAAAAGTACCATCTTTGGGTAAAGGAGTAATGGGAGTACAAGAACAACAGGGAACGGCTGTTACAGTACTAGTTTAATTTTAAACAATGTACATGCAATTATCTCAAAATAAATAAAATAAATGAATAAATGGATGGAAGGAAGGGAGGGAGGAAGGAAGAAAGGAAGGAAAGAATATTTAACAAGGCAAATCTACAAACTGTTACACAGTGGAGATCTCCTACGTTCATCTACACAGAAAGAGGGAAAATAGCAACTATTCTAACATTATGCAAATACTTTCTTGTGGCTTGGAATAAAATTTCCAATTATAGCACCATATATGAATTCCAAAAGTGCTGTATCACAAACAACTAAAATGATAACATGCTTGGCAAATGGTACTGGATGCTTCAAAAATGTGACTCTAATAATGAAGACACTGACATCAAATATGTATGTAAAGAGTTGGAAGAAAATTATTCTGAAGTAGGAAAGAAGTATTAATTGTAATATTATGTTTTATATAAATGTGATTATTAAATATACATGTGTAACTAGATTAATTAAATGGTATAAGTATGTACTTGACTATTACATCTATAGCCCCAAAACATTCCTTATATGTTCAAGTTGACCACAAAAATTGTTTTGTTCTTCTCATGGGAAAACACGAAAAATGTAAACTTAACATAAAAGGTACATAAAGAAATTAATTCCATTTACCTGAATCCCGTTATTTCTCTTTATCAGTCTTCCTTCCAATCTACAAGAAAATAATAAGTAAATTAAACTGCATTCTTCTGGTCATGAGCTGCTTATAAGAAAAAAAACTTAAACTATTATTTACTTCTTGTTCCCTAGCCATAGCAAAAATTGTTCTTTCCCACTTCTCAGCTAATTTCTGGCTGTCATGGTACTCAGAGTAAGCTTTACAAAGCAAAGCTATGCAGATGCAAGTATGTAAAGTCAAGCCAATAAAAAATTGCATTCCAAGTGTAACTAACGGTATCACGAGTTCTAGAATCATATATTTTATAAATTATCTTCTCACCATTCAGCTAAATAACCGCTGACAATACAGAGAAAGATAAAGAAGCATGAAGGCATGTTTTCAAAACATAAGAATTATGTAAAAAAGGAGTAAAAAAGGTAGCAACATGTTTATATTCAGTATCCTGTGATAAACTACACACCATATAAATGTTTATGATCAAAGAGCTTATAAATAGACTTTAATCCACCTCATCTTAAAAGCTTAGAAATGCTTCCTCATTGAATTTCACAAAAGACTTTCTCAACTAAAAATGAAATATAGCCCTTCGAAAATATATATGTGAATATACATGTGAATTACGGTACCTGCAGAAAGAGGCGAAAAAGTATCCTTTTAAAAACTTAATAAACATTTGTATTAATATATTTTATACATACAGAAATCTTGAGTGGCTTAATTTTCCTAAAGTGAACACATATGTGTAACCACCACTCTCCCCAAAGATCACCACTGCCATGACTTTGAACACCACACACTAGTTTTGCCTATTGGATCAAGGATCTGTCTGAGAGTCTAAGAATCTCTGCATCTGGACCAAAATAAAATGCAAGAGAGAAGCAAGTAGTCACAGACTGCAAGAAGATATTATTTCAGAAAGATGTTGATGTGTCTGAGGAAGATGTTTTGACTGGTTGCATGGTTGTTTGAAGTCAACCTGCAGGGTCTCCAGAGACCGCAGGAAACAGAAGGTGTTTTATGATATAAATAGCAGGGAAAGGGCCTTTCTTCCTATTGTCCAGGAGGTATGTACGGTTGGAAGTGACATGTGAGAAGCAGGAGCAGAGGGAAGGGGGGAGGGGGACAAGGGAGTTTGGACCTCCTTTCTATAGGTATAAAAACACCTATAAAATAAAGATAATTACCAAACAAGTATGTTTAGTCTACTACTAGTCTAACAAGCTAGACCAAGTTACTAACGCATCATCTCATTTGATCTTCCAATTGCTCTAAAGACAGCATATCTTATCTGCCTGTAGACAGATAAGGATATTAAGTCTCAAAGCAAAGTATAGTGCACAAAGTTAAACAGTTAGTAGGTGACGCAAAGCTGTTCCTCTTTACAGCCTGTATGCAGGGCTAGACACCAAAAACAAAAAGGAAAATGTTCACAGAAAAGAAGCCATTGTAATTGGATACAGAATATATTGTATTGTCTTTGCCCATGAATCATTATAAGAAAAGAACCAAGTAATTCAAATTCCATCAAGTCTTTCTGCTGAATTACCAAAAAGGTGAATGGTTCTGTTACGTGTAAACTAGGCGTACTCATCTTTCTGTACCTCAAAGGAGAAATTTCAAAAGAAATCCTTAAATTTCACAAGGTGTAAATTTCTGACATGTTAACTTGTTTTATCCACTTTGAATGCCTTGTCACTGCAAGTGTGGAAATCTAAAGAACATGATGTCCCTCAGAGAAAGTCACAGATACAGAAGGCAAATTACCACCAAAAATTATTGAGGAACCTATGATAATGTCACCTTCAAACGATACACCACACCTGCATGAATATCTAATTCTATCATAAGTACATTCAAAAAAGCGGGGGCCAAAATGAGAACACTCTTCAAAAAGGGAACTTTCTAATCTGCTACTTGAGAGGGAGAGGAAATAAAATATCTAAAAAAAGTTGTTATAAGACTATGTGATAAGGCCTTCTTGCATCCTCACTGATAAATACAAAATAATATGTCAATGTCAATAACTATGATTGTCAGACATCATGAAATGTCTTCACATTTAATCCTGTAAGAACCCTGCAAGCAGGGAAAGGTTAGGATCACCAATTTATCAAATGCAGACACTGGGCCCAAACAGGTCATATAACTTGTCCAAGGTCAGAAAATTGTCCAAGGTCAAAAACTTGTCCAAGATTTCAATGCGAGGAAGTAGGAAAAGGTCCCAAATCAAGTAGTGTTGAACGCCAAAAACACAGGACAGTTCTGGCTTAAAGATGATAGCAACCAAATCTGCTTTCCAATTCCAAATCATTTAGTGATTCTTTCACTATTTTCTGGTTTCCAATTGTTTTTGATGTGTCCTGAGCAAAGGATATCAACGTGCCTTCCTTCTGCGAGACGGGGGGAAGTTTCTTGTTAGCCAGTGGCTTGAGGACAGGAAATAAAAATAGGTCTGGATGGACTCTTTTTATGGATTTAGATAACTGCTAAAGCAGCTGAGAGCTCTCTGGTGATTGTCTGTACCAGCTCTGGCACAGGGAAAGCATAGTAAAAGCTGCAGGCTTGATTTTACAGTGGACACATGCTGTGAACATACCATGTGAATTCTTTCTGGGACTAGTGAGTAAGAGAGTTAACTATGCTCACCTTGCACAGTAAAGCAGGAAAAAAATTATCCAAATTACACTTAGATGGCCGTGGCTTTAAACTTTCAACTAAGACTGAGTATAGTAAGGCAAGAATCTTTGTAGACATTAACCCAGTGACATTCAGAAGAATATTGGGGGGAGTGGGGACAGAGTAAGGTACCCTTCCCTTATTTACAATAATGCTGGTATAGCAATACCCAAACTCCTGTGTTTTTACTACTGCTGACTTCCTCCCAAGAAAAACTACACTGACGTAGGAGAAGATTCAAAGTAAAAAGGAATGAGCCTCGGGAGCAAAGCTGAGGAAGGAAAAGACTCAAGTTCACAACATTCTCTAAGGCACGGCAAACTCCTACTCTACAAGTCCTTTCAAGGCTTATGACTCCCTCTTAGGTCAGGGAGGGCAGTGGTTCATCTTGCTAGGTGGCTCACAGACATAAGACACAGAAAGGGCAGCAGGTATGCTTCATTTTTTGGCAGCCCTGTCCCAAACTGAATTATTGTAATTCAGTTGCTTCTTCTCAGGGGGAAAACGGTATGTAATTATACTTGAATACTATAGTGAGACCAGTAACAGCACGTGACCAATTTAATTATATTTTCCTATTTTTACTAAATTTTCTATTAAAATTATACTTTATTAGAATAGGAAAAACCACTGAAAGTGTCCTCATTCTCACTCATAAACAGAGTGCTATGCAAATTAAATCTTACTTTAAAAGAGTTCAAAATCCAAAGTACAATGTTAGTGCTTTCTTCCTCTAATATTTAACTGTCAGTAAACACAGTTTAATAGAACCTTTTCTTTCTCGGCTTGGCTTGGAGAAGAACCTTTACAGTCTTAAGACTACAGTTGCGGGACCTCCCTGGTGGCGCAGTGGTTAAGAATCCGCCTGCCAATGCAGGGAACACGGGTTCGAGCCCTGGTCCAGAAGGATCCCACAAGCCACAGAGCAACTAGGCCCATGTGCCATAACTACTGACACTGCACTCTAGAGCCCGTGAGCCACAACTACTGAGCATGTGTGCCACAACTACTGAGCCCGAGTGTCTAGAGCCCGTGCTCCACAACAAGAGAAGTCACTGCAATGAGAAGCCCGTGCACCGTAACGAAGAGTAGCCCCTGCTCGCCACAACTAGAGAAAGCCGAGGTGCAGCAACGAAGACCCAATGCAGCCAAACATAAATAAATAAATAAATTTATATAAAAAAAGTAAAGTCATAGATGATAATTAAAAAAAAAAAAAAAAAGAAGATGACAACTACAGTTGCAAAGCCCCAGGCATCCTGTCTAGTTTATGGTGACTGCAAGTTGCAGTCTCCTGCTGGAGATACTGCAAGGCTTCCTTCTGCTAGCAGCTGGGACCAGTGTTCTTCACCAGGGAGAACACGTCCAACCACACTCCAGGGAAGTCTTATTCTCGCCTTCGCTACAGTACATTCTTACTGTACAGCTCCTTGAGGGCACGAGCTACACTTGACCAGTGTTCTGTAAGATGTTACAGAAAAACTCGAGCGAACTTTTTGGCCAACCCAATATAATGCTCTCAGTACCTAGGACAGACATTGGTGAGCACCCAACAAAACCCTACCATGTTTCTCTGTTAGCAATTATAACAAATCAAGCCCTCAGTTCAGCCACCCTTACTTTTCTCGCTTAGTCATTATTATCAAAAGTGGATTACTACACGCCCTCGAAAGACTTAGTCATTGCTAAATGTTTGCCCCTGCAGTTCCCTATAATGTCCTTCGCCTACCCTGCTCCCCACACGGTTAGTCCATGTCTGTCACGGGGCTTAGTAAGAACAATGGAAATAAGCATACTTGCAATAATGAAGGAATTGTCCACATGCTCTTTTCTGACTTAAGAACTTTTTTCTCAAGATATTATATGCACACCAATAAATTCTGGATTGGTAATTATGTCCACATAATATTTTATTATAATTTACCTTCCAGTAAAACCATCTTTACACAGTCTTACGTCACTATCAAAAAAAGTTTCAAGTAAAATAGGATCAAAAACTATAACGCCTTTAAAAAATTATCTAAAGCACATCTAATCTATCATTGTCCAAGCAGTCTCCCTCTGAAACAGTCACACTTTCTCCCTAACTACTCAGAAAGTCTCATAAGTTATGCCATATCCCAAACATACAGTATATACAGGTCAGCAATGTAAGAACTACTTTAAAAATGAATCCAAATGCCTTGCCTTTTGATTCTGGATTCTTCTCAGATATTGAGAACAAATATTTCATGGAAATTAAAGGAACTCACAACAATGAGAATTTTCTAATTTCCTTTTTAAATACTTTGCAGTAACATTAGAGCTTCAAAAGAAAATTCAGCATGAATTGTCAAACCAAGCTACCATAATAAACTTTGCAAGTCACAAAAACTGTATATTGTGTTCCTAAAAAAGGCAAAATTTAGCTGGCTAATAAGAATATAAGATGAACTAAAAAGAAATCCCAAATGTACTCCAATATAGAAACAGATTAAAACATTAAATCCAGTGCCAAGGGAGATTATGAGAAATTTTTTTTTAACTGAGAATCAACTAATTTACTAAAATTGAATTTACAGAAGACATATCACAGTGTCAGTTCACCCACTCCTATTTCTGGGGGATTCTACCACACCCAGGCTCAGTTGCTTTTCAACTGCCATCTTCTGTATCACATGATTCAAGTCCCTACACACACAGCCATAGCTGATTGGACCTGGAGAAACATCTGACCAAAATGCAGCCATTCATAGGCTGGCCAGGAGCCTTCAACTTGCGTTTATTGGCTAAAAAGTTGGGGCCAGCCAATCAAGATTCTCTGCCTCAAAAACTGGAATTAAGAAACTCTAAAGGAAATTGCCAGTTAGATATTGGGGTAAAAGGTCAAGAGGCACACTCAGGGTCAGGGTAAGTGTCATGAGCCAAGTCTGCCATAGAAAGTGAGAGCTGAACCTGAACCACTTCCTAATCTGGGATTCTCAGGAGAGCTACATCCTGATCTCCACCTTCACCCCCTCTACCTTTTCTTGAGTGAAACTAACCTGGTTTTTGCAAGCAAAAAATTACCGAAAGACAGAGCCTATGAAAGTAACCTAAATTAAATTTTTATGTGAAGACCTACTATTGACATGTTTAGTTAGAATTAAAGCACTTATTTTTAGACTAATTTAAGGAAGTGAACAGCTCATATCACTTAGTAAGAAATCTGAGGTCAAATTTTTTTCAACTCCCTCTTCCTTCTAGACTTCAGGTTTCTCACCTATAAAATAAGGTCAATTTATGAGAAGGTCTATAAATCCTTTCCTATGGTTTATAATCTCAGTACAGGCAACCTCTGGCAATATCAATACATCCCTTTCAGACCAAGGAGGATTCTACTTTTGGGCACAGTTTCTGAGCAGTGGTGGAAAACATTCTGTATTACCTGGGCTGTCACATGATGAATTTTCATCTATTAAATTCATAATTGGAACTACAAATTTTCCTGTAAAGACTCTTAAAATGTGTCACTTCCCAGGCTATCCCATTTGTACACAGAATATTAGAATTTTATATATTGTTTTCAATTGCTCTATTTTTCATTTAAAATATAAAATGATACTACAATGCCCTACCTCTCCCTTAAAGAAAGTAAGAAGCAGAGAGTGTTACTTGATTGGTCATTAGAGGAAATACTTAGATCAGATGGTGCTACCACCTTAACCGTAATACTTTCAATACTCCACCTGGGTGGAGTGGGGCTTGGAGGAGGAATGGTAACAGAACAAGACATTGGAAATCCAAATACCCATTTTAAATATTCTTGTCACTCAGTTTTGAACAAATTAGAAGAGCATTAATCTCAGAGTCTGAAACTATAAGTACTCAAAGAATGAAATTGCTGGAAAAGTATTTTTTTAATGATGTCAGGAAAAATCGTCCAAGATTTTGAAATGGACAAAAGAGAGTCCTAGGTGTCTGTCCCTTCAGTGAGTGCTAGACATCACCCAGAGGGCCTTCTGGGGATTTTCTGAGTCAACAGGGCTACGCACCTTTGACCGACTATTATTTTACACCTCCATAAGACAGACAGTAGTTCCAAATAATTCTTATCCCTAGCAATGCAAATAAAATTTGATCTGCCTGGAAGGAAAGATAATCCAAACGTTATGTTTTATTGCTCTTTCTAAACCAATTTTGTTATCTATTAATAAATTCATTATAGCATTCCTTTTTTTTTCAGTTCTTCAAATTCTCCTTTAATTCCCTAAGTTGAACAAAAACTATGATATACGTTCATTTTATACCTACATGCAATACTTTTTAACTTTTTGAAAATTACTCTTTAGCAATGATGATGCATTTTAAAAATCGCTCTGTTATAAACACCTAGAAAAGAGTTTCCATCACTCACAGCAACTGGTCACAGCATAACCTATCAGGCTATGAATAACTGGTCTGTGCTATTTGGGAGCCAGATCCTTGCAATTCAGTGACAAACAAATGGCAATGACATCACAGCAATTTCACCAGTAAAGCAAGTTACGTTCTCAGCCTTTTATGTACATCAGTGGGTAGCAAGCCTTGAATCCCAATGCCGTAGATGTATATCATGCATCCACTTCTTAATGGATACAATGTAAATAAAATCCAAGTAAATCCACATAGAAAACAGTGGTGTGCACGCACGTGTGTGTGTGTGTGTGAGAAAAACACAACTAAAAATACAGTCAGATCTTGATACTGCGCTGCATGAGCTATTTGTATATTTTGGAGATTAATCCCTTGTCAGTTGCTTAGTCTGCAAATATTTTCTCGCATTCTGAGGGTTGTCTTTTCGTATCGTTTATGGTTTCCTTTGCTGTGCAAAAGCTTTTAAATTTAATTAGGTCCCATTTGTTTATTTTTGTTTTTATTTTCATTACTCTGTGGTTTATGTCAAAGAGTGTTCTTCCTATGTTTTCCTCTAAGAGTTTTATAGTGTTCGGTCTTATATTTAGGTCTTTAATCCATTTTGAGTTTATTTTTGTGTATGGTGTTAGGGAGTGTTCTAATTTCATTCTTTTACATGTTGCTGTGTCATACAGAGTGAAGTAAGTCAGAAAGAGAAAAACAAATATCGTATATTAACGCATATATGTAGAATCTAGAAACATGGTACACATGAACTTATCTTCAAAGCAGAAATAGAGAAACAGACGTAGAAAACAAATGTATGGACACCAAGGGGGGGAAAAGGTGGGGGGGATGAAGTGGGAGATCGGGATTGACATATATACACTACTATGTATAAAATAGATAACTAATGAGAACCTGCTGTATAGCATGGGGAACTCTGCTTGGTGCTGTGTGGTGACCTAAATGGAAAGGAAATCCAAAATGGATTTGGATCCAAAGCTGATTCACTTTGCTGTACAGCAGAAATGAGCACAACATTATGAAGCAACTATACCCCAATTAAAAAAAAAATACAGTTAGATCCATGCAACAAAGACAAGTGGGACACATAACCTACCAAGTTAAGCAACCCCATTTATTCAGAAAAAAATAATAATCTTGGTTGCAATCTGTTGCTCTTATTCTGTTGCTTTTGTCCTTAAATGTTCTGAGCTAAATAGCTACACATGTAAATTAGCAAAGCAAGGCTCATATATGCAGGCAATTTTTTAAAAAAATTCTTGGAACCTTTAAACTCCTCAAAATAGGGGGCTTAAATTAAGGTTCTCTACTCATCACTTGATATGACTGCTTTAAAGGAAAAAGTACAGACATTAGCAGAAAACAGGGCCAAATGATTCTACTTTACAGAAACAGTGAGTAGAAGTAATTGTATCATTCATTTTTCTAAACGCTATTTAAAAAAACCCATCAAATGAAAATCAATAGGAGTTTCTTGATATAAGTAAATTTGATGCATGAAAATATATTTCCACTAATGATTTATGCAGCTGAAATCACTTGCAAGTCACAAGTCTCTAAGACTTAAAATAAGTCATTGTAATTTATAAAATGTGATTGAAATATACTTTTCAAGACTTGGACAACTATTCAGGAAACCATTTAAAGTTTCATGCACATGTAAAACTACTACTGTTGAAACCACATCCTTAGGTTTGGAGAACTCCAAGTTTCATGCCACTCCCAGATCTGTGCAGGGACCTCCTTAATGCGTAACGTCCTTTTCTCCTCCTCTTCAAGGACTACTCTTTCCTTTCAGAGCCTCATCCACCCGGCTCCCCACTCCACTGAAGTCAGTCAGATTCCACTTTTTAAAAACCCTTCTTTGGGGACTTCCCTGGCAGTCTAGTGGTTAGGTCTGCAGGGGGGCACGGGTTTGATCCTTGGCTGGGGAACTAAGATCCCACATACCGCGGGGGCCAATAAATAAATAAGTAAATAAATAAAAACAAAAACCCTTCTTTGGCAGCAATTACCTTTGCTCCAGAATTTCTCAGAACCTTCAATATGCTAATGAGCACTGAGAATCTCCAAGAAAGGTCTGCAGTAACATACTCCTCTCGCTTCTCAGAACTCCAAGGACTAGATCTCGGAAATTAACATCCTAGGGAAAATGATGCACTTGGCTTGGTTCTTGAATTTCCTCCACTGGGTTTATTTCTCAGCCAAGAGTTAAGTGTCCATCCAGGCCAGCCACATGCAAAGACAAAGGGGGCCTCACCTCCTAAGTGTCATCTGAGGACGTGAAGAACTGCCCGAGATTCATTCATCCACTCACTCGCTGCCCTGATGTTTTAAGTTTGCATCATTAAAGTAGTAACAACCATGGGCTACAAAGCATCGCCTGCCTTAGGAGACCTGGTTAAAACAAAAATCTTTAAATGGCTCATTTATCAAACAATAAAGTGGAGACTTAACTGCCCAGATGAGAGAAAAGTGACTTTCTAGGCTCATTTTTTGTTTTCTCTTTTAGTAAGTGAAGATCTTCCTGAAATACATTACATTTTTTTCTTACTTTCCCCGTTTACAAAAGTAACAGATGTTCCCTGAATGATATTAGGAAATAAAGATACTCACAGACAAGAAAAATTACCAGTAAACTTAGCCGTCAGTCAGAATCACTTACCATTTTGAAATATTTCTTTCCAGCCCTTCTTTAGAACACCAGAAGGACAAGGATTTCTGTTTGCTCCACTGGTGTATATACAGTTTAAATAAATACTTTTTTCCTCCCTGTATAAATTTTGTGTATTTTTGGCATAATTTCGTGTATTTTGTATACTTTTTATACATACTTTTGTGTACTTCCTGTTTTATAAATTCATTCATTTTACAAATTTAGGACTATACACATTGTTTTATAATCATTTTTCATGTCACAACATGTGGACATGTTTCCAGGCTATTAAACTATTAAATATTCTTCTGCATTTGCCCTCTGCCCCCTCCTCTATTTTGAGATGGTTGACTCACTGTTTTGTGGAGAATTATGATTTCCCCCCCACCCCAACTTTTAATAATATTTTTTTATAAGAGTCACCCAGATTCACTGTAAAATGTTGGAAAATGCCGTTGGGTTTTACCAACTTGAGGATATATATACATACTACTTTGTAACTTGTTTTCACTCACATTATATCCTAAACATTTTCCTGCCTCCTCAAATATACTTCCGAGGCTATTTACTGATTTTTGAAAGAGAAACAAGAAGAGTACTCAGAACCCAATTTCACATGATTGTCATGAGTCAAAGGTCATCATTAAGAACATCAATTATTGTAATACACTATATGTACATAAATCAGGATATCAGGAGATGCCCTAAGTCTGTTCTGTTTTATTGGTTGGTTTGTTTGTTTGTTTGTTTTTTAAGAGCTCTCCAATATCAAGCTTTTTAATCAGTGGTCTCTCTTCCATGAAAGTAAGAGAGACATAAAATAGCTCTCAATCAGTTCAAGTGTCTGCCAAGTGAGTTATTGATTCAAACAGATTTTTCCCAAGCCATGTTCCTACTCTAATAATAATAATAGTGAGGAAGAAGAGGCAGATGAGGATGAGAAGAATTATTTTCCTGTTACTATAACTTGGGTGATTTCAAAACAACTTCTACTATTTCTGAATCACTAATGAAAGGTGTATGTCAACAGTTTCAATGAACTTTTCCACAGTCAGTAAGAAATGCACATCCCTCAACACCTCCAAATTTGTGTAAGAGCATTTATTTAGAGGAAGTTCACTCCAGCATCTGCAAATTCTCTCCCAGTATTCATCAGAAGACATTTCTGCATTGGTCATAGTTTCCTCAAGTGCTGTGACTTAACTGATTAACCAACATTTGAGGCCCAAGAACTCCGGGACATTAGAGATGCTTTTTTAAAAGATATAATCATCTGATGACCCTCCTGCATAATGAATCAACTTCTTCATTAAATCCGTTCCCAAAAACACATTTTATATTCCAGAGGCATACTCGTAAATGAATGAGACTGATACCATCAGGCAAAGATGCTACCAGAACTAACCTCTAACCCTGATCCTGTACAATGGACAATACAGTTGTATAGTGTCCTAAGTGGATGTAGTCAAGTAATCTTTTGTCTTTTATTGAAGATACAGAAAGAGTCTGGAAACAATCAGCACCACAAACAACTGGCAAAATCTATGCCCAATTCATCCACAGAAATGAAAACTGTATCTGCCACACAACAGGCACTGAACAAATTTTCTGAACAAGTGAATGTTCTCAAACAATAACATTTTTCATTCACCAAAAATTCTTTCCTCCGAGATATGGAAATATATGTATATGTATAGCTGATTCACTTTGTTATAAAGCAGAAACTCACACACCGTTGTAAAGCAATTATACTCCAATAAAAATGTTTAAAAAAAAAATTCTTTCCTCCATGAGAACCATCAGGGTTAGTACATATGAGATTATTCAACCTGCCTCCTATTCTACTTAAATCTGGGGGGAGCCTGCACAAACACCTGCTAAGGTAACAGTGACAAGTCTCACCAGAAGTGTCCAGTTTTCTCAGCATTATAAAACTACTTAAGAGAGAGACCAGGAGCAAGATACCTTTTCCAAAATAGCCACAAACTTGTCCTGCAGTTCCATGGTAGGCCTTTTCAACTCAATTACATCAACCCTCCAAATGTTGCCCTTTGAAAGGTCAAAATCACTCATTAGAAAACAAACACAGCTCAATCAAATACATTTGCCTGAAGCAAACTGAGAATTCGAAGAAATGCCAACAGGCTCCGCACAAATAGGGGTTGAGTCCAGTGAACTGCCAATTTTTTTTGACTTTGAGAAAGTCTTTTCTGCCACCTCTGTGCTTCAGGGTGGGTAGAAAGTGTGTGTGTGTGTGTGTGTGTGTGTGTGTGTGTGTGTGTGTGTGTAAACTATAAGACAGGGATCTGGGTGAGACGCTCTCCCTCATCTGTGATTTTGTATTGAAATGATTTGCATTTACAATTATTCCAATTATTCTAACTATTCCAAATTATGAGCAAGAGTTGAGTTTGATTACTGTTGATTAAAAAATTGCCATGGGAGGCAATGCAGTATAAGGATGAGAGACAAGTTTGAAATTAAGAAATGTAAATATGACTCCTAACATTAGAAATATGTGGGGACATTTTTGGCTGGCACAGTCATTGAGGTCCCTAGTGGAATTTAGTGAGTGGGTTGTAGGGAAGCTAAAAGTCCTGAAATATGTGGGACAGGCCCACACATGAGGTCTTTTCTTAAATAACAACTGTGAGCAATAGGGAAGAATCTGGATTTCAGACCACATGGTTTCTCAGTAGCTGTGACCTTTAATGACCTGTGGTTAAGTCATTTAATTCTGAGCCTCAAGTTCCCTGAAGGTAAAATGGGAATATTATTATCAGCCTCAAAGGGGTTTTTTGGAGAGTAATACATAAAACATCATGGTGTGGGCCTGGAGCGAACTGCCCACATACAAATCCTGGCTCTACTAACTGTGGGCCCTTGTGCTTCAGCTTAACCTCCTCACTTTCCTTACCCATAAAACTCAGGCGAAAGAAGTGCAGGGTTTTGATGAGTTGTGGCTCAGTGCATTTAGCTGTTGTTATTATTAGTGCAGGGCTAATTATTAACAGGTGCTCAGTGGGTACTCCGACTCCATGGCCACACAAGACCACATTACAGAACCTAGATACACACTTTCAAAAGCTTATTAACTACATCCATCTCAGATCACCACTGACAAGAACAATCAGTAAAAAGAAATAGGGGGCTTCCCTGGTGGCGCAGTGGTTGAGAGTCCGCCTGCCGATGTAGGCGACGCGGGTTTGTGCCCCGGTCTGGGAGGATCCCACATGCCGCGGAAAGGCTGGGCCCGTGAGCCATGGCTGCTGAGCCTGCGCGTCCAGAGCCTGTGCTCCACAGCGGGAGAGGCCACAGCAGTGAGAGGCCCGCGTACCGCAAAAAAAAAAAAAAGAAGTAGGGCCTGTTCCTTACTGATATTAACTGACATTTTAGCAAATTGACTTGCAAAACAAATCTATATTCTAGTGTGTGTGTGGTTTTTTTCTAAAGACATACTAATAACATTGACTAATGAGGCACGGCAGACCCAAAGGCATCCAGGTTCCACACGCCTGGTTAAATACTGAAAAATCTAAACATAAACATAAAATCTAAACAAAAACAAAAACCCAGTATCAGTTTCTTGAAACCCCTCTCACCCTGCTAATAAGATTTAACTTTGGAAAGATGGTGAAAAATAACAAACATCATTTGCAGAAATGCACTGACATTAATCAGAAGTTTAAACTCCCAGCCCACCCGATAGGTTAACATGTGTGAAGCTGGCAGAAAAATGCCTCATGAACTGGTGACACAAGTGCAGATGAGCTACAGAGCAGCGGCACAGTCCTTCGGATACAGTAAACTGCAGGTCCCTCGGAAGCTTAAGACGGTCCATTAACAGACACTCATACATTCCCCATATTCCAGCATCACGAGGTTTCTCATCAGGGAAGTGAATGGCCTCCACACTCACCATGCTTAGCTTGATGTTCTTAAAATTTAATGGGGGGCTGGGGGCTCAGAATCGAGACTGTATTCCATCTGTCAAGGGAGGGGCTTAATTAACGATTAAATTGTACCTGCCTGAAATAACATTTGGTTGAAATACCTTACTTTTAGAAGTAAATGTTTACATAGATGTGATGTATTTAAACAGCATCTTTTCACAACTGCTGGCAGGATAAAAACCACGTTAATCAAACGAAATTCTCAAAAATGACTGGTCTTTCACACAATAGATGTTCAAATTCTAGCTTTACTAAGCCCAAGAGTAAGCCTCCTAAGATTTCAAATCTAAATATACTTTGACAGAGAAGTTTATTTTATAGATATATCCACACGTGTGAAACAATGAAGGATACAGAAGGATATGCCTCTCAATATTGTTTATGAAAGCATTAAGGTCTAAATGGGGGCTGGTTAAATAAATTCTAGTCATTCCATTCATCGGAATTTTATAGCTATTAAAACAAACAGGATAGATTTATTTATATGTGCTGGTATGAAATCATCTCTAAGAAGTATTACACAGTGAAAAGAGCACAGCATGGAACAGTGTGCATATTGTATACAGAATATGTTTATATTTGCATAGCCCATATATGAAGAATACACAAGAAAACTGAAACTATCTCTGGGGAAGGCATGGGAGGACTAGAATGAAAGGAGGATTTCCTACATCCTTTTATGTTGTTTAGGGAATTTTTTAAAACCGTGGGCATGTATTTCATTTTTGTTTTTGTTTTTTTGGCTGTGCCACTCGGCTTGTGAGATCTGAGTTCCCAGACCAGGGATCGAACCCCAGCCTCGTGAGTGAAAGCACCGAGTCCTAACCACTGGACTGCCAGGGAATTCCCTGTATTTCATTTTTTAATTAAAAGAAGAAACTACATATTTAACTCTTTTTTTAAAGTAAAAGAGCAGATGCTCCCTACCTGTCAATTTTCCTTTAATCCTGAATCCAACACATTAAACAATAAGCATGACCAAGGCAGGCAGATTTTTAAAAACAAAGTGGAGAATTACAGTTCCTTGCTTCTCTACAAAACTGCTAACCACCTTTCCTTAATTTTAGTAGATGAGGCACACGTTTTCCACAGACCCCTGCAGGAAACAGGCCTACAAAACACTTGAAAAGGCTGTGTTTGTATTCTGGTATAAATAATTCTCTAATGGCTCTGAATTTCCTGCTGCCTCCCTTGTCAAACAGGTTGTAGTGCCAAGCACAGTATGTTCCATAAAGTAAACATCACAAAAAGCACTCTGCCGCTTGTGGGCTGCTCTTCATCCCCCAACCAAACGCCTAGGGGACCGACAGAACCTGCTCACGTCAACGAAGATCCACGTACAGCTCACTCAGACTCAGAACCACACTGTACACTCTGCCACCACCCCACACACACACTACGCCCATCACCCCACCACTGCCACATCCAGAGAAGCAACCGGGCGTCTCGGAGCGCACAGCTCCAGCAAACGCCCCCAACCGGCCCATTCCTCCACAAAGCTCAGGACAGCCCTGAGCTGATACTGGACAACAGCTATCATATGTATCCCGAGAAGAAACAGATGTAGCCAGGGATGCCCCGTGGCTCCTGAACCCCAGTTTAAAGGCAATCCACCGCCTCTGCACCTTCCTACACTACATTCCTGATGATCACATGGCTGTCGAAGAATGCAAACAGCTCCTCCCTACCAGCTCCCAGGCCTGCCCACCATCCTGGGTGCATTCAATACAAGCTGTGTGATCTTAACAAAAACTGATCAGCCTCTCTGTTCCTGGATTTCCTCATCTGCGAAATGGTACCGGTAATGTCACCGACCTACAGCTCACAGAGTGAGGATAAGACAAGCATAGCTTTTGGCACACAGGTGGCCCTCCATGTGGCTACTATCATTACCATCATTATCATCATCTTTGGGTACAATCCTGCACAAGCCTCCTTTTTGGTCTCCCTAATTGCACTCTAGCTTCTATCCAGTAGTAAAAGAGGCCTTAAAATCAGGGAGGGGTCTAATAATCCTGGTTACCTCCACACTCTTCTCCCCACTGAAAAGTGAGAACAGCCCCCCAGTGTTGCTGGAATGAAGCCGGGTGCAAAACTCTCAAGGTAGCCCTTTAACTAGGGGCACTCTGGCTCCACCCACACTTCTCTCCCCACAAACAGGGTAAAGGCCTCTGCCAGATGCTCCCAATACTTGGTTGAACTTTTCCCACTTATAAACAGGAAGATGCCAAATACGGACCATTCTGCACTAGACGGTGAGCTCCATTCACCACCACACTACTTGCGCGGTGACAACTCAAACAGCTGTCAACCAACAATAAAAGTCAGAACCCCTCTTTTCAAGCATTAAAATCCATACAACCAAAATAGTGTTAAAGCTGGAAGACAGGACAACCCAGCTTCATTGTTATATCACGTTAAACTTTTCCACATGGAGCTGAATGGAACCAGTGAGATTCTGTAAGATAAACCCAAAGGTAACTAGATAGTCAAATTCCACATCCTTCAGTTGATGCGCTCAGACCAGATGACTCATCCATCTACCATCTAACACTAGGCTTAACTGAAAAGCGTGACTCTCGGTTACACGGTTACAGGTTTCAATTTCGGAAGCATCTCGCTTACCTATTTGAATGCGAGCCCTTGGCTTTTCCTCTCAGGCTGAGAAAGCTGTTGCTAAAGCACTCAGAGTGAAAGTCTGCTGATATCACCCTCCAAGGAATTCAATTTCTAAGAAAAGTCCACTCATTGTGCATTGGACAAGATGAAGAGAATGAAGACTCCAAGCAAGTTGGGGGTTAGGGAAATAAAACTCAAGGTCTCCATGGCTTTCCTCCACCCTCGCTTTTCCAGTCAATGCTGTTTGAGTGGGCTGGAATAACTTAACCTGAGAAATATGTGACTGAGATCAAAATCCCTTTTATCCTTCACAGGGAAGAGTTCACAGGCAGTCACTTCAACCCTTCCCCCCTGTTTTTTAAGCTGTTATTTTAAATTGTGATACAATACGCATAAACTTTACCATCGTAACCACGTCTAAGCATAGTTCAATGGCATTAAGAACGTTCACATTGTTGTGCAACCATCCCCACCATCCATCCCCACACTTTTTCATCAACCCAGACTGAAACTCTGTACCCATCACACAATAACTCTCCACTCCTTGCTCCCTCCAGTGCCTAGGAACCACCTTTCTAGTTGGTCTCTATAATTTTGACTACTCTAGGCATCTCATGTAAATGGAATCACACAGTGTTTGTCCTCTTTCGACTAGCTTATTTCACTTAGCGTAAAGTCCATTCATGTTGTTGCAGGTGTCAGGATTTCCTTCCTTTTTAAGGCTGAATAATATTCCACTGTCAGTATATCCCACATTTTGTCTATCCATTCACCCATCAATAGACATCTCGGTTGCTTCCACCTCTCAGCTACTGTGAATAATGCTACTATGAACATGGGTGTGCAAATATCTCTTCAAGACTCTGCTTTCAATACTTTGGGGTATATATCCAGAGCTGAGATTTCTAGATTATATGGTAGTTCTATTTTATATTTTTTAAAGGAACTACAATACTGTTTTCCAAAGCAGCTGCACCATTTTACATTCCTAGCAATGCACAAGGGTTCCAGTTTCTCCACATCCTTGTCAACACTTATTAATTTCTGGGTGGGTTTTTTTTTTTTTTTTTAGTAGCCGTCCTAATAGCAATCCTTTATTTAACTTTAAAACTGGTTAATTGAATTAAATTTTTGTCCCACCTATGCAGTTGGCTAAGAACGTTAGCAAATCTGATTCTCCTGAGTGTGTTGAATAGTCATCCACTGAGGAGGTAACTGTAAGAAAGCAGCTAAGATAAAAAGACTTTGGACACAAAACCACCTTGTATTAAAATCTGAAATTGCCACTGCTGAGGAACGGAAAGTACCTTCTCTAAACCTCAGTTTCCTCATTTGTGAAATGAAGTTGTGAATACTCATTTCTTAAAGTCGTGGGAGAACTGAATCGCAAAATTGTATAAAGTACTTAGCATGTGCCTAGCACCTAATAAACACTAAAAGAATGACAGATGATGCTAAGGAGAAGGAAAGTTTTGTTATACTAGAATACTACTAATACTAGTAGTAATACTAATACTTAGCAATACTAAGAGGTAAGTCACAAAAAGATCTTTTATTTTGCTTTTTACATATGCATACCCTTTCCTCATTTATTCAGATGTTGTTCTATACAATTTATACATATACTCCTCAAATCTCAAAGGTGTCACTGTAACCAAGATAGCATTTTCTTATACATAAATACATAAACATAAATATTCTTCTCCAGAGTAGGCAGGATATCAGAAACTAAGCAGTAGTAGCATTAGTCCAAAATTGCACCTTTTTTCAAAATTCAAAAATCAGTAACAACTTGCCATGTAGGTTAAATTATACTTCATCTAGTTATAGAAAAAAAGCAGAAGTACACTGTGAGACAAGGTTGTTTTTCTCTGTTCTCTCAATTAATTAAAGAGTTAATGCCAAATGGCTATCTTTTGAAGTATGGCTTAGACTAAATTCAAATACTATATTAAAAAAAAACAAACTTTATCTGTTGAAGCATCTCTAGGTATTTTTTACTTTATCTGGCTTCTTGTTTAAATTCACATAAACTGAGAGACAAGACTTAGAAATCATACAACCCAAATTCCCACCAAATAACCACTATTAGTTAGTTATGTTTCTACCGACTTACCGATAAATTACATTAAAATACAAAACCCTTGGGAACCTGACGCAGTTGGAAAAGATGTATGCATACTTCAAACTTAAGCAAACCAAATAAATGGAAATGGATTTTAAAATAACAGTTAAAAGTGTGCAAATTTGTCATCAAAACACTTGAAGACCACTCAGGGCACGTAAGCACTTTACATTTAACACTTTTAATATCTATAAAGGATTCTGATTTGGGTTCCATTAATATTATAATGCATTTTAAATTACTCCTTAAAATTTGAACACATTATTTATATACTCCATTGAGAAATATACAGGTAAAATAACACTAGATGGTCTACTGTTATTCTAGATGGTCTTCATCTCTCTATCTTGGCTAATGTAAGCTCATACTAACCTCTTTGTGCCACCCACCCAAAGCAGTGGTTAAAAACATTGGGATGCCCTGATAACAGCATTTATTTCTGTTTGTTCAGATTTAACCAGCAAATTCTGTGTCAACCGTTGTTACTTTACACCGCTTTAAAATTACTTTCTAATTTCAATAATTAATGCAAATGGGTATGTAATTTTCTTTGGTGGTTTAAGATTTAATGAGGCAGCAAGGAGACTGCACGATGCCCTAGGCGGGAAGAGTGCTGCTAGAAGCAGGCAGTGGTCAACTGTGGTGGACGCTGTTGACAGTCAGGATCTTGGTGCTCCAGCCAGGCGTCAGGCCTGTGCCACTGAGGTGGGAGAGCCAAGTTCAGGACACTGGTCCACAAGAGACCTCCCAGCTCCATGTAATATCAAATGGTGAAAATTTCCCAGAAATCTCCATCTCAACGCCAAGACCCAGCTCCACTCAACGACCAGCAAGCTACAGTGCTGGACACCCTATGCCAAACAACTGGCAAGACAGGCACACAACCCCATCCATTAGCACAGAAGCTGCCTAAAATCATAATAAGGCCACAGATACCCCAAAACACAACACCAAACAAGAACCTGCCCACCAGAAATACAAGATCCAGCTTCATTCACCAGAACACAGGCACTAGTCCCCTCCACCAGGAAGCCTACACAACCTACTGAACCAACCTTAGCCACGGAGGACAGACACCAAAAACAACGGGAACTACGAACCTGCAGCATGCGAAAAGGAGACCCCAAACACAGTAAGTTAAGCATAATGAGAAGACAGAGAAACACAAAGCAGATGAAGGAGCAAGAAAAAAACCCACCGGACCTAACAAATGAAGATGAAACAGGCAGTCTGCCTGAAAAAGAATTCAGAATAATGATAGTAAAGATGATCCAAAATCATGGAAATAGAATGGAGAAAATACAAGAAAGGTTTAACAAGGACCTAGAAGAACTAAAGAGCAAACAGTGATGAACAACACAAAAATGACATTAAAAATTCTCTAGAAGGGATCAATGCAGAAGAACAGATAAGTGACCTGGAAGGTAAAATACTGGATATAATTAATGCAGAGCAGAATAAAGAAAAAAGAATGAAAAGAATTGAGGACAGTCTCAGAGACCTCTGGGACAACATTAAACGCACCAACATTTGAATTATAGGGGTCCCAGAAGAAGAAGACAAAAAGACAGGGACTGAGAAAATATTTGAAGAGATTATAGTTGAAAACTTCCCTAATATGGGAAAGGAAATAGTTAATCAAGTCTAGGAAGCACAGAGAGCCCCATACAGGATAAATCCAAGGAGAAACATGCCAAGACACATATTAATCAAACTATCAAAAAAGAAATACAAAGAACAAATATTTAAAATCAGCAAGGGAAAAACAACAAATAACACATAAGGGAATCCCCAAAAGGTTAAGAGCTGATCTTTCAGCACAAACTCTGCAAGCCAGAAGGGACTGGCAGGACATATTTAAAGGGATGAATGAGAAAAACCTACAACCAAGATTACTCTACCCAGCAAGGATCTCATTCAGATTTGACAGAGAAATTAAAACTTTTACAGACAAGCAAAAGCTAACAGAATTCAGCACCACCAAACCAGCTTTACACAAGTGCTAAAGGAACTTCTCTAGGCAGGAAACACAAGAGAAGGAAAAGACTTACAATAATAAATGCAAAACAATTAAGAAAATGGTAATAGGAACATACATATCGATAATTACCTTAAATGTAAATGGATTAAAGGCTCCAACCAAAAGACATAGACTGGCTGAAAGGATACAAAAGCAATACCCGTATATATGCTGTCTACAAGAGACCTACTGCAGACCTAGGGACACATACAGACTGAAATTGAGGGGATGGAAAAAGATATTCCATGCAAATGGAAATCAAAAGAAAGATGGAGTAGCAATTCTCATATCAGACAAAATAGACTTTAAAACAGAAACTATTACAAGACACAAAGAAGGACACTACATAATGATCAAGGGATCAATCCAAGAATAAGATATAACAATTGTAACTATTTATGCACCCAACATAAGAGCACCTCAATACATAAGGCAAATACTAACAGCCATAAAAGGGGAAATCAACAGTAACACAATCATAGCAGGGGACTTTAACACCCCACTTTCACCAATGGACAGATCATCCAAAATGAAAATAAATAAGGAAACACAAGCTTTAAATGATACATTAAACAAGATGGACTTAATTGATATTTACAGGACATTCCATCCAAAAACAACAGAATACACATTCTTCTCAAGTGCTCATGGAACATTCTCCAGGATAGATCATATCTTGGGTCACAAATCAAGCCTTGGTAAATTTAAGAAAATTGAAATCGTATCAAGTATCTTTACCGACCACAACACTATGAGACTAGATATCAATTAACAGGAAAAAATCTGTAAGAAATACAAACACATTGAGGCTAAACAACACACTACTTAATAAACAAGAGATCACTGAAGAAATCAAAGAGGAAATCAAAAAATACCTAGAAACAAATGACAATGAAGACACGATGACCCAAAACCTATGGGATGCAGCAAAAGCAGTTTTAAGAGGGAAGTTTATAGCAATACAATCCTACCTTAAGAAACAAGAAACATCTAAAATAAACAACCTAACCTTATACCTAAAGCAATTAGAGAAAGAAGAACAAAAAAACCCCGAAGTTAGCAGAAGGAAAGAAATCATAAAGATCAGATCAGAAATCAATGAAAAACAAATGAAGGAAATGATAGCAAAGATCAATAAAACTAAAAGCTGGTTCTTTGAGAAGATAAACAAAATTGATAAACCATTAGCCAGACTCATCAAGAAAAAAAGGGAGAAGACTCAAATCAATAGAATTAGAAATGAAAAAGGAGAAGTAACAACTGACACTGCAGAAATACAAAGGATCATGAGAGATTACTATAAGCAACTATATGCCAATAAAATGGACAACCTGGACTAAATGGACAAATTCTTAGAAGAGCACAGCCTTCCCAGACTGAACCAGGAAGAAATAGAAAATATGAACAGACCAATCACAAGCACTGAAATTGAAACTGTGATTAAAAATCTTCCAAACAAACAAAAGCCCAGGACCAGATGGCTTCACAGGTGAATTCTATCAAACATTTAGAGAAGAGCTAACACCTATCCTTCTCAAACTCTTCCAAAATATGGCAGAGGGAGGAACACTCCCAAACTCATTCTACGAGGCCACCATCACCCTTATACCAAAACCAGACAAAGATGACATGAAGAAAGAAAACTACAGGCCAAATTCACTGATGAACAGAGATGCAAAAATCCTCAACAAAATACTAGAAAACAGAATCCAACAGCACATTAAAAGGATCGTACATTATGATCAAGGGGGGTTTATCCCAGGAATGCAAGGATTCTTCAATATATGCAAATCAATCAACATGATACACCATATTAACAAATTGAAGGAGAAAAACCATATGATCATCTCAATAGATGAAGAGAAAGCTTTTGACAAAATTCATAACCCATTTATGATAAAAACCCTCCAGAAAGTAGGCATAGAGGGAACTTTCCCCAACATAATAAAGGCCATATATGACAAGCCAACATTGTCCTCAATGGTGAAAAACTGAAAGCATTTCCACTAAGATCAGGAACAAGACAAGGTTGCTCACTCTCACCACTATTATTCAACATAGTTTTGGAAGTTTTAGCCACAGCAACAAGAGAAGAAAAAGAAATAAAAGGCATCCAAATTGGAAAAGAAGAAGTACAGCTGTCACTGTTTGCAGATGACATGATACTATACATAGAGAATCCTAAAGGTGCTACCAGAAAACTAGTAGAGCTAATCAATGAATCTGGTAAAGTAGCAGGATACAAAATTAGTGCACAGAAATCTCTGGCATTCCTATACACTAATGATGAAAAATCTGAAAGTGAAATTAAGAAAACACTCCCATTTACCAATGTAACAAAAAGAATAAAATATCTAGGAATAAACCTACCTAAGGAGACAAAAGACCTGTATGCAGAAAACTATAAGACACTGATGAAAGAAATTAAAGATGATACCAACAGATGGAGAGATATACCATGTTCTTGGATTGGAAGAATCAACATTGTGAAAATGCCTCTACTACCCAAAGCAATCTACAGATTCAATGCAATCCCTATCAAAATACCACTGGTGGTCTTCCCTGGTGGCACAGTGGTTGAGAGTCCACCTGCCGATGCAGGGGACACGGGTTCGTGCCCCGGTCTGGGAAGATCCGACATGCCGCGGAGTGGCTGCGCCCATGAGCCATGGCCCCTGAGCCTGCACGTCCGGAGCCTGTGCTCCACAATGGGAGAGGCCACAACAGTGAGAGGCCCACATAGTGCAAAAACTATATATATACCACTGGCATTTTTCACAGAACTAGATCAAAAAATTTCACAATTTGTATGGAAACACAGAAGTCCTCGAATAGCCAAAGAATTCTTGAGAAAGAAAAACAGAGCTGGAGGAATCAGGCTCCCTGACTTCAGACTATACCACAAAGCTACAGTAATCAAGACATTATGGTACTGGCACAGAAACAGAAATACAGATCATTGGAACAGGATAGAAAGCCTAGAGATAAACCCACACACATATGATCACCTTATCTTTGATAAAGGAGGCAAGAATATACAGTGGAGAAAAGACAGCCTCTTCAATAAATGGTGCTGGGAAAACTGGACAGCTACATGTAAAAGAATGAAATTAGAACACTACCTAAAACCATACACAAAAATAAACTCAAAATGGATTAAAGACCTAAATGTAAGGCCAGACACCATCAAACTCTTAGAGGAAAACATAGGCAGAATTCTCTATGACATAAATCACAGCAAGATCCTTTTTGACCCACCTCCTAGAGAAATGGAAATAAAAACAAAAATAAACAAATGGGACCTAATGAAACTTAAGAGCAGCCGCATAGCACAGGGAGATCAGCTCGGTGCTTTGTGACCACCTAGAAGGGTGGGAAAGGCAGGGTAGGAGGGCGGGAGACGCAAGAGGGAAGAGATACGGGAACATATGTATATGTATAACTGATTCACTTTGTTATAAAGCAGAAACTAACACACCATTGTAAAGCAATTATACTCCAATAAAGATGAAAAAATAAAAAAAATTTTAAAAACTTAAAAAAAAGCTTTTGCCCAGCAAAGGAAACCATAAACAAGACGAAAAGACAACCCTCAGAATGGGAGAAAATATTTGCAAATGAAGCAACTGACAAAGGATTAATCTCCAAAACATATAAGCAACTCATGCAGCTCAATATCAAAAAAACAAACAACCCAATCCAAAAATGGGCAGAAGACCTAAACAGACATTTCTCCAAAGAAGATATACAGATTGCCAACAAACACATGAAAGAATGCTCAACATCATTAATCATTAGAGAAATGCAAATCAAAACTACAATGAGATATCATCTCACACTGGTCAGAATGGCCATCATCAAAAAATCTACAAACAATAAATGCTGGAGAGGGTGTGGAGAAAATGGAACCCTCTTGCACTGTTGGTGGGAATGTAAATTGATACAGCCACTATGGAGAATAGTATGGAGGTTCCTTAAAAAGCTAAAAATAGAACTACCATACGACCCAGCAATCCCACTACCGGGCATATACCCTGAGAAAACTATAATTCAAAAAGAGTCATGTACCAAAATGTTCATTGCAGCTCTATTTACAATAGCCAGGACATGGAAGCAACCTACATGTCCATCAACAGATGAATGGATAAAGAAGATATGGAACATATATACAATGGAATATTACTCAGCCATAAAAAGGAACGAAACTGAGTTATTTGTAGTGAGGTGGATGGACCTAGAGACTGTCATACAGAGTGAAGTACGTCAGAAAGAGAAAAACAAATACCATATGCTACCACATATATATGGAATCTAAAAAAAAGAAGAAAAAGAAGAAAAAATGGTCAGAAGAATCTAGGGACAAGACGGGAATAAAGATGCAGACATAGGGCTTTCCTGGTGGCGCAGTGGTTGAGAGTCCGCCTGCCGATGCAGGGGACATGGGTTCGTGCCCTGGTCCGGGAAGATCCCACATGCCGCGGAGCGGCTAGGCCCGTGCCATGGCCGCTGAGCCTGCGCGTCCGGAGCCTGTGCTCCGCAACGGGAGTGGCCACAACAGTGAGAGGCCCGCGTACCGCAAATAAATAAATAAATAAATAAATAAAATAAAAATTAAAAAAAAGATGCATACCTACTAGAGAACAGACTTGAGGATACAGGGAGGGGGAAGGGTAAGCTGGGACAAAGTGAGAGAGGGGCATCGACATATACACACTACCAAACGTACAATAGATAGCTAGTGGGAAGCAGCCACATAGCACAGGGAGATCAGCTCGGTGCTTTGTGACCACCTAGAGGGGTGGGACAGGGAGGGTGGGAGGGAGGGAGATGCAAGAGGGAAGAGATATGGGGACATATGTATATATACAACTGATTCACTTTGTTATAAAGCAGAAACTAATAACACCATTGTAAAAAAAATAAAAAATAAAAAAAAAATAACACCATTGTAAAGCAATTATACTCCAATAAAGATGTTAGAAAAATATAAAGATTTAATGAGGGGTCTTAGCTGATTTTTCAAAGAACTCTTTAATCCTAGAAAGGTTCAGGGTCAATGAGTATCTATCGTCACTGGGTCTCAGTGATCCCTGGAACCAGGCAGAAGGAATTGGGCTTAAAAGCTACTGCCCTATAAAATAAATCCCTGCAATTAGCTTCACCACTCTAAATGACAGGAAGATCATACATTCTCCCCAAACTGTATGTTTTGAATACTTAGCTCTTCTCTCTATCTCCACCTCCCTCTGAGTATTCACCAAGAAGAAACTGACAAGTAAGAAGAAGAACGTCAGTGCTAACAAATAGGTTACCCTGTCAGTTACTGTCTTTATTTCTTCCTCTTTCATTGGTTTTTGAATCCCAGCCCAAAAGGCAGCCACAGTTGACCGGTAGGTGTTCCTGTCACCTCTGCCTAAAATTCTCAGCACTGGGACTAAGTCTGCTGCTCAGATTCAAAGTTATGTAACAGCCAGAGAGTCTCTGAGCCTCAGAACTCCAACCTCTGAGAAGAAACATGGCCCCTCGGCTTCAGTAGCAGAGCCAGGTCTCCGGAATCCCACTCTAGGGTTCTTGCCCCTACAGATCTTTCTTCTGCTTCCCTGGGTCCTGAGGCATGGCTCAAGCCACCCAGAGATATAGCTTCTGAATCATGACAATTTATCCAGAGTTCAATTACACTGAAGCACTCTAGCTCACAATCTGTTTTCCCCGCCCCCTTTGCATATTTCACTTTCATCAAGTATCCTAATGTCTGTCCTTCATGGAAGTTTTCTTTTGCCCAGGACCCAGCATAGGATCACAAACTGCATTTAACTTGGGTCTCCTTAAACTGAAACAGTTCTTCAGCTTCTTTGTCTTTCATGACATTGATTTTTCGAGGAATACATGCCAACTATTTTAGAGAATATCCTTCAATTTAGGTTTCTCTGGTGTTTATTCACAATTAGATTCGGATTCGGCCTTCTTGGCTGGGATATGACATCCAGAGGCATGTGACACTCACCAGCCCTCATTGGTGATGTTCATTTTGACCCCTTGTTTACGGTGTTGTCCAGTTTCCCCACTGATTTGTTACTATTTTTTCCTTTTGTAATCAATTATAAAATCTGTGAGGAGAACAATGACACACTTTGATTTCAGAAACTGACTCATGCATTTGATTGGTTAATAAATTATTTGCTGAGCACCTGTTACTTGCCAGGCATGGTGGTGGCACTGGAGATACTGCAGTGGGAAAAGTTATATCCCTTCCCTCGGGAAGTTTACATTCTAGTTAGAAAAGGCAGACGAAGGGCAAGTAAATAAAGCATACACTGTGTACTGTGGTGACAAGTGCTTCCAAGGAAATAAACCAGAGACAGGGAGGGAGGGCTGGGGGAGGAGCAATTGGAGCTGCTACTGCTGTCGTAGCCTTCAGCCCACAATCCAAAAGGGTATAGAGACCTTCTAAAGCAGAAATTGTGTTTTGTCCCTTCCTGCTTAAAATCCAAAGAGTAACATGCTCTCTGGACATCCAGGATCCTCATGGAGTAGCCCCCAGCCTCGCCACATTCATCTCTTGTCATCCACTCGTGATTTATGTGCTGGCGATAACACCTATGCTTCCTCTAATGTGCCCTGATGTGCCTCCCATTCCGGTGCCTCTCACCTCACGTGGAGGAACTCCTCTCCCTGTCCATTCACAGCACATCCCTGGGACCTTCCCTTCAATACTGAGGACTAGAGACGAGGAGGGAAACCTGTCCACAAACTACCATTCTGACCAAAATGAAATGATCTGAGAATTCAACTATTTACAATTATCTGTTTTAGACATCATTTTATACACAATTTTGTATTATACACACAGGTACTTTGTTACATTTTTAACTTACTCTAGGCAGAGTACTTAATGAAACATGTTTGATTTTTCCCTCTTCTCTGGGTTAATTAAAGAAATTAATTGGCAGAGGTAATTCCATATGATTCACACACAGACTAAGAAAAATTAGCTAAGACAGCTTGTAAATAAACATCATGAACATGTGCACACCCACAAGCAAGTAAGGCAGAGTTCCACCTACATAAACGGACTGAGTCATGCTTCAATCCAATTCAACAGGTCGTCTCTAAGTCCTTATAAGGTGTTCTGTCATCTATTCCGTGCTGCAGGAGTTTCAAAAAAAAAAGGGTAGAATAGGAACCTCGGGTTCCTATGTTCCTAGGTTAGACAATGTGGAAAGACGTTAAACTACATGGTATCTTTAAAACCCTAGCGAAAAAAACCTTGGAACTATTTTTTAGATAATTATACATAGTTACATAAACAATTGCAATTTTAAGTATGGGTATTTAACAAAGTTAAAATTGCACCTCTTCCATCACTGTCCATTTTTGTTGTATGTATGTATACATACATTTGCTGGAGGAAAGGAGGAATTGGTTGGTTGGATGGCTTTTAGTTTGTTTAACCAGAGGTCTTGCTTTGTGGACCAAGATGGTGTCTTTACTACGTGCTGTATTTGCACTTTACAAATGCCTGGCGTGGGCCTTGCCTCTTCCCTGTCAACAGGACCAGAGTGCCCAGCTGCCTGGCTGTCCTTCCACAAACTCCCTCCTCCCCAAGAGGCAGCTCACCTGACAAGGTATCAATCTGTGGCTATGACTGATCAGAACACCACTTACCTGGGTAATCATCTCTACTCCTTATAAAAAGAAGACTCTTAAATTTCCACCTCCAGCCTCTCCCCACACAGAGATGATTTTCAGATGACAAAAGAAAAAAAAAGCCAGAACAGCAAGAGAAGTTGGGAAAGAAAGATGCAGGCCCAGACTCATCCCATAGCTGAGCTCCTGAGGGAGTCGAGGGGAGTCCCCACTGAGGGCCTGCTTCCTCCTGCTTCCTGCTATCTGCCCACGTGACAGAAGAAGGCGGCAAACTCACCTGCACACAGACCCGCCTCCTGCCTTTAATACCGGGAAGGTTCAGTCCTTTAGGTCCGCCCACAGAATGACAAATATCTGCCCGCATTTCACAACAGTTTCTGAATGAGTTGTTCTTAAATTCACTAAAATTTCAGGATTCTGTTACTTAATACCGCGCAAAGTTTTGTCATGTGAGAATACTGGGGCAGAAAAGAAAGGAAGAAATGCCTTCCATTTCAATATCCAGGTCCTCGGCTTTAAATGTATTTAGGTAGATGCCCTCCAGACCTCACAGGCTTTTGCTAAGAAAGGAAAAATGTGCAAATTTACAAACGTACATCAACTTTTCCACTTTAACAAGCGCTCCAAAAAGTAGATTGATTTGTCGCAGGTCAGAAAATGAACTTATCACCCAAGTAAGATTTGTACCATAAATCAATTTCTCCCATGATAATATAAAGAGAAAGATACCATTAAGCCCAACCTGAAATAAACTATCAGTATGAAACCATATGAAAAATGGCTGTTGGAGAAAATTCTTTAAATCTTCATAGACTTATATGAAAAAACAGCTACCCCTAGCCCCACCTGGCATGGAGAGGTACCGCCTTAGAGACAATGAGAATCCTGTATTCCTCAAAGAGGTGTGAACTCCACTTGTGATGTCTGCAGAAAGCTCAGCTTTCAGAATAAAAAGTTTTAGATGTTCATCTTCCTTTGTCACTGATAGGGAAATGATTAGTTACTGCCTGGGCCAGAGAAGGGAAATGAACTTGCAGGCTTGTGTGAAAACAAGAAAATGCTGTTTTTCCATAACAGCTGATTAAGAACAGGCTGTCCTAAGTGCAGGGGAGTGAAACGTTCCTTCCTGGTTCCCAGCTCTCAGAGGAGGAAAGAGCAGCTCTGCAGGCTTGGCCTTCAATGAACAAAGCTTGGGGTTCGCCCCCCTGCAGAGACACTGCGTCCAGGGTCACTGCCACTCTGACAGCCTGGAGTAACTGACGCCTTAGAGACTCAGGAGGACAGAAGGCCATCAAGATACTTGACGGTGTCCCTGAGTATATTTCACAGAGCAGATTACTAAAATCAGATAGGTTTTGTAAAGAGAGAGAAAGCCAAGAAAGCTGAGTAACTTACACCAACACTCTTGTGCTGCAGCTATAAATCCTCTCATGTTCCTGGGAACCCAGAAGCATGTTATGTCTGCTTTGATTAGAGAGAAGATTCTGAATAAGGTGGCCTATATAAACGGTGACATATTACCTGTCTAAAACCTGGGATATAATCTGACAAGTATAAACACACGTCTAGAATCTACCAAGCAGAATATCTGGAAGCAAGGACAGTCTCACAAAATCCAGGATGTGTCATCACCCTACCTACTTTGCAAGATTCCCAGGCCCCTCCTCTGGAGACTTAAGTCAGTAAATCTGGGTGCTGCCTGAGAATCTATATTTTTAACAAGCACTTCGAGGCGATTCTTATGTTCAGGCAAGTTTGGGGAACACTGGAGTGAGCCAATTATACCCTCTAACACAGTCCTCTTTAAGATACGTCTACATTTAAATCCCATTTAGTAATACCATCAATTATGTTAAGCTTATAAATGGTAACAATAATGAATATGTCTTCCCCTAACCCCTCAAATAATAAAACAATTTTGGTAATACCCATTTTAAAGAAAGAGGTGAAGTAACTTGTACAAAGTCACAAGCTAGTAAGTGATTGGGGGGGAGGGGAGGGGGTGGGATTCAAACAGAGGTGTGACTTCAACAGCTGTACCCGCAACCTTTTATTTACATATACAGCCTTCTCTTTCACAAGTATAGATCCTGTTTACAAGTGATAGCAATTGATTTAGAACCCAAAGTAAAAAAGATTTCAGGAAACCATTTATGAACTACTAGTACTTTCAAATTACTGGCTGTGTAGAGACCCAGGGATCCAGCAATATCTCTAACAAAAGGTTTTTATCCTGTGCTGCCCTCAGATTTCTACTTTAAGGAAGTTTGGATCCTAATCTCCATACCTTTCCCTAGCAATTAAAAAGATGCAATCAAAAAGTCAATGACCGCTCCCAGAAAAATAATTAGCTCAAACGAATTACAATGTGCTATAATTGAGCCCCAAATCTGAACAATATATCAGATGGAGGGCTACATGTTTATACTGATCTGTAAAGAATTTTAAAAGATGTGATATTCAAATATTTTCATAACTGCCCTCTTCTATCATTTCTAACACGGAAATTAAAAAGCAAAAAAAAAGAGAAGAAAATCAAACTTTTCTACTCATCCTGCCTAAACAAACAAAAAAAGACTTGATATGTCAAATGAACAGTGTCACTACGCCTCTTTCTAGCCTCAGGTTAATTAAAAGTCACTCAAGTTTGAAAAGGATATTAAAACCAGAATGAAAATCAAACTCATGATTCATTCAATGAGTATTTATTGAGGGCTTTCTATACGCCAGGCATTGTTCTAGGTGCTATAGACACAGCAGAGAATAAAACAAACAAAAATTCCTGCCTTTAAGGAGCGCACACCCTCCTAAGAGGATATACACTCTAAAGAAATAAGAAAATAAACAATTTGTCAGACGGTGAAAGGTGCAGTGGGGAGGACCACTGCGTGGTCCGCAAAGGTTTCCCTAACAAGGGGCCATCTGAGCAGAGGCCTGAGGGAGATGGGGGGCAAGCAACACAACATCTAGGGGGGAACACATCCCCAAAGAAGAAGGAGTGTGTCCAGCAGATCTCCATCCCCGCCCAAACCACAATCCCCCCAAATTTTCTATCTGCTCAGATGGTACCACAGTTCTCCCAGTTGCTCAGGACTGGAACTGAGCTGGGCTCCTTCCCCTCCCTCACATCTCCCATCCTGTCAATCTGGTGGTCCTGTGCACTGTGCCTCCTAAATGTTAATCTCCATTCCACACTTGAGAAACAGGCCATCATAATAAACCTGGATGGCTGCAGAAGCCTCCAAACTGGTCTCCCCATTATTTTTTATGCTCCTAGCCCCCAAATCTAAGCTCCACTAAGAAACCAGAGTGATCTCTTAAAAACACATATGAAATTGCATCAAGGCCCTTTTCTAGCTCAATCCTTCCCACTGCTCTTTGGAATAAAATCTGGATCCTGTTAACATATACACACGACTATATATATAAAAAACAGATAATCAATGGGGACCTACTATATAGCACAAGGAACTCTACTTAATATTCTGTAACGACCTATATGGAAAGGGAATCTGAGGGAGAATGGATATGTGTATATGTATAACTGAGTTACTTTGCTATGCACCTGAAACTAACACAACATTGTAAATCAACTATACTCCAATATAAAATAAATACTAAATTTAAAAAAAAAATCTGGATCCTGGATGTCCAGCCCCTGCCAACCTCTCTGAACGATCCATACCCCTCTGTTCCCAGAGCTTGCTGGCCTCTGAGCTACCTTGGCCTTCCTGCAGTCGCTCTAAGGAGCCTAGCTCCCTTCTGCCTTTGCCCATGTGTTCCTTCTGTCTGGAGAGACGCACTCATCTCCCCTGGCACACTCCCCTCTCATCCTTGAGATCTCAAGCTAGAAGCCACTGCCCCAGGGTGATGTTCTGATCTCCCTATCACATGCGATCCTGCACTGCACAATAATTATACACAGTATTTCTCCTAGCACCATCACAACTATAATTAAATCATTATTTCTATAATTTAATGGCTGCCCTGCTCCAATAAACCAATCTCTATGGCGACAAGGACTACATCAGTTGAATTCATTTTTGCATCTCCAAATGTCTTAAAAATAGCAGAGTTCAATACATACTTGGGAAGAGGTTAAGCCTTCCTCCTTACACATCCATGTATTCTCTCTCAAGGAAAACAAAGAGTTGCATTTTTCCTCTGCATCGTCTACGCCTCATAAATTTGTCTTCTAATAACAAAAATTAGGAACCATGAAAAAGCCATGTTGAAATAACAAAGTTCCAAACTGAGAAGCCCCAAGTTGAGCCATCTGGACCACTTTTTTTTTTTTTTTGGCATCGCCACTCGGCGTGCAGGATCTTAGTTCCCCGACCACGGATCGAACCCTCACCCGCCGCAGTGGAAGCACAGAGTCTTAACCACTGGACCACCAGGGAAGTCCCTTGGACCATGTTTGTTTTTAGCTTTGTTTCATGTTATAGAATCATCTTCCTAAAGGGAAGCCCAGTAAGCAGAGCCCACCCACTCCTCAGACCTCACAGGTTGGTCACTAACTCCTCAAGGAGCAAATTAAAGTAACAAGAAAGAACAGAGAACCCTGGGAGGAAGGACTTCCCACTGGTCCACAGTTATCAGAATCTTTTTCACTGTAATTAAGGCTAACGGGAGGCACTCGCTCTATGACAAGAAGTAAAGGGGTGTTGCAAGGCCCTCATACCACGCAGCTTACAGTTAACGGCGGCCACACTTAGCTGCACCCTAACCAGGAGCCAGCCAGTTGGCAAAGTGCTCTCCTCGCGCAGCACCTCATTTAACTGAACTGAATCTTGGCGACCACCCCATGATCCAAGTGACTTTATCCCCATCTGATCACGGAGGCCGAGGAGGTGAAGTCACTTGCTTGGGCTCACAGAGCTAATAAGTGCTGCGACCCAGGAATCAGAAGCAGCTCTGTTGGGCTCCAAATCCTCAGCAAAGTATGTCATTTGGGACCCAGGGTCCTAGTACCAGTGTACCAGTACCCAAAGTGCTGGTACTGAGTGCGAATCACTTGGCTGCTCTGGTCCCAGCTCCCTGGCTCACAGGACCAGAGAAGGGGAGTGACTGGCACAAGATCACACAGCCCGATGGTAGCTAGGTCCAGCCAACAGTTCCATCCCTGTCAGATGGTCCTTCTGACAGACAGCACCTCCCCTCACAAAAGATCCCTAAAATCCTTAGAATAAATGCTCCAAGTTCAAGCTTTCCTAAGGAACGCTGTAATGTTATAAAAATCCTGAAGTAGCCCTTAGAGTTCAGTGAAAGGAAAACAGAAGGACTTTATCACTCTCCTTTCTTGCAGCTGCCACTGGTCTGAATTCACACAAACAGCCCCTTGTCTCTGTGCTGCCATGCAGCTCTTCTAAGCGACAGAAGCCCAGGAACACAGAGGCCCTGGGCCCAGGCCAGCTAGAGCCGAGCTAAACAGGCTAAAAAGCAGGCGGTTCTGACACCCTTTAATCAACCACCATTCACTCTGGAGAAGCAATACACACCATTTTGCACACACTTCTGTACGAGAGCAAGTGGAATAAGGCCTGAGCCGTCGAAGTCACCCGTGCACCCTGAACAGCACACAGCACCCTGATTTTTATGATCCCGGTGGCAAAACCATCACTGCATCCAGGTCAGTTTACCGTGGACTCCAACCCCCTTGCCCTCTTCCAGAATGAGGCGGCTAACAGCCAGCAGCCTGGTATACACCACCTACCGGCCACCGCTGGGCCTGCCGGGCCAGACCAAGGCAGCAACTATATGCACCTGGTGTGTGGAAGCTCTTCTGAAGAATCACCCCTAAATGGCCTCATCTAGGGGCTTCAGGAGCTTCAAACACCAACATGCAAACATCCCAGAGCAACCAGTGCCAGGAGAACTTCTGTTGTGACAAGGCCTCCAGACCAGCAGCTGCCCTGGTTACCGTGAGCCCCAGCTCAGCCTGGGACGGACGAGGCCCACGTCATCCCCCAAGACAGAGCCCATCAGGGACGACTCACAGAGGGCTGGCTGAAGGTGGACTCACCCCCTCGCTGCAGACCCAGCTGCCCAGCCAGAGCCACCGGCCACAACGCGTGACGCCCCCGAGGGTGCTGTGCGCTAGCAGTGCTCCATTTAAAACTCGTTAAAAGCCACTCGTTCTGTGAGACCTTCTGTTAAGTGAAAATAATGCCTATGAGGGCACCTCAAATATTCAAAGAGCTAAACGATCTAAGGGTATCAAGAGGGTCACCATCTGGGTATGCTGCCCACACTTGAGGACTGAGATGTAGGGGATATAACTTTAAGAGGTCCCCACTGTCCCTGAAGGAGGAAGGGTGATGTGAACCCTAGAGCTGCAACCTGGGGCAAGTTACACGAGCTTCTACCGCTCACTTCCCTCAGCGGCAGATTGGGGTTAACAACCGCTCTCTCGGTGCCACAGTGGAATATCACGTGAAAAAAAGGAAGTCACCCTCTGGCACAGTGACTGGCACATAATAAACCATAAACAAATGCTCGCTTCCTTCTTTAAGGCTTTTAAAGAGCTTACTTTCTTCAGCATTATGCATTCCTTTTCCCTTTTATTAATTTCTCAAAATCTTCTTTCAAAACTAACAACCCACAACTACTCTAATTCCAGCAGTTCAGTTTATTTTCCTTAAGGACATGTGTGGAAAAGAATGTCAAGATGTATGTCCAATGATGGTCACTCCATCATTATTTGTGACCTTCAAAAAAAAGTAACAGCTACTAACTAGAATCCAATTACAGCACTTACAATAAAACAGGTAGCTCAGTGAATGCTAATAAAAGGAAAGTGCTTTAAAGTATAGCTTTACATAGTATGATCAAACATGGGATTAAAAACTTAAATAAACATATATAAATAAATATATATTACATATATGCTAGCTTTGGTATCCAAATAATTTACCAGTGGGAAGGACAAAAGGAATAAGGGTGGGAGGATGTGGTAGGCAAAATAACGGCCCCCCGTCCACATCCTAACCCCCCCAGAACCTGTGACTATGTTACCTTACACAGCAAAAGGGGCTTTGCAGATGTGATAAATTAAGGATATTGACATGGGAAGAGTAGCCTGGATTATCCAGGTGGCCCCAGTCTAATCACATGGGTCCTTAAAATCAGAGACCCTTTCCTGGATTTGACTACAAAAAAATGGTCGGAGAGAAGATGGAGGAAGAGGCCATGGGCCAAAGAACACTGGCAGCCTCTTGAAGCCAGGAAAGGGCAAAAGCCTCGGACATGTTGATTTTAACCCAGTGAGACCCATGCTGGGCTTCTGACTTGCAGAAGCATTAAGATAATAAATTTGTGTCGTTTCATAACATTGACGTTGTAGTAATTAATTATACCAGCAATAGAAACTAATAGAGGGGGTAAATTACTTATAATTTTATATCTTTCCTGATAATCTGAATATTTACTGTATACATTATATATATACAAATATATTGCTTTTACTTTAACACTTATTTAGTTGGGGAGGAAGGGAAGAAATTCTTTGCCCCATTTCAATGTAATGATTCCCTGATCACAAAAGCTTTCATACAGCACTTGTCTCCTCCTGCCTGAAAAATTGGGCGCTCTCTTTCAGGACCAAACAAAAGCCTCCTTACACACCAAGGCCCGACTCAAGTGATGCATCCCAGGTCAGGGCCTCCTCCTTAGGGGTCTCCCCTACAGCTGACCTTAAGGGGGCTGCACAGAGCTCTGTCAACCCTGCTGGATGGTGAGCTCCTTAAAAACAGGGCTTGAGGCTTATTTGCCTGTGTAAACCCAACCCCTCATAACACGCATAACATGTGGTTAATGATTAAGTGTTTGCTCAGCTGAAAAAGACTACTGGATCACATTAAATCCAAGCCAATCTAGTAAACCCTGGTTTTAAATTAACAAGGAGCCTTCTGCTGGGAAAAGACTGTTGTAACCTCACATGCATTATCCAGCTATCTATTCCATAAAGGTAGAAGTTATATCCTTTAACCTCACAAATCACAGTTAACAGATCATAGTTAAATCCTCCTTCAAAATCAAATTTTGAGGAGACTTCCCTGGTGGTGCAGTGGTTAAGAATCCGCCTGCCAATGCAGGGGACACAGGTTCGAGCCCTGGCCTGGGAAGATCCCATGCCGCGGAGCAACTGAGCCCGTGAGCCACAACTACTGAGCCTGCACCCTAGAGCCTGCGTGCCACAACTACTGAAGCCCACGCGCCTAGAGCCTGTGCTCCGCAACAAGAGAAGCCACCGCAGTGAGAAGCCCGCACACCCCAGCAAAGAATAGCCCCTGCTCGCCACAACTAGAGAAAGCCCGCACGCAGCAACGAAGACCCAACGCGGCCAAAAATAAATAAATAAATAAATTTTTTTTAAACTCAAATTTTGACTTCGATTTACAAAGGATGGTGGTTATCAAGAGATACTGCTTCAGAGCTCCAGGGCATTGAATTTACAGTCTGAATCTTCTAGTTCCTGCTGTAGACATTTGTGAGTTATATTTAAACTATACTGGCTGTAGTGCTGAAGTTAGCCTTCCTTCCTCCCATCAAATCAAAACACTGGGTTTCCCCAATAGGATATTTTCTCATCCATTCTAGGGAAAAAAAAAAAAAAAAAATCACAGCACAGTTGTTATGGCTGAGATTTAAAACAATCCAAAACAGAAGTCTACTCCATTAATGACTGTTTTAATGGCAAAGAAGCCAGGAGAGGAGACAGAGTGACATCTGATTAAATATTCACATACTAAAGACTGCATCCGCTAAAGCAAGAACCAGAAGCTTTTGTTTTAATATCCCAGCAGCATTCTGTTTAAAAAGATTAGAGCATCCGTCTCTATGGTGACAGTTATTTCCATTGCTCAATTAGAGGCCAAAGTACTGAAGAGGTTACGCTCCCGTGTTTGAACGAGACATCTTATATAACCAATGACTTCACAAATCCTTACAAATCGTGGACAAGTGACAGACACTGAATTCTTCACGGGTATTTAAGCCAAAGAACATCATTAATTATTCATTTTTGTTGGTGGTTGTGTTTTCATCTTAAAGTCAGATTTACTGGGGTATAATTTACATGCAATAACTTGTCATTTTTAGGTAACAGTTCTATGAGTTTTTACCAAAACATATAGTCATGCAATCATCACCACAATTGAGATACAGACTATTTCATACATTCCAAAAAGTTCCCTATGCCCTTTGAAAGTCAATCTTCTCCCCCATTCCCAGCCCCTGGCAACCACGGATCTGTTTTCTAACCCTATACTTTTGTCTTTTCCAGAATGTCATACGAATGGAATCATACAGTAAGTACCCTTTTGAGTCATACAGAATGTACCTTTTTGGCTTCTTTCACATAACATAATGCATTGGAGATTCTTCCAGATAGTTGTGTTTGTTCTTTGTTAGTACTGAGTAATAGTCCACTGATGTCCAGTTTGTTTATCCACTCACTTGTTGAAGGACATGTGAGTTTTTTTCAGTTATGGGCAGTTAGAAATAAAGCTGCTGCTGGGTATTCCCTGGCTGTCCAGTGGTTAGGACTCTGTACTTTCACTGCGGAGGGCCCGGGTTCAATCCCTAGTAGGGGAATTAAGATCTCGCAAGCAGTAAGGCACAGCCAAAATAAATAAATATTTAAAAAATAAAGCTGTTGCAAATATTAGCCTACAGGTTTCTGTGTGAACAGAGGTCACTCCTCCTGGGTAAATACCTAGGAATGAAAGTGCTATTTTGTATGGTAAGTATATATTTAACTTTGTAAAAAACTACATGTTTTCCAAAGTGGCTGTACCATTTTACATTCCCACCAGCAATGCAAGAGAGTTCAAGTTGTTCTGTATCTTTGTCAGCACTTGGTAATATCTATTTTTGTTTCATTTGCCTTTTTTTTTTTTTTTTAGCTACAGGTATGTAGTGGTATCTCATTGTGTTTTTCTTTTAACCTTTGATTCTGAAAAAAAAAAATTTTTTTTGGCCACGCCACACATCTACGGTTAGTTCCCCAAATAGGGATTGAACCCGCGCCCTTGACAGGGAAAGTGCAGAGTCCTAACCACTGGACCACCAGGGAATTCCTGAAATAATTCTAGACTCACACAGAAGTTGCAAAAACAGTGGAAAGCTCCCATGTATTCCCCTCTTATCTTACATAACCACAATATAAGTATCAAAAGCAAGAACTTGACATTGGTACAATACTGTTAACTAAACTACAGACCTTGTTCAGATTTCATTAGTTTTTACATGTACAGTTCCTGTCCCCTTTTTTTGCATACAGTTCTATAAAATTTTATCACATGTATAGATTCATATAAACACTACTACAACCCGGATATAGATCTGTTCCATCAAAGCACATTCTATTTTGAAAAGACCTTTTCGGTTTTGCAAACACCATCTGCTGGAAGGGACTTTGGTAAATGATGACTTTCTTCTGCCCTTTTTCCTTGACCAAATTAAAAGTCTGTTATCCAAAATTAAAAAGAAAGAAAAAGAAAAAAGAAACAGACTCACAGATATAGAGAACATACTAGTGGTTACCAGTGGGGAGAGGGAAGGGGGCAGGGGCAAGATATGAGGTAGGGGATTAAGAGGTACAAACTCTTAGGTATAAAATGGGCTACAAGTATATTGTACAACACAGGGAATATAGCCAATATTTTATAATAACTACAAATGGAGCATAATCTTTAAAATTTGTGAATCACTATGTTGTACACCTGAAACTTACATAATATTGTACATCAACCATACCTCAACTTAAAAAAATGAAAAAAAAAAAGTCAGTTATCTATTCTCAGACTGTGCTGTGCAAAGTCTCTGTGTGTTGACAGAGAAGTTCACTTCTCTGGATGGGTGTCTGTCCTGTTCATTCTTTCCTTATTATAGACCAAGCCCAGTGCAGGCAGTATGGATAAAAGGTTGACGAGAAAGCAATAGTTCTTGTCTTTAAAATAACTTGAGTAGAGAGGTATTTACACACACACACAATTACAAACTGAGATAAGTACCATCCATGAATGAAAAGTCAAAGGTCCACTGAAACTAAAACACGATCTGGTTTGGTCTGGGAGGACCTTGTGACTTAGCCTCATCCTGAGACTTAGTATTTGAGGCCTTTCCACAGAAATAGGGCATCTAAGTATCTGAGCTGTTGAGCAGTGAGTATGTAACCAACAAATTCTTAGAGCAGAAGAATATAAGGAAGCCCTCCAGCGCTGAGAAACCATACCAAGGACTGCTTATCTTCTTAGGTCAAAGCCTGGCCCCAAAGATATAGAGAATTGGCACCTGCCCATGTGTTACTTTAGGGATATCTACAGCCCTCAATGTTTCTTTCCAACCACCTGCCACAGTGAACCAAATCCACCATTAGAGATCTTTTAGTTATAGAGGTGTCCCTCTGCTCTACACTAGTCACAGTGAAATGCCATCAGCAAAGGGGGACATAGGAAACCCCCACTGGCTTCTGGCTGATGACTGGTATGACCCTCTCCTCCTGTCCCGGGGGCCCACTTCCACATCTTCCAGGGCACAGTTGCTTCCTCTCCCCTTGGGTCCTCACTATAGCTGGTTCATGTTTTTATTAGGAGTAATCTCTGTTTGTTCCCACGTTTCTCTCCCCTTCTCTACCAATAGCACAAACAGTCCGACCCATCTCTGTATCTCCTGGCATCTGCACCCCAGCTCCCATGCACACAGTAGGTGGTCAACAAATGCTTTGTGAATATTCAAGGCACGACTATCAGATTACAATGTGTGAAGCGGGCCCTTGAGGGATTGGATGGGTCTCAACATGAAAGACACCCATGGAGGCATGAGACAGTTGGTGCATTTCAAGAATTGTACCACAAGGTTCTAAATGTAACAGCAGGATGCTTGGGCACTGGACAGAGGGGAGGGCAGGACAAAAGGAGATGTGTGAGGGAGTAAGAGATAAGATGTGCCCACACACGATGAAGCTCAGGACCAGCCCAGCATGACACTTGCCGGGAAAACGGCAGCTAGACTGGTGGAGAGGAAGAAGGGAGAGGGCAGGCTCTTTCTCCGAGACTTGCTTCCGAGGGCATGTGCCATGAGCTGGGCTCGGGGGGGAGGCCAGGAATTCAAAAAGGAAGTAGGCATGTGCAAAAGCTGCTGTGGGACTCAGCCGGGAAATCAGGAAGAACTGAGAGCAAGAGAATAAAAAAATTCCCCAAAGCAGCTAGTACGTAGTACAAGCTTCTGCCTCTTTCCAGAGAGACTCTAATCTTTTCCTTAAAGTCACACATGGCTTCCAAAACACCCTGGGGCCGTCAGTGCAAAAGGCAATGACCTGTGTCTGAAGGCCTGGGAGTGCTGGCTACAATCCTGAAATGCCTCCTGAGCCAGCCAAGAGGCCAGGAAGTCTCCAGGCCCACTAAAGAGCTGATGAGAAAATACAATAAGGCACTGCTCTTGGCCCTGCACTAGTGGAGCCTCTTACACAGAGAAATTGTACATTCAGTGATTAGTAAATGCAGGAACTGACAAATCAAAACACTCACTGTTTTGCAATCTTAAAACAGTTGTTTGGGGCTTATTTTAAAGTATCAGAAAACTACTCTAGCCCATGTTTGCAAAATCACTAGCTGCTGCAATAAATGACCACATGGCTTTTAACCAAGACTTTCTCTTAACCAGCACCTTGACCTCTGCCACCCCAAGGCAGACCAGGGTGATACGTGGAGTGGACATGAGCGTAAACCCCCTAAAGAGGGGAGGGCACCACGGGCAGCCACGCTTCTCAGGGGCAGCCAGCTCGGAGAGTCACCAGGTGATGATGTGAAATATATTCAAAAACTAATAGGGATACCCTTCTTATCAGTTTTGCTCACAATTTTTCTATTATGCTCATATATGGGTAATAAGTGCTACCATTACGATGCTAGTTGCTAAAAACTTTGAGCTCCCCAGATGCAGGATGCTTAGTACTGGCAGGTCTCGGTCCCGCAAGTTCAGGTTACAAAAAATTGTTTGCACTCTCTGTGTTAACCAGGGTTTCAACCCAATTCCTGGTAACACTGTATATACCACAAGGTACTACAGACACTGGCAACCACTGGGTGGTTTTCAGGGGCCTCTGGGGAAGAGAGCAAAGTGAGGAAAACAGCCCTTCTCAGATCCAGTTCAGAAAGGTCACCAGACACTGCAATGACGCTCTCTGGCCCCCAGAGTACTATCAACTGAAAAAAAATGCACAGCCTAAAAGCTGAGAATTATGTTTTATCCAGAAACCTTACTGAGGACTATAGCCCGGGATGGCAGCCTCACAGATAGCTCTGAGGAACTCGTTCAAAGAGGTAAGGGAGGAGCCAGAAGATACAGGAAATTTTACTGAAAAAAAAAAAAAAAAAAAAAAAAAATTCTAGTTGAACATCAAAAGATTACACTAATCACAAAAAACAGACATCTCAGGTTAATTTACATATGGGGAAGATGCAAGAGTCTGGGCTTATTGAAATCATTCCTTTGATATGCATCTTAACTATCTAGGGCCAGTTCCTATTCTTCTGCATCCTGAATTCCCTTCAGGGTGCACCATGGGGGTAACTGCACCCTGACGGCTGGTGGCTTGATGGCTGGCAGCCTGTGTTTTTCCATCCTGAGTTCCCCTCAGGGTACGAGGTCTGGGCAGCTGCAGTGGCCAATGGCTTTATGGCCACAACATCCTTTGTTTAATAAAATGGCAGGCGTCATTCTTCTTGTCCACAGTACTCACCCCAGCGTGGCCTCCAACCAGGCACACGTTTTCCCCAAGTGCTTGAGCCTCTAATTTACCTTCTCTGCTTCTTCTCCAACCCACTCCCATCCCAAACCCAAAACTCCCTTCTCAATCAGTTCAGTCAGGAAACAGACAATCAACGGTGTGAAAGACACAAAGGCTTCTCCCACCTCAGAGGTTGAAATAACCGTATGTGGGATGTTAAAATATCTCCTAAGTCCTCATTCACCCAAAAGCTATTACAATAATTGATTTAAAGATGGGGATGGCAGTAAAAATGCATTAAACGCATACCATCAATTAATGAGATCAGTATTAAGCTTTATATTAAGCTCCAAATCATGCCACTTAAGCCCCAACAGTTTTACTGTATTTATATACATTTTTTTAAACTATAAGCTCTTTAGCACAAATATTCCTAACTGCTCTTTCACATCGTAAATTGGAACTGGGTTATTCTTCAGCAACAGGATGCTGCCAGGGAGAAGTGGGAACTGTTTACAAAATGACCAAGAGGAAATGTCACTCCCCTTGTACTTTCAAACCCATAAAGAACAACTATGAATCAAAGCTGGGCTGAAATCGCATTTCACTTCCAACTGTACTCCTACCCAAGGAAAGGAAGCACATTGTTAAGTTCAAAAGACCCAAACATGACATCAAAAAGCTGCCTGTGAGCACCAAACAAAAGATATTTCATATAATTAACCTACAAACGCTAAAAATGCAGTTATGACTCCACCTATATGCCATTGTGTTCCATCGTAGGTATTTCTTTCTTTTTTTTTTTTAATTAATTAATTTATTTTTGGCTGCGTTGGGTCTTCGTTGCTGCGTGGGCTTTCTCTAGTTGCCGCGAGCGGGGGCTACTCTTTGTTGCAATCCGGGGGCTTCTCATTGCGGTGGCTTCTCATTGCAGAGCACAGGCTCTAGGCACTCAGGCTTCAGTAGTTGTGGCACGCGGGCTCAGCAGTTGTGGCTCGTGGGCTCTAGAACACAGGCTCAGTAGTTGTGGCACACGGGCTTAGTTGCTCCGTGGCATGTGGGATCTTCCCAGATCAGGGCACGAACCCATGTCCCCTGCATTGGCAGGTGGATTCTTAACCACTGCACCGCCAGGGAAGTCCCTTTCATAGGTATTTCTAAAGGATGCAGTCTAAGTGAAATGCCCATTTTTCCCAGCTAATGTGAGGACAAGGAGAAGGGAAACCAACATTTTGGCAATTGTCTACCCACCATGGGTACCAAACTTTAATATAATAAGAATTTGAGGGCTTCCCTGGTGGCGCAGAGGTTAAGAATCTGCCTGCCAATGCAGGGGACACGGGTTCGAGCCCTGGTCCAGGAAGATCCCACATGCCGCGGAGCAACTAAGCCCGTGCACCACAACTACTGAGCCTGTGCTCTAGAGCCGGCGAGCCACGACTACTGAGCCCACATGCCACAACTACTGAAGCCCGCGCACCTAGAGCCTGTGCTGTGCAAGAGAAGCCACTGCAATGAGACGCCCGTGCACCACAACGAAGAGTAGCCCCCACTCGCTGCAACTAGAGAAAGCCCGCGCGCAGCAACAAAGACCCAACACACTCAAAAAATAAAATAAAATTTAAAAATATATAAAAAAAAGAATCTGAAATTGCAAAATGTCTCTTAATATCCATTCTCCCTTTCTTCCTTAATAACAGAACCCTCACTTTTTAAAACTGGCCCCTAGAATAAGAAGCAATTCACAGACTCTTTTGCAGCTAGGTGTGGCCATGTGGCTATGTTCTAAGCCCAGAAGTTCTCCAAGTGGGGTCCTCCCAAGAGGCCTATCTTTTAGGTAATCCATGAGGCCAAAACTATTTTTTATAATAATATTAAGATGATATTTGCCTTTTTAATGTTCTTTCTCTGTGAGTATCGGGGGAGTTTTTCAGAGGGTACATGACACATTATGCCACAACAGACTGAATGCAGAAGCTAATTCGAGAATCCAGGTACTTTCTATGAAGCCAGACATTAAAAGAGATTTATAAAAATGTATAGCAGTGGTAGTCTTCTCACTAATAGTTGGAAAATAGTTATTTTCCCCCCAAAAAAGTAATTTATGCTAACCTGTGATCGTTTATTATTTTAAAATAAATTAATATTTTTAAAATTTCTCACTTTTAATTTCTAACAAAATATTTGCATTAGTTTCCTATTGCTGCTATAACAAATCACTACAAATAGGTAGCTTAAAATGACACAAATTATAGTTCTGGAGGTCAGAAGTCTAAAAAGGGGCCTTCCAGGGCTAAAATGAAGACGTTAGCAGGGCTGAGTTCCTCCTGAAGCAGGGGAGAATGTGTCCCTTGCCTTTTCCAGCTTCTGGAGGCCACGATGGGGAGGAAGGCGGAGCAGCAGATGAAGCATCGCTCGCCCCGCGGCTTACCTCCTGCTGTGCGGCCCGGCGGGGGGGTGGGGCTGGGGACCCCTGCTTTAAGGTAACAGTCATGGCAGGGACAGAGAGGGGCTAACCCTTGTTTGCGTAAAGGATCAACAGGTCACATATTTCCCATCCTTGGGGCCAAGGAGACACTGTACCTGCTCAGAAAGGCTCTTCGGGGGTCAAAAAGGAGGGGGCACCACCCCATAATATGTGATGCCAAGGCCCCCCACAAGCCTCTGGGCTGGAATCCATCTTGGAAAAAAGTTGTGCACGCATGTTGGGGAGGCTAGGGCGGGTCAGGTGGAAAAAGAAACCAGATAATTGGCCAAAGGTAAACAAAGACCCGGAAGAACTGACCTATATAAGTGACTTAACCGCCTCTTCACTGCACTACCCCTCATTAGGAAGGACGCCCACACCCTCTCTCTCCGGGTGTGCATCTCTGCCTTGCTTCTGTCTTAACTAAACAAACTTGTTTCTCTGCGTGCTGTCCCACTTGTTGTTGTGCTATGTCTCTAATAATAAACTTTTTACCTGTTTTTACAGTTTTTGCCTCCTTGAGAAATGCATTTTTCAATGGGGGAAAGGGCCAGGAGAATTTTGCTTCTAGCCTCTAGCCCCTGGTGGACCAGCAGCTAGGATTCTGCTTTTCATCCAGGCTACCCAGGTTCAATTCCTGGGCCAGGAACTAAGACCTCGCTTCAAGCCACCTCTCACTGCTGTCTCTCGGAGATCACTGCCTCCCTCAAAAGGACTCATTTGATTACACTTGAGTCCACTTGGATAATCTAGGATAATCTCCTCACCTCGAGATCCTTAATGATCACACATACAGTCTCTTTTGCCATGTAAAGTAACAATATGCATCTGTTCTGGGGATTAGGAATATAGACATCTTTGGGGGCTATTTCTCTGCCTGCCACAGAATGCTAGCTACAACTCATACAAGCAAAGCTCTTTGGGTCCCTCAGTCATTTTTAAGAGTATAAAGGGTCCTTACACCAAAACATTTGAGAACCAATTGCTCCAGCATATGAATAGATTAGGTGGGAAAACTAAAACACAGAAAAGCTCAGTGATTAACCAAAGCCGAACAGCCTGTAAGCAGACATTCAACTTGAAGCCAGGTGTTCCGGCTACTGATGAACCTCGTACGGCTCCCTCTATGCCGTGCTTCCCACCCCGAACACCCGGACTGAGACAAAGGCAAATAAAAATTAATTTTGTGAGCATGTTTGCAGGCATCAGACAAAGGGCGTGACAACAAGCATTCAGATGTGAACTTGGTGAGCAACAGGGAAGGCAGGTTGGAGGAGAAGGTTTTTAAAACAATCTTACTTTTCAAAACCTTCTTTAGAAATACACAAATTTATGATGTCACGTGAGAAAGGAGGAAAATGTTACAAATGGCCAAGTATTCCAGTGCCGAGCCTGAGAGAGGTAACTGTTCTTCATCTAGAGGAGCACGATCAGGACCATAGCTCATGAGACCCAGGGAGCGTGTGAAACAAAACACAGCTCTGGATCACGTGACGGGGCCTGGTGACCAAACTCAGATTTATGGTCACTCGTCTCGACAACGTCTGCCAAGCCCCAGTTTTGACGGCCTAACTGAAAAGGACACCTGAAAGACCACGTTCTTGGGCTGTCCCTCTGCAGCCTTTTGATACAACCAGAGCCACAATTTTGCAGCAGGAAAGAAACTGCACTCAGGTGAACTGTGTTCAAATCAAGCTAATGACCCAAATCACAACCTTCAAGGGAATATACATATTTACAGTTAAAAGAGGGAAACTGGGAGGCTCAAAGGACCAGTTCTTGCTCTACCAAATGAACTGCCTGGCCCAGGCCACAGAACTGGGGGTGGTGGTAATCAGACCCATGCAGTGTGCACCTGTGAATGATGGCTCTCCAGCCTAGAAGGCCAGGCAGGGCCTCCTCAGGAACCACTGGCCTCACCTGGTAAACTTCTCCAGTTCTACTTCATCTCTTTCCCAGCTCTCCAGCTGAAGTTTCTAGACTGCTCAGCTAACTAAGCCAAACCAGCAGTAGTACCTGAACTGCCAGCCAATAACCCAAGCATATGAGGACACAGAGTAAGTAACCACTCATTAGAATTTGTTATCCAAGGGAAGAAAAGCCACAGAATTATCTGGTATTTATATCTTCCAAGTGAAAGTATGGGTCCCACAGAAGGCAGTCCCTCAAAGAATCTCTAGTCACAGAGCTCAGCATTCCCTGGGAATGTTTTCACTGCCTGCTTTTTCTAGGATTACACTAGTATTACAAAAATACAACCTGTAACCTACAAAGATTTTGCAAATTAGAAACATTCCTAACATGTCACTGTTGTCACAAAATCCTAATCCACACACCCCTGTCAAATCTGTGTAGCCTCTGAAAAGGTATGATTGCCTACAGGTGATGTTTCTGCTGCAGAATGACTAAAAAACTATCAAATCAGCATTCTCAGTTGACATCTATTTTGAAATAATTTTTTTTTCATGTGCCAAAGCACAAGGCAAGTTAACATTTTATAGACCAAAAACTTCAAGCTGCTTTCTATGTCCATTAAGGGGATATAGAATGTAAGGTCATGGAGTTTACAGAGATGATGCCCCTTATTCACAACAGCAAACATCTATTTTCTCTACTCTCCATCTGCAGGCAGAGATCCACATTATCTAAGATACCGAACAGAAAGAAAAATGACACTTTAACAGAAAATAGACTAGAACTCTGTTCTTATGAGTTATTCTAAAAGTAGTGAATACTGTCTTCTTCCAACTTCCAAGAAGTAAATATTCAATGGATCAACTAGAAAAAGAACCCAGGCAAAAGTGGAAGGATAGAGTATGTGATATGAATACAGATGTGGTTTACCTGGCTTTCAAAGAGATCAGTATTTCATTATTTTCCAGTCCCTTGGTGAAATAAAGTAATTTACCATGTAAAGTTTAAAGGATTTAAGAAAACTGATAGGGCTTCCCTGGTGGCGCAGTGGTTGAGAGTCCGCCTGCTGATGCAGGGGATGCCGGTTCGTGCCCCGGTCTGGGAGGATCCCACACGCCGCGGAATGGCTAGGCCCGTGGGCAATGGCCGCTGAGCATGCGCGTCCGGAGCCTGTGCTCCACAGCGGGAGAGGCCACAGCAATGAGAGGCCCACGTACCACAAAAAAAAAAAAAAAAAAAAATACTTTCTAACACATTGGGTAGCTCCAGGTAGAGAAACAAATCCCAAGAGGTTAAGAACAGTGCACTGAAACCTAAGCAAAGAAGAGAGCAGCAGTCACCCTGGAGACAACTACAAATACCAGCAATGAAATGAACAGGGCATCTAGACCTTTAGCTTTCAGCCAGGTGGGGAAAGCCCAACCTGAAACCAGGAATTCCAAAGGGAACAAAAGTGGTCCTGGTCCTGTAGCATCCTCCTGGCTCCAAATTTCAAGAAGTAAGATCTCAAGATTCCAAGACATAATTATCAAAAAAGCCAAAAAAATTTATATCAAATAAGATATAATTATCAAACAAATACATAATTAAAATTCACCATGCACACTAGGAAACAAGCCACAGAAACAGATTTAGATCACCAAAGATTTCAGATACTGGCATTATCAAATACAGAATATGAAATAGCTCAGTTTGGTGCTGTTTAAAGAGATGAAAGATGGAGTAAAAAGAAAATGAGTAAGCAAAAAGACACCATCAAAAAAATATTCACACAGGTTTGCAGCAGCAGAAGAACCTTTAGAAATGAAGAAATATAATCACTGAAATTAAAAACTCAGTGGATGGGTTAAATAAAAGATTCAACACAGCTGAAGAGAGAATTACTGGACTGAAAGCTAAATCTTAAGAAATTACCCAAATGAAGCAGAGAAAGACAAGGAAGAAGATATCCAATATGAATTAAAAGACATGAAGAATAAAGAGAAGTCCTAACATCTATTTAATCAAAACCAGAAGGAGACAATAGAGAAAATGTAGGAGAGACAGTATTCAAAGCATTAATAGCTGAGAAATTTTCAGAGCTGATGAATGATGTGAACTCACAGATACATAAATCACAACAAATATAAACAGGAAGCTGTACATAAACATGTTGTAGTGAAACTGCAGTAATCCAACAACAAATAAGTAAGCCAAATCATCTACTAAAGAATGGCAAATGAAAGATTAACAGATTTAACAGCAAAACTGAAAGCCATAAGACAGTGGAATGGTATATTATACACTCACAATGCTGGGAGAAAAATAACTGTCAGGTAAGAACTCTGAGAGTGAAATAAAGACATTCTAACATAAATCAAAACTGAGAGAAGTTACCACCAAAATATTTTAAGGAAAGAAAATTCTAAAGAAGGCAAATCTCACCAGAGAAAAGGCAAAGGACAGAAGAAGGGAAGAGAAGCAAGATATAGTAAACACAGAGATAAAGTGAAACAAATACTATCTCTAATAACAATTGTCTAATTTGTATGGTGAAACATATAACAGAACTGACTGAAAAGAACACATAAGTACAGAAGAACACAGTCTTCATTAGGTGTCCTATGAGTTTTGTATTATTCTGGAAGGGGATAAGAGGACCTTAACTACTGATTAACTTTAAAACTATTAAGTGTACACAGTGTACTTTCAGGGTAATCATTAGAAGAATAGAAAGAAAATGCATAATTTCCAAATGAACAGAGAAAAAATACTGAATGAGAACACAAATCAACAAAAACTTCAATCAAAGAGAATGAAGGTTAGCAATGAAACTGCAACATAGTTAAAAGACAGACTGTTAGACTACATTTCAAAAACCAAAACCAAAAAAAAAAAAACAGAAACAAACAAAACTGCACTAGCCATGCAAGAAAAGACTGAGAAGTTTCTCTACATTAAAGTCATAAACTCTGTTCTCCAAAGGACACTTAAAAAAAAAAAGATGCTCAATTTCACCATTAATTAGGAAAATGTAAATTAAGACCACATGATATACTATTTTATACTCACTAGAACGGCAACAAAATACCACATGTTGGAAGGAAATGGAGCAACAGATAAACTATGATAGATTTTCAGAATAGAATTTTATTTAACAATAAAAATTAATTTAGTACCATTAATGTAACAAGTGAATCTTAATTCAACTGAGTGAAAAAAATGAAAGCTGCAGAGTATTACATGCAATATATTCTTATCAAGCCTAAAAACAAGTAAAACTAGGCAATATATTGTTTGGATATATACATGGGCATAGTAATTATGTTCCAGAATGGAAATCAACTATCAACACTAAGAACACTGTTTAATTCAGCTGAATTTTACTTTTGGTAGCAAGACTTTCTCAGTGAAAAAGTTTCCAGGTTTATGTTCTATGACAAGCTCTTCATCTCATCTCAGATTGATTCTCTGACAAGCACTGGCCTAGACTCTTCAACTCCAGAGAAGGGGAAGACCTAATAACTGTAATCTTCCCAGATAAGGAGTCTCAATCAAAAGCAATTCCAGAGTAAAGGAAATGACTCCCCCAGGCCTCCCTGGAGCCTTCCTCCCTGGTTTACGTAACTTCAGATCTGGCAGGGCCCTTTTCTGTCATTTCCAGTGACTCAGGCAGACTGTTTCCTGTGCCCTTTGTTTTACGCACTTCTCCCACCCTGGCCTGTGTTGCCTTCCTCTTCCAATGAGGAAGCTGGCCTCTTCAATCCTTTCTCCTTCCTCCCCCAAACCACATTGGCCTTTCCTTGGCTGATTTTGACCTTGGGCAAGCTGAAGACCTCAAAGATCCCTCCATCCTTCAGAGCCTCACACACAATCTCAGAACAAAGCAGGAGAGATCCTGAGGAACTTCAGATCCATAAGATGTTTGAGAATGGATGAAACACTGAGTTTGACTTACGTGTTCTTTTATACACTCTCTGCTATCTCCTACTTCACTGTTCTTGAAATTCAGAAAATCCACAACTCCTTCGGTCACTGCAGCTTTGCCTAGAATAATAAAGGCAGGAAATTAGAAAGGAGGCAACCAGAAGGAACCGAGGGTCCAAGCGGAAAGAAACTCTCTTGTATAATCAATCTTGACATTTAAAAGGAAAAAAAGCCACCTGAATTAAGGAAAGTCTCTACCTTGGTCTAAGCCAATTTTCTTCTTTAACTGAAACTATTAATAGTAATTTAATGTTTGTAGAAGAATTCATCATTATTTACAAAGAGATTTCACATGCATTTTCTCATTTGAGCTGTAAGATATTGAGACTAGGCAAGTATTATCTTAAAATGCAGCAGCCAAATTTCCCGAAGGTTAGGGAACTTTCCAGTGATCATTCAGCCAGCAAGCATCAGAGGAGGAATTCGAACCACTTCTATGACTCCTTATTCCAAACTCTTCCACGGCACCAAATGATATAATGGTTTCAATTTGAAAAGCAGTATTATTATTTCTTCTTCCACTAGATATAGTGTCTTAAGCAACAGATATAGAAACGGCTTTGCCTCCTGAATGACAAAGACACTGCCATAGGATTAAACGTTTATTTACCAGAGACAACACAGAGGGTAGAAAATCCATACCAAGTTAGTTAAGAAACACATGTATCTTTTCCACATACCCTCCTTTTCTCTTTAAGTCATAGTTATAGTTGCTGGGCTTTATTTCTCTCTCTCTCTCTCTCTTTTTTGGAAACAATTTCAAGTTCAGAGAAAAGTTGTAGAATAATAATAGTACAAAGACTGCCATGTACTCTTTATCCATGTTCACTTGCTAATAACATTTAACGTACATACTTAATCATTCACTCTCTCTCTACAGACACACACATTCACTCAACATTTGTTTTATAAGCTTTTTTTTTGGCCGCGCGCCATGCATTATCCTAGGTCCCTGACCAGGGATCGAACCCGTGCCCCCTGCCGTGGAAGGTCGGAGTCTTAACCACTGGACCGCCAGGGAAGTTCCTCACTTAACATTTTTCTGTTTCTGAGCCACGTGGAGATAAGTTTCATACATCATGGCTCTAAAAACTTCAGAATTTATTTCCTAAGAATAGGGATATTCTTACAAAACCATAATGTTGTTATTGATCTTAGTAAATGTAATATCGATACAATACTTTAATTGACCGCCATATTCAATTAACCCAATAATGCGTTTTATAGCATTTCTTTTTCCTCCAATTCAGGATCCAGTCCAGGGTAAGGTATTATATTTAGCTGCCATTAATCTGCGACACACAGCACTTTTTTACCTTTTATGACACTGACACTGACACTTTAGAAGAATATAGTCCTCCCCTTTTTTTATATTAATAAAACATTACCATTTTGACTTGTCTGACATTTCCTCATGATTCAATTCAGCCTATGCATTATCAGGCAGAAAACTACAGAGTTTTCTTCTCCTGGTGTCATAGCTGAAGGCATGTGAAGTCTATGTGCCCCTCCCTGGCGATATAAATTTTGATCACCCAGCCAAGGTGCTGTCCAATTTCTCCCAAGAAAAATTATTATTTTTTCCCTTACATCTAATAAGTAATCTGTGGGGAGACACTTTAAGACCATGCAAATATCTTGTCCCTCATCAAAATGTCCCCCTAGATTTAGCATCCACTGGTGACCCTTGCCTGATCTGAACTTTACTACCATGGCTACGACATGCTCATGGTTCCAACTCCAGCATTCCCTCCACATTACCATCCAGGACTCAGCAGTCTACACTATTTGTTCATCTATTTGTCAATTTATGATCAGTAAGGATATATGAAGTCCTACTTTTTCAACAATTTATAATTTATCACTGTACTTAGTAATTTTGGTGCTCAAACTGTCTCAGATTTAGCCAGTGGGCGACCCTTTAAACTGGCTCCTTTACCTTTGTGACATGCCCCCATCATTTTTTTTTATTTTTCTACTTTTATTTCCTTACTTTCTGACATTAAAAAAAAAGTTCTAGGCTCATCTTGTACTTACTCTGTCTCTGCCCTAGATGCAGACATTTCTCTAAACGCCCTGGGTCCTTTCAGTGGAGAATGGTGTTATACAGACCAAGATCTAGGATAACCCTGTTTGAAAGGCATTGTCTAGTTCCACTGATTACTTTTCATTTTGAATGAGTCACATTTTCCTGCTTCTTTGCATGTTTTTCTGTTATAAGGTTGACAACTGGGAGGTGTTCAGTTTGGTTCTGATGGCAACTAAATTACTGGCAGATCCTCTCAATTCCGTCAGGCTTGGTTTTATAATTGGTTAAGATAGGTCTATTTGAGATACGTCCTTGGTCCTAATGCATGACCCTTAATCATAAGGCATGGTCTTTCCGGTGTCTCGGAATGGTGAAGGTGCTCAGCAAGGTCTTTCCACCCTGGCTAGCCCAGAACTCTCCATTTCCCTCCATACTGCATGAACCTTGCTATGGCCATTCTCTTCCCTGCCTGGGAACAGCTGCTCTCTGCTAGGTCTCACCCTGTATGGATACACATCTCAGCTTCTGGGTTCCCCTCTCATAGTTCCCTCCTCCCCAGTAGCCTGCCATACAAATTCCAGCCTCTTCAGCAGCCCTGAACTCTGGAGACCCACCGTGCTGTAACAGGCTCCCCCTCCTTGGTACCCCAGGAAGGGAATGCAGGGAACAGGGAATACGCTCCAGCAGAAAACTAGGGCAAATGTGGGTCTCACCTCATGTGACTCTCTTCTCTCAAGGATCAACGTCCTGGCTGCCTGTTTTCCCGTGACTGACAGTAACTGGCTCGTGTACTGTCCAGTTTTCTAGTTTACTGAAGGAGGGCCAAGTCCAGTACCAGTTACCTCTCTATTTCTCTTGGTGCCTTCAACACTAAGTGATGCTTGTGGGACACAGAGCTGCTCTATTGGGAAGAGTTAAGAATCAAATACTTGGAGCATGTAACAAATGCTCTTTATTTAAACATTTCAAAGAAACTAACAATCTGTTTCTTAGAAACGTTATGTGTTTACTTTTATTGCAGCACTGTGGCAAGAAAAACGCTCTCTAGCAGTCAGGCAATTCTAAATAAAATGACAAGAAAGTGTCTCTGTTCCTTCCGGAAAGCTGATACTCACTTCAGATAGCCAGCTGGCTATCACTCTGACATATATTTCCCTTTATTTCCATAACTCTTCCTCCAAATGGCAAAATAAAACACTATAGTCTAGCCAAAGAATCCAAAGTTAGTTGCTATTCTTTATTTTTCTTGTTTATGTGCATGTACTTAGGGGTGAGGAGAAGACTCCTTTTCATATAAATCATTTTCTGGCATATTTCCATTTCCACTTCTAACCACTGGTGAGAAAATAATCAGAGAAAAAGTAGTCCAAAAGAAAACCTGCAACCCCAGATACAAAGTTAATCAAAAGGAAACTGGCAAACAAGAACAGTATTTTCTTCTCACATGCTGTGAGAAAAGAGGAGTTTGCCATCACAGGAAAATGGAGATTAGGCCTTTCCCTGCACAAGCCAGTGGATCTGAGCCACGGGCGCGTGCACACATGCAGCTTTCCACACGGCGCACCAGGCAGAATGGGGGACGACCCCTTTCTACTTCTTGAGCAGACTTTCTCCATATTGGACATGCACACTGCAGCCCATCTAATTCATTTTCTCTAAAGGAATCGGTGCATGGAAGTTACATCTCTCTTCGGTTTTACTCCAGGCCCCCTAGAACTTAAAGGCGAGCGTCTGATGTAAACGCAGTGTTTATCTGTCCATTTGCCTGCCTCACCGTGCAGGCACTCCCCATCCTCGGGGGACTCTTACATCAGTCTTCTCAGGTCTCAGCTTCTCCGTGTGGACCCCGCTGAGCTCTGTTTCCTCAAGTCAGCATGTGTCCAGCACTCTCATCAAGTGGTTCCCCTTTCTCAGGAATAGAGTCAGAGCCCCTGGGCTTCCCAAAGAAAGACCTCTGCGATCTGCTCCCTGCTCAGCTTTCCCCGTCACCCCCCACAACATGCTATGTCCTGTGAATGAAAACCCAAGAGCCGTTTCCCCTTCATGAAAGACCCCTTCCTCCCTTTCTCCTCTTGACTAAATCACTGAGGCTTGATAACCTCTGGGAAATATGTCACGATCACCATTCAAAGCTGGGTTAGTGCCTCGACCTTAGTATCCTCACTGCACCTGTGCTAACCTTTACAATGATAACAATGTTTACTGAGCGCTTACATGTGCTAAGCACTAGGGGCACTTAGCACGCACTATCTCATTGAGTGCTCACACCACCTCTGTAGGTAGGAGCTGTTAACAGTCTACCCTGCAGATGAGCAAGGGGACAGAGAGGGTCAACAGCCTCCCGCATGCCACACAGCCAGTGAGGGGTGGGGCCAAAGAGCTTAAAGGCTTTCTATAAACAGTACTTAACATATTTAACTGAAAAACTGACAGTATAACTGGTGTTTCCAGGGAAAGGCCCAGAATGGCAACAGATGATGACCCTGTGACAGCATTAAAAGGGTAAGAGTAAGATGTGAGAAACTCATCAGAATTCTTTAGAAGAGGATGCCGTAAAGTCACTCATAAACTAACATCAACTGTGACGCTCATAAAAGAACAAAATATTTCATCAAGACAGGGGACCAGCAATTTCAAGAATCCAGGAATATACACATGGCTCAAGCAAAAAGTATTTAAAAGTAGTGGGGGAAATGGAAAAGGATGTTCTTACTAGAAACAAACAAAAATTGGAATTCCCTGGCGGTCCAGCGGTTAAGACCCTGCGCTTCCACTGCAGGAGCAAGGATTTGATCCCTGGTCAGGCAACTAAGATCCTGCATGCTCTGGGGTGCAGCCAAAAAAAAAAAAGAAAAGAAACAAACAAAAAAATGTATTAGGTCAAAGATTAAAAGGACTTCTCACAGGGAAGAATCTGGAATATTTGTGTAATTAAATCAATTCTATTCTCAAGAAGCTCGTATACTGCACAACCAGTAGGATCGATGCTCCATGTTAGCTAGCACACGAGTAAGTGAGGACTGGGGAACGGGCAAAATCCTGTTGTAGACCATCTGGGCCCTGCATGTCACTGGTCCAGTATGTTCATTCCTGGCCCCAGGTTGTGGAGTTGGGGACCTAACGAAGGAGGCATGAACAGGACTCCCATGACCAGCTGCCGCCCAAATGGCACAGTGTAAAGCAGACAGTATGAGTGTTTCAGTACCATGCATCGCCTCACACAGGGGAGGCGTCTTCACATCGCAGACCCTGACTGTGAAGGAGGATGTACAACTTCAGGTCATAATTAATATCAGCCAGAGTCAGAGTGACCAATGCTGGGCTCCACACTTCTAGAGAAAACTGAGAACAAAACAAAACAGAAAAGGACCAAAAGTAGATGAAACCCACAGGGATGAAAAGTATGAAGCCCACAGGGCAAGTCTAACCTAGGAAAGAGAAAACAAGGAAGACTCCACCATTTAACATCATTTTAAGCACTACCCTGCTGAGAGCCATGGACAGCATTTTGCCATTCCCACTAAAGACAGCATAGAGAAAATAGTTTTAACCTGAAGTATGAAAAGTTTAGCTTCAATGTGAAGACGTTCCTAAAGGCAGAATTTTTAACAAAGGAATATGTAGTTTGTATACCCATGACATGCTTGCTATGATAATTACCAATGTTTGGGGCTCTCATATTTGTATTCAAGTAGTATTGGCGTTATGATTCTGCCTCAGAGAAGTTGCAATAATAACAGGTAACACAACTGTTTACTGGGTGCTTTGCTATAGGCTAAAGGTCGCTCAGGGAGACCTGAGACAGAAGCTCAGCTCTGCTTGTGCTGTGGGCTTCACACAGTCTTGCCTGATTCAAAATCCAACCTCTTAACTACAGGGACAAGGCTTACTATTTGTAAAATGGGATAATACCTGCTTCATGAGGCTCTTGGAAAGACTCAGTAAGTTAATCATAAAATATTTAGCCTGTGCCTACCCCACAGTAAGCACTTAACAAATGTTAGCTATTATGATTGACAAATAATTTTAACCTTGCCTGGGTCAACCTCTTCTAGTTATTCAGTCTCTGATCCTATTAAAGTCAAGATAGTTTATGTCAATGAGGCAAATACAACTTCAAGATGAAAAAGAACTGGTCATGCCTTCAACCATTTCACCTGTCCATATCCATCCGCTCCTTCAACAGAGTTTCACAGTGAGCCCACCATGTGTAGAGCACTGGGGCAGGGCCTGTGCAGAATACGAAGACAAAAATGACATGGCCCATAGCTATGCTCAAAGAACACGGTCATCTTATTATTAACCACAAACACTGCAGAATACTCACTACGTGCCAGGAACTGTTCTAAGCACCCTAAGTGCCGTGTGTGTGTGTGTGTGTGTGTGTGTGTGTGTGTGTGTGTGTGTGTGTGTGTGTACTCTTTTAATCCTCACAACAACCCTTTAAAGTAAATACTATTTATTATTCCCAATTTATGGATGAGAAACTAAGGCACAGAGATAAGTAACTTGCTCCATCTTTCTTTCACAGCTTGTAATTGACAGAGCTGGGATTCAATTCCAGGCTGTCCAATTTCAGAGTCTTGGGCTCTTAACCACTCGATATATTGCCTCCTCCGAGACTTGACCACTAAGAACTAGAGCAAGGACAGACTATGATAAGGGCCCAGCAGGAACATAAATAAAGTGCAGTGCTCATGAGTGAGCTGTGCTATCTTAACACCTAACACAGAGTACGAGTCCTTTAACTACAGAATGATGTGTTCAGGCACGTGATACCAACCAGACCGAAAGCCATCCATAAAGCACTGGTGTCTGCCACTCTGAAGGGTCCTCTTCTCAGCGATTTAACACGTGCTAAAGGGAAAGAGGAGCGCTCGGAATCTGGGCTTAGAAGTCAGACATGCCTGGGTTTCAATCCCAAGTCCTCCAATACAGCCTTGAACAAATTTCTTGATCTTTCTCTGTGCTTCAGTGTCTTCACTAAGGAGTAAATGAGATAATTTATACAAAGAACTTCATTCTAGTACTTGGCACTAAGGACTATATATGTAAAATAATATTAATTAATCAATTAACTAATTAAGTACTGGTTTGCTTCAAGACTCAGTCCTAAGCCATATGGAAAAACCCCCAAGTAGACAATACCAAGTTAATAGACCAAGAAGAATGCAATCTGTAGTATCTGAAATATACTGTGGATTCATTATGAATAAATATGAACTACTGTAATTTAAAAATATTATAAGCCTGTGTTTCTAAATGCTAGGGAATAAAAAAACCTTCCATTTTAAGAGATAAGAGGGGCTGCTGTATACTAAGGGCCGACTCTGTTCCTGGTCGCGCAACAGTCACTTCACAGATGTCACTGAGTCTTCAGAGCCACTCAGAGGCTCATCAAATGATCCAGATTTTACAGGTGAGGATTCTGAGCATCCCAGAGACTAAGCGATTGGGCTCCACAATAGACAGCGGAGACTGTTGCTAAAAATTAGAAGACTCACCCGTGAGGCAAGCAGGAACGTAATCTTGGGATCAGGCAGTCACTCCACAGAGCATTTCTTTGGCACTCGCCGGACTTTCACTGGGCAACATTCCATGTAATCCAACTCTCATCCCCAAGGTGTGTTCTGTGCTTTAAAGAAGCCCAAATCACTGAAAGGTTAGGATATGTCACCCATCAAAGGGACATACTACTACAGATCTCATTCTATCACCCAATTTAGTCATAATGGCCTTGGGAACATTATCAGAGAGGCGTGATTTACAAACTGCTATGGCTCTCCAAAAGTGACTAAATTTCCACAAGAACAAATTGGGTTCTAGAGCTGGGACACTGTGAAAATGAACATCCACAGCACAGCACAAAGTATGTGTCTGGGTGAGACTAAAGAAGGAAGAAGTATATTGCAATATCCTTTTCTCGTTTTGTTTATAGCAGAGGATCCTTATCACACATAGTGAAATCAGTGACTCCCGAACTTTCTTATTTGTGGTTTTCTCTGTGTCAACTCGCCCACAAGAAAAAGAGGAAAGCAACAAGAAAGTTCCCTGTATAAATTCTAAGACTTGAGTCTGCTTCTAATACTTCCAGAATCTGAACTCCATCCTTGACAGCAGAGTCCACATTTTGATCGCCACTGTATCCTCAGCACTACACACGGATGGGTATACCATAGGCCTTCAATAAATATGGGTGATGTTCACGCCCAGAACAATACAAAAATGTAGGGGAAGGAATTCCCTGGCAGTCCAGGGGTTAGGACTCCACACTTTCACTGCCGAGGGCCCAGGTTCAATCTCTGGTCGGGGAACATAGATCCCCCAAACCAAGCCGCAGCCAAAAAAAAAAAAAAAAATTGTAGGGGAGAAAAGGTGAGAAGGGCTGCCCCAGGAAGGATCACTTAGCCCATTCAAGCAGGACTCAGCACCAAAATGCTGCTTGCAACTGAATAATTTTAAGAAATGTAGGATTTTAGGAGTTCAGATTTTCTGATTTTTTTTTTTTGGAAGGAACACATATTAAACTTTGGGGGCAAAAAAATGCCTCCCAGCCCCTCTTAACTATTCAAAATACTTGCCGATATTTTGAAATACTTACTGGCCTAAAATATGCCTTCTAATCTGCTATTTCAGAAATATGAATCATATATGTGAAAAATTTACTGCTAGCACTGTGCGAGATATAGCCGACACAAAGAAGACCAAGACTGGGCCAACTAGAGTTTAATAGAGACACAGACTGTAAACAAATAATTACAATACCATACAATTAGAGCTTCTGGCAAAGCGAGTTGAGTGTGGAAGGGTGCAGAGGAGGGCAAGACTAAGCCTGCTGTGCATTTCAATCCCACATGTGAGGAAGGATCTTTCTTTTCCCAAAGTCCTTTGCAATTTCCTTGTCCAATCCTCATTATTTTCTTTAAAGCAATAAAGCAGCACAACCCATCTACGTACTAAGTACTTTAAATAGTCATCATGATCCTCAAGCATCATCACACCCCCATGAAAAACTGCACATTACTTTAATGCACGCTAGTTAAATAAGAAGTTTCTCAATTAATGACCAGCCACACCATAATACTGGTTGCTAAAAACATACACAGCTTCAGCGTTTAAATAAGCTGTACCAGGATTTTCTGGCCCTAATGTTTCCTCCAAAATCCCTGGCCTTCTTATAGCCAATTAAAACTGTATGTAATTTTCTGTCCAAAAACCTTAAAGATATAAGCCAAATGAATTGTTTATCTAAAATCATCACACCATCATTAGCAGTTCATTTCATTAAATGATTTACATGCTACCCATCTGCAGGAAAGATTCGAGGCAACGTTCGATAAAAGATACATAGGCACTTGGAAGTCACAAATATAAAGTCATGAAATGAAAGAAGTTGATTTTCCAACCACAAGATAATGCTGTTGGTGTACTTGAACAGTAAAATTTCTACATTTCTAATAGGCAGAGCAAAAAGGGAAATGAGGCAGGCCACATAATTCTGATTAAAGGAAGAATAGAAAAAGGTCTTTCCCCCTAGGTACTGAGAAAGAGAATCATCTTTTTTTTTTTCCTTTTCCATTATGATTTATTATAGGAAATTGAATATAGTTCCCTGTGCTATAGAATAGGACCTTGTTGTTTATCCATTCTATATATAATAGTTTACATCTGCTAACCCCAAACTTCCAATCCATCCCTCCCCTACCCCCCACCCCCCCAGGATCATCTTTTTTTAACAATGGCTTATATAATACATGCAGCAGCATTGTCATGTGGTTTCTTATATTTTTACTATGAGTATAATATTAACGTGTACCTCAGAGAAGGTACTCAGGGAGGCACTGACAATATAGAAATAAACACCCTTTCCTTCTATCAAGTTTAAAAGTCCTAAATAAGATGACTGAAAACACATCGGGCAGGAAGGTGTCACAGAGAAGTTGGTCCCCAAAACAAGATCTTCCAGGAAAAACCAATCCAAAATTTTTTCTAATACATCAGCACTAAATAAAAAGACCAAAAAAACCCTACGCTAATGAGGAAATGAGGATAAAGTGAAATGACTACTTTGCCCCATACAAGAAAGCATTTGGCATCACGTATCAAGACCCTTAAAAGTGTTCATACCCTTTGACCCAGTTCCAGTTTGAACCTATCTTAAGGAAATAATTAGAAATGAGGGTAAAATTTTATACATCAATGTTTATCATGTTTTTACTACTAAAATTCAAAATTACCTAATTGATCAACAACAGGGAAATGGTTTAAGAAATTGTGAAATATCCACAAAACAGAACAGTATGCAGCCATTAAAAATTATATGCATGCAGAAATGCTTAAGATATAATATTAAATGAGGAAAACAGGATACAAAAATATCCTTCTAAGTATAATATAATAGAAAAATATGTATATACAGGAAAGGAATAGGTTAAATATACCAAGTAAGTTGACAGCATAATGTTTTCATGCCTCTCTTATTTACCTTTATAACCACAGCAACTAGAACAGTTTCCAGGTCATGGGAGGCATGCAGACATTGCTGAATGAATCGTTTTCACCATTAAAAACAACAAATATCATTTTTTAAAATGTCCAGTCTTTTTTATTTGTGCCCTGGCTATTCACAAGAAACAGGTCAAACATTTGTTAAGAAGAGGTGCCTGTTTGGAGCACCACAGTGAAAATATCACTCATGGGGAGGGAGAGGTTTTGTCCCATCTGTCAGTAAAAAGACCACTTGGCAGGAATGATATTCATGCTCCTTTCCATCCCTTTACCAGTGTTGGGTGTGACTGAAGAGTTAGGTTCTTGGGAATTTGTATGAGTGTCCTTGTTATCTTTAATCTACACTCTGATGTTCAGCAAAAACTGACTTTCTAAGGTTCATTCCATCTACAAAATTAGAGTCTATGCTTTAAGTATTCTCAGCAGACAGAAAATATAAAGGTTGCTGATCATGCCAGGATCATTTATCTTATTCACCCACATTTGTGACAGGAACCAAATCAGTGTAGAATTATTAAAGAAAGGAAGAGGCATCTGAATGTTTAGTTTCTTATCTAAAATTGCCTTGTGGGTAATGTGTTCCACTTTGTTTAACTGGCACCTTGGAAGGGAAAAAAAAAAGTTTTAATCAAAAGTTTATTTTTCAAGAATATTTTTCTCCTAATTCATTTTCCAGATGGATCTCATTTGACAAAAACAGGACAAATTCTTTGCTCCTCCGCTAAACTCAGAAAAGTTTAACTTTTTAATCCCCTGGGTCAAAACCCATGGTTGGCCCACTTCCTTTTACAGGAGCCACAGGAGGATGTGATTGAGCTTTGAGCCGTGAAGGTGAGGGCTGCAGGGCTGGAGGAAGGGAGCCTGGTTCCATGATGTGCCTCAGAGGGGGGCTGGACCCCAGTCAACCGCCCAGAGGTCTGGTTTTGTTTGAGGTGCATCACCAACGCTCTCACGTCAAAAAAATAGACACACTGTCCAGAGTTATCATTACTCGCACTTCTGTGGCTTCTCCACGTGTATCACTGGCCACATCTTCACAAGATGAGCGTTCTCCTACTAAAGGGTCTATAGCGCATCTTTTTTAACAGAAGCCTAAACAATTTTTACTGAAAATATCTCTTTTCTATACTCTCTCTCTATGTTGCTGGTCTCCCAAGTTTGGGGCCCTACAATGGAGTTTAAGAAATCAAAATCTTGGGCTTCCCTGGTGGCGTAGTGGTTGAGAGTCCGCCTGCCGATGCAGGGGACACAGGTTTGTGCCCCGGTCCGGGAAGATCCCACATGCCGCAGAGCGGCTGGGCCCGTGAGCCATGGCCGCTGAGCCTGCGCGTCCGGCGCCTGTGCTCCGCAACGGGAGAGGCCACAGCAGTGAGAGGCCGGCGTACCGCAAAAAAACAGAAAAAAAGAAAAAAAAAAGAAATCAAAATCTTAACTCAGAGTTACCTCCCCAGACTTAAACAGTTGCTTATGTAAAAAGAAAAACTGCTCATGTGTCCCCGCCGCAACAGAGTGCCAGCAGCCCGAGGAAGTGGCAGTGCCCCTGCAAGCATCAGCTCCCAGCCTCACCGCCCCTCTGGCTTTCCTGATACCTCAGGATCCCCAGGTCCTGAGGGGCGTCAGCAGGAGTCATCCCTGGCTCACAAGGCCCTCTGCTCTCCAGACCTCCTCCCACCAGCATGGGAGAGCAGAGAGCGGCCAGACGTGGCAGCCAGGGACCCTTCCTCTGCAGAGTGGACTACCAGCCTGTCTCCCCTGTTCCTTCCAAGAGGAACTGGGTTGGAAATACTGTATGCCCATTGTTTTATTAATAAAACTTTGGGAGGAGGAGTAATATATACTCACCAAAGGGAAATTAGAAGAGAGGGGACAAGGCACTAACATTATTATGTATTTCTTGCCAACCTGTGTCATTTGAGATTTCAACGAAAGCAGAATCCTAGACTATGCAGATCGCCAACGTAGACAGACACTGCTCAGTATTATGTGAACTTAGGCCTCACTTTACAGTGTTCCCAGAAGAGTGAGCAGACCCCACATGGGTGGAGAAGATTCTGTATTTCTCTAAGTGCCTCGCCCACAGTGTATACTCAAAGCTCTCAGCTCTAAACTCTAGCTAGAATGAAGGTCCTCTGAACAAAAGAGGATATAAGAATATCCATCTTCGCCTAAATAATTTTTTTAAATCCTCACGCGAAAAAAAAGAAAAAATCTATAGCTAACTAAATTTAGTAAACTCAGGGTTAACCCAAAGCCAAAAGATGTCTTTAAGGCAAGATACCCGGAGCCTCAGTATACTAACTGCGAGATGCAAGTGGGGATGTAGGGGCTGCGGGACACGCTGACCTGTCTCCTTTCACAAGCCTATTTGTCCCGCCTCCTTTTATGATTTCCCCCATGGAGCCTTCTCCTAAGAATAGTGTCCCACAGAGTATATTCTAAGAAATGCTGCTGCCAAGTATTTCCTTTAAATAAGACCTAAATTCTTAATGGGCTGACTCACTCATAGAGCTCTGTGGCCTCACCTCTGAGAACTGGAAGCCTACCATGGACTAGGCCTTTAGCTGGAAACCTTATAGCACCTGAGGCTCTCACATCTCTGATTCAGCCACTCCTGGGGCAAGGGAGCCAAGCCTAGGCTTAGTGGGTGTTCCCCAGCCACCCTAAGAGTGTATGATGTATGATGTGTATGATGATGTTTAGCAGGGAATTTCCCAGGCAGAGTTTCAAACCAGGCAAATGTAGTCATTATTAAAGTATTAGACTTAGTTTATCTATGTTCCTCTTAACTATACTGATATATCCCTTCTTTCTTCCCACTCTTTAATTCACCCCCAATCACATTTATTCCTCATAATCAGAACCCTCATTTCCTCTGTGCTGATGATCAACTAAATCCAGAATAAAATGTGAGGGACTAACAGCTTCTTAGAACTACCAGTAATGTTTGGATTTAAAAATAATTATATATTGAAATACTTGGATAACAGGTTGACAAAGCACCCTTTAATAATCTGATCATGTTTTTATTTACTGTATTAAACTTTTTAATTACAAAAATAATTACACATGTTCAAATTAAACATTTTAAGCACTTAAGCCCTAAGAAAGAATTCCAGGTACTTGGAATTCAACCACTTAAAGATACTCCAAGTGAACATTTTGATTAATGCCTTTTTCCCTCTATGTTTTTTCCCTCTATGTTTACATATTTCTTTATTGAAACATTAACCTTATATATTCTATTACAGCCTATTTTTCATACATTTTGTTCCATGTCAATATTTCTCCTCAATATCACTGTCATGGTTATAGAATATTCCATTGTATAGATGAATTATAATGTGTTCATCCAAGGCTCTTTGGGGGGCCATCTGGGTTGCTTCCAATGTTCAGTTTCAAACAATGCTCACTAATACTCCGAGCTGAATCTCTGAACAAAGCTCTACTCATTTGCTTAGAAATTACTCTTAGAAGTAGGCTCACTGAGTCAAAGGAAGAACACACTGTTTCTCAATTGGTCACAGGAGACTGTGAAGGGAAAAACCAGCCCGCTGACTCATTTTAGTTTGCCATTTCTCTCAACCTCCTGTAGCTGCATTTCCCCAGTCTGTTCCTATTGTCTTTACTGTTAGTCTAATTATTATCCGGTTTTAAGATATTCAAATCCCATAGTCTATTGGACATCCTTAGGTCAACAAGCTTTCTGGCTTAACTCTTAGTCCTTTAAAATAAGATCTGATGTCACCCTCTCTTTTGTGTTCCTAAATTTTTATTCATCTGTCACTTCTCTGATATCTCTAACTGAATGACTGATAGGAAGCAGCAACTTTTCCAGGACCCTTGTCTGATCCTTAGTTCAAAACTTTTTTCCTCCCCACAGTAGCTTTCTGATCCACAGGCAAAATAACTCCAGAAGGTTTGGGAGCTCAGAACACGTCCCTCCAAATCTCGAACCCTCCTACTGCTAAGAGCACTTGCCTGGGATGGTGTCTGTGATTAAAAAATATTGGATTCCCTGTCCCCACCCCCCTCATGATGTAACAATTTACTTAGCATCTCCTGTTTATTATTTTTTTTAATTTATTTATTTATTTATTTATCCTTGGCTGTGTTGGGTCTTCATTTCCGTGCAAGGGCTTTCTCTAGTTGCGGCAAGCGGGGGCCACTCTTCATCGCGGTGCGCGGGCCTCTCACTATCGCGGCCTCTCTTGTTGCAGAGCACAGGCTCCAGATGCGCAGGCTCAGTAGCTGTGGCTCACGGGCCTAGTTGCTCCGCGGCATGTGGGATCCTCCCAGACCAGGGCTCGAACCCGTGTCCCCTGCATTGGCAGGCGGATTCTCGACCACTGTGCCACCAGGGAAGCCCTCTCCTGTTTATTTTTATGAGACCAAGGTGCCAGCGGGACAATGGACGGTGGTATCTTGTTCCATCAGAGTGTTTCCTGAGTGGAACAGTAGCAGCAGTTCAGGATTACTGTCTGGGTCGTAACTCTTGTCCACAGTGTACCACTGGGAAGGGCGAAGCTGCAAAGCAGGATCCAAGAGGAGTGACGGCTCCACTGTCAGAGCACAACTGCCAGCCAGGAAGATGGCTGCAACCATTTGTTTATTTTCCCAGTAAGTAACTTAGCTCGTACTGCATCTATTAAGCCGTGCAGATTCATCAGATGATAAATGCTGGGTCTATTCTCAAGGAAGCACTGAACAAGATGCAGGCGAACCCAAAGAGCTCCAGTGTTTCTCGTGGCGGTGCATCAGCATCCTCAACAGGACAATCCTTCACTGTGTGCGACTGTCCCAAGGACCAAGGGGTGTTTAGCATCCACACCCTCGGGATGTTCGACGTTAATAATATAGACACCCCTCATCATTGTGACAACCACGAACGTCCTTACAGGTTTCTAAATGCCAGGGCCGGGAGGGCGGGGCGGTGGGGAGGACACCATCACCCACTGAGAATCTGTTTCTTTTTGGTGGGACAGAATGAAGACTTAGGAAATGGCAGAAAACAGTTATTAATCTGGATACGGAATTGTGCAAGCTCTAAGTACCATAAAGGGTCGAAGGAGATCAAGGAAGGCTAAAGGTGCAGAGCAAGAACTGGATAGGAACTGGAGATAGGAACTCGAGAGAGACAGCTATAACCTCTCCCATGGGTCCAGTCCAGGGTTAAAGTTTGTTGTGAAATGCTCTCTCACCAGCACACTGGACTGCCCTTCCTTTAAGCTGATCACACGATCTACTGCAAGTAAAGCACATCCTACACACTCAGCAATGCCAACTTTAAAATGCTCTTATTGTTTCTGCCTTCCGATTAGGGGCAAGTTTTCTCCTTGCATCCTGGGCAGTCAGGGAGGGCAGGAAATAAGGGAGTCTTGTTGAAGGTAAAGGCCACTGCCAGCCTAACCCTGCTGGGCCGCTCCAGAGAACTAGACCAGAAGCACTGCCCCTTCACCGCAGGGCTGGCCCTCACTAGGCACCAAGGGGACCAGAGCCTTGCCTGGTTCCTTTCTGCCCATGTCAGCTGTGATCAAAGGACCATTGTGCCCAGGGGGCCAGTGTGTTTAAGCCTCTGGGAACAATGCCCTTGTTGATCTTTGGTGCTCTGGTTGAATAAGGTCATTGACTGGTTTCAACCTCGGCCACCATCAATACCTTCACCTTTTACTGGAGAGCACTGGCAGCGGTATATTTTCTGATGTCACTGTTACACTCAGGCAAGACTGAAGAGGTCAGTGAATGAGACATCTTTTATAGATCCTACTCAATATTTACTAATGCCACACTATATACTAGGTATTATATGGCTGTGGTGTTCAAACATTTAGAGCTTATTTAAAATGCAGATTTCCAGGCCTCAGAAAGTCTGATCCAGTTAAGTTGTGGAGGCAGGAATGTGCCATTTAACCAACCCCGGGTCCTCCTGATACAGGTGACCCATGGGGAAACTTTATGAAACACTGCCACGCAATGACAGTAAACGAAATTAAAAACTAGCATCTTCGTGATTTTTTTTTTTACACTCTATCTCCTTGAAATGTATTTTTCACTAGCGAAATAAAAACTTAACAAGAGATAACTTAATTCTGAAAGAAAATTAGAGTCCCTGTTGTAAAGGACTCATATACAGATACGGTAAGCTTGCAATTAAAACTTATATTTACATGCATTAAAAAATTACATTTTATTCTCCACATAAGTGCCTGATCACAAGATGAGTATTTGTTATACAAAGCACACTGAATGTAACTATACAACGTTTTATTTGGATAAGCTTTACGAATCTTTCAGTGCTTCTTACTCTATCTTCATGAAAGCATATCTTACATTACCATCTGATTACTTGCATCAGACTGCACGCAAACTAAGGCACAACGAGTTTCCACAAATGTCTAGAGACAAGAACCTACACATCTGGAATGCTATGCCTTTTTCTGCTAGACTGGAAATGGCAGCGGTTTCATGCCACATGCCAATTCAGAGGGACCAACAGAGCAGAAACAGCTGCCTAGACAGCAGCTAAGAAAGCCAGCCCAGGGGAAGGGAGTCGTAACAGAGGAGCAGTGTCGGGCTTCCCTGGTGGCGCAGTGGTTGAGAGTCCGCCTGCCGATGCAGGGGACACGGGTTCGTGCCCCGGTCCGGGAGGATCCCACATGCCGCGGAGCGGCTGCGCCCGTGAGCCATGGCCGCTGAGCTTGCGCATCCGGCGCCTGTGCTCCGCAACGGGAGAGGCCACAGCAGTGAGAGGCCCGCGTACCGCAAACAAACAAAAAACAGAGGAGCAGTGTCTGCCTCGAGAACAGGTGAGAAAAGGGGTGGCATCTGTGCACACACAGACCAGACATGCCACACCTCAGATTCAGAAGCACTTAACCTGTTTGTAAACACCACTACTTTCCTTCATTCAACAAATACGATTAAGTGCCTACTATATGCCAGACCCTACGCTAGGTACTAGGGATATACCAAGAGTGATAAATCTACCAATGGGATGGACATGATGCAAGAAGACTGTCTCAGGACTTCCCTGGTGGTCCAGTGGCTAAGACTCCGCGCTCCCAATGCAGGGGGCCGGGGTTCGATCCCTGGTCAGGGAACTGGATCCCACATGCCGCAACTAAAGATCTCGGTGCTGCAATGAAGACCCGACGCAGCCAAATAAAGAAATAAATAAAAGAAGACGCTCTCTAACCTAAGGCTTTACCTGACAAAATGATATTTTACGGGGAGAACCAAAGAAAAAATAGGAGTCCACAAAATGTTAAGAAGTGGGGAGGAAAGTATAAGTGAATGCTATTTCTGAGGAACTGAAACCAAGCCAATCATAGCTGGACCACGGACAGGGAGAGGGGGAATGGGGAGGACCGGGGCAGGTCGGCAATAGCCAGGTCACGTGGGACTCCTGATTTCAACTGAAGATCATGGGCATCATGGGAAAGCTGGGTGGGTGATGCCAGTTTATTTGTTTCCCGGTTTTGTTTTGGGTTGGGTTTGGGGGGGGGGGATGGGGGGGTAGCAGATTTTCATTTCAGAAAGAGGATGGGAAAGAATCCCAGTAAATGTAGAAGAGTGACTGCAGTCACCCAAGTGACCAGACCAGCAGGGTGGCAAAGAGTTGGGGAGAAGTTGGTGGATTTCAGATACTTTTTGGAGACAGAATCAACAGTGACTCGGTTTGGCAGAGAATATAGAGGATGAGAGAAAGGGAGAAGACCAAAATGCAGCTGTGATAAAAGTGCTTTGGACACATTCAACCGGAAACTCTGCAAGGGAGCTGGACCAACCACAGTTGGAAATCTTAAGAGAGACTGAAGATTTGAATATATGGGGGTTGCAGGCACAGAAGAAGAAAAGACCAAAAGCATTGATTCCATAGCTTCTGCTTTCCAATCCAGTTAAATTTTATAAGAGTTATGCTGCTACACCTGTAAAGACTTAATACAGCAAAACATTATCATTATAAGTCTCTGATTTCCCAAATAACAGCACTTATTGCAATTTTTACCTCTTGTAGCAACTTAATTCAAGCAACAAGAAAACTCCTGCTATTGAAAATATTTCCTAAAGGTTTTGAACTTTCCTGCCTTGTAAAGTATGGCACATCAATATAATTTCATCTTTCTTTGGAGATTAAGTACCTTACATCCCCTAACGTCCTCACGAGGGGCATTAATTTGACCCTTCAGAGCTCTGCCTATACAGTGATCTTCAGCCCCTCCCAGAACTTCCCTCGGCTGTGGGAATGGGGACCACCTAGCTCCATCTGTCATACTCTAAGTGCACAGAGCTGTTGTAAGTTGCCAGACTTGGATTCAAGGCCAGGAGACGGGGCCAAGATCCTTGAAACTGTAATAGAGCCATCCACTCTTGGGAGGTTTTGGCAGGGGAAAAAGGCTTGTTTCATATTCAACCAAGAGAACCAGAGGACAGCCTTCGAAAGTCATGACTAGGACCAAACTGTCGGACTTATCCACCTAAAAAAAGGACTTTTATTCCTGGAGCTGACATTTTCTTGTCTGACAAAATACAAATCTCCCAGGACAAAGGCACTAAAACTGACAGTTATTTCACTTCGAGGAGAGTTTCTGATTCTTTCCTACGAACAGGTTTTAATAGGAAAAGTTCGAGATGTTGGCATCCAGGCGTGGAAAAGGCTGCGTGTCTCACACCTTTGCCTAAAATCACCCTGGTGGGAACTGTTATTTTTTTCTTAATATCTTCCCGTCGCCACCACCACTAACATCAGATTTTCAAGGCACAGCTTCGAAGTTCCAGCAAGCAAATTAGACCCTGTGGGAAAGAAAGCTGAGGACAACCACACCCTACAACTTCCGCTTTTCGTTCTTCAAAGACTTGCACTTCATCCAAGACAGGGGTATAAACAAAATTTTCCGGGTTCTGTGTGTCTAAAATGGCTGGAAGTACATTTAATCTTCCCCTTAAAATTATTTTTATAAGTTCACAAAGATCCGATGCACATATGTATTTACAAATCACTGTTCTGAAGTGCTGCTACTCATTTAATTCTTAGACATCTGTTTAAGAAAAGACTACGAGACACATGAAAGACTAAGAAAAGAGAAGAGAAACTACAATTTCTATAATCTCAACAATCTGGGCCAGAGCAAGAAATAGGCATATTTGTCCATAAAAAATAAAGGTCAAAAGAGTGAGGATTTATAAATGACACGAGTCAAAGTAAAATGGTTAAAAACCAAAAACATTGTTTTAAGGGCCATAAAGAAAAGTTTGTGAGAAAGCAGAAAAGCTATATATATTTAATATAGATATAAAACTACATATGTATATTATGTATATAACACGTATATTATATGTAATATACCATATATTATACATAAAATATAAAATGCTAGCTATCTATAAATTATATATATCACAATGATGTATATTATGCAGAAAGCCCCAATTCTTCATTGTTAATTGGTTTTTATTTTTCAGCAACCATTCAAGCAAGTTTTGGAGGTTTGGGTTGTTGCAATGTAATGCCAATGGCGAAAAAAGAAAAAGGAAAGTTTTTTCTAATCTCCCAGTTTTTACTGTTTTTAACATGCAACTTCCCTGCTTTTCAGACCAAAGGCAATGCCAGCAGTGTCTAGACTCGAACCCATTTCCCCCACCCACACACAGTGTCTACAGGACACAAGTGACATTAGGCATCCACATCTGATCTGCTACAATCCAGATAGCACAGGAGAGTTACATCAGCACCCAAACTATCTTGGAGACCAAGTGTTGACTTCCTGCAGAGCAGCGAATGTTTCAAGACAAACATTTTCCATTACAACATGCAGCTGGAAAAACTGACTCTCAGCAGGGCTGGCAACCTGACTTAGGAGTGACTCTAAAATCAGAGGCTGATTTTCATATCACTTGGAATCCGGGGCGGGGAGGATGCACCGGGAGGAAGGGAGACCGAAGACATGAGACAGTGTGCTCCAGCATGTCTGCACAGCAGGCCTGACAATCAAGTTATTTTAAAAAGCCAGGGCAAGTAGATATACATGTTACATATCTAGCTGTAAAAACTGCTAACCATTAGAACAAAAGGGTTTGAGGTAAAAACAAATCTGCGAGTGAAGAAGAAAATAATCCTACCGATTCAAGGGAAAAGGAGTTTCTGTAGGGATGCAACCTGTGGGTGAGTGAACCCCTGAAACAAAGTGTTTGTGATGTTCCACTTCCAGAGGTGGCAGAGGGTGCACAGGAAGATGGTTCTGAGGACAAAATAACCAGGCATGGAGCAGTCGCTTCAGCAAAAAGTAGATACGAACCATTGGCTCCCAAAAGGCAAAGCCATATAATCTGCATGTTGCAACCAAAAACTTGATATAGTGTCGTCCAGTGACCATGCTGTGAGCATACTTTACAGACGAGCTTTTAAACCAAAACATTTTTTTCACTTGACTTGATTCCAAATATCTTTTAGCTTAAAAAAAAAAGAAAAAAAGGAAAGAAAAAATAAAATTCAATCCCACATTCACTCAAGCAACAGAAAAGTGGCCAGTACAGGAGCCATTTAAAGAATGCAGTTTTACAGCCGTCACAGGCAATCCCAGGGCGGGCATCCCCAAAATGGCTTGCACGGGCAGCACTACCACAATCAGCACTTACCTTCCACCAGAGACCATTCTGAGGACGAAAATAACCCATTTGGATGTATAGGTTCTGATGCATTTATTTCTTAAATGTCTGCTATACGCACATGTACTGACCTAACTTGCAGGAATGTGATAATAAAACAACGATATCAGGTAATGGTTATTGAATGTTGGGGGGTGTCTGAGGTGTTTTTTTGAATTAACCCAGTAAGCCTCGCAATAACTCTGAGAAGGTTACTTTTATTGTCCCATTTCACAGGTGAGGAAACTGATGCATAGAAAGGTGAAGCGAGGTGCACGGGTCACACAGGGAGGCCTACTCTTGCAAACACCATCTCCGATGCAGGAGGCTGGAGCTGTATACCCCATACTTCTACCACTAAACGTAAATGCTACATTAACCATGACACAAGCCTGCTGCAGCGAAGGAAAGCTGGATTAAGAGTCTTCTTCACTTCATTTGTGTTCCCACCTCTAAGATAGATCCTCAGTTGCAATTAAGAGTTTGCTTTTCCTCACATTCAGTTTCTTCCTTAATAGAAAATTTACGTCAAAAGCTTTTACTGGGCTTCCTTGGTGGCGCAGTTGTTGAGAGTCTGCCTGCCGATGCAGGGGACACGGGTTTGTGCCCCGGTCCGGGAAGATCCCACGTGCCGCGGAGCGGCTGGGCCCGTGTGAGCCATGGCCGCTGAGCCTGCGCGTCCGGAGCCTGTGCTCCGCAACGGGAGAGGCCACAACAGTGAGAGGTCCGTGTACCGCAAAAAAAAAAAAGGCTTTTACTGAAAAGCTAAGACAGATAATGCATCAGATCCGACTAACTGCAAAGTCCAGGAAAGTAAACCTGAAATAGATCCTTTGTTCAACAATAAACTAAAACGCAACCTTGTGGTTTTAGAGGGTGAAATGTTTTGAAGATGTGAAGGAGACAGGGAAAAATAGAAAGTGTAACAGGAGGCCAGGAAGATAGCAGGAGTGCCTGCAGCACACAGCCCTGTGTTCCGTAAGCTCAGTCCAAACATGCCATGAGCCCCAAGGATGGGGACCTGATACAACCATCCCTCTTCATTTGCCCAAAAAGAAACGTGAAGCATGTGCCATTTATTGCCATTTACGTGTTCAAACTACTGAAACTACCTTCATCTTCAATTTGTAGCTGGTAAATAATCTGGTTATATTATTCACAGTTTCGGTCTGAGAGGAGGAAAAAGAGAGGCGAAAGGAACACAGCCCTGACGGCTATGGTTGCTCTAAGGAGAAGACGGTAGCACTGTGCAGTATTAACAAAATCAAGAGAAGGGGAAGTGACCAGCTTTGAGGATGACGAGGCAGCTGTTTCACTGAAGCACGTGTAGAAAGAACGTCATGAACCTACCTCAGTAGGGAGAGTTTTGTAACATTAAAGGCAATCACAGGGCCCCTCTGTGCCTGGCGTACTTGAAATTCCTGGCGTTAGGGAGGGCACAGAGAAAGCGGCCATCCTCAACAGTGCTTTTAAAAATGCTTTCTCCTTCCAAGTTTCTATAAGCAGTGAGTTTGGAGAGATGTGCTGGTGTGTCCCTGGTTGATGATTTTGTTGGTTGGATGATGTGAGAGGAGGTCAAATGATTTCCTTCCTCGTGGTCCTGCGTCAGAAGATTTTCTTGCTAAATAAACAGCACACTATAGCAACACACACAAGGAATAGCCACTGCAGTAAAATCCATGGAGACGGGATTTTAAAAAACAACAGACTCTGCGTAGAACACACGGCACTTGCATTCCATCCCTTATACCTACTAAGAACCACATAAGGTAGGAATTTTTATCCTCATTTTAAAAATAAAAAAAATAACTTGGAAGTTCTCTTTAATGAAATGTTTCCACCACATAGTGGGTATCACTGCTCAGGAATGAGCCTAACAGAGACTCCTGGTTGGCAGAAATGTGCCTGTGGACGTGCAAGTGAGCATTACCTGGTTTACTAAATTAATTCACCCTCACCTGCAGAGGACTCATGTGGAAACAAGGCACGGGAGAGCTACTCACTGCTTCTATTGAACCAAATGCACAAATCACAACATTTGAGGCTGGCTGAATTAAATAATAAAATAGGACTCTACTTCAGAATCAGGAGTAAAGGGCAATTTTGTAAGTTCACGTCATACCACTGATTTGGTGAATACGCTTCCCATTTTATAAAACACGTAGATTCTAATGTAGGAACATTTATCCTCCTAGTCGTATGCAAAAGGAGTGACAAGTTCAAAATGCCAGCAGCCAATGAACACTATGTATTCCCAGGCTTAGTCTCTCCACAAGGCTGTGGTTCAGTAAGTCTCTCTGCACCATCAATTATCAGAAGCATCACAACTTTTAAAATAAAACCACCACCAAAAGAGGATGAAGCAGGAAGTTCAACAGGAAATAATTCTGAAACTGACTGCAGACAGCCTCCGAAAACCAAATTAAAACTTCATATCCCATTAACTTGGATTGTGTGACGTTCCAAGCTGGGCGGAGCTCAAGTTCACCTTTGACTCTTCTCCAAGAAAAGGAGACACACACATAACTACAAGGCCACTAAGTATTTTAAAACAACCTGGTTTTTTATTGTTTAAGCTTATTGTTTGTAAGCAAACAGATTGCTCAATCACGAATTCCTCTCTCTTTTTCTCCTCAGATTATGAAAATAACCTAGTATATGCAAAAAAATCTGTGGGGGGCTAAGGGTCCCTTAAGGGTCCTGCCTTTCTATTTCTCCAGGCATCCGTTTCTAACAGTTTCCCAATGAAGCAACTATAAGTTCTGTTCCCTCTATCTAATCTGTGTATGGCTGCCAAACTAATTATCCTAAAGCATCACTCTTATCAGCCCTCCTACCAAACACAGAGTCAAAATCTACTTGGCCTGCTTTTCAAGGCCAAGACATCTAGCCCCACCTTATTTCCTACTGCCCTTCCTTCCCACCCCTCCACTCCAGCCAGACTCCTGCACTATCAACCCCTGAACATGGTTCTCCTTGGTTTACAAAGGCACACACCACTGTCCCGCCCTGAAACACTCCTCAGCCTGGGAGGCTGTATTAGTTACCACTCCTGGGGGCCACCTGCTCCTCTCACCCCTCCTCCTCAGCCGCTTTTGACAACTTTTACCTCTGCCCAACCCCTAAATGGACAGCCATCTCCCAGGATCCTACCCCTTTCCCTTCTTCATCCAAGTAGTAGGAGTCTGTGAGTCAGAGATGGAGGCAGCCCTGTCTTAGCCAGAAGTTTCAAAATTATCTTTGGCCGTGGCTCCTTAGAGAATTGGGGGATTCTAGGGCTGGAGCAAGAAATATACAAGATGCGCCTAAAGGATGCTGTAGGGCCAGAAAGAGTACTAAAATGCACGTTCGCGTGTGCATGCGCACACCCACACACACACAACAATGGGAGCCTGTCGAAGGGCACAGGAGCCAACTGAAAGAGCTCCCAATGGCCAAAGCTGGAGAAATTTTGAGCAACAAAACAATGTAGTTTTGGACTATAGCCCAAAACATAACTTGAATGGCCAGGAATCCATGCTGATAGAATTGAATGAACGAATGAGGGAGGATATGCAAATCTGTGCAGAAGAATTCAAAATGATTTATGTAAATACTCCACCCTCAAGAAGGTGGAGCATAGGTCCCTCCTCCTTATGTGTGGGCTGTACAAAGTGATTTCCTTCCAAAGAATAGAATATAGAAAGAGGGGTAGAGGAGTAACTTTACAGTGGAGAAACTTGACAAACACTATCTCAGCCAGGTGATCAAGGTCAGTATCAACCGTGGTAAGACATGTTGACACTATGTATTGTAGATACGATGAAAATGGATAAAATATGGTATTCCTCATAAAAACCCGTAACCCCAAACTAATCCTGAAAAAATACCAGACAAATCCCAACTGAGGGACGTTCTACAAAATGCCTAAAAAAAACAAAAAAAAATAGTACTCCTCAAAACTGTCGAGGTCATCAAAAACGAGTAGTATCTGAGCAACAGCCATAGTCTAACAGTCTAGGAATTTACGGAGACGTGACAACTAGATGTAATATGGCACCCTGAATGGGATCCTGGAACAGAACAGGGATATTTGGAATTTTGAATAAAACATGGCTTTAGTATTAATATTGGACAATTAGTTATGACAAATGTACCATACTAATGTAAGATGTTAACAGCAGGGAAAACTGAGCATGGGGAACGTATAGGAACTCTCTGTACTATCTTTACAACTTTTCTCTAAATCTAAAACTAATCTCAAATTAAAAGTTTGCTTTGAAAAATTATCTTTGGCTCCTCCATCTTCCCTGCTGTAGTCCAAAATGTCTCTTTCTGTTCCCTCCTCTCCCATTCCCTTGGTCATTGCCCTCCCTAGTCTTTATTCCCCAACCCATCCTCCACACCGCTGCCAAAATAAGCTTTCTAACAGGTAAATCTGAGGGTAACACCTTCCTGATCAAAGCTCTTCAACAGCTACCCCTTACCTAGATCAAGGCCCAGATAGTAAATATTTTAAACTCAGCAAGCCTACCCTACTCTGCCAATATAGCGCTAAAGCAGCCATGTACAATATGTAAATAAATGGATGTGGCTGTGTTCCAATAAAACTTTATAGAAACAGGCAGAGGGGGCTTCCCCGGTGGCACAGTGGTTGAGAGTCCGCCTGCCGATGCAGGGGACACAGGTTCGTGCCCCGGTCCAGGAAGATCCCACATGCCGCAGAGCGGCTGGGCCCGTGAGCCATGGCCGCTGAGCCTGCGCGTCCGGAGCCTGTGCTCCGCAACGGAAGAGGCCACAACAGTGAGAGGCCCGCGTACAGCAAAAAAAAAAAAAAAAAAAAAAAACAGGCAGAGGACTGGATTTGGCCCACAGGGCATATATATATAGTGTGTCAAACCCAGGCCTAGAGAATCAAGTCTAAACTCTAAAACTGACATTCAAGGTATAATCCACATAACCCCTGACCCTTCTCTCCAGATGAGCCCTCCTTCCTTTGGCTAAGTTATTTGCTCCCACACGGATGCACCCCCTGCTTCCCCTCCAGCTAGATGAGTTACAGCCCCTCTTCTGTGAAGTGTCTTCAGGTCATTCCACGTAAAAACAACTTCTCCCTTATCATAATTCACAGCATATCTGGACCTCTATAACTCATCTGGCATATTATCAGCTAAAATATTAAAAATCATCATATATTATCATTCAATTTTGTGTATTTGTCAGGTTTTGTTCTTTCCAATCAATTCCAAGTACGTTTAAATTATTAAGTAACACAAAGTCAGTAAAGGCATCCTCCATGCCTTCAAAAGACTGGCAGGTAATAAGTAACTGAACTAGTACTTCCTAAAGTGTGTTCTAAGTACTTCATGACATGTTAACAGGTGTACCCTTTAAAATGAAATGTTTTTTAATCAACTAAGTCTGAGGAATTCTGGGTTCAACTAAGTTAAGCAGCTCTCTCTGTCCTAGGAATTTTCAAAGCCTTCATTTTACATTGTGAATCTCCTTAAAGAAGGATATATTACACAATAACTCTCTAATCTGTTAGGCCATGGATTTTTTTTTCACATTTTTAGCATCTGTGTCCTGCAGAACAGTTAGGGAATTGTTGAAATTAAGTATACTCCTACCAGGTGGACTGAAAGTTCCAATTCTTTCTATTTGTCACTGTGGTAGGCTGAACAATGCACTGCCCCCCAAAGATATCCATGTCCCAATCCCAGGAATCTGTCAATGTTACCTTATATGGCCAAAAAAAAAAAAAAGGACTCTTTGCAGATGTGATTAAGATCTTGAGATGGGAGAATTATCTGGATGGGCCCTAGACGCAATCAAAGGTATCCTTATAAAAGGGAGGCAGAGACAGAGCATCTACTGAACGCTGGCAGAAGACCTCAGACCTCCCAAAAGGCAAGAAACCCCCCACGTACCTGGGTAGGGCAAAAGAAAAAACTAAACAGAGACAAAAGGATAGGGACGGGTCCTGCACCAGCGGGAGAGAGCTGTGAAGGAGGAAAAGTGTCCACACACTAGGAAGCCCCTTCGCGGGTGGAGACTTCGGGAGGCGGAGTGGGGGAGCTCGGGAGCCGCGGAGGAGAGCACAGCAACAGGGGTGCGGAGGGCAAAGCGGACAGATTCCAGCGCAGAGGATCGGGCCGACCGGAACTCGCCAGCCGAGAGGCTTGTCTGCTCGCCCGCCGGGGCGGGCGGGACTGGGAGCTGAGGCTCCGGCTTTTGTCGGAGCGCCGGGAGAGGACTGAGGTTGGCGGCGTGAACACAGCCTGCAGGGCATTAGTGCACCGCGGCTGGCCGGGAGAGAGTCCGGGGAGAAGTCTGGAACTGCCGAAGAGGCAAGAGACTTTTACGTCCCTCTTTGTTTCCTGGTGCACGAGGAGAGGGGATTAAGAACGCTGCTTGAGAGAGCTCCAGGGACGGGCGCGAGCCGCGGCTAAAAGTGCGGAGCCCAGAAACAGACATGAGACGCTAGGGCCGCTGCTGCCGCCACCGGGAGGCCTGTGTGCGAACACAGGTCACTAGCCACACGCCCTTCCAGGGAGCCTGTGCAGCCCGCCACTGCCAGGGTCCCGGGATCCAGGGACAACTCCCCCGGGAGAACGCACAGGCGCGCCTCAGGCTGCAACGTCTCGCCGGCCTCTGCCGCCGCAGGCCCGCCCCACACTCCGTGCCCCTCCCTACCCCCGGGCCTGAGTGAGCCAGAGCCTCCGAATCAGCGGCTCCTTTAACCCCGTCCTGTCTGAGCAAAGAAGAGACGCCCTCCGGCGACCTACACGCACAGGCGGGGCTAAATCCAAAGCTGAGCCCCTGGGAACTGTGAGAACAAAGAAGAGAAAGGGAAATCTCTCCCAGCAGCCTCAGAAGCAGCAGATTAAAGCTCCACAATCAATTTGATATACCCTGCATCTGTGGAATACCTGAATAGACAACGAATCATCCCAAATTAAGGAGCCCTGTGGATGAAAGGCTCTTGGTGCTGCAGCCAGGAGTCAGTGCTGTGCCTCTGAGGTGGGAGAGCCAACTTCAGGACACTGATCCACAAGAGACCTCCCAGCTGCACATAATATCAAACAGCAAAAATTTCCGAGAGATCTCCATCTCAACGACAGCACCCAGCTTCACTCAACGACCAGCAAGCTACAGTGCTGGACATCCTATGCCAAACAACTAGCAAGACAGGAACACAACCCCACCCATTAGCAGAGAGGCGGCCCAAAATCATAATAAGTCTACAGACACCCCAAAACACACCACCAGACGTGGACCTGCCCACCAGAAAGAAAAGATCTAGCCTCATCCACCAGAACACAGGCACTAGTACCCTCCACCAGGAAGCCTACACAACCCACTGAACCAACCTTAGCCACTGGGGACAGACACAAAAAACAACAGGAACTACGAACCTTCAGCCTGCAAAAAAGGAGACCCCAAACACAGTAAGATAAGCAAAATGAAAAGACAGAAAACACACCGCAGATGAAGGAGCAAGATAAAAACCCATCAGACCTAACAAATGAAGAGGAAATAGGCAGTCTACCTGAAAAAGAATTCAGAATAATGATAGTAAGGTTGATCCGAAATCTTGGAGATAGAATGGACAATAGAATGGACAAAATGCAAGAATCAGTTAACAAGGACCTAGAAGAACTAAAGATGAAACAAGCAACGATGAACAACACAATAAATGAAATTAAAAGTACTCTAGATGGGATCAATAGCAGAATAACTGAGGCAGAAGAACGGATAAGTGACCTGGAAGATAAAATAGTGGAAATAACTACTGCAGAGCAGAATAAAGAAAAAAGAATGAAAAGAACTGAGGACAGTCTCAGAGACCTCTGGGACAACATTAAACGTACCAACATTCGAATTATAGGGGTTCCAGAAGAAGAAGAGAAAAAGAAAGGGACTGAGAAAATATTTGAAGAGATTATAGTTGAAAACTTCCCTAATATGGGAAAGGAAATAGTTAATCAAGTCCAGGAAGCACAGAGAGTCCCATACAGGATAAATCCAAGGAGAAATACGCCAAGACACATATTAATCAAACTGTCAAAAATTAAATACAAAAAAAAAAAAAAGGGAGGCAGAGGGTGATCTGACGCTAGACAGAAGAAAAGGTAAAGTGACCAGGACGCAGAGACCAGAGCACTGCAGCCACAAGCCAAGGAATGTCAGCAGCCACCGGAAGCTGGAAGAAGCAAGGAACGGTTTCCCTCCTACGGCCTCCAGAGGGAGCACTGCCCTGCCAACAACCTGATTTCAGCCCCCTGAAACTGATTTTGGATTTTCAGCCTCCAGAACTGAAAGAAAATAAATGTATGTTGTTTAAGTCACCAAGTTTGTGGTAATTTGTTACAGCAGCCATAGGAAACTAATACAGCCACAACGCCAATCATGGTGCTGTGCTCTTTGCTAACGTTAAATATGCTTAAGTGACGTCAAATTAGCCCTGTCCACAAATTAGATCACAGTTAGCCTTAGCTAGTGAGCTTCCATCATCCACTTAAGGGAAACGGTATGAGTCAGTGGTCAGGAATCTGGACCTGGGTTAAACCACCTAAGTTTAAATGCCAGCTCTAACATTTACTAGTTAATTATATGACCTTGGTCAGGGTGTTTATCCTCTCTGTGACTAAGCTGCCTCATCTGTAAAATGGGACTATATTCACAGAGTTGCTCTGTGGATTAGATAAGATTATGTATAAAAAGCACTTAGTGCAGTTCCTGACATACAATACTCACTCACTAAATGAACACTACTATTTTACATTACAGTATTATTGCTAGGTAGAGGCAAAAGAAAAATCTACTTTCACCAAAAGCTAAATCTCATACTCTTTTATTCTCAGTTTAGCAAACTAAACGTCGTTACACAATTTCTAGCTTAGGACATTTAAAATGACCTCAGCAAGGTAAGGCAAGTGGAAAAATTCATGCTTGCCTCTCTGAATCATAGCTTTTAGGTATGTGACTTGATAAATTATGACAGCTAATAGCTCTAAGACATGCGCTTAGTGTCATGCGTTAAATTCGTGTCACTCACTAAAAAGCCTAAAGCTACTCTTCTTGTACAGGTTATCTTATAGGTCAAAGAGCTAGCAAAGGGGCTCCCCTGGTGGCACAGTGGTTGACAGTCCGCCTGCCGATGCAGGGGATGCGGGTTCGTGCCCCGGTCCGGGAAGATCCCACGTGCCGCGGAGCGGCTGGGCCCGTGAGCCATGGCCGCTGGTCCTGTGCGTCCGGAGCCTGTAGAAAGAGCTAGCAAAGGCGTATTTTCTTAATTATTAAGCTGCTGATGTTCCATTTGTTAGTCTTTATCTTAATGTATGGGTATGCTCAGAGCAACAGATGAAATGATTCTGATAGGCCTCGATATAGGGATGTCACAAGGTGACTGCAAACAGCAAAGGAGATAAGGGTCTTGGTACAACATACAAAAGTCCTCCCGGCATGTCTTCCACCTCTTGGTCTCTCCACACCTACCACTATTCTCCACGGACAACCTAGGCACCACTTGCTGCAACATCCTACAGTGTCGCCAGCCTACGTGGGTGATTTACGAGCTACCCTACAACATACCTGGTCATAAATATTGGCTCACCATTGGTCACGAGGTGCTTAAGATGCAGAGCTTTGATTCCTAAAGCCTTTAAGACCCTTCTATTAAAATGGAAGAATCCTTAGAAAAGTTAGTATTTTCATTCTTTGTTATATACTTCAGCACTCATTAGAGTAAAAGAAGCAAAGGTAGGGCTGAAGGAAGAAAGAAAGATTCCGAAAAAGGATATGGGAAAAAATCATACAACCTTCACTATCCTTCTGGGTGTCGCAATCAAGAATTCTCAAGAAAATTACAGCTTAAGCCACCTAATTTATAAACTCTCTGGAATTCTGGGTGAAGTAGGATGGGCCATGAAGACTCGAATCTGCATGAGAAACCAACAGATACCTCAGGAAAAATGATCAAGACCTCCTTAGGACACTAGAACTAAGAACCTCCAACAAAGGTGAAAAAAGGCCACCTCAACTTCTGGGGGCTGTCCCAGGTAGACAGGGCTCCCACTGACAGAGCCTAAGAGACAGACAACAGATGGGCAGAGATGTCCCTCTCAAGAGCTGCCAGGTCACATAAGGCAAGGATGAAAAAAGAGTGACATCAGCACAACCACACATTTCACACCCCACCTTACCCCTAAATGCCAGTCCAAGTTGGTGTGCCCTACGAGTGGCAAAGAAGCAACAGCTAAGGCCAGGAGACAGCCGAGCACAGGTCTGCTCTAGGGACTAGGCTTGGAAGAACTTAAAAGGTCTTGAGTCATCCCTGGAACCTGCAGAGAGAAGCAGAGACTTAGCAAGAAGCACAGAGAGGAGGGGGTCTCAGAGCACAGCTGGTGGAAGTTCAGAATCTCTACACTGATTTCTACATCCTCGGCTGTCCAACCCCCAGCAACTGAGGAACTGTAGAGGCACAAGTCACACTAACAAGTTATGGTAGAAACAACCCCAATTGAGGGACTGTGGGAAAAAATGAAAATAAGTCACACCTCTGACCTCATTCAAGACATAGAGAGATAACATCACTCGCTTGGCGGTGTCAAACAGATGCACATCATATGGTGTACGTGTCAGTAAACACACATGGCCAAGCTGTCCTGGTCTGTCAATCAGGGACCACCAAAACCTCAGTAAGGCCTGCTACGTCGAAAAGAAGCAAGCTTAAACTAATGAAAGGTTTAAATGTTAAGGATTTTTAAGCACCTCCTTTATTTTTTTAATTTTAAAATAGAGATTGTAAACCCAAATGCCAGTGGCATCAGGCATGGAGAGCAAACGGCTGCAGCTGGCGGGTATGAGAAACCAGAAGGCGTACACCTCCTCCAGGAGGGCAGCCACCACTCAGACCAAGCCAACTGCGGCCATGGGAGCGTGGGCGCAGGAAGACCCCGGGGGGACATGTGAGACGGCTGCCCCCAGCACAGCCCACTTAGAGAATCACAGAACCACTGACTCTCTGCTTGCTTTCCTTTTAAGATTATACAAGTCAAATGAGTAAATGAAATATAGTTCCAAGGAATATAAGTGAAGAAGTGAGAGTCCTTCCCCTCTACTCCCCCCAACTGTTAACAAATCAGATCACTATGTATCCTTCTTACTCTAGACACACAACATGTTCTAAAAGTTGCCTTTTTCACTCATCAGTATGTCATGGACATCCTTCCACATCGGTACATTCAGATCTCCTGCTTTCTTTTTACCAAACCCAGAGTTAGAATACAGAATTTCAAGGCTGGACGATGATCTTCTTGACTCCAGGCCTTAAAGAAACAGGGCAGGGCCTGGCCTGTAAATAAGCTGCTTATCCCAGTCACCTAGAAGATGCCAATTACTGGAGCTCATGGGCAAATCCAGAGTGGCACTAGTGGAACAAAGGATGCGGTTGAGGCCTTTGCTTCAGAGGCCATCCTTATATAAGGAAAGAGTTATTAAAAGGAAGAACTCTAAACTTCATATCTGAAATATTAATTGTTACTGACTAATGATACCAAAAAGCTAATTAAGCATTCAGACCTTCAGAAACTCCAGTTTGGCTGCCAGATATAGAAAAACCTCTCTATCTGAAGTTATAAACTCCCTGGAGGCCAAAGCCTCCCTGCATGGCTAGCTTTCAAAACATTTTAGGAAACTTGACCTCAAATTAAAATCAGCATTTCGGCAAGGGTTACTTACAGCCTTTGAGAAACTATATTTCAGAGAAACACAAATTGCAGAAATAAATTATTCTCTTATCCTATTAATATGATTTGCTTTATAAAAGAAATGCTTACGGCTTTTTTCTGGTATACTTTATTGCCAAGCTAGAAACAGGGGATATTCCAGATGGCTCCCCTTTTCCCTCGCTTCCACTGCCAAATGGAATCTACCACCCCAGCCATCCTGTCTCTTGACCCCCTTCTCCTCTCCAACCCCTTGGTTTAGGTTCTCACCAAACCTCAGGGCAACCATAGCAACAGCCTCCTAAATCACCTCTGTCACCAATCTTTCCCCTCTCCCCTTTGTTCCCTATAAAACTGCCCAAGTAATCTCATTCACTCATTCAACAAATATTTACAGAGCCCCTACTATGTGACAGGCACTGTTCCAGGCACGAGGGTGAAGCAGGGCACACAATTAAGTCCTTCCCCTCAGGACCACCCCAGAGTAGCATCGGATAAGTGATCAGTGCTGTGGAGAAAAAGAAGGTGGGCTTCGGGAGACAGAGAGTGCGTGAGATCTGGGTTACTTTATCTACACGGTCAGCAAAGGCCCCATTTGGAAGGGGTCGTGTGAGCAGGTCCTGAAGGAAGGGGAGGGGACAAACAGGTCGGGGGAAGAGTATTCCAGGTGGAGAGGGCAGCAGGTGCCCCGCAGGAGCACAAGCCTGGTGCATCTGAGGACAGCAAGGAGGCCAGAGCAGCTGGAGCGCGGCGAGCAGGGCAGCAGTCCTCAGAGGTGCAATCACAAAGGGCAGACACACGGGGCCGTGTGGCGTACAGCGACAGCCGGGAGTTCCTCTGGAGTGAAATGGGAACAGTGCTTTCATGCGACAACTCCTTCCCAGGATTTCTTGGGAAATGTATAGTTCTCCATAATCTTGAGAAAAATGAGTTGAGAAATAGGGGGAAAGTATTACAATTCTCCTGCTTGCTTAGCAATCAACGTAGAACCCAGTGACATCAAATCCAAAGCAAGAGCAGAAAATGCTCCTGTGCAGAGGTGAAGGTTAAGGCCAACGTTTTCCAGAATTGGGCCAGGAGCACATAGAAGTGAAGCTGTCCAGATCCGATCACTCAGTCTTCCTTGTAGCGGCCGCCATGTTCTTAGTGTGTATTCTCAGTCCTGTCTGCGGTCAGTGCTGAGCCAGTCTCACAAATAGAGTCAGTATTAATAAGCCACACATAGGATGGCTTCTACAAATCCTGATTCTCTAGTGCAGTTAATCTTGCTAGAAGACCCAAATGTTAACATTATTCGAACATTACCAGACAATGTTCAGAAGCATTTTTTAGTGTTTGAATATTCAATATAGGGTACAGTTCTTTGTAAATAGTACTAAACTTAGTATTTCTTAACTATTAAATATTTTTCAGATATCCATAATAATGAGTAAAGAGCAATAAGAACATTGGAAGTAATTTAAGAAAGGTTAAGTAAATTAATTAGCTTCCTGCTAGATATGTTTTAAACGTTGTAAAATTTCTAATAAAAGGAGGAAATTTTTAAGGGAGAAATGTGTTTTAAAAGAAGAAATGCAAAGAAAAGATGTAAATGTTGTTGTAGAAATCAGCCCCTAATCTAAAATCTAAACTAGCAAAAATAATAATAATGTTTCAACAGCAAAACCAAACCGAGGCAACCAGAAAAATAATTTTATTGTTAAAAAAGGAAATGAGTTTATATGAACTTAGAGAACCCAAATCTTTTATAAAAAGTAATAAGTATGCCTGCCCTTTGCTCCAGAGACACTATATCTTTCAAGGATATTCTCTGTACAAACAAGGGAAGTCAGTGCCTCTACACGCAAGAGACCCATGGGGAAATGCTTCCCAATCGTAGGTAGGTTGACAACAGGGAAAGACAGAGGGAGAGTGTGGAACTTGGTAAGATTTAAGGTTGCAGAGGTAACTAACACAGACATACTAAATACCAGAAACTATTCCTGCCAATTAACTTATATTTATTTATATAATCCTCATAGCCACCCAAAGAGATAAATACTCTTATTACCTCCTCCCATCCTTTTTTTTTTTTTTCTTTCTTTTTTGGCTGTGTTGGGTTTTCATTGCTGCATGTGGCTTTCTCTAGTTGCGGCGAGCAGGGGCTACTCTTTGATGCGGTGCGCGGGCTTCTCATCGTCGTGGCTTCTCTTGTCACAGAGCACAGGCTCTAGGCGCGCCGGCTTCAGCAGTTGTGGCACGTGGGCTCAGTAGTTGTAGCTCGCGGGCTCTAGAGCACAGGCTCAGTAGTTATGGCGCATGGGCTTAGCTGCTCCACGGCATGGGGGATCTTCCCAGACCAGGGCTTGAACCCATGTCCCTTGCATTGGCAGGCGGATTCTTAACCAATGAGCCACCAGGGAAGCCCTCCCAACTGATAAATGAAGAAACTGAGGCACAGAGAAATTAAGCTACTTCTCACACAGCTAGTAAGTGGTAAAGCCAGATTCAAACCAGGATTCTGGCCCTCGGCCCTTGTTAGTAATCACTACACCTTTCTGCCTCCATGCTGCTTCAACTGGACCCTAAGATTTCAGAGTATGATTGGCGAGTGTTATTATACATGCTAATGGTTCAATGAACTCTCACTAACATCATCATCACCGCCAGCATTATCATCACCATCATTATTACTATTTATCTGCTTATTTTTTTAATTATAATGACATTTTATTTAAAGGCACCACATAAGCTTTCACACCCATGTACCAAATCTAATCCCCAGACTGGAAGCTTCCCCATTCCTGCCATAAAAAAATAAACAAGTTACTCCTGGCTGCTTAAATTTCATGCTTGAAATATCCCAGATAAGCAAATTGGAATGAGCCAAACACCACGATAAAAAAAGGCATCTGGCATTTTCTCCTGATTAACTGGAGAAGTGGATTCTGTCAGTGTTCCAGGATATGAAATTTCAAGGCCTCGGACCTAACAGTCACTGCTTTCGTGTAAGGACATACTGGTCTGGAGGCTATTGAGGGCAGCCCCATAACCAATCCATTCAGACAACACCTGGAAAAGAGAATTCTGACCCAAAACAGACCATGAAGCTAAGGGAAGTTGGTAAACTTGTCACAGAGTACACATCACATATCAAAGACCTGTTACTAAAACGACAAGGGCTGAACGAGGAAGACCCCTAATTATTGTTTTAGGTACCACAGTCTTTTACCTCAACTTGCTGTTGCTTCTTTAAGCAACATCAGTATCCTAACCACTAACCAGACGTCAAGCTTCCAGAGGAGCACCCAGAACTCTCCTTCCAAGTCATCTGCAATCACCCATACTCTGTGTCTGCTGCTACATCTGTTCTCCTGTCCACATGGCAGTCACATAGAGTGCATACCCAGACTGCTTTGGAAGTGAAGGAGAAAAAGAGAAAGGATTAAAAATAGCTATCTTGGCCTAATCTCTGAATATGGAAGATCTATCTATCAGATACACACTAGAATTAACCCCATTTTACTGGTAAGGAACCTGAACCCCACAGAAGTTAAGTAACTTGTCCATGGTCACAAAGGTCTTATTATCAGCAGTTCTAACAGGCTTTCTCAACAGGCTGAGCCTGCCCAAAAGGCACAGGAAACATTTTTACCAGCAGAGAAGAATTAAGCTTCTCATGTAGCAAGCTCTGGGGAGATACCCACAGCATGGAGTGGGCGTTTTTTAGTCACGCAGGGGGCAAGATTATATTCAGTGTATGTTCCATCACTTAGAAGTTTCTAAAAATAAAATCCATTCTTTCCTATGTAAAACTATAAGGAATTTCAAGTCGACTATGTAAACAGGAGGAAGCATCTGACACCTCTTCCTTAAACACAGGAAAGGAAGTTTAAGACAGAAGAAAGGAAATAAGCAGGTATAAATAGCTCAGCAAGAATGTGATTTCTTAGTGGGAACTTTCACAATTTTTCCTTCCATGTTCTATAGATACATACACTCATACATACACATATGTAAAGAAGTGTGTGTGTACACAGTTTTATGTTTTTCCTTGCTGATTCTAGCAATACAACTGCCAAGTCTTAATGCCAGGTACTGAGAGAATGAGGAAAGAATATTATCAGTGACAAGTGTCAGTCAAATCAATGGAGTGAGAGAGGCCCTCTCCACCAATTTCTGGTGGCCCAATTCTTTTGGTAAAAGATCTGTCAGCACCCATAAAAGCATAATACTCCAGATGACCAACAGGCACTTGATAAGACGCTCAATATCATTAATTATTAGAGAAATGCAAATCAAAACTACAATGAGGTAACACCTCACACCAGTCAGAATGGCCATCATTAAAAAGTCTGCAAATAATAAATGCTGGAGGGGGTGTGGAGAAAAGGGAACCTTCTTGCACTATTGGTGGGAATGTAAATTGGTACAGCCACTATGGAGAACAGTATGGAGGGTCCTTAAAAAACTAAAAATAGAACTACCGTATGATCCTGCAATCCCACTCCTGGACATATATCTGTAGAAAACTCTAATTCGAAAAGATACATGCACCCCAATGTTCATAGCTGCACTATTTACAATAGCCAAGACATGGAAGCAGCCTAAGTGTCCATCGACAGATGAATGGATAAAGAAGATGTGGTATGTATATGCAATGGAATATTACTCAGCCATAAAAAAGAATGAAATAATGCCATTTGCAGCAACATGGATGGACCCAGAGATTATCCTACTAAGTGAAGTAAGTCAGACAGAGAAAGACAAATATCATATGATCTCATATGTGGAGTCTAAAAAAATGATACAAATGAACTTATTTACAAAACAGAAATAGACTCACAGATTTGGAGGGCAAACTTGTGGTTACCGAAGTGGGTAAGGGCAGGGGGGATAGGTTGGGAGTTTGGGATTGACATGTGCACACTGCTATATATAAAATAGATAAGCGTCAGGAACTTGCTGTGTAGTGCAAGGAACTGTATTTGGTATCTTGTAATAACCTATAATGGAAAAGAATCTGAAAAAGAAATATATATAAATATAAACATAAATATATATATATATATGAGTCATTTTGCTGTACACCTGAAACTAGCACAGTGTTGTAAATTAGCTATACATCAATTTTTTAAATGGTAACAACATAAAAATACTTTTAAAAAAAAAAAAGCATCCGGCTTCCCTGGTGGCGCAGTGGTTGAGAGTCCGCCTGCCGATGCAGGGCACACGGGTTCGTGCCCCGGTCCCGGAAGATCCCACGTGTCGCGGAGCGGCTGGGTCCATAAGCCATGGCCGCTGAGCCTGCGCGTTCGGAGCCTGTGCTCCGCAATGGGAGAGGCCACAAAAGTGAGAGGCCCACATACCACAAAAAAAAAAAAAAGCATCATACTCTTTGACCCAGTAGTCCCATTCCCTTTACACATCATTTTCATGAATTTCCTCCCACACTTCACATCATGTTTCACCCAGTTGTGATCAGAGTCCACATATAGTTTCTGTAACCAGCTACACAGTCTTCCTAACAGTCATGTTCAAAGGTTGCATTATTTGGCAAGGGACCACAATCATTGGGATAGAAGAGGCCTGCTGTGTTTTTATGTTATAATCATACCTTGTTATTCAAGAATAGTCTCTGAGCTAAGCAGCACATCATACATTTTAGTGCTTATATTGGGCAGATATAAACTTTTAAATCATAGTTTAAGAACCAGTTAACTGGAACAGTCAATAGGAATAAAATAAGACTAGCAGTAAAAAGGCCTGGTTTCTGAAACTTGAACTAAGTTTATGACCTCAGGCAAATCAAAATTTCTCTGGGTCTATTTTTTCACCTGTGCTATGGCCTGTGAGTGTTCACGGCGCACTGGACACTAGTCAAGCATTTTGCATACATCGGCTCATTGTAATCCCATCACAACACAAAGAAGCAAGTGTCACCACCCCCATTTGACGGCTGAGGAAACTGAGGCATGAAGTTTGTATCAACTGGCAGAGCTAGGACAGAACACAAGCCACCTGGAGCCAGACCCTGCTGCTAGATTAGAGGATTTCTGGGGTTCCGTCCAGCTCAAACCCTCGATCTTTCTGACATTCTAGGAATGAGCTGTGCTCAGTTGGTCACATTTCTGCCAGTTTTTCTGGTAGTTGCCCAATGCCCTTCACAAGTAACAAATCCTTCATCTTCAAACACCGAGAGATTTAAAGCAGCTACCAAGATACTGACGTCAGACCCTGACTTTAACGAAGGGTCAACCTAAAACAAACTAGAAATCCATGTGGCGCTTCAAATGCTTCTTGACGATTCAACTCTCCACTGATGGAGGAGGAACTGAGTTATTAGCTAAACTGAAAGGCAGAAGGATGCAAGAGAGAGAAACATTTTGCTTTTGGAATAAGTGAAACTGGAAATAGAACCACAAACGGTTTCCAGGCTCACTAGCTGGTCTCCGCTCACTAATATTTCAGATGCCCCCCCGCCGCACCCCGCCACTAAGGACTCCAGAAGTTTGCTCATCACTCCACAACCAGGCAAAACAAGGAAGGAGAGACTGCAGTGACATCTCCAAGCCACCAGAGAGCATTTCCTCATCTGGGATCAGAAAAACCCACCCTAGTTCACATGCATTTCTTTCTTTCAGATTAACAAATAAGTCTGAGGCCCACCCTTTCTTTTCTTTCCTTTTTCAAGTCCCAGCCTCTCCCCAGTCAACTCACCCTCACCCAAATGAATGAATGAAATTACCACTTTCTAGATCAGAGATTCTGGGACTCAGCTGTGCACAGAAGTCCAGGTGTCTGACTAAAATGCAGATTCCAGCCTCTATATCCATAAACTATGTTTTGGTGGGTCTGGTATGGGGCTCAGGAATCTACATTTCCCCTAACACTCCCTGCATGCACGCCTCACGCACAGGTACACACACGCATACACACACCCAGCACCCTGTACCCCGCCATGTACACATGTGGAAGACCAGACTTTGAAAAACACTGCTGCAGAGGCTGGAAGAACAAAGTTAAACCTCTTTATTTTTTAATTGAGGTAACACTGGTTTACAACATTATAAAGTTTCACATGTACAACATTTTATTTCGACTGCTGTACACACTATAGCGTGCTCACCACCAAAAGTTTAGTCTCCATTCATCACCTTACAGTTGACTCCCTTTACCCATTTGACCCTCCCCCCAAACCCCTTCCCCTCTGGTAACCACTACTCAAAGTCACATCTCTTTTAAATCACAGCCTAAACATCATCTCCATACTGTCAAGGGACAGGAGGGTTTTCTCTGGGTCCCCCTTTCCCTGTGCATCTGCCTATGATTCCCAGGGCTCCACCTTCAAAACACACTTTCCTCCTCTGATCTGCTCACTGCTGTGGCCCTTACTAGGTGAGCTCTAGCACTTCCTGTCAAAAGAAAACCTCAGCGGCAGAGTTCCTGGCAGCTTCACCAACTCATTCCCAGCATCCACCGTCCGCCTTGAGAACGTCAGAGCAGTAATCTCACTCATGAGCTGTAAGCAGCTCAGCAGATGCCAGCTTCTATCAGGCACTATGGGGCACCTAAGAGCATGTGGTGGGCCACCTGGGCCTCGAACAGCCCATGATGATCAATGCTTTTGAACCCATCATTCTCTGGCCAGATGGGAGACTGGAGTTGCCATACTCCCAGACTGTGCCCATAGGAAGGGCATTCTGTACACGCAGGCTAAGCAGTCTTGTGACTACCGAAACAAAATAATGCCAAGAGGCTGCTAATTCAATTAAAGGAATGTATTACACCACAGTTAAAATGAACCTCGCTAAAATACCATGATACTGAAAACCATGTTAAATCATCTTACATAAGAGACTCTTTTTATGGAACTCGTTTCCTATGCAATCAGTCCTTCAGTGACTGAGGGTTTAAATTACAAGGATCCACAGGTGCAGGGTTTCTGATTACACTTGTGTATCCTTTGGAACGAAGGTACTGACAATCCACCTCTAAGTGCCAGAGGTGCACAGGTGACGGCTCCCAGGGCTCCCAGGCCAGGCCTGACACCACACCTCACCAGGGGAAGAGCTACAGGGGGCCAGAGGGGCTCGGTCTGAAAGAGAAACAGGCACCACCCAGGGCCCTGTGCCACACCAAGCCTTGGGCCAAGCACAATAACCTGTCATCCGACATGACGTTAAAATGTAGAAGGAACGCAACATCCTTGCACCCAAAGACGTCCCTGGGTTTGGGAGTCGGGTACAAAAGGGTTAAAATCTAACCCAACTCTACCATTGAATGTCCCAGGCAAGTCACTTAACCTCTCTGAACCCTCCATTCTGCCACGAGGTGTCAGGTCCTAGGAATGATAGGGCATCTTACTCCTTTGCTTCTAGGAAGGTTCAATGTCTCCATCCTCTTCCTCTGGGAGTGATTTAAAAGTTAACACACACTGGGCTTCCCTGGTGGCGCAGTGGTTGGGAGTCCGCCTGCCGATGCAGGGGACACGGGTTCGTGCCCCGGTCCGGGAAGATCCCAAATGCCGCGGAGTGGCTGGGCCCGTGAGCCATGGCCGCTGAGCCTGCACGTCTGGAGCCTGTGCTCCACAACGGGAGAGGCCACAACGGTGAGAGGTCCGCGTACCACAAAAAAAAAAAAAAAAAAGTTAACACACACTGGTGTCCAACAGCTGCGTCTCCTATGTTGGGGTGTCCTCCTCAATAAGTGAGCACAGGTGGGAGGGGAGCCCACCCCATCAGAGATGCTGAGAAGGAAGACCATCACCCCCTCGCATCCCTGGCACCTAGTGCATGCACCGAGCCCTAGACAATCAGATGCTCCCACCCAGGACCCTGAATCTGGAGCGAGTGACACAAGGCGACAGGGAAGAGGAGAATGGAGCTGAGTGGCACAGCAGTAACCCTACATCCAAGGCCTCACTGGGGTGTTCACAGCACATGGTGTCACTGCTCTATGTTGTGGTTTTGGCTGTGGTTCTGGCAACGTAGCTTCCTTTGGTAACTGCTGGATATCCTTTCAGTGTATCTTTTTTCTGCTTCAGTTCTTATTTGCCACCAAGAACACATGGATAGAAGTGGGAAAATTTTGACAACCTTTGGCTTTGAGAAGTGCAAGAGAATGACAAAAATAAAACATCGAAAGAAGTCAAACCAGAGAAGTGACGGCTTAGAAAATAAGACTGAGCAAAGACTCACACTGCAAAAGTGGTATTCAATGAGTTTGCCCTCCTCTTTTTTTGTATCTTAACCTTTACGATAGCTCCTTCATTTTTGAAAACAGATGCTGTCTCTATTTGCTTGTGGAGGATGCTACAAGCAAAAAACACATTTTCTTTCTTTTATTCTGTTGACAGCTTCATCTGTTTTCAAATTTCTCACCGATTCTTAGAAACTGGAAGGCGATGGCTTATTGAACTCCTTAGCATTAAGTTCAGTTTAACAAATCTTTACTAAAGGCCTACTACGCTACGTGCAAAGCACTATGCTACATGTTAAAGCTAAACTCATAATAAAAGGAGACGTTTCAAATCAAATTCAACTGGAAATTTTGTAATTAATGCTTGAAACTTTTATTTTAAATGTAAAACACCAAGGTAATTATTTTGTGAGCGCTCAGGGTTATATACAATATATCCTAGTGCTACAAAACCAAAAGGGTTCACAGTGGTGACCTACGAGCCCAGTGCGAACCACAGGCAGGTTGTTTGAGCCACATGGCGTTGGTGTTGTTCAAGTTTTCTATCAGTTACTTAAAACTCTGGATTTCTATGAAAACTGGGAGATCTGGCCCCTCATCCCCCACGACCTAGGCTGCCACCTGGCAACATGGACCGAGTTCCAGCAGCCTGTGCGCCTTCCATAAGGGGCACACAGCTCTCCCGTGTGTCACAGGGCCCAGCCTCTGCTACTTTATTTAATACCAAACCCACTTTGCAAATTTATTTTACCTGCCTGGTCCCAAGAGGCATTGTGGATTCTTGTTTTAGACACATCATAATGTGGGCTTTATGAAAAATAGATACACACACTTAATTCAGATGCTTCAAAACTTCCTTTTTCCACAAGGGAAAAAAGAAGGAAGAAAACATTCTTTCCTACTTCAAACATTCCCTGGATTTCAGACTTTCCAGAAATATTAATTCATAAAGTTACTGAATCTCTTAATTGCATCACGTTTTATATTTAAATGTCTGTTTTCAGGAAATGACAAAATGTTCTGCATCCCCATTTTATTCACATGCCACCCTTCAGGTGTGGGGAAAGGTCTCGGAACATTTGTCTAATTCAGTAGGAAAAACAAGCAGGTGGGATAGAACCTTATGATTCTTTACACATTCTTGCCTCAACAATCGTATTTCTATAATATATCAAACATCCTATTTTTATGAGCAAAAAGCAACTGGTGCTACAAGAGCCATATTTTTTTTATAAATTTATTTATTTATTTTTGGCTGCGTTGGGTCTTCGTTGCTGCGCGCGGGCTTTCTTTAGTTGTGGCGAGCAGGGGCTACTCTTCGTTGCGGTGCGTGGGCTTCTCATTGCGGTGGCTTCTCTTTGTTGTGGAACACGGGCTCTAGGCGCTCGGGCTTCAGCAGTTGTGGCGCACGGGCTCAGTAGCTGTGGCTCGCGGGCTCTAGAGCACAGGCTCAGTAGTTGTAGTGCACGGACTTAGCTGCTCCGCGGCATGAGGGATCTTCCCAGACCAGGGCTCGAACCCGTGTCCCCTGCATTGGGAGGCGGATTCTTAGCCACTGCGCCACCAGGGAGGTCCCAAGAGCAATATTTTTAAACAGCAGAATATACATATTTCTATTTCTTCCAAATTTCCTTTTTCTCCCATTAAGAGGAGGCAGATAAATTTCTCACACCTTTAGTTCTTACATAGCACTGCAAAGAGCTTCAGTAGCCACTCAATAACGCCTGGTGAGTGCTTGAATGCTTGAATGAAGAAAGGAATGAACAAATGAACGAAGGAACAAATATAGGAGAGAACAAAATAACATTATTTCTGAGCCAGAGGGAGCCATGAGGATCCCTTGCTATCTCCTCTCCAGGGCCTGCAGCTGCCTGAATGCTCTTCCTTGACTCAGACCAAACCCACCCCCCATCAGATCTCCCATCACTGCCATCCATATGCTAGGATTCATAACCCCTAGCCTCATTTTCCTAAACCTTTACTAGGTGTAAAAGTTGGTTTAAAAAGACCAACACACAAACTTATATTTATGTTCCTATGATTACTTTTCCCCTACATAAATAGGGGGAAATAATCTACAATGTACTGAGGTGGTATTTCTTTGTCCCAAAGAAGTGAGGGCTATAAGCCCTGCCTGAGGTGCCTATAGTAAATGGTGTGTGAATTGGAAGCCTTTTTTTTTTTTTTTTTTTTTGGTAAGGGATGAACAGTAAGGATACCAGGGAATGGGGCAGCATGGCATAGCAGAAAGAACCCAGATTTTGGAGGCGGTACTTTTTTTTCCAAGCTAGGAGGCAATAAAATAAAACATGGTAGTTAAAAGTGTGCACTTTGCAGTGGGATGGCCCTGGAATCAAGGCTGACTCAGTCACCATTATGCAACCTGAGCTGAACCTCCCAGAGGCTTCCTATCCCCTCCGAAGTAGCTGGGGTGATCCCCACTGGGGGCGGCTGGTGTGACAAGGCCCCAAGACGGCACCCAGCACCTAGTGTGCCACAGTGGCAGCAACAGTGGCTAATCTTCTCCATGACACGTATTCAAGGTCTTTTGCTGACCTTCTAGGAATGTCTGGTCACATTTCCCAAAACAGTTTCGTACTGGCAGAGCACTGCAAACTGTGAACCTTCCAAGGGAAAGATGCCATAAAAACTAGTGAAAAACTTTCCTAGGCTTCCTGTCTTCTCATTCCCAGAAGGAAGTTCAGGAAAAATGGAAGGTATTGTTCTCCTAATCTTTACTATTAGAACCAGCCCTCCTCACCTGCCGAAAAAGTCACACAAGAAACATTTTAGATTCTTGGTCCCTCAGTAGCAAAGGTAATAAAGGACTGGAGCTCAATTACATAAAATCACTGAACATAACAGAAACCACCTTCTAGTAAATCAGCTATTAAGTCTCAGGTTAATTCTGCCAATGTTATTTCTTGTGGACCTCAACTTTTCTGAACATATTTTTTTAATAATCCTGAAAAACATCAACATAATCTAGACCCTTATAAGTATAGCTAGTACCCCTATATTACACATGAAATACTTTTCCAAAGTGAGAATAAATGAGTAAAATGAGAGATACATTCAAGGTCTATGTGCTACTGCCCCGTAACTATAGTTCCCTGTTAGGGTCCTAGTCACATCATACAGTGGGCCCTTCAATTCTGTATTTCAAAAAAGGGAAGAAGAAACTGCTTCTGCCCACCACCCTTCTGCAGGAGCTAATGGATAAATTGGTCTGACTTCAACAAGAATTTTATCTCGTCCAACTGCAAATACCAGCTACCTCTTGCTGCCCAAGGGTCAAATCACTGACAAAAAGTGGAAAAACTAATGGCTGCCTAATAAACTGTTTTATAAACAAATTCTCCCTTAGTGGAGGGAAAAGTAAACCTTAAAAAGCTGATGAAGAGACAACGTCTTTATAAAGCCACTTTGCCCGTGCCGGGGCAGCCTATGTTCCCTGCCCAGAGAGCTGTCATGCCCATCTTAATAGTTAATACTTTAAGAGAACATGCTGAACATTAAGAAAAGGCAAAAGCTTAAGAGTCGGAAGAATAAGAACTAAGAAAAGCAAATTCGAATCTGGGTGCAATTTCAGCAAAGCCTAGCATCTTTCCCATTTCCCCACAGTGAGCACTGTTGCATCTGGGAGGAAGGGAGCCAAGGGGGTACCATACGGTACCCAGCACACCACAATGTCTGAGCATAATTACAGCATAATAATACATAATGGTGTGATAATAAAATCCTCTGAATATTTAGCACTGACTATGTGCCAGGTGCTACTGTATGTGTATAGAGTGTACATGTCTCTGTGCACATATATATATGTAAGATAGATATAAAAATTTATATATTAACATAGAAAGCTCATATATTTTATATATTTAATAATAAATATATTAATGTATTATAATTAGTACTAAAAATATATATATATATATAAAATCTCATTTAATCCTTAAAATAACCCTGAAGCAAACAACATTCCCATTTTACAGATGAGAAAACTGGGGTTTCGAAAGGTGAAGTAACTCGCCCATGGTCTCAGCCAAGATGCTAGGATATACAACCAGATCTGTTTTGTCTAATTCTAAACATGGGCTTTTACACACCATATCACTAAAGAAGGTTCCAAAAATTCCCAAGTGGGAGACAGTAGCCCCACCAACCCCACCACCTAACACGGATCTGCCCCAGCTTCTGATCAGAGATGCCCCACAAGAAGCTGGGTGATGGACGAGCTAAAGCAGCTCACCCTGCAGGCGAGACCCAACTTCTTTCAACAGAAGCATGGCCAGCTTGTCCCCGTTATGGACCCAACAGTAAATCTCTCAAACAAGGTTATAACCGTGGCCTCCACAAAAGGCATCAGATACTGGGGTCTCACGTGAAACGTGAAAAGCGAGCGACCTCAGAAAACCCTCACCAAGTACCTGATCTTAGACCCTCTTTAGACACCCTTGTCTCACTGTCCTCCCAGCAGCCACCACTGCTGCAGCTGGAGGAACACACCCCCCTTTCAGCGAAACAGCCAAATGCCATAAATGCTACCCTTTCTTCTCATCTCCCTCCAAGAGCATGAGGAGTCCCACATGGATAGGATATTTCATTCACACTGTCTGAAGAGCAATTTTTCCCATAGAGAAACTGGGTAGTTAAAATTCTCAACCAGATGAGGGGCCTATTCATGGCAATCGCAAAGCACAAATGACAAAGCTATAGTCTGCCTCACACATTTTTTGAATCACAAAACTATCTGTCTCATAAATTTAACCCTTCATTTCTTGATAGCACTTTTGATGGTACACATTACACTGTAACGTATGTATGTGATAAACCTCTGCCAATAGAAGTTTGTTAAAGAATACAAATCATAATTATCACATGCTAAGTGCCAAAATCATGCTGGCAACAGAACGAAATTTTAAATAATAAAATGCCACAGGGCATATAATGTAAATCACTTGGAAACTATACATATTTGCTTCTTCCTCGATTCTTTATTCAGGAATCTATAAATACTGCACAGAGCTGGGGCTTTAAGCCCTGGGAGTGAAGTAGCTCTAGCAAGATCAGAAGCTGGCAGTTTCTGCAAACAACAGTCGTAGCTCTCCTTTTAATTAAAAAAAAAAAAAAAAAAAAGAGGTTTAGTTTCCATTGCTGACCCTCAGAATGCAGAAAATAGAAAACTCAGGCTGCTTCAATTAAGCTGAGAGTAACCAAGGAAATATTCTGCTCATGCTTGGGCTAGAGCTTTAAAAGTGGAAGCGTGGCAGAGGCAGCAATGCTGATAATCAACGAGGGTGACAAAACTCAGAAAACTCAGGCTGGACATTGGTCAGCTAACTTGTCATCATTTGCAAGTTTCCCTCTTAGCACTAAAAACTCTGGTCTCTGCCTGTGAAGTAACAGACACAGCACCAGGAGGTCATTTTGCTACTGTATATATATTAAGGGAGAAGGACACAGAAATATAGAGAGAGGAGTTTCTAATTTAACAAAAAGGGTCCCTTCCTAACTGACAAGAATTCATAATTTATTTATATTTAGCTTTTTAAAAAAACTCAAAAACTAACAAGGAAGATCTACAGTACCGTGCTCCTATTATTTTAATTCAACCTCAAGACAGTAACTAAAATTACCCCTAGATTGTTGGTGGCTTTAACAATAAGAGTGAGTAACTGACTTTCTAAACTTAGGTAAACTGTGAATCTGATTTCCCCAAAGGTTGATAGAGTAATAAAAGGCCAATATTTTAAGTAGAAAGCAATTTCTCAGTTTTGCACACAGCTCTGCACACAAAAAAAGGATCTTGGGCAAGCTTCCACAGCAATCAGCACGGAAGCAGAGAGGTTTTCCTTTCCTTTCCCAGTGGTGAAGTTATAGCTATTGAAGAGCTGCTGCTGTGCAGAGCTGCAAGTCTTCTGAAAAGAACTTCTGTTATCTAATCGCCACCAGGCCAGGAACTACCATCTCAGTTATCACCCAATGACCAAGGCATTCCTCTGAGGGGCTGTGCCCCAGTAAGCGGGAAGGAAGCATGGGTATCTATCTGCCACAGGACACACCCAATGTTCAGAGAGGACAGAAAGAAACTGAATTTATCACCACAAGGGGCACATCAGGAGATAACCCAATAACCCAAGGTCAGTTGGCCTATATTAAAAGAACCGCACTGCCCTCCCCAAACCTGCTTAATTTTTGCAGAGACCTGCTATCAGAATTAAGGTTAGTTTTTTACCTACTCTCTGACGATCCGAGCTTGAATGCTTTGTTGAAGCATTTACTAGGGATCAAAGTCACAAACACAGCCTCACTCCCCATGCCATATTTATGTCCAATCCCTCTGGCCTGCGGCAGTGCCCTTTGTGGGTGGTCAAGGACAAACGGCATTAAAGCCTATTATTGGGCTTTTCATGTAAGAAGGCTTAATGTGTCAGCTGCATTTTAATCTAAGAATTAGATGCTTACCCTCAGAAAATTGCTTTTAGAAACATCAATAAGGATTTTTTTTAAGGATTCTTATTTTTTATCTCAAAGCCCAATTATTTATAAATTTATTGGTATTTTACATCTGAAATGAAAGCCTTTAACCAAGAAAAAGAGGCAGCTGCTGCAGAGTTAACAAGAAAGCCAAGATCTCTACTGAGGCAATCTAAATATATATCACGCCTTAAAAATAAAAGAACACCAGCTAAGGCTCACCACTGCAGGTATGTGTCTCACCAAATACCAACGCTACAAATCCTGCCCTGGATTTTTAAGACTTCTATATTGACTTCCAGTTAAAGACAGTGGACAGACACACATTATTTAGTTCCTCTCTCTCCTAAACCCCCAATACAACAGTTACTGCTTTTTTTTTTTTTTGCGGTACGCGGGCCTCTCCCTGTTGTGGCCTCTCCCGTTGTGGAGCACAGGCTCCGGACGCGCAGGCTCAGCGGCCATGGCTCACGGGCCCAGCCGCTCCGCGGCATGTGGCATCTTCCCGGACCGGGGCACGAACCCGTGTCCCCTGCATCGGCAGGCGGACTCTCAACCACTGCGCCACCAGGGAAGCCCCAGTTACTGCTTTTTAAAGGCATAAATCCACAAGGAGAGAGATTTAAATTTTAAACTTTTTAAAGCTGGAAATCAATTTGAAAATGGCAATTGACGTAGCAGACCCAAAGAAGCCATATCTTCCAATTTATGAAGCCCCATTCTTAACCATGAACTGACACTCAAGGATCATCAGCCACATAAAGAAAGTGTCTAATATGAAAGACGGAAACAAACAGGAAAAAAAGCAAGTTAATAAAAATCATGAGAAAAAGAAAGCTTCAAAAAGAAAAAAAAAAAGAAAAGAAAAAAAGTATAATTATCTCCTCAGAGAGCTAAGAGAATACTCTTATAAAAAAACAAGACTCTATAAAATAGAAGCATCCAGAGAAGAACAAACCAAAAAAAAGAACTATCAGAAAATAAAAACATGGTAACAAACATAAAAAATTGAATAGAAAGATTAGAAAGTAAAGTTGAGGAAATATTCTAAGAAAACAGCTTAAAAATAGAGGTGGAAAACAGGAGTAAAGATCACAGTCAACAGTATAAGTCAGTCAACACCTAACAGGAATTTCAGAAGGAAAGAACAGAGAAAAGAGGGGGAAAAGTCAGTAATAACAGACGTCAAGAAAATTCCTAAAAATGAAAGAGGTGAGTTTCCAGCCTGAAAATGCCCATTCAGATCTCAGCACAATACATGAAAATAGACCCTCCCCACCAAGGAACATTATCGTGAAGAACTAGGAGTCCGAGAGAAAAAGTAAGAAAGATCGTTCACCTGAGGAGAATGGGGAATCAGAAGGTCTTAGATTTATCACCACTAACACCGGAAGCCTGGAGGCAACGAGCAAATCCTTCACTATTCTAGGTTCAGAGACTGCCAGTCTAGAACTCTACACCAACCAGACTGTATGGTAAATATAAATATACAGCAGAAACTAACACGCCAAAATAAGGGAATAAACCAAGAAAGAAGGGAATATGGAATGTGGAAAACAGGGAAGCCCATAGAGAAGCAAGATAAGAGAAATCCCCAGAATGGTGTTGAAGGAAGAGTCCATCTCAAGGCGTGGTACACAGCAGGCCTGGAGAGGATATGGTCTAGACAGGTGCAGTGCCTAAGACTCCAGGTGAGATAATGTCAAGAAGATAAAATTGATAAAATACCTAAGATATTGGGAGGAGATTCACATGGAAGGCTGTTTGTGGCTAACTTAGTGATAAGGGCACAAAATTTTTAAAAACAAGACAATTATTAACTCCAAGAAAAATCTATGTGCAGGAAAGTTAAAGTAATCAAACTATACTATATAGCATACCTGTGAATCCTGTTTACACAGTATAAGGTAAATACCAAATAAGAAACTGGAGGGCAGGGAGGGCGCAACACCATAAAGGGGATGAGAAGCCTTGTGGAACTACATAACCCTTTAAAAATCAAGCTTGTATAACTTCAATAAAAACTAAACTTTAAAAAGATATTTCTATACTTAATATTTCATTAGTATACCACCTGATAGCTTACAAAATACTTTCACATGTGTCTAATCATTTAACTTCTAGCAGACTCTGCAAGTTCGGTTATTTCCTTTATAGAGATGAGAGAACTAGCTCAGGGAAGTTCAGCAACTTGACGAGTGACACAGGACAACAAGGGGGCAGAGGCAGAACTGGGAAGACAGTGGCACGCTCAAGGTGTGTTTGAGATTCACAGTATGGTTGATACGAATGGTGTGGGTAGGAGTCTAATGGGAGATAAGCCAAATCGAATTTTGGAGTGCGGGGTTCTCAAACTTGTGTGTCCACAACACTCACCTGGAGTTCCACTTATACGAGGTATCCAAAGTAGCCAAATTCACAGAGACAAAAGTAAACTGGTGGTTACCAGGGGCTGGGGAGGGGAAGAGAGGAAAGGAGAACCGTTTAATAGGTATAGAGTTTCAGGTTTGCAAGATGAGGAGGTTATGGAGATCTACTTCCCCACAATGTGAATATACTTAACACTACTGAACTGTACACGCAACAGTGGTTACGAGGATGAAGTTTATGTATTTTACAATTTAAGGAAAAAAGAATCACAGAGAGCTTGTTAAAACACTGACGGCTAGACCTCCACCCTACAGTTTCAACTCAGTAGGCGTGGGTGGGACCTAAGAAGTTCTACTTCTAACAAGTGCCCAGGTGATGCTGATGCCACTGTTCTGGGGACCAAATTTTAAGAACCACTGCTCTGGCTCAAAGGTTCTCAATCCTGAACGCACAGCACCTTCACCTGAGATCCTAGACCAAGTAAATAAAAACATGAGCGGGGGAGGGGGTACCTGGACTCGGAGTGCTTTTATAGCCCTAAGGGTGATTCCAATATGCAGGCAGTTTGAGAGCCCCTGGCCTGGACAGTGACCCATGCCAATGGGCAGTACAGCGTGTGTTGAGCGCTACAAGCAGACCTGGGGCCACTCAGCCACATTCTGGCTCTGCCTCCGTTTCATCATCTACAAAATAGTGGTCACGGAGTTGTTGAGACTATTAAACAGGATAATCAATAAAAGAACTCAGGGCAGTACCCATCACACAATGAATAATAATGTTATTACTTTTGTTGTTGACTTACAGGAAACAAGGTTGCCCTTGTTTTTTCAGCTATAAAACAGGGTCAGGTTAAAGACAAGGAAGAATCTATTAATATTCAATCCCAGACTACTAAACAAGACAAAAAGCTCCCAAGGACCTAAGAACAAAGTAAGTGGGATTAAATCTAAGAACCTTTTATGATTCCCACAAGCATTTAGCAAACCAAGGGTCGTTTCTACAGAATTAGTAGCTGATCCCTTTACTCTCTGAATAGGTGTTATCTGGAGTATAAACACCATTGTAAAAGCAGGTGTTGGAATCAATACTCAAACACCACCACCTTCATCTGAAGAAAGAACATAATGCGGTGTGTTCACACAGAAAGTAATGTCAGACTCAGAGCCGAAATTCCTGAAGACATCTACACGGTAAACAATTTCTTGTCAAAAGAAACTGAAAATGAAGACAAAGGCATAGTTCAAATAGGTTTGTTCATTCAAGAACTATCTGAGCACCTCCCACATACCAGGCACAGGGGCAGCAAGGGAGGACAGGCCGCTCACTGCAGGGCAGAGTTTTCCATGCAGGGAAGCGGATGGGTTCGCCCACGAAGCAAGCTTTGGGAATGCCGAAGCGCACCCTTCTTCCTCAGAAGCACTGTAGGGAGAGCCAAAATTGTGGTTTCTGCTAAGTTTTTCTTCTCATGTAGAGCTGCATATTTGGGGTGGGATGTTAAAGATAATCCACAGCAACACAGCGTCTTGAGTCCACAGTCAGTACAAAGAAATCATTGTCTACTCCTCGGAAAGCAACATGACCCTCCTTAGATGTCTGGGTCACACCAAAGTCTGAGTCCCCGGGGCAAGCCTCCTTCATTAAGTCATTCGAATAATTTCCCCACAAAACTGTCTCACCGTTGTGGGAATATATTCTTAATGAGGAAAACGGTGTCTTTTTCTAGACAGAACTGGCTAAAGGCCTTTGGAAGCAGCATTCTGGGGCCGTGTGAGCCTCTCTCTCAGAAATTACATCCTCACACCGTACTGATGGGTTCAAATCGCCTCCCAACCACAAAAGTCTTGGTTTCCTCTAAAGCTCAGAATTACTGGCTCTGATTAAACAATCAGCAAACACCTCCGGAGTGAGTGCTAACCCTGGATACGGCTGACTGTCCCAAGCCTGTGCCCACCAGGGTGGAAAAATTCTGTGCCAACGTCCTCCCACTGATGTCCTCTAAATATCCCTGGGGGCACTCTGTACCTGGGAAGCTAAAGATCGGCCTGCAAATAGAATATGTAAGTAACGCTGCCCTGCTTGTACACGTAGGTACATCCAAACAACAGGCCTACTTTGTAAGAGTTTTTCCCTCTCTGCTTCTTTGATTGATTATTAATCCAAACGCTCCACAGTCATTACATAAAGGCAACTGTGGGGCCAGGGAAGAAGTCAGGAGACCTGACTGATGTTGCTGCCCCCTTACAGGCCATGCGACTCTGGACTTCCACAAGCTCACCTGTCACTCTGCGCAGGGCTGTCTCAAAGATAACAAAAATAACAAGGGACAGAGGGACCAGCATGTATCAGGTACTGTTCTAAGTGCCCTACAAATACCCATTAATTTAATCCTTCCCAGAACCTTATAAGGTAGGTACCTTTATCCCCATTGCACAGTGAGGAAACTAGGGCACAGAGAGGTTAAGTATTTGTCAAAATCTTATGTGGCTAATCACTGAGCCCACACAGTCTGGCCCCGGGATCCATGTTCTTAATCACTTCTTTATCCTGCCTCCCTGATGCTTCTTTCAAGTCAAACAAGTGAATACACCTGAAAATGCTCTGCAAACCATAAAAAGATACATTTATTATTATTATTATTAGTTTGCCTCTCAGCATCCACTGACCCTCCCTAATTTCTGTGCTTCTGGTGGGAACCATTCCCCGCTGTCATCAATCAGTGCTTGAAGAGGTGCTCACCTCAGACACTATGTGTGAATGGGCAATCCAGTCAGGATGGGCCCATGTCCCTGGCCACAGTGACTGGTCCAGCGCTAGGCACCAGACCAAGAACGTCGTCTGTGCAGTGCCTTGGATGGTCACTGCAACGACGTCAACCTGAAGCCGCTGGAGGTCTCACCTGTAGCCCAAGAACATGCAGCCAAGAATGGTCCTCATAACATTGTTTGGATTCCCAATCTGGCCCTTCCTGAAGTCAGATCCATCTCTAGACTTTCAACCACCTGAACCAATAAACCTTTTTATTTAAGATAGTTTGAATTGGGTTTTCTGTTACTTGCAACCAAGAGAATCATTCTGATCTCTTTCTAAAACACGTTTCGCTCTATCAAGCTATATTCAGCTGCACTTCAGTCCTTTCCCTCTCCGAAAATAAAACTTGAGAGACTGAGAAAGTGAATGTTAATTAGCTAGCCTTGACAAATTAAACACTCCTGGAGCTGGAGTTCTTGACAGAAGAACTCCATATTATGTAGAATAGAAGATCCAGTTTTTTTAATGCCACAGATCAAGTGTTCTGGCCTATCATCAAATTTGTTTCATAAAACTTTATTTTTAACCAAAGCAGTTAAGCCTGCAGTTTTCAGCTCTGCAAGGAAAACGACTGTGATATTTACTTCCTCTCAGTCTTCTCATTTTTCAGTTACCCCTAAATCCAAACCACTACAAAAAATTACTAAAATGAAGAATAAGATTGAGGTTTTTAAAAACATTTTAAACACAAGAAGCAGAAAGTTGTGTATGGGTGTATATATCATTTCTTCCTCATAAAGAAGAGGAACTAAACCTTAACCTTATTTATTAATTTTGCCAACAGAAGAAATCAGTACTAGTTTTAACCATATTCATTGAACTGTTCATTGCACCAGCTAACATTCCTTCCCTATAGTTCCTTCAGACAAATCCTCATAATTAGATTTCAGAGGAAAGCACACATTGGTCGCCCAGACCACAGCCTCAGAAGGTGCAAGCAGCGTGACACTTGACATCAGATGGCTCCTAAGGCAGTGTATAAACACTGTCAGGACTTTGTGCGTTTTCACATCTTCAAATTATTACACACAGCTAAATAACTATGGTGACAGGTCAGTCATAGCCCCAGTGTCCACCCGAAAAGCATAGATGAGCATATATAAAAATGCTAATTGAGTGAAAATGATGTTAAAAACCAGTTTCACACTCCTTGGAGAAAATTTAAAAATATTTCTCTATTTTCTATGTTCATTACATTGCACTCTACAGCCTCCTATTAAGAAGAAACAAACTTTAATGACCTCGAGTAAGCAAGCAGATAAGCATACCAACAAAGATACATTTGTTTAACTACATTCCAAACTTTATTACCTTGTGTGCTGTTCTTTCTGCTGAGGCTTATTTTTTCTTATTATCATGGCCTAAGACTGAAGGTCTGCTTGGCTTGCTTTGGTAAGCTCTTCAAAGATCACAGCCCTATCCAGACAGGCTGCTTTCAAACAATCTTTGTTATAACATGTAAACAATTAGGACCTCTAAACACATAATTATTTATATGATATCATACAACATACTTTTTTATAACTGAATTAACCATTAGATTACACAGAGTAAGTGTTCATCAAATTTATAAAATTAACAAAAATAGCCGATATATTAGTTTAAATTTGAGGATTTTGTAAATCTATTTCCATATTACACTTTTGTTCTGATTCACAGAAAGCACAACCCTACAATGGAACTTCAAGTTCACAGGGGTCTCTGTAAAGCCCACAAGGGCAAGAACCATATCTGACTATCACCATTTCACGCCTGACGTACAATAGGCACTCTGTAAATATCTGTTGGATAAATAAACGAATAAATAAAGGTATTAACACTAAAAGTAATGGGCTCACACTATTTCATGACTACAGAGGTTATTATCACTATGTCCTTGCTTTGATGAAGTAAAGCAGGAGTTGACAAACTTTTATGCAAAGGGCCAGATGGTAAATATTCTAGCCATTGTGGCCCATATGGTCACTGTTGCAAATGCTCCACTCAACCTCTTTCACAACTATTCAACTCTGCTGTCGTAGCACAAAAGCGGTCATAGACAATACATACACAAATGAGCACGACAGTGTTCAAATAAAACTTCATTTATAAAAACAGAATTTGGCCATAAAAACACCCAAATCCCATGGGAACCACTTTCTTATAATGAACACTCTATTCCCTGAAGGGTGGACATTGGTGGATTTGCTAAATTCAGCCAGACATGTTCTGTTTTGTTGGGTCAAAAATTGGGCAGGGCATATATACTCATTCCCCACAGCTCCATCACTCCTTACTGAGCAACCCCGCCCCCTACTAATTTCCGTCATGTTACAAGCCTGGCCCATGCAAGCCTTTGAGTTTACATCCTGAACTTTACAGTACAACTGGTTTCCAGCGATGTGGCCCATACCTGTACCTATGAAACTGTAACCACAACACAGGCTCCTCAAGAGCAAGCCCATGACTTGCAACTCTTCACCCTTCATCTAACACCTAATATCAACACCCAATGAACTTTAAATATTTACTGATTGCCTACTGTTTGATATAGTTACTGTCTCCTTGGAGGGGGTGCAGAAAGACTTACAATGACAGACAAAAGGATGGAAAAAACGTGCCAGCTGAGAACAAAGAGAAAAGGGACATGGTGAGTCACAGGAAAAGCAACAGGAATCATTACAGGACTGAAAAACCAATCTCTTCCAACTGTGTCTCAACCTTCTATCGGCTGCCGGGATTCCTCCTTTGTATCACAGCAGAAGCTGGGCAGAGGCTGGACAACTCGGGACACTTCAACGGTAACCACAATGAGGATAAAACCTTGGTTAATCCTCATTTCTGCCACAGGGTGCTCTGAGTGGATGAGCCCAGAAAAATCACCTGCATCTAACAGAAGGAATAAACTGCTGGATTCTCACACAATGGTATGCTCTACAGCAATGAAAATGATCAATCTACAACTACATGCAACAATACGGAGGAATCTTTCTAATACATTGTTGAATGAGGAAAGTCAGACACAGAAGAGTACGATCTGCATTATACATACACACACACACACACACACACACACAGAAAGACAGGCAAACTAATTTATGCTCCTAGAAGTCAAGAGAGTAATTACCCACCGAGTGGGTAATGTCCGGAATCTAGTGTCTAGAGGAGGCATGAGGCTGTGGGGAGAATGTTCTGTTTCTTGATCTGGGTTCTGGTTACATTAGTGAGCTCAGTTTGGAAACTGCATTGAGCTATACACTTACAATATGCGTATTTTCTGTATATATATTCTATTTCAATAGAATGTTTAAGAAACAAACACTCCCCCATTTCTAAGTGGTCCAGGACTAGAGAGCCAACTGAAGGCCGCACACAGAGCCCCATATGCCTTCCCTTCCGCCATCCTGCAGAGCCTCTGGCCTCATGTGGAGCCCCAGGCACGCCTCCTCATTTTTTCTAAGCATAACCAGACAGAGGCCAAACACTGAGAAAGCAAACTAGATCATTTTGAGATACCTGTAATTCCAGTCCCAGCGTCTTCGGAAAGTTAGTGTCTTTCAGAAACTTTACTGCTGTCACTAACTTTTTGTTCTAAATCAGAAATGAAAATACTAAGACGACTCTGCTGCCCTAAATGGCTCACTTAAACAGACTTCTTTTAAAATAACGCTCTAAATGGGTAAATCTAGTTCATAAACATAAATGAAGAAATGCTGCAACACTCAGGGCCTCCAGAAGAAGATACTGTAAACAAAATGTAACTGAGATTAGAATGTAGAACAGCAACAGCAACCCTGCAAGCACCACAGAGCTGTAATGACCGACTGTGTAAACGGCCCTCATGGGTAATACTTACAACTACAGTCCAAGCTGAACACCCATCTTTAAGACTTTATGTAAAGTTTCGACTCAGGTAGTCAAATTTTGGGGCTGGGAATCATTCTGATTCTCTCTAATGTTGATCTTAATACACTAACCTCAACTGGACATTACCACTCATATTCTTTTCCCATTCTCCTTGTAAGTGCAGGCTAAAAAAATCAATTAAGACCTTTGATCACATTAAATCACAGAGACTGGTCTACTTGTGAATGCTGGTCAGGAAGGAGGGAAGAGTAGTTATCAGATCCTCTGACCTAACAATAAACATCAGCTACAGCGGGCCAGATGGGCAGATTACCAGGAACAGAGAAAGCACAGTAATCCTCTCTTATACAGTGCACACGCGTGTAGTGCAAATTGCAATCCTTCATGTCCAGATGTTTTCCATATCAAACAAATTCACTATATAGGTCTGTCCATTAAGTAAGTCACTGTTTAAATATTTTTTAAATCTGACCTTATTTATATCAGCCAGGAAGGGAACATAAATTCAAAATTACATCTTTTAATAGGAAACTGTAACTGTGTTTAATTAAATGATTCTGTCATGGAGTTTATGAATGTTCCAAAATGTCCCTCAGGGGAGAATATTCTTATTTTTAGGAACTGCATCCCCAAGAATTGAGGATAAAATGTCATGATCTCTTCAACTTACTTTCACATGTTTCAGCAGAAAACAGTAGAAACCTACTACACACACACACACAGGTACACACAATGTGGCAGAATGCTAACAACTGTTAAATGTAAACTCACTGTCCATTTTTTAACTCTTCAGTATGTTTGAACATTTTTATAATAAAAAGACGCACAGAAATCTTTACTCACCTTTCAAGTGGATGGCCGTCTTCTTTTTCCTAATCAAAAACGAATGGCTAAATATGCCCAGAGGCACATTTATGGATGTTCATGCTGTCCTCGCCCTGCAAGAATAAGCAAAACACGTTACCACCAAAGGTTTTTATTAAGTTAATGCCATTTCAGTTGAGACAGTGTTAATATATGTCAAGCCTGTAGGTTAAAATTCTGTTGAAACTGTTTTTTAAGCAAGGAGAAAAGTGAAAAGAGAAAAAAATAATCCCATCACGTACTGAATGTAGGGAACAACCACTGGCCTGACCCACTCAAGGAACTTCTGGAACAAAGGAATTCCTCAGTAAGTTTCTTTTAATTCACATAAATTTCAGGGCAGTGATGTAGCCTAAACTTCCACGTGAACAAAAACTGGGGCTTCAAGGACCGGAGCTTGACTCTGACCTTGGATTCTGAGACTACACTTAGAAGGCACTCATGTACCCTCACAGAACCACACCAGACATGCTGCTCCACTCGACTATAATACGTACTCTAGGGCACAGTGGCCCGAGGGCCTGATGGCCTCCACCACACCTCACCACACCTCACAGCCCTGTGAGGCAAGCGGTGTTTACTGATTCCATTTTCCAGAGGAGGCAGCTAAGTGTCAGAGATGATATAGGACATTCAAAACATCAGACATGAAACTGCTACTTAGGTCTTCTGACCTCAAGCTCAGGGCTTATCTCACTAGGAAAGGAGAAAGCACAGTACTTATATCAGCTAGGAAGGGAACATAAATTCACAGGCCGTCCCCACGCTCCCTACCCCATAACATGACACCCTCCTGAAAACCAACCTCAAAGCCAAACAGCCAAACAACACAGCCGCATGTCATTGTGGGGAAGGGGCGGGGAGGGGGGGAGGGGCACGCACACACTGCAGTTTACTCCCTGAGAGTATATATTAATAATCATTCTTAATAGTACGAATAATACTATAATTATGATTACTAATTACTATAATGACTATTAGTCATTATACTTCCCTTTGAAACACAATAACCCTTAATGTATTTTTGACATTTTATATATATGTATTTCATTTTTCTCCCTTCTTTCTCAAGAAAGCACGCTATTGGCCAAAGAAAGTAAAACAAGGCTCACATGGCACCCCAGGTAATTTTTATCGCTGCCACACAGAAAGGCAATTACCACTCGCTGTTGAAGATTTTCCATTCATTTTTATAAAAGGCAAAATACAACAGAATATAATGGCACAGACACTGACTGCTCTGCCAATAAAGATGGAAGCAGCATCAAAACTACCCTGCATGATGGCCTGAAGTTGCCCTTCATCTGCTGATCACCAAAATTCTGCACGCAATGCGCAAAGGTTTAGAGGTCTTGATGTCTACCATGTGAAGATGCTGGTGTACAAAAGTCTGAGGAAAGCTAGTCAGGGACCCCTGCACCTGGCTTTTAGTCCTGTCTCCTCCGCTCACTAGCTTGATTAAAAATTGAGAAAACCTCTGGACTTCCCTGGTAGCACAGTGGTTAAGAATCCGCCTGCCAATACAGGGGACACGGGTTCGAGCCCTGGTCCTGGAAGATCCCACATGCCGCGGAGCAACTAAGCCCGTGCGCTACAACTACTGAGCCTGTGCTCTAGAGCCCACGAGCCACAACTACTGAGCCCACGTGCCACAACTACTGAAGCCTGTGCGCCTAGAGCCCATGCTCCGTAAACAAGAGAAGTCACCGCAGTGAGAAGCTCGCACACCACAACAAAGAGCAGCCACTGCAACAAAGAGAAAGCCCACGCGCAGCAACGAAGGAAGACCCAACGTAGCCAAAAATAAATAAATTATTTTTTTAAGTATTAAATTATTTTTTTAAAGTATTAAAAATTGAGAAAACCTCTCCAGGCAGCTACCTCTCCTGTGGGTTGGAACACCTGTTCACAAGGATGTTGCAACTCACAAAAAAGATAGGATATGATTCACCAACAAGAGCACTTGGACCCCAGGAATACTGACCAAGAAGTTACGCCAACAGCAACACAAAACCAAAGGAAAAAACATGATGTATCTTTGGAAACATCAACTTTACTCACGGATTTTGGTGAGGGAAAGATAAGCAAGTGAATCAGTAATATTAAAGCTGTTAATATTGAAACAGATATGCATTATGGAGTTGAATGCAATCATTGTATGAATTCTTTTATATTTATTTATTTATTTATTTTGGCTGCGCCGGGTCTTAGTTGCAGCACTCAGGATCTTCATTGCCGCGTGTGGGATCTTTTAGTTGAAGCATGTGAACTCTTAGTTGCGGCATGTGGTATCTAGTTCCCCGACCAGGGATCAAACCCGGGCCCCCTGCACTGGGAGTGTGGAGTCTCACCGCCCTGGACCACCAGGGAAGCACCCATTGCATGAATTTTAAAGCCAAAACTCCTATCCTTACTTGCCTAGTTCATTTCCAGCCACACCCTTACATGCGGGGGAAGGGAGTGAGGGATGGAATCTCCTTTTTCATTAAAGATGGTCTTGGGACAACGTGTGAAGCTGGTAGGGGTTTTAATATCACAGTGCGTCCAGGAAGCTCCCAATAGCCCCTGCTTTGGAGAATTCGCTTCAAACTCAGGAGCCCCAGATTTTTGCCAGATCTAGGTATAGGTGGGATGAAGTCTAGATACATACAATCCCATCTCTATACCGCACGTCCTGGTGTGAGTGTTACTGAAGTTCCTCTCTTCACTGCCCTTCCACCCGCTCCCTGCCCCTTGGACATTCCCGTCAGGCAGGCTCCGCCACTTAGTTACTCAGATTAAACCACTGACTTTTCTTCCAACCCATACTGATTGGTAACACCTTCAGCATCTCTAGTAATTTTCATTTAAATGGATGCCTGCATCATTCCTAAAGAAAAATAAGCTGACCAATTTAGTTTGTCTCTAAATTAAAACTTTTATTGTGAAATATATTTAAAAGTGCTGGACTTCCCTGGTGGCGCAGTGGTTAAGAATCTGCCTGCCAACGCAGGGGACACGGGTTTGATCCCTGGTCCGGGAAGATCCCACATGCCACGGAGCAACTAAAACCATGCACTGCAACTACTGAGCCTGCGCTTTAGAGCCCGTGAGCCACAACTACTGAGCCTGTCGCGCCAACTACTGAAGCCTGCGTGCTCTAGGGCCCACATGCCACAACTACTGAGCCCGCACGCCTAGAGCCCGTGCTCCACAACAAGAGAAGCCACCGCAATGAGAAGTCCACGCACCGCAACGAAGAGTAGCCTTCACTTGCCGCAACTAGAGAAAGCCCGTGAGCAGCAACAAAGACCAAACACACACAATAAAAAAAATTTAATTTAAAAAATAAAAAAATAAAAGTGCCTACCATGGTAGCCAGCCTCCCAGATGGCCCCCAATGACCCCTGCCTCTTGGCACTCAGGCTCTTGTGAAGTACCCCCAACACACACACACACACACACACACACACACACACACACACACACACACACACACTGAATAGGGCTGGCATGTGTGGCTAATAGGATATTGGGGAAAGGATGGGGTGTGACTTCAAAGGCCAGGTCCAAAGAGCAGCTTCCCTCTCACTGCCTTGGCAGGGAAACCTGCTGCCACGTCATGGTCATGAGGACACTCCAGCCGCCCTAGAGGGAGGCCCACGTGGTAAGGACCGAGGCCTCCTGCAACAGCCAGGTGAGTAAGGCTTCTGAGAAGCAGATCCTCCAGGCCAGGCAAGCCTTCAGACGATGGCTGCTTCCACTGACATCCTGACTGCAGCCCCATGTGACCTTCCCCTGGTTAGAACCATCCAGCGAAGCTGCTCCTGGTTTCCTGACCCACACAGACACTGTGTGAGATGATGAAGATTTATCACTTTTAAGCCACTAAATTTTGAGGTAACTTGTTATGCAGTGATAACTAATATAATAACATATGTCAGCTTAAAGAATAATAAAATGAATCCCATGTATGTTAATACCCAGTTGGTGGTGCTAGGTTCTGGTTTGACTTTTGTTTAAAACAAACAAAGAAACAAAAGGCCTGTGTACCCCTTCCTGTACCTCAACCCCTCCACTCTCCCCACCAGAGATAACCACAGGCCTGAATCTTGAGTCAATCCTTTCCTCCTCTGTATGGTTTTACCACATCTGTATTCTCAATATGCTGTTGTGTTCTGCCTGGCTTTAAGCCTAATACAAAGGAAACCAGGACTGTATGTATTCCAGACTCGCCTCTTAAGATTTTGATTTTGAGGTTCATCCCTGTTGACTCATGTGACTGTAGCTGATTTTTCACCACCATATAGTTCTCACTATGTGAACATACCCACAATTTACTGCTCTGTTCTACTGTTAAGGATCATCTGGGGATTTTTCAGTTTTTGCTGTTATGAATAATGCTGCATTTATATTCTACTGCTCATCCCCCGGTGCACACAGCAAACTTCTCCAGGGCGTATACCTAGGAGAAGAGAGCTGGGCTTGGGACCACATATGTTCGTTCAACTCTCCTCGGTAATGCCAGATCGTTTTCCAAAGTGGTTACGTACAATTGACTCTTCAGCCGCTTTTCCAGTCTCTCTCCAAATAAGAGGCATGCCTGTTTTGCTAATTACCAGCAAAGCTTTCAACCAACAAAAGGGAAAGCTTTTCCTATTTGCAGCATCACCGCTGCAAATAAATAGTACTCCAAAGTAGTGACCCAGACAGCTGGAACATATTAGTCACAGGACATCAGGACAGACTTCAGAATAAGGATGCAGACTCAGCCAGCACCACGTTGCCCACGGGTTATCAGTCAAATTTGACTTGTAGACCTACGCTCAATTCAGAGACTGCTGTCCTCCTGGTGGACTCACAGCTATGGTCCCCTCTTACGGCAGTCAACTTGAAGGGGAAAAAAAGTTAATTCAAATGCAACCCAGCCAAATTCAAGATTAAAGAAGGGGAGTCAAATCATTTCAATGAAATAGGGTGTTGCTGTTGTTTTTTTAATATAGAATTGGTTGTGTTTTTCATATATTCACCTAAAAAATGAGACTGTTGTTTACTATACCTAATTTTATGTATAGTAATTCTACAAAAAACACTTAGGTATTCTCTAGACAAAAAAACATCCTGTTTAGATTTACTAATTCAATTTCTTAGGTGGAGATAGTAATTTTGTGATAATTTAATCTGTTTTTCTAGTAAAATCGTGGTAGCAAATATTTGTGCTGGCATTAAATTAAAAAAATGTGAAATTCTTTCACTTTGGGCAAGAAGGAGAGAAGAAAGTTACTATAAATTTCAAGGAAGCTCGTTATCATGTCACTGAAAGAAACAATTGCACTAGATGACCAAGATGACCAAAATGGGATTATTTCAACTCAACCTCTTGACAGTTCTTATTTGTCTCTTTACAATCATTTATCCCTGTGAGGTAGGAACTATTGCTACACCCATTTCACAGATGGTGGAAAATGAGGCATAGAAAGCAATTAAGTTGTACACAGTCACACAGCTGATAAGTCACACAGCTGATAGAACAAGGATTTGAAACCAGTTTACTCCAGAATCCACATTCTTAACCACTACCCTAGGCAGCTTTTTCAGGCCCCCAAGACCAGCCAGAAGGCCCTGCAATGGTGACAAAATGGTGGAGACACCACTTGAACATTTTCTCTGACTTAAAGTTCACGTTCTTTCTATAATGGGCCTTCTGGACAAAATAAAATTACCCGATCTCAGGGCTTGTGGTAGGCAAGTGTTGACCTTAGGTCTTGGAAACAGCCCCCATGAAAGAAACAGATGCGACAGTGGGAGAAGGTGTGCTGGCTTTCTTGGCACTCAGCAGGCAGCAGCTGTCATGCCTCCGTGACAGGCAGATTGAGGCAGAGTGGGTTCCAATAAGAGCAGCAGGCACAGTCAGAGAACCAGGGCTCAATGCCACCTCCTCACAGGGTCACACTGGATAAGTCAAATGGCCTCTCCACACGATGTTTTGTAAAATGGGACTATCTTTTATTTCAGATGGTTACTGTGAAGATTAAGGAGACTTAATACCTAACATAGACCTGGAACATGGTAAGCGTTGGATACATGCTTAACAATTGAAAACGTGCTCTAGCTACCGAAGAGGTAAAAGCAGGGAGCCAGTTTTAAGCACACCCTTGCTTCCACAAGCAAAGCCTCTCATACTCCATGATGGATGATGACAATTTGTAAAATGCCATCTTGGTACCATGATGATTTTTTTTTTTTACTCATATTATGATTTTCTCTTTCTGTCTCACCCTAAACAGAATAACCTTGCCAACTAGATTAACCCTTTATGGTATTAGTAAAAGTAAGACATTCTTACATAAACACTGAAGCTGGAATGGACTCAGAGTAAAGCATTTGGCTCATTTAACTTTTCTGTTACTGACTTCAGAGAATCTTAAGCACTCATTTCAAACACCAGCCCCTCTTCAAAGTACTTCCAGTTTCCTGGAAATCATCCCCAATTATCTGGCTAACAAAGAAAAAAAGCTTGATTAAATGACTAGTAAATGACAAATTTAAAACATTCCAGCAACACTACACACACCATTACTCTGAGAGATAAGGTCCCTCCCTAGTACCCCTTTTGCCATACCTCAGGTTAGGTATTCAAAGTAAGAAATGTGAATTTAGGAACACAGCCCCCAGGTTAGCTACCAGCAATCTCCATGGTAACTGGTCCTCTGCCTTTAGAGGAGGGATGAAGGAGTAACTGCAGCACTGTACGTTTGCTTTTCAAAATTTGTTCAATCCCATCTCTTTCTCGACCAACTGATGCCAATTCATTAGTGAGCTACACAGAGCAACCAGAGAAACAGATTTCTTAAAAACAAAAGGCTGAATCTTGTGTTGGTCCTGATATTGATGCAGAGTGGAGGAGGAGACCGGCCAAGGGGCAATTTTCCAGAGGAAGTTAGCCAGCAAGGGGCAGAAACAGCCTCAGGACAGTATGAAGTGTTTGAAGAGAACAACAGAACCACTGCCAATGTTTCCTCAGTATATACCATGGCCAGACCGTCTATGTTCTTCTTTAAAACCTCTGCTCAATCACCCTGAGAGAAAATATGGTGATATAGATCCCTATTTAACAGATAAGAAAATTGACTCAGCGATTAAATGACTTGCCCAAAGTCACAGAACTAGTCAATGGGTATAATAACTGGCTCATAGCATACAGTAGGTACTCAATAAATATGTGTTGAACATGGGGTCTTTATTCCTCCTCCATAAAAATAGAAGACACCACTTATCTCACAGGGGTTTTGTAAGAGTAAAATGAGACTATGTACATAAAGTTCCTAGCTCAGTGCCTTGACCTTGGAACATACTGGGGTACCTGGGAAACAATGCTGACACAGAAAGCTAGGCACAATAACCACATGGAATAGGGTTATGACAATGACCGTGGGTGAAGTAAACATCATGATGGACAGGAATACAGATATACCTAACAGGCAGAAGAACAGCAAATATGCACATGAAAAGATGTTCAACATCATTAATCATTAGAGAAATAAATGCAAATTAAAATCACAATGAGATACCATTACACATCTATCAAAATGGTTGAATTTTAAAAACTGGCAATATAAAATGCTGGCAAAAATGCAGAGCCACTAAGATTCTCACACAGTGCTGGTGTAATGAGTAAACAAACAGTGGTGGAATACTACTTAGTCATAAAAAGGGACAAACAATACATACAACATGGATGAATCTCATATGCATTACGCTAAATGAAAGAAGTCAGTCTCAAAGGGATATAGTCCATATAATCCCACTTACATGATTTTCTGGAAAAGGCAAAACTATAGTGACAGAGAACAGATCGGTGTGGCCAGGAGTCAGGGGGAGGGGGAGAGTTTGACTACAAAAAGGCAGCACCAGGCAATTTGAGGGGCGATAGATTATTCTAAATGCTGTTTATATGCATGTGTTAAAACTCACAGAACTACATGCTCCAAAAAAGTGAATTTTACTGTTGGTAAATTTCTTTAATTATTAAAGAATAAAATTTTAAATCAGAGAAAGAATTGGTAGGTTGGTTTGTGGGGAAGGAGGGGACATGTGAAGGTCAAATAGCTCTGAAGTTCCTTGCTGAGGAAACAGTAATGGTACAGGAGACCGTGAAGAGTCGGTGAGTGAGGAGAAGTCCACACAGAGGCTCTGAGATGTACAGTCGGTCAAGAACCTTGGTTTCTAGCCTGATTTCGCCAAATGATGGCTGTGCGAAATTACACCAGTCACATCTCCTCCCTGAGCTTTAATTTACTTAATTCTAACACGAGATAATGAAACAAATGATCTTTCCCACCACAAACACTGCAAAGTCCATTTGTTTTTAAGCTACTGAGTCTGGGAAGACAGCAGGACAAACAAGTAGAAACACCCAGATATGGAAAAACCGCTATGTCCCACACAAACGCCATCAGGGACCAAAATAAAGTGAAAACCACTGATGAGTGTGGATGGTAGAGTGATGGTGGGAGAAGAAGCCATTAGCAGGGAAGAGACAGGAGGAGACTGAGAATACCATTTCTTGTATAATAAAAGCCAAGAGAAGAGAGGTTTCATGCAGGCAGCGGGCAGAGGGGCTGGAATAACTCAGTGATCAAGAAGAATGAGGACTGATAAAACAACAAAACTAGACAGATTTGCCAGAGATCAACGGAGAGAGTAACCACCACCCCCCGCCACAAAAAAGTAACCGAAAGACTACCGTCCAAGACTTGCTTGCTGTCTGAACATATCTTGGTTGAGTCCTGATTGTTTTTCCCTTTGCATTTTCAATCTCACTCTGCCTTCATCTTTGCTCTCAGGAGCCCAGAATTTAATTTAAACATGTAGGTGTGGTTTCCCTGCAACAGCCCACTTCAGAGGCTGCAATTTTCAAAATGTATAAATTCCTGGAAGCTAACAATGTGACTGTTGAATGCTAGAGAGCCATTTTCTTGTCCTGCATAAGTTTACGCAAAGACTCCACAATTCCAGAACGGAAAAAAAAAATTCATTTTAAAGGATTTAATAGAATGTAAAGAGTACAATTTAAGAAGGACTAAGCTTTTATTGTTGTCACTTTATTAGCTTGTGAAGCAGGAAAATTGTTTGAAGTCAATACTATTCCCAAACTGACCAAGTGAAGTGTGGCAATTTCATCTCTGCCCAAAGCAGGCCGCAGAACACCACTTAATGGGCCTCAGCTACTTCAGCCAAATGAACCCAGTGACACCACCACCCTGAGCACTTAACCAGAACTGAAGGAAGATTAGGGAAATTAACAGTTAAAAAGTACACCTGCAAGCAAAATTAATACACAGAACACTTTTTACACCACCTCTTCTGCCCATCTTCCTTTTCAATGATGATAGGTGAAAACATCAATCTGATACAACCCAGTTCTGCCGGTTATAAAAGAGAAGAAAGGGCAGACGACTTCAGCTCAAAGTCTGGTCTCTTCGGCCACTAGCAACTCACTAACTTTGGGCAAATTTCTGCGCCCCTTATCTCCCTTTCTGCATCTACAAAGCTGGGATTATCGCAAGCTCCCATCCAGCACTCAGGCTACCAGCCCCTTGCACCAGATGAGATCACGTCTGTGGCGACACTTAAGGAGAAGAATGCAAATAAAAGGACAAATATGAGGTGTCATTGCTGCCATCCTGTACGGGGGGGTGGGGGGGTGGGGGGGGCAGGTGAATATATTTTACATGCAGTCACATCCCAACTGCCTCTTTCAAGTCAACCATATGCTTCTCTTCCATCACAGCTGGGCTGTTGAGCAGATGCTGGAATGGATACAGACAGAAAGGTGGGAAGGAGGAAAGCTTCTGTTACCCAGCTTCAGTCTTCCTGGTTTCAGGAAGATAAAAAAGTAATTTCTTATCCGTGTATATCCTACTAATCTTTTTCGAGAGTCTCATATGTGTCAGACACCAGGCTAGGCATGAAGAAGCATGAGATTTATTTTTTTTTTTAACAGAACAGGCTGTGCTCTCAAGCGCGTTCACTCTGGAAACAGCTAAGTGGCCCATCCCAACCCAGTGCGCTTGGTGGAATAACAGAGGCAGGCGTCAGCGGGGCAGGGGGGGGAAGCCCAGCCCAGACCACTGGGTGGCTTAGGAAGGCGGTGCTCCTCACAGAGGAGGTGATGCTTGAGTTGAGTCTTGAAACATGAGAGTAAATAAGATGAGCCAAGCAGGGGAAAAGTCTTCTAAGTGGGCAGAAGGCATGGAAGCAGGACCCACTAGGGAAGGGAAAGAGTAAGTGAGGATGACAAGGGACAAACAATGGAGACTCATGCTCAAATGATGCTCAGGCTTTCTCCTAAGGGCAATGGGAACAACAGACACATTTAAGCAGGGACTCACATGGTCATCCTTGCAGTTGAGGTAAACAGTTGGGAGAATGGAATAAAGACAGGGCAGAAAGTGGAGAGCTGTACATACAGAAATCCAGGCAGGAAGCAATGAGGGCCTGGGACTGTGGATGAATACAATAGATAATAAAGAGGTAAAATGACCTTGCTTTGGTGACTGGAGGGACACAGGGGTAAAGGAGAAAGAATTGTCGGTGCCTCCCTGGTTCTGGTCTTGATGACTTAGAAGAGGACGGTCTTTTCACAAGGTACTAGAGAAGTGCAGATTTGGCAGGCAAGCTGAGTTCCCTTTGTACTGTCACTCTGTACGTGACTTCACGTACATGAGGTCACTCTGTACATTTGTGACCAACCAAAAAGTCACACTTCTCATCATTTAGCTGCCTATTTCGAATGCCCACAGGCAAGATGACTTCTTAAAACAGAATGGAATGTCTGGGCAAGAACTCAATTCGGTAAAGACGCAGACGTAGAGAATGGACTTGAGGACACGGGGAGGGGGAAGGGTAAGCTGGGACGAAGTGAGAGAGTGACATGGACATATATACACTACCAAGTGTAAAACAGATAGCTAGTGGGAAGCAGCCGCATAGCACAGGGAGATCACCGGTGCTTTGTGACCACCTAGAGGGGTGGGATAGGGAGGGATGGGAGGGAGACGCAAGAGGGAGGAGATATGGGGATATATGTATATGTATAGCTGATTCACTCTGTTATACAGCAGGAACTAACACAACATTGTAAAGCAATTATACTCCAATAAAGATGTTAAAAAAAAAAACAAAAAAGAACTCAATTCAGTGCTCTTACCTTCAGTAGCCAAAGTGAGAACGGCCCTCACATCAGGACTGAAGCTCAGAGAGGTTAAGTGGCTTACCTCAGGCCACACAGCCAGAAAAAGAGGGGACTAAACTTCAGTCCAGGATGGTATGCTTCCAGAAGGTCGGTTTTTCATCTAATATGCTATGCTGCCCATTAAGGACCTAGTACTATTAGTTATATGTAATAAGAGCTCAATAGTCTTGTTCTGTGGCCGCTTTATTCTTCTTTTTCTACTCCCTTCCGAGAACAGAGTCCAGGCCACCCTGAACTACCTAGTTCCAATCCCTGGAATTGCTGCCACTGCTGAGCTCTGGCTCAACTGTCCTGTCAGCTTAGAAAGCCCAGCCCCATCTCTGCTTCCTAAAGATCATCCCAACAGTTACTTCTGAAAACCAGCCACTCTGTGGCCCTGCAAATGCAGGGAGAATGTTCTGGTTTCTAGAGGAGCTATTTCTGAATTCATCTGTCTTATCTTACATCATGGCACAAAAATTCCTCGAGGGCAGTCCTGAGTTTACGCACATTTGTATCACTGGCTGAACCTAGCATGATACTTTTTCCTCCTCAGTGGCTTGCTATCCTATCCGTGACAGTGTTACCTCTGGGAAGAAGGGAGGGCAAGGCCCTGGAGAAGAACACACTGTTTATTTGGAGCTTGCCCCTCACCCAGCACTGTCCTAAGCACCAGACAGCAAGGTCCCTGAACTTACAGTCCAGTGGAGATGGGATATTTGTTTCAAAAATAATAATAACATATATATACCAAAACACATCAAACACAAACATTTGATAAAACTGAGGGTTGGGTATATATGTTCACTAGATTATTCTCTATATTTCTAAATGTTCAAAATATTTTCATAATAAAAACATTTAAAAATGAGAAAAAATAAATGTAAAGCCTCCACTCCCTGGGGAGGGAACTGGCTAGTAGGACTGATTCATTTACAAAGATTCTAGACAGAGAAAAATCTTACTGTAAACTATTTTGGTTTTGTTTGTTTGTTTGTTTGTTTTTGCGGTACGGGCCTCTCACTGTTGTGGCCTCTCCCGTTACGGAGCACAGGCTCCGGACACCCAGGCTCAGCGGCCATGGCTCACGGGCCCAGCCGCTCCACGGCATGTGGGATCTTCCCAGACCGGGGCACGAACCCGTGTCCCCTGCATCGGCAGGCGGACTCTCAAGCACTGCGCCACCAGGGAAGCCCCCCTATTTTGTTTTTAACACCATATCCCACAGCAGAAAAAGCAATCAGGGGAAAGACAGAAACGTACAAATTTAGACGATAAGAATTCAATCCAACAATAAAATGAGGTTCTCAGTCAGTCTAGACTTTCCTCATTTCTACCTCCATATTCTCTGAAATGGTAAATGATAAAAGAAAATAACAGAAATCTAATCACTTTCCAATACGTTTTAGCCTCAGGAGAGGAAGTCCCAGTAATAACCACTACCACTTACTCGCCGACCAGTGTGCTTGGGATTTACAGACATGACCCCATAACAAACCTGTGAGATGAGCATTATTATCCCCATTTTACACATGAGGGAATAAGATTCAAATAACTCAAGTAATCTGATCGACATCCCACTGTCAGTGATGGACAGAGCAGGCACCCAAACCCACCTCTGCCAAGACTCAAAAGCCTTTTCACTATACCATGCTGTGTGCCTTCCAATATCTGATATCCCCTCTCTCATTTTTCATAAACTTCTGGGCTCCACAAACAAGGGAATCTGATAAAGAAGACATCTACCAGGCAGTTCAGAAAACTAAAAAAAAAAAAAGAAAAAAATCCAAGAAACCACAGTCTTGAGGTATACGGTATCAGAAACAGTACCTCCAAATGTTAACTCAAAGCAATAAATAAAATTGAGTGGTAGAGAAAACTAAGCTGTGCAGACCTCTACAGTCATAAAAGAAATGCTGTGTAACTATTTTAAATTAAACAGCCATAACATTTCAATGTATCTTAAAGAAGCAACTGGCAACAAACCTATGAGAGAAAAAAATGAATTCTTAAAGTCAATTTCTAATACTATTTAACTGTAATCATTTGTTACTGTGGAGAGTATACAAAACTTGTCCTCTACGTGTCTACAGAGGAACAGGACAAACTAGAGCCTATGTGCGCAGGTTGAGATTTTATTATTGACTGAATTTTCAAACATTAAGAATAGCATAAAATTTGAAATACAGGCCATTGTTTATTTCAGTAGGAGTCACATTATCAAATCTGGAAATGAAATACAAATCAGAAAATGGGAAAGATAAATAGGAACGATCAGATTTAATCTATACATCAATAGTTCTGACTCCTAGAGTTTACTCCTAAAATAGAGGTCTCAGTGCAAAAAAGGTTCTGCACTTTCTCCATCACTCCTTCCCACACAGCCTGAGTTTTAGGACCTCTACTACTCTGACCACGTCTCCCAAACTGTAAGCAATCAGAGTCATTTCTGCCCGGTGGATCCAACCCTCGCCACCCCGCCTCCAATAAAGGGAAGTGTCCCCTTGCATAAGCCTGCACAGACCTGCTCAGCAAGCAGACTGAGGGCTGAACCTCGAGAAACATTCACACATACCGATCAGGCAGAGGTACCAGGGAAGGAGTCAGAGAAGGAACTCTTGGCAAGATAAGAGAACCAGAAATGTAGGGAGTCCCAAAGACCCAAAGAGGGAAAAGGAAGTGAAAGAAGGGGGCTCCACGACAGTCAAGGAGGAACATGAAGAAGCTTTCGATGTCAGAGGGTCAGAAGTAAGGTGAGAACAGCCATCTCAGTGGAGCGATCAGGGAAGATTCAGATAAAAAGGGGCTCAGGGGCTTCCCCAGTGGTGCAGTGGTTGAGAGTCCGCCTGCCGATGCAGGGGACATGGGTTCGTGCCCCGGTCCGGGAAGATCCCACATGCCGCGGAGCGGCTGGGCCCGTGAGCCATGGCCGCTGAGCCTGCGCGTCCGGAGCCTGTGCTCCGCAACGGGAGAGGCCGCAACAGTGAGAAGCCCGCGTACCGCCAAAAAAAAAAGGGGGCTCAGTAGAGGATGGAACATACATACAGGCACGCTGAGTATAAACAGCCTCCAGACATTTGCTCGTATTCCTCTTTTGATCATAACCTCCGAGAGAGTGGAGCCCTATCTCCGCTAGCGCATGCGGAAGCAGTGAAGACGCAGATCACTTGGTATCCCGGTCCATCAGGGGAACACAGGCAGGAGCCCCACATCTCTGCCACATCCCCACCACCACCTGCTCTGGCCCATGCAGAACCACCACTGTGACTTACCAGAGGGCCACGGTACAGCAGATTCTGCACCTCAGAAACAGCAGGCCCACTCGGCCTCCAAGTGCCTAATGTAAAGCAGACTTCAACTGTAAACTGGCAACTGTTTGCCTAGATACCTGACGCAGTGCCAGATTAGTTAGCTACACTCAAAATTTTAAAGATACAAAAAGACCCCAATTATCTTTTTTCCAAGAGACACATCCCTAATTACATCTTGCATTCTGAATCAAACAATTTATTCAGATAGTATCACAGTTATTCTCTGAAGCAGAATATTTGACTGATGGCCAAAAGTGACTAACTAAATATATAAATTGTATGACTGAGGATCAAACATGTCTGTTATTTTGTTCCAGAGGACACCTATTTAAATCAAGGACTTTTTAAAATCTACTCTATAAATCTATATACATACATATCAGTAAAAAGACCCAGAGAGATGCCAAAACTTGATTAAACAAAGAGAAAGATCATACAGCAAGAAGACAGACCTTTAGTATAAAACTATAATCCATGATGCTGTCAGTAAACTCATGGACAGGCCTCCACTGCAGATATGTCAGGTGCCTTGAAAAAATGTGGGCAGCATAAGCAAACAGACTTGACTGGCCTTGTTTAAACCACGGTTAATCATATTCGATTCTTATCTAGTCTGTAAAGGAACAAAACATTTCACTTCTCTTACCACAGAACAGAAAGCTAACCTCAGTTTCCCACATGTCCAGAAAAAAGTACCTCAGACGTCACTGCAGTGTGACCATGCACCACTAAGCCAAGGGACCACCGCACGCACGGAGTCAGGGGAGAGTTTGCTGCTCTGTATTCTCCACCAGGCCTCCCCTGCCACACAGATTTGAAAAATATACAAGTTTAAATCAAGAGTGCTAGCTGGCTGCACACAGCTTGTAGCCCAGACCCTTAGCTCCCCTCCCAGACAGACAGGGAAACAGGCTCACAGAAGAGCAAACCGCTGAAGTAAATCATATCTGCATATCCAGAAAGGGCTCGGATGAGAATTTCACCAGCTAAGACTGAGCTGAGGCACCAAGGCTATTGTCATATTTTCCCTCTTGACGTACTGACAGGCAGAAGCTATCAGGGCAAAAGATATGAAAACACCAGGCTGTTTTCCAAGAACCCTGACAGGCCTCACTCGAGGTTGCTGCCAAGTTCGCTGCTGAGGCTGCACAGAAATATTATGAAACTGCTCTCTTGACCTCAGGCAAATACTAACGCTTTCAGCTGAACACTGTTGAAAGTGCTTGGGTGTTTTTATGTCTGTGAGGTAGGCATTTCCTGGACCTAACTTGGACATGGCAGCCCTCTGATAAAACTGACCACAAGAAGGCATAGATTTTTCCTTATTAAAAAAAATCCTATTTAAAGATGTTTAACTCAAATAAATGCTGCATAGCAGCAGCATTATTCACAATAACTAAAAGGTAGAAGAAACCCCAGTGTCCACTAACAGATGAACAAATAAATAAAATGTGGTATATACATACAATGGAATATTGTTCAGCCTTAAGAAGAAAGGAAATTCTGATATAAGCTACAATATGGATGAACCCTGAAAACATTATGCTAAGTGAAATAAGCCACATACAAGGACAAATACTGTATGATTTCACTTAAATGAGGTCCCTAGAGGAGTCACATTCATAGACAAAGGAAGTAGAATGGTGTTGCCAGGGGCTGGAGTGGGGAGGGAGTGGGGAGCTATCATTTAATGGGCACAAAGTTTCAGCGTGGGATGATGAAAAACTTCCGGAGATGGATGGTGATCACGGTCACACATCAGTGTGAATGTACTTAATGTGACTGAACTGTATGCTCAAAAATGGTTAAAATGGTAAATTTTATGTTACGTATATTTTACTATAATTAAAACAGAATAATAAATGAAAAATGTTTGTACTTTTTAAAAGCAAATTATAGATTTGGAACATTCTCAGTCACATCTTAGAAATATTATAATTTTAAACCTATAAAAATAAAATATATAGAGATTTCTATGTTTATTTAAGGATCCACTGAAACTGTCTCCAGTTTCCATACTTGGCCAAAATCCCACCTTTGGTTTCGACATGGAAGGCCAAAGAGCAGAATGCTTTCTTCAAATGTCACTTCTGGCATCCTTGGACTGACAATGTGATCAGTGATTGCATTACCACGTAGATTACACATCAGCATGGCGACATCAGTAATATGAACAAGGCACATCTTTCAAACAGTCTCTGATAATATCCAAAGATTCATTTCCAAATGTTGGTGAGCATTCCAGATGTAACTCAGAATAAAACTCTCCTCCACCCAAAGGCAAACTATGTGACACCCAAGGGATTTTGTCGTGTACTTACACAAGACGTTCAAAGACAGGGTGGATGGCTGGTTATTACATATTTGAAAAGGCTGCTTGAATAAAAGAAACTTCTAACACTGTACTTTGCAGATAACAGCATCGACATAGCATGCTTACTAACAATATCAAAGGGCATGCTTACTGACAACCCAGGGTTGCTTGTAGCGAAAGTAGTCAGTTGTTAGGAACTGAGGTGCCTTGAAGGAGCAAACATTTCTCACATATTACCTCTGTAAAGATTCTTTTGTCATTCTTCCCCAGGGGAGATGCTGAAATTGGTGTGCAGGCAGTGAAAGCTGAGATGAAGATGGAGATTTGGAAAACAGCTTTGTTATCTTAAAAGCCAATTACACTACTCCACTGCCACACTTCCAGAGCCCAGGCTTAAGGACGTGTTATTCTCTCAGCTGGTTACATGAAGCAGCAATCACAGGCCAAAATATCAGGGAAAAATTTGTATAAGGGCAACGATCTTATTTGTGCTTCTGATATTACCCAGACATATTCTCCTTTGATCACCACACTAAGCTGGGGTGAGGGATAACTTCAAATGAAACTGCATCATCATCACCAAGGAAATCTTTAGGTCCAGGAGTTAAAGAGGAGAGAAGTCAGTTATTGGTCAAAAGTTTAGTAAGTTGGAGACGAACGACCACTTACAGTGTCTCATATTGACAGCTAGCCAAAATAATAATAATAATTCAAAAACCAAAATAAATAAATAATAAAACAAATAAGGGCTTCCTTGGTGGTGCAGTGGTTGAGAATCTGCCTGCCAATGCAGGGGACACAGGTTCAAGTCCTGATCCGGGAAGATGCCACATGCTGCGGAGCAGCTAGGCCCGTGAGCCACAACTACTGAGCCTGCGCGTCTGGAGCCTGTGCTCTGCAACAGGAGAGGCCACGATAGTGAGAGGCCCGTGCACTGCGATGAAGAGTGGCCCCCACTTGCCACAACTAGAGAAAGCCCTCGCACAGAAACAAAGACCCAACACAGCCCTAAATAAATAAATAAACAAATAAATGAAAAAAAATTTAAAAATAATAAAATACATGAATAAAAGCCTTGCTCCTCCCTCCTCCACCTCCTGAAAGTCCATATGTACCCAGTATCACAAATGTTCACTATACTGATCATACATGCTAAGAAATTAAGTTCTTATACCATAATGCCAAACTCTATTATGATTTTAATAATAGCATTACTAATAACTTTTATAAAATTTCATATTTATACTTGTATCCTAGAAGTCAATTCTAGAACTGCTGAGATTTAGCTTTGGCAATACTATTCCTTTTAAGATTTGGTTAAAATAATACTGTTTTACTATTTGGGTGCACATCTAGTATTTACAGAAAAAAAGATGGGAGGTATATACATCAAAACAATAGTGGTGGGGCTTCCCTGGTGGTGCAGTGGTTAAGAATCCGCCTGCCAATGCAGGGGACATGGGTCCAAGCCCTGGTCCAGGAAGATCCCACATGCCATGGAGCAACTAAGCCCATGCATCATAACTACTGAGCCTGCGCTCTACAGTCCGCAAGCCACAACTACTGAGCCCACGAGCCACAACTACTGAGCCTGTGTGCTGCAACTACTGAAGCCCATGTGCCTAGAGCCCGTGCTCCGCAACGAGAAGCCACCGCAATGAGAAGCCCACGCACCAAAACAAGGAGTAGCCCCGGCTTGCCGCAACTAGAGGAAGCCCACGCGTAGCAACGAAGACCCAAGACCCAACGCAGCAAAAATAAAATAAATTTAAAAAAAGAAAAAAAACAACAGTGGTTATCCCGCAAGCACGCAGCATAGCGATAGATAGATAAATAAATAAATAAATTTTAAAAAAGCCAAAATTTAGGTTAAAGGGCAAATAAACGCCGCGAGGTCTTGAACAGTCAGCTCAGGCCATGCACTGCCTGTCTACAGGAGGTGCCCTCATGTGGACTCTGACGTCAGCGGTGCCCCTGGCAATCCCACCCCTCCTCAGGGTCCAGATCAAACCCGCCCTCCCCAGGGACTGCCTTCCTGAACATTTTAGCCAAAATTCTCGAGTCCCAGTCACTAGTACACACAGCATGAGACCGCAGTGTATTGTCATGGGGCCCATCTCTCCACTGCTCTCTCTAGAGAGGGGCTCTAGAGAGCAGACCCCCACGTCGTCTTCCTGTGTGGATCCCGGGAGCTAACATGGCTGGCACACGGTAGAAGATCCCAAAGTTTGGCTAAGAACACAGCCCTTATACACGCTTGCCAAACTCTGCCAACACCAATTCAACTTGGTCTCCATACTGTGACAAGCAGCCATGCTAGCAGAGACGGTGGTTCATTTCTTCTTCCTCAAGAAATCTGCTGCCCTTTTGCCTTTGAAGGAATTAAGCTTTCTTGCAGTTTTGTGGGGTCACCGATTTGAAATGCATGTGGTTTTTAACGCAGACTTGCTTGGAAGAGCCCTCGCTGTGGTGACCAGGAATGGCCATGCTCTTGCCTAGTGGAAAAGATGTCCATCGGGCAGGCAGGACACACAGATTCCAGTCCCGGCTTCGCCAGGCTCCAAAAAAGGATTTAAACTAGATGATTTCTAAGAATGAAGCACTACTCCACGTGGCTGCAAACACCACAGATGACAAGTCAGGGGTCCAAGTCAGAACAATGTGAGGCTCACGAGAGGTGACAGTGAACAAGAGGCAATTCCAGGTGAGCTGGTGACAAGGCTTGTGATGACTACAGCACTGAGGACAGAAGCCAGGAAGTAGGGCGGGAATATCCCCCACTCCCAAAATGACTGTGCCTCCACCACCCTTCCCCCCACAGAGCCTCGAACTGCAGGGGAGAAAGGAAGACAGACAGTAAGGCAGTGTCAGTAACACATCCCAGTGACTTACTTCAAGCTTTCTAAGAAATCAGTGATTTCAGGTCAGGGATGTAGCCAGTAACAAGTATACAAAGACATACCTGATTGGACTTCACAGGTGGTTGAACATGCCTGTTAAGGAGTCACTGTTTTTGGAGTCCTCCTATGAGTATTTATAAAACTTTATGAGAAAGTCAATATGGCTTGACTATTTCCCTAGTAGACTGTACGCTAATTGAGGGCAGGAAACATAACTGCTTAGCTCATCACTCTGTCACCAGCGTCCAGCAGGGCTCCTGGCTCATAGTAGGCACCCAACTAGTATTTTCTGAATAATTTATTTTTCACAAAGGCAGTATGTAACTTTTTGTACATAACAATGTTTTTTGAACAACTTTCTACGAATATTCCTCTGGATATTATTTTTTAGGGTTGCCAAGTATTCCATTATTTGGATATATGTCATTTGTTTAACCAACCCCCAATTGTTGTATACTTAGGTTTTCAACTTTTCACTATGACAAACAGCTCTGGGATGAATAATGGTCTTAATTATTTCTTAAAATAAACCCCAAGAAGTAGAACTGCTGGATCAAATAGTAGGTATCAACGCCCTCCCTCTTAAAAGCTACCCTCCATACCCTCCTCATCTTGAAGGACAATTGTCATGAACTTTATTATTTACATAAACTATTATGGACTTCTCAAGCAGAGGAATATCCTAAAACAGGTACCTTTGACATCAACAGCCAAAGTCCTAGACTGTCCTCTCCAGACCTATGGTCAGTGCCCATCAGACTCAGAAATCTGAGAAGCATCTTCTGCTCTCTTCCTGAGACCCAGCCTTCTCCTCCTGCTGAGTGGATGACAAAACCACATTGCGGCATCACATACACCTCCCGCGCTCTCTCACACTGAGTTGGCTGGTCTTCCATGATGCCAGCTTTATCATTTTGGTTCTCTTTTTTCTCAGAGGAATAACTGAACGTGTCCCACCATAAGACACAGAAATGGCAAGTCCCAGATAAGCGCACTGAGGCTCTCGGCCTGTGTCTGCCTCCTCACTTTAGGCAAATCACATCACGTTAGTTCCTCTACAAAGGGGACAGACAGCAATAAAGAGAAGCTCTCAATGGCCCAATTCTATCTTTTCATCCACTTTCATAAAAATAAACCTTTCAGGGACTTCCCTGGCGGTTCCACTGCAGGGGGCACAGGTTCCATCCCTGGTTAGGGAACCAAGATCCCGCGGGCCGTGCGGCCTAAATAAATAAATAAGCATTTCAGAGCTCTTCCTGGTGGATTTAATGAAAGCTTTAGACACTCTCACCAGAAAAATGCACACACCCAGAATGATAAACTGGATTTCAATGGCTTCATGAAACCCATCCATGGACCCTAGTAAGAACCCCCTGGGCCACTCATTGGGCCTTCAAACAAACGGTCAAAAGGAGGCCTGAGATATTCCTGGGGGTGTTCACACCACCCTGTCTCTGTCTCTAAAATCAAAGAGAGGGGAAAGCCAGCCATGATCAGGGCCCCGATGGAAACCTGGAACTCAGCCCAGCACAACTGCTGCTAACTCTGCAGGGCCTTTCAAAGGAACTCAGGTGTCACTACACAAACAGCAGCAGTACTGCAAATGTCAAATGACCGACCGTGTGCACGGGTGCAGAGCTGTTACAAGGCTCGCTGAGGGTCTGCCTCCTGACCCCCTGGCGGGCCTCACATTTGTTGACTTGATTGTCCTGTCTGCCCCATCACCAAGAAAACTCCGTGCACATGGAGACTTTGCCTTGTCCACACTTGTATACTCAGCCCCATCCAAGTCAGAAATGCTGGTCCCAGTGAGTCTGAAGGCGCATGCTGGAGACTGAGGCCACCACGAAGACTTTCACAGAGAGCCATGACACACATGGGCCATTCTGTGCACTTGGGATCTTAGGGTGCAGAGACTGAACTCGCAGCCAGGAGAACAGGGACAGGCTCTGGGATAAGATCAGGAAGAAACGTAAGGGATCGGATGAGAGACCACGTGATAAAAATCTCAACAACACACGGCCACAAAGTTGGGGACAGATGGACAGTCCCAGGGCACCATCTCTTAAAGTCTCATTCACGGTCCACCTAGTCAAGTGAACGGCCAACACACAGGCCACGGAGCGGAAGGGAAACTGGAAACTATCCCCTCCCTCTCAGACTGCTGCCATCTCCCAAGGTCACCTCCGCAGGCACGTACCAAGGGCCTTCAGAAGGACAACACTGCGACGTAGTGATTATTCCCATTTCACACGAGAGAAAGCCAGTGGCCCAAAAGGACGGCCACACGTGTCCCCACTTGCTCTCTCGGTCTCACGTGACCAGAGCAGCCTGGCTCGGGCTGAAGGCCATGGATCGCCCCACGCAGATGTTTCTCACGACACCGTTTTGATCCCAGCAAGCTGCCCATCGGGCCGTCCTCTCCTCTTCCACCCACCCAGCCCGTCCCTCTCCCTCCTGATTTCCTTAGGAGCAATGAACTCCTCCCTTCTGGCCTCAGGCCGATGGGCACCCCACCCCCTTTTCAGACTTCAGCCCAAACCCTCAGCCTGTGTTTGCGGGAAGCGGCTCCCTTCCCCCCAGCTGCGCTTTCTCTCCCCTTGGTGATGTCCCCAGCCTCCGCTCCTGCCCACACAGCTGGAGGGGGGAATCCCCTTCAGCCGCCCCTCCCCCGCTCCATCAGGGATGGTTTCTCGAGCTCTCTCTCCGCCTCTCTGCTCCTGGGACCTTTGCTCCCAGCCCTAACCTTCACCTGCCCTGTGACTCGGGAGCTCCGTCCGGATCCCGAGCATTACCCACCCCACCGCACAACCTCAGGCTGATCGCCCCTTACGGTCCGTCCTTCTGTCACCCGTCCTAACCTCCTTCCGGGATCCACACAGTACGCCTGCGACTAAAACACTGAACAGCCCACACCGTGCACCTGTAATAGAGGCAGCCTGCCAGGAGGGGCATCAATCACAGGCTGGGAAACACCACGGTGAAGAATCAACCGCTTGCTGCTGCTTCTAGAAAGTGGTTTGGACGTGCAACTAACAGGATTGGGGAAGGCGGTTCCGAAATAAGATTCTTTTTTATTAACAGGAGAATAAACGACTGATGAAATGGAGTTCGTGAGCCCCTCTTTACAGGTGTCCCCTAGTCACAGGACTCACAGATGTGGGGACCAGATGACTATGCGCGTCAGCTAATCCAAACTCTCCACTTACAGATAAGGAAGCCGAGGCCCAAGTTTGCCAAGGTCACAGTGTTGGCACTATGCCTTAGCTCGCGTGGTATTTGCAAGGGTATTAAGGAAAGGAGGGGGAAGAGGGAAGAAGGAAAGTGAGAAGTGGCAAACCACTGAAACAAAACTGAAAGTGGAATTTAGCACTTTGCCAAGACTTAAGGGCAAATAAAACCTTGCTTTTAATAAAGACTCTTTCTTTTAAAAGCTGATGTACCTTAAAGATAGAAAGGCATTAATCTTCTGCAGGTTTTACATTCCTAGGAAATAGCGAAAAATTAGCCACAGTTGTCAAAGACAAAAAAAGTAAACTAGAATGTGCCCCTCTGACCTCCTAAGTGGTTTGGAAGGGCACTTCCAGCTCTGGATTCTTACAGTGCCCATGTGCCCAGACTCCTCTCTGCGGTCAGAATTCTCTCCCTCAAAATGGAAATCCCAAAACCAAAAGAAAGAAGGAAACAAAGCCGGAATACACGAGTTCCAGTTCCACCTGTGCCAGCCTATGGTGTTAGTCACCTTGTCATGTGCGCTGTCACACAGGGAGCCGGGAGCAGGCCACCTCCCCATCCAGCGCTCCCGCCCCACCCCAGGGTGCTTGGTGTCCAGCTGCCATACTGCACCCACTACCTGGTCATGACATTTATCCGTGGACATGTCTGTCTCCCCCACTGACCCCTCAGGAACACAGACCCCATCTCACTCGTCTCTATATCTCCAGGCCTAACAGGGGTCTGGCCCATAACAGACCCTCACCGTGTGTTCACTCCCTGCCGCTGTAAATCCCTGGCTGAGGAGGTCTGGCGTATACGCTCAGGCCTGTCTGCCCTCCCCAGTCTTCCCTTGGCCCTCCCTCATTCTCTCTGCCCTGCCACGTCCCCTCACCAAGCACACGAGCTAATCCCGGCTACTGGGGTCACAGGAGAGCCGTGACAACTGGCACAGGGAAAATCTGGAACATTTCTTCCTAGATACAATTGACTTGTAATCCTAAGGTAATCATAAGTCCCCATTTCCTACAAAACCTTTCAATTCTAAAAATTTCTAATTCCTCAGTTTTATGTGTAACGTTCTTCAGATGGGGGAAGTGCAGTCTCAACCGCACAACAGAAAACTTTGGCTGGAGTAACAGTGGACCGCGCTTGGTGAGGGCTTCCTGTGTGTGAGGCTGTGTTATAATTGGACACATGGTAGCTATTTTACCTCACAACAGCTAGAGACAGGTACATAGCCCTTCTTTTTCTTTTCTTTTCTTTGTTTTTTTTAGTGCCTTCCTACAAACAGTTTTCTACTACAATTAGCCCCGTCAAATAAGATTAGCTTCTGTCTCTCTACTGTCAGGCTATGTATCTTCATACACTTTTAATTTCTCTGTGCCTAAATTTTCCCACGGGGTTAAACAGTGGACACAAAGCCTTTTTTGTGCCTATGGCAGGGAGTGGGGAAGGTGGAAAATAGCAAAATAAAAACAAATCAGGCGGGACTTCCCTGGTGACTCAGTGGTTAAGAATCCACCTGCCAATGCAGGGGACATGGGTTCGAGCCCTGGTCCGGGAAGATCCTACATGCCGCGGAGCAACTAAGCCCGTGTGCCACAACTACTGAGCCCGAGCTCTAGAGCCTGCGAGCCACAACTACTGAAGCCCGCGTGCCTAGAGCTCATGCTCTGCAACGAGAAGCCACCGCAATAAGAAGCCCGTACACCACAACAAAGAGTAGCCCCCGCTCAACGCAATTAGAGAAAGCCTGCGCGCAGGAACAAAGACCCAATGCAGCCATAAATAAATAAATTTATAAACAAAAACAAACTCAGGTCATCTTCCTAAGGCGGGATGCATTTGATGGCAGTTCATGCTTCTAATAAATCTTGACTTGCATTTCCAAATTTTCTCTCCACCCCGGGTTATCACCCATCTAACCCATGGCACAAGCACTGGCAAGGACAGAAAGCAATTTCTGCGCTGCCCTGACTCAGACATCCCTCTGCTGGCGTACACAAACAGGACCATGTGAGTTCAGTTTTTATTTCATGAGGTGGACAGTATTTAAAATTTCTCAATCTGAAATCATCTCACCTGACTGTAACTAGAAGTAGGAGCCGCTGGCTCTTCAATGACATGAGTACTGCTTATGGAAGTAGTTCTCAAAGAGGGGTCCTAGGCCAGCAGAATCAGCATCATCTTGTCCTGGGACATGTAAACTACTAGGTCCCACCCCAAGCTACTTGCCTCAAAAACTCTGGTGGGGATGGGCCCAGCACAGGGTGTTTTAACAAGATTCCAGGTGATTCTAATATCTGTTGAAATCTGAGAACTATCAAGGGAGGCTGAGAAACCTCCAAGGTCATGGGAATGCCCTGCTGGGCTAACTTGTGCTTCACAATCCTAGGTAACTACAATGGCGCCCCACCAACAGCACTTACTCTGGTAATTTTTGTCAACTGGCAAAGGCCCCAGACACTAAACGCTTTCAGGGCCCTCCTACTTTGTTGGGCAAATTACTCGTGCCCCACTCTCCTCACCTCTAAAAAGAGATAATAATAACATGCCTCTTACAGGACTGTCCGAAAGGGAAAAGGCTTAGACAGTGTGGCATGTGGTTCATCCTCAACAAGTGTGAATCCCTATGATTACTACACCTTTGCCAAAAGGTCAAATCAGAACTAGGAATACAGCAAAATAAAACCTGCTTCCTGCATGCTGATGTGAAAATTAATAAAGGGAAACCTCACTAAAATGGAGTCAGAAGGCCTGAAGGGGGAGCACCCATGCAGTACCACTGGATATTAATTTCAGGAAGAATTGTCAATTACACACCCTAGCAGAAGAATCATCAATCGGAAAGAATCACCAATTACAGGCCCCAAGAGGAAAAGATGTACACTGCACCTCCCACAAGAAATCGACTACCCCAGCAATTTAGCCAAGGAGAAACCATCATCACCCTCAACCCTCACCTTTTTTCCAATGGACTTTCCTTCAAAACAACCCTTTCCAACTTCCTCCTTTTTCTCTATAAAATAACATTACTCTCCTTTGTTTGTTGGGCTTGCCTATGACTTTTGCCATGGCTTACTTGTCCTGAATTGCAATTCTCTGCTACTCCCAAATAAACCCACTTTGGCCAGTAAAATAACCATAATTTTTAAGGTCAACACTAGCTACCTGACCGAGGACATTCACGACCGAGAGACAGCACCTGGCTTCATTGTCTGTCAAGCATTTACTTGCTCAGTCTACAACTGAGCGCCCACCACATGCCCGGCAACCTGCAGAAAAAGGATCCTCTCTCCAGTACTGTGCCTCTGACAGTCTTTCTGGACATCCAACAACTCTGGGGCTTATATAAGGCCTCAAATACCTCATGGGAGATAACGGGAGGAACGCAATGAATGTTAACAAAAGTAGTCATAAGAACAGCTAACATTTATATTGTGATTACCTTGTGCCATGAACTAAGCACGTGACAAAGGTTAACTTACAGTCCTCAACCTCTGAGGTACCTGCTGTTATGAGACCCACCAATGAGGATTAGGGAAACTGAGGCACATAAGGTTTACATAACTTCTCTAAGGTCCTACAGCTCCTAAATGATAAGGCCAAGACCTGAACTCAGGAACAGTGCTCTTAACCTCTATATTATATGACAGAGAGCTATTAGTTACCTAGGTATCTACTAGCCACTTGTTGTCACTGTTTCCAAAGCAATGATTTTTAAGACACTTAAATTTAGGCACACAATCCACTGTCATGGAGTTCAATACTAGGCTCCCAAAGCCCTGGACAGAAATGCTAATGATACTTGGTTTCTCAGGCCCCTTCACTCCCCCCTAATCTAATTCTACTCAAGTCAAAGTCTCACAGACTGGACAGCTACATGTGACAGAATGAAATTAGAACATACTCTAACACCATATACAAAAATAAACTCAAAATGGATTTAAGACCTAAATGTGAGACCAGAGACTATAAAACTCCTAGAGGAGAACATAGGCAAAACAGTCTTTGACATATATCGCAGCAATATATTTTTGGATCTGTCTCCTAGAATAATGGAAATAAAACAAAAATAAATAAATGGGGCCTAATTAAATTTAAAAGCTTTTGCACAGCAAAGGAAACCATAAACAAAATGAAAAGACCACCTATGGACTAGGAGAAAAATATTTGCAAAGGATGCTACCAACAAGGGATTAATTTCCAAAATATACAAACAGCTCATACAGCTTAATATCAAAAAACAAACAACCCTATCAAAAAATGGGCAGAAGACCTAAAGAGACATTTCTCCAAAGAAGACATACAGACATACAAGCACATGAAAAGATGCTCAATATCGCTAATTATTAGAGAAATGCAAATCAAAACTAGAATGAGGTATGACCTCACACCAGTCAGAACAGTCATCATTAAAAAGTCCACAAATAATAAATGCTGGAGAGGATGGGGAGAAAAGTGAACCCTCCTACACTGTTGGTGGGAATATAAATTGGTAGAGCCACTATGGAGAACAGTATGGAGGTTCCTTAAAAAACTAAATATAGGGCTTCCCTGGTGGCACAGTGGTTAAGAATCCGCCTGCCAATGCAGCGGACACACGGGTTCAAGCCCTGGTCTGGGAAGATCCCACATGCCGCGAAGCAACTAAGCCTGTGTGCCACAACTACTGAGCCTGTGCTCTAGAGCCTATGAGCCACAACTACTGAGCCCGTGTGCTGCAACCACCAAAGCCCATGCGCCTAGAGCCCGTGCTCCGCAACAAGAGAAGCACTGCAACGAAGAGTAGCCCCCACTCGCCGCAGCTAGGGAAAGCTGGCATGCAGCAACAAAGACCCAACACAGCCAAAAATAAATAAATTTATTAAAAAAAAAAAAAACTAAATATAGAGTTACCATATGGTCCAGCAACCCCACTCCTGGGCATATCCGGAGAAAACTCTAATTCGAAAAGATACATGCACCCCAATGTTCACTGCAGCACTATTCACAATAGCTAAGACATGGAAGCAGCCTAAATGTCCATTGACAGATGAATGGGTAAAGATGTGATGTGTGTGTGTGTGTGTGTGTGTGTGTGTGTGTGTATATATATATATATATATATTCAGTGGAATATTAGCCATAAAAAAATGAAATGCCATTTGTAGCAACATGGATGCACCTAGAGATTATCGTACTAAGTGAAGTAAGTCAGACAAAGACAATTATCATATAACATCATTTATAAGTGGAATCTTAAAAAATGATACAAATGAACTTATTTACAAAACAGAAATAGACTCACAGACATAGAAAACAAACTTACGGTTACCAGAGGGGATAGCAGTAGGGGGCAGGAGAGGGGGAGATAAATTAGGAGTTTGGGATTAACATATAAACACTACTATATATAAAGTAGGTAAACAACAAGGATCTTCTGTATAACACAGGGAGCTATATTCAGTATATTGTAATAACATAATGGAAAACAATCTGAAAAAATATATATACACATATGTATGTATAACTGAATCACTGTGCTGTACACTTGAAACTAACACAACATGATAGATTAACTATACTTCAATTAAAAGGAAAAAAAACTCTCACAGAACAGCATTTCTCCCTACTCATAACTCCCCTGGTACCACACCACTTAACCTTAATTATAAGCCATCTGTCACACAGAGTTCTCTGTTTCTTACACATTGGTCTTTTCTTCCCTGCTGGACTGTAACATTCTTTGGAAGTATCCATACTTTCTGTGAAACCCCACAAAATTAGGGAGAAGCATGGACTTACATGTATAGAATTGGAGAGGGTTACACAGTTAATTGGTTGGCTTATTCACTTTGCTTTTCTGACACTTCTTTGTTTATCAATCTCTAAGAAGTAGCATAAAAGTATGAAGTTTTGCTATTGAAAGCCAGCATTAGGGGAGGTGTTACACCAACATTTACTGAGCAGCAAATGTTTCAAGATTTGTTCTCCCTGCCTCTCCTACATTATCTCATTTAAAGGCCTCAGCAGCTCAGCAGCCTTGTACAGGAGGCTGCTGGGATCTAGCTTGAGGAAGGAGGAACCTGGGGCCACCAAAGGTGAGAACTTGCCCAGTGTCACTCAAGGTCAGTGAATGGAGAACAGAGATTGAAACAACATCTGTCCCCCAAGCCCCTACGCTCTGCCTTCCTCTAAGGTTCAGACTAAAAAGCCCAAGCTCAAATTCTCCTCGAAACAACACATTACTTTTGTAAAAAATGTTGTGATAGAGAAAATTTTAAACTCTATTATATGTGATTTAAAAAAGATGGGGCAACCATGTTCATGGATAGAATTACAACATTAAGAAGGAAGAAATGTCAATTCTCCCCCATGTTAGACTATCCATTCAATGCAGTGCCAATCACATTTCCAAGACTTTGTTGAGAATTTGACAAGCATTCCAAAATGTATATGGAAGAAAAAGGATCCACAAATAACTAAGTTCTGAAAAAGAGCAAAGAAGGGGCTCACCCTGCCATATAAGACACACTGCAGAGCTATAATAATAAAAATAATTTGGCACAGAAATAGACAGATGACTGGGACAGACTAGAGAACTTAAACCCTGTGAGGAATCTCAAAATCTGAAAATGCAAACTAACCAATTTGTGGCAGAAAGCAGACCAGTGGTTGCCTGGGCCTGGGGACAAAGGGAGGGATGGAAGGCAAATGGGAAGTTTTAGGGTGAGGGAAATGCTCTGGATCTTGACTGTGTGGTTTCACAGGTATGCACATCTGTCAAAATTCATTAGATTGTACACTTTAAATGTACAGGTGAAGTTTACCATACATAAATTATAACTCAATAAAGTAGAAAAAAATAGACTCATGTGCATGTGGGAACCTGATGTATGGTAGAGGTGGCTCCACATTCATCCCTAAAATACTAGAAAAAAAAAACACTGGTTAATGATTTTGGGAAAATTGGCTCACAAAACGGAAAGGAAAAAATAACACCAGATTCTTTCCGTATACCGTATATTAAGACGAACCTCAAACAGATTACAGCCCTCACTGTGAAAGGTAAAAGCAGCAAGTTGACAGAAGAAAATACAGAATATATTTGTAATCTTGGGGTAAGGAAGAACACCTTAAGATTCCTAATCTACAAAAAGCAAAAATTAATGGCATTGGGCTATATCAAAATTTAAAATTTCTGAAAGTTACCACTGATAAAGTTAATAGATAGCAGAATGAGATTAATATCTAGGATATTTAAGACATCTGCAAATCAATACATTAGAAAAGCAGACTAAAGCCAGTCAAAGAAATTGTAATAGCTAACAAATACATTAAAAGATGCTCAAATTCATTAAGAAATTACATAAGTTCATGTTAAAACAATAAGAAGCCATCAAATACTGGTAAAATTAGAGAGATGGTTAGTATCAACCACTAAGGAGGATGTGGTGATTTAGGAGCACTTGATGCACTGCTGTGAGAGTGTCAACCAGTCCAGCAACACTGGAGACTAATTTGGCAGTATTTAGTAAAAACAGGTGTGTTTGTTCTCTTTTACCCAGCCCTCCCACTCTTGGGTAGATACCCTTAGAGCAGTGCTCCTCAAACTTTCCTATGCACCAGAGTCTCCAGGCTGGATGTGCTAAAACACAAATTGATGGGGTCTGTCCCAGGGTTTCTGATTCAGGAGGTCTAGGTTAGGTCCCGAGCACCTACAAGTCTAACAGTTCCCAGGTGAGGCTGATGCTGCTCGGTATGGACCCCTGTAAGAACCACCACCCTAGAGATGTTCTCACAGGCATCGTTAAGAGATGCTGCAGGATATTCCTTCATCACAGCTTTGCTCATGGTAGCAGGAATGGAGGTGACCTAAGTGTGCATCATTAGAAAAATGGGTAAGTAAAACTAGTGGGTACATAGCAGGCCAGCCGTAAAAAGCAGCAGTCATAGCGATGCACTGGATAAACCTATACTAACATAGATCTCTCCAATAAAATGTTGAATTAAATTCTTTTGACTTTTATGAATGTCTGAAAATTTCCCTAACAAAAAGTTTTAATATTGAATGGAAAAGCAACCGAATAAAAACATAGCAGCACAGCACTACTTACCTGAACTGAAAACATGCACACAAGAACACAACATCTTTAACAAGGATAGAGACATACCCAAGAACATCTAACACAAGAGAGGAACCTCCTCTGACGGAGAGGGGAATGAGAGTGGGAAAGAAGGAAAAAACAAAACAAGAAAGGGGCTTTGCACAGGGAGATCTTATGCCAAAAATTGAAGCATGTTAACTCAACCCTCAGCACCAGGAAGTCTCAAAGGTGAAAACTACCTCACCTATATTTACACACAATGGTTGCTCCAGAGAAAGCCCTCAGAAGCTTTGCAGGCTAAGGGGGCAGATCACCTTGCCACGAGAGAGGGAAATACAAGCTTGGGGTGATTTCAGGCCCCCAGAATTCAACCTGCTACTGAGCCCTGGACTGTCCCTGTGTGACATATTAGTATTTAAAAAGAAGCTGGGATGCTTAGCTTTTGGCAAAGGGTGTATGTGTCTACGTCTGTGTCTGTGTCTCTTGTCAGAGTGTGTGTGCACGTGTGGGTCTGTGGATTTGTGTGTGGCTGTGTGTGTGTGTGTGTGTGTGTGTGTGTGGTGTGTGTATCTGTGAAGGGAAAGAGGACTAGGGAGGGGAGCAAAGCACTCCAGCACAGACCGAGCCACACCTATTGATCAGCCATTTGATTCTGTTTTACTGAAACCAGAAGTCACAGTCACAAAACCAAGCCACCTTCTTGGCCCCACCCACCCTTCTCTTCCCTTTTCTTCACCCTCTCCTCCCCGACATCCAACGCTTTTTCCTAACTGCCACATCTAAATATGCTCCTCTGGTGACTGGGTAGCTAGCTTATTAAAATGACACACTTTACAGTCAAAATTCTCGGGATGTGGTAGGAGACGATAAATGACTATTTATGTTCCTGACCAAGGGCCTTAACAGAAAAGTCCAAAATCTTTAAGACCGGGTATGCCTTACCAGTTCTTCCAGAAGAGACTGCTGTGGCTACAGCTACCATACAAAAAAGGCAAAGAGAGAGCCAACTACAATCTGTCATGCCCCCCACAAGGTCACGCTGGCCACAGCTTTTTAGGACCATCGAATAGTTTATCATATGAAGTGGTGGAAAAGTGTATGGGACGATGAAAAAAGAAAGGTCAGCACTAGTAGAATTTATGTGAGAAAATGCAGCAGCTTTAAGTAAATGAGCCCATGCCAGGAAAGTATGTCTTTAGGGGAAGAAGAAAGAGCTTAACAACTGGAGGAAGGCACAGAATAGCAAAGGTAAAATGCAGAATGAGCTGGACAAACACTCAGGCCTCCCTCAAAGACGGGCCAGGTTATCCCCCTGTGCAAACAAGCCAGAATTTTTATTCCCAAAACACTGTTTTGTCTCTTCTATGGCAGCACTTTTCACTGGATGATAAAGGCTTAGGAATTCTACAGTTTTCCTGAACTGTTTTGTATAAAATGAAGTTTTATAAAAAAAAGCGTATTTGATATGCAGCCGGAGCACTTTTTAATTTAAAAAAATGTATAATGGTTATATGTAGGAGTCTTCTAGGTTTTCATGAGATATGTAAGCAAAACAAGCTTATGTTTTTTCCATTGACATGCAGGATCTGTCACAATTTTAAAATTAAGGGACTTAACCAGGAAAAAAGTAAAAGGGTTGAGGCTTCAAGCTAAGGTCAACATAGGCAATTTTGACGTATGAAAACATACAAAGTTCTTTAAACGTCAAAACTTACTGACAAGCTTCTAATACGAAAAATTCTTTAAATTTCAGTTGAATGAGTATCTACAAGTTAGGCACTGCTCAAGATGCTAGAGATCCTCCAATGAATAAGACATTGCTTTAATAACTGTGTCCCTTTAATGTCATTTATCCATCCCTTGAATTAATTTTTAATGCTTTCTGATGTTTGAAATAGCTCACTACCAGCAATGAAAAACTGCAGAAATACATCTTACTATTTTACTAAAAATGTAAATTTCTAATCTCTGAAGCAGAAACAGAAGGAAAAGACTTTCTCTGCTTTACATACTATCATTTTCTGCACATTAATTAATTACTTAAACTGTGCATGGTGGCAGCTGCCACTTCCTGCTATCCAACGGGTCAGAGAACTGGAGAGATTCAAAAACATGCTAGATAGTTTAAGAGAGACAGGGAAGGAACCCAAAAAACCAGGGCCTCCTGCCATAAACAGAAAGCAAGATAAGGAAAGTGAGCTGCTCTAGGCAGAAGAGTCTCCTGGAGATTCCCCTGAAGCTGCTGCCGCTTGCTCGCTGGCTTGCTGGCTTGCTTGGCCAAGGTATGGCTTCAGGGCTGGAAGGCTGCCACCTGCTGAATCACCAAACATCTCTGGGCTTCCCTTGGAGCACTGACCAGACGGGGACCCATCCCCCACCAGGCTTCTCCCGTGAACACCTTCCTCCCCGAACCAATGAAACGCCTAGCCCTCTCCCCTTCCGCCAAGCCAAAACAGCCAACCAACCTCGTTATGGCTGGGCAGCCCTAGGCAACTCCCATCGCGTCGCTACGTCACCAGTCCCACTCCTCTCTTTCTGTCCACTCGGTCCCCCCCGAATGTTCAAACCCCAGTGCCAGGAAGCGTGGGGAGTTCACAGCACACCATGACGGGCACTTGCCACTTCCACACCCAGGCAGCCAACCCCAAACACCCCCAAGTCCGCAAGCAAAATAACCTGGCCAAACAGCTCTAAAGGTCCAGCAAGGTAAATGTCAAGGGAGCTAGAATAGTAAGCAGGCCCCATAACATAGAAAACAAACTTCCCTTTCAGAAAACAGCCTTCACTCTTGGTTTCGTAAGTGTGTACTGCTGAAGTCGGTACTATCTGAAGGTGAAAAGAAACATCTGAGAAGCAAGCACCTGCATGGGTTCTCTTCACTCCCTCCGGCCCTGGCAACCCTCATCCGGATTTTTACTTGACACTCCCAAGACGGAAACAAGCTTTAACCAGAATGCGCCTGTCTGAATCCGTTAGCTGGACCAGGACACCCTACCCGGTCCACCAGAAGAAGCAGAAAGCCCGAGTCTGGGTTAAGAAGGTGGGAGAAACAGCCGCTGTTGTCGCTGCTCTGCCCTTGACACGTCGCCTCGGAACCGCGGAGACCCCTCACTCACGTGAAGGGCCGCGTCCTGGAGAGAATGTCCAGTTCCAGGCTGCGCTGATGGCTCCTCCAGGCCTTACCTGTAAACACGCTCACCCGTGGGGGCAGCCCCGCAGGGTGTCAGAGCCACCCCCAACCTGGAGGCTGTTAAATGTCCTGCGGAGGGGGGCTCGCCCCGCAGGGAAAGGGTTCCCACCTGTTATGTTGTCCGGGGACATCGAGGCGGGGCGGGGAGGGTACCCGAAACCCAGGGCGCCTGGCCGGCTGCGATCGGACCCAGAGGTACCAACTGTCACGCCGCCAGCCGGGCGGTGGGGGTAGGGCCGTGATTTGGGGTCGGACCCTGCGGGTCTCCGGACCCCCGCCGCGCCACTGCCCGAAGGCTCCTCGCCTCGCTGTTCTTCGGCCCCTCCACCGTCTGCTCGCCCCAAACCGACAGTAGGCAGCCTTCCAGCCCGCACGCAAGACCTCTGAAAAGGTGCCCACTGACGCCTCCGCCTTTCTCCCTGCCTCAACTTGGTCCGGGAGCCCCGCGGGCTCCCCGCCCGCTCGGAGCCCCGAGCCCGGCCGCGGGACCGCCCCCCCCCGCGCCCACTCCTCCCCTGGCGCGGTGGCGGAGTGGGGGGACTGCCCGCCAGGTACGCGCGAGGCAAGGCGCTGGCTGCGCTCACGCCCCCTCGCCCCGGGGCTGCCCGCACACCTTTCCCAGGCCCGGGAGCGGGGGTGTCCGATCGGCCCCCGGCGAGCGGCTCTCTCCCGCCGCCCCACGACTCACTTGCACTGGAGTCGCGGCAGCCTCCGTAATTCCGCTCGCCGAGCCCCCCGCTGCGGGATGAAATCCGGGGCAGGGCAGAGTTGGGGCTCCGCACCCGGAACGCGCTGTCAGGCCGGCTCGTCGGTCGCAAGGGGAGAGCAGCCTTCCCTGGCCGGCCCTTCCCGCTCCCGTCCTGGCCCCCGCCGACGCCGACACCGCCGCCGCTGCCCGGCCGCTGCCTAGCTGGTGCGAACGCTTCCGACTTGCCACAGCGAGCCTCCCGGGCTGCCGAGCATGCCCAGTCCGCTGCTCGAGCCGGCCCAGCTACCCGCGCGACGCAAATCCGCTTCTCCGGGTGTTCGCTGCGGCCAGGAGGGCGGGGCGGGCGGGGTCTGCGGGGAGCTCATCCCAGGACCCAGGGGGGACCCGAGCCAGACTGCGCACCTAGGGGCTGGCGAGGTTTGGCGCCCTGTTATTTTACTTTCAAGTAATTGGAAGCTCGGGAGGCGGACGTGTTCCCCAACGACGAGAAAGGCCCAGCTTGCACATTTTTAGGGGGCCGTTTATTCAGGCCGGACGGGAGCCGAATTTTACGGTCGGGGGCAGTATACCATTTGGGGCAGAGCCGGAGAGTTGAAGAGCTAGAGCTGGTCAGAACAGAGAACGCAAACTCGGCCTTCCGGAGACCCGGCTCGCGGGCACGAGTTTGCGAGCTACCCGAGTCTCTTCCCCACCGAGCCTAGGAGCACAGCACTTGGAATTAACTCGAAATTGATATTTTTAAATTTAAAAAAAAATTTAATAAAAAAATGTAGAAAGGGCGGACCGCAGACTCTACAGCCCATTTTCAAATCTCTATTCACAGACTCACTCCAAAAACAATGAGTCAAGGCGAGGAAGGCCCGAGTAGGTCCAGTCGTATAGGGAGAGGGTTCAGGCCGCTACAGGGCCGCCCCACCCCGACCCTTCCCGGCCCCACCTCCTGCCGGCCCCACCTCCTGCCGACCCCACCTCCTGCCGGCCCCGCGGAGTTGCGGGAAAAACCTGGAGAGCTGGCGTGCCCGGGCCGGAGCACTGCGCATGCCCAGTGGCCCGACCTGGTGCAGGTCGCCCGAAGCAAGGTTTTTCTCGGCTCCCTTAGCGCGATCCCAGCGCCCGGGTTAGGGGCGGACCGTGGGGAGAACTGGCTTTCCGCTTCGGGGCCCTCCCTTCGTGTCCGTACCGTTCTGTACCCCAGTGGCGGAGAGGCAACCCGGGGCTGCGCGTCCCGCTGGGTCCGGGACTCGGCGAGCGGGGGAGGGGGCGTGCAGCGGCATCGCCGTGGCACGTGACTGTCCGTGGCGCTCCGGGCAGCCATCTTCCGCTCGGCCATCGGTCCGTGGGCGATCGGAACGGACCGGAGAGCTGGCGGGATGGGGGCAGAGAGCTCTGCTTCCCGCCAGGCCCACCCGGCGGACTCCAAATGCTCCGCACCTGCCTCCGCCCCGCCCGGGAGAGCGGGAATCGCGGCACTGGCCCCAGGTTTCTGAGAGGACAGGCTCCCGCGCGGGCTAAAAACAGCGGCTGCGAAATCGGGAGGGCAGGACTCCGGGGGCGGATGGCCTCTATTTTTCCCCAGAGGCGGAAGTTGGAGAAAGGGGTCCCCTTCCGTAAGGCAGTGACCGCTGCTCCAACTTCCTCCGTGTTCTAATCTATTCGGTGCAGAGACGTGGCGTGTTGGCAGGAACATCTGGACAGAGGCCGTCGCTCTTCCCTGAGATGTAATATCCCATGGCCCCTGCTGGTGGACAGCTTGGATGGTGATGTTAATAGCATTTATTGAGGTCCTGCCACGAACCACTTAGGGTCTCTGTGGCCTTAGGGCCAGATAGGTCACCATCACCCGAGAATTTGTTAGAAATGCAAAATGCCCTGCAGAATCGGAAACACTACTGGGGGAGAGGAGGGATCCTGCAACCTCAAACCCTCCACTGATTCTGATGACCATTTTACTTATTTCAACTAAGCCTTAGGGCGGCTCACTTTATAAACGAGGCATCGAAATTTTATCCCAAAGGAGAGTGAAGACAGTGGGCTCCAGTGCGGGCTTTTTATCGCACCCTCCACTTTGACTTTTCTGGCTGCTTCACTCCTATGTCACTATACTGCTTTTCTCAGGGAGATTAAGAAAGTGCCTTTGTCACTTACGGCTTTAAAAATAACAACTGAAATTCAGTTCAACTACATATTTTGAGTGTATAGAGGGCAAAGCTCTTTGAGTCATTGTAGCTCTACTGAGAATTTTTGTCAGTTTACACCTAAGAAGTGCAAGAAAAGGCTTGCTTTCTCATGATGTAAAGTTTTTCAAACTAAGGCAGCGCCAGAAAACTGCTGACTGGTTTCTCTTAAGTGCTGTTTATGCAGAATGGCCAGACTTTGGACTTTCAGAAAATGAGGTTCAAGTAAGAAGCTGGAGTAGACTTGCGTCAAGGAGTCTGTACTTTAAAATGCCCCACACCCCAAATGTAAAGCTGAACTGAATTTTGTAAAATATTAGCGGTTTTTGATTGTAAGTGGTTGTCTAGGGTGATCGTTGTAATGTTTTTTTTTTCCTAATTCTGTGTATGTTTGAAATGTTTCATAATAAAAGGCTTTCTAAATTGCTTTCCATGAGTAATTTTACGACTGTATATAATATGACACATGGAAAAAAGCGAAATATAAAACTCCAATTTCTTCCAATTTCATAAAATAATTCAGAGAGAAAGAGCTATAATAAACTCAGTAAAAAAATCTAAAATGATATTGAAAGAAAGACAGTAAAAATAAATTCTGGGTGAAGTGATTTTAAGAAACACTATAGTTGACTCTCCTTGATATTCAATTTAGTCATGGTCCTTAAGTCACTACTGTTTGTAACCAAAAAAAAATTTTTTTTAAGAAAAATAAGTAATTGTCCTTCTCCATCCACCCAACTCTAAAGAATTTTAGCAGTGTATTTTTCTGATCAAAATTTTAATAAGCATCATACTGCTTGGTTGTAAAATTTTAGGATTCTCAAGTACACAGAATATCATAAGTTACATTGTTGTCAAGACAACTATGAAATAAAAATGAATCACCTCCAAGTCACAATCTGTCACTAAAATATGTTAAAAATAATATTAAGAGCAAATACAAGGGCAAGCAGTTCACTTGCCAGAACAGCTATTCCTTCTACCATTAGAAGCTAACCTACCTGATCAAAAATGTAGTGGTTTTATCCAGTTGATAGTTGACCTGTAAGCAGCATCCATCACTCACCAAACAATAGTCAAATAGTATTCAAGAAGCAAGGAGGCTTCTGTGTGTCCATGGCAATTTGTCTCAGTGGAAGAATCTAGAACCACAAAACCTGAGTAGCAGGAACAAGACCTTATGAGCCCTCTTAGCCCTTTAAACTCATCTGGCCAATCCACAATCCAGTTTCCAAACAAAGGTTGATCAGAAGCGCCAGCTTGCAGACAATGGCTGATTCCAAGTATTTGCCCTGGGGCTTAGATCTGGTAACACTCAACCCTCTGTGCCTGTTCCTAGGGCCATGGTGAGGTTTCCTGGCTTCAGTAACTGCCTAGGTTCTCCCCCTGGTCAACAAAAAGCTGGAATTTATTTGAAGACACTGGGGTAAATCAGGGATGCCGCTGAGGCTAAGGCAGAGATCAGAACAAGGAACTGGAGTATTGGCAGGAACCCAGGAGGTCTCCCTCTGTTTCCTCTGCACTGCTGTTTACTCTCTCCCTCACACTATGGCTTTTTCCACCTTTTTAAGCAGATAAGGTAGGGATTCCCCGGAGAAGGAAAACCAGGCATGGCTTTCTTGACATAAGAGAAGCCATTTTTGGCCTAAGCCATTTTGTGATCTAAGCCTGGCCACAATGCTCACCCTTGAACAGGTATCAGTAATTAATTGTCTTAAGGTAACAAAAGAATGCAGAAACAAACCAGTGTCATCAGGCAAGAGAAGTAACAAGAGCAAAGATAATATATCACTTGTAAAGACTCCCAGTTCTCTTTCAATGGTAAAAATTAGCCTGAAGCGCTCAACCACCAGATCAACTGGCACCTTAAGGGATGATGATGTTGACTTTTTCTGACCTTCATGACGTCAATCAGCTAAAGCTTGGATTCTGTGGACCACCCAAGACCCTTCATGAATATGCATGTACCCTTAGCTTAAAACTTCCCCAATTTGCTGTCATGGTGACACTGCTTTGGGAAAGATCCTTGGTGTTCTCCGTACTTGCTGCAAGTAATAAATCCCTCCTCATGCTCTTTGGCTTGGTTGTGTCTTTTGGCTCGACGCCTACCAAGAGGCAAACCCAGTTTCAGGGTAACACCTTCCGTTCACAAAGCAGGAAATGACTACTTGAGAGTTCCCAAGTTTATTTCTCTTCCAGGGAGTAGCAAGACTGACCCTACCCATGTTCATTATCCCCATTGTCTAGTTGAAGCCTATTTCCCCAGATTCCTACTGTCCACTAGAACCAATCCTATTAATATTTCAAAACCCCAAGTCCACCTGTTTTCATAAAAGCTTCTCTGCCTTCCAGGACACAGAAACTTCCTAGACACACATTTTGGCACTTATTTATGTTACATTATGTCTTTTTGACAGTTCTCTGTGTGTTTCCTGCAAGTAAGTCTTGAGTTCCAACTTACGTATTAAATGACATTGACAATATATCTATTTACTTTTCATCTTCCATAGCACCTAGCACAGACTTAGCATCAAGTAGCCCATAGTAAATATTTCTTGAACTGTATAGTCTTCTTTTTACTTTTCTGTTGCACCATTTTTGTTTAAAAAGGGTAAACCACTAGGAATGGAAATGTCCTTGCTATGTTGTCCTTCTCTAATTAGTAACCACCCTTCACAATCTGCTGTGTACATCTAAGGAGGATTTTGAAATTAGACATTTATGACTGGGCGCTAACCAGGGTGTGATGAATCAATACCATCAGCAGAATGCTGCACTATCTGACAGACACAGCACCATTGTCAAGAGTTGTAATTTACTCCTAACTTTTTAAATATTGTGTAACTCCAAGCAAGGCTTCATTATCACCTCTTAAAATGAGACTAATATAACCCACCCCCTCTTTGCTTTCCATGGGCTTCATGGAAATTATTTAGGTCTTTAATCAGAATATATGTCTATTAAGTGTCTTATAATTAATTAGAGGTAAACAGAATGAAAACATTAGGTATCGGGCTTCCCTGGTGGTACAGTGGTTAAGAATCTGCCTGCCAGTGCAGGGGACAAGGGTTCAAGCCCTGGTCTGGGAAGATCCCACAGGCGGCAGTGCAACTAAGCCTGTGCGCCACAACTACTGAGCCTGCGCTCTAGAGCCTGTGAGCCACAATTACTGAGCCCATGTGCCTAGAGCCCGTGCTCTGAAACAAAGAGAAGCCACCACAATGAGAAGCCCGCGCACCGCAACAAAGAGTAGCCCCACTCACCACAACTGGAGAAAGCCTGCGCGCAGCAGCAAAGACCAAGGCAGCCAAAAAAAAAATTTTGTTAGTTAAATTAAATCTTAAAAAAAAAAAAGTGGGGTAACAGAATCCAAAAAACCTGGGATCTTGAGTTATCAAATATCCTTCTTTGAAGTCACTCAGCAATTTTTTATATTATACTTATACCTTAAGTATCCATATTGCATTAATTTAGCCAATGATTGTTCAGCTCTCGATGGACAAGGCTCAAGATCAAGTATTTCTGTGTATCCATAAACAGAAATGGATGGAGTATGTTCCTTTTCTCCACAGCAGGCACATATGTCATTCTCATCCTAATATTTGCCCCATCATCAGGATTGTCAAAAATTGCATGAAACATACTTATATTTTAAAATTAGTCATCATTTATCTGAAATTCAAATTTAACAGGATGTCCTATGTATTTTTTTGTTTTGGTTTTGGTTATTTTGCTAAATCTGGCAACCCTACCCTGATAGACCTGAAAATTTATACCTGTTCCTTGACTTCTGGCTCCATAAAATTTGTAACTTGACTTCATGAAAAATAATAAAGAGGAGTTATTGCAAGGACTTTTTAAAAAGAAGAAGAAGAAGAAATGCTGGTAGAAGGAGGGACATAACTAAATTTGAGTATGGTAAATTTCCTTTGAAAAATATTCTCCTCCTGAAAACTGTAACTCCTTAGAATCCACTCAAAGCCTAGTGGGATTCATTGTGTGATTTATTTCAAAATACTTCTGATGCTGACAGGCCACTTAGCATTTACCCAGCAAATGATGATGTTCTAGTGTTCTTGTCTGGTGAGTCAGCGTGTGGGAAGTCATGGAGTAGACTGAGACACAAACCCTTTGTAACCTCACAGGCAGGCAGAAGAGGAGCTGAAGTGCAGAGCACATCTTCCTAATCACCTGGGAACTTATTAGAAATGCACAACCTTGGACCCTACCCGGACCTACTGACAGAAGTTCTAGGGGTGGGTCCCAGCCATCAGCTGTTTAACAAGCCTTCCAGGTGATTCTGATGCACATTCAAATTTGAGAACCACGGCTTTAGAGCCCTGGTTCTTGACTGTGCATGCAGAAGAGAAATACCTGGGGAGTTTTTAAAATACTGGTATCTGGATCCCATCCCCCCAGAAATTCTGATCTAAGTGGTATAGCGAGCAGCTCAGGCATCAAGATTTTTTAAACCTCTCAGTGTTCACCACTGCTCTACTGAATTTATTCTCAAATGCCAAAGGGATGAGAAGCTCCTGACATTGCAAATATAATGCTTCCTACTCCTGTCCCAGGTCAACTTTACATAAAGGCAAAATAGACAGGCATAACATGTTTAATACGTGGTCTCTTCCTCAAATCTCTAAATCCACTCTTTAAAGGCCTACTCGAGTCAATATGATATAAGAGAAAGAGAGAAAAATAATTTCCTGGCCCCCAAGACCTGCCTAAATATTCATTAACCTCTTGGGGCCACATTTTTTCATGTCTACACGAGGGATGATATTATCTCTCCACAGGGTTTTGACAGTGATTGAAAGACACCATGTAGATAAAAAAGGCAGAGGATCAGTAATCAATAATCACATCTGAACCAGAGGAGGCTTCATGGGAAGGGGAAATTTAAAAGAACAAAACTCAGTAAATTCATAAAATTTCAATGTGTCTTTCTATAATAACTATTTAAATTATTTTCTCTTTTTATATTCCCTCACTTTTTTGTGTGCTCCCCCCTCCCCTCCCCAATCATTTTTCCTGTTTTCAGTACAGGTACTTTGGTGACCCATCTGTGTTTGGCTAAGCTATCTCAATGACACTAAAAGTGGTAGTTGTAAGGACTGAAAGGGGTAGTTACACAGTGCTCTATTATTCCTGGGGCTAAAACAAGGTTAAACAGGACAGTTTTGTGTTTTTTTTAACATGCTTGCCTATGTGGCAAGCTAATCATTTTAAGCCCCTCATCCACCTCAAGATGAATATAATAGGCTTCACTATGAGCTGAAAACCCTCCCTGTTATGGAGCTGCCCTGCCTCACTCAGTGCATGGTGCGTATTCTACTATTAAATGGAATAGTTCTTTACCTGGCTTCTTAATATAGAAGTTTGAGATACATGGACACACTTTCATTACTTGTTGCAACATGGGATGGTGGCCCCCTCCCAGAGTACTGCTGAGCCTAACCATTCAAACACCCGCCAAGTAACCTTGGAGGGCTGGGCATGGTGGGCACCTAGGAGCTGGGAAAGAGCAATGGAGAAATTTCCAGGAAAACCTGACTGGCAAAAATGAAGGAACCCAGAGGAGCCATTGGCATGTACTCTAGCTAATGTCTGCTGGATCGGCACTCAGGGGCTACTGCAAGATTGAAGCAGAAATTCCTTCTGGGATGCACGTCATGAACCAGAAGCCAGAAATTGGAGCAGGGCCATAGGCAATGGGCTTTGGAATCAGATGCTGAGTTTGAGCTCTGGCCCTGCCACTTAACTAGCTGTGTGACATTGTCAAGAGACCATACCTGGAGACACAGTTCCTCACCTGTAAAACGTGGGCAATAGCAACTTGTTTCTGGGTTATGAGGATTACTTGATAATCCATATAAACCAGTTAATACAGCACCTGGAACACTGTGTAAGCATGTAATAAATGTTAGTTATTGCTCCAAGATAACATTTGGGGATAATTATGTTCTTTCACTGTATGTCCCCTTTTCCTTCTTTTCCATTTCCCTCAACCCAAGCCCCACTTAAGCAGACAGTTCTGCTCTCACAGCCTCTGGTGAGGAAAGAGAGAGACTCTGAGCCTTCCTGACTTTTGTTTATGGAAGTCTGAGCCCCAGAAGACTGAGACAAGGTGTCTTAGCATCTTAGAAATGGAGAGGGAAATAGATGGGGCTTCTTTTCACCCCAACTAGAAAGAGATTTTGTTTGGATGGAGGGAGAAGAGAAGAGAGAAAAGGGTGTTATATCAGCTTTCCAGCACAGCTGTCAGGGAAAAAGCAAAATCAGAGAAGGAAGAGCCACTGAGACATCTGGGCAGCTGGGAGTGTAGGCAGCCTAATAAAGATTCGCAAGCCTTAAAGCACGGGTCCAGGTAGTGGAGCTGCCAGACACAAAGGACCTTGCTCCCTTCTACCTGCGTGGAAAGGGAACTCAAGAGCCAATACACTCACAACCCCAAAATGCTCTACCACTCTGGACCCTGACAATTCCAGGCAGCTCTTGAAAAACATTCCCCCTTCCAAAAATAAAAAGGTAAGTTTCCCATCAGCTAGGGAGAATGAGCAGTGGTGGTGGTGGTAGTGGTGGTGAAGACAGTGATATACAAACAGAAATTAAATGGAGTTATCGAAAATAAAGTTATAGTTCCCACACACTGGTGTTTGCAGATTTGTGTACCGAGATTTGTATAAAATTCCAGAATTTGCAATGCCTCAAGGCAATTGTTTAAAACAATCATTGTGCTCTCACTACAAATGTTGATATATATGCTGGGGTCGGGGCAATAGGAGAAAATCAGTACAAGCCTGAGGAATACCTTGGAATTTGCTGCATTTGGTGTCTGTTGGTGTCACTTCACTTGCTCATGAACATTAAGCGAACCACCCTGGCTTGAGGAGCAGCACACCAGAAAGACGTTTTGTAAATGTGCTTACTAGGTCGTAAGGCTGGGAGCCTCCTTTCCTGCAGCTTTTCTCCTTCCCTAAAATCTTTTCTCATTTCTTTGCCAGTGCCTTTAACTTTTCTTAGCTGCATTTAAAATGTTTTCTATTATTTCTGCATGAGTAAGACTATGTGTCATTTCAGCCCCGTTGTCAGCTTCTGTTTCACTTTCATTAAATTTGTTGATTGAGTGTGAAGAAGGAGGCACTGTCATCATTACCAGATTTTGTACTTATGGGCTAGATCTCTCTTGGAGCAACGTTGTGATCTGTACTGCAGTTTTGTAATGATGCTCTGGAAAAAAGGGGATGAGACCAGGGAAGGCACCTTATCCCTTCCTTCTCTCTTTCTCTGGGTTTAGAGAGGCAGTAAAAGAGGGGAGGAGCCTACTAGAGAATGGACTTGAGGATATGGGGAGGGGGAAGGGTAAGCTGTGACAAAGCGAGAGAGTGGCATGGACATATATACACTACCAAACGTAAAATAGATAGCTAGTGGGAAGCAGCCGCATAGCACAGGGAGATCAGCTCGGTGCTTTGTGACCACATAGAGGGGTGGGATAGGGAGGGTGGGAGGGAGGGAGACGCAAGAGGGAAGAGATATGGGAACATATGTATATGTATAACTGATTCACTTTGTTATAAAGCAGAAACTAACACACCATTATAAAGCAATTATACTCCAATAAAGATGTTAAAAAAATAATAAAGAGGGGAGGAGGATACTTATGTTTTCCCTCTATTCATTCATTCTTTCATTTTACTTCACATATGCTTACTGAGCACTTCCTAGGTGGCAGACACTGATTTAGGAGCTGGAGGTACAATTGACAGCAAAAACAAGCCTGGTTCCTGCCCTCACGGAGCCTATGGTCTGGTGGTAAGACAGACTTTAATCAAACAAAACACTAATTAGTGTCTACTTACCCCTGAAGATCCTGATCTAATTGAGCTGGAGAAGGACCCAGGCATCAGTATTTTTTATTTTCTTTTTTCATTAAAAAATTTTTTTTTAATCTATTTATTTTTGGCTGCATCGGGTCTTAGTTGCAGCACACTGGATCTTTCGTTGCAGTGCTCAGGCTCTTCGTTGTGGTGCATGGGCTTCTCTCTAGTTGTGGCACATGGGTCCCAGAGCACATGGGCTCTGTAGTTGTGGCACACGGCTCTCTAGTTGTGGAGCGCAGGCTCAGTAGTTGCAGCTCGAGGGCTTAGTTGCCCGGGGGCATGTGGGATCTTAGTTCCCCAACCAGGGATGGAACTGGTGTTCCCTGCATTGGAAGGTGGAGTCTTAACCACTGGACCACCAGGGAAGTCCCCCTCCCCCGTTTTTTTTATCAGTATTTTTTATAAGCTCCATAGGATAATTCTAACAGGCTGCTAGGGCTGGGAATCCCTGTGCTAGATCACACAAGTTCTAATCAAGCACCATTGAAGCATTTTGATTTTACGTTGTAACAATGGTGAAGTTACTGAAAAGAGGTGATACGGTAGGATTTCGGTATTATTATTATTATTAAGCCTTCTTTATTTTGAAATAATTATAGATTCACTCAAAGTTATAAGAAATAATACAGAGGGCTTCCATGGTGGCACAGTGGTTAAGAATCCACCTGCCAATGCAGGGGACACAGGTTCGAGCCCTGGTCCGGGAAGATCCCACATGTCACAGAGCAACTAAGCCTGTGCACCACAACTACTGAGCCTGCGCTCTTGAGCCCATGAGCCACAACTACTGAGCCCTGTGCCACAACTACTGAAGCCCCTGCTCCTAGAGTTCGTGCTCCACAACAAGAGAAGCCACCACAATGAGAAACCCGTGCACCGCAGTGAAGAGTAGCCCCCACTCTCTGCAACTAGAGAAAGCCCGTGTGCAGCAACGAAGCCTCAATGCAGCCAAATATAAAATAATTAATTAATTAAAAAAAAAAGAAATAATACAGAGAGGTCCCATGTCCCCTTTACCCAGTTTTCCCCGATTGTAACTTCTTGCAAAACTATAATGCAATACCACAACCAAGATATTGTCATTGATACAGTCAAGATACAGAATATTTTCAACACCATAAGGATCCCTCTTGATGCCCTTTTATAGTCATACCAATTCCCTCATAACCTTCCAACTCCTTAACTCCTGGTGATCATTAATATATTCTCCGTTTCTATAATCTTGTCATTTCAACAATGTTATATAATGGAATCTCATAGTACTTAACCTTTTGGGATTGCCTTTTTTCTCACAGCATAATAATCTAGAGATTCATACAGGTTGTTGCATATATCAAAGAGTCTGTTCCCTTTTTTGCTGAGTAGCAGTGTTCCATGAATGTACCAGTTTGTTTAACTGTTCATACATTGAAGGACATCTAGGTTGTTTCCAGTGTTTGGAGGTTATAAATAGAGCTGCTAAACATTTATGTACAGGTTTTTGTGTGAATGTAAGTCTTCGTTTCTCTGAGATAAAAGCTCAACAGTGTAATTGCTGGATGGTATGATATTAACATGTAGAATCTGTCATATATAAACTATCAAATTGTTCCCAGAGTAGTTGCATCATTTCACGTTCCCAACAGTAAAGAATGTGTGATCCAGTTTCTCCTCATTCTCATCAGCATGTAATGTCACTATTTTTTTTTCTGACAACAAAGGAGTATCTTTTATTCATATTTATATCTTCTCACCCCACACCCAAAAAAGCACAGGGCCAGGCAGGGCATCTGTTGCCCAGGAGGATGACAGTTAATGTTGTATGTAATAGAATGAATGTCACTATTTTTAAATTTAAGCTATTCTGATAGATATGTAGTAATATCTTGCGTGGTCTTAATTTGCATTTCCCTCACGGCTAATGAGCCAAACATCTTTTGTGTGCTTACTTGCCTTTCGTATATCCTCTTTGGTGCAGTTTCTTTATGTCTTTTGCCTATTTTCTGATTAGGTTGTTAGATCTTAATATTGGGTTTTGAGAGTTCATTTTTATATTCCAGATACTAGTCCTTTTTGTTGAATATGTATTTTGGAAATATCTTTTCCCATTCTGCAACTTGTTTTTCGTCCTCTTAACAGAGTCTTGCAGAGCAAAACTTTCTAATTGTGATGAAGTCCAATTTTTTTCTTTCATGAATCATGCTTTTGGTGTCAAGTATAATAACTCTTTGCCTTGTCCTAGATCATGAAGGTTTTCTCCTATGTGTTTTACTAAAAGTTTTATAGTTTTATGTTTTACATTTAAATCTGTGAATTATTTTGAGTTAATTTTTGTATAAAGTGTGAGTCTTGGGTCAAGGTTCACTTTTTTGCCTACGAATTGCTCAACACCATTTGTTGAAGAGGTAATCTTTACTCCATTGAATTTCTTTTACCCCTATGTGAAAACATCAGTTGTGCATATTTCTGTGAGCCAAACTCGGGGTTTTCTGTTCTGTTCCATCAATCTATAGTCTATTCCTCTGCCAATACCATAGAGTCTTGACTATAGTGGCTATCTAATAAGTACTGAAACTAGGTAGAAGGATATATTTCCTTTTGGCTAATAACACAAATCAACAGAAAATACTGACAGACTGTACAATGGCAACAGTTACTCTGGACAGCAGTTTTATTATCTACAGATGACTTTATGTTCCTAATACATTATTTACTATAAAGTAAAATGTGATAGGTACAATTTCTATGCACCAAAGATTTTATGCAAGGCCTACATTTTAGCAATCAATCTGCTCTTATTCTGTTCAAATTCAAGGGCACTTAATCCACCACTTGGTAGCTGATGTCAACTACAGTGGGAAGGATTCACAGTATAGACTTTATTTGCCTAATATGTTTATAAAAGGAACATCACAAAGTTGTCCAGTGTCCAATTGTTTTCTTTTCTTGAACATAACCATCCTTCTAATGCTTTAACTTTGAGACTAAATAGTTGTGATTCACATCATTGAATTCTACTTATTTTAAAAAATTGTACTGGGCTTTACAGTGAACAGTGGGCCACAGATGGAGCCCTTTGCTCATGCCTCTGAAAACATCGCCTATGAAAACAGCTGTTCCTAATACTCTGATGTCAATGCCTCTGTCATAGGACATAGTCAAGGTGCCTCTAGGCACTTGCACAAGAGGAGATCAGGAGGTCTTTCTGAGCCTTGACATCTTTCAACCTAGAGGTGGCCGTTTTTCACCACTTCATTTCCTTGCTTTGCTGTTTATCATCCACTCATTCAAAAACATCCACTGTGGGGAATTCCCTGGTGATCCAATGGTTAGAAGTTGGCGTTTTCACTGCTGGGACCCAGGTTCAACCCCTGGTTGGAGAACTAAGATCCTGCATGTTGTGTGGTGAAGCCAAAAAAACAAAAAAGATCCATTGAGCCTCTACTCATTAGACATAATCGAAGACATGATCCTTGTAGTCAGGTTAGACTGTCTTATTCACTTTTGAACCCCAGCATCTAGATCTGTTACAAATTGTAGCAAGCTCTTATAAACCATCTAATGAAAAAAAGGGAAGGAAGGAAGGAAGGAAAAAAAGGGAAAGAAGGAAGGAAGGGAGGGAGGGAGGGAGGGATGGAGGAAGGAAAGGGAAATTTTATGATCTTGGGGAAAACTATTGGCCTTAAATATCTGATATTTATTCATGAAACAGTATATACTATGCACAAAGGTTCTTTGCCCAAAACTGTTGCCAATAACCAAAAAAGGTTCTTATCCTTAGCAATGAGCAACCTTTTGAGTAATCAATATTTTTCAAAGTGTGGTTTGCCAAACATCTGTATGAGAAGCATCTGGGAATTTATTTAGGAATGAGGATAGTCTAAAATCCTTAAATAAAGAATAATTATTTTGTGTCCATTGACAGATGAATGGATAAAGAAGATGTGGTACATATATACAATGGAATATTACTCAGCCATAAAAAAAGAATGAAATAATGCCATTTGTAGCAACATGGATGGACATAGAGATTATCATACTAAGTGAAGTAAGTCAGAAAGAGAAAGACAAATACCATATGATATCACCTATATGTGGAATCTAAGTACAACACAAATGAACATATCTATGAAGCAGAAAGAGACTCACAGACATAGAGAACAGATTTGTGGTTGCCAAGGGGGAGGGGGCCAGGGGAGGGAAGGATTGGGAGTTTGGGGTTAGCAGACGCAGACTATTATATGTAAGATGGATAAACAATAAGGTCCTACTGTATAGCACAGGGAACTATATTTAATATCCTATGATATACCATAATGGAAAAGAATATTTTATAAAAATGTACATATATGTATAACTGAATCACTTTTCTGTACAGCAGAAATTAATACATTATAAACCAACCATACTTCAATAATCTTTTTTTAAAAAAGGAATATTAACCTTTATTTAACCAAAGGACAGCTATGAATGAAATTGTGCCACAAATCACAAGGATGTTAACTGAAAGAGAACTCCTGATGCAGATGGGGGAACAGTGAAAATATTATGGTCCTGCCCCACTGCATTAAGAATATTCAGGACCAGAGGTACAGAAGAGCAGACAAGGTGTGGCTCATTTGAGAGAATATAAAAACTTTTCCAGCAGGGGAACCACCAAGCAGGAACTTCTCAGTGTTAACAAGGGGTGGATTTTAACAAGAGAAATAACACTTTCCCTCAGGTGAGCAGCCTGAAGTAACCTACAGTAAGTAGCAGACACCCTACAGCCATAAAAAAAATTCTGGTTTTGGCAACTGGGTGACAGATATTCGTGTTTAGGTAAGAAAACTGTTAAATTAAAATGTATTCATGATGCCACTTTCCTTTACCTTGGTGCAGTTTGCCCAGGTACTAGGATTTACCTCTCAGGTACTATTAAGTTAGAGCAAGATGCCTATTCTAATCATAACCTATTATATGTGTAATATAAACAATAATCAAATTGTTATTCAACAAAAATATATTTTTAAATAAAAATGCTCTAATGAATAATCACATGGGGACTTCCCTGGTGGTGCAGTGGTTAAGACTCCGCGATCCCAATGCGGGGGGGCCCGGGTTCGATTCCTGGTCAGGGAACTAGATCCGACATGCATGCCGCAACTAAGAGTTCACTTGCCACAACTAAGGAGCCTGCATGCTGCAACTAAGGAGCACACATGCCGCAACTAAGGAGCTGGCGAGCCGCAACTAAGACCCAGTGCAACCAAATAAATAATTTTTTTTTTTAATCACATGTAGGGACTTCCCTGGTGGCGCAGTGGTAAAGAATCCACCTGCCAATGCAGGGGACACGGGTTCAAGCCCTGGTCCGGGAAGATCCCACATGCCACAGAGCAACTAAGCCCATGCGCCACAATTACTGAGCCTGTGCTCTAGAGTCCGCGTGCCACAACTACTGAAGCCCGCGTGCCTAGAGCCCATGCTCCGTGACAAGAGAAGCCACTGCAATGAGAAGCATGGGCCCATGCACTGCAACGAAGAGTAGCCCCCACTAACCACAACCCGAGAAAGCCTGCACACAGCAATAAAGACCCAATGCAGCCAAAAATTAAAAAATAACATAAAATAAATAAATTTATTTTAAAAAGTCACATGTAGCTTCTTCCATTGTCTACATTGAAGGAGTGTCACATGGCTGGTTCTAGAAAACTACAAACAGAAATTTGCAATGCTGGCTGTACATAAGAACCACTTGGGGAGATGTAAGAAGTATTCATGCCAAGGGCCCACTCTCAAAAATTCTCTTTCAGAGAGTCCAAGAGAGGGCCAGATTTGGATATTTATTTTCTAGAGAGACATCATCATACACTGGCTACCCGCAACGGAATTACTAGGCATAAAAGGAAATGATCAGCTGCTGTGGGGTTGCCGCCAAATCTGTAGAACTGTAAATCTTTAAAGTTCACATCCTTGGCTGCTTTTTTCAATCGTTTGGAAGCTTGTAAAAATCTTGAGGTCCTGGCTGCACCCCAGACCAATAAAATCAAAACTTGGAAGAGGAATTTAGGCATCAGCTTTAAAATATTTGTAGACAAGGTCTAGAAGCAGGATTTAAATAAGTGGCTTTACTGTAAGAGATGCCCCACAAGAATTAGAATAGCAGGTGCTAAGATGTTGGTTATTATGGAAACTGATCAACCAAAACATTTCTTTAAACTTCTGAGCCTCATTGCTTCAGTTCTATTAGCTATCACTCTTCACCTAGGGTTTGTGAAAGACACTGGTTGCCTAAAAGTGCTGGTCATTTTAAGCCCTGTCATCTGAGATAGTGTTCCCTGTGTATGGAGTCTGTTACAAATTCATTGGGATTCTGCTGTGGCTAAGTTGTGAAGCACAATAATCTCAGCATTGACCTAAATTAGACCTGTACTGGGGAATTTCAAGACTACAATTTACTGCATGCTTGTGCAATTAAAAGAACTGTCTATTTTATGAAATGGGCAGTAATGAATAGATGTCTCATTTTAAACAAACAGATATTACTAACATGACCCTAATTAATGAATATGCTAACAGTTCACTATTTTTAGGAACAACTAGCTGTGCATAGCACTAAATATATGATACAGTTTCCAATTTTAAAAAGAAACATTTCTTTGTAAGCAAATGAATTTTTTAAAATACTATAAAGCAGTTTTCCATGTGCTTTGTTCAGAGCTGCTTTGGTTTTTTTCAAAGCAGTCAACACATTTTATAATATCTCTGAAAATCATTTTAAACTCAATATATTCCAATCCACTGGCAGACCATAAATATAGCTCTGTCTGTGTTACAGCAGTGAAAACAAAAGAGCATCACATTTAGTGAAGATATCTGATAACTTGGGTTTCAAATTTAAAGAAAGGAAAACAGAGATAGAAATGCACTCAATTTTAATGTTTACCTTTAATATGGATGGCCCTAAGCAAAACTGGGAAGTAAATCGAGATTGGTTTGTAGTTTCCCTACCCTTCTGGGAGCATAATCAGTTGATTTAAGCTTTTCTTTCTGCTTCTTCTCTCCTTTCCAGAACTACTAGCCTCTGTTCTCAAATCTTACATTTAAAAAGAAATCTTATCTGTATTGTTTATTTGTTCCTTAATAGGAATGTTCATTTTTAATAAAAGCCCTCCCAAGGATATTTGCATTTTAAGACTTTCTTCATTAATCTTCTATTAATAGTAATGGTGGTGGTTGTTAAAAAGGAACAGTCATACCCTGAAGGAAATGAGTTAGAATAATATTGAATCAGTAGATTTTTTTGTACTCCCAGCCACTGTTGCCTGGGGAAAAAAATACCCATTACATATACTTACATCTTAAAGAGAAATAAAGAATTCCTTTCCAAATGCCTTGTTGTGCCAAAAGGAGGAAAAACAAATTTAGAATGTGTGTGTGTGTGTGCGTGTGCACGTGTGGGTGTGTGTGCATGGGTGTGTGTGCACGTGTGTGGTGTGTGTGTATGTGCGTGTGCGTGTGTGCATGTGTGTGTGGTGTGCATGTGTGTGGAGGGGTTGGGTGTGTGTGTGTGTGTGCGTGTGTGTGTGTGCGTGGGTGTGTGTGTGTGTGGTTTGTGTGTGGGGGTGTGTGGTTTGTGTGTGTGTGGAGGGGTGTGTGTGTGTGTGTGTGTGTGTGTGTGTGTGGATTTAAAGGTGCTCCTCAGGCTACCACTTAGATTGCATGACAAAAAAAAAGAGATCTTGGAGCTCTGAGAAGCAGCAAGTATTATGAATTCACAGAAGTGGTGATGATTCCATGGAGATGGTAGGACACAAATTAGACACTGATGGGATGGAAAAGTTCATTTATCAATTCAGTCCATCTGCACATTTGATTTCACACAGACTGAACATCTAGATGATTGACTTATTAAGTGTATGACAAAATGGATTTTAGGTTTTTGTTGTTTTTGCTTTAAGAGATGACATGTTGGAAAGAATTGAGGAGATATTTCCTCAGAGGCAGAGACCTTTTAACCTGAGGAGATATTAAAGAAGTGAATTTTGAGTAGTGTCAATCTACTTAGATAAGACTATCTTTTTAACCTGATCATTTAATAAATTTCAACTCTTGCTTCCTTCTCCCTTACTTTGCACACGAATTACCTCCTTGTAGCACCTTATAGCTTCACTCCCTCCTCCAGACTCCACTTCACTTCCTTCTACACTGCTAACCCCAAGATATTGGGTGACTTACCTTTTTCTCTTCTACCTTCACTGACAGTACTGCCCCGACTTCTGAGTCGCTCTCTTAACTCTGCAATCTGACCACTGCTACCACCATCCTGACAACATTACTCTTTGTTAGAGAATGTTGAGGGCCATCTCCCCAGAAATGTTACTTGAAACCAAAGGATTAAAAGACATTGTCAAGATACATAATGAAAAGGGAGGGGACAGAAAAGTGGAGAGGAAGACAAAAGACACAACTCTGGTGGATGGTTGAGGCTCACCAAGAGGAGGAACCGGCAAAACACATGGTGGGACAATCATGAGGCAGGAGTTGACTGAAGGATCATCCTGTTACGGTAGCCAGTGAAGGAGCAAATATAAAGAAGTTCTCCTTTTTGCCCCACCCAAGCTCAGAAACACACTGCTTTTCCTACTCCTAGACTTTCCCAGTGCTACCAGAGGTTCACGCTGAGAACTATTCCTGGCGCCCTCACAGTCATCGTTTTACACATTTTGATCCTGTTCCACTATTCTGGGTTTATCTCTTTCTTTCTCTTCTCCATCTGAAATTCTGACTGAAGAAAAAACTCCCCATGCCCCAAACACATGCCATATTTTCCCATCTTTCGGTCTCTGCTTACTATTGACTCTACCTATAATGTCCAGCCCCATCATTTCTACCCATCAAAATCCTACCCATCCTTCAAGCCCAGCTCAACTCTTTAATGGGTAAATGAATAACTGAATAGAGGCCTCAGGACAATCTTGATCACAGTCACGTAGCCTAGATTCTCTGTATGGCCTGAAGTACTCCGGCAGGGCTGCCCTATGAATAGACCACCACTGCACATTTTTAATCAACACTCACAGAAATTCCCATAGTTTAGCTTATCAAATGTCAAAAGGAAAATATGTACCCAAAGGTCCCATACCCAAATCATAAATTTCTTTTGCACATATAGCAGTAATCAGAAAGTGCTCAGGTTTCCCTCCTGAGCTAGAGTCAGTGTCCTGCCTGCCTTCCTGCCCTTAGCTCTATGTTTTCAACTTTCTCCTCTCTCTCCTTCTCATTTATTGATATTAGTATCTTTTCTGCTACTGGTTTATGTGACATAATCCTGTAGGGAATCAAGTAGATGCTTCCAATTAGATTCATTACAAGTTCCCTTAAGAAGTGATTAGAAAGGTAGAATCCCAAGTGGCAGATTCCCTCAGTAATCCCAGCATCATTTTCAGGGTGCTTGCCAACACCAGACCAGGTTTTAAATGCCACAGTTACCACTCTATCACTCTATCACCAAGGGATCCTGGGAAGCTTGCAAAACTGTGAGTGCAATTGCACTTTACTGAAGGCCCTCATATGGCAATAACGAGGAAAGCAGAAATGTGAAATCCTCATCAAAAGGCAGTTCAGAGTGGTGGTTAATTAGTGCACAGTCTCTGTAGTCAGATGATGCTAGGTTTAAACTTTAGTGACACCACTCACTAGCTATAAGAATTTGGGCAAATTATTTAACTTCTCTGAGACTCCATTTTCTTATCTGTAAAACGAGTATAATGATAGCACTTTGGGGAGAATTAAGTGAAGTCTGTATAATACTTGGTATATAGTATTCAAATAAATGGAAGCTACTATCATTACCATGGAAAGTGACATTCCAATGAATCATGAACTGCCTCCCATTCCAAAACCATGACCTTGCAGTTGCTAAGCTATTTGTGATCTCTTCGGGCAATAAAGAAGATGGGAAAAAGGGAAAGGAAAATGGGAGAGAAATAGGTTTGCCTATTTTCAGTGACTCCAGGCCCTCATTGCTGCCAAACTCTTTATACAAGTATAACTGAGGTAATATTGTGAAAATATTTTTCTTTCCCTTCCTTTATAAATCTGGTTCCCTACAGCCATTCAGCTAGTATAGCCTGAGGAAATCCTTCATCAGGATAGAGGAAAACATGATGTGAATTAATTCCTTCCTTCTAGCCTGATGGGTTGTGGGAAAAATACCAGAAGGAAGAGGGACAATCAAGTATGCCCCCTCCAGGTCACAATCTGAAAGAGGGTAGAAGGAGAAATGGAACAGAAATTGAGGGAGAACCAGGCACAGAAGCAGAGGGTACCACAGTCTGTTTAGAACTCTGAGAGGAGACTGCCATACAGAATGGCCTTACCATCCTGGGACTACCATCGTACAATGAAGATGGCGAGGAGGTACAGTTCAGCAGAGAGAGGGCCTGTGTGCCTTTCCCATGCCTGCCTTGGCTCTTCAGGGTCATGGAAGAGTTCCAGTAATTCCCCCAATCCCCTGTGGGAGACAAGGTAAGTAACAGAATAGGCAGCCTTAGGACCTGCTATGGTAGGGCCTCGGTGGTTAGGTGTGACGTAACCCTAACATCGAGGATGGAGGGCAGATGCCTCTCAGCCAGGGGCCAGAGAGGAGACCTGACTGATACTTGGTGGGGTCTGTAATCCTGGCAGATATAGGGTAGGGTGGGTCTAACTAAGCCAAAGAATAACATTGCACTTGGGGAATCACCATTCCAAGGCTCCAGAAACCTAACTAGATCAGCTACCCTGTAGCAGAGGCACAGGTCAGGAAAGGACCTGTACTTGGATCAAGGCCCATCTCTCCTGTCACAGTGGGATGCAGATGCCCAGACACCATGCTGACAGAGAAGTGGGAAATGGACAGGGAGGAAACTGAAAAAAATGGCTCATCTACCCTCTTTGGAAAATAATTTTGCCCAAAGAGAAGTCTGGCCTTTACTCTGAGAGGTAATATCTAAGTCCTTGGAATGTTCTGCCTGATAAGAGTGTCTTTGCTTACCTGGGAGCCTTAGGGCACACAAGATAGTCTATACTAACAATGTGATTTATGGTTAGGGGCCTTGGGCCACCTCAACAGCTCAACTTCTGGAGACGCTGGAAAATAAGACACAGGTGGTCAACATATCTATGCAACTGAGCACCAATAAAAACTCTGGTTACTGTGGCTCAAGTGAGCTTTCCTGGCTGGCAACACTCTGTGTGGATTGTTACACATCATTGCTGGGAGGAGTGAGCACTGTCAGAGACTCCACTGGGAGAGCACAACTGGAAGGTTTGTGTTTGGAACTCTCCTGGACTCTGCCCCAGGCATCGCTTCCCTTGGCCAATTTCAATCTGTAAACTTTTGCTGTAATAAACCACAATCATGAGTATAACAATGTTCAGTGAGTTCTGCAAACCTTCTAGTGAATTATTGAAACTGAGGGTGGTCTTGGGGACTCCCAATGTCCATACACCCCAAAGAGACTGAGTCACCCGGCATGGTCAGTGAGGAAAATTACATCCATTAGAGAAATAAAGAAGCCTCATTGTCTTGTCAACTTTGAGTGACACTTTGTAAATATATGAACCTACTACCCAAGCAAGTAAGGACTCTTTACCACTCTAAATGAAACATGGATGAAGGAATCAGGGCTGGTAGGTCCTTCTTCCCTCAGAGTAAGGAAGAGGACATGGGCACTGCCTTCAAATGCTTTAAAGCTGTGATGTGAGAAAGGAACTAGAGTTAGTTTGTCTGGCTAGAGGTTATATAAAGCCCAGCTGAGGGAAGTTATGGAGGGCCAGGTTTCAGTTTATTCTAAGCACAAACTTATTGACAACAGGAGGCCTCTAAAAACAGATGGGGTTGGCTTAAAGGTAGTCGAGTTACCCATCACCAGAGATCTAGAAGTAGAGGCTGTATGACCCTTTGGACTGAATTGTGTATGAGGTGAGAGTTGACTCAAATGTCCTTTAAGTTACAGTCCAAGCTAAGAGGCTATGATTGGAATGTAAGAGAATGTGGTAAAAAGGCAAGCCTATATATGGGTATATTATTATTTCAACTTTTCTTCAGGTTTGAAAATTTTTTAAAGTTGGAAAACAAACAAAAAAGGAAACTACTTAGTGGCTGAAAATCTTCAGTCATTCTAGAAAGAAACAGAAAGTTTTGTTTGCATGTTTGTTTTAACAGGTTAGGTTTAGACTAAAAGAAAATGGGTATTCCATCTGATGAAAAATACATGACAGTACCTGCATTTTGCCATTACTGACACATCTTGGTATTTAGTCCTTTTGTAGTTAGTGATTGCTATGGACTGAATTGTATAACCCCAAAATTTATATGTTGAAGCCCTAATCCCCAAGGTGAATATATTTGGAGATAGAGCCTTTAGGAGACAATAACGGTTAAGTGAGGTCATAAGGGTGGGACCCTAATCTGATAGGATAGGTGGTCTTATAAGAAAAGGAAGAGAGAGAAAGATTTCTTCTTCTCTCCTCCATGTGAGGACACAGTGAGAAGGCAGCTATCTGCAAGCCAGGAATAAAGGCTGGACCTTGATCTGGAACTTTCCAACATCCAGAACTGTAAGAAAAAAAAAGCCTATTATTAAAGCCACCCAGTCTATGGTATTTTGTTATGGCAACCCTAGTAGACTAAGACAGTGGTCTTTTAGTGATTTACTAACTTATTTCCTCCTTGTATAACATTATTCATATTACTACATTTTATAACAAAGTATATAAACATAGCTTAGTATATTTACACAGGCAGACAAAACATTAACAGTGGCATTTCTGGAGATAATTTTTGGTGTGCTACCTTGCAAGCACACAGGACAGAGCAAGTGATGGTGATAGCAATTACTGCAATACTGACTGAAGAGCCTTTTATCTCAGGAGGAAATAGCAAGAGAAAATCAGGGGCCTTGTAGATAAAAACCTACTATATGAAGTAAGAATGACCCAGGTAGGCAACCATTCATGAAACCAAGATTAGGATTTGCTATAAACACAAGCTTCTGTATACATATTAACAGCTGAAGACATAGGATTGGAATTTTACTATGGCAAAAATCTTGTCAGTTCAAAATTGTAAACAGGATAGATTGCATCTTAGGAAACTAAATGATTTTTCTGCTCTCTACTAGCACAGCACCATCTGCTGGACTTGTTCAAAATGCAAATTCTCCAATCCTCAAGAAACTAAGCAAAGTCACCAGACTGGTCTAGATGCTCCTTTTCTGGACCGTAACATCTCTTTTCTTGTTTCCTGTCAAGTGTTGGCTGACACTTCCTTCCTGTGCTCATAAATATAGATGTCTTATTTATATTTCACATTTTCACTGAGTTTCCTAGAGATTTGTTACCCATATATAATGTATGTTATGGAAAATGAATGCAAGGAATCTATTGGAGAATTTTCAATAAGAAAACTATTCTTTGGGGGAATTCCCTGGTGGTCCAGTGGTTAGGATTCAGCACTTTCACTGCAGTGGTCCAGGTTCAATCCCTGGTCATGGAACTAAGGCAGGGGAACTAAGATTCCACAAAGCCACGCGGAGTGACCAAAAAAAATTAGTCTTTAATTTTGCTGGGTAATGCCTTGGTAAGTGGAGTGCTCCTTAAGCTCAGTTCTTTTCCCAAAAGCAGCAGTGTGTGTGTGTGTGTGTGTGTGTGTGTGTGTGTGTGTGTGTAAATGTTGTCTAACTTGCCTAATTTCTTGTCTCTATATCTAACCTACTGACCCGATTCTAGGCTCCAAATATCTTTTCTTCTCCTATCCCACCTTTATACCCTTCTACTCCCCATATCTGAGATGAATCCTGACCCCAGCCAGAGGATGTTTATTGAACAAGCGCCACACTCAATACTAAAGCTATTGCTATTTCAACCCTCACCTTTACCCCAGTTCTAGTGGATAGACTTCTGCCTTCTGGCTGAGATTGCTTCCCAGAGCTCAATCTCCAGTTCCCATACTGAGCTTTGCCTATTTTCCCTTATGCTTGTATCTCTTTCTTGATTATTTGCTCAGATACTCCATTTTCCAGGGCTCTCTTGGGGAAAATTCAGAAAAAGATAAGAATGAAAGAACATGTCAGGCTTGCTGACAAATGGTTGAAAAGTAAGATCAGGGAAGATATAGAACAGCACAATGCAATGCTGAGTTCTCTGAGGAGCCAACTCTAAGATGGAGATTAGCATGTTGCAAGGGAAGGGAAGGAAGCCAGTGGGGCAGAGAGAGAAGTCCAATTGTAATTCAGTCTCAAATAAAGCCTGAGCTAATCCTGTGGGGAGTTCTGAAAATGGGATAAGCCTTCAGAGGTGACTTGACAAGGCAAAAGGGCCAAACCTTTATATCTTTAGTCCATCAGCCACTGGATGTAGGCCACCAGCAGGGAGTATGACCTCAGGCAAGGGGCTCTCTTCAGCTGAGACCCAAGGGGGCTGACCCAGAGAGCATTCTTCCAGCAGCACTCCTAGCAGCTAGGAGAATAAGTCCTAAAGAGACTTAATCTTTCCTAAGGGGGAATAAGTCTTTCCTGAAGAGAGATCTGGGCCTTGCATACCAGTGTCCCCCCGACACCTACACCCCCAAGAAGTGCCATGATCTCCTCTGCCTAGCAGAGAACATTTTTTTTTTAATCCCACTTCCGGCCCGGAAGTCACTCTGAATCCCTATCCCAAACACAAGGAGGATTAACCCCTTCATGACAAGCAACCCCAGAAGAAGGCACAGTAAGTCCCCTACATACAAACCTTCAAGTTGCAAACTTTCAAAGATGTGAATGTATTATAAACTATTATAGTACAGTACTATATAACCGATTGTGTTGGTTGGGTACCTAGGCTAACTGTATTGGACTTACGAACAAATTGGACTTAGGAACGTGCTCTTGGAACAGAACTCATTCCTATGTAGGGGGCTTACTGTAGATAGCTAGCACTGAGCAGTAGGGGGAGTACTTGAAGAGAACAAGGAGAAAGGAAAGCAAAGCCTATTCTGGGGTACTGAAGAATCAGCAGCAGGCATTTCACAGAGCATACATCACGAAAGAGAAAACACTGTGGAGGGAATGAGATTTGAATTGGTAGGGATAGAGAACTTCCTGCAATTGGGAAATGAATGTCCCAGCAGACAACAGCCTGGAACATGGGCATAATCAAAACACAAGAACAACAGAAGAGAAAACCAGACCATAAAATCTGTGAACAGAAACCCATCCTCCTAGCTGCACTGGACTAAGGATTTTCCCCAGTTTCCTTAAAAAAGACATAGAGAAAGATAATTTTATAACTTTCCTTCTTCCACAAATAATTTGCTGTGGCAGATCCTTAGTGCACAGGATAGAAAACTTATACCATACTCTCATACTTGTTTTGTATTCCTAGTAAATTGGACATAATTCTCTCCCTATATCATAGCCAAACATAGAGTAATTATTGATAAATCCTTTAGTCATTGTTAGGGACTGAATGTTTGTATCCTCCCAAAATTCATATGTTGAAGATCTAACCCACAGTGTGATGATATTAGGAGGTGGCGCCTTTGGGAGGTGATTAGATCATGAGGGTGGGGCTCGCAAAAATGGGATTGGTGCCCTCAAAAGAGACTCCAGAGAGCTCTCTTATCATTTTTGCCATGGAGAACACAGAGAAAATATAGTTCTCCATGAATGAGGAAGCTTGTCCCTATCAGACATCCAATCTGCTGGTACCTTGATCTTGGACTTCCCAGATTCCAGAACAGTGAAGAATAAATGTTGATTCTTTAAGTCACCCAGTTTAGGGTTTTTTTTTCTTTTTTTTTGGTTTTTTGTTTCTTTCTTTGTTTTTTCTTTGTTTGTTTTGCTGCACCACACAGCATGTGGAACTTCCCGGAAAGCGATCAAACCCATGCACCACCTGCCCCCAAACACGGAGGAACCAAGATGGTGAAACAGAAGGATGTGCTCTCACTCCCTCTTGTTAGAACACCAGAATCACAACTAGCTGCTGGACAATGATCGACAGGAAGATACTGGAACTCAACAAAAAAAGATACCCCACATCCAAATTCAAAGGAGAAGCCACGATGAGACAGTAGGAGGGGCACAATCACAGTAAAATCAACTCCCATAACTGCTGAGTGGGTGATTCACAGACTGGAGAACACTTATACCACAGAAGTCCACCCACTGGAGTAAAGGTTCTGAGCCCCACGTCAGGCTTCCCAACCTGGGGGTCTGGCAATGGGAGGAGGAATTCCTAGAGAATCAGACTTTGAAGCCTAGTGGGATTTGATTGCAGGACTTCAACAGGACTGGGGGAAACAGAGATTCCACTCTTGGAGGGCACACACAAAGTAGTGTACGCATCAGGACCCAGGGGAAGGAGCAGTGACCACAGGGGAGACTGAACCAGACCTACCTGCTAGTGTTGGACGGTCTCCTGCAGAGGCAGGAGTGGCTGTTGCTCATGGTGGGGACAAGGACACAGGCAGCAGAAGTTCTGGGAAGTACTTGGTGTGAGCACTCCCAGAGTCTGTCATTAGCCCCAACAAAGAGCCCAGGTAGGCTCCAGTGTTGGGTTGCCTCAGGCCAAACAAACAACAGGGAGGGAACCCAGCCCCACCCATCAGCAGTCAAGTGGATTAAAGTTTTACTGAGCTCTGCCCACCAGAGCAACAGTCAGCTCTACCCACTACCAGTCTCTCCCATCAGGAAACTTACACAAGCCTTTTAGATAGCCTCATCAAACAGAGGGCAGACAGCAAAAGCAAGAAGAAGTACGACCCTGGAGCCTATGGAACAAAAACCACATTCACAGAAAGACAGACAAGATGAAAAGGCAGAGGGCTATGTACCAGATGAAGGAACAAGATAAAACCCAAGAAAAACAACTAAATGAACTGGAGATAGGCAACCTTCCAGAAAAAGAATTCAGAATAATGATAGTGAAGATAATCCAGGACTTCAGCAAATGAATGAAGGCAAAGATCGAGAAGATGCAAGAAATGTTTGACAAACACATAGAAGAATTAAAGAACAAACAGAGATGAACAATACAATAACTGAAATGAAAACTACACTAGAAGGAATCAATAGCAGAATAACTGAGGCAGAAGAACGGATAACTGACCTGGAAGACAGAATGGTGAAATTCACTGCTGCAGAACAGGATAAAGAAAAAAGAATGAAAAGAAATGAAGACAGCATAAGAGACCTCAGGAGCAACATTAAACGCACTGCATTGTAGGGGTCCCAGAAGGAGAAGAGAGAGAGAAAGGACCCGAGAAAATATTTGAAGAGATTATAGTCGAAAACTTCCCTAACATGGAAAAGGAAATAACCACCCAAGTCCAGGAAGCGCAGCGAGTCCCATACAGGAGAAACATGCCGAGACACATAGTAATCAAATTGGCAAAAATTAAAGACAAAGAAAAATTATTGAAAGCAGCAAGAGAAAAATGACAAATAACATACAAGGGAACTCCCATAAGGTTAACAGCTGATTTCTCAGCAGAAACTCTACAGGCCAGAAGGGAGTGGCATGGTATACTTAAAGTGATGAAAGGGAAGAACCTACAACCAAGGTTACTCCACCTGGCAAGGATCTCATTCAGATTCGATGGAGAAATCAAAAGCTTTACAGACAAGCAAAAGCTAAGAGAATTCAGCACCACAAAACCAGCTTTACAACAAATGCTAAAGGAACTTCTCTAAGTGGGAAACACAAGAAAAGAAAAAGACCTATAGAAACAAACTGAAAACAATTAAGAAAATGGTCATAGGAACATACATATCGATAATTACCTTAAACGTGAATGGATTAAATTCTCCAAACAAAAGACACGGGCTTGCTGAATGGATACAAAAACAAGACCCATATATATGCTGTCTACAAGAGACCCACTTCAGACCTAGGGACACATTCAGACTGAAAGTGAGGGGATGGAAAAAGACATTCCATGGAAATGGAAATCAAAACAAAGCTGGAGTAGCAATACTCATATCAGATAAAATAGACTTTAAAATAAAGAATGTTACAAGAGACAAGGAAGAACCCTACATAATGATCAAGGGATCAATCCAAGAAGAAGATACAACAATTATAAATATATATGCACCCAACATAGGAGCACCTCGTTACATAAGGCAACTGCTAACAGCTATAAAAGAGGAAATCAACAGTAACACAATAATAGTGGGGGATTTTAACACCTCACTTACACCAAAGGACGGATCATCCAAAATGAAAATAAATAAGGAAACACAGCTTTAAATGACACAACAGACCAGATCGATTTAATTGATATTTATAGGACATTCCATCCAAAAACAGCAGATTACACTTTCTTCTCAAGTGTGCACAGAACATTCTCCAGGATAGATCACATCTTGGGTCACAAATCAAGCCTCAGTAAATTTAAGAAAACTGAAGTCATATCAAGCAACTTATCTGAGCACACTGCTATGAAATTAGAAATCAACTACAAGGAAAAAAACATTAAAAACACAAACACATGGAGGCTAAACAATACATTACTCAATAACCAAGAGATCACTGAAGAAATCAAAGAGGAAATCAAAAAATACCTAGAGACAGATGACAATGAAAACACGATGATCCAAAACCTCTGGATACAGCAAATTCAGTTCTAAGAGGGAAGTTTAGAGCTATACAAGCCTACCTCAAGAAATAAGAAAAATCTCAAATAAAAAATCTAACCTTACACCTAAAGGAATTAGAGAAAGAAGAACAAACAAAACCCAAAGTTAGCAGAAGGAAAGAAATCATAAAGAAAAGAGCAGAAATAAATGAAATAGAAACAAAGGAAACAATAGCAAAGATCAATAAAACTACAAGCTGGTTCTTTGAGAAGATAAACAAAATTGATAAAACATTAGCTAGACTCATCAAGAAAAAGAGGGAGAGGACTCAAATCAATAAAATTGGAAATGAAAAGGAGAAGTTACAACAGACACTGCAGAAATACAAAGCATCCTAAGAGACTACGACAAGCAACTCTATGCCAATAAAATGGACAACCTGGAAGAAATGGACAAATTCTTAGAAAGGTATAACTTTCCAAGACTGAACCAGGAAGAAATAGAAAATATGAACAGAACAATCACAAGTAATGAAATTGAAACTGTGATTGAAAATCTTCCAATAAACAAAAGTCCAGGACCAGATGGCTTCCCAGGTGAATTCTATCAAACATTTAGAGAAGAGCTAACACCCATCCTTTTCAAACTCTTCCAAAAAATTGCAGAGGAAGGAACACACGCAAACTCATTTTATGAGGCCACCATCACCCAGATACCAAAACCAGAGAAAGATACTACAAAAAAAGAAACTTACAGACCAATATCACTGATGAATATAGATGCAAAAATCCTCAACAAAATACAAGCAAACAGAATCCAACAACACATTAAAAGGATTATACACCATGATCGAGTGGGATTTATCCCAGGGATGCAAGGAGTTTTCAATATTCGCAAATCAATCAATGTGATACACCATATTAACAAATTGAAGAATAAAAACCATATGATCATCTCAATAGATGCAGAAAAAGCTTTTGAGAAAATTCAACACCCATTTATGATAAAAACTCTCCAGAAAGTGGGCATAGAGTGAACCTACCTCAACATAATTAAGGCCATATATGACAAACCCACAGCAAACATCATTCTCAATGATGAAAAACTGAAAGCATTGCATTTAAGATCAGGAACAAGAAAAGGATGTCCACTCACACCACTATTATTCAACATAGTTTTGGAAGTCCTAGCTATGGCAAACAGAGAAGAAAAAGAAATAAAAGGAATACAAACTGGAAAAGAAGTAAAACTGTCACTGTTTGCAGATGACATGATACTATACAGAGAATCCTAAAGATGCCACCAGAAAACTATTAGAGCTTATCATTGAATTAGGTAAAGTTGCAGGACACAAAATTTATGCACAGAAATCTCCTGCATTCCTATACACTAGTGATGAAAATCTGAAAGAGAAATTAAGGAAAACTCCATTTACCATTGCAACCCAAAGAATAAAATACCTAGGAATAAACCTACCTAGGGAGAAAAAAGACCTGTATGCAGAAAACCGTAAGACACTGATGTAAGAAATTAAAGATGATACCAACAGATGGAGAGATGTACCATGTTCTTGGATTGGAAGAATCAATATTGTGAAAATGAGTTTACTACCCAAAGCAATCTATAGATTCAATGCAAGCCCTATCAAATTACCAAAGACATTTTTTACGGAACTAGAACAAAAAATCTTAAAATTTGTATAGAGACACAAAAGACCCCGAATAGCCAAAGCAGTCTTGAGGGAAAAAAATGGAGCTGGAGGAATCAGACTCCCTGACTTCAGACTATACTACAAAGTTACAGTAATCAAGACAATATGGTACTCGCACAACAACAGAAACATAGATCAATGGAACAAGATAGAAAGCCCAGTGATAAACCCATGCACCTATGGTCAACTAATCTATGACAAAGGAGGCAAGGATATACAGTGGAGAAAAGAAAGTCTCTCCAATAAGTGGTGCTGAGAAAACTGGACAGATACATGTAAAAGAATGAAATTAGAACACTCCCTAACATCATACACAAAAATAAACTCAAAATGGATTCAAGACCTAAATGTAAGAACGGACACTATAAAACTCTTAGAGGAAAACATAGGGAGAATGCTCTTTGACATAAATCACAGCAAGATCTTTATTGATCCATCTCCTAGAGTAATGGAAATAAAAACAAAAATAAACAAATAGGACCTAATGAAACTTAAAAGCTTTTGCACAGCAAAGGAAACTACAAACAAGATGAAAAGACAACCCTCAGAATGGGAGAAAATATTTGCAAAGGAATCAACGGACAAAGGATTAATCTCCAAAATATATAAACAGCTCATGCAGCTCAATATTACAGAAACAAACAACCCAGTTCAAAAATGGGCAGAAGACCTAAATAGACATTTCTCCAAAGAAGACATACAGATGGCCAAGAAGCACATGAAAAGCTGCTAACGTCACTAATTATTAGAGAAATGCAAATCGAAACTACAATGAGGTATCACCTCACACCAGTTAGAATGGGCATCATCAGAAAATGTACAAACAACAAATGCTGGAGAGGGTGTGGAGAAAAGGGAACCCTCTTGCACTCTTGGTGGGAATGTAAATTGATACAGCCACTATGGAGAACAGTATGGAGGTTCCTTAGAAAACTAAAAATAGAATTACCATATGATCCAGCAATCCCACTACGGGGCATATACCAGAGAAAACCATAATTCAGAAAGACACATGCACCTCAATGTTCATTGCAGAACTATTTACAATAGCCAGGTCATGGAAGCAACCTAAATGCCCATCAACAGACGAATGGATAAAGAAGATGTGGTACATATATACAATGGAATATTACTCAGCCATAAAAAGGAACGAAATTGGGTCATTTGTAGAGACGTGGATGAATCTAGAGACTGTCATACAGAGTGAAGTAAGTCAGAAAGAGAAAAACAAATATCGTATATTAACGTATATAGGTGGAACCTAGAAAAATGGTACAGATGAACTGGTTTTCAGGGCAGAAATTGAGACACAGATGTGGAGAACAAATGTATGGACACCAAGGGGGGAAAGCAGGGGGTGGGGCAGTGGTGGTAGTGGTGAGATGAATTGGGAGATTGGGATTGACATATATACACTAATATGTATAAAATGGATAACTAATAAGAACCCGCTGTATAAAAAAATAAGTAAAATAAAATTCAACAATTTTAAAAAGACACATGCACCCCAATGTTCATTGCAGCACTATTTACAATAGCCAGATCATGGAAGCAACCTAAATGCCCATGGACAAACGAATGGATAGAGAAGTTTTCGTACATATATACAATGGAATATTACTCATCCATAAAAAGGAATGAAATTAGGTCATTTGTTTAGATGTGGATGGATCTAGAGCCTGTCATACAGAGTGAAGTAAGTCAAAAAGAGAAAAACAAATATCGTATATTAACCCATATATGTGGAACCTAGAAAGATGGTACAGATGAACCAGTTTTCAGGGCAGAAATTGAGACACAGACGTAGAGAACAAATGTATGGACACCAAGGGGGGAAAGCAGTGGGGGGTGGGTGGGAGGAACTGAGTGACTGGGATTGACATGTATACACTTATGTGTATAAAACTGATGACAAATAAGAACCTGCTGTATAAAAAAAAATAACATAAAATTCAAAAATTAAAAAAAAATGTGTTCTTCTGAGAATAGCTCACAGTAAAACATAAAGAAATGTTCATGAGGAAATATAACTACTAACTCTAATGTGTTTAAAAGGTTACCCAGGTTTGGTGTCATTAAAAGCTTTTATCAGATAGTTTCCTAACATAACATAATAATTCTGTTGAGGTAGTTATATAATGACTTTGATATTTCCTCTTTATTCAAAAGTGTGTTTTATTATAAAATGTGTAAGAACACATTTTAGTTGTTATCAAGTAAGCTGCATCTTAAATTATATTGGCAAGACAAACATCAATATATTATGCTAGTAGAAATAGATTTTTCATTTAACAATCCAAGTTCCAAAAATGACTAACCATATAACAATAACATGAGTTTTGGAGTTCTATTCTATGGCTAGTTTTTATAAATTTTCAATTTTCTGGACATCTATAGAACAATGGAAAGCCAAATGACTTGCTTGGCTTTGGTGACAAAATATTAATGTGAGGCTTACACAGGTGTAAAATCTTTGTGAATTGGAATGCTTTATTCTCGCTGTTGTGGCCTCTCCTGTTGCGGAGCACAGGCTCCGGACGCGCAGGCTCAGAGGCCATGGCTCACGGGCCCAGCCGCTCCGCAGCATGTGGGATCCTCGCGGACCGGGGCGCGAACCTGTGTCCCGTGCATCAGCAGGCGGACTCTCAACCACTGGGCCACCAGGGAAGCCCTATGTCTGGTTTTTTTCACTGGCATGTTTTTGAGATTCATCCATGTTGTTGCAGGTATCAGTAATGTGTCTTTTTTTTTTTTTTTTGCTGAGTAGTATTCCATTCTTTGGATATATCTCAATTTGTTTACCCATTAATCTGTTGATGGACATTTGTGTTGTTCCTACTTTTGGGCCATCCTGAATAAAGCTTCTATGAATATAAAACAAACAAAAAAACCCATGCCCCCTGCAGTGGAAGCACGGAGTCTTAACCACTGGACCACCAGGGAAGTCCAATGGTATTTTTGCTATAGCAGTCTGAACAGACTAAAACAGTTATCTTGTAAAATCCTGAGTTAAAGTCTCTTTCCAGTATTATATGTAGTTCTAGTCTGGATCATTCATTAACTAATTATTTCCAGTGTCTAGAGAAGATCTACCCAGTAAGCTGTCTTGTTACACACGAGCACCTTAAAGGGACTCATACCTCCCTGAGTAGGCTGAATAGTACACAAGCAGAAGAGGAAGGACCCAGAAATAAGGTCACCAGAAAGAATCAACAAAAAATTTAATAATCAGAAAGCCCAGCATTGGCCATCACACATGGCTGCAAGCAAGTTCTCCTTACATATAAGGGTGAGAAAACAGTCCAGATGCTTGCCCTTTGGGGGCTTAGCCTACAAAAAAAAGGAAAAGTTAAAAAATAATAAACAATTTAACTCTTTAAAAAAATATATGTATCATGTGCCAGGTATTGTGTGCTAGGTGCTGGGGAGAGATCAGAGTATAAAAACAGACCAAAATCTCTATTCTCATGGAGCTTTCAGCCTGATGAAGGAAAAAGCAATAAATAAATTTTTAAAAAGAATAAAAGTATGTTGATGGAGATGAGACTAGCAGAGAAAAATCAAACAGGAAAGAGGGAATGCTGAGGTAGAAGCAGGGTCAATGTCAAACAGGGAAGGCCACACTGAGGAGATGACATTGAAGCAAAGACCTGCAAGAGGTAAGGTAGTGAGCCACTCAGGTGACCAAAGGAGGAGTGTACCAAGCAGACAGAACAACAGGGCAAAGCCAGGGAGGAGGACCACACCTGTGTGTTGAGAAAAGCAAGGGGACTGGAGCAGCTCTAGTGGGACGTGTGTATGACAAGCAAGTGTAGATGAGGTCCGAGAGGCCACTGGGTGGGGAGTACGTATAGACCAGGAAGCACGGTGAGCACTGAGGTGATTCTAGCATGCAGCTGGGTTCAGAAGTGCAATCCATGGGCCAGCAGATTTGGTATCACCTATGAGCTTGTTAGAAAGGCAGATTCTTGGGCCCTGCCCCTGAATCAGAATTTAAATTTTTATAAATGACTTTTGTAGAAAATGTTTGAAAAGCACTGGCATAGAAACTACTTGTAGATAAAGCAGGACTTTGGCTATCTTTGAGAGAAAACATTAGAGGGTTTGTGACCCTAGATATAGTGACACACACAACAAAACTGAAATCACACAAAACAACTTAGATTGCTATGTGTGATGCAATCTGACTTCTCTTTCCTATTTCTTTTTTTTAATGCTGATTTAGACCTTCTTCATTGATCTCATAAACAAGCAGTTTAAAAAAAACTATGGTAGAAGATGCTTCAGGGAGTGATACATTCAACTTAGCAAAGTGTAAATAATTTTGACATAAGCATGACTAGTGCCTGGGTAAAATGATAAAATCCACTCTGTGGACTGTAAGGCATGTGGTCCAGAAATGTAGTTTCCCATTGTCTTCGTTAATGTAAATATTCACATGAAGCTCACTATGGACATAGACTAATTGAACATTCTAGCACACAATAATTTGAATTGCTAAAAGCTAAAATTAAGTATATTTCAAATATAATAAACATAGTTAACACATGATAGTGTTTACTATGTGCAGGCATTGTTGTAAAGAATATATAATATATATAATGAGTGTATATATAATATATATACATATATATTCTCTCTATATATATATACTCAAATATGTACATATACAAAATCTTTCACCTTAAAACCTTTAACCTTAAAACAACTCTGAAGCAGATACTGTCATCATCCCCATTTCACAGATGAAGAAATCAGTAAACAATAAATACAGTATCTAATCAATGTAAAATTTCAAGAGTGTTACAACCAATTTGTTTTCATCAACACAAAAGGAAAGAGTTTGGTGTAATCCCAGATGTCTGGCTAAAGCTCTGGCAGAGGCAAGAATTAAGTGGCCCCAGCATGTCTGGTCTCCTGGCTCCCCCAGCGACACTGAGGAAAGCTATCTCAAGAGCAAACACATTTTGATCGGCCCCAAGGAGTGAGTGGTTGTTGTTCTCTTCATAGGGGAGAGTAGAATCAAGGGAAGTTAGACAACCCATCTTTGCCCTACTTCCTGCTTCCTTTTTCACCAATTACAAGCCCTTTGGGTTCTGCACAACAGCTTCCTTATTCCTCTGACCAAAGTTGGTTGCCCTGCTCACTTTGGCCAGAGGTTGGTTGCACCACACCTTTCTGCTGTCACAACCACTAGAAGATTCAACCCTTTGTTTCCCTAATAATCTTTTTTCATACTTGACTGTGAGTCCCTTAAGGAACATAACATTTAACTTATTGGGTCTTCTGTACCTAGGACAGAGGCTGAGATTGAAATGTTTGAAAGGAATTAGATATCCATCTGCTGGGGCAGGCTAATGGTAGCCCACAGAAGATACTCCCCTCAGATCCAGCAGTAAGGCAACTCAACTGTTTAAAACTGGCAGGGGGAGAACTGAGCTGAACTGGGCTGGCAGAGTAATTTTTTTTTAGGAATTTGCTCCCATTTATAAGATGCTACATCATCAAATCAAATAATAAAATCAAATCCAGTCAGTCCTCGATATCTGTAGGTGCCAAATCTGCAGATTCAACCAAATGAAGAAGGAATATACTTGAAAAAAAAAAATCCAGAAACTTCCAAAAAGCAAAACTTGAATTTGCCACCTGCTGACAACTATTTACATAGTGTTTATATTGTATTTATAACTATTTATATAGTTTTTACATAGTATTCAGTATTATAAGTAATCCAGACATGATTTAAAGAATACAGGATGATACGCTAGGTTCTATGCAAATACTATACCATTTTGTATAAGGGACTTGAGCATCCGTGGACTTTAGTATCTTCAAGGGGTCCTGGAAGTAATCCCCCATGGATACTGATGGACAATTCTATGTCCATTTGGTATATTTGTTTTTCTCTTCTTACTAGGGGTGGGATGCTTCACTTCTTCCTAAGATGGGGGTGGGGTACAAGGGAAATAGCTTTTATTTTCCCTTTATAACAATGGTATGATTCTGAATCTAACAGACCATCACACAACTCTGTTGGTTGATTATTTTACATCTATTCTACTGCTGACTTTAAAAAAATGCACAACGTGAGAGTTGTGAGTTAAGTTTTATATGGGGCAAAATGAGGACTATAGCCTGGAAGACAGCATCTCAGATAGCTCTGAGAAACTGCTCCAAAGAGGTAGAGGGGAAGGTTAGTATATATGTGATTTTGGTGAAGGGGGAGTACAAGCAATCAAGCACATATTTTTGCAGAAAGTTTCTGCTAGTCATGAGGAGCAGTCATCACCATGAAGGATTTTAGTGCTTTTCTAGATATGAGGAGATAAGAATTGGGCTCATAAAATCAGCTCCTGAAAATATGTAACTATCTGAAGACCTGTTCTGCCAGTCCTTCCCAGAGCACAGTGCCTCATTTCTGCTCTCCACCCTGAACTCCTTTCAGGGTGTGTTGAAAGTCAGCAGCTGCAGCAGCACATGATTTAATCCTTGTAGAGGTAGATGGCAAGTGCCAATCTGTAGTTGACACTACCCTGCACAGAGACAAAATAAATAACTTTTTGAAACTTCATTTTTTAGTCCTAGGAGTTTTTACAAATAAAATGACACGTGTTGAGACAAATTACATGCTTAAAAATCTGTTACTAACATCAGTTTTGCATTAAAAAAACTATTCAGCGACTGTTGCAGTGGCATTTCTTTGTTGGTGGTGGATATATTGTGTGAATAGCTATGCTAACTTAGAGGCAGTTTTCAGGTTTCGAGACTACATAAAAAAGCTAAGAGTTCAATAGGAAATGCTTGTGGGGAGCTGCTGGTAGACTTTCTTGTTCATTTATTATGTAATGACAGACTGATATGATTGAAATGAATTAAATATTAGACATACTTAATATTTTATATGCTATATGTCATCATAATAGCAAAGTACATAGATCACATCATTGACTGCCTTTGGATTTTAAAAATAAAGATTGCTGGGCTTCCCTGGTGGCGCAGTGGTTGAGAGTCCACCTGCCGATGCAGGGGACACGGGTTCGTGCCTCGGTCCGGGAAGATCCCACATGCCACGGAGTGGCTGGGCCCGTGAGCCATGGCCACTGAGCCTGCGTGTCCAGAGCCTGTGCTCCGCAAGGGGAGAGGCCACAACAGTGAGAGGCCCGCGTACTGCAAGAAAATAATAATAATAAAAAAAATAAAGATTGCTATTCTGATGAATACCATTTCATTACTGTCTGCCTTGGTCAGTCAAATTAAAAAATATAATAGCTATCTTTATGCCCATTTAAAGCATGGCAGTCATCAAAATGTTGAAGTCTATCACAGAATATTAAAAAAAAGTCATTTTTGTAGGTGGGTTATAGAATATAGCAAGGGCTTCCAATGAGAAAGTCAATGTTTTCATGGAGGTTTCAAAGCCTTATTTGACACACCTTGGCACCAATGCTTCAGCCATTCCCAATCCCATGTTTGTTGCCAGATGCTCCTCATCCTAAACTCCTGCAGATTTCAAGAATTTGGGAAAGGGGGAGTTAAAAGTGTCTCTTTGTGGGGAATTCCCTGCTGGTCCAGTGGTTAGGACTCAGCACTTTCAGTGACAAGGCATAGGTTCAATCCCTGGTCGGGGAACTAAGATCCCACAAGTCGCACAGCTTGGCCAGGAGAAAAAAAGTATCTCTTTGTCGCCAACAAGGTACTTTAGCTTGGAAGCAGCAGACACCTACTTAAATTAGCTTATGTGAGAAAAAAATGCATTATAAAGATACAGGGGTGCTAAAAAGAAATGAAAAGATATAGAGGAAGCTTAAATGCATACTACTAAGTGAAAGCAGGCAATCTGAAAAGGCTACATACATACTGTATGATTCCAACTATATGACACTGTGGAAAAGGCAAAACTATGCAGACAGTAAAAAGATCAGGGGTTGTTGGCGAGGGATGAATAGGTGTAGAACAAAGGGTTTTTAGGCAGTGAAAATACTTTGTATGATACCATAATGATGGCTACATGTTGCTGTACATATGTCCAAATCCATAGAATGTACAACACCAAGAGTGAACCATAATGTAAACTGTGGGCTTTAGGTGATTATGATTTGTCAATGTAGGCTCATCAATTGTAACAAGATGGACCACTCTGGTGAGTGATGTTGAAAATGGGAGAGGCTATGCATGTGTGGGGACAGGGAGTATATGGAAAATCTCTGTACTTTCCTCTCAATTTTGCTGTGAACCAAAAAATCATCTAAAAAATTAAGCCCTTAAAAAATGCAGGGGTGTTTCTTGGACACCAAGACCTGGAGGTGTATTTCCATCTCATGGGGGATTAAAATCTGGAACTCTAAAGCAAACTCAGGCAGCTGCATCTCAGTTTCTGTGTCTCTCCCTCTGGGGCTGCAGACTCTCTCATGCCTGACTTTGTTAGTGAATGGGCACCATTCTTACTGAAGAAAACAGGCTCATTTTTGCCTACAGCAGAAGATAGCCTTACTTTGTTCCAGCAAGCAAAAGAGCCTGAACAGCACCTCTGAATATGGAGCCCTTTTCTCATTCAAAACTGTTCTTAACCTGGGTCCATGTATTTGGATGGCATTAAAAAAAATTACATGTTCATTTTCACTAACCTCTAACTGAGATCTATTTTCTTCAAATATGAATATAGGCAACAAAGCGCAGTAGAAATTGCAGTAGCTGTAGTTCCACCACTGTGATGGATGTTAGGATGTGCCACTCAGATTCTCTTTCAGGAATGAGGACTTATCCCCCAGCTGCTGGAAAGCTGTTGGCAAAGTGTCCCCAGCTGTCAGACCCTTCAGGGATGGCTTCAGCTGCAGAGCCATCTCACCCTGGGTCATCACCTTGCTGGGGCTGCTTCCATCCATCGGTTGACCAGTGCTGGGATATACAGGCCTGGCCCTCTCCTCTGTTTCAGGACAGCTCTGAACTTCCTTTCCCTCCCCTTCCCCTCCCCAGGTGCACTCTCTACTAAACTCCCTGAATGCCAATCTCCAGCTTAGATTCTGCTTCCTAGGGAACCTGATCTGTGGCAGTCACTGAGGAAAACAACAATATTTTCATATCACATCAGAGCTGTTGTATATATCTTGAAATATTATACATGCTCATAACCATTTCAACATTATAGTAGTTATTAGGCTACTGGATTGTGTTACTTAATACATTAATAAAAATATATTTTACTATGTTAAAATTTGTTTTTAATATTTTGGTAACTGTATTCTAATATAATTGGTTTTCTTTGTCATCCCTTAAATTTCATTTTGTGTATGTGAAGGATGGTAGAATATGCCACCCCAAAATATGCCACTTTGGTATAAGGATTATTTTGAGCTAAAGGCACCTGGAAAATAGGAGGTGCAAGAAGGGGTCTCTGACTTCCCCCTTTTTCTTCCTGAAAGTACGGAATAAAACCGCCATATAGAAGATGTCTTCCCTATACCAGGAAAAAAGTAACCTTTTTTTTCTGTCACCAGGGAAGGGGGGTCGAACTCAAGAGAAATCTGTACAAAAAACCTTACCAACTAACCCTCATCTTCCTAGCCCCTTCTCCACTATTAACTACCCTAGCTCAAGGCCCCTCAGCCTGGTCACATTTTCACAATTCACTACTCTGTCCAGCTCAGTATATAAGTGTTCAACCCTAACTGCTTCTTTGGGTCTTCATTTCCTTATGAGCGCTCCAGTGTCACATAAAATTTATGTTAAATAAAGTTATATGCTTTCCTCCTGTTAATCTGTCTTATGTCAGTTTAATTCTCAGGCCCAGCAGAAAACCCTAAGACAGCTGAGGTAAAATTTTGCCTCCCCTACACATGGATGGGATTCTGAGGAGTCCATAGGCTTCACAAGACTGCCAGAGAGGTCCGTGGCAAAAGAAAAAAAAGGGAGAGGGGTTATCCCTGAGAACTCTCTCTCAGGCAGTCCTGCTCTTTTACAAGGTTTTAAGCACTATCCGTATGCCAGTGATTCCCTGATTTTCATCAAACTTCACTCCTCCATTGCTCTATTGCCACTCAGATGAACTCCAGCATAACCCTTAACTGATCTTTTCAAATCACCATTCTTCTTTCCTATTCATTCTCCACGCATACACCAGGATGAATTTTTTAAAACAATATAACAATATTTCTGGAGTAAATACTAAAGTCATAGTTAACATTTCCCAAGTGTTGACTATGAACCAGACTCTGCCATTATTGCAATAATCTTTTAACAAGCCTAGGAAGTAGATTCTATCATTATAACTATTCCACACATATGGAAACTAAGGATTATAGAAGAAAAAGAAGTTTTCCAAAAATTACACAGTGGCAGAACTGAGATTATGATTTCAGAGCCAAAGCACCCTCTTTATCTTTTTTTGAAATAACTTTTTACCATGAAAAATTTCAAACATACCCCAAAATACAGAGAAATGCATAATAAACTCCCATGAACCTATCACCCAGATTCAACAATTTTCAACATTTTGACAATTTTACTTCCTCTAATCACCCACCCCCCACCGTCATCTTTTTTTCTTTTCATCTGCAGTATTTTAAAGCAAACCCCAGACATCAAGAATTTTACCCAGTAAAATAGAACCAATAGAACCCCATAGCACATTTCAGTGGAATGATGTTTGCAAAATATTAATTAATAATAATATTAATAAAATATTAATCATACCATTCTCTGTTGAAAATATTTTAGCAGATTTCTATTCTACTTTGGATAAATCCTTAACATGACCTACACACTCCTGAGTGACATGGCCCAGGTCTACCTTACCAACACCATCTGATGATGCTCTCTGCCTTGCTCAAGAAAATCCTAGGCAGACTCATCATCTCTCAGTACCTCTAGCTCTTTTTCAGGTAATGGCCTTCATATTTTTCTTAACCCTGGGAAGCTCTCCTTCCCCCCCATCCTCCTGTTTAAATGTCCCTTCGTCAGAGAGACTATCCTGTGTTAATTTAGATTCCAAGTTCTTCCCAGTCTAATTCTTCCTCATCTTAATTTTTTCTTACAGCATCCTGTTCTTTGCTTTCATCTCACTTCTCACAATAGATAATTTTGCATTTATTTGCATGTTTGTCTGTCTCTGCCACTAGGCTGTAAGGGACCTGTCAGTCTTGTTCAATAATCTATACCTTGTCTCAACAGTGTCTGGTACACAGTAAGCACTCACTAAAATGTATATATAATGTATAATTTACAGTTAAAATTGTAAGTGTAGAAAGAGCAGCTATATTAAATTTTGGAAAGGATGACCTATTTTATTTAAATATTTAATTTTCCATTGTTCCTGGCTATTATAACAGATATGACTGCTCATCAACACTAACTGATGAAGGATTGATAAGTTATTTCAGATCATCCATTAAAAAAAAAAGACACCTCCTTTCTAGCATATAAAATTTCTCCCCATTATCCTCAAGAACTAGAACTTTATAACATACTTTTCTTTGGTCCATATATATAGAAATGTATATACATATCTATATATAGATTTTTTTTTTCAAAAATTCTCTGGAAGTACTTAAGATCATCAGCAAGAAATTCAGGTGGCTTTCTTGGAAATGTTATGAGTCAGGTCCTAGAAACCTATCTCTAAGGCAGTCAGTATAAAACAGTCATTTCCCAATACTCTGAAGTGTGGACAGTATGGCATTTATTTTATCTGAACAAGTTCCCTGCCTCAGACTGCTATGAAGTATTGTTCTAGGCTGAATCTCTACTGCAGTATGTATAAAATGGAATTACAGTTCATTGTTACATTTGCTACAGTTACTGACATGATGGATTATAGGTACTCAATCAGAGTGCATTTAGCATTATGATTTAGTAAAGTGGCCAAAAGAAGAACATTTGTTCTCTTTTTATTATACAATAATGTTTTTATTAGAAAAGTAATATATGTACATTGTTGAAAATAGGAAAATGCTGAAAAGTATAAGGAAGAGAATAAAAATTGCTGATGATCCTACCACCAAAGAATAATCACCATTAATATTTTGGCTTATTTGCTTTCAGATGTTTTTTCCATCATGAAATTACTGCTATATGATCCTTTTGACCTACAAAAATGTTAATTTCATGTGGTTTGCCCTAAACAATGTCATATACATATTATTTTACATCCTTAAAAGCATACTAAACAGATTGTTTTGTAGTTTGCTTTTCTCATTTAACATGATAATTTAAGTGTTTGTTCATAATAAAAAACTTTTTGAAAACATTATTATAAGTGACTATTATATTCTAACGTGTGGATGTACCACAGTTTACCTAATGATTCCCCCACTACTGTACATATCTGTTGTTTCCATTTGTAACTATTACAAATAGTGCTCTGATAAATATCTCTACATATAATTATTTGTATCTATTTCAGATTATTTTCATTTTTAGAAATGGGATTCTTGGGCTTCCCTAGTGGCTCAGTGGTTAAGAATCCGCCTGCCAATGCAGGGGACACGGGTTCGAGCCCTCATCTGGAAAGATCCCACATGCCGTGGAGCAACTAAGCCCGTGCCCCACAACTAGTGAGCCCACACGCCACAACTACTGAAGCCCGCATGCCTAGAGCCCGTGCTCCGCAGCAAGAGAAGCCACCTCAATGAGAATCCCATGCACCACAACAAAGAGTAGCCCCCACTCGCCGCAACTACAGAAAGCTTGCATGCAGCAACAAAGACCCAACGCAGTCAAAAATAAATAAATTAAAATAAATAAATTGAAAAAATAAAGAAATGGGATTCTTAGTTACAGGTTGTACATCTTGTTTTCTTTTTTTGAATACTTTTTAAAATATTTATTTATTTATTTTTAATTTTTGGCTGTGTCGGGTCTTAGTTGCGGCATGTGGGATCTTTCATTGCGGTGCCCAGGCTTCTTGCTAGTTGTGGTGAGTGGGCTCCACAGTGCATGGGCTCTGTAATTGCAGCACGTGGACTTAGTTGCCCGGTGGCATGTGGGATCTTAGTTCCCTGACCAGGGATCGAACCCGCATGCCCTGCACTGGAAGGCAGATCCCTAACCACTGGACCACCAGGGACGTCCCCAGGTTATACACCTTTTAATGTCTATTGATACTTATTGCAGGAATTTGATTCTAAGAAGAAACAAATGTCCTATGAGTGCAAGGGCCATGTTTGTTCACTCATCTGTTTCCCCAGTGGTTACACTATTACCTGTCACGTTGATGATACTCAATAAAACATTTGTTCAATGGACTAACATATGGCACCAGCTACTGAAAATAAAAGAAGTTTCAGAAAATAGCACCTTTTAGCCTCCTGCATGTATTAGAGATATTTTATAGTGGTTGAAAATTTGAACTCTCAAATTAGATAAATTGTAGTTTAAATTTAGAAACTTCAGCTTACTAGCTGTGTAACCGTGGGAGTATATTTAACTTTTCTGGGCCCCAGTTTTCTCCTCTCCAAAACAGGAAGATTGACAGCATCAATCTCACTGAGATGTTGTGAGGATTAAATGAGATAATTTGTACAGAGATGCATTATGGTGCCAAGCACATAGTAATTGCTCAATAAATGTTTTCCATTACTATTTTACATAATTGAGAAATTCTGAAAATACTTTTTACCCAAAAGTAGGTACATAGGAAAAGAGATGATTCTATGTAAACGTCTCAAAAAAGTCAAGAAATACAGATGAGAAAACACAACTTTGAAAATTCTATGTTTCAAAACCTTTTAAATTCTTTGTTCGTTGTTTATATTATCCCAGGTCTTTTTCCCTCTAATGGTTGGCAGAAAAATCTTCACAGGATTAAAAGCTCCTCTTGCAGAGGAGCATAGAAAGGGCAACTGGGGAAACTGGCACCCTTCCCTACAGCCAGTCTTCCCTGGGGGGTGTTGCTGACTGAAAGAGAGGAGGATATCTGCAGTGATGTGGACAGGAGCGAGAACATAGGCAGCAGGCATAGACTGAGAAAGGACTTTGAGACTTGAAGAGTTTCAGATCCAGACAAGCTGCTGACATCATGTGGCTGGGCTAGGGCATGGGCAGCAGTGCTGGCATTGAAACTGAGCAATCCCCAGACAGGTTTTCTTGGTAACAGATCTCTTCATGTTTCCCACCTCTTGCTTAAAGAAAAATTTCCGTCTTCTGAACCTTCCCTGAGTTTCAAAAAGTCTGGCTTAAGGGTTAATGATCAGAGGAGTGAGAACATGCAGAGACAAAGAACAGCAGTCGGGCAGGAGAATTGATAACAACGTGAGAATCTGACTCTACCTGCAGACCCTAATGTAGAAAGAGCTTGCTGAAGTGGGAAGGTCTAATTCCCCAAAAGGAAACCGAAGCTGGGGCAGCCTTTCCACTAAAAGGAATGATTAACAAACACTCACAATAATGAAGAGGAGGCGAGTATGATTAAGGACTATGACTATTCAAGATCTCTATGATTAAACATACCACTTCAAAATTCTTCAAAGCACACAGAATTCTCCAGCTTTGGAGTCAAAAGCTAAAGCATTTACTTATATTTTAAGATTTGGGGGACTGAAGATATTATGCTTTTAAGAGCTATTTACAGCTTTACCATTTTTTAACCTTCATCTCAGACTTCTTATTTTTAAACATGTGTGCTCTCTCTATGGAAACCTAAAGCTTCATTTATTTAAATTACAGAGATGTTGAAACATTAAAGTAAATATTTAGAATTCACGTTATATATGTGCTTTCTTTTTTATATATATAAATTTATTTATTTTTGGCTGTTTTGGATCTTTGTTGCTGCACGTGGGCTTTCTCTAGTTGCGGTGAGTGGGGGTTACTCTTCGTTGTGGTGTGTGGGCTTCTCACTGCGGTAGCTTCTCTTGTTGCAGAGCACAGGCTCTGGGCATGTGGGCTTCAGTAGTTGTGGCACACGGGCTTAGTTGCTCCGCAGCATGTGGGATCTTCCCGGACCAGGGCTTGAACCTGTGTCCCCTGCATTGGCAGGCGGATTCTTAACCACCAGGGAAGTCTCTATGTGCTTTCAATTCATGTGAATATATATAAGATATAACTCTAAATAGCTAAAAAAAACATCAGAGAGCTCTGCCAAGAGGTGGGAGTCAAATGAGTAATAGCTACCTAGTTGGAATTAGGCCACTTTGAGGAGCTACTGTTTCTAGAGGCATATCTATTGATCCCCTTAAGAAACATTTCTTTGTTGGTGTGACAGGTTGCTGACTTCAGATCTTAAACCCAGCCATGGATTTACCCTTCTAGATTAAAACTTAAATCAGATCAGCTTACTCAGAAGAATGCTTGCCAGCCTCATCATACCCTTCCAACTAGCAGCTGCAGCGGGACAGGCCTGAAGCCACCCAAAGGCTTGGCTAGTAGGCCTACATGTTCAACACCAATTTTTCCTTCTGGAACATGCTCTTCTCAGTCTTCTCATCTCAGGAAATGGAACTACCACCCTTTTACCTGTTCAAACTAAAAAGCTTAGAGTAGTCTTTGACTCATCACCTCTTCCCCCTCCACCATATATATCTAATAAATCAACTAATCCCAACAGCTCCATCTCTGAAAGATGTAGTGACTTTGTCATCTTCCTTTACTGATACACTCTTACTCCATATGTTCATTGCCTCTGGCCTCAGTTATTGTGAAAGCTGCCTAAATAATCCCCATGCTCCTTTTCCCAATATAATAAAAGCTATTTATGTCAAACCCAGAGCCAACATAACACTCAATGGTGAAAACCTGAAAGCCTTCCCACTAAAATCTAGAACAAGAAAAGGATGCCCACTCTCACCACTTCTATTCAACATAGTATTAGAAGTCCTAGCCACAGCAATCAGACAAGAAATAAAAGGGATCCAAGTTGGAAGGGAAGAGGTAAAACTGTCATTATATGCAGATGACATGATACTATACAAAGAAAACCCTAAAGACTCCACACAAAAACTATTAGAACTGAAAAACGAATTTAGCAAGGTAGCAGGATACAAGGTTAACATACAGAAATCTGTAGCATATCTTTACACTAACAATGAAATATCAGAAAGGGAAAGTTAAAAAAAAAGTCCCTTTTAAATTTGCATCAAAAAAATAAAATAAAATACTTAGGAATAAACTTGACCAAGGAGGTGAAAGACTTATATGCTGAGAACTATAAAACATTGATAAAGGAAATTGAAGATGATTCAAAGAAATGGAAAGATATCCCATGCTCTTGGAATGGAAGAATTGTTAAAATGGCTATACTACCCAAAGCAATCTACAGATTTAATGCGACCCCTATCAAATTACCTATGACATTCTCACAGAACTAGAACAAATAATCCTAAAATTTACATGGAACTGTAAAAGACCCAGAATTGCCAAAGCAATCCTGAGGAAAAAGAACAAAGCTGGAGGCCTAACCATCCCAAACTTCAAATACTACAAAGCTATAGTAACAAAAACAGCATGGTATTGACTCAAAAACAGACATATAGATGAATGGAACAGAATAGAGGGCCCAGAAATAAACCCACACACCTATGGTCAATTAACCTTTGACAAAGGAGACAAGAATATACAATGGAGAAAAGACAATCTCTTCAGCAACTAGTGTTGGGAAAGCTGGACAGCTGCGTGTAAATCAATGAAGCTAGAACACTCCCTCACACCAGAGACAAAAATAAACTCAAAATTGCTTAAGGACTTAATATAAGACATGATACCATAAAATTCCCAGGAGAGAACATAGGCAAAACATTCTCTGACATAAATCATAGCAATGTTTTCTTAGGTCAGTCTCCCAAGGCAGCAGAAATAAAAGCAAAAATAAACAATGGGACCTAGTCTAACTTATAAACTTTTTCACAGCAAAGGAAACCATAAACAAAACAAAAAGAGAATCTATGGACTGGGAGAAAATATTTGCAAATGATGCAACTGACAAAGGCTTAATTTCCAAAATATACAAAGCTCATATAACTCAATAACAACAACAAAAAAAATAGCCCAATCAAAAAATGGGCAGAAGATCTAAATAGACATTTCTCCAAAGAAGACATACAAATGGCCAACAGGCACAATAAAAGATGCTCAACATCATTAATTATTAGAGAAATGCAAGTCTAAATTGTAATGAGGTACCACCTCATACTGGTCAGAATGACCATCATCAAAAAATCTACAAAAAATAAATGCTGGAGAGGGTGTGGAGAAAAGGGAACCCTCCTACACTGTTGGTGGGAATGTAAATTGGTGGAGCCACTATGGAGAACAGTATGGTGGTTCCTTAAAAAACTAAAAATAGAGTTACCATAGGATCCAGCAATCCCACTCCTGGGCATATACCTAGAAAAAAGTCTAATTCAAAACGATACATGCACCCCAATGTTCATTGCAGCACTATTTACAATAGCCAAGACATGGAAGCAGCCTAAATGTCCATCAACAGATGAATGGATAAAGAAGTTGTGATATATATACACAATGGAACGCTACTCAGCCATAAAAAAGAATGAAATAATGCCATTTGCAGCAACATGGATGGACCTAGAGATTATCACACTAAGTGAAGTAAGTCACACAAAGAAAGACAAATATCACATATTGCTTATATGGGAATCTAAAAAAAATGCTACAAATGAACTTATATACAAAACAGAAATAGACTCACAGACATAGAAAACAAACTTATGGTTCCCAAAGGGAAAAGAGGGGGAGGGAAAAATTAGGAGTTGGGATTAACATATACACACTACTATATATGAAATAGATAACCAACAAGGACCAATTGTATAGCACAGGGAACTATACTCAATATTTAGTAATAACCTATAAAGGAAAAGAATCTGAAAAAGAATATATATATATATATATATATAAAAAACAGAGTCACTGCTGTACACCTGAAACTAACACAACATTGTAAATCAACTATACTTCAATAAAAAAATAAAATTAAAAAAAAGACAAATACCATGTGATATCACTTATATTTGGAATCTGAAATATGACACAAATGAACATATATACAAAATAGAAACAGACTCACAGGCATAGAGAACAGACTCATGGTTGCCAAGGGGGAGGGAGGTGGGGGAGGGATGGAGTGGGAGTTTGGGGTTAGCAGATGCAAACTATTATATACAGAATGGATAAACAACAACGTTCTACTGTATAGTATAGGGAGCTATACTCAATATCCTGTAATAAACCATAATGGAAAAGAATATGAAAAAAGATTATGTATATATATGTATAACTGAATCCCTTTGCTATACACAAGAAACTAACACAACATTGTAAATCAACTATACTTCAATTAAAATAATAATCATCATCATCTCCATGCTCCCAAGCTTGCCCTCCTAATGGCAGTAAGAGTGGTTTTTAAAAACCTGTATCAGATCGTTTCATTCCTCTATGTGAAATCCTCTGCGTCTCTCATTGGACTAAAATAAAATTCAAGTTCTTTTCCTTGGCCCACTAGACTTACTTGACCAGACTCTCACCTACCTTTCTGACTTCATCTTCTTCCCTCCATATTCTACTCCAGCCACTCTTACCTACTTTTATTTCTTAAACCCATTCAATTTGTTCCAGCCTTTGTATTAGGTGTTTCCTTTCCCTGAAACACTCCCTTAAACCCCTTAATCCTCTCGAGGCTAGCTCCTTATCACTCAGATCTCAACTAAAATACTACCTCCTCAAAGAGTCCTTCCCTGACCCCCCAATATAAAGTAGCCCCCACAAGTCAGTCTCTATCCTATTTTAATTCTCAAATAAATACTCTTCTTATTTATTTTTCTTTTGTAGCTATCTTCTACCCATGCCCAGAATGTGAACTATGTGAGACCAGGAATTTTGTCTATGTAGTTTTCCCCTATATCCCAGCACCTGGAACAGTGCTTGGCAAGTAGAGGGCATTCTATAAATACTTGGTGAATGAATAAAGTTTTCTTCTGGTGGGGTTGGTTTCTGAATCTGGCATGGGTTGGTTATATTTATATCCAACCCATAACTCTGTACAGCCTATTTCTCCCTGGCCACACAGTTGATAGATCTGCATGTCCCCTTCACCACTAGCAGAGGGGAGGGGGGGGTTCACTGGAAGGGAGTAGGTGAACTTACCTAATTTGAATTGTTCAACTCAAAAGACTCAAAACTCATGCTCTTATATGGATAAATTGGTAGCATTATCTTTTTACTTATTAGAATATTTTGCATTTTACTTCGGTGTGAGAGAAAGACAAATACTGTATGATACCACTTATATGTGGAATCTAAAAAATACAACAAACTAGTTAATATAACAAAAAAGAAGCAGACCACAGATACAGAGAACAAATTAGTGGTTACCAGTGGGGAGAGGGAAGGGGGAAGGGCAATATGGGGTAGGAGATGAAGAGGCACAAACTATTAGGCATAAAATAAGCTACAAGGATATATTGTATAACACAATATTTTATAATTTTACAATAATTATAAATGGAGCATAACCTTTAAAAATTTTGAATCACTATATTGTACACCTGTAACTTATATAATATTATATATTAACTATACTTCAATTAAAAAATTTTAAAAGAATATTTTGCATTTATATATAGATGTTCTTGTAAGAACTAAGACTACTATCCATCTCTTTAGTTCTCTGCTATCTCTGTACAACAGAAAGGGAAGAAGTACTACTCTCAGTTTCCCCTGAAAAGCTTAGAGGATAATACTAAAATTATTTTAGAAGCTTTAAAAATAGGTGGTCAATGCTATTTTAAATATAGAAAATTAAAAACAAGAGTCATATAATCTAGCAACTTAACTAGAGGACACATAACTTTGGGCTTCAAATCATGAGAAAAGTTAACAGAGAAAGCGATAGTCTAGAAAGTAGGCTATAAAGTGGAAGCTAATTTTACAATTTAGGAAATGCCCTCTATGAGTATTTTGCTTTGGTGTTTAAATAACTCCCTGATTTCTTCAGCTTATTAGTAATTTATTATTTTTTCTGATTATAAAAGTAGTGCATCCTCATTAAATATTTGGAAAATACTGGTGCAGTGATAATTTGGCTGGGTGAGATCTGAGAGTGAGTTAAACTGCGTGGAGATAAACATGTGGTATGAGACAACAGTGCCCCCTAGAGGTCTGTGGTGTGCTGCCAGGGAATGCCCTGCAGCTCCTTTCTGGTTTTGGTGGCTTGTGGGTGCTGAAGCATGTCTGGTGATTTCAACTGTGGTAAGGAGTTCCATGGGAGGGAACTTTGCCCGTGATCCAGTGGGCTTCACTCATGGACAGGCATGCCTGATAGTGTTAGGTTCTCCCAGAGGCTGGAATGGAGGGAAAGTCATTGACCCTTGAGAGAAAACACTGTGAGTGAGGGGCTAGGGTCTGTAGTGTCAGCAAGACAGCTGTCAGAGGGAGCAGTGTTTGGTTGTTCCCCTGCCACCCCTGCCTCACTTCACCATGCCTGTGAATGATAGAAGGAAAGCTGTCACTAGGAGCCACCAGAGAAGCAGCGGGAGCTCTCCTGGTAACCGAGGTGAAAGAACAACAAAGGTCAGTGGTTCTGAGGAAGCTTCCAGAAGCACAGCCTTCAAGTTGGGGGTAGCACAGCATAGCGGGCAACAGAGGGGCAGGAAGTAGAACCCTCAGACATAACAGTAGAGGAGCTTCAGAGATACAGGAAGCAGTCTTGACTTCATGGCTCTGCTCCTATAAGAAAAAACTGGGGAGGGAGTTCTCTGGACAAGACTAGGTATTTATAGTTAATAGAGGAAGTGGGACCTCTGAGCACTAGAATTTATGTAATTACTGTAAATCGGATACGTTTTTACTCACTGGCGATGTCAGGAGCCATCGAGTTTCCACAGAAAAGAAGAAAACAAAAGCCTACATATACTCCAATCACAGCAAGAAAATCACTTTTTATCACTTCGATACATTTCTTTCCAGTCTTATTCTTATGTATATGTTATAGTGTGTATACAATTTCATTTTCTACTTTCTCATTTATAATATCAGCACTTCTCTGGATTATTAAAAATGCTCTTAACTCTGGAAAACAGATTGACAGTTTCTCATGAAGTTAGTCTTTACCACATGAGCCAGTAATCCCACTCCTAAGTATTTACCCTAGAGAAATAATAACTTATGTCCACACAGCTATACATGAATGTGTATAGTTGCTGTATTCATCACCAAACACTGGAAACAACCCAAATGTCCTTCAACGGGTAAATAAATAAACTGTGCCACATCAATGCATTTGGAATAATACTCAGCAGTAAAAAAGAAAAGAACTATTGATATGCACAGCAACGCTGATGAACCTCAAAGTCATGCTGAGTGAAAGAAGCCAGTCCCAAAACACTGAAGTGCATACGGATGATTCCATTTGCGTGACATTCCTGAAAAGACAAAACTATAAATACAGAAAACAGCCTTGGTTGTCAGGAACTGGGGCAGGGAAGGGTGTGATGACAAAGGAATAGCGCAGGGAGTTTTTTGCAGTGATAGAACTGTTTCTTATCTTGATTTTGGTGGTGGTTATACAAATCTATATAGACACGAATATTCATTGAATTGGTCACACAAAAAGTCAATTTCATTGTATCTTAATTTTAAAAATGAAATAGGTTGAAATGTCTTTAAAACATAACTTAAAATAACTTTTTAATAAACATTCCAGCAAGAGGCTTGTGTCATAATTTATTCACCTCTTCCCCTGCTGTAGAACTGTTGGATTGTTCCTATCTCTGTATAAATAAAGCCATATTGAAAACTTTAAGCCATACATCTTTGTTCACAGTTAGGATAGAGTCCCAGAAGTAGAATTACTGAGACAATGGGTATGATATTTTTAGAACTCTTAGTGTATACTCCCTGGTTGCTTTCTATTCAGGGTTAAATCAATTGACTCACCTACTGGCAGTGTCTGAGAATAAGTGGTTTGGACATTCTTAAGTATGTGAAATTAGAAGACTAATTCAGGGTTGTTTGGAAAATCACTGTAGGGAAGAAAGAGAATTAAGAGAAGCAGAGGTGGGTGAGTGTCTAGACCAGGAGAGAAACTAGACTTTCAGACCTGAGGATTACCTGATTTAAATTTTGTGTTTTTTTTCTAATTCTTTGTCCCACTAGCTTTCAGGATTGGTTTTTATTTTCTTATTTCTTCTTCCCCCCTCTCTTCTAGCCTTAATGCAAGAGCAAAGTTAGGCTACCAAATTTAGCAAGGCCATTTTACATAATTGACTAAACAGTCTTTTTTAAACACTAACCATGGGAAATGCACTGTGTTAGCCATTGTGAGGGGTGGCAAAGAGCAATAAAAATGGTTCTGCCATCATGGAGCTTACAGTGCAACAGGAAGAGGTGAATATAATATCACTTCCCTAACCAATACCACCCTTTTCCCTCCTACGTTGCTAATGATAACTATGAAAACGATAACACCAACAGATACTGTTTAGCTGTTTGAAGAAAGAGCTATCACTCCGAGGCAGGTTCATCAATTTCACAAAAGATGTGAACTTAAGCCATGCCTTGCAAGATGGGTGCATCCAATTGTATGGATTCTGGGTAGGGAAATGACATGTGCAGAGGTGAGAGTATAGAGTATGTTTCCCCTTGATGTCCTTGTAAGAAAATAAACAGCATTTGAGAAACCTCCTCTCCTGAGGTGAATAGAAGCTGACTCAACAGCCCATTTCTATGCATCAGCTTGCTGGGGAAAATGAAAAGTCCTATTCCCCAGAGCAGTGTTCCTCTCACACAGATAGAGATATCATGTATAATAAATTGGGAAAACTTGTGAAATGAAACATCTGTTCTGCATGCTTAAGCACCGAGGCACTCTCAAGATACAAATTTCCATTCCATATTCTAGGTGCTGTGGTGATGAGCTGAGAATGAGTTTGGAAGGTTCATCTCTTTCCAATAAAAAACTTCATCATCTTTCTCCAACTTTTATAATAATTATTGTGGAACATTTTAGATAGGAAATTGAAAGAGACAGGAGGAAAAGAATGAGGACAGAAGTGAGGAAGAATTGATGAAAGAGTCAATAAAGGTAAAAATCATTGAGAAATGAATTTTAATGATGAAGTCAACAATGCCTTCAGCTAATTTAACCAAATCAACAAAGCCATTATACTCTATATATGGTGTTTATTTTGCTCCAAACCTGTGTAGACTGAAAGATACATTATGAAAAGCAAAAACCTCCTATATTTAGGATCTGAACAGTTGCATAGATGTTTGAGAAAATAAAATGTGGATATTCTTTTATTATATGCTTTTAGAACAAAATGCTTTTTTCCCCCTATAATAAACATTTTATTCTTTCTGGATGCCCTCAATTTCCCCTACCAGGTAGTAGCTGTGTATCACTTTCTAATGCACTGTTAATTTTTAATCTAGACCAGCCTCCAAGTTTACTCTTGACCTTGTAATATATAATACCAACCCATGGGTTCCACCAGGTGAACAGGTATGATATTTTTTGAGCCCAATTTTGGCATAGATTATCTTTTTTCTTACCATGATACTGCATATTATTGGTACTAAAACTACATCTTATAGATTTTGAAGCCTCTTTCCAAATATTACCTCGTTGAACTTGACCAGAACTTGGAGATAGGCTATGCAAATAGTTTTACCCATCATTCTATAAAGAGGGAAATTGAGGATCTGAGATTGACTTTCCCAAGGTCACACAGGGAACTAGGATAAGACACTAGGTCTCCTAAATCCCATTATTCTGCTTTTCTATTGTATTACACACTACATGCTTGAATATAACCAGGAAGGTCTTTTTCTTAGGAAACTCTCAGGAGAAATGTTTCCTAGTCCCAAACCCCTTTGCTCTTGTCTAATTTCTGCTTAAGCCCATATCCTCTTCCATTTCCCCTTCTTGGCAGACGTGTGGTATTTGCAGTGTGGAGAAGGCTGGTGACCTCAGCCCAAAGGACAAAAAGGTCATAGGCACTTCTAATGGTGGCCCAGAGCACTGCACTGAATTATCTGAGGACACCAGCAACTAAGTGAGTAGAGGCACCTAGATAGGAACCATGATATGGGTAGTGACCTTGTAGAGCCCCGCATGGCAATCTAAAACAGTGAGAATCATGGCCTAGGCCCAAGGTGAACTGGTCTAACTATGAGGGCAGTGCTCGGAGGGGAGTTTTGACTAGCAGCGGACCAGGGTGGGCCACATCAGCAAGGTCGGCCCCATTACAAAGTGGCCATTAGGACAATGGTCAAGAGGGATAGTGATGCCTGTATCCTAGTGTGAAGGAATGGGATAGCATGCATGTTGCTTTCTGTGGTGGTATCCATCATTGCACATGAGGGCACAATCATTTCTCCTAACTCTGGGATGCTGGGTCTCCTCCTTGACCCTTCTTAGGTAAGAGAGGAGGCATGTGAAGGATAGGAGGGAGCAGAAAGGAAAACAAATGGGCAGAGATTATACAAATGGCATATTCAATGAGAGACTGCAATACATCCTTCCCCTACTTTCTCTGACATAATTTTAAAATTAACACCATTATCAAAGATCATTTTCCCCCTTGGGGATATTGAGGGAGAAGTAAAGCCAACACCCCAGTGCCTGAGTCTATACTTATGGAAGCCCCTTTGGAGACACTGGATGTGTATTTGGAGGGGGCTGTGGTCTTATGTTAGGTTGCTGGGTGCTAAAGAGGCATTGAACTTTGGTTCAAATTGTTAAAGCGACTTGATGCTGCTCCCCAAGTCAATAAGGCCTGGATGAGGTTTCTCAGCCTTTGATGTGCCAAATAATCCCCTTAAGATTCTGATTCAGTGGGTTTGGTGTGGAGCCTAAAGTCTGATTATCTAATAAGCTCCAACTGATGCCTATGACGCTAAGTCCATAGATTACTCAGAGTAGCAGGGAGTTACGGGACATTCAGATTGCACTGTATATGTGATTTTACACTCTGATTTTTTCTTCTTAATCTCTAAAAACTTTTTTTTTTTTTTTTTTTTGCGGGACACAGGCCTTTCACTGTTGTGGCCTCTCCCGTTGCAGAGCACAGGTTCCGGACGCGCAGGCTCAGCGGCCATGGCTCACGGGCCCAGCCGCTCCGCGGCATGTGGGATCTTCCCGGACCGGGGCACGAACCCGTGTCCCCTGCATCGGCAGGCGGACTCTCAACCACTGCGCCACCAGGGAAGCTCTCTAAAAACTTTTTTACTTAACATTTTACATGAGCATATTCCCTAAGATGTTATTTATTCTTTAGATTCATGGTTTGTGATACTTGTGTAATATTTGGCTACTTGAATATATAGTGATTTATTTGACTATTCACCCTCCATTTGAAATCTAAAATGCTTTCTATTTTTAGCTATCATAAATTATGTTGCCATGAGCATCCCTGTTTATAAGTCTTTGCTTCTCTGCACCAAAACCTGCAATCATGACAGAGCATTCCATTAGGTCTCAAGAACTTGAGAGAAAGAAGTAGTTAAAAAACAAAAAATGTAAAAGCACATATTGATTGAGCCTGTATTGTCTACATCCAAGGCACCTGGTGATAGGAATTATGAAATATTCAGAGAAGTGTAGAAAGTTTTCCTTTTTTCTTTTGCTATGATGTGTACTTGTAAACTATGCAATAAACTATGCCATAAAGTACAAAGCTTAAAAGTGGCTAGAATTTCCCCAAAGTATCATAATTAGGGATCATGCTCTAAGATTCATAATGTACTTTATTAAGGGGAAAATACAATAAGTACAATGATATTGAACAAAGTTATAGGCTATGTCCTATGCAGTGGGAATAAAAGACACCATATATGTTACATTTTAAAAACCTACCATATCATAACTTTGCACAAAAACTAAGAAAGAAAAATTATATTAAATGACAAATGTTTATTAAGTTAGTAAAAATGCTCTGTGGTTTGCTGCTGTGTCTCTGGGTCCTGGCTCTCATTTAGGTGACAGTAATCAAAATAGTATGGAACTGGTATAAAAACAGACATACAGACCAATGCAACAGTTCAGAGAACACAGAATAAATCCACATATCTATAGTCAATTGATCTTTGGCAAGAGTGTCAGGAATATATGATGAGGAAAGGACAGTCTCTTCAATAAATAGTGTTGGGAAAATTGGATATCCACATACAGAAGAATGAAATTGGATCCTTATCTCACATCACATACAAAAATCAACTCAAAATGGATTAAAGACTTAAATGTAAAACCTGAATCCACAAAATCCTGAGAAGAAAACATAGGGAAAACATCTTGACATTGGTCTGGGCAATGATTATTTTGACTATGACACCAAAAGCAAAGGCAACAAAAGCAAAAATAGACAAGTGGGATTGCATCAAACTAAAAGGCTTCTGCACAGCAAAGGAAACAGTTAACAGAGTAAAAAGGCAACCTATGGAATGGGAGAAGATATTTGCAAATAATATATCTGATAAAGAGTTAATATCCAAAATATTTTAAGGAACTCATACAAAGCAATAGCAAAAAGTCAAATAACCCAGTTAAAAAACAGACAAAAGACCTGAAGAGACATTGTTTTCAAAGGAAACATACAAATAGCCAACAGGTATATGAAAAGGTGCTCAACATCACTAATCATCAGGGAAATGTAAATCAAAACCACAATGAATTATCACCTCACACCTGTTAGAATTTCTACTAGCTAAAAGACTAAAGATAAATGTTGAGGATATGGAGCAAAGGGAACACTTGTACACTGTTTGTGGGAATGTAAATGGATATAGCCATTATAGAAAACAGTAAGGAAGTTCTTCAAAAAAATAAAAATAGAACTACCATATGATCCAGCAATCCCACTTTCGGGTATATATCCAAAGGAAGTGAAATTTTTATCTCGAAGAGATATATACATCTCCATATTCACTGCAGCATTATTTACAATAGTCAAGAAATGGAAACCAACTAAATGTTCATCAACAGATGAATGGATGAAGAAAATGTGATATGTATGTACATGGAATATCATTCAGCCTTTAAAAAGAAGGAAATCCTGCCACTTGTGACAACATGAATAAAGGTGAAAGACATCATGCCAAGGAAACTAAGCCAGACACAGAAAGATAAATATTGCATGATCTCACTTATATGTGCAACCTAAAATAGTCAAAGTCATAGAAGCAGAGAGTAAAATAATGGTTGCCAGGACCTGGTGGGGAGGGGAACATAGGAAGATGTTGGTTAAGGGGCACAAAATTTCAGTTATACAATATGAATAAGTTCTGGAGTTCTAATGTACAGCAATGTGGCTATAGTTAACAATACTGTATTGTATACTTAAAATTTGCTAAGAGAGTAGATCTTAAGTGTTCTTACTACAAAAAAAAGAAAGAAAATGGTAACTATGTGACTCAGACATGTTTATTAGCTTGATGGTGGTGATGATTTCATATCGTATATGTGTATCAAACATCCAGTTGTTCACCTTAAGAAAAAGAAGTCTTAAACATATTAGACATTCTCGGGCTTCCCTGGTGGCACAGTGGTTGAGAGTCCGCCTGCCAATGCAGGGGACACGGGTTCGCACCCCGGTCTGGGAAGATCCCACATGCCGCGGAGCGGCTGGGCCCGTGAGCCATGGCCGCTAAGCCTGCACGTCCAGAGCCTGTGCTCTGCAACGGGAGAGGCCACAACAGTGAGAGGCCCGCGTACCGCAAAAAAAAAAAAAAAAAAAAAAATTAGACATTCTTTTTAACTGAATAAAAATGAAAACACAATATATCAGAATTTGTGGAATACAGACAAATCACTTCTTAGATGAATTTTTTTAGTTTTAAATACTTATATGTTAAAAAATGGACAAAGAATTTGATTAATATTTGGCAGAAAAACAAAAACTAAAGGGTCAATAAATCAACAAATTATTATCAATTGTACCTATAATCATGGAAATGCAAATCAATATATATGTTGTATGTCACTTATTCCAGATGAGAAAAAATATAGACAATACTAAGTGTTGGTCAGAATGTTGGAATTTGGTGGCTGTGTTATTTGCACAATGGTTTTGGAGCAGAGTTTCATAAAATTGCTAAAGTTGAAAATCTACTGTAGATATATGACCTATACAGGCACTTTCACAAGCGTAAAAGGAAGCCAGAATGTTTATTTCAGCACTGTAACTGTGAAAAATGAAAAACCATTTGGGACTTCCTTGGTGGTGCAGTGGTTAAGACTCCAAGCTCCCAATGCAGGGAGCCCGGGTTCAATCCCTCGTCAGGGAACTAGATCCCACATGCATGCTGCAACTAAGAATTCACATGCCACAACTAAGGAGGCTGTGAGCCACAACTAAGAAGCCCACGAGCTGTGACTAAGGAGCCCACCTGCTGCAACTAAGACCCAGCGCAACCAAATAAATAGGTAAATAAATGTTAAAAAAAAACCTTATATAAAAAAAAAGAAAAACCATTTGAATTTTTGGATTAATGATTAATTTAAAATACAGAATAAATTATATAATATATGGTATACTCACATAATAGAATATGATACTATACTTGAATAATTATATTAGATTTACATCTGTCAGCATGGATATTCTCCACACAGAATGTTAAACGAGCATACAAATTAGAAATTATAGAGAAATAATGCAGATATAACGTTTGGAAGCACCAAGCAATAGGAAAAGATACAATGAAGATATAAAAACATAGATGGGAGGTTTCAGAACAACCTCACCTCTGGGAAGGGAAGTAGATGAATAAACTCTAGAAAGAATATACAGGGGATCTCAACTATTTCTAATTTGCTTTTCATTGTAGTCTTTATCTTAAGGCATAGGACAAAATGTCAGCTATATGGGGGTTCTTTATATGCTTGCTTATTTGTGTGAAATATGTCATAATAAAACGAATGGATAGGACTTCCCCGGTAACACAGTAGATAAGAATCTGCCTGCCAACGCAGGGGACATGGGTTCGATCCCATGTCCGGGAAGATCCCACATGCCACGGAGCAACTAAGCCCATGTACCACAACTATTGAGCCTGCACTCTAGAGCTCACAAGACACAACTACTGAGCCCGCGTGCTTCAACTACCGAAGCCCACATGCCTAGAGTTTGTGCCCTGCAACAAGAGACGCCACCGCGATAAGAAGCCCACGCACCACAATGAAGAGCAGCTCCCGCTCACCACAACTAGAGAAAGCCTGCGTGCAGCAACGAGGACCCAATGCAGCCAAAAATAAATAAAATTTTTAAAAAGTAAAAATGAAATTAATGGACAAAAACTGAAACAAAATAAAACAAAAACTTTAATGGGCATATGAATCACCTGGGAATCTTGTTAAAAATGCAGATCTGATTCAGAGGTGGGGTCTGGGATTCTGCATTTCTAACAAGCTCCCACATAACAAGGATGCTGTTGGTGCATAGGGCACTTTGAGTAGAAAGATTCTAAAGTGTTAGTTTTCAGTCTTGACTTCCCACTAAGGAAATCTGTTTTAGTGAAAAAAATGTTACTCTTAGTTTGTTGAAACTGGTTCTCTTTCATTTCCTGTGTTGAATCCTGGAATGGAAAGGAATTTCCAGGTGATTCTATAATAATATGTAGCCAAAGTTGAGAACCACTGGTCTAGTGAGACAAGTGATGAATTCAAAGCATCTAAAGATGGGAACTGCCTGCAAATGTCATTCAACAACGAGAAAATAAAAATTGTGATTTTTAAATATTTAAAAAGCAGAACTGTTGTTAATCAGACCATATTTGGTTTATCACCAAATAATAATATACTGTTTAAGGAGTTTACAGAAGAGCTCAACAGGTGGGATACTTAAGGAGTGCAGGACATGAATGGACATGGGACAAGACTCAGCACTCCTGAAGTCCCAGGTGTGGTATGAGCATAGGTGACAAGAGGAGTGAGCAGCTGAGCTGAGGCTAGCTCTTCTACTCCTCTGAACCTTCTTGTTTATACCACTGGCCAGGTGATGGTGCTTTGCAACTCAAAGCATCAACATATTTGCAGATTTTTATAATTGTACCATTTTCCTACCTACTATAATCTCCTGGCTGTGTTTTAATCCTGATTTATTGAATTGTATTACTAGGAGCTCTCTAATTCACAATTTAAAAGCTTAAAGCTCTCAGCTTTTCACCATTTAAAATGGTTAAAGTAGTTTTAGGTATGTTGAGGAGTGTGTGGATGACAAGACGTTTCTGTCTGGAATACCTTCCCTCCCTGCTCCTGCTGCATTCCCTCACTTCCCTCCATCCAATCTTAGGACTTCTCAGTCTAGTCTTTGGCAAAGGATCATGGTATTTTAGAGTGAACTCAGATTCTCTTTGGGGAAGTTAGTACTTCTAACACTGTGCAGTGGTTTTAAAACTATGTCCACAAGTTCTTTGATACTCCTTCCTTGAAGAGATAGGGCTTAATTCCCCTTTCCTTAGTGTGGGCTGGACTTAGTGACACATTTCTAACAGATGTGGCAGAAGTGATAGATGTCACTCCTGAGATTAGATTATTCAAAGACTGTGGCTTCTGTCTTGGGGGTCCATGCTCACTCTTTTGCTTTCTCTTAAATTGCTCATTGGGGAAACCAGCTGCCATGGTGTGAGACACCCTGTGGAGAGGCCCATGTTGTGAGGAACTGAGGACCGCCAACAGCCATAGGAATGAGCTTGGAAGAGAATTCTTGCCCGGAATTGAGCCCTGGCTGTTACCCTGATTTCAGCCTTGTAAGAGACTGAGGCAGAATCACCCTGTTGAGGCACTCCTGGACTCCTGATCACAGAAATTGTGAGATGATGTTTCTTTTCTTAAATTGTTAAGTTTGGGGTTAATTTGCGATTTGGCAATGGATAACTAACACAACTTTCCTGGAATAAAATCTTTTTTAAGCAAAGAACCTGTGGCTCCAAGTTCACTGAAAATGGTTCTGTACTGAATATTAGAATGGAAAAGAATGTTCAGTGTCAGGGTGAATCCATGGATCAGTAGGCCCGACAGAGATGAAATTTGTGTGTGTGTTTTTAAAAATAAAAATTTTTGAAACAAACAACCAGGTTCTTTGTTATTAAAATAATTTCATAATCCTAAGCACCACCCTCTCACACAAACACACACACACACTCTCCCAAGAGAGTAGAGAGTAGTATCTCGGAAGATAAGAGGAAGACTGGTTGAATAACTGAGGCCTGTGGGAGCTTCCCTATAAGTGAGAAGTACCATAAATTAGAGCTGTTTGGTTTTAAATGAGAGAAACCCAATTCAAGTTAACAATCAAAAAATGCTATTTATTGGTTCATATACATGGGAAGTCCCAAAGTAGAATAAGCTTCGGGACTGTTGTTTACACAGGCCTAAATGATGATGTCACCAGATCTGTCTTCCTCATTATCTCTAGCTCTGCCTGTATATTTCATGTTTTATTTTTTCCTGTGGCAAATGACTTTCTTTGGCCACCAGTAGCCCAACTTTTCATCCTGAGTTTACCTACTTCAGGAGGAAGAGTGCATCTCTCCTGACATCCATTAGTCTAACCCGGGAAACACACTGATTGATAGGCTTGGGTCATAATCCTTTGCAGGAAGTGGCGAGAGGGTGGGGTATTGGTGAATATGCTGTGATTGACAGGCTTGCCTGGACAACATGGAGAGAGAGAGAGTGATTACTCAAGGGACCCAAGAGGAGGAGGGAGAGAGGGCTGGGTAAACAAAAATATAACCACCTCAATGCCCTACAACCTGGAAGCTTGACAGGAATAAGCCATTCCAGACACTTGGTTGTTGCTCTTAACATGTTTCGCCAAGATGTGACAGGAAGATTCAGCCAGAAATGGGATTTTCTTCTAGAAACTTCCAGAAATGGAAGGTTAAATAACTGGGAAGTCCCCGGAGGCCCTGGCTGACCCTCAGGTCTATTCTATTTAGAGCTGTTCTACTTCTAAGTGTGAGAAGTTAACTATCCGACACTCAGCTGGAAAGAAGAATTAGGTCAATTTGACCTTATATTTCTAAGAAAGCTCATTTAGAGTTTCAAAACACAGGGAGGTTAAAGATGCAGGAATGTGTGGAGGTGGTAGACATCTACTGGTTTTGTTTCTAAAGCAGGTTTGAGTTGGGATACTGGCTTTTGCAACCTAAAGATCCTAATAAAGTTGGTTTTAAAAAGATACAGAGGGGGGACCTTCAAGAAGGCAGAGGAGTAGGATGTGGAGATCATCTTCCTCCCCACAAATACAACAAAAATACACCTACATGTGGAACAGCTCCTACAGAACACCTACTGAATGCTGGCAGAAGACCTCAGACTTCCCAAAAGGCAAGAAACTCCCCACGTACCTGGGTAGGGCAAAAGAAAAAAGAAAAAACAGAGGCAAAAGAATAGGGATGGGACCTGCCCCACTGGGAGGGAGCTGTGAAGGAGGAAAACTGTCCACACACTAGGAAGCCCCTTCACTGGCAGAGACAGGGGGTGGCGGGGGGGAAGCTTCAGAGCCACGGAGGAGAGCGCAGCCACAGGGGTGCAGAGGGCAAAGTGGAGAGATTCCCTCACAGAGAATCGGTGCCGACCAGCACTCACCAGCCTGAGAGGCTTGTCTGTTCACCCGCCAGGGTTGGGGTTGGGGGGCTGGGAGCTGAGGCTCCAGCTTCGGAGGTCGAATCCCAGGGAGAGGACTGGGGTTGGCTGCGTGAACACAGCCTGAAGGGGGCTGGTGTGCCACAGCTAGACGGGAGGGAGTCCAGGAAAAACTCTGGACCTGCGTAAGAGGCAAGAGACCATTGTTTCGGGGTGTGTGAGGAGAGGGGAGTCAGAGCACCACCTAAACGAGCTCCAGAGATCAGCACAAGCTGCGGCTAACAGCGCGGACACCAGAGACAGGCATGAAATGCTAAGGCTGTTGCTGCAGCCACCAGGAAGCCTGTGTGCAAGCACAGGTCACTATCCACACCTCCGCTCCTGGGACCCTGAGCAGCCTGCCATTGTCAGGGTCCGGTAATCCAGGGACAACTTCCCTAGTAGAACACACGATGCACCTCAGGCTGTTGCAATGTCACTCTGGCCTCTGCCATCGCAGGCTTGTCTCGTATTCCATACCCCCCCCTCCCCCCGGCCTGAGTGATCCAGAGCCACCTAATCAGCTAATATCAACCCCATCCTGTCTGAGCAGGGAAGAGACACCCTCAGGTGACCTACACTCAGAGGCAGGGCCAAATCCAAAGCTGAACCCCAGGAGCTGTGCAAACAAAGAAGAGAAAGGGAAATTTCTCCCAGCAGCCTCAGGAACAGCGGATTAAATCTCTGCAACCAACTTGATGTACCCTGCATCTGTGGAATACCTGAATAGACAACGAATCATCCCAAAATCGAGGTGGATTTTGAGAGCAACTGTAGACTTGGGGTTTGTTTCTGCATCGAATCTGTTTCTGGTTTTACGTTTATCTTAGTTTAGTATTTAGAGTTTATTGTCAATGGTAGATTTGTTTATTGATTTCGTTGCTGTCTTCCTTTTTTTAATATATATATATATTTTTTCCTTTTTCTCTTTTTATGAGTGTGTATGTGTATGCTTCTTTGTGTGATTTTTGTCTGTATAGCTTTGCTTTTACCATTTGTCCTAGGGTTCTGTCTGTTTTTTTTCTTCGTTTGTTTTGTTTTTTTGTATAGTGTTTAGTGCTTGTTATCATTCGTGGATTTGTTTCTTCATTTGGTTGTTCTCTTCTTTCTTTCTTTTATTACTTTTTAATTTTTTTATTTTTAATAATATATATTTTTATTTTAATAATTTTCTTTCTTTCCTTCTTTCTTACTTTTTTGTTCTCCCTTTTCTTCTTAGCCGTGTGGCTGACAGGTCTTGGTGCTTGGGCCGGGTGCCAGGCTTGAGCCTCTGAGGTGAGAAGCCAAGTTCAGGATATTGGTCCACCAGTGACCTCCAGGCCCCACGTAATATCAAACGGTGAAAGCTCTCCCAGAGATCTCCATCTCAACTCTAAGACTCACCTCCACTCAACGACCAGCAAGCTACACTGCTGGACACCCTATGCCAAACAACTAGCAAGACAGGAACACAACCTTATCCATTAGCAGGGAGGTTGCTTAAAATCATACTAACTTCACAGACACCCCCAAAACACACCACCAGATGTGGTCCTGCCAATCAGAAAGACAAGATCCAGCCTCATCCACCAGAACACAGGCACCAGTCCCCTCTAACAGGAAGCCTACACAACCCACTGAACCAACCTTACCCACTGGGGGCAAACACCAAAAACAACGGGAATTACAAACCTGCAGCCTGTGAAAAGGAGACCCCAAACACAGTAAGTTAAGCAAAATGAGAAGACAGATACACAATAGATGAAGGAGCAAGATAAAAACCCACCAGACAAAACAAATGAAGAGGATATAGGCAGTCTACCTGAAAAAGAATTCAGAGTAATGACAGTAAAGATGATCCAAAATCTTGGAAATACAATGGAGAAAATACAAGAAATGTTTAACAAGGACCTAGAAGAACTAAAGAGCAAACAATGATGAACAGTACAATAAATGAAATTAAAAATTCTCTAGAAGGAATGAATAGCAGAAAAAGTGAGGCAGAAGAACAGATAAGTGACCTGGAAGATAAAATAGTGGGAATAACTACTGCAGAGCAGAATAAAGAAAACAGAATGAAAAGAATTGAGGATAGTCTCAAAGACCTCTGGGACAACATTAAACGCACCAACATTCGAATTATAGGGGTCCCAGAAGAAGAGAAAAAAGAAGGGACTGAGAAAATATTTGAGGAGACTATAAATGAAAAATTCCCTAATATGGGAAAGGAAGTAGTCATTCAAGTCCAGGAAGCACAGAGAGTCCCATACAGGATAAATACAAGGAGAAACACACCGAGACACATATTAATCAAACTATCAAAAATTAAATACAAAGAAAATATATTAAAAGCAGTAAGGGAAAAGCAACAAATAACATACAAGGGTATCCCCATAAGGTTAACAGCTGATCTTTCAGCAGAAACTCTGCAAGCCAGAAGGGAGTGGCAGGACATATTTAAAGTGATGAAAGGGAAAAACCTACAACCAAGATTACTCTACCCAGCAAGGATCTCATTCAGATTCAACAGAGAAATTAAAAGCTTTACAGACAAACAAAAGCTAAGAGAATTCAGCACCACAAAACCAGCTTTACAACAAATGCTAAAGGAACTTCTCTAGGCAGGAAACACAAGAGAAGGAAAAGACCTACAATAACAAACCCAAAACTATTAAGAAAATGGTAATAGGAATATACATATTGATAACTACCTTAAATGTAAATGGATTAAATGCTCCAACCAAAAGACATAGACTGGCTGAATGGATACAAACACAAGACCCATATATATGCTGTCTATAAGAGACCCACTTCAGACCTAGGGACACATACAGACTGAAAGTGAGGGGATGGAAAAAGATATTCCATGCAAATGGAAATCAAAAGAAAGCTGGAGTAGCAATACTCGTATCAGATAAAATAGACTTTAAAATAAAGACTATTACAAGAGACAAAGAAGGACTTGTAAGTACGTAATGATCAAGGGGTCAATCCAAGAAGAAGATATAACAATTGTAACTACTTATGCACACAACACAGGAGCACCTCAGTACATAAGGAAAATGCTAACAGCCATAAAAGGGGAAATCAACAGTAACACAATCATAGTAGGGGAATTTAACACCCCACTTTCACCAATGGACAGATCATCCAAAATGAAAATAAGTAAGGAAACACATGCTTTAAATGATACATTAAACAAGATGGACTTAATTGATATTTACAGGACATTCCGTCCAAAAACAACAGAATACAGTTTCTTCTCAAGTGCTCATGGAACATTCTCCAGGATAGATCATATCTTGGGTCACAAATCAAGCCTTGGTAAATTTAAGAAAATTGAAATCATATCACATATCTTTTCCGACCACAACACTATGAGACTAGATATCAATTACAGGAAAAACTCTGTAAATAATGCAAACACGTGGAGGATAAACAACACACTACTAAATAACCAAGAGATCACTGAAGAAATCAAAGAGGAACTTAAAAAATACGTAGAAGCAAATGACAATGAAAACACGATGACCCAAAACCTATGGGATACAGCAAAAGCAGTTCTAAGAGGGAAGTTTATAGCAATACAATCCTACCTCAAGAAACAAGAAACATCTCAAATAACAACATAACCTTACACCTAAAGCAATTAGAGAAAGAAGAACAAAAAAACCCCAAAGTGAGCAGAAGGAAAAAAATCATAAAGATCAGATCAGAAATAAATGAAAAAGAAATGAAGGAGGGCTTCCCTGGTGGTGCAGTGGTTAAGAATCTGCCTGCCAATGCAGCGGACATGGGTTCGAGCCCTGGTCCAAGAAGATCCCACATGCCACAGAGCAATTGAGCCTGTGCGCCACAACTACTGAGCCTGTGCTCTAGAGCCCGTGAGCCACAACTACTGAAGCCCATGTGCCTAGAGCCTGTGCTCCGCAACAAGAGAATCCACCACAATGAGAAGACCGTGTACCACACCAAAGAGTAGTCCCCGCTCACCACAACTAGAGAAAGTCTGTGCACAGCAATGAAGACCCAATGCAGCCAAAAATAAATAAATAAATTTATTTAAAAAAAGAAAGAAAAGAAATGAAGGAAACAATAGCAAAGATCAATAAAACTAAAAGCTGGTTTTTTGAGAAGATAAAATTGATAAACCATTAGCCAGACTCATCAAGAATAAAAGGGAGAAGACTCAAATCAATAAAATTAGAAACGAAAAAGGAGAAGTAATAACTGACACTGCAGAAATACAAAGGATCATGAGAGATTACTACAAGCAACTATATGCCAATAAAACGGACAACCTGGAAGAAATGGACAAATTCTTAGAAGAGCACAACCTTCTGACACTGAACCAGGAAGAAATAGAAAATATAAACAGACCAATCACAAGCACTAAAATGGAAACTGTGATTAAAATCTTCCAACAAACAAAAGCCCAGGACCAGATGGCTTCACAGGTGAATTCTACCAAACATTTAGAGCTTAGCTAACAACTATCCTATCAACCTCTTCCAAAATATGGCAGAGGGAGGAACACTCCCAAACTCATTCTACAAGGCCACAATCACCCTGATTCCAAAACCAGACAGAGATGTCACAAAAAAAAGAAAACTACAGGCTGATATCACTGATGAACATAGATGCAAAAATCCTCAACAAAATACTAGCAAACAGAATCCAACAGCATATTAAAAGGATCATACACCATGGTCAAGTGGGATTTATCCCAGGGATGCAAGGATTTTTCAATAAATGCAAATCAATGTGACACACCATATTAACAAATTGAAGAAGAAAAACCATATGATCATCTCAATAGGTGCAGAAAAAGCTTTTCACAAAATTCAACACCCATTTATGATAAAAACCCTCAAGAAAGTAGGCATACAGGGAACTTACCTCAACATAATAAAGGCCATATATGACAAACCAACAGCCAACATCGTTCTCAACAGTGAAAAACTGAAAACATTTCCACTAAGATGAGGAAAAAGACAAGGTTGCCCACTGTCACCACTATTATTCAATATAGTTTTGGAAGTTTTAGCCACAGCAGTCAGAGAAGAAAAAGAAATAAAAGGAATACAAATTGGAAAAGAAGAAGTAAAACTGACACTGTTTGCAGATGACATGATACTATACATAGAGAATGCTACCAGAAAGATGCTACCAGAAAACTACTACAGCTAATCAATGAATTTGGTAAAGTAGCAGGATACAAAATTAATGCACAGAAATCTCTGGCATTCCTATACACTAACAACAAAAGAACAGAAAGAGAAATTAAGGAAACAATCGCATTCACCATTGCAACGAAAAGAACTGAATACCTAGGAATAAACCTACCTAAGGAGGTAAAAGATCTTACTCAGAAAACTATAAGACACTGATGAAAGAAATCAAAGATGACACAAACAGATGGAGAGATATACCACGTCCTTGAATTGGAAGAATCAATATTGTGAAAATGACTATACTACCCAAAGCAATCTACAGATTCAATGCAATCCCTAACAAGCTATCAATGGCATTTTTTACAGAACTAGAACAAAAAATCTTAAATTTGTATGGAGACACAAAGGACCCCAAAAAGCCAAAGCAATCTTGAGGGAAAAAAACAGACCTGGAGGAATCAGGCTCCCTGACTTCAGACTATACTACAAAGCTACAGTAATCAACACAATATGGTACTGGTGCAGAAACAGAAATATAAATCAATGGAATGGGATAGAAAGCCAAGAGATAAACCCACACACATATGGTCACCTTATCTTTGATAAAGGATGCAAGGATATACCACGGAGAAAGGACAGCCTCTTTAATGCTGGGAATACGTGGTGCTGGGAAAACTGGACAACTTCATGTAAAAGAATGAAATTAGAACACTCCTTACACCATACACAAGAATAAATTCAAAATGGATTAAAGACCTAAATTTAAGACTGGACACTATAAACTCTTAGAGAAAAACATAGGCAGAACACTCTTTGACATAAAGCACAGCAAGATCTTTTTTGCCCCACCTCCTAAAGTAATGGAAATAAAAACAAAAATAAACAAATGGGACCTAATGAAACTTAAAAGCTTTTGCACAGCAAAGGAAACTATAAACAAGACGAAAAGACAACCCTCAGAATGGGAGAAATATTTGCAAATGAATCAACAGACATAGGATTAATCTCCAAAATATATAAATAGCTCATATAGCTCAATACTAACAAATCAACAACCCAATCAAAAAATGGGTGGAAGACCTAAATAGACATTTCGCCAAAAAAGATACACAGATTGCCAACAAACACATGAAAGGATTCTCAACATCACTAATTATTAGAGAACTGCAAATCAAAACTACAATGAGGTATTACCTCACACCAGTCAGAATGGGCAACATTAGAAAATCTACAAACAACAAATGCGGGAGAGGGTGTGGAGAAAAGGGAACCCTCTTGCACTGTTTGTGGGAATGTAAATTGATACAGCCACTATGGAGAGCAGTATGGAGGTTCTTTAAAAAACTAAAGATAGAACTACCATACGACCCAGCAATCCCACTACTGGGCATATACCCTGAGAAAACCATAAGAGAAGAGTCATGTACCAAAATGTTCGTTGCAGCTCTATTTACAATAACCAGGACATGGAAGCAACCTAAGTGTCCATCGACAGATAAATGGATAAAGAAGATGTGGCACATATATACAATGGAATATTACTCAGCCATCAAAAGAAACAAAATTGAGCTATTTGTAATGAGGTGGATAGACCCAGAGTCTGTCATACAGAGTGAAGTAAGTCAGAAAGAGAGAGACAAATACCGTATGCTAACACATATATATGGAATCTAAAAAAAAAAAAAAAAAAAAAAGGTTCCGAAGAACCTAGGAGCAGGACAAGAATAAAGATGCAGACATAGAGAATGGACTTGAGGACACAGGGAGGGAGAAGGGTAAGCTGGGACAAAGTGAGTGACATGAACATATATACACTACCAAATGTAGAATAGATAGTTAGTGGGAAGCAGCCACATAGTGCAGGGAGATCAGCTAGGTGCTTTGTGACCACCTAGAGGGGTGGGATAGGGAGGGTGGGAGGGAGACACAAGAGGGAGGAGATATGGGGATATATGTATATGTACAGCTAATTCTCTTTGTTATAAAGCAGAAACTAACACACCATTGTAAAGCAAGAATACTCCAATAAAGATGTTTAAAAAAAAAAGATGTGGTACATATACACAATGGAATATTATTCAGCCATAAAAGGGAACGAAGTTGGGTCATTTGTAGAGATGTGGATGGACCTAGAGACTGTCATACAGAGTAAGGTAAGTCAGAAAGAGAAAAACAAATATTGAATATTAACGCATACATGTGGACTATAGAAAAATGGTACAGATGAACCCATTTGCAAGGCAGAAATAGAGACACAGATGTAGAGAACAAATGTATGGACACCAAGGGTGGGAAAGCTGGGACGGGGGATGGTGGTGGAGGGATGTGTTGGGAGATTGGAATTGACATATATACACTAGTATGTTTAAAATAGATAACTAATAAGAACCTGCTGTATAAAAAAATATAATAAAATTTTTAAAAATAATAAAAAATAAAAAGACCCAGATTTTTGTATCAGATATATGGTAAATGAGATTGAAGTGATTTAATTAAACTTTATATTAGGGATTAAAATATTTTGCACTGGAAGATCAATTCAACAGTAAATCTGTGCAAAAATGGACCAGCCAAATACTATGTATTCAGAATCATAGTGTATTAGAACTGAAAAAGGCTTTAGAGATACTATTTAATTGGTTTTTCTTTTACTTTAGGTAAGAACAACATCTTTTCATATGTTAAAAGCTGTTTGTATTTCTCCTTTTGTAGATTGCGTTTTAAAATTCATTGCCGGGTTTCCCTGATGGCGCAGTGGTTGAGAGTCCGCCTGTCGATGCAAGGGACACGGGTTCGTGCCCCGGTCTGGGAGGATGCCACATGCCGCGGAGTGGCTGGGCCAGTGAGCCATGGCCGCTGACCCTGCGTGTCCGGAGCCTGTGCTCCGCAACAGGAGAGGCCACAACAGTGAGAGGCCCACGTACCGCAAAAAAAAAAAAAAAAAAAAAAAAAAAATTCATTGCCATTTTTCTACTGGAGAATGAATTTGTTAGCAATTTGTGTTTTTATATGAAAAAACATAAATGTATTATTTGTCATATACAGTACATACCTTTCTTTTTGCCATGTTATGCCATGTTTAATATATACAAAAATAGTTTTAATTTTTTTGTGTATTTTAAACCAATTCATATCTCTTCTTATGGATTATATCTTTGCATTTGTAATTAGGAAGACTTCCCAATTCCAAAATATAGTAAATATCTTCTTATATTTTCCCATAGTTATTTTATAATTTTTTTTACCTAATTTTTTAAATCTATCTGTAATTCAATTATGTATAAATCATTAACAAATCTGGAGTTTAACTTGTGAAGTAGGCATCTAACTTTATTTTTTCCAAATGGTTAGCCAAATGCCCCTGTACCATTTATTAAGTAATCCATCTCTTCTGTGTTCATTTGAAATGCCACCTTAAGTTAATATTTTCTTTGAGTTTATTTGAGGTGACAAAACTGCTCCAAACATTTATTAGCAGAGAATAATGTTTTATATAATTAGTATTTGACTTTATAGTTCAATTTTCAGAATGGATAAAATAGGAAATGATAGACTCCAAGACTATGAACACTGTTTACTAGGATTTTTGAAGTTAGAGAACTTAGGGGAAAATTTTCCAATGTTACTTTATTTTAAAGTAAAATCTAGCAATTTTTCAAGCTGCATTTGAGAACTTTTTTTCTTTGCATTTTCTCCTCTGCTATTTGCAGATTTTCTAGCAGACTTAACATCTGGTATTGAGAATCCTTAAGCCTAAGGAAGGCACATTGCTGGCAGGAAGTTTTTCTAGGGATATTAGGATTGAGAAAAGTGGGAATTATGCATTAAAGATATGTAGAGAGATGCTTATCTTTAAGACTTTAAACTCTATCTACAAGGCCCCCACTTGGGTTGAATTACATACCCCCCAAAAAAGATATGTCGAAGTCCTAACCCCAAATACCCCAGAATGTGACCTTATTTGAAAATATGTAATTAGTTAAATTGAGATGAAGTTATACCTCACAAATAAATGGGAATATGTTCCATGCTCATGGATTAGAAGAATTAATATTGTTAAAATGTCCATATTACCCAAAGCAATCTACAGATTCAATGCAGTTCCTATCAAAATTTCAATGGCATTTTTCACTGAAATAGAACAAACAATCCTAAAATTTGTTTGAAACCACAAAGACCCCAAATAGCCAAAGCAATTTTGAAAGAGAACAAAGCTGGAGGCATGATGCTTCCTGATTTCAGACTATATTTCAAAGCTATAGTAATAAAAAGTATATGGTATTGACATAAAAACAGACACATAGATCAATGGAACAGAATAGACAGCCCAGAAATAAACCCACAAATATATGGTCAATTAATTTATGACAGAGAAGCCAAGGATATACGATGGGGAAAGGACAGTCTCTTCAGTAAATGGTGTTGGGAAAACTAGATAGCCATATGCAAAAGAATGAAACTTGACCCTTATCTTACACCATACAAAAAAATTAACTCAAAATGGATTGAAGTCTTGAATGTACGACTTGAAACCATAAAACTCCTAGAAGAAAACATAGGCAGTTAGTTCCTTGACATAGATCTTGGTAATGATTTTTTGAATCTGACACCAAAAGCAACAAAAGCAAATTTTTTTTTAAAGTGGGACTACATCATGCTAAAAAGCTTCTGTACAGATAAGGAAACCATTAACAAAATGAAAAGGCAACCTAAAAAATGGGAGAAGATATTTACAAATTGTATATCTGATAAGGGATTAATATCTAAAATATATAAAAAGCTCATACAACTCAATAGCAAAGAAACAAACTGATTAAAAAATGGCCATAGGATCTGAATAGATATTTTTCCAAAGAAGACATACAAATAGCCAACGGGTACATGAAAAAGTGCTCAATATCACTAATCATCAGGGCAATGCAAATCAAAACCACAGTGAATTATCACCTCACACCTGTTAGAATGGCTATTATCAAAAAGACTTGAAATAACAAGTGTTTGGTGAGGATGTGGAGAAAAAGGAACCCTTATTCACTGTTGGTGGGAATGTAAATCGATGCACCCAATATGGACAACAGTATGGAGATTCCTCAGAAACTTAGAAATGAAAACACTAACTCAAAAAGATATAATCACCCCCATGTTCATTGCAGCACTATTTAAAATAGCCAATACATGAACGTAGTCTAAGTGTCCATCAATGGATAAATGAATAAAGAAGATGTGTGTTTTATATATGTATACGTATTCAGCTGTAAAAAGAAGGAAATCTTGCCATTTGTGACAACATGGATGGAACTTGAGGGCATTATGCTAAGTGAAATAAGTCAGATAGAGAAAGATAAATACTCTATGATCTCACTTATATGTGGAATCTAAAAAACAAACCAAGACAAAACAAAACCCGAATTCATATATATAAAGAACAGATTGGTGGTTGCCAGAGGAGCCGGGGAGAGGATGGGTGAAATGGGTGAAGGGGGTCTAAAGGTATAAACTTCCAGCTAAAAAGTAAAAGTAACATATAGCATGGTGACCACAGTTTAACATACTGTATTGTATATTTGAAAGTTGCTAAGAAAGTAAATCTTAAAAGTTCTTATCACAAGGAAAAAAGTGTTTGTAACCATGTGTGGTGATGGATGTCACTAGACTTGTGACCATTTCACAATATATACAAATATCAAATCATTATGTTGTACACTTGAAACTAATGTTATATGTCAATTATAGCTCGTTTTTTTTAAGAAAAAAAGATGAGGTCATACTCGAGAAGGAGAAATTGGAGTTATGCAGCTGCAAGATAAGGAATAGCCTCTTATGTACTTACTCTGTATTGGGGTTGGCTAAATGGCCAGTAGAGATAGTTGGCAAATCACCAGAAGTTAAGAAGATAGGAAGAATTCCTCTACAAGTTTCAAAGGGAATATGCCTCTTCTGACACCATGATTTCAGACGTCTAGCCATCTAGTTTCTGGTACTCTGTTATAGCAACCCTAGAAAACTTATATAGCCCCCAACACATTTAATGGCCTCATGGTTTCTGACACCAAAATGCCCAATAATATCTTTCTTCTGAATTTTGCCAAATTTTGAGCACATATAGGAGATCAAAAAACTATGATATTTGTTAAGTACAACCCAAATGATTCATGGAATCTAAGTAAAAGTTAAGTAGATCCCTTAAAATCAGAGCTAGAATAATGGTTACTAGTGTAGACTGTTAAAGCCAAATGTCTGAATGTATAATCCCCTTCTCCTACTTATTAGCATGGTGGCCTTCAGCAAGTTAGTTAACTTCTTGGGGTTTCTGTTTCCTTACCTGTAAAATAAAATATCTACCTTATGGAGTTGTTGGGGGCATAGGTTGAGGTACTTCATGCAAAAGTGCTTAGAACAGTACCACAGAGTAATAATAATTAATATTATTTTTTTTTATGACTATTATTACAAGTGTGGTTGATACCATTTTAAGGGGAAAAAATATGGATGATAGTTCATCACGCAGCTGCAACAACTTGCTGGACACTCATTTAAAGATCCATTTGTAATGTAGTTATTTTGCCATAGCAGTTTGGCCACATGACAAGACTGCAGCTATGGTTTATATCCTAAGTCATCATGATCTTTACTCACAGGTTTCTACAGACTGAATTGTGTCTCCCCCTCCCCAAATTCATATGCCGAAGCCCTAACCTCCAATGTGAGTGTATCCAGAGATAGAGTCTTTAGAAGATAATTAAGATTAAATAAGTTCATAAGACTAGGCCCTAGTCTAATAGGACTTTTGCCTTATAAGAAAAGGAAGATTCCCTCCCTCTTTCCCCCCAACCGCCTCCACCATGTGAAAACATACCATAGTGAGAAAGCAGCTATCCACAAGCCAGAAAGAGAGATCTCACCACAAACTGACCATTCTGTCATCGTGATCTCAGAATTCCAGCCTCCAGAATTATGAGAATATAAATGTCTGTTGTTTAAGCCACCTAGTCTACTGTATTTTGTTGTGGCAGTTTGAGCTAATACACAGGTTCAACACTCAAAGGGTTAAATATATATACCACTTGGGCCATGTGGCTCTCTCTGCTTGGTTGTCTCTTCCTTGCCTCTCCAAATTTCAAATCTGGAGTGCTGCAGGGCCCTCTTCTTTACTCTTCTTTTGTTTTTTGTTTTTTTTTGCGGTACGCAGGCCTCTCACTGTTGTGGCCTCTCCCGTTGCGGAGCACAGGCTCCAGATGCGCAGGCCCAGCTGCCATGGCTCACGGGCCCAGCTGCTCCGCGGCACGTGGGATCCTCCCGGACCAGGGCACGAACCCGTGTCCCCTGCATCAGCAGGCGGACTCTCAACCACTGCACCACCAGGGAAGCCCCTTTACTCTTTTAATATTCCTTCCCTGGATCTTCTATCTCCACCAGGCTCAGGGCTGTAAAAACCATATACTAATATGTATATACTATTAATATCAGTATATACTAATGACACCCAAATCTAGTCCTCATCTCTTCCCTCCACAGCTATAGGCTCATGAGTCCAACTACCTTCATGATGCCTCCACTTGGAGAAATAACAGGCATCTCAAATATTAGAAGTTCAAAACAAAACCTTGATTAAACTGTTCCCTTTTGCCAATCATGCCTCATCCATGCCAACACCCCACTCTAAAAGTTGTCCTTGATTTCATTTTCCTTATCCCCTCTACCCACATCAAGTCTTGTCAGTTCTACTTCCAAATTAGACTTTTATGTTATCTCTTAGTTCCACTGTTACCTCTCTAGCCTAAGCCACTATTATATCTCTTACCACAGTTTCCTAAATGGTCTCACTGTCTCTAGTCTTCCTGTTTTATAACCTTTTCTCCATGCAGTAGCCATAGTTATCATTTTTAAATTTAATTTTTATTTTACTGAAAAATATACATGCACAGAGTTTAAGTAGGCAAAGTGTTCAACAAACCAATCTCCCAAAACAAACCCAAGCCCTAAACTCTTCCCATTAACCTTTTCCAGAGGAACGATTTTAAGTGTTTCAGCTCAGAGCTGTCTTGTTTTGGGGGCTAGGTTTATTAAGGTATAATTTGCATAAAGTAAAGCTCACCAATTCACCTTTTCTTCAGGTATACAGTTCAATGACTTTTGACGAATATATATAGTCATGTAACCATCACAATCAAGAATAGAATATTTCCTTTATCCTAAAGTTTTATCTTAAACTGAATTATGTTTAAAAAAAGGTCCTCAGTGACTTTCTTCTGAAGTTGAATAAAATCCATACTCCTTCTCAAAGCCCTCAAAGCTTACTTCTGTTTACTTCTCTGAACTCCCCTGATAACAAGTCTCCTCATCCAGCACAGCTTTTGTCTGGATTTTTATCCTGCTTTATGTATACTCAACTTGCTGTTCCCTTTATCTAGAATGAGTTTCCTCTTACTATCTCACTATTTCTGATATTATCAAAAGTAGCTTTTACCTTACCCCAAGGAAGTGCCAATCATTTTATACTGTTTATTTCTTACCACAGTTTAGAATGATTTTGTTAATTTACCTCTTTGCTTAGTCATGTCTTGGATGACCAGAATGTAACCAAGATGAAGGCAGGGACCTTGGTCCATTTTACACAACACTATATTCCCAGTTTCCAATATTACCTAAGCACACAGAATTTGCTTTATATTATTGCTAACTGCTAATATATGACAATATTTGACCTACAAAAATGGCAGTTTCAAATGGTTCAACATAATGAATATTTGCTGAATGAATGAATGAACTAAAATTTTAAGTTGCTTCCAGCAGGAGACCATAGTTACATTTGTGTGTAGCTACAGTTTGTTCTTCCTGAGTTCACTTGATCACCTTTTGTCCAAAATTGTCACCAGAAGTACCACTGTAGTTTTCCAAATAATAGTTTTCCATTACGAAGATACTCTTCTTTACTAAAACATTTAACACTAATAATTTAAAAGCAAAACTTAAAGGCAACACCTCTTCAAACAAATTAACTAAAATTTGGTAGGAGGCAGGATCAAGATGGCAGAGTAGGAAGACACTGAGCTCACCTCCTCCCAAGAAAACACCAAAACTACAACTACATATGAAACAACTCTCTCTGAGAATAATCCAATGACTAGCAGAAAAGCTCTTCTACAGCTAAGGATATAAAGAAAAAAACCACATGGAGACAGGTAAGAGGGGACAAAAAGTAGAGTCAGGACCCATGCCCCCAGTGGGTGACCCAAAAGAGGAAGGAGATATCACAAACGTGAAATTCCTCCCTAAGGAGCAAAGGTTCAAGTCCCACAGCCCCTGGGGTCCAGCACCAGGAAGATGAGCCCCCTTAACTGGGTTTGAAAATCAGTGGGGCTTATGATTGGGAGAACCAGAGTGCTGTAGGAAACCAGACTGCACTTTTAATGGGTGCACGCACAAACTTATTTGCTCCTAGACCCAGGGCAGAGACAGCAGATTGAAAATCACCTAGTGCCCTACCCGGCCTGCCAAGAGCACTGCAGCATGCCCCCAGCCCACACCAGGCTCCACCTCCAACTCTCCCAACGCCAAAAGTGGCAGCATTCACATGCCCCAGGAAAAACCTCAGCACATGCCTGGCTCCAGCTCTAGCCCCACCAGCTCCAGCACACCACTGCCAAGGTGGCCCCCACTGCACCCTTAGGAGAAGGCCTGGTTTGTGCCAGGCTTCAGCTCTAGCCCTCTCCCTTGGCTCCAGTCCACTTGTGCCAAGGTGATGGCCCTGGCACACCATGGAAAAAGCCCCAGCCCATGCTTGCCTTAGCTCCAGCCATCCTGCCAATGCCATTGGACACATGCAGACTGCGCAGAGGTGCTTTTACACAAGAACAAGCCTTCAAGACTGGGATAAGTAATTGTTTCCCCTAATTTCATATAGACAAACAGAGAAAGTCAAACAGAATGAGAAGACAGAGGAATATGTTCCAAATGGAAGAACAAGATAAAACCCCAAGAAAAGACCCTAATGAAACAGAAATAAGTAATTTACCTGATAAAGCATTCAAAGCAATGGTCATAAAAATGCTCACCAAACTTGAGAAAAGAACAGAGGAACACAGTGAGAACTTCAACAAATAATTAGAAAAAAAAAAGAACCAGTCAGAGCTGAAGAATACAATAACTGAAATAAAAAATACACTAGAAATCTACAGCAGATCAGTGATACAAAAGAATGCATAAGTGACTTGGAAGACAGAATAGTGGAAATCATCCAATCAGTAGAGCAAAAAGAAAAAAAAAATTTTAAGTGGGGATAATATCAAGTGAACTAACATTTGCATTCTAGTCCCAGAAGGAAAAGAGAGAGATAGTGGCAGAAAATGCATTTGATAAAATAATAGCTAAAAGCTTCCCTAACCTGAAGAAGAAAACAGATATCTAGGTACAAGAAGCATAGAGAGAGAGGGAAGACAGAAGAAGCAAGAAGAACTACAATCCTGCAGCCTGTGGAACAAAAACCTCATTCACAGAAAGATAGACAAGATGAAAAGGAAGAGGGCTATGTACCAGATGAAGGAACAAGATAAAACCCCAGAAAAACAACTAAACGAAGTGGAGATAGGCAGCCATCCAGAAAAAGAATTCAGAATAATGATAGTGAAGATGATCCAGGACCTCGGAAAAAGAATGGAGGTAAAGATCGAGAAGATGCAGGAAATGTTTAACAAAGACCTAGAAGAATTAAAGAACAAACAGAGATGAACAATACAATAACTGAAATGAAAACTACACTAGAAGGAATCAGTAGCAGAATAACTGAGGCAGAAGAACGGATAACTGACCTGGAAGACAGAATGGTGGAATTCACTGCTGCAGAACAGAATAAAGAAAAAAGAATGAAAGGAAATGAAGAACAGCCTAAGAGACAATTGGGACAACATTAACTGCAACAACATTCTCATTATAGGCATCCCAGAAGGAGAAGAGAGAGAGAAAGGAGCAGAGAAAATATTTGAAGAGATTATAGTCGAAAACTTCCCTAACATGGGAAAGGAAATAGCCACCCAAGTCCAGGAAGCACAGAGACCCATACAGGATAAACCCAAGGAGAAACATGCCGAGACACATAGTAATCAAATTGGCAAAAATTAAGGAAAAAAAATTATTGAAAGCAGCAAGGGAAAAATGAAAAATAACATACAAGGGAACTCCTAGAAGGTTAACAGCTGATTTCTCAGCAGAAACTCTATAAGCCAGAAGGGAATGGCATGATATACTTAAAGTGATAAAAGGGAAGAACCTACAACCAAGATTAGTCTTGTTTGGGCAAGGATATCATTCAGATTCGATGGAGAAATCAAAAGCTTTACAGACAAGCAAAAGCTAAGAGAATTCAGCACCACAAAACCAGCTCTACAACAAATGCTTAAGGAACTTCTCTAAGTGGGAAACACAAGAAAAGAAAAGGACCTACAAAAATAAACCCAAAACAATTAAGAAAATGGTCATAGGAACATACATATCAATAATTACCCTAAATGTGAATGGATTAAATGCTCCAACCAAAAGACACGGGCTTGCTGAATGGATACAAAAACAAGACCCACATATATGCTGTCTACAAGAGACCCACTTCAGACCTAGGGACACATTCAGACTGAAAGTGAGGGGATAGAAAAAGATATTCCATGCAAATGGAAATCAAAACAAAGCTGGAGTAGCAATACTCATATCAGATAAAATAGACTTTAAAATAAAGAATGTTACAAGAGACAAGGAAGGACACTACATAATGATCAGGGGATCAATCCAAGAAGAAGATATAACAATTATAAATATATATGCACCCAACATAGGAGCCCCTCGTTACATAAGGCAACTGCTAACAGCTATAAAAGAGGAAATCAACAGTAACACAATAATAGTGGGGGACTTTAACACCTCACTTACACCAATGGACAGATCATCCAAAATGAAAATAAATAAGGAAACACAGCTTTAAATGACACAACAGACCAGATCGATTTAATTGATATTTATAGGACATTCCATCCAAAAACAGCAGATTACACTTTCTTCTCAAGTGTGCACAGAACATTCTCCAGGATAGATCACATCTTGGGTCACAAATCAAGCCTCAGTAAATTTAAGAAAACTGAAGTCATATCAAGCAACTTATCTGAGCACACTGCTATGAAATTAGAAATCAACTACAAGGAAAAAAACATTAAAAACACAAACACATGGAGGCTAAACAATACATTACTCAATAACCAAGAGATCACTGAAGAAATCAAAGAGGAAATCAAAAAATACCTAGAGACAGACGACAATGAAAACACGATGATCCAAAACCTCTGGATACAGCAAATTCAGTTCTAAGAGGGAAGTTTAGAGCTATACAAGCCTACCTCAAGAAATAAGAAAAATCTCAAATAAAAAATCTAACCTTACACCTAAAGGAACTAGAGAAAGTAGAACAAAAAAATCCCAAAGTTAGCAGAAGGAAAGAAATCATAAAGATCAGAGCAGAAATAAATGAAATAGAAACAAAGAAAACAATAGCAAAGATCAATAAAACTAAAAGCTGGTTCTTTGAGAAGATAAACAAAATTGATAAACCATAGCCAGACTCATCAAGAAAAAGAGGGAGAGGACTCAAATCAATAAAATTAGAAATGAAAAAGGAGAAGTTACAACAGACCCCACAGAAAAACAAAGCATTCTAAGAGACTACGACAAGCAACTCTATGCCAATAAAATGGACAACCTGGAAGAAATGGACAAATTCTTAGAAAGGTATAACCTTCCAAGACTGAACCAGGAAGAAATAGAAAATATGAACAGACCGATCACAAGTAATGAAATTGAAACTGTGATGAAAAAATCTTCCAATAAACAAAAGTCCAGGACCAGATGGCTTCACAGGTGAATTCTATCAAACATTTAGAGAAGAGCTAACACCCATTCTTCTCAGACTCTTCCAAAAAATTTCAAAGGAAGGAACACACGCAAACTCATTCTATGAGGCCACCATCACCCTGATACCAAAACCAGACAAAGATACTACAAAAAAACAAAATTACAGACCAATATCACTGATGAATATAGATGCAAAAATCCTCAACAAAATACTAGCAAACAGAATCCAACAAACATTGAAAGGATTATATACCATGATCGAGTGGGATTTATCCCAGGGATTCAAGGATTGTTCAATGTATGCAAATCAATCAATGTGATACACCATATTAACAAATTGAAGAATAAAAACCATATGATTATCTCAATAGATGCAGATAAAGCTTTTGACAAAATTCAACACCCATTTATGATAAAAACTCTCCAGAAACTGGGCATAGAGTGAACCTACCTCAACATAATAAAGGCCATATACAACAAACCCACAGCAAACATCATTCTCAATGATGAAAAACTGAAAGCATTTCCTCTAAGATCAAGAACAAGACAAGGATGTCCACTCTTGCCACTATTATTCAACATAGTTTTGGAAGTCCTAGCCATGGCAATCAGAGAAGAAAAAGAAATAAAAGGAATACAAATTGGAAAAGAAGAAGTAAAACTGTCACTGTTTGCAGATGACATAATACTACACATAGAGAATCCTAAAGATGCCATCAGAAAACTACTAGAGCTAATCAATGAATTTGGTAAAGTTGCAGGATACAAAATTAATGCACAGAAATCTCTGGCATTCCTATACACTAATGATGAAAAATCTGAAAGAGAAATTAAGGAAACACTCCCATTTACCATTGCAACATAAAGAATAAAATACCTAGGAATAAACCTACCTGGGGAGACAAAAGACCTGTATGCAGAAAACTGTAAGACACTGATGTAAGAAATTAAAGATGATACAAACAGATGGAGAGATGTACCATGTTCTTGGATTGGAAGAATCAATATTGTGAAAATAACAATACTATCCAAAGCAATCTACAGATTCAATGCAATCCCTATCAAATTGCCAATAGCATTTTTTATTTTACAAAAAATCTTAAAATTTGTATGGAGACACAAAAGACCCCGAATAGCCAAAGCAGTCTTGAGGGAAAAGAAAGAAGCTGGAGGAATCAGACTCCATGACTTCAGACTATACTATAAAGCTGCAGTAAACAAGACAATATGGTACTGGCACAAAAACTGAAACATAGATCAATGGAACAAGGTAGAAAGCCCAGAGATAAACCCACACACCTATGGTCAACTAATCTATGACAAAGGCAAGGATATACAATGGAAAAAAGACAGTCTCTTCAATAAGTGGTGCTAGGAAAACTGGACAGCTGCATGTAAGAGAATGAAATTAGAACACTCCCTAACACCATACACAAAAATAAACTCAAAATGATTTAGAGACCTAAATGGAAGACCGGGCGCTATAAAACTCTCAGAGGAAAACATAGGAAGCACATTGTTTCACATAAATCACAGCAACATCTTTTTTGATCCACCTCCTAGAGTAATGGAAATAAAAACAAAATTAAACAAATGGGACCTAATGAAACTTAAAAGCTTTTGCACAGCAAAGGAAACCATAAATAAGATGAAAAGACAGCCCTCAGAATGGGAGAAAATATTTGCAAATGGATCAATGGACAAAGGATTAATCTCCAAAATATATAAACAGCTCATGCAGCTCAATATGAAAGAAACAAATAACCCAATCCAAAAATGGGCAGAAGACCTAAATAGACATTTCTCCAAAGAAGACATACAGATGGCCAAGAAGCACATGAAAAGCTGCTCAACATCACTAATTATTAGAGAAATACAAATCAAAACTACAATGAGGTATCACCTCACACCAGTTAGAATGGGCATCATCAGAAAATGTACAAACAACAAATGCTGGAGAGGGTGTGGAGAAAAGGGAACCCTCTTGCACTCTTGGTGGGAATGTAAATTGATACAGCCACTATGGAGAACAGTATGGAGGTTCCTTACAAAACTAAAAATAGAATTAGCATATGATCCAGCAATCCCACTTCTGGGCATATATCCAGAGAAAACCATAATTCAGAAAGACACATGCACCTCAATGTTCATTGCAGAACTATTTACAATAGCCAGGTCATGGAAGCAACCTAAATGCCCACTGACAGACGAATGGATAAAGAAGATGTGGTACATACATACAATAGAATATTACTCAGCCATAAAAAGGAACAAAATTGGGTCATTTGTAGAGACGTCGATGAATCTAGAGACTGTCATACAGAGTGAAGTAAGTCAGAAAGAGAAAAATAAATATCGTATATTAATGCATATATGTGGAACCTAGAAAAATGGTACAGATGAACCAGTTTGCAAGGTAGAAATTGAGACACAGATGTGGAGAACAAACGTATGGACACCAAGGGGGGAAAGCGGTGGGGGGTGGGGGTGAGGGTGTGATGAATTGGGAGATTGAGATTGACATGTATACACTGATGTGTATAAAACGAATGACTAATAAGAACGTGCTGTACAAAATAAATAAATAAAAACAAACAAACAAACAAAAAAAGATTCCACATCCGTGGGCTCTTTATTATATACGAATAAGCCCACTCATGTGCAAATTCTCATATATAAATTTAACTCTCCTGGCACTGACAGTAGACACCCTACTGGTTTTCTACTGTCAGAAAAGTGAGCTTTTAGATATTTTGTAAAGAGGGGTTTATAGTATTTTATCTAAGAAAAAAAAAAAAGATGCATAGAGAGTCCCAAACAAGATGAACCCAAAGATCCACATCAAGACAGAAAATTAAGGGAGTTCCCTGGTGGCTTAGTGGCTAGGATTCTGGGCTTTCACTGTCGTGGCCTGGGTTCAATCCCTGGTTGGGGGAACTAATCCTGCAAGATGTGTGGCAAGGCAAAAAAAAAAAAAAGACATATAAGTAAATTGGCAAAAGTTAATGATAGAGAATTTTAAAGGCAGGAGGAGAAAAACACATGTTCATAGCAGCATTATTTATAATAAGCAAGAAATAAAAGCAACCTAAGTGTCCATCGACAGATGAATGGATAAAGACGATTATATATATATGGAATATTATTCATTATTCATTGATAATGACATCAATATTATTCATTGATAACAAAGAATAAAATTTTATCATTTGCAACAACATGGATAGACCTGAAGGGTATTATGCTTAATGAAATAAGTCAGGCAGAGAAAGACGAATAATGTATGTTTTCACTTATATGTGAAACCTAAAAAACAAACAAATATAACAAAACAGAAGGAGACAGAGAACAAACTAGTGGTTGCCAGAGGGGAGAGGGATGGGGTGGGGGGGTGAAATAGGTGAAAGGGGATTAAGAAATACAAAATACCAGTGATAAAAGCCAAAGGTATGTAATGTACAGCACAGGGTATATAGTCGACATTTTGTAATAACTATTATATGTAATCTATAAAAATATCAAATCACTATGTGGTACACCTGAAACTAATATAATAAGTCAACTATACTTCAAATTTTTAAAAATAGAATTTTTGGCTAGTTTCATTGAAACCTAATTTACACAGAATAAAATTCACCAATTTTAGATGCACAGTTTCGTGAGTTTTGACAAATGTAAACAGTTGTTACCACCACCACATGCATGATATAGAATACTTCCATTATGACAAAAAGTTCTTTCTTACCCTTTTGCAGACAGTCCCCTTTTCCCCTCCCAGCCCCAGACAACCAGTGATCTGCTATCATTATAGTTTTGCTTTTTTCTAAAATTTGCCTTTCAAGAATTTCACATAAATGGGATCGTATGTGTAGTCTTGTGTCTGGCTTCTTTCACTTAGTATAATACTTTTAAGGTTAATCCACTGTGTGTGCCAGTAGTTTATTCTTTTCATTTCTGGCTAATTTGTAACTTTCACGCTTTTTGGTGGCAGGTATCTCATGGCTATCCTGAGCTTCTAGAAAGCAGATAGTTTTGAGGCGAATTTGATAGCACTAACAGTGATAACAGTGATAGCACTAACTACCGTAGGCATCAGGATCGCCCAACACATAAGCTGTCTGTGCTGCTAACCTGCTAGAAAACCTTGGGTAAGCTGTTTGGCCTCCCTCACCCTGTCTCCTCAGCTGTAATTAAGATGATAAGATTACCTACTTCAAGGATCCTGTGAGGATCACTTCGGTTAATGATGTGAAACGTTAGCCCAGTGGCTGGCACGGAGGAAATGCCCAATAAATGGTACCTCAGCTAGGCTTTTGGAGCTGTAGAAGAGCCTGCCTCTCCAACATGTGTCTAGCTTTCCTTTTCATTTTCTACTCAACCTTTTACTCAACTCAGCTTCTCAACCCCTAAATGACAAAACTTTGGAAAGGCAAAGAAGACTTGGACTGAGGTTTCCATTTGCTTCTTTGAGAATTAAACCCTATGTTTCCCTCATTCTAATTAGGTGGACTTGCAAGGCTTCTTACAGTGTGTGTGTGTGTGTGTGTGTGTGTGTGTGTGTGTGTGTGTGTGTGTGTGTGTGTGTGTGTGTGTGTGTGTTTCACTTCCTGATAAGTGACTGTAAACTTTTCTCTAATCCAATTGCTGATCTACCATCAGTGCTTTGGGGGTAATTAATTTAATTACCCTTAACAATTGGCCTTCAGGTATCAGGTTTAAAGTCAAAGGCATACCTTTAGGCAGAACAGCAAATTGAACAGAGAGTAACTGGTTTCATCATAGTATTTTTGCAATTAGATGCAAAAATAAGGAAAGGAGGATGCTTCAAGAGATGATTCAATTGTTGGGTGACTTCTCCCTGTACTGATTCAACTCCCTCCAGACTCTTCTGGCTGAGCAGTTTATGTCATTTGAGAAAATCTCACCTTTCTTGTTTCAGTTTTGCCAACTACATCTTGCTGTGTTCTCCATCTCACTGACCACTTTTCCTTTGTCTGCTTAGGTGGCTTCTTTTCCCTTTTCCTACCTTAAACTGCAGGTGACCTCCAAGGTTCAAGTCAGTCTAAACCAATGCTTGCTTTTGTGCAAGTAATTCCTAAATCTAACCTTGAACTCTCCCTGTGTTCCAGGTTCCCGCGAGATTTCCCTGCTATTCACTATTTGGTGAATACACAAAGCCAAACACATACATGAAACAAACTTCAGACACTCAAATTTCCCCCCAATACATTATGAATCTTGTAAAGTAGCCGTCTCCACTGTGAAAAATATCTTTATCATTTTTTTAAAAAAAGGGTAATATTTGCAACGGGATCAGGCTTTCCAAGGTAATAAACTTGGTAAACAGTTTCAACATCAAAAAATAAAAAACAAAAGACCTGGGCTTCCCTGGTGGCGCAGTGGTTGAGAGTCCGCCTGCCGATGCAGGGGACACGGGTTCGTGCCCCGGTCCGGGAAGATCCCACATGCCGCGGAGCGGCTGGGCCCGTGAGCCATGGCTGCTGAGCCTGCGTGTCCGGAGCCTGTGCTCTGCAACGAGAGAGGCCACAACAGTGAGAGGCCGCGTACCGCAAAAAAAAAAACAAAAGACCTTCTGGCCTAGCAAACTGAGACCCAAATTAAAATGTATGCATAATCATTTTTAACAAATTTATCCTAGAGCTAGAAGGTCAGCAAGTTTAAGGTTGAGGAGCAGGTTGGGGACATGAGCTCTAAAAATTTTAATGTTTTAAAGCAAACAATTTCTGGGCTCCAAGTGAAGTGAAACAGAATCTCTAGGGGCATGTACAGTGTGGTAAATTCCATACTAGGTGCAGGTTAGAGCTAGAAAAGGAGAGTGAGAACATGAGAAAAAAACAGGTAAAATCAGTCTTTCATCTATCACTAATTACAATGAGCGACACTTCTATCTGCTTTCTGTACAACAGACAATTGCTATTAATAACTGACATAGCTTTATAGCTAATAATTTCTTTAATTCTTTTCATATAGATCTTGAAAGAGTCACAGATAAAAACCACATTCATTTCCTAATACTTAGCAGTAACTAGTTGGAGAAGCCTAATATCTTCTCATATTTTTGTCTTGCTCTGGTCTTATGATTTCTTAAAACACATATATTATCAGAAGGAAGAGTTCATGGGTAGATGTCACACTTTTCTTGATTCACCTAATTATATTTTTGCTTTTGCTTAGGTTAAGATTAATTTTCCTATTCTGCTAATAAATAGCAAATGCCTTTAGTATTTTTATGCTAGAAAAAGATGTCTTTGACATTTTAAAGAATTGGGAAGATATTTCAGATAAGCCAATCATGTGCATAAAGATTAATTTATTCATATGAAATGTTCAATAACCAGAAAAGACTGATTTAAATAGAACTATTTCACAATTAAGTTATTTATTTATTTAATTATTTTTTGGTTATGGACATTGATTTCCTCTAAGAAATAAAGTGCCTGTGTACATGAAGAAAAACTAAAATAGTGGTAAACAAATGTTGATTGGGTCCAGCCAAGTAAGCAGCATCTTTGGTTTTATAGATATCGTTAACTGTCTATAATGAAACCTTGCAATTGGAATAATAGCTTGTTCCTGAGTCTAATAAATATTTTCTAGCTCCTTCGTCCTAAATCCCCTGCCTGATAATGACCCTTTTCAAGGAAAAAAGACATAATAAGTGATAAATCTATACTGAAACATTTCTTTTATCTGAAAAGTTCACACAACATCTACTTCTAGTAAACCTGGAAAACAGAGAAAAACGGAGGCATTAAAACCTTTTAATATGAAAATCAATGGCAATGTATTTAGGATGTTGTTATATTTTATAAAGATTTTCTTTCATATCACAATGTCCAATTCTTTCTTTCTGATTTCTCACAACTGAGCTAAACACTTATGTAATTCTTTCATATCTATCTTCCCATTTAGACCATGAGCCTTGTGAGAGCAGGGACTGACTTTATTCCCAGTGCTATCACATAGGCTGCACTAAATAAACACATATTTCCAGCCTGCACTTCTACTTGGAGTAAGGAGTTTCTTAAATTTTCTGTTCTCATTTTATTTACTCAAAAATGTTTTCAAACTTCTAGGGATGCCCCTTCAGCTTATTCTAGGATTTGGTGAGTAGAATATGCCTCTTTGTCTATACCTTTCAAGGCTGTCTAGATTTAGATCATGCCTCAGATCTCTACCTTTCACATCAGTGAGTCCCAATGTATAGGCTGTCCCCCCAAGCAATGTCCTACTGCCCTCATCAGTTTGCTTGGTTGAAGGATGGTGGCCACTATTGTCCTTCTCAGAATGCTTGGGGATATGATGAAATAAAGATGGTGATAATAATCTCCTAATTATATTTGCTTATGCTGCACCCACCCTTTAAGTAATTTTCTACCCACTGGAATAAAAGGGTGGTGGTACTGAGATGGTACAGGACTTGTGAAATGTTGGCTTGGAGTTCCTCCTCCAAACCTCTGGGCCATAATCTTTTCTCTTTCACCTTTCCTTCAGAATCTTCTTCCATAAAAGATCCCTTTAAGTGCAGAAGGAAAGCTACTTTGAGTGTGAAAATGACCTGTCCTGCAGTTTTCTCAGAGTGGAAATCCTCAGTGAACTCTTACTGTGGGTATACATCTGGCTCCCAATGCTAATAACTCCCTAAAGCTCTGTGCTCTCATTACTTAATGCCAGTGCTCACTACTTAATGCATATCCCAGCAAGTAACAAAGACCCACAAACCTTAAGACTTCCCATATCCCTTTTTCTCCAGTCTTCCCTTCTTCCCAGTGTTAGCCTCAGAGCCTCAAGGGTGTAGCCCAGAACCAACAACATCCCATATTCCATACATACAAATATAGCTCAGATAATTATAGACATTATCTCATTTTTCACATTATCTTGGTGAATATTAATATGTATTCAGGTATTTTATAGGTATGACTCTCAGTTTTAGACTGTCTGTTTGATTCATCCTTATTTATACATTTAATCTAACTCTAGAGCTATTCCTCCCAGCTCCTTTGAGATAAAAGGCACTAGGATCCCAAGTCTTCCACTCTGTTCCATGATTAAATGATTCTCTCTACAGCTAGCTTCCTTATTCCAGACTGAGTAGCTTCCTTGTCCTGGATGGAGATACTGCCTGTCTTGGACATTCATCATACTGAAAGCAAGGTACTTCATTCATGTCCTCATCTTCTGTTTCTCATGTTTCCCATGTTTTCAATCCATGGTATCTCTAAAACAATTCATATTTCTTTTCACTATTAAACTTCTTTTTCCAGAGTTATCCTACACAGTCTATAATCTTTCTTCCTGATGTCTTTAAATTCCTCTAGGAGGCCTTAGTTGCCAAGTACACATCTCCCTTCATCACTTCTCATTACCAAATTTAGAAGGACAAAATATTTTATTTTTCACATAACAATTCTTTTATTCTGAGGAGAGGCACTGTCAAGTGATCATAGGTACCTAGAACTGCTCACAGTGTTCCTAGTAAGGGCACATAATAAATAGATTAAGATATTGTTTGGCCATTGAATTTTATATCCTTCATGACAATACTGGTCCAATCTTAAAAAAATATATTGGCCTAATTTAAAAAACAAAACCCAAACCAAACCTAATTAATAATACAAGAATAATACATATTCATTCTAGATTATTTAGAACACATAGTTAATCTCTAGATTATTTAGAGAACATAGTTAATCTCACCACCCAAAGAGAATTTACTTTTTTCCTTTCAATCTTTTTTTATACACATAAATTTAAACCAATCTATTAAAATGTGATCAGTAATACACAGAGAATTGAAATAATCAAATATTTCTACAAAACTTATATATAAAAATAGTAATCAGGAACTATTTTTAATATTTAGTTGTTTATTCTGGTGTATCTTTTCCTCATCTTTAAATAGTTGTTTGGCTTTCCAGACTGGCCAGCAAATATTTATTTAATCTATAACGTTACTGAAATGCTCTCCATCTTTAACAATGGTAAAATATAATATCACAATTTAACACAACTAAAAAGTAATAAAAATAAAATTAAAAATCTATCTTGAATGTTGGGAATTGAGACAAAGCATATTTGATGTTCAGTTGAATGAATACCAAGAGGTAGTTGAACAATTTTATAGATATCTGGTGCTTTTACAGATTTTTTTTTTGAATGGTGGTCCTGGTTATTAGGTTTAATTCATTCCAGAATTCCTTTTGCTCAATGGAGGCATATCATTAACAATAGTTAAGTATTAATTGATATATTGGATATTGAAATGTTGGGTGAGGTCTTGAATACTGAAATATATGTAATTCTCAAGTTATGAATACTCAGCTGGAAAAGACCCATATCAGTGAATGGCTCTTTACACTTTAATTTCCTTCTCATTCACTGAGTTGCTGCTCTGGAGAGCGAACTTGCTATGCAAGCAGATAGCACCACCTGCTGTCTAGTACCCAGGGCTCATGCACAGGGATTTTCTTGTCACCTTCTCTCAGGGTCATTATGGCCCTTTAGTGCTGGAGTCCTTCTTACCTTTCACTGCTGGGAATCACTTTATTTGACTGCAGACAATTATCCATGCAGTCCTCTTAACCTTTTTCTTCTTAAACCTCTCTTCAGAGGCTTGCCTAGTTACTTCAGATAGATCTCATTCTTTCATTTTCTTTCTTTCTTTAATAACCGTGTTTCTGCTTTGCTTCTTCTAGTCTCCTTTCCTGTTTTCTAAGAGGTTGATCACTTTTTTTCTTTTTTCCTCTAATACTGGTTTGGAAATTATATATTTTCTTTCCATCCTTTAGTAGTTTCCATTAAAATCTTTTTAATTGAGTGTTTTATTTTGTTACCATTCCATCTTTGTCTTTATATTTAGTTTTTCCTTTCCTTTTCTAAAATATACATTAAAAAATTTAGTTTTAACCATTTTAAAGCATATAATTCAGTAGCACTAAATATATTCACAATGTTGTGCAACTGTCACCACTATCCATTTCTAGAATTTTTTCATAATCCCAAATTGAAACTCTGTATCCATTAAACAATAACACCCCCCCATTCTCCCTTCCCTACAGCCCCTGGTAACGTTTATTCTTCTACTCTCTATTTCTGTGAATTTACCTATTCTAGGTACATCATATAAGTGGAATCATATAATCTTTGACCTTTAGTGTCTGGCTTATTTCACTCATTATAATGTTTTCAAGGTTCATCCATGGCATAGTATTGAAACAGAGCAGGACCCTGTGGGGCCCTCCCGGGTACAAATCCTTATACACACACACACACACACACACACACACACACACACACACACACACACATATACACACACCATTTCTTTTTTGTAGGAAAGAGGCTTCATTCCACATCCCCAAGTTCCAAAGGCAGATTCAGTTGCTAATCAGGGAAGGGAGGGAATGCAGAAACAAAGGAGGCGCAGTCAAGAAACAATAGTGCAGCCATGGAGCAGGGTCCTGGTTCCTACTCAAGGAATATACATAACAACACCTTTGAGTTCTTCTGCAGGAAATAAGGCCCCCACCCCTGTGGAGGATGGTAATGTCAGGCTAAGCACAAGATTCCTGGAATAGCGCCCTGTTATCTCACCACCAACCAATTAGAAGAAAGTCAACAAACAGTCAAAGATAACGAGGACTCTGACCCCCTTTCTTCCTTTAAAAACTTTCATGGTCAAGCAGAATCTTTGGAGTTGGTTTTTGGACAAGAGTCCACCTTCTCCTCAGGTTGCTGGCCTCTTGAATAAAGCAACCTTTCCTTTCCAGCCAACATCTGTCTCTCGAGTATTGGCTTTTAAGCAGTGAACAGCCGAACCTGAGTTTGTTAACAGCATGTATCAGAAGTTCATTCCTTTTTAAGGCTAAATAATATTCCATTGTAGAGACACTGCTTTGGGAAAGCAAGTTTTCCTCTTACTTGCTGCAAGAAATAAATCCTTCTTTCTCTGGAAAAAAAAAAATTCTGTTGTATGTATATACACTACATTTTGCTTATTCATTCATCTGTGTATGAACATTTGGGTTGTTTCTACCTTTTGGCTATTACAACTGCTGTTATAATCACTGGTGTAGAAATTTCTGTTTGAGTCTCTACTTTCAGTTCTTTTGGGTTCATCCCTAGAAGTATAATTGCTGGATCATATGGTACTTCTGAAACAGGAGAGAAGGGGGCAGGTCACAACCTTTGAAAGAATGACATAGACTGAGAACATGACATAAACTGATTAGAACCAAATGGGTCCAAGATGGCGGAAAAATCAACTTCCACTAGACCTTGAGCCTCAGTATCCACTCACTGCAACACATCAGCAAGCTAAATGACACACCCACAGGTACCATGACAGTTCCAAGGCCAAGCATAAGGGTAAAAAAGTGGGTGGTGGCCCAATTCCTGGAAATCGCCACTCCTTCCTGAAATAGCTGTAATACTCCTCCCACTCATTAGCCTATGAAATTACCCACCCCTATAAAAACTGACAACCCCATACCCTGGTGCCTTTCTCACCTTCTGAGATGGCCCATACTCTGTCTGTGGAGTGTGTTTCTCTCCATAAATCCACATCTTACCTACCACTTTGTCTCTCACTGAATTCTTTCTGTGATGAGACATCAAGAACATGAGCTTCATTAAGTCCTGAAACCAGGTGTGTGATCTCAGTTGGAAGACCATGGGTTTTGGCTGGTTCGAGTCCTAGCATATGGGTTCAAGTCCCAATCTCAGGTGCACGGTTTCACTTCTATGTTTAACTTTTCAAGGAACCACCAAACTTTTCCACATTTTACATTCGTATTAGCAATGCATAATTTCTCCACATCCTGACCAATACTAGTTACCTTGTTTTTTTAATGATAGTCATCCTAATGGGTGTAAAGTGGTTAGATTTTGTTTGTATCAAAATTTTTTAAAGCACAGAATTTAAAATTTCAAATACTTTCTTATGGTTTATTAGGAAAAGCATCAGTCTTATATCCCTTCTCCCTTCACTTGAAGCAATCATTTTTATTTCTTTTACTGGTCATGTTGGTGTCTATTTCCACTCTCTAAAGAACATGCCTTTACTTTTATTTCTTGACTTACAGGTTTTAGTATTATCCATTGATTCCCCACTATGGAATACGACTGCTTCCTTCCCTCTCCTTCAGGTTTCTTCTGGAGAACACTTCCTTAGTAAGTCACTTGGACAGGAATCTTGGTCTCAAGAATTTGTTTCAAGAGCTCAAACTAAGATAGTTGATACTGGTAGTCCTATAAATCTGAGTGTAAGGATGAATTTTGGAGTTTGCTCATTTGCCAGCTGGTTCAACAAGGACCTCTTCAGTGTAGATAGTCTGTGGCACACTCCTACAGTGCAATTGCTAACACTTTCACTTGTGGTGACAGACAGGATATGAGTAGAAGGAGATGCGTTAACTTGTGCCAAGTATCTAGTATTTGACAGTACAGGAGAAAGAGTAACTTGAGAGATTATGGAATTGGGAGGCTGTTGCTAAGCACCACTGATGTATTGAGCAGTGTAGGTGACAGGAATAGAGGTATAAAGCACCAATTGAAATCCAAATGCAAGTCAAAGGGCCTTTTTGGCAGATTTTAAAGAGAACCTCATCACTGGCAACCAGAGGACAGACTGAGATGAAGACCAGGCATAAGCCTTAATTAATAGTGGCAGAACTTCAGAGAAGGTGAATTCTCAGCCTGGGCAAGTCTCTTTTACAGAGTCAGGGCCCTCACAGGAAAAAAGTGGGACTGTGAAACTTGGGATACAGATATCTGTTTGCATGGTCAGGCCACTCACCTGCAATTCACCCCTACATACCTGAGCCCAGGGATATGGAGGAAGAGGGGCAGACCAAGATGTAAGGGTCGTGCAGGGTCTGTTGAGGTGGAGTGTTTGGTCAGGTCACTCAAGATGGCTGTTCTCTTGCTCTCTGTACATCCCCTGCTCAACCAGTGCCTGCTTCACCTATACCCTATTCATATGACTGACCTTCCTACATACTTGCCCCAGGCCCCAGTTAGTGATTATTCTTATCAAAGGGGCAGTGAGGGATATGCCCCTCTGCTAGTTTCCCTGGTAACCAATTAGCCAACCTGACATCAATTCCTCCCATAACTGGTAATCTCCCTTCCTCCCACCCCCACCCTGTGGAGGAAAGACTGCCACCATATCCTGTCTGCCCTCCGCCGCAGATGATGGGGTGTCACACCAAGACTTTGTTTTAGTCACATAGGCTCCCCCATCCACTAAACCACTGATGTCTCTGTAGCTGACTCTGAGCTCTTTCTTCAATCTTGAAGCTGGGCAAGTACAGGCCTTGTAGGCCTGAGGGGTGCAGCCCAACACTGTTAGACACACGTGAGGACCTTGACCACCCAGTTTCCCCTGAACACTCTGGACCTACAGAGGTGGCCCACTCTCTCGTTGGAAGACAGAAGAATTTCTTTTTGCTTGAAAACTATATAGAAGCTTCAAATGAGTCAAGTACCTCACAAAATAATGCTGGCGCTGCTCAGAATTTGCCTTACTTCTCCCCTGGCCACCAGCTAATTCTAGGATCAAATTTTAGTATGACCCAACTGGGGAAGTGCAGGGTCTACTAAGGGAAGAGAGAAATATATGGCAAAAGATCTGCTGGATCTGGCTGACATCTACCAGCAGGAACCCAGAGAATAAGCCTGGAAATGGATCCCAAGGGTGCTGGATCAAGAGGATGGAATATGAAATTGGGAAAAGGAGAGTTTACTGATATGGTGGTGGTATTGTCAAGGGACACGGGATTTAACACCCCGACAAGGGCCCTGGAATGACTCTTAGAAGCTTGGCTTTCTTACTATTTCTGTGACATTAGTCACATTTTAATCTCACCTGCCTCATCTATAAAATAGAGGACTTGACACAACATTGTAATTCAATTATACCTCAATAAAAAATAAATTTAAAAAAAAGGCAAAACCCCCACAACATTGTAATTCAACTATACTTCAATAAAAAATAAATTAAAAAAAGTAAAATAGAGGACTTGAACAATGTTTATTAATCAATTGTTTCAACAAATATTTATTGGCCATTCAACATATACTAGGCAGTGGGTCTTCAATGTTCCTCAAGATAGACGTGGCCCTTGACCTCGTGGAGCTTAGTGGGAGAGACTGATAGTAATCAAGTAAACAAAACAGTAAAGTAATTCAGACTGCAACAATCTCTCTGAAGAAAATAAACAGGGTACTGTAATAGTGACTAGTGGAAGGGAGGGCCCATTTAGCTAAGATGATCAGGAGGGGTCTCTTTTAGGAGGTGTTATTAAGCTTACAACTAAATGATAAGAAGTCAGCCATGTAAACTGCTTGAGTAAAAGCTTTCCAGGCCAAAGGGAATGGAAATATAAAGGTCTTGAGGTGTGAAGATTTCCAGAAACTGATAAAAGGTCAGAGCTACACTGCTATGTTCCCTTACTGTTGTTTTGTTGCTTATGTTTTAGAACTCTACTTAATATTAGAAGTGTTGTGCTTATAGGAAAAACTACGTTTGATGTATAGTATAGATAAAATAAAGTTACTACTGTGAATGCACACATTGTTATTTTCAGATATAAACAATAATATTAGATTCCATTTATTTATCCTGCTAAATGCCATGTACTTTACAAATATTCCTTATCTTTAATTTTCCCAACAATACTGCAAGACGGCTAATATTATCTCATTTATAAATGAGGAAACCAAGGCTTAGAGAGGTTAAATAACTTGACCAAGGTCACTTAATACCAGCAAGAGGATTTTTTTTCTACTACCTGCACCAAAAGCCTACCCCAGCAGACCTGGTTGTGTATTTCCAAATGCAAAACTCAAAAGGCTTTATTTTAATTTAAAGCTTTAACTCTGAAATACAACATATTACTTTATGATAGAGAAGAAAAAAAAAAAGAGCCTTTCCTTGATGGATACAATGAACACCAAGTTGATTTTTCTAGTCTGTATCTAACAATTCTCTTAAGATAACAGGACATTATTTCAACAAATTAGCCCATATTCAATTTGGATGGCAGGGCTAAAAAGAACCCAACTTAGTTTAAAAGTTAAATTCAGGGGCTTCCCAGGTGGCGCTGTGGTTCAGAATCTGCTTGCCAGTGCAGGGGACATGGGTTGGAGCACTGGTCTGGGAAGATCCCACATGCCACGGAGCAACTAAGCCCGTGCGCTACAACTACTGTGCCTGCGCTCTAGAGTCCTCAAGCCACAACTACCGAAGCCCGCGTGCCCTAGAGCCTGTGCTCCACGACAAGAGAAGCCACCACAATGAGAAGCCTGCGCACCACAACGAAGAGTAGCCCCTGCTCACCGCAACTAAAGAAAGTCTGCTTAGCAACGAAGACCCAATGCAGCCAAAAATAAATAAATATTTTTTTAAAAAAGTTAAATTCAGGGCTTCCCTGGTGGCGCAGTGGTTGAGAGTCCACCCGCCGATGCAGGGGACACGGGTTTGTGCCCCAGTCCAGGAAGGTCCCACATGCCGCGGAGTGGCTGGGCCCGTGAGCCATGGCCACTGAGCCTGCGCGTCCAGAGCCTGTGCTCTGCAACCGGAGAGGCCACAACAGTGAGAGGCCCACGTACAGCCAAAAAAAAAAAAATTTAAATTCAGTAAACAAAGAAGCAGGAACTATGCAACAACAACCACAAAAAAGATAAGTAACCAATAGCCTATTAAATATTTAAATTTTTGATGATTGTGTCTGAAGAAGCTCCTCAGTATTTTATATTCCAAAGAGATGCTGCTGGCGACATATTAGGGAGTTCTGGAGGGCAATAGAAAAGAATTTACAAATTAAACTTATATTTTAAGTGCTAATCCAAAGGCCACAAATACAGTAGCTAAAATTCAGGTGTGTATAGACATATATACAAGCAAACTTCATATTGTTGCTGAGCTTCAATTTCTTAATTATAGAACAAAAAGTCAATGTTATCTTTTCAAAATCCCTAGGAAAAATACAAAGGACTAAATGAAGGCACATTTTCTTGGCCCAGAAATATATTTGTTGAGTTAGCACAGGATCAAACTCAAAGGCTATTACCTACATGTACTGAGGCGAGGGTAATAAATGGGTACATTTGGTCAAGTAATTCAAGGTGGTAGAAGAGATACTGGCAGTTTCAGCATAATAATGAAAAGAAAACATGCTGAGAGGAGGTCTGTCTAGTCTTTTTAGTCAAAATGAGAAACATAATGACTTCGAAACTACTCCATTCTAAATTCCAATGACTCTCATTCCACCTGGAACAGAACCTGATAGAACTGAGTGACTGTCCAGGTTAACTGGATAAAGTGGGACCCAGGGTGAGAGAAGCAGAGGTGGGCAATGTTTCTCAAACTAAACTGTGCATTGCCTTGGTGGAATTTTAAGGGAAAAAAAAAAAAAAAGATGCCCAAGGCCTCACCCCAGATCAAACAAATGAGACCTTGTAGGAATAGGGCCTAGGCATTAATAAATTTGAAAAACTCCTTAGGAGATTCTAATGTATAGTATGGATTGAGAATCACTGGGTTAAAGAAACTCAGGGACTTTGAAGCAGAGTAGAGGGAGAAGAGGAAGGGAACAAAGGGAATGGGCCTTGAGAGACTGAAGGAGCCATACCCCTTAAAGGGCTGGGGGACAGGTTGAAGAGGATGAAGGAGCCACTACCCAACCCCTTAATCCCCTGTGAACCTTGTATGGTTTTGAAGATATGATTCAAACATCAGTTAAAGGACCAAGGCTTCTTCTGACTTTTCATGTGTGCGACTGGCTGAGATAAAGTTTAAGACTGAACCGCTCCTCCTTTTCATTTTTAAGTACATAGTACTGAGGTTTCATTCTTTTCCAAGGTTGTTCTTAAAATGGAAATAGGAAAGTTCCAAATGGATTCACTTTCTCTGCCATCCAACATGTATTGTTTGTCACCTATAAATTATTTCAGTTTGAGCTGGTATCTGAATACTGACTGGGTTTTGGTTGCTAAGTGTCTGTGGTAACCAAACCCTTCATAGGCTTACACTGGAGTGTTTATATTGGAAAGTTTACATATGAGCTACCTGTGCATGGTTGATAAGAAAAGATTACAGAAACTCCATCAATGTGACTAATGCCCACAAAAAGAAATTCTGAGGAAACAAAGGTTCCTCTTTAGGCCCTGAGTTGATGCAAGTTCAGAATAAAGAGTAAACTAGGAAGCTGAGATTTTAAGCATCCCAAGACAGCTTTTTTTCCCCTAACATAAAATGTCTCTACTGGTCCCGATATGTCCCACTTGAATCATGTATTGTACCTAAGGACAAGTGCAAATGTTACTTCAGATAAATAGCAGTATTAGCTCAATTTATCACACTAGCCAGTCAGCTAGCAGAACCTGGGAGAACAGGAAAAATCAGTAAGTTCTAATACATGAAGAGAAAGATCTTAGGTTTGGGATGCTACCTTGTACTGGCAAGACTCTAAATTGGAAGGCTCCAGACTTAAGCAATTCCTCTGAACTCAGCGGGTATATGTGGGTGCCATACATGTATTAGCTGCTTTATACTTCTAAAAAACAAAATCCAACCGAGTAAATTTTAAAGATATTATAGGCTTTATTCAGTGATTCATGAATCAGGCAGCGCCCAATCTAGCAGATAGAAAGGAGCCCTGAGGAGCTGTACAAAATGAAACACTTTTATAGACAGAGGGAGCAAGAACAAGGAAGTTATACTAGGCAAAAACCAGATTGGTTATTGGAAGTTACTTTCCCTATAGGGAAAAGCAGGGGTTTTTCAGGCAGATTACCTACTAATGCTAATCAGGTGATTCCTGATTGGCTGGTTTAAGATTCCATTTCTGGGAGAGCTGAAACTGTTAAGTCTGGGTTTGGTGACATGGGGGCTTAGCATGAGCATCTCCATTTTGGGGCCTGTTGTCTTTAACATACTGCTTAATCTGGAGAGTGCTTAAACATAATGAAGCCTGCTCAACTAAGAGGAAAACATAGGATTAGGATGAAGTCTCTTGAGTTCTGTTCCCTGAGGTTCATAGTAAATCTGAGCTCATTCCAGGAAATATGCTAGATACTCACCGTGGATCAGTCTTTGAACTGCTCTTTGTGAATCATATATTGCACTGGAGACTCTACCAACGGATAGAAGATGATTAAACTTTCTTACCCCTTTGACAGACAAGGGTACATTTTGGTTACAACACTCAAAACATTCTAATACTTAAACAACCTCATGCTAGGGATAGAAGGTACCAGGTTAAACAATATTAAGGACCAATCTTTAAGGAGTTCTAACTCCATGGGGAACAAACTCTGATATGGAAGCAAAACATTATATGCCTAATATTCCATTTGTTAAGCATCTATCCTGCTCTTTTCTTTGTCATACTATAAGTTTTAAGATTCTCAAGCCTCCTTTAGTCTCTAACTAATCGAATAAATTTGAGAATACATCTCACAATAAGACTCTCAGAAAGAGAAGAATATATTTCCTTGGGTTGCAGAAGAGCACACATTATCCTGTAAAGTCAATTGTAAAGTCAATTCTGATAAAGTAAAGAATTTAGGACATTCACAAAAGTATCACTCCTATCTCTTATCCAATGTGAAGACCTGTAAAGACTATATAATATATTTTAAGCTTTTTCTGTCTAACAGAAGAGTCTTTTAAGATATCTGAACTTCTGAGTATATTGCTATATCCTGTGAAAAGAGCCTTATAATTGCTAGAATTCTGTAATTCTGATTGGTGAACTTATGTAATAATTTCTTGCTCAAATAATAACATTTAAATTGGCCTCTCTTTTCTGAAAAGTATAAATACTTGCAGGATTTGTTCACTAAGTATGAAGAGCTTCATAATATCCTTCTTTTCCCTTTATATTTAAAACAGTAATAAACCCATGATTCTATTCCATTCCTTATTCAAGAGTTTGAGAGTCTTCGTCTCATTTAAATTCACACTGCTAAGTGATATGATAGAGGTTAAACTAAGAATCATAGCTGTCAAGAGGAAATAACAGTTCTGTATGAGAATGAGGACCTGAGAAAGCTTCACATAGGAGATGACATTTAAGATGCTGTGATGAAGCAGTAAAATTTCTGCGAGCAAAAAAGAGGGGAAAGGGTTGGACAGAAGAAGTTGAAATGCCTTGAAAACATAAAGTACCATATGTTTAAAGAATATTGCTCATTTCAATGTGGTAAGTGGTGGGAACTGGTTACTGAATGAAGCTGGAAGAGTTGATTGGGTCAGATCAAATGCCATATTAAGTATTTTGGAACTTTCTAAAATTTAAGTTGTGATATACCATCAGATGTCTGTGAGTAAAGGAGTAACATGATTATCTATTTACTTAGAAAAATAAATAGCAGTAGGATGGAAGATAGATTGAAGAGGGGAAAACCTAGATACAGAGATACCATTTAGTAAGTTACCTGAATAGTCTCCATGAAAGATGACAAGAGCAGTAGCAATGGAAAGATAAAGACAGTGAGAATTCTAAACACATTTTAGAAGTGTAATCCTCTAGAAATAGAAATTGAAGAAAAGAAAAGGGTTGGATACACCTAAAGGCTTGGTTACTGAAAGGAGTTACAGCATCTCTCTCTTTTGAAATTTATACTTGTAATATTTGCACTGTATACCTATGGGATGTTTCAGAGGTGAAAGGGGAGTGAAAATTACTTGAAATTTTCCCTAATTCTATTATCTGTGATTAAAAACCTAGGGTCATAAATGTAGCCTATTTTAGAGGAAGTCATCAACAGCAATTAAAATATCTTATACTCTCTTTTCTATGAGACCATCCCAACATTTCTGCTCTAGAGGACTCTAATATTCTTGCCCTAGAATGCCCATCTTCCACCATAGTGACTTCCAGCTTTACTCATATCCCAGAATGCAGCTATGTGAATAATGTAATCACTTTTTTACATATGCAAAATGAGTTTTGGCTTTACCAAGGCTCAATAATTGAACATTATAAGATGCTTCCTTCATTCATTCTTTTAGAATTAATGGTTCCCATCCTCTGAGTCATTTCTCTTTAATTCTAATTTTATTATTTTTCTTTTTCTTTAAGTTTCACTCACTTTTATGGTAAATACTTCTGGTAATATTTTTCATGAAGGATGAATTATGAAAATAAATGATACAAAGTAAGCCGTTGATGTGTCATATCATCAGGATAAATGATGCTAGGTAATTTTAGAGTTCCAGTTTGATAAAAGAGGCTCATTCAAGTGATAAGGCTTAGCATTAAGGTGTTCTAAATCATTATATATACAGATTTAATTTTAGAAAAGTTATGATCATGGAATATGCATCAACCAAATAAGTTGATAAATTACCTTCATCTCCAGCCAACCACATTATGTAATTTTCCAAGAGATGAATTTTAATGTAATGCAGGGAAGCTTTATTCTGTGAGTTATCTGTAACATTTGTTACCAGAGCCAGACCTTGTCATCATTCTCATTTTCATTATAAATTCCAAACTATCAATAAAAATAAAAAAGTCAACACCAATTTACAAAAGAAGGAGTAAAAGAAGAAAACATGTATATTCCTACATATTTTGGAGTCATCCAAGAGAAAAAATAATTTTCTCTGCAAAGGCAAGACTGAATTGGGTATTCTGAATGCATATTGTTGAGATAAGCAAACCATTTGGTCCTAGAAGCTGAAGGACATATTATTGAATGAATATTTAGCACAAAAGGTTTATCTTCAAGGAAGTCTTGAAATAAGAATACATAATTATTTTTTACTTCTATCTTTGCTGAATGGATTTTACCAAATTTTATTCATGCAAACACTATCTTACCAAAATGTGTGCAGGTGCTGTGTTAGGTATAGGAATGCAGAAGTAAACAAGGCAGAAGATCCTTCCATCTGTGAAGTTTATGGTCCAGGGGAGGAAAGAGACATTCAATATATAATATCTAATTCATTCATTTACTTATTGACAGATATTTATTGAGGTTCTATCATGTGTCAGGCATTGTTTAGGCACTGGGACTATAGCAATGTACAAAACTGATAAAAATCCCTGCCCTCATAGAACCTAACTTCAATGTGTAGTAAATAATACAGAGGTAAATACAGACTGCTACAGGAACTCATTCAACATAAGCCCAATAGCTGGTCTAATCATTTGCTCAAATACCTCCTGGAAAGGGCTGGGAAACTGATCTCTGCTGTTTCCTGAGGAGTAACTTCAGGCTGTAGTAGGCTACAGAGCCTGAGAATGAGGGAGTAGGGCTTTGTTTATGCCTGAAGACCTTGTTGTACCTTGCAATTATACTTTTTGCGATTTGTAACCACCGCATTGATGAGGTGCACTTGGTCAGTTAAGGATGTCTCTTACACAAACCTAGACTGGGCTACACAAAGGAATATGCCAGCATTGTATGTATGTATGTATGTATATATGTATGTAAGTATGTATGTATGTACATATGTATGGCTAGACTTGGAGAGACTTCTCTGCTTCCAGAGCATGTGATAAGATCCTCACTAAACAGGCATTATCATCTGCAACTATACATCCTCTGGGGAGGCATTTGAGATTAGGAAGCTACACATCTTGATTTGTTTTAGAAAAAGTTGCCCATGTATTTTAATTGTGTTGACTTTCTTCTATGCCCTTCAGATAAATAAACTCTTTTATTTGTCTGAGCAGTATCTATGCCTGATCTTTCCATCTATCTAAACCTGCTATTGAAATCAGTCAATTTAGCAGATGTGCAGATTAAGGTAGATTTAAGAAATAGGATACGTCATCTAGATTTTTCACACTACTTTAAAGGTGATAATAGAAATTATGAGAAAAAATTTTAAAAATTTCTAATTTAGGCATTCATTATAGGGGCTGTGGAACAGGGACATCTCCAGTCCAGGGCATCCTTTTCAGTATAAAGCGTCATCAGAGGGCAAGAACAGACCCACATCTGCATGGAATGTACAGTTGCCTTGATGGATAGTTTGAGGCAAGATGGAAAATACTGCTTTTAACCAAAAATTCTTCCATCATTACTTCTCATTCAGGATTTAAACTTAATACATTGTAGGTTTAGCTTGGGTTTCCTCTAAAGCAGAGCATTCAGTAATGACTTGGGAGCAGACATTTGAGGGTGATCCTAGGAATCAGAAGTGAGGGAGTGGAAGGAGTAAGACAGGGAAGGGAGAAAACCTCCCAAAAGGATAATGGGCAACTGAGCCCAATCCCACTGGGGCCCCTCTGATGAACTGTATAGAATTACCCAGAACAACTCGCCAAAGGACAGGAAGGTGGGGACATTTATCCCCCACTGATTGCCAATTGCTTCCAGTGTTAACTCCCCCAAACTCCAGAACTGAACCTGCAGGCTATGAGCAGCTTTCCCACGTTTCAAAGAAAGCCTAAGACAAAAAAGCAAGAGTAGCCAAGGTATGCATTTGAAGTGGGACACTAGCCACATGTGTAGAATTGTCTACCATGCTGCGTTAAAATCTGATGGGCTGAGGAATGTGGCACGAGGCACCAAAAGCATCTGCTGCAATCAGACAGAATCCCTTTTCTTGTATTCGGAGACCTGGAACACACTGACTCTCCTTAATGGGAAATGGCACACAAGAAGTCCTGTATAACTGATGAGATATTTGATGGTATGCTTCAAAATGGAGAGACAGATATTTCTGGACTCTTCTTTGCATTTCATTAATCTATATGTCTATGCATATGCCAATACCACACTGTTTAGATTACTGTAGCTTTATAGTAAACCTGGAAATCAGTTAGAGTCCTCCAACTTTGTTCTACTTTTTCAAAATTCCTTTCGGCTATACTAAGTCCTTTGAATTTCCATATGAATTTGAGAATAAGCTTGTCACTTTCTAAGAAAAAAATATGCTGAGATTTTGAATTGGATTGTATTGAATCAATACATCAAATGTGAGTGAACAATACTGAGTCTTTCAACCCATGAATATGCTATATTTCCCCATTCTTTACATCTTCTTTATTTCTTTCAGCAATGTTTTGTGCTTTTTGGTATACAGGGCATGCAGATATTTCATTAAATTTTTTTTTATGTCATGATTTTTTGATGCTACTTGGGATGGTTAATTTTATGTGTCAACTTGGCTGGGCCTTGGTGCCCAGATATGTGGTCAAAGATTATTCGGATGATTCTTTGAGGATGTCTTTGGATGAAATTGGCATTTAAATCAGTAGACTTTATAAACCCACGCACCTATGGTCACCTAATCTATGACAAAGGAAGCAAGAATGTACAATGGAGAAAAAGTCTCTTCAATAAGTGGTGCTAGGAAAACTGGACAGCTACATGTAAAAGAATGAAATTAGAACATTCTCTAACACTATACACAAAAATAAACTGCAAATGGATTAAAGGTCTAAATGTAAGATGGGACACTATAAAACCCTTAGAGGAAAACATAGGCAGAACACTCTCCGACATAAATTGCAGCAAGATCTTTTTTGATCCACCTCGCAGAGCAATGAAAATAAAAACAAAAATAAACAAATGGGACCTAATTAAACTTAAAAGCTTTTGCACAGCAAAGGAAACCATAAACAAAACAAAAAGATAGCCCTCGGAATGGGAGAAAGTATTTGCAAATGAAGCAACTGACAAAGGATTAATCTCCAAAATATACAAACAGCTCATGCAGCTCTATATCAAAAAACAAACAACCCAATCAAAAAATGGGCAGAAGGGGCTTCCCTGGTGGCGCAGTGGTTGAGAGTCTGCCTGCTAATGCAGGGGACACGGGTTCGGGCCCTGGTCTGGGAAGATCCCACATGCCGCGGAACAACTAGGCCCGTGAGCCACAACTACTGAGCCTGTGCGTCTGGAGCCTGTGCTCCACAACAAGAGAGGCCACGACAGTGAGAGGCCTGCACACCGCGATGAAGAGTGGCCCCCATTTGCCACAACTAGAGAAAGCCCTTGCACAGAAACGAAGACCCAACACAGCCAAAAATAAAAATAAATAAATTAAAAAATGAAGGCTCAACATTTAAAAATATATATATAAAAAATAAAAAATGGGCAGAAGAAAAAATGTTCATTGCAGCACTATTTACAGTAGCCAGGACATAGAAGCAACCTAAATGTCCATTGACAGAGGAACGGATAAAGATGGGGCACATATATACAATGGACTATTACTCAGTCATAAAAAAATGAAATAATGCCATTTGCAGCAACATGGATGGACTGAGAGATTGTCATACTGAGTGAAGTAAGTCAGAGAAAGATAAATATCATATGATATCATTTATATGTGGAATCTATAAAAAAGGGTACAAATGAATTTATCTACAGAACAGAAATAGAGTTACATATGTAGAAAACAAACTTATGGTTACCAGGGGTTAACGGGAGGGATAAATTGGGAGATTGGGATTGACATGTATACTACTATATATAAAATAGATAACTAATAAGGACCTACTGTATAGCACAGGGAACTCTACTCAGTACTCTGTAGTGGCCTATATGGGAAAAGAATCTAAAAAAAGAGTGGATATATGTATATGCGTAACTGATTCCCTTTGCTGTACACCTGAAACTAAGACAGCACTGTAAATCAACTATACTCCAATAAAATTTTTTTTAAAAAATCAGTAGACTTTGAGTAAACCAGATTGCCCCCCATAATATGGGTGTTAACTGAAGGCCTGAATAGAACAAAAGACTGACCTCCCTCAAATAAGAAACAATTCTGCAGCAGACAGCTTTTGGATTTAAACTACAACACCTGCTCTTCCTTAGGTCTTCAGCCTGCCAGCCCTCCCTGCCTATTTTGGACTTGTCAGCTTCCATAATTGGGAGCCAATTCCTTCAAATAAATCTATTTCTTTCACTCTGTCTATACAGATCCCATTGGTTTTGTTTCTCTGGAGGACACTGACTAATATACTATTGCAATAAATGGTATTGTTTTAAAATTGCCATTTCCAATTGGTCATTACTAGCATCATAAGTTACTTTTGAAAATTAAAAATAAAATGAAGTAGGGATGATAGTGTATTTTTTTCTTTCTATAAAGAATTCACGAAAGCTTATTTCAATATGGAAGGACACATCATAGTTTTGGGGAACACTGATACTCTGAGAGGAATGTGGTCTCTTTTGGGAACTCTTTTATGTTCTTTAATGTTCCAGACCTTCTCTGTGTAGAGAGGAAGAATTCACTACCATTTATTAATCTTATATATTGTTATGGGCTGAATTGTGCACCCCACTCCCCCCAAAATTCATATGTTGAAGTCCTAATCTCCAGTACCTTAGAATGCCACTGTATTTGGAGAGGCATCTTTAAAGAGATGATTAAGTTAAATGAGGTCATTAGGGTGGGCCCTAAGCCAATTTGACTGGTAGCCCTGTAAGAAGAGGAAATTTGCAAATAGACAGACACAGAAGAATATGTGAAAATACAGGTAGAAGACTGCCATTCACAAGACAAATTACCACAAATTTAGTCGTTTGAAACAATACAAATTTGTTCTCTTACCGTTCTGGGGTTCAAAAGTTCGAAATCAATTTCACTGAGCTAACATCAAGGTATTGTCAGGGCTGGTTCTTTCTGGAGACTCTAAGAGGAGAATCTATTTCCTTGACTTTTTCAGCTTCTAGTGGCCTGCTGTATTTCTTTACTTGTGGCCCCTATCTCCATCTTCAAGGCATCGTGCTACGTTTTCTTCTTCCAGCATCACAACCTCTTCTTCTCTGACCTGAACTCCTTTGACTGTCTTACAAGGAGTGCTGTGATTATATCAGCCCACCTGGCCAATCCAAAATAGTCCCCATCTCAAGGTTCTTAATCACATCTGCAAAATCCCTTTTGCCATGTAAAGTAAAATTCACAGGTTCTGGAGAATTAGAACATGGACATCTTGAGGAACTTTATTCAGCTTACATCATTATCCTTCATATATATCATATGTATAGATTTCAATTTTAGAAAATGCAGTGTTTTTACTATAATTGAGGCATTCTGTAAGCTGGCTGTACCTAATTTTTATCCTTTCATGATGATTATTGACATGGTATGTTGGTATACTTGGAAACTTATGTATGTCTTAATAGAACTTCATTATAATTATAAGGTCATCTAAATGTTTTATTACCAGGCAGATGAGAGAATGCGTGTGTGCAGTTAGCTTTCGTTTTGGGGGACATTTGTCTAATTTGTCATCTTGAAGCACATCTTGAAATACACTGTTGGATTCTCATTTAAATGGTTACTGTATGTGACCAGTGGTGCTAATCTGTTAAACTGCCCGCCCCTAGGGAAATCCCACTTGCTAACTGGCCCTTCTTTTGTTTGATACAGTTTCCTTTTTTTTTCAGAACTGTTGGAAAAAATTCACAAATGGTTCATTCTTTCTGTTCACACTGAAACAGGAACTTACTTCTTCTTTATGAATGAATATACTTAATAGAAATATTATTATATTATAATATTAACACTGTATTATATAATAAGCATTTTCCTACTTACTAGAATTAACAGAAGCTAAACATAATCTATTCACCTTTTTATATTATGACTATCATCTTTATATCTTGTATAAATTTTCCTTTGGGGCATTATTAGAAACTTATGGTCTTTTAAAAATTCAATGAGTTCTAATTTAACATAATTATTATAATTTTTTTATGATCACATTGCCTCAACTTGGTTAAAAGGAACCCCCTTAAACTGGCCTGTTTGGCTTTTTTAGAGTTGCCTCTAATGATCCCAAGAACATCCTGACTTCCTTGAAAAAAACAAAACAAAACAGGAATTCCTGGATGCTTCCTGATTTTTTTCCTGCTGAAGGGCATGACATTAACTATCCTCAAAAATCTTGGTTTCCTCTAGAAGAGCATGACATTAGAGATCAAACTATGGGCTCCAGAGGTATATTTATAAGCACTGGTGATAAGCAAAAGTGCTGCTACTGTGGCTGCACTGGACTGCCTTCTATGGTTCACAGTGGTAGTTTCAATTTAACACATTCTTTCGTACTTTACTTACTGCTGTATGGTTTCATCAATCACTAAGACTTTTCATATTAACACTTCTAAACAAAATAAAAGCCAGGAGTGGGATATCATTTTTCATCTCTCACATTGGCAAAGATTTAAAAGATTGATGATGCTCAGTGTTGGCCAGAGGAAAGGGAAACAAGACATTCCCATAAACTGTTGGTGGTAGTGTAAACTGGTATAACATTCTTATAGAACAACTTGGTAACATCTATTGATGGTGAAACACCTGTTAACTTAGAAATTCCACTTTTAGAAATTTACCTTACACATAAACTCATATACAAGTATATATGATTACTGCAACATTGCTTGAGGTAGTGTATAACAGGAAACCATCTAAATGTCATCACGAGGACTTCCCTGGTGACACAGCGGTTAAGAATCCGCCTGCCAATGCAGGGGACATGGGTTCAAGCCCTGGTCCAGGAAGATCCCACATGCCACGGAACAACTAAGCTCTAGAGCCACAACTACTGAGCCCATGCTCCACAAAAAGAGAATCCACTGCAGTGAGAAGCCTGTGTACCTCAACGAAGAGTAGCCCCTGCTCACCCCAACTAGAGAAAGCCTGCACGCAGCAATAAAGACCCAACACAGCCCCCAAAATAAATAAATAAATAAATAAATAAACAAATAAATGTCATCATGGGGGGACTCATTAAATAACTATGGTACAACCATACAATGAATGCTGTGGAACCATTAACAAAATCCTGTGTGTGTGTGTGTGTGTGTGTGTGTGTGTGTGTGTGTGTGTACATAGATACATATTTACACACATAGATATACATATGTTTGCATTCTAATAGCAAATGCCTGGTTATAGAAGAAACAATGGTTTTACCTTTGGAAATTTGAATAGGGGAAATTAGATAGAGGAAGACTTTTACTCCTCACTTTATAATCTTTTATACTAATATTAAACTTTAAAAAATACTGTCAATTAAATACTGTCAAATTAAAACAAGGAATAAAAAGAAGGTTGTGATTACAGCACAGCAACTTTCTAACAAAGAATTAGCTGCTGAAAGATGCTTTGGAATCTTATTAAGCCCAGGTTGAAATGTGAAGAACTGTGACATTTATTTACTGGATATGGAAGCCATGGGAAAGAGCTATGATGGAAGAGCTTATGTTACCACCGGCATGTGGAACACCAATGAACCAATATTTCTGGCACTTAATGAAGAAACTCCAAAAGATAAATGAGTGTATAGGACTGTGGCAATGGATATGGTAGTCATGGACGTGATGGAGCCTGTCTATTTTCACCTGGAGACAGCAGTACATGTGTACCCTGCAAATAAGTGATTTTGGCATTTTAGCAGAAAGACTTTCACAGAGACTTTCTTCATGAGGTTGAAACAGTCTGAGGGAAAAGGCCATACCAATGCTGGAAATGCAATAGATGAGGTGGTAAGTCTACAGCAAGAGTCTGAGAAGGAGGAACGAATCACACTGCTACTAGCAGATGGGGTCCAGTGTCACCCTAGGAGGATGAAGCAGAAGAGAAGAGTGATAATGAACTCTCAAGTGGAACAGGTGATGTTCTAAGCATTGTCCTGAGAAGATCCTATATTCTTGGGGAGAATTGTTAGGAAGATGGCACAATAACCTTGGTGCACGACAGAAAGGGCTATCCACTGTGGTGAAGAGTGCTGTTCCTGAAGCATTGAGGGCAGAGGTGTGGTAATTATTAGCAGGCTGCCATGACAACCAGGCAATGCTCGATAGATATCAATTTCTTATCACAATGGACTCAGCCCAGGAGAGTGTTATTACTAGAGATATATTCATCAGACATTTCCTGCACATGATTACTTTAAAGATACCAGAGGAGATGGCCAGGAATCGCTCTACAAGATTTGCAAGGCCTACTCTGTCTACAACAAAGACACTGGGTACTGTCAAGGACAGTCTTTTCTTGCTGCTGTATCGCAGCTGCATTTGCCAGAGGAACAAGCATTCTGTGTTTTGGTGAAAATCATGAATGACTATGATTTATGAGACTTCTGCAAAAACAGCTTTGAAGACCTTCACTGCAAATTGTATCAGCTGGAAAGACTAATGCAAGAGCAGTTACTGGACCTCCACGACCATTTTTCTAATCTGAACCTGGAAGCTCATATGTGTACATCCCAGTGGTTTCTCACTCCTTTTACTGACAAATTCCCACTCTGCATGGTCTTCCACATCATTGACTTACACTTTGTGAGGGTTTGAACATAACCTTTCACGTAGCCTTGGCTCTCCTAAAGACCTCAAAGGAAGATCTTCTGCAAGCTGATTCTGAAGGTACTTTACAGTTCTTCAGAGTTCAGCTTTCTAAAGTTATTCAGAGATACAAGGCAGAGGAAAATGCAAGAAGTATAATGGAGCAGGCTTACAATATTAAGGTACAAACCAAGAAACTGAAGAAACATGAGAAGGAATATCTGAAAATGCAAGAGAGTCATCTGCAGCAGGAAGACCCAATGGATAGATACAAGTTTGTATATTTGCAGATAACTTCACCTCTTGCTTTTATACTGGTAATCTTCATAGGCTGAGAGAAAGAAAGGGAAAAAGAAAAAGTAGCTATCAACTACTTTCAAAAATGAGAAAAAGGAAAATGACAAAGTACCGTTTTAGTTGTGCACAGTCACATCCTAATCTACTCTATGCTTTTCCTTCATGGTATATTGTATCCTTCAAGACTCCAAAGCAATGCAATGATTTAGTCAAAATATTTGGTTAAAAATACTAACCAGTTATATTTGTTCAACTCCATTGGTAACTGTGTAAAGTTGAGCGCACCCTAAATGTCCAATACTTAAATTTTAAAGCAACTTAAAATGTTCATTGCCTCATACCACACCTCATGATGTTTGCATGATGCATAATAGTTATAAAAGTCTGTAGTACTTGGAAACATTAAGCTTTTACCAATTTGGAAAAGTTTTTAAACAATTTAAAGGACATTGCCAAACAAGCAAAGCAGGCCTGATGGACTAAAAAATGAATTAGAAAGAAAAAAACTGAAATAGTAGAAATAATTTTTAACACATTCCTTTTGCTGTTACTTTTCTTATATGTACTCTTTTTCATGTATTATGAAAGCAAGGCATATCACTACAGTAGAAAAGCAAATATAAAGTACACCATAATTCTACCTATCCACAGGTAGTAGAATTTACAACTTGGTGCTGCTTCTTTCCTAAACACACACTTTCTCTTCCTCTGAACACAACCATCTTTTATCCTAGAGTCCTGTCACTCCTGTCACCGGAGCTTTAATGTTATTAGTTTCTAAGCTCCAAAGCCTGAGGGAGGAAAAGGAAGGCTGAAGAATCCAAAAAAGAGCACAGTATAAAGAGGGAAAATGACTGAAATGAAAATTTTTACTTCACAATTTTGCCTTAGGTTAATTCTAAGGCCTAAAAACTACCACGTAGCCACTCAGTAACTGTCAAATAAATAAACAAATGTGTCAACAAGCAAAACCGGTTTAATACATATCTATTTAATGTTCAATTTCCCATAAGGATGTCATTTCTATCTTCAGGATAAAAATTCAAAACAGTTTTCAGCTCTTGACATTGGATAATGTGGGCACATATTTATCTCCTGCCTGACACCTTTCCTTTCTGACAAGTTTCTACTCTGCGGCATCACCATATCTGAACTGACCACTCTGAGGTGACTAGCACCTTATCACTTTACACTTTCCTCACTTCTTCTATACTGTGACAGACATTTAATATTTTGTTTTATCCTATGTACTCCAGTTATTGCTCATGTGAAGAACAGATATCTTATCACTGGGATTTGGTCTGAGGGCAGAAACTCCATCACAGTAATTGGCCCAAACATTAAGAGTCTAGAAAGGACTTAAAAAAAAAAAAAAAAAAAAAGCCACCCCTCATCTACATCCCAGATCATCAAATGCTTTTCTGCATTCTCCTTAAAAATTTTGAATTTCTTAAAAAAGGTTTTATTGTATTCACGTGTAAAACAGAGGATAAATAAAAGTACCCCAAAATTAAGCACCACTGCTTCATACTTCAAAGAATGTCCTCTACATTTCCTATTGTTTGCAAAATGTATTTATGAAATAAACATTAAATACTCCAGTTGCATGAACAATAACAATTCTTTTAAAACTTCAATAATACTTGTGCCTAATGTACAATGTAGCAATGTTCATTATGAAGAGGTTTTAATACAGAGGAGCACATTCTTTTTTTTTTTTTTTTGCGGTACGCGGGCCTCTCACTGTTGTGGCCTCTCCCGTTGCGGAGCAGAGGCTCCGGACGTGCAAGCCCAGCGGCCATGGCTCACGGGTCCAGCCGCTCCGCGGCATGTGACATCTTCCCGGATCGGGACACGAACCCGAGTCCCGTGCATTGGCAGGCGGACTCTCAACCACTGCACCACCAGGGAAGCCCGAGAACATTCTTTTTTCCAGAAACTTTAAGAAAATGGATTCTTTTTCTTTTTAAATAAATTTTTGTTTATTTATTTATTTTTGACTGCATTGGGCCTTCATTGCTGCACGTGGGTTTTCTCTAGTGGCGAGCAGGGGCTACTCTTCGTTGCGGTGCATGGGCTTCTCATCGCAGTGGCTTCTGTTGTTGTGGAGCATGGGCTCTAGGCACACGGGCTTCAGTAGTTGTGGCACGTGGGCTCAGTAGTTGTGGCTCAAGGGCTCTAGAGCACAGGCTTAGTAGTTGTGGCGCACGGGCTCAGTTGCTCCACAGCATGTGGGATCTTCCCGGACCAGGGCTTGAACCCGTGACCCCTGCATTGGAAGGCGGATTCTTAACCACTGTGCCACCAGGGAAGCCCCCAAAATGGATTCTTTTTTAAAGAACATCTAATGGTTTCTGAATGTTTGGCTTTTCAAACACCCAACACAGATTTTAGGGGAAAAGCTTTCAGTATTTTTCCCTTGAGGATGATGTTACCTGGGAGTTCTTTATATATAGCCTTTATCATGTTGAGAAAGTTCCCTTCTAGTTCTAGTTTAATGAGTGTTTTATCATGAAGGAATGTTGGATTTTGTCAAATGCTTTTTCAACATCAATTGAGATGGTCATGTGCTTCCCCTCCTTCATTCTATTTATGTGGTGAATTATACTGACTGATTTTGTGTGTTGAACTACACTTGCATTTCTGGGATAAATCCCCCTTGGTCCTGGTGTATAATCCTTTTAACATGCTGCTGAATTCTATTTGTTAGCATTTTATTGAGGAGTTTTATATCTATCAATAAATTCACAAGAAAAACTGGTCTGTAGTTTTCTTTTCTTGTAGTGTCTTTTTGTCTGGTTTTGGTATGAGGATAATGTCAGCCTCATACAATGAGTTAAGAAGTATTCTTTCCTCTTCTATTTGTTGGAAGAGTTTGAGAAGTAGTCATGTTTATTCTTTAAATGTTTGTAGAATTCACTGAATGGAGTCATCTGGTCCTAGGCTTTTCTGTGTTGGGATATTTTCTATTGCTAATCCAATCTTCTTACTTGTTATAGGTCTATTCAGATTTTCTATTTCTTCTTTAGTTTTGGTAGTTTGTGTATTTCTAGGAATTTGTCCATTTCATCCAGGTTATCTGATTTATTGGCACATAGAGTTCATAGTATTCTCTTATAATGCTTTTTATTCCTGTAAGGTCAGTAGTAATGTTCCCTCTTTAATTTCTGATTTTAGTAATTTGAGTATTCTTTTTTTTTCTTAATCTTTAGGTTTCTCAATTTGTTGATTTTTTTCAAAGAATCAATTTTTGGTTTCATTGATTCTATTGTTTTTCTATTCTCTATTTCATTTATTTCTACTCTAATTCTTATTATTTCTTTCCTCCTTATGGTTTGAACTCAATTGAATACAATATATTAAGGAATTAATTTTTTCTTCCAAATGCCTAAAATTGAAGAATAATTAACAACCTCTGAGTCATCAGGCAAAGAGCAGCCTATTTGTTAAGTTTACTGTTTAAATCCATGTTAAGAGCTCTCATATAATTCACAGTAGAATATTACTATGTCTTTACGAATATGTTTAGAAAAGGGCAAAGGTCATGGGGGAGAACTACCATAGATTGAATGTTAAGGTTATCTTCTAGTATATGAGACTTGTGCCAGGCTGAAAGAGAGCAATACCATGGACCTCTTGCATGTTTACAGGAAAAATTAAAATCAACCTTCTCATTTTTAGATCATCATGTCATCATGAGACACATCAGAACTTAGGTCTGTTTCTGAAGAAGACAAGCATGACAAGAACCCTGTGATATCCCATGAACACTGACTTCTCTCCTGGAGAGAAGAACATTAGTATAATGTGGGTTTCACAACTCTCCCCAAAGATATGGCTCTTATGTCCCTAAGACTGGTTTTCTAAGGGTCTGTTCAGAATAAGTGCCTTCTGCCACATATGACAAACCCACAGCTAACATCATTCTCAACAGTGAAAAGCTGAAAGCATTTCATCTAATATCAGGAACAAGAAAAGGATGTCCACTCTCACCACTTTTATTCAACATAGATTTGGAAGTCCTAGCTATAGCAATCAGAGAAGAAAAAGAAATAAAAGGAATACAAATTGGAAAAGAAGAAGTAAAACTGTCACTGTTTGCAGATGACATGATACTTTACATAGAAAATCATAAAGATTCTACCAAAAAACTACTAGAGCTCATCAATGAATTCAGTAAAGTTGCAGGATACAAAATTAATGCACAGAAATCTCTTGCATTCATAAACACTAACAATGAAATATCAGAAAGAGAAATTAAGGAAACAATCCCATTTACCATTGCATCAAAAGGAATAAAATACCTAGGAATAAATCTAAGTAGGTAAAAGACCTGTACTCTGAAAACTATAAGACACTGATGAAAGAAATCAAAGATGACACAAACAGTTGGAAAGATATACCATGTTCTTGGATTGAAAGAATCAATATTGTCAAAATGACTATACTACCCAAGGCTATCTACAGATTCAATGCAACCCCTATCAAATTATCAATGGCATTTTTCACAGAAGTAGAAAAAAATTTAAATTTGTATAGAAACACAAAAGACTCTACATAGCCAAAGCAATCCTGAGAAAGAAAAACAATGCTGGAGGAATCAGGTTCCTTGACTTCAGACTACACTACAAAGCTATAGTAATCAAAACAGTATGGTACAGGCACACACATAAAACAGAAATATAACTCAATGGAACAGGATAGAAAGCCCAGAAATAAACCCATGCCCCTATGGTCAGTGAATCCTGCTCCTGGACATATATTCAGAGAAAACCATTATTCAAATAGATATATACACCTCAATGTTCATTGCAGCACTATTCACAATAGCCAAGACATGGAAGTAACCTAAATGTCCATTGACAGAGGAATGGATAAAGAAGTTGTGTACATATACACAATAGAATACTACCCAGCCATAAAGAAAGAATGAAATAATGCCATTTGCAGCAACATGGATGGACCTGGGGATTATCATACTAAGTGAAGGAAGTCAGACAGAGAAAGACAAATATCATATGATATCACTTATATGTAGAACCTAATAAAAAGATGATACAAATGAACTTATTTACAAAACAGAAACAGACTCACAGATCTTGAAACCAAGCTTACGGTTACCAAAGGGGAAATGTGGAGGCGAGGGATAAATTAGGAGTTTGGGATTAACATATATACACTAAGATGTATAAAATAGATAATCAACAAGGACCTACTGTATAGCACAGGGAACTCTACTCAATAACCTGTAATAACCTATATAGGAAAAGAATCTGAAAAAGAATGTATATATGTTTATGTAAAACTGAAATGCTTTGCTGTACACCTGAAACACAACACTGTAAATCAACTATACTCCAATATAAAATAGAAATTAAATTAAAAAATTAAAAAATAATAAAGGTTAGAATACCACCACCACCACCCCCAAAAAAAGAATAGTTGCCTTCTGTTTTCATTTGCATCTCCTGCTTAGCTTACACTTCATCTTACCTGACCAGGATCACCTCCATCACCAGATATCTCATCCTACCCAACTACTTCCTGCTCTTCCCAGTGCTTTCTATGCTTTATTAACTATATTCATTCAGAATGAGAATCCAAAGTAATATCTAAAGGGTTGGAATCAGAAAATCACCACCTGTGATTTTCTGTTATTCTCAGATGACTTAAGCACAATCAAGAAAAGCACTGAAAGGACATCCTAAGTGGTTAAGTGGGGTTAATAGGTACTTACCCCAATTGGCTTTCTACAGAAAATAATGAAACATTGGTTTAAACAGTAAAAGCATTTATTACTTGAGATGACAGAAAACCCATAGTAGGTATACTCCAGGTTTAATCCATCAGCTCATTAGGATTATCAAGGATTCAGGTTCTTTTAATTTTCTGCTGTGTGATCTCATTGTGTTAGCTTTGTTTTCAAGCTGGCTCCTCTCTGGTTGCAAGATGGCTGCAGCATATCTAGTCATCACAATTGGACATGCTAGTGTCCAGGGCAGTTTTCTCTTCCTTGTATGTGTATCTCTCTCATTTTAAGAATAATTTTTTAATATTATATTTTAAATTACTGACATCTTTTTTGTTGTTGATCTCTTTCATCTTTCCAAACCATCAGTAGCATCTATTAAAAACAAAATGTCTGTGTAAAATAATTTATTTTAATAACATTCATGGGATAGTTGCTGAGTGAGGTGGGGATTTTTAGGGCTGGGGTAGAGGGTGGGGTGTATAGGCTAGTGGAAGGTGAGAAGCTACTGGGGCTTAAGTCCAGTAGGAACAGAAATTTACAGCCAGGAGCAAAAGTTTCGGGCCAGGATTTTTTGGCCTTTTTTTTTGGCCTCCTTACTTTTTTTTAGAATATTTTTTTAAAATTATTTATTTATTTATATTTTTGGCTGGGTTGGGTCTTCATTGCTGCGTGCAGGCTTTCTCCAGTTGCGGCTAGCAGGGGCTACTCCTTGTTGTGGGGTGCGGGCTTCTCACTGCGGTGGCTTCTCTTGTTGCACAGCACAGGCTCTAGGCATGCAGGCTCAGTAGTTGTGGTGCACGGGCTTAGTTGCTCTGCAGCACGTGGGATCATTCCGGACCAGGGATCGAATCCATGTCCCCTGCATTGGCAGGCGAATTCTTAACTACTGTGCCACCAGGGAAGTCCCCACTATGGTGATTTTGATGTTCCACAGGAGAAACGGTTTCTGCAGGTCAGGAATCTGGGCATGGCTTATCTGGGTCCTCCAGCTCAGGGTCTCTCACGAGGTTGCAAACAAGTGTCCCCAAAGCTGCAGTTCTCTCAAGGCCCAACTGGGGCAGGGTGCCCTTCCCAGCTCACCCACATGGTTGATGGTGGGATTTGATTCCTTACTGGATGTTGGACTGAGGACTTCAGTATGTCCCTGGTTGTTGGCTGGAGGGCCATGCTTAGCTCCTTGATTTATAAACCATAAAATTTTCAAGGTTTATCCACGTTGCAGCATGTACTTTGCTCCTTTTTGTGGCTGAATGGTATTACAATTGTATGGCCATATCACATTTTATCCATTCATCAGTTGGCTATCTGGATTGTTTCCTTTTGACTATTGTGAATAGTGCTGCTATGAACTTTTATGTACAAGTTTTGTTTGAATATCTGTTTTCAATTCTTTTGGATGTATACCTGCTACTGTTGGAGGGTCTCCCGCAGAGGTGGGGGTTGGCTGTGGCTCACCGCGGGGACAAGGACGCTGGCAGCAGAAGTTCCGGAAAGCACTGCCTGGCGTGAGCCCTCCTGAGCCCTCCCGGAGTCCGCCATTAGCCCCACCAAAAAGCTGTAGCCTCGAGTGCTTGGGTGCCCCAGGCCAAACAACCAACCTGCCTCCTTACTTCTGAAAGATTTATATTCTGTAATTTACCTTGGCTAAGCTTTCTTAATCTCATATTCTAAAACGTCTCATTTAATCAATAACAAATACTGTACCACCTTCAAAATATACATTAAGCATTTCATTCACTGAATACTATCTCCTTTCCTTCCAGAATATTTTACTGTGCCAAATGCAATATTCCTCTGACTCAACAGAATCTCCAATCCATTGACAGTTGACTGTTCATTGCCCCATCATTTGTCTCTTTCCTAGAACCAAAAACCTTTCCCAGAAACTTTTCAGGAGACTGACCCTCATATCTTAGTGGCTAGAACTGAATCACATGCTCTTTCTTAAACTAAAACCATTAAGAAAAATAGAGTTACCGGGATTGGGTTAAACCAATTGGGATTTTTTTCCTGAGGTGGGGATAGACTGATCTTCCTGAGAGGTGAATACTTACACATTGATTCCAATGAAACAGGGGGACTAAATGTTGGGTGGTTAGCCAATAGTAAGTGCTATAGCACTATGTGTTAAATTTATCTTTTAGCCTCAGCTACAAGTGACACTTTTTGTAGTCACTGCTCATTTGTCATAAATAGGGTAGGCATTAAAGACAGCTCTGTTTCCATCAATCACATTCTAGAACTTGTTCTACTAAATACTTGTTGGATGACTTTAGGTAAGGCATCTACTAACCTCTTGATTTCCACACCCACAACGTGATATAAACGTTGCTCTTCATATATCATGGGATAGCTGGGAAAATAAAATAATTATACTGCATAAATACAAAGCAATATTATTTTAGCTTCCCATACTGCCTGTTTGTTCTATTTTCATTTATTCATTCATTTGTACACCCTTTCAACAAATAGTTGTTGACAGTATACTTCATGTAAGACATGGAATAAATATTTGGGAATCAAAAAAGTTTTCACCATGGTCCTTGCATCTAAGGTATTAACCAATGAATGATTTAGCAGCAACTACTTTCTCCTGGAGTACAGAATCAGGCAAGTGTAAGATGCCTTACAAGGCAGTGTAAGATGTAAGACAAGAAAGGTAAAGTGGGGTAACGAGGGGTGTTGTTTCTGGAAACATAAAGGTCGCTTCAATTGTAGTGTGATCTACCCTATTTACTAAAGTAGCTGCAACAAAGTGTGTGAGTCCAGAGGTGCCTACATTGCTTTTCTAGCTTAGGTATTATTGTGTTTTAATATTTACTGATATACAATACAAGCAAAGCAACAAGATGGGTTTATCCTAGAACAAAACAGTGAACAAAAACTAAAAGAAGTTTGGTTCCTGCACGGGCTAGTGAGACAACATGAAATTGCCATTAATGAACTAAGTAAAAAATTGCCTAACTGATGAACTAATAAACTTGTGTTCTGAAAGTTCTCCATTCTTTGGAATGATAAGAAAACACTCATGGCTTTAAAGTCAGCCAACCAATTGTCTAAAAGATCCAACAGATCAAAAATATTTTTCAATTTTGGAAAACTAACATTTCAGAAAAAAAATAAGATGTTAAAACACAATTGCTATCACCTATGCTTGTTCTTGAAAAATATAGGGGAGAAGAAAGATTTTTACCAGGATTTGGAAAATATTATTTATTTCTGTAACAGGATAACAATATATTTTGGATGGAGGGGACTTCTGGAGGAAATTATGTTTCTGAGCAATAGTGCCGGCTTGTTGAAAGTCATTATAGAAAGCATATTGGTAATTTAAACTTACCATAATTTTCTACCTGGTTTCTCAAATAGTTCTGTGGATTTAGAACCAACATTTGATGGGAGGGAAGAATTCCCAACATCAAAATCCCAGGATTTGTCAGGACACTAGAAAAGAAGCTTTGTCACTGCAAAATAACTTCTTTAGCAGGGTATAATAGAGAATGTAAAACAGCAGGTCACCTCCATTGTTGTTGTGTGGTTCCGTGAAGTTCTATTCATCAACTGAAACACAACTTAAATAATTCAGGTTAGCTTTGATACGCTGGGGAACCATACAGTGGTCAGCTGCTTTGGAGCAAAGCTGTCTTGCAGTCTGCGGAGCTTGTGATCTATGCAGCCTCCACATTCAAGCAAGGTTGAAGGGACTGCCGTTGAAGCATGGATCACTCCAGCTCTGTCCATACACATGGACCCCTCCTCTGTTGGCTTCTTCTACTGCAGTAAAAAACAAGTAAGCACTGAATCATTAACTGACAAAGGAAAGATGAAACAGCAGGGCACTGAGATACTAGAGATAAAACCTTCTTGGCATAGGCACAAAGTTAGCTGCTTAATGTAGTTGTGAGATAATAAATATCTACGAAGAGCTGGCCATTTGTCAGTTTACTTGATTAAAAGTGATAATAAGAAATTTTAATTCTGTTTACTAAAAGTAACTGATACTTATTTGGGGCCAGGAACTATATAAAGCACTTATGTTAACTGTTTCAGTTAATCCGCTGGACAATCCCATGACATAGGTATCTTCCTCACTACAGAAAACAATTGAGGCAGAGTTTAACTTGTTTAAAATCTCACAGATATTAAGTGATGAAGCTGGAATTTTAAAAGCCAGGAATTCTAACTTTAGAAACCATGTTCTTAGTATTTTCTATCCTTTCATAGAGAGCCTACCCTTTTTCTCACAGATATTAAGTGAAGCTGGAATTTTAAAAGCCAGGAATTCTAACTTCAGAAACCATGTTCTTAATATTTTCTATCCTTTCAGACAGCTTACCCTTTTCCTCCCAGAATTTAGCTTTTTCCTTTCTTTACTGTTACTTCACCAGGAGGCCATCTTCTTTAATAACTTCTTTAAAAGTCTAGTAGATAACTGTAACTTTGAATGCTACGTATGTCATCATGCAATCTTAAGAGTAGAATGACTTTACCATTTTAAAAGTCCTATGAATAATCTGACAAAAATAACCTACCCGGGCTTCCCTGGTGGCGCAGTGGTTGAGAGTCCACCTGCCGATGCAGGGGACACGGGTTCATGCTCCGGTCCGGGAAGATCCCACATGCCGCGGAGCGGCTGGGCCCGTGAGCCATGACCGCTGAGCCTGTGCGTCCGGAGCCCGTGCGTCCGGAGCCTGTGCTCCGCAGCGGGAGAGGTCACACAGTGAGAGGCCCGCGTACCGCAAAAATAAATAAATAAATAAATAAATAAAAATTTAAAAATAACCTACCCTATGCTTTAATGTAATAGATTGATTAGAAAAGAAGTTCTACTTAAGACAAATTAGAAAAATGTAGAACTGAGTTCAGTTTTCTTTTCCACTCTGAAAGACACAACAGATAATGTTTACTTCTGGATAAAACTGCACAACCATTAGCAATCCAAATCTTCCATTTTCAGTTGGATCCTCAGAGCTGAACATCCAAACTTCTACTTTTTTCCCCTTTTCTCTCAATTGCAAATCTAAGCCATTTCTACATTCCATGGGACTTAATTCCCATTCCTCCATCTCTTCAGACAATCTTGCTTCCTAAGTCACAGAAGAAAGTGAGGCCACCAGGCCTGAAATCCACAAATTCTCTGCCTCTAGACCAATAAATTTATCCACATATGCATCCATCCTTTCAATCCTCCTTCAGAAGATAAAGTCTCCTCTCCTTCTGGTCCAAATCAAATTCTCTGTGCTCTTGGTTCCATCCTCTTCCATCTCTTCAAGGAAGTTGAACTATTAATTTTCCATTCTATCTCTTGTGTTGTGGTAGATTTGTCAAATACATTGCTGCCATGCCCACAGCCTCTTATAAGGGAAGGGAAACCACCCAGTCTTTGCAAAGGGGCAGCCACGTTTTGTACCATACAAATTCTTGTGTACTAACTGATTGGACAAGGTGGGCATCTATTTCAAAGGGCAGCCAATTTACAGACTGGTAGAGAATTAATACATGGCCTGGTATGAAAACTTTTCAAAGGTGCTCACTGCTTTAAAAATGAGAGACCCATTTTAAGTGAGATGAGTGGATTTTTATTATTAGAAAAGTTATGAAATGATCTTTGATGCATGTCTTGCCTGTGAAAGTCATTCACTTTAAGGTGGAAGTAAGTTTACACTGTATGGTTGCTAGAGACCTAAGCATCTCAGTACAGAAATAATAACAACATTGAACATTATGATAAAAATATCACTCATAGGGCTTCCCTGGTGGTGCAGTTGTTAGGGGTCCGCCTGCCGATGCAGGGGACGTGGGTTCGTGCCCCGGTCCGGGAGGATCCCATGTGCCGTGGAGCGGCTGGGCCCGTGGGCCATGGCCGCTGGGCCTGCGCGTCCGGAGCCTGTGCTCCGCAACGGGAGAGGCCACAGCAGTGAGAGGCCCGCGTACCGCAAAAAAAAAAAATCACTCATAGCAGCCTATTATACTGGGTTTAATCATCTCTGACTCTCACAAAAATCCTGCAATGTAGGTTCTAATATGCCTATTTTCAGGTAAGGAAACCAAGGCTCAGAGAACTTGGGTAGGTTTCTGAGGTTAATGTGTCACTGAGCTGTAGTCTGGATCCAAAGCTTATGAGCTCTTTGTCCTTTTTATGCTGCTTTTTCCTAGCCAAAAACATGAAGGCATTGATTAATTTTATCATTTGTCATCTTGGCTTGACACCAAAGATGATCAGAGTTGGCTTACATAAGTATATAACCAGCATAAATTAATGAGTAATTAGAGGAAGAAAAATAAAATCAAGCTAGGGGCAAATTTAGTGTTTTGTAAATATTTAGGCAGGGTCTCTAAAGATTGTTTCATTAGGAAGGAGTGATGCCATTAGGAAGACTTGGTAGCTCCTGAGGACTCAAAAGATTGGGCATGAGAGGTGATCATTATTAAATACATATACTAAGTAAAATATAGTGAGACGCATCTAGCACAAATGCTTGCTGAATGAAGTTAGAAATATTACCAAGCACCTCAGCCTATAAAATATAAGGTTAGGAAGTCCATAAAGGGGGGTGGGAGGGACAAATTGGGAGATTGGGATTGACGTATACACACTACTACACTGTATATATAATACATAACTAATAAGGACCTATTGTGTAGCGCAGGGAACTCTACCCAGTACTCTAATGGCCTATATGGGAAAAAAAATCTAAAGGAGTGGATATAAGTATATGTATAACTGCATCACTGTGCTGTACACCTGAAACTAAAACAACATTGTACATCAACTCTACTCCAATAAAAATTTTTTAAAAAAGGAAGTTCATACAGAGTAGATATTCAATAAATATTAATTTGAGCAAAGTTCTGTGACAATATCACTGACCATGACTATTCAGGCATTGACATTCCACAAAATGGCATACCAAAAAAGAACATATTCTAAAGATGGTTACCTGCCACAGAACAGCTTAAAATTTGCAGCATTCAAATCGGAATCTATTCTTGATTTTACACCATTTTCTTCACTGGGTTAACATTAAGAGGTATACCTCTCTGGACCGGAGGGGCACTTTTAAGGAGAAAAGGAGTAAACGTGGAGGCGGACTTACCAAGAGCAATTTAATGGTGTCTTTGAAGGAAAAGCTGCACTTATAAAAACATGGCCCAAACTTCCTTCAATCTGGATCACCGTATGACTTAATACTTATTCTTTTTCCAGCTGGCATATGAACTAGGGTTCAAGTGGAGAAACCAAGGTATTCTTCAGATTTATGATTTGGGGGAGCAATAACCTACGAAAAAACGTTGGGGTTGATTTGAATATGTCATTACGTGGGAGGAGAGTTTGGACTCGGAGTGGCGGTAAATACACATCTTGTTTGCTTCACACAGATCAGCTCATACTTATAATGGAGTAAATCTGTTGGGCCACGATTCAATGCGCCCGTTAGCAGGATTGCTGTCTCTACTGTCTAAGCCCTCGGTATCAACAAGCACAGTTCTTCTGGGGTGCTGTCCCCCTGATGTCAGCTTTGCTGGTCCAGGTCAAAATACTACCAAACGCTCAGGAATTAAATTTCCTGGAGAACTGAGCCTCTTTCCAGGTTCGCCTCTGCCTTAATGTATAGCGATTAATTTCAAACTGTAATGGAGGAGTAAACCTTGGGCTCCAGGAGGCATGCTGGGCCCGGGCCCTGGGGTTTGCATTTTCAGTCACCGCCTCAGGTGGATTTGATGCAGCTGGTTCAAAATACATTTTGAAAAACAGAGTAGAATGGGGTATGGATGATGATACAGAAGTCAGCTCTTAAAAGGTGTCCTGTTTTGGCAGCTTTGGAGACTTAAGGCTGAGTCCCGGCTTATTCACACCCAAGAGAATTTAAACAGGAGTCGTTAAGTCAGTCCCTGAGGCGCCGCCACCTACAAGGAAACTCGCCCACGCTCGGGGGTGCAGGCGACGCCGGCTCCACCTAAGCCACAGGTCTCCGAAGCGCCTCGAGGATTTTTACCGGCTTCACCCGAGCCACAGGGCCACTGGGCTCCTCCGAGCGTCCAGTCCGCATTCTCGGTACTCCGCTAACAGTGGCCGCCTCCTCACAGCCTGAGAGCTGGGTACGCGCAGTGATTCCCGGGGGGGGGCACTGGCCGGAAGCACCCGCCGGGCCCGCCCCCTGCCCACCGGATCCGGAAGCCGTCGACTGAGCCGGTATGTTTCCCTCCGCGGGCCGCAGTGCATCATGCTCCGTGGCCCTTGCTGCCTCTTCAGGGTTTCCGTGGCACCCGTCGCGGCCCTGGCTGTGGCGCTGGTCTCGTCGCTCTCTCGCTGCTCCCTCCTGGAGCCGGAGAACCGCGTGGTCTCGCCGCTCAGCCCCTACTTCGGCACCAAGACTCGCTACGAGGATGCCAACCCCGGGCTGCTGCCGGACCCCGAGGCGCCACGGCGGGACCCACAACTGCTGGAGGAGACCTGCACCCCGGTACAGCTGGTCGCCCTCATCCGCCACGGCACCCGCTACCCGACCACCAAACAGATCCGCAAGCTGCGGCAGCTGCACGGACTGCTGCAGGCCCGCGGGCCCGGGGATGACCGGATCCGCCCTGCCGGCGGCGGCGACCTGGGCGCTGTGCTGGCCAACTGGCCGCTGTGGTACGCGGACTGGATGGACGGGCAGCTGGTGGAGAAGGGGCGGCAGGACATGCGACAGCTGGCCCTGCGCCTGGCCTCCCTTTTCCCGGTCCTCTTCAGCCGAGAAAACTGCGGCCGCCTGCAGCTAGTCACCAGCTCCAAGCACCGCTGCATGGACAGCGGCGCCGCCTTCCTGCAGGGACTGTGGCAGCACTACCACCCTGGGTTACCGCCGCCCGACGTCGCAGGTGACCACCCCGGGCCGCCCAGCCAGTGCCCTGCCTCGGTCCTCCCCCAGATCCCGGACTTCCCCGATCCCAGCCTCTCCTTACTTCCTTCTGTCCCCAGCCCCCCATCCCATGGGATGTTCAGGACTTGGCTCTCTCCCTTATCCTCGTACATAATGTTCATTTTTTCATTCATCAGGGATGAGTTTGGCACCTTCTACGTGCAGGACGCTGTGGTAGACGTTGGGGGATCCAGTAGGAAGGGAGACAGGCCAGGGCAGTTTTTGATCACCCTTTCCCAAAATGAATTTCTCCATCTGAGCACCAACCCCTCTCCCCTTCCTCCCTCTCTGGCGACTAGTTTTGCAGTTCGGCGCACTTTTTTTTTTTTTTTTTTTTTAAATCTAGGACTTTTCTTCCTCAGGTTTTACTTCTGATACTAATACTATTTGGGTTTTGTTTTGTTTTGTTTTTTTCATTTAACAGCCTTTTCAGATATTAATTCTAGACCTACAACATATTTTGGGAAGTACTCTCAAACTTTCTTTACTGCTCTGCTTTTTTCTCTGTTTTGATTTTGCATGTACTATAGAGTTACTCTCCTTGTAGCTGTGGTCCATGGTCATGGCACAGTACTTTACTAATTTATTCCACTACCAATACTTTTGCAAAATTTGAGAGATCGTCTAGCAGAGCTCTTTTATTTCACAGGTGAAGAAGCTGAGCCTAAGAAAATGCCCTGCAGATTGTCCTTTCTTAGTTTGAGGCCCAGAATCCAGGTCTTCTGTTTTCCCTCAAATGATGCTTTTTCCTTAGAAAATATTTTAAAAGTCACATAATAATAATAGCAAACACTTAATGCTTGCTATGTGCTCTGCATGCCTCACATTTATTTCACAAAATCCTTACAACAGCTCTCTGAGGTTGATTGTATTCCCCCCCCTCTTAACCGGTGAGGAAATTGAGACGTAGAAACACTAATTTGCCTAATTTCAAATGAGTAAGTATGAACCCAGGAAATCTGATTTAGAGCTTGGTCTCTTAACCATTACACTGTACGTACAGCTTCCATTTGTCCTGTAACTTAAGGATAAGAATGAAAACATGACATTTTTGTGCCAGAGAGATGAACAAGTGTTAATACTTTCTTGATCAGCTTTAAGGTCAAAGTTGAGGTGAGGCATCATTTAGCTTTAAAAAGCCCAAGCAAAAAATAAATTAGAAGTAGACTGGTTTGTCGTTTCTCTAATAGCATTCTCTCTTAAGCCGTTCAGCCATCTCCAAGGGGTTCTTCCATTGACTCTGTCATGACTCTGTGAGTAACTCGGTTGGCTGACTTGTGTTCAGTCACTTGTTGAATCATGCTTTTTAATATAGCTAGACTTTTTTCCATTGATATGAGTGAAGATTTCCCACAAATCTGTTAAATTAACTGAATGTTGAAAGCAGAACATACTTCAATATAGTACTATATATGTATATAGTGTATACCAAAAAGGGACTACTGGACCTCCTGGGATGAATGGATGGATGGATTATGAGAATGGGCATTTGCCAGCCGTGGATCAAAATAGTTCAGGATAAGCCACCCCTCACCATTTTCAGTATCAGAGATTAAACCCTTTGCTTAGCTGCTTCATTATTATCTACAGACAATTGTTTTGCCTGTTGTGTACATCTGGGCTTTGGAGGGAAGCCACTGAATTGGATTTTGTATTCTTACAGAAACAGAACAATGCCTTTGTTTCTATTTAAAGAATAGCAGTAATTAGATAATAGCAGGGATGAATTATCCAGATCCACTTAGGAAATTTTGAGGCCACAGAAATAGATGACAAAGATTTTCCTAGTAATTTCTTAAGAACTGTAATCTGATTACCAGTTAAAATTGGCAGAATTATTCATTTCAGGAGCTCCTGAAATGGATACACACACACATACATATAAATATTTTCACATACACATCTGAAGCAAAATGGTGTAACTAGGGATAATTTTCTTATTTTAATTACAGAAATAGTATACTTGGTGTTCTTTTCATGGTAAATTATTGGAGAAATGATGGTTGGAATCTGTGTATTTTTAAATATGACTCTGAGAAAACTTAAAAGGCACCCCAGTAGCTGAAGCATGATTACGAATGCTTTTCTAGTATGTATTTGTTACCGAATTGGGGAAATAATGTTAACACATAAAATTCTAAATGGGAAGTTATTCTGGAGCTTCAGTTAGAAAATAAACCGAATCAGAAGCATCTAGCACAATGAAATACAGAAGACCTGAAACTTTAATGTATTTTGTGCTATTGTCAGTAGTTTTTGTCCAAAGCAGTCTTTTGTAAAGGAACACAGGGTTGAGAAACTTAATTGAGAAAATAAAATACTCTATTTAGACTATGGCTTAGAGTAGTAAAACAGAGCCTGTCTGTTGAATTCTCTCTCACTTTGTAATTAGAAACGTTGCTCATTTTTAGGTTGTTTTCTCAAATTTTCTGTGCCTGATGGAAACAGTACTTAGGTAATAGATTTTTACACTTTTTATGACATTCATATCTAATTATTTTTGTTTTCTTTAAGAAAACATTCATTTCAGTTACCTTTATTTCATAGTGTAGTATTGCTCTAACATTTTATTTTATCTTTGATATTTTCTGTTTCTTTAGTCTTTTTTAGCGTATCCTCTCATGAGCTAACAATTATTACAAATGGGGAATAGTTTTGCCCTATGTCTTTCTTGAGCAGTGTGTACTTATTTCAGACATGTCAATGAATAAATAGGTTTTTACGGTTCCTTTTTACACTTGAAACAAAATTTTCCAATAATTTGGAATTGTCATTCGTGTCAATGGATACACACACACATACACACACAATTATTTTTTTCCCTTTCAGACATGGAGTGTGGACCTCCAAGAATTAATGATAAATTAATGAGGTTCTTTGATCATTGTGAGAAGTTTTTAACTCAAGTGGAAAGGAATGCTACGGCTCTTTATCATGTAGAAGCCTTCAAAACTGGACCAGAAATGCAGAACATTTTAAAAAAAGTTGCAGGTATTTTGCAAGTGCCAGTCAACAACTTAAATGCAGGTAATGTGCCTATTGTCTTGCATTTGAACTCTGAAATAGTTTAAGTGGTTTTTAAACTCTGAACGTGGAAAAATATGGAAGCATAAAGTTATTCCTTTTAAAGGACCACAATTGATTTTACGTTGAGAAAATAATGTGTTCTAGGTCAAGAAAATTCTATATCTCATGCTTACTATTCTTAGATTCAGATTCTTCTTTGAGTTTTATGTAAATTAATACACAAGACTCTTGATGTATCCTGGAATTTTTTGTTTTGTTTTGAGGGCAAAGTTATATAAAGCTTCAACTCTAAACATTATTTATAAAACAAAAATTATCTTTTTCTGAATTATCTCCTCTTAAAGTGATACAAATGGAAAGTCATATAAATTCTTTAGCTTTTAAAGCAGTTCAGAAGTACATGTTAATGTTTTGAGAGAGGTTAAGTTTTTAAAAAGTAGTGTGATTTTTTTTTTTTCTTTGGAGCTTTTATACCTAGAGATGCTGAGAAAATGAGCAGTCATGTATGTCATAAGCTATTGCAGTGGATGGTAGACTGTGCCACCTGGGACACTTTAGGGTGAAAGGAAACACTATTAATAATTATGCTGGGAGAGCAGGTGGAAAACCAAGGTACATGGTTACCTAGCAATGAGAAATTAAGAAAAAATAATAAGATTTTTTTTCCTGTTTTCTAGGAATGTATAATCCATACAGCAGATATTGACAGATATATAGAGTGTGATTTCATTATACTGTGAATAAATTTCCAAAGACTAGAAATAGGAGATGTTGGGAATAAATTAATTAGACTAGAATATGTCAGTCCTGGTGTCTGAATGCTTTATAAGGATCAAAAAAGTGAAGATGCCTAGACTAGCATCTAAAATTGAGTTTTTTCTCTTTTCTTCAACTGGCTATACATTGGGGTCGTTTGCAGAGCTTTAAAAATTATTTTATTTGGGAAATAATTCAAGTATATAGATAATAATAAAGGCTAATATAATGAGTATCTGTATACCCACAACTTAGTTTGATCAGATTTTAACATTATGCTTCACTTAGTTGCTTTAAATAAATTGAGTGTCCTTTGTCCCTCTCTAGGATCTCATTCCTTTCCTTTTCTCCCAGAGGTAACCATTGTCATGAATTGAACATTTAAGTCATCCCATGCCGGTTTTTATATTTATGTTTCTATGACTAAATGGGGCATTTTGCAGATTTTTAAACTTTTAGGAATGGTATCAAACTATGGTATCAGTCTGAAATTTGATTTTAATTCAACTTTGCAGTTTTTATTAAATGTGTGTAATTCTAGTTCTGCATTTTAAACTTATGTACAGAATCCCATTATATAATACCAGCATCTAGCCATTATTCTGTTAGTGGGCATTTAAGATTGTTGAAGATTTTTTAAAAAACATTATTTCTAGTCTCTGACTTGACAAGGATTATTTGTATTTTACTGATGGCGTAACTGAGAACAACTTTTTTTTGGAGGCAATATTAGCATAGTGGTTAAAATCATGGGTTCTGGAATTGGACTGTTTGGAATTCGACTATTCGATTCTTGACTTTGTTATATTATTGACTAACTCTGTGATCTTTGGCAAGTTCCTTAATATCACTGTGCCATAGTTTCTTTCTCTGTAAAATGGATATAGGAATTGTACCTGCCTCACAGGATTATTGCAAGGATTATATGAGATTAATTCATGCAAAGCATTAGCACAGTACGTGGCACAGAGTAACTGTTCAAAAATATTTTAGCTATTTAAATACTTTTTTTTTTTTGCATAGAAAGGTGATGCTGTATGTATTTTCTGTAACTTATTTTTACTTAGCAATGTATCTGTCTCATTTTTTTAAATTCTGTTATTTTATAGGATATATATGATTACATTTTTAGGTAAATGATAGTTAAAAATTTATTTAACCCATCATCAAGTTTTACTGGTCAGAGAGGCTGGAGCTAATACAGTCCAAATTCTTTATTTTATAGGAAATTACATTCCTACTAAGCTTTTTCTTAGTTTTTAACTCTTTCCAATAACGCAACAGTGGACATTCTTATAGTCTGCTTTTTGTACTTGAGAGTTTATAAGATAACTATAGGTAGAATTGTTGGGTTAAGGTGCATGAATATTTTACATCTTAACATATACTTCCAAATTGTTCTCTGAAGGTGTAGAAAAATTTATATCAACAATATGTGAGAATGCTCATTTCCCCCAATTCATCCGACAGTGGATATTATTAGTCATTTTGACTTTTGCCAATTTAATTAATGAAAAATGATATCTAGCTTTACTTTGCATTTCTTTGGTTACTTGTAAGGTTGAACATCTTTTCATATGTTTATTAGCTTTTTCATTCCTTCTGAGGATTGCCTCTTCATAACCTTGGCCATCTTCTATTGGATTATTTTTATGTTTTTTCTTATTGATCATAGGTACCCTTTATGTGTTATGGATATATTAATTATATGTCCTTTGATATTGCTTGACAAAAGAATAAATCCTTTACCTATTTTGTGTTGAGACCCAGGAAGCCTAGAGTGACTTACCCAGGATAATTAATGTCAGAGTCAGGTCTCATAGTGTGATTTTTCCCTCTTTGTTTCTCTCCTTCTTGACCCTTTGCTTCACCTTCCTCCTGACTCCTCAGTCTGCCTTTTCTTTGTTCTTTACCTTTTGCAGTCTTCTCTTCTTTTTTATATCCTTCTCTGTACTTGCTTCTTCTTAATAGTTATAATGTGAATTGTGTAGTTAAAAGAACTGTTCAATAAATGTTCTTTGTCATTGCTGACTTTCAAGTTGGGGACTAAAACCTTTTATAACTTTATCTCCCCTCCTCTAATCCTCTAAAAGTAACAAAATCAAGTTATGTTTTATGTAGTAAGTCCTTGGCATTCTATAGATATTCAGCCTTTGGAAAACTGCAGGAAATAGTAACCTACAAATTTTACCTTTTTTTTTCTCTCAGATTTAATTCAGGTAGCTTTTTTCACCTGTTCATTTGACCTGGCAATTAAAGGTGTTAAATCTCCTTGGTGTGATGTTTTTGACATAGATGATGCAAAGGTAAGTATTACTTTTGCAGTTTCTTTGCTTTTTTTTTTGCATGGTTTTCATTGTTGTCTTTATTTGAAGCAGCTTTTCAAAAAATAAGCAGAGTAGGGAACATTAAGTGCCTTTGACTATCTTGTAATTTTCCTTAAAAAGAGAGATTAATTGTTCAGATAGGACCTACCTACTTGTAAATAGTTTAGGCTCATAAAACTCTGGAAAACATTCTTCCATTGTGATTTGACTTCTAGGTCCACCCAGTTAAAAACCTACTTAACCCATCATCAAATTTTACTGCTGGAAAGGATTATAGAGCTAATATAATCCAAATTCTTCTTTTTATCGGAAGCCAAAGCTCAGAGAGGATGAATGGTTTTCCAAATACCTATTCTTTTATAAAGTTTTCATAATAAATAGAGTTCTGTTTTCTACCCAGTGATGGCAGTGATTCATCTTGGTTCTGCCTGGCTATTTTGTATTCCCTTTCTTTCCTCTTCATTCATGTTGTTTCTTTGTAGACTTTTAGACTCTAGAGAGAGAAGGGCAGACAGAGCTCTGGTGACTGTAAAGGAGGCAAATTCTGGTCAAATCTGGGATGCTGGGAGCCAGAGAGTTGGGGTAGGAAAGTGTTAATTATTTTCTTAAGTATTGAGGATCAAGGCATTGGATAGAATTCTGATGGATGAGAGTAAGATGTATCTTTATGTATGGGTCATTCAGAAATACGGACTTTAGAAACTTCAGTCATCCCTTGCATACATATGGAACCTTCAGCATTCTGTATGAAAATCAATTACTAACTTCAGAATTTAACCTCAAATTTTGAAAAGAAGTGTACTGTTTGTCAGTTAGAAGCAAGCTTTTAAGCTGAGAGCTAATGTACATTTGAAAGTAAAACAAGTGCTTTATTTCGTTAATTAAAGACTAAAGTGACCAACAACCAGATTAAAGGTGATTTTTCTGTAGTATTATGCCAATGCAGATGTAGGGCTTAGCCGGTAAGTTGGAAGAAGGGAAAAGAGCCCTCGATGGATGCTTGCTCTAGGATGCTGAGCGCCAGAAGTAATAGGTGTATGTATTTCCTCTCGGTGCTCCTGAATTGCTCCCTGATGATCTACTTTTTCTCTGTCTCAAGTACTCAAAACACTTCTCATCTCCTCTAAGTGTCCATAACTATCACTTCAGAAACATCCCGGCCTACCCTTCTTTGAAATACTCTGTGCTTAGGATGATCATAAAATTTATGTTCTAAATTGAATACTTTATTTTTTATAAATTTATTTATTTATTTTTAGCTGCGTTGGGTCTTCGTTGCTGTGCACGGGCTTTCTCTAGTTGTGGCGAGTGGGGGCTACTCTTTGTTGTGGTGCGCGGGCTTCTCATCGCAGTGGCTTCTTGTTGCAGAGCACAGGCTCTAGGCACGCAGGCTTCAGTAGTTGTGGCACGCGGGCTTCAGTAGTTGTGGCTCGCAGGCTCTAGAGTGCAGGCTCAGTAGTATGGTACATGGGCTTAGTTGCTCCACGGCATGTGGGATCTTCCCGGCCCAGGGTTCGAACCCGTGTCTCCTGCACTGGCAGGTGGATTCTTAACCACTCCACCACTAGGGAATCTCCTAAATTGAATACTTTTAAAAGTGAAAGGGGGGGCTTCCCTGGTGGCGCAGTGGTTGAGAGTCCGCCTGCCAATGCAGGGGACACGGGTTCGTGGCCAGGTCCGGGAAGATCCCACGTGCTGCGGAGAGGCTGGGCCCGTGAGCCATGGCCGCTGAGCCTGCGCTCCGCAGCGGGAGAGGCCACAACAGTGAGAGGCCCGCGTACCGCAAAAAAAAAAAAAAAAAACCTGTTTTAAAAGTGAAAGGGGAACCAGTAATAATTACACCAGTATAGGTATAAACTGAGACTTATGGTCACCATTCACTTGTGTCAAAATTCCTCACCTCCCTTTTCTCCCTGCCCAGATTGCTGTAGGGGAAAAGGCCAATAAACAGAATTGAAGTGATTTTCAGTATTGTGTAAATGACTGAGGGGTGTGGGCAAAAGGGAAATTTACTTTTTAACAGAAGAACAACTTATTTGCCCAAGTTACTACAGTTGTTGGAATATTTGGCATATGCTTACCTGGCTATCTGCCCTTTTTGTATTCTGAGTAGCTATATCCATGTGGTCCCTTACCTTCCAAAGACCGACAATGCTGTGCTTTTATTTCCATATCGTAAAAGATGGAACTATTAGGTGACTTAGATTCTGTGCTACTTGTTTTTCTTTTCCTTTTATTTTTAGGATTACCCTTTTATCTCTTTATTGCATATGAACTTCTCTCTTTTTTTCCCCACAACTTATTTTGAAAAATTTCAAACTGACAAGTTGTAAGAATAACAGAATGAACATTCATGTCCTTCACCTACATTCACCAGTTTTTAACCTTTTTTGCCACATTTGTTTTTCTTTCTTTATAATCTATTAGTTTCCTATTGCTGCTATAACTGCTATAACAGTAATAGTTTCCTATTACTGCTAACTTAGTGGTTGAAAGCAACACAAATTTATTATCTTACAGTTCTGGAAGTCAGAAGTCCAAAATGAATTTTACAGGGCTAAAATCAAGGTATCAACAGGGGGCTGTGTTCTCTGGAGACTCTAGGGGAAAATCTGTTCCTTGCCCTTTCCAGTCTCTAGAGCCCACCTGCATTCCTTGTATCACTATGACCACGGCTTCATTGTTATATCTCCTACTGTGTCCTTCCTGCCTACTTCTTATAAGGATCTTTGTGATTATTGGGCCCATCTAGATAGTCTAGGATAATTTTCCATCTTAAGCTCCTTAACTTAATCACATTTGCAAATTCCCTTTTATCATGTAAGATAACATATTCATTGGTTGTAGGCGTTAGGATGTAGACATCTTTGAGGGACATTTATTCTGTCACGTATATATGTAACCTTTTTCTTCTAAACATCAAGACACTTCACCCTTAAATACTTGGACGTACATCTAAACAAGAAACTTCTCCTACATAATCATAATAAAATGTAAATTTACATATACATATATAGTACAGTATTGTCTAATATACAGTCAGTATTTGTGTTTTCACACTTGTCTTAATAGAATCCTATATTTATAGCTTTTATTTTAAAAAAATATTTAAACATCTTTATTGGAGTATAATTGCTTTATTACGGTGTGTTAGTTTCTGCTTTATAACAAAGTGAAACAGCTATACATATACATATATCCCCATATCTCCTCCCTTTTGCGTCTCCCTCCCACTTTTTTTTTATTTTTAAATTCAGGATCTAATCAAGGATCATTCATTGTATTTATTTGTCATGCCTTTAGTTGCCTTTAATCTAGAAGAGTGTTCCAGCCTTTCTTTTGTCTTTTATACACTGGCATTTTGCAGGCATCTAGGCCAGCTTTTTTGCAGAATGTCTTTGTGTCTGTTTTTTCACTTAAGATTAGATTGGGGTTTAAACATTTTTGACAAGAATACTATATAAGTATTCTTATATAGTGTGTCTAATCAGAAGGAATGATGTCAGTTTGTCACATCACTGATGATGATATGTTTGATCATATGATTAAAGTGGCACCTTCCAGATTTCTCCATTGTGTAGGTACCTTTAAACAACTTCTCATATTTTTTTGAACTTTATTTATTTTTTATACAGCAGGTTCTTATTAGTTATCCATTTTATACATATTAGTGCACATATGTCAGTACCAATCTCCCACTTCATCCTACCACCCCCACCCCCCACCGCCACTTTCAAAGAACTTCTCATTTAAATGACCATGATTTGAAAATTTGAAATACATGTTTAAATTAATTGAATAAGAGACTTTCTTTTTATATAGTAAAAGCAAATAAGTTAGATTCTTCATTAAAAAATATAAAGTTTTCTTTTTTTTTTTTTTTTTTGTGGTATGTGGGCCTCTCACTGTTGTGGCCTCTCCCATTGTGGAGTACAGGCTCCGGACGTGCAGGCTCAGCGGCCATGGCTCACGGGCCCAGCCGCTCCGCGGCATGTGGGATCTTCCCGGACCGGGGCACGAACCCGTGTCCCCTGCATTGGCAGGCGGACTCTCAACCACTGTGCCACCAGGGAAGCCCTAAAGTTTTCTTTTGATTTAGATGTTTCCTGTGATTTTTTTTTTTTCTTTTTCAGTAATTTGACACAAAAATCTCTGCTTAGGACTTTTCACTATGAAATAGGTTTACATACTGAAGTATTTACAGATGCAATAAAATGATGTCTGGGATTTGCTTTAGCATAATCCAGTGGTGGTGGTAGGGGCATAACTGAAACAGAATTGGCCAAGTGTTAATTGTTGTTGAAGTTGGATGAGAGGTACGTGGGGGTTCATTATTCTCCTGTTCTCTATTTTTATGTTTGAAATTCTTTATTAAAAATGTTTTAAGGGGCTTCCCTGGTGGTGCGGTAGTTAACAATCCATCTGCCAATGCAGGGGACATGGGTTCAAGCCCTGGTCAGGGAAGATCCCACATGCCGCGGAGCAACTAAGCCCGCGCGCCACAACTACTGACCTGCGCTCTAGAGCCCGCGAGCCACAGCTACTGAAGCCCGCGTGACTAGAGTCCGTGCTTCGCAACAAGAGAAGCCACCACAATGAGAAGCCCGCGCACGGCAACGAAGAGTAGCCCCCGCTTGCCACAGCCAGAGAAAGCCCACGCACAGCAACGAAGACCCAACACAGCCAATATAAATAAATAAAATAATTTATAAAAAAAAATGTTTTAAGAATTAAAAATGAATAGAAATGTATGAAATTCTAAGAATTCTGGATATTATTAGATATCCAAGACCTTATGAAATGCTGGTCCATCTGTGCCTTCATTCAGCAAATATTGTTTGAGTGCCTGCTCCATGCCAGGCACTTGGTTGAAACTGAAGATACTAACGTAAGATAGGCATTGTCCTCAAAGAATGTCACAAGGAGTGAAAGACAAAAAAACCATTGCAAGACAATGGGATGGCTATAACAGAAGTATATATAGTGTATAGTGATACACAAAGGAGGAAGTTGATTAATGGCAGTCAGGTAAACCTTACAAAAGAAATGACACATGAACTATGTACTTCTCTGTGGGATAGCTTTTTGCAGCTTTGTGTCTATCTTCTGTAACAAGTATATCTAGATTTTCTATCTCATCTGGGGTCGGTTTTGGTATTTAATATTTTCTTGTAAAAGTCATTCATGTTCTCTAGGTTTTCAGATTTATTTGTGGAGTTTGGCAAATTTATCTCATGATTTAAAAAAATGTCTTCCTTCTATATCTGAGATTATGTCCCCATTATTATTACTTATTTGTGTGTCTGCATTTTCTTTATTATGTTAGTTTAGTGTCTACTAATTTATTATTTTTTTCCCAAGAAACAGTTTAACTATGTTTTGAACTTTATGTAATGGAATCATCCAGTATGTGTTTTTTTGTATCTAGTTTTTTATCAACATTATGTTTTTAAGATTTATCTATGATGCCTCATGTAGCTATAGTTCAGTTATTTTTATTGCTGTATAATATTCCATTACATGAATTACCATAGTTTTTTAATCAATTATCTTGTTGGTGAACATTTGGGTTGTTTTCAGTTTGGGACTATTATGAATATTCTTGTGTATGTCTATAGGTGTGTATATACACATTTCTGAAGGTCTATGTCTGTAGTAGAATTGCTGGATCATAGGATATGCAGAACTTCAAATTTACTAGATAATGCCCAATTATTTTTTGGAGCTGTTCCAGTTTATATTTCTATCTTTATGCTTCTTTCCATATATTTTTTTTCTTGTTTTGGACTCATTCTTTTTTAAATGATTATTTTATTTTCTTAAGTCTTTGGAATTCATGATACTGTGTTTATTTAATTATAGTTTTCATTTGCTCTGTAGCAGAATTTCTAGGGTGAGGGGTTTTTTTCTGGCTATTTTATCTGTGTAGCAGTCTTGTTTTTAATTTGTATATTTGTAAAGATACTAGCACCTTTTAAATTATTACTCATCTTTGCAGTGAATTCAGCTTTTACTTCTCAGACGGCCAGTAGGGATGAGCAGCTATTCAGAGATAAGTCGTGTTCCTTCCAGTTTGGAGTTTTTCTCTGAGATTCTTTGTAGAATGCTTCTTGTAAAGATGGAAGATCAGTCTGTTTCCTGTAATGGTGTTACATACTGTCCAGGGAGGCTCCTCTTAGACTTCGTTCTTATTGTTTCAAGCAAAGGATTATTGGATCTACTCCTGCAAGTGTACAATGTGCTTTGAGAATCTGTCTTCTGTTAGTTTTATCTGAGGGGTTTTGTTTGTGTTTTATTTGATTTTCACTGCATTTGGCAGTCCTTCCTCATTTATGGTGGTGGCTCAGGGTACAGAGGTCTCCTAATTTCTTTGAAAGGGGCATTTGCATTTCTTTTTCATTCTTTTTTTAGAGTGATTTCTGAGAGAAGAGAGCATATATATCTTAATTCCATCATCTTAAAACCCAAAGCTTTGTTTATATTTTCTAGTTAAGAGCACTTTCAGTGTTTCATTGCAAAATATGATGTTTGGCATAGTCACTAGTAGTTATCCTTACCAAGTTAAGAAAATTTCTGTTTCTTACTAAAACCTTCTATTTATTTATTGTTTTTAAGATCAGGAATGTTTGCTGAATTTCTGGCATCTAGGAAGATGATTTTTTTTTCCTCTTTAATCTTCTAACATAGAAATTACATTAGTACATTTTCTAATACTGAATTATCCTTACATTCCTTCTTTCTTATGATAGATTCTTTTACTGACTGATTTTTCTTCTAGTTATAAGTCATGTTTCTTGTTTCTTCATGTATTTCCAGTAATTATTTATTAGATACTGGACACTGTGAATGTTATGGTGTTGAATGCCTGGATTTTGTCTTCTAAGTATTGAATTTTGTTTTATTTTGCAGTTAAGTTACTTGTGGATCAGTTTGATCCTTTTCAGGCTTCATTTTTCTGAGTTTCATGCTCTCGACCTGACCTTACAAAACTCAGAAACAAAACCTTACTTATACACATGTCTTTACTATTAAAGTATGTCTCTTCTGGGGTCCAGATTGAAGTCCTGGATGTCTTGGTATCTATGGAAGCTCTCTCTACTTAGGCCGCTTGGAACATGAATATCTCTCAGCCTTGTGATAGCTCTGGAATTGATCAGCTTACAACTCCCATGGCCTTTGGCAGCAGAATCAAGGGGACCCCCTCACGATTTTTGGAGTTCTTTTTCTGTGTAGCTTCCTCCTCTCTGATACTCTACCCTGCTAATTCCAACCACTTCAGACTTACTAAACTCTGAGTTCTGACTCCTCAACTCAGCAAGACTGCCGAATTCTGCTTGACATCCTTTTCCCTGTGCCACAGTTTGAAGCGCCTCTCCTTTTTCATTTCTGATACTATTTTTGTTTTATTTCTTGAATAGATTTGGCAGAACTTTATCTAATTCTTTTTATTTTAATTTTTTTAACGTTTACTTTGTCCCTTTTGCTAACTTCTTAATTTAATTGCCTCTTTAATATATGTTTAGTTTTGTGTTTGGTATATGGCAGCGGCCTACCCTTGCTCTTGCTCTTAAATTTACGGCTTGCACTTAATTTCTCTAGGGACTCTTCTGAGAAGAATGGCTCATAACTACTGTGTAGTCTTCTCTTGTACCTCTTTTGGGTTTCAAGATTTAGTCCTTTATTTTTGGTGTTGGATCAGAATCATACATGAGTACAAGTTTGACATTCAGATAAAGGCTACCTTAATCACCAACTCCAATTCAAGACCTCTCCACAGAAATCTACCACTCCTGTCAGTTTGATGTGTACTTTTCAACCTTTTCTGTGCTCTATTTATAATTTATACCATTCTTAGAAATGTAAACAGTGTAATTGTGTGTGTATTTTGCTAGTAAATGATATTATACTGTATTATTCCTTTTTTTTTGTCTTTAACAAATATGTTTATTGTACAAAGATTACCCCTCATATAAATTACTGCAGCAGGGCTTCCCTGGTGGCGCAGGGGTTGAGAATCCGCCTGCCAGTGCAGGGGACACAGGTTTGATCCCTGGTCCGGAAGATCCCACATGCCATGGAGCAAGTAAGCCTCTGTGCCACAACTACTGAGCCCACGTGCCTAGAGCCCATGTACTGCAGCAAGAGAAGCCACCACAGTGAGAAGCCCACATGCAGCAACGAAGACCCAACACAGCCAAAAATAAATAAATAAAATAAATAAATTTATTTTTAAAAAAATTACTGCAGCACACAACTACAGGAATTCACAAAGCAATTGACATTTACTGAACAACGTCTGTGTGCTAAGGGCATTTTTGAGGGCTTTGCACAATTCTCAGGAGGTACTAGAACTCTCAGTTTGCAGATAATGAAAGTAAGACTCAGCTAAATTATGGGATGCGTCCAAGATTACAAAGCTAATAAGGAAGAGATCCAGCATTTGAATTAGATCTGTGAAAGGCATAAGGATCAAAACACTGAAAATAACTGACCAGAGCTTCCCCTTGCATAGATGATAGCTTTCAATTACTTCTCATGAAAATGAAGAAGGAAAATTATGTATTCCTTTGCTAGTCTGCAATCAAGATGTCAGGAGTATTGGTCTCCTCAGAGGGCTGTAAGAGAAGTATCTGTTCCAGACCTCTCTCCTTGACTTACAGATAGCTAGCTTCCTTCTCTACATATCTGTGTACAATCCTTCCCCACCATCTTGCTCTTCTCCTGCTACCAACAGCAGTTAGACAACATACACTGGGTTTTATACAAAAACCCAGTACAGGGCTTCCCTGGTGGCGCAGTGGTTGAGTGTCTACCTGCGGATGCAGGGGACACGGGTTCGTGCTCCAGTCCGCGAAGGTCCCCCATGGCGCGGAGCCGCTGGGCCCGTGAACCATGGCCGCTGAGCCTGCGCGTCCGGAGCCTGTGCTCCGCAACGGGAGAGGCCACAACAGTGACAGGCCCGCGTACAGCTAAAAAAAAAAAAAGAAAAACCCAGTACATAAAGAGCACTCTGGCCATGATAGGTTCAGAAATGGCATAATATTGCCCCACTGAACTACAACAATAATAGTTGGTGGGTCTGATCTATTGCAAGTAGCAGAGGCCAGTAAGTATTTATCATTCTTAACCTGCTCTTCTCATTTAGCAGTATGTTTTGGAGATCTTTCCATGTCAGTTCATGTAGATCTATAAATAATCTTATAGTATTCCATAGTATGTGTATATCACAGTTTATTTAAGCCTCTACCTATTAATGAAATTCAGGTATTTCCAGGAAATTTGGGGGGGGGGAGCTCCTTTAAGCAGTGCTACTCTAAGATATTCTTGTACATTGTCTCTTGTGTTCCTCTGTGAATATTAGTTTATAAGAAACAGAATTAAACGGGCCTTAAAGATGTGTGTTTTTGTGTATTTTGCCAGTCTGTCCTTTAGAACATCTGTATTAATACACATTCCTTCTAGTACCAGTTTTCCATATCCTTGGTCTACTTTTTTTTTTTTTTTTTTTGCTGTGTTGGGTCTTTGTTTCTGTGCGAGGGCTTTCTCTAGTTGCGGCGAGCGGGGGCCACTCTTCATCGCGGTGCGCGGGCCTCTCACTGTCGCAGGCTCTCTTGTTGCGTAGCACAGGCTCCAGACGCGCAGGCTCAGTAGTTGTGGCTCACGGGCCTAGTTGCTCTGCGGCATGTGGAATCTTCCCAGACCAGGGCTCAAACCCATGTCCCCTGCATTGGCAGGCAGATTCTCAACCACTGCGCCACCAGGGAAGCCCCCTTGGTCTACTTTTATTACTGTTTTTGCCAAACTGATACATGAACCAAAGTAACTCATTTTCTATCTGGTTTCTACCTTCCTGAAATTCTTAAAAATTCCGGATTCACTGTTGGCACCTTCTGTGCTGTAATGAATATTCTTCTATGTACATTTTTTCTTTTTTCTGTATATATCTTTGCTATCATCTTAAAATAATTTTAGAAGAAAGCGGAGGTGAGCACGTCTTTAACCCAGTATCCTGAACTGTCATGGATGCTGGATTACTGCTTGTGAGTACTACTAACTTGCTCTTGCATGTCAGTCTCTACATTCCCATTTGGGTTTGTGTCTCAGCATAAATCTCTGTGTCATGGACCTTTAGGTTCAACCCTTAAATGCTTGAAATGGTAAGTATAAACTCTGTAAATGCTAAGATTCTACTATACCTTGTGTAGAATGGTGATTAAACAATGTAACCTTTTCTGAAAAAATCATGATTAAATCAGAAAATCTGTTACATTAATAAAAATTAATAGTAATGATTTTTGAAATTTGTATTTTTAGGTTTTAGAATACTTAAATGATCTGAAACAATATTGGAAAAGAGGATATGGGTATACGATTAATAGTCAATCCAGCTGCACCCTGTTTCAGGATATCTTTCAGCACTTGGACAAAGCAGTTGAACAGAAACAAAGGTAAAAACTTAAAAAAATTTGTTTTTTGATGTATTGGGTTGGCCAGAAAGTTCATTCGGGTTTTAGGATCTTATGGAGAAACCCAAGTGAACTTTTTGGCCAACCCAATATATTCTGAGTGCCCAGTTACGCTTCTGGAAAATGTTTTATAATGGGTGATTTTTAAAAATAGATTTTGCTTATGTTTTTTAAAAATAATTATACTTACAAAAGAATTAGATGACATATGTAAGTTATAAAGCATATAAACATATAAACCCTCCATTCAACCCAGGAACTGGAACATTACTAATAATTTGCATGTGTCTATTTATGTGTTCCTTAGTGACTCAATTTTCCTGCCCTCCCTTGCCCCATTTACTCCCTATCCCCTTTAACTACTATTCTGCATTTGGTGCATATCATTCCTTTGCCTCTATAAAAAGGCTTTATTATGAATGTATGTGTGCCCAAACAATATGTTTAGTTTTGCTTAGAGACATAAGCAAATGGGACTTGTTTTTTTTCCCCCTCAACATTACATTTATAATATTTATCATGTTGTTGCATATACTGTAGTTCATTCATTTTTACTACAGTACAATATTCAATAATGTTCAATATTCAGTAAATAAATACCACAGTTTATATCATCTTCTCTTGTCAGTGGGCATTTGGGTAGTTTCTGTTTTTTGCTATTATAAATAGTGTAATTGTACATGGTTTCTGGTATGAATTTTTTTTTGTTTTTATTTTAAATGAGAGTTTCTCATCAAAAAGTCTCTGTTAACATTCATACTTCTCAAAGTTTAAAAAAAACCTTTTCATAATTTGAACATTTGGTAGAATATAAACCCCATTTTATTTGATAAATATGCTTCCTTGAAAGCTTATACATTCACAGTTGGAGATGAAAATCATGCTATAAACACTGAGACAGAAAGACTGAAGATGGTGTATTTAATTGGGTTGGCAGTATGAAGTTTTATATACATACAGATATAGCGAGAAATTATGTGAGTTTGTGGATATGACTTTAGTTTGTGGAATTTTCTTGGGTTTGGGAATTAGGGACCATCTGTACTAGATCTGGTTTTCTTCCCTGACTTACAATGGTTCAACTTATGATGTTTTGACTTTTTGATGGTGCAGAAATGATACACATTCAGTAGAAACTGTACTTTGAATTTTGATCTTTTCTGGGGCTAGCTATATGCAGTATGATACTCTCTTATGATGCTGGGCATTGGCAGTCAGCCGCAGCTCCCAGTCAGCCATGCGATCACGAGTGAAACACTGCTAATATACTTACGACTTTTCTATATCTATACAACCATTCTGGTCTTCACTTTGAGTACAGTGTTCAATAAATTATATGAAATATTCAACACTTTATTATAAAATAGGCTTTGTATTAGGTGATTTTGCCCAACTATAGGCAAATGTAAGTGTTTTGAGCACATTTAAGGTAGGCTAGGTTAAGTTATGATGTTTGGTAGGTTTTTGACTTATTGATGTTTTCAGTTTAATGATGGGTTTATTGAGACATAACCCCATCATAAGTGGAGGAAGATCTGTACTTAGTTTCTGCTACCAAACACTTTTTTGGGGCAAAATAGTCAAGGAAAATTCCATCTTGAGATAGGCATTAATTTCTTTCCTACTTGGTTTTATGAACTTTTTAAAACCCTTAGACTTTATGAGATAACAGATCTTTACTGTTTGTTCATTGTTTATTTGTTTGTCCCATTGTTGAATGTGAGGTAATTAAAATTGTGTCAGAAAGATTCTTAAGTAACTTTTGCAAGGTTTGCTGTTACAATTTGATACCAGATTCAAAGCTTAAGTAAGAATTTTATCATTGGTGTTTTAAAAATAAGTATTTCTGTACACTGGAAACTACAAAGCATTACAGAGAGAAATTAAAGGTAACCCAAATAAATGCAGAGAGATACTATCTTTATGGATTGGAAGACTCAGATTGATCATCTGTAGGCTGACTGCAATCCCTATTGTAATTCCAGTAGGTCTCTTTGTAGAAATCGAGAAACTTACTCTAAAACCTATACAGAAATGCAAAGCACCCAGAAGAGCTAAAACAATTTTGAAAAAGAACAAAAAGACTTAATAAATACCTGACTTCAAAACTTATAAAACTATAGCCGTAAACAAATGGATCAATAGAATAGAATAAAGTCAACAAATAAATTCCGATATATATGGTCAGTTTTTGACAAAGATGCCATGGTAATGCATTGGAGAAAAGAATAGTCCTTTCAACAAATGGTGCTGGAACAATTGGACATCCATATGTTAAAAAATGACAGACCCTTACTTCACACTCTACACAAAAATTGATCATAAATTTAAGTATAAAATGTAGAATTAGAAGACTTCTAGAAGAAAATGTAAGATCAAGCAGCAAGGATATATTGTACAGTGTAGAGACATATAGCCATTATTTTGTAATAACTTAAACAGTATAATCTATAAAAATATTGAACCATTGTGTGATATACCTGAAACTAGTATAATTGTAAATCAATGATACTTCAATTTTAAAAAGTAAACAAAAAATATAGGATCAATGGCCTGGATATAAGAGCTAAAACAATGAAACTCTTAGAAGAAAACATAGTAGTAAATCTTCATTTACTACTCTGCCTATTTGGGATTAGGCAGAGATTTCTTAGATACAACACTAAAAGCACAGTCCATTAAAAAATTGATGAAATGGACTCCATCAAAATTAAAAAATCTTTGTGCTTCAAAAAGCACTATCTGGAAAATGAGAAGACAAGCAATAGACTTGGAGAAAATAATTGCAAAACATATATATGATTAAGGATTTGAATCCAGAATATATAAAGAAGTTATATCTCACTAGTAAGGTGACACATAACCCAGTTTTAAAAAAGGGCAAAAGATTTGAACAGATACTTTACTAAAGAAGACATATGGATGGCAAATAAGCACGTGAAAAGATACTAATAAACTATCTACTGATTATATTATTAGATATTAAAACCACTGTGAAATACCAGTAATACCCCTAAACTGGCTGTAAAATAATAGAAAAAATATATATATTGGTCTCTGCCCCAGGTTCTTGACACAGGGCTCCTGAAACCATTGTCATTTCCTGGGTGATAGGAGTGTCTTTTGTTCTAATGAGGTGACTGTATAGGCTCATGGATGGCTCCAGGATGACGACTGGTCACCAGAAAGACCAAGCCATGATTAGAAGCTTGGAATTTTCAGCCCCATCGCCGCCCCCCCCCCCCACAATTCTCTTGAGAAGGGGAAAGGGCTGGAAGTGGAGTTAATGATCAATCTTGGCTACGAGGTTCAGGGAGCTTGTGGGTTGGTGAATGAGTAGAGGTGTGGCGAGAGTGGCTTGCCTGGAGAGGACATGGAAGCTCTGTGCCCCTTCCCACATACCTTGCCCTGCACATCTTTTCCATCTGGATGTTCATCTGTATCCTATGTCATATATCCTTTTTTAGTAAACTGGTAAATGTAAATAAGTATTTCCCTGAGTTCTTGAACCACTCTAGCAAATTAAACCCGAGGAAGGGGTCATGAGAACCTTCTATCTGTAGCCATACTGGATAGAAGTTGTGGGTAACCTGGGTGACGACCTACTGCTTACAATTGGCACCTGAAGTGGGGGCCAGTCTTGTGGGACTGAGCCCTTAGCCTGTGGGATCTGATGCTGTCTCTAGGTAGATAGTGTCAGAATCGAGTTAAATTTTAGAACAGCCATCTGGTGTCACAGAAAATTGCTTAATGTGGGGGAAAAAACCCTACACATTTGGTAACCAGAAGCGTCAGAAGTATTGTGAATGTGGTGATAGTGTGAGAGTAAAGGAGAAACAGAGGAGGAAAGGACTACGTATTTTTCTTATTCACTGGCTAAAATTAAAAAAATATATATTTTACCAAGTGTTGGTGAGATGTGGAGGAACTGGAAACCTTATGCACTTTTGGTGGGAATGTAAAATTGTATAGCTGCTTTGAAAAAGTTTGACAGCTTCTTAAAAAGAATCTTCTTAGGACTTCCCTAGTGGCACAGTGGTTAAGAATCTGCCTGCCAGTGCAGGGGACACGGGTTTGAGCCCTGGTCAGGGAAGATCCCACATGCTGTGGAGCAACTAAGCCCGTGCACCACAACTACTGAGCCTGCGCTCTAGAGCCCGCAAGCCACAACTACTGAGCCCACGTGCTGCAACAACTGAAGCCCACACACCTAGAGCCCGTGCTCTGCAACAAGAGAAGCCACCGCAATGAGAAGCCCGTGCACCGCAACGAAGAGTAGCCCCTACCCGCTGCAACTAGAGAAAGCCCGCACGTAGCAATGAAGACTCAACACAGCCAAAAATTAATTAATTAATTATTTATTTTTTAAAAAGAATTTACTAATTCAGAAAAATGGCACCTTTCCTTAGAGTTTTTTCAGGATGACCCCAAAATGCTTATGACATGTAAGAATGAAATCAGAACATTCTCTAACACTGTATACAAAAATAACTCAAAATGCATTAAAGACCTAAATGTATGACTAGGTACTATAAAACTCCTAGAGGACAACATAGGCAGAACACTCTATGACATAAATTGTAGCAATAATTTTTTTGATCCATCTCCTAAAAAGGAAATAAAAGCAGACATAAACAAATGGAACCTAATTAAACTTAAAAACTTTTGCACAGCAAAGGAAACCATCAACAAAACGAAAAGACAATCTACTAAATGGGAGTAAATATTTGCAAATGATATGACTGACAAGGGGTTAATATCTAAAATATATAAACAGCTCATACAATCCAATATCTGAAAAACAGGCAACCAAATCAAAAAACAGGCAGAAGACCAGAATAGACATTTTTCCAAAGAAGACATACAGATGGCTAACAGGCATATGAAAAGATGCTCAGCATCACTAATTATTAGAGAAATGCAAATCAAAACAACAGTGGATATCACCTCACACGGGTCAGAATGGCTAACATCAAAAAGTCTGCAAATAGGGGCTTCCCTGGTGGCGCAGTGGTTGAGAGTCCGCCTGCCGATGCAGGGGACATGGGTTCGTGCCCCGGTCCGGGAAGATCCCACATGCCACGGAGCGGCTGGGCCCGTGAGTCATGGCTGCTGAGCCTGCGCGTCCGGAGCCTGTGCTCTGCAACGGGAGAGGCCACAACAGTGAGAGGCCCGCGTATCGCGCAAAAAAAAAAAAAAAAAAAAAAAGTCTGCAAATAACAAATATTGGTGAGGATGTGGAGAAAAGGGAACTCTTGTGCACTGTTGGTGGGAGCATAATTTGGTGCAACCACTATGGAAAACAGTATGGAGGTTCCTTAAAAAACTAAAAATAGAACAACCATATGACCCAGCAATTCCACTTCTGGGTATGTATCTGGAAAAAGTGAAAACACTAATTCAAAAAGATACATGCCCCAAAATGATCATAGCAGCAGTATTTACAATAGCCAAGATATGAAAGCAACCCAAGTGTCCATCAACATACAAATGGATAAAGAAGATGCAGTGTATATGAGTAAATACAATGGAATATTACTCAGCCATAAAAAAAGAAAGTTTGCCGTTTGCAACATGGATGGACCTGGAGGGTATTATGTTTAGTGAAATAAGTCAGACAGAGAAGGGCAAATACTGTATGATATCACTTATATTTAGAGTCTAAAAAATAAACAAATGTATATAGCAAAACAAAGTCTCACAGATACAGAAAACAAACTAGTTGTTACCAGTGAGGGGAGGGAAGTAAGGCAGGGCACAATAAGGGTATGCGCTTAAGACATAAAAACTACTGGACTTTCCTGGTGCACAGTGATTAAGAATCCGCCAGCCACTGCAGGGGACGCGGGTTCGATCCCTGTCCAGGAAAATCCCACGTGCTGCAGAGCAACTAAGCCCGTGAGCCACAACTACTGAGCCTGCGCTCTAGAGCCCACGAGCCATAACTACTGAGCCCGCGTGCCACAACTACTGAAGCCTATGCGCCTAGAGCCTGTGCTCCGCAAAAGAGAAGCCACTGCAATGAGAAGCCCGCGCACCGCAAAGAAGAGTAGCCCCCGCTCACTGCAACTAGAGAAAGCCCACGCACAGCAATGAAGACCCAAAGCAGCCCAAAATAAATAAATTTTTAAAAAAGACATATAAACTACTATATATAAAATAGATAAGTAAATAAGATATATATTGTACAGCGCAGGGAATTATGGCCATTATTTTGTAATAACTTTTAATGGAGTATAATCTATGAAAATAATGAATCACTATGCTATACACCTGAAACTAACATAATGTTGTAAATCAACTATACTTCAATTAATTGACATGGACAGATGAATGGATAAAGATGTGGTATATATACACAATAGAATATTACTCAACTGTAAAAAAGAATGACATAATGCCATTTGCAACAGCATGGATGGACCTAGAGATCATCATATTAAGTGAAGTAAGCCAGACAGACAAAGACAAATATGATATCGCTTATATGTGAAATCTTTAAAAAAAATTATACAAATGAACTTACATACAAAACAGAAATAGACCCACAGACATAGAAAACAAACTATGGTTACCAAAGGGGAAAGGAGTGGGGAATAAGTTAGGAGTCTGGGATTAACATATACACATTACTATACATAAAATAGATAACCTACTGTATAGCACAGGGAGCTATACTCAGTATTTTGTAATAACATATAAGGGAAAAGAATCTGAAAAAGATTATGACTGAATCACTTTGCTGTATACCTGAAACTAACACAACATTGTAAATCAACTCTACAGTACTTCAATTTCAAAAAATTAAAAACAAAACAAAACAAAAAAAACCCATGCCAATGAGCAGTCATTCCTCATTTACCGCAGCCCTCTCAGCACTAGGCAAGCACTAATCTACTTTCTGCGTCTGGATTTGCCTTTTCTGGACATTTCATATAAATAGAATTGTATAATATGTGGTTCTTTGTGACTGGCTTCTTTGATTTAGCATAGTGTTTTCAAGGTTCATCCATGTTGTAGCATGTATCAGTATTTCATTCTTTTTTTATGGCTGAATAATGTTTCATTGTATGAATATACCATATTTTGTTTATCTGTTCATTAGTTGATGGACATTAGAGATATATTCACTTTTGGGTTGTTGTGAGTAATGCTACTGTGAACATTTGTATTCATATTTTTGTGGGGACTTATTTTTATTTTGCTTCGGTATATACCTAGGAATGCAGTTTCTAGGGGGTCAGCAATTTTGACTATCAGGGATTGCTAAAGAATATTAAAACTGTAGATGTGTATAAAATCCCTGACACGCAGTGGTTCCTGGATGTGATCTGAAGATGAAGCATTCCAAGCTGAGGTTCGTCCATTTATAGTAATCTAGATTACCTGCTAGGAAGTTTTGTTTTGTTTTTATCCTAACAGTTTTAGTTTATTTTCTTATAATTTGCTTATCTTACCCACAAGTGAAGTACAGAGGGAAAAAAATGCAACAAACTGAGTACTCCATTATGTTAGGTAATAGCTGACTGTGTTTTTAAATACTTAGAAGCTAATGAGACTAATTTTCATGGGTGGCTTATTGAATGAGATGCAGTAATATAGAGGCAATGTGATGTAGTGGGCAGATGCTTGGGTTTGGTTTGAGTCCTGGTTCTGCTTTATTGATGCTGCAGATTTCCCACTTCTGAAAAGGCGAATATCTCTCCTGATTCACAGGGTTGTTGTGATAATCAAATGAGGTAGTGCCTATTAAAGCACTTAGTATAATGCAGTATACAAAGGTGGTATTATTATCGTATACGAGAGTTCTCTGGTCAAAACATGTCCTTAATGTCTTTGTCGGACATTCACACACCTCCCCTCCCTCTGCTGCTGTGATTATTCAAATATTGGAAACAGATATTTTGTAGTACTTAGTCTCTTCAAATTTTCATGGTCTTGAGCTCATTTCTTAAACTAATTCCCTTTTCATCAGCAAGATGGAGAAAATTTTTACTTGTTTTGGAGGACTACTCCTGAATTTTTACTCCTTTTGGAGGACTACTCCTTTATTTGTGAATTGAAAAGAAGATTCATTCAACAGTATTTTAAACGTCTACTGTGATACATGTCAGGCAGTGTCTTAGGAGCTGGATATAGTGATGAGTAAGACAAAGTCATTGCACTTGTGACTCTTACAATTGAGAGAAGATAGAAATGTATATAAAAGCCATGGGCCATGGTATAATTATTCATGTAAGTTTGTAAAACAGTATAAAAAGTTAAAGGAAGGAGAGTTTGACCTTGTAAGTCAGGAAATGATTTTGGCCACTGCCTCCTTTTCTAACTGAGGAAGGAGAGTTAGCACTGATTGTGAAGAAACTGGCAGGTGCTTTTCAGAGACTGGTTTTCTCTATACTAAAAGACTGATTAGGATTTTTAAAAAATATGCATTTAGCCGAATCAAGATGAAATCTTAAATAAGTAGAGGGAAGAAAGTGAGTTTAGAGACTTCTGTCAGATTTCTTTCCAAAAAACAGATTGACACTATCCAATTCTATGAGCAGTGCCAAAATTAAGGGTACTTCTCAAGAAAACCAGTATATGCTCAGCAAAGAGAGAATAATAGGTTACAAAAAACAAAAAGCTAATAGACTTTTTTAGAGCAGTTTTAGGTTCACAACGAAAATGGGTAGCAATTAAAGAGTTGCCTCGGGCTTCCCTGGTGGCGCAGTGGTTGAGAGTCCGCCTGCCGATGCAGCGGACACGGGTTCGTGCCCCGGTCCGGGAGGATCCCACAGGCCGCGGAGCGGCTGGGCCCGTGAGCCATGGCCGCTGAGCCTGCGCGTCCGGAGCCTGTGCTTCGCAACGGGAGAGGCCACAACAGTGAGAGGCCCGCGTACCGGCAAAAAAAAAAAAAAAAAAAAAGAGTTCCCTCACACTACCCCCTCTCCCACATACACAGACTTCCCGCTGCTAATATCACACACCAGTGTGGTATAATAATAATGTTTTAACAGAATATTTTATCTTTGTACTTTTTATGATCTGTTCTATCAAAACAATGAACCTTTTTTCTTCATGACTTTTAAAGTTCTTTTTTGAATTTGTATTGAGTTTATACCAAGTGTGTTTATATATGTATATGTATACATATATACAAAAGCAATATTTTGTCATTAATATTATCTGAGGAAATGTCTTTCACTTAATTCTAGAGTTCCCAGACTACTGTTTGCTATCTCCATCCCTCCTCCACCCCACTTTGAGATGATACTGTGTACACAGGTTGTTCTCTTTTTTTTTGTTATCTTTTTATATTAACATTAAATCAAAGATATTCTTCAATGTTTCTGAATATTTTTCAACATAATTTTTATAGCATGTTTTGCTTCACAGAAAAATTGGAGATTGCAAATGATGTTAATTGACAAGTGTCAACATTTTGGTTAAATATAACCAGTCCTCCAAATGCATAGTCCTTGGCTCTTATTAGGATCTTGACTTTATTTTCCTTCTTAAACCATCACTACAGTGATGGGATTAAAGTTAAAACCAGTAATTTTACTATTTAAGCAAATTTAAACAGCTATTGCTGTTTAAGCAGCTGTGATGAGAAAAGCAGATTGAATTTACTGAATAAATGAGATATATCTGGATTTTATTCTACTTTCCCATTCCCCATTACCTCTGTTAGTATATTTTTATTTTTATTTTTTAACTGGGGGGATTCAGTAAGTCACTTCCTTACTTTTTCAAAGTAAGGTTTATATTCTGGACTATGTATTAATTACCTCATGAGATCTTGCATTTTGTCAGGGGTACTCTCAGATACCAGAAGTAATTGCTGTAAATATATGTTATGGTCATTAAATAACTCTCATTAGCCTTTATCTACCTTTTCATTGACTCTCAAATCTTTGATGTTTTTATATTTCACAGTTGAATAAGAGTATGGCTTTTTAAGTTGTGTAGTTCCACATTTTAACATAAGATGGCAGCATTGAAATAAAAGTATAGTGGCACCAAGAGATTACTTAGCCCATTGTAACCAATGAGCTTTGTCTTTTAAAGTTCTTAGGAATGTATACAGATTCTAAATTCTCAGAATATATTCTTGCTTGTTTTTTTGCTAACTTTCCGAAGTCAGTGTTCCATAGAGTTTAACTAGGTACCAGGATAGTGCTAGTTGTTGAAAGATACTGGCTAAATATGGTAAAAGCCAGCACAGCCTGGCTATGCTTTGAATTCAGATTCAAGTGTCCATTGGTCTTCTGGAAAGACATGTTTTGACTCTCAGTAGACTGTAGATCTGTGATGTCTAGAACTTTATTTCCCTGCTCTGTCCTCAGTGTCTAGAACAAGCCTGCCATGCAGTTGGTGCTTAGTATGTACTGAAGGAATATCTACAGTCCTTGTTTATCCTCCCAGGCATCCAAGCCACAAACCTATGCATCATTCTTGACTCTATCTCCCTCACCTTCTACATCTACTCACCATATTGTGGGGTTTGTTTTTTTTTTTCTTCCAGTTTTATATCAAGTCCTTTGACTTTTCTTCATCCCCACTGCTACCATCTCAATTCAGGCTAATATCTTCTCTCTGTTAGATTTTAGCAACTGCCTCCTAAGTGAGTGCTTCCCTGATTTTAGTTTTACTTCTACTCCAATGCAGCTTATGATGCAGGCAATAGAGGGTATATACGAAGTTGAATACATTTAAATTATTGTCTCAAGGAACTCATATCCTAGTTTGGAGGATATCTGTATGACAGCACTAAAACAGGTAAAAAGAAATACTGAAGGAGAATTGATTTGAACTGTTGGGGTTTGGTAAAGGCTTTATGGGAGGAGGAGTTTTTGAGGTTGGTCATTGAAGATTTCTTTCACAGACCTCAGCATACCAACTATTAATACTTGTTTTGATTTTTTAAAACTTTATTGAAGTATAACTGATGTGAAATAAACAACACATATTTGAAGTATACAATTTGATGAGTTTTTACATATTTATACACCCATGAAACGATCACCATAATAAGATAATGAACTATCGCATACAGAAATTTCTTTGTGACTCTTTCTAATGTACTTCCCACCCCCCATTCCCAGGCAGACCACTGATCTGCTTTCTGTCACTATAGATTAACTTGTATTTTCTAGAATTTTATATAATGGAACCATATAGTATGTATATGCACATTTTTTTTGGTTTGGCTTCTTTCCCTCAGCATAATGGTTATAAGATTAATGTTGTGGGTATCAGTCATTCATTCCTTTTTATTTAGCATTTTACTTAGTATTCCATTATATGGATACTACACAATTTGTTTATCCATTCTCTTTATGATGGACATTTGGGTGTTTACAGTTTGAGGCTATTACAAATAAAGCTGCTGTGAACATTTGTGGTCTTCGTATGAACATATGCTTTCATTTCTTTCGGGTAATTAATACCTAGAGATGGACTAGCTGAGTCATATTTAGGTGTATGTTTAACTTTTTGAGAAACTGCCAAACTCTCCCCACCAGTATGTGAGTTACAGTTGTTCTACATCCTGGCCAACACTTGATATGGTAGGTATTTTTAATTTTAGCCATTCTCATGGGTGTGTTGGAGCACCTCATTGTGGTTTTAGTTTGCATTTCCCTAAAAACTAGTGTTGGAGGACAGAGGGAATGAAAAGTGCCCACCAAACTGATAAGGCATCTTGAAACGAAAACAAAAGTTGGGCAGCTCCATGTAATCAATGGATCCGTTATTATAGGGTAACTTACGCACATGGTGGGATCAGGATCAGGCGGACAGTGATCTGGAAGCATTCACAACTGTACTCTGCACCGCCAAGGGGGCATCGGGACAGTTTTATAGTTAAGTTAGGGTATGGGGGTGGGAACTTGGAAATAGGATGTGCATTCCTAAGTCAGGATTCACGAATGGGTAATGAGTCTCCTGGGCACTGGGAATACGTCAGTGAAGGTTTTTATTGTTTGGGGACGAACAGAGCATTGAGGCCACCTGGTCCTGATGATTGTTAAACAATATCTATTAACTACAAAGCCCTTGATGACAGAGTAGTGATTCACTGCTACACAGTACAGTTCTGGGCAGGGTCAGTGGAAGGAGAAACTCTAAGGGCTCAAGATGGTATCAGTTATGCTAACAGCCATACAACTAGTGATATTGAGCATCTTTTTGTGTGCTTATTTACCATCCATATGTTTACTATGGTGAAGTGTCTGTTCAAATCTTTTGCCATTTATTAACTGGGTTGTTTATCATTTTTACTGTTGTTGTAAGAGTTCTTTAAGTATATTCTAGATACAAATTCTTTCTCAGATTTATGCTTTACAAATACATTCTCCTAGTCTGTGGTTTACCTTTTTTGTGTTTATAATAATGTTTTTTATGGGCTAATTTTGGCCCACTATTGAGGCAATTCCTCCTGAGCATCTATTTGGCACCCTGTATATTTTGAGGTTTTCCTAGTCTGGCTTGTGTGAACACAAACTATTCCTGGCCTTGTGTTAGCTTTGGGCATTTTTTTCGCCTCCTTCTTTTTAACACTTTTTGTCTGGGTTTGGATAGTTTTCTCACAGACATGAGCTGATCAGTACTAGCTGAAAACTTGAGGGGAGTCCCTGTAGATCTCTCTTCTGTGGTACTCTAGCCTGTGTATTCTAGCCAGCTTGGCCTCCCTAAATTTTCAGTTCTGTCTCATCTGCTCAGGAAGACTGCCATGCTCTGTTTGGGTTCCCCTGCCCTGTGCTGCAGCCTGGAAGCTCTGGGCAGTTAAGATGGGACAGCTGTTGGGATTCACCTCATTTGCCTTGCCTCGCTCTTATTCTCACTATTGTCGAACGTCTCAAAATTGCTGTTTCATGTATTTTGTTTGGCTATATAGTAGTTTAAGGCAGGAAGGTAAATCCAGTCCCTGTTACTCCATCTTGGCTGGAAGCAGAAGTTATTTCTATGTATTTTTGCTTGAGATAAAATTTTATGCTTGAGTCATTTCATTCTATATTTGTGTTAAACTGTCAAACCTGATGCTTCTCCATATGCCTCATTGGAGCTGATGCTTCAATCAGATGTAAAAGAAGACTTCAAAAAAATTTTTTTTTCCTCCTAATTTTCTTCCCAAAGCATCTCATATCTCTGGCAGTTCATGTTGCTTATTTGTGCACTTACATAAGTATGGGAATTTTATGAGTTGTCTAAAGCTCTATTTGATATTCCTGGATCATGTTTAAAAATACACTTTGTGTAACATTAGTTGAGTGTGAAACATGAATTAAGAGCTTAGAAAAATCTAAGCTGAGTACATTTAGGGAAAAACATGCAATTATCAGTTGTTTTTCTAGTTGAGCTTTTTGGGGGGTGTTTTACTTACTTTGAACACATGCATAGTCATCAAACCTCAGTTAACAACATAATTTTAGACTTCAAATTAAATTTGCTTTTTAATGGAAGATTTGATAAAATCTCCTTACTAACTTATATAAGTAAAAAGAGGACTGTAATTTAGAGAACTGCATTCTTATCTTGCTAGATAACATTAGGTAATTCACTTGTCTTTTCCTTATTTCTAAAATGAGCAAATCTTGACCAGATCTCAACCCTAAAATATTAGAATTCCAACTGTGTATTTCTACATATATTTCATATAGGTTATTTGTTTTCTTATATTTGTATTAGTAGTTTACATTTTCTAGGGTTGTTAAAATTTTTTAAAGCTAAAATGAACCTCTGTAAAAGTGGTTTTGTCAGTTTTTGGAAAATGTGACATTTCAGTTTTAATGCATTTTTATCAGAGGGAGAGGGCAGAGTTAAAGGTTTATGCCATGGCATTTTATTCCTTTTTTTTTGGGAGACTGTTGTGCTACGAGTTCTAAAGAATATCATTACAAGTCAGAGATATAGTTAATATGAGAAGTGTGACTAATAGAAGTCTATGTTTGTTGAAGGATTAGAGTATGCAGCCAAGATATAGAGAACAGGAACAGCATGATTTAAGAAAAATAGGAATGTTCAAAGCAAATTATAAAATATCTGAATTTTTCTTAATTTGTTAAGTGGTTAAAGGTAAAAACCTAGTTCTGGGTGTCATGGCATCTTGAACCTCACAACTCTGTTTATTGAATGGCCATATGATACAAAGAAAGCTATTTACATGGGACCATAGGTAGAATGGAATGTAGCAGTCTTCATGCGCTCAGCAATTTTCTGGCAAAACTATGTGCAGTGGCCTTATATTAGGAACTGAGTAAACTGAGAAGTGATTTTTTTTCACATTCTTTCCCTTTTTGTCCTCCCATACATTATGTTCTCTTGTTCTCTCTGGTCTTTCTAACCCCCCAGCCCCCAGACAGACACACACACACACACACACACACACACACACACACACACTTCTGTACTCCCTCATTCAGACATATGCACACACACTTACCTAGTGGCTGTTGTCAGTATTTTGGGCTTAATCATAAACCAACTTTGCTTTGAAGAAGCTTGGGAATAAAACCCAGAAAAATTCCCATGCCATCCTCGGAACTTGGGTATATTTAAGGAGAAGCTGGGGATTTGGTTCTTTCAAACAGCAGTTGTGCCTGTACTAAGTGAAGTAAATCAGTTCCTAGCAGGTGACTTAGAACACTTCTAAGATGCACTCTCCATTATGAGACAAAGCAAAGAGTGTTGTGTTCCTGAGATGGAACCCACTACCTTCACAAGAATTACTGATTTACTTTACAGAAACCTGGCACATACCTTTAATGGCTTCTGATGAAAGCTGGACCATAAATAAATACTTTTGTATATTTGTTTTGACATCTTTAGAGTTACAAAAATAACCCCACATTTAAAAATCACTGCTATATGTGCACACACAGAAACTCCACAACTCTTTAGCCTCCACTAATTGAAGGTATCCAAGTCCCCATTTTTGGGTGTTTGGAAGTAATTTAGAATAGAAACACAGTATGTTTTTACATGTAACATGTGTGCTGCTTAACTTTGTCAAAGAAAACTGAGATGTGAGTAAGTCATTTATAGCAGGGCAAACAGGTAGAAGCATGAGCAGCTATTTAAGAGGGACTATTTTAACTCTTTGGAAGGAAAAATGTGCTTTTTTGGTCACATATATTCCCATGTAGTAGTTTTTTTGTTGTTGCTTAATTAATAAACTTTATTTCCTAGAGCAGTTTTAGGTTTACAGCAAAATTGAGCAGCAAGTACAGAGTTTTCTCATAAACTCCCTACCACGTGCCCCCCAACCTCCCTTACTATTGACATCTCACACCACAGTGGTACATTTGTTATAATTGATGACCCTACATTAGCACATCATTATCACCAAAGTCCATAGTTTCCATTAGGGTTCACTGTTGGTGTTTTATGTCTTCTGGGTTTGGACAAATGTATAATGACACGTATCTGCCATTGTAGTATTGTACGGAATAATTTCACTGCCCTAAAAATCCTCTGTGCTTTGCCTGTTTATCCCTCCCTTCTCACCAACCCCTGGCAACCCCTGATCTTTTTACTACCTTCATAGTTTTGCCTTTTGCAGAATGTCATATAGTTGGAATCATACAATATGTAGCCTTTTCAGATTAGCTTCTTTTACTTAGTAATATACATTTATGTTCCCTCCGTATCTTTTCATGCTCTGATAGTGCATTTCTTTTTAGTGCTGAATATTATTCCATTGACTGGATGTACCACAGTTAATTTACTCATTTACCTACTAAAGGACATCTTGGTTGCTTCCAAGTTTTGATAATTATGAATAAAGCTGCTATAAAGATCGATGTTCAGGTTTTTGTGTGAACATACGTTTTTAATTCATTTGCATGAATACTAAGCATTGCAGTTGCTGGATCACATGATAAGAATATGGTTTTTTTGTAAGAAACTTCCACAGTGGCTGTATCATTTTGCATTCCCACCAAGAATGAATGAGAGTTCCTGTTGCCAGCACTTGGTGTTGTCAGTGTTCTGGATTTGGGCCTTTCCAATAGGTGTGTAGTGGTATCTCATTGTTTTAATTTTTAATTGCCTAATGACATATGAGCACCTTTTCATATGCTTAGTTTGCATCCGTATATCTTCTTTTCTGAGGTGTCTATTCAGATCTTTTGTCCATTTTTTAGTTGGATTGTTTTCTTATTGTTGAATCTTAAAGAGCTCTTTGTATATTTTAGATAAGTCTTTTATCAGATGTGTCTTTTATAAATATTTTCTGTCAGTCTGTGACTTGTCTTCTCATTCTCTGGACGTTGACTTAAGTAGAGCATACACTTTTAATTTTAAGGAAGTCCAGTTTATCAATTATTTCTTTCATGGATTGTGCCTTTGGTGTTGTATCTGAAAAGTTATTGCCATCCCCAAGGTCATCTAGGTTTTCTCTGATGTTATATCTTCTACGAGTTTTACATTTAAGCCTCTGATCCTTTTTGAGTTAATTTTTGTGAAGGGTGTTAGGTCTGTGACTAGATGTTTTTTGTTTGTTTTTTTTTTTGCATGTGGATCTCTAGTGTTACAGCACCATTTATTGAAATGACTGTCTTTGATCCATTGTATTGCCTTTGTTCCTTTGTCAAAGATCAGTTGACTTTATTTACAGGGGCCTATTTCTGGGCTCTCTCTTCTGTTCCATTGATTTGTCTATTTCACTAATACCACACTATCTTCGTAACTGTAGCTTTATAGTAAGTCATGAAGTCGAGAAGTATCAGTCCTCCAACTTTGTTCTTCTCCTTCAATATTGAGTGTTGGCTATTCTGTGTCTTTTGCCTCTCCGTATAAACTTTAGAATATATCCACAAAAATAACTTGCTGGGATTTTTTTTTTTTTTTTTTTTGTACGCGGGCCTCTCACTGTTGTGGCCTTTCCTGTTGGTGGAGCACAGGCTCCGGACGCACAGGCTCAGCGGCCATGGCTCACGGGCCCAGCCGCTCCGCGGCATGTGGGATCTTCCCGGACCGGGGCACGAACCCATGTCCCCTGCATCGGCAGGCGGACTCTCAACCACTGCGCCACCAGGGAAGCCCAACTTGCTGGGATTTTGATTGGAATTGTGTTGAATCCATAGATCAAGTTAGGGAAAACTGACATTTTGACAATATTGAGCCTTCCTATCTGACAGCATGGAATATCACTTCATTTATTTATTCTTTGATTTCATTCATAAGAGCTTTGTAGTTTTCCTCATATAGATCTTGTACGTATTTTGTTATTTTATACCTAAGTATTTCATTTTTAGGGTTGCTAGTGTAAATGGTAATGTGTTTTTAATTTCAAATGGAAATTTGATTATTGTTAGTATATAGAAGAGCAGTTGACTTTAGTATATTAACCTTGTATCTTGCAATCTTGGTATAAGTGCTTATTGATTCCAGGAGGGTTTTTTTGTTGATTCTTTGGATTTTCTAGATAGATGATCATGTCATTTGCAAACAAAGACAGTTTTATTTCTTCCTTCTCAATATGTATACCTTTTATTTTATTTTCTTATCTCCTCTCATTAGCCAGGACTTACAGTACAATGTTGAAAAACAGTAGTGAGAGGGAACGTTCTTGCCTGTACCTTATATTAGCAGGAAAGCTCTGAGTTCCTCAACATTAATTCTAGGTTGGGTTTTTTTTTTTCTCTCAACACTTAAAAATATTTCACTCCACTGTCTTCTTGCTTGCATGGCTTCTGAAGAGAAGTCAGGTGTAATTCTTATCTTTGTGCCTCTATAGGTAAGGTGCTTTTTTCCTGTGGCTTCTTTCAAAATTTTTTTTCATTATTTTTAATTTTCTGAAGTTTGAATATTATATGTGTAGGTATAGTTTTTTTTTTTTTGGAATTTGTCCATTCAATATTCTCTTCCTAGATCTGTGGTTTGGCATCTGACATTAATTTGGGTAAATTCTCATTCATTATTGCTTTAAATATTTCATCTGTCCCTGTCTCTCTTTCTTCTCCTTCTGGTATTCGCATTACATATATGTTAATTTAAACCTTTTGTAATTGTCCCACAGTTCTTGTATATTCTGTTCTGGTGTTTTCCAGTCTTCTTTCTCTGTGCTTTTCAGCTTTGGAAGTCTCTGTTGTCATATGCTGAAGCCCAGAGATTCTTTCCTCATCTGTGTCAGGTTTACAAAGATATTCCTTGTTTCTATACTGTGTTTTTGATCTCTAGTATTTATTTTTGATTCTTTCTTAGAAATTTCATCTCTTTAATTATTCATCTGTTCTTGCATATTGTCTGCTTTTATTTCCATTAAAGCCCTTGACAGATAAATTATATTTTAAAAAAATTCCTGGCCTGATCATTCTAACATACCTGCTGTATCTGACTATGGTTCTAATGCTTGTTCAGTCTCTTTAAATGATGTTTTTCGCCTTTCAGTATGCCTTGTAATTTTTTTGTTGAAAGTGGACATGATGTACTGGGTAAGAGGAACTATGGTAAATAGGCCTTTAGTAATATAGTGGTAAGGTGTGGAGGGAAGGGAAGCATTCTATAGTCCTATGATTAGGTCTCAGGCTTTTGATGAGCCTGTGCCCCAAGCAGTGAACTTCACCAGTGCCTCTCAGTTTTCTTCTCCTCCATAAATGACACAGGAGAGTTAGAGGGGGCTAGAGTTGAGTATTTCTATTCTCCCAGGTAGGCTAGGCTCTGATAAAACCCCCTAGCAGGTTAGACTCTGGTGAAATAGTTTCTCCTGAGGGCAGGCCTTGTTAAGAAGAACAGAAAGCTCTGGTTTATTTCAAAATGGTTCCTTTTATCCTTTCCCTGCCAGAAGCAAGAGGGGATTCACTGAGGACCTGGCAGAGTTCACTCCCCTCGCTATGCCTAGTCACCTGAAATTTTTATTTTTTACTTTTTATTTATTTATTTATTTAAATTAATTAATTAATTTTTGGCTGCATTGGGTCTTCATTGCTGTGTGCAGGCTTCCTCTAGTTGCGGTGAGCAGGGGCTACTCTTCATTGCGGTGCACGGGCTTCTCATTGCGGTGGTTTCTCTTGTTGCAGAGCACAGGCTCTAGGCGTGTGGGCTTCAGTAGTTGTGACATGTGGGCTCAGTAGTTGTGGCTCACGGTCTCTAGAGCACAGGCTCAATAGCTGTGGCTCACGGCTTAGTTGCTTCGCGGCATGTGCGATCTTCCCAGACCAGGGCTTGAAGCTGTGCCCCCTGCATTGGCAGGCAGATTCTTAACCACTGCACCACCAGGGAAGCCCTGGTCCCCTGAAGTTTTTAACTTAGACTTGTCCACACTGAGCCTCTAGCAATTTGTCAATTACAGTTTAGGTTTTCCGACCCTGGCATGGTTCCCATGGAGGTTTCTGCTCCTGTAAATTGTTATTCTCTGTATCTACCTGTCTCTCTCTCCAATTTGGGGGACAGCGGTTTGACCTGTGACCTCACTTCTCTGATGGATCTAAGAAGAATTGTTGATTTTTCAGTTTGTTCAGCTCTTTGCTGTTAGGATGGAATTGCAATTTCTAAGCTCCTTACAGACTGCAGACTGAAATTTCTACTTGTTTTTTTTATACCCAGCATTTGATATTTTGGCAGTTGAGTTTCAAACAGTAAAGTAGAAATCAGTTTACATATTGCTTAGTCACTGTTTATTAGTGAAGAAAAGCATTCTGGCATTCTTAGCTGTAAGTAGGCCCTTGATTTAAAGTATGTAGTTTAAAAGGACTGAAAAATTATTAGCTAAGTTCTTTTGAATTTTATACCTCATAATTATGAGGTAGGTGTTTTACTTCTGCTTTCTTAGGGAGCCTTGAAGAAGATTATTATATTTATTCTAGTTTTAACACTTGAATCATTAAGGATTACCAGGTTGAATCAGCTAGGAAAAATAAATAGTGAAGAAAAACAGTTATGTCTGAGGCAAGTGATTTATATTCTGAGCTATTATTTATTGGGAATACTTTTTGAGTTAATGGAAAAATTACTTTTTTTTGATCTTTTAACTTATTTAGGAGTGTGCTAAATTCTGCTTCTTACCCTTAAAATCCAACCTGCACATTTAGTGATCTCTGAATTTTTTTTTGAAATGCAAAAATCGAGAAGAAAGATTTTTAGAATTGTATGAAACATGTTAAGTGCTTAAAGATAACTTTTAGGCCATGTGAGAGTTTCAGTTTTATGTTCTTGTTGATAGCATATTTTACAAAGTATCATAAGGCATTCTTTTCTATTTTATAAGCTCTTTCCCTGTGAGATAAAATTTCTCTAAGCCAGATTTTTTTTTTTTTTTTTTTTTGCGTTATGTGGGCCTCTCACTGTCGTGGCCTCTCTCGTTGCGGAGCACAGGCTCCGGACATGCTGGCTCAGCGGCCATGGCTTATGGGCCTAGCCGCTCTGCGGCATGTGGGATCTTCCCGGACCAGGGCACGAACCCGCGTCCCCTGCATCGGCAGGTGGACTCTCAACCACTGCGCCACCAGGGAAGCCCTCTAAGCCAGATTTTTAATAATATTCCTTAACATTTTTTAAAAAGATGTAAACCAAACCAATTAAGTGTCTTCTTATTCTGCGCTCAATGAAGTTTTGTATACATACATTTAGGAATGATTTACACATAGTTCTTAAAGTGATCGTTTGTTTCAGGTGATTGTATGATATATATATATATATATATATATAATATATTACATATATATGTGTATATATTTTTTATATATATATTTGTGTTGTTTTGTAATACACTTGACCAGGGGTGATATTGCTGTCAAAAAACAAGAAATCATGCATCCTGATACAAACTTGAAGCATTGTCTGCTGCTGTATTTTGTAATCAGGTGTCTTAGAAATGGGCAAAGTGATTTTAAATAGTTATGTCTGGGAAATGAGAGAGATAAAGAGGGGGAGATTGGTTGGCAAGGAGAAGATGTTCATATATAAAGAAAGTGTTTAGGAAATAAGAAGTAGATGACATTGGATCTGGATACAACCTCAGTACAGTGTTCCAGATAGCTAGTACTTACTAATGGGAGTTGAAAAGTATTTGGCTTAGATGTTGGGTCTCTGAAACTGAGAACTGTCATTTGTTGACATATTCCCTTTCTTCATGCTACAATAAAAATGTAGTTGCATACACCCTTTATTACTCAGCAAACTGAATTCATGGTGGAGAGTATGTTGTACTGAGTGTCTCAGAGTTATTGAGAGAAGATGGTCTCCATAAGCTCATAATAGACACATGGTGTCTCAAATTTATGAAGCAGTTAGTCATGTAGTGTGTTCCTGAAGCAAGATTTCTTGTCTTTTGTTTTTGTTTATCCTCTGTCACATATTTATTTCAGGTTAAAAACCCGGGGAATGTAATCTTTGCCTTTTATACATTCTTGGAGAAGAATTGATGCCTTGTTTAAGAGATAGTCCATTTTCTTATTCTGTAGGATTTAACATGTGCTCTCACCAAAGGGCATGTTGCTAAAGAGTATTTTTTAAATTGCCCAATTCACATTAGTACACCAGGGGCCTTGTTACCAAGCACTAACAATGTGGTTTTTCTCAGCTGGTATATTGAAATGCCATGTTTTCATAGCCCCCCCGCACTGATTTGATTTGAAATTGATTTTAAATTTGTACTAAGTTTTTTTTATTTGATTTGATTGATTTTAAATCAGCAATGGCTTGAAAGTAAACTTGGGTTACTAAATTCCTAACTTATTTGCTCCAGTCCAGTTACGCAAATATTTTCCTATATAAGAGGCATTGAGCTTTTTCCAAGTGAATTTTTTTGTGTGTATATTATATTCGTGAAACTCGATTTATAGTATTCCTGTATTCAAGTTCAAGCTAAAAAATTAAATAATTTCAGATGTGCCCTTCTTTAAAAAAAACAATTTTGAAAAATTGAACTTAAGAATCAGGCTGAGGACGATTAATATTTTTTTGAAAGGATTTAGGTTAATCTTTTATATTATCTATTCCTATGAATTTAATGCATAGTATTTTTTCTAGTGAGTTTAATTGATGGTTCAGAGTTAACTTAGGCAAGTAAGTTAACCTCAGTGTTTTCATCTGTAAAAATGGGATGATGATACCTACATCATAGGGTAAAGCAGATACTACACTTTACTAAAGCCACAACGGGCAGCATTTCTATTATAAGACTTCATAGGAATGTATTCATGATCCAGCTCAAACGCCACCTCCTCAGCAAAGTCCGTCCAATTCTTCCTCAGACAGAGTGATTTTACTCTTTCTCTGGGTTCCCCTAACACGTAGACAAATTCTCATCTGCAAGAACCAGGCATATGTTTTGTTTGTATTTTTGTTCTTTCACCTTACCACCTTTTTTCTCCCCCTTTCTCATCTTTCCTCCCTCTTCTAAAAAGCGAAACTATCATGGTACCTGGCACTTGGCAGAGAATGCTAGTATCTGTCACATCTAAACAAATGGCAGAATGGATCTTTGAAAAGTCTCTTCTTTATGTTTCAGAAAATTGAGCACATCCATTTTTGTCCAATGCTTTTTTTGTATGAATACAAGCAACATCAGCCAACTTCTTTTTCTGAAGTAGCAACAGCATCTGCTATTTGTGCAAGACACTTTAAGGCACAAAGGTTAAAGGCAGACAAAAAATAATCATGAGTGAAATTGTGCTCATTTCTCCTTCTTTATATTTGGCATTATTGTAGAAATATATAACCTACAAAAAATGGTAAGTTGCTTACTATTTTCTGCAAGCACATTTGGATCTCTAAGTAAATTGATGTTTTTAGTTGTTTAGATTGTTTTGGGGAAGGCTACATTAGTCTTGACCCTCTAGTATGTAGTTTTCCTTGTCCTTAGTTATCATTATTGTATTGATGCATTTAACCAGACCTTCAAACATACTGTTTTTGTATATTGCATACTTCTGTAATGGAGATTGATCTGTAGTAAGATGATACTCATGGCATTTATTTTTTAAATTGCATTTAAAAAATAATTTTTAATTGCTTCCTATTGAGAATTGCTTGGAATTCTAAAATATTTTTTTTAATTTAGGTGGATCATATGGCAGAAGACAGTCATTTATTTTTGTTGATTTGGCTTCCTATATGAATCTAATATATAAAGTTATTTGATTTCCCATAAAACTCCCAATAAGCATTTTTAAAGCACAATTTTTCTCGACTTTCTTCTCAAAAATAGCTGATTTTAATATGTGACTGAAAGTAGGCAGTCAAAAGAGAAAATGGGATTTATTGCTTTTTATATAAACCTAAGGAACCCTAGGTTTAAACCTTAAATTTGGGTAACAGCTTAGATTTAATTTATTCTGTAGCTTGGATGTAGTTAATAGGACTTTGAACTCATCATTTGTACATAGCCCTGTTGGTCTCTTCTCTTCCCCAACACACATTTTTTTGTTTCATATGTGTGTTTGTTATTTGTTTTTTATCTGTTTTTCTATTTTCTCTTTATTTGATTGACTTTTGAAACCCAGGTAGGTAGGGTAAGGCTGTTTACTCCACTGTCTATCACTTTCCCACATAATAGCCACCAGCCACATGCAATTATTCAGCATCTGAAAATGGGATTGATCTGAATTCAGATTGCTGTAAATGTAAAGTACACACGGCATTTCAAAGACTTGGTAGAAAAGAATAAAATAGTTTTATTAATAATTTTTATGTTAATTACATGTTAAAAGTAGAATATTTTATATTATATATTGCCTTATATATTCTTCCCAGTTTATTGGAGTTCCCCAGTGGGGAAAAGAGGAGAGAGTTGCTGACAGTTAAGCCTTTCAGTGAGACAGGGAGGGTATTGCTGCTCTCCTTCCTGAACTCTGATGTGTCCTAATAAACCTTACAAAGAGCAATAGTAGAGTATTGAGCTGAGGGTTGTTCCTGGCTTTGCACTTACTGCCTCATGGCTAGAAGATTTAAAATACAAACCAGTATCTTTATATTACATGTTTTTCTTTAACTTCTATCACTATTAAATTCCATTATATTTACATTATGGCAGTGGCTTTGGCTTATTTATAGTCAAATATATAAAGGGGCGAGGCAAGTAACAAATGAATGAATCCATCCTATCTTAAACAACGTGAAATGATATATGTCCTGTGCAACAGGTATATGTCATCTCTGGAGGGTAAACCTTATTTATTCCTGTTCAGCTGATGATTGCCTTGTTAGGAGTTCATGTTGCCAGATCTTTCAGGTTTTTAAGAGGAGCCACAAATCTGGATTTTTAAGAATTTGAAATCTCCCACTTTTAAAATACTGACAAATATTATAAGATGTAAAAATATTTATGCAGTCAAACTAAATATAACTGTGGTTTGAATGGTACTGCTTTAGAACTTTGGACTTAAGGAGATACTGCTTGGAAATAAATAAAGGTTTTAGGTACTTTAGATGACCTAATTAAAGTATACCAGTTAAGAAAAGAGGCTTACAGTCACCTGCTGATGAATGGTTTTTAAATCTCACACCTTTTAGAGAATATTAATCTCAAAATAATGGATAATTGAGAAATAGTATGTTTCTCTGTATTTTTTGAGTATACTTTTCTAGTATAGTTTATTTTCTGTAGGGATGTTTTTCTGCTCCTTATTCTCTTATTTATTTTTCTGTTGCTTGTTATAATGTAAATTTAGTTTTCCTCAACATTTAGAAGAAGTCTGTATCAGGTTGCTCTTTTAACCTTACAGAGCTCCCTTTTCTGGTGTGTGTGTGTGTGTGTGTGTGTGTGTGCGCGCGTGTGCGCTGTTCAGGAATATGGTAGCTTGCTTCCTGGCTCTGCTCCTCTCCCCCCACTTTTATCTGGGCTTCCTTTTTCCTTTATCTCTGTGGTCCCTCTCCTGCTCAGTCTTGACCCCACTCCCAGCAGTTTCTCCTTAGTGTGGCCTCTGTCCTTCAGTGGAACTTTGGAGCAGTTGTTTGGAGAGTTCATAAGGGCTAGATTTCTGCAGCCCCAAGAGAGGCCTAGAGGTAGTCCTCCCTTGCACTCACCAAGTTGAAGTTGAAGCATTTGAGTCCCTGTTTTTTTGCTCGTCGGCGGGGGTCTGCTCTTAGCTGTTGGAGGCCAATTTCATATTCTCATTATGTGGTCCCTCCATATGTAGTTTACAACATGGCTGTTTCCGCTCTCAGGTCAGCAGGAAGATCTCTCAGAAACTTCATCCCCTTTCAGTAACCTACCCAGATTAGGCTAGGTCCACCCAGAGTAATCTTCCTTTTGATTAACTCAAACTCAAATGATTAGGAAACTTATTTACATCTACAAAATATTTTCTGCCGTATCATATGACATAATCATGCAAGTGATATCTTGATAATATGTAGGTCTTTCCCAATTTAAGAGGTGTGGATTATACTGGGTATATACACCAAGGGGCTGAATTCTTGGAGGTCATTTTAGAATTCTGTCTACCATAATTTTTATTCTATTTTTAATTGCTCTAAAAGGTAACATTACCTAAAGCAAAAATAATTATGATATGTTGTATGTTTATGGCATATAGAAAAAATCAATCTATATTACTATTGTCATTATATATATATACATATACATACATATATAATATATAGTATCAGTACATACATATTCTACACACACACACACACACACACACACACACACACACACACACACACACACACACACTAGAGTAACCTAAACCCTTCCCAATTTCAGCTGCTATCTCAGATTGGCCCACAGCACTTTCCAGTGAATATCCGATGGCTGTTTGGGATTCTCCAGTTTTCAGATCTCTTACATGCTTCCCTCTGCTTCCTTCTACACTGATACTGATAATATGCAGGTCTTGAGGCTATTGATGATTCATGGAGAATACTTTTCCACATAGTTATGTTGTGAATGTTTCCCTTGGGTTTGGGATCTGCTGTCCATTTGCTCCATCTGTGTTTTGTTTTTTGTTTTTTTTTTGCGGTACGCGGGCCTCTCATTGTTGTGGCCTCTCCCGTTGCAGAGCACAGGCTCTGGACGCGCAGGCTCAGCGGCCATGGCACATAGGCCCAGCCGCTCCGCAGCATGTGGGATCTTCCCGGACTGGGGCACGAACCTGTGTCCCCTGCATCGGCAGACAGACTCTCAACCACTGTGCCACCAGGGAAGCCCAACTCCATCTGTTTTTATGTAAGGAATTAGGAAGGTTCAAAAACTGCTGCAAATGCTGCTGTCCTCCCAGAAAATGTGAACCTAATGTGTTGGGGTGGTGGCAAGAAGTCAGATGGTTAACTGTGTTTGAATAGGTTTATGAATTATATTTAAGAACAATAGTCATATTCTTTTTATAAAAGTTGAGAGAAGGCTAAACAGTCATTTGCTGCTGCTTTTAAAAGAAGCCTTTACCAGAAAAAAATCGTAGAAAACTTGGAAAAAACAAAAATAAAAGTGACCTAGCTCATGGTGTTGGAAGCTGTTGTGTTTCTGGCAGTGTATAAAGTCCATTCCCAACCACAGACACAGTAGATGAGCTAGAATAGGTTATGTCTCTACCCTTTTGTAGCTCTCTTCCACATTTTGTGCCCAAGTTGGGTCTTATAAAACATTGAGGAATAACATGCATTACTGTTCACTGTTCAGACTTGGTTTTAACCGAGAAATTTACTGAATAGTGCTTGTCCTTATTCCCTAGATAAAGATAAAATAACATTTGAAATTTATTCAGATGAGCTCCAAGGAGTAATCAATATTTATTAAGGGCCAGTCCTTCACAGACAGGCAATGCAGTTTTGAAATACATATCAACTTCAAGTTCCTTAATCTACAAGAAAAGACTCAACACTCTCTTTAAACTTAAAGAATAATGTGTATGCTCACTGTTTTAGATGGGTTTACAATACTACAGTGTTCTAAAATTTTGGAACATAACTTTTATTATAAAAAGTTCAGGGCTTCCCTGGTGGCACAGTGTTTGAGAGTCCGCCTGCCGATGCAGGGGACGCAGGTTCGTGCCCCGGTCTGGGAAGATCCCACATGCTACGGAGCGGCTGGGCCCATGAGCCATGGCTGCTGAGCCTGAGCATCCGGAGCCTGTGCTCTGCAACGGGAGAGGCCGCAACAGTGAGAAGCCCGCGTACTGCAAGGAAAAAAAAAAAAGTTCAGTTCTCTGCCACACAGAATTTCAGCCATATTGTTGTTATGTAGACTGTTGTTATAAAGATTACAAAGAGATGATAAAGTTGTATGCTAATTCTAAGTATAGCTATTATGTTTAAAAGCTATCATGTTAAATTACTTTGTATGTAAAAATATGTTTATATGTATTTTTTTCTCTACTTCTCTTTTAAGTTTTCAACCAGTTTCCTCTCCAGTCATCCTTCAGTTTGGTCATGCAGAGACCCTTCTTCCACTGCTTTCTCTCATGGGCTACTTCAAAGACAAGGAGCCCCTAACAGCTTACAATTACAAGGAGCAAATGCATCGGAAGTTCCGAAGTGGTCACATTGTACCCTATGCCTCAAACCTAATATTTGTGCTTTACCATTGTAAAAATGCTAAGACTCCTAAGGAAGAATTCCAAGTGCAGATGTTACTGAATGAAAAGGTGTTACCATTGGCTCACTCCCAAGAAACTGTTTCTTTGTATGAAGATCTGAAGAACCACTACAAGGACATCCTTCAGAGTTGTCACACCAGTGAAGAATGTGAACTACCAAAGGTGAACACATCTGATGAGCTATGAGTAACTGGAAAACATTTTTAATTCATCAGAAATCTCCAGGGAGTGATCCCATGCTTGGAATAGGTGGGCAATCCCTGGCTACAGCAAGCTTTAACATTACTTGGGTATTTCTGTCTTTTCAAAGAAAAACGTTTCTTTTTGAGTCTGGACATGGATGTGTAAGAAATGATTCTTCACTGGAGCAGCTCTCTTAAAGGAAAAAGATCTATTCAAAAAGATAACTGGCACTACAAACATTTACAGAAGTTAAATATTTATGTACGAAAACTCACACTAAGATAGAATGTGATTTCAGGATGATACTTGAAAGTTGGAGTAACAAAATATTATGTCAGTTGGACAATCCATAACTTGATTGGACTAAGTCTAGGAACTTTGCCAGTTGTGCTGCAGTTCTTTCTCTTTTCCTCAGGTAGCACAGTTCTGGTATCATCTTTCTTAATAAGAACTATTATGATTCACTGGGAGTATCGCTTTGAAAGAAAGCTAACATCTCTCTAGTTGAGAATTCGAAACGATATTAATAAACAGAGTCTGATTTAAAAGAACACCTTCACTGAAGGAAGACAAAAATATAATAAATATCTTTGCTAGTAGTATTTATAAAGTATTTGAACACTGTTTCAATAATTCCTTTTAACCTCCTAGTAAGTCTTGCAAAGCCATTCTTTAATTATTATCATTCCTGTTTCACATATGTAACAGTGGAAGAACAAAGAGGACCATTAGCAACAAGACAGAAGAATAGAATCAAAGTTTCTTAAATCCATTGCTTAGCATTTTTTAAAAAATTTTGTCATTTTTGCTTATATTTTTATATTTTACTATTATGTGAAATATATCTTTTGATGGTTTAGTTTCCTTTTTGTTCATTTCTGTAAAGAAAGACTTCCTACTGGTGGGCTTAGTTTCACAGATATGAACCCATTTCAAAGAAATGGTTCTGAGTTCTGTCAAATGCCAGGAAAATGTTTGCTATAATAATAAACAGAATTCCTGTGACTTTACTACCAGGTCTTTTCTGCTCTCCGTATTAATACACAATCAGTAACTGATGGTAACAGGCTAGCATTTCAAGCAGCTTTGACTAAATCAGGCAATATAAGGAAATTTTTTTCTAATAGAAGTTTCCTCAGATTTTCACTTATTAGAGAAAAATTGAAATCTGTTTTATTAAAAATCTAAATAAAAAGTGATACAACTATATATTGAAGGTATAAAAGAAGATGCATAGATCATTGGTCTGTAGATCATTGATCTTCAAATGAATGATATTCATAAAATAGATGATTAGCTGATAAATACTACTGATACATCAATACACTGCTGATTGTTCCTGCAAAGGTCTGGTATTAATCTTTTTCTTTTTTTAAATTTGTAATTAGGCAGACAAGAAGAGAACAGTATAATGAGCATTCATGCCCATCATACTGTTTTATCAAAATTAATATTATATCATTCGGTTTAGATCCAAATAAGAAGAATTGAGGACTTTTGTATGCCTCCCTGGTGCTTTTGCCCTCACTCCCTTCTTAGAGGTAGCCACCAACATGAAGCTCAGTATTTACCACTCCATTGCATGCTTGACTCTGAAAACTTGTAGTATTGTTGTGGGAATTTAAAATTTTCTATAAATGGACTTATACTGTGCGTATCATTCTTGAATAATTGATTTCTTTTAATTGCTATATTTCTTTTTGAAAACTTCTTGATCCTGATACTTGTCTTAAATTAACACCATCAGTTCATCAATACCTATTGTGTACTTTTTATGTACAAACACTAGACTAAGTCTATGGGCATGTTAAAGTGGAATGAACCTAGTTTTTCTTTCAAGGGGATTATCTTAAAAGACCTTAAAATAAATTTACTTGATGTCTGGAACATTAATTTGATTCATAAACTTTTCATAGACTATTAAAGTTTTATAGGAATTGTTTAATTTATTGTTAAATAGGACTATATGGTTATCATTGTAGTCCTTGGTATGTAAAATAGTTCAGGATAGAGGGTAAGTGTGGTCCATTTTCCCTAATGTTACAGAGGTTGTGACATTACTCTGGTGCTATTATTCTCACTTAGGAAATGCCTGAAACTGAAGAATCTCATGATAAAAGCAAAAGGTCTTTTCTAGAATAGGATGTATAAAAAGTTGAACGTTGAATAATAATCTTTGACCAACAAGAGTTCATTCATGATAGGTGACCAAATTATTCAGTCAAGCCAAAATTTAATCGCTATCGGTTCTGAGACTTTGGTCAGTTAGTAAATAGCCTGTGGACGTTAGCCATTTTTCTGTCTAGTCTACAACTTGATGTGTGCAGTGCACTGTACTTACTGTTTTTTATAGTCATTTTATCATTTTGAAGTTTTTTCTCTCCAACACATAATCATGTACTTGAAACTCTTTTTGTATATAATCTTGATCTCAAAAGGAGCTTTTTTTTTTTTAGGCAAAATCAACTTTTATGATAGCTTTGAGTGCTTTCCTTTTATAAACTTCAGAATTGATGCATGCCCTTAAACATTTGGGAGCTACATACAACCAAACCAGAATCTATAAGTGTCAATTTTTGGAATATATTTCTCTAAGGTGGTACTTCATATAATTCATTAATGATCCTTGGAATTTGGACTGTGTTCTGCCAAATGTAAGCTGAAAATAAATATTTGCATTACAGTGTAATTTGCCTGTATCTAGCTCTTCTCCTTAACTTACCCAATCACTTAATTCTCATAGAATCACAGGTCACTGAATTCTCTCCTAACTATTCGTTTTCTCTCACTCAAGCATTTTCTTCCACTCACCTATCAGCTCAGTCTACCCTTAAGCACCTTCACATCAATCTGTTAAGCTATTTTTTAATTGGTGTGTGTGTGTGTGTGTGTGTGTGTGTGTGAGAGAGAGAGAGAGAGAGAGAGAGAGAGAGAGAGAGAGAGAGAGGAGAGAGAGAGAAAGGGAGAGAGACAGTATTTTTGAGAAAATTCCACAGCAAGAAAAAAGATGTTATATTCTTCTAGTTAAAAGATTTGTAGTTTGAGCTTCATACCTTGCAACCTGAGAGGAAGTTAACTTCTAAAACTTTAACTATTTTATCATTACTGGAATAATACATTTTATGATAGAAGGATTCTTAAATTTATTACTTCTAAAACCAGTCTCAGTTCAACATCTTCCATGTACTATATTCCCAGATTTTAAACCATTATTTAGACCCAAGCAGTTTATGTTCACACTTTTGTTTGTGTTACTGGGAGAACAAATAATTGTTCATTAGAATGATAGCCTTCCAAATTGAATAATACTCCTAGTATAATAAGAATGTTTCATTAGAATATTTATTTTACATTATTTATGAAATAGCTAATATGAAAGATTAAGTTGGGATTTTTTGATTCTCTCAGCAGTTTTCATTAGAGTTCATTCTACCAACCTTGGGGTTCTGATTGTCTCTTGACCAAATGTTAACAATGTGGGTGCTTTTGGAAACTTTTTCAATAAATATTCTCATTCTGGAAGAAAATCCAATTTTGATGTAAAATATGTAAATATGTACTTGTGAACCATATCTATGATAGAGAGAGAGAGAGGTGGGGTCCTTGGGACAATGACTCGTCAGAAGACCAGGGCATGACTAAAACACAGGCCACTAGGGAACTGGGAAATAATTGAGATGAGATCCCAGTGAGCCAAAACAAAAACCAAGCGGGAATATTCCTCTACTGAATTAGTAGAATTAACCAACAGGTTTAAACAAAATTGTAGGGAAGGAGTTGAAGCCTTAGTGTTCTGTTTACTGGGTACTTAGGGAGGTGGTATTAAGTGGCTCAGAACTGATCTGTGAGATTTTCCTACATATCTAGTACTAAGTTATTTTCCCGAACCTTGGTTGGGGTATCAGGGGATGGGGAGGGTGGAGTCGGTCAGAAGTGCTCTTCCTTGCCCTTTCAGAGATCTGATTCTGTTCCTGCCCCCATTTTCATCTGGGCCTTCTCTTTCCTGTACCTTTTTGTCTCTATCATGTTTAATATGGATTTTTATTCCTGGGAGATATTTCTCAAAGTTATGTTCCAGAAGGGAGCTTCAGCTGGTGAGTTTTGAGAGTTCATAGGGCCCCTCTGCTCAAGTCCTCTCAGAGCTTAAGGTAGTAATTCCTTGCACAACAGCAGTTAGCCCTCTAAACTTCCAGTGAGTACCTATAGTGACTTGGGAGTTCCCTCATTCCATCAGCTACTCTGCTGCTTCCCTCTGCTTCTTCCCAGTAAGATGGTGCTTATTGGTATGGGCCTTGTAGCAGTTGGTGGTTTGTCTTCCACCGTCTCAGTTTGGGAAATTCTTAGGGATGCTTCATCAACTTGTGTTGCAGATACAGTCTATGGGTTTTTGTTTTTTAACTTTTGTTGCTCTCTTTTTAGGTGATGGGAGGTGATGGGAAACATTAAAAAAAATCATGCCATCACTGTCATCTTCTCAGATTCTCCTTTCTAAGTCTTTTAGAGGATCATCACCATTCATACATCTTCACTAACAAAGTTCCTGTTCAAATAATTTGCCCACTTCTTAAAAATTTACTTATTTATTTATTTTTGGCTTGTTGGGTCTTTGTTGCTGCACGCAGGCTTTCTCTAGTTGTGGCCATAGGGTCCGCATATGTTCAGTTTTGGTAGTTACTGCTAAACAATTTTCTGAGGAAGTTGAACCAATCTATACTCCCAAAAATGGTTATGTGAAAGTGCCATATGGCTGACATTCTACCAATAGTTGGTATTATCCATCTTTTTCATTTTAGCTACTTTTATAGTGTGTTGAGTTATCTCATTGTGGTTTTAATTTGCATTTCTTTATGGTTAATGAAATTAAGCATTTTCAAATGACCATTACATAACTTCTTTTGTGAAGTGCCTGTTCTAGTCTTTTACCCATTTTTGTATTGGTTTGCCTGCCTTTTTTCTCGTACTGATTTGTAGGCTCTAGTAGCTTTAAATCTTTTTCTTTATCCTTGATATTCTGAAATGTAAGTGTGGGATTGTCTTTGTTTAGTACGAGAAGGTAGACCTGAAAACTCGTGGTTTTTTCCAGATCTGGAAACTTCTTAGTTTTTCTTTCTTTAAACATATTTCTCTGCCATTTTTCCATTCTCCTCTTCTGGAACCCCTGTTAGATGTATGTTGGATCCTTTCAATCTGTTCACCTGTAAATTGATCCTTCAGGGCTCTTCACAGCTTTTCTATATATTTTTCAACCTTTGTCTCTCAATGCTTCTTTCTAATTTCCTTACTGTTTTCGTCTAGTCTAGAGTTTATCCAATCTGGTGAGGGTTTTTTTGTTTGTTTGTTTGTTTAATTTTATTACTACTTTTTAAAAACTTCATGACTACTTAAAAATAATTTCCAGTACTTCTAATTGGTTCTTTTTCATATTTACCTGTTTTATTTCTTTTTATCTTTTGTTGTTCTTTTAAAATGAAAGTTAATCTTCAGTTTATCTCTTTGGCCATTCTAAACATTTATTTTAGAGTTTTGCCATTCTGTAACATAAAATTAATTTTTTCAGGGATGAATTCATGTTCTCATTGTTGATTTCATTGTTTGTTTTTCTCTTTTAGCGTTAGATTTCTTTTTGTTTGAAATGTCTTCAGCATACTTGTTTACCAAAGAAGTTGTTTATTTATGTCTTCTTTTTCTCCTTTTTACAATCTTTCTGTCCTTAACCTCTGTTTAATGATTCTGCAGTGGCTGCAGTCTGAATACCTAGCCCCAAACCATGTCTCATAATGATATTTGGGGGTCTCCTGTATCACCAAGCCATTCCTAGGCATAAGCATTGTCTTTCTGTAGTGTATATAGAACATGTATTCTTATCAGTAGTTGTTATTTTACATCAGGAATCTTGCTGACAAAAAATCTTGCTGATTCCTGAGGCCATTGCCCCGTGTTCCCTGGCCTGCCAAGGCCTACATGTCTCCTGGAAGTGGCTGTACAGCAGTTTTTTTCATCCTTTGAAATCCCTGGTTTCAACTAGTAAATCATTAATTTCCTATCTCATTTGGAACATATTTAATCCCCATTAAATTTCAGAAGTTAGAGGCCCACCCGTGTCTGCCCGCTTCCTGGCCAGGAGCATCAGCCCCTCTCACTGCTTCATGTTACTCTTCTGTTTCTGGTTCATGGAATATGTAGTATTTTTTTGAGGCCCCTCATATCTTTTCTTTATTTTGATTTTTGTCTTTATTACTGTTTGAGCAGAAGAGGTTTGTCAAAGTGTGGACTTACTGAGTCATTTTGACCAGAAATCCAGTTATATACATATTTTTATATGTATAAAATATAAAGGGGTTAGGAGTCCACGTTCTCACTGTTGAGGGCCCTGGTTCGATCCCTGGTTGGGGAACTAAAATCCCACAAGCTGTGCGGTGCAGCCAAAATATATATATATATATACACATATATATACATATATATGTATATATATGTATATATATTGAACAATTATATATATATAGAAAATACATATATATTGGACAATTATTGAACTTCTCTGAACCTCAGTTGATTCATATATAAAACAAGGCTATTGGACCATGGTCCTTAAAGTCCATTCCAATTCTAAATTCTGTTGTTTATGTAACTTACAACCTATGATTTGTGTCTGTGTTCAGTCAGCTAATTTGTAGTGTAGGACACTTGAAATCCACGTTTTCTGCTTTCTGACTCAGCAGCTGTTTCTGCCATACCTCACAACTATCCTCATTGTAAACACAGCAGACAATCAAGAAATCAAATCCATAGCATGCCACACCCACCCAGTCCAGTCGTCTAACTAGAAAGTTGGGGATTTCTCCAGTTTTTCTTACACTGCTTTCTGGAATTCCAAACAGAAGATCTGATAAGGTTTCAGAAGTCGAATGTGTGTGATACAAAAGTTGATTCTTTCTTTCTTTTTTTTTTTTTTTTGGCCGTGCCGCTTGGCTTGCAGGATCTTAGTTCCCCTTAGTTACCTGACCAGGGATTGAACCCAGGCCCCAGCAGTGAAAGAACCCAGTCATAACCACTGGACCAAGAGGGAATTACCCAGAGCTGATTCTTATGCAAAGAGCAAAGGGCAACAATTGAGAAAGAAGCTTTTTTGCATAGTTATTATAATCTCAGAAAACTGGGATGTCATCAGTGTAAGCAACATGCCTGATGCAGAACTGGAAGAGAGAACGATCAGGGGGTGGTTCTTAGATCGTGAAAACAGTTACAATGACCACATCATCAAGGAAGTAAGGCCTGGCCAAAAAAAAAAATTACCTGTTGCTTTTTATTTACTAACTAACCCAACTAAAGAGATGGTTTTTAAAAAGACACAAAACCTGAAACTTTCAGGAAACTGATAACATTTTTTTTAGCCAATTAAAGAAATTCAGGCTCCTGTTCTGATATGCTAACAGCTAGTTTATAGAGTAATTTACAACACAAGTCTACGGACTATAGGAAGGCTCTGTTGTGTTTGAGAACAAAACAAAAGCACTAGACTGAAGTACAGTCTTGTGGTCTAGCGTTATCTCTGCAACTCACTAGCTATGTGACTTGACAAGGGTCACTTACCTTCTTCACATCTCACCTTTTTATTCACATCTGGAAAATGAAGAGAGTTCCAGAGAGAGTATGTTGGTGATAGAACAAGCAAGAAAACACTTAGATCATGAGGTCTGGAGAGGTTTTTTTTCCCCTCTTTGAATTCTATTCTTTGTTTTTAAACACAACGTGTCCTAGTTGGTTGAATTAGTTCAATTTCAAACCTCCAAAGTTAAAATATAGGCATGTTAATATAAGTTGATTTAATTTTTAAAGATGGCAGGGATAGGTGCGTAGGAAATTTAAGGAGCAGCTCAAAAAAATCAAGCCCTGTGATGACTTAGAGAAGTTTGTGCTGAGCTCTCCACTGAGTCTACAGCTCCATTTGGGGACCTGCGTTGGCATAACTGACGGTTGGGATTGGCCTGGAAAGGAAGTTGTCTGGTGGAGCTGCTTTTTCTTGTCTCTAGAACTTGGCCTCACCTCAGCTCATGACACTTGAGTGGATTATTATTGCTCTAGGCTAGTCCTGTATGAAAATCTTCTTGCTTATGATGTAATGCAGGCAAATCACTTCCCAAAGCAAACAAGTACAGGCTATCTACCTGAATCTCTTCTGGCTGGTGCAAGCCACTTTTTCCCCAATTGAGAGCAAAAGCTAATTAGCTAATTGTCTATTTGGGGCCAAATGACAGTGCAGTGACAGAAATGTGAGGTTCGTAGTAACTCGGAACTGAGGGAGAAGTAGTGAGGCTTTTGTGCCTTGAGTTAAAATCTAAAGATGCTTTGTGAGAGCAGAACCCGCTGGGGTCAGCAGGACTACCGCTTTTGACCCCAATGCTGAATAAAGTGAAACTAGGAAAAACAACCAAAAACATCGCCTCTCTTGATATCCTCTGTTATCTGCCAGCTCTGGAAGCTTAAACCTGTCTTCTCCTCCCTCTCCTCCCCTCTTTCCTACCCTGCCCTCAGGATGCATGAGGGTGGAGGGCAAAGCCATTAACATGAGGGGAAGGAGTTAAGCGCTGAGAAAGAAGAGGGCAGGTTTGAGGTGCACGGGGTCTAGGGCTTGAATCCTCTTTGTGGTTGTCATTGACTTCTAAACTGGGGTGGATCGGTTTTAGCATCTGGAACAAGTGCCCAGCACGTAATAGCGGTTCAACAAAGTAATTGTTGAATGAACTGAACAAGTTTAAGTTCTGAGCCAGGTGTGCTTGTTGCTCTTGACTCTTTCTTCTGACTTTTTCTCTCCCTCTGATGGGCTTACCTAGGCCAGGTGTCCTGGGGCTGCGGTGTGTATAGAACATGTATTTTTATCAGTAGTTGTTATTTTACATCAGGAATCTTGCTGACAAAAAAACAATGCTCGTTGCAATAAAACTATCACCTTGAAATATCACCATACATAATTCAAACATTCCTGATAATTGGCTCTTAGCACGTAAAGTACTTAAACAAATCATATAGTCAACTATTAGGCAAATAATTTAATGATAGAACACGAGAATTTCTTTAAACACAGTATTTCAAGTTACTCTATTTTTGTCTGGAGTACAGATCTGAAATGGTACAAATTGTACTCAAATACTGAACTATGAATTAATCGGATAGAATGAAACATAAAAAAAAATTCTAACTTAAGTTTCCATTCGTTACTCCAACCTGCTGAGAAAGCCTGGACCAGGTGAGCGCTAGGTGAGGGATGCATGATCTCTTCAATGTGTTGCTTCTTTGCTGACTTGCTAGTTCTTCCCAAATCCCCTTTTGCATGCTGTTAAAGCAGTCAGATCCAGAGGAACTTGGGTATGGGCTTTGGGAGGAAAGGGCTGCAGGAGCTCCTTTGCTCTTAGGCCCTAGGCCTGCCTCTAGCCATGTGAAAGGGATCCTCCCCAAGGACCAGCTCAGCTTACTCTATAGTCTGCATGGGGGTTTAGGCCAAAGTCTTATAACGTGCATTTTCCTGGCCTATCTTTTGTGCATTTTGTTTGTTTCCTTCAAGAACCCAAGGGGGGAAGGAGGCCAAGGGGAAAGAGGGGGAAGAAGAGAGGCATTTAAAATCCTGAGTCCCTGCCATCCCTTCCTCTGTTTGTAATCTCTGCTCCTTTTAAGTATGATTTACGTTATTCATGGAAATCTGTCTAGAGGAAGCTGTGGTCAGAAGCTGAAACGTTGTCCACCTGCGTGCCAACGTACTGTTCCATTGATTTCAGTCATTCTGACAGGCAAGAAAGGACTAACAGGTTGTGTGCTTACCGTGCTAGGCCTTGAACTAAGTCACTCACCTGTATTCTCACTGATCCTCACAAGAATCTATGAGCTAGATAACTGTTATCATTTCTCTTTCATAGATGAAAAAAACGAGGCTCAGAGCGAAGTACCTTGTCCAAGGTCAGGATGTGCTAGGTGTGGGAGACAAATTCCAGCAGTCTGACTCTGCAGCCAGTGTTCTTACCTATTATATGTGTCTCCCTCCTCCACCACACATCCTGAGGACAGCCAACAGTGTGCTCACGCTGGCCCAGACTAGGGAGAGTTCGCTTCTCGTTCTCAAATGATGCCTGCATTGCATGGCTGGTGTCTGGGACTCCACCATTAGACAGACTTCCTTGTGACTTAAAGCTTTGTCCGACACATGAAGTGACACACCAAACTGCATCAGTCATTTCCTCAGCATGAAAGAATAAATTAGATGTTTTCCTCAGTGGATTGTTTATATCTTTGTGCTTCTGCCAAAGAAGAGTTGCCATTTGAGTCTAGTCATTATTTGTCTTAATAGAAATTATCTAAATTTGAATTTGTCCATCATTCCTAAAACACTTACTGACTAGTATAAATAGCTACCTTTTATAGCACTTACATATCATTTTGGAAAGGGCATCAACCCATCGTTATTCTTATCTGGAATATTTCGGCAAAAGAACTAAAGGACCTGGATATGGTCAGATGACTCAGAACCAGAGGGAATGGGTATATTTCTGTTCTCAATGAAGTTGTGCTTTGTTGGCACTAAATATGAGTATCAGTTCACGATGATGAGCAGGTCAGCCAAGGGACAAGAGTACTGTATTTCTTTTCAGTAATCTAATTGGGTGCCTTTGGAAGTCACCGAGTCTGTCCACAAAGGAGGAATGACATAAAGAAGCCCTGTATTCACCACAATTATAATTCATTTTTAAATGACTTTTTAAAAAATCTCTGGAATATATTCAAGGAAATATTTTAAGGAATAACGAAAGTCCTCATATGCCAAGCACATGTATCTTTAGCATATAAAATGACATCATTTTTCACACAAAATTGGCTTCTTAAAATGACTGGTTTGAACTTTGCCGAGCTAGAAAGGTGAGGCTAAACTTTGCTTTACTCCTCCCTCCTGCCACTGCAGATATTTATGAATGTTAACTAAATCTGATTCATTCTCAGATGTTCCATTCAAGGTAATTGTACAACAATACAACTTAAAGCTATGTCAAAGGCGACAGCAAAATAGTATCATTTAGAAAAAGTGTAACTGTTAGGGTAGTTCTCAAGTTAAATAGTAATGGTTTTCTTGTCCATGTCTAGATAGGTTAGTTTCTTTATTATTATTACATTAATGCTTTATTTATTTTTGCTGTTGTTGCAAAAATACCCTTAGAAAACTAAGATATTAAAGTCTTGAAAAATGGTTAATGGACACGTCTAATTACTGTATTTCATAAGATTTTTAAAATGCAGAAATCTAGTAGACACATTTTGTATTGTGAATATATATTTAGCTGATGAACTCTAACAGTTCAAATAGAATCATTTACAGTTTATTGAATAAATAAAAGTACCTCCATAAAGACTCACATGACATAGGTTAGTTTCTAGTATCCATCTTCTGATGACGTTTTTCACAAACAGCCAGGAGATCCATTGTCTTCCAATCAGTAATCTCATACGTGTTTTAGCAGAGTTTATATAAATCGGATGCCCAGGATTTGGGCTTCAAATTTGGGCATTTACCGAGAATTTACTGAGGCTCCACTTTCATGCTAGGCACTGGGAAAATGACATGGTGCCCATCTCAGGAAACTCATGGCCTTCTGAGGGAGACAGACCCTTAAGAAGATCATTGCGGTGCGCTGTACAAGTGCTGAGGAGACACATAGAATGATCAGCTCTTCCTGGGAGGATCAGAGAATCTTCCTCCATGAGGTAACCTCTGAGCTGAGTCAGGAAGGCTGAGTAGCACTCACATGGCAAGAAGGGGCAGATGGGTGCCAAGTCTCAGCATGGTAAAGAGCTGTGTTTTGGGAACTGCAAAGGCATGTCCATTAATCTCACATTATAGAACTCTAGCTTGATTTAGCTCTGGACAAAACAGTTGTAACAATTACTGGTTTTCTTGAGAAAGGTGAAAACAGGGCCTTCGTATTTGAACATATCTAGCTTCAAATCCTGATTCTACCATGTACCAGCTATAATCTTGAGGATATTACTGTCTCTGTCTGAGCATCAGTGTCTTTATTTGTAAAATTAGCATACTTACTTTGTGTATTTTTTAAAGGCTTATGAGAGACAGCACAGGTAAAGACCTATAACAAGTAGGATTGCCAGATCTGGCAAATAGTAATACAGGACACCTAGTTAAATTAGAATTTCATAAAGCAACAGATGTTTTTTGTATAACTATGTTCCAAACCTTGCATGGGGCACACTTACACTAAATAATTATATGTTGTTTATCTGAAATTCACATTTAATGAGGCATCCTGTATTGTTTATCTAATAATAAACTCTAATAATAAGTGAACTGTAGCTCAATAAGTTATTGGCATAATAGGTGTTTTTTATGCTGGGAAGCACTGACTTGGAGGAAACAGGAGGTTTGAAATAAAATCACAGACTCTACATAGTATATAGATGTGGATGCACATATGTGGAGCGGGGTGAATAGTGGGCAAGGTGGAAGGTTTTGGTTAACATCGGGAAACCAAAAGCTTCTCCAGGATCGGCAAACATATTCTCTTAAGAAAAAAAAAAATTTAAGTTGGTTAACCACCACTACCACAACAAAATCAACACATTCATGAAAACTGCTTCTTTAAAGGCCAGGCCAACAGGATCTGAGTTTTGGCACTTTACAACTTCAGGCCTTTCAGCAGACTGGAATGGTAGAGATGTTGGCCTTTTTTCAAGGCATAAAGATAGCTTTGGGGCCCTTAATGTGTCAGACTCTACACTTTTTCTCTTCTCTCTCCTAATAGAACTGCCAGGTCTCAAAGTCCTTGGCTACTGGGCAGGTGGTGCACACTGGACCAGCTAAAAGGTCACAGAGTCTAGCACTTTACAGAGCACTTAGTTGATGTCAGGAACTGTGGGGGGGAATTCAAAAAGGGGTAAGTCCCCTGCCCTCCAGGAGTCTGTAATTCTATTGTGCCTGGAAAAGAAAAGAAAATTGCAGAATTGAATTTCCTCCTGTAACATGTGTTCTGTGACAGCCAAGTGGGCTTTACCGGTGTATCCCCAGAGCTGAGGATGGTACCTGACAAACAGTAGAGGCCCCATAAACATTTGGTGAATAAATGAATCAGTGTGGGCTGGATTCACTAAAGAAGGTTTAATGGAGTAGTTTAGTCAGAAATGGGCCTTAGAGGAAGAAGGTCTGGCTGAGCAGAAAATCATTTTCACCATCACCATAGCAGCTGCCATTTACTATGAACCCGGCACTGAGTGAAGGACTTTATGTGAATTCTGTTCAGATGTTTCCAATAGCCCTTAAAAGTTTAGGTCTGCATGGCCCCAAAGCCCATTTTGCTTCTGCAGATCAGCTTGAATGTTACCTCTTCAGGGAGACTGTCCCTGACCATTGCTGTCCAAAAGCATTCCTTCCTATTACTCTCTATCTCAGCCCTCTGTCCTTTCAGAGCACTGGCGACACTTCATGTGAATCTAGTCAATATTTTTGGTATATCTTTCTACAGTCTCTGAGGACAGGGGCTATGTCTGTTTTATCACTGCTCTGTTCCGTGCGCCTGCCAGCCAATTCATTCCCTGGCACTTGGTAGACACCCAATACATATTTATTGAACAAGTGCATTTGCATAGAATCATCTCCTCAGTTTAAACAAACAAACAAACACCTCCAAAAAACTAAGAACAAAAAACATAGCTGACAGGGACTCCAGAGTCTCCGGGTCCAAATGTCCAGGGATGGGCCAAGGCATCTATTTCTTTTCTTTTTCAAAAAAATTCTGTATGTGAATCTGATGCACAGCTAAAGATGAGTGCTCTAGTGAGGGTAGGACACTCTAAGAAAACGATATGAATTCATGTTAAAATCTGATGGATAAAATTTCCTCTATGCAATCTTTTAAATAAAGCTTCATAGAACTTTCTCTACTCTAAGAAACACATTGGGCATTACCTTTGGCTCAATATAAACTTGTTTCATACCTAATCACATTCATCCTGTTCTCTCCAACTTTACAAATGAGAAGATACCAGCATAAGCAACAAATACATTTAAATTAAAATGTATTTTCCATGATTCTTAAACATGAAAAGATGGTCAAGCTCATTCAAAATAAGAGACATGAAAATTATGCTGATATCATTTTTCATCTATCAGATGGCAAAAATGCAAAAGTTTGACATTTTATTGGCAGGGCTACAGGGAGACATCCATTCTGATACATTGCCGGGAGAATGCAAAATAACCCAGTGAGGGAAGTTTGTCAATATCTGCAATACTATATATGCAGATACCCTTTGTCCCAGTCTAGGAATCTATCCCAAAGGTATACTGACAAAATATAATGACATACATTCAAGATTTTCATTACAACATTATTTATAATAGCAAAAGAGAAGAAGTAGCACAAATGTCTGTCGGTTGGGGGTTGGTTGAATAAACTGTGGTACATACATATGATGGTCTTTGCAGCCATGAAAAAAAAAATGGGTAAGCTGTGTACATACTGGTATGGAGTAATCCCCAGGGTATTTTTTTAAAGTGGAAAAAAGCACAGTGCAGCACAGTTTTTATAGTGATACTTTGTGTGTAAAACAGGAAGAGAAATAGGAATATCTGTAAGCATTTGTTTGTATTTTTTTTTAAATGATGAAAGGATAACTCAAAAACTAATAATTAGCTATGAGGAAAGGAAACTAGACTTTTCTAAACATACCCCATTTAAAATTTTTATTTGTGACTACGTAAATGTTATAATTAAAAAACAAGATTAAGTCAGAAAGAAAAATGCATGATCTCTAAAATTAAAAAAACACACAGACAAAAGAAAACCTAATTGGGTATCAAGGTGGTGACATATTTACTCTAAGAAGAATTTCTTCACATTAATAATTTTCACAGTCTTTCACAATATTTTAGGAAATATTCTAAGGGCAAAACGAACTTTAAAGAAACTTAAATTATATTCAGTAGCCTTATTGTTAATGGTTTTATTGGTTTCTCTAAAACACACATATTTAATAGCTCTGTCTACTGAGGCCTAAGAATAATGACAACCCAGTAGTAAAAACTAGATTGTGTTCTCCAAATGCCATCTCCCAGTAGAAGGAGCCAGGGCACATTGGAGAAATGGCTGATTCCTGGTCTGGGGCAGGAATGTACAAGATGAGCCTGACATATTTTTTGTACCCAAAGCAAGGAAGTTCTCAAAGACCAATAGGGTCATGTCAAAAGGACTGGAGCCAACCTACACGGGCTTTTAACTGGCAGGAGATGAGACAATTTGGGCACCAAAAAGAATAACTGTAATTGATTGAAACACATTGAACACAGAAAATTTGAGTTCATAATGATACTTTTAAAAATTCAAAAAATGAAAAAAAACATTCACCATTGAAGGTAGTCAGCACACTAACACCATACTTTGAAAACTGGTCATTAAAAAGAAAGAATTAGACATTTACCTTGCCTTGTACAAACTGCAGTCTTATTTGCAGAGTTACCACGCAAGCCTGGGACTGCCCACTTTTGGAATTCTTCTACATCCAAGAAAAACCCTTCTATGTTTAACTCCCTTTTTGGGGGTTTCTGTTACGTACAACCACACTTGATCGTAACTGATACAACATGTATAAATGAAACTCTACATTTTCTTGACTATTGAGGTTGCTTTCTTCCCAAATAGCTAGAGCTCCTTCAATCCTTGCTTACTGTACAGTTCCCTCTGTCAATCCCTTCATTGAAATAATAATTATAGATCAGGGATGCATAATATCAGCTCAGAAGAGGAACTGGACAGACTCTTGGTCCACAACAATAAAACAGACACAATGTCTATGGCAGCCTTTCCATGCTGAATGTATCCAGAAGAGAAATAAAAAATATTTTCAGGATGATGATGAGGAGAAGAGAAAGATGGTAACGAGAATTTTGTGAAATAGTGAGTCGTGTAAAAGTAGATGAAAGACCAAACTCTAGTAGCCATGCTTTGAAAGGACCTGGGGTATCAACTTTAGATTCCACTTAATCAGAAGGCTCTGGGTCAATCCTAGGGTAGAGGATTTCACATATTTTATCTGATTTAATCACCACTGATGTAATCTCAGGTCTATATTTTAGCCATGAGTTTCCCCCTCCTTCATCAAACTCTTATCAATTATAAATAAATGTCAACATTTACCTTTTTTTTTCTTATCATCAGTCTTCTCTGGAAGTGCTAATGAATAGTTAAGGTAGCCAGAAGCAAAACAAGAGAAGCCTGTTGGTAGTAGAAGGAATAATGGAACTCCAAAGATGGCTATGTTCTAATTCCTAAAAGCTATTAGGTCATATGGCAAAGGGGAATTAAGGTAGCAGATAGAATTAAGGTTACTAACAAACTGACCTTAAGAGAGAGAGTGTATCCTGGATTATCCAGGTGGGCCCAATATAATCACATGTGTTCTTAAATGTGGAAGAGGAAGGCAGAAGGGAAGGTCAGAGTGATGCAACGTGATGAGAACTTGGCCAACAGTTGTTAGCTTTGAAGATGGAAGAGGGCCGTGTTCCAAGGGATACAGGTGGGCCTTGAGAACCTGGAAAGAGCAGGAAAACAGATTCTCCCTTAGAGCCCCCAGTAGGGACTGCAGCCCTCGTGACACCTTGATTTATCCCGGTGAAACCCATTTCAGACTTCCAGCCTCCAGAACTGTAAGATAATAAATTTGAGTGCTTTAAGCCACCAAGTTTGTGCTAATTTGTTATAGCAGCAATAGCAAACTAATATACCTGTTTGTGGTCACAAACTGAAAACAAAAATCACTACAAATGATCCAGCAGATTGGGTGCCTCAAAAGTGTGATGACAGAGGAGTTCAGAGCAGTCAATCTGATGGTGGCCTGGTCTTTACTGAACCTGATTGTGAAGATATAATGTGCACTAGCTGATAACAGCATTGGTGAAGCGTTATTCATTCTTGGCAGAGGACAGAGGGAAAGGCAAGCAGGTCAAAGGAGTCTAAGAAGCTATTAGAGATACTGGGTATAACTTGCGTCCTAGATCCAGGACTTGCTTTGACAAGGAGTTACTGTAATAGCTCAAACTTTGGCACCCTTGTTCTTTCTACAGCCCACCTTCCTGTCTATGACTTCATCTCTACATGAGAGGTAAAGAATATGTCTCATTTTACACCTATAGTTTTTCCTCTGTAGGTCAGTTGTTTATCCTGTATGTAGGGCACTTCACAATTTTTTGAAACTAAAAGAAAATTTTAACAGACTATGTCTAGGTGTTCATTTTTTTCATACTTTTCATGTTCGGGTATATGATGGGCTCTTGAATTCCACGAACTGTGATACATCTTCATATCAGCAAAGTTTTCTATTGTTAATTTGTTGCTTATGTTTATTCTGGCTTGTATTTTAGGAATAATTATTATCTTGAATCTCTAGTCTCTGCCGTACATATTTATCACATTTTCACTCTCCGTTTTTTCTTTTTTCTTTTTTTTTTTTTTTGACCGCACCACGCGGCATATGGAACTTCCAGGACCAGAGATCAAACCCGTGCCCCCTGCATTGGAAGCACGGAGTCTTAACCACTAGACCAGCAGGGAAGTCCTCAGTTTTTTCTTGTTCCCTTTTTTTTTTTTTAAACTTGAGTAACCTTCTCTACTCCACTTCCTCCCACATACATGCCTTCCTCTCAGAAACACTGTCCCCAGTATCCCAAGAGCCACAGAGTTAAGATAACAGATATGAAGTTACCAGTGCAACATTCACATTTGTGCATGGTAAGGAAAACAAATGCCATAGAGTGAAGCTTGATTAATAGTTATAAAATCAAGGAGTTGAGAGAACACACTGAGAATGAATACTGAATTTCCAGCCAGTAGATCTTTTAGGTAGAAAACAGATGAAAACAATGAACAAATAAACAGATGAAAATCAAACCATTCATAAAAAAAAATTGGTTATCTCTGTTTTTTCTTATGCTTCTTTCTTCTCAAGCTCATTCTCCAAATCACTGCTTCAATTTTCTTTCCTGTCAACGTGTGACTAATTCTGTGATTGTATTTATAACTCTTTTTTTTACAGTAGTCCCGTCCTCTCATACAGCTTTTGATTTCTGATTCCATCTCAGCTAGCTCCTTTTTTAATCTGTTTGTTTTCTTACTCATAGTTCATCTTTTATTTCAAACATCCATATTTTCCTAAATCTTATCCAGGGTAAAAACCTGAGGTTTTCTAAAATTAGTTAAGTTTCCTGTAGGAATATTTTCCAAACACGTTATTCGGAAAACTTCAAATGCCAAATTCTCTGTCATTTATGTTACGTGATGTTTCATAGGCTCCCCCTATGACATTTTAAATATTGATTATCCTTGAAAAAGGAGAACTGTATTCAGCTCTGGTGAATGCCTGTAAACATGGGGCAATGGTCAGTGTTAGAATCCTCTATCTGCATCTTAGACTGGAGGACTGGATGGGCAAACCACCTAGCCCATCTTTCTGTTAGCTTGCTGATTCCATTTTATTCTGAATCTGTTCACTCTAAGGGATAAATCCCCTGGCCCTTACCAGATAGGGCTTCCAGTCTTCAAAACTGATCCCCCCACCCTCTGGGGGCAATCATCTCTAGCAGTCTATAGTTCTACCCATATTCACCATCCCACGTTTCCCTACTTAGAGCCCTTGGTTATGTCCCTGGGCTTCTCATTCCAGGCTTTGCTACATAAACGTTCTTCCTGACATCTGACAGATGGCTGGGCAGCATTTCTAGTTTGTAATGCCACTGTAACTTTTTCATCTCCTCTCTTTGGGTTTGTGAGTATTTTATTGATAATAGGAAATAGGAGAAGGATAATCAGTATTGCGTGTATTGCTTGGCTTCTGCTCTCTAGAAGCTTTGGTTGAGAATCAGTGGAGACTTTCCTGCTCGGCTTTCAGAAACTTTCCCCACTTTCTAATTTGCCTTTTCTCCCAAATAGGAATCCTGTGCTTCAGATCTCCTGGTTTCTTCCCCTCCTCTCTGAAACACCACCCTTATTCGTAGCCACCCTCTTCATAGTAGTTTCATAAGATGGGCTCCCGCAAAGCTGACTGCAAGGTGGAGATTAGGGTGCAGGGGGTTACTAAAGAGAGCTTGAGATCAACACCTATGGAAGGGACACAGGGAAGCAGGATTAAGCAGAGGTTGAACTAAGATGCATTGCCAACGAAGACCTCAGCAGCTCTGGGGATGGAATGGCCCTTTAGATATCCCACATTGGGGCAAGAGGGGCAGGATTTTATATCCTCAAATGATCATTCTTCAGATGTGGTATGTCCTCGGAGAAGACATGACCTTGGGTGAGGCAGTTTAAATAGGGTTGACAGCTGAAGACATCTTCCAACAGCACTCCCAGCATCTGAGGGAATAAATCCCTCATTCCTGAAGGGGAATCTGGGTACCATAGCCCAGGGTCTACCTCAGGCAGTCGTTGGTTAACACAGCAATACTTTGGCCTCTCGAGTCTTAAGGAACCGAATTGAAATAACACAGAGTGCCATCTTTCATTGGGTTGATTTAGGTAAAAGGCACGATTATAAACTTCTTGCAATCAGTTAGAGTAAGACGACAACCAGATGGCCTTAGATTAGAACCAGAATTGTTTAGAGCACTTCAAGCTAAAAACACTTTTTAAAATTTTTATGAGGTATAATTGACATATAACATTATATTTGTTTCAGGTTACAACATATGATTCCATATTTGTATATATTGCAAAATGATCACCACAGTCTCGTTTAACATCTATCACCTTACACAGTTACAAAAAATTTTTTTCTTCTGATGAGAACTTTAAAGATCTACTCTCATAGCAACTTTCCAATATGTAATACAGTGTTATTAACTATATTTATATTATTATAACTATATATGTTTATATTATTTACTAAAGACATGTTTTATGACAATTGTTAAAGAAACTACAGAATACTGTTAGATAAATATAATCCTCCAGTGGTAGGTAGTTAAAACTAATTAGGAGTTGCCTGTTTTGAGAGAAGACCAAGAATTAATACAAAGACTCCTGGTTTTGCAAAGAGAATTTATGTTGTCTCTATAATCTCCCTTCCTGTTATACAAGAGCCTGAAAGTAAAATGATCACAAACTTTAAATACCTACGGAAGAGATTTTTGTTTCATTCAACTGTGAAGCGAATCCCCCATTTATATCCTGTCACCTTACAAGTCAGCAAGGCCACATGAATGGAAACTATGACTTAGTTACTTGGTATATGCTTCCTCAGAGACAGTTAATGACTAGAGATCAAAATAATTCAAATCAGGGATTACAAGCCACATGCCTGCAGAAGAATGGGAATGGAATGGCGGAGCCTTTGATTTTTCAAGAGAAGCTAGAAATCCAGATTTCTATGTGAAATTTCCAGAGTTTTTAGTGTGGGAAATTAATTCAAACTTAAAAAAAACCACCATGTGAGTCAAACAATAAGTGTTATAAGGTGAAATCAGGTATGTAGGCTGCCAGACTGTGACCTCTGAGTTCAGCCTTTCATCAGAATCCTTTTTGGTGAGGTTAATGGAAGTTGCGAAACAAACAGAATGATGCTGTAGTTTATTAAAATAGCATTTCCTTCAAAAACTTTGTTAGAATGTTACCTTGGCCCCAGGATATTGTTGTTTAAATAGACAAACAACATCAAGAACATCACTAATATGCATTAAGATTATAAGTATATATTCCTTTGTATTTGGCAATAGTTCAGGTGAGTAAAAACCTTTAAGGCTTTTGACCAAAGGCCATTATAAAACTCTTAGAGACCAAAAATCTAGTACCTTTTGCTCTTCAAAGTTAGTCCTGACATGGACTCATACTATTTCATATTATCAGTATCTCCTTTTTCCACTGGCAATAACATTTCCCTATTCTTGAGAACCACTCTTCCTTTTTCAGTCATGTGATTCCATTGGGAGCTGCCATGTTTTTGTCTTATGCTGATTTCCTGTTCGCTATTAATTGGTCTAGTCCTGAGTGTCTGATCCAAGGCAGATGAATCAGAGTTCCCTGAGAAAAGGAGTCAGGCCCTCTCTGGTGGCAGGAGCTGGCAGAAGCCGTGTGGAAGAAGCTGGTCTGCAATGAGAGAGAAGAAAGCCTAGCCCACCTGCAGAGAAAAGCAGAGCAGGGGGACTTCCCTCGTGGACAGTGGTAAAGAATCCACCTTCCAATGCAGGGGACATGGGTTCCATCCCTGGTTGGGGAACTAAGATCCCACATGCCTGGGGCAACTAAGCCTGCGAGCCTCAACTAGAGAGCCTGCATGCCGCAAACAGCAGAGCCCACACGCTCTGGAGCCTGCACACCACAACTAGAGAGAAGCCCACGCGCCGCAACGCAAGATCCCGCATGCTGCACGTGCCACAACGAAGACCCGACGTGGCCAAAAATAAATAAATAAATTTAAAACGAATAAATGTGCTTTCCTTTAAAAAAAGAAAAGAAAAGCAGAGCAGCTGATGGGGAAAGAGAGGGAGTCTTGACTGCACTTGTGACCCTGCCTCCAGTTGTTTCTGAGACCTCGCTGCATCCCTACACTACGTTCAGTCTGATTGTTCACAAGAAGGTACTCAACAGCACTTTTCACTAGGAATACAAATCAAAACCACAATGAAATACCTCTTCACAAACAGGAAGGGGCTCTAATAAAAAAAGAAAGACAATAGCATGTTTACATGAGAATGTGCAGAAATTGGAACCCACAGTGATGGTGGGATTGTAAAATGGTGCAGCCACTTTGGAAAACAGCTTGGAATTTCCTCAAAAAGTTAAACATAGAGTTATCATATGACCCAGCAATTCCACTCCTAGGTATATAACCAAGAAAATTGGAAATGTGTGTCCACACAAAACTTACACATGAACGTTCATAGCAGCATTATTCATGATAGCCCAAAAGTGGAAACAACCCAAATATCAATTGGTGAATTGACAAATAAAATGTGATAAATTCATACAATGGAGTCCTATTCAACTTTGAAAGAATAGCAGTACATAACCATGCTACAGTGTTTATTAACCTTAAAATCATTATGCTAAGTAAAATTATCCATTCACAAAAGATCACATATTATATGAATGCACTTATATGAAATGTCCAGAATAGACATATTCATAGAGAAAGATCCAGAAAGAAGATTAGTGGTAGCTAGAGGCTGGAAGGAGGGGGGAGAGGAGAGTGAATGTTTATGAATATGGGGTGGAAAATATGCTAAAGTATTGTGGCAATAATGGGTTCCATAATTCTGAATATACTAAAAACCACTGAATTGTACACTTTAAAAGGATGAATTTTATGTTGTCAGAATTATATCTCAATTAAGCTGTTATAAAAAGCAACTGGGTATGATTGCTTCACAATCATTTTGTCTCTGTTTTTCAGAAAATGACAGTATTTCATTTAACCAGCCTATAAGAAATCTAATAACTAGCAAGAATCAACAAATTCATAGAATAAGCATCAGCAGTTACAACGTTTATCACATAGAATGAAGAATGTGGTAGATGAAAGGCTGGGAATATAAAAAGGGGCTTAAAAAGATTTAGAAGGTGGGGTTCAAACAAAGTCCCTGCCCCAGGTGTGGTCTGGTTCAGGAAGGAGGCTCTGTGTCAGGGCCACCTCATCTGGCTCTGTACACGGTTCACTGCACAAGGGCACAAAGCTAATAGGGAAAAAGGGTTGAGCTTGGTCTGTTCTCTGCCCCCAAAGCCACGTGCTCTGATGTACCTCAGGGCGTATCTGTCCAGAGAGGGCACCTTTTCCTAATCTTCACAAAGATGCCATGTTTCCTAGTGACTGCCCTCAATAAAGAATATAATAAAGCAAGAGGCAGGTGGTGACAGACACCAAAGAGGGTGATCACCAAGTTAAGGAAGTCTTCCTGAAAAAAAGTGAGATTGAATTGGTCAAATAGAGAAAAATAGGTCCAGGGGGAGTGAGGGGGACATTGGAGGCATTGAGAGAGGTGATAGAAGCTAAATGAGGAAGCTGGAACGCACAGAGCATAGTCAGGGGAAGTATGGGGCCCCATCCATCCACTTAGCAAATGCTTACTGAGCACCACTGGGGGCCAGGCAACCCCTGGGGGCCAGGCCCTGCGCTAAGCCCTGGGACCAAAACATAGCTGAGGCACAGCCTCTGACCAAACATCTGCTAGGAGAGGGGAACCAACAGTCACACCACAGTGAGATAAATGCTGACGGTGGAATGTTTAAAAGCTTCTAGGTTCTCTATAAACAGAGAAAGAGTGATCCAGGTAAGGAGTACTTTTGATTCTGCAGATGGTCAGAAGAAAATCCTGGCCAGTGAGTGCAGCAGGAAAAAAATATAACTGGAAGTGCTTTCCCATGTAAATAAAACTGATTAGGAACTCTGCTTGGAACTCTGATGGATGTTAGACCTGGGAAATAGGCTCTCTGAGGCTGATTTATTTTATGGCTATTTAATTGTCCCCAAGCTATCGTCTCAGATCAAATTGGGTATGAAAACACTCTATAAATGGCATATCCTGTGTTTCACTTTTGCTTGAAGAAGTTGATTTTTAAAAAGTTCTTCTTCCAACAAAGACCGTGTGGCCCAGACTCTGAGGTGGAAAAATAGATGACATCTCTATGCAGGGCTGGGGAATGGCAAAGCAGAAATGTTGAAAAGTCAGAGGAATGAGGAATCTAGCAATGAGTCAATTTTTTTTTCATTATTTATATCCTGGAAGTTTTCAAAAATAAATTTTAACACGTTATGGAAATGTGTGAGCATTTAATTCAGCATGAAAGGGAAGGCAAGTGAAGCAAAAATATGGGTGATGAATATGAAGGCTGAATTGATTAAGATGCTTTGGGATGCATGTGGTAAAAATCCGTCTAATCTAATTTTAGCCAAAAGGGTGATTGAATGACTCAAGTAGGTAAGAAGTCCAGGAGTGCATCTAGCATCAGGTAAGGCTGAATCCAGGAGCTCAGAAAATGTCACTAAGGCTAAGTCTTTTTTTCTCTTGACTCTTTTTTTCCCTTTCTTCTTCTCTAGTCCTGTCTTTTATTGTATTGACTACATTTCTTTTTTCCACATTTCCCTCTTCTACTGTTTTATATATGTGTGTGCATGTAAGTCGTTACTTTAAAATATATAAACACATAATTTAATCAGTATCTCTATTCTCCAAGCACAAAAAGACACAACTTACTTTTACTTCTCTCTACACTATTCCTCCCAACTCCCGTGTTACTACTCTCTGAAATTTTGTTTCCAGCTTGTTTTTAAACACATAATTTTAAAAACTTATTCATTTTGATTTAATACTATATTTCTGATGATTTATTTGCTCACTGTGACTTTTTGTACCCTTCCTTTAGATTTACTTCTCTTCTTGCGGGAGTACACCCTAGTATATTTTATTCAAAGAGAATCTTTGGATAGTAAACTTTCCAAATATTCATATGTCTGAAAATGTCTTTATTTTGTCTTTCCACTTGGATAATAATTTGGCTAGATATAGAATTCTGGGTCCAAAATTATTTTCCTTTAGCACATTGACTGCTAACCTCCAGTGTTGCTGATAATCTCATTCTCATTCCTTCCTTGTATTATTATGTCTTTTCCCTCTGATAGCTTTTAGAATGTTCACTTTATCTTGGATGCTCTGGAATTTTACATGATATTCCTAAGAGTGTGTTCTTAATTTATTCTCTTATACACTTGATGGGAATTTTCTATTTAAGGACTCATTTTTTCCCTACAGTTTGGGATGTTCTTCCTAGTATCTCTTCAGTATTACCTCTTCACTATTTCTTCTATTCTCTGCTTCTGACACTCTATTAAATAGGTATTGGAGGGTTTGGATGTGTCCTCTTCTCTTTGAACTCTTCTTTAACATTTTCATTCTCTTTATTCTGGGAGATAAACTTTGTTTGACCTTCCAGTTTACCCATTCATTCTTCAGCAGTAAAGAAGCTGCTATGAAGCTCATTTTTAAATTTTTTATTTCAACAACTATATTTTCATTTTAACATTTCTAGTTGATTCTAGTTCTAGCATGTTCTAGTTTCAAACTTTCTCTTGTTTTATGGATTTTATTCCCATCTAAATTTGTTTCTTTGAGGATTTTGAGAATATCCTCATTGGGGAGTGCCCCCTTCCCACTCCCAGTATTCATTGATACTGAACAATAAAAATATATCTATGAATAGATTAAATTGAAATAAATGTCCTAAGAACTAGAAGCTTCTAAGGGTTGGAGAACCAAGAATATTCTCCTCTCCTCTCCTCTCTTTCTAGTTTCCATCTTCTCAAAGGACAGCACTTGGGAATGAATTAAGAGAGGTTTCTAAAATGAATTTGACCCACTTAGAAATAGTTATAAGAAATTATATTCCCCCAGAGAAGAACTAGGAAGTTATTTTCCTTTTCCTCTTTCCTTTCCAATCTTGATAAAAAGCACAAAGGACACATAAATCAAGATGAAAAGTTTGCAGATGAAATATGACAAGGCAGACTAAGACAACAAACATACAGAATCACAATGACCAGTACTCTTGGCATCCACGAGTTTGCAGTCTGAAGCTTAAAGAGTGACACAAAACCAGTTACAAGAAGTGAGGGTAAATTGTGTCTTTAACATTTGAAATCTGAGATCAATAATCAGGTAAAACTGTAATTTGGATTTGGAAGAGATTTAGCTTCTCCGCCTTAATAATTCTATTTGAAACCTGAACTTTGCACGGAGGGCTAAGTAATTTGAGTTTCTTAAAGCTACACTGAGAAGCCTTGAGTTTTGCTTAATTGTTTCTCAATATGGAACAAAAAAAAAAAACATGAAACAACTGGTTTTGATTAGGTGGAGTGAACATTTAGACCTGCTAATGTGGAAACATTCTATTACAGCCCAATAAAACGAACTGTCACTTAGATAATTTCATCATTGCTAATTATATTTCCCATTTCTCCTTTTGCCCCAAACAGTATTTTACTCTTCAAAGTTCATTTTTCTTACAGTTCGACTTGTTCCTTTCAGAGATAAAACATTTAGAAATAATCACTGATAAATATAAATTTGTCTGACAACTTAGAAATATCATGGAGTAGGATGGAAAACCTCTGAACTATTTAGTTTGCTAGGTGTTTTTTAGCTTATATATTGTTCAAGTAACTTACCTCCTGCGTCACTTTAAAAAAGTAATGCATTTTGCTAACAATAAATTGGCAATTGGCAGAGTTAAATGACAGACCTAAGTAATTTTTGTTTTGTTTCGTTTTTTTTTCTATGTGTCTTTTGCAAGAATTGTTCTTTCATGATGTCATGGAAGAGAAAAGAAATTTATCAAGAAACTTGGAAGCTTGCTTTGAGTTATAACCAGAACCACTATCAAAATATGTTTGTTCACTGGAAAACCTGTTTTACAAGTGGATTTTCATTGTATTTTGGGGAAACCTTTTGTGGCAAATGAATCAGCAAAAACATTTTCTAAATCCTGTTGGAACCACAACCTGAAGTTACTAATGATATTTAAAAATCACATTTTGTTAAGAAATACCTTGTACAGTAAAAATGATGGATATATGTTAAATATATTTATAATTTCATCTATTTAAATTAACCACTGTGCTATATAAACTGCTGGTCTTAGGCACCAGGTTAGAACACAGCTTTTCAAAAATTTATTTCAAAACCTGAGAAAATCAAACATACCCATTACTGAAATCCGTCCTTTTAGTCTGTGAAATGAATTGCTTCCTTTGTTTCTACCAGATCCCCTTGTTATCCATTGGCTTTAAATGGATAGACAGTTTCAGAATTTTCCAAAAGTGATCACAGAACTGACTCTAGCCTTCGGAATCTGTTGGACTAGTGGTGTTTTGTGGTCTGGCTCACAAACGTTAAGGTTACTCCAGTCTTCACTAGAACCACAAGCCTTGCCCTTGGCAGATTTAAATATTCAATTCAATTTTTCAGACATGTGCTAGAAGAAGAAGGGAGAAAGGTGATAGGAATAATCCGTGCCCAAGGTCCACAATTACCTCTCACAATACTTTGTTAAAACAGAGCGTCCTTCTGATTTTGGCGACGTGCTGGATTATGCTAATGCCAGATAAAAAACAAATATTCTGGTATCAGATAAATTTCCTAATTACCATTTAGATGGTATAGTCAATATGACTCTCTAAAATATTTGCCTCTCTAAAATGTGTAGGTAGAGAGGGGCTACATTATTTTTAAAACAAACACACAAGCAAACAAATAAATAAACAAGCTATGGGATTACCATGAGAACCTCAATAAGCACTCATGTATGAGCATAGTGCTAGATACTCATTAAGCACATAATAATTGGTTAAATACCAGTCCAGTGCCTTATGCTTTATAGGTGATATCAATTAGCTATTGCTGTATAACAAACTATCTCAAAACTCAGTGGGTTAAAACGGTGGCCATTTACTGTTGTTCAGGAGTTTATTAATCATCTGAATGGTTCTTTGGTTGTGGATGGACTCACGCATGTATTTGTAGTCAGCTGTGGTGCACTTGTAGACAGCTTTTCAGATTTTTGGATGAGAGTCAGTAGGGTGCTGGTCTAAGATGGACCTGGATGAAATGAATCAACTCTGCTCCATGTGGCCTCCCATCCTTCAGCAGGTTAGCCTGGGCTTGTTCACATGGCAGTCACAGGGCCCCAGGAGATAGATCAGAAACAGACAAAGCCATTTGGGGCCTAGGCTTTGAACAGATACATCACTGCTTTAACCAAATTCTGTTGTCAAAATTTTTGACAGAGCAAATCACAAAGTCAACCTGTGTTAAAGAAGTTGGGGAAATATTCTCCACCTTTTGGTGGGAGTGACCAAGTTACATTGCAAAGTACATGCATACATGGAAGGGTGGATAATTGGAGCTAGTTTTGCAATTAGGCTGCTACATAGATTTTCAATTAATGTGAGAGAATATGTGAAAGTAAGGGAGTTCACTTATAAGCTGCTGAATAATGATGTTTGTATTTGGGGTTTCCACTTCCTTTAAATTTTAGGTTTGAAGTTTGGATTCTTTGATTCTTTGGTGGTGTGCAATAGAAATTGTAGGTAGCAGGACAAAAAAAAAAGAAAACAAAGAAGAAGATATATAGGATAGCTCACAGAATCTAAGGATGAGCTTCAGCAAGGACAGGAACCCTGGATCACCTAGAATTTAGATAGCAAGAATTAATCCATTCAGGGCACTGCCTTGGGTTTCAGATTTCCTGGAGAGAAAGTCCAGTTGGCCTCTGGATTAACTGCCCAGGCCTTGGTCAAAGGAGGGCCAGATACCTTGATTCTAAAGTCTTACCAAGAGCACAAGCAAAGAGGCTGGACAGTTCTCCAAGATAAAATGGAATTCACTACCAGATGAAGGGAATTCAGGGCAGGCAAATACAACAGTATCCTCTACAAAGTTTAAACAACTTAATCCTAGAAAAGCAGTTCTGGTAGTGGTTAAATCCCTACTAGTGTGGGCATGGAGGAATCAACTGTCATGTCCTTTCTTATCACTCTTCCCAGTAAGTAAACTTTAGAAAGTAGCCAGAGGCAAAGGATGCAGATTATGCAGAGAGGGAAGATAAATTAGAGGTGGCTTTCCTCTACCCATTCAGCGACAGGCAATCACTTACTTATTTAATTCTTCATCTGCCCTGGCCTGATCAAAGCATAGTCTACAGGTAGCAGCCTTTGCTCTGCTTCAAAGAACGTGGGAAATGTATGGCCAAAGAGAGAAGGTACTTAGGAGTCGTATTAAGTTAGGAATGCTTCTGGCTGCTGGTGACTTTACTCATAGGACACTTATTGTTACTGAGTAGGAAGTCCCAAAGTAGTGGTCCCAGGGTGGGCCCAGAAACTCACCAGAGTCCTCTAAGGACCCCATCCTCAGTGTAGCAGCAGTGTCTCCTCATAGCTACAAGATGGCTGCTGCAGCTCCCAGCATCATGTCCTCACAGGACAGCATCTCTAGCAGAAAGGAGAGAGGAAAGAGAAAAAAAAAGCTTTTGCTTTGTTTGCCTCCCTTTAATTAACACCCTTCAGTGTTATCCTTTAACACCCTTACATCTTATTGGCCAGAACATGACCATCCTTAAACCAGTTACTATAGAAGGGGAAAGAGGTCGCCACAACGGGCTTAGACTAATTTTAGTTCAATCTCTCAGGTTGGGCACATTGCCTCTGACATTTATGGTGCCTCCAATCACATTTACTTGGCCTTGTCCCTAATTCCAGCCCCAAAGGGGGTCAGGGCTGGCTTCATGGGGCATGGGACCTGTGTAGTTGCACAGGGCCTCTCGTTTAGAAGGTCTTGGTTTAATGCTCTTCTGTTGCTGTCTTGAAATTCTTAATAGTTTTTTAACAGAGAACCCAGCCTTTTCATTTTGCACTGGATCCCACAAATTACGTAGCCAGTCCTGGCTGGGGTGGGCATAGGCCTTGACTCAATTCTCCCCAACAGCCCTTGCTGCAAGCAGGCACCCATGGGTGCACTCAGTCAGCTGGTGGACATGCATAGCTTGGAAGGGTGGCGGGCTAACACCCCCAAACTCTAACTACTACAGCACAGAAACAATAGAGAAATGCTCATGCATCCCATCCTTCAGGGGCATTCTGCACGCTTCTTAGAAGGTCCTGGTGGAATCCACCTCCATTGCCCACAGCAGTGACCTTGATAGCATACTCTTCTATTGGCTTTTCTTCTTTCTCTGTCCAATTCTACTCAGGCCCTCATTCCTAGTCCCTGAAATCACCTTCCAAATAAATACTTGCACACTAGTCTTATCTCAGGCTCTGCCTTCGGGAGGATCCATGCTCAAACACCATCCAAAAAAATCATGGTTTGGGACTTCCCTGGTGGCCCAGTGGGTAAGACTCCGCACTCCCAATACAGGCGGCCTGGGTTCAATCCCTGGTCAGGGAACTAGATCCCACATGCATGCCACAACTAAGAGTCTGCCTGCCACAAATAAGAGCCCACATACCTCAATGAAGATCCCATGTGCCGCAACTAAGACCCAGTACAGCCAAAATAAATAATAAATAAATAAATAAATATTTTTAAAAAGAAACGTTTAAAAAAAATCATGGTTTCCTGTCAAGAAGAAGTGTATATGGCTGTTTGTCCTTTGGTTAAGCAACACCAACAATGTCAGTGATAGTTCTTGTGGGATGATAAAGGGGAATCACCCCAGATCCTGTATCCCTGACTTGCAAAAAATAAATCTAACATTTGTTGAGTATCTACTGTGTGCCAGACACTGTGCTGTTTTTAGATATATTCTCTTATTTCAGCTGCACAACAGCCATACACAGTAGTTGTCCTTATCTCCATTTTACAGATGAGAATACCAAGGATCAGAGAAGTTGAGTGATTCCCCAAGGCCAGTAGGTGGAAGACCAGAAATTCAAACACAACTTTTCTGGGTAGTCTTCCCACGGTGTCACCCTACTGAAAGGAAAGACATTAAATCTATGGGCCAACTAACCGGCGATGTGGGGATATGTGTGCAGCCATGCTCTGAGCTTCGTGATCACTCATACAGTACAAAGCACTTCCTGAAGAACAGCTAGTGGGCAGGTATGCCAGCAAAGGGGCAGGCTTTCCTCTTAGTTTTTGATTCTTCTATAAAATTTCACAGCAGTGTTTCAGGAACAGAGCGTGGTGGCCGGCACATTGCTCATGCATTTTCTCCAAACCAGTAGGAACCTGGCAACTGTATTTTCCAAGCCTGGGTAGACAGATCATTCTATTTTGCTTTGTCACTTTCAAGAGAGTATTCTGCTCCTTCACAGACTCAGGGCTGTGTAGCAGACTACATTTATAGAGTGTTCTGGATAATGAGGTCAGGCAAACATTTGAAGAGACAGATCACAGACTACAGGGACACCACTGTCTTTTTCCAGGGCAAGTGGAGAAAAGAAATTGGACACTGGACCAGACAACGTCTGCGGTACCAGCTGAATTGGTAAAGCAAGCCAACGCCTGGCTAGCAGTCAGGGACACAACTGAAGAAAGAACTGTAACACTATTATTCTCGAAGGATGTATTTTTAGTACACAGTATATAAGATGTGACCCTCTCCTGTGGAGAAACACAGAATGGAAATTTGCTTAGTACCAAATTGCCACCGCATGATGAAGAATTGAAATGAGTTAAAATTATAACTTCAGAGTATTTTCCAGTAGAGGCTTTCAGATTAGCTTTTATTTTAATCATGTATATAAATTCCTTTGGTATTCTTAATATAAACTAAGATTTGATATGTCAGTACCTCTTGCTGATTTTCTTATATCCATTTCCCTGAGGTTTCTTTCCTGACTGTCATCTAACAAGACACCAAAGCAGTGGCCTCTAACTTTGTTGATTGTGCTCCACATCCATAAAAGCCCTCGTGCATTATATCCAATATATGTATATTTACATATTTAGAAACTATATCCCCGTACTGCTGCATTACTATTTTATGTACAATATGAAATAGGCCAGAATTAAAATTTAAAGGATAAGATAAAGGTTAAACTATCTTAAAGGTACTTTTAAATTACATTTTAATTAGTGACGGTACAAAAAATTGTTTTTGCTAGTGAGAGCAAGATGATTAAATATACTTCTTTCTTTAAAAAGAAAAACAGTTTGTGGACTTCCCTGGTGGTCCAGTGGTTAGTACTCCGAGCTTCCACTGCACGGGGCGCAGGTTCGATCCCTGGTCGGGGAACTAGGATCACACAATGCCGTGCAGGGCGGCCAAAAAATAAAACAAACAAACAACAAAAAAACCAATTGTGACTCTGTGATGCTGCGGTTCAAAATTTTGGACTAGTTCAGTTTATTACAATACTTGTATTTTTTAAATCTTTAAAAAATTGAGATATAATTCACATACCATAAAATTCACCCTTTTAATTTATACAATTCAGTGGTTTTTAGCACATTCACAAAGTCATGCAACAATCACCACTATCTAATTTTAGAATATTTTCATCACCTCCAAACGAAACCCCATACTCATCAGCAGTCACTCCAAGTTCCTTCTCCCGCTGGCCCCTGGCAACCACTAATCTATTTTCTGTCTTTATGGATTTGCCTATTACTGTCATTTCACATAAACGGATTCGTACAGTATATGGCTTTCTGTGTCTGGCTTCTCTCACTTAGCATAATGTTTTCAAGATTCATCCATGTTGTAGCATGTATCAGTACTTCATTCTGTTTGATGGCCATATAATATTGTATTGTATAGATGTACTACATTATCTTTATTTCTTCATCAGTTGATGCACACTTGGGTTGTTTCCACTTTTTGGCTATTATGAATAATGCTGCTATGAACATTTATGTACAAGCTTTTGTGTGGACTTAAAAAATTGCCTGTACAAGCTTTTGTGTGGACTTAAAAAATTGCCGAGTCATGTGCTAACTCTATGTTTAACCATTTGAGGAAATGCCAGATGGTTTTCCAAAGTGGGTGCACCATTTTACAATCCCACCAGCAGTCTTATGAGGGTTCCAATTTCTCCATACCCTCACCAGCCCTTGCTATTGTCTGTCTTTTTATTATAGCTGTCTTAGTGAGTGTGAGTAGTATCTCACTGTGGTTTTGATTTACATTTCCCTAATCACTAATGATGCTGAGCATCTTTTCATGGGCATGTTGGTAGTTTGTATATCTTCTTTGGAGAAATGTCTACTCAAATTCTTTGTTTATTTTTAAGTTGAGTTATTTATCTTTTTATTGTTGAGTAATAAATTACATATTCTGGACAATAGACCCTTATTGAATATATGATTTACAAATTTTTTTTTATCTTGTGGGTTATCTTTTCACTTTTTTGATAGTGGCCTTTGAAGAACAAAAGTTTTTATTTTGATGAAGTCAATTACCTCTTATGTTTCTTTGGATTCATATGCTTTTGGTGCCATATCTAAAAAACCAGTGCCTAATCCAAGGTACTAAAGCTTTACATCTATGTTTTCTTCTAAGAGTTTTATACATTTAGTTATTACATTTAGGTCCAGTTTGAGTTCATTTTTGTATATGGTGTGCGGAAGGGGTTCAACTTTATTCTTTGAATGTGGATAGCTAGTTGTGCCAGCATATTTGTTGAAAACACTATTCTTTCCTTCATTGAATTGTCATGGTAAGCTTGTCAAAAATCAACTGAACCTAGGGACAGGACAGGAATAAAGACACAGATGTAGAGAATGGACTTGAGGACACAGGGAGGGGAAAGGGTAAGCTGGGACGAAGTGAGAGAGTAGCATTGACATATATACACTACCAAATAAAATAGATAGCTAGTGGGAAGCAGCTGCATGGCACAGGGAGATCAGCTCAGTGCTTTGTGACCACTTAGAGGGGTGGGATAAGGAGGGTGGGAAGGAGACGCAAGAGGGAGGGGTTATGGGGATATACGAATGCATATAGCTGATTCACTTTGTTATACAGCAGAAACTAACACAACATTGTAAAGCAATTATACTCCAATAAAGATGTTGAAAAAAAAAAAAAATCAGGGGCTTCCCTGGTGGCGCAGTGGTTGAGAGTCCGCCTGCCGATGCAGGGGATACGGGTTCGTGCCCCGGTCCGGGAAGATCCCACATGCCGCGGAGCGCCTGGGCCCGTGAGCCATGGCCGCTGAGCCTGCGCGTCCGGAGCCTGTGCTCCGCAACAGGAGAGGCCACAACAGAGAAAAAAAAAATCAGCTGACTGTAAATGTATGTTTTTTTTTTAACTCTCAATTCTATTCCATTGATCTATGTCTCATTACCTGGTTCTTAATGTATGGCTCTGCTGAAACAATAACTCACAAAGATTCTTAGATCAAATGGAAAAAAAATTCATCATTGGCTCCTTTTACTCATAATTTTCTATCACATTCACCAGTTATGCAAATGTTTGGCTGAAGATCTGGCTAGTGAAGATCTGGCTAGTGAATTTCCATCTTTTCTGATGTCTGTGAGTTGTTCTTGCAAACCAATAGTTACACATTGCATTTTTCCCCTTTTTAACACATATATACAAAACTCACTAAAACTTTTCATTTAGAAGATTTTTAAAACAGGTTAGCAAATTCTCCTTCCATATATTCAAAAGGGTAACTATGAGAGTATTTAGACAGTGTTATTACATTTATGTAATTTTAGCAACAAAAACTGCAGGACAATGGATACATTTTCAAAGATTCCTTTACAAAATGTTCTTTCCATACCTCAAGTTTACTAGCTTGCTGTTTAGAGGGGACCTAATTTCTTTCTGTAAAGATTGTACTAGGAAGTGTGAGAAATGTCAGCTCTTCAATTTTATTGTTACTTGTGTTTACATTATTAGTATCCTCTTCAACCTGTGGTTTCTTTGCAGTAAATATTTTTAAGCTAATGTCCACTTTGAGAGTATGTTAGTTAAAACTTCATAATATAATCTGTTGGATTTTTTCTTTTTATTTCATTAGTTTCTTCATCTACTTTTATTATTTCCTTCTTTCTAGATTTTTAGGAGTCATTCTGATGTTCTTTCTCAAACCTACCAAGTTGGGTGTTTTTAACTTTTAACATTCCTTTTTTCTAATGTGTTTAAATTTTCTTCAAAGAGCAGCTTTATTTGCATCTACAAGTTTGGATAGTATTTTTAATATTACTCGTTTTCAAGTATTTTCTAATTTCCATATAATTTCTATGTTGATCCATAAACTACTTAATAGTACAATTTTAAAATTCCTAGTATATGGGGGGGTCTTTATTTGTTGTTTTTAATTATTTTTAAGACGGATGCATTGTTGTCATAAAAAGTGATCTTCATATTACTAATTCTTGCACTTTGTTGAGACATGTTCTGCAGCTTAATACCTGGTGGATTTTTGTAAATATTTGCCCAGAGTTAGCCCTACTGCAAAGTTTGAGGGCCCAGTTTCCACAGAAGGCTGCCCTCACTTCCCACATCCACTCTAAGGAGTTTCAGCCAACTACAAAGTTAACAGGAACAGTCCCCAAGATTGCTCTCACTTCTGACACCAGCTGCAACTTCAGAGGATCCCAAAATCACTCTCAGATTTAATACCTTGTGCAGAGAACTCATAGAACTCACTGAAAGTTCTTATGCTTATGGTTATGGTTTATTACAAGGAAAGGATTAAGATCAGCTAAAGAAAGAGACACATTGGCAGAGTTTAAGGGGTACCCAATGCAAAGCTTCCATTGTCCTCTCCTGTGGAGTCAGGATGCCTTACCCTCCTGGCATCAATGTGTAACAGTGTGCAAAGAGTGTTGCCAACCAGAGAAGCACATCAGAGCCTCAGTGTTCTTAAAATTTTTAATTTAATTTTTAAAAAAGTTTCAAGTGTACAATGTATTGATTTAAGAAGTATTCAGGGACTTCCCTCGTGGTCCAGGGGTTAAGACTCTGTGCTTCCACTACAAGGGCACGGGTTCAATCCCTGGTGGGGGAACTAAGATCCCGCATGCCAGACAGCGCAGCCAAAAAAAAAAAAGAAGTATTCAGAGTTTTTATTGGGGCTCCATTGTGTAGATGTGATTGATTGACAGATTGATTGATTGCCCACATAGTTGAACTCAGTCTCCATGTCGACCTTTACCACGTGACCCAAAGCGCCCACTCTACATGTTCTGAGAAACAACAGGAGTAAAGCTTAGGAGTTAAGTCTTGGAATTTTCTCATTTCTGGAAACCTCCATTTAACCAATTGAATCTAGCCCAAGTTTTCCTGGCCCAGGTCCTACTCTCCCCAGTGGATAAAAAGTCTCTTGAATTACTCTCAGTTTGAGAGCAGACTTTCTTTTGTAAACCTGATCAATAAAAAAAAACTAGATCTTTGTAAGAAAAGCCAGTCCCTGTCAAATTCTTTTAGCTTTACAGCAAACCTAAAATAATACTTCCTCCTGTGGCCCTTTTTTCTGACCCTCAGTTTGAATAATTTCCTCTTCCCTGTGTGATTCATAAAAACTTTGCTGCTGGGTTAGAGCACTTATCACATTCTGTTTTCCTTCGCGGTTCGGTTGTTTATTTACTCTTCACTAGACCGTGATTTCCTACTTTATTTATTTTTGTATCTGTGGTACAGCCTAATCCAGAGCAATGACTACTGTACTGATTGAACTGGAGCTTTGAGATACAAAGGACTGGCAGGAGTAAGAAAAAGTCACGGTTGGTACAAAGTTTATCTAGATCAAGTCACTGGTATTTCTATAAGGTGGACTCCAAGATAACACAGATAAATTATCTTTTTTTAAAAAAATATTTATTTATTATTTATTTATTTTAGTTACTTTTGGCTGTGACGCGTCTTAGTTGCAGCACACAGGATCTTTGTTGAGGCATGAGGGATCTTTCGTTGGTGCGTGGACCTTTGTTGTGGTGCGCGGGCTTCTCTCTAGCTGTGACGTGCAGATTTTCTTTTCTCTAGTTGTGGCGCGCAGGCTCTAGGGCACATGGGCTCTGTCGTTGTGGCATGCGGCTTCCAGAGCGTCTACGCTCTGTAGTTTGTGGGACGCAGGCTCAGTAGTTGTGGCGTACAGGCTTAGTTGCCCTGCGGCATGTGGGATCTTAGTTCCCTGACCAGGGATTGAACCTGCGTCCCCTGCATTGTAAGGCAGATTTTTTTTTTTTAACATCTTTATTGGAGTATAATTGCTTTACAATGGTGTGTTAGTTTCTGCTTTATAACAAACTGAGTCAGTTATACATATACATATGTTTCCATATTTCTTCCCTCTTGCATCTCCCTCCCTGCCACCCTCCCTATCACACTCCTCTAAGTGATCGCAAAGCACCGAGCTGATCTCCCTGTGCTATGCGGCTGCTTCCCACTAGCTATCTATTTGATGTTTGGTAGTGTGTAGGTCTGTGTCTTTATTCCCGTCTTACCCCTAGGTTCTTCATGACCTTTTCTTTTTTCTTTTTCTTTTCTTAGATTCCATATATATGTGTTAGCATACGGTATTTGTTTTTTGTATTTCTGACTTACTTCACTCTGTATGACAGACTCTAGGTCCATCCACCTCTACAAATATTTCAATTTCGTTTCTTTTTATGGCTGAGTAATATTCCATTGTATATATGTGCCACATCTTCTTTATCCATTCATCCGAAGATGGACACTTAGGCTGCTTCCATGTACTGGCTATTGTAAATAGAGCTGCAATGAACATTTTGGTACATGACTCTTTTTGAATTATGGTTTTCTCAGGGTATATGCCCGGTAGTGGGATTGCTGGGTCGTATGGTAGTTCTATTTTTAGTTTTTTAAGGAACCTCCATACTGACTGTATCAATTTACATTCCCACCAACAGTGCAAGAGTGTTCCCTTTTCTCCACACCCTCTCCAGCATTTATTGCTTCTAGATTTTTGATGATGGCCATTCTGACCAGTGTGAGATGATATCTCATTGTAGTTTTGATTTGCATTTCTCTAATGATTAGTGATGTTGAAGATTCTTTCATGTGCTTGTTGGCAATCTGTATATCTTCTTTGGAAAAATGTCTATTTAGGTCTTCTGCCCATTTTTGGATTGGGTTGTTTGTTTTTTTGTTATTGAGCTGTATGAGCTGCTTGTAAATCTTGGAGATTAATCCTTTGTCAGTTGCTTCATTTGCAAATATTTTCTCCCATTCTGAGGGTTGTCTTTTGGTCTTGTTTGTGGTTTCCTTTGCTGTGCAAAAGCTTTTAAGTCTCATTAGATCCCATTTGTTTATTTTTGTTTTTATTTCCATTTCTCTAGGAGGTGGGTCAAAAAGGATCTTGCTGTGATTTATGTCATAGAGTGTTCTGCCTATGTTTTCCTCTAAGAGTTTGATAATGTCTGGCCTTACATTTAGGTCTTTAATCCATTTTGAGTTTATTTTTGTGTATGGTGTTAGGGAGTGTTCTAATTTCATACTTTTACATGTACCTGTCCAATTTTCCCAGCACCACTTATTGAAGAGGCTGTCTTTTCTCCATTGTATATTCTTGCCTCCTTTATCAAAGATAAGGTGATCATATGTGCATGGGTTTATCTCTGGACTTTCTATCCTGTTCCATTGATCTATCATTCTGTTTTTGTGCCAGTACCATACTGTCTTGATTACTGTAGCTTTGTAGTATAGTCTGAAGTCAGGGAGCCTGATTCCTCCAGCCCTATTTTTCATTCTCAAGATTGCTTTGGCTATTTTGGGTCTTTTGTGTTTCCATACAAATTGTGAAATTTTTTGTTCTAGTTCTGTGAAAAATGCCAGTGGTAGTTTGATAGGGATTGCATTGAGTCTGTAGATTGCTTTGGGTAGTAGAGTCATTTTCACAATGTTGATTCTTCCAATCCAAGAACATGGTATATCTCTCCATCTATTTGTATCATCTTTAATTTCTTTCATCAGTGTCTTATAATTTTCTGCATACAGGTCTTTTGTCTCCTTAGGTAGGTTTATTCCTAGATATTTTATTCTTTTTGTTGCAATGGTAAATGGGAGTGTTTTCTTAATTTCACTTTCAGATTTTTCATCATTAGTGTATAGGAATGCCAGAGATTTCTGTGCATTAATTTTGTATCCTGCTACTTTACCAAATTCGTTGATTACCTCTAGTAGTTTGGACTCCTTTTATTTCTTTTTCTTCTCTGATTGCTGTGGCTAAAACTTCCAAAACTATATTGAGTAAGAGTGGTGAGAGTGGGCAACCTTGTCTTGTTCCTGATCTTAGTGGAAATGGTTTCAGTTTTTCACCATTGAGGATGATGTTGGCTGTGGGTTTGTCATATATGGCCTTTATTATGTTGAGGAAAGTTCCTTCTATGCCTACCTTCTGCAGGGTTTTTATCATAAATGGGTGTTGAATTTTATCGAAAGCTTTCTCTGCATCTATTGAGATGATCATATGGTTTTTCTCCTTCAATTTGTTAATATGGTGTATCACGTTGATTGATTTGCGTATATTGAAGAATCCTTGCATTCCTGGAATAAACCCCACTTGATCATGGTGTATGATCCTTTTAATGTGCTGTTGGATTCTGCTTGCTAGTATTTTGTTGAGGATTTTTGCATCTATGTTCATCAGTGATATTTGCCTGTAGTTTTCTTTCTTTGTGACATCTTTGTCTGGTTTTGGTATCAGGGTGATGGTGGCCTCGTAGAATGAGTTTGGGAGTGTTCCTCCCTTATAAGGCAGATTCTTTACCCCGGACTGCCAAGGAAGTCCCGAGAAATTAGCTTTATATATGTGTCACAATTTAAAGAAACATTTTGCTGTTGTAAACCTGAAACTAACAATATTATAAATCTACTATACTTCAATTAAAAAAAAAAAAGGAAAGGGCACCTCAAAAAACTAAATAAATAAAATAAAATAAGAAGAGTGGAGGGCTTCCCTGGTGGCGCAGTGGTTGAGAATCTGCCTGCTAATGCAGGGGACACAGGTTTGAGCCCTGGTCTGGGAGGATCCCACATGCCGCGGAGCAACTAGGCCAGTGAGCCACAACTACTGAGCCTGCGCGTCTGGAGCCTGTGCTCCGCAACAAGAGAGGCCACGATAGTGAGAGGCCCGCGCACTGCGATGAAAAGTGGCCCCCACTTGCCACAACTAGAGAAAGCCCTTGGATAGAAACGAAGACCCAACACAGCAAAAATAAGTAAATTAATCAATAAACTCCTACCCCCAACATCTAAAAAAAAAAAAAGAAGAGTGGAAATGTCATATTGACCTCTTCATGGTAGGGTTAGAGATTGCCCCCATCTTCTATTCTTCTTGCAAGTATTTTTCCTGTTTATGTTTAATCGTCTGTGTTCCTACAACACGTAGTTCCTCAAAAGCTTATAAACAATAAACATCTATATGAAAAAATAGGTTTTTAAAAATATAGAAATATTTTGGAAGAGGCAGCAGATTGTCCCAATTCTTGAGGTCAAGTCATAGTTTCTCTGCAATCCATGTCTTTAAAAAAATATATTTTTACAACTAGAAAAAAATACATAGACTCATTTAAACTTGCTTTCCATTCTATAAAAGGGGACAATAAGTTCTATTAAGTGTGTTAAAATATTCTTTTCTTATAATCACTTCTTGTATTTTAAGGGCAGTTTCTTAAAGTTTTTGTTTAGGAATTTAGGAAATACTAATCTAATAGTCAATGTCTGACTACATACTCAGAACATGTATAGTGTAAGTGCCTAATATTAAACTTTTTGATTGTAACATCAGTGCCTGACATTAAGCTTTTGGTTGCTGAGGCATTCATTTCAAAGACATTCACCTCAAATAAACATATTGCCAGCTGTGTGAAGAACTTATAGAAACAACTAGATAAGGAACCAGGTTGAGCACCGCCCCCATCCATGAATTCCCCCTTTTAGAAAGCCCTTGGTGACCTAGATAACTGACCACTTGAGTGGTCTGCTTCTCCCTTCCCACATCTTATTCCTACTCTTATGCCTTAACTTTGCCAAAAAAGAGTGAACTCATGAAATCTTAGGTACCCCACACTTGAGCACTAATAAAAGCAGAACCCCAGGTCCATGCTCCCTCCCTCTCTCTCTACCCACGACCTTGTGTGGCCTTGTAGCACACCCTGTACCCTCCAGGACCTGTGAGTAATAATAAATCTTGTTCGTCAAAGTTCCCTGATGGTTTTGCTAAGATGTGTCCTGCAATCATAATAAGAACCAAAGAGGGCAGTCCAGTCACAGCATTGGCCCTGGTGATGGTGGGTGGGGGAAACGTCTGGCCAATCTGGAGACTGAGTTCAACCATGTGGGTGATCAGTCAATCAATCAGTCATGTCTACATAATGGAGCCCCAGTGAAAACCCTGAGGCTCGGATGAGCTTCTCTGGTTGGCATTACTCCATGCACATTGTCACACATCAATGCAAGATTGTGTAAATCCAGCAAGAAACAAAGGATGCAAAGCTAGGTCCTAGGCAGGAGCGATTCAGACCCTTCCAGAACTGCAGCCAGGCCACAGACCCCTGTGAGGACCCCGTAGGTATGAGTTTCAGAGCTCTTAGGGACATATGTTTGACCCCACGGGCATGGGACAGAGGCCAGAGAACACTCTGCAGAGAAGAAAACAGATACATGGCCAAGTGGGTGTCAGTCCAGGTCCCAGACCAAAAGGGACTTAGAAAATTCCAAGGAAGGCACTTCAAAGTGTGGGAGGCTGAAGGGGCAGGGCTGGGGTAGAGGCCCCTCTTGCTCTGGTGTGAGGGCAGTTACCACTACCAAGAAAATGTTTCTTTCAGAAATGCTTGCCTTTTGCATTAGTTGAGTTCTAATAGCATCATTCCCCACCTCCCCCTTGGAATTTCTGTGAATGTATGCTAATTAACTTGGAAAGCTGAGTACAGCAAAAATAGAGAGATTTTTAAAGACTATGTTATAAAATCCTATCTTCTCTAATTCTTTGAGTTGTTAACCTCTAGTCAGCTTTCAAACTTTCAGTTGTATGCTCTAGGGCCTTTCACATCTGCAAATCCTCTTTCTAGAATCTTTTATGCGCTAAACAGATCAAATTTCCCTAGAAGAAGCCTTCCTTGCCTGTGTTATTTCCATTTCCGGGAAGTGTTTTACATCTGCGTTGCAAAAGAGCAGTCATGCCTCCTTCTCACTTACCATCCCAGGATAAATGTTACTTTCCTGACAGGCAGCTTGGATGCCTTCCAACCCCCAAGGCTCTTTGCATCAGTCCGTATGGAAATCCTTTTCCCTTCCAGACGAGATTGTCTTCTCCAGTACAAAATGGATTCTGTACTCTTTTGCCCTATCTCAAACTGCCTTCCCCCATACTCTCTAGAGGTCCAATTCTTCTAGCAAGGAGGTGGAATAAACCATTTCTGACCTGCCACACTCATCCTCTCCCACACCCTTGCTGGATTACTATTTCCCCTGTCTCCCTGCTTCCACGCCTTTGATCATGTTCTTGCTTGCACCTGGAATTCCCTCTCTGTTACTGCCCTTCCTCTCATGTCACCTCAAAGGAAGAAGAGCACCAGTTTAATCACAAGGCCAAGTTGAAGTATTATCTTTCCAAAAGCATGATTGTGACCATTTACCTTTCAGAAGAGTCTAAGGAAAAAAAGCACAGAATTCCTCCACATGTCAGTAAAGATTTCCAGCTTTAACCAGTCCACATGCTCCAGGCCAGCAGATAGAAGTTGAGGGGACACAGGTTTGTACCCAGCTACCAGCTGAACTTGGTGGCAGGGTATTAGAAAAAAAAAAAAAAAAAGGCACAAATCAAACGGAAGCATGTATGGGAGGGGCGAAAAATAAAAGACTGCCTTCTCATAGAAATGTGTTTTTAAAATTTCTACAGGTAGAGCTGTCAGGACTGCATATCAACTTTCATGGGCCCGATACATTTTGGGCCTATGGGTCTCCTCCTACCATAATGCATTTCATGGGTGCTAAAACTTTCCTTTTTCTCTGATACAAGAAAAATAATTATTTTCTTCAATCCCAAGTTCATTTTTTTCTTTTGATTTTAAAAGAAATTTAAACAATTTAGTGAGTCCCTAAAGTATTGTGGAGGTCTAGAAATTATGCTTAATGGATAGTTAGCCCTGAGACTATATCTTATAATGTAGCATAAAAGACATGATTTGGTAGAGTGTTTTAGAGCTGTAATCCGGGAGCCAGGTGTCTGGGCTTGAATCCTGTCTCTGCCCTTCTCTAGCGGTGTGACCTCAGAGGAGTTATTGAATATCTGTCTTTGTGACTCAGTTTCCTCATCTGTAGAATAGGGATAATACTATCACATAGTTTATTGGGTTATGGCTAAGGTTAAGTGAGCTAATATGTGCTAAGACCAAAGACTGACACATAGTACTATATGAGTACTATAAGCGTTAGCTATTATCATTATTAATAATTGTCAATGTTAGGTGCTTAATCAATGTATATTAAATGAAACAACAAATATTCTTCTTATGCCAAGGTATTATTTTCAACATCATCAAGCCACGTTAAAAGAAGGATTTTAAATCTGGACATAATTATTTCTATTTTTGAGAAAGAGGAAAAGAAAACAAAACCCTCTGGGAGATGAGGAAAACCCTTGACAATATATGAATGCATCTTGTTCTGCATATTATTGAAATCCCAAACTCTTTTAAGATGGAAGCATTTAAGAAGCCATCCTTGATTTATATTAAATTAGTGAGCAACTAAACGCTCTAGGTCCTTTTTATATGAAAAATGATCAAACCAGGTTTTCTCCATTTTTTACTTCCACAATTCATTTTATAAACCTGGTTAGAGAACTTTACCTTATTATGACTACTTCACATCTCACTACTTTTAGACTAATAGCTATCTTAGTCTGTTAAATCTTGATTTTCTTTTAGCAATCACATTAGTTTTCTCACCTATCCTTTTACCATATAAAAACTTGATAAGCATAGTTTCTCTGATCTCATGTAACTCATTAACATATATCTTATCTAGGGCAGGGTCAGACCACTCATCTAAGAGATTGCTTCTGGGTTGACATATTTTGGAGATACAGTTACCCAAACAGTTTTTTTTTTTTAATTTAATTAATTAATTTATTTTTGGCTGTGTTGGGTCTTTGTTGCTCCGCGTGGGCTTTCTGTAGTTGCAGTGAGCGGGGGCTACTCTTTGTTGCAGTGCGCGGGCTTCTCACTGTGGTGGCTTCTCTTGTTGTGGAGCACAGGCTCTAGGCACGCAGGCTTCAGTAGTTGTGGCACTTGGGCTCAGTAGTTGTGGCTCGTGGGCTCTAGAGCACTGTCTCAGTAGTTGTGGTGTGTGGGCTCAGTAGCTGTGGCACATGGACTTAGTTGCTCTGCAGCATGTGGGATCTTCCCGGACCAGGGCTCGAACCCGTGTCCCCTGCATTGACAGGCGGATTCTTAACCACTGCGCCACGAGGGAAGCCCACCCAAACAGTTTTAAATGTCCTGATTACCATCATTTAGCTCCAATGTTTTGATCTTAGCTACAGCGTAATCAGGAAAGACTTTGTAGCAGGCCGATTCACATCAACATTTAGCTTGTCTAGACCAGTAGTTTGCCTAGACATCAGAATTACCTTTCAGAATCTCCTCCTCTAAAACATAGATTCCGAGGCTCCACTCCTCTCTTCAGTCAGTAGGTTCTGAGTCCTGAGAATTAGTACTTCCGTTACGGCCAGCACCAGGGAACAAAATGCTCTTTCTAATCCTAGTGTGGTTTGTAGATCAGCAGCAGCAGCTGGAAGCTGGTTGGAAAGATAGAATCTCCTCTCCTACTTCAGACCTATTGAATTGGAATCTACCGATTATAGATCCCCAAGTGATTTGTAGGCACCTCAAAGTTTGAGGAGCACTATGTAAGCCGTTCCCATAAGTTAGCTTTCTAGTTACTCCAGAAGAAGGAGAAGGAAAGGGCCAAGGGGGCGGGAGAGAAGTTCTCCCTCTTCTGCTTGTTTTACATTTGGACTTGGACAAATTATTTCACCTCCCTTTACCTCAGTTCCTTTGTCTATCAAATGGGCATGGTAGTCATCCCTACCTCACAAGGATGTTGTAAAGATTAAACGAGTTAATGTGAAACACTGAGAACAGTCCCTGCCTACAGTAAACTCTCAGTGTATCTGTTCTGGGTTAAACTGTTCTCTGCCCCCCCACACCCCACTCCCAAAATATATTGAAGTCCTGACCCTCGGTGTCTGTGAATGTGACCTTATTTGGAAATAGAGTCTTTGCAGATGTGATCAAGCTAAGATGAGGTCATTAGGGTGGGCCTTAATCCAATATAATAGGTGTCTATAAGAACAGGAAGATGTCACCAAGGATTGACAGCCACCACCAGAAGCTAGGAAGAGACAAGGAAGGATTCCCCTACAGGTTTCAGAGGGAACATGGTTCCGCCAACACTTTGATTTCAGACTTCCAGCCTCCAGAACTGTGAGACAACACTATGAGATCCAGTTTGTGGGACTTTGTTACAACAGCCTTGGGAAACTAAAACAGTATCTTAGGTATAGTAATTATGGTTGTTACTATTATTACTACCAAGTGCTGGCACTGGGGAGACTGTGGTGAAGAAGACCCAGTCTCTGCCCTCAGGTAGATCATAGCACGGAACTGTGCCAGGAGTATAGTGATGAATGGCTGGATACCCATCTGGGGTTCGGAGGAGAACCACAGTGGGAGAACAGCTGGGAAGGCACTAAGCATTCTTGAGGGTCTAGAAAGACTTTCCAGGGGAGATGCGATCTCTGCAGAGGGGCTGGTAAGCTCAGGTAGGTAAGAAGGCTACATATACTGTTCCAGGCAGAGGGACAGTGTTTGAAGACCCCTGAGATGAAAGAGATGACTATAACATCTCTGAAACCACATCTCCATTTCTTTCAGCCTTTGGTGTTGTAGGTAACCTGGAGATGGGAAAATGAGTTCCTTTTACATGGCCAAGCATCCTCACTTTTTCCTTTCCACCTGGAGCATCAGTTCTCCTCTTTAGAGTGAGTGCCTTTCACACGTCACTTGAAGACTTTTGTTTGAAAGAGGACTGTAAAACGGTGCTTGAGTGATTTCTGTCATCCCACTTTGGTCCTCCCTCTTTCTCTCTCTTGTTCCAGCATCGTGCTGGCATGGTCCTTCTGTCTACTTTAGTATTTTCATGCAATCTGAGTTATAGTCTCCCGATACTTTTCTGATAAGGGATATATTGGTTTCAGGGATTTGTCCTTAGTTAAGCAATACATCTTGCCTCTTCTAGGTTTCTGTTGTACGTGTTCTTTCAGAAATGTTCCCTCAATCAGAAAGCTACCTATGTGGCCACACTTTTTTCTTTAGAACTATCAAGAAAATTGCTTTTATTCTCATTGAACTCATTTGCAGCTTTATTTTTAGTATTTTCATTTTAGTATTTTCATTTTTAGAAACTTGCATGCCTGTTGAATATATTATTCTCTTTGGGGGCTTCTAACCATGAATTCATATATGTCTTCTCTATAAGAAGACATATATGTTCATTCAGTGAACATATATGTTCATTGTTCATTCATTCAATTAATATTTATTGAGCATCTACTGTGTAACAGGCACATAGAGCCCTGAACAAAATGACCCACATCCTTGTAGAGATTACAGTCCAGTGAAGATTTGTGTCTGTTTGGGTCATGCATTCTTGGTGGGGGAGGGTTGTTTTTCAATATTATGAACCCTAAGGTGGCACAGAGTCTCCGTCAGGATCCTAACAGCCAAGAAATACAATAACGAGATGGTGTCCTTGAGGATAGTCTATGAAGGGACTGTTTACAAGGTTGTGGACAGGGTGAAAAGAAACTAAGGACTAGCAACAGCAGGACATCAGTTACCACTCCTGTGTCAAGGTCAAGGAAAGAGCTGTAGCTGAAGGTCAGGGCCTGCCAACAGGAACAGGGCAGCCAGTACCAACCTGCAGCCTGGCAGGGAGGGAGCAAAGGCAATAAGTACTGTACCTGTGATGGTTAGTTTTATGTGACAGCTTGGCTAGGCCGTGGTACCCAGTTTTTGGTAAAACAGCAGTCTCAATGTTGCTGGGAAGGTATTTTTTTAGATGTGATTAAACTGAAATCAGTAGACTTGGAGTGAAGCAGATAAGCCTCCATAATGTAAGTGGGCCTCATCTAAGCAGTTGAAGGCCTTAGAGGGAAAAAGACAGGTTCCCAGAGGAGGAAGGACTCTGCCTCCAGACTGCCCTCAGACTCAAGACTGCAACAGCTCTTCCCTGGGTCTCCAGCCTGACGGCCTGCCCTGCAGATTTTGGACCTGCCAGCCCCTACAATCATGTGAGGCTCGCTCTCTCTCCCTCTCCCTCTCTCTCTTCATATACATATATATATATAAAACATACATATGCACGTATATGTAAACACATGGGTAATACATATATGCATATATATACATATATAGAACTACATACATACATATATCATTACATATTTGCACATATGGTTCTGTCTCTCTGGAGAGCCCTGAATAATACAGCACCTAACCACTCCTTCTCGCTTTGGTTTCCCACCAGCGCTTGCCAAACCCAACAAGCGAGCTGGGGGAAAGGGAACCCGTGGATGCTGTCTGTAGAGGTCAGCATCCTGAGGCACAGAGAAGGGAGGAGAGGGTGGATCTGGAGGGCCAAACCAGGATTGTCAAGACAGCTACTTTCCCACAGAGAGGACTTTCAGAGTACATATCTGGCCATGCTACTAATGGCTTAAGTATCTTTCACAGAATGGAGCAAAGCTGAAGCTCCTGGCCCACATGGCTAGCTGCATCTTTTATGACCTCAGCCCTTCCTTTCGCACCAGCCTAGCCTCCTGCCTCTCCACCACCTTCTACTTTATGTTTCCGTGGTAATTCCCTGGAGCACTTACAATTCCCTAATATTACAAATCCCAGGTTTTTTCATGCTGCTGTGCCTCTCTGTACACACCATTCCATCTGCCTGGGCTGCCCTATGCCCCCCATCCACTGGCAAACTCTTGCTTATCCTGCCAAATCCAGCTCACGTGTCACATGCCTTGTGAAATCTGTGAAGTCTGTCCTGTTTGCTTGGTCCCAGAATTCCCGCAGCTTTCCTCTCTGTTACCTCCATGGCATACACAGGATTCACTGATCACCCAGAGTTCAGTTATTTATAGAGCGCTCTACCTTCCCCTGCACTGGCAGCACCGTGAGGACAGAAATGGGTATGATCCCTCTCCACGTCCCAGCCTCCAGCTCAAAGCCTACAAACGACAGAGGTGGTGAGCGCGAGCCCCCTGTGAAGAGGTTCTTGGGCTTCTCACTGAGATGCGATGTGCCCTTCTCTTTGGAACAGTTTCAAACGACAACTCTAGCTTTTTAAAACCCATCCATTCTGAATGTACCTGCATTTCTGCACATCCTACATTTTGAGGCAGCCTAGGAAATGTACTGCAGATTTCTTCATTGGCAAGTATCTGATGTCAACCTCACTCATACCAACTACCCACAGTGTGTAATGAAACACACTGAGCTACATTCTTCAGCTGCTCCTGGCAGAGTGAAGTGCATAAAAAGCAATTCAACAGTTGGACAAGGCTCTCTTGGTTCATCTCGTCCTGAGGTCTCAGCACCGAGTTGAGCTGTTCTAAAGCCCTTTTCAAAACTGTTTCGTCAGTTGGACACTAGAGACTCATTTCATGGGGTTCTGTTAAGGGAAGGATTGCACTTGACACACAGATTTCTGTGTGTGTTGGGGGAGTGTGAGGGGAAAACATAACACGTTTATTTAGTTCAGTTTTTTTTAGTACAAGCCTTATTCATGTTTCCTTGAAATAAAGTATAATGTCCAACTTCAAATCAGTTTCCAGAATCTCTCTAAGCATAATGTGGAATTTCCCACTGCCAGTAAATGCTGAAAGGCTGTATTTCAAGCTGAAGTTCATTACAAACACCACCCCACCCACCAAGAATGAGCCTCTTTTTGATTGCTTAGGAAGGCTGGGATTAAGAACAGAATGGCTAAAATAACGACATAACAACTGAGAATAAATTAAATACAGTCCTGCTAGATTAGTAAATTTTGTACCATTTCATGTGTTTAATACCTGAAAAATGTTATTCTACAGTCATTTAATTGGTGATGTGCATGTACTAGACACAGAGCTGGTTGATGAGAGAATGCTCAGTGAGATGTTTGTTTCAGGGCACAGGGACATCTGGCACCCCACAGTCAAGTATAACTTAAACAAGAGGAAGGAGAGATTTGCTGGGATAAGCTTGGAAAGCTTTGCAGAGAGAGTGACATTTGAGCCTCGAAAAATGGTAGTGTTTCAACAAGCAGAGATAGGGGAGAATGTCATTCTAGAGAATGGGAACAACGTGGGCCAAGGTGTAGAGTGGGTCTCATGTGGGGACCCCTCCGTGTAAGGGGGCCGTGTCTACAGCATTAGGTGCATTGGGACAGGTTACTATGGGGAGATAAGGCTCGAAATATGGCTTTGCAATCACATCTTCAGGGACCCGAATGCCTCTATAAAGAACTGTAGTCAGGAGGCAGTAGGGAGCCATGAGAAAGTTTGGGCAAGGACGTGGCATGATCTGATTGGTGCTTGGGGTCAGCGACTCTGGGAGATAGGAAGTGTAATGGATGGATTTAAAGAAGGATAAGTGGGGAGTTCCCTGGTTGCTTAGTAGTTAGGATTCCAGGCTTTCACAGCCGAGGCCTGGATTCAATTCCTGGTCAGGGAACTGAGATCCCACAAGCCGCACAGTGCGGCAAAAAATAAAATAAAATAAAATAAAGAAGGATAAGTTGAAGAGCTCTCTTCATGTTTATAACGTTTCTTTTTAATACCTTACTGCTTAGACTTTATAGCTTGTTACACATTAACAGGTTCAAGTTGTGTATCCATGTCCTCCTTTGGAGAGAGGAACAGGAATTCTGCCTCAGTGAAATTATTCCCTCCTCCTCTCCTTAGGATGATAATCCCTACTATTATAATACATGTAGCTTCCTGTGTGCAACTGACTTGAATTTTGTGCCCCTTCTAGTAAAAGTTAAGTTTGTGTTGTAAAATATTTACCTATTTGGCTTAAAATTGAAATGTGAGCTTTTATTTTAAGATATGTGAGTTCTTTGATCTAGCAATTCCATGGATGGAAATTTGTCCTAAAGAAATAATCAGGATGGCCACAAAGATTTATCTCTAAGGACATTCGTCTCTGTATTGCATATAATAGTAATAAGCTGGAAGCAGCCTAAGCATCCAGGAGGAGATTGGTTATGCAGCCAATTAAATAGTTTTTGAAAAATGTCTAATAATATAGGTAAATGTTATAATGTAGCGTTGAATTTGAGAAACAGATAACGAATAAATATGATTCCATTTTGCCAAAAAAATTTTTAAAGAATTTATGGAGAAAGATTGGAAGAGTATTGACCAAAATTTTAACAGTGGATATCCCTGGTTGATGAGTGAGTAACATGGGTGATTTTTATGTTATTCTTTGGTTTTTCTTATATTTTCTAAATTTTCTATAATGAGTATGTATAATTTTTAGTTATTAGGAAAAAATGCTATTTAAAAATTGCTTTCATGCTAGAGGGTAGATTACAGTTCAGAACAATTCTTAGCTCCTTTGCATCTCTTGAATGAGTCTGGGCTTCGGAGTCTTTATCTGAATGAGAGGATTAGTTCCATAAACTCTAATACCATTTACAACTCTAAGATGTCTCACCACATTTTCTGTGCCTTTCTGTGTTCCCACAGCACCAGGTACCTACTTTGTCATAGCACCACCCGTCACAAAGTAACTTAATTCTTATTTAGTTACCTTATGTCTGCCTCTTCCAGAAGGACCCAAGCATCTTAGAGGAAGGAACAGTCTTGTATCACCTCTATTTGCCAGGAGCATTCTGGTTTCAAGTGACAAATATATTACTCAAATTGATTTAAGCAAAAAAAAAAAAAGAAAAGAAAACTAATATTAGTTCCTAGCACTAGAAAGTCCAGGGGAAAATCTAGTTTGGGTGTAGCTGGATCTAATATCCAAATGATGGTACCCAGACTCTGTCTCTCTCTGCTCTACTTTTGTTTCTGTTGGTCTCCTTGTCAAGCTACTGGCCCCCTCACATTCTCATAGCTTCAGTCTCCTTTGGAGGGAGATCTTTATCTCCTTGATAGTTCCACAGAAGTCCCAGATTACTTTTCTTGAGTTCCATGCACAGCCCTGTGACCAGGGGCTTAAAACTTCCAGTTACTCCCCCTGTACCTGTGGTTGGTGGTAGTCATGGGAGGCAGGGTGCAAGGCTAGTCTCTCTTGAAGGAACCACATGAACCAAGAATACGGAATGAATGTTTTCCCAAAGGAAAATCAAGATGCTGTCACCAGGAAAGGGAGAAATGGATTCTGGGTGAGTAAAAATGACAGCTATATCTCCTTCCATTTGCATCTCTAGCACCTTGCACTGTGCCTGGCATCAACTGGGTGAGGACTCAGTAAAAACCTTGTAGAATGAATGAAGGATCAATGTAAATTGTCATTTTTTCCCCCCTCAGAGAAACTTAAATCTCACCCAATTCTGATCAGCTGGGTGTACTCATGTTTTCTCTGATTGTAAATTCTGGCTTGGACAGTTTTTCAAATAGTTTTTAGCCTTCGCTACTAATAGAAATTTGAAGTTGTTTTTATGAAATCATTTGCCTCTTCAGCCTTTATTACATATTCATTTTCTAAGAATCAAGTGAGAGTTTCTGTTGGATCAATGTAAAATGAGCATGACCATTGTAACTCTAAGTTCCAATCCAGGCACTATTATTAACTGATTCATACTTTGTCTTTGAAAGACTGTTGGAAAATTTTTTTCAATAGATGTGGGAAACAGTCTAACTCAAATATGGACTTTACTTAAAGATTGCAAAACTTTCTTGCCAGAAAAGAAAAAACAAAACAAAACAAAAAAACCCAAAGAATAATAGGAATTCTATTGCTCACCACTCTGCTTTAATACAGCTTTAATACAGGTGAGATGCAGGAGTTTTTTTCTCTTGTAATTGGACTTCCTTTTTTTTTTTTTTTTTTTTAACTTTTGGCCTCACCACGCAGCATGTGGAATCTTAGTTCCCCAACCAGGGATCGAACCTGTGGTTAAGGGAGTCTTAACTGCTAGACAACCAGAGAAGTCCCCATATTATTATTTTTTTAAGTTTAATACAAGCACATGTAAAAAAAAAAAATCTAACAGTACAAAAGAGCATGCAATGAAAGCAAGTCTTCTACCCCTGATTCCTCTTCAAAGAGGCAACCACTCCTAATAGTTTTTTATGCATCTTTCCAGAGATATTCAATACAAATATGTATAAGCATATCTGTGTGTACTTATCTCCGTAGCGCCCCTTTCCCTTTTTACATAAATGGTAGTATCAATGTACTTGTCGTGTTCCTGGTTTTGTTCACTGAATATGTCTCACAGAGAGTTCCATATTAGAAGATGGCTCCACCTTGTTCTTTTTAATGACTGCCTAGTATTTTAATAGAAGACTATACTGTAATCCTCTTAGCCATTCCTCTACTGATGGGCATCTAAGTTGTTGCAGTCTTTTGCTACCTCGCCAGTGAGGGCTTTCTGCTTCAGCTGACACAAAGTGTTTGCCTTTTATTAAAAGGCATCACTGGGGAACATCCCAAAGACTAAATAAAAATAACAGTAACAAAGAATCTAAAGCCATGGCATTGGCAAAGTACCACTTTGTAGTTCCAGGTAAAGTTCTAAATGCTCTAGTTTTCCTGGCAGATGGTACCTCTGTCCTCCCACTCTATTTCTACCTATTCCTGTTAGATGTTAAGGGGAGGGGTATCATATTCTTCCTGAGGTCATTTCCAACCTCAAGTTCTGGAGCGCTGCTACTCCCCAGAGCAGACCCTGACACTCTAGATCCAACTGATTGAACTGAACTGCTCTTCTAGGCACCCAGCTGACCATGGCATGCTGGAGTGTAAATGTTGACAGTTGGTTGTGTCTTTTTGTTTTTTGTAATGCAAGTACCTGACCTTAAGCTTTGATTGCCACAGAGAGGCATCCACTTCAAAGATGGCTATCTGTAATAAACACATTGCCAGCCACAGTTAGATAAAGAGCCAGGCCACCTCCCCCTGTTGAGGCTCCTTTGTTTTAGAGATCTTGGTTGATTTTGATAACTGTTTACGCCATTTGTTTTTCTCTTTCTGTGCTTCAAATTCCGCTCTTATGTTTTAAATTCACCAATAAGGAATCAGACCTCAAAACCCTAGGCCTTGACCACAGTAAAAGCAGAATCCCAGGCCCTCACACTCTCTCTCACTTTCTCTACCTGTGACCTTGCTGTGTGGCCCTAGGTGTGCTGTGTAATTTCCAGGTCCTGTAAATAATAAACCTTTATTTTTTAAGCGTTTCCTGGTGGTCATTGCTGAAGGACATCTTGCAATCATAATAAGAACCAGAAGGGCTGGTCCAGCCACAACATTGGTTATTGATAGCCTGAGACCGGCACATTAACACATGCCAATCATTGATCTGTGTATGAAATGATAGGCCAGGTTGGGCCGACCTGGGCAGACTTCCAGAACAGTGGTCGTGGGAGAGCCATCAAAGTGGGACCAATTCTAGAGTTGTGAACTGGGCTCTGCACTCTCGAACACTACTTTTCCCTTGGGAGGGGAACTTATGAGCTGCCGCCTCAATCACAAAAAGATTCAGGGGGCTTTGACCTCTTTTTTTTTTTTTTTTTACATCTTTATTGGAGTATAATTGCTTTACAATGGTGTGTTGGTTTCTGCTTTATAACAAAGTGAATCAGTTATACATATACGTATGTTCCCACATCTCTTCCCTCTTGTGTCTCCCTCCCTCCCACCCTGCCTATCCCACCCCTCTAGGTGGTCACAAAGCACTGAGCTGATCTCCCTGTGCTATGCGGCTGCTTCCCACTAGCTATCTACCTTACGTTTGGTAGTGTATATATGTCCATGCCTCTCTCTCGCTTTGTCACAGCTTACCCTGCCCCCTCCCCATATCCTCAAGTCCATTCTCTCGTAGGTCTGTGTCTTTATTCCTGTCTTACCCCTCTTATTGGACCTGTCTGAGGGTCTTTCTACTGAAACTTACTCAGCCCTCTGGAAGTGGTTTAGATACTTCACAATGGAGTCATAACATACACACATTTACCTTGCAAGAATTCTATCGCGTGTCTCGTGTGTCCTTAGCAAAAAGAGAAAGAGAATTCAGATAATGCATGAAACGGCCCTGCTAGTCTACCTGATGAGTATCCACCCAGAAGTAGATACAGCTATGCCTGAAAACAACAATGTTTGTCATCTGAAAACTTCAGGAAGACTGTGGGAGTGACTGCAAGGGTTTGAGCCAAAAAGTCAAACTATTGTTCCTGGTGTTGGTATAAGAGTGGCGATAGAAGAAAGAGGGAGGAATTAATTGAGAGTAATCAATGAAGAGTTAGAGAATCTGTTAAAATTATCTTCAACATTGACCGCACCAAACCATGTATTTTTATGGAATTGTACTTGGTTTTGCATTTGAAGGATTTTCAAAGTTACCATTGACTGGATATGAAACGTACCCTTAATGTGGTTGAACTTAAAGCACGTTAGGTCTGACCCCACCATATCTCATTGGAACTTCTCTGAGGCTCACAGAGATAAAGTAGCATGCCAAAATTCACAAGCCAATACGTGTCCAGAATTCAAACTGGTGCTGCCAGCAAGGCCTAAAGACGTAGCCTCTGCTCTTTACTCATTTATAATTCTATTACCTACATAACTGGGAGTATGAGGGTGGCTCTGGGGTGACTAACCAACTGGGTTTACCCAGGACTAAAGGGCTTCCCAGGACTTAAAATTAGGACATTCCCAGGCAAATTGTGATGGCCAGTTACCCAATTTGGGTTTTGAAAGGCTCTGAGTCACATGATGTGACCATCCCATTTCATTGATCTATTTAGAATGCTTCCTCTGATATTCTGTGACTGGACCTTGTTCTGAGTGATAGGCTCAAGAATAATGCCTTGAAGTTTAAAATGGGCCCTTTAGAGTCTATGAGACCTAAGACAAGCCATTTGCAATGGATTTTCAGCTCTCTTCAAGTTTTTATTGAAGTCTTGAACTCTGTTAAAATCAATACTTTGATAATGCATGTAATCACTGACTGATTCATATGCTTTATAAATCTGTTCCCATGATTTGCTAGAGGTTGTGTTTTGTAACAAGGTAAACAAAGCCAGTGACAGGTGTTGTATTGCAAAACCGTTCCTGTGAGAGGGGAAACCAAAGCAGATAAAAACTATGTGATGGATGGGAAGTTCTCCAAAGAAGTTATACAAATGGCCAATAAGCACATGAAAAGATGTTCAACACATTAGCCATCAGGGAAATGCAAAGCAAAACCACAACGAGGTACTCCTTCACACCCACCGGCATGGCTCTAATAAAAAAGATGGACAGTAACAAGTGTTAGCCAAGAAATGGAGAAATTGGAACACTCATACCTTGTTGGTGGGAATGTAAAACAATGCAGCCACTTAAGAAAACAGTCTGGCAGTTCCTCAAATCATTAAACATACAGTTAGCATATGACCTAGCAATTCCACTCCTAGGTATGTACCCAAGAGAAATGGAAACATATGTCTACACAAAAACTCACACATAAATGTTCATAGCAGCATCATTCACAGTGGCTAAAAGGTGGAAACTACCCAAATGTCCATCAATAATGGATAAAGAAAAAGTGGTATTTTCATACAGTGGAGCCATGAAAAGGAATGAAATACTGATGCATGCAGCAACATGGATGAACCTTGAAATATTACGCTAAGTGAAAGAAACCAGACTCAGAAGGCCACATATTTTATGACTCCATTTGTATGAAATATCCAGAATAAGCAAATCTGTAGAGACAAAAAGTTGATTAGTGGTTGCCCACCGGAGGATGGGGGAATTATGGGGTGATGGCCAACGAGTGCAGGGTTTCTTTGGGGGATAATGAAAATATTCTAAATTTGATTTTGGTGATGAATGTACAGCACTACTCTGTAAATATACTAAAGTCCATGGAATTGTACACTTTGAATGGGTGAATTTTATGCTATGTGAATTATATTTCAAAAAGTTGTTAAAAAAAAAAAAGAAAGAAGAGATTGTTCTAAGCCTTGCTTCTGTCTCACGGCACAGCCAAGACCACATTGCAAACCTCCTGACTCAACTAGGTTACATCAAACTCAAGTGCAACAAGTTGCCACTTCATCGGCCCCTCCCTCCATGTCGGCTGGGGAAGCTCCAAGGATTTTAAGTTCCTTTCACTGTGGAGTAAAAGTAAGTGATGAATCACCTACCCTCCTACCACAGGCAATGGCAAGCCTGAAAAGAACTCTTGTTTGCTGAGTTTTTATCATTTTCCAGCGCTTTGGTTGAATCTATAGGAATATCTTTAAAGAACTCTCCCGGGAAGGAGAGTTTATTTATGATTTTAAAATAATGCTTAATTTATTCTCTGTACCCTGGAAGCTAGCAAGGAAAGAAGTTTGGTCAATAAAAGGCTCTGAGGCCTGCTTTTCTATAGAAGTCAAGCTTCTTCCTTTGGACTCAACTGATATGAGATTTCTGATTATTCAACCTGGGCAGGGCTCAAGATATAAGTGCAAAAACACCATCTCCAATAAACGGTTTGCTAAGCAAACTGACATTATGAACACATTTTCAAGGACTCATAAACCGACTTAAGAAAACAAGTTGTCTTAAAAGTTCTCCAGATGAACATATGCGAAGAAAGCTAGTAAATAAAAATGCCCCTTTCCTAGCCGGTGTCTATCTGGACACATAGTGCAGGAGCTGGGACTTAGTTCTTGTTGTTGGAGGCGCTTGAAAACATTTTAAAAGAATACCTTTTAAAGCTTTAAGATAAAAAATTATTGATAGTCTCTAAAGCCACTCAGGTTCCTCTTTTCACTTATGCAGAATGACTTTTCTACTAACAACTCCAAGGTAGTGAACATTGTTGTTTAATACTTCTTATTAAAAGGGTATTTCATGGACTTCCCTTGTGGTCCAGTGGTTAAGACTCCACTCTTCCAACACAGGGGGCGGGGGTTCTATCCCTGGTCGGGGAACTAAGATCCCACTTGCCGTGAGGTATGGCCAAAAAATAATAAATAAAATAAATGAAAAGAATTTTTAAAAAAAGAGTATTTCATGCACAGGCATGGGAGGGGTTGCATGCATAGCCTGATTCTCTGGATTTGAATCCTGACTCTGCCATTTACGTAGGTACTTAACTTCTTTGTGCCTCATTTCCTCTTCTAAAACAAAGAACATAGCAATATTACCTGCTTTATTGGTTGTCCTGAAGGTTAAGTAAGTTAATATATACGTACAGCACTTAGGATAGTGTCAAGTGCTATGTGCATTAGCTTCATTGTCATGACTTAGCCAACTGGGCGTTGGGCCTAAAACAACAAATTAATCTTAACAACTCAACCTCACTTTTTTTGCACCACCTTGGGAATTTGTATTTGTAAAAAAACCCAATAATTAGACCATCAATGTGTTTAGCTAATGCTTTCTCATCAGAATTCTACTATGAAAAAAGGTGTCTATGGCCAAACGGATTAAGGAATAGAATGGATAAGTAGGACTAAGTTTGAGAATGTTTTTTTTAGGCAGGGAAGTTTACAGAATCCCACAGATGATTTTTTTCCATACTTACTTGGAAAATGTCCTATGAATTAGTTTGAGACCTTCATAACTCCACCATTTTGGGAAATGTTTGTATCTGGTGTGAATCTGCTACCTAAGTCAACATCGCTGAGCTTGTCGTGTGACAAATGAGGTAAAATAATTGCTTCCTATTAGAATAGTGTTTAAAGATTTTAGATATAATAATTTCGAACTCTTATTAGACATAGGTGCTTTTTATGTTGCAAGTACATACATGTTCAGCTTATTAGCATTTTATTTTTGGTTCTATTCAAAAAACATTCCCAAGATGGCTGGCTCATTTTAATGGAGACAAAAATTTCACATACCAGTGTGAACAGAGAAGTGAGTAGTGAGTATGGGTGGAAAGCATTTAATAATTGACTGAGATAGGAGGACAAGATTCTCATTTTGTTAAAGCCCTCTTTGCACTTCATGATGCAGTAACATTTTGGGATGGAATGAATATTGTTGATATCACAACTCCTTTGGGTGCTTTCACTCATCTGTTTTTTCTATAAGCTTACTCTGAATATGAAGTGATACAGTATTTATGCTGCAAGTCTGAAATAATACCATTCTTTTCAACTACTTAAAAATATGGAAATATCTTTTGTTCAGAACTCAGAATATGTGAGAGTGATATATTTCATCCAGAAAGAAAAAAAATTCAATGTTCTAATCCCCACATTTGAAAAAACTTGTTGTTTTTCTGAAAGGACCATGCAAATAAAATTACAAGGAATGCAGGTATAGTTATAACTGAGTTAACAATTTACCCAAGAGGCAAAGAGGGGTAAGTTGCTTTGAAATTTCATGGATCTGAGATAGTGATCTGATGCATTGCTAACTGTTAGAACTGAAGTATGTTATTGTTTCAAGCCACTGAGGCCGTGGCAATGGAGTGAAGAGGGAGCACAGGTCTGGGCTGGAATCCCAGCTGAGGATGGTGGGTCTGTTTGACTATAGAAATGGGCAAATGCTATAATCAAGGCTTGCTTTGTTTGTCCAGAGCAGAGGTCAGGAACCTTTTTCGGTAAAGTATCAGAGAATAAATATTTTAGGTTTACAGGCCGTACAATCTCTGTTGCAACCACTCCATTCTGCCATTACAGTCAAAAGCAGACCTAGAAAATATATAAGTGAATGACTGTGGGTGGGTTTCAATAAAACTTGACTTACATATACCAAAATTTGAGTCGCATATAATTTTTTACATTGCAAAATGTTATTATTCTTTTGATTATTTTCAACTATTTTAAATTATAAAAACCATTCCTAGTTCGGGCCATACAAAAATATGTAGGCCATATTTTGCTGATTTCCAGTCTAGATTTAAGATAATAATGGTGAAAATTTTAATAATGAATATTAAACTTAAAAATTAGTCATGTTTGTAGGAGTTGATTGGTGTCTTGTGGGGCTGAGGTGAAAGGACACTTTGCTGACATTCAGAGCTTCTGATCTGAGTCTGCTGCGTGATGGAAAAGTCTCCTGTAATTTCTTTGAGACGCACACTGCAGCTCCAGCAGCCTGGCATCAGAGGTCCTTTGTTCCCTGCTCCAGAGAATCTGATATTCTTGTGACAGTTTTTCTGGGTCTGTGCTTCTACAGTGTCTGTGCTTCTTTACCTCAAACCTCTACTTCCTCGTGAATTCCACTGCTTAATGGCAACTGCTTAATGGCTTTTCTTGGTTTTTCTTTCCACTTCTGCTGCCAATACTGAATTCCTCTCTGTCTCACATTTAAATTTTTGCCTTCTCCAAATTAGGAGCAGTTGCCTGGCCCTGTCCCGGGCTGCACAGTTCTGGGTGTGCAGGCACGTTGTACCTAAAGTTTCCACATGGTCCTTTTTTCTGAGCATGGGCAGAGCTCAGGGCCATCCTTATGCTCCTTCACTATTAATTCCAATTATAATATCTCTTTCTCATTAAAAAATGGTCACATGCTCACATGCTTTTTAATCATTCCCCTTTCTTTTTTGTCTCTTTCTACCTCTTCTTTTCATTTTAGACTCCAAATAACAAAATAAAATATGACTCTTAACCAAGAGAGTGATAGCAAGGAATACTGCTAGTGATACACTTTTTATTATTATTATTTTTTTTTACTGAAGTATAGTTGATTTACAATGTTGTGTTAATTACTGCTGTACAGCAAAGTCATTTAGTTATACATATATATACATTCTTTTTTGTATATTTTTCATTATGGTTTATCATAGGATATTGAATATAGTTCTCTGTGCTATACAATAGGACCTTGTTGTTTATCCATTCCATAGATAAAAGCTTACATCTGCTAACACCAACCTCCCACTCCATCCCTCCTCCAACGCCCTCCCCCTTGGCAACCATCAGTCTGTTCTCTATGTCTATGATTCTGTTTCATAGATAGGTTCATTTGAGTCATATTTTAGATTCCACATATAAGTGATATCATATGGTATTTGTCTTTATTTTTCTGACTTACTTCACTTAGTATGATCGTCTCTAGTTGCAGCCGTGTTGCTGCAAATGGCATTATTTTGTTCTTCTTTATGGCGGAGTAGTATTCCATTGTACATATGTACCACATCTTCTTTATCCATTCATCTGTCGATGGACATTTAGGTTGTTTCCATGTCTTGGCTATTGTGAATAGTGCTGCTATGAACATAGGGGTGCATGTATCTTTTTGAATTATAGTTTTGTCTGGATATATGCCCAGGAGTGGGATTGCTGGGTCATATGGTAGCTCTATTTTTAGTTTTCTGAGGAACCTTCATACTGTTTTCCACAGTGGCTGTACCAACTTACATTCCCACCAACAGTGTAGGAGGGTTTCCTTTTCTTCACAACTTCTCCAGCATTTGTTATTTGTGGACATTTTAAAAAATATAAATTTATTTATTTATTTATGGCTGCGTCGGGTCTTCATTGCTGCACGCGGGATTTCTCTAGTTGCAAGAGTAGTGGGGGCTTCTCTTCATCACACTGAGCGGGCTTCTCATTGCAGTGCCTTCTCTTGTTGCACAGCATGGGCTCTAGGCATGCAGGCTTCAGTAGTTGTGGCACGCAGGCTCAGTAGTTATGGCTCATGGGCTCTAGAGTGCAGGCTCAGTGGTTGTGGTGCACCGGCTTAGTTGCTCCGCGGCATGTGGGATCTTCCCTGACCAGGGATCGAAACCATGTCCCCTGCATTGGCAGGTGGGTTCTTTAACACTGCTCCACTGGGGAAGTCCTGTGGACTTTTTAGTGATGGCCATTCTGACTGGTGTGAGGTGATACCTCACTGTAGTTTTGATTTGCATTTCTCTAATAATTAGTGAAGTTGAGCATTTCTTCATGTGCCTGTTGACCATCTGTATATCTTTGGCAAAATGTCTATTTAGATCTTCTGCCCATTTTTGGGTAGGGTTGTTTGTTCTTTTGTTGTTGAGCTATATGAGCTGTTTGTATATGTTAGAAATTAAGCCCTTGTTGGTCGCATCATTTGCAAATATTTTCTCCCATTCTGTAGATTGTCTTTTCATTTTGTTTATGCTTTCCTTTGCTGTGCTAAAGCTTGTAAATTTGATACACTTTTATTAATTTTTAAATTTTGAAATAAATTTAGACTTACAGAAAGATTGTAAAAATTAGTGCAGAGAGTTCCCATGTATTCCTCACCCAGCTTCCTGTAATGTTACTATCTTATATAACCATAATACAATTATCAGAACTAAGAAATTAACATTGGTTATATCTAAATAAAAAGAGAGAGAGACAGAGACAGAGGGAAAGAGACCAGAGAGCTCTCTCTCTACACACACACACACACACACACACACACACACACACACACACACATCCCAAAGAAAAGCCCTGTGAGGACACGGTATGAAGCCAAGAAGAAAGCCCTCACCAGAAATTGCACCCAACTGGACCTTGATCTTGCCCTTTCCAGCTTCCAGAACTGTGAGAAAATACATTTCTGTTGTTTAAGCCACACACACAAAAGAAAAGAAAAGACAGAAAAGAAAAAAAGAAATTAACACTGGTACAAAAACTATTGACTTTATTAGGATTTCATTAGTTTTTTGACAAATGTCCTTTTGGTGTTTCAGGATCCAATTGAGGATCCCACATATCATTCACTGGTCATAGCTCCTGTATAGGTGTCCTATGCTGTGTAACAAATTACCACAAATTTAGTAACTTAACACATATTTATTACCTCGCAGGCTGCTTATAGGAGTCATGGCTTAGCTGGGTCTCTGCTTAGAGTCTCACAAGGCTGCAATTAAGGTATCGTTAAGGCCTGGGATTTTATCTGGAGGTTCAACTGGGAAAGAATCCTCTTCTCAACTCCCTCAAGTTGTTAGCAGAATTCATTTTCTTGTGGTTGTAGGATTCATGGCAGCTGGCTTCTTCAAAGCCAGAAAAATAGAGAGAGACTCCATTGCAAGACAGAGGCTGCATTTGTATATAATCACAGGGACGTAGCCAGAATCACATACCTCCCATCACTTTTACCACATCCCACTGGTTAGAAATAAGTCACAGGTCCTTCCCACACTCAAGGGGAGGGGATTACACGAAGGCATAAATACCAGAGGGAAAACTATGGGGCCACCTTGAAGTCTGTCCAACACATCTCCTTAGTCTCCTTCAATCTGTGATGGTTCCTCAATTTGTCCTTGTCATTCATGACCTTGACCCTTTAGAAGAGTACTGATCAGTTATTTTGTAGAATGGTCTCAATTGTGTTTGTCTGATGTTTCCTCATTAGACTGAGATTATGGATTTTTAGCAAGAATACCACAGAAGCAATATGCCCTTTTCACTGCATCAGATGAGGAGGTACACGATGTTGATGTTTTATTGCTTGTTATGATAACTTAGATCATATGGTTAAAGTGGTGTCTACTGGATTTGTCCACTGTAAATTACTAATTTTTCCCCCTTTTAATTAATAAATATCTTGGGATGTAAACTTTGAGACTATACAAATATCTTATTTTCCCCTTGAATTTCCACACACTAATTTAAGCATTCTTTGGGGGATTTGTCTGCAACAATTATTATTGTGATGTTCCAATGGTGATTTACTGTTTCCTTCATTCTTTATACATTTATTATTTGGAATCTCTCTGAAAGAAAGGTTTGCCTCTTCTCCCCCATTTACTTATTTAATAATTTATTTATGTTAGTATGGGCTCTTAGATATTTATTTTTTCCTATGAGTTATAATCTAACACTATCATAGATTTTGTGGCTCAAATTGTTCCAGCATTGTCCATTAGGAGTTCTATCAAGTGGTTCCCATGTCTTTTTTTTTTTTTTTTAAACATCTTTATTGGGGTATAATTGCTTTCCCATGTCTTTTTAACATGCCCTTTTCTTTCTGTCTCCTTCCTTCCCTCCCTCCCTCCCTCCCTCTCTCTCTTTCTTTCTTTCTCCCTCCTTCCTTCCTTCCTTCTTTCCCCCCTCCCTTCCTCCCTTCCTTCCCTCCTTCTTTTCTTTCCTTCTTTCTGTTCTTCTTTTAGCACTTCCTTACTTTCTGGCACCACAAGATGCTCCAGCCTCATTTTGTATACTTTCTGCCTCAGCTCTGGATTCAACCACTTCTCCAAGGAGCCCTGGTTCCTTTTATTGGAGAATGATTATTTAGAAATCAAGATCTGGGCACTAGGTGTACTCATTGCTACTGTAATGCCATTGCTTTTAGACCCTCTCACTGGACAGAGCTAGGAAATATAAGCATGTATACTAACACATTTATATACACATATCTATATTTCTATATCTACCTATCTGTATATATATTAAAAGCCTGTGAGTTCATGCTAATACCTCTGATTCCAACCCAGCCCTAGCAGGTTCATCCTAGCTTTCCTGGCTCCTCATTTGTAATTTTTTTCACTAACAGTGAGAAACCTGGCTCTTATTACCCATAATATATTTACCTATTTGTTCAAACTTAATACACATATAAAATAGTCTCAGAATTGCTAACCCATATCCCTGTGAGAAACAAATTTACAAACGAGAGAACGGTGTTTGCATACAGTTCTTTTTGTCTTTAGCTTCACAGTGGGCAGTCAAAATGCTCTTTTCTAATGTAACATAGGTTAGTTCTTTGCCACTGTCTTCAGTGTGGTCATGTTATTCATTTATAACACATTTATGTTCATATTTTACCATTTGTATTTTATTTTGGATTTCCCCCACATACAGTTTTTTTGTTGGACTGTTTGTTTGTTTTTAGTTCACATTCAGTAAAATTTACTCTTTGCAGTATACAGCTCTATAGGTTTGACAAATGCCCAGTCAGGTGTCTGCCTCCACAGTCATGGGACAGAACTATTAGGACAGTTCCATTGCCCCCTAAACCCACCCGTACTGCCCGTTAGAAATCAAACTCTTCTCCCAACCTCAACCCCTGGCAACCACTGATCTGTTTTTTAATCCCTGGAGTTTTACCTTTTCCAAAATGTCATTTAAGCAGAATCATGAAATATTTGGGGGGGGGGGTCTGGCTTTTTTCAGTTAGCAAAATATTTTTGAGATCCTCCTGTGGTATGTTGTTTTATGAATCAGTAGTTTCTTCCTTTTCATTGCTGAGTACTATCCCATCATATGGATGCACCACTAAAAGGTAGTACATCCATTCACCAATTTATTCATTCACCATTTGAAAGGTAGCTAGATTGTTCCCAGTTTGGGGTGATTATGAATAAGGCTGCTATAAACATTCATGTACAAGTTTTGGTGTGAACATAAATTTTCATTTCTTCTGTGTGAAACCTTAGGAATGGGATTGCTGGGTCACATGGTAAGTGTATGGTGATATACCTTTTTTAAAAATAACAGTTTTGTTGAGATATAATTTACATACCATCAAATGTGTTATACAATTCAATGTTATTAGTACAATCACCACAGAGTTGTGCTACCATCACCAATTTCTAATTTTAGGACATTTTCATGCCCTGCAAAGAAACCCCATGCCCATTAGCAGCCACTCCCAGTCCCCTCTTCCCTCAGCCTAGGTCTGACTTCAGCCTAGGATTCTCTTGGTGCGCCCTGTACACATCTCTTTAATGGAGCTGACCCACCCTTGTATCACAGCTCAGAGAGCTGGTGGAAGACCATTTGCAAGTAAGAGCCCTGTCCAGGCTTGACCTTGCTTGGAAGCAACTTCCCCCTCCCCTGACTCCCCCAGAAGGATCCCTCAACCGGGCTCTGATTTCATTCTTTAAGTCCCTTGTTCCCAAAGTGTGGTCTGAATTATGTTTGTAAGGGGAAAAAAGGAATGTTGTTTTCTTACTTTAAGTAAATAACTAAATTTTTAAAAGTAACCAAGTGTAATAATCCATACCATTCCTCCCAAACAAGAATTATAGAAGGGGGTAGGGTGGGAAATTTCCTTTATAATTCCATAGGAATTACTTTACTGCATGTGTGAGATTCAAGAAGCCTAAATAGATGAGATACCATGTGCTAGAGAAGAAACTTGATCGTTGTATCAATTCTTCCCAAATTAATGCATAATTTATTTATTAACAATTCAATAGAAGCCCTATACAGTTTTAGGGAGTAGGGCAGGGAGGCTTAATAAAATAATTTAGTAATTAGTCTGGAAGAACAAATGACCAAAAAAGTTCCAAGTTATAATTTATAACTGATCTGCTTCTCATAGTGGCTCCCTGGTGGAGAATCATAAGGATTTATTACTCAACAATTGCAAGGGGACACCCCTGCCAGCTAACATTTTGCATCACGGAGGAAGCACCACACACCAGTAGAAGAAAGGATAGATTTTTCAATAAGTAATGTTAGAAAAAATGATATGGTGGGACAATATTTTCAAAATATTAACTGATTTTTATACCTAATATTCCCCTGTCCTGGTTCTCTACCATTCGCGCAAGACCATTCTGGGCTCAGGATGGAAAGTAGAAAATATAACTGGGGTTTTCCCCCGGTTTTAAAGCCTAAAGCCCTTAAGAAAAAGAAAGAGCTCTGAATAAACAAAGCATCTGGGAGAAAAGCACTGAGGCCTAATTAAAACCCCTCAACCAGAATTAGAACTAAGCGATCTTATGGAAGAATTCCCAGGATGGGATTCAGGAATGTGTGATTTTATAAATGTAAATTTTGTGCACTGGTGGGCTAGATTAGTTGTTCCCTACCTGGCTGCAAAGTGGAATCACCCCCAGGGTTTAACATATTCAGAGCAGGCCCCATCCCAGAGATCTGTAGATTGAGAGGGAGAGAGGGAAATCCAGGAACCTGAATTTTTTTTTTTTTTAAAGCTTCCAATGTGATTTTAATGATTAGTCAGAGTTGAGAATTCCTGGTAAAGTCTATTTCCTTCTTTGTTAATCCTGTAAGACATTTTATTCACTGTAGTGGGATGGTTTTTAAGAATATTATCCAAGGTTATCTCCCCAACACACCCTTTTCTTCTCTTTCTACTTACTTTCAAAATTTCCTATAAAAAAATGAAAACATACGGGGGAGTTGGAAGACCTATATTTAAGGCAATGATCTGCAGAACGTGGTCCCTGGATCAGCAGCAACAGCATCACCTGGAAATTGGTTGGAAATGCAATCCACGCTACACCGCCAGGGTGAGAAACTCTGGGCATGGGGGAGGGGGAGCAGCCTGCAATTTCACACAAGGAATCTTGATGCAGCCTCAGTTTTGAGAACAAATGACTCTCTTAAAGTCAAACTTTGAAAACTTCTGATGCCTGGGACCCACCCCCAGATTTTGATTTAATGAGTCAGGTGTGTGGTGTCCTCAGATGGTTATAATATACAGTGAAGTTTGAGAGCCCTTGGGGCTTCAACAGAACTTCCCCCTGTTCAGAGCAGAATTTTCTTTCTAAACTAAAAGTGAAGAAAAGAAAAACAAGTGTGTGTGGGGGCTGGATTTAATGAAGAAAAGACAGTGTTTTAAGAATAGGGGGATTTCAAGGTTCAAGCCTAAGTTTGTTTCAGCAGTGCATATTAATAATTTGGGCCAATATTTATGATTTTATTATAATGGGACTGTTGCCCCATTTATCTTTAGGAGCCTAAGATTACCCCTATGATTACAGTTGTATTTTTAGTTTTTTTTTTTTTTTTTTTCCTGGTATGCGGGCCTCTCACTGTTGTGGCCTCTCCCGTTGCGGAGCACAGGCTCCGGACGCGCAGGCTCAGCGGCCATGGCTCACGGGCCCAGCCGCTCCGCGGCATGTGGGATCTTCCCAGACCAGGGCACGAACCCACGTCCCCTGCCTCGGCAGGCGGACTCTCAACCACTGCGCCACCAGGGAAGCCCTCTTTCTTCTTTGTTTTTCCTTCTCTCTTTCCTTTATTCCTTCTCTTCTTCCTTCCTTAAAACTACTGTCTTAAAATCTACTAAGTTTAGTTGGATTTTTCTAATAATTTAAATTTAAGTTAAATAATTTGTTAATTCAATAGTTAATAGTTAAATAATTTAAGTTTAGTTGGATATTTTTCTAATAATTTAAAGGCTCTAAGTGACATAGATCAAGTTATCTTCCACCTTGCTAAACATCTTTAAAAAGAACCTGTTGAAGACTGAAAATGCAGCCAATTAATAGACTCAAGTAATTGATTTGCCTGCCATTAAACAAATGCAACTTGTTTCCACTGAGGTTTGTTGAATTTTGGAGTGAATTTTCCTAAATACCCTAAATGTTTCTATTTTGCAAAATGTGTGCACATACTAATAAATGTACTTCTTTTTAAACTAATACAAAGAGTAGACAAAAAACTATGTACTGGATTCCACCCGAGAAATGGCAGAGGAGCGTTACTCCTGCCAGGAAGTGTAGGCCTTTCCTCTGGTTGCCTAAGTTCTGTGGGCGGCCTTTTGGTAATTGGGTCAGAGTTGTGCAATCTGGCTGTCAGCAGCTTGTCTCTGCTCTACCTGGGTCTTCAGTGACAGGCTGAGGCACTTGAAGGAGGCACAGGGGATACCGGGGTAGGAAATGAATGCTTCATGCAGCTGGAAACATCAGTCCAGGCAGCCTGGACCATCAGTAGGGTCACAGATCACTCTCCTATCTAGCTTTCTTTTATCCTTGAAACGCAGGTTAAATTATCACCACCCATTGGAATCTCTTCGTAGTCATCACGCGTGCGCGCTTTCCCTATAACTTCGAATATCCCTTTATTCTGGCACTTAATCACATTCCTTGGAATTGTTTGTGTACGTATCCATCTCCTTCACCTCAGGACGGTGACTTCTCATCTTTGGACACAGCAAATGTCTCTATGACTAATGAGTAAATACAAGGCCAGCCACATGGCTAATGCACCCCGATGAGCATAAAGAGAACATGCAAAATCACGTCGCTGCCTGATTGTACATGGCACGTCCTCTATTACAGCCTTCAGCCTTCCCCCACTCTTCCGTTGTGTCTCCTAAACTCAGCAATACAGATACTTATAATTTTCTGAACATACCGTGTTATTTCATGCGGCTCCCTGCCTTTACATTTTTGAATTTACACATACCCTCACTCTATGGAGGGGAAGGCTGGCAGAACCCTACCCTTCTTTCAAGTCTTAGTTTATGTATAATATTCCCCAAGAAAAAACCTGACATCTCTCTCCACTCTCCCTCCTTTCAAAGTTGAACTCTGTGCTCCCACAAAATCTTTCCTTTTAACTGACTGGCCAGTTTAATCCACGCTCTCCATTTCTTCTGGAAAAGGTAATGACTGATGCCCACAGCACACTCGGTGTTCTTTGACAGTAGGACACACTGGAATGCCCACACACTTTAGCACCTCCACTCCCTACGCTGGATGCTTACTGAGATCCATTGTGTTTATTTCCAAACCTATTTATATAAGCCACTTGTACCTATTAGTGTAACTAAGTAATTTAGTTAGATGTGACTTAAGTGAATAGCATATGAGTGGGAAAAAAGAGTTGTGTTTTCCATGAGAATAGATGGATGCTTTGGAAAGACCCTTAATTTTTAACTCTATAAAACATCAAACTGGAAATTGTTGAAGTTGCCTATGAAAGTGGTTTTTGGAACTCCCACCAGTGTACCCATACCACAAGAGAAGCCTTTAGCCCGACATCAAAGATTAATGAAGTGCATGTGTTTAAGTCAAAATAAAATATCTAAGGTATGCATGTATCATTTTTACCTGTCCTAGTAATATATTGTAATGTACTGGGGTGGGGTTGGGAGGAAGAGACTGTCTCCTTCACTAGATTGTTTCTTGAAGGCAGGGACCATGTCTTGCTTGTCTTGGTAGTACCTGTGTCTGAGAATGGGAAGAATATTTGAATCCTAGAGGACTTTCTCTAAGGACTTCTTGACCCAAGGAAATGCTACACTTATTTCTGTACACGGGGTTTCAACAATTAGGTCCCTTTTATGAATTACAGCCACTAGGGGGCAATGCAACTGCATTCCTTTGGAACGGCCAATGCAGGGAAGATGCCTCCAAACTAGATCCCCTAAAATGTGATAAGCCTCCCTAAAGTGTATTGGGGATCCTGTGGCATAAACATCTCATCAACACCATCATTCTTTGTATATGTGTTTCCCTGTTTATTTGGGGAAGCTGACTCCATTTTTTCTAAACAATGAAAGGACCAAGTAGTAATCACCACATTATTAAGTTAGTTATTATAGCTGAACCAATTCCTGGAAGGAAGAAAACAAAAGAAAAACAGGAAGAAAATTTTGAAACCCTCATGCAAATGTTGCGAGTAGTATCAAGGATTGTAAATTGGTACAGTGCAGGCCACAGTGTCTTACAGTGGAGTCTCAGAGGAAACACTACTGAGAAAGTTATGGAGAGTGTGTCCAGATGACTGAACAGATCTCAACCCTTCCTTCCTTCCCCTAAATGAGTCTCCTCCCAGTTCTGATGTTCTAGATTCATAGACTTCAAAAATTAAGCTGCTGGGCTTCCCTGGTGGCACAGTGGTTGAGAGTCCACCTGCCAATGCAGGGGACACAGATTCGTGCCCTGGTCCAGGAAGATCCCACATGCCGTGGAGCGGCTGGGCCCTTGAGCCATGGCCGCTAAGCCTGCGCGTCCGGAGCATGTGCTCCGCAACGGGAGAGGCCACAACAGTGAGAGGCCCGCGTACCGGGAAAAAAAACCAAAAGACAAAAAACAAAAATTAAGCTGCTAGTTGCTCATATCTTTTCAGAAGGAATGTCCTCTCCTAGGAGTAAGAGGGTAGTGAGAGGAAAAAGAATTCCAAACGTCACCTTTAAAAGAAAGACCCTGGGAAAAGAAAGATTATTTTACTTTTCAGTGAGTTGCCATGCTGAATTACAACTAAACTGATGATCTGTGAAGTTAAGGGATCTTAAACATCGCGGTTTGAGTCCAAGGGAGCTGAGGCCTCCTATTTCACACATCTTTGAAAGTAATGAAAGAATATCTGTTCCAAAGTACTCTGTTTGAGAATTAATTAAATCTAAAACAAGATAAACAGTCCAGTTTGCAATTATCATGGGGGTTTTGAAGTAGTTGAACTAGAGGCTGAGTGATTCACTGCATCTGGGGAGCTGACTGACCTGGGTTTGAGTCTCAGCACCGCCCCTAACTAGTGAGGAGGGTCAGATTACCTCTCCTCTCTCAGCACCAGTTTTGCATTGCCCATCTGTGAAATACAGGGAGAGGGAAACTGGACAAACGATCGCAAAACCTCCCCCAGGTCTAAACAGTCATATATTTCTTTTCCAGGAAGTTGCCCTTATGGATTTGCCCTTAACATCCTTCTGTTTCAGCTTTTAAAGAAGCAATATGAAAAAAAAAACAATCATGCAAATTGCTATTTCTCTATCAACACTTAATTTACCTTTTCTCTTAGGGCAGAATCTGGCAGGGTTCAAAATATGGCTGGAACTGATACAAGTGGATTTTTCCAATAAAATTAGAATGGGATGTTACTGTTTAAACCCCCAAAATTCAAAACATGCTAGTTTGTGTGCAGAACAGAAACTCAAACCCAGCATTTGCCCTCTAGCTGCTCATATCTGAAGGGAGTGGTGGCAGCTTACTTCAAATGAGTAAGAAAATAAATATACTGATATTTCAAGACTGGACAAACATGTAGGCTGCCTTTTAAGTTTCTGACTCCTGATTTATTTATTTTTTTCCCAACTTCCCATGGAGAAAGGCAATCAATGAACGGATATTCAGATCTTTAGTGTCTGTCTGGAAAGCTGACAGTCTTCCAGAAATACAATTAGATATGAAAGAAAAGTTCCAATCCTCACTTCCTTAGGCTATCACTTCAGCCTTTTCACAGAAGGAAGACCAAAGTTGGAATGGGCAGTGTGGCCCTTGGGCATCTTCATGGTTCTTTTGTACTAACTATCCTATTGATCTGTTTGTCACATTGTGCAAGGAATTAAGGTACAGAGGAGTGTGAGGCCTTGTGACTGCCCTCAAGGTGCAGTCACTAACCATAGCTTCTCCTTCCTTACTTTTGCTTGTCCCAGACATTTGAGTTAAAAGAGTTGCCCTCTGACAAAACCTTGGAGCCCTAAGGTGTAGTCCATAAGCCTTGTCAACTTGGGCCTCCTCTTACTTTTTTGCCTCAGGGCCCATCCTGGTTGCTGAACACACGGAAGTACTATAGGAATGCTTTGGGGGATGGACTGAAACAAGTGGCTGGGCTACTACTGACCATTTTCCCGGGCTGGCCTTGCCTACTCAACTTTGTGAGTCGGAGCAGTGCCTCAGCTGGCCCATCTGTAACAGGAGGAAAATATTGTGAGCTCCAAAGGAGTGAATGCATGTAAACCCCTTAGTCCCGTGAATGGTGCATAAGGTGCAGGCAGGCGCTGCGCCTCCTGATTTCTTCTTTTTTTTTTTTTTTGCGGTAAGTGGGCCTCTCACTGTTGTGGCCTGTCCCGTTGCGGAGCACAGGCTCCGGACGCGCAGGCTCACGGGCCACGGCTCACGGGCCCAGCCGCTCCGCGGCATGTGGGATCTTCCCGGACTGGGGCACAAACCCGTGTCCCCTGCATCGGCAGGCGTACTCTCAACCACTGCGCTACCAGGGAAGCCCTTCTTCTTCTTCTTCTTCTTGATCATCATCATCATCGATGCTGATGCTGGTGTAGAAAGCCTGGACTGTGGAGGCTGACGGCCTGGGTTTGAATCCCCTCACTTGGAAGATAATCTTGAGAAAGTCTGAAAGCCTCAACTGCTTCATGGGAGAAAGTAGGACTCGATGCCTGGGTCAGGGGCCACAGGAGGCTGAAGGCAAAGGTCAGCAGAGTGCAGAGAGAGGACCAAAAAATGTCAACCGTGGCTGTTATTACCGCAAATGAAGACAAGCTGGGCATCGGTGCCCACTAAGGACCATGCCGACAAGCCTGGCAGTTTCAAGCTGGTCCCAGAGGCAGGAAGCCTTCCTTGGAGAGGCGCGGGGGTGGGAGGTGGGGGAAGTTCAGGCAGCCACTAGGAGTGGGAACGCGGACAGCGAACTTGACCTCCGACTGCACGCGGGGCGTGTCCATCCGAGCCCCCGGCTGCAAGGTCCTGCCTCCGACCCGGGCTGGCGGAGCCGCTCCGGGGCGTAGGGGGCCGGACCCGGGACCCCGCCCAGGAGGCGGCCGGGTCCCCTGGGTTGGGCGCTGCTGGCGGAGCCGACGGGGCGGAGAGGAGCACGGCGGGAGGAGGAGGGGGAGGGGGCTGGTCAAGGGAAGTGCGACGTGTCTGTGGAGCCTTTTTATACCTCCTTCTCGGGAGTCCGGCAGTAGCCACTGCCGCCGCCACCGAGCGTCCTAGCGCTTCCGCTCCCAGGAGCTGGGCTCCGAGTTCCAGCGCGCAGGGCACCGCCGCAGCCAGCCAGCATGTCGTCCGGGGTCAAGAAACAGAAGACGGTAGGCTTCGAGTCTCCTGCCTTCCTACTCCGCTCCAACCCCGGGACGCTCGGAGGCGAGCAGCCCCGGCGCCGAGGCTGGGGCGCGGGGAGGAGGAAGAGGAGGAGGAGGGAAGCAGGAGGGCGAGGCTCGGCCGGGACTCCCGGGGCAGCCCTTGTCGGGCAGCCCCTTCCCGCCCCGCGTCTCTGGGAACCTGCGCCCCGTGGGGTCGTCACGGCCGGGACAGACCTCCGGAGCTGGCAGAGTGGGTCCCAGTTAAGAGAAAGGACCAGAGATGGGAAATTTCCTTTCTTCTCCAAGAGGTTTTCCAGACCCATCTTTTCTTCTGAATGAGCTCCGCGCGGGTCCAGCGGGTGGTGGGCTGAGGGAACTCGGTCCTGCCAGGTTTGGTCGCGGGGCACACGTCAGTGAGTCATTGGGGTTTTGTCCACGGAAACTCCTTGGAGTGGACTTTCATGACAGACATTCATAAAGGAAACTACGACCATCTAGACGTAAGGGAGGAAATTGCATTTCTACACTGGCAGGACTCTAGCTTGATTCAGCTCCCTGTTGGAATCGGGTGGCACCTCAGGTTCAGTCATGGGGGGCCCCTCAGCTTGGTGGAGTGAGATGAGGGGACTGTTTTCAGGAGGCTCAATCTTATCCAGGATTAATCTGGGCCATCCTATTGTGGGAAATAGAGGGTTCCTCGAAAAGTTTCTTTCCCACTTAGTGATAGGGGCTCCTATAAAATTTGCATCCTTAAACATGGCAGCAGTGATCATAGATTCTTAGAGTCGGAAACAGCCTTGTAGCCACCATTTGGGCCACACCAGGGGTGGTCTGCAAGCCTTGTTCAGATCCCAGCCAGCAGTCTGCTGAGCGCTCACCTTTTCACTACCACACTACAAGCCTCAGACGATTATGGTGGTTAGGGAATGGGCTGACCTCTCTCAAACAGTTAGACTTGCGCTTGGCACATAGTAGGTGATCAATAAATAAATGTTTATTACTATTATTATATAATACTTATTACTGAAATATCTTTGAGGTGTTTTTGTGGCAGGCGGCGGGAGAGGTGAAAAAAACATGAATTGGAGAAGGGGAGTGGAGGGGCCATGCAGGGGCCAGAAGTGTGGACTTCAGCACCAAGGGGAAGGGAATGGGGGCTCTTTGGTTTCAGGGAACCACACTGGACCCGCAGGAAGATCCAGGGGGAAGGCGGCATCAACTTGAGAAGGGAGAATGGTCGGGGTCCAGTTGCCTTTTATAGGAGCGATTTTAAAGTGGAGAGACTCTCAGTATTACATTCGAAAATATTGTTAAATGCAAGTCACTTGTGTTTTATTCCTATTTAATTTTATTAATTTCTGTAAAATTCTCAAGGGTATCTTCTAAATGACAACCTGCTGTGGCACTTAGTAGCCTTTTATATCAGTGAGGTTTTAATTCTTACCTCCTTGCTTTCATCAAGAATTCCTTCCCAATGGGGTTGCTTTGTCAAGCATTAGTAATGAAGGGATAGGTGGTCTTTCCCCTTCATGCCTCCGGTCAGCAAGAGCCTGTGAAGTGAAAGGTTTGAAAACATGTGTTTTACACACTGATCGCGGCAACTGCACAGACAGAGAAAGTGAGAAATTCGAGGGCCGGAGGGTTTGGTTTTTTTATTTACACATTTGGAACCTTCTATTTTTTGTTTGGAGGTGTGTGTGTGTGTGTGTGTGTGTGTGTGTGTGTGTGTGTTCTGCATAGGATGAAATTAACACCTGAAACAGCTAGTAGGACTTGTGAACTTTTATTTAGCCAACATGGTTATAATCCAGGGCACCAGCACAAGTTCCCCAAAGGGGTGGATAGACACTATTGGGTAAAGCAAGTCAGCTGTAAATGCATATGAAATCTCTCAAGCTTTAAATATTAATTCAAAATGTGTTTTGAAACTTTGCAAGCCAAAACAAAATCTGTCCACATGTGTGACCTCTGAACTAATCAATTATTTGAGAAGTGAGTCTTGCTGATCTAGGAAGGTTTCCTGGAAGTGAGGCTGAGCTGATCTTTTTAGGGACTCGCAGAAATCATTACATTATGTTCTCTATTGTCAACAGAGGATGATCAGTTCACACCCCAGGTACTGCAGTAACTCCAAATATTTGTTGAGCCCCTACTGTGTGCCAGCCAGGATACTGGGGTGAATACATCTTTCCCGGGGTTTTTTTAGCCACACTCTCTGGGTGAATATAGCCTTTTAGTTCAGACCACTGTTAGAGGAGTAGGTAGTTTTGGTTTAAATGTGAGAAGGTAGGATGATTTTCTCACAAGCTTGAGAAAAGTAAAAAAGGAAAGTTTCTTTTATAAGGGAAGGTAGCACATTCTTCCTGTGTTAGGCATCCTTACCATGGCAACCAAAGACAGCTACGTGTCACAGCCCTCCCTCCCACCCTTGATTTACTTCCAACCCTGGCCACCTCCCATCCCGTCGACACACACATAGATCCCAGGAGAAGGAAGGAGGCAGACTGCAGCCAGAGGACTGGAAAGAAAGGCAAAGGCCTGGTCCTTTCTTCTTGCATCATGTCCTGGATTAGCATTTTTCAAGGCCCACAGACAATGTTATGTCCTGGAGACAACCAATCTAAAAAAGTCAACTGAGATATTAAAATATTTTCCAAAGGGTCAAACAAGCCAGTGTTTGGAAGGGAGTGAAGGGCTACTGAAAAGTTAAAGCTCTCCCTAAATGTAAGTGATTATCCACCTTTTTATTATTTTAAAAACTCTGTACAATATTCCATTATTTTCCTGGAGGTAGCTACTTTTAAAACTATTTGAAGATGCTGTGTAAGACAAGACATGAATTTCCAGATGAGCAACCATTGGAAGGAAGGAAAAACAAATACTTCCCAGAGTCCTGGCCCTAAGCTGTGCTGTATTTCATTTCATCCTCACAGCAGCCTTCACCCCAGAAAACCGAGCCTCACTTCTAGGGGAGGAGAAGTGCCAGGAGCAGGTCAGGATTTAAATTCAAGTTTGTTCAACTTTGAAGCCCCTGCTTCTGCTCCCTCTATTTCTCTGGCCCATAAATTTCCTCATCTGTAATGACTTACCCCTTACAATTGTTGTGAGGAGTAAATAACTCCTAAAAACTGTCTTGCTCAGTTCTAGGCCCATATGCAGTTGCTACTGTTATTATTTTTATTACACCATACTGTCTTGGTTTGCCCAGCAAGGAGAAGAAAGCACAGGTCAGACCATTCCAAAGGCTCAGTAAATGACAACCATGAGAATATTTAATAAAAGCAAACAAATAAAGAAGTATAGAGGTGATGATTTGAATTCTAATTGTAAAAAGCTGAATAGAAGACAAAGGTTGATAAGTAGTGTGGACATACCAGAATAACCCAAATAATCAGCAAGATTTTGCCAACAACCTTGGCCAAGAAAGGCAATCTATATATAAGTAAAGTTTAGACTAATTTCTCTTCACCCTTCCTGTGCCTTCAACTGTTTCCAGATCTATCTTAAAATTAATGTTGTCTGATTCATGCTGTTATTCCATGATCATCTCTTTGGACTTTTACCGTTAAAGATAAATATCATTAACTCTGAGTTTTTTTATCTCTGAGATAGTTATCTTTATCTTTCAGCACTTTGTCTTTCTGTTAATGCATGTGGCTCTCTGGTTTGCTTAGAGGATAATTAGGCTGAACTCAAACATGGAACCTTTAGGGAATGAGAGTCTGAGAAAGGAATCAGTGATGTCAATTTCAGTCCTAGGCGATTACTGTTTATTTCAAAACCTGTCACTAAATAGTAATGGGCACTCATCTTTGTGTTTGGAAGTCTTTGGAAAACACAGAAACTAAAAGTAAATAAACATAAATATAATGGCATTTCAACTAACCTTTCATCCCTTAGGTGATTTGCTCATCCGACAGGTGAAATGGCACCTGTCCCCAGCAACTTTGCATAGAGCCTGGCACTGAGTAGGTGCTCCATAAATATTTTTTGCATAAAAGGCTGCAAATTCATTAGTGAATGAATTTGTTTTTAGCATCTCTATTTTGCTTAGATTTCCCCCACTCCCCTCTTACCTGTCTGCTCTTGGGTGCTTGCTTATTTTTGCCTGGATATTCATCATTACCACTGAAAAATTTCCTGTAGGGATTCTTTGAGGCTTAGGATGAATGGCCTTCCCCGCACCCTGCCAACCCCCTGGAGGACTTGCTTTTGTCTCTGCCAGGTGCCTGGTGGCACTACTAGTCTGGCACCACTTTGACCTAAACTTACCACTTAAAGTTTTTTGGACCACCCAGGTGACGTGAATTCGAGCTGCAGTTTTGCACACAGGGACCAGCTGGTGAGTACAAGTCCTCATGGACTACGCCCCTGTGCCTCCTTATGTACACTTCCCATGTCAAGGCCATTGTCCCTGCAGTCTTTCGGGGTGGGAAGTGGGTTGATTCTGGTTCACTGTTATTTTTAGGGGGTGACTCTTGGGAAACTCAGCTTAGTGTAGACAAAGGCCTTTGTATTCTCCCCACTTGGGTACGTTCTAGTCTTCGATTTCTGTTTCACCTCCCCCGTGAGGCTGTCAAAATCCATGCACATCTGCCCCTTATCAGGGCAAAAGTGCCTCCCCACTTGCTTACCTCTTAGGGTCTTGCTTTCCCGCACATTTTGGCCTGGTAGTTCCTTATTATCTTCTCGGGTATTTGATGTTTCTAATTAGATTATTGTATATTATAGCCTGCACTTGAAATTTGTTTTTATGAAGGATGGGACTGTATAACCTAGACCATCATCGCTGGAAACAAAAAAATCTCTGCCTTTTCTTGATTCCTGTGTATCCTTAACATTTCATATCATACCTTTCCCTTATTATACCCATGACATTCTTATAAAAGGAGTACTTTAAGAACAAGTGAACTTAAGTCAGAAATATTTAATTTAAATTAAATATTTAATATCCTTTTAAAATATTAAATATCCTTTTTCCCTACAAAGTGCTAAGGTCTGGGCTGAGGGCGGAGGAGGTGAGCAGTGCTCACCTTGTCTTGTGGCCTCTGCCTTACAGGCATCCGTAGAGATGTGCATTGTCCTGTCTCATCCTTAGTGTTGGTCCAGTTCAAGTGCATTCCTGTCTGAAAGCTCCTTCAGTTTCAGCACCTTTCCTTGCTTCTCTCATGCTCTCGTGGGTACTTTGAGGTCATTGTGCTGCCCCAGCACAACTCTGGGGGAAATTCGGTTAGGCTGTCTAAGATCTTTGACATTGCCCCTCTACTCCCAGAAGGGTCGGAACTGTGCTTCTGCTCTGGTGTGACCATGCTGGGACTTTGAGGGGCTCCAGGGGCTGCTGGCGTCTGTCCCTGCTTCCTCTCCCTTGGGATCTGTTGAGGCTCAGCAGCACAGCCAGTGCCCCTGCTTTCAGGGTCCCCGAAGCTATTTGGTTCCTCTTACCGCAAGCCCAGCACCAGGCCCAGGACACCACTCCCCTTCTCAGACTCACACTGGCATCTAAGCTCCCTTTGTTTCTGATAAATATTAAATAGAACTTTTTCAGAAAGGTTAATTAACATTAACATTGGATTCGTGACAAATGTGGTCTTATTGATCCTCTTTCCTGCCTTTTGATCACCAAATAATTTTTTTTCAGTTTAGAATAAGTTGGCACACAAGATGGAAATATTTTTTTCTCTCTGCAAAAGAGCCATTGTATTAAAACTTAAAATCTAACTTGCCTCTGATAACACATGGTGCGTAAGGCGACTTCCATCAGTTGGCTGGTGTGACTTCCTTTAAAATCTAATCAGCAATTCTTTCTGTATTTCACATTTACTCCTGAAGTTGATTTTTCTATTACTGGTATTGTGAAAACATGTGTGCAGCATAAACATGGCAAGCTCAATCTAATATCTGTGTAGCACCAAATATTAAATTTTGGCAAAAAAAAATGTGACCTGTTATCAAGCTTTTCTAAAAGAGTTACATAAATATATCAAATGCTACATCATTAAAAGTGATCATTTCTATGCTAGGTTAATATTTGCTTTAAATATCTAGTTAACATCTTTATATGTTTTGTTATAAAAATATGGATTTTTACCCACCAAGCATCTATGTCCAGTCTAATATTACAATTACTTTTTTTTCTTTTTAATGCATGCTGAGGGTGGGCTTGAAAAATTATTTGCAGACTTTGCTTGGAGACCTAAACCACCTACAGTGTAGTCTGAGATTTTATCCCCATTACTTCATTCATCTATACCTTCCCTAATCATTTATTTATGGATAACTCATGCTTTCTCAACTTTTAGCAAAATAGGCAACTAAGATGTTGGTGATGATTTTTATTTTTATATATTTCCTACTGTTAAAAACCTGAATTAACTTTTTCGTCCTCTGCTGTGATTCCATTGTATATTATTTTGTTTTCCTTTAAGAGCTCTAAAAACTTTTCGTTTTTAGTTCGTGTCAGATCCTCACTTACGTATTTATTCACTTCATTCACTCAACAAATATTTTTTGAATGACCCAACCAGGACCTTTCGTTTCCATTGTTTACTAGAGCTACCAAAGCCTTATATTCTTATTTATTTATTTATGTTTGGCTGCATTGGGTCTTCGTTGCTGCACGCGGGCTTTCTCTAGTTGCAGTGAGCGGGGGCTACTCTTTGTTGCAGTGCGCGGGCTTCTCATTGTCGTGGCTTCTCTTGTTGCGGAGCACGGGCTCTAGGCGCGCGGGCTTCAGTAGTTGTGGCACGCGGGCTGAGTAGTTGTGGCTTGCGGGCTCTAGAACGCAGGTTCAGTAGTTGTGGCGCACGGGCTTAGTTGCTCCGCGGCATGTGGGATCTTCCAGGACCAGGACTCGAACCCATGTCCCCTGCATTGGCAGGCGGATTCTTAACCACTGCGCCACCAGGGAAGTCCCCAGCCTTATGTTCTTTAATTATAGTTTTTTAGGCCATTCAAACACTGTCTTTAAACTATTCAGAACATAGCGTTTACTTTTTCTAACTGCAACACCCCACCCACAACTTGTGTATTCTTTCAACCTTCTGCCCAGTCAGTATTACAGTGACGTTGGGCCAAAAGCAATAAAATTTCCAACTGATTTTTCATACATTTTTTAAAATCCCTTTTTTTCTCCTAAATTAAAAATTTAAATTATTTACTTTTTATTCAGGCTGTTCCTACTTTAAAAATGTATTTTTTAAAGAACCCTAGCACTTTACTTCTGGAAGGAAAATTAAGAGCTCATGTTCAAGCCGTTCAAGTTGATACACAGTATTTCAGAGCTTTGCTAAGCCCCACGACCATCTTCCTGGCCAGCTGGTTGGTGAAACCACCACTGAGCTGGAACTCTGAGCACCTAAATACAGGCCTAGCACTTTTCTCTTTATTATGTGCCCTTTGAAAGAGGCCTTTCCCATTTTCTATAGCTTTCTTTTTTTCTTTTACATACTGGGAAATAGTTTCCATAAATTTAAAAAAAAAAAAAAAACACTCCCAAGTTGGTTATCAGTGAGTCACAGTTACACTTTTTTTTTTTTTAAATAAATTTATTTATTTTTGGCCGTGCTGGGTCTTTGTTACTGTGTGTGGGCTTTCCCTAGTTGCGGCCAGCGGGGGCTACTCTTCGTTGCGGTGCGCGGGCTTCTAATTGTCATGGCTTCTCTTGTTGCGGAGCATGGGCTCCAGGCGTGCAGGCTTCAGTAGTTGTGGCACGTGGGCTCAGCAGTTGTGGCTCGCAGGCTCTAGAGCTCAGGCTCAGTAGTTGTGGCGCACGGGCTTAGCTGCTCTGCGGCATGTGGGATCTTCCCAGGCCAGGGCTCGAACCCGTGTCCCCTGCATTGGCAGGCGGATTCTTAACCACTGTGCCACCAGGGAAGCCCCACACTTACACTTTGATTTAGCTTTAGCATCTTGTTTTGATATTCTGGAGATAGAAAACACGCATCAGAGAGCAGTGTTTGAAAAATGTAACTTTACCATTTTGAAATATTTTTCATGGGCCAGTCTGTTTCTCTTTAGAAAATTCAACTCATACCCTCCCAAACTCCCCAACCTCACATACTCTTCCTAAACCTTCTCAAACAGTTTAATTATTTTATCAAAAACAGGAAAAAAGATAATAATGATTGCATAGTGTGCAATACAGATAAAACTATATTAGGCAAAAGTTGGGGCAAGTTCAGTTATACATTAAGGTCTCAGTTCTTGTTGTAGTTCTCGGAATTTCCAGTTTTATCTCTAAATCCATTCATTTCCATTGTTTCCTAAGTTCATGAAGTACAATGAAGTCGATCACAATAATTGTGTGGTCCTGCCAACCAAATCTAACTAATTGCTGAGTTCCAATAGAATCTTTTCCTGAATTATATGAATAAGTACAGCTCTTGGACCATTGTGTCACTAATACAACAATGTTCCTAGTAGTTACTAAAAAATAAAATTAAAAAATTTGCATTCATCTACTGTGTTTAAATTAGCCATTTGACTAAGAAGAGATCTAATAAAACATAGAGATTACAATTCTGACTATGGGATTTGCATATTTATCAAGAGTTTTCGATTTTTAGAGCATGTTTTGTTAGAAAATTCCCACTCTGTTGTGACTTGTTTATCATCTGCATTGAGAACCTCTGATGTGGCAGGCACTGTTTCCAGAGCCTGCCTGTGCATTAACTCATTTAGTCCTCACCATCTCCTGAAGCAAGTTTGTGAACAAATAGTCAGGAGGGAACTCATTTAACTGAGATAAATCTTTAGAGAGTTCCCCACAGGAGAAGTTAAAATCTTACTAGCTCCTCTGTAGTTAATAAGTTGTTTATTTCATAGAGGGAATGAGACAAATGCCAAGTAGCAAACACAGCAGGTTTGGGCAACTAGTAATATATTACTGCTTCATTTGTAAAATATTTTGTCAGCTGCCTACTGCTGATATCTCAACATAGTAATAAAGAATTCTATTGAGACATTCCCCAGCACTTTTGTAAAAAGAATAAGCGGCATACACTCGCAAATGCATGTTACCCTTGCCATCACACACATTTCTTTCTTTATGGTGACATAAGGTGAATAATTGGAAAATAAATTTTCTTTGTGCTCAGACTCAACAAGTAGGGGTAATAGTTTTTATTAGCTAGTTTTACCACTAGGTCAGTATTCAACAAATGTGAACAGAATGATTTGTTTCCACTAAAGCTGCTAATACTTGAGCCAAGTTGTAACAGTGATTTGTCAATGATAAAAGGAAACCAGGCTACCCATGTATTTTTCACAAAATAAAAATTTGACCTACCTGGAAGTCAAGGCTTAAGGATGTTGGCAACCAGATAATGCTTCCATTTCACTGGGGACCAATGAGGAGTGCCTGGAAATTGTGAGGTCCTAAATGGCGCTTTCCACGACGTTTGGAAGAAACATTTGGGGAGTTTGTCTCATTCTGTCATCATAGGTCGGGAAAGTCTTAAGTTTTCAGCAATCCTGGGCCATAGCCTCATTGACAGCTACTAGGAAGACTTGGATTCTGATTGCCAGGAGACCACTGTGTAAAAGGCCGGAGCCCACGCTCAAGGGGAGAAGAGCAGCGTTGGCTGCGTGTAATTGTAGGGGCTGAGATCGAAGTCCTTTAATAGAGAGGTTACCTTATTTAAATGAAGGGAGTAGTAGTGACAGTAGAGAAATTAAATCTCAGAATCCATGCGTTCACAGTGTGAGACACCTTGGGTACAAAATTCTCTTAAAAGGATGTGTTGCCTCTGCTTAGTCAGCCATTCAGTGAATGGAAAAGTCTGAGTCATCATAAACACCTGGTTTCTTCCATTTTCTTCTCAGTGTTGAGGCTCTGGTTTAATAAGTCCTTTAAACATCACATTGTGATGTTCATTCTTGATTAGGTTAAGAGTCTCCCTCAAGGTTGAGGAAGGTACCTTGTTGATCCAGTTGAGTTCCTTAGATAGGGGAAGGGAACAAGCATTTATTCGGGGACTTTCCAGACAGTAACTCATCTCCTCCTCACAGTAACCTATGGAGTAGTTGATGTTCTTATCCCCATTTTATAGTTGAGAACAGTAAGGCTTATTGAGATTAAATAACTCGCCTTAGGATGCATTAGTGTGAGTGGCAGAGCTGACTCCCTCCTAAATTCGAACGCCATGTTTTCAATGATTCTTTTTTTTTTTTCATTCGTTAATGTAATAGATGTCATGGATACTACAACTGTCAAAATGAAGATTATTCTGACGATTGAAACATACATTTAAACTTTGTGGATGCAGATTAACGCAGTGAAGAAACTGAAAAGATTAGTTGGTCGCTTTGAAAGGGATTTTCCTCAGGTGCTTTTTGGAATGTTGTATATAATCTTTAGAAGATGTGGATTTGAGCAAATGCCATTAAAAGGCAATAAATGTTAGTTTGGATGACGCTTTGCGGCCAATTTTAGGAACGGTAGTGTTTGGAATCGAACCCAACATTTCACCTTAATAATACAAAGCTTCAGTGTTCTAGTGGGTGAATGCATATACCCAAGAAAAAGTGTCCTTAGAAATAATTGCAGTGACTTACATGTAACTCTAGACCTGGCCTTGTTCATTATGTGGGCGCTGCACAGTCGAGCATTCATGAGTTACAAGTTCCCAAAGCCCCATAAGCTACAGGCCTGTTCTCTGGATGTACTAGAGGTTTCATTGACATTTCCACAGCTCAGCACAGAATTTTAATCTTTCATGGTTCAAGGAGCTTGTGTCATATACACAGCCTCATTACCAGAACCAATTGCAAAAGAATATGAAGAAAATACACAGAGGTAATGAAACACAGCCTTCAGTGGAACACTTACAGGGCTGGTGTTTAGAAGGGCAGCTAAGACCTGTGCTGAACACTATAATTGTGTGGATTAGAGCATCTTCTGAAGGCAGTTACACATTTCTAGGAGACTTGATTTGATGTGTATTGTGTTTCCATGAGGGCAATTGCCCCCTCTCTGAATTATAGCAGGGTTCCTCTAGGTCTGCATTAATACCTTTCTTTCATCATACTCATCAAGGCTTATTCATAAATTCTTATTAATTATCCTAGCCGCTCTCTAGAATGGGTGGCTATAAGGATTACAAATCTTTACTAAAATAAAGAGAGGGGATAAATTCCCTACGCCTTCTGGTGAGCCCATATAATAGTAGAGACAACCCAAGTTTGCCAAGTTCAGTGGCCTAGTTCTTTGTTTTGTCTCCAAGCAGACAGAAGCTCAGGGACACCTGAATGATATTTAGAATGAAGGCTTTCTTATTGGGATTGTACCAAGTTAATTGTGTGCTGTGAAACACCATATGGCCTCATTTTCATTGGGACATCTAGTGCTGTAAACACTACAATACATGAATTAAGTGATTCAGCTAATTATACCCATTTTTTATATGCTTCTAAAAAAATAGCACGTGATCCTTTAAATAGAGAAGGTTGTGTATTCAAATTTTATTACCATTTTTTCGGTGTTGTGTCTGTATGTTTATTTTAATGAGGAGACTGGAAACTAAACCATTTCTTTGCTGCTAATTCATGCTGGATTACCTTCTTATTTCCATGGGACATATGAATTCTGAAGCCACGTCTGTCTCCATGATAGCACCCTGCTTGGATCTGTGTATAGTTGCATATAAAGTATAGAAGGAGTTATTACCTTAAAAAGCTGATTTAGACAGAGGCTTGAGGAAAGAGAAGGATACAAGAGTCAAGGAGGTATCTGGAGAAAACTTGATCCTGTAGACCAGCAGTTAAGAAATTATGTCCTGTGGCCAAATCCAGCCCTCATCCTGTTTTGGTATAACCTGTAAGCTAAGAATGGTTTTTAAATGGTTGGGTAAAAAATCAAAGGAAGAATTATATCTCACAACATGTGAAAAGTGTATGAAATTCAGATTTCAGTGTCCATAAATAAAGCTTATTAGAACACAGTGATGCCCATTTATTTACATGTTGTGGCTGCTTTCACTGCAGAGATGAGTATTTGCAATAGACTCTATGGCCTGTAAAGCTGAAAATATTTGTTATCCGCCTCTTTAAGAAAAGTGCGCCACCTCCTGCTTTTGACAATGGGGGACCAGTGTTCAGTTCCGACTGACTTAAGTCAATGGCCTGTCAGCACATCACTCACATCTGACTTCAGAAAGCTGAGTACCCAGCTCTACTTCATGAGCCCCCAGTTGAATCGTGTTTGCTGTATTGCCATTGTTTTGTTTTAAAAAAAAACATTATTTTTTAAAAAGTTCTAGGGAACTCATTGTTGTGTCTCTTTTAATGATATTATTGAAGATATTGTTCATTAATTACAACGCATGATATTCTCTTTATAAAGATCCATGGGAGAAATATCTCTTCAGTCTTAGTACCAGAAAGGCTGTATTTTTTCTGAGGGTTTGTGTGTGTGTGTGTGTGTGTGTGTGTGTGTGTGTGTGTAATCCTTTGGAAACTGTGCATTCTGTGACTGTCCAGCTTTATTTTCGCCAAAAAGCTCGGAAGCAAATTTGTGGCTCACTTTCTACTTTTGCACCAGCTTCGTGCTTGGTATCATTTCACTTTATGCCCCTTATGCTGTTTTCTCTTTTTCTCATCCACTCAGAAGTGAGCTTTTGCTGTGCTTTATGGATCCTGTAAGTCACTGTACATGTTTTAGGAACTATGCAAAACATTAAAACATAATTAAAAATAAGATGCATTTGAACTTTAGCTCCAGAAACTCACAGAGCATTTCTTACGGTCCCACCTCAGAGAGCCCTTCAGCTTTTCCCTACTGTTTTGTGACTTTCCAGGGCTCTGTGTCTGCAGGACCTTATGGAAACCAATCCTTGAAATGCTTATTAAGTGCTTTGTGGTCTAATGTTCTATCCTTGCTGGAGGCGTATCATCAAACCCCCTCAAGATGGATAAAGATATAGATGAGAAGTTCTTCATCTGGAGTCCAGAGGATTTAGGAGGGTTGTGAACTTAGATGGGGAAATTATTTTTATAACCTATAATAGAAATGTCTCACTTCCTTCAATGATGATCACAGACAACAAATCATAGCAGTATTAACAGTACCTGTGATTATATCAGCAATGGAAGTTACAGATATTTTCATATCACGTAAGTTGTTGCCGATATTGCTGATGTCATGAAAATAACTGTGTTCTTTATTACTCTGAAATTTAGATGATTACTATAGCTGTCTACCTAAACATCAGGATCTTGTTTTTTAATATGCTGATAAAGAAGGACATTTATTACTGTCCTGTAATTTTACAAAACCATTTTGATAACTAATTCATTTTTTTTTCTTTGCAGTCATTTGTGTTTTATGCATTTAAAAACATTTTTCTGAGAAGGGGTCCATAGTCTACCAAAGGAGTTCTTGACTCAAAAAAGGATAAGAAAGCTCTGTGCATGGGTACACCCATGCAGGCCCACACACACAGTTTTTACAGGCAGTTCCAGGATTCACAGATGCCCAGACAAGGCCCATGTCTAATATGCAGTTTAAGAACTCAGGCCCTATTGGCTAAAATCCAAGATAGAAGGTCACATGAGGGAGGGTTTTTATTTTGTTTTATTTTCTGAGGCCCAGTTCAAATGAATTCCTTCTAAGAATCAACCTGCAGTGCTTAGTCATAATCTTAGTCATAGTATTGATTCTAGCTGTTATCATTTAGCATTATCTCTTTTATCCAAAAAGCAAGGAATGAACATGTCTTCATAAAGTAACCTCTTGGCTTTTGCCATATCAACTCTTGATGTTTTTCAGTGAGAAATTAAAAACCTACCATTTCACACTGTTTGATTTTTAATTTCTATTGAAAAGAGCTTTGAGTCTTTGAATGGTCAGAGCTTGATATGTACGTATGTCATAAATTTGGAATTGGATAAAAAGTACCAGTGCCACCAGATGTTAATGACATAATACCTTTCATGTTCTGTGCCTTGAATGTTTTTATTGATGTTATCTTTACTAATCAAGCATATTTTTTTGTTCATGAAGCCACAGTTCATGTGAGAATATCATTCTCGGATGATATTTGTGTGTTGTACACCCCTGCTTAGGGTTTGCTTTACACTTGCACGGCTTTTATGTTTTTTTGAGTTCCATTTCTTGTGCTGGTATTCTGAATTCTCCCCTTCATTTATTGAGATCTCGGTGGGACCTTAGAGGTTATCTAGTCTGGTGTTTCTCAACCCTGCTACATTTTACAAAATATTGATGCCTGGACACCACTCCCAAGAATCTGATTGAATTGGTCTGTGTGGGGTTCTTTAAAAGCTGGGTAAGAGGTTCCTCGGTTCTGCCTGCCTTGAGAACCAATGCCTAGCTTAATTCCTTCCCCATACAAATGTGGAGCATTGTGACATGCCTGAGGACCTCCAGCTAGCTAGTAACAAATGGGTTTTCTCTACTTCAGAATGCTGTTTGCTATTTTCAGATTTTTTTTTTCAAAAACGCTAAGCCATTTACCAGCTAACGCAGACTTCTGGGATGGCTGCGTTCCTCACAGAATATTTAAAATTAAATATTATGGCTGGAATGTTTAAAAGCTTGCCACCCTTGTCCTATTTTAACATTACCTAATGAACAGACAGCTTTCTGGAAAAACCCGGAGATCATTCTTTCTTAGTCAGTTGTTCCTGGCTGTGGTGACAACTTATCCCTGGAAATTTGCCCCATTCCCAAATCACAATGAAGAGAGTGGCTTGTTTTTGTAAGTAGCTTGTGATTCCTGATAATGTAAGTCTCCAGATCTTACTGTTGAACCTGGCACGTTCCAACAGGAATAAATCTAAAAAGATTCCCTTGTCACATTTGATGGCCTTGAATATTAAAGACCCACATTGGAAGAACTCTCCAGAAATCAGCCTGCCTTTCCATTGTGATTTGTCAGTGTAACTCCGACATTTCTAGGAAAAATACATAAATACCTCATGGGCAGAAATGCTGTCCGTTTATATATTTCATACCTATCATCTGAATTTACTAAGAATGAATCAAATTAATTTATAACCATCTGCCTTTTCCACCCAAGCTAATAAACTTCTTGCCTTGTTTTGTCTGATCATGGATTTTGATCAACTTTATTTATCTCATTGGGTTTAAAAATTAATAATGCATTGCCTTATATGGCACTTATCTTCATAGAGATTATTCATTCTTAATGTAGTAAATGAAAGGAAAAAACAGATTTAATATAGATATTTGACTTAAAAAGATTAGATGGCTAATGCAATTCTTTTTTTTCTAATTTATTTTTTATTGCAGTATAATTGATTTATAATGTATTAATTTCAGGTGTACAGATTTCAGGTATAATATATATATTTTTTTTTCAGATTCTTTTCCCATATAGGTTATTTCAAAATACTGAGTATAGTTCCCTGTGCTATACAGTAGGTCCTTGTTGGTTATCTATTTTATACATGGTAGTGTGCATACTTTAACTCAAACTCCTAATTTATCTCTCCCCCTGCTAATGACAATTCTTAAATTAATGGCAAGTTTTCTGATCTACAGTTGGTTTCTTTAGGACAGCAGCTTTCTTTTTGTTTCTTTTTCCTTCTGTCCCTTTTTTTGTTAATTAATTAATTAATTTGGTTGCGCCGGGTCTTAGTTGTGGCAGGCAGCCTCCTTAGTTGCAGCATGCGAACTTTCAGTTGCTGCATGCATGTGGGATCTAGTTCCCTGACCAGGGATCGAACCCGGGCCCCTTGCACTGGGAGCGTGGAGTCTTAACCACTGCGCCACCAGAGAAGTCCTCCTTCTGTCTCATTTTGAAGTGAATTTCGTTACAGGTATTTTGAAAGCAATGTGTCCATATATATTAAACCTAAAAGAATTAAAATTTTCCTTTTCCTATAGTTCTCCTATAAAACTATCAGGACAGAAAATAAATTTCACCTACAGCAGGTCAGAATACCTTGGAATCAAAAATGACACAGTGGGCTTCCCTGGTGGCACAGTGGTTTAGAATCCGCCTGCCAATGCAGGGACATGGGTTCGAGCCCTGGCCTGGGAAGATCCCACATGCCGCGGAGCAACTAAGCCGCCTGTGTGCCGTAACAACTGAGCCTGTGCTCTAGAGCCCGTGAGCCACAACTGCTGAAGCCCACACGCCTAGAGCTCGTGCTCCCCAGTAAGAGAAGCCACCGCAATGAGAAGCCCGCACACCACAACGAAGCGTAGCCCCCGCTCACCACAACTAGAGAAAGCCCACACGTAGCAATGAAGACCAACACAACCAAAAAAAAAAAAAAAATCTCCAATGCCTTCTTTAAAAAAAAAAATCTGATACAAAAATGACACACTAAATGGCTTGGCCTCTAGAGAAGAACAAGAAGAAAAGGGAATTCTGCACTAAACCCTCTCACCAGCCCTGTATAGAATCAGCACCAAGAACTGTCAAGTAAATTGCCTCCCCAAGGAAGCTCTGTGTTTCTCTTCTAGATCATCTTCATTTTTGCAGGCAATATAATTTTGAAATTTTGTAGAGTAGAATCCCTTTATCGAGTTATTACTGGAGAGCTATCTGCTATCTCTTTATAGGATAACAACATTATCTATATAATATATAAGGTTTATATTATATGCATGCATGTGGATTGTACTTTGAACCACTTTATGTCTAGGGCCGATTCTAGATCTGTACCTGCCAAAGGATGAACATTCAAAAAAATGTGATCACAGAGTTGAGAAAACAACCTCTTCTTTTTAGCTATTCTTAGCCTTATGAATATAGATAAGCATTTAAATGTATATTTTAATAATTAATTTTGAAAAGAAAATATTTGATGGAACAAAGATTTAAGCAATAAAAAACCCCCCATAAAACTATGAGGAAAAAATATGGATCTTTTATGATCTCACAGCTGAGAAGACCTTTCTAAGTGTGACACAAATTCAGATACCACACACACACACAAATATACACACACACAGATTTTTTAATTACCTGCCAAAATTTAAAAAAAAAATTTAAATCAAATCAAAAGACAAACAACAACCTAGGGGAAAATTTCTAATTCAGAGAAGACACAGTTCTGCTTTCCAAAATATACAGCACTCCTACAAATGAGTATTTAAAAAAATCAGCAATCCAATAGAAAAAAATGTGGAAAAAGAACATGAATTTCACAGAAAAGGAAATACAAATGGCTCTTAAACATATGAAAAGATGCTGAATCTCATTCATTATAAGAAATACAAATTAAAAGTATGAGATTGAATTTTTCATCTATCAGATTGGCACAGGTAAAAACTTAAGCCAACATGTTATATTGGCACATGTGTGAGACAAGAAACAGTCTCATACACTGCTAGTGGAGATGTATATTAGTACAATCTCCACAGAGGTGTTTGGAAATATCTATTAAAATTAATATTGAACATATCCTTTGAACTAGCAATTCAAATTCTGGAAACTTTTCTATAGAGATCTTGCAAATGGGTAAGATGATGTACATGCAAGGATATTCTTGGTAACATTTTGTAACAGAGGGTTGGAAACAGCCTAAATATCAATCAATAAGAGAATTCTTTAAGTACATGTTATGGACTATTTTGTTATTATAATATATGCATAGTAGAAATTAATTTGCCACTGTTAATAAAGAATGAGTTGTCCCCTAATTATACCAATATGGAAAGATTTCCAAGCATTTTGTTAAGTAAAAAAGGCCTGGTGCAAAAGAGTATCTATAGCCTCGTAACATTTGCGAGAAAAAGGAAAAAAGATGCATATAGTTATAAGTGCATAGAATATCCCTGGAAGGATGCGTAGTAAATTAATAGTATTATTGCCTCCAGCAAAGAGAACTGAGTGGCTGGGTAGGAGATTTACTTTTCAAAAAGAGAAAGCTATATCTATCTATCTATCTATCCATCCATCTAGATAATAGCAACTGTGAAAAGTCTGTGATTTTATCCCAGTTGCAATCTAATAAGTTAACTTGCCATAGTTGCATGGTTGCTGGCAGAAAACAAAACTCCTGAGTCAGAGACAAAGGGCTTTATTACTCATAGCACAGCCATCAGTATGAGCATCAGTGTGTGTTGGTTTCTCTTGCCCCCATCTCCCAAGCGGGTGACATGGGTGCATCTAGATGGATATCCGCACAAGCAGTGAGTTTTATTATAGGAGAGGAACTGTAAGTGAAGGGAACCTGAATCTTTTTTATGATGGGCAGTAGAGAGGCTGACCCTTTGCTCTGGAGGAGACATTATCTCTCTCATCCAAGGCCGTTCACTATACAAACATCCTTGAAAAGATAGTCTGAAATAAAAGGCAATTAACACTCTGAACATCAAAAGATGTACAGAGACACAAGAGAACAATGGAGAATGGTCTGTCTCTTGTTTATTTGTAAATATGTGCCTTCATATACATATATGAGGTTTGAAGGCTAACAGTAACTCCTGATCATTTGAGCCTTTCAGATAAATTGTGTGGAGTGTGAACTCATTAGTTATTGTTCAGATTACTAGGCCTGGATCTGGTGTCACTTAATTGCCGCCATCAAAGAATGCTATGTCCATCCGCCTCACTATTCCATTGTACATATGTGCCACATCTTCTTTATCCATTCATCTGTTGATGGACACTTAGGTTGCTTCTATGTCCTAGCTATTGTAAATAGTGCTGCAATGAACATTGTGGTACATCTCTCTCTTTTTTTTAAAAAATTTATTTTATTTATTTATTATTTTTGGCTGCATTGGGTCTTCGTTGCTGCACGCAGGCTTTCTCTAGTTGTGGCGAGCGGGGGCTACTCTTCCTTGCGGTGTGAGGGCTTCTCATTGTAGTGGCTTCTCTTGTTGCGGAGCATGGGCTCTAGGTGTGCGGGCTTCACTAGTTGTGGCTTGTGGGCTTCAGTAGTTATGGCTCACGGGCTCTAGAGCGCAGGCTCAGTAGTTGTGGCGCACGGGCTTAGTTGCTCCACGGCATGTGGGATCTTCCTGGACTAGGGCTCAAACCCGTGTCCCCTGCATTGGCAGGTGGATTCTTAACCACTGCACCACCAGGGAAGCCCCCATGTCTCTTTTTGAATTAGGGTTTTCTCAGGGTATATGCCCACTAGTGGGATTGCTGGGTCATATGGTAGTTCTATTTTTAGTTTTTTAAGGAACCTCCATACTGTTCTCCATAGTGGCTGTATCAATTTACATTCCCACCAACAGTGCAAGAGGGTTCCCTTTTCTCCACACCCTCTCCAAAATTTATTGTTTGTAGATATTTTTCTTTTTCTTTTTTTTTTTTTTTTTGCGGTACATGGGCCTCTCAGTGTTGTGGCCTCTCCCGTTGCGGAGCACAGGCTCCGGACGTGCAGGCTCCGCGGCATGTGGGATCTTCCCGGACCGGGGCATGAACCCGTGTTCCCTGCATTGGCAGGAGGACTCTCATCCACTGCGCCACCAGGGAAGCCCTGTTTGTAGATTTTTTGATGATGGCCATTCTGACTGGTGTGAGGTGATACCTCATTGTAGTTTTGATTTGCATTTCCCTAATGATTAGTGATGTTAGCATCCTTTCATGCGTTTGTTGGCAATCTGTATATCTTCTTTGGAGAAATGTCTATTTAGGTCTTCTGCCCATTTTTGGGTTGGGTTGTTTGTTTTTTTGATAATGAGCTGCATGAGCTGCTTGTGAAGTAAGTCAGAAAGAGAAAAACCATATGCTAACACATATATATGGAATCTAGAAAAAAGAATGGTCCTGATGGACCTAGGGGCAGGACAGGAATAAAGACACAGACGTAGAGAATGGACTTGAGGACACGGGGAGGGGGAAGGGTAAGCTGGGGCGAAGTGAAAGAGTAGCATTGATATATATACACTACCAGTTGTAAAATAGATAGCTAGTGGGAAGCAGCTGCATAGCACAGGGAGATCAGCTCAGTGCTTTGTGATCACCTACAGGGGTGGGAGGGAGACACAAGAGGGAGGGGATATGGGGATATATGTATACATATAGCTGATTCACTTTGTTACACAGCAGAGACTAACACAACAATGCAAAGCAATTATACTCTAATAAAGATGTTAAAAAAAAAAAAAAGAATGCTATGGCCATGAACTCCATTCTGCACCTGATACACTATCTGTAACTACAAGTTATTGGTCAGGAGAGGCCCCAACTGAGAGTGAGAACATGTATGAATCCGCACAACTCATTCTCCCCTACTGTAACAAACAACGGGAGTTGCCACCTTGGGCATTTGTAGTACTCTCAGATTTGGGAACTAGACGCATTGTTTTTCTTTAGCTCTGGAGTGAATGCTAAAGAAAGTGCTTCCTTTATTTGGCTTCATTTAGCTCAGTTGCACACTGAAATCAGTTTCAGACCTGTGCTTTGCAAAGTATGAATTGAAAATGGGTGGCAGCGGGGAGGGACTTTCTTGGCTTTGGCACCTGGATAACAAAGTAACCCAGGAACAGGTTTTTATTCATCAATGGAACACACTGGATTTGTGTCTCAGAGTTCAGGGTGGGCCAGCAGGAGTCCTGGTGGGTCTGTGGAGGGATGAATTAGCATCCTGTTGGAAAGGTGCTGAGCCCCTCCTGAGTCACCTTGAATGCCCTCTTTTTGCAGCAGCCACAGCAATGGCCCATATTTTTAAACTTTTTAGTTAAGTATCGTATATAACATATGTATATGAATATATATAAATCTTAAGTGTCTGCCCGATGAATTTTCATAAAGTGAACACCCTTGTATAACCAGCACCCACATTAAGAAACAGAATACTGTCCGAATCCCAGAAGCCCCTTCCAGTCACAAGCTCTCCCTCTGAAGGTAATCATCTGATTATTTTTGCCTGGTTTTGAACTTTAGAGTACAACTAGAACTGGATATCATACACGCTGTGTATGGCTTCTCTTGCCTCAAGTTATATTTATGAGAGCCCTCCATATCGTCTGTACTGTTAGTGTGTGGTTGGAATTTGTTCATTCTCATTGCTGCATAGCAGTCAGGGGTGATTTTGTTCCTCAGGGGACATTTGGCAATGTCTGGAGACATTTTCTGGTCATTACAACTGGGGGGAGGGAAAGTTGCTGCTACCCACCCTACAATGCACAAGGCAGCCCTGCAACAGTGGCCCAAAATATCACTAGTGCTGAGGCTGAGAAACCCTGCTGTATAATAATAATATTCCATCATGTGAATATACCACGATTTATTTACCCACATATTCCTTAGAGCCTCAACTTCAGCATTCATGACCATTATACAGCTCAGGCCTGGCTTCGAAATTCTTGAAACTATGCTTACCACAGTCACATCAGACTAAAAAAATTACCAAACAGGATATGCTTTTTACATTTAGGATAAGTGTTAGAATCAAAATGAAGTATTATGTGTAGTCTTGGTCATAGACAAAAATTGTATATTTTGGAATCACTACAAGAATTTGAACAGATTCTCAATGAGAGAATGCAATGGGCTAAATCAAGTAAAGATGTGAAGGACTATTGTTAAAAACAGCTTTATTGAAGTATAATTTACATATCATAAAATTCATCTAATTTAAATGTACAATGGAAAGATCCCTAGTAAATTTATAGAATTGTGCAACCCTCACCACAATCTAATTTTAGAACATTTTCATCACACCAGAAAGATCCCTTGTGCCCATTTGTAGTCACTTCTGTTCCTAGCCTGAGTCCCAAGAAACCAACAGTTTTCTTTCTGTCTCCAAAGATTTTCCTTTTCTGGGCGTTTCCTACAAATGGAAACATAAAATAGGTGCTCTTTTGTGTCTGGCTTCTTTCACTTTGCATAATGTTTTCAAGGTTCATGCATGTTGTAGCAGATATCATTACTTTATTCGTTTCTATGGCTGAATAGTATTCCATTGTATCTGTGTGTCACATTTTGTTTATCCATTCACAAGTTGATGGACATTTGGGTTTTCAGTAGGGACTGTCATGAAAATGAACGTGGAGTATTTTTCTTTTAATTGAAGTATAGTTGATTTACAATGTTGTATTAATTACTGCTGCACAGCAAAGTGATTCAGCTATATATATATATTATATATATACATATATATTCTTTTATATTCTTTTTCATTATGGTTCATCACAGGATACTAAATATAGTTCTCTGTACTATACAGTAGACCTTGTTGTTTTTCCATTCTATATATAAAAGCTTACATCTGCTGACCTCAACCTCCTGCTCCATCCTTCCCCCAACCCCCTCCCCCTTGGCAACCATCAGTCTGTTCTGTATGTCTGTGATTCTGTTTCTGTTTCATAGATAGGTTCATTTGTGTCATGTTTTAGATTCCACTTATAAGTGATATCATATGGTATCTGTCTTTCTCTTTCTGACTTACTTCACTTAGTATGATAATCTCTAGTTACATCCATGTAACTATTTCATTCTTTTTTATGGCTGAGTAATATTCCACTGTATAAATGTACCACATCTTCTTATCCTTTCATCTGCGATGGGCATTTAGGTTGTTTTCATGTCTTGGCTATTGTCAATAGTGCTGCTATGACATAGGGGTGCATGTATCTTTTTGAATTATAGTTTTGTTCGGATATATGCCCAGGAGTGGGATTGCTGGATCATATGGTAGCTCTATTTTTAGAGCCATATTGTTTTCCACAGTGGCTGCACCAACTTACATTCCCACCAACAGTGTAGGAGGATTCCCTTTAACATGCAGGATTTTGACGCATAGCTAGGTAAATGGCAAACACAAGTAGACTTTTGAAGAAAGGATATGATTCTGGGTCAGATAATCTGTATTATTTTCAAGGATAATTTGACCAATTAAAAAAAAGAATAGGAAGGGGAAAAGACTGGAGAATGATACAAGGAATATTAGACTTGCAGGAAAAGGAAACCTCTGACATTTACCCATACAGACCCTAGCACTTTTGAAGGCATTTTATAACCAAGTAGCCTAAACTACAGGGCAGCAAAGCTCTGCCTTAAGGCGAAAGATAATAGATAATTGGTTGCACTAAGAGAAGTTCATTAAACACGCCTCATTTTAGTATCTTATGTTAAAATAAATCATAACTCAAAAGGAGAGACCATTATCACAATGGATACATAAGGGACCAGCATATCCATTAACAAAGAATGGTATAGAGAAAGGGGCACTCAGGTGAAGTCAGGGCTTATACTTCATTGGATTGTGAAGATCACAGACAAAAGCAGCACGAGAGTATTCTTTAAATCATAAGGCAATCTCTACAGATATTAGGGCTTACCCCTTACTAAATAAAGTAAGACCCCCCGAGGCTAAGCATATGGAAATTGGTCGTTGAGAGCCAAAGTAATTACCTAGAGGTAGAATTGCCTCCTCTGGAGCTGAATTTGTGCCAAACACCAGTGGAATGGGGAGCTCCCAAAGTAATGAACCCCTAACCCCACACTCTTCACCTTCACTGAGGGTGTTCACACAGTGGGAACATATTCTTTAGCCCCATGGGATCGTGCGGTTTCATGGAATGGAAGTTGTTCACTTTACTAGACCTGAATAATTATGCAATAGGTGTAGGTGTGAGGGGTCAGGTGAGAATGGAGAGGGTCAGAACACTTTTTGTAAACAGGTTCCTTCTCCTTTCCTCCCCTTCTCACTCCCTCCTTCCAAGGCATAACTTTTTTTTATATAAATAAACAAAATTCTTAACATAGTAAGAATTTTTTTATGCAATAGAATAAACAAGATAAGAGACTTCTCACATTACAAAAAGACATCCTTCTCAAGGATTTGTTTATACAGCATTACATATACAACATTATATACTCAGTAAGGCAAAATGAAGCTGAACTGTTTAAAAAATTAAGGTAAAGCAAATCTTATAAGTTTTTTTTTCTCATTTTACTAGAAAGGAAGCTAAACTATATCACAAGTTCAAGTTCATATTGTTGGCAAACCTATTAGTGTTTTCCAAGCTTATTTGGACAATGCCCACTTTTTTGTTCCCACAGAAAACCATAATCTCTCGAGGGACAGTCTGAAGAACACAGTTTGTGAAATGTTGATATGGCCAGACTTCATTTATGGTTAGCGCCTTATTTACATTACAGATTGAACTCTCAAATGAATCAGATTGGTTAGTTTAGATGAGAAATTGAGTAGCACTTCATTCCCATTCAACAAAGTACCAGATTTTTCTAGTGCCTCCGATGAGGTAAGTTGGCTCTACTATTACTGACCATAAATCATATGACATGTGGCACCACTCGTCAGCCAATTGCATTGCTGCACCCAAATGAATTATTTGTCTTGAAATCTTACCCTCAACATTCTAATCACCCAATCTAAGTTGAATGAATATTTGTTGTCTTTAGTGTGTGTATATTCAGGCTTAATCTGGCACTCTGGCTGCCAGAAAACATGTAATCTCTGTAAATAACAGATAAAACAAAATTAAAGTCTAATATTGGAAAATGTAAATGACATCCAAACTTTTAAAATCATATTTGTATCATGTCATTTCAAAGAAATTCAAGTGTGCATTTCTATCCAGGTTCAACAAATGTCCTATATGAGAGAGAAAGAGAGAGAGAGAGGAAAGAAGGAAGGGAGGGAGAAAGTAGAGGCAAGGGGTGGGTGGGGAGGGAAAGGAAACACAAAAACTATAACTTTTGCTTACCTGATCCAGGTTCCCATCTTGGGAACCTGGATCAGGTAAGCAAAAGTTATCATTTTTGTCCATAAAAGATCTGAGTTTGCTTAAGTTTTGTCCATAAAAGATCTGTGTTTATGTCCATAAAAGATCTGTGTTTGCTTACGTTTTGCTGAGTTAGTTTGTTCCCGTGGGTCTTACTGAAGAGCAAAGCATAACACGCAGCACTCCTCCCTGAGTCCTGCTGGCACAAATCAACAAAGGGACAGCTTGTGAGGTTGGCACAGCCTTGAGGCTGATTTTTCCAGTTGAACCAATACGACCTTTGTTTTTTGAAGCAGATTTAATAAGTAACATCCAAACAGGGCATCTTTATAATGTACACTCTGAGAGGATTTCCCAGGGCTATATAAAACCACCTTAACTCTATGGGAGTCATTCTCTAAAAGCTTGAGTTGGAGCTTTAAGATTAAGTCCTTAAGATGGAAAGTGCATATATGATAATCACGCAGAGTATTTGTAATAGAGAAAAGTTATGAAGCACGGCATCTAAAAATATGTTTGAAAAAGAAAGAAAATATTTAGAAAAACAAGCATGAAACGATAAAAAATAGTCGCACCGTCAACGTCAAACCATCTGCCTCAAATGAAGCTACTGCTGACAGTGTCGCTATTAGAAGATATGCAGAGCATATAAGTGGGGATGGCTGCGGTGCTCCTTTTAGGCTCCTCTGCATAGGTAAGTGGAGGAGACTGAGTAAGTCAGAAGGAGGAGGAGTGTAGAGGAAAAACACAGTCAGATTGAGAGGTTGAGAGGGAGAGCCGAGCCAGTTGACTGCGCCCAGAGTGAAGACGAAGCATCTGGAAGCCTCTCTTGTTCATTCAAGGAATAGGGGTAGAGGGTAAGGAGGCTTTTAAGCCCTGAGATGCAGTTTGTGCTTTCTCCACAGATTCTGAGGGTAGTGTAGAGTATTCCTAATTGTGTAGTTCCCACATGCAAACTAGGCCCAGAAGCACAACAGTTCAACAGTGTGGGCCTTGTGTATGTCTGAGGGAATAACGCCTCACATCCACTCTGTTGCCATCACCTGACAAGAACCAAACAGAATTCTGTGGTGTAAATTTGCATTAGTGTGCAGAGTAGCCGCATAACGATCCTGCAAAATTGTGGTTGGAAATATTTTGTCTTGGTGTGGATTCATGGAGGTTTAAAAACATGGTCAGGCATAGAGAACAGACCTGTGGTTGCCAAGGGAGAGGGGGTGTGGGAGGGAAGGACTGGGAGTTTGGGATTAGCAGCTGTGAACTATTATATATAGGATGGATAAACAGCAAGGTCCTACTGTACATATAGCATGGGATATATTCAATATCCTGTGATAAGCCATAATGGAAAAGAGTATATATAAACAACAACAAAAAAAGGATGTCAATATGTGTTTAAAAAAAAGGCATGGTCAGGGAACCAGTCTCACCAAGAGCCACTTTCAGGTTCCTCCACTTATTTAGAAACATTTTGCTTATACTACATAGAAGCAAAAAAAGTAAGAGTTGATATGCAGCCTGCGCAGCCATTTTGAATCCGTTTATAGTCACATTGTATCCATACATGTCTACAAAACGCAGCAAAATAAAGAGTTGTGGGGTGATCTTAATGCATGATCAATGAAGACTGAAGCCAGCCCATGGGGTTAATCCAGTTAAAAAAAAACCCTAGTCTTTCCCCTGCGGACCTAGATTTTTGCCTTGACTAGCTGGATAATTGTTGCAGGAGTTTCCTTCTGTCTGCCTGTGTGAAAGCAGCCATGGGGTATGTGATTGAATGTAGACAGTTTGTCATTCAAGTTGTAGTTGCGAAGGTAAGCCATGTTCCATGTGGGTCCTCAAGGAACGGTTCATCTATGCCCATCACAAGTCTAGTTCACGGTGTGACATGTCAGTTGCACATTCAGCTGTCTCAGGAGGTCCACCTTGTCTTTGAACACTACACATTATTTGCTTTGCCTGTTTTTGAGCTCTAGATAAATGAAATCATACAGTATGCACTCCTTTTGTGTCTGACTTCTTTCAACATTGTGTTTGCAAGACCCATCCTTATTATTGTACATCATTGTATATTGTTCATTCTCGTTGCTGTTAGCATTTCCATTGTGTGAAACACTGTGATTTACTTACCAGACTACTGTTGAAAGGCAGTTGAGTGTCTGTCAATATTTATAACAACCTGTGAGGTACGTGCTATTATTCTGTCCATTTTGCAGATGGGAAAACTAAGGCTTTGAGCAGCTTTAGAATTCATTTATCTCAAGTCACACAGGCTACTGTGGTCTAGCCAAACTTGAGCCCAGGTCGCCTGACCTGAGAACCTGTGATCTCCACCCTCAATCTATTTCTTTACTGAAGCAGTTCTTTGATCTGTTTTTTGTCTTCTGTTATTTTAAATGATTCAGTTGTGAACCTATGGGAGCTGGACCAGGAGACAAATTTCTGTCACCGGACCACACATGAACTCATCCCTCCCCCTGAGACTAAAGCTTTGTTCCTAGGTCAAGTTTACTGAGCTTAGAGTAAGGGCTTGCCCAGGTGGTTCCAGTAGTTCACCTGATGTGTCCAGATCCCTGTAAATGCTGTGTGTGGTCTCAAGCTGGGCTCCCCACTTCAAAAATATATTTAAAAGCTGAAGAGACTCTTGAGAGGAGAGTGAGCACATCTATTGTGTTAGTATATCTCTGGCTTTAACTGTTTTGGTTCCATGATACGTGAAGAAACCTGAGGACTGTTTTGGGGTTTTTTGTTTGTTTTTTCTATATTGAGGATTTTTTTTTTTCTGTATTGAGCCTTCTATGGCTGTTTGTAGGAAAAGAAATGTCAGTTCATACTTTATTTTTTAAGAAAATTTTCACAAGTGCATTTTTCTTCCTGTTGCTTCCTGGGAGACATTCAAGTGAAGGCTACAGATTAATATTGGAAAGAAAGACCAATTTTCTAGCCTTGGGGTCAGGAACCCAGTACAAGGAAGTTTATAGGAGGCCAGTTTTTGGCCTCTTCCTGGATGGAAATGGCGGAGCATAAACGGGACCACCCTCTCCCGAATTCCATCGTTAGTAGCAAATGAGATGTTCTGCTCTTGCGTCTCTTCATGACCATCTTAGACCAATGCAGAAGTTTGCTGGATCTTTGGTGTGATGACAGGAGAGAATACAGAGGAGACCTGCACCTCCCCTCAGAGGACAGACAATCCCTACCCAGGAAGGCAGCTCATCCACTTTGCTTCCTGCTCCAGAACATACGGGGTAATTTTGACAGCCTTCAAATCTGGATGGAAGTTTTGTTTGTTTGTTTTTGTTTTGTTTTTAAATGAAAAAGTTGATTGTTTATATATGTATAGGTAGGTTTTACAAATTTTTAAAAGGCATTTAATAAAAGTTAAATGTGCGGTCCACCCTCTGTAGAACTTCATCCTTTTCTTCCAGACACTCTTTTCCACTGTGGAATTTGTGAGCTGTGCTAGCCAGAAGAGCAGCAGTGTAAAAAAAAAAAAAAGGCAATTTTACTCATTGGTGGTTAGAGGGGGAGGGTGCAGCTCTTTAAAAATGTCCGAATTCAGTCTTTCTCCATTTCTGAAACTGCATTCTCTTCTTCGCAGTGTCTTCATATAATCATCCTCATGCCCCACCCCATACCCCCTTGCCCCGCCAGGATTCTGCATTCCATCTCAGCCACTCCCCTAGCCAATGAACCTGCTCACCACTTATTTCAAGGTAATGTGGGAAAGCTGTATTTCTTAAGATAGAGTATTAGGTCTTGCTGGAAAAAAATATCTAAACTTTGAAAAATATTATGTCTGACATTTCAGAACTGGCTGTAAAACTCTAGTCTCTTTAGATAACACATACTGTTCTCCTATAATGTGTTTGTCTTTAGCAGTTACCAGTTTGGAACCAAGACTTTTAAGCTGTCCTTTCCCCTCTGATTGACATCAGAGAAGAAGGGCATTCCATTCCTATAAATTATTGAAAATAATTTATAAAGAGAGAATTTCATAAATGGAGTATAAAAAAAGAATGAGGCACAGAGATAAACATCTTCAGTGTTCAAATGGCTTATGTATGTAGTAAAGGCAAGGCTAGAACTTATTTTCTGAGAAGTAAACCCCTAGTAAGGTGGCAGATAAAATACAAGATTTCCAGTTAAATTTGAATTTTAGATAAACAACAAATAATTTTTTAGTATAACTATGGCCCAAATATGGCACGGGACATACTGTATTTTTATTTGTTAAATCCGGCAACTCTAACAAAAGTTTTCAATATGGTTTCAGCACAATTTCAATCAATTAATATTTTCTGAGCACTTTCTGCCCAATGGTTAGGCTCAGAGGTGGCCTCAGGCAGGCCTTGTGTGTGTGTCTTTCACCATTGTACCCACAGCTTCTAGCACAGTCTTTGGCATATAGTTAGTGCTCAATGAATATTTTTTGAAAAAATTAATCAAAGGAATAAAAGAAATCTAGAATATGATGAATTTATGACCTGTGTAACTTAGGTAGGAACACAAGCTCACATATATAACAAGTTAATGTGACTAATGCTATCTTATTTTGGATTTTAACTAGTTAATTTACTTACTAGACTAGCTCATTTATGTAAAGGATCCAGATTCTGAATATGTGAAAGTTTACTCCCACTTCGAAAAGAAGTGATAACCGAACAGGAGATTGAACAACAGTCTTATCTAAATTTCATGCAGTCTTCTTAATTATCTATTTAAAACTGCCCACTGGACATATTGCTACCTATCTTCTTTCACATACACTTTTGTTCTAATGTTCTAATCAAATAAGTCATGTATCTGTAATACATTTATTCCTGACAGGATTGAATTTGATCAAGAGGAAAACGAATGTGTACTACTAGTCAGGTATAACATTGAGCCATACTATAAAGTAGAAATTATTGATCTGTATTGTTTCTCCAAGGAATTTGTAACTCTTTATAACACTTTCATTTATAATAGCACTAAATAAAAAAGTTGGTTAATGTAATATTTTTCCAGTGTAAAAATTAGGCATATGGAAATTCTTATTGTTCATTGTTAGTTTCACTATTTTGCAAAATATAATGATATAACACACAAGAAAATTTAATATAATCATAAATTCAGATCTCAGGATTGTAAGGACCTTAAGTATATTATTTATAATTGAAGCTATATATTCTCTCATCTTATTTTTTTTTTAAATATTTATTTATTTATTTATTTGGCTGCTGGGTCTTAGTTGTGGCATGTGGATCTTCATTGTGGCACGCAGGCTCCTTTAGTTATGGCATGCGGGCTCCTTTAGTTGCAGCATGCAGGATCTAGTCCCTGACCAGAGATCGAACCCAGACCCCCTGCATTGGGAGTGTGGAGTCTTACCCACTGGACCACCAGAGAAGTCCCTTCTCTCTCTTCTTCAGAAGAAAAACCTGAAGAACTATAGAAATTTGCAAGGAACAAAAACCCAACCACTCTTATTTATTCAAACTTCCTTGTGAGACTGACTGAAACAACAGTCTATTTATCTCACTTGCTTGAAGTTGTACTCAATTGAATTATACATTCAATCCTACCAGTTGTGTCCAAGCAATAGTATAACCAGAAAAAGTTGGAGTTCCAATTGAAAGAAAAGACTGATAAATTTAACTATATTTAAAAAAAAAAAAGGTATGGCAAGCAACACCATAAACAAAGTTATAAATAACACCATTCACAAAGTCAAAGTACAAAGAGCCAGTGGAAAGATTTCCTAATATATAAAGAGTTCCTATAAATCAATGAGAAAAAGACCAACAATGCAATAGAAAAATGGGGAAAGGGTACAAATGAGGGTTTGAAAAATAAAGAAAGAAAGAAAATACAAACAGTCCTAAACATAACAAAAGGTGTACAACATCACTCATAATAACAGAAATTCAAACTAAAATCATATTGAAATACCATTTTCATCTATCAAATTGGAAGAAATCCAAAAGTCTTGATAATGTACTCTGTGGCAATGCCATTGGGAACCTGGAACTCCCATGTATTGCTGGTGAAAGTATAGATTGGTATAATCTGTAGAGAGTGATTTGATTATATGGATCAGTATCACAAATGCCCATACTGATTGACCTAGTAATCTCACTTCTAAGAATTACTCTCATAGACATATATTCACAAGTGAGAAATCAAGGTAATTCATTATTGCATTGTTTGTAGTGGTACAAAGTTGGAAGCCTTTGAAATTTCTATTAAAAGGGAGCTAGTTAAATAAATTATGGTATATCCATACAATGGAACAATATGCAGGCATAAACTGAATAAGAAAACTCTCTGCATCGATGTGGAAAGATCTGCCAACATAGATCTGAAACAGCAAGGTGTGTAATAGTGTGGAAAGAAGGGTTAAACAAATAGTATATACATGTTTTAAAATTTACTTCTATTTGTATAAATAAACTGACAGGATATACAAGAAACTAATAAAAGTGCTTACACATTTTCAGAGGTAGGGAGGGTGGAGATGGGGCAAATGGGTGATGGGCGTGAAAGCAAGACTCTTCTGTATACCTTTTTGTATGTATATATTGAAAGTTTGTGAGTCATGTAGCTATTACTTATTTAACAACTAAATAATAAAAAAGAGTATGGCATTGCATCGGCCCAGAAGCAAGAGACAGCTTAAACTCTGAGGGGAACTTCAGGGATTCAGACTGACACCTGTGTGTAGAGTATGAAAATGGAGAGTGTGAGCGATGAGAGGAAAAGACGCAGGAGGTGCCATGGAGGAGGCCTGATCACTGAACTGTGTCAGAGCTGGCAGGTGGGAGGGAGTCAAACCAGGGGAGCAAAGGTGATTTCTAAGTCTTAGAATGAACAAACTCCCTGCAGAGGAGGGAGCCCAGGAATGGATCTGGGGAAGGGCCCAGGTGATTTCTAGGAGCCAGATCTAAGTAGAAAGGAGTGGAGGTCAGGACTATATGTAATGAGATAAGCAAGACGCACATCTTCTAGAGCCCAGACTGTGTCCTCTGGGGTGTGGGGTAGGGAAGGCTTCTCCTAGGCAGCATTTATGCATTCTCGTGCTTTGTCAGCCAGCCCCAAACACATCTTTACCAAGAAGCCATGGTAACTTCCAACAACTTATTTGCCCCCTGTGGTCTTATTTCTAAACTGTGCTTTTAAGATCCCCAAAGATTGCTCGACTTGAAATAAGAAGACTTGGATTTGAGACCCTGAGTGACCAGCTGTTCTGACCTTGGGTAAAACACTTTGAACCTCACAGTTTTGAACCTCAGTTTTGCCATCTGTGAAATAGACATGCAGAGACAAGCCATAGTCTGCTGTGTTTTGTGAAGCTCAGGTGCAGCTTTAGAAACTCTAAGGTTTCTGTGACAGGTAAGGGACTGATTCCTGGCACTGTTTTTGTCTATGCTTCTGTCAATAGACACAGCTGCGCATTCTGCACCTAGATAAGATGGCCATGCATGGTTTGCTCTGTGCTGAGTTCGAAAGAGCAGGGCATGAGGAGGTTTCACAGCTGGAAAGTGAAGGAGGATGCCCTGGAGTTTTGAGGGAAATCATATTTCTTTCTACACTACATGTTTCAGGGAAGACTGAACAGAGGGAAGCACTGGGGCAGTCTTCATAATTTTAAGTATCATCATCCACTTAATTATTATTATAATTATTTTACTAGTAAGTGAACTATTTTAATTATCATTAATAACAACTATTTGTCTCATTTTAGCTAACATTTAGTGAGGGCTTAACTACTGGCCAGGCCCTGTGCTGTTTTATGTACATTTTCTTATTTAATCCTCATACGACTTCACTAAGGCAGAAAATGTTATGAAAACAATTCTACAAAAGAAGGAATGGAATGGTTAAGTAATTTGCTCAAGGGCACGCAGCTGGCACCAGAAGAACCAGGATGCCCTACCAGTCACTCTGACGTGGAACCCATGTTAACCTTTATGCCATTCTGCTTCTTTAAGGGAATATACATCCAGTTGAGGGTGGGAGCAAGAGTGTCTGTCTTTCTGCACTGTGAGTTTTATTCATATTGTTAAATTCATCAGACAATACTAACAGGTTTGGCTGCCTCCAAATCTGTAACTCAGCCAAGATTTTGAAAAAATGTTTGACATTCTTATCACCCAATCTTACCACCTGCGCAGCCATGTTCTTCCAAGTCTATCTCAGCCCCTGGCCCTCTACCTTCGCCCATAATACACATTAGAATAACGAATCAAATTTTGTGAACTATCCTGGGAATGAAAAATTAGTTTGAGTAAACATACTTAACATTCATTCAGTAAATTCTAAACTCCTATGATATTCTAGGTACATGGATTCCAAGACAAATGTGGATAGAGCAGACTGGCAAGTTCCCAATCTGGTGAAGTGGACAGACATGTCAGTAAATACAATAGTCCCTCCTTATCCGCTGTTTCACTTTCCGCAGTTTCAGTTTCCCGAGTTGAACCATCGTGTGAAAATATTACATGGAAAATTCCAGAAATAAACAAGTTACGAGTTTTAAACCGTGCACTGTTCTGAGTAGCATGGTAAAATCTTCCACTGTCCCGCTCCGTCCCGTCTAGGATGTGAGTCATTCCTTTGTCCAGCATGTCCATGCAGGATAAGCTACCTGCCAATTAATATAGGAAAACACATAGTATGTGTAGGGTTCAGTACTATCTGCTGTTTCAGGCATCCACTGGGGGTCTTGGAATGTATTCCCTGCAAATCAGGGGGGACTACTGTGACCATAATTAACATAAGTTCTCTAGTATCGTTAGTGTCTCCTAGATTTGCCTGAGCATTAAAGTCACCTGAGGCACTTTCAAAACAACTACAGGTTCCTGGGCCCTACCCCAGACCAAATGAATCAGAATCTCTTGGGGAGAGTCCTGGGAATCTGTGTTTTTAACAAATACCCTCTCAGAGTCTTACATCAGAGTCTTAAGTAAGTTTGGGAAATGAACTATCAGTAGAAACAGGATACTGTGGGGTCAGAGGAAGAAGCTAAGTCTGTCTGTGGGTGGGGAAATTAGCCAAAGGCCCACAGCAATGTTTACGCCACACCTTCGTGAGTGAGTAAGAGACAAATCGAGAGAAGGGCACTCCAAGCAAGGAAAATGTGGGTGAAAGCACAGAAGAACGGCATGGCGGGGGCTTGTTCTGGACTGGTGCATGGGGTTCAAGGCCACGAAGGGCAGTAGATAAAGCTGGAAAAGGAGGTCATGGCGCCAAATTGACGTCTCTGGACTTTACCATAGAAGCCAAAGGATTTTAAGCAAGAGAATTTTACTCTGGGGGCAAAGGAGAGAATAGCTTGAGAGAGATGAGGAGTCCAGTTTGAAGGCTGTCAGGGAGGTTCTCGTGAGTGATTAGCTAACAACAGTGAGATGATTCGAGAGGTATCTCTTAGCTAAAATTGACAGGACTCAGTGATAGATTGATTTTTTTTTAATGAGGGAGGGTGCAGTAGGATGTCTCCTAGCTTAAATAATAGATTTGTGGGCCATTACAAATGATGAGGAATATGGGAAAAGGAGTAAGGGGTAATGACAAGAAAATGAATTCTTGTCGATGCTGAGTTTCAGTGGCTCTGGGTGACTATACCTGCTAGGCATTTAAATATTGATATTTGGGGCTTCCCTGGTGGCGCAGTGGTTGAGAGTCCGCCTGCCGATGCAGGGGACACGGGTTCGTGCCCCGGTCCGGGAAGATCCCACATGCTGCGGAGCGGCTGGGCCCGTGAGCCATGGCCGCTGAGCCTGCTCATCCGGAGCCTGTGCTCCGCAACGGGAGAGGCCATAGCAGTGAGAGGCCCGCGTACCGCAAAAAATAAATAAATAAATATAGATAGATAGATAGATATTGATATTTGAAGATAGAGATTTTGCACTCCATACATATTAATAGTAGACAAAGCCTTGGGAACAGGTGAGAGTCACTAAGGGATGTGTAGGGGAAGAGTGGAAGGGCGCTGGAGAAGAACCCTGGTATCTAAGGGATGCGGAGGAGGCATGTGTGAAGGAGCCTCTGGAGGAGACGTGAGAAGGCAGAAAGGCACAGGGATAGAATAATATCTTGGAAGCTAAGGAAAGAGGGAGTTTTCCAGAAAAGAGTGGTCAGTGGGATAAAATGGAAGGGAGACATTGTTTTATGGATTCGTGGCCTCTCAGTTTCTGCTCCCAGTGCCTTGATTTGGCAACTCTAGTACAGGTTCTACATGAATCTCCAATCTAAGGACTGAGTAGGTAACTGACTGGGTGTTTTGTATAGCTTAAATTCTTAAGAGAACCTCACTGATTCAGCCCGTGCATTGGTTGCACTTGGGTCAATGCAGTACAAGCAGCGATGTCTGGGGAGAGTAGTTGGGGAGGCTGAGTCTGTAGCTGTGCCCAGGCAGACTCACTAAGTAGAGTATGCAGGGGAAAGAGAACAAGTCAGATGAACACTGAAGATCTTGTCAGTGCCGACCGTTATGGTGACTACTGATTAGGCGCTGTTTTAAACAATTTACATGCAGTAATTTAATCTGTTTGAACCTACTGCGGGGCACAGAAGTCATATTGCAATGGATTGGAGTCCTTTACTCCTAATAATGACAGTGAGTCTTGAGAAAGGCATTAATCTGGTTCTTTCACAATTGCCCTTTGCTTTGTGCTTCTTTACAGAGGCAGAAGCCTTCTCTGGGTCCACTCTTTTTTTTTTTTTAATTGAAGTATAGTTGATTCACAGTGTTGTGTTAGTTTCAGGGGTACAGCAAAGTGAGATATATATATATATATATATATATATATATATATATATATATATAATCTTTTTCAGATTCTTTTCCCATATAGGTGAGTATACTTCCCTGTGCTATAAGTAGGTCTTTGTTTCTGGGTCCGTGCTTAATGATCAAATGGAAGACTGCCTTCTGATCTTATTTCCTTTTCCTGAGTTCTCTTAATTGAATCATGAAAATATTACACATAAAAAGAAGTCTTTGAGCTGGGCAGATATGAACACACGAGCGTTCTATGAGTCGGTTTACTCCAGAGCTTGATGGGTTTAAGTGACCTTTCTTATCCTTAGGAATATGCCTCACTGTGAACCAAGAATATAGGCAATGTAGCAGATGAATTTTTAATCTGATTTTTTTTGAACAGAGAGTAAACAATGTTTCCATATAACAGCCTTTTGATGTAAACTTTTCATAATGGTGATTTCAGGCCATTTCAAGCTGATGGGCTCTTTTAGTTCACAATAATATACATTTTAGTTGCCTGTCTCTGGATTGTTTATGTTATATTTGTGAAGGAAAAAACAGTGAAATGATCCATGTGAGGATGTGCTCACAGAGGATGTGGTTCATTTAACTTATTCAAGCAATGCATTAAATAAGTGTCCAGTTCTGTATTCTATTGGATTTAAGTGTTAATGACTTAGATTTCAGCACTAACTGAAATATGTTAGGTCCCATCAGCTTAATTGATTCTCAAAGAATATGGGAAACTCACCAGAACTATAATCACAAATTGTTATACACAGTTCCTTGTTGCAAATTTCAAAGAATATTTTACAAATGCATTTGTGAATGGGAGTTCTGTTTATTATAAGGTTTGGACTGCTTTGGCTGTTTTCTGTAGTGATGGCTGTGAGAAGACTTAGGACATGGCAGGTCTCACTTTAAGAAGGGGGTAACCTTCTGCAGGATACAAAATTAATGCACAGAAATCTCTGGCATTCCTATACACTAATGATGAAAAATCAGAAAGAGAAATTAAGGAAACAATCCCATTTACCATCGCAACAAAAAGAATAAAATACCCAGGAATAAACCTGCCTAAGGAAGTGAAAGACTTGTACTCGGAAAACTATAAAACACTGATGAAAGGAATCAAAGATGACATAAACAGATGGAGAAGAATCAATACTGTGAAAATGACTGTACTACCCAAAGCAATCTACAGATTCAGTGCAATCCCTATCAAACTATGAATGGCATTCTTCACAGAATTAGAACAAAAAATCTTACAATTCATATGGAAACACAAAAGACACTGAATAGTCAAAGCAATCTTGAGAAAGAAAAATGGTGTTGGAGGAATCAGGCTACCCGACTTCAGACTATACTACAAAGCTACAGTAATGAAGACAGTACAGTACTGGCACAAAAACAGAAATGTAAATCAATGGTACAGGATAGAATGCCCAGAGATAAACCCATGCACATATGGTCACCTAATTTACGACAAAGGAGGCAAGAACATACAATGGAGAAAAGACAGCCTCTTCAATAAGTGGTGCTAGGAAAACTGGACAGCTACATGTAAAAGAATGAAATTAAAACACTACCTAACACCATACACAAAAATAAACTCCAAATGGATTAAAGACCTAAATTAAGACTGGCCACTGTAAAACTCTTAGAGGAAAACATAGGAAAAACACTCTTTGACATAAACCACAGCAAGATCTTTTTTGACCCACCTCCTACAGTAATGGAAATAAAAACAAAAATAAACAAATGGGACTTAATTAAACTTAAAAGCTTTTGCACAGCAAAGGAAACCATAAACAAGACAAAAAGACAACCTTCAGAATGGGAGAAAATATTTGCAAATGAAACAACAGACAAAGGGTTAATCTCCAAAATATACAAACAGCTCATGGTGCTCAATATCAAAAAAAAAAAAACAATCCAATTAAAAAATGGGCAGAAGACCTAAATAGACATTTCACCAAGGAAGACATACAGATGGCCAAGAGGCGCATGAAAAGATGCTCAACATCACTAATTATTAGAGAAATGCAAATCAAAACCACAATGAGGTATCACCTCACACCAGTCAGAATGGCCATTATCAAAAAATCTAGAAACAATAAATGCTGGAAAGGGTGTGGAGAAAAGGGAACCCTCCTGCAATGTTGGTGGGAATATAAATTGATACAACCACTATGGAAAACAGTATGGAGGTTCCTTAAAAAACTAAAAATAGAACTACCATATGACCTGGCAATCCCACTATTGGGCATATACCCTGAGAAAACCATAATTCAGAAAGAGACATGTACCACAATGTTCATTGCAGCACTATTTACAATAGCCAGGACATGGAACCAACCTAAGTGTCCATTGACAGATGAATGGATAAAGAAGATGTGGCACATATATACAATGGAATATTACTCAGCCATTAAAAGGAATGAAATTGAATTATTTGTAGTGAGGTGGAGGGACCTAGAGTCTGTCATACAGAGTGAAGTAAGTCAGAAGGAGAAAAACAAATACTGTATGCTAATGCATATATATGGAATCTAAAAAAAAAATGGTACTGATGAACCTAGTTGCAGGGCAGGAATAAAGATGTAGACATAGAGAATTGACTTGACAATACGGAGTGGGAGGGAGAAGCTGGGGTGAGGTGAGAGTAGCATCGACATATATACACTACTGAATGTAAAATAGTTAGCTAGTGGGAAGCAGCTGCAGAGCACAGGGAAATCAGCTCGGTGCTTTGTGATGACCTAGAGGGGTGGGATAGGGAGGGTGGGAGGGAGGCTCAAGAGGGAGGGGATATGGGGACATGTGTATGCATATGGCTGATTCACTTTGGTGTACAACAGAAACTAACAGTATCGTGAAGCAATTATACTCCGGTAAAGATCTATTAAAAAAAAAAAGAAGGGGGTAATCTTCTTAGCCATAAAGGTGGCTGTAACCACAGTTTAGAATATGTCATTTTATTGAGTAGTGATACTAAAGCATATGTGCGGATGAGGACCAGAGTTTGTTTAAGGATATCCACATCTGTCAATCAGCCAGCAAAATATTTATTAAACTTCTATTATTCATTCAACAAGTGTTTACTGAATACTTAATGAAGTCCAGCTATGTCACATTTGCTTGCTCTTTTTAATCCTTGCAGCAGTTAACAAGAATTATAATCCCACAATTTGGGGAGACTTAGAGAGGTTAGACTTAACTCATTCAAGGTTTTAGTGGAGTCAGAAGTTGAATTGACTCTAAACTGTCCAGCCTCAAAATCTATATTATTTCCTCTTAGCTGGGCCCTGTTGGGAAATCAAAGCTGTATAAGCTACGGCCCCCCCCCGCCCATGTAGGGTTGACAGTGAAGTCTAAAATACAAGTCTCTAAGTCTATAAAACATTAGATATAAGTCTAAAATATCCAGGATCTAATGGGGACAGGAGTTCAGCAGAGAGGCATCAAGGAAGGTATTTTGAACACGGGGTTTGTGCTGCTTGTTTATTTTGGCCACACCATGCGGCTTCCAGGATCTCAGTTCCCTGACCTGGGGTTGAACCCGGGCCATGGCAATGAAAGCCCAGGATCCTAACCAATAGGCCACCAGGAAACACCCTGTGCTGCTTGAAGAACAGGCAGTGTGTGGTTAGGTGGAGGGTATGAAGAGATTCTTCCAGATAGGATGGGCTGAATGAGAAAAGGTGCAAAGCCAGAATGAGCTGTGTTCAAAACCTCCTGCTTGGAGTAGAAGTTCTGCAGCCGAGAGTAGAAAAGGTTATCGAAATGGTCGCTGGAGCCTGCAAATGAAGGGCCTTAAATTCCAATCTAAGAATTAGGACTTTATTCTGTGTAAGGACTTCATTCAATGGGGAACCATTGAAAGTTTTGCATACAAAAATAACATGATTAAAAGGTGTTTTAGAAAATTTGTCTGATTGTCAGTTGGAAGAGGAAGTGAGAGAACTAAAGATTATTAAAGGGGTTCTGAGCCAAGGGATGGATGTGATGAATGCTTTACAACCTTGGGGAGACCAGGACGAGCAAGATTCACGGGGGACAGTGCTGAGGAATAAGGTTCAAAAAGCCGGGCCAGGGCTTCCCTGGTGGCGCAGTGGTTGAGAGTCCGCCTGCCGATGCAGGGGACACGGGTTCGTGCCCCGGTCCGGGAAGATCCCACATGCCGCGGAGCGGCTGGGCCCGTGAGCCATGGCCGCTGAGCCTGCGCGTCCGGAGCCTGTGCTCCGCAACGGGAGAGGCCACAGCAGTGAGAGGTCCGCATACCGCCAAAAAAAAAACAAAACAAAAAGCCGGGCCAAGCCACGGGGATAGTTATTCATGGCAGTGGAGGGCAGTCCAGCCAAGAGGAGACTCCAAATTATGGTCAAGAAGACAAGCAAAGGTCAGAGCTGGAGAAGGAGTTCATAGCATCCGGAGGGCTGAGGAGTGAAATGTGATTATATATGAGAAGCAAGCCAGGAGGACCTGGAGCAAGTTCTGTTGGAGAGGGTGACACAGATGAGGCCGCTGGTTCTGGACTAAGACTGAAGACCATCTGGAAGCCTGCTCACCACGTAATGGGGAAATAGGCCTGAGCACTAAAGTGGAAGTCATGGTAAGGGTCTAGGTCAGGGTGTGAACAGTGGAAACTGGAAGTAAGATCCTTATATGAGAGATAGATACTATGAAGAAAAACAGGACCTGTAGATGGATGATACATAATTAGAGAGGAATGAGAGCAGTGGCTCCTATAAGCCCTCAGAGTCATTTTAAGAACAAGTCATATTCCAGAGATTAACTTGGAAATGAATTATGCAGGCCTTGGAAAAGTTTCATCAAGAACCTTTCTCAGGCTTCCCTGGTGGCGCAGTGGTTGAGAGTCCGCCTGCCGAGGCAGGGGACACGGGTTCGTGCCCCGGTCCGGGAAGATCCCACATGCCGCGGAGCGTCTGCGCCCGTGAGCCATGGCCGCTGAGCCTGCGCGCCCGGAGCCTGTGCTCCGCAACGGGAGAGGCCACAACTGTGAGAGGCCCGCGTACCGCAAAAAAAAAAAAAGAACCTTTCTCCATCAGGAAATGGTTTTTTAAAACTGTCATGTGCCAGGAATATTGCTACCCCCGGTATAACCATGGAATCTAAACTTCCCCTGTCCTCACTCACCATCTTTCCACCTGCTTCTCAGTGCAGGTGTGAGCTGTCCCCAACCAAATCGCTGAAGGAGGCTTTTGGGTCCAGGTGTGAAGATTTGTGAGCATCTGTGGGTGTGTGAACCCCTCTCCTGGGGGTCCTGAGAAGGAACTCCACACACATACACCCCCAACTTCCAGCCACATATTTCTCCATCCTGAGTCCACTCTAGGACAGTTGCAACTTCCGGATTCTTTGGTCCAAAAATATTAACTCTTTTACCCTGCAATAAACTTCATCTAATAGCTTCTCTTCCACTTTCCTGCTTCTGAAGCAAAAAACAGCCATTTTGAGGGTTTTTTTTTCTCCCCTAAGGAGTTTCAGATCTCCTTTTTCCTCCTCCTTTTTTATGTTATTTACTCACATCCCTCCATATGGAAGATTAAGGGCTGCATGTGTCATAACAGGAGGTTTGGGGACATAAGGAGGGCTGAAAGAGGCTGAAAGAGAATTAATTCACCTCCATTTTGGAGGGACAAAAGGGGCTCAGAAGAGGGCACTGCTAGGTTTCACCAGTTTCCTCTAAAACCAAAATCTTTCTTTCTTGTAATATTTTAGAATGTCGCCATAAACAATGTGGGTATGTCACAACTTATCTATGTGTTTAACTCTTATCAATGTCTTATCTATTTATCTTTCTGTCCTTCCTCTTTACTCCATGGTGTGCTTATAAAAGGATTTCTCAAATAACTCCAAGTAATTTTAATCCTTAAATTAGAAGTAAAATAATAGAGTCAGTGATTTTAAGAAATATGATCAGGAAGATAAAGAATCCAGCAGTGCAGAAGCCAAGGTGATTATAAAGTATTTTATTTATTGCCAAATCTTGTAAAAATGCACTCTTAAAAAATAGACTTTATTTTTTAGAACAGTTTTAGATTTATGGAAACAATTGAGAAGATGATACAGAATTCCCATGTATCCTGCACTTAGGTTACACTGTTACTAACTTTAGTGTGGCACATTGGTTACAATTAAGGAACTGAAGACACATTATCATTAACTGAAGTACATACTTTTTCAGATTTCCTTAATTTTTATCAAATATTTTTTTCTGTTCCAGGATCCCATCCCACATTGCATTTAGTTGTCATGTCTCCTTAAGCTCCTCTTGACAGTGACAGCTTCTCAGACTGTCGTTGTTTTTGATGACCTTCACGCTTTGGAGGAGTACTGATCAGGTATTTGGTAGAATGCCCCTTTCTTGGAGTTGGCGTGGTGTTTTTCTCACGGTGAATGGGAGGTGACATAGCGTGGTTGTTACGTCAAATATGATGTCAGGCCAGAGCAGGGATCCTGCCTGGTCTGCCCAGTGTGCTCCCTGCCCGATTGGCAACTCCTAACAATTGTACCCCTCGTGGCGCAGGCCTCTCTCTGTCCCCGCGGCGTTGGGGGGCGTCAAGAGGGCGACAAGGGGGTGGTGTTGGCGCCCGGGCTCCTGGGTTCACTGGGTCCGGCATATAGATATATATGATTTAGAATGGGATTAATGTTATTTCCTCTGTAACCTGTTTCCGCATTTGGGCGTACAGCATGATATAGTCTGAGGTCAGTAAATACAGATGTGCACATTCCGCATATGGATATGCCATAAGCTATTTAATTGATGGAAATTTTGATGGCTTCTGTTTTAAATAATATTATTATGAACATCTTTAGGTAATGATTCCTTTTTCTGTATTATGATGTTGAGGTTCTTTGAGAATTAGCGAGACTAGCAGGGGAAATCATAGTGAGGCGTTGCATGTTCTCAACAAGACTTGACTAATTTTATTTCCATGGAAAAATGTGTTTTAAACTAAAGTTGAAAAAAACATTTTTAAAGAAAGAGCTTTTTTTTTTTTTTTGCCACATAACTTGGCGGGATCTTAGTTCCCTGACCAGAGATCGAACCCGGGCCCCGGCAGTGAAAGCACTCAGTTCTAACCACTGGACCGCCAGGGAATTCCCAAGAAAGAGCTTTTTATCTTCAGAATTTTAAAACATATTACAGAGCAACAACTATCAGTACCATAGGTGTCCACACTAAAAGTAGAAAAATTCTGTAGAAATACGTAAGAATACATAACTTATAAATACATAAGAATTATAAATATATAAGAATTCTACAAATAGATTCAAACTACTAAAAGATTTTCAAAGTAATAGGGAAATGAATTATAACATATTTTGAGATCACTGGATAATAATGATGGAAAATAAATAAAATTGACCCATGTAAGCACATGACACATTATTAAAATGTCAGATGTATCCAAATAGATAGAATAGTTTAATCATAGTTTAATCATATCAAAATAGGGGTCTAAAGAACATATTTGGCTCAGCTATGATGAATGATCAAATGGAAGACATCAAAGACAACAGGAATATTTTTATATATTCTTAAAATACCTTTTAATATGATATAACATATTACATATAATATATGTGCTATGTAATAAAGTGTATATCAAAAGGAAAGTGAACAAAAAGTGTATATTATAATTAATAAAATTTTTACTATACAAAATACAGAAAAAAGTACCAATATGCTTTTGGCTGCACCACACAGCATACAGGATCTTAGTTCCCCAACCAGGGATGGAACCCGTGCCCCCTGCAGTGGAAGCTCAGAGTCCTAACCACTGGACTGCCAGGGAATCCGCCCACAATACATTTTTGAAAAGTGGATGAGGTCATTGCCTAGATTGTCCTTACTTAATACCAAAAGAGACAAACACACAAATATCATAAGTAACTTACAACATGGAAAAATACATATTCTTACTAGTAACTAAATAGGTACGAAGTAATCTAGGGGGGAAAAAACATTAAAACTGCAAACATAACAAGTTAGTTGGAATATTTAGAAACAGGTATATTGTGGTAGCCTGGTAACTTGGCTCTGTCTTTCTGGAAAATGAACTGGCAATACATAATAAGACTTAACGAAAGTTTATAACTTTTCATACTCAGTTGTTTCACTTTGGGCTATAGACCCCAAGGAAATACTCTGAAAGGAAATAAATATAAATAGATATTTGTAATGGTAAAACATTTGAAGCTACTCAGGTTAAGTAATGAAAATGAAGTAAGAATGATCTTTTGATTATTTACATTTTTATGTAGTATCAAAAGCCATGATATGCGTGATATCATTTAGTCCTCAATGAGGAAGCTGTGACACAGAGGTCCCACAGCTGGGACTGGAAACAAGGAGTTCTGTCTGGGCAGGAGTAAGACCTGCACTTGGAGTCAGGAAGCCTGGCGGTGTGTTCTGTGTCGTGCAGGTGTGGGACTTCAGCCGGTAGTTTGAGGATCTGCAAATGGGTCACAATGCACAGTTTCCTCAGCTCCCGGGCTTTGAACAATAAGTGACATAATGCCTGTGAGAGTGAAGCTCCTACCATGAGCCTGAGAGGGTGATTACTGAGGTTGCTGCTTTCTGCAAGCAAACCTTTAAATGAATCTTCAAACTGCACACCGAGGTCAGGGAGGTTTGGGACACTTTTAATTAGCAAGACAGCAATGAAACCATAGCCCAACAGCAGTGAGGCCAAGTTCAAAGGCAACAGCAGAGTTGTCATTAGAGAAGGAAAGTGGATTTCTTTGCACTGAGGGGGAGGCAGGAGGATGTAGAGGGAATTCAAATCCACTTACTTGTTTGTTTGTTTATTTTAATTAATTTATTTATTTTTGGCTGCGTTGGGTCTTCGTTGTTGCCCGCAGGCTTTCTCTAGTTGTGGCGAGCATACTCTTCTTTACGGCGCGTGGACTTCTCATTGTGGTGGCTTCTCTTGTTGTGGAGCATGCAGGCTTCAGTAGTTGTGGCTCGCAGGCTCTAGAGCGCAGGCTTAGTAGTTGTGGTGCACAGGCTTAGTTGCTCCGCGGCATGTGGGATCTTCTCGGATCAGGGCTCGAACCCGTGTTCCCTGCATTGGCAGGCGGATTCTTAATCACTGCGCCACCAGGGAAGTCCCACTTACTTGTTTTTGATTGAAGACATTAGGCACACATCAGAAACCTTTGAGCACTGAGGAACTCGTAAACTCACCTGCGCTTTCCAGCTTCCTCATTCCTCCAGCGCCCTCTCTTTCATAAGCCTACTCACTGTAGCACAGGCTCTGATTTTGCTCCAAGGGTGCCCCGCCCTGCCGTGAAATCATCTGAAGTCTTTTCCCCATGTAGCATCTTTTCTTCTAGTCATGCAAAACCAAGGCCTGCCGTGACCTAGCCTATCCCACCCTGAGTTCCAGAAGCTCCTTCATACTCCCCTTTAAGCATCTCTGATGGGAGTGAGGGGTAGATCTGGCAGAGATACTCACTGCAACCCTGGGCTGGGTGATCAAGTCCCATCTTTACTAGCTCATGAGGCTAACCTGGGGCAAAGGCCATCCTCATGCCAGTGACTAAGCATTCATGACTGAAACAGCCAGCAGGAGAGCAGTTAGTGTGGGGTGGGTAGAACAAGGAGGCTTCAAACTGGTGCACCTTGGAGAGGCATGTTACTGGCTGGGCTTTGAGTCAAAGAAGATGATAATCAGAACGGCAACAACATCCTCCTCTGCTCCTGTGCGTGCGTGCGTGTGCATGTGTGTGTGTGTGTGTGTGTGCTTCATCCCTACAAAATTGCTTTCCTATCCATTGTCTGACTTGATCATGACCCCCCCCACCCCACACCTCCCCAGACTTTCCTTAGAGTGGACCTAAGCCTTAGAACACTTCTAAATCTGGGTGACTTAGGCCTCAAACTACCATGATGTCTCCAGAGTGGATTAATGCCTCCTGGGCCTCATAAGCCTCAACAGCTTACCTTGTCATGTATTTTCTTTGATACTTTATATAGAAAATTATTTAATCCATTCAGCAGCCCTATGAGGAAACTATTCTTAGCCCCATTTTACAGAACAGGAAATGGAGGATTGACGATGTTTATCACTTGCCCAGGGTCACTGAGCAAGTAGGTTAGGAAGAGGGTTTCAAACCCCGATTTGCTTGACGCCAAAACCCATCCTCATGTGACTCCTGGGAGTTCTTCTGGGTCAGTGACCTGGAAGAAGCTAGGGATTTTTGCATTTTTTTCCCTTAGGAACCCAGAATAGAAGTATGCCACCAACTTTGTGGTTTCTGGGCCACTTCCGGTTAAGTGTCAGTGTTAGACGAGGTGCCGAGGACGTCTCTGTGCTCCTTTGCTACTCACAGGGAGGCATTTGTTCTTTAACATGTGCTTTGCTTTCCATAGAGAGAATCCTTTTTCTGACAGTCACTTTCTTTCCGAAGCTTAGAACACCATATACTCTTAAGAAGGAAGGAAGGGTTTCAACAAGGAAAAGAACAGTTTTCGGCTGCCTCACCCCTTTGCAGTTCAAATATCCTTCAAAACATCTGCTTCTATTTTATTTGTTTGCCTCTTGGAGAAAATCAAGGGTAAATTTGAGATAAATAAGAAGCAAAATATCTTCCCGAAACAAACAAAAAAGCCCCAGTACCTGGCCATCTGAAAAGATTTCATTTGTTTGTTTAAAACATTGTTGGAGTGATAGAAAATCTGGACAAACACCCATGATTAAGATGCAGTTAATAAAAACCAAAAGTTCAGAGATTAACTATTACATACTGTAAGAGAGTTGTTCCTTCCTGTGGACTCTGATGTTTTTGGAAAACCAAGTGCTTGTTGGGGAGGCAATTAACAAGATGATAACAAAGTTTCCACAGAAGACTAGCAAAGCCTGGAGTTTATTCTGGATCTCAGCCTCTAGGGAGAACGAACAGCCAAAAGAGAGGAAAAAAACCCATCTCTGTGGACAAATTAAGCACCGGTGGGCATTCACGTGCACAGGTGGGCCCCAGCCCCTTAAGTCAAACGCGCTGTGATGGGATCCGAGCCCTTTTCCACAAACGCAGCTGTGCTGAACAATATCATTCCACCATCTGAATCTTTTTTCATTTTTTAGGCTGCATTGGGTCTTTGTTGCTGCTTGCAGGCTTTCCCTAGTTGCTGGGGGTGGGGAGCTTCTCATTTCAGTGGCTTCTCTTGTTGCGGAGCACAGGCTCTAGGCTCACGGGCTTCAGTAGTTGTGGCACACGAGCTCATTAGTTGCGGCTCGTGGGCTCTAGAGTGCAGGCTTAGTAGTTGTGGGGCGTGGGCTTAGTTGCTCCACGGCATGTGGGATCTTACCAGACCAGGGATCGAACCCATGTCCCCTGCATGGCAGGTAGATTCTTAACCACTGCACCACCAGGGAAGTCCCCCACCATCTGAATCTTATTAGGTATTTTCGTATTTGCTTAGTTTTTTTTTTTAATGGTTCTTTTTTTGCATGTGGTAAAATTTACATGTAACGAAATACCCATCTTAAGTGTACATTCCCTGAGTTCCGGCAAATGCAAACACCTATGTACCTCAAACCGTTATCAGGACGTACAGCATTGCCATCACCCAGAGGCAACTGCTGTTCTGACTTTGCAAATTAGTTTTCCCTGATGGGGGATGTCATATAAATGGAATACATGTAGTTTTTTTGGGTAAGACTTCTTTGACTCAGCAAAATGTTTTCATTTATTATCATCCTCATTGCATATATCAGTAGCTCATTCCTTTTTATTGCTGATTAGTATTCCGTTAGAAGAGTATTCTATAATCTGGGTGTTTTGTTTCGTTGTTGTTGTCTATTTTCCTATTTGATGGACCCTTGGTTATTTACAGTTTTTGTCCAAAAAAGTTGCTAATCATATTCTTGTACGAGTCCTTTTGTGGGTATAAGTTTTCATTTCTCTTGAGTTAATGTCTATGAATGCAATTGCTGAGTCCTAAGGGAGGTAAATGTTCAGCTTTACAAGAAACTGCCAGGTTTTTTTCTGAGATGGTTGGACCACTTTACACCTCCACTATCAACATATGAGAGCACATGGGCTTCCCTGGTGGCGCAGTGGTTAAAAATCCACCTGCCAATGCAGGGGACATGGGTTCTAGCCCTGGTCCGGGAAGATCCCACATGCCACGGAGCAACTAAGCCCGTGCACCACCAACTACTGAGCCTGCGCTCTAGAGCCCGTGAGCCACAGCTATGAGCTGGCGTGCTGCAACAACTGAAGCCCACGCACCTAGAGCCTGTGCTTTGCAACAAGGGAAGCCACCGCAGTGAGAAGCCCGCGCACCACAACGAAGAGTAGGCCCGGCTCGATGCAACTAGAGAAAGCCCACACACAGCAACGAAGACCCAATGCAACCAAAAATAAGTAAATAAATAAAAATAAAATTAAATTAAAATTGAAAAACAAACAAAAACGTATGAGAGCCCATCCTTGCTGACTTTAGATGTTATCAGTAGTGTCTCATTTTGGTTTTAATTTGCATTTCTCTCATGACTAGTGACATTGAGCCCTTCTTCATGTGCTTATGGGCCATTTGTGCATCTTCCTTTGTGAAGTGACTGTTCAAATCTTTTGCCCATTTTTATAAAGCGGGTTGTCTCTGTATTATTGAGTTGCAGGTATTCTTTATATATCTTCATGTCAGAGGATGGAGGGAACACATAGGCCCACTGAACTAAGAAGGCATCTTGAGACTGAAAAAAGTGAGGCAGGCGACTCCATATAATCAATGGATCAGTTATTATGGGGTAACTTACTCACAGGACGGGATCAGGATTGTGTCCACAACAATCCAGAAGCATTCACAACTGTACTCCGTGCCACCGAGGGGCCATTGGGACAATTTTATATTAACCTAGAGTATGGGGGTAGGTACTTGGAAGCAGGACGTGCCTTTCTATGTCAAGACTTACGAACGGGTAATGAGTTTCGTGGGCATCAGGAATACGTCAGTGAAGGTTTTCGTCATTAGGGACTAACAGGGCATAGAGGAGAGGTCACCAGGTTCTAATGATTATTAAACAATATGTATTAACTACAAAGCCCTCGATGACAGAGAAGTGATTCACTTTACGTTACAGTCCCTGGCAGGGTCAGCAGAAGAGCAGGAGAGACTGTTAACGGCCCAAGATGGCTTCAGTTATGCTAACAGCCATACACTTCATACAGTAGAGAGATATATGTCTGAGACCCACACTCTCCTCTGAGGGGCCCAGTTACTTGATCTTTTTGTCTGTATTTCCCCCTAAAATGTTGCCAGGAATTCTGCTTTGTTTAGTATTATATTTCCAGTGCCTAGTATGGCCCCTGGCACTTAGTAGGAGCTCATTTACGTAAACATTTACTGAAAGAATCAATGAATGAACGGATGAACTGACTTGTGGGCCTGATATCCACACACAGTGTTCTTGAATTTAATGGCAGGGATTAACAAGGAAATGGAGAGAAAGAAACTTTTAATGTTTTCCTTGAGCCATAAAGTGTACTTGGCACAAAAGACCCAGGATACCTTCAGGGGATTTATTCACTCAGGGAAAAGATGGCTAGAATAGCTCATGGACTAGCCTCGTTTGTCTCCCTTTATGAGTCCTCTCGTGCAAGCCACCCCTGCTGTCTCCTATCCCGACCCCTTCCAAGTCTTGGGTTCTGACCAGGTTTGATTGATGGATGATCAGAGCGTCTAGCCTTGCAGAGTTTTAGGTAACTTAACCCAGCCGATCCCAGCTTTCAACACCTACCCCTTGGTTCCCGCTGACACTGATAATGCTGTTCCCTGCCAGCTGGCCCCTTAGTTGGGCTCTGTGCCTCACTAGCAGGCCCACCCCATGGGTGTGCACTGCCTTTCTGAGCCCCCAAAGGGCCAGCCCCCAAGGGCCACTTCCTCCTTGGTCTTGAAGTGGATTTCCTGGTGCTAATCCAGGTGGCTCTCCTGCTGCAGCTGTACACTGAATAATCATTGTCAGCATCCACATTTGTAGGGAACTTGGCCATTTACAGAGCATGTTCCCATCCATTATCTAGATAAGCCTCCAAACAGTCCTATTTGTATTCCCCTTGATTTTTTTTTCCCAGAGGAAAGGCATAAAGAGGTGATTTAATTTGCTCCAGAATGTAAGAGTTGCCCTCATGTGACCCAGAGTTTTCTAAGACTGTCTGGGTCTTGCTCAAAGAATATTGGAGATTTTTTTTTTTTTTTTTAGCTCTGGCGGTATACATGTACAGTGTTTAAAAGGCTTCATAGATTTTTACAGTTCAGCAACTTGGATTACATCTGTCATTAAAAATTTAATTACCATACCAAAGACACACATGGGCAGTTCTTAACCTTTTTATTTTTATTTAACCATCATTATGGTTTCCCCTGACCCACCCCCTTCCCCTTTGGATCACATCTTCACATATTATTTTTTTTAATGTCCACCACAAACTGTATTTATTGACTCATTTTACCTTTTTTTATTCATCAGACATGTACCTTCCAGTCAGAGTTTAGGGTCAGGCTCAGATAATCTGTGCCCTCAGGGGGCTGATTTTATTACAGCCAAAATAAATACATTCGAGATTTGAGTTAACCTCCAAGACTAATAACTGGTACATTTCCATTTCTTCAGGCCTTTATGAAAGATTAAAAAGTTCAAACACTGACCCTTGGGAAAGTGGAAGCAGATTTTAGTACTTGTGAGAAAGGAGTCCTATTTCGGGGATAAACTCTCAAGTTGCTGACGTCTGTGTCTGGGTGGGAACAGGAGGGGTATAATGGCCTCTAACTCTTCGTTCTGTGATTGGAGCCTCTCCCAGCTCTCTAGAGAGGAGCTCAACCAGCCTCACCCTATTATTTCCTCAGCGGCTGGAGTATTTGGGCTATTTTCAGTTCATGCCCGTGGGACTTGGGAAGAACATGCGTTTACTGAAACAGAGACATTCCCCTAACCATTACCTAAAGGTACACATTTTAATATGTCATGGAACCAGAACTTTTACATTGCATCAATAGTTGCCTCATTCAAATTATACTTTCAAAGGGCAGTGATGGGTATGCTAAAGGCAGTGTCTGTTTCTAAATTAGTAGAGTTAATTAATGTTACTCTGTGTGCCAATTATAAAAAAGGGAGTTTCTGTTAGGGAAGACTATTTCTGTAATCTGTTATTTTATTATTTTATTATATGTATACATATGAGATTTATTATTTTATTAATTGAATGTTGTGCTTGCTCTTGTTTTGTAGGAGACCCAGCAGAAATCCACCAATGTTGTGTATCAGGCGCATCACGTGAGCAGGAATAAGAGAGGGCAGGTGGTTGGAACAAGGGGTGGATTCCGAGGATGTACCGTGTGGCTGACAGGTATGCTGTGTTGAGATCTATATATTTTTTAATGGAAAACTGATGGTGACACACAATTTTTAGGAAGATAGTGTCACTACATATTACATGTGTATTTCAACATTCGAAGGAGGCTGAGAGCTGTGATAGAAAGCGTGGGTGTTAGTCCTAACTCCACCCATCAGTGAGAAATAGGACTTCCATCAAGTCATGGAATGTCTCTAGTTCTCTGTTTTCACCTCTTTGGCAGGAAAGGATGGGACAAGTTGATTATGACATTCCCATTCAGCTCTAAGGAATTCTGTAGTTCTTAATTTCATGCCTAAACACATTTACTGGCAGTTATGAACGGGGCTCTCCTAATTTGACATCAAGCATTTGGCTGTCCATGGGAGATATTCTTTTCGGCTGTTTTAATATTCTAGGGGCTAATTTACCTATTTTAAAAAATTAAAATCTGTGCAAGAAGCAAAACTAATGTTTTCCGCGTAGCTGAGTATTGTCCCTGTGTATAAAAAAGAACGCATTCCCACCGCGGTGACCAAATGAATCTCCCTTTTCTTGTGTTTATATAGCCCCAGAATGTCAAAGCTAAGGGTTAGTGACAGCACTGGAATTAGTCCTCGGCTGTTACCTTATACTCTGAGTACAAGGTAGAGGAAGTTGATTCCTGGGAATGCAGGCCCGACATAGGCTGGACTCAAAAGAAAAAAACAGGTTCATTTCGTAGACATAATATTTCATATGGAGATGAACTCAGATGCAAAGATATGTCTATCCAGGTTATGAAATCAACTCATGTGTTACTGTTTGCTCACAAAGGCTGATTTATTCTAACCTGAAGATAGTTCTAGAAAACACAACAAGCGAGGACCTGCCTTGCGTCTTTTCTTGCTATTCTGAGCCTTTCCTATTCCTGTCTAAAGCAGCCTCATTCTTCTCTTTCAAGTTATTTCCTAGTGCCTGTGGCACTTGCCCTTGGTTTCCGGCTTTCATTCATCCCTGGAAGAACAACTTTCCCTGCTTCCAGGGTGAGGCTGGACAGAGGGCAAGGAGGCTGCTGTGTTCTAGAAGGCAGATTCACCTGCCGCAATTCCTGATATGTTTCCCCCACTCCCTCTGAGAGACGTGACGTGCAGCAGTGAATAAAACAGCGTGCTCCAGACGTTTCCCTCTTGCTATGTGTTTGCCTTCATGAGATGTTTTGCCTTCATGTGTTTGTCCAAATTTTGAATCAAGACATACCCACAGAGTACATTTTTCTTTCTTTTTTTTTGCGGTACGCGGGCCTGTCACTGTTGTGGCGTTTCCCGTTGCGGAGCACAGGCTCTGGACGCGCAGGCTCAGTGGCCATGGCTCACGGGCCCAGCCGCTCCGTGGCATGTGGGATCTTCCCGGACCGGGGCACGAACCCGTGTCCCCTGCATTGGCAGGCGGACTGTCAACCACTGCGCCACCAGGGAAGCCCAAGTCCATTTTTCTTAATGTAAAACACCCTTGGAAAGACAAAAAGAACAGGTAGAAGAGAAAAAAAAATCTCAAGGGTATACTTCCTGTCTTTTCTTACTCTCAAAAAGTCATCTTTTCCTAGTTTATTTTTTTATTCTCATATTACAGACATTGGATATTGACCAGGCAAATCAGGAGAAACCAAATACTTGAAATCTAGAGAGTTGGAGGTGGGTACCGGCTTCACCTACATTAGCTGTGTGATTTTGGACAAGCCAACCAACCTCTCTAAGCCTCGGTTCCCTTATTTGTAAAATGAGAATAAAGATAATACCTGCCTCATAGAGGTATAGGTAGAACAAAATGAAATAAAGCATATTTGCACTTAGCACAAGTCCTGGTCCCTAGTAAAACTCTCAGTAAACGTAATTGGTGTTACTTCAATGTATTAAAATAAATATTCCAATGATCTATTTTAATACAGCTAACTGTGTTAGAAATTTCTATTGTTTCTCTCATTTTCTGATGCAACAGAACGTACCAGAGATTCAGGAGTCCCATTTCTCGTACCCCACAAGTGGACATAACTTTTAAGAGGAATTTATCACATGAATTTCTATCCAAATGCAACTGAATTACATAAAGATGTAACAGACAATGCCTTGATTTACAAAGATTGCCAACACATTCTTCACGTAGCCGTTTCTTCTAATGATCCTCTGTCAAAGCCAAGGGCATGACTTTAAAACATAACTAAAAATATGGAAAATACTTGTTTACCTTTCATATATCACCTTTCTTTCCAAGTCTCTCTGTCCTGCATCCCTTCTTTGCTCTTACTTTTTCTTTTTCCTCTTTCCCCCTGCTGTCTTCTCTGTATTCACAATTTCTTGACTTTCTTTTCTGCCCCCGTCCTGACTCTTCCTCTTCCGGGTGCTGTCTGACAGTGGCTTGGCATCACTGCATTTTTCTTCAGGTTCAGAGATCTTTAGAACAACTGAATTTTTAGAGTGCTCCTTTTCCAGGGTGGTTCAGATTTTGAGCTCTTAAGTCATTTTGGCGGGTAGCATTTCATTCCCTTTCTGCTTACATTCTCCCTCATGTAGAAATTATAGTGTGTGTTCCCAATCACTGTGCTTTGAAACCATGGTAAAAGGCACCTTGTAACTCCACTCTCATGTAAAGACTCCAGACGCCTAAGAGTATATGGCAACTCTAACTACATCTACAGCGTAGCTCAGGGTGGTTCTCCGTCTTTGTGTTTTGAGAATCATTTTGGAAAATCTTGAAAACAAAAGGACAGTATGTTGGTTCTCTTGTCAGGTGGGTGCCTAGCAGCATCTACAAGGAAGGTGGGCCTCCCAGTCTCTAAGGGCCGGCTGTCCCTCCACTCCAGCTGATTGCTCTCATAAGGGGATATGAGGACACCACTGCCAGAGCCTCTGATTTTCTTTCAAGAGAAGCCATCATCTGAATTTGTATGCACAACTTTCTAGTCTATAAAGTACACTGCGGGCAAAGTGTTACCAACTCAGGTCCTTGGACTTCTTAATCAATAGAAATTGGTAAGAGGCCAGACAAAGAATTCAGGCAAGGCTTTACTGAGGTCCCTGCTGCAGCATGAGGGAGCGAAAACAAGAAACAATTGCCCTTGCTCACTCCTGAGGTGGGGCAAACCGGTTCCTTAAATGGGATGTGAGTAGGGGCAGATGGGTGGTCAGGCTGGAGTGGTGGCTTAGGGGGTCTGCTGACCCTCTTGGTGGTGCTGTATGCAGGAATCATGCGCAGTACCCTGCTTTTGCTGCCTGCACCTCAGGAATGGCAGCTGGTTTCTGGCCTTTTTGTATCTTACTGTTTATAATTTGCCCCAACTGTGGCCGCGTGCAGGTGTTTTTAGTCCCTTATAGTTTCTTTGTTTTCTGTTGCTCCAGGAGACGTTTGTCGAGGTGCGAGCACTGTGGTAAAGGGTCCCAGGTCCCAGCCCATCCCCAAAGCAGAACACACCAAGGACCATAGGCAGCCTGCCAAGGTCTCCCTATTGACGAACGCCTTTTGCTTTGAAAGGCTATAATCCTAACAAGGGACAAATAGTTTTTTCAAGATTTGAAAGAAATGCTAGTACTTGACTTGTAGTAAACTTTGCTTTTTCTAGATTTGAATGGTTTTGATTTGAGGGCAATCCAGTGATTGTAATGAGGGTTTAATTATGCTTGAATTAGGTAAAAATTAGGATCAGTTCACAATTCGGATCAGAGCACAATTTATAATCTTAAACAGTCAGAGACAGTGCCTGTCCTGTCTTGCCCATTCTGAACAGGTCTCTCTGGTGCTGGAAAAACAACGATCAGCTTTGCTCTGGAGGAGAATCTCGTCTCCCACGCCATCCCTTGCTACTCCCTCGATGGGGACAACGTCCGTCATGGCCTCAACAAAAACCTTGGATTCTCTCCTTGGGACAGAGAAGAAAACATCCGCCGGATTGCTGAGGTGGCCAGGCTGTTTGCCGACGCTGGTCTGGTCTGCATTACCAGCTTCATTTCTCCTTTTGCAAAGGTAAAATGCTTTGGCAGTGCACACGATTGCCACACATAGCACCAGTGCTCTCAAGCTGCCAGGATGAGGACCCAGCGGAGGGGAGGACAGAGGAATGTCATACTTCCAGTCTCCCCCACTGGCTCTCCTTCCCCCACTTGCTCCCTCATTTCCTCTCTTTAATATTGGTTACATAGAGTCCCTTCATTTCCAGATGCCAGGGCACCAGGTGACATAAACCCTTCCACTTTCACAATGGTAAGGTACACTTGGCCAGAGTTGAAAGGAAGAGAAAGTTAAACCAGAAAAATTCCAAAGCTCAGTAATTTTATTGGGTTGGCCGAAAAGTTCCTTCGGGTTTTAACCAAAAAGCCCAAACGAACATTTTGGCTAAGCCAGTATTTCTCCAAAAAGTCAGAGGCCTTAGCTTACTAAAGAAAACAGCAGTTCATCGCCAATGCATCAGGTTATGTGTGTTTAACGTTGAAATCAACGAGGTGGAGAGTTACTCCTCTTGTTTTAAAACAGGAAATTTCTGTGAATTACATATAAGAAACTATGTACTTTGAACACATCCTTTGAATGAAATGCTGTCATATTGCCAGCCCTGTCTTTTAGTTGGGATTCTTTCCCATTTTCGTTTGTTTGTTTGTTTGCTTTTTTTTTTTTTGGAAAGTACTTGGGAGAGTTGTTTACTAGACACCTCTGAAGAGCTCAAACCCCAGTGTTATCTTAAGGTCATGGAACACCAGAGCACACAGTATTTTGTGATGAAGAATTTCACTATGAAACCTCTTCTTACATTCTTTTTTTTTTTTTTGCCAAGTTTTTTTTTTCTTTTCTTTTTAATTTATTTTTGGCTGCGTTGGTTCTTTGTTACTGCACATGGGTTTTCTCTAGTTGCAGTGAGCGGGGGCTACTCTTTGTTGTGGTGCACGGGCTTCTCATTGTGGTGGCCTCTCTTGTTGGGAGCGCGGGCTCTAGGCACGCGGGCTTCAGTAGTTGTGGCACGTGGGCTCAGTAGTTGTGGCTCATGGACTCTAGGGCACAGGCTCAGTAGTTGTGGCGCACGGGCATAGTTGCTCTGCGGCATGTGGAGTCTTCCCAGACCAGGGCTCGAACCTGTGTCCCCTGCATTGGCAGGCGGATTCTTAACCACTGCACCACCAGGGAAGTCCCTCTTCTTACATTCTTAAAGGTAATTATTTTCCAGGATCGTGAGAATGCCCGCAAAATCCATGAATCTGCAGGACTGCCATTCTTTGAAATATTTGTAGATGCGCCTCTAAACATTTGTGAAAGCAGAGATGTAAAAGGTCTCTACAAACGGGCCCGAGCTGGGGAGATCAAAGGTAGGAGAGCCAGTTCAGCGGTATCTTTGCCACTTACTTATGCCACCAATTCTTATTAGTCTGTGCCCAGAAATCTGTCTGAAGTTTCAAAAACCGTTTTCCAAAATTGCATATAGTGCACACAACTTTTTATCAAACCGTAATATCTTCAAAATGTCCACGGGCTAGTTAAAACGTGGGCTTGTATTTTTCAAGAACTATCACCCCAGCCACAGCAATCACGTTTAGAGAACTAAAATGGATACGTGTATGTGCATGTGTGGAGGAGGAATCTTTCAGTTTTCCTCCTACCTGTTTTCCTTTTCCATCCTAATCAGCTGCAGAGGGCTTGGACTCAGACAGATTTTGTTGATAATCGGGACTTTCTGTATTGAAACCACAGCTGTATATGTTCTTATCTATGGCTAGAGGGCAAGGATAGCTGTTTGACCTTTTCTGTTCTAATCTGAATACAGCAGTTGAAAACATTATTGCAACATGTGTTATGTCTTATTGAGTAAAAAGATTGTTCTGTTGGTGCAGATGTGATTTTCAGCCTTCTGCCTTGCAGGGTTTACGGGTATTGATTCCGATTATGAGAAACCTGAAACTCCTGAGCTTGTGCTTAAAACCAACTTGTCCTCGGTGAGCGACTGCGTGCAGCAGGTGATGGAACTTCTACAGGAGCAGGTGGGCGGACTGAACGTCTTTTTTTTTTTTAATAGTTTTATACAGTCATAAAAGATCATCTGTTTACTGAAGTGTTCTTTTTATAGTTTTCATTCCAAACTGTTACCAAGTCTGCTTCATTTCAGAACATTGTACCCCACACTATAATCAAAGGCATCCACGAACTGTTTGTGCCGGAAAACAAACTCGACCAAGTCCGAGCTGAGGCCGAAGTGCTCCCTTCGTTATCAATTACCAAGGTAAGATGGTGCCCACTGGCTAATGGAGACTTAGGCTTACTGTCAGTCATTATAACCCATTTACAGTTACTCTTAATTAATTAGGAAGGTAGACATAAGGAAAATGCAATGCCTATGAAGAAAAACACTTCATTTTGCCAATTTTTTTTTTACCTCTTCTTCAAGAAAATCTCTCATCAAGTGTTGCCCCAGGCAGCTGATCAATGCCATGTACAGAGGCAGACTGGGAACGTAACTTCTGTATTTGCAGAGGACAGTTTTATATGGTTGTCATTATACCTTCAGTGATGCCGGCGCTCAAGCATTAGGCAGTAATTGTTTGTTGGCAGGTGCCGAGAAAATAGTTTGTCCAGAATACAGGTGTTTCTTGGACCATTGAGAAGGAATTTGAAGAAAACAAGAAGCAACCCTGATCTAAAGTGACATGAATGCCTTGATCTTTTTTCTACTCTGCACATCCCACTCTTCCCTCATCAGGGAGAGTTCAGTCTGAGGAGAGGGAGCTTTGGTTGCATTGATTTTGCAACCTAGAAGATGTTAAGATGCAATCCCAGCAAACAGCCCTGCAGATACCTTGGCCTGTTTACTGGTTAGTGTTAGTTGGTTCATATAAGGTGATCAAGTCTTCACTGGTAACCTTTTGGTATCCATTAAAACCTTGGACATTTTATTTTTCTTTCTTTTTTTTGCGGTACGCGGGCCTCTCACCGTTGTGGCCTCTCCCGTTGCGGAGCACAGGCTCCGGATGCACAGGCTCAGCGGCCATGGCTTACGGGCCTAGCCTAGCCACTCCGTGGCATGTGGGATCTTCCCGGACCAGGGCACGAACCCATGTCCCCTGCATCGGCAGGTGGACTCTTAACCACTGCGCCATCAGGGAAGCCCTGGACATTTTTTTAAGAGGCAGAGTACATTGGGAATGTCCTTCAGCTCATGAAGACCCCAGGCTTTAGTAAGTCATGACGAATTTATAAACACAATAAATTCTGAGTTTTCCAATGCTCCAGGCAGGTGAGAAACACATAATCATAATTACAGTGCGGAATAATAGTCCCAATAACAAAATGGTCTGCAAGGTACAGAAGAACTTCAAAGAATCTAATGATTAATTCTCTTGATCCTAGGGGTGACAGGAAAGATTTCAGAGCAGTGGCCCATGAGCTGGGTTTTATTTTTATTTATATCTATTTATTTATTTTGGGGGGTTTATTTTTTTATTTTTATTTTTTGAACTGGGTTTTAAATGATGAACAGGGTTTTCAGGTAGAGGGGAGGATGGGCTTGAAACCACGTGTGTGTTCAGACTGCACACTGTCTGGCACTGTTGGTGACTAGGCCCCCAGGTGGGGAGTGGTGCCAGGTGGACATCCCTGTATGAGCCCCTGGGGCCAGAGCTTGTAGGCCTGTCAGTATCACGCTAAGAATTTTAGACATTTGTCTTTTTTTAAAAAAATTAATTTATTTATTGTTTATTTTTGGCTGCATTGGGTCTTTGTTGCTGCACGTGGGTTTTCTCTAGTTGCGGTGAGCCAGGACTACTCTTCGTTGGGGTGCGCGAGCTTCTCATTGCGGTGGCTTCTCTTGTTGCGGAGCACAGGCTCTAGGCGCACAGGCTTCAATAGTTGTGGCACGCGGGCTCAGTAGTTGTGGCTCGCGGGCTCTAGGGCGCGGGCTCAGTAGTTGTGGCGCATGGGCTTAGTTGCTCTGCAGCATGTGGGATCTTCCCGGACCAGGGCGTGAACCTGTGTCCCCTGCATTCGCAGGCGGATCTTAACCTCTGTGTCACCAGGGAAGTCCCTGGACATTTATCTTAGTGTCAATGGTTTGCTCAGTTCAGTCAAATAACCAGCACATTTGGTGAAAAAAATGTAGCCAAACCAGAATTTTTGTGGAAAAAAGAATGAACGGTGAATCTTCAACACAGGTGCACATTGTAAGGATAGATAGAGCCTAAAGTGTTCAAAGAAATCATCCCAGTTTGAAATCTTTTCACCACTCTCCCACAGAAAGTTCTAGACTCAAACTTCTCCAGCCCCCCTAGATCATGGGTCAGCATTACATATGGGAATGCTTAAATCATAAAAGGTTCTGCCTTCATTCTCCTGTCAACTGAATAAGAAAGGACTGCCCTGGGGCCAGATGGCTGGGAAACGGAGCTTATGGAAATGTTCACCTGCTTTTTTGTGTTTTGCAGCTGGATCTTCAGTGGGTCCAAGTTTTGAGTGAAGGCTGGGCCACTCCCCTCAAAGGTTTTATGCGGGAAAAGGAGTACTTGCAGGTTATACACTTTGGCACCCTGCTAGACGGTATGGGTTTTTGTTTTTTCGTTTGTTTGTTACTCTTTATTATTAAAGAAAAAAATATTTCTCAGAAGTTTTCACAGGAACAAGAAATGCTAATCCTTGGTTCGTAAATCCTATTGTGAAAATATTTAGATTATTTATGGTGTGTCCAGTTATGTATAAGCTTCCATTTTTAGGATTTTTTTTTGGTTATCCTCAAAGGATTATTGATTATCTAAAGCTAAGGAACCAAAAAATAAAGGTTTGACTTGCACACAAAGCCAAGAGAAGGTTAAGTCTTTTTCACCTCCACCTGCCCTTTGCTGGCCGTGATATTCATAAGGCAGTGGACAGTCAGAAGCACCACTGGCAGCTGCTTGGACCATCCTGGGGAAGCCAGGATGGACTCAGCACTCATTGCTGACTTGCAGGATGCCTCCAATCCTCCAGCAAACATTACTGCAGCAGCTGCTTTCCTTGGTGGATAATAAAGGGTTGATATTCATGCTCATACGTGAAATATATTAGGATGGCTTCATCCACTAAACTTTAATATGGGGTGTTAAGGCAGCTTTCTGGGCAGAAGCTGAACGGCTCTTAGAGAACTGCTCCTGTCAAGGTTGGAATGATGTCTCATTCAGAAGACTTCCGGATCCTTCTCTGATCATTTCCTTCCTAGAACTGTCTTGACCTTATCAAATAGAACTTATTTATTTCAAGATCTTGGGGAATACTGATAAGTGGGGGAGGGAATTTGTAATACGGAGCAGGGCTCCAAACCTTCTAGGTAGAAAAATCAAATCAGATGTTCTTTCCTGAGAAAGATGTTCATGTTCTAGGTTTGTGCCTCTGCCTGGGGAATGGGGCGTAAAGCAACCCCAGTTGTAGTTAGGTTTCAAAACTCCCCATACCCTCAAGAAGCCTCCTTAATTCCTATGTAAGTCAATTATTAAAAATACATACCAGGGATGTAATATGCTGCACACCTCTACCTAAGTAGAGGCAGAATATCATAGTGGATAAGAGTGAGCCGTGGAGCCAAACTATCTGGGTTCAGGGCAAATTACTTAAACTCTCTGGGCCTCAGTTTCCTCATCTGTAAAATAGGGATGTTAATAACAGTACCTACCTCAATAGGATGTTGAATGTTTAAAAGAATACAGTACCTGGTCCAATAGTAAATGTTCCATATATTAACAACCCCCTCACTGCATAAAATTAAAAGGACTTCAAAGTCTTGAACAGACCAAGAAGCTTATCTCTAGTCACATCCGTTTGGAAGTAGCACAGATAAGATGTTCATCAGCTAGCCAATAAATATTTATTGAGTGTCCTCAGGTGTCAGGGTTTGTTCTAGCTGCTGGAGATAATACGAGCTTGCTGGGACAGGCAGTGCAGTTCATCTTCTGAACTCTAGTCCAGAGGGGTTTTCCCGCCACATCAGTGGTTGTCAAACTTTTTTTTTTTTCAAGCCATAACTATTTCAGTGAAATCTGAGGCAATATATACAACAGATAAAAATGGAACTGCTCCTTTGGAAGAAGTGGGCTCAGTCTTTCTCCCACCTGGACAGCAGCCTTGAGGGTGTCTAGGGAAAGCTGGTTGAAACACTGCCCTCTACCACACCATGACAGTCTCATGACAGAGCTTGGCTCGATGGCTTTTGGACTGAGCAGACACGGTTAAATTCCAAAAATGATGTCTCTCTGTATCAGAAGGTTGGGCAAGGTATCATTTGTATGGATATCATTTAATTTTAACCAATTTATGAAAGTTTGAGTCACCACCATTGAAAATTTGAAATAATTTTTGTAGCCATAGACATGTGGCCATTTTCATCTACCATTAAACAATCGCACATTTCTTGATCACCTACAATCTGCAGGTAAAATTGTTTCTATTCTGACCCTGTCTCCCAAAAGTATTTTGTTGGTTTTAATTTTCTCAAAGGTTCACTATTTCCCCCTATAGTAAAAAAAAAAAAAAAATTAGCTCAGTCTACTTAGTCCAAAAGCAAAATAAAAAATCATTTTTTAGTGTTTTTGATGATTATATAGTATGAGTTACTCCCTATATTACTCAAGGGTCTATTTTCATGTCAGTGTATTATTTTATTTCTCACTGGATATAGTTTGGGGGGGCTGTCATAGATCCTCCAATGATAAATGTCACATCTAAATTTAAAAATGGAACCTCGAGCTTATGTTCTTGACTGGTGGCATCCAAGTAGGGTTAAGACATAGCAGCCTGATCATTTAATGGCAAGTCTTCTGCGGCTCTGATCATTTAATGGCAAGTCTTCTGCGGCTCTGACTTTCCCAGTCAGGGCTTGAGAGCTTTTCTATATACTGCCAGCATTTATTCAGCACATAATGTGTTCTGACCCTGGTGCTTGACATAGGACATCACATTTAATCCAGATAACACCACTGTGAAGGTATTTTGTCCATATGAGGAAATAAGTATTGGGAAGGTTAAATAACTCCCTCGAAGCCTGGATTCAAATCCAGGTTATCCTGGGACTGGGCACACTCTCATGTCCTGTAAACATCTGGAATTCTAGGACGTTCTAAAGCAGTTTGACTGTATACCTCCCAAAGCCTGGTTTGGAATCATCTGACAGTAGTTATAACATCACATATTTGTAAGAGACAACTTCTTGCTTAAGTTGGAGGGGCTATTGACATATGTTATAATTATTTAAAAACATAATTATTGGGCTTCCCTGGTGGTGCAGTGGTTGAGAGTCCACCTGCCGATGCAGGGGACACAGGTTCATGCCCCGGTCCGGGAAGATCCCAGATGCCGCGGAGCGGCTGAGCCAGTGAGCCATGGCCGCTGAGCCTGCGCGTCCGGAGCCTGTGCTCCACAACGGAAGAGGCCACAACAGTGAGAGGCCCGTGTACCGCAAAAAAAAATAAATAAATAAAAATAAAAACATAATTATTTAAAAATGCTTTTGGATTGTTTTGGACATTATTCAACACAAATTCTGGTTTCACCAGCTTTTTGCTGTCACATATGCTCTATTTTTAGAAATAACAATAACAAAAAGCTCAGTATCTTTGTATGTTGTATGTATGAAGCTTCATAGTAGGAGTTTGTTCCTTGTCATTGTTGCTTTACTATTATTTTGGTGGAAAGTTGAAAACAATATGTTTCTTAATTTTGTTTGTATTTCTCTAGGCATGTTCCTTCCTGGTATGTACTTTAACTTTATAAGCAGTTAAATTATTATAATTAGATATGTTATATTAACTAGAAATGGTAAGGACATAACTAGAAAAAAAAATCTAAATGAACCAGTTGGAATTGCTAACAGTTCATGATCCAACCAGTTCTAATAGAATAATGCTGCATTCTTCTGTTGATAGGAGTCCAAGTAACAGGAAATTTCTGGATCAGATGCAGCTGTTGTTTATAATGTTTTATTTGGCTAACAAATTAAACTTGTTTCTGAATTTCTGTTGCACATTTTGTTCCTGAGATTTTAAAAATTTATGATCCTCTCTGTTAATTACTTCTACTGAGTGTTGGTCCCCATTTTGTTTCACAAATCTGGAAAATTTTTTCTATTGCATTTATAAAACATGTTTAATTGATGAAGGATAAATCAATTTTAGATACAATTTAAAGTGGATGCACCTGGTTGGATTGTGGATGATTGTACTTCGTTTGTGATGAGTAATTATGCATGAATTTAATTTCAAGCTATGACAATTGATAGTTATAAAACTGGGAATAAACACGTACTCGCTGCAATTCTAAACTTCTGCACTGTACCGGAAGAAAAAGGTAAAATTCTGAAGATATCATTTATCTTGAGTATTGTTTTTCATCATTGCTGTTTTTCCTTGAAAAAGATGAATTAAGCAATATAAAGTATTTGTTTTTGCCCAGAAATTGTCCCAAACAAATGATAAGCATATCTACAAGGTTAAAACAGCAGGCTTGAAAATTATTTAAAGCAAAAGCAAGATTATTCAATTAAACATGAAGTTAAGTGTTGGACTAACTGTGGCTAAAAAACTATGATACTCTTTTCCAAAATGAGTTATACTGCAGTGAAATAGTCAGGGTGGTTCCCACCAGAGCTGAGGCACATGATGGAAAAAGGCCGAAAGCCCGAGTCAATGTTTAAAGCTATGGAGGCTATTTCAGCACAGAGTTAAATTGTAGGATAATTTTATGTATTAGAAAAGTTGATTAAGATGATAGGGAAACCCCAGTAAATCTGCTTTACCTGTGTGGAGTTGTAGCTACAGGTGTATGAGATCAGCTGGCACTGTTACTCGGTAGAACTCCCTTCCACAACATCCCACAGATTAGTCTCTTGACAACCTGTCAGGTAGTGCTGTTTCCTTAGTTGGGATTTTCACTCAAGGCCAAGATGAAGGTGGATCAGAGGCTACGCTGGGCTGGAACCTAGTGGACCAAAGGAGGCGATGGCAACGAGCAAGTGGAGTATTCTTTGGATTTCAACCCAGAGTAATTGATGGAAGGCAGCACCGCAGGCACGTTGCAGGCAGAGCTGGGTTTCCACCAGCACCCAACCCACCTTTTGCTTTGCATCTTGTTTGACTTTATTTTGGTCAAGGCACTCAAGGCACTCTTTGTAAGCAGTGTGGTCATGCTATCCACAGAAAGCCTCTTCCCAGCAACCCAGGGATATACATATTATTTATGATCCCATTTTCCAAGTGGAGAAACTGAGGACAGAGAAGGTGAGTGACACAGGTAGTAAATAGGAGATCGCTTGGCTTTGAGTTTAGTGCTCTCTGCACAGGGCTTGCTTGGACTACTCTTATTGTCTGTGAACTTTGAAGCAAAGGAGTTACTTGAGTGAGGAAACTCATACTTTCCGTGTACAGTATCTTCCTTGTTGCTTACGAGGCTCCCAGAGCAGGTTGCAGGATTTTATGACGGATGGGATTTCTTTATTGCTGGAAGTTGCTGTATATATCCTGAGACATTCTTTATGTCCTAGTAACTTTTGGAGAGTATGTTAAATGTGCAAAGTGATATGCCTGTAGACTTTTGTTTCATAGCTAATGGGGGAGTATGATGCCCCAAAGAAATAGAACTCAGATCTCAGACCTTTAACTCTATCAGAAGTGGTCTACATGTTGGATTTTGAAAGTTAGATTTAAAAGACTTCATTAATCTATGGTACATTTTCTCCAATCCATAAATAACAGCACTTGCTTCCTCTTTTGGAAATCCTGAGTTTGTAATAAGGAAGAACAAATTTTACTCCACATTGGATCTGTTTCTTTTACTTTAACCTTTTTATTCTATTGCTTTTACAAGTTAATCCCTAAAGGGATGTTGCCTATAAGCTTAAATTATACATAATGGCCCATCTCTGGGAACCCTGCCTCTCATGTGATGAAGTTTAAGCTAAAAGACCTTTGTTTAGCTCACAGAAAACATCCTGACTAAGCCCACCTGTGAATGACCGCAGGGAGGAAGAAATTAACATCCCCTCAGAGTCTGACGGGAACCAGAAAATGTTTGACTTTAATCCCCTCCCCTTTTAGTATAAAAGAAGCCTGACTTCAGGGAAGGTGGTTCTTTGGGACACGAATCTACCAGCTTCCCGGTCTGCTGGCTTTCCAAATAAAGTTGCTATTCCTTCTCCCGGCAACTCATTTCTCCATTTATTGGCCGGTGGAGCGGCAAGCAGTACGAGCTTAAATTGGGTAACAAATTGAATGTTGTTTTTACTCACTTTCCTTTCATTCCCTTCTGAGTCTTGAACTTGGCAACTCCCCCCAAATCTCCCTGATATTCTTTAATGTTATACACTTAATTCTGTGCCCCCATTTTCTCACTGTAAGTACAACTGAAAGCCTGACATATTTGCTAGAATGTTAGGGCACCATTACAAAAGGGGAGAAACAGCTGTGTGATTTCTTTTACATTATCTGGCTTCACTAAGAAATCATAGTCATCCCTCCCAATCTGAGGGGGGTTGGTTCCAGGACCCAATGCAGACACCGAAATCTGTGGACGCTCCAGCCCCACAGTCCAACCTCTGCATCTGCGGGTTCCTCATCCACGATTCAACCAAAGGTGGATCCTGTATAAGGTTTGCTATCCACGAGGCGGTTGAATTTGCCGGTGTGGAATTCGCAGATATGCAGGGCATTGCCAACCTTTATTTTATCTAGTTGGATTTTTAAAGACTTTAAGCTTCCTAGTGTGTTGAGGTCAGGACCAAATTTTAAAAAGAACTCCGAAGGGAGCCACCCCCTCGGGAGCCACCCCGAAATCAGTTACTGAAGCCACCCCTACAATTGGAAACAGCCCATTTTTCACAAACGCTCCATCTTTTGCTTTGAGAAGCCTCTTCTCAAAGGATTTATCACAGACGCTAGAGAAACTAGTGTAGCCAACATAACCATGTTAGAGTTAGGTCTTAATGCCTTTTGCAGGAAATGTCTGGAAGAGACATTGTGCACGTTTGACTCCTCTTTAAAGGAGCCCACATCTTGTATCCCACATTCATGCATCAAATGGCACTTTCCACAGACGGAGTGATTAACATGAGCATCCCCGTCGTGCTGCCCGTCTCCGCGGATGATAAGACACGGCTGCAAGGGTGCAGCGAGTTTGTCCTGACACACGGAGGACGGAAGGTGGCTATCTTACGAGACCCTGAATTCTACGAACACAGAAAAGAGGAGCGTTGTTCCCATGTGTGGGGCACAACCTGTGCAAAACACCCCTACATCAAAGTAAGTGGCATAACATTTGGAAGGTCTTTCTTTCAACTTAGGATAAAAATAATTCTTTTTAAGTCCTTCGCGAAGGACTTAGAAAAACGGGTTAGATGGAAGAATGCGTTTCTAAGGGAGGACCTGCAAGCTTTGCCTGGGGAGATGTTTTTAGATAGGGCAAAGAAATGACTTTTTGTTGGAGGGCTGGTCTAAACGGTCTCTTGAGTCCTCAGATCCTGTGATGGCTGTGACTCCCTCAGCTAAATGGGAAACAACTGGACTGGGGAGATAATTTAGTCTAACATCATGAGAGGAGAACCAGAATCATAGCTATGCTATGCACAAAACCACAGCCAGAGCTTGCAGCCCTGTCCATCTTGAAATTCACAAGGGAAGTCAATTTCTTCCTACAGAATGGATCCAGCTAACCTCTGGAAAGAGACTGGAAGTTCATGCTCTGTGGCTGTTGTGCGGAGGCGGGTGGTGGGTGACATTGTTTCAATAAACAAAAAGCACAGATAGCAGCAGAGTTTCCGGAGGGAAAATACCACATTTTCATCAGATTGAAAAATGTGTTCATCTGATTAGGATTATTTTGGAGTCAATCTGCCTAAGGGCAAAGTAGACTAAAATTCCTCAGCCTCCTTCACAGCTTCTAATTGTTGGTGGTGATGGGGTGGGATTGCAGGGAGTGGAATTGTTGGGTGTGGTTCATTTCCCATAGAGAAAAATATGTGAAATTGAATGCAAAAGCTATCCCTTATCTGAGATTAGAGCATTAGGGTTGAAATTTAAAAAGACATATACTAGTGATTCCCTAGCTGGAGTAACTAACTTTCAGAAAGTTCAAAGGTAATAGAGAACCATCTGAGACCCAGGAGAGTCTAAAAAGCCTTGTGGTTGGACAAGGCACGTCCTCTCTCTTGTCCTCAGTTTCTTCATTTATAAAAGGAGGGGGCCAGACTCAGTAACTCTGAGATCTCTTCCAGCTCTGAGACTGTACACAATGGATGTTTGAATAAAATGGTTCAAATCTGTCAGACAAACTTCCCTTTGGTTTGGTTTTGTTTTTTTCAGTTGTGAAATGTTGCAAAGTAGGGAGGGCTTTTGCAAGGCCCCTGGTGGAACACAAGAGGTCAGTGGGGGAGCAAAGCAGCTTCTCATTTATTGGACACAACTAGCCACCCTGCAGATAAGCTTAGAGCCATCTGAACATTTTCTCTCCAAGAGGCTGGGAGACAGGCCTTGAAATTACTGGACAATAGCTATTGAGGAATTGTGTTCTGAGCCTTAATTATATCTTTGTCTCATTCTTTTTCTGATCATAATCCTTTAGGTTTGAGCTCTTATCCGCACTCAGTGACCTAAAGAATAGTGGCCTTTCTTCATGCCAGCTCAGATATTTCCACTCTTTGGGCCTAACATCCACATATACATGGTTAGCACTAAAAGAAAAAAAACAACTAAGGAAGCTCGTAAGCAATTATGTTTATCTTGTCTTGCATCACGTGCTGGCAGTTGGAGGTCAGAATGTTTTCGATGGCAGGGAGAGTGGGGGTGTGATTTGTGGCCTTGAAAATATAGTCAGGGACTCTGTAGCATTAGGTCATTAGAAGGACTCTCTAAACAGTCCTAGTGAGCTAATGGTGAGAAATGGGCCATGGATAACCAGAGAGAAAACCACTCACCCTGTATAAGCTACACTTGGAGCACTGAAGGTGTGTTTATGGGAAAGGAGCTGTCTTCACTGGACATTTTTTTAGCACCTTGAAATTCACAGTAAAACTTAAACATGTTTTGTTTTGGTTTTAGAACCCCAAACCTTCCAACAGTAATTCCTTCCAAAAGCTAATTATGGGCCTTCTTGTGTTTCCATGTGGCACTGGGAGTTATATTTGCATGGAAAATGGTCAGAGTCACCAAGGAAACGGTCTACCTCTGTTGCATAGCCCCTCACTGCAGTTACCCTGACCTTCCATTCAAATCCTCCCAACCCTCTCTTTCACTAATATGGAACCACGTGACGTGTCACAGATGCGAGCATGAGGAGAGGAGCGGGTGAAACTTGTAAACATAATGCTTAGTGGAGCCCTGTTGCCTTTCATCCATGGATCTCAAATCTTTTTCAAATGGTAATTATTTCTCACAATGTTCCCGTGAAGCACCTAAGAATCATTACTCCCACTTTACAGATGTAGAAACCAAGAGAACAGAGTATGACTTCCCAATGAAGGATAGGAATGAGAGTTTCTGTATCCTTTAGCCCTTCAATGAAGACCACATCGTTAGTTACAGCAACAGAATCACCTGGGGAGCTTTAAAAATTACCCATGACCGGGGCTTCCCTGGTGGCACAGTGGTTGAGAGTCCACCTGCCGATGCAGGGGACATGGGTTCCTGCCCCGATCCGGGAAGATCCCACATGCCGCGGAGCGGCTGGGCCCGTGAGCCATGGCTGCTGAACCTGCGCGTCCGGAGCCTGTGCTCCGCAACGGGAGAGGCCACAACAGTGAGAGGCCCGCGTACCGCAAAAAAAAAAAAAAAAAAAAAATTACCCATGACCGGATCTCTCCCTCACAGTCTTTGATTTAATTGGCTTGGGCTCAGTTCTGGGTATTGTGAGTTTTGAGGCTCCCTGTGATTTCAATATACTGTGAAGGTTGAGAACCATGGCATTAGATAATTATCTGCAGCTGTTTCTTGTGTGGCTCCACCTGGATATATCCTGCAAGCATCTCGCACTCAACATGGGCAACTTCACCCCAGCCTTGTCCCCCTCCTGTGTCCCCCACCTCCGTGAACAGCTCCGCCATCCAAACAGTGGCCCATGTCCAAAACCTAGATGTCATTCTTTTTTTCTTTTCTTTTTTTATCATGAGATCAATAACATTTATTTTCCATAATGAATTTCCTCAGTTTTGAGTGTACATCTCCTGGCATTCTGAAAAAAATATATATTTTCTGTGTTACTTTCAAAGTATTATTTTTTAAATTTAAGTATACCTGATTTATAATATTGTGTTAGTTTCAGGTGTACAGCAAAGTGATTCAGTTATACGTGTGTGTATATTCTTTTCCATTATAGGTTATTACAAGATGTTGAATATAGCTCCCTGTGCTATACAGTAAATCCTTGTTGTTTATCTATTTTATATATAGTAGTGTGTTTCTGTTAATCCCATACTCCTAATTTATCCCTCCCCCCCACTTCCCCTTTGGTAACCGTAAGTTCGTTTTCTATGTCTGTGAGTCTGTTTCTGTTTTGTAAATAAGTTCATTTGTATTATTTTTTAGATTCCACAAATGAGTGATATCATCTTTGTCTTTCTCTGACTTACTTCACTTAGTATGATAATCTCTGGGTCCATCCGTGTTGCTGCAAATGGCATTATTTCTTTTTTAAAAAAATGTTTATTTTATATTGGAGTATAGTCGATGTACAATGTTGTGTTAGTTTCAGGTGTACAGCAAAGTGATTCAGTTATACAAATACATGTATCTATTCTTTTTCATATTATTTTCCCATATAGGTTATTACAGAGTATTGAGTAGAGTTCCCTGTGCTATACAGTAGATCCTTGTTGATATCTATTTGATATATAGCAGTATGTATGTGTTAATCCCAATCTCCTAAATTACCCCTCCCCTTGCCACCTTTGCCCTTCGGTAACCATAAGGTTGTTTTCTAAGTCTGTGAGTCTTTCTGTTTTGTGAATAAGTTCATTTGTATCATTTTTTTTAAAGATTCCACATATAAGTGATATCATATGATACTTGTCTTTCTCTCTCTTCACTTAGTAGGATAATCTCTAGGTCCATCCATGTTGCTGCAAATGGCATTATTTCATTCTTATGACTAATATTCCATTGTACATATATACCACACTGGACGTCATTCTTCCTTCTTTCTTCTCCCTTGTCCATTCAGTCACCAAGTCCTAACAGTTCTGCCTTCTAGGTATTGCTTGAAGGTGTTCACTTCTGTTGCAACTTGGGCCAGGGCACTTAATTTCTTCCCTGTCTCTTGCCCTACTCCCCTCGAAGCCCCTCTCCAATTCTTCAGCTAGAGTGGACCGTTCAAGCTTTATTTGGGAGCTCACATAAAGCTATGACTTCACCTTACCACCTCTAACCACCACCGCCCAAGATACTCCCCTCCAGCATCTCAGCTGGTCACTATATCATCCTCTGTCACACTTTTGCATGTGCTGGTCCCTCAGCCTAGGACACTGTTCCTTCCACTTCTGCCTCCTCACTTTCTTTGTCACACCTTCCCACCCTCAGCAGCTCCTCTCCTAATGTACACGTTCCCTCTTCCTCTCTAGGTTATTTCCACTCTTCCTTTCCTTGCCCTCTTTCAGCCTGTTCACCATAGCTTTCTTAGTCTTCATCCTAGTGTCTGAGCTCATCCTCTCTCCTTTTTGCATTCCTGTTGTCTGTGATTCCAAGCCCCGTTCCTCTTTCACTGCTTCACTAGACTCCCTTAAAGCCTGTTCCTCACACGTGTGTCCAGTTCTGCAAACTCTAGCTGTGGTCCCACACCTGCCTTTGGCAGGAGGCTTGGAAGGAAGTGGGTACTTATGGGCCACAAAGCCCTTGGAAATTAGAGCCACTGGACCTCCCTTCCTGATAGCTGGACCACAGTTCTGGGGACAGTTGAGCCACCTTGGGGATAGAGATGCTCTCTGTCCCTCCTGATCCCAGAAATGCCAAAAGCATAGTTTCAGCATTGTTCTCCAGATGTATTTTTAGGCTGGACGGTGAATGAAACAGGTTCAATATTGCCTTTGCCAATAGAACAATATAGGGTGGACCCCTTGTGCCCAGAATGAGTTACTGCATGCCCAGGGATTTGGGGTAACTCTTTCAAAATTTTATCTGCAGTTTAAGCAATGAGGAGAAAGTAAATGTCTAGGTATGGGTATTTGACAGTATTCTTGTTAAGTGATTCTCCTGAGCACAGAGTTTAGAAGGGGGTCCATGAAAAAGCAAGCAAATCCCTTGCAAATCACCCTTTCTCTACCCAGGGTTTCCTTTGTTTCGGGGGCTGTCCTGTGCAATGTAGGATATTGAGAAGCATTCCTGGCCTCTAATCACTAGATGCCAATAACACACCCTTCCCCACTCCAGTTGTGATGGTCACAGTTGTTTTCAGATATTGTCAGGTGTCGCCAGGAGAGGCAAAATCGCCCTCTGTTGAGAACCCTGGCTCTAGCCCAACCTCCCATTCCCTGAAAACCTCTGGAATGCAAGTCATTGTAAACGCCAACAACTGGCCATAACAGGAAATTGAACCAGGGGTATACCATCACCACCTTGATGTCTTCTGAATTGGTGTCATAAATCAATCAGCTTTCTCTCCCCTTTTCTTGCCTCCCTCTTTTCTGCTGCCATTACAGGCTGGCCACACTCCTTGGACACTGCAAAAGGCAGTTATGGAATTTGATCAGGGGAATGACTGCACAACTATGATTGATTGAGAAGTAAGACGTTCTGTAACGTTTGTCTCAATGACTGAGGAGAGACACCTGCTCTCAGTCGTGACTTGTGGCACTGCAGTATCATATGGAACATATTTAAGTTTATAGAAAACACAAAGGGTTGTCATGTTTTTCTTTGCTCAGGTTGAGATTAAGATGAACACATAACAATGTATAAGTTTCAGATGTCCAACATAAAAACCATGGTTAGATGTCACAATGTGACAATGTGGCAATGCATTACCCATATGTGTGTTGTCAGGCCTGGGGCCTCTTCCATCCATCCTTGTCAAGGAAAGTGCTAACCCTCTCCTTTCATCAAACACTGTCAGGCTTTTCTTTTTCATTACTTTGACCATTCTTCACACCAGGTTCACACCTAATATTTGTGCAACCCAGGGTAACAATATGAGCTGAAGCCCAATACCATATTTAAAAGTTACTTATCTAACTAATAAACTTAAATATGTTTTATCTTTCTACTTTGGCAATATGCCTTGATCACAATCTGGAAGGCCAGGTTCAAATTTAGGCTTCTTGGTTCTGTACCAGAACATGGTAGTGTGCGGACAGCTGGCTCTTGGCCTGCAGCCAAGCCTTCCTTCTCTTTCTATGCTTGGCCTTGCCCCATGCTGTGGAGGCCCTCTGGGTCTGCCTGTGGGCACCCCAGGCTGAATGTCCCAGGTACATACCTCATGGTGGAGAGTAAATGCAGACTTCAGGTGGGCCTGCCCACCAGGGTTTCCTTGCCCTGACAGAAGGGGCACAATTGAAGACGCCAGAGTTGGGCCATCTAAAGTGTGGGACAATGTATAGATGGTTCTTTCTAAAAGTCTCCATGTTCTGTTCCTTACCCACCCTTCCCTGAAGTCACTTTTTCAACTGAGACTGGATATCGAAAAGTAGAGTATTTATAGTGACCTCAGTGAAAAATGAGTCTTGTCATCTATCATCTATCTATCTACCATCTATCTATTTACTTATTTAGGTAAAAAACATGTAACATAAAATTTACCATCTTATCCATTTTTAAGTGTACTATTCAGTAGTGTTAAGTATATTTACATTGTTGTGAAACAGATCTTCAAAACTTTTTCATCTTGAAAATCTGAAACTCCATACCTATTAAACAACAACTCTTTCCCTTCCCCAGACCCTGGTATCAACCATTCTTTTTTCTATGAAGTTGACTACTTTAGATACCCATGTAAGTGGAAAAATACAGTATTTATCTTTTTGTGAATGGCTTTTTCACTTAGCATAATGTCTTCAAGTTTCATCCCCCTTGTAGTCTCTGGCTGGATTTCCTTTGTTGTGAAGGCTGAATAATATTCCATTGTATGTATACCATTCACATTCACTGTTCATCCATTCATCTTTCAATAGATATTTGGGTTGCTTCCACCTTTTAGCTATTGTGAATGGTGCTGCTCTGAATATGGTTGTGCAAATCTCTGTGAGACGTTGCTTTTAATTCTTTTGGATGTATACCCAGAAATTGGATTACTGCATCATGTGGTAATTGTATTTTTAATTTTTTGAAAAAACTCCATACTGTTGCACCATTTTACAGTCCCACCAACAGTACACAAGGGGGTTCTCCACATCCTTGTCCACACTTGTTATTTTCTGTTTTTGATAGTAGCCATCCTAATGGGTGTGAGGTTGCATTTCTCCAGTGATGAGTGATGTTGAACATCTTTTCATATCCCTGTTGGGTTGGCCATTTGTACATCCTATTTGGAAAAATGTCTGTTAAAGTTGCTGATTTTTAAATTAGGTTATTTAATATTCTATATCAAAGAAGAATATCCACATGATAGAAAAAGGCTATTCAGATACTCTTCCCTTTTCCAACTACCTATCTGTAGTTGAATTTTCTTTACATATTTCAGCCAAAATAACATATTGCCACAGAATAAATGCAAAAGTAGATACGAGAATCCAGCTGCCTTCTATTAAGTCAGATAATGAAGAGATTTGCAAACATGTAAAACAATGCCATTTTTCTCTTATGTTTTAGGAAAATATTTTTCAGTAAAAAACAAAATGTTTATGTTAATATTTAATAGACTTATTGTTAGCTTTAAGTCAATAAATATTTTTAAGGGAATTAAGTTTTAATTTCTAATACAGAAAATTATAGATATAACCAATATAAACAAAAGCTCTTTGCAGGTCCTCAATAATTTTTAAGAGTAATAAAGGATTTGAGAGACCAACAAGTTTGATAAATACTGTGCTTGAAATGTTGAAGAACTGAAGGCAGTTCTTCAAGTAAGCCAAGATTGGTTCAGAAGAAGAAAAAATTTTAGATAAAATGGAAAACAGTATTAATCACTAACAACTTTAATAACGGCCTTTCTAGATGGTGATGGAAAGTGGGGATTGGCTGGTTGGTGGTGACCTTCAGGTGCTGGAGAGAATACGGTGGAATGATGGGTTGGACCAATACCGCCTGACACCTCTGGAGCTCAAACAGAAATGTAAACAAATGAATGCTGGTATGTAGCCTGGCTCTACGGCATTTGTTAATACTCCTAACCCTCCTCTGCTTACAGAATTAAGGATTATCAGGAAACAGCATGTTTATAGTTTTGAAAAGCTGAAAATTTTTATCATCTTCTATTGATATGTCTGTTGATATGGAAACACCTTATAAAGTTGAACTACTGCAATATTATGCAGTAGTTAAAAATATGCACTGACCCAGAAGGATACCCAAAATATATCTATTAAGTAAAAAAAGCAAACTGGGGCTTCCCTGGTGGTGCAGTGGTTGAGAGTCCGCCTGCCGATGCAGGGGACACGGGTTCGTGCCCCGGTCCGGGAAGATCCCACATGCCGCGGAGTGGGTAGGCCCGTGAGCCATGGCCGCTGAGCCTGCGCGTCCGGAGCCTGTGCTCCGCAACGGGAGAGGCCACAACAGTGAGAGGCCCGTGTACCGCAAAAAAAAAAAAAAAAAAAGCAAACTGCAGAACGGTATGTATGGAATAATTCTGGAAAACAAAATAAAATGTAATAATTGCTTTAAAAACTCAAACCTACTTCTGTGTGTAGCAGAAATCTCTGGCAGCATGTGCACCAAACTGCAGATGGCAGCAGCTACCTCTAGGGGTAAAGCGGGACCAAGGGGAAGGGAAGATTTTCACTTTACATATTTTGAAAAAGAGAGAGAAAAAGTAATGATAGGATGATGGATGATTTTTAAATTCTATTTTGGGCTTTTCTGTATTTTCTAAGTTTTCTCTGATGGATATATATTATTTCATAACAAGAAAAATTAAGGCTCTCAGGAGTTCATCACTAATTGGAGTAGTTTTGAAGACTTCCCTAAAGTGAAGGAGAAATATTTTTATATCTTTAAATTGTTAAACTTTTGCACAGACCCCAGAAAACTTTCCTTATCAATATTCACTTCCCAGGGAAATGAGGCTGGAGCAGGGTGCAAGAGGACTGATTAATACTGGCCCCTGCCTGAGCCTTGGTTTGTAGGAAAGGTCCTGGCAACAAATGTTCATTTCTGAGTCAGGCTCTCCCTTTAGGGCTTCCTACCTTTGTGTCCTATTCCTGTCTAAGCAGTCTGGCACTGGTTGGTACCTTTCGAGTAACACCCCTAAAGGTCCAGGTGGATTCTCCAGCCAGTCCTTAAAAGCAAGTGGATGTAACAAGTTCACTGAACAATAGACACAGCTGCACCTTTTCGTTTCTGTTCTTGCAGACAGTGCATGTCTTTGACCGTGCTGTTTCTGCTTTCCTTTCCCAGACGCAGTGTTCGCATTCCAGTTGCGCAATCCTGTCCACAACGGCCATGCTCTGCTGATGCAGGACACCCGCCGCCGGCTCCTGGAGAGAGGCTACAAGCACCCGGTCCTCCTGCTGCACCCCCTGGGGGGCTGGACCAAGGATGATGATGTGCCCCTGGACTGGCGGATGAAGCAGCACACAGCTGTGCTCGAGGAGGAGGTTCTAGATCCCAAATCCACCATCGTGGCCATCTTCCCATCTCCCATGTTGTATGCTGGCCCCACAGAGGTAAGCAGCTCCCTGGGCTGGGCTATGGGACTCAGCATCTAATTTTACTTAGACGAGCCAGTGAGTTTCTGGGATTCTTCTTCATGAGCAGATTCTAAAATCTTCTGGTCTCTTTACTTTATCAAACTTAATTATGTTTCCATATAGTATTTGTGAAAATGCTAGAAACACCAAATCAAACCTGTCATACACTGCCTTTGAGACTGTGGAAGTTCGTATGTGAACGAGGTGTTTAACACAGCTTACCTGGGTTACAGGGCAAGATGTATCTAGCCCAGTATTTCAGCTGTTCCAGTTACTCTTAAGTGATTCACCATGCTCGGTGAGCTATATTAGAAGGGAGAAGATGTCTTTAAAACCTTAATGTCTCCCTTTCATCATAACACACTGAGCCTATCAAACAGAGACTTTCTTTGTCCCACTGCACCCCCAGTGTAGTGGATTTCAACAAGTTTACAGGAACTATGATGAATTGAAAAGGTCTCAACCCTTTGGAATGCTCCAAACTGAGTTTAATGAATTCTCTTCAACCAGATCAAAGTTCCAGGCCCCTGGCTCTCTTCCCCATCCTTTATATTTCTATCTGAGCTCTAAAGAGGGCAACTTATTTTGAAATCCCAATGCTGTGTCGAAATGTAATCAATGTCTGCGTATGAAGGTTAATTTGCTCATTACTGACAGTCAGATGGTAAGAGATATTGGAGTTTGTAATTTCCCTTAAACTGTGATTTATTTTGAATAGGGAGGAACTGGAAAGTAAAATCCACATAGTTCTGTGGAACAGTTAAGACCTGAGTGTCACTGGTCTGTTAGTCTGGAGAGATTAGGAAATATAAATTCATGGTCTAAGAGGGAGGATTCTTATCTTTAAAGCTCCTATATCCTACCCAATATAACCAAAAAGATGACAAGAGCAGGAGTCTTCGACACCTCACTGACTTCCTTGCAATTATTAGTTGACCCACATCGCTGAATTACTTTTAAAGCAGAATAAAGGGGTGTCTCCATAAACAGGGACCCCACAGGATTGGCCAGTGATGACCAGCATGTCCTTTATGTGATGTTTCCTAGGTCCAATGGCACTGCAGGTCCCGGATGGTTGCAGGGGCCAATTTCTACATTGTGGGCCGGGACCCTGCAGGAATGCCCCACCCTGAGACCAAAAAAGACCTGTATGAACCTACTCATGGGGCCAAGGTCTTGACCATGGCCCCTGGCCTCACCTCTGTGGAAATCATTCCATTCCGAGTGGCTGCCTACAACAAAGCCAAAAAAGCCATGGACTTCTATGATCCAGCAAGGTAGGTTTTCAGAGGAAAATTCTTATTTTTTATTTTTTAATTTTTTTGCGTTACGTGGGCCTCTCACTGTTGTGGCCTCTCCCGTTGCGGAGCACAGGCTCCGGACGTGTAGGCTCAGCGGCCATGGCTCATGGGCCCAGCCGCTCCGCGGCATGTGGGATCTTCCCAGACCGGGGCACGAACCCATGTGCCCTGCATCAGCAGGCGGACTCTCAACCACTGCGCCACCAGGGAAGCCCCAGAGGAAAATTCTTTAAATCAACATCTGTACAGCTGGAATGATGAGGCAAAATTTTGGAAAGCTCCCCAGTACATCTCCACATGCTCCTAATTGGAATGAGAGTCCCTTGAAAGCTAAGACCTGGTCTTGCACATTTCGTGCCCCCTAAAGTTGTAGCACAGCCCCTTGCATATAGTAGATGGTCCATAAATATTTCTTTTTTAACATACATTCCTTGAGCATGCACTGAGTGCCTGGCACATTATGTGAAAGGAAGTAAACACAGAAAAAGATTTCAATGAGCATTTATAGAGCACACACCACGCTCAGAGCTCACACAAGTAGGCAGAGCTAATAGAAGACGCCTCCCATGAACTGAGTAGATACACAGTATTGAATGGGTAGCTGCCATGATTTCCCTTTCTTCTGCCAGTTCCTTTACTGAAGATTTAGTGAATTGCTTATTTTAGAAGATGCAGCATTTTACAGAAAGAAAAAATGTGGTCTCAGAACCCATCCTACTCCTGGGATCTTCAAGGTAGATGTTATTTACCTATGCTGAGTTCTTTGTTGCTACCCTCTGACAGGCACAATGAGTTTGACTTCATCTCAGGAACTCGTATGAGGAAGCTGGCCCGGGAAGGAGAGAATCCCCCAGATGGCTTCATGGCCCCCAAAGCATGGAAAGTCCTGACAGATTATTACAGGTCCCTGGAGAAGAACAACTAAATGCCCTTCAGCACCAGAGTTTCTTTCTGAAGTGCTGTGATTTCTTTTTCTATTTTTGTGATTAGATGCTTTGTATCCAACTGCTTCTCAATGATGGACTTTAATGTTTTATAATGAGGTAAAAATGTTCGCTATAATTTAAAGTCAACACATAAACACACACACGTGTGTGTGTGTATATATATATAAAGTAAAACTGAAGACCAAACCTTAGCAGGTAAAAGCAATATTGTTATTTCAGAATGAAATTAGTTGTATTTTCTACCGCATCTGAGCAGTAGGTCCCAGATTTTGTAAAGCTTTGACCATGTGTCTAGTTTACTTGCCAAAAAGTAAAGCATGTCTCCCAGCTTAAGTCTTGCCAACCTGCATTCTCCCATGTCATATACCAGTAGTAAAGGAAATGAGATGGGCAGCCCCTTCTATACAGCTGACAAAAAAGAAAAAAACAAGAAAATCTCACCCCAAATGAGGAGTGGCTCATGTCAAGATTCTTGCTAGTATTTCCCTCGTGCCCATATCCAGCCTACTGCCCAGTATCTTAGTTGCTGAACTATGACCTGACTGGAGAAACCAAATGTGTGAAAATGTGAAGTTAATCTCAGAGATCTATGCAACCTAGTTCTGCCACGGAAGTTATATTATCTAATAAGAAAAGAAGTCTTAATAGTTTTCTGTGAATAATGTAACTCCAGTTAAACGGTGTCTTTTAATTAAATAGCATACAGGGCTTTGATGAAAAGATTTGCACCCAGGCCTCAAACAATCTGGCAATGTTGTGGACATTTAATTTTTCTCCTCTTTGCTGTGGTCATTGTGTCTATGGAGAGGCTGCGCCTATTACCTGCAGCGGCATCAGCTGTGACCAAAAACAATTCAGACCATCAGACTAGCGAGCTGCTGGAACCGGACAAAAACGCAGGAAGCTCCAAACTTTTCATCTTACAGGTGATCAAACTAAGACGATGCACAAGCACAGGCTTCATGAACTAATGAGCACTGTAACAAAAGTGCCAAATTGGCATTTTGGAAGTACTGGTGGCACTGAACGAGCACCCAGGCCACTTGACTCCCAGGCTGCTGCTTTGTCTACCCTGTACAACACAGGAGCTGGACCTGGTTTCCCTCAACTGCTTAACAAAACTCCTTGAACAGAGGGCACTTCTTGGATGCTGTAAGGTCCGGAGTTTTCTAAACCCAGCTGATTTTACTGCAGTTGAAAAAAATACTTTCCCAAAGACTCATGCTGTTCTGAAACATTCAAACCTCTGATGGCTTTACCTTCTGGGAGGCACTCTTGCACCTTCTGCATAATTCCTTGTTACTAAGGAATATATGAAGAAATAGTACCTTTTGTACATAGGTCTCTCTGGAAGAGACTTAAGACTGGAAAGAGAAAACTGTGGTTTTTTTCATACTCAGTTTTGTTTTTTTAAATGCTAAACCAAGCTAATGAAAGTTCTTTTGAGAATAAATCACAGTGGCCACAGCAAAGTATGACTGACTATCTTTAATAGCACAGTGCCTATATTCATTTAATCAGAGGTCCTCACTACTGCCTTTTTAAAAAACAGCATATTTATTGAAAACATGAGACAAGATGTAGGTGCCTTAACCAATGTATTTTGTGATTTTTTAAATATATTTAAAACTGCTCTTCTGCTTGAGTACCACTTAGTGCAAATGATTATTTCTATGTACAACTGATGCTTGTCCTTATTTTAATAAATTTCTCAAAACGAAGGCTGAGTCTTTTCTGCATCTCGTATCAAGTGTGCATTGACATCTGTTGGTTGAAGCCCTTGTGACTTTGTATAACTGGAGAGAAACAGCAGCTCTCTTTCAGACCATAATCAAGAGGCTGTTTACCCTTGTTCCTGTCATCTTTTAACTGTGCTCTCCATGTGAATGACATGTGGTTTCAGCCAAGCACTACAGTTCCTCAGGGACCTCACCCCAGGATTTCAGTGCACTGGGATCTGACAAACTTTAAAAATTTTTCCTAACTTATTGTTCCCTTTTCTTCAAAGTGCCTCCATAGAGGTTCACCAGCAGGGTTAGAAGTAGTTGTGCTTCTTCCACACCTCCACTCACCTCAGCAGCTGCTACTGGTGTATGCAGAAAGGATACCTGTTTCCACCCACACTTTCAGTGGCCTTCAGACAGGCCTGCAGCTTTGGGGCTTTTTCCCTCCTTCAGTCCCTGCCTCTCTTCTGTCCTGAAGGCTTCATGCAAGGTTTTGTTCCTGTCCTCACTCCAAACAAAACTGGTGTGACAGCCAGCTCAAAGGTGCCACTTGTTACCGCTTCCTCTTTCTCCCCAGATCCTTACTTGCTGGCACCTGGACAAAGTAGAGCAGGGAATGTGTAAGTAGATAAAGATATAAGTGGTGCTGAGGGAGTGCAGGGCAGTGTGAAGGGCTTATGTAAATCATTCATTCAGATAACGGTGGACTTACAAATCTATCAGCATTTATATCAGGCCACAAGATTCCTTTCCAATCCATCTTCCCTGCAAGAAGAAACAAATCTTAGTGATTTGAGAACAGCAAGTTCATCTTTGTTTTTTCCTCATCTTCCTCCTATTAACCTGACTTTTAGGTCTAGCATGGATCTTGAATATACTTTCCTGATGGGTAAGTAATCAGGAAATTAGATGAGCACCAGAGCAATCAACAATGTGTAAAGGTTTGAGAGAACACAGTGCAGCTTTTGCCTTTGAGATTTTGAATGATACAGGTTTCTATTATTTATGTCTGTCCCACTACCAATAATGGACAAATTATCAAGAATTAACCATACAGATATTTAAAGAATAACCACTAATTTTTTTCTTCTCCCTAGCATTCATTTAATTCTTTGGTCAATATTAGCTATTATTGGGCCACTCATCATACATATTCACCAAATGATTAAAGTGATATATACAAGCAATTCACTAATACTCCAAGGGTGCCTATTGTTTTTGCTTATATGGTAATTTTATTGAAATTATTACTAAAAATAAATGGATCAATGATGAGCTTGGACATTTTAGTCTGATAAAAACCTAGACAAAATATAATACTTTTTTACGGGGCTAGGAAAGAGTGATGACGCAAAGAACTCTTGACAAACTGAGAAACAAGCCTTTCGTAGGTAAGTCTTGTAGTTCTTCAATGGCTTATCTTTAGTAACGGAAGTAACCTCCCCTACCCGCCAAGCCATTAGCTTTTCCATAGATTTCCTCATTTGGATTAACTGCAGGAAAGACCAGTCTCAATCAGTAAGAAATCTAAATTATAGAATGTTTTAAAAAGTAATACAGTTTTATTACCTTCAAATACATAAACGACAAACAGAGGGGCACAGCTTTTTAAATGTCATAACATGTAATTGTTGGCAGCAATAATACATACTTTATTTTGGTAAAGTTCTTAAATAGGGTTGGCTTGTTTCAGAAACTCAAACCTGCTCTGCACCTATTTTACTAAAATGTTTGTGAAAGCTCTTACATACTGTAATGTATTAAACACACTTATGGGTAAAGAAAAATCTTGATTATATTTATTGCATAAGCCTGTTTTCCATAAATAGTTCAAAGGTAAACTTCAGCTCAGCACAGGTTTAAAAAATAATGGCCTACTTCCATGTAAATAACTCCAATATTGATCTGGTCTTTTAAACTAGTTAAAAGACTGGCGTCTATAAATGTACCCACCAAGAAGAACCTCCGTTTATGGAAGAAATTAATTCCATCAACCACTAAGGAGGTTGTACCCCAATCCTATCTTCAAATTATAAAAAAAAATTTTATAAAGTAGCAGATCTTTGGACATTCAAAGTAAACCAATGAAAAAGCTTACAGCTTCAAAAGAGCCCAAGAAACACATTTAATAATCAAAAACACCACGTACCTGGAAGTGTCTATGACTTTACCTAATGGCATGTTTCATAACTTATGCCTATTAAAACAAGTCCAGGGACTTCCCTGGGGGCACAGTGATTAAGAATCCGCCTGCCAATGCAGGGGACATGGGTTCAATCCCTGGTCTGGGAAGATCCCACATGCCACGGAGCAACTAAGCCTGTGTGCCACAACTACTGAGCCTGCGCTCTAGAGCCCATGTGATGCAACTATTAAGCCCACGTGCCGCAACTACTACTGAATCCCATGCTCTGCAACTACTGAGCCCCTGTGCTGCAACCACTGAAGCCCGCGTGCCTAGAGCCTGTACTCCACAACAAGAGAAGCCTCCACATTGAGAAGGCTGCGCACCGCAACGAAGAGTAGCCTCCACTCGCCGCAACTAGAGAAAGCCTGTGCGCAGCAACGAAGACCCAATGCAGCAAAAAAAAAAAAAGGCTCCATTCTTGAAGACTCCAATTTAAAGAAAACAAAAACAAGTCCATTTACCAAGGCTGACACCCATCACTAGCTAAGAAAGTCACCCAGTTTAGAAGTCCTGATGATCAGGTCAGTATTGCTAAGGCCCCAAAATGTCTATCAACACGGCCACTGTTGCATCAGTGTGCTGTTTAGTGAAAACTGGGATGGGAACTTAAAGCACGTCTATTTCAGCATTTCCATTATTGCACAGATAAGGAAATGGAAGCCCAAAAATGTGAGATGACGACTCTAAGGACGTGATGACCTGCAGACATATTCACTTGCTAGTTTCCAAGGCATTTTCATGTTTCTTAAAACAATAACAGAAGGTACATATTATGATTTCTATTTACAGATAAAGGAACAGATGCCCACGAAAGTAAAGAGATTGTGCCCAAGGCTACACTGTGCATGCGCTCTCTAGCGCACTCTCTAACATAGAGTTCCACAACTGGGACTGAAACTTATAAAGCTGAAAATGAACTTTACGTGACTTATAATAAATCCCTGCACAATTTCTTCTGCTAGAACGTAGAAGGATGCAAAAGACTTTCACTTCCATATAGTAACAAGAAAAGGCCAGACAAAATAAAAATAATATTTTTCCAGGAGACAAGCAAAGAACAGTAGATGCAAGGACTTTTTCATTAATTGACTTCCAGGCAGAAATAAGCCCTTCCGAAATGAGCAGAGAGCCTTGGTACTTTTTTTTATACCAGGGTAGACTCCTGAGAATGGATACAGTGTGTGGAATAGCAGGCCTCCCTTGGATGGAGAGACTTTGCAGGCATGTGGAGCATTCAGCCAACACTCAGACAATAGTGACTGAAATCTGGAAACACATTTAAAAACAAACTGCTAGGCTAGACAAGTCCTCTTCCCTGGATTTTTCAGAGAAAATGGCAGAAGAGGGGCTCAAAGTCTTGTGCATTCTCATGGTGACTGGATGCCAGAACCCTGTCAGAACTGAATATAGAGAAGAACCACAAACATCTGAACCTGCACCCAAACCCCTCCCAGCTCAAATACTGCCAAGATCAAAAGGCAACTGCCTGAGAGGGTAGGGGTTGGGCTAAGCCTGGTCTACTCAATCTTGTTAAAGCTACAGCCCAGACTCAGCCTAACTCTTCTCTAAGAGAAATGGCAATGATCAGCCCTTCACGCTAACTGCCTATCAGAGGAATGGGCTTGTACTTCCTGGAAATAAAACAAAAACCCATGTTATACTTCAGTCTCCACTGTTCTGTTTTACACCTACTATCTGTAACAACATAAATTACAAGTTAAAAAGTGATCACCTGGCTGCAGAGCTGGGCATGCCACGTAGCAATCCATCATCAAGTGGTAAAGCTTATGCGATTGGACCAAACATTCCCTAAAGGCCTGTCCACACAAACTGTAATGTATATTGCTCATATGTCCAGCATGCCCACCGGAGTCATAATACTGCCCTTGGCAGTACTAGCCTCGTGTGACCAGCTGGTCATTTACCACTTTCTTGTCTAGCCAAATTCTCCACAATACTCAATTTTCTTTGGATGAAACCCCACTCTCCTTTTGCAGTTGACCAGTAAATCCAGATACGCTTGGCCCTTGAACAACGGAGGGGTTAGGGGTGCCGACTCTCCTCATAGTCAAAAATCCCCGAATAACTTATAGTCGGCCCTCCGTATCCACAGTTCCCTGTATCCGTGGTTCTGAACCTGCAGATTCAACCAACCACAGACTGTGTAGTACCGTGGTATTTACTACTGAAAAAAGTCTGAGGGTAAGTGGACCAATGCAGTTCAAACCTGTGTCATTCAAGGGTCAAGTGTACTTTTGCTCTCAAACCATTTAAGCCAAAGGAGTTCCTGAAGGGTCATTCTCTCAAAGCTCCAGAACCGCCAGGAGGTGATTTTTGACCCGGCTTTGCACACTTCCAGGATTTTGAATCTTGAATGGGGCAATTTAAAGATAAACATCTGGAGTTCATTTAATCCAGTAGAGGAATGAAAGCAAGATTCTTAAGCAATTCCTGTTAAAAAAACTTCTGGAGCTTTCAGAGTTCCTAACCTGAGTCCAGTTCTTCAGCTTCCCTCTGATCTTAAGAGCTCCTCATATCCTTCAAATAAATCCTTTATTGCTTAGGTCAGCTAGAGTTGATTGCCTGCGATGGAACCCTAACTGGTACTCTTCACAAGGCTATGACTGTGGCCCGGGAGACAATGCTCATCTCCCTCAGACATGCTGCAAAGGACTTTATTTACTGGATGATATATTATCATTCCCTGTTTGAGTATCTTGGTCATTCTTAGAATTTCTGGAAGCTATGTATCTTCAAGACAGTGAGGCATACGCCACTGTGTTCTATTCTCAGCTCCAAATCTTGCATGTCGGTAATTATTTCAATGTTTGGCTCTAGTTTTAAAACTGAGCTGTCATGATTCACAAACCTGTGTCCTTGATGCATTCCACAGCAGCACTAACATTCACGGAAACTGTATCTCAAAGCAAACAAGCTTTTATCTAAAATTGTTCTCAAGCAGATTTATAACAGTAAATATTAGACAATCACAAAAATATACTCCCAGTTCAGTGTTTTGGTAATGAGACCCTTATGCGGTGTTAGTATTAACAGTATAAAATTCACACCAGTGTTAACGAAGGAGGTTTTATTTTTACTCACATGCTAAATGGTTTTTTTTAGGTTTGATCTCATTTGCTTTTGGCATCTGTGCTATGCAGGCATACCTTGGAGATATTGTGGGTTTGGTTCCAGACCACTGCAATAAAGCAAATCTCTCAGTAGAGCAAGTCACACCAATTTTTTGGTTTCCCAGTACATATAGAAGTTATGTTTACACTGTAGTATAGTCTATTGAGTATATAACAGCATTATGTCTAAAAAAACAATGTACATACCTTAAAAAATACTTTGTTGCTAAAAATGGTAACCATCATCTGACAATGCAGGGTTGCCACAAACCTTCAATTTGTTTTAAAAAAAAAAAGCACAATAAAACAATGTGTATACCCTTACATCTTTTCCTCAATACAATTTCATGAACATGATGACCTGGACAGTTTGCGGTATGCGGACCTCTCACTGTTGAGGCCTCTCCCGTTGCAGAGCACAGGCTCCGGACGCGCAGGCTCAGCGGCCATGGCTCACGGGCCTAGCCGCTCCACGGCATGTGGGATCTTCCCGGACCAGGGCATGAACCCGTGTCCCCTGCATCAGCAGGTAGACTCTCAACCACTGTGCCACCAGGGAAGCCCTAGAGCTGTAACTTTTGACAACAGGGATGGACTGAGAGATTGTCATATTAAGTGAAGTCAGACAGAGAAAGACAAATATATCACTTTTTTGTAGAATCTAAAAAACAAATGATACAAATGAACTTATTTACGAAACAGAAACACGCACAGACAGAGAAAACAAACTTACAGTTACCAAAGGGGAAAGGGTGGGGGGAGGGATAAATCAGGAGTTTGAGATTAACATATACACACTATATATAAAATAGATAAACAAGAACCTACTGTAATGGAATATTACTCAGCCATAAAAAGAAACGAAATTGAGTTATTTGTAGTGAGGTGGATGGACCTAGAGTCTGTCATACAGAGTGAAATAAGTCAGAAAGAGAAAAACAAATACCGTATGCTAACACATATATATGGAATCTAAAAAAAAAATTAAAAAAAGGTTATGAAGAACCTAGGGGCAGGACAGGAATAAAGACACAGATGTAGAGAATGGACTTGAGGACACAGGGAGGGGGAAGGGTAAGCTGGAACAAAGTGAGAGAGTGCATGGACATATATACACTACCAAATGTAAAATAGATAGCTAGTGGGAAGCAGCCACATAGCACAGGGAGATCAGCTCGGTGCTTTGTGACCACCTAGAGGGGTGGGATAGGGAGGGTGGGAGGGAGACGCAAGAGGGAGGAGATATGGGGATATATGTATATGTATAGCTGATTTATTTTGTTATAAAGCAGAAACTAACACACCACTGTAAAGCAATTACACTCCAATAAAGATGTTAAAAAAAAAAAGAACCTACTGTATAGCACAGGGAACTATATTCAAAATCTTATAATAACCTATAATGGAAAAGAATCTGAAAAAGATTTTATATATATATAAAATACATAAATATATAAAAAAGATTTATATATATTTATATATACACACACATATCTGAGTCACTTTGCTGTTCACCTGAAACTAACAGAACATTGCAAATCAACTATACTTCAATTAAAAAGAGAGAGAGAGAGAGCGCGAGCTGTAACTTCTGAGACGATTAGGGAACTCTATCTTTGATAACTAAATTTATAACAATTTCAGTAATGAAGGCTCTCTAAATATTCTGTCAGCTCTAAATGGAATGATTCTATGGCTTTATTTGAGGCTTCCAGTTGGTGCTGGGATTTTAGCCATGCAGGATATATGCTTAGCATATCAGAATTCTATTCAATATTCTGACCTTAAGAGAAGCTAAAAAGAGAATTATAAAATATACATCATCGAATTCATTTCCTTTTTCCAGAAGAAGCTGTAACCTCTGTCCACAAATAAAACAATTCTAGTTTAAAAAAGAAAAATTCCTACCAACGGAATTCCTACCATTTTTATTCAGGCACACGCAAAGCTTGAGACATCCTCGACTCCAAACCTTCAAGTTATAGCTACTAAGTAATAGTAGATTATTGTGGTCATATAGAATATTTAGATTACTCCAATCCAGCTATTGATAACATGGTGAGTTCTGCATCACCCTGCAGGTGCAGGGTTGAATGAGAAAGGAGATAAATTGGAAAGGGGATACTGAATTGATTCAAATATTGAGTTTCTAAACTCTATTTTAAAAAGGCCAAGGAATAGTTTGAAACACATCAGACTTACCAGATGTCTTCCAACAATGAGGCTTTTAGAGAAACATCACAGGTGATCATTTCATCTCAATCCCTAGAGTAGAGATCTAGGGATCATGGAAATAGTTTAAGCATGGAGAATACTTAAAAATTGAGCCTGGTCAAACAGATGTGTACAACAGTGTGTAAAAGCGATAAAATAATGTGATAGTAAACATCTGAACAGTACTATGGAAGGCACTATGCTACGTGCCTTACATACATCATCTCATTACACACCCTATAAGATGAGTGCCACTGTCACTCCATTATATAAATGAGGAACTGAGTCTCATTAAGTTACGTGTCTAGTCCACGTATACACAGTTAATTAATAGGGAGCCTGGATTTAAACTCAGGCAGTCTAACTCTAGATCCAGTACTTTTAACTGTTAGCCAAAATGAAATACCTTAGAACCTAGAATCCAATGCATGCCAAAAGCTTACATCAAACATGTCTACAGCAAAGGATATATAACACTAAATGTTCCTTAAAATCATAAAGTTTCCTCAATTACTTTAAGATATTAAGATGCCTAGATGAGTCATGTGTTGTTGGCTTTCGTTTATTTCTCTAACTTCATTTGATGATTCAAACTATGATAAATTTAACTACTACTATTGGATATTCTGAATTTAAAAGAAGATAAAAAGAAAGGACATGAAGAGAGATATGTCACTCCTATTTTTGATCAGTATACCATCAGATTAAAATTAAATGACTACTGAAGTTCATGCTAAAACAAAATAATGGTTATATACTAGAATGTATGCTATAAAAGTTACACAGCAAGATGAAAACAGTCCAAGGGCAAGTTTTATAAACCAAAACAACCCCAGAAAATTTTACATAACTGAAGAAGACAAAGGAGTAAGTAGAGAAAACTCAATTAAGAGGGACCTCTTTATTACATATTTATAAAATAATAGTATAATATAGTTATTAAAAATGGAGATGAAATATTTTATTTTTGGTATCTTATGTTTTGCATTCAATTTTTCAATCATCTTCACAATTTTTCAAAACTTGAATCTCTACCCCACCCACCATTCAAAGAACAAATGAAGAACAAACTATCCAATGGGTTCTAGTGAGAGACTTAATATCAAAGAAATTAATCCAGTAGCTCATGAATTAAGATTGAGAATTTTCAAAGAAATACAATAAAAACAAAAATTCAGAAGGCACCTCAAGATCATATTGTGCCATTTTCCTCATGCTGTGTGTTTAAGTGCCTATAACAGAATTCTGGTAAATGAAATTTTGGACCAAAAAAGTGTCATATTTTGTGCACACAGCATCAAATGACTACAGATACAATATGGGGATTCTGCTGTGCATATCTGTACTAAGTAGGGCATAATTTATAATATGCGAAGAAAAAAAATTTAAATTACAAAATGGGTATTTTTAGCACATTTAGTAACAGCTAGTTGTTTTAAACTATCATTTCATTTTTGATGACCAAATTATATGTGACCATAATTAAAGAACATATAATTTTAAAATACTACTAATAAACCATGGTTACAACAGAACTGTTACATTAAATGAAGAAAGGAAAGTCACATACATGTACTGAATGGCACTGAGGTTTTTTCAAAGCCATTCTTTTGAAAGGCTTTCAGTCCACCTTCACATGTATCAGTTAAAAAAATGTCTCTACTCAGTGTGCTTGCAGAAGGAGATGAAGTCAGTTCTGATCACCCAAGTGCTGACAAGCACTCAGTGCTGATCACTGAGCAAGTCTTTTGTCTCACTACCCTGACAACCATAACTGAGCCACATCTAAGTCTCTGATGCGGCAACTCCAACTATTCAACTGCACAGAAACACCTCAGAAACACAAAAAAACACAAACAACAACTGAAACAAGTGACAACTAGAAATGGCTGAATCACTGTACCTTTTAGACACAACCATTAACCTTAGTTTTGTGATATGCTATTTGGTACTTTTTGATTCAGTAGTTGGAGTAAAAAAAAGTTTCTGTATTCAAACCTATTTACAGAATGTCAATATAAAATGTGTGAATATATACATTTAATATACACACATGCACGCACGCGCACGCACACACACACACACACACACACACACTCACATATCTAGAAACCAGTACTTAGCCATGTCCCCAATTCTCACTAATGACTCAGTAAATCATTTGTTACTTTAAGACCAGCTTAGATGCTATAAGGCTGTAACATATGGCTAAAGAGGTCAAACACAAGCACCCACACTCAGGCTAATTAAATTGTTCCTCCTCATGATTTTCCACAAGTAGTAATACCATTTATATAACAACTATATCTCAATAACTTAGAATTCAGAGTATAAAACCAGTGTCATGAACATATAACTCCCTCACTGTTTAAAGAACACTCCTCCTTCTGTTCTATTTCCACTAATGGTAAGAGGGCACACCAAACTGGATCACATTGAACTGTACAAATTATCTTTACTCTCAATCTAAACAAACATGAGTTAAAACATTCTGAAATGCTGCATCCTTTGATTTCTTCATCTTTTCAATTGCCCGATGCAGGTCCTGTTGTTGCACAGGTCGAATTTCATCTTCATCATGGCTAAAATGCAAAAAAAAAAACCCACCAAATATTCAAATAATTTTAGAATACATCTCCCTAAAATATTTTACCAAGACTAAAAAATGAAGTCTCTTACCCATCCAAGACCCCAAAGACAACCACAATTTACAGCTTCACGTGAATTCTTCCAAGGAATTAATCTATGCATATAAATGTCTTAAGAGATTTTTAAAAAGCACTTACCAGCAAGAGGTAGGAAGCTAAAATGGCTGGCTATAAACATTATAGCTTGGTAACTAAAATCAAATACTTCACACTAAGAATATAAAGGTGTGAAAGTTGATCTGAATGGATTATAATTCTAATCAAGGATTCAAAAGCTTTCCCATTAAAACTGGAATTAAAAAGTAGCAGTCTTATCATGCATGTGTTTAGCTTTTGATAAACAAAATAAAATTCATTCCTACTAATAAAAACCAGCTACTCTAAGTCCTCCCCACTTCAATAAGGAGAAAAATATGATCCAATATATAATGTCTCCTTTGTAACTTACAGACACTCAGGAAAAATAATTCAGGGAAAAAGTTATGATAACCTAAGTCCATTACCCAGACTTTTTGCATTGAAATATAACATTTTCAGGGTTTTAAGGACAGCAGAAAAACAGAATTTTCATTAAAATAATTTATTTAAGTAAAATTTATTCATAGGGTTTTTTTTTCTCCTCTTAACATATACAAGAATAAAAATTTTCAGAAGAGAGATTCTTGGCTACAGAGGTCAAAAGTATTCCCAATTTTAGTGCTAGAGTAGCTGGATTAATCTGGCAACAAATAAATGGAGTGACCCTCTCCACGAAGGGGCCCAAGGGTACACTAAAGATAGGCCCAGAACCAGTGCAGGCACAGCTCCAAGTTAACAGGGTAGCTTTCATGCAAACCTTTCTATACCAAGAGAAACCTTTTTGGGCAAAGCTTGCTAGGCAATACAATGTAATTAAACACATGAGTAAGACAGGCAAATCCAGGTCACTTGAAATGAAAGCCTCAGGAGATGAAGAAGGGAGACTAAGAAACAATGGGGCAATTCTGTACAGGTACAGAATTCATTCGACACAAGCCCCCAAAGTACACTGGTTTGCTAAGAGTCATGTTAGAAGGTTGATATTTTGAACAGGGGCTTAGAAATGCAGGGTTATACTGGTTCAGGGCAAGTGGCCTTATGGGAAACACAGGACTTTTGTTCATCAGAGCTGCATTATTCCATATTCCAGTTCACTAACACAACTGGTACAAGACTGGTTTCTCAAGCTCAAGATACTTTGAAACTGCTGTCAAGTTTGCTGTAGTGACAAATGACTTTTTTAGTAAATACATTATTAACAAGTTGAAGTCTAGTCCACAGCAACGTCCCCATAAATGTGAAATTTCTGGAAGACAAGGCACTCATTTCCATAATGTAGAAATTTAAAATACAAAAGCAATCCAGGGATACCAGAGCAGCTGTTTTCCTGGTAGAGATGGGTAAGCTTAAGTTTGTCAGCTTTCTGTAACCCAGCTCATGGATATCCAGTAGAAATTCAGCTTTTACTTCTTGCTCTTCATTTCAGATGCTTCCCAAAACCACCCTCCCTTGCAAATTCATTTCCAGAATTCTCCTTCAGAAAAAAGGCAATAAATAACATTAGGGGAATTTTAAATTCCAATTTACCTTTTTATTCCATAAGCAGAGTTGGTATTATAAAGCAAAATAAAAGGAACTATCCCAAAAGCTCTAAAAGGGTTTGACAAATATTAAGAGATCAACTCTAAATACACATACCTTTCTTCTGATGTAGAATTAACATATTCCCTGACACAGAGGAGGGCAGCATCTCGACACATCTCCTTTAGGTCACTTCCTGAAAACCCATCAGTTTCCTGGGCAACTTCCAGCAGGTCCACATGCCTATCCACCTTAAACAAATATAAAATATGCTTTAAAAAAATGTAAAATATACTGCAAAAGATATATCCAAACACTCTTAGAATTAAAGAAAGTTAAGCATATTGGAACAGCATGGGAGGAGAATCAATAGATAGTATTTTCAGTCTCTAGAAGTTTTCTTTTTTTAACCATAAAAGCTTAAAATTTGAAATCTAATTTTCAGTAATTGTCATTATGACCAAAACATAAATAAGTCTTACTAGATATATCACAGAGTGATGGGGAAGAATAGGCATTCGAATATTGCTGGATTAACTTTGGTGCCTCTTAGGAAGGTCCCACTTTGACACTTCTTTATAATATAGTCAACATACTTGGCAAATAGCCTGGATCATTAAGTCCTGAGACCTGATTTTTGTAATATTATGATATTACAAAAATCATATTCTACTAAAATATTCTAACCCTCATTTTAACTGTACTGCTTTGATATTCTACTACCTCAACACTAATTCAGCACCTATGGTTTTGCTCCCCAACCTAAGCTTATACAGTCAAGCCAATTAAGTGATCGTCCTGGGTACATAACAGACTTGGGATAGTTAAAAGCTGATATGTAGCTTAAGAAGAGAAAATGAGAAAGAAAAAAATTAATTATAGTAACTACCATGTATTAAATGATTCTTATATAACATTTGCTGTATTAAGTACTTTTCATGGAGTATTCTCATTTAATTCTGACAGGGAAGTATTCTCATTTTCATTTACAGAAAATAGTAAAACCTGCAGAGGTTAAATAAGTTGCCCAAGGTCACACCATTGCCAGAGCCAGGGTTTGAACACAATGCAGTAAAGATCCAGCTGTATTTTTCCCCCATATAGCTAACCGTTTGTCTTAACATTTATTTTCCCCAAGTTGACTGGAAATGCCATCTTCATTTGTTACTAAATTCCCATTTGTCTTTATGGAAGACCCCGGTGTAACTCTACACAAGGACAAGAGACTTGGAGGTAAGACAACATGGGATCTACTGTTAACTCTGCAACTGTGACCTCACATGACAGTGTTCTCAGTCCTAAATGTGGAGATTAAATAAAGAGAAATCACATATTCTTTGATAAAAAGAAAACTGCACCCAGAAGGTAGGTGTGGAACAGGCAAGGAAAATGGTAAACTACATATAGATAAATCTAAGCTTTAATATATAAAAACAGTAATAATAATCATTTAATTTGGGGTAAAGAACTAAGTAGCACTAAAAGAGAATGTGTAACTTCCAAATGACTAGAGGAAGAGGGAAAAAGGAATGAAGAACACAAGAGCAACACTAAAGAACGAAGGATGGGTGGGGAGGTAGGGGAACTGGAGGGGGAAAGGGGAAGGTGTGGGCAGGGGGTGGGTGGGGGGAGTCCAGGGAGGGAAAAAAAAGCATAATACATGGAAAGCACTAAAATAAAAAAGAACAAATGCAAATTTATCAGTAATCACCACAAACACAAACAGAAATCATTACATAATGATAAAAAATAATTCACCAGAAAAATATAACAAATGGACAAACCCACAACAATACTGGGAGATTTGTAACAACAATACTGGGGATATAAGACGATAAGTTCCTAGGGCTAGTTAGAGTTAGAATCTGTGATCTAATGTACAAACATAAAAGCTGACCAACTGATTACAGGCGTTCTGTATAATCTGGTATCAGTCCTTTGTTGGTTATAGGGTTGCAAATGTTTTCCCTGTGACGTGTTCTTGCACTTTGTTCACTGTATCTTGTCATACTTCAAGAAGCCTTAAGTCTGATTACAGTCAGACTTTTCTATTCTCTTTGTAAACTTTTTTGTGTGCCTCAGAAACTCACTTTCTCTATAGTTTGTAACAGTGAAAGAGAAAAAATAACCTACACCTGTACCTGTATTATGTATCTATCCACACACATTTATGGAACTGATACACACAACGAACTTCAGGATAGTGCTGAGAGTTCTCCACAGCAGGATACCAATGATGGTGTGGGGTGAGGGAGCGGGGGAGGGGTCGACATGAAGCAAAATATATTAAGATCAGGCTTCCCTGGTGGTGCAGTGGTTGAGAGTCCGCCTGCCGATGCAGGGGACACGGGTTCGTGCCCCAGCCCGGGAAGATCCCACATGCCGCAGAGCGGCTGGGCCCGTGAGCCATGGCCGCTGAGCCTGCGTGTCCGGAGCCTGTGCTCCGCAATGGGAGAGGCCACAACAGTGAGAGGCCCGTGTACCGCAAAAAATATATATATATTAAGATCACCTTTTAAATCCAGGTGCTAGGTTTAAAGTTATTTGTGTGTATGTCTAAAATAAAAGACCTTCCAAATTATTCTCCGAGATGTTAAAAATTAGTCCTCCTCCCTCAAAAAATCAACGCCTCCACCCTATCCTTTGCCTTCTCCTTTGCTGGGCCACACTATGTTCTAATCACTCACAAATCTTGTGCATGACAGGGTGATAAAGTCACAAAGATGAACAAAACAAGTATAAGAAAAGAATAAATAGAAAATTCCAGTCATTGGGGGAGAAAGATTAGTAAGCAGAGATAGCATTCCATAATGGTTAAGAGAAAGGCTCCATCACTACTTTGCTATGTAAACCTGGGTAACTCATATAACTTCTCTGGATTTCAGTATCCAGAGACGTGTAAAAGAGTACTAATATGTACTGCTTAGATGAATTGAGGATTAAATAAAACGATGTGTATCTTACCACAATGCTTGGCATACAGCAAGCACTCTAAAAGCAGCCCTTTTTATTTTAAGATAATGGCTCTAGATATAAACAGTGAAGTAATGAGAATTATTTTTATTAGGCAAGTATGAAGGCAATTCCCAAGTTAAAAAAAGGTTTTGAGTACTGGGAGCAAAATAGGAATAAATTAATGAACGTCCAAAATAGCTTGAAAGAATAGTACTTATTTGTGTGCGGTTATTCACTATATCTGCCATTGACTGTACACTGCATGATAATCAAAGCATTTTACATATATTATTTAATTTAAATTCTCAAACTGACTCTATGAGATTGTTGGCATTATCTCCGATTTCCAAGTGAGAAAATGAGGCACAGAGATGCTAACAATATTTGCTCAAGGTCACACAGTAGGAAATGGTCAAGCCAGAATGGGATCCTCAGGTCTGTCTCCTAAACCCATGCTTGTTAACTACTCCCGCTGTTACAGAAAATATATAAATTCAGGTTAGTCTGTATAGGGAACAAAAACTATCCTTACTGCAGTGTCAGACATGATACTTGTATTAGGTATAAATGTTATTAGTTCTAATTCTTTCATACTTAAAACGTTAAGCCCAAACCAGTATACTATCTTTTTTAAATGAGTGGGTTTTGTTAAGGATCTATCAATAAAGAATTGTGAAAGACTGAAAAACAGTATCATTTCAAAAGCTTCATTCTTTTTTTTTTTTTTTTTTTTTTTGCGGTACGCGGGCCTCTCACTGCTGTGGCCTCTCCCGTTGCGGAGCACAGGCTCCGGACGCGCAGGCTCAGTGGCCATGGCTCACGGGCCCAGCCGCTCCGCGGCATGTGGGATCTTCCCGGACCGGGGCACAAACTCGTGTCCCCTGCATCGGCAGGCGGACCCTCAACCACTGCATCACCAGGGAAGCCCAAAAGCTTCATTCTTTTCTTCAGAGAAGAAAAAACTCAAAATATAAAAGTCTAGCCATCTGTTTGCATCAAAAACTCTAATTCTGCTCAGGAATGTATACGCATGATAATACTCATCTTATTAAATAAATGTGTGCTACTGATTTGAGGCATCTTTTAACAAAATTACATTAATTTCTTTCATATTCCACTGAAGTAACAATATGCCTCCAGCATATAAATACCAGCTAGTAGGAAATGAGACATTCCCATGTCAGCAATTATCCAGAGAGTACTCATATTCTGCATCATAAAACCGATTAGACACTAATTCTTTGTACTTTCATAAATAAGAAACAGATTGCTAAAAATTGTCTGTACTAATGACAAATGTAATTCTAAAAGAATTTCCAAAGATACTACTGTTAAAAAAAGCAGAACACTAAAATCAAAGTTTAAATTAGGCATAATGAGTAGTGTCTTAAATTTAAATGCTAAAATTTAATGGCCTGTGTAAAGTATGGCTATCATATGAGACAAAGAGCTTACATCTCATAATTTACATTCATCATCTATATATCAATGACCTATATCACCTATATTTACACTGGACCACATATATGGGGTTCAAAAATGTTAACTTCCAGCCACACTTCATTAAAAATTTTTTTAAATAACTGTATTAGTTAACCTGAAGTCTCCACAAAATTGTTCACAACTACCTTGTAATGCCTGTTAAACTTCTAGCCACATCATAGCCATTCTAATTCAGAAGATCTTGTGAACTCATTTAATCCCCTTTGTTTTCTTCTCTGTTCATCAATGCCTATCCTTATGAAAGGTTGACCAATGGAGCCTGTTTTATCTAAACAGTACTACAACTACACAATGTCTTCTTGAAAGCAGTAAACAAATATTCAGTTAAAAGGCAAAATGTAATTTGTTGATTTCTCATTCATGGAGGACAGGAGTTCTTACCCAGAATATATGAAAGGTTTTAGGAATTTCCCTGAAACTATACAAAACATTTCAAGTATATACGCAGTTTTTAAAGGAATGATGACATAGCTTTATCTCTTTATTAAAGGGCTCTATGATCCCCAAAATGGTTAGTAACCAATGATCTAATCTCTGTAATTTGTTAGACACTTTAAACTTTAGCAAATAGCATATATGTTATTTTGATATATTGTAAAGAAATAAATGAACAGAACACCACTGAAAGATACAAGACTTGAACAACCAGAAAGACATAAATGTTTCTGGAGAAAGAGTCAACATCAAAAATATCTTAATTCTCTTAAATTATGATCCACCAAAAACACTATTGTTTGTTTTTTTTCTTGAATAAGACAAATTAATTTAAAATTCATACAGAAAAAATAGCATACCAAGAAACTGTGGGCTGGGGGACACCAAGAGGTGTCTAGCCCTACCTGATATTAAAACTTACAAGACCTTAATAATTAAGAGTGTGGTGGGGACTTCCTTGGTGGCGCAGTGGTTAAGAATCCACCTGCCAATGCAGGGGTCACGGGTTTGTGCCCTGGTCCAGGAAGATCCCACATGCCGCGGAGCAACTAAGCCCATGAGCCACAACTACTGAGCCTGCGCTCTAGAGCCCACAAGCCATGACTACTGAGTCCACGTGCCACAACTACTGAAGCCTGAGCACCTAGAGCCCGTGCTCCACAACAAGAGAAGCCACTGCAAAGAGAAGCCTGCACACCACAACGAAGAGTAGCCCCCGCTCGCCGCAACGAAGACCCAACGCAGCCAAAAAAAGAAAAAAAAAAAAAGAGTGTGGTGCTGGTGAATAAACACAGAAAAGACCAATGACCTGAATTCAAAGTCCAGAAACATAGCCAGTACACACGAGAATTTAGTATATGATAAAGGTGGCTTCTCTAATGAGGAAAGGATGGACTATTCCAAAAAATGGTGTTGGACAACTGGGTATCCATTTGGAAAAACAAAAGCAAAATTCAATTCATAGCACACATCATACATCTGGATAAATACCAATTATAGCAAAGATTTAAACGTAAACCATAAAACCATAATGGACATCCAGATATTATGTATCTCCTAATGAAAGAATATAATTCTACCCAAGAAGTAGTCCTCTCTCCAACTGAACCTAATCTCATCCAGTCTCTTGATCCAACTACCAATTTTAGAGGAATTACTGCTCCTTGTATAATCAGCAAAATTCAGACTATGGAAAAATTTGGACAAACCTAACGTTTTTTCAACAAATAAATTGAAAGGGGAAGAGGGAAAGGACGAGAGACATGAAGGGAGACGCTATCGTCTATAGATTAAAAGAGATTTAAAATCTAAAATAATTGAAAATTACAAACTTTATATGGATCCTGAGTCAAACAAAAACATGGTTTAAAAAAAAAAGACGTTTAGGAGACAACTATGAATTTGAAGAGACTAGAAATTCAATGATAGTAACAAATTTATGTCATTTTTTGCTTAAGTATAACAATGGTAATGAGGTTAGGTTAAATAAAGAAAAGAATCCTTCCTTTTAGAGCTATAACTAAAATATTTACAGATGAGAAATGATGGGAAAACATGGGAGGTAAGGAAGTAGATAGGATATGGATGAAGCAGAATTAGCCATGGGATGATGGTGATTCAAGGAAGCATGAAAACCACTGAAATATAAATATGTCTCACTACGGGAAGCTATTTGGTTTCTTAATTTAGATAGCAAGTTCAAATAGTGAGTTTACATATGAAATTTATGATAGTGAGGAATACCATGTTATTAAAATATACTTGGTTACAGAGTTTTGGAAAAACAAGTAGCAAGAGCTGGAGAATATGGAAACTTCCTTTACAAACATGGCAGTGGAAAAGGACTTTTAATTTAGATCAAAACTTAGAAGCCATAAAGGGGGGAAAAGTCCAGTAAAATCAAGACAACCTAGGAAAAAATATTTTCAAATCATATAAACAAAGGGCAAATCTCCCTAATACATTAGAGTTCCTACAAATCTACAAGAAAAAAAACCATTCTAATAGAAAAATAGGCAGAGAATATGAACAGGTATTTCACACACACACACACACACACACACACACACACACACACACACACATTCTAGAGGCTCTTAAACATATACTGCTCATTTCATCCCTCAATGTAAATTAAAACTATAACGAGATACCATTTTCTACCTATCATGTTGGCACAAAGTTTCATAACATTCTGTTGGCAAGGCTATAGGGCAACAGGCACTCTAACATTGCTGATATAAGAGTAAACTGGGGAACTTCCCTGGTGGTGCAGTGGTTAAGAATCCACCTGCCAATGTAGGGTTCAATCCCTGGTCCAGGAAGATCCCACATGCCTGTGTGGCTCAACTGTTGACCCTGCGCTCTAGAGCCTGCGAGCCACTACTGAGCCTGCGTGCCACAACTACTGAAGCCCGCGCACCTAGAGCCCGTGCTCCGCAACAAGAGAAGCCACTGCAAAGAGAAACCCATGCACCGCAACGAAGAGTAGCCCCCACTTGCCGCAACTAGAGAAAGCCTGTGCGCAGCAACGAAGACTCACGCAGCCAAAAATAAAAATAAAATAAATTTTTTTAAAAAAAGAGTAAATTGGCATGAAGAATTTGGCAACTACTACCAAAATTATAAATATCATACCCTTTGATCTAGCAATTTTTCTTCTGGAAAATTCACCCTACCAATATTCCTGGCACAAGTGTGAAATGACGTATGTACAAGGTTATTCAATGCAGCATTTTTATAGTAGTGAAAGACTGGAATCAACCCAAATGTCCTTCAATGTGGCACTGATTAAATAAATTATGATATATCCATATAATGGAATCCTATGCAGTGCAAAAGAAAAGAAAAAAGAGAGAGAGAGAACAGAACGAGGAAACCATATGCTAATATGGAATCTCAAAAATAAGAGAAAAGAGCAACAGAGAACACTGGATATGGTTTATTAATATGGCTTATGTAGAAAAGGGGAGAGGAGTAACGTTACATTCTAATTTGCTTGTATAGGAATAACACTACCTGAAAAGATACAGAAGAAATATAAGGGAGATATGAGACTTTTCCCTGTATACCATTTAATATATATATTTTAATTTCTGAAACGTGACTATACCACCTATTTTTAAAATACAAACGATTGAAGATTTTGATTATCGTACCTTCTTAATTCTAAATTCCAACTTCAAAAAATATTGCAATTAAATAAAACCCAAAACCTCCCCATACTTCTCTGCAAAAACAAATGTATCTTATATAACAGGAAACCAGTCTGAAAAATATCAAAGAGGATTTTAATCTGTAGATATGAAAACACATGGCTTTTTAAAAAGCAAATTACCTTTAATTAGTTCAAATATGCCATAATAATTGAGTTGTATGAGTAGCCAAGAGTTTATAGTAATTTACAAGTTGAAAGCTACATTATTCCCAGGTTCCTTTTTCATTTCTGTCTAAAATGATTTTATGAACATAAATATTTTTATATTTATAGGATGGGGAAAAAATGTAATTTTCTACTTACATTTTCATTTTTCAAGATGAGTTTCAGGATTGCTTCTCTTTGTTTTAGAGCCTAAAAGCAGGATAATTTCCAGTTAGCATTTTTTAAAAAAAGGATCAACTAATTTTCCTAATATTTCTTCCTTTCCTTGTAAACTACCTGACAATACCTATAAGAAATGACAGAAACTCTGACAGGTCATGGAAACTTTTGACTAAAGCAAGGTCTAGATTCTAGACTCTAGATTAATCATTTGTGGTTGTCTTACTGAACTGTATCTTCTTATTCTGAATCCCCAGTGCCTAGTACCATATCTGGAAAATAACATGCCCTTAAATGTTTCTTGAGTGAGTAAATGAATTCCTATGACTACCAATGTCTTTCCTCTACAGCTCTGCAAATCTCCTTTTCGTAATTTAGGAAACTTCTGAAAACTCACTGCTGCCATAAAATTTTTTATCAGTAACTGGAAGAGATGGCAATAATAACTGCTTGGTTCTTCCATTTAGCATGTAACTTCCATGTTCACTAATTTATATTAGTGAATTTTATTTAGTGTTAATAGCATATTAGTTTATATGCTTGTATACTCCCCCTGCAGCGATGCTTCATATTACTAGAGAATAGAAGCTTTTATAGAATACCTTACATATACAGTAAATATGAATGCTTTTAAAGATTATTATGGCTGAACTCATCCCTATTCCCACAACCACTGAAGAAAACAGAGCCGGTTACAATGAGTACCAAATTAAATGACCTGAAAAACAAAACCAAACTGCTGTTTCTATAATTCAAATGTGTTAAGTATGAAGGTTAATTTGGTATGTTAGGCAATCACCAGCAGGTACTTTTTGTTAATAAGCATTTAACTTGGAAAGAAGTTTTAAGGTAAGGTTAAAGGTAAGGTAAGGTTAAAACACTTTGTTTTTGTTTTTTTGTTTTTTTTTTCGGTATGCGGGCCTCTCACTGTTGTGGCCTCTCCCGTTGCGGAGCACAGGCTCCGGACGCGCAGGCTCAGCGGCCATGGCTCACGGGCCCAGCCACTCCGCAGCATGTGGGATCTTCCCAGACCGGGGCATGAACCTGTATCCCCTGCATCGGCAGGCGGACTCTCAACCACTGCGCCACCAGGGAAGCCCCATACACTCTGTTATCATAGTTAAACAGTAAGAAAAAAAATTATCCTATAAACTGCGTCTGTGTGTTCACTAAAAACAGAATGAAGAGGAGGATTATAAAAATCCCAGTTTCTACATTACAGGTATGCAAATTTATGACAAATTTGAAAAAATCTTTTACAACCTATCTGGAACTCATACAAAAATATATTAAACTTGCAACTTTAGTAAAGGCTACTTTCCATGCTGCTGTACCCTATGTTCTATTCTACTGTACATCAAAACCCTTTGTTTGCTCTTAGACTATAAGCAGAGATTCTATCAATATAATCTTTACCTTCAGAACCACTGAGGTAAACTGATTATCTCTAAAAATATTCTGATGTCTTGGTAACAAAATAAGATCAAATATTTTGTGTGAAGCATACAAAGTTTATCTAACCCTTCAGCAGTCAGCCTTTCCAGCCTCATCCCCACCTACTTTCCTTGATGCCCCCTAAGTGAACTATCCCGAGAAGTCACCATTAAATATGTGCTTCCACACCTCCTTGCCTTTCTTTATTCTGGTAGAAAAGCATTTCTCTGCTTCACTTGACTGTCAAATTGCTACCATCTTTCATCCTTCAAGGTCCAGCTCGATTCTGTAGGTTTCACTAACTCCTCGGACAGAATTATGTTTTCATCATCATCTCAGGTCCTCACAGTTCTTTAAGCATACTTTTGTAAAGTACACTTTTTTTTTTTTTTTGGCCACGTGCCACGCAGGATATCTTAGTTCCCCAACCAGGGATCGAACCCACGCCCCCTGCAATGGAAGCATGGAGTCTTAACCACTGGACCGCCAGGAAGTCCCCATTTTACATTATTTATTTTTGTGTCCGGCTCCCCTGCAATACAGAGTTCTTTTAGGACGGGGCCACATTCTATTCACCAGAGCCTGGCAGGTGTCTGACACATATTAATGCTCAATAAATATTAGTCATACTAAGTACATTTTCTAGTCTCCTATATCACATTAAAAAATCTCTGCACCGAACCATCAGGTAGATTTTCTAACAGACTGCCTAAGTAAATGTATACCCTCAGAGGAATCAGAGGCTGCAGCTGCAGCAAAGAGCCAGCCAGAGTAACTGTGCAGAGGCCACAGCCACCAATTTCAGGAAACCATGTTTACAGCTACAAACTGTTAAGCTGAAGAATATAAAATGGGGCAAATATTTTTAGGCCAGAGATTTTAATTTTGAAAGAAGTGACAGTGTAAGTTCTTCTACATAGCAATATACGTGACATGCTGATTGTATGGTGCATACAGTCTATTACTAACCCTGTTTGTTTTTTTCTCCTTTAATCTAAAAGCAGATAAAATTCAGGATTTAGGGATTTTGTGCAAAAAAGTATCAAGTTTTAATCCTCTACTTGAGGGTACTTTTAAGTAGCAAAAAAGAATGCTAGAAGAAGATACTTACTACCAGTTCAACACCACCCTCACATTTGCATTCTTATGTTAAAGTGTAATATCATAGCTACTAGTTAATCATTAATCCTGCCACAGGAAAGCACTGCCAATAATTAATCAAATAAATACCAGGTGTTCTTCCTGTCAGGCCTTCAGAATGGTTCTTTAACCCTAAAACCCTAATTTCATCCTATCCTAAACCAAAACTATAATTTACATTTTCTTATGTATCTTCCATAGATAACTTTGCTGCATTCTAAAGAAAATCACTGAAGTGTCTAGACAAACTTGAGGTAATGAGATATTTTGAAGAGAAGCAAATAACATTGATCTTAGGAAAGAAAAATTTAAAAAGCAAGAAAAGGAGTGGAAAGGACAAAAGTAATTAGGGGGATTCTTGCCCTATTCCTTCCCTGCCTGTCATAAATAATAAGTCTTATTTTTTAATCATTCCCTTTGTGAAATCACAGATAAATACATGTAAAAAAGCAAATATTTAACTGTTCATAATATCAATCAAATCCACCTACAGGCTGGTTGATATGAAATCTCGTAGGCATTCTTCTCATTATAGCTGAGTCAAGATCCTGAGGACGATTAGTAGCTCCCATCACTATGACCTAAATATATAAAGAAAACAAAGGTATTAAATATACCAGTAATACTCCTTTCAGGTTGTTATTACTAGGGTTTAGAAGATATAGAAAATTAAGTGGGGTTTAAACTAAATCTTCTATAGGAAATCTGATTGTAATCCAGTATTACTCAAATATTTATAGATATAAATCAGAGTTAATCCTAAATACATCAAATGATAGCAAAGCTGGTAAGCCTGATGCGTTCGCCAGACTTCTAGTAACTAAAATAATACATTATTCAGTTACTGAGGAATCATAAAAATTTTTTTAAAACTATTGTATTTTGCGAAATATGGCTACTCAGTGGCTACATGTTGAACAACTTAAAGCTATTTATGTTACAGCTTGGGAGTATATATGAGGTGACTACTTCAAGTCCTTTAATAATATTAAGGAGAGAATCATTTCCCCTACCAGAATCTGAGGATTCTGGTAACAGAAATAGATATCATCTATTTTTTCCTCTGAATTTCACATCATCATTTCATGGCACTATCAGCACTGCAGGTGACATCTTTTCAGTGCTAATAAAACCTCAAGCAATCCAATTTTAAACAAGGGCAACAGAATAAAAGCAAACATCAAAATGTTGGGTAGAATATTAAAAAAAAAAAAAAGAAAAAAAATTGCTGGCGGCCCCGCCAGCCTCTGGGTCTATGCCACTTATTTATAAAGAACGTAGAGACGAAAAATCAACACAAATAAAGACAAAGATATACAAAACTATTTAATTTCTGAACGGCTTCAATATTACCATTATTGTTGATATTTCTGTATAATATATAAGCACACATCTGTTATCCAAAATGAAATTTATTGGTATTCTAAGGAAAACTTTTATTTCAGCCTAAGAGGTCTTAGATTTCTGAAATAATCTGAAATCTAACTCCAGAACAACATGTTGAAAAATACACTAACTCTTATATTCTACTTTTTTTTTTTTTTTAGGCTATGCTATGCAGCATGTGGGATCTTAGTTCCCAGACCAGGGATCGAACCCGTGCCCCCTGCATTGGGAGTGCAGCATCTTAACCACTGGACTGCCAGGGAAGTTCCTTATATTCTACTTCTACTCTTTATATTTAACATTACTCAACTGCCAAATTACTTTCAATTAACTGTGAGAGGTTGCCACCTAGAGGGAAAAAATATACATACAAATTTGAGAAATAGTTCCATAATATAATGCAATTTTGTATTTGGGTCAAGTGATCCTAAAGTCAAAATATTAATGCTCTTACCTGTTTTTCTTTACTGACTTTCTACAACTCTATAGAATTAATAAGGAAAACTTCTACCTAATGTAAAACAAAGTCTTTAAAAGTGATCAAATGAATTAATTGTATAAGATAAAGGATGAATATAGTATATTTTGAAATAGAGTATTCATTAGATAATAAAAGAGTTCAAAGTGATATGGAAGCTTGTTGAAGACTGATCATATTATGTTGTAGAGAATCACAAAAAGCACTGTGGTTGAGTCAGCACCTGAAAAAAACTGAAAAAGGGGCTGTACTTTGAGAAACATTCTAGGTAAACAGCCTGAAACAAAACAAAAACCCATTATGAAACATGAAACACTAAAACTTAGGATCCAGATAAATCTAGCACAACATGGCCTAATGAATTTATTTGGGGTGATAACAGATATTCACGATGAAAAAGCAAAGCAAGAGTGACTGACATCACTTAAAGAAGTAAATTTTAAGGAGTGATTTTAAGGGGCAAAAAAGATAACCTTTACACATATATTAACTCATTTAGTGCAAATAAGCTAAAATTAAAAATGGGAAGCAACAGTAATTTTTTAGTATTTATGCAGCAAAATTAATGTACCTTTTAGGTATTAGGTAAGACTTCTAAAAATCTTTAAAACAAAATATTAAGATAAACTTTTTACCATTTCACATTTAAAACAATCAGATCTAAATATATGCCTCAAAAGCTGAACTATGTCAATGAATACCCTAAAAATAATGTTAGCTTTTATGTCTCAAGTCTCTCAAGATGAAGAATATATCATCGACTAACTTGGATTTCCAGCAGTAGTGACAGGTTTAATTGGGCCACTCAACTATTTTTGTTTCCTCTGTTGCAAGGAAACAAAGAAAGTAGGCTGGGGTACTGGGCTCCATCCATAGTCACAGAATAGACAATTTTAGAGGAAAGCTAACTGGTTCCTATTAAAGAAGATGTCTAAAACTATTATTCAAATTAGTAACAGCCATTTTAACCCCCTCAACACACAAAAAAGTTAAAAGCAACATCTTTATTTTCTTCCTCAAAAGTATGTCATAATAGAACAGTAAATACTATTAGTATAATAAAGAATAATGGTTCTAAAAATTCAATTTGCTGTATCAGAACCACACTGTGGGGCTCTGGAAGAAGTGGCTCAGGAGTATATTTCATCCAAATTATTTTATAATATTATTATCATTATTTCCTTGGTTTTAAAACAATACTCTGATAAGATATAATAGTAAATATCAATATTTCTCTCTTACATCTGCATACTTTAAATACTATTGCTTAGGAGGATAATTCGTTTTTGGAAACCTGCAAACTGAACTCACTGAATAGATTTCTCAGAACCAATGATTAATATAAATTGTTTCTAGTAATTCACCAGAATTTATCTATGTTGTGCTTTCTTCTCTAATCATCGAACAAACACTAAAGGCAATTTTCCCTCAAAATGAAATTATACTTTCATAACGGTGATGTAGGACATGGGACTTAATTTTCTTCTTGAGAATCAGGTGTCTCAGCACTTTTGATTTATGGTAATGTGGCGGACAAAGGAGATCCTTAAACCCTCTGGCTACAAAACATGTAAAAATAATATAATATTTTTAAAAACTCAAATTAATAAATCTGCAAAAAAGTAAAGGAATTAAGCTGAATCCAGCAACAAAGCCTATACATGATGGAGATAAGCAAGGGTAGAAGTTGACGACATACCATATGGACACGTACAGATTTTAAAAAGTGGTGTGCGTGATGAGAGACCAACCTACATAAAGTTGGGACTCATGAAGTACTATGGCCTGAGAAAAGTGGTGAAATATTAGAAAACCTATTTGGCAGAGTCAAGCCTTGGTTCTTGGAAAGATATATAAACACACACACTAAATCTCTGAGATTTCATGGTTCATGGCCAGCTAACATGGATCTTGAACCTGAATTTACCTGTCTTTGGAAAAGAACACAGCAGAGACAAGTACAAAATCCTCTTAGAACAGCAAACCGTCAATGTAGATTCCAAAAATTCACACACAAAGTTCTACCAAATATGATTTTTCCCATGAAATCACAAAACACACAAGGAAATAACCATCTTAAACTCAAATGATAGAACAAGATGTACAAATACTTATATGCTAGAATTACTGAAGATGGACTATAAAATTAGTGTTAATACATTTAAAGGAATAAACAAGAAATAAAAAAAAATCACATAGCAAATACTTATGTAGCAAATATACACCAGATACTGTTACAGGCACTCTACTCAGATTAAATCCTTAAAATCCTACAACAATTCTGAGGTGGATACAATTCTTCCCTTTTTATAGATATTACCCCCTCTATTCAGACACAGGGTGATTATATAATTTTGCCAAAGTTACAAAGCTAACTGATGCCAGGGCTCTGCTTTACTAATCCAACTGGCAAGAGACCATCAAAACTGATCTGGCAGACCTGAAGAAGAATTTCTAGAGCTGAAGAATATAATAACTGAACTAATAAGCTCAATGAAAATGCTACATAGCTGAAGGGATCCAAATGAAGCCAGAATTATCTAATTGGAAGAGGTAAAGAAATTACCCAGAATATAGCACAAAGAGATAGAAAATATGAGAGACGTTAAAAAACATGGAATATAAATAAGGTATGTCCAAATGGCTTTTGATAAAATCACAAGGAAAATGGAAAAGAAAAAATATTTGAAGAAATAATGGTTCAATTTTTTTTTTTGGCTGCGCTTGGGTCTTCATTGAGGTGCGCAGGCTTCTCATTGCGTTGGCTTCTCTTGTTGCAGAGCATGGACTCTAGGTGCGCAGGCTCAGTAGTTGTGGCACATGGACCTAGTTGCTCTGTGACACGTGGGATCTTTCTGGACCAGGGCTCAAACCTGTGTACCCTGCATTGGCAGGCAGATACTTAACCACTGCGTCACCAGGGAAGTCCCTCTAACTATGTTTTCTTAAAAGGGGCAAAAACAGATTACAAAATAGAAAATACCTACTGAAGTTAAAACAATGAAAGAACATTATTAACCTTCCCAAAACTTTTCCATGAGAAAAGTTTTTATATACATGAGATATAAAATAGGTGATTCATGGAAGGGGGGGGGAACCCAAACAGAAAAATGGCTCTAGAAGTTCCATTTCCAGCAATATGGCAGAAAACCAAACATGCCAGAAAATTTTTTAAAATTTTCTTTTAAAATACATTATTGATCTGGCAAGAAAGTATGGAATATTCAGAGGTGAAGAACTAGGTGAAAATGGGAACTCAAAGATGTAAATTGAACAATATAGCTGGCTTTCTCTCTGGGGGAATACCAAGGGACCTTAATTTTGGTTTTCACAGCCTTTCAGCGGGAAGAGACAAAGCCTAGGACAGAAGACTGTCATGTATAAAATTGGAAAGGTGCATGTGACAGGAAGTGGTTAAGTATCAGCAACTCATGAAAATGAAAGTATAAAATTAAGTTAAATTTAAAAAATATATATATGTAAATAAGTTTGACTACTCAAAGTACGGAGAGGCCTGTACCAACTGGAAGCATCCTTTTGCTACATTAGTCAGAAATTAGCAAGCAAGGGAAATGTATTTAACCGCCTTACTTCCCTGATGTGTGACAACGTACTGTCAAGTTGTGTGGCACTGACAAAACTAAAATACACAATTGATTCTCTTTCTAGCTTCTTTTAATCATTCCTTAGAACCTTACAGAAAAGGAAATTACAGTTTAGAACATCTGAGAGCTTGCAAGGAAAAACATGCAGCCCCACTTTAACTAAGAAAGGATGGACCTGGGTTGGAAACAAGATGTCAGAGTAAAAGAACTTGCACTCGCCTTCTCTCATGAAAACACCAAAATCACAACTAACTGCTGAACAACTATCAACAAAAAAGACTTGAACCAACCAAAGAAGATATTCTACATCCAAAGACAAAGAAGAAGTCACAAAGAGAGCATAGGAGGGGTGCAATCGTATAATATATAATCAAATCCCATACCTGCTGGGTGGGTGACCCACAAACTAGAAAGTAATTATGTTGCAGAAGTTCTCCCACAGGAGTGAGAGTTCTGAGTCCCACGTCAGGCTGCCCAGACTGGGGGTCTGGCATCAGCAGGAGGAGCCCCCAGAGCATTTGGCTTTGAAGGCCAGTGGGGCTTGATTACAGGAACTCCACACATGGAGGGCACACTCAAGGTCCTGTGTGTACCAGGACCCAGGGAAAAAGCAGTGACTTCACAGGAGCCTGGAGAAGACCTATGTGCTGGTCTTGGAGGGTCTCCTGGGGAGGCAGGGTGGCGGCTGTGGCTCACTGTGGGGACAAGGACACTGGTGGCAGAGGTACTAGGGAGTATGCATTGGCATGAGCTCTCCGGAAGTCTGCCATTTTGACATCAAGATGAGGCCCCACTGTAGGATCCAGTGCTGGAACGCCTCAGGCCAAACAACCAACAGGGCTGGAGCACAGCCCCACCCATCAGCAGACAGGCTGCCTAAAGTCTTCCTGAGACCACAGCCGCCTCTAAATGCACCCCGTGACACGGCCCTGCCCACCAGAGGGACACGACCCAGCTCCAATCTCCAGTGGGCAGGCACAAGTCCCTCCCACCAGGAAGCCTGCACAAGTCTCTAGACCAGCCTCATCCACCAGGGGACAGACACCAGAAGCAAGAGGAACTACAACACTGCAGCCTGCGGAATGGAGACCACAAACACAGAAAGTTAAGACAAAATGAGATGGCAGAGAAATATGTTCCAGATGAAGGAACAAGATAAAACCCCAGAAGAACAACTAAGTGAAGTGGAGATAGGCAATCTACCCGAAAAAGAATTCAGAGTAATGATAGTAAAGATGATCCATGATCTCGGGAAAAGAATGGAGGCACAGACTGAAAAGATACAAGAAATGTTTAACAAAGAGCTAGAAGATATAAAGAACAAAGAAACAGAGTTGAAGAATACAATAACCGAAATGAAAAATACACTAGAAAGAATCAACAGCAAAATAACTGAGGCAGAAGAACAGATAACTGACCTGGAAGACAGAATGGTGGAAATCACTGCTGTGGAACACAATAAGGAAAAAAGAATGAAAAGAAAGGACAGCTTAAGAGACCAATGGAACAACATTAAACACACTAACATTCACATTACAGGGGTCCCAGAAGGAGGAAAGAGAGAAAGGGCCTGAGAAAATATTTGAATAGATCATAGCTGAAAAATTCCCTAACGTGGGACAGGAAACAGTCACTCAAGTCCAGGAAGCGCAGAGAGTCCCATGAATAATAAACACAAGGAGGAACATGACAAGACACATAGTAATAAAGTTGAAAAAATTAAAGACAGAGAAAATATTAAAAACAACAACAGGAAAAAACAAATAACATACAAGGGAATCCCCATAAGGTAATGAGCTGATTTTTCAGCAAAAACTCTGTAGACCAGAATGGAGTGGAGTGGCGTGATATATTTAAAGTGATGAAAGGAAAAAACCTACAACCAAGAATACTCTACCCAGCAAGACTCTCATTCGATTTGACAGAAAAATCAAAAGCTTTATGGACACTCAAAAGCTAAGAGAATTCAGCATCACCAAACCAGCTTTACAACAAATGCTAAAGGTCACAACTGGAAACAAGAAAATTATGAATGGAAGCTCACTGGTAAAGGCAAACATACAGTAAAGGTAGAAAGTCATCCACATGTGGATATGATATCAAAACCAGCAACTGTAAGGAGAGTACAAAAGCACGATACTGTAAATGCATTTGAACTTGAGATCAGCAACTTAAAACAATCATTCATATATATATATATATATATATATATATATATATATATATATATATATATATACAGACTGGTATATCAGACCGGTATATCAAAACCTCATGGTAACTGCAAACCAAAAACCAACAACAGATATACATACAAAAAAAGAAAAAGGAATCCAAACACAACACTAAACATAGTCATCAAATCACAAGAGAAAAAAAGAGGAAAAGAAAACTGCAAAAACAAATCCAAAACAATTAACCCAACGGCAATAAGAACATTCATATCAATAATTACCTTAAATGAAAACGTATTAAATGCTCCAACCAAAAGACATAGGCTGGCTGAACGGATACAAAACAAAGACCCACATATATACTGTCTACAAGAGACCCACTTCAGATTGAGGGACACATACAGACTAAAAGTGAGAGAATGGAAAAAGATATTCCATGCAAATTGAAATCAAAAGAAAGCTGGAGGGCTTCCCTGGTGGAGCAGTGGTTGAGAGTCTGCCTGCCAATGCAAGGGACACGGGTTCATGCCCCGGTCTGGGAGGATCCCACATGCCACGGAGCGGCTAGGCCCGTGAGCCATGGCCGCTGAGCCTGCGCGTCTGGAGCCTGTGCTCTGCAATGGGAGAGGCCACAACAGTGAGAGGGCCATGTACCGCAAAAAAAAGAAAAAAAAAGAAAACTGGAGTAGTGATACTCCTATCAGACAAAACAGACTTTAAAATAAAGACTGTTACAAGAGACAAGGAAGGACACTGCATAATGATCAAGGGATCAATCCAAGAAAAAGATATAATAATGGTAAATATATACGCAACCAACATAGGAGAACCTCAATATATATGGCAAATGTTAAAAGCCATGAAAGGAGAGAGTGACAGTAATACAATAATAGTCGGGGACTTTTAACATGCCACTTTACCAATGGACAGATCGTCCTAAAATGAAACTAAATAAGGAAGCACAAGCTTTAAATGACACATTAAACAAGATGGACTTAATTGATATTTATTTATAGGACATTCCATCCAGAAACAACAGAATACACTTTCTTCTCAAGTACTCATGGAACATTCTCAAGGATAGACCATATCTTGGGTCACAAACCAAGCCTTGGTAAATTTAAGAAAAGTGAAATCATATCAAGTATCTTTTCTGACCACAACGCTGTGAGACTAGATATCAATTACAGGAAAAAAAAACTAAAAAATACAAAGACATGGAGGCTAAACAACATGCTACTAAATAACCAAGGAATCACTGAAGAAATCAGAGAGGAAATCAAAAAATACCTAGAAACAAATGACAATGAAAACACAAAGACCCAAAACCTATGGGATGCAGGAAAAGCAGTTCTAAGAGGGAAGTTTATAGCAATACAATCTTACCTCAAGAAACAAGAAAAATCTCATAAACAACCTAACCTTACACCTAAAGCAATTACAGAAAGAAGAACAAAAATACCCCCAAAGTAAGCAGAAGGAAAGAAATCATAAAGATCAGACCACAAATAAATGAAAATGAAATGAAGGAAACATAGCAAAGATCAATAAAATTAAAAGCTGGTTCTTTGAGAAGATAAACGATAAACCATTGGCCAGACTCATCAAGAAAAAAAGGAAGAAGACTCAAATCAACAGAAGTAGAAATGAAAAAGGAGAAGTAACAACTGACACTGCAGAAACACAAAGGATCATGAGAGATTACTACAAGCAACTGTAGGCCAATAAAATGGACAACCTGGAAGAAATGGACAAATTCTCAAAAAGCACAACCTTCTGAGAATGAACCAGGAAGAAATAGAAAATATAAAGAGACCAATCACAAGCACTGAAATTGAAACTGTGATTAAAAATCTTCTAACAAACAACAGCCCACCTATCCTTCTCAAACTCTTCCAAAATATAACAGAGGGAGGAACACTCTGAAACTCATTCTATGAGGCCACCATCACCCTGATACCAAAACCAGACAAAGATGTCACAAAAAAAGAAAACTACAGGCAAATATCTCTGATGAACACAGATGCAAAAATCCTCAACAAAATACTAGCAAACAGAATCCAAAAGCATATTAAAAGGATCATACACCATGATTAAGTGAGGTTTATCCCATGAATCCAAGGATTCTTCAATATATGCAAATCAGTCAATGTGATACACCATATTAACGAAGTGAAGGATAAAAACCACATGATCATCTCAGCAGATGCAGAAAAAGCTTTTGATAAAATTCAACACCCATTTATAATAAAGTCTCCAGAAAGTAGGCATAGAGGGAAACTACCTCAACATAATAAAGGCCATATATGACACACTCACAGCCAACATCATTCTCAGTGGTGAAAAACTGAAACCATTTCCTCTAAGATCAGGAACAAGACAAGATTGCCCACTCTCACCACTATTACTCAACATAGTTTGGAAGTCTTAGTCACAGCAATCAGAGAAGAAAAAGAAATAAAAGGAATCCAAATTGGGAAAGAAGTAAAGCTGTCACTGTTTGAAGATGACATGATACTATATATAGAGAATCCTAAAGATGCTACCAGAAAACTACTAGAGCTAATCAATGAATTTGGTGGAGTAGCAGGATACAAAATTAATGTACAGAAATCTCTTGCATTTCTATACACTAATGATGAAAAACCTGAAAGAGAAATTAAGGAAACACTACCACTTATCACTGCAACAAAAAGAATAAAATACCTAGGAATAAACCTACCTAAGGAGACAAAAGACCTGTATGCAGAAAACTATAAGACACTGATGAAAGAAATTAAAGATGATACAAACAGATGGAGAGATGTACCATGTTCTTGGATTGGAAGAATCAATATTGTGAAAATGACTATACTACCCAAATCTATCTACAGATTCAATGTAATCCCTATCAAACCACCACTGGCATTTTTCACAGAACTAGAACAAAAAATTTCACAATTTGTATTGAAACACAAAACACCCAAAATAGCCAAAGCAATTTGAGAAAGAAAAACGTACCTGGAAGAATCAGGCGCCCAGACTTCAGACTATACTACAAAGTTACAGTAATCAAGACAGTATGGTACTGGCACAAAAACAGAAATATAGATCAATGGAACAGAACAGAAAGTCCAGAGATAAACCCACACACATATGGTCACCTTATTTTTGATAAAGGAGGCAAGAATATAATACAATGGAGAAAAAGTCTCTTCAATAAGTGGTGCTGGGAAAACTGGACAGCTACATGTAAAAGAATGAAATTAGAACACTCCCTAACACCACACACAAAAATAAACTCAAAATGGATTAAAGACCTAAATGTAAGGCCAGACACTATAAAACTCTTAGAGGAAAACATAGGAAAAACACTCTATGACATAAATAACAGCAAGATCCTTTTTGACCCACCTCCTAGAGAAATGGAAATAAAAACAAAAATAAATGGGACCTAATGAAACTTAAAAGCTTTTCACAGCAAAGGAAACCATAAATGAGACAAAAAGACAACCCTCAGAATGGGAGAAAATATTTGCAAATGAAGCAACTAACAAAGGATTAATCTCCAAAATATACTAACAGCTCATGCAGCTCAATATCAAAAAAACAAACAACCCATCAAAAAATTGGGTGGGGGCTTCCCTGGTGGCGCAGTGGTTGAGAGTCTGCCTGCCGATGAAGGGGACGCGGGTTCGTGCCCCGGTCCAGGAAGATCCCACATGCCGCGGAGCAGCTGGGCCCGTGAGCCATGGCCGCTGAGCCTGCGCGTCTGGAGCCTGTGCTCCGCAACGGGAGAGGCCACAACAGTGAGAGAGGCCCGCGTACTGCAAAAAAAAAAAAACAAAACAAAAAAAAAAAATTGGGTGGAAGACCTAAATAGATATTTCTCCGAAGAAGACACATGGATGACCAACAAACACATGAAAAGATGTTCAACATCACTAATTATCAGAAAAACGCAAAACTACAATGAGGTATCACCTCACACTGGTCAGAATGGTCATCATCAAAAAATCTACAAACAATAAATGTTGGAGAAGTGTGGAGAAAAGGGAATCCTCACGCACTGTTGGTGGGAATGTAAACTGATACAGCCACCATGGAAAACAGTATGGAGGTTTCTTAAAAAACTAAAAATAGAACTACCATATGACCCAGCCATCTCACTACTGAGCATATACCCAGAGAAAACCATAATTCAAAAAGACACATGCACCCCAATGTTCACAGCAGCACTATTTACAATAGCCAGGACATGGAAGCAACCTACACGTCCATCAACAGAGGAATGGATAAAGAAGATGTGGTACATATATACAATGGAATATTACTCAGCCATAAAAAGGAAAGAAATTGAGTCATTTGTAGAGACGTGGATGGACCTAGAGAGTGTCATACAGAGTGAAGTAAGTCAGAAAGAGAAAAACAAATATCATATTAACGCATATATGTGGAATCTAGAAAAATGGTATAGATGATCTCATATGCATAGCAGAAATAGAGACACAGACGTAGAGAACAAATGTATGGATATCAATGGGGAAAGGGGGGATGGGAGGAATTGGGAGATTGGGATTGACACTATACACTATGATACTACATATTAAATAGACAACTAATGAGAACATACTGTATAGAACAGAGAACTCTACTTAATGCACTGTGGTGACCTAAATGAGAAGGAAATCTAAAAAAGAGGGGATATATGTATATGTATAGCTGATTCATTTTGCTGTACAGTAGAAACTAACACAACATTGTAAAGCAACTATACTCCAGTAGAAATTAATTAATTAAAAAAAAAAGCTTAAAGACCCAGATGTAAGACCATATACTATAAAATTCTTAGAGGTAAACTCTTTGATATAAATTGTGCAAGATCTTTTTGGATCTACCTCCTAGAGTAATGAAAATAAAAACAAAAATAAACACATGGGATCTAATTATTAATTTCTAAAATATTATAAACAGCTCATGCAGCTCAACATCAAAAAAACACACAACCCAATCAAAAAATGGGCATAAGACCTAAATAGACATTTCTTCAAAGAAGACATATAGATGGTCAAAGAGCTCATGAAAAGATGCTCAAGATCGCTAATTATTAGAAAAATGCAAATTGAAACTACAATGAGGTATCACTTTACACCAGTCAGAATGGCCATCATTAAAAAGTGTACAAAAAATAAATGCTGGAGAGGGTCTGGAGAAAAGGGAATCTTCCTACACTGTTGGTGGGAATGTAAATTGGTACAGCCACTATGGAGAACAGTATGGAGGTTCCTTTAAAAACTAAAAATAGAGGTACCATAGGATCCAGCAATCCCACTCCTGGGCATATATCTGGAGAAAACCATAATTCGAAAAGATATATTCACCCCAAAGGTCACAGCAGGACAATTTACAACAGCCAAGACATGTAAGCAACCTAAATGCCCACTTACACATGAATGGACAAAGAAGGTGTGGTACATATATACAGTGGAATATTATTCAGACACAAAAAGGAATAAAATAATGCCATTTGCAGCAATATGGATGGTCCTAGAGGTTATATTAAGTGAAGTAATTCAGACAGAGAATGACAAATATCACATGATATCACTTATATGTGCAATCTAAAAAAATGATACAAATGAACTTACAAAACAGAAACAGACTCACAGACATAGAAAACAAACTTATGGTTACCAAAGGGGAAAGGTGGGAGAGAGGGATAAATGAGGAGTTTGGGATTAACATACACACACGACTATATATTTTTTAAAAGTGACATAAGAACTGAGAGTAAAGACTATAAGGATTTATGATAAGAGTCAAACGAAGTGTACAGAATACTCATAGCCACTTGTCACTTCCTTTTCCTTGACATAGATGGTTCTAATACCCTGGTTTTCTCTCTTATTCTTGTATTTGTTTTGAGCATTTGGGAAATCTTTTTAACATTTTATTAATTACAAAGCCCTCAAAATGGATGAAGATATACACAAATCATATTCTTTCAGATTTTCATCATTTATTGGTAAGTATAAGCTATGAAAAATAATTCTGTAAATAAGCTTAACAAGCAGGCAAATTTTCTATTAACACCACCACCAAGAATAACACAAATTAAAGCAGATTACTTTCAAATACCTGGCAGCTGTGATCAGTATCCAATCCATCCCAGAGACTCATAAACTGAGCTTTCATCATGGCTGTAGCTTCATGGTCAGAACTTGAACGGTTTCGTAGAAAGGAGTCTAGAAGAAAAAAATCCTTAACCTTACAAATCAGTAATAAATTACTCTTTACATAATTTCAAATCGTTAATTAAAAGCTGAAAATTTTATGAAAGATTACAAAGAAAAGGGTTCGAATATGCCTTTTCATACATTATTCTGATATAACTACTTTGACAAATTATCCAGCAAATTAAAACAATCAATTCACAATCCTCATTTCTTTCCTAAAAATACATTCATACCAACATATATAAAAGAAGTAAAGGATCTAGTGCTGAGAGGCTAAAAAAGGATCATGTAGTGTCTTAGAGCAAAAGTCTGTGTGCTTTGGTCCTAACTTTCCAGGTTCTCTGCATCCTATGTGTTCTTAATTATGGGATCACATCCTTTTTCCTCATACATTTTTCTTGGTAATAAATAAAAATGATACTGGAAAATCTCAAAACACTATTAAGTGGGAAAATATAGGACAGGAAATGGTTTAAAACATACATACTGGCATGCATGTACATATACGTTATACATATACAGGGTAAAAAAACCTTTAATGAAATACACCAAAATGCTAATAACTTTGGTTATCTCTCAGTGATACTGATGGACAATTTTAATTTTCTCTTGAATTCTTTTCTGTCTCCCAAATTATCTATAATGAACATGAAATACTTTTAGAACGGGGAAAATATTTTCTGTCTAGAACGAAAGGACTGAAAGGTGGTATATCCTAAGAATGAAAAAAAGACAATAAAAACAAATCCTATATTTTCCAGTACAATCCTGTTTCAAATGTTTTGTCTTGTATCCCTTCAAATCACTGGCATTTCTCAATAACTTTCACATTTCAACATTAAAACTAAAACTTGAAGTCTGTCAATCAAGTGACATGAAAATGCTTTTTAATGTGCTGGGTCCAAGCTTTAAAAAACAAAAAAATTTTTTACAAAGTAATTACAGCAAAAACACATTACTGTGACATGATAGTTTTGTGATGGCAAACATATATCCTGTATTTTCTTTTACAGTTCTAATCGTGTACAATATGTACCATTGTTGTACCATGTATTGTACCATGTGTTGTACCATGTACAACATGGTTGTACATGGGTACCATGTACCCATTTATTCTGGATGTATAAAATCTAGTCATTTTAAAATTGCTTATTTTTTAAAGATAAATTGTGTAAATTTAGCTGCCTACTTAACTACCGTAATTCTGCTATTAATTATTCTTAAATTATCTTCATTTCTAAGAAGTGGTCTGGCAAGATGGCTGCTTAAAATAATATGAAAAACTTAAAATGCTGGATCAAAGTATAAATAACCTAACTATATCAGTAGTTACATTAAATGTAAATGGTCTAGAGTATACAATTACCTGTTTAAGATATTAGACTGGATTAAAAAAACACAAAACCCAACTGTGTACTGCTTACACGAGACACACTGAATATAAAAGCTCAGAATGCTGAAGACGGTGGAAAAAGACATGTATGTAAACACTGACAAAAAGACTGAATAAGATTTTTTTTTAAAGTTAATGCATATCTGATAAATAGTGCTAGAACAATCGGACATCCATATGCAAAAAAACAGACCTCGACACAGACCTTATACATTTCACAAAACTCAAAACAGAACACAGACCTAAATGTAAAACAAAAAGCTATAAAACTTATGAAGATAATACAGGAGAAAATTTAGGGAACCCTGGGTTTGGTGATGAACTTTTACATACAACACCAAAAGCACAATCCATCCAAGAAAAAAATGTGTAAGTCGGAGTTTATTAAAAATAAAATTCCTGCCCTGTGGAAGACATTATTAAGAGAAAAGATAAGCCACAGACTGGAAAAAAATATTTATTGTATAAAAACATATCTGATAAAGGACTTGTATCCAAAATATACGAAGAACTCTTAAAATTCAACAAGAAAACAACCCAGTTAAAAAATGAGCAAAAGGGCTTCCCTGGTGGCGCAGTGGCTGAGAATCTGCCTGCCAATGCAGGGGACACAGGTTCGAGCCCTGGTCTGGGAAGATGCCGCAGAGCAACTAGGCCCGTGAGCCACAACTACTGAGCCTGCGCATCTGGAGCCTGTGCTCCGCAACAAGAGAGGCCACGACAGTGAGAGGCCCGCACACCACGATGCAGAGTGGCCCCCACTCGCCGCAATTAGAGAAAGCCCTCGCACAGAAACGAAGACCCAACACAGCCAAAAATAAATTAATTAAAAAAAAAATCCACCTTCAAAAAAAAAAAAATGAGCAAAAGATATGAACAGAGACCCCACCAAAGAAGATATACAGATGGCAAATAAGCATATGAAAAAAAGATGCTCAACAATATACGTCACTGGGGAAGTGCAAATTAAAACGAGACACCACTACACACTTATTAGGATAGCTAAAATCCAAAAAATTGGTAATACCAAGTGCTGGAGAGGAGTGGAGAAACAGGACCTCTCATTTACTGCTGGTAGAACTGGAAAATGGTAGAACGGCTGGTGGAACTTTTAAGTGCAAACAGCCACTCTGAAATACATTTGGTAGTTTCTTACAAAGTTAAACACAGATTTACCATACAATCCAGCAATTGAGCTCCTAGGTATTTACCCAGCTGAGTTAGAAACTTTAGTCCACACAAAATCCTGCATATCTCTGTTGTTAGCAGCTTTACTCATAATTGCACAAAACTGGAAGCAACCAAGAGGTCCTTTAATAGATGAATGGATAAACAAACTGTGGTACAACCATATAATGGAATATGATTCAGCAATATAAAGAAATGAGCTACCAAGCCATAAAAAGATAATGGAGGAAACAAATGCATATTGCTAAGTGAAAGAAGCTAGTCTGAGAAAGCTACATGTTACATGATTCCAACTGTATGATATTCTGTAAAAGGCAAAACAATAGAGACAGTGCAGCTAGGAGTTTGGGAGGGAGGAGTTTGAGAGGGATGAACAGGTAGAGCACAGGGGATTTTTAGGGTGGTGAAACTATGCTGCCTGATATTGTAAGGGTATATACATGATACTATGCATTTGTCAAAGACCACAGAACTGTACAACACAGAATGAACCTTAATATAAACTCTGGACTTTAGTTATTAATAACATACCAATAATGGTTCATTAATTATAACAAATATATCACATTAACACAAAGTACTGATAACAGGGAAACTGTGTGTGTGTGTGTGTGGGGATATGGGAACTCTGTACTTTTTGCTCAAGTCTTCTGTAAACTTAAAACTGTTCTAAAAAATAAAGTTTAGTAATTAAAAAAAAAAGGTTACTGAATATCTGAGATTGCAAGAAGGAAAGAAAAAAAATCCTGGAGATCAGGAAAAGAGAGAACTGAAAAAAAGAATGGTGAGATTTTGAGATGATTATGCCACTGTTTGTGTGTGTGTTTGTGTACACAACAGGTATGCACGGGTAGCATCAGGAGGTTCTGCTTTGGTGTTAATATCCATGCTGAAGCCGAGATGCCCAAAAGGATGTACACTCACAGAAAGTATAGACAAGAAAAAAATTTCTGCTCACCACTACAGGGAGTTAAGGACGCTTGTCTGTCTTGGCCTGGGCTCTGGAGGGAAATATGTCCCCCCTGAAAAATTAAAAACCAAGATCACAGGGGCTCTCACTCAGGCCTGAAGTCTAAATTCAAACTGTCATTCAGTTTAGGAACATCGAGAAATTAGAGCCTAAAGCCTCTAAGTGGAAGACAGAAAAACTACTCTGGATTATTTTAGGCAACACAGAATTCTCATATAAAAGCAAGTCCTAAGCAATCTAGAGTTAGAAATGAGACACGGAAACAAATCACTATGAAAGAGAGTTAACAATATAAAGAAGTAAAATTTCAAACAGAACAATCCAAAGAACTATATAAAAATAGTATGTGGGCTTCCCGGTGGAGCAGTGGTTGAGAATCCGCCTGCCGATGCAGGGGACACGGGTTCGTGCCCCGGTCCAGGAAGATCCCACATGCCACGGAGCGGCTAGGCCCGTGAGCCATGGCTGCTGAGCCTGCAGGTCCGGAGCCTGTGCTCCGCAACGGGAGAGGCCACAACAGTGAGAGGCCCTCGTACCGCAAAAAAAAAAAAAAAGGTTTAAAAATTTGAAGACATAAAAGGGATTGAAATTTTAACAGAAGAGCAAGTTATAGTGAAAATAGATAAATTTGAAAAATAAACAAACAGAACTTCTAAAATTCAAATATGATTGGCAGAATACAAACCCAATTGTTGCAAGATTGAACACAGCCAAGCAAAGAATCGCTTTTTATTACTTACTCAATGACTGACTGACTTGAGTTTCACCATTATTTTATGTATCGACAAAAAATTTTAACTACTGCCAATTAAATTATAACATGCTATCCCAATTTCAGGGATGTTAAAATGTAAAAAACTAAAATAAAACTGTATGTTTTAGAACTGACGAAATATGGTAGAGAACTAGATGCTACAACTATGGAAATGACTCAAAATTAAGTAGAGAGTTGAAGAAAAAATATATATATAATAAAACAGAAGTCTTGCAATATTCAATAGCAACTAGAGAGAAAAGATAGATTAATTACAAAGAAATATTAGGCTATAAGCAGAATTCTCAAAAGCGACAAGAAAGACTGGTAGACAACAAACTTTTGGCTTTAAAATGCTGAAAGAAAATAATTCTGTATCATTTAACAATAAAAACAGAGTCAACACATTTTCACACAAAGACAACTCACTGTACTCACAATCATTGCTGAAAGAATTTTGACAGACTTCAGTAAGAAGGAAATTAAATCCAGAAAAGGCAGGTGCAAGAAGTAATAGTGAGCAAAATAACTGGTAAAGTGGATCTCTAAACAAGCACTGCCAGTATAAAAATAACAATATGGAAAAGTAAAAAACAAGAGAAACTGTTAACAAAAACATATAAGAGATGAGAGGAATGATTAGTATCCAAGAGTTCTAAGGTCCCTGTATTATTTGGGAAGATGCGAGAAATAATTAGCCTAGACTTTTAAGACAAGTAGCTGTGCTAAATGTATGCTAAAAGAAAAAGGATACAGTTGACCCTTGAAGAAGGTACGAGTTATGGGCGCTGAGCCTTTCCATAGTCCAAAATCCACATATAATTTACAGTTGGCCCTCTATATACACGGTTCCTCTGTAGCTGCAGTTCATGTGGTGATAAGAGTTTTTACTGTTGAGAAAAATCCACGTATAAGTGGACCCATTCAAACCTGTTGTTCAAGGGTCAACTGTACATAACTTCTAAACCTGTGTGAGGGAAAAGGGAATTAAAAAAGTGCAAAAGTCCACTAGATTGGTAAATATCCATAAAAAGCACACAGTTATGTGGTAGAAATAAATCTAAATATATCAGCTATCAAAATGAAAGCAAACCGACCACAGTTCCTGGTTAAAGAGCCTTAGATTAAAAGTTTTAAAAATCCAGCTATATGCTACTTTGTGCAAAAGTCAAAGCAAAAATCCAAAATAAATGGAATAAATTGATGAGAAAGATACACAAGGCAAACAAGTAACCAAAATACTTTATATCTATACCTATCTTTATATATATTTCTATATAGCTTATCATATTACATATAATTATAATAGTAAATTTATTCAAAGCTATAGTTTTAATTACTGTAGCTTTATTATAATATATAAATTATAATAAAAATATAGATGATCCATAAAATAGAGAAAAAGCCCACTAATATAAAAGTCATGACATACAGAGAAAGATGATCTATTTATAAGTTGACTGTCCATATGGCAAGGAATTAAACTAGATTCCTACTTCACGTTATATATTTTAAAAAGGAGAGTATTTATGGAGGTAGTGAAGGGATTTGTAAACCAGACACAAGAAGTATAAGCCATAAAGTAAAAAAACTGATAAATGTAACTACATTTAAATTTAAATCTCCATAAAAGAAACTATCATAAAGTGAAAAGATAAGCCAGTCTAGAAAATATTTGCAATCATAATAAAACATCATCAAAGAATTACTAAGAAAACTGCAAATAACCCCAAAGAAAAACCGGCAATTTACAAGCAAGGAAACCTAAATGGCTAGTCAACATGTTAAAAGATGCATAAATTTACTAGTAAGCAGGGAAACACAAAACAATGATGACATAATTTTTGTTCTTTAAGTTGACAAAAATTAATGATACTGCCTGAAAAGATAAGTTTTGGGGGAGTATGTAGGGAAACAAACTGTATACTGGTGAGAGTGTAAATGGGTATAATCACTTTGAAGAACTGGTAATCCTAGTGAGGTTGAAGATGGACACATCACACAACCTAACGGTTCAACTTCTAGGTATCTACCCTGGACAAACATATGCACGAGGAAACATGTACACGAAAGCCCACTGCATACTGTTTAAAAACATAGCATACCTATTTCGTCTATAAAGATGATGGAAGGCTGTAGCTTTATGGCAAGGGAGAAAACAGCGGCAGCCAGTTTCTGAGATTCTCCATACCACTTATCTGTCAGTGTTGAAGGCTGAAGGTTAATAAATCGACAACCTGCTTCTTTGGCTGTAGCCTTGGCAATCAACGTTTTACCACAGCCTGGAGGCCCATAGAGAAGTACACCTGGAAATTAACATGTTATTTTATTATTTCCTTTAAGAGAAAGAGATATTTGCTAGTTTATGGGAAAATCAACATAATATTAATTCTGTCCACATGAAACTTTTTCGCAATATTCACTTCCATTTTTATTAATCTTTTCTTATAGTAGAAAGGAAGGTGCTATATTCTAAGTTTGTGTCAGTGATGACATGTATTGGGGATTACAGCACCCTTGTGCTTCCTCCCTTCATGAAATGGTCCGGTTCAGGATATTAAAGACAATCATTTTGACATCCAAACTCACACCTCTTGATCAATGGTTGACAAATAAAATCGTCTAATGCCCTTTCCCTTCACGAGCTAAGAGCCTTATAGCACAATGACAACAGCCCAGAGAAAATGAACAACTTCAAAATAGACTGTAGAAAACACTGTTTTGCTATTGCTCAGAGACTTAAGATAATGATCTTTTCTTAAAAAGAAATCACCAGTCACTCCTGTTTTAATTTCCTAGGAATAAAACTATATTATTAACCTAGAGTCTCCACTGACAGCAATTTGCTGCTAAATGCAATTTAAGGTAAGTCTTTTAATATATAAAAGATCTAAACAGACTGAGGTCTTGAGAAATTTGGGGAATCATCACCAACTGTTTTTCATCTAAAATGAGGTAGCATTTTCTAAGTTAACATAATACTAAAATTATGGCCCTGACTACAGATCATTTACAGACAGGGCTGACAAAAATCATCATCTGCAAACTTCTTTAAATATTTCCTTAATCTAGAGCTTCTCGACTTTTCTCATGTAATAGCACTTAAAGAATGACAATATTGGGAACTCCCTGGCGGTCCAGTGTTTAGAATTCGGTGCTTTACTGCTGGGGCCTGGGTTCCATCCCTGGTTGGGGAGTTAAGATCCCACACACCATGACCAAATAAATAAATAAATAAATACAATTGAGGCAGCATGCTGGGGTAAAATGGAGAGAATTTGGAGTTATACAAAATATTTCTATTATGTAATAAAAATAAAAAACAAAATATGAGGGAAGAAAAGTAAGTACTTTATATAAACCTCCCCCCGCCAAACTTACATTTTTTTAAAAATGAGAAACTTGAGCTTGGTTCTATAACCTACCAAATTTTTTTCGTGCCAAACATTTCAAAATAATGTTCAAACTCCTCCTCAAGCACACACAGATATTTCTAGTGGTCTTAATAATTCTTCAAGATTCAACTAACTCATGTTTAATCATTTTAAATTAAACCCTTCTAAAGCTGATTTAAAAATTTTAATCCATAAGCACTGCCAGTATATGTTAATTTTGTCAAGGAGTCCTTGCATTTTTTAATTACGTTCATTTAGGTACTAAAAGTTCAGTTAAGTCAGTTAAATTTGAACCTTCTACTGATACTTTTAGATGGCTCATGTGAACAATACAGAATATAGTCTAATGCCATCGAATTCAAGTGAAGCTGAAAACATATGGGATAACATATGGAATTATTACATTTATTATTTTGATCATATAATTTAATATGGAATGCAGGTCTACTAGCAAACTTTTAATATGTATTACTTGAATCTCAGGTTTTTAGAACTAATGATGCAAAAGTCTTCATATTTTGTTGACTTTGCAGCTACACCATCACTTCATAAACACATGGAATACTCTCAGACTGTCAGATTTGTTTCAAAGTATTCATTTATCAGTTTGAATATTTTATTCCTAATAGTTTAGTTTTGGTACCTCCTAGCAGGATTAAGTTTTTCTAATTATTTCAGGGATTATAATTAGTATCATTAATTGAGCAGTTATTTACTAATGTCTAAAAATTTAACATGCAATGAAAACTTTTGGATTTCATAATCTTCTGGAGGATGGAGCTGTGACAGATAAGGTTCACATGAGGAACAATCAATGCTCACTTCTTGACCTGGGTGGTAATTACATGAATGTTAGCTTTAAAATTATTTATTCAACTGTTTAATCCCCATTTCTGTATGTATCTTAAGCTTCACTAAGATTCATGTTGTCCCATCTGATACTTTATCAGTGAGTACAGCAATAATATTATTTGAAAATGGCACGTTTTCTATATCCTTTGTTGAAGTGGAGTCCACCATGTTAATATTTATGAAGATAAACGAGTGGTTCTGCAAATGAATGTGAGGCATTTAGCTTTAATTATTAGTTTTATAACATTTTAACTAGTTTTTAGAACTTAGTCTGATACTTTTACAACCATTTTCAACAGAATTAAAAATGTGTTTATTATTTTGTACTTTGTAGAGACTTAAAAATTCAAACCCCTCTTTAAGATGATGTTTTGGACAAAGGCTTCACTTCCTAAGTACTGCATGCAAATAAAGATTTAGGATGAGGAAGAAAAGAAGTATTGGGACAAACAAATCCAAATTTGAGATAATCCTCATTAGTGAAAAATATATTATCTTATTAGTGACCAACTTTTCTTTCTTCCTTTTTCGGACTAGTTTATTTACTTTCAAGGTTTAATAAAAAATTTGTCCAAATGGTGGAAAAATAAATATCTGTAAAACTACTTAAATACAGAGTACTGGGGGGAGGGGGGGGAAGTTATAGGCCTTTATGACCTCAGAAAGTCCATCTTTCAAAACATATTTCTTATCTACATTTTAAAGAATGCATCAAAACATGGAGTATGATGACATTCACAAGCATAAAAGTTATGTGCCAAAATAATGATTACTGAATTCAGATTTTATAGAAGGACCATACAGCATTCAAATGGATTTTTTTTTAATTTTTTTTTTTTTAAATATTTATTTGGCTGTGCCAGGGCTCTTAGTTGTGGCAGGCGGGATCTAGTTCCCTGATCAGGGTTCGAACCCAGGCCCCCTGCACTGGGAGCATGGGGTCTTAACCACTGGACCACCGGGGAAGTCCCTCAAATGGAATTTTAACTATTGTAAATTTTTAAATGTTTGGGGGGAAGAAAGGGTTACATTTTTTAATGCAACCATCAGTATTTTATGGCATGTTCTTGTAACCAATAAGTGACACCATATCTTTATACGTTACTAAGTATGATTATCATGTGTCACACATTCATGACATAACAAATCATTCTCAAATTAACTTTCTATAGTCTGTGAGGCAGTGATCAATTTCAGCTTAGACAGCAATGAACTAAGGAAAACATAAAATTGGCAATAAAGCAATGAGTCTAAGCTACGTAACCTATTTCCAGTTCCCAAATGGAACAAGTATGGTACGCAATTGATTGTATACTCTGCTTCTGTACACCAATATCCAATTTATGTTGGGGGTCAAAAAGTAAATCAATGATTTTTCAAACTTTTGTTCTTGGTAAAAAATTTTCCAAAAATGCAAAGCTGAAAAAGCTCAAATAGTAAAACTTTTAGATCACATAATAAGGAAATACTCATGTAACTTAAAAAAAAATTTAAATACACATAGGAACCACCTTCAGTTTTAGATAATGCTTTTAAATAAAAAGCAGATTTACATAAGGCTGTTAAAGTACTCCCTCATAATTTGGTATCTGCTATGCTAATTGGGGCTTTAAACCAAGTCCAACTGGTGAAGTCACCCAGTTACCTGGCCTAAGCCATCACTGATGAGAAAAGCTTTCTCTAACAGCATAAAAAAATTTCCTAAATTCATTAACATTGTGAAAATGAGACATAAAAATTGACAAAAGTTCTTTCTTGTTCACACTATAAACAACCTGCAAGAGGGTACTGAAGAACTTAGTAATCCAACATTTGCCTTACTCTTGATCTGGGCTCAGATAAATCATTTGAAATTTTCTTTGGGGGAAAAAAATTTCTTTTTAAATCACAATAGAGTAAATGCTTCTTGTTAGAAAAAAAGTAGCTTTGTTGCTTCAGAAAGTAAAATACATAAAAAACAGATTTGTTGTTTTAGTTAACAAAAAGAGAATGCCATTTTTGGTGGTAACTGTCAGCCTCTATTTACCAGAAACAAAAATTTTCTACTTCATAAAAATGTACAGTTATTGGCTTCAATTATCTTTGAAATATAAATTAATGCACTTTTTGATATAGCTGCAAAATTAGTAAGATTATAAACTACAACTTATACATGTTATTTTGATATTTCTAAAGATCCTTTTCTGAGAAATGCACTTGTCTAATAATTTGATTTCAGTCTTGACTAGCAACCTCTCTAGTTTTGGCAATACAATAAAGAGAAGTTTCTACTACATGGCAATACAATAAAGAGAAGCTTCTACTAGAAGCTTCTACTAAATAAGCTACGCTACAGCATCTGTATTTGAAAGCCATGGCAACACACTTCTACAGATCTCACTGTCAATTATCACGTAAGCTACATTTGAATCGCCTTTAACAAGTCTTAAACATGATCAATGTATGAATGGCCAATAATAAAAGTATTATATTTAAGGATGTAGTTATAAATACTTTCAATTCTTGAGTTCCAAGGCTTTTGAAGTAATCACTAACTAGGAATAAGAATATGTTTCCCTTAAAAATAAGTAGTATTTAATTTCTAGTTCATCTGTAGTTCACTATTTCCTTAAAAACAAAACCAAACAAAAAACTACCACTGCAATCTAAAATAAAATTACCAAGAGGAAAAAAAATCACTAGAATCATGAAACAACCAGAAGTCTTATCTTGAAGACAAAAACCCATACTGTTACTTTGAATCTTTTTTTATCCTCTATTTCCCTAATTTCATTTTCTTGTAAGTAATAAAAATGAATTTGAAATAAAGGGATTATTTTGATATGTAACTATGGGGAAAAACTTTACCTAAATTTGGAAGCTGAAGAATAAGCAATTATTTAAAAATCATTATTTATAAAACAGTTCACTGGATCTCAGCAGTCTCCTGAAAACCCAACTTCAAAAACACCAGTTCTATAATGGCAGAAAGTTTCCATGTGTTCCAGATTTTTAATGCTTTAGCAAATATAAAGTTTTACCATACCTTTTGGAGGCTGCAAAAGCCTGGAATTTTCAAACAAATGCTTCTTTTTGATAGGTAAGATGACTGTGTCTTTCAGATCCGTAATGACATCATCCAAACCTGCTATATCACTCCAAGTAACCTGGTAAAAGTTAAGGTCAGCATGAAGTTTTACAGCTAATGTATGTTCACCGAAGTAAAAAAGAATCCCCCCAAATGGTAAGCCTTAATTATACCTAAATAATAAAAGTTTAAAATGATATATTAATATAAGTACTTCTAAGCAATACTGAAATTATTAAACTACCATGAGCTGAAATTTAATAGTCAACTATCTATTCCAAAAAAAAAAAAAAAAGGCCCTACGTCCAACACTCAAAACTCTGAGTTTTGGGATCTAATAAGCTGACCTCACTCCATTAAGATGAGGAAATACTCTGCCAAGAAGAATGAGAGCCAGCTCTGACAGACAGTTCAGCACTAGCTGAGTGGCCTAATTCACAGATGATGCTGTCAAACATAATAAGAATGAATTTAGAAATAAGGCTTATACTCACCAAACTGGGCTTCTGAATTTTACTAATTAAAAGTAAACTGTGTCAAAACTTGTCTTATATCTTTATAGAGAGTAAACGGGGATACATTTTTTCAAAACTGATAACAGCTTGTGTATTTTAAAGCCTTCTGACTCAGCTTAAAAAAATTTTTTGGGGGGTGGGCACTGGATAAACTAACTGAAAAAGACCTGAAAAACAAACAAAAACAACCTAGCTTTAACTTGGAAGAGTAAAGGGGCTGGAGGTGGGGCTGTTCGGAAGCAATATTTACAACACATTTATTTTCCACCATAAAAAAAAAAGTGAAAAAGCACAGCCAGATCTGAAAAAATCATCACTGACTTTCACTTGTAGCTATAACAAAGAACTGAGTTCATTTCAAACGGAGGATTAATTCTGGAAAGGCATGTATGTCTCTGTGCACACAGATATTAATACACATTGTAGATTTTTATTTCCTAGATTTGGAGATAAGGATATTGTATTTCACTCTACTTATTTACACCTATTGTTATAAAATATTCACAGAGGATTTTAGAGTTTATAAATTACATTAATCTGATGCTCAAAATAATCCTTTAGAAGTAGGTAGAGCAGGTATTACATTGTCCCTGGATTATACATGAGGGAACTGAAACTCAAAGAGAAAATAATTTACCAAGGCCATAAATGGAAAAACTGGGATTCAGAATCTTGTGTTGTCTATCATACCTTATAAAAAAATCTAGATTTGAACTCCAAGTCAAATATCCACATGACTTAAAGCAGTAATTTTATATGCCGCAAAGGTGAATATATAAAAGTACAGGTTTAACTAAACAAATGTGCACAAAAAAAGTTAACACAGCAGGCCCGAGACGATTATCCTTGGAAAGTCCTGCTTGCAAGGCTAGCCCCTGGCTGGAGTATGGGAGATACTTAGATTTCGGGAGAGTTTCCTCCATGTTCCTGATGAGAACAGCTCACTGTGCCTAAACTGTTTGTGCAAACAATATGGTTTCTGGTGGATACATGTTTTGCTTATGGGAGTCTAGAATTTTGACACATGTTAGGAAGATGCAGTCTATGTGACCAGTCCCAATTAAAGCCCTGGGCCCTAAGTCTCTAATGAGCTTCTTTGGTAGATAGCATTTGACAAGTGTTCTCATAACCTGTTGCTGAAAGAATTAAGTGCACCCTGTGTGACTTCACTAGAAGACTCTTGGAAGCTGGTGCCTGACTTCCTCCAGACTTCATCCCACGCCCCTCTTTCTTTGCTAATATTGCCTTGTATCCTTTTGTTGTAATAAATTATATCCAGGAGTATGACTACACTGAATCCTGTGATTCCTCCTAGAGAATCATCAAACCTGGTCATGGTCTTTGGGACTCTTGATACAAAATGCTAGACAAAAAAAATATTAAATAAGATTAAAGATACCTACATGCATGTTAAGAGGGTCTACTAGATGAGCAGCAATACTCATTTCATATTCTGAAAGCTTCACATTTTTCACACCGATTTGCTTCATTAATTTTTCTGCCTAGAAAGGAAACACAAGCAACCTCCTTTAGTTTGATATTTAGACACTGGCACTCCATAACACGTAGCGAAGTCTCAAGAGCAATGAACAGACATACAAGATTTTCCAGAGATATTCTATGCCACTTGTTTCATCCTTCCCCATTCTTAAGTCCTTAAGTAAAAACAGATTTGAAGGTCTACTCTACAGAAACCAGGGCAATTTAAACCAGCTTTTGGGAAATGAGAAAATAGGGTACATGATCGAAGAGATATATACATGGCCTCTCATTGCTCCAATGAGATTCTAAGGTCCAACTTGATTTCTTTCCTAGCAGGATTATCATGACAGGTGAAAATGAAGCCTCAAGATGAAAGATCGAGGAGTTAAGGCTATCAAGAAATGGACAACTGGAGTTTCTTTCCTTCAATTGACAGAGTATCTGAAAACTGGTGCCCAACTTTCCTCAAATTACCCATATATCTACAACAGGTGTTCAACCTAACTAATTTCAAATTGTTCTGAGATACTATCCTTTTTAAAGTTAATTCTTGGGGCTACACAACCAGAGATAATAAAAATAATTTTCAATTAGAAGTATACTTGCATATATTTTTAGAGCTGGGCAAAACTAGCCTTAAAGCTATAAGCTCTAGCAAAGCAACACAGCTTTCAACTAAAATAAAAATAATGTTAACAGTAAAACATTTACTGAGTGTGCCAAATATTACGCCAAAATACTGTAGATGGATTAACTCATTGAATCCTCAGAGAGATCCTATGAAGTAGGTACAATTTCTCCCCAACACAGAAAAAGAAACTGAAGCGTAGCTCAGACTGTTATTTGTCTTAGGTTAAAAATTAGCAAATGGAAGAGGCAACATACGAATCCAGGCAGTCCCAACTCTAGAGCCTATACTCTAACCATCATATATATTACCTTGGTTTCCTCAGTTACATGACTGGAGTTTGTAGCAACTAAAGAGTCTTTAAAAATCTAGACATAATATATCCAAATTTCAATTAAGTGAACAGTTTTAGAAATGAAGGTACTCTGGTAAATCATATTTACCTAAATTTTTGTTGTTACATTTTCCTAGAATACTTTTGATTATATATAATCTTGCTATTTGTCAGGGGTATTGCTACTCTTAAAAAAAATCACATCATATAGCATTATAGTTATTGACTGGTTAGAGGATCAGGATGTGTGTTGATCATATCCTAGTAATACCACACTTTTTTTTTAAAAAAGTGCTATGAACCACATCATTTTTCCTATTTAGCCACGCCTCTGAATCAATGGATAAAGCAGCCTTTCCAAATTCTTTTATCTCTTTCTTACAAATATCTTCTCTTTCACTGACTTTAAATGTGTCAGCTATGAACAGTATCCTGTTTTCTGTACCTATAATAGCATTAATTTCTCTTCTTTTCCTTTGTTCTTCTATAAATGTGAAGCCATCCCACATGTGTTCTTTTTAGGCCATGCTCTAATACAGTGGTTCTCAAGCAGGGGTGATTTTGGCCCCCTAGGGGACATTTGGCAATGCCTGAAAATACTTTTGGTTGTCACAACTTGGGTGGGTGGGGCAGTGCTACTGGTATCTAGTCAGCAGAGACAGGGATGCTGCTAAACAATCAAGAAGGAAAGGATATTCTGCCTCCCCACCCCCATCATCTGGTCCAAAATGTCAGTATTTGAGAAACCATGCTTTTCTCTCTATTAGCTACTTGCCCTTAAAATTTTACTCTAGGCCACAACTGCCTCTTGCTACCTTTATTTATATTTGGAATTTCCTAAATAAAAATTATCAACTATGTTGTTTACTTTATAGAGACAGAAAACGCTATAGTTGAGTTTACCTAGAATCTTTTCTCCACAACAGGAGTTCCATTTAACAATGTCTTCAGGTTGCATTAATAACATTGATAGGAAAGAGAAAAAAAAATTAACGTTTATTGAGCACCTACCACATTCCCGGCACTGTGCTGGATACGGTTTACAATCAACCCTTGAAACCATCCTGAGAAGTAGCTATTATTATTCTCATTTTTCAGATGGAGAACTCAAGGGTCAGAGAAATGTAAAGAACTGGCAAGATTACACAGCTCTGAATTAGCATTACCAGAGCTCAAACTCTGATCTAATTTCAAAGCTCATATTCTGTTAAAACACTAACATTTCTCATTTGGGAGAGCAGAACATGCTTAACACACAAGTAAATGAAAAGAAAGCACCCCAAAACACATCATACCAGTACCAAACTGTGTTCCAGGAACAAGTTATCCAATTGTCTAGCTTTGACACATTTAACTGAGCCCTTATTTCTAAAATGTTTTACCTAGAAAAACAAAATTATTTGGACTACTTGAAAAATGGCTTATGCTCATGCAATACTTTACTGTTTACAGCTTAATGACAATTATACTTTCTAGTCACCCACATTTGCTTGGTTTTTAAAGTGGGTCTCTCCCACTCTGAGGAGGGAAAACGGTGAACTGTGGGTGAGGAGTCAGAGGTAGGAGGGAAACTTACTTTACCCATCTTTTCAACTGTTTCATAGTATTTTTTATCCTTACACTCTATTTCACTTTTTCTCCATGTAAAGTATAATTTAAAAAGTAAAGAAGTGGGGAAATAGGAAATAGTGAACTACTATTTCTGCCTAGAATGAGGAAGGAGGAAATGGAGTAAAGGAGCAGCAGAATAGAAACACTCATTTAATAAAGGTTCTAAAAGATTCATAAAATTGGTTGTTCTTCTAGAAGAATAATTTTAGAAAGTTAGAGATAGCACAACAAGAGTGAAAAAACAAAGATGAACTAATTCAACTTATTTCAAAAAACTTTTACTGAGGTCATAGCTGAAGTATTCCAATTTTAAGTGTAGATAGAGGAAATTGATATAAAGCTTTAAAAAATACATTTAAGTAGGAAATAGCAAAGAATTTGAAGAATTATCTTTATACATTAGGTATAAGCCTTTACCACAAACTTACATTAAAATATTAACAAGCACCCTTTTCTACACATGCGGAGACAATTATCTTCTTTTAGTGTTAGTGCACTTATATCTTCTGACTTTATCATATAACCCAAAAGTTGCTGGATAAGATGGCTTTCTACTATAATACTCTTCTGCTATGTTACTGTATAAAACACTATAATGCACTGAGTTTTATCTCGAATTTCCCTCTTGTTGCTTTTCTTTCCTCATCACTTCTATCTATCCCCTTGGCCACTCAGGCAACACTAACTGCTTATTCCTTACTGATTTCCCATCTGAATTTCCTTATTTACTTCAGCTCAGTCATCTAAGATTCAGCTCCAGTAAACCATGGTTTTAGGGCCACTTGATTGGTAATGCAGTTCACAATGGCTTCCTGGTGTCAACAAATGTTAGCTCTTCCAAATGGTAACTGGCATTCTATGATGGCTGCTCTTAAAAACACCTGGCAGTTGAGAGTTCCAGTTTAAGATTTCAGTGTATCAGCCCTTCACAATTTCATCTATTACTTATATCAAAATAACTGAAATGAAGTTTTGAACCTTACAATATCAATGATAGGACTAAAAATAGGGAGACATTAAGTTAATGACTAAGGTCACAATATATGACCTTCATGTGTATGAATTCTCAGTAGTGAATCTTTCCAGGCCTTTGACAACTAAACTACAATCTCAGGAATATTATATAGTCTAATTAATATGCTAAACAAAATACTGTATATACAAATGCCCAGGAGAGGTCAAGCATTAAGTTATTCATCCTGTACTTGAAAGCTCTTTAATAGTACACATAGAGATTCCCTGTCTTCTAACATCTCAATTAATCCAACCCATCCTTTTATTACAGACATACCTATCAAAACTCTTGTGCTATATCTCAATATGATCCAACAGCAGCACGTGCCCAGAAAACCCTTGTCCCTCTTTAACACTCTGCTGAAACCATCTCCTCTCTCATTACCAATTAAATATCCCACATTTAGTAAGGCTGGAAGTATTCCTGGCTTTAGAGTAGAAATTATTTACAAATACCCTGTTTAATCCAAACGTAAGACTACTTCTAGGTTACTCTTCCTGATTTGAATGCACCTATATCATCCTTCACCTTTCATCTCAAAACTGCACTGCCTTTAAGCTCACATCAGCCCCATGGATTATCTGGTAATCTCAAAACATTATCTAAGCTTTTATAGTCAGTGTTCTTCCTCTGTGACCACAGGAGTCATACCTTCCTCCTCTCCCACATTCACACCTGATCTTTGCCCTCAATACGCACTTTAATTCCTTAATTCCTTTCTATACACCAACTAAATTATCCCCCATCTGACTTCCTAAATGGCCTGTACCACAGAATGTCTTCCTTAGAAACATACGATTCCTTACACTTATTGTTATACCAGTTAGCCCTATCTTCAATGCAGGTTCAGCACCACCATTCAATTTATCTGCTCCCAACCTGCTGAGAAATGCTCAAGAAGTTCATAAAAACAAAACAATTGAGTTCCTAATAAACTCATGCTTTCTTCAATTATGCCCTAATGTTCCATAACCTACTGTGATTTATCTCATTATATACTCACCACATATTTACCTCAGCAGGTCCCAAACCTCCTCCACTCCCAAGCACATTTAGTTATAACCTCTCCCCTTTGTCGAGAATAAAACAGTTAACTCTACCTTAAAATGTTCCTGTAACTACCGATCCCAATCCCTCCTGGTTCTTCTAGGACCTACCTCCCTCCTCTTTGGCAGCAACTCTTCACCTGCTCCGCTAGTCTTTTCCCCTTTCTTCTTTACCTTTCCCTCAGCAAACTCTGCAACGACTATGTTCTTTTACTTCAAATTACACTTGCTGTCCCCACTGAACGGAAATTGCTCTCTTTAATGATTTCAATAAATCTGATTGCTTTCTTCATTCACATTCCTCATGACGTCTTCTCCTGGATCATTTCATAATACAACATTTACAACCAATTCTCTTTTGCAACCTTCTTTTCCCTAGGCTTTGGTGACTTCACACACACAGTGATTTTCCAGATACTGGGAAAGAATTTAAGAAGGGGCTTTTAAAAATTATATTTAACACCCCACCAACTTCTCCAAATTCTGATGTTTCAAAATGTAACATCCTTCCATTTGAAAATAACTGCCACAGTGAACCACTGTTACAATCTGCAGTATTTTGTATACTGCAAGGTAAGCTGGGGTGGGAAAGACTGGTACCAACAACTTACATTATTCTGGTTTTATTCCTCCTCCTCTGGCCACTTGTTTTTTTAAAAAGTGCTTTTATTAAAATTGGATAGGTTAAAAAGAATATCTCTAGAACATGCAGATGAGGTATAAAGAACCACAGAGTAGGTGCTCAATGAATATCTGTTATATGAATAAATTTAAGTTTTTAATCCCAGGAAGAGATTATTGTGCACGGAATCAAGCAGAAATCAAAGTTTATTCCCTCCCATATAGAGCCAACGGTCTAAGTATTGTTTACTGAAAAGTCCATCCGTTCTCCAATAATCTACAAAGCAAAGCCAGTTATGTCACACATTGTTTCCATATTACAGGTAGGACTGTTTCTGGAGTCTATTCTGGTATATTTGCCAATCCACCCCTGTGCCAATAGCACATTGTTTTGTTTTGTTTTTTAATTTATTTATTTTTATTTTTAATTTATTTATTTTTGGCTGTGTTGGGTGTTCGTTGCTGCACGCGGGCTTTCTCCAGTTGCGACGAATGGGGGCTACCTTCGTTGCGGTGAGCGGGCTTCTCATTGCAGTGGCTTCTCTTGTAGCAGAGCACAGCCTCTAAGCTCACTGGCTTCAGTAGTTTTGGCTTGCGGGCTCCAGAGCGCAGGCTCGGTAGTTGAGGCTCATGGGCTTAGTTGCTCCGCGGCATGTGGAATCTTCCCAGCCCAGGGCTCGAACCTGTGTCCCCTGCATTGGCAGGCGGATTCTTAACCACTGCATCACCAGGGAAGCCCATACATTGTTTTAATAACTATAGCTTTATCGTAAGTCTTGATATAAATAAGGCAAATCTTTCCTCCCCCAACACACATGTCTCGTTTTTCAAGAGTGTCTTACCTATTAACAAACTTTTATTCCTCAATATAAATTTTAGAAGAAAAATATAACAAACAAAAAAAGTCTTTGGGTATTTTTTAATTGGCACTGAATTGAACTTAAGCCTTCAATAGTTTTATAATTTCCTCTATAAATGTGTTGTATAACTTGTGTTTGTCAGTTACTGAATATTTTTGATGCTACTATAAATAGTATCTTTTAAAAACTGCATTTTCCAACTGTGGTGGGTATCCAGAAATACAGCTGACTTTTGTGTACTGATTTTGTATCCAGCAGCCCTTAAACTCTTATTAATCCTGATAGTTTATCTGTAGGCTTTCTTTGGCTTTCTATGTAAATTATACTACCTGTGAATAATAACTGTTTATTTTTTTCCAATACTTCTACCTCTTATCTTTTTTCTTGACTTATGCATTAGCTAATAATCAGTAAAAATGTTCAATAGAAGTGATGACAACAGGCTTCCTTGACTTGCTCCTAATCATAAAGAAAATGCTTTCAATTTTTTACCATGAACTATGTTTCCTGTAGTAAATTCATTCAATCACGCTAAAGACATTATCTTTTATTCCTATTTTCTAAGAGCATTTCTAAAAATCAAGAATAAGTGTTTAATTTCAACAAAGGCCTTTGCTGCCTTGATATGATCATAGTTTCATCCTCAAATCTGTTAATATAGAATATTAATATATATGCATTTTAAAATTAATATATATTTTTTTCCCCTCAAATGAAGCCAGCCTTTAATTCCTGGGATAAATTCAACTGGCCATAATATATTATCTTTTTTATACAGTGCTGAATTCAGCTTGTAAATATTTTGTTTAAGATTTTTACATTCATTTTAAGTTTTGGAATTGTTGTTATGCTACCCTCATAGAAAGGTTTGGTGAGTGTTTCTCATTTTCTACACTCTGGAAGAGTTTATATAAAATTGTTACTATTAATTTGTTTCTTAAATGTTGCTAGAATTTGCCAGTAGAATTCTATGAGCCTGGAGTTTTCTTTATGGAAATATTTTTCCAACATTAATTTATTTCATAGTTATGGAACTTTTCATGTATTCTAATTCTTAAGTCAGCTATGGTAATTCACAATTTTCTAAGCGTTTGTGTCATTTAGGTTTTCAAATTTATTGATATACTTATTGTCCTTATTTTTAATGTCTGCAGCATCTGCTATTGCATGTCTTTTATCATTCCTAGTAATACTAATTGGTGGCTTCATTTTTCTCTTGATTGGTTTTACAGAAGTGTCAATTTTATCAGTCTTTTCAAATAACCAACTTTTGGTTTTACTGATTTTCTCTATTATATATTCATTTTCTATATTTCTATTCATTCTCTCATATATTCTATTTTCTACTAATTTATCTTATCTTTATTATTTCCATTCTTTCACTATCTATGGGTTTATTCTTTATTATTTCCATTCTTTCACTATCTATGGGTTTATTTTTTATTTAAAAAATATTTTTTCCAGCCTAATTTGGATACTTTATCAATTTTCTACCTTTTTTTTTTTTAAATAAAAATACTTTAGACTACCAATTTCTCTCCTTTAGAGACCTCACCACTCTCAATACAGTCATCAGCATCTATCATAGTGACAATTACATAAGCTCTCAACAAATATTTGAATGTATAAATCCTAATGGTGGAAGGAGGAAAGTGGAGGAGTAGTTTGGGAAAAAACCCACAAGTGATACACAGCTACACAGGAATAGCACTGGGGCCTACGCCATCTCACTGAGACTAACTGCTCTAATGAGTCCAAATACTTATGAGCATCTGATAAGGAATCTCCAAAGACTAACCTTTTTCCTGAGATTTAGACCTACAATTTCAACAGTTGGATGAACATTTTTCTGGATTCCTACCACCAACACAAACTCAATATGCCCAAATCAAATGTCATTTTCCATATATTTGCCCCATCTACAGATTCTAAAACTATAAAAGATACTATGAATCTCTGAGGAGTCCAGACAAATCTCAGATTCATCTATAAGATGTCCTTTTTCTTTTCTCTGTCATCACAAAGTCCTTCCAGCATTCATCTGTTTCACCCATTCCACTCCTTTTGTCACTCCCTTATTCTACGTCTTTGCCAGGATTACTGCAGTCTATAACCAACAGATCTTGCTCCTAGTCTCCCTGATTCCAATTCCTGTTATATGCTACAGTAAGGTATCCTTAAAACACTGCTGTGCATATCATCCACCTACTCAAAAGTCTTTCATGGGATATACAATGGAGAAAAGATAGTCTCTTCAGCAAGCGGTGTTGGGAAAGCTGGACAGCTGCATGTAAATCAATGAAGTTAAAATACTCCCTCACACCATACAAAAAATAAACTCAGAATGGCTTGAAAACTTAAATATAAGACATGACACCATAAAACTCCTAGAAGAGAACATAAGCAAAACATTCTGACATAAATCGTAGCAATGTTTTCTAAGGTCAGTCTCCCAAGGCAATAGAAAAGCAAAAATAAACAAATGGGACCTAATCAAACTTATAAGCTTTTGCACACCAAAGGAAACCATAAACAAAATAAAAAGACAACCTACAGACCGGGAGAAAATATTTGCAAATGATGCTACTAACGAGGGCTTAATTTCCAAAATATACAAACAGCTCATACAACTCAATAACAAAAAAACAAACAACCCAATCAAAAAATGGACAGAAGACCTAAATAGACATTTCTCCAAAGACATACAGATGGCCAATAAGCACATGAAAAGATACTTAACATCACTAATTATTAGACAAATGCAAATCAAAATTACAATGAGGTAACATCTCACACCAGTCAGAATGGCCATCATCAAAAAAGTCTACAAATAATATATATATATTTTGATGTGGACCAATTTTAAAGTCTTTATTGAATTTGTTACAACATTGCTTCTGTTTTATGTTTTGGTTTTTTGGCTGCGAGGCATGTGGGATCTTAGCTACCCGACCAGGGATTGAACCCGCACCCCCTGTATTGGAAGGCAAAGTCTTAACCACTGGACTGCCAAGGAAGTCCCCCAAAAAGTCAACAAATAATGAATGCTGGAGGGGCTATGGAGACAAGGGAACCCTCCTACACTGTTGGTGGCAAGTAAATTGGTGCAGCCACTATGGAGAACAGTATGGAGATTCTGTAAAACACTAAAAACAGAGTTACCATAGGATCCAGCAATTCCACTCCTGGGCATATATCTGGAGAAAACTATAATTCAAAGAGATACATGCACCTCAATGTTCACAGCAGCACTATTTACAATAGCCAAGACTTGGAAGCAACCTAAATGTCCATGGACAGATGAATGGATAAAGAAAACGTGGTATATATTTACAATGTAATACTACTCAGTCATAAAAAAGAATGCAGTAATGCCATTTGCAGCAACATGGATGGACCAAGAGATTATGGTACTAAGTAAAATAAGTCAGAGGAAAACAAATATATGATATCACTTATGTAGAATCTAAAATATGACACAAATGAACTTATTTACAAAACAGAAACATTTCAAATGTCTCACAAAGCACAATGTATACCATTACTGAAGAAAAAATTTTTTGTTTAGTCTGCTGAAAAATTTTACCTAGATTCCTTCACTTATAAGCTGACAAAAATATTCTAATTAGGCTATTCATAACAAAACGCTATAATATTTTTATTCTTCATCATTCTTTCTTCTAAGTTGCTTATACAGTCAAAAAGGATTTGAGAAACAAATACTTTTTTTAGGAATAATGAAATTAAATATTACATAAAAACACATTTCCACATGGGTCTTATGGAATTTCTTATTAATTTCTAATTCCACTATATCCTTAGTTTTATGGGAAAATATTTGCTAGGTACAAGAAAAATGATCCTCAAACATTTTAATCATACCTGTTTCTGAGCTTCTACTTTCTGCTTTCTGGTTGGATCAATCGCATCTACCATCCATTTGATTGTAAAGTATGTTACTGCACCAAATATTGTCAAACGGAAAATTAAGCCAACAACTTCATTCCGACTCAAGGGACGAGAAAAGGCTTCAGCATGTACCATCTTGATTGTTAACCTTGAAAAACAAACAGAAATGCCACTAGGTAGTAACTAGATTCATTAAAATCGGGAGACTGATAGGTAGCGTAAACTAAGCAAGAAAAACTTCTAGTCAAATTCAACATCGCCTACCTTAAAAAAGTGTTTTATTTAAAGAGAAATGGATTTTTAAATGTTAAGTAAATAAAACGTAAATAAACACATTTTAATCTCCTCTTGGAAACTGAGGTTTATTTATTATAATTTTTAATAAACTTTTCTAAAAGCTCATATAATTTAAGTAGAGAACAATTCTATTTGAAAAATGCAGTAAACATCTTAAAGCATTTACTGTTTTAATCAGCTTTTAATTAATTATGTCAGGGAACCTAGAAAAATAATGACTATAACACTTATCCAACGGAAAAAAGGCAGCCCAACAATGAAATACTTTACTAATGTGATGGTATACCAGGTAATTTTTGAGTGAAATTCAAACTGTGAACAGACTCACTTTTCTCTCATACTTACTTTTAAAGGCTTCCAAGGCCTGATGAAATGTATACATGCTATTTTCTCAACTAACAAGTGACATGAAATTTTTGGAGCCATCTTATTCTTTCCAACAACTTAGCTAAATAGGAAACAACAGAATCTTCAAAATGCTTGACCCGCAACTATACAGCTCTCACTCAAGATAAAGAGGAAAAAAGGACGCAACATGTCTACTTTTACACATATGCCTAAGCAGTTACATCAACCACAGCTTGGCTTACAGGAGGCATGCACACCTGTATCAAAGACAATGACCACCCAGTAGAATAAGCTTTTTATGGATGATGTGACTATCACATTTTGAGAGATAGAATCTCAGCCTCAAATAATGCCATTATACTCTCGCAGCATAGAAGTGTGCTGAGTGCTATGTTACTCGGGGGAAAAAAAAGTATATTTTGTATTCATGTGAAAAGGAATAAAACAAAATTTGTACAGATGGCTCAGAAACAGGTGAAAATTAGGTACTTCATAGACTAATATCTATGGTCGTTCCAGCTCTAAAATTATTGTTTCTATTCTCACTAGCATTATTCAGTTAAAGATTCTCTTCAATCATTCCAACAGAATTGCTGCCAGAATTTTGGACAATTTCCAAAAGAAAAGCCAAGGATTCCAACCTTCTGCATTACTGGGAGACATTCACTTCACAATAATGCATTATTTAATTTAAACTTAACAACTAAATAACTGAAAGCCTTCATTTTGGATAAAGAAATTTTGGCCTAGGGATGTTAAATAATTCAATTCATACAATAAAACACTTACTGATCATGTATATAGATAGCCTACTATATACTGGGTATACAATAATAGCTAAGACACAATTACTTTACTCAAGGAATGCATAGTACAGTTATTATCTTATTAAAAATGAAGCTAGAACAACCAACCACTCCACCAACAAAAAAATGAAGCTAGAAAGAAGCCACTTGGTTAAAATCTTTCATGTAACAAATCAAATTGTGCTTTCTTCCATCAGCATGGATTCCTAAAGATGGGTTAACAATACCCTCCTTCTTCTAGGAAATGAAAAATTGTCTTCCCTAGCCTTTATTCCAACACAGTAAATTGGAAAATGCAGTTGTTATATGTGGTATCATTATGCAGGAGTAATACTCACAGATGAGAAGAAACCAACAGGCAAAATAAAGATTTACTAACTTAAACTAGTGATATTCGAATAAAATGTTTTCATTTATTTAAAGTTTGAGTGAGTAGCGATAAAACTGCCACCTACTGGATGTTCACTGAACTACATGAACTACGACTGCTATCAGTACCTCCCAGTCATCAACAGAACAGTTTTTAGATCTATTAAAAAAATCAAGACGCAAAACCTCTGTTAACTATATACTTTACTATAATTAAATTATTAACCGCAATACAGTACTCTGGACCTATAGCCACTTCTAAAACAGTTATCCTTCTTTTAAAATGACTTCAAAATCCTGAAATGAAACTGAAACTTCTCCTTGTAGGTTGTAACTGTATACGCTTTATTATACGCTCATTTATCATTCATATGACATAGATATGCCTGCAATGTAAGGCCGTTACGGTAAAAATACCATTACAGCAGAATATATAATAAAAGTTGCACATGCATACAACAGTAGGGACTGTATTTCAATTCTGTATAAACATCAGAATCAACAAATATACACATAAACATAGATGGTGCCATGTACAAGAAATATGGCAAAACACTGTAATTCAGAGTTATCTGTTAGGCAAATATGATACCAGATAGTTTCATTTTAAAGAGTTCTCCATTTCAGGGTAGAAAAATTAAAAATCGTACCACCTCGTCAATGAGCAGTTTACTGACAGGTTAAGGACCAAGAGTAGAGTATTCCTACCATAGCATTTCTCTAATTCACCGCAGTGTTTTACAAAGTTTTTCTCAACCCCTGAAGTCCCAGTTTCGCAGACATCAAGGCCCTATGAACACAGCCTATGACAATGAAAGCCTGCCAACCTTCACATAAAGGACAGGTTATTATTAACACCACCATCCTCTGCGAAAGCGTGCCTAGGCTTGAAGAACCTCCTTCACTTTTGCACTAGGTGGTAGCAGTGCCTGTGCGACAATCAGACCCGCTTCATTCTGTCCGCCTTTGCCTAGGACCCCGGTTCTGAGGTCGCCCGGTACGACCTCAAGCCCCCGCAGCGACCGGGCTGCCTACAGAGATTCCCTGGAAATGGCCTAACTCTTGGGGGCAGCGCTAACGGAGACCTAAGGGCCTAGGCCGGGCCGAAAGCCAAGGCGGAGCCCGGGACGCCCTTGGAGGTTAATCCGCTGGATACGAAGGGCTGCGAGAAGCTGAGGGGCGGCAATGAGGTGGGGCATGGGAGGACGGCGGGGTGACCTTTCCCACTCGGCTTCCCGGACCCGAGCCAGTTCCTAAAGGACCTCTGCGGGACCCTTCGCCCGTCCCACGAAGCCCCGCGGAAACCCGCTACTCACCCCCCCAGCAGAACAGCGGCCGCAAGAGGCCCTAGCCGCCTCATACAGGAAGGAAACGCCGCCTGGGAAAGAACGCTTCCGGGGGGAGTTGCGGCCCGCCCCCTCGCAAGGAGCATGCGCCACCGCGGCCGAAGGCCTGGAGGGGCGCGTTTACGGGTTTTCGAAGTGGTGCGGGGGTACTCGGCGGGAGCGAGGTCACGCTCCAGATTCCTAACCTGCTATCTGCTGGGCGGAGCATCTGAGTTTAGCTGAGTCTCGGAGATGGAATTGGGGCAGGCGCTTGTCACATAAAGTCCGTGCCCTGCTCGCGGGCTCCTGTCGCAACACTGACAAACCCGGGAGCCTTCGTGAGAGTGCAAAGTGTGTTCTGTGTTCCCCGCAGAGAAGTTCTTCCTTCCCTTCTGCTTGATCCTTACCTACGCCCTTCGCCCGCCCCTCCAACCCCGGCTGCAAACCCGCACGCTGCTGTTCTGTCGTTTAGCCAAATCTCTGACGCGCATGGCCAACCCCCCACCCCTCACCATCTGTCTTTCAGTTTTTAGGGTGAGCTCACCCTCCTCTCCCTTGTCTGCTCCGACGAACACCTGGGGGTGGCGCCTGAAAACCTTTCTGCGGAACGATTCTGCAGCCTACCCGGGCAGGCTTGGTAGTAGGGACAAAAGAGGGCATCTGGTAACAGGTTTTGCACTTCGGTGACTTCCCTTTTTCTTTTACCCCTTTCTTTCCCTTTGCAGAATGAGAGATGAGGCACCAGAGGTCCCCAGGGCGCAAATCTGAAAGCCAGCGCCTCCTGAGCACAGGCTGCCAGGGGCGAGACGACATTAGACATTGCCCCCCAGATATAAGAAGCATCGCTTCCTTCAGACAGAGGTGGTGAGACTATGAAGTAATGGGACAGTTCCTCTTACTACGCTCCTCGGGAAGGCAGTTTGTGCCTCTCTGCTTTAGGCATCATCCTTTATGGCTAAAATTCTGCAGCCTGATTGTTGAATGTAGTGAATGCTACCCTTGTTACAAGCTTGTGATAACTGTAGTGATGATAATAGCTACAGTTTACTGAATGTCTACTTGGTGTCAGGCAATATGCTTCTTTGGGCTTCACATCCATAACCTGAATTCCTCAAAAAACCCAATCCTCTAAAATAGCCATTATTTTCTCTTTATTTATTACTTATAGATGAGCAAATTTTAAAGCTTAGAGCGATAAACTTTTTTAAGTTCATGCACCTAAGAAGTGGCAAAATTTCATTGGGACCTAGATCTGATTCAAATCCTACACTTTACATTCTCTCTTTGAAATAGTAAACTGATAGCAGTTAAATTTTAAAATCTAGGTGAAAGAGGTAAGACCATGAAATGACAAAATCTTAAGGCTTTAAAGGATAAGGATGGGAGACAGGAATGCACGAATGTTTAAAAACTGTGATTGGGTTTATTGACAAGAATCAGAATGGAATCTAATACGGTAAGTGGTTCTTGTTTTGCATCCATGCCTTTTTGTCTATTTTTGTGTGTCTACAACCATAACATAAATTCTAAAAAAACTGATATGAAGCTAGGTTTGGGAGTGCTAGTCTGATTTTTCATCTCAGAATGATTATGAGACCAGGATAATATTTAGAAGTAAACACAAGCCATGTGTTCAGCAGTCTTAGAAGAGACTCTCCACTGGGTCCCAGTGATTATCCTCAATCTTGAGTCATTGCTTGGGATGCTCGTGGGACTATGCCTTGACAGAGCTAAAAGGTAGAGGTTATTGAAGGAAAGAACTTTAGGTTTTGTGGCTCGTGAGGATAATCATACCCTGGTAAGGAAAATGAGCTGAGAAACTCAAGATGGTAGTGGATTTCCATCATCCACTGAGTGAAACTGGGTCAACTAAGAGCCTCACCTGCTTTTCTCTAAGGGCCAGGATAACCAACCTACCCAGTTTGTCTGACATTAAGGGGATTTCTAGGACATAGGACTTCAAATGCTAATACAGGGAATGTCTCAGGCAAGCCATGAGTAGTTGGTCACCCTACTAGGGACATCCTAAATGAACTCTAGAATCAGGTGGAGCTCTCAGTATGGTTGCATCTAGACTCAATTCATCTGCTTAATATCTGCGGTATGATTGCACAGGAAAGGAAATTGTGGATAAAGTAATCAAGACTGACCATAAAGAGTCTACATGCCCCCAAACAAATATTGCTGCTCATTCCTTTTCCAGTGATTTGGCTATAAACTGAGTACCTACATCTATACTTTTTGGACCTAATTTTCATTTAGCAAATCCTTAGGAAGCCTCCTATGTCTGGGCCCTAAGACATCAAAAGACTGCCTTCCCATATACCATGCACATTCATTTCCAGCAATCACTAAATCAGCTAGATTCTTCCAGAATAGAGCTGAGTGAACATATGCTTTTCATCCCAGGATAGCTTTATATAATCCCTGGCAGCACAAAACACCATATTTGGCCCACAGTAGGGGCTCAATAAATAATTCATTATGTGTAATATTAATCAGGAAATTATTACAACAGATTTTTTGGTAGACCTTCTGAGCCTTCCCTCCGTGATGTCAGAATCAAGATATTAAAAATAGTTATATTTACTGTAGAAAGTTTTTGTTTGTTTTTAAACTAATGCCTCTTAAGGCAGTTAATGGCAGTTCTCTCCTCAGCGAAGTGAATTTTCCTTTGTTTTTGTTAGTTGGGTGGAGGTGTGATAAGTTTGCTCTGTAGCCAAGGTCAATTATTGCACTGGACCCTTGAAGGGGAAAGGATGCCTTAGATTAGGAGCTGTAGAATTTCACTGTGAGTCTATTCACTTGGACAATTTGGCAAAATGCAGGTTCCCAGGTCCCAGCATTAAAGGTTCCCGTTTAACTGCTCTAGGTTTTGGCCCAGGTATTTGCATTTTGAATAAGCATCTGAGATGATTTGGATATAGGTAGTTTGGGACCACACTTTGACAAACTCTGCCCTAGTCAGTGATAATTTTAGATATATTTTTGCAAAAATCTTTTCTGCCCCAGCCCCAAAAGCCTATCTGGTTAGCTGAACCATTAAGCCAGCTGGGATACATCAAGAAATCAAAGCAAGGAAGCCTCATGACAAGATTCAGAATAAAATGTCTTTGGAAGGAAAAACAAATCTGAAATCTTTGGATAAATAAACATGGTAAACCTGACCCTTTTCATTGCACATGAGAATGATTCACTTAACAGTGATTTAGAAAGAGCAGAACTTCAACAAATAGATAAAATTATATAGCAGTAATTTCTCCAGTATAAGAGTCACTTGGTAACCTTGGTTCTTTTAAAAATATTTCATTGGAAAAAAATAATCATATTATTTTGATAAGTTAAATAATAGAATGGGTGGGGAAAGAAAAGCAAGAATATGAAGCTGTATCTAAAGCCATGAAAACACTGAGAAAGGCTAAGATCAGGTGCTTGAAGCTCCAGCAGAAAGAGTAAGATGGAATCAAGGCAAAAATAATGGAAAATTAAAATTTCAACAGATTGGAAGGAGTGGAAAGATGAATTGATAGCTTCATTCTATAAAAAGCACAAAAGCTAAAAAGACTCAACAGAAAAGTTCAAAGAACATATTGTTGTAAATCTACTTTTCATGCTTTTATGTTTTTAAACTTTGTACATAATTTAAAATGAGTATATATAGAAATTAGTGTATATGTAATTTTCTCATATTATCAGGGTAGCACTAATCCACAAACAGTCTTACATTGCTTCATAATCCTTTTTCTCAAGCACTACTGCCAGTTGTACATTTTTTACAGTTTATGCTACCAAGAAACATTTTCTAGAACTTAGATATTTCTTTTACATCTGCAATATTTTGTTGTTTAGCTTTAATACAGTACTGAAAATAGACTGTTCAGGTGATACTATCTGTGGAAAGTCAGGATGGATCAAACCAGGGAATTGCTTGGGAAGATGTCTAACCTTACTGTAACCTTACATTAGCAAGAGCTTTAAGGCATAAATGAAAGAGTAAGCTCCCTAGGATTTGTTTGGGCCCTTCCTAAATGTCCTTCCGTATGATTTTTTTTTTTTTTAATGGGAGAGGAGTTGGGAGAGATTGGGTAAGAATAACAAAGATATGAATTCATCAGTCAAAATAGAAGAAACAGTAGTTGAAACATTAATTCTCAATTCCTTTAACAGCAGATTGATAGATGAAGCATAAAACAAGACCAGATGCTGTGGTTTCCAGGATGCACTTGGCTTCCCATCCTTTATGACCTGGAGCATTTTTTGCCGTAAGTAGGTCATTTGCTTGCTCTCATTTACCTGATTCTAGGAAAATGCCCTTGAAAGTATTTGGAAAATAATACTTTTTGTTAAGCTTGTGCTTAACATTTTAAAAGTTAAGATTGCATGAAACTTCCCCCACCCCCTTTTCTCTATTAGCTAGAATAACTCGTAACCTTGTAGCATAAGTGAAACTAAAATGGACAAGAAGAATTCAAGATGTTTTATTTTCTAAGGACTAAAATTTGTGTCCATAGCACTGGCATAGTACTCATCTCACAGAATTATAATTGGGATTTAAGTTTCTGTATTCTCCTATCAGATGTGCAGTTCCTGAAAAAAGAGGATGCCTAGGACATAGGAGGGGCTTAACAAATGTTTTAATTAACTGATTCCCCCCCACCAATCTGACATATTGAATGAAGCTTTTCAGGCACCATTCTAATAGATTTACGGTGACCAGGGAGGGAAAAAGAGGAAAGAAAGGCAAATGGTCCAAAGATAAGGACATGTGCAATCAAACCATTTTACTGACCATAATTATATTATTGTCCTGTCATGACAGGTCTGTTCCTGATGTGTCCACCAGAGACCAGTCCCATTAGGTATCCATAAGGTTTAAGAACATGGACATTGCAACCCAACAGACTTGGCTTTAGATGTAAGATCTGTTATTTACTAGCTCTGTGGCTTTGGGCAAGTTATTAAGCTCTATAAGCCTCAAGTTCCTCACCTTTAATACAGGGACAAAAGCGGTACTCACACCATGGAGTTGCACTGAGAATTAAATGAGACAGTGCATGGCAAGTGCTGAGCTCTATGCCTGGCACTTAGCAAGTCCTCAATAAACATGCCATTGTAATACCTCAGATGTTATTTTCATTATACTATGAAGTGATATTCTGTCATTTCCAGAAGCCCTGTATGGACAAAGATTCCTTCATATCTCCTTAGTGTTTGCATGAGGACTTCATCTCTCAAGTTGTCAACTGTGGCATCTTGTCTGGGAATGTTTATCTTCTCTGACTTGTGAAGAGGCTATGCCTCTCTCTCTTTGAACTCTTAGTTCTCTCATTCTCAGTTTTAATACACTCCTCTGAGTGAGTCTTACTGATTAGTAGTCTATAAACCATTAATGATAGTTATATAAAACCTGTAAGGTTCCATCCTTGTGACCCACCCCCCCCAGACAAATAAGTTTAAAATATTGGTCAATCCATGAAAATGACTATCTGGATATTTCTCAGTTCACTGAAGACCATCATTAATATTGGCTGTCGTTCCCATTCTGTCTAATAACAGCCATTTATTGAGCTTACAGTTCTTGCTCTCATGGAGTTCTGAAGACTCAAATATCTTGTGAAAATGCAAGTCTTCATAGAACTATTGATTTTTTTTAAGGTAGAGGTTTAACCTACCTTTCATCTCCATTCATTATTTGTTTTGGGAAAACTTCCTTACTTAGATTGCCGAGTGACTTTTGCACAGAAGAAAGAAATTAGTTCAATGGATGAAAGTGAGATGCTGAACCAGATTTGAGATTTTAGAGGTCAATCCTTTGCATGTCTTATCATTTCTTTGCAAAATACAACCTTTTTGTAACACTTGAGGACTATCATAACATCAGAGCTGCTATTCTTCATACAATATTTAATTCCTTTGAACATAACATGTTTTTTAAAAAATATTTACTATGTGCAACTCGTGGAAATGCTCCTAAAATTGAGGGAGTTCTACTGAGCAAAAGAAATGGAATATCCTGTATAGAGACTGAGTGCATGGCTTCCAAAGGCAAAGGCAAGGGCAAAACTTGCTAATTTTAGATGTTTAGGGATGAAATGTCTACTAGACCTTGTTTCATCTTAGAGAGACCCAACAGTAGCATACTAGCAAGCTACTGTTAAATTTGCCCTCCCCACCTGTTTATTGCCAGTGTTTCTGGAAACAGAAAAACAAAACAAAGGGGTAAGGAAAAAAAAAAGCAAAGTCTGCATGTAACTTGAGTTAGAGAAGTGCAGGAAACAAATCAAATATACTAAGTTAGCAGTGCTCAAAGTCCCATTCAACTTCAGAATAGTATACCTGGTAGAGTTCCACAAACCTTTCTCCTTTCTAGCCTGCTGCTTATTAAGTTTAAATGCCAGAACCATTCTGAGAGCTCTGAATGCCCATATGAGGCCTAGAGCCAGAGACATGCCCCACACCCATTTCTTTATATTTTCTGAATTCCCAGGTAAACGAGAGATCAGAAAAAGGGACAGTCAAGGAAAGGAGACAAAGAGGTCGACTCCCCAACAGTGTTTTCTTCCCCTTTGGTGTTTTGCAAAAAGCTGAAGAGATGCTATAATGATTCTTTAACCAACTGAAAGCAGCGTTAGAATTCTGTCTAGATATTCTTGAACCTCTGACTGGGCAGTGTTCCACCTTCCACACTCCAGTCCATCCATCATTCAATACTACTTATGCTAGATAAACTGGCTTGCCATAGTTTATTATCATGTTGTCCTCACAGACTAGTATTCAAGGAGCCTCCCCTGACCACTTCTTGGGACTCTTGGAAGTAAACAGAGAAACAGTTTAAATGAACGGTAAAAACCCATGAAGGGCTTCCCTGGTGGCACAGTGGTTGAGAGTCCGCCTGCCGATGCAGAGGACACGGGTTCGTGCCCTGGTCTGGGAGGATCCCTCGTGCCGCGGAGCAGCTGGGCCCGTGAGCCATGGCCGCTGAGCCTGCGCGTCCGGAGCCTGTGCTCCGCAACGGGAGAGGCCACAGCAGTGAGAGGCCCGCATACCGCAAAAAAAAAAAAAAAAAAAAAAAAACCAACATGAAATACAGTGATTGTTTTTTTTGGTGGGGGGAGAGTAAATAATTATATGTCTTCAGTTGAGAGAATCATAAGGATTTCTAGGACATGAATACACATTCACAGCCCCCAAACAGAAGACAACTAAAAAAATCTCTGCAGAGGGACAGCATTTCCTCCTCATTCCATAGGAGGGTGGGGATCTGTGACACTCCATTTTAATGATCATCCCCAAATTCCGTTTCTGTGCCCAACACAGTAAAGCATTTCCAAGTACAGAGTGTCAGACAGGTGAACAACAAACAAACAGCCTCTGTCAAAATAGTTTGAAGCTTGCAAGATGTAGATTATTGAATACAGTACTTGAAAAATGCTAAATTATGACAGTCCTCAATGACAGCTCTGTGACCTGTCTCATGTTAGGTAGCCTTTCTGGGTTTCTGCCTCTGAAATTGAAATAGTTCTACCAACTTCATAATTCCGTGATTCTGTGATTCGTTCATTCTGACTTGTATGTGGGAGAACTTTTGTTTAAATTTTCTCCCCTTTAGAATCCAACAAATGAATGCTAAATTTGAACTCTAGGTTTCAGAGTATACTTTAACATATTAAGAAATTATAACAATTTCTAACAAGACTTGTGTACTATACTACCTTGTCAGCTACCATTTTGCCTGTCATAGTTTTGTCACAATGTGGTTTTGTATTTGTATGCTTAAATTTTACAATCTGTGATCTCTATGTATGTATGTATGGTTGAGTTTAGTTCCTTGAAACCAAAGCATTAAATATCAGTAAGGGCTATATCAAGAACTTTAAAAAAAGAAGTGTGGTTAATATAAATTCCATCTTCCGCAGAAGAGCATGACTTTCAGAATATGAACTCATGAACAACCTAGGGAAAAGATTCTTTTCTGCTTTATAACTAACTTTATTGTTTTATTCTCTTGAGAATTCCCTATCGAACTTGCCAATGAGGGTTTTATCTAACATGGCACTTTTCTGGAATGTAACCATCACTACCCCCAGTTAGTGAGAGATTACTATAACAAATAGTGAAAACACTCACATAGATTCTCATGAATCATGTTTTAATTGAGAGCTAGCCAAAGAGGAAGGGTGGAGAGGTAAGGACATAGATTTATCTCTGCTTGTGTGTTCATTTGTACTTTTATTAAGAGAAAAAACATTTTCCTCTTTTTTAAATAAAATCTCATCCTCTAGGAAGTAAATTCAGGAGTAAGACGCTCCACACCTGTTTTGCATAGTCCAATTGATTGTTAATTTCATTGTCTTTTGACATACTGGGAGGTATGTTAATTTGGAACACATCTCTCTCATAGAAGTAACAAACCAACATTAACACAGGTAAGATGCATCTTTTACCTTGATAAAGACCTCCAGTGTTATAGAAATAGGGAAGGTCTAGATATATATATCTAGAAAGATATAATTTCAAGGAATCATGCTCTCTCAGGATTGAAAGGAATATTAAAGTCAGTGAATGTTCAACCAAAGGCAGTGTGGAACTGTAGATTGTGTGCTATGGAATTAGAGGACCTGGATCAAATCACAGTTTTGCAACTTAGTAGCTGTGTGTTTGGGGTAATTTATTTAACCTCTCTGAGCCTTGGTTTTCTCACCTATAAAATGGGGATAGTGACTACATTATGGAGTTGGTGAAAGGATTGAAGATAATGTATGTAAAGGACCTGGGACAGACATAATAAGCATTTAGTAAATGATTGTGGCTGTTGTGATCATCAATGTCCCACCAACTGGTCATTAAGCTTACTTGAACATTCCCAGTGACATGGAATTCACCAACTGTTCAGGTAGCCCATCTCATGTTTGGAGAACTCTTCAGTGTTAGTTCTTCCTTTTACTGAGCCTAAATCTTTTCCCCTAGAACTTTTTCTATGGTTCTGATTCTTGCCGTTGGGGCTGCACAGATTAAGTGTGTAAATCAATTAAGCATGTAATCTAGAACAGTATATATGCTTTAAGAGTGGTGTGACCAGTGTGGATACTAGAGATTTATCAACACAGTTTAGGATCAAACTAGCTTCCTTTTCCTGAAACCCACCCTTTTAATACCTATTGAATTTGCTATTAATTAAAGCCTGTTTGTCTTTTGTACTAGAGCTGTAGTCAAAGCTTGAGTCCTGCATACTGTACCTGTCACAGTTTTGAGGGAGAGACTTAAGTGCAGAACCTTACAATTAAATCTTTTTCATATTAATTAATAAACTGGTAAAATTCCATTTGAGTCATACAAATATAATTTGAGTATTAAATCATATATAATGTGGCATACCTGTAAGGTCATATAGTTATAAATGGACAAGAACGTAGTGCACTTTATTTAACAAACACCGATACGGTATTTAATATGTGCCAAGCACTGTTCTAAGTGCTTTTCATATATTAACTCATTTAATTCTCAGTCATAATAACCCTATGTGGTTAGTATTATTATCTTCAGATAAGGAAACTGAGGCACAGAGAGATTAAGTAATTTATCCAGGGCAAATAGCTAGTAAGTAGCAGAGTTAGAATTTGAACCAGCATGTTTAGTTCAAGAGCCTGTGTTCATACTCATGCCCTGTTCCCAAATTTGTTAAAATTTAGAAAAATTGTTACATGGATTGTTAGGGCTCCTTAAAAGCAAGAAAAACATGACAAATTAACACTCTGGATTTACAACCTACTTTATAAAAGCATTACTAGAGAATATCTTTTATGGATTTGATTTATGAGAATGTAAAATGTTGACTAGAAGCAATATCTAGCTCCATTCTAAGCAGGACTAGGCTTCTGATGGTTCATTTTATATTTCAACTATATAATTGAGAAGGCATTGATGAATGCCTCTGAATTTTTTTCTTCTCATATGTACTTTTTCTGATAAAAATTGTTTTCAAATGTTAAGACAGCAGTACATCATATTACAGTTTTATTTTTAAATTAACATATAGTAAAGTTGATTGTGTGTGCGTACCTGCATGTGTGTACATTTCTATGAATTTAATACGATAGATTCATATAACCACAGTCAAGATATATAACAGTTCCATTATCCTAAGAAATTCCCTTGTATTACCCCTTTGTACTTACCTCCTCAACCCTTGGCAACCATGGATCTAATCTCCATCACTGTAGTTTTATCTTTATGAGAATGTCATATATAAATTAAATCCTACAGTATATAACTTTCTGAGACTGGCTTCTCTTACTTAACATGCCTTTGAGATTCATCTGAGATTTGCATATGCCAGTAGTTCATTCATTTTCATTGCTGAGTAGTATTCCATTGTAGAGATGTACCACAGTTTGTCCATTCATTTGTTGAAGGATGTTTCAGTTGTTTCCAGTTTTTGGTAATTGTGAATAGAGCTGCTCTAAACATTTGTGTGTAGGTTTTTGTGTGAACAGAAGTTTTCATTTCCTTAAAGTAAATACCCAGGAGTAGGATTGCTAGGTCATATAATAAGAGTATTTTCAACTTTTTGAGAGACTGCCAAACGGTTTTCCCCAATGGCTATACCATTTTGCATTTCCATGAGAATGTATGAGCATTCGATTTGTTTTGTATCCTCACCAGAACTTGTTATTATCAGTATTTTTTATTTTAGGTATTGTAATAGGTATCTCATTATTTTAATTGACATTTCCCTAATGATCAACAATGTTAATATCTTTTTTAACAGCTTATTTGCCATCTATTTATCCACTTCAGTGAAATGTTTGTTCGAGTCTTTTGCTCATTTTTAAATTGGGTTGTTTGTTTTCTTACTGTTGAGTTTTGAGAATTCTTCAAATATATATTTGAAGTTCGAGAGCCTCAAAAGATCCATAGCACTCAAAAGATATTCTCTAATAATGCTTTTATAAAGTAGGTTGTAAATCCAGCAGTGTTAATTTGTCATGTTTTTCTTGCTTTTAAGGAGCCCTAACAATCCATGTAACAATTTTTCTAAATTTTAACAAATTTGGGAACAGGGCATGAGTATCAACACAGGCTCTTCAAATATATATATTCTAGATATAAGGCCTTTGTCAGTATGTGATTTGCAAATATTTTCTTCTGGTGTGTAACTTATCTTTTTATTCTTTTACAGTGTCTTTTATAAAGTTTAAAATGTTAAGTCCAGCTTATCATTTTTTCTTTTATGGATCATGTTTTTGGTATCATGTGTAAGAACTCTTTGCTTAACCCCAGGTTATGAAGATTTTCTCTAAAGGTTTCTTCTAAAAGTTTTATATTTTACATTTAGATCTATGACACATTTTGAGTTAATTTTTGTACAAAATGTGAGATTAAGGTTGAGGTTCAGTTTTAAGTATATGAATGTCCAATTGGTCCAATATCATTTATTGAAAAGACAATCTTTTGGGCCTTTGTCAAAAATCAGTTGGCTATATCTGCATGGATATGAGCATGGATCTGTTTCTGGGCTGTCTATTCCACTGATCTAAGTGACTGTCCCTTCACCAGTATCACACTGTCTTAGTTAATCTAGCTTTATAGTACAACTTAAAAATCTGGTAATATGATTTCTCCAACTTTATTCTTTTTCTTCAAACTTATTTTGGTTTTTATAGTGCCTTTGAATTTCTATATGAATTTTAGAATCAGCTTGCCTATATCTCGAAAAATTCTGCTGGGATAGTTCATGAAATTGAGTTAAATCTGTACATCAAATTGGGGAGTTGAGTCTTCCTGTCCCTAAACATGCTGTGTCTTTCCATTTATTTAGGTCTTTGATTTCTTTCATTTATGTTTTCTAGTTTTCAGCATATAGATACTGTTCTGTCAATGTTTTGTTAAATTTATTCTTAGATATTTCAATATTTTTGGAGCTATTGTAAATGGTATTGTTTTTAAAATATCAGTTTCAATTGTTCACTGCTGGTATACAGGTATATAATTATTATTGTGTTTTTAACTTATATCCTGTGACTGTACTTAACTCAGTTCTAGGAGTTTTTTGGGTTTTGTTGATTTTTGGTCACTTCTTTTGGTTTCAATCATGTCATCTGCAAATAAGAACATTTTAATTTCTTCCTTTTCAATCTGTATGCCTTTATCTCTTATTCTTGCCTTATTATACTGGTTAAGAATTCTAGTATAATGTCAAATAACAGCAGTGAGAGAGGACATCCTTGCCTTGTTCCTGATCTTAGGGGGAAAGCATTCAGTATTTTACCACTAAGTGTGACATTAGATGTTGGCTTTTTGTACATAAGGTGAAGAAGTTCCCTTCTATCTCAGTAAGCTGAGAATTTTAAAAATCTTGAATGGATGTTGAATTTTTTCCAATGCTATTTCTGTATCAGTTGATATGATTATGTACATAGTTTTTCTTCTTTAGTCTACTAATATAGTGGATTACACTGACTGAGTTTTCAAATATTGAAGCAGCCTTGCCTTTTCAGGATAAGTGCTACTTGTTTGTAGTATATAATTTAAAAAAATACTTCTGGACTCAGTGTGCTCAGTGTGTTTGACTTTCATATCAATGTTTATGAGAGATATTAATCTATAGTTTTTTCCCCTGTACTGTCTTTTGTACAGTATTTGGTATCAGAGTAATGCTGGTTTTATAAAAATGAGTTGGGAAGTGTTTCCTCCTCTTCTATTTTCTGGAAGAGTTTGTGTAGTATCATTTCATCTTTAAATGTTTAATAGAATTCTACCTTTAGGCCAGGAAAATTTTTTTGAAAGCCTTTTAACTATGAATTCAATTTCTCTGTAGTTACAGGATTCTTCAGGTTATCTATTTTCTCTTTGATGAGTTTTCGTAGTTTGTTGTCAAGGAATTAGTCTATTTCACCTTGGTTGTCATATTTATGCATGTATTCCCTTATCCTTGTAATGTCTCTAGGGTCTGTGGTGATATCCTTTTTCATTCCTGATATTGATAGTTTGTGTCTTTTGTTTATGAATTTCATTGAGTTTTATGGATTTCATTGATCTCAAAGAATCAGTTTTTTATTTTATGGATTTTTCTCTATTTTGTTTTCATTTTCATTCATTTCTGCTCTTAGCTTTATTTCCTTCCTTCTGCTTTATTTGCTTTTTTAAAAAAGATCAGTGATTTGAGACCTTTTTTCTTTTTTTATATAAGCAATTAATGCTGTAAATTTCCCTCTTTGGTTTAGCTGACTCCCACAATTTTTGCTATGTTGTACTTTCATTTCTATTTAATTAAAAATATTTTTACATTTCCCTTTTGATTTCCTCTTTGACCCACAGATTATTTAGAAGTGTGTTGTTTACAAATGTTTGGAGATTTTCTTTATTTTCCATTACTGAAATCTAATATAACCCTATTATGATTAGAGAGCATACTGTGTATGATTTCAATTCTTTCACATTTTTTTAGGCTGGTATTATGATCCAGATATTGTCTGTCTTGGTGAATGTTCCATGTTCATTTAAAATAATATGTATTTTGCCTAGTGTTGAGTGGACTAATCAATAAATATCTGTTGGGCTCACTTGGGTTGGTGGTATTTTTCATTTCTTCTATATCCTTGCTGATTTTGTTTACAAGTTCTATCCATTGCTGAGAGAGGAGTGTTGAAGTTTCCAAATACAATTGTGGATTTGTCTGTTTCTCCTTTCAGTTCTATCAGTTTTTAATTCATGTGTTTTTTTTTAAATAATTTTTCTTGGAGTATAGTTGATTTACAATGTTGTGTTAGCTTCTGCTGTACAGCATAGTGAATCTGTTATACATATACATATATCCACTCTATTTTTAGATTCTTTTCCCATATAGGCCATTACAGAGTATTGAATAGAGTTCCCTGTGCTATATAATTCATGCATTTTGTGATGTCCTTATTAAGCTCTGGTAATTTTCTCTGCTCTGAAATCTACTTTGTCTGATATTAATATAGCTTCTCCCACTTGGTTTTGATTAGTGTTCACATGTCATATATTCTTTCACCCCTTTATTTTTAACATACCCATATCAATATATTTTAATTGTTTTTTGTTGACAATACATAGCTGGGTCATGTTCTTTGTATCCATTCTACGAATCTGTATGTTTAACTGGTATATTTAGACCATTTCCATTTAATGTAATTATTGATATATTTGGATATAGATCAGCCATTTTATTTTTCTCTTGGTTTCCTTTTTTTCCTTTCATTTCTCTGTTTTCCCTTTCCAGCCTTATTTTGAGGTAGTTGAACATTTTTTAGTACAGTTGACCCTTAAACAACGTGAAGGTTAGGGATGCTGCCCCTTCATGCAGTTGAAAATCTTCATGTAACTTATAGCCGACCCTCTGTATACACAGTTCCTCCATATCTGCAGTTCCGCATCTGCAGATTATGTAATATTATAGCATTCACTATTGTAAAAAATCTGCGTATAAGTGAACCCATGCAGTTCAAACTCCTGTTGTTCAAGGGTCAACTGTATTCAATTTTATCTATTGTGTTTTTGACTATATGTCTTTTTTTTTTTTTTCTGTACGCGGGCCTCTCACTGCTATGGCCTCTCCCGTTGCGGAGCACAGGCTCTGGACGCGCAGGCTCAGCGGCCATGGCTCACGGGCCCAGCCGCTCCGCGGCATGCGGGATCCTCCTGGACCGGGGCACGAACCCGCGTCCCCTGCATCAGCAGGCGGACTCTCAACCACTGTGCCACCAGGGACGCCCGACTATATGTCTTTGTAAAAGAAATGTTAATGATTGTTCTTGGGATTAAAATATAAATAATTATCCACAGTTTGCTTAGAATCAATATATTTTACCACTTCAAGTGGATGTAGAAATCTTTGAATCGTTTATATCCCTTTACACTCTCTTCTTTATGTTGTAGTTGTGTATTGCATTTGCAAACATTGAAAATATACACTGGAAATCAAGAATAGTCTATTATATTTACCTAGAGATTTACCATTTCTATTCCTGATGTTCCAAGTTTCCTTCTGCTATACTTTCCCTTCTGTCTAAAGATATTCCTTTAGTAATTCTTTAGAGCAAGTCTGCTGGCAATGAATTCTCTTTGTTTTGAGAATGTGTTTATTTGAACTTCATTCATGAAGGAATTTTTGCTGGATTTAGAATTCTGGGTTGAGGAGGTGGTTGTTTTTATTCCCCTAGCACCTCAAGTTGTTCCACTTAATTCTACCCTCCCTGGTTTCTGATAAGAAATTTGCAATCATTTGAATTGTTGTTCCCCTGTAAGTAATTCGTCATTTTTTTGTAGCTACTTTCAAGATTTTTTTTTTTTTTGCCTTCAATTTTCAGCAGTTTGATTTTGATGTACTTGGGCATGGATTTCTTTGGGTTTATCCTGTCTAGGGTTCACTGAGCTTTCTTGAACCGGTAAGTTTATGTTTTTCGCCAAATTTGGGAACTTTTCAGTCATTTTTTTCAAATATTTTTTACTGCATTGTATTTTTTCTCCTCTTCTTCTGGACCTCCAATGACAAATATTAGATCTTTTGGTTTCATCCCACTAGTCTCTGAGGTGCTGTTCATTTTTTTCCCACCCCCTATTTTTTTCTCATTGTTCAGATTGAATAATTTCTGTTATCTTCAAATTCACTGACTGTTTCCCCTGTCATCTCCATTCTATGATTGAGTCTATCCAATGAGTTCTTTATTTTAGTTATTGTATTTTTCAGTCCTACAATTTCAGTTTAGTTCTTCCTATCTTCTATTTCTTTGCATTCCTTTCTCTTGCTTCCTGGTATGCTTTTATAATAACTGCTTTAAAGCTTTTGTTAGCTAATTTCAGCATCTATGTCATCTCAGTGTTGGCCCCTGAATTGTCTTTTCCCATGTGAGTTTAGATTTTCCTTGTTATTTTGTATGCTGAATAATTTTTAATTATATCCCAGACATTTAAAATGTTATAAGACTCTGCATGTGCCACACTGTTCATTGCAGAATTATTTACAATAGCCAGGGCATAGAAGCAACTTAAGTGTCCATCGACAGATGAATGGATAAAGAAGATGTGGCACATATATACAATGGAATATTACTCAGCCATAAAAAGAAATGAAATTGAGTTATTTGTAGTGAGGCGGATGGACCTAGAGTCTGTCATACAGAGTGAAGTAAGTCAGAAAGAGAAAAACAAATACCGTATGCTAACACATATGTATGGTATGGAATCTAAAAAAAATGAAGAAGGTTCTGAAGAACGTAGGGGCAGGACAGGAATAAAGATGCAGATATAGAGAATGGACTTGAGGACACAGGGAGGGGGAAGGGTAAGCTGGAACGAAGTGACAGAGTGGCATGGACATATATACACTGCCAAATGTAAAATAGATAGCTAGTAGGAAGCAGCCGCATAGCAAAGGGAGATCAGCTCTGTGCTTTGTGACCACCTAGAGGGGTGGGATAGGGAGGGAGGGAGGGAGACACAAGAGGGAGGGGATATGGGGATATATGTATACGTATAGCTGACTCACTTTGTTATACAGCAGAAACTAACACACCATTGTAAAGCAATTATACTCCAATGAAGATGTTAAAAAATAAATAAATAAAATAAAATATGGGCAACATAAAAGCAAACTTTTTGGCCAAATGAGCTTTAAACAAAAATTCAACTTCTAGAAATTCTATTAAAAAAATAATATAAGACTCTGGCTTTTGTTTAAATCCTATGGAGAATATTGATATTTTTTGTTTTAGCAGGCAATAGAGCTGGTTGTATTTAGGCCACAAATTTCAACCAAACTCCTGTAGGTTCTAGTTTCAACGTCAATTTTGTTTTCAGAATATTTGCGGTACTGTTCAGATCTATCTACTATGTGTGCCGCGCTCAGTGATCAGTCTGGGACATGTGCAGTGGTATATCCTTCAAAGTCTTTGGTATGCTGTTTAGGATCAGATCCACCCTTGTGCAGCTTGAAGGTGAGCCTAGGTGTTTATAATCAACTTTGTTACTTTCCTGAGCTCCTCCGTCTCCATGATCTCTGGTACTTTCTGGCTTCCTAGACTTCCTCTTTTAGCCTTACAGCCAGAAAGCTAGTGCTTCAGTGATCCTGCGCTGCTGCATACTACTTGCTGGGACTGTGCCATGTCCAGGGCCAGTCAGTAGATGGACAGAAAAAAAAAGCAACCGGCATTCTGCCCATTCTCCTGAGACCACAGCTTCTCCTTAGAGGAAGGTTCCCCTCTCTCAGAGATTTTGGTGCCCATTGTAGTCATTGCCACTGCTGGGCTGGCAGGATTTCCTGGGGCCTGGGGCACTAGAGAACAGAGACAAGAACAAAAAATGGCAGATTTCTCCTAGTCTTTCTGAGCATTAGGAAATGCTTTTCCTGCTCTTTAAGCCAGAACTGGAGGGCTTCTCCCAAAACTAGACTAGTAGCTCTAGAGAGCCAACTAAGTTTTTATTGTTTAGTTATAACACACCTCAAATATGTATTTTGATAATTTTGATATGCCTATGTTTTGGATTAGTATACTGCTTGATTATTTGGTCCCTGGTCTCCTTGACTAAATTTGCCTAATGTTTCACTATAAATAATCTCAAGGCTAAGTGACCTAGGTCCTGTTTGGGCCAATTTTTATGTCTTTGAGAAGCTTACTTCAAAGACATATGGTTAGAAGCCAAAAGTTCATTTCTTTCACTTACAGTGTGGGAAAGAATGAGAAATGAGAGTAGTGCTGAATAAATATATATAATTGAGTAGAAGGAAGGTAAAGGAGTTTGCTTATCTTTTGCAGATAATAGTTTTAAATAAATTCATATAAGAAAATAAACAAAACACTAATAATTCTTACCCATCATAAAAGAAGGACAAGGCCTCATAATTGGAGTGGAACTAGGCTAGAACTAGGTTACTGTCTCAAGTGGGCTGAAGACTCTAGAATAGATCAGTGAGCTTTGGTACCTAAGGCAATTTCATGTTATGCTCTATTGCTCTCCACCAGATGGACTTCTTTCTTTTCTTTTTGTCCCCCACTGATCTTTTCCATCTTATCTGTTCCCTTGTCTTTTTCCTTTCTTCACAATTTTTTTTCCATCTGTGAACTTGGTTAATCAGTAGAGCAGGGTTTAAAGAAGAAGCTGATCCTTGAAGGGAGCACCTTTCCATTATCCACCTTCATCCCCCCATCTTTTCCTTGTACTCTTGTTCCATTCCCATTCCTCTTCTGCCCTTCCATGTTGTCCTCCCCAGGGCTGTGCTTTAGCTCTGCCACTGTTGGCCAGAAGACATAGCTTAACTCTGCTTGGGTCACTTGAAAATAAAAAGGTTATTACTTATTCTAGAATAAGAATACTGTAGTTTTCCCTTCTCACACTGGAGTTTTAATAAAGCACTACATTGTTCCAGAGTTGGTAAGGATAATTTGTGAAATCAAACTCAGTTGTGATTTGGCCACTTCCATCTTAGAGACATTCAGAGAGAAATGTTAGAAAATGATAATTTCATCAGAACTTGTTTGAAAGAGAAAAGTTAGCCTCCTGCATAAAAGTAGGAGTCCACATTCCCGGAAATTTTGGTTATTTATGCTGCAGCTGAGGAAAAGGTACATTACTATGTTTGCTTTATGATCAAAAAGGCCTCATAGACCTTTTTTTCCCCTTCAGGGCACAGATTATTAACTAAGTCTGACATTTGCTCTGTTGATGTTCCCTCTAGGAAACAAAAAATGGAAATAGAGATTAAAGTCTTTGCAGATAATATCCTACACCAAAGTATAGAAAGAAAAGTTTATATAACATGACATGGTAACAAAATATATGGATATTATTATCTGAGGATTATGTTATATTCAGTTGATAAGATATATTTGTATGTTTAAGTATATATTTGAAACAGTATGCAGTCTTTTAGTCATTGAGTTTATAAATACTTACTGTCTATCTGATATGTAAAAAAACTGTGCTAGGCATTGTGAGAAGTACAGAGGTTTACACCTTTGTACAAAGAATTATTTTTTAACCTCCAAGAAACTTAATGGGAAGTGGGACTAGCTACACTGAAGCAAAGACTGAGATGTAGTTAGGAGTTGGCAGGGTTTAAACTAGAGAGTCTAGAGGTACTGTACCTTCTGACAACTGTGAATGAGGCCGGTTCTTGGGAAGCCCGTTGCTAGTTTGCTCTTTGTATAGTTCAGCTGGAACTATCATCCTTCTAGTTTGTAGGAGACATTATTCAGGAAGCTATCTAGTCTATGGAGGAGGTGACATCTCCTGAACCTGGCCCTCACAGGGAATTTTGAATGGGTGGAAAAGGAGATTGAATGCATTCTTGCTTATGTCATAATATTGGACATGTGACTTAAAAAATGTGGCAGGTCACTGTGATTGGACTATTTCATTACCATACTTTGACTCAGAGGCAAATGTGGCTTATTTAAACTCTTAACTGAAACATTGATATGACGTAAGATTATAACAATAAAAGACATAAAATGACTGTTTATTGGGGACATCTTGAAGGACCAGGGGAATCCTTGTTTTCTTATCATCTCCCATCTTGCACTTGTTGATAGCTATTAGCCATTCATTCGGCATTTTACTGAAAGTTTACCGTGTCTCAAATAATATGCAAGGTGTCAGAGGTGGCAATAAGGAGAATACAACTGAGTAAGATATAGTATCTGCACTCAATAAAACCAGCTAACAACGAGCACTTATATAGTGTTTACTATGTGCCAGACTTGTTCTAGGTAATATAATATATATATCCTCACCCAGTCCTCGTAACAACCCTGTGAGGTAGGTACTATTATTATCCCCATTTTACAGACAAGGGATACAAGAGATTATGTAACTCGCCAAAGATCTCACAACTGTTAAGTGGCAGAGCAATATTTGAAAGCAGACAGTCTGGCTCCAGAAATGGTGCTTCTAGCCTCTATGCTAAATAGCCTCTCAAGGAATTTATGATTTCAGTATACATAGTAAAGTACCTCACCTTTCAGGGTAAGGCAGTGGGGAATGGTGTATAAAGAAGCAAAAAGTGACTCAGATTAAGTGTTTCCTGTAAACTAACACCAAGGGTGTCTGACTCAAGAAATGCTTCAGTTTGTGCTCCAGAGAGAATGGAGTAACAAGAAAGTATTAAATGCAGCAAAATGTTGGATATATTTACCAGTGGATAGCCATCCAGTTTAATTTTATGTCCAAAACTACAATCCTGCATCTTCCTTTCATATATACAGTATAAGGATTAATGATTACAATCAATCTGATAACATTTCTTTTCTCCCTTTGTCTCTCCTTTGGTAGAGGTACTTGTATGAAGGCTGCTTCACTCTGGAGGTTTGGTTCTGTATAGGCATGTCTGGTGAACTGATGGAATGGGTCTGCTGAGATAGTACTTACAGAATACTGGAAACCTTAGGGAGAAAATTCCTGGGGGTGGAGAATTGCAGAAATGATAATAAAGCCTCAGTTATTTCAGGAGAGGAATGATTTCAATACTTGTGATACAGAAGCAGTATCAAATTATATAGAGTCAAATTATAAGAAAAACATGAGATGTATTTCTGTAGATCTGCCTGTAGACCATTTAGTAGTAATATGTAGTCAATAAATATTCATTATTATTTGTATCAAAGTGCTTACCCCAGGCTGTCCTTATAAAAACATATTTGCAGAGACCTAGGAGAGAAAATGTAAACATGCCAGGGGGCTTCTTAAGACTTTACATGTGCCCTTTAATGACCCTATACATTTCTAAATGTTATCAACAAATGTTAGTTATAATAAAATATTGATAGTAATTATCATTATTACTCTTATTATGTCCTCATTTCATGTTATCACTAATTTTACCTTGGGGTTAGTGAGAAAATAGGATTTAATTTTTGAAATATTCAAATATTTTAGTAGATTTCTCTAAACAGAAAGAGAAGGATGAAGTTTATACATATAGGCAAGGAACTTAATTGTCATTCCTGCGCCTTATGGATTTTGCTTTCCTACAGAAATGAACTCCTGAACTATGATTTTATCACCATAGAATTAATTTCTTGCTAAGGGGTGCTTTCTACTTATCTCACCTTTGGATATTTGCTAGATCACTAATATTCCCTCTATCCATCCTAAATAAATAAATAAATGAATAAATAAATAACTTACTTCCTCTTTCCAGGCAAGTAGAAATTTCAAAAAGATGATGAAGAAATTCTTTTCCTTCTAATTGGTTCTTTGGCCGTTTTAATCTCCCCTCCACTCCCACAAGGGGTAGTCATTAAAATGCCTCAGAAAACTGTGGAGCCTTCATGATAATAACAATGATATGATCATGTTACACACCCATTCAAAGTTCTCTGCTTCAGGACCAAGGTTTGGGTGATACCACATATCCTGTGGACTTCCTGCTTCCTGGAATGGCTTCACTGTTGTGAGGACAGGAAATGAGAGAAAGATGAGCCTACTGTAATTCTGAGGATCAGGTAAATCTTGAGATATTTCCATGTTGATAAATTTATCTAATTTCTTCCTTTTAACCTAGTGTATAATAATTCTATCATCTGAAAACATCACATTTTATTTATCCATATTGATGAATATTTTTTTAGGTTCTTCCTAACTTTTTGCTATTTCAAATAATATTGCCATGAAAATCCCTACATGTTTTCTTATGCACACGTATGAAAGTTTTTCTAGAGTAAGGAATTTTTAAACTATTTTGCTAGCTTATCCCACAAACAATTTGGACAAACTTTTCTTCCTTACACATTTTAGAATTGGAATGAAACTTTTCATTATGAGTTTAAGTAGTTACAAAGGAAATAATTTCCTTGTAATGTAAACATTAACGTTTAAAAGTAGAATTAATAAATGTATCTAATGGAATATAAATGCCATAGTGATTTGATATATTCATCATTATCCATCAAAACATTAGCAACATGAACAGGTGCTTCTCTTATAGTGGGAAATTTTACATCACTTCATTTTCTCTTTGCACTTGAATTTTCTTTCCACTCCTGCCACAGATTTTTATCTGAACGTAATATACATTATGTGTGAATATCTTTAATGATCACTCTATCATACTTCTCTGTAACAAATTTTATACATAAATTTAAATTAAATTATGTTAAATTCCTTTGGCCATAATACTTCTAAGTGTTAAATTATTCTTAATTATCATTAATTATTTTTAGTTCATAATTTATCAATGCTTTAAAATGTTGTAACTATTAAACATAAAAAAGAAATCAATAGGGCTTTAAAAAATTATATATCATAAGTGAATTTTACTTATTTCCAGAAAGAGACAGGTTCACACATTGGTTTATTTCTAGTGTTTGCCTTTATATTATGAACAATGAGGAATATTGTTTACATAGATATGTGATTGGAAGGAATTGTTTTAGTGATGTCACATTTATCAGAAAGCTTTCCAAGTTGTATGCCACACATCACTTAGTGATCTTATCTTTAATAATTTTTCAGTGGACAATATAAATAGGTCTTCCTTCAATTTACTAGAAAACATGTATTGTTAAACAATCTAACTTTCAAAAGGGTTTGTTAGTAAAATCATTTAGCCTCTCAACACCAATATCGTTATTTCAGAATGTCTCTTCAGGTCCTTGCAGGTTTTTACACTTTGGAGCAGTACACCATTTTAGCATTTAGGTAGAGGTATGCCTTTCTCTTTTAAAAAAGTGGGAGAAAGGGCCAGTGTGAAAAGGGAGGTGGGGCTAGGAACCACAAGGGCCACTTAACTACACTGGTTCTCAGGAAGATCAGATTTGGGAGGAAGTATATATTGAAGTTAAAGATCTGGAACTGATCGTCTTAAAACTATCTTGAGTGTCTCAGTTCCCTAGTTTGAAGACCACTACTCTGGGGATTATACCCAGAATTGAAATTACTACTGTTGGAGCCTCCTAAGCTATATGACTGTTTCACTGAACCCTCATCACTGAGGACATTGCTATGCCTCTCAAGGACTTGGGAGAAGTCCCTCCAAAGTTCCCTGTATGTGAGTCATAGGAATATTCTAATTTGGGGGAAATCCCATGGTCACTTTATCTAAATAACTGGTGACCGGGCTTCCCTGATGGCGTAGTGGTTGGGAGTCCGCCTGCCGCTGCAGGGGACAGGGTTCGTGACCCGATCCGGGAAGATCCCACATGCCGCGGAGCGGCTGGGACCGTGAGCCATGGCCACTGAGCCTGCGCGTCCGGAGTCTGTGCTCCGCAGCGGGAGAGGCCACAACAGTGAGAGGCCCGCGTACCGAAAAAAAAATAAAAATAAAAAAAAATAATAACTGGTGACCAATGTGTAGTAACCCACCAGCGCTCTATGAGACACTTAATTTCTTTCTATAATTTGCTTGTGACAACCTCTGGAAGTATTTATTTTTTAAGATTTTTTTGATGTGGACCATTTTCAAAGTCTTTATTGGATTTGTTACAACATTGCTTCTGTTTTATGTTTTTGGTTTTTTGGCTGTGAGGCATGTGGGATCTTAGCTCCCTGACCAGGGATCGAAGCCACACCCCCTGCGTTGGAAGGTGAAGTCTTAACCACTGGATCGCCAGGGAAGATCCCCTCTGGAAGTATTTTTATCCATGATTTTCTTTCTTTAAAGGGCATCCTTAGTCTACGTGAACAAAGATGGTAGAAGGACAGCACTATAGTTGGTTTGCATTCTGTGCCCTGAAGCAGAAATGTCTTTAAGGCCTCCTTTACCCTCTGTTAACTGCAAAATAAACAGATGTCTAGTAGAAAAGGTTATTATCAACATTCTGTGCAATTTGGGAGAACAAGAAGTTGGGATCGCTTGACCTAGCTTCCAACAGCAAACTCAGGCCAAGTAAAGTACCAAGGTAAGTATACTACCAAAAGTAGCTTACTCTTAGGGCAAAATTTTTCTGGTTTACAAGTTTCTGGATGTAGTTGAAAAGGACAGTACATTTCAAAAATAGAATAATGGCCATTCTCAGTCAGGGACCAGTTTAATTCTACTTAAAGACTGAGAACACTTAATGTGCCAAATTCAATTCATAAGAAAAAGTTGACCAGTTAATAGGACAAGTGCCTCAACAGTATAAAATAAACAGAATATGAAATGCAGACAGTCCTATTTTACAGCTACAAGTTATTTTAAAAATCATTATAAAATAATAAAATATAATATTTTATAGTTAGTAAGTCCACAAGAACACATTAATAAGACACATCTCAATTAACATTCCTTTGTACTTGCTTCAACAGGTAATTTAGGAGAAAGGTGGTCTCATGAACTTTAGCAGCCAATGGTCTGTGGCTGCACCTTAGGAGGCATCCAAGACAAAGGTATTATGTCCAGGAAAATTTCAGATAAAACTTAGGGCTCACAGCTAGGTAAATGAGAGTTTTGTTTTGTTTTTCTCAGAAAATAGACTGTTTCTATCCATTAGCTTTCAGTTTCCCAGCTTCCTGAAATTTATGTTAAGGACCTGAAATATTCCCAAATTAATTTTAAAGTACCATGACCTTTGCTTACAGACCTCCTTTTCCTCGAGTTTCCTGAAATATAAAACCTGTACATCCTTTAAGAAATGCAGTACATTCAAGTACAATTAATTAGGAAAAATTCACAAAAGAGAATTGTTCATCTATTGTATTTAGAATAGGTAAAAATTTCCATCTAAGTTAGGTCTGACAACATTAGATTTTTCTATGGTTTCTTTCTGAAGTTCTGCAAGATAGAAAAATCTAAATCACAATGAGAGTACCTTTAGAACTTGTTTTATTAATCCTAAGAAATTGTTAATAAGAAACTGATAACTGGGTAAGGTCCAGAACTGCTTTATTTTATCATTAAATGGAACCACGGAATTAACCAGTGGCCTACCATTGGGCCGCTAAGGTTAGGTTTTAAACAATTAAATATAAACTAAAGATACTACATTCATGTGGTTGAAAAAGCAAGAAGTAACAGCATCACATACAATGTGGATTGGGGCCCTTGGAGCTGTGTAACTTGGCAGTCCTGTAAATGTCACCTTCCCACCTGGTCTCCTAGCCATATCAGTTTCTTGTACGTTAATAAAGAGAATCTAGGAATATAGAGGTTAGGAGGAGGAAAATGGGATAGGAAGAAAGAGAATGGTAAGAAAGAGGGCAGGAGAAAAGAGAGCGAAGGATGCTGGAAAGAGGGTGTCTCAGTCTGTTCAGGCTGCTACAGCAAAATGCCATAGGCTGGGTGGCTTATAAAGAACAGAAATGTATTTCTCAGTTTTGGAGGCTGAATGTCCAGGATCAGTGCGCCTACATGACCAGGTCTGTGTCTAGCAAGGGCCTGCTTCCCGATTCATAAATGTTGTCTTCTAGATGTAACCTCACCTGGCATGGCAGAAGGAGAAGGGAGCTCTGTCAGACCGTTTTTATAAGGGCACTAATCCCATTCGTGAGGGCTCTGCTTTTATGGTCTAATCACCTCACAAAGGCCCTACCTCTTAATACCTTCACCTTGGGGTTGGGTTTCAATGTAAAAATTTGGAGAGGACACACTCAGACCATAGCAGAGGGGAAAGGCTAAGTCTTTATATAAAGGATCAGCAACTTTCTCCCAGCCCTCTCTTGCAATTGCCCTTTGTGTGTATATTTGTATGTGAATATTAGAGGAAGAGTAAAAAGGAAAAAAACCCAGACAGTCTGGGGAATGGTAGTAGTGAGCCACTGGGAATTTTTAACCCTGTGCATATGTTATATGAATAAACTTCTTTGTATTGCTTTTTCCTCTCAGATCACTTTTATCTTGTCTCAACCAAGTATATTTAATTATTTTGAGATTTAGGTTTTGGGAAAAAATTCAGAGCTAATAGGCATAAATATTCATGGAAGAAAGGGAAGCAGGGATGCAGGCCTCTACCATCCTCACAGTAGAGATAAGCTGACCTTTCTCTACTACAGATTGGCCTGATAAAATCCAGAACTAAACTTTCTCTCTGCACTGACCTGCTCAGACTGCAAATAGATTCGTTAACTGATTTTATAAAAATTTAAAATTTTTTTAACATCTTTATTGGAGTATAATTACTTTACAATGGTGTGTTAGTTTCTGCTGTATAACAAAGTGAATCAGCCATACATGTACATATATCCCCATATCTCCTCCCTCTTGCATCTCCCTCCCACCCTCACTATCCCACCCCTCTTAGGTGGACACAAAGCACTGAGCTGATCTCCCTGTGCTATGCGGCTGCTTCCTACTAGGTATCTGTTTGACATTTGGTAGTATATATAAGTCCATGCCACTCTCTCACTTCGTCCCAGCTTACCCTTCCCCCTCCCTGTGTCCTCAAGTCCATTCTCTACGTCTGCATCTTTATTCCTGTCCTGCCCCTAGGTTCTTCAGAACCTTTTTTTTTTTTTTTTTAGATTCATATATATGTGTTAGCATACGGTATTTTGAGCCCTGCAGGAGATGCTCCCTCTAACCATGCCTGGCACCATTTTCATTGACTCCAACTCTTCAGCAGGTGGCAGTGTTTCCCTCTATTCCCGGAAGCTTTTGGCATTTCCTTCCTTTCAAAAGAGCATAGTCCCTTTTCTTTTTCTCAATCCACGTATAACAGTTGCCTCCTTTCCATCGTTGTTTGGAAGATATTCTCCCAGTGATCTTAGGAACTGAGGAGGAGAAGCAGAATTGTAACATGCAGCAATTCATGTTTGATCGTTAAGGCCCTAATTCTCATGGTTCAATTTCAGGACACTTTAGGACAGAGAGTAAGCATCAGTCACCATCTTTCCCTATTCCAAACCCTATTTACTGTTTCTGGTTAGGTAGTCTTCTTGTTGCCTTCATTCTCCCCTGTACAAGCTTGAAAATACCATTAACAGCCTTCTCCAGTGAAATTTCTAATTAACTTAAGTCTCTAAAAGCGAGGTTTTCTTCCCCTCTTTATTCACTGATGGGAATTTATTCAAGAAATTTCCCAAACTCCAATCCAGGATCCCTCATTGAGTAGCTATGTAATCTGGGCATATAAACTCCTTGGGCTTCAGTTTCTTCCTTTGTAAAATGGGATTGGTGAACTAAGGGACCTTTGAGATTTCTTGGATCATAAAGTAATCTGCCACTGCTTTGAATGGTGGTATTGCTGTGGTACCAGATGATTATTTCTGGAGTGTATTTTCTTTGAGCAGCAAAAGTCATTAGATAGTACAAAGAGTGAAGAGTAGATCTAGTAGAGATGGTTGATCTAGGGAGAGAGGGTACTCAGGGTAAGATATAACCTGTCTACTATACAGTATCTCTACTAGACAGCACTTATAGCAGTTATTCTCATGTATTTCTGTTGTGCAGCAGACATCAAACAGACCTTTAGGCTTAAATGCTGGAAATTCCTTAGTGAGCTCATTTATTTAAAAATGAAATTACAGTTGAGCTCTTTCCTTGGTTGATTTGATATTCTTTTGATAATAGGTATTTGTTTATTTTTAGTCCTAATTCTATTTGATGAAATAACTTTTTTCATAATAATAAATGATCATTGTAAAGAACCTTCAAATCATATAAAAAGCAATAAATGAAAAGAGAAATTCCTCTCCCTCTGAGGCCCTCCCTCCCCATCCTAACCTCAGAGATAACCAGTGTTATCTTCTCTCTGGTTTATTCTTCCATACATTTTCCATGTAATTATGTAAACATATATATGTATACATGTATTATCACTTTTATTTTATGAATTTTAATGAACACTTTTGTGAAATATATTAATCCTAGAGTAGAATTATGCATGTGAAATAGATGAGTGAGGAAATGAAAAGATTACATGATTAAGGAACAAAATAGGTAACAAACTGAAAACATTCAGTTGCTAATCAAATTGTCAGCTGATAGTGGTGTTTCTTAAATGATAGAGTCTAGGCAGAATTGACCATGGAAAACTGTCTGATTTGAAGAGTTGGCTCAGCAGTTAAGAATCCTCCTGCCAATGCAGGGGACATGGGTTCGAGCCCTGGTCCGAGAAGGTCCCACATGCCGCAGAGCAACTAAGCCCATGCGCCACAACTACTGAGCCTGTGCTCTAGAGCCCACGAGCCACAACTACTGAGCCTGCGTGCCACAACTACTGAAGCCTATGTGCCTAGAGCCCGTGCTCTGCAACAAGAGAAGCCACTGCAATGAGAAGCCCACGCACCACAACAAAGAGTAGCCCCCACTTGCTGCAACTAGAGAAAGCCCACGGCCAGCAACAAAGACCCAAAGCAGCCAAAATTAAATAAATAAATAATTTTTTTTTATTTTAAAATAAGGAAGAGAGCTAGGGTCACAGTGGTAGATGACCATCAACAATTCCTCCATCTCTCTACGAGCTTACCACCAAGAGGCAAAGTCTTTTTCCCCAGTCTTGAATCTTGATGGGTCTGGTACTTGCTTTGGTCAATGGAATGAGGCAAAAATGATGCTACTACAGTTCTGGGCCTAGACCTGGCAACTTTAGTTTCTGCTCTCTTGGAAAATAATGACCACGTGAAGAAGTCTGACTACCTTGTTGAAGAGAATGGCCTCGTGGAGGCAGTGTGCCTCTTTTTTAGAGGACAAGAGAGTAAGGAGGGAGTTAGGTCCAGCCAGCTCCTAGCTATCCCAGCCACTCCAGCTAAGGCATTAGACATGTAATTGAATCCATCTTGGATCCTCCAGCCCAAATCAAGCCACGCCAAACAACATTACACGAAAGAGAGACAAGCTGTCACCATCATCCTGTCCATATTGCAGAATGGTGAGCAAAAAAATGGTTGTTACTATTTTGAGCTGCTACATTTATTTAAAATGCTCATTTATTTAAAAATGAAATTAGGGGTAGTGTGTTATGCACAACAGATAATAGAAATTGATGTTTGAAAGTTGGACCCTGGCATAACAAAAATCTAAAACATGTGGCATTGATTTTGGGACGCAGCATTGGGTGGAGGTTGGAAAGGTGATGAGGGAACTCTAACTCCTAAAATTTATTTTTTTAATTTATTTTTTAAAAATTTATTTTGAAGCAATTTAAACTTACAGAAAAGTTGCATAATGGTACAGACAGAGTTCATATATATTCTTCGCTCAGCTGCCCTAATATAAATAGATTACATAGCCATAGAATAATTATCAAAATCAGGAAATTAACATAAGGTACAGACCTTATATGAACTTTACCAGTTTTTCCAGTGATGTTCTTTTTCTGTTCCAGGATCCAGTCCAGGATCCCACATTGGCATTTAGTTGATATGTCTCCTTAGTCTGGGCAGGAACTATTTTTTCTTTCTTTTTTAAAAATTGAGGGGTAATTGACATATAACATTATATTACTTTCAGGTGTACAACATAATGATTCGATATACACTGAGAAATAATCACCACAATAAGTCTAGTTAACAGCTGTCACCATAAATAGTTACAAAATTTTTTTTCTTTTTTTCTCCTGATGATGACTTTTAAGATGTATTCTTTTAGCAACTTTCAAATATGCAATAAGTATTATTAACTACAGTCACCATGCTGTACATTACATCCCCAGGATTTATTTATTTTATAGCTGAAACTTTTAACCTCTTCATCCATTTTACCCACCCCAAACTCTCCCCTTCCCTCCAGCAACCACCAATCTGTTGATCTGTTCTCTGTATCTATGAGCTTGTTTTTTTAAATAATTATTATTGTTTGTTTTGTTTTTTAGATTCACATATAAGTGAGATCATACAGTATTTGTCTTTCTCTGTCTGACTTATTAATATTTCACTTAGCATAATGCCCTCAGGGTCCATTCCTGTTGCTGCCAATGGCAAAATTTCATTTTTTATGGCTGAATAGTATTCCATTGTGTGTGTGTGTGTGTGTGTGTGTGTGTGTGTGTGTGTGTGTACATGTATTACATCTTTATCCATTCATCCATCAATGAACATTTAGGTTGTTTCATATGTTGGCTATTGGAAGTAATGCTGCAACGAACATAGGAGTGCACATATCCTTTCAAATGACTATTTTTGCTTTCTTCAGATAAATACTCAGAAGTGGAATTGCTGAATCATGTTGTTCTATTTTTAATTTTGGGGCGGACCTCCACATTGTTTTACAAAGTGGCTTTACCAATTAACATTCCCACCAACAGTGCTCAAGTGTTCCCTTTTCTCCACACCCTCACAAACACTTGTTATTTCTTCTTTTTTATAATAGCCATTCAAATAGCCAACAGATTTGAGGTGATATCCAATTGTGGCTTTGATTTGCATTTCCCTGATGATTAATGATGCTTAGCGTCTTTTCATGTGCCTATTGGCCATCTGTATGTCTTCTTTGGAAAAACATTTATTCAGATCTTCTGCCCATTTTTTAATTGGATTTTTTTTGTTTGTTTTGCTATTGAGTTGTATGAATTCTTTATATATTTTGGATATTAACCTTGTATCAGATATATGATTTGCAAATATTTTCTCCCATTTAGTAAGTTGCCATTTCATTTTGTTGATTTCCTTTGAAGAGCAAAAGCTTTTTAGTTTGATATAGTCCTGCTGTTCATTTTTGCTTTTGTTGCCTTTGCTTTTGGAGTCAGATGTAAAAAAATCATTGCCAAGATCAATGTCAAGGAGATTGCCACGGATGTTTTCTTCTAGGACTTTTATTGTTTCAGGTCTTACTACATACAAGTCTTTAATCCATTTCAAGTTAATTTTTGTGTATGGTGTTAGATAGTAGTCTAGTTTCATTTTTTTGCATGTGGCTGTCCAGTTATCCCAACAACATTTGTTGAAGAGATTGTCCTTTCCCCATTGTATGTTTTTGCCTCTTTTGTAGTAAATTACTTGACCACATATGCATGGATGTATTTCTGGGCTGTCTATTCTGTCACATTGGTCTATGTGTCTGTTTTTATGCTAGTACCATACTGTTTTGATTACTATAGCTTTGTAAGATAGCTTGAAATCAGGGAGTGTGATGCCTGTAGCTTTGTTCTTCTTTCTCAAGATTGCTTTGGCTATTTGGGGTCTTTTGTGGTTCCATACAAATTTTAGGTTTGTATGTTCTATTTCTGCGAAAAATGCCTTTGGAATTTTGATAGAAATTGCATTGAATATGTAGATTGCTTTGGATAGTATGGTCATTTTAACAATATTAATTCTTCTAATTCAAGAGCACAGATTATCTTTCCATTTGTTTGTGTCTTCTTTGATTTCTTTCATCAGTGTTTTATAGTTTTCAGCGTACAGGTTTTTCACCTCCTTGGTTACATTTGTTCCTAAGTATTTTATTATTTTTGATGCAATTGTAAGTGGAATTGTTTTCTTAATCTCTCTTTCTGATAGTTCATTGTTAGTGTAAGAAATGCAACTGATTTTTGTATATTGATTTTTTAAAAAAATTTTAATACATTTATTTATTTATTTTGGCTGCATTGGGTCTTCGTTGCTGTGTGTGGGCTTTCTGTAGTTGTGGCAAGCAGGGGCTACTCTTTGTTGCAGTGTGTGGGCTTCTCACTGCGGTGGCTCCTCTTGTTGCAGAGCACGGGTTTTAGGTGTGTGGGCTTCAGTAGTGTGGTACACAGGTTCAGTAGCTGTGGCACACGGGCTTAGTTGCTCATGGCATGTGGGATCTTCCTGGACGAACCTGTGTACCCTGCATTGGCAGGCAGATTCTTAACCACTGCGCCACCAGGGAGGTCCCTGTATATTGATTTTATATCTTGCAACTTTAGTGAATGTGTTTATTAGTTCTACCAGGTTTTTGGTGGAGTCTTTAGGGTTTTCTATATATAATCTCATGTCATTTGCAAATGACAGTTTTACTTGTTCCTTTTTGATTTGGATGCCTTTTATTTCCTTTGCTTGCATAAATGCTTTGGCTAGAACTTCCAATACTATGTTGAATAAAAGTGGTGAAAGTGAGCATCCTTGTCTTGTTCCTGATCTTAGAAGAAAAACTTTCAGCGTTTTGCTGTTGAGTATGTTAGCTGTGGGATTGTCATATATGGTCTTTATTATATTGATGTATGTTATCATTATACCCACTTTGTTGAGATTTTTTTAATCATAAATGGATGTTGAATTTTGTCAAATGCTTTTATTGTATTTATTGAGATGATCATATGATTTTTATCCTTCATTTTGTTAATGTGGTATATATCATGTTGATTTATTTGTAGATGTTGAACCATCCTTGCATCCCTGGAAAAAATCCCACTTGATCATGGTGTATGATCCTTTTAATGTATTGTTGAATTTGGTTTGCTAATATTTTGTTGAGGGATCTCAATGGAAGCTATAAGAGTAGTGAGGAAATTGCTTCTGGAGGCTGGCTAAGTGGTGGTATGTAGTGGCAAAATGTTTGGAAACATTTGTACTTGTGTGCAGTAAAACATAGAAAATGTACCTAATGAACTTGTAGACCTGGCAAAGATTTTCAATGTGAATGTTCAAAGTGTCAGTTGGCTTCTTTTAGTGATGTGTCATGTATCACAAGAGAGAAATGTGTTAAAAAAAAAAAAAAAGAACTATTCAGTTTTTAAGCAGAATGTAGAAATATACAGGACCTAGGAGAGTCTTTATAGTCAGCAAAAGGTCTCAAATTAAGAAATGGCCTCAGGGACTGCCTATAAAATGTGACCTCAAGGAAAAGATTTAATCAAAACTCTGCTGAGACCTCTAAAAAACTTAAGACATTGCTTCATAGACCCTCTCATCTAGACTAAAAGGGCTTCTAAGAATCTTAAGGGTGGTCCAACAGCAGTCACCTAGATAAAGGCCCAATGTAGACAGAGGTTTGTTTTTGAAAGAATTCTGGATGTTGCTTTGTGGTCAAGGAGTGAACTCCAATTAGAGTCATAGAAAACCCACACACTTTTAAAAAGAATTTTATTGATAAAAGCACCAGGAGCTTGGACCAAAGAAGGAGGAGACAGTTCAAAATGAAAAAAAAGCCTCTGGGCCCCCAACTTTCTATGGGCAAGAAGCAGGCTGAGAGAGCTATTCAACTGTAAAGGGCAGGCAGTTTCTTATGAAAAAGAAAGATTGACTCAGAGGTCAGCTAGACCCCAGAGCAGGGAGCCAAGAACAGTGGATTAGGAAACTACTCCCAGGGAGAAAAACCAGGCCCTAATGGAGAACCAAATCCTTAGAGTCAGGATGACAGCGCTTGGCTGGCTTTCAGAATTGCTACAGACTAATGACTGCTATGTGCCTTCCATTTCCCCCTGCCAACCTTTGAAAAGAAGTATCTATTCCATTTATTCTATCCCTGTTTCAGCATTGTATGTTGTGTATTGTAACTTGTCTTTTTAGTTCATGGATCTCCAGATGAAGAGGAACAGCATCTGAAATGCCTCATTCACATCTGGGCCTAGTGTGTATGACTAGATCCTAGACCTTACAGCCAATGCTATACAGAATGGTAATTTGCGGGGGAGGAAGTAAGTGTCTTTTGCATGTCTGTGTGTGGGTGTGTATGTGTGAACAGTTGTGGCCAGAGGGTGGATTATGGTAGAGTGCTTCCAAATCTGACTGCCAATAATTCCTCTTATCCCAGCCACTCCTTCCATTAAGAAGTGAGACTCCTCTCCCCTTGGATCTGGGCTGGCCTTGTGACTTGCTTTGGCCAAGAGAATAGAATGAAAGTGATATCCTGGGACTTCTGAACCATGCCTTGGAGAGGGCTTGAAGCCTCTGCTTTCTTCCTCTTGGGATTCAGTCACTGTGCAAAGATGCTTGGGCTGGACCACTGAATGATGAACGGTCACACGAAGAGAGGGAGGCCCCCAGGCATTTCAGGTGCTCCAGCTGAGGTGCCAGACATGTGGGGAATGTCACAGACATTCCAGCCCTAGCCAAAGTCATAGCTGAACGTAACCACATGTCTGACCCAGCTGACATCATGGGGGAGCTGAAGAACTGTCCAGCTGTAACCTTCCCAAATTGCAAAATTGTGAGAAAATAAATGGTGGTTGTTCTTTTAAGCCACCAAGTTTACAGTGGTTTGTTATGCAGCAATAGATAATTGAAACAGTTATCAAATACTAGGGTATTTTCTACAGCTTTAACTTTACTCCTAGACTGTGAAGAGGTTGCAACAGTGTCAGACAAAGAAGCCAAGTTTTCAAGGAGACTAAATTCCGTAAAGGCTGGACCCTCTATGCTATAGTCATTGCTCTGTCCACAGAGCTTAGCATTATTAGTACTGGCACATAAGACTCCCACATATTTGTTGATTGAATCATTAAATGACTAAATGGAGTTAAGACCCTATACCATCAACACAGACAAAAAAGCTACCTTAAATAGAGTTTTTTTTTAAATTTTTTAATTTTTATTTATTTGGCTGTGTCAGGTCTTAGTTGCGGCATGTGGGATCTTCATTGTGGCATGTGGGATCGTTCGTTGTGGTGTGGGCTCTTTGTTGTGGCACACAGGCTTCTCTCTAGTTGTGGCGGGTGGGCTCCAGAGTGCACAGGCTCAGTAGTTGTGGTGTGTGGGCTTAGTTGCTCCCTGGCATGTAGGATTTTAGTTCTCCAGCCAGGGATCGAACCCGCGTCCCCTGCATTGGCAGGCGGATTCTCAACCACTAGACCACCAGGGAAGTCCCTTAGATAGAGTTTTAACCATGCATTTTCTCTTTCAAAAAGGTTTTTTGTTGCTTTTTGTTACCAGAAAAAGTGATACCTCAGAAGCCAGAAGGATGTTCTGAAGGGAAAGATTTGTAGGAGTGAGGCAATAGTTACCCTTGACTCCTTCTCAGTGTCCCTCCTATACCTGGACCAATGAGGGCTACTCTGTGAAGCACCTGGTAAATGCCCCAATATCTGCTGGTAACATAAAAATTATTATCTTTTTCTATTATCGGAAGAGCTAAAAGGCAAGAAATGTGTTCCTAGGGCTAGAGTTAGTATTAAGGGGACCAGAGTGGAATATCCAATAGCCAGTGTTAGATCGGAAACTAAAACAATCTAAGCTGTCTTGTCATGTTAGGTCTTTCTTTTCTATCACTCTCTAGTCCAAGTCACAATTTCTAAATGCCACTTGGACATAGTGAGTGCCTAGTCTGCTCTGTGGTTCTCCCAGCCCAGCCCTTATTTCTCTTTGTGTGATATTTCATACAGCACACCTCTCTACTGAGATGTGAAAGGAGACACAAGTGCCATCTGAAATAGCTCCAGGAGATTAGGGCATGAAGAACTTGTAGGCAACAATGGAAAATTCTCTTTTAGGATGTGGTTGCTTGTATGATCCATACTGGTACCTTCTGGAGAAATGTTGTAAGCAAAAGGTCTTTATTTAAAACAACAGGAATATTTGTAATTAGGATAACTGAAATAAGGGAAAAGTCTTCAGACCGTTGGAAGAATGGGATGGTTTAAGTTAAAATATATAATTATTATATACTTTTTACTCTGTATTATTTAGAAAACAGTGGTTAAGCAGATAAAAATAGAGAAGATTACTTAAAAATTGAACCCATTGCTTTAGATCTCTATTTGAAAGGTCAGTGTGTGGGAGATGAGAAAGGCACTATAGCAATCAGTGTTCAACACAAGACATTTTAGCAGCAGGACCTACAAAGAGCACATCAACTATTTATATCATCCCCATTGAGTTGCTGGTCATTTCACTTATCAAAGAAAATAAGAAAGGAATTTTCTTTAGATATTCTCTGGATGCAGTAGCAATACAGTTTTGGAATCAGCTGTTAGAAACTATAATTAAAGCTGGTTTTTCCTGTTCACTAATTATTCTGTATGGTTAGTCTCCCTGAAGCTTTATATAATTCTCCCTTTGTTACCAGCTTCTGTTTCTCCCCAGGGCAGTCTGAATCCAGACAGGTAAATAACTGAAGTGTTTAGAAACCAATGTATTGTAATATCTGTACAGCCAAGCAGATATTTGCAACTGAACTTGAAAAAAACATTTTAAAAAACTTTATGTACATTAGATAGTGTCAGCTATTTAAAGGTTTCAGCTCTACCACCTGCATATGGAGACTTCTTGGGTAGGAGGACAAAGTGAAGAAAAACAAAAATTAAAAAAGGATTTCCTTCAGGAACCCACTTAACACTGGGAAGGGGAGGAAATTTTTTACTCAGCAACTTCTAATAACCACCTGGTATTGCTGTCAGGCTGGTCAAATATCTGCCAACATTGGTGGTCCTTTCACTCACCATGGAGATAAGTAGAGGGACCTGATGTTTAGAGTAGCAGCAAAACTCATTTTCCAGTTTCTTCTTTCAGCAGATGGAAGTGCTTGTGGGCCAGTCTCATATTCCAGCATGTTAGTACTGGTGATGCACACCCTCTCTGCTCCAGAATAACTCTGTGCCACAGGAATTGAAAAGGATTCTCTCTCCTCAGGCCTAACACCAAAACACCAACAGGGCAGGAATGAATCCACTTTCCTCCTAGGAAGTGGATTTCAGAACGTCTCAGATACTGTGAGACTAATCTTCACATGGAATGGGGGGAGAGGGGTGGGCAAAGTAGGGCAGTGCTAATAACAGGAACTCTGGGGACACGATCAGCAACTGGAAAAACAAACGTGGGACATTTTACCCCTCCCTAATCACTTGCCTTCATTTAACTTTATCTTCATTTTCCCTTTCCTCACCAAGCAGTAGTTGATAATCAGTTGAGCGTAGCTCTCAGGTTCTTGCCATGCAATCTAGTGGAACACCTAGAAATCAGGGACTTATCCTTGGTTATTTATAAAATAAAGAAATCTCTAGGGCTTCCCTGGTGGCGCAGTGGCTGAGAATCCGCCTGCCAGTGCAGGGGACATGGGTTCAAGCCCTGGTCTGGGAAGATCTCACATGCCACGGAGCAACTAAGCCCGTGTGCCACAACTCCTGAGCCTGCGCTCTGGAGCCTGCGAGCCACAACTACTGAAGCCCGTGCCACAATAAGAAGCCCGTGCACTGCAACGAAGAGTAGCCCCTGCTCGCAGCAACTAGAGAAAGCCCATGACCCAACACAGCCAAAAATAAATAAATAAATACATTTATTTAAAAAAAAAAATCTCTAGCTTATTTAGGCTGTGTGGTCAGGACTTTCATCTTTGGAAACCAAAGGGAGGCCTTTCTCCTACTCTTTCTAGGTTGCTCTCCATTTCTTTTTCCACTTGTGGCCCCTCCTTCCCCCAAGCTGACCAGGACCATGCACAAAACCAGGCTCCAATAAATATCAAGACTGAAGATTCAGCAGGTGGCTAACTCCTGCAGGGCTATCTTAAAAGGATGTTGCATACAAATTCAGAGTTTTATGAAGCCTCAGAGATCTCTAAGAACAGTGTAAATATCCCTGGTTTAATTAGTAAGTAGTCCTGGAGTTAGGTAATGGTCTGTGGCTTCTACGGTACCTCTCTTGAGGTTTCTAGTCTTCAGGGGCTGCCTACAACTATGATGTGTTCTTTCTCATACACTGAATAAATCCTCTTTTAGACCTTCCTAGGCATCAATTCACAATAACTGCAACACACATGCAAATTGATCCCATTCTCTCAGATCTAAGAAACGACCAGCGCCTCAGTCTAGGTATCAACTTAAATACTTTTGGACTCAAATTCTCCTTGAGTTCTACTTCCCAGGGGAAAGAAAGAATTCCTACAATGGTACTGATGCCCACTCTCTACAAGCAGACGGTGGACCACTCACTTTGCAGCCGATCGATGCCAGGGTAAATGTGCTCTAATTTTCAGCATTTCCGAACCAGATCCTTCGCGGTTTAGGTCAAACAATCCGAGCTCTAAGCAGACTTGACAAGTTTGTTCTGGGCTGAAGGCCATGGACTAGGTTCTCCGACCAGATAAGTCACTAGGCTGAGTCTACAGTAGGTGGGGCGCGCTCACCAGCTCAGTAGTGACTGAAAGTTTGTCGCAACATCGTTGAATTCAATCACCGGGCTGCTGCAGTAGATACCCTTTGCCCCGCGAGTACAGCACCAGAAAGGTTCGCCCTAGGGGGCAGGGCACTAGCAAGGAAAATGCGCCAGACCCCCGGGGCCCAGCCCCTTCTCCCACGGTTTGGAAGGCGCAGTGGTAGCGGATCCAGAGCTCGGAGTTTCAGGTCTCCGTCCTCTAGCTTGCTCTGTGGGTAGCAGGAAAGCGTGCGACCAGCTTGGGAACTCTTGCTCCGAGATCCGCAAGAATCAGCGGCGGCAGCCAAGGTGAGAGGAGGCGGGGGCACGTGCTTGGATGTGGGTGCTTGTGTAACCAGCTCCTCAGGCGCCAGCACCGACAGCGCTCCGGCGGGAGGATCGTCTGAGCCTATTCTTCCGCCGAAACCGGGTAGGCTCTGGGGTCCAGCTACCCGTACATGGCGGGAGCACCCTGGGCAAAGGAAGCGAAGCACTTGCCTCTAGAGCTATCAAATGGGAGTGGGAATTTGGAAAGTTCCCCAACTAGGAACACACGTGACCTCCTCCTGCAAGTAGTTCCGACTGTGGCCCGTGTATCCCTCCACCTCCTTTTGAACCCTCCTAGGTCTCCTCGGCTCCGCCCACTCGCTGGGGCTGCAGTTTCCTACCGTCCCGTAATTCATACTCCCGCCCTGCAACTCCGGTCTCTAGCGTGCACTGACCCGCTAGGGGAGCGCGGAACCTGGCCCCGGGGCGATCCACCCAGCCGGGTTTTCACTGCGGCCCAAAAGGGGCGGGGCGAGGAGCCGCTAAGGGTAGAGCTTGAGTTCGGAGCGGTGAACCCAACTGGAACCCCGAGGGGAGAGATGCTCGGCTCTCCGGGGGAAATGCAGGGGGCTGCAGCGTGCATCCCATCCTCGGGGATCCGCTTTCAGTTCACCTGGACAGTTGCCCTTTGGGATCTAGAAATTCAGGGGCGATGTGCTCACACTCAGCGCGCTCCGCTGGGAGCTTTCATTTTTAGGGCAAATGAACCGAGTGCCGGGGAAGCGGGAGGTGGGGCGGTGAAAGGGAGCCGGATGAGGTGATACACACTGGAGACACAATAGGGGGTTATTCTTTGTACTAAGACTGACACCTTGAGGACACGGGTGGGGATGGGGGGAGAGGTGGGATTTCTCAGCAAGAGCTGCTGCAGTCACATCCCTGCGAACGATCGTGATCCGACATCCGTGCATAAGGAGAAGGAGGCTGCAGGCCGTGCCGGGGAAATCTGGAGGTGGAGGCAGGGGGAGGGGTGTCCTCGCTGCAGGGATCGTCCCTGCGTTTTCCTGTACCCTGACCATAGCAGTCACCTGGTCTTTTCCACCTGTGCACAGGTAACCTCAGACTCAAGTCAGTGACACTGCTCAACGAACCGGCCACAGCCTTCACCTTCGCTCCCCCTCTCCCCCTCGCAACAGCCTACTCTGCCTGTGGCTGGGTTTTTCGGCCGTGGCTCAGCTCGTTCCCCCCACCCTGGGCTGCTGCAGAAGCACCCGCAGCAAGTGCAGCTACAGGCGGGCGCCTCGAAACAAGCCCGAGCGAGCTCCAGGCAGTCATACTGGGCATGCTCAGTGCGCCTGCCCGTTGGGGACTCGGCGCTCGCACCCGGAGCTGCTGCTTCTGCCCCCTCCCTACAGCCCCTGCTCTGCCCTTCCCTCCCCCGGCGCGGTCCGTCCGCCTCCCGCCTCCCCTCGGGCTCCGAGGCGCCTGGGCTCCCGGCGCGGCGGCGCAGGGGGCGGGCAGGCCGGCGGGCGGTGATGTGGCGGGACTCTTTGTGCACTGCGGCAGGATACACGTTCGGGCGCTGGGACGCGGCTGCGCTCAGTTCTCTCCTCTCGGAAGCTGCAGCCATGATGGAAGTTTGAGAGTTGAGCCGCTGTGAGGCGAGGCCGGGCTCAGGCGAAGGAGATGAGAGACGGCGGCGGCCGCGGCCCAGAGCCCCTCTCAGCGCCTGTGAGCAGCCGCGGGGGCAGCGCCCTCGGGGAGCCGGCCGGCCGGCGGCGGCGGCAGCGGCGGCGTTTCTCGCCTCCTCTTCGTCTTCTTTTCTAACCGTGCAGCCTCTTCCTCGGCTTCTCCTGAAAGGGAAGGTGGAAGCTGTGGACTCGGGCGGGAGCCGGCTGAGGCGCGGCGGCTGCACCTCCCGCTCCTGGAGCGGGGGGGAGAAGCGGCGGCGGCGGCGGCGGCTGCAGCTCCGGGGAGGGTGTCGGAGTCGCCTGTCACCATTTCCAGGGCTGGGAACGCCGGAGAGTTGGTCTCTCCCCTTCTACTGCCTCCAACACGGCGGCGGCGGCGGCGGCACATCCAGGGACCCGGGCCGGTTTTAAACCTCCCCTCCGCCGCCGCCGCACCCCTCCTGGCCCGGGCTCCGGAGGCCGCCGGAGGAGGCAGCCGTTCCGAGGATTATTCTTCTCCCCATTCCGCTGCCGCCGCTGCCAGACCTCTGGCTGCTGAGGAGAAGCAGGCCCAGTCGCTGCAACCATCCAGCAGCCGCCGCAGCAGCCATTACCCGGCTGCTGTCCAGAACCAAGCGGCAGCAGAGCGAGGGGCATCAGCCACCGCCAAGTCCAGAGCCATTTCCATCCTGCAGAAGAAGCCCCGCCACCAGCAGCTTCTGCCATCTCTCTCCTCCTTTTTCTTCAGCCACAGGCTCCCAGACATGACAGCCATCATCAAAGAGATCGTTAGCAGAAACAAAAGGAGATATCAAGAGGATGGATTCGACTTAGACTTGACCTGTATCCATTTCTGTGGCTGCCGCTCCTCTTTGCCTTTCTGTCACTCTCTCTTATAACGTGGGAGTAGACGGATGCGAACAATGTCCATAGTTTGGGTGACTATGACATTTAACCCTGGTCGGATTTCTAGATCATGTATATTTTGTGCCTCTTTTGAATGCATTCAACCTAGGGTGTGTTCGGCTATTCGGAACTCTTGCCTGGTTGCAAGTGTCAAGGCACTGATGGGTTTCTTAGTCTGTCTGTGGGGACTCTCCCTAAGGGCTATTGTCCGTTAATAAAGAATACAGTACACTGCTAGTGGATTAGTGAGCTCGGTAATCCGGTCTGCTAAATGAACAGAAAAGTAGATGCTTTGAGGTTGAGCATATTTCGATTAAATCTTGGCTTTAGGCCCTAGATCAAGGGTATAGATCAGATTAAAATGAAAATTAGTGTTGCGCGTACGCATATTGCATCAGAATCTTGCAGTGATTGCTTTTAGTTTCCTGAGTTGCATTGATAGATTCTTTTAAAATGTGAGTTGTGAACCGAACTGATTTGCATAACTTTAGAGAGAGAATCATTTTAGCATATATGGTGCTCATTTGAAGGCAAAAGTAGGTTTGTATGTTGAAACTAAGTTAATTACAACTTTGAATCGCATTTAGAAGTTTTGTAGCTTGAAATCAATAGTACCGTGATACATCTCAAAGGCGCTCTTACTAGATCTTTGTTAAATTTGCTTTTTTTGTCTCGTGTTGGGCTGATGTGGGATAGGGCATGAAATTTGCAGTTCAGTAGCACTGTATATTCAGTGCTCTTGTGACACATAATAGAATGGAGATTGAGTGGTTTTTGATCCCAGATGATAATGTTGTGTAGGTTCAAGGGTATTGTGTGTAGCAAATGGTGATTGCAGAGATTAAACTTCAGTTTCACTTGAAATTTAAGTATTATTGTGATACCAGAATTGACACTCACCTTATTTAGGTTTCAGGTCCTGTGACACCTTTGGGTATCCATTAACTTTACTCTGGCTTGTGTTGAATATCAGTATAAGTATAATTTACCAGCTAATAACCAGAAATGCTGGCAAGAGTGGATCACTCCAGCTTCGGATTGTAGGTGTGTTCGCTTTTTTCATATGGTGTATTAAATTTACTGAGTCAGCTTGTTGGATAAGACAGAAACCCAAGAGTTTCAGTGGTATATAATTGGTTGTCTAAAAGTTAGGCCTTTATATTTCAAAAGATAGTGGTTATCGAAAGACATGAGTCTTGCAGTTTCAGGTATAATAAACCGGTTTTGATCAAGGATGGCGATAGAGCCCTCCTTTTTTGCAGAATGGAAAGTATCGTAGGAATTGAGACTCACTGGTAGGCCAGTGTAAGGCATGAAGTTATTGGTTATTGGTCTGAGGTGACTGAAGCATTTTATTAAGCCCTCTATTAAGATAAAAAATTTGGTGCTGTGAATTGTAGCAGTGGACAATACTTACTTAAAACTACATAATTGCGTAAGTGTTAATAGTCTTAATAAAAATGGTTTCTTAGCAAGTATCAGTAAACATTTTGCCTAAAGGTAGAGTGACACTAAAGTGTCTATACGTCCAGGTAAAAACCGTGGGGAAGATTTTTTTGAAGAAAATGTTACATATCTGAAGAGGTTTTATTCCTTTGGATTATGTATCCACACATAAATGTGCACAGCTAATTTTGCCCCAGTTTTTGATATGAAATGAAGATAAAAGTTACTGAAGAAGTAGTTTTACAACACACACAACGTAAGTTTTCTGTTAGGTTAAAAAATGATACTTTAAAAGAATATTTGGAAAGTTTGGAGTTGCATTAATTGAAAAACTTTACTAAAGCTGAACTTGACCCGCTTGCCCAGAAGATAATTATGAAAAAACTCTTCTGATTTGTAACCTATTTCAAAAATAGTCTACTCTTGGTATGACTTGACAGTCATCTAGATGTATAGAAACAAATTAATTAAATGTTTAAATTTTTAAAATAAACCCCCATTCAAAAAATTTTCTAGAATGCTGTTTGTTGGGCAGATTGCTTTTAGTATTCAGAATATGTTTATGCTATTTTTGCTTTACACATTTGATTTAAAATTATCAGAGTTATAAGACTAACATTCTACCAGGTTCTTATATATGAGCAGTGAGGTGATTAGCCATTTCTCCTTTGATTTCAGAGTGTGTGTGCCTCTGTGTATGAAATATATGTGACTTACAACTTTCTCTAAAACTGTCCTTTTAGTTATGGTATGCATAGAAAGCATTATCGTATATTGCATCAAATGACTAATAACACTTAATTTCTAGAGTTGTGGTTTTATTGAGCCAAATGTTGATGTGAAAAAAAAATCACTTAGGGAAGTCAGTAAAGGGTTTACTTTTTTGATAGTTGCACTTCCAATAATTTTGAAATACCAAAGCACTTTAGTTTGCTTGGTTTCACTTTAGTGTTTTGTGTTTACTGTGGTGGGGGGAAAATTAAAATGGCCATTGAAGGCTTTGTCTCTAGCAGGTTGTAGTATCTCTCTAGCAGGTTGTATGTAGTATCTATTTCAACAGCTAACCTGTTCAAAGTTAAATTCTTTTATGAAAGTAGTGATTGGAGTATTTTTATAAAGATCAATAATGAAGTGATTTCCTCAGAGGAAAATTGAGGACCATACTTTACTTAATTTTTTTTGCAGAATTGAATTATTCTAAAAATAGTTTGTTGGTGGGGTTTTATCCTTAATGTTAGTCTGGAAAGTAGTATTAAACATGAGACTATAAAAAATTCATTGTCTTTAGATTTCATGGAAACTTTAGGCTTCTGTTGTATTTTAATGGATAAGTTTGATAAGTTTGCATCTTCATAGGGAATACTTTTTAATTCGTAGAGAGTACAGGAGCTATTGAAGTTAGCTGTATTATCTTTTAAGATTAGTGATTACTGAAATGACTATTGTGAGGTTTTTTTTGAAAAAAGATTTTAATTTTAATTTACATTGTTTTGTATCTGTTAAGTTGTATTTCTTTCCTGTGCAACATAATTGGGCCACCTAATTGCTATACAGTAATTTATAAACTTCATTTTCATAAAGCATATTAAAGAATAAAGCGCATCTGAGAGGAATTTACAGTTTATATAACTCTTAATATAAGTAAAAAGGAATTTTATTGCTGTTCATTGTAAAAGTTTGCACAGTAGTACAGTCATCAGTGCAGATTTAACATTGCTTATGATACACTAAATAAATACTAAGTAAATATAAAATATGGTGAGGTATAATCACCTTAACTTTAAATAGTTTTAGTAAGATAGTAAAGAAAGGTGCATATGTGTGTATTACCTTTCAGAATTTTATTTTAACAACATTCAAGGTAGCTGGTGATACTTTAATGCTTGTGTGGAACCGTATAGTATCTGCTTTTTCCCATTAACCACACACAAAAAAATATAAACCTCTTAATGTTATAAAATTTCTTACTTTTTGGAAGTCTTTAGTACTGATTTTCAAATGTCCTCATTTTGAGATTTGCCCCATTTGCTATTTGTTCATTTGATGATAGCTTAATACTTTTTAATAATTTCTAAGCAACTTAAGAAGTAGTCACTTCAGTGACTTTTTAACGTAGGAGTATTTATTATGGGAAGATCACTTCACAAAGTTTCTACATTAAATCACTCTCAGTAAACATTCTATTTTTAAATTATTGCCTTTGCATTTTTAGTAAGACAGCAGTGTAGGGAATGTTTTTATATTAGTATTGTATGTGAAATTTGAGTTTGTGAAAAGAAATTTAGAAGTTTGTATGCATATGACAGTTTTTCACTTACTTGAAATGTTAGGCCTTGGCTGTACTGTAAGAATTTAGCTTCCAGAAAAATACGTTATTAATGATGGTGTAAGAAATTTATTTGGTGTGTTTTTTTTTCCTGTAGCCACCATTATTTCTGAAGTTTTATTTCTATTTCATAGAACCGTCACTCTTTATTTTCTCCTGTCTCTTTTTTTGTTAGATAAACTTAAGTAAAATCAGTATTCTTTTGTGGTATGAATTCATTAAGAAAAGGTGTTAGGATTTGTTCTAAGGATAGTGACTTAAGACATTTGTATCAGCTTGTGAGATTGGGGTCACAAATGGTTTCAGTAAATATTCAGTTTTATGATACTAAATATTCTGTTTTACAGTTGCTTTCTATGTGGTAGCTTTGAGGTTAACACAGTTGCTATCAGAAACACCAGTAATGTTAGACCGAACAACCCTAAGTTGTCAAGGATTTGCTGAGCAAACTGATGTCCTTAATTCCTTTATTTAGGCCATATTAGTGCCACATGCATTCTTTGCTAGGTGGTCAAAAGTGTTTTGGTCTGTGATTCTCTAAGTATTGAATATGTATATGCATTTACTAATGTAAAGTACTTTCATTTGTCAGGAAAGGTGAAATTAGTATATTGGATTTGACTATTCACATATCCCCAAATTTTTGGAATTTTTTCATGGGTTACAGAAAAGCTATTGGCAGTTTGGTTCTTTTAAAATAATTTGCACTGGAATTAAAAAAGGCTGTTAGAAAAATATTAGTATAAGAAGAATAAACATAATTTAGGGGTAAATTAATTTTATATGGAAAGTCTTAATTTAGTTCAGTATAGTTAAGGCAAATTCACTTCATTTGCAACAGTTTGCATTAAGAGATGAGTGGACATCTTCAGGGTATTAGGTATACACTTGTTGGTAGTGTTGAGAATATTGAGAGATTTGGATACTGTGGTGCACCTTCCAGCAAAAGAATATTCTTAACCTGTATATAGTGTGGAAAAAAAGACTGTTTATGTATTATATTTTAAGTGATTATACACTTAATTCTTACCAGTAGTCATCACTTCAGGTATGGACAGTGAATCTAACTTATAAGTGTTTGAATACTCTGTGTATATATGTAAATAAAGACAGAGTGAGGAAACTATAGTAATATTTCTAAAAACTGAACTTTTTTCTCTTTAGAGATCATTTGTGGATGTGGTTTTATAATTTTTAAATAAGGTTAAATCTATTTTAAATTACATTAAAATATTGAGTATTAGTTTTATCTACACACTGTTTGTACATTGTTTCATTTTAGATTTTAGGGTGGCAGTGTAGGCTCTGGAACCAACACTGCCTGTGTTGGAATCCTGACTGCCGCTTAGTAGCTGGATGACTGTGTAGGTTACTTTTCTCAATCTGTTATATCTGTAAAATGAGGATGATGGTACCAACCCACATAAAGTTTATTTTGAAGAATAAATGAGATAATGTAAATAATTCACTTAGCATAGCACCTACCACATTGTAAATACTTAAATGGTAACAGCTTGTCTTAAAAATCATAATTTCAGATTACCCGTGTATGAGAAATTATTTGTCTTTTCATTTATGGGAGGAGCAGTGATTTTAACTGAATTTTTCCTCAGTTTTGGATATGTTAGCATGTTAATTGGTTCAGGCTATGACTATTTTTTAAAATAGGGGTATTCTTTTAGGAGTTGTGAGTGTAACATGTCTGTGATTTTGCTGTTTCATTGCAAATAATTTGAAGCTCTGCTCCCTCATACTATGGAGCAAAGAAGAGATAATCATTGCTAATCGAAGAGTATTTGCTTTAAAATACTAAGGTATGATGTAAACTTCCTCTGTTATGGCTTAATGAAGTAGAAGTTTTAAAATAAAAATTTGCTATAATATTAAATTTTCTTTAGTGTTAAAGATAGGTCAGCTAAAATATCATATAGTTTTATTCACAGAGTAATCTCCATCTCAAAACTTTTAATATATGATACAACAGTTATATAAACTGTCTTATCAATAAAGGTATCTTAGCATTTCTTTCTAAGTTCAGATTTTTGGAGGAGTCATGCAACTTTGAATGCCAAGTTAACATTTATTACAGTAACATTTACACTTAATATAATTTGGCAGTGCATTAATATAGGAATTTTATTTAGGTTAAACCTTTGTATTATTGTTTCCCATTTTTGCTTTTGATCAAGATTCTCATTGTAGGCCCTAGAAATGGGAAGAAGAGCTAAAGGATTTCTTTCTTCATTTATTCTTACCAGGTATGGGGAAGGATGGGATAAGCTTGAGACCTGCCTATTAAAGGCCATTACTTGTACATAGGGATCAATCTGTTTTTTCCTTTCCCTGTGCTGGTCTCCAAGCTGTGTGTCGCAGTACCCTCAGTAGTGAAGCACTTGATTTCCAGTGAGTTTTTTTTTACATATTTGTTTTGCATTGCAGAATGAATTGTGCTGTCTAACTTTATATGCAGTTATCTGATTATATGACTTTTACGTGTTTTGTTATGTGTTGGATAAACTAGCTGTATTTTTGGTCCAAGTCTAGGTTGTAGAATTGAACTGTTCATTTTGACAACTTTTAGGAAAATTTAGTTATCTAAAATTCCCTCTCTTTCTCTCTAATGCTTCATGCTCCTGTATTTTGTTTTATATTACTACCTAAAACTTAGTTGATTTAGTGTTATTAAAGCACTTCTGAATAGTTTTCAATTTTATTTATTTTGATCTTTGTAGGTTCTCAGGCTAAATATAATAAGGTTCTATTTTCTTTAGTAGTAATTGCAGGGATTGCACTCTGCTAATTTTATATGTTTAATATTTTTGATCTTTTAAGGAGGCTGTAATTATTTAAGGTATTATGAAATGGGTTGTGATCTGATTCTTTAAATCATATGTATTCCTAAAGTGATTTATAAATATAATAGCATACTTGTTCAGAGTTGCAAACAACTCCTTGTTTTAAAATGTGTGCAATTGTTTTTTCCATTTAAAATTCTTTTGCTCTCATGAATTTAGTGAGACTCTTCTTTTTGAGTGTTCTAGTTACTCGGAACTTACTGGAGATTAAATAAATAGAATTTAAATCTTTTCTCTACTTTTAAAATGAAGTTTGGGTACCTGTTTGGATATGAAACAGTGTTATTACTTTTTTGGGGGGTGGGGGATGGACAGTGCTGGATATTCTGTTTGCCCATCAAGATCCATTTTCCGCCTTTCTCCACCCTTCTTTGAGGCCTGGTAGACTGACATCCTTAGATGGCTCATTCAGGCTCCCTTATCCTCTGGCTTCCATTTGGATTCAGTCCCCAGGAAGCTCTAGCAGAATATTGGAGGGAAGAGGGCGAGTTGGCAGGGGTTGCTGTTGGGCACTAAGACTATAGCTCCTTTATGATGGCTCCTCTTCTATGGCTCTTTATTCCGATAATGGCTGCCTTCCATTGTCCCTTTAGGCCTAGGGGTGAAAATGGTTTACAAGGCTTACCACCATTGCTAAATTCTGTGATGCTTCAGTATTCCTTATTGGTTACCTTGCCTTTAAGCGGTCCTTGCATTAAACTCTCTTCAAATCAAAAAAAAAAAAAAGAAAAATGAACTTTGGGGAATGTTACCAAGCTTGATATTTAGGTGTAATGTATTTATCAATTACTTTACTCTGAGTCCATCAGAGTGAAAGTGGAATGCCTGGACTTTTTTTTCTTTCATAATGTGAAAAAAGTACTTTGCCAGGCTTAACTTAGCCTTGTAAAATTTATTTAACATTTTAACTTACTCGTTTATGAAGTATGAAAGATGAAAAAGGGAGGACTTAAGTCAGAAGTGTTTTTTTCAATTAATAGAATTAGCTAGTATATACCCTAACAGTGTCTTATATTTGTTCAGTATTTTTTCATTAACAAAGCCTTTTCTTAATCATTAGCTCATTTGATTTTGCAAAGAAAAAAGGAGCAACCTAAGAGATGGTACAGGGCTTCCCTGGTGGTGCAGTGGTTGAGAGTCCGCCTGCTGATGCAGGGCACAAAGGTTCGTGGCCCGGTCCGGGAAGATCCCACATGCCGCGGAGCGTCTGCGCCCGTGAGCCATGGCCGCTGAGCCTGCGCGTCAGGAGCCTGTGCTCCGCAACGGGAGAGGCCACAACAGTGAGAGGCCCGCATACCGCAAAAAAAAAAAAAAAGATGGTACAAGCATTACTTTCCTCATTTTTTGTAGTATAGGAATCGTAGCTCCAAAAAAAAAAAAAAAAAAAAGAAATCAGTAACTTGTTAAAGGCTACCTGAAGATTGGGTCCAAAGAAGGATGCAGGGTTTTTAGGTACCTCGTGCAGTATTTTTCCCATTATGTTACATCGGTGGTTCTCAGACTTTAGATGGCATTCGAATAACTTGTAGGGCTTAAGTCATAGATTACTAGCCCCACCTCCAGAGTTTCTGACTCATTAGGTCTGGGTTGGGGCCTGAGAATTTGTTGGTTTTTTTAAATTAATTAATTAATTTCTGGCTGCGTTGGGTCTTCGTTGCTGTGCGTGGGTTTTCTCTAGTTGCGGCGAGCGGAGGCTACTCTTTCGTTGCGGGGCGCAGGCTTCTCATTGCGGTGGCTTCTCGTTGCGGAGCACGGGCTCTAGGAGCACGGGCTTCCGTAGTTGTGGCACGCAGCCTCAGTAGTTGTGGCTCGTGGGCTCTAGAGTGCAGCTCAGTAGTTGTGGCGCACAGGCTTAGTTGTTCTGCGGCATGTGGGATCTTCCTGGACCAGGGCTCGAACCCGTGTCCCCTGCATTGGCAGGCAGGCTCTTAACCACTGTGCCACCAGGGAAGCCCCAGAATTTGTATTTCTAACAAGTTCCCAGGTGGTGCTGATGATGGTAGTCTGGGGATCACAGTTTGTGAATCACTGTGTTATATTATCTCCTGTCAAGCAAATCCTTAATGTGTTATCTCTTTTAGTTTAATAGAATTTACACATACATTATATCATTTGATTTGTAAACCCTAAGTAGCTCAGCATGGCAAATGTTACCCTGATTTTTGTGGACGAGGCAGTGAGTTTAGAAAAGCAGCATAGTGGAATGGAAGGAGCATAGATTTGGGAGTCAGCTAGACCTAAAGTGTAGCTTAAATCCTTGCTCCGCTACTTATCAGTTATGTAATAAAAGATAAACTCCTTAACCTTAGTGAACCTTAGTTTTCACATCTCTAACATGGTAAAAACCCTTAACTTGTAGGGTGCTTTTTAGGTGTGTTAGAAGAATATATTTTCAGAATATTGTTTGCCAACTGGGAGTGATCTCCTTCCACCTTGTCTGGGTATTTGGCAAAGTCTGGAGACATTTTTGGTGGTCACAGCCCCGGGGGTGGGGGGGTGATCAAAGCGCGGAAGCTGTTGGCATTTGTCTCAGAGTAGAGGCCGGGAATGCTGCTAAACATCCTACAGTGCACAGAACAGCCTCATCCACAACAAATAATTGCCTAGCCCAAACTGCCAACGCTGCCGAGGTTGAGAAACTCTGGTTTAGAGGTGTAAGTGTCTGGTATATAATAAGTATAATATTTGATAAGTCAGTACCTTTGTCCTTAGGTTGTGGTATTTAAGGTGAAATTGCTAATAAATGATAGAGCTAGGCTTTTAATATCTATTTTTTCTGACTGCTGCTAGGCCAGTATTCTTTATAATAACTTTTTCCACAAAACATATCCCTGGTAACAAAAAAGGGTTTATTTGGAGAAGGCTCATGTGTGACTGACTGATTGTGAAGGTGTTGCTTTGAACTTCTGTCAGAAAAGGCTGAAGATGTTTTCAATAAACGTGTGAGTATATTGCAGTACATGAGGTATTCAGAAGGGTGTTACATAGAACTCTAACGGGATGGATATGCTTTATTAAAGCATTTTTCTTTTCATTTTTATATTGCCATTAGTTTTAAAAGTAATTCTTAGCTTGCTTCTTTTAGTTATGTAATTAAGAGGTACTTTGCTCACAGGATACTTGTTTTGTGCTGTTTAATTCATTCTTTAATCTTCTGCTTTTTTTTTCTAAAGCTGTTTTTGTTACAGTCAGATGTGGTGAAGTTAAATCTGCTTATGTAAAATGGCAAATTTCTGACAAGTTATAAGAATTTCTCATATCTTTCCAGATGAAGTAGGGCCAACTCTAAGGTTCTCTGATGCATGTGTTACATTCTTTTCTAGACCCTAAATTTGCTATGTCAGCCTGTTGAATTAAAGTGCTGTATTTATCTACATTAAAAACTTGCGTTAGTGTGTGAAAGTTTTAGAAAAAAATTGGGATGGAGTTTTAGACTAGTCCAGAGATGAGAAGATGCCAAGGGGGTAGCTTAGTGGATTCTGAATTTTGTGTTGTTTTTAGGGCAGACAAACATAATTACGAAAGTGTTCTAGGAATTGATTGTTTGCTATGATTTTTTTCTGTTCACTTGATATTACAATTTACTTTGCCTCTCAACTTTGCACAGGCAGATTAAAATGTCAAGGCCTATTTTAAAAATCCTTATGAAATTTAAGTTTTGACTGTTATGCTTCTTTGTGAAATTACAGGAGATAGAGATACTAATATTTTAAAACCAGGACTGCTAATCATGTGATAGCTTCACATTTATTAAGAAAAACAAGTAGCATTTATTATTGTAATTTAATTGAATAAATATGGTATTTATTTCAGTATATGAATAAAACATTCCATTTGCTTTACTGTACTTAAGAATATTTTTTTATAAAAACTAACTAAAAATTTTAAAAAATTACTCATTGTCCTACTTCTCTGAAACTTCATATTTCCATGTTAGCTTCTAGTTTTTGTTCATATGCATTTATTTTAAAATATAATTCATCATAGTGAACTTAGAGGTGTGTGTGTGTTTTAACAATTTCCAAAGCACCTCATAATTACCTTAATTATTTTAAATGGCGAAGTCATCAGAAATATTTGTTTCTCTGTAGTTATACATTAAACATCTATCCAATATTTGGCCAATTATTTTTCCTGCCCTTTTCAGATTTTCTTTAGTGTGGATTTAAGCTGACCTAAATATTAGAAAAGGTTTTCATGATTTTGATTCACAAAATCATAGTCTCTTACACAAAAAAATAGCTGAAGTTTGAAGTCTAGAAGCTTTTTTTTTTCCTTATTTACTTACAGGATAGTTATCGCATATTTAAAATTAAAAGCATATTTTAATTATGTAAAAGTGAGGCAAAATAAAATGTATGTAAACACTTTTGATCTGTCAAATTTTCTTTTGCTATTTTCTATTCCTATTACTAATAGCAATAGTAATCCTATTGTGTTGAAATTAAAGTAGATATAGAAGTAATTTGAATAAACTGTCACATCACTTTATACTAAAGTTGTTATAACCCTGTTGCTGTCCTCTCTTTAATCAGAAAGGGTATGACTTATGATGTTACTGTTCCGTAGAGCATATTTTGAATGATACAGTTTATATTTGCTTAGTTGCCTTGGTGATAGTAATTGGTAATAGTGATTGATGCAGGTTTGATGTGCATTTGCATTTATAATCAATATTAATTTTTGTGGTAAAAAATTGCATTTGTTTGTATCAAATTTTAATTTTAAGTATCAGTTACTAAAACATGGAAATAATTTTAACGTTATTAGCCAAATGATAATTCTCAATGAATTTATTCATGTAGTTAGAAAAAAAAATATTGTGGAAGAAACAAACTTTTCTCTTTTTTAAACACAGTTACTTGTTAGAGTAACATTTTTCCAAATGAGATAAAATTGTTTCAATTCTTTTTTTTTTTTTTTTTTTTTTTTTTTTGCGGTACGCGGGCGGAGCGCAGGCTCAGCGGCCATGGCTCCCGGGCCCAGCCGCTCCGCGGCATGTGGGATCTTCCCGGACTGGGCCACGAACCCTGTCCCCTGCATCGGCAGGCGGACTCTCAACCACTACGCCACCAGGGAAGCCCTGTTTCAATTCTTAAACATAAGGAAATTTTAATCTAGGTGTGGGGTACCTTCTTGGGTGTTGATGAAAACATAATGAAGGCAAAAATGTTTTGTTTGTAAGTAAATATATGTATTTTTTTAAAACTCAAGAAGCAATCTAATATATGAATAGTTTTCATGGACTAGTGGTAGGAAATCTAAATAAATAACTTAGTATACGGAAAGTATACAATTTTTCATATCTAGGTTCTGTCTAGTGTGAGCAAGTTTATATCTAATACTGTAAAATACACTGAGGTACTGGTTATTAAGGCTAGTTGGATTCTTCTTGATAATGAAAAGGTCACACAGATTGTGATTTTTGTATAGTGTCCAAAAAGTAAGGTTTGCCATCTGTTACACAAATATAGGAAAAAGTTAAGATAATCTAGTGATATAAGTGGTTTTGACACTTCTCTTTTTGGAATCATCTATTAATTACAATTTTTAAAAACTAATAGCAAATTTTAAGCTTTTGCAAAAATAAAACTTAATGGTTATGCCAGTGTTGATACTTTTCTACTAAAATACAAAGATAGCAGTTGGGAACTAAAGATTATGTAATGAAAGCCTGGCTTTTAGTCATTTACTTTTAGAAGATTGTTTGGATATTTAAGTGGAAACATCGTGTTTTAACTTGAGGTATTAAGTTATACAATATTTTGATACTGTAGTTATACAAGATTTTTAAACTGTAGTTTCCCTAAGAGTTGATATATAGGAATTCATTATTACAGAACTTAATCAAGGATCTGATTGAATAAGTATTCCTTAAAGATTTGCTTAAATATTTTTCAAGTTCTCTTCTTTCTTCTACCATAACTCACTTCTTGTCTGTATGCTAGTAAATGAGTTTCCCCTAAAATTTTGCTATTGCATTTTGAACCACTGCAGTAGTTGTTTCTATAACTTAATTTCTTTTCACCCCCAAGAATTTAATCTTGCCGAGTTGCATAGAAGTCTTTAAAATTGCATATTGGGCTTAATAAGATCTGATTAATTTTAATCTACTTTGTTTTATTTATTATGTTGACATTGTTTTTTATTGAGAAGTTTGTTACCATGCCAAGTGATTAATATGATCAGGTATAATATTTCAGTTTAGATACCATTTTGAATTTATGTTCTCAAATTCAACTTTGTGTCCAGGGTTTCTATTTTCCGTGTAAGAAACATCTTGCCAATTTCAAATTAATGTCTGATGAAAGTAGATTGTTTTACTAACATCAGTTTATAGATTTTGTTCATTCCTGAATTGTAGGCCATGAACAGAATGTTGCCTTTGTGTACCTTTTTGGATAGATAGTGTGTACATAAATTATATCTCTTACGTGAAGTGTGGTGCATGTGTAGGTGAGATTTTTTTATCCAAATACTAAAAGTGTAAAAGTCTTCACCTGTTCTGTTTACTTAATAGTATTTAAATGGTGTGAGGTGTTAAGAGCTCCTTTCCCCTCTTTTCATTTCTGTCCCTCCTGTCTAACTTGGTATTTTTGTTTTTCTGTATGTTAAACGTTATGGTTTTTGTTTTCTTTTTGCGGTACGCGGGCCTCTCACTGTTGTGGCCTCTCCCGTTGCGGAGCACAGGCTCCGGACGCGCAGGCTCAGCGGCTATGGCTCACGGGCCTAGCCGCTCCGTGGCATGTGGGATCTTCCCGGACCAGGGCACGAACCCGTGTGCCCTGCATCGACAGGCGGACTCTCAACCACTGCGCCACGAGGGAAGCCCCAAACGTTATGTTTTTAAAAGTTTATTTACTGGTTGAAAAAGTTAGTAGCCCTTAAGTTAGTTTTTTCTTTAATGTTTCAGTCTAATTAGTTTCCAAGATTTTTACTGTGTTCTCCTTTGAATATGAAGATTCCACAACTAACCGTGATCAGTAATTGTGTTTTCTCCCCCATTTGCAATATTGGATTCATACTAATAATGGTATCCCTTGAGGAACATGCTGTCTAAAATTAAGTGTTATCAGTTCAAAGCAAGCAATGTACCTTATTCTCATAGCTGTTAGTATATTCTAAAATTGCATATTATTAAATCTTAAGATGAATTTTGACTAGTATTTTAGTATATGTAATTTCAGATCTTTTGGATAATATACTTATTCAAGCAGTTATAAATTGATACAATAATTAAAATACCATCAGTGGGAATATGAATCATATTATACAGTAGTATTAGAACAAGGCACTTATAAAATCAGTAATATGATTCTTACCAATAGAGTAATGAATGCCAGTATGTGTGCCTTCATATTTTAAAATCTATATGAATTTCTAGTTTATATTCTTATCCAGATTAAAATACTGCACTTAGGCAAAACTTTTTGCTAATTGAGGAAAAAAGTCATTTCCAGATGATTTTCTGACTTAAGATATGGAATAAAGAGATTTGATTTTATAATATTAAAAGTCAAATATAAAATGAAACAGCACACACTTGTTTGGAGCTTTTCTCCTTTAAAATGTTTCAAATTAACAGGACTTTCTTTGAAAAGTAAATTTGATTGTTAGAAGTAAATTTAAAAATCTTGCAGTTTTGGCTAAATTAATAGGAAAAAGAAAATCCACTTGTTGGAGACACATTTGTATTAGAACTGTGTTTTCTTAGTACCTTGTGTGTGTGTGGTAGTTTTTGAATGTTAGGAAATTTGTTCATGATTGTATCTAAAAGATCAATTCAGTTACAAATCTTGGAATCTTTTTGTTCCTTCCAGAATGCAGTTTGCTAATGAGTGAATTGGCACTAAACGTTACTGGCCTTTGTTGTCAAACTACTGACAAATCCCTTGGCATCTTGTACCTTAACTCTTTGAGTGTCTTTTTTCTGTAAAAGTTAATGGCCTTTTATCTTTTTGCATAGCTATAGAGTAGCCAAAACTAATGTTTTAGGTAGTCACTTCTATTAAAATAAATGATAAAAGAATGGCTTTTATAATAGAATGATATTACAGAAGTAATTTATAAATCTAACATTGAATATGAATATTAGAGCATAAAAGACACCCTCTTATGTACTTCAGAGTAATGATGGATTGATATAATTTTAACTTTTACAGTCTTTAATATGCTTTATTAAGATTTTATGGTAGAAAACTAATTAGAATTTACATTTGGCTTGGTTCAGGTATATAATGTGGATAAGTATGTCTAATGCATGTTGTTGAACTGATAATCTTTTTGAAAGTTGTTATGTGTTACAGCCATAATTTGTTTGATTTGTCATTGGTAGTCAATCTTAGATGTTTTTTAGTGGGAGCAACACTTTAGGGAGGGGTGTGTGTGTGTGTATTTTAACAGCAGCAGAGTTCTGAAACAGGAAATCAGTCTTATCGTATTCATCCAGAGACCTCGGAAGAAGGTAATTGTTTGGTATACTCGTTAAAACCAGTTAGTTGGGCAACTTAAATTTTTAGAGGTTCACAGATGTAGGCTTGAACAGTTGTGGATATATTATTTCATAATTAACAAACTACTCTGGAGAAGAATTGATTCAGTTAGTTGAGGGGACTAATAATCCCTCAGCTAATACACTAGAAAATTGTACTTTGGATTTTAGACTATTGCTTGCATTATCAGTGACTTGATATTTTTCCATGGCTCTAATTTGATTAAATTTAAATAAATTTCAGTGCCTTGATTATTCCTTTAAAAAGATTTTTTTTAACCTCAGTGTAATCAATATATCTAGCTTGAAATGTTTTCAAAATGATTCTTAAATTTGAACAATTTAATAGAAAAAAGTTACTTCTATTTCAGATATTTGTCACTGGAAATTATCTTTCCCTGTTTGTTAATGTACATATGAACATAATTAGATCCTTGTAATCAGTGTTTTCATACTGTTCTGTGTTCTCTTTTATCACAGATTTTTATCTGTCGATGGATACTTATTTTAATAGCTATATAGGTAATATTTCATCAGGCTAAATATCGTGGTTTGCTAAACAGCACTATTGTAAATAATCTTTGTATAGTTTTTTTTCCTTGGTTTGTTTTTTTAGATTATATTGTTAGAGTGGGATTGTTGGAATAAAAGATACAGCAGTTTCATGGCTCTATAGGTTGCAGATTTCTTGTTTTTTTTTTAAGATGCTCATTCCTTTATTTATTTAGTTTATTTATGTTTTTGGCTGCATTGGGTCTTCATTGCTGCGCGCGGGCTTTCTCTAGTTGCAGCGAGTGGGGGCTACTCTTCGTTGTGGTGCGCGGGCTTCTCATTGAGGTGGCTTCTTGTTGCTGAACACGGGCTCTAGGCATGCGGGCTTCAGTAGTTGTGGCACGCGGGCTCTAGATCGCAGGCTCAGTAGTTGTGGCGCATGGGTTTAGTTGCTCTGCAGCATGTGGGATCTTCCCGGATCAGGGCTGGAACCCTTGTCCCCAGCATTGGCAGGTGGATTCTTAACCACTGCGCCACCAGGGAAGTCACATGATTGCAGATTTCTTGCCAAACGAACCAGTTTATAGTATTGTTTCTAAGTGGAAGAATTACTAGCAATTCTTGATATTACCTTAGAAGAATGTAATTTTTCATTTAGAAAGTGAGATATAAACTTGTGTAAACTTTTCAGTCAAGAAGAGTTGGTATAATATAAAAACATCAAAGAAAGTTGTGAGGTTCAAATTGCTTGGAGAAGTAGAAAACTTCAGTGGAGTTCCTAAGTGATTTGGCAGTCAGTTTTCCTTTCTGGTTTGGCACTGCTAGCAGATAATTAAAAAGTGTTAAAAGGAACCTAAAATTTATGCTAATGTGAATTTAAGTTAATATAATTTGTTTATGAAAACTGTCTTGAGTTGCCTTGTAATGAGACATTTAAACTAAAAAATAACAGGACATTTCTAACTTATGCAACCTCAAATAATAACAACCCCTTATTTACAATTGTAGACCCCTTTGCAGTTTTACAGATTTAAAGATATTTCCAATATCGCATTTGATCTTTGAAACAACCGGTGAAGAAGTTACAGCAAGTGTTATTATCATTGTTTTACAGAAAAACAAAAATATTTGAGGCTCAGAGATTAACTTAATCTGAAGTCTAGGCTTTTAAGTTGCAAAGCTAAGAATGGAATTCTGGTTTTCTATATTAAATGACAGTATGCATTAAGTACTTAGTACAGGGCCTGTCATCTAGTAAATATTTTAGAGTTCCTGTGTCCTGTGTTGTTCCTGGACATTTCTTCTTTATTCTTAAAATTCCCATCTTTTTGAGCATTCTTTCTCTTCATATTTCTGTAGTTCATGCTTTTGTATCTACATACCCTTTTCATTTTAGAAAATAAAATTTTAGGCTGCATTAATTTGGTCTGTACAGGGATGATTATATGATGTATATTAGGGCAGATGATCTTAAATACTGAACAATTAACACTTTATCAACTGGGAAATTCAAGGAACTCCTATTTCTGCTTTCCTCCCAATAGAATCATCAGAAACCAGATCCAAACATTTAACACACTTATTAGGGAAAAATAAAATCTAGTTAAGAAATATAAAATCTTTTATTAAATGAGAAAGTCATAGAAGTCTATGAGCATGGGTGGTATTTAAAACATAATGTGATTATAAAAGTTGATAATGTGGATTAACTGTGACATACTTGGAAAGTATTTGTTAAATTTAAACCTGTTAAAATTTGTTGAAAGAAATGTAAAGCTGATGTAGTTAATGAATGAGTGGCTGAATTTCTTTTCCTCTCACCTGAGCCTTAAGTGTCTGTGAGTTGAAAGCACTGACAGAAATCAGGGGAAAAGCTCCAGAAATTCCTCGAAAATGAAATTAAATGGTGATGTCCTGGTATTTGCTAACATGCTTTGATTCTTGTTGTCTTTTGTTAGTCTGACTTTATTCCTTTACTCCCGCTGCCAGTTTAGCTCAGTGTTCCTCTTGTGAGCCAGGCAACTTGAGATTTGCTTTTGAAACTTTTTGATCACTACCTCTCTAAAATCTGTATGTCACTTTTTATTTGACCTGTCGTGTTCCACGTATGCTATAGCTTCACATTGTACAACTTTCAGTTAACTAGAATTCTAAAAATAGCTTTTATGTGGTCTGTGGAAATAATTTTCCTTAAAATAATTATGGCAGGAAAAATAAGTATTTATTGGTTTGTATACGAGCACTGCACTTCAGTTTATAAGTTAAGGGATAAGTATATCTATATACTATACAGAGTACTACAGAGAAACTTTTCAGAACTGCTTTACTGTTAGTAATTATCATATTTATTTATTTTTAATTAATTAATTTTTGGCTGTGTTGGGTCTTCGCTGCTGTGTGTGGGCTTTCTCTAGTTGTGGTGAGCGGGCTTCTCATTGCAGTGGTTTCTCTCGTTGCAGAGCACGGGCTCTAGGTGTGCGGGCTTCAGTAGTTGTGGTGCATGGGCTTCAGTAGTTGTGGCTCGCGGGCTCTAGAGCGCAGGCTCAGTAGTTGTGGCGCACGGGCTTAGTTGCTGTGCAGCATGTGGGATCTTCCCGGACCAGGGCTCGAACCCGTGCCCCTTGCATTGGCAGGCAGATTCTTAACCACTGCACCATCAGGGAAGCCCCCGGTAATTATCATATTTAAAATAAGATTCAATCTGTGTCAGGAACACATTGTTATAAAATAAAGCTTAGGGAGCTATTTTTTCCCTCCCTTGTCATTTTAATAAAATGTGCAATAGAATGGTAAGTAGTAAAACAAAGTATCTTAGGGAGCTATTTTTGGTTGTTATCCTCTATTTGAAAATTCAAGGTAAATTTATAGTTTAAACCCCATTAATTTAGGCTCAAATAAATTTCTGAGTTAAGGTAGACTCATGAGATCTCAAGTCACATGTTTTTTGAAAGATGTTTTGTTAATTAGAGGTAACTTCGAACATATTTTTAGTGTTTTAAGTTATGCTTGGTTGCTTAGAACAGCCAATAAAAAATTATTTAACTCATAGTAGCCACATTATTTTATAATAGGTCATTTATATTATGGGTTGAATCAACTTCTGTGCACAGATTTTAGAACTTAACTATTATTTATTCATTATTTTCTTTGGGACAGTGTTCTGTGGTGTGAAGGGATTGTTGTAGCACTTGAATCAAACATGGTATACTGTATATAATTATCAGAACTCATAAACCAGTCACTTAAGATCTGTGTATTTATGTAAATTATACCTCAATTAAAGGAAAACAAAACACATTTTAACATGTTTACTTGAAGGAGGAGGAGTGGGGAAAGACTGTCCAGTGCATATCAGATCTCCTGTAGCTATGGTGGCATCCGACCTAGGCAAGATAGTACCATGTATGCATTTCTTATTCTCTCCTTGTTGCATGTGCAGGAGCCACTGGGAAAGAAGGCTTTTTTTTCCTTTTGGAGTTATATTTTGTGTATGTTCTTAAGTTAAGTAAAAAGGCAAATTGATATAGTAAAGATTTTAAAGAGTTAAAGATTCTGTTGGGTTTTGATGTTCTTTAGAAGGGTTAGGTTATTCAACAAGTCATTGTCATTGAAAACCAACCAAATAGCGGTGGGCTCTTAAGATCTATGGTTATACCATTTGTTCAGTTCATAGACATCACTGTGTTCTAGGCATTGTTCATATATTAAATCATTTAATCTTTATAACAACCCTATATGATAGGTACTTTTATTAGCCCACTTTTATTATTCAAAATAATATCCAGTAAGTGCAAGTTAAGTCTATTCTGTATTAGAAGTCATATATATATATATATTTTTCCCCCCACCTCAGTTATTCCTATTTGGTTTAAATTGTCTAAAAAAGTATGTCATAAAAATTTTAATGGGAAGCAAAAAAGTCATATGTTAGAAAGGTTTTATTTATTGACATAATTCTTGGCATGAGAAATGTTTGCCTCAAAATTGAGCATTCGTAAGTTGCTGACATCAGTTTTGGAAATACCAGTAGATTTTTGTATTGTCTTTTAGAAGTTTTTTAGTTTTAACGTGTGATTAGTAAATTACTTTCATTTGAATATGCTCCGTTTGAAAATTTTATATTTTTACTATTGATTTGGAAGTATAGAAAATCTTAATCTTTTGAGGCAGAATGGTACAAAAAGTTTGGGCTTTAGAGTTACGTACATAATGGGTTTGAATTGTAACTAACTACTTGCTGGCTTTGGGACCAATCTTTTTGACCCTCAATTTCATCATCTATGAAGTGGTAATGTTACTTCATAGGATTGTTAGGATTAAATGAGAATGTATTTGACGTACTGTCTGGGACATGTTCTCTGTTTTTCTAATTTATGATGGATGCCAAAGTGTTGGGTAAAATCTCAAACTGTATGAATAGGGAAGTTGGGAGTCTGAGGAAAAATGAAACCTTAAGAAGGCTAAATTCCTAGATTCTATTTAAAGGAAGGATTGGATTATTGCTCTGCAAGAAACTCCCATGTTGATCCTGGCCTTTGACTCCTTATCTGTCTGATTGAATTGAACTTCCTGTCACAGCATCCTTAAAACCAGACCTAATCTTCTGTCAGTCCTGCCACCTTCTCCATAAAGCTTTGTGTGTGAGCTATACTGGACTGCTCACTTTTTCTGAATATTTTATGTATTTCCATGTATCTGCTCTACCCTCTGTTTGAAATGTTGTAATTGTTCTTGTTTCTTCCTTTGTTTACTGCTGTATGACCTATTTCTTAAGGATTATCTAACATACTACTACCTACTTTGTGAAGCTGTATCTCTGCCTCTACAGAATTAATCCCTCTTTCTCTGGCTCTTAAAATATCTTGATCTTATGTATATATAATGGGGCCTTTGGCATAGTTGTATGTCTGTGCGTCTTTCTTCCCTGATAGAATAGGAACTCCTAGAGTGCTATAATCTTTGCTTACTTAGTCTTATGTTCTCAGTGCCCCTTGCACAATGTTCAGTGTGTTTTTGAATGTTCAAAATGTGTTTGGACATTAGTATTAGTTGCTGACATCAGTTTTGGAAATCTGTAAATTCAGTCGGCCCCCTCCTAATTAAGTAAATAAAGGAGGGGGCTGACTGAATTTACTTTAACGAGTATATAACATCCCCAGTTATGTGTAGTTACTGATAAGTATTTTTCTTAAGTAAGTTAACCAAGCCCTTTCCAGCCTTATTTACTTTATTAGTTAGTATTCATAGTACACGGATAAATTTGAGTTTAGTCCTTGTTAAAATGACTGCATTTCAAGGGGCTTTATATTTCTATGCTTTGCTTTCTTTCTTTCTTTTTAAATTTATTGAATGAAGTACAGTGTTTCAGGAGTACAGCAAAGTGATTCGGTTTTATATATATATGATTATAAGAATATATATATTCCTTTCCATTATAGGTTATCCAAGATATTGAATATGATTCCCTGTGCTGTGCAGTAGGTCCTTGTTGTTTATCTATTTTATATATAGTAGTGTGTATCTGTTAATCCCAAATTCCTAATTTATCCCTCCCCCCACTTCTATGCTTTTCTATAAGGCTAGAATCTTACTAGCATTCTCACAGAGATTAATGGTTAGGTAAGTTTGTTAGTAGTAATAAAAATTTTTTTACATAAAAAATTTTCTGTTGCATTGCTCAGAAAAACTTGGCATTATTTCAATTTATATTTTTTACTAAAATGTATTTATAATTTTTTAGGTAGGAATTCCAGATTTGTGGCAGCTGCCACTGCTTTGGGTTCCCTGCTGCTGCCTCATTTTCTTCTGACTGTTATTTCCCATTTTCTTATGTTTCTACTCTATAAGACAGAGTTAAAAAGTAAAGATGATTCATTTTCAGGAATTGTACTGCTTTAGGCTTAATTTGAGCCTCTGTTCTGGTTTTTTTTTTTGTGGTACGTGGGCCTCTCACTGTTGTGGCCTTTCCTGTTGCGGAGAACAGGCTCCGGACACGCAGGCTCAGCGGCCGTGGCTCACGGGCCCAGCCGCTCCGCGGCATGTGGGATCTTCCCGGACCGGGGCACGAACCCGTGTCCCCTGCATTGGCAGGCGGACTCTCAACCACTGCGCCACCAGGGGAGCCCTGTTTTGGTTTTTTTTTGTGTGTGTGTGAGTGGATACAATATGCTAAAACATTTTGTTAATTGAATAAGGCTACATTTTTAAGTGGGGCTACTTTCTTATGTGAGAATAATAGATGACAGCTAATATTCGTGATGTTAAAAATGTTAATCCTAACGGTTTTCTCTTGGAGTCTTTATAGTAGAAGAACCCTTTGAGGTTGAGGGTGAATTTATGTATTCTTAAAGTGACAAAAATTGTTCCTGGCCCATAGTAAAAGCTATTTAAGTCTTAGATACTTTTATTATTATACTATTTTTTTTTAAAAGAAATTCAGCATTTTAAAAAACTACATACAAAGCTGATTGTAAGTCATATAGGGAAAGACAATATTTTGTCAAGACACTTAGTAAATAGATTTGGAGATAATTATAAAACAAACATAATTTTTAAAACCCGTTATAGAGGGCTTCCCTGGTGGCGCAGTGGTTGAGAGTCCACCTGCCGATGCAGGGGACACGGGTTCATGCCCCGGTCCAGGAAGATCCCACATGCCGCGGAGCGGCTGGGCCCGTGAGCCATGGCCGCTGAGCCTGCGCGTCTGGAGCCTGTGCTCCGCAATGGGAGAAGCCACAACAGTGAGAGGCCCGCATACCGCAAAAAGCAAAAAACAAAAAACCCGTTATAGAAATAGTACAGGTGCATCATACCAAAAATACAGAACAAGCAAAAATGAGAAAAAATATATATTCCTATCATCTAGAGATTATTACTTTTAGTACTTTAATTTGTAATCTTTTTGTCTACATAATTTAATTAAGTATACAGGTATACTGTATATGTTTTCTTTTATCAAAATGGTGTCACACTGTACCTTCGCTCTTGAAACATTTTTTTCAGTCAATAATGTCTACTCTTCCATTTCTGTAAATTTTCATCTCAACCAATCCTCGGATCATATTAAAATTTCTTAAAATGTCCTTAATGGCTGGTTTGTCTAAAACAGTAACCAGAACAGGATTGTACCAGTGAACTTGACTGTTAGAACACTTATGTCTTTCTAAATCAAGGATAACTACCCATCCCTCCCCTCCTCACCTTTTAAAATGATATTTGACTTTTTAAAAAGATAATTTGAAAGAGACTGCATCATGTCTGGCAGACCTTTTGAATTTGTCCAGTTTATGCTCATAATGTCATTTAGCTTGTTCTATCTCATATAGTGTCTGTAAGTTAAAATTTATATCTCTAAGTGCTTGGTGGATTCGCAGCTTGAAGATGATTTGGCTATCATAGATGATGCTGTGTTCTTCATATTGCAGCACATCAAAAGTTATGTGATCTCTACTTAACTTTCTTGGTAATGCTGAGATTGACCACTGAAATTGGGTGATGACAGTCTTTTCTGCCCATTATTCAATTATATTTGTCTTCTTACATTAGAAGATATTTTGTGCAGTGTTACTTCGGCTCTGTACGAAAGTTCAGGTCCTCATTATCTAATACCTGTTGGTTTAGCACCATTTGTTGATCCTTGCCTAAATCAATAATTTTATTAGGGCTTGCAAAGTTTGATTTTCCTAATTCTGTCTTTTTATGTTTATTAACTAGTATTTTCTGTTGCGTTTGCTTTATGAAATGGAGTTATTTGCTTTCCCTGAAATAGAGTTCCTACAGGAAAAGTAGGATAAATCCTTAATCTCCCCCTTCACCAATTTCAAAGTAAAGAACTATTCCAATAGCCACTTTTATCAAAAGTTATAAATGAAAATAATTTTTTATTTAGTTGCTCTAACTTTTTCTGTTTTGAGTATCTTTATAGACTCACAGATTTTCATTTTATTCAGGATTCTTTAATTTACTACCATTTAAAATTTTTCTTTGATACTGTTTGTCACACATTGAGCCATTGTGATATCCTTCATGCTAGCTCCTATGTCTGTTTGATATAGACCACTAATCTCTGTATGCCTTCCTGCTTTTTGGCACAGAAAGATATCCCAGGCTCACCTTGTACCTTCCCTGCCCCAGATCTGACATCAACCAGTTTTCCAAGGAGTTGGTACCCTTTAGTGTATTATGATATTAGGGATGAAATCGGGTTCTAGAAGTGTTTACTACTGCTAAGGTGACATACTTCTAAGTCATTTCTTTGAAAAGACCTAAACAATATAGAGTTCTACAAACATGAGTTCACATTAATATATTCAGTTATTACTTGAGTTCTTGATTTTATAATGGTATCTCTTTTCTCTTACAGTAATAATCATGAATCTTCAAGTCGTTAACATAACTTCATTGTTTTTTCCTATAATATAAGGAAAAAAATTGAAGGTATCAATACTGATATTATTAGAAATAAACTATCGGAAGAAGTTTAAAATTTCTTTTTAGTTCTCTTCCTTCTTAGAATACTTCCTGCCCAGAAGTACAGTAAAATTAGTGTCCAAATAACCCTTGAAATAAATCCTTTCTCCTGGTTACCAATTTGATATTTAACAGATTTGTTTCAATGTGTGCTTCCCTCTTTCCCCTCCCCTTCTCTATGAAGCAACCATTTTTGTTAGTTTCTCAGTTATCTGTGTGTGTGTGTGTGTGTGTGTGTGTGTGTGTGTGTGTGTTGGAGAGTTCAAATTCAAACAAAAATATGTATAAATATTTCTTCTATAAAATATCTCTTTTATACAAAAGGTAACATACTATATACTCTGTTTTGCACATTTTTTCTTAAAATATTCTGTAGATCTGTCCAAGCAGTACTAGTAATCATAAAGGTAGAACATATAGTAATATAATCTTTTCTTAAATTATAATGATATATCAAAGTGAAAGCTTTTAGTAATTTAATAGTTATTTTTAGATTGAAAATAATACTGAAATAAGCTCAATAGTGTGAATGCAGCAGAAATAAAGAAAAAAATCTTTAAAAGGGCACTGGATTTGGTGAATTTTAAATTGTATTTGGAAGATGAATGGGTCCAAGTAGGTGGGCATAGAGCTTTAGAGATGGTCTTGAGTGGCTTAAGGCAGATTAGCTTGGCTGGTTTCTGTGTCAGAAAATCATGAGATTAGAGAGGGTTGATAGAGCTCAAGAATGAGAGCTAGTATGATGGACAAAATGCATAGAAATGTAGATTATTGGTGCTTTTTTATGGTTAATCTGATACAAATCTTTGAGGGTAGAAGTTTGTTTTATGCAACTGTAATATATAACATAAGTTAATAGAATGGGCATGCTAAATATTGGTTACCTTGTTTGGAAATGAGAATAAGTTTCTACCTCAGTTCAGCATTATCAAGTCATAAATACCAAGGGCTAGAAGAGATCATAGTGGTCTTCTCAACCTAACTATTGTGTAGAATAGGAAAGGTTGAGTTGTCCAATTTATACAACTGTTTAGAGGCATAGCCAGTTCTTAAATCTGACTTTGTAACTCTTAATTGTATCTACTTTTCTCTATACTGTAGTACCTTTTACAACCATGAGAAATGAGAAGTTGTACGCTGTTTTTTGTTTTGTTTTTATTTTGAGTTTTGTCCTGATACTTTAGGACTGTAAATATGGAAGTTACCTTTTACCTTAGGTGCATTCTAAATATACTGAGTAGAAGGATTTAAAAATTGTTTTGTCGTATAATTGTTTTGAGGATCTTTTGGGGGATCAATGTATTTACCTGTATTTCTTAATTACACATGATGGCTTATAAGTAAATACATTTGACAATCTTTTATTAGCGTAGCTTGTAGTGGGGAAAGCTGCTTTTTATAATCAGCTAATGTTTTAAAACATGTATATGTAGTTTGCATTGTTGTGTATTTCAATCAGCTAATGTTTTAAAATGTGTACATGTAGTTTGCATTGTTGTGTATTTCAGTCAGCTAATGTTTTAAAATGTGTACATGTAATTTGCATTGTTGCATATTTCCTTAACTTAAGTACTCAGATATTTATCCAAACATTATTGCCATGGGGTTTCCTGCAGAAAGACTTGAAGGCGTATACAGGAACAATATTGATGATGTAGTAAGGTAAGAACTCTTTAATTTTCTGTTTCAAATATTGATGTATATTCGTGTTGTATTTTCATTTAGAAAAGATTTCTAAACCACAGAAAAAGATGTACATTGTGATGTAAACTTTATTTTTATTATGTTGGTGACCTATAACTGCTTTTTTCTTGCTTCACGTACCTACTCAGCCTCAATGGGATAAAACTCATTTGATAAGAACTGACCTTTTACATAATCAGGTGTATGTGATATGATTTCATGGACTCCATAAAATGCCCCTCACCAGTTTAATGTCTGGATTCCATTACACTATGATTTTTGTCTTTTATTTCACAATTGGGTATTATCCTTAAAATCCTGAGTGGATTTATTCACTTAAATTTATTTATGCTAAGGTGTAGGTACCTGGTACCATGTAATTTTACATAGAGCAGTTTATAATGGGGCATAAGTGTGCCAAGGACCTGAAGAAGTATTTGGTACAGGGGATCTAGAAAGGAGTTGCTGGGCATACCAAAGCCTAAGTGTTTGCTTTACAATTTTGCATAATTTTCTAAGTGTAATTATCATTCAGTTCTGAACAGTAGTTCTCAAGGCTCATTTAAGTAATTTTAAATACATTTATGACCTAAGAGTACGTAATATATTTTATGAGAGAAGGAATTTTTGTCTGCTGTGTAAATAGTCAATATGTTTTCTAATTTCAGAGCAAAAAATATGTGTATAAATAAATTAACTGTAAAATGTCAGTAGGAACTTTAATTGGCTTTTAAAAGTTAAAATTTTGGATTATTCCCTGTACTCTCAGAAGTATCTTTTTTGGAGACTTTCAATTTAAATATTTGGTGGTTATGAGAATTAAATGTTATAATGCGCAGGAAAACACTTTGTAAAGCTTTTTGCAGATGTAGAATCCTTTTTAAATAGTTGTCTTAGTATATAAGACTATCTGTACTCTCACATGAGCTAGGCATTGTTGTTTTACTAAGTGGTTAATTTTTAGCAATTTGCTTTGAGCCAGAGTATATTTACATTTTTGCAGTATGAGGTGTATCCAATTGGATTTTTGTAATGTTGTGTTCAGAATTAAATTTCAGTATCTACAAAAAACTCCCAGAGTTCTTTGTAGTTTCTGTTACGGTTATAGATGGTACATGAGGCTGTCAGAGGAACTATTTAAGAACTTGAAAATAGGAAATGAATTTGCCTTCTCATAGTTGGGCAGGACACGATGGAAGAATGTGTAATATCGCAGATCCATGGGAGCAACAGCTTGATATGGCTTAGTCAGTGATAATACCCATCTACAGAAAATAAAGTGAATGATAGAATAAGAGAGGTAAAGTTTGACTCGAGATGGAGAATCTGGGAAATGAGCAGTGCAGTCATCAAACATGTGTTTGCTGCTGTGGTGCAGGAGTGTTTATCAGGCCTCTTTATGGCCTAGACAAAACATCTCTGAAGTCTGTCTACTTCACATTACTATAATTCTGTATTCAACCAAGTCAGGTTAATACTTATACGGAAAAGGAGTATGAGTACTCTGAGCAGAGGATGCGTTTTCTGATCACTGTAAGGATATCCTTGTGATAAATTATCCTAATTTTTACATTGTCCTCTTCTGAATGTGAATTAGTCTCTTTTGACTGAATTTACTGAGGCTGACTGATCATGTTTCAGATTACTGATAAAGTCCAGTTTCTGGTTCTATACGTATGACTATCAGATCTTAGGTTGTAATAACGTCATCAAGCAACTACTGTGCTGGGAAGTATTTTGATCTGTCATCTTCTGACTTCATAACCTCTGCTTTTATGCCTCTGAATTAAGATTCACACATTTAGCTTGTAATCAGGAACAAAGGTTGAAATTTGTTCTATCTTCTTTAAAGTTTATTTTATCTAGCTTTTGACTTTTTCAAATGTCACTCTTGAAAAGAGTTTTATGTGTATGGATTGTTATTTAACCAGTGGTTACTTTAGCCAACTGATCTTGTCACCCCAGTGATAATGGTAATAGCACATAAAAATGAAAAATTATCAACTGAACATAATAGCTATGCTGTGCTTGTTTTTTTTTAAATTTATTTTATTATTGTATTTTATTTATTTATTGTTTCTGGCTGCGTTCGGTCTCCGTTGCTGTGCGCGGGACTTTCTCTAGTTGCGGCGAGCGGGGGCTTCTCATTGCGGCGGCTTCTCTTGTTGTGGAGCACGGGCTCTAGGTGTGCATGCTTCAGTAGTTGTGGCATGCAGGCTCAGTAGTTGTGGCGCACGGGCTTAGTTGCTCTGCAGCATGTGGGATCTTCCTGGACCAGGGCTTGAACCCGTGTCCCCTGCATTGGCAGGTGGATTCTTAACCACTGAGCCACCAGGGAAGCCCATTGTGCTTGTTTTGTTTTTGTTTTGGATTGGTGGATAAATGGCCAGTAAGGCTTTGTTGGCCTCAGTTACCCACCCCCCCTTAGTTTATGAGAAAGGATGAACAGTGACCAGGAAGGAAGATGTAGTTTTTCCTATGAAGTAAAATGAAAATAAATAATTCCTAAGTAGATTGCATGTTAGGATTAACCTCTCCATGGAAATGACTGTCTCTAGTACCTAAATAATTGATTTCCTTGAATGGCTTACACTGTATTGGAGACACTAGTACTAATCAGTAATGATTCCTTTTTGGTTCAAAGATGATAACATCTCAGTGAAAAATGTATTTTCTTATATCTTTTCTGTTAACAAAAAGAAAACATGGGGATTTAGACATTGGGATGTCTAAAGAATACTTAAAATTACCTTTTCTTCTCTAATTCCATATTTTCCCTATGATTTTCCCCCCAAGCAGGAAATATTGTACAGAATTCAGACTTGGTTGTTGCTGTACATCATTGCTTTGAGTAAAATAAAATCAAATTACAAATATCTTCATGCTTAAATTATTTAACCGTTTAGGGATATGGTTTATTATAGCAACGTGAGATTTTATACTTGAGGTACTCAAAGTAATACTTCTGTGACAGATATTTAACTTCTCCTTTCGAAGTTACCTCCTGGGATCAGGAATTTAATGTAAAAAATAAAAAGAGGTGAAAAAGAGAACCAAGTTGAAATTTTTTACTATCTTAACTGCAAATGTTTTCTTTAATAAGCGATCAGAATTGACAGGACAGGACAGGGTCATTTCATAGAAGGGAAGTTGAAGAACTAGCTCTTCCCAGATTTTTTTTTCTTCTTAATACTGCCTTCTCTCCCCGTTTTTTCTTGCCACTAAACTCTTGCTGTGACCAGCTGGTAATATGAAACAATGTTTTATTCAGGTGATTGATTATTCTTTGATATGTATGTTAATCTTGTGTGTGTGTGTGTGTGTGTGTGTGTGTGTGTGTGTGTGTGTGTGTGTGTGTATTAATCTTATCCCTCAGGCTAATATTGAAGTTATCTAATTTACATGTTATCTGGTATAAATCTAGGCAATTTTTAACAAATTGATGCTTCATATGTTTAACAGACATAGCTTGAGAACTGTTCTGTACCTAATAAATCAGGAAAGTTTAGGTTTAATAGAGGTGAACTGGCTTTCTTACTGCAGAAGCTTTAATGTGCTATTACTCATTGTAAATCTCCAAAGAATGAAATTTTAATATGTTGCTTTCCTTTTTTTTTTCTTTTCTTTCCATTTCTCTTCCTCTCCCTCCTTTCCCCCTTCTATCTCTCTTTTCTTTTGTAGTATAGTAAATAGCATCTCTCTAGTGCTAATAGTGTTCCATGGAGCACAATTTGGGAAATGTTGAAAATGAAAAAAGATGTATATAACAATATTTTCCTCTAGTTTGTCAGTAGGAAATAATTTACTTCCTCCTCTTTTATTGGAAAGATTTTAGATGTGGGAAGATTTCTGTATTTATTATGAGGAAATGCTTAGAGCTCAGTCTCCTGATATTTAGTGATTTTTGAAAAAAGCCTTTATTCATTGTCTTGTATACTATCAGCTTTTTTACCCATATATAAGCAGCTGTATTATAGATTCAAAAGTCCATCTTCCCCTTTCCTGTTTTATACATTTTCTTCCCGAAGAAAAATTTCAGATATTCTTTCTTGGGCTTCTCTGGTGGCGCAGTGGTTGAGAGTCCGCTTGCTGATGCAGGGGACACGGGTTTGTGCCCCGGTCCGGGAAGATCCCACATGCCGCGGAGCGGCTGGGCGCGTGAGCCATGGCCGCTGAGCCTGCGCGTCCGGAGCCTGTGCTCCACAACGGGAGAGGCCACAACAGTGAGAGGCCCACGTACCACCAAACAAACAAACAAAAAAACTTTTCTTAATCACATGCTGATCTCTCAATCAACCTTAATTTTATGTTGATTTTCAATAAAAAAGGTGTTTGTCATCTCAACATTACCATTATTGGTTATTCAGTGAAAAAGAGTTGAAAAGAGATTATTTAGAGGAAAGCTTCAAAATAATTTAGAGGAAAGGATATCAGTTCCCTCTCCCTTTCCAACAGCTTTCGACTAATTCCCTCATATTGCCTCTCTGTTTCCTGCTTCCTTTTTTTTATTGAGGTGTAAATCCCATAACATAAAATTAACCACTTTAAAGTATACAATTCACTTACATTTAGTACCCTCACAATGTTTTGTAACCACCACCTCTGTCAAGTTCCAAAACATTTTTTATCACCCCAGAAGAAAACCCTGTCCCCATTTGCTGCCTCCCATTTCTTTTGTTAGTCTTTTTTTTTTTTTTTTTTTTTGCCGTTCGCGGGGCTCTCACTGTTGTGGCTCCTCCCGCTGCGGAGCACAGGCTCCTGACGCGCAGGCTCAGTGGCCATGACTCACGGCTCACGGCTCACGGCTCACGGCTCACGGCTCACGGCTCACGGGCCCAGCCACTCCGCAGCATGTGGGATCTTCCCGGACCAGGGCACGAACCTGTGTCTCCTGCATCGGCAGGCGGACTCTCAACTACTGCGCCACCAGGGAAGACCTGTTAGTCTTATTCTTTACAAATAGTGAAGCCATGAAGGATTTGACAATGATTAAATTATCTGCACCAATTCAATTTTTGATATTTTAATAATAGGTAACATTTACATTTATTATATACATGTGTTACTGTTGTATAAGCAGTTTACATGCGTCATCTTATTAAATTGCTACAGTAAACCGATCACCATTTCATAGATGGTTTAAAAGAAGCTAACTTCCCCAAGTGCCACAGCTGGTAAGAACTGAGGCTGAGGATTGAGTCCAGGTCTGTCAGATTCCAAAGCTGATTTCCTTAATAACCATAAAATCCTGTATATCAGAGGACAAAAACTGGAAACTCTTGGGCTCATCTAGCTTGTTGATGTCCTTTGTTTGGCCTAACACAGTGTTGGTCCCCACACAGTGTGGGAACTCATCAAAGAAAATCGTTTCTGGTATTATACCAGATATTTCTTTAGGATTTGAGTCTCCAGATTGAAAAGACCTATATAGTGCCAAGCACAATAAATGAGAACAGGCCAATACCAGGCAAATTATTTTGAAATTAAAAATACCAAGAATAATGAGAATTTCTCAAAAGCTTTCAGGATCATTTAGAAAGGATTAGGAATATCAGTGGCATCTAACTTCTCAGCAGTAGAATTAAAGATAGAAGATGGAGGAACAGCACTTCAGATGTTCTGCAGTCAGCCTAGAATTCTGTGTCTAGCCAAACCATCAATCAAGTGCAAGAGTAGGAAAAAAAAGACACTCAAGGACTAAAAACAATTTGTCCTTGTAACATATCTTAGGAGATTACTAGAAGATGTGCCCTAGCAAAACAGGGAAATAAACCATGGAAGAAAAGAAAAGGGCTTCGATAAACAGAGAATACAACTCAGAAACAACAAAGGAAAGTCCCAGGGTGACAACGGTGCCACAAAGCTGAAGAGTAACCAGTAGTGATTAGAGCAGTAGGACAGAGGGCTGCAGGGAAAGAAATTATAGGTGGATATTGAAATATTTAGGAGAAAATATAATAGATTCTTAGGAAATTAGGTGAGTTAGAAACAGGAAGCAATTTAAATTTAATATCTGTTGATTTATTTAACCCAAAATTGTGATGGTGCCATTTGGAGGGGATTAAGAGAAATGAAATATTTGTGTTGGGGGTACTACTGGTTTTGTAAGCCTCCTCTAACATGGCAGAAAATATATAGGTAATTGATAAATCTACAAAAAGCATTATTATGTATATTATGTAGAAATGCTGAATTAAATACCAGGAAAAGGAATTCCAGTACTTGAGGGTAGTTGCTTTGGGGGGAAAAAATATGGGTTTGAGGATGAAAAGAGATGGAAATGAGTAATTTTTTTTTTATTGTGGTATAATATATATAAGGTAATTTCATTTTAACCATTTTTAAGTGTACAGTTTCAGTAACATTAAGTATATTCACTTTCTTGTGCAACTATCACCGCTATCCATCTCTAAAACTATTTTATCATTCCATACTGAAATGTACTCTTTAAACAGTAACTCCCCATTCCCCCTACTCCCAGCCCCTGGAAACCACTGTTCGATTTTCTGTTTCTATATGTTTGACCATTCTAGGTACCTTAGATAAGTGGAGTCATTTAATATTTATCTTTTTGTGACTTACTTCACTTAGTGTAATTTCTTTAAGGTTCACCCATATTGTGGTATGTGTCATTGTATGTATATACCACAATCTGTTTATCCATTCATCTGTTGATGGACACTTGGGTTGCTTCCACCTTTTGACTATTGTAGATAATGCTGGTATGAGCATGGGTCTACCAGTATGTGTTCAAGTCTCTGCTTTGAATTTGTTTAGGTATACACCCAGAAGTGGGATTGCTGGGTCAAATGGTCATTCCACGCTTAATTTTTTGAGGAACTATCGTATTGTTTTCTACTGTGGCTGTATCATTTTACATTCCTACGAGCAATGTACAGATGTTCCAATTTCTCCACATCCTCGTTGCCAACACTGCTATTTTCTGGGCTTTCTGGGTTTTTTTTGTTTGGTTGGTTGTTTCTTTTGGATGATAGCCATCCGAATGGGTGTAAAGTGGTATCTCATTGTGGTTTTGATTTGCATTTCCTTAATGATAAATGATGTTGAGCATCTTTTCATGTGCTTATTGACCATTTTTATATCTTCTTTGGAGATATATCTATTTAAGTCCTTTGCCTGTTTATGAGTTGGATGGTTTGTTTTTTTGTTGTTGAGTTTTATATATCTGGATATTAATCCTTTATTAGATACGTGATTTGCAAATATTTTCTTCCATCCTATGGGTTGCCTTTTTACTATGTTGCTTTTGTCCTTTGATACATAAAAGTTTCAAATTTTGATGCAGTTCAGTGTATCTATTTTTTGTTGCCTGTGTCTTTAGTGTTGCATCCAAGAAATCATTGCTAAATCCAATGTCATGAGCTTTTCCCCTGTCTTTCCTTTTAAGAGTTTTATAGTTTTAGGTCTTTGATCAATTTTGAGTTAATTTTTGTATATGATGTAAGATAAAAGTCCAGCTTAATGCTTTGGCAAGTGGATATCCACGTTTCCCAGCACCATTTATTGAAAAGACTCTCCTTTCTCTATTGAATAATTTTGGCACACTAGTCAAAAATCATGTGACAGTATATACAAGGTTTTATTTCTGAGCTCTGTATTCTATTCCATTGGTGTATGTCTGTCTTTATGCCAGTACCATACATTGTAGCTTTGTACAAAGTAAATTTTGAAATCAGGAATTGTGAGTCCTACAACGTTGTTCTTCTATTTCAAGGTTGTTTTGGCGATTTAGGGTCCTGTGAGAATCCATATGAATTTTAGGATGGAATTTTCTATTCATGCAAAAGAAAATAGTTGCTGAGATTTTGATAGGAATTGCATTAATCTATAGATTGCATAGTATGGTATGAAATCTTAACGATATCAAGTCTTCTAATCCAGGAACATGAGATATCTTTCTGTTTATTTAGGTCTTCTTTAATTTTTTTTAACAGTGTTTTGTAGCTTTTTGTGTACAAGTATTTCAACTCCTTGCTTAAGATAATTCCTAGATATTTTATCCTTTTTGATGCTATTGTAAATAGAATTGTTTTCTTAATTTTCCTTTTTGGATTGTTCATTGTTATTGTATAAAAATGCAACTGATTTTTGCATGTTAATTTTGTATGCTGCTACTTTGCTGAATTTGTTTATTCTAACAATTTTTTTTGTGGCATCTTAAAAGTTTTCTATATATAAGATCATGTCATCTGCAAACATAATTTTACTTCTTTCTTTCTAATTTGGATGCCTTTTTTTCTTCTTCTTGCCTGATTACTCTGGCTTGAACATTCAGTACTATGTTTGAATGGAAGTGGCGAAAACAGGCCTCCTGCCTTGTTATTTACTTTAGAGGAAAAACTTTTTCTTTTACCATAGCATATCATATTAGCTGTGAAGTGTTGTTGTTTTTTTTTTAATAGACTTTATTTTTTAGAGCCATATTACATTTGCAGCTATATTGAGCAGAAGGTACAGAGATTTCCCATATACCCCCTGCTATTCATGCATAGCTTCCTCATTATCGATGTCCCCAACCAGAGTGGTACATTTGTTAAAATTGATGAACCTACATTGACACATCTTTATCATGTGAAGTCCATAGTTTACATTAGGGCTTGGTATTGTACAGTCCGTGGGTATGGACAAATTTATCATTATAAATATCTATCCACTATTATAGTATCATACAGAGTAGCTTTACTGCCCTAAAAGTGGTCTGTGCTTCGGCTATTCATCCCTCTTTCTCCCCAGCCTCTGGCAACCACTGATGTTTTTACAGTCTCCACTGTAAAGCTTCTGTTTGACTTTTCCAGAATGTATTATAGGTAGAATTATCCAGTATGTAGCATACAGAAACTCTCTTCCTATTCAATATGGCAGTATATGAAAACTCCACAGCACGCTGTGTACAACTACTTTGGGAAGACAGTTGGTGGTTTCTTACAAAACCACACCTACTCCATACAGTCAAGCAATGCACCCCTTTGGCTGTTTACCCGAAGAAGTTGAAGACTAGTGTTCACACAGAAAGACTTAGTGTTCATCCTTTTCATGGATGTCATACTTCTTAAATGTCTGGCTCCCAAAAGAAGAAAAGGGAAAAAAAATAGGCTCTGGATCTCTAAATCCCCTGGAAGCCATTTCAATTGTTGGGAATTGCAACAATGGCAGCCTGCTTCTGTGTCTGCACATCCATAATCGTAATCAGAAGCAGCAGTCAAGGATCAAGACACAGATCTCTGATATTTGGAGGACAAGTCCCACAAGCTCCATCAGGAATACATCCATGGCTGCCTGCTGGGAGGGGATGAGGGGTGGATAGCTGCTACCACACCAAGAGTTGAAATTGAAATTAACTGTGATTTACTGTCCAGGCCTTCTCCTGGAAGCTGCAAGCTTTTGAATAGACTCCAGAGTTCCAAAATAGTTACATCAGACAGATTATGCCAGTACAATTTTTGTCTAGGTGGGGAGATGCATTCCTAGTGCTTCCTATTCTGCCATCTTAACTCAAGTAATTTTTTATTACAAACTTTTTATATCTCTTGGAATATATATGTTTATATATTATTTTGACAAAAATAATTTTAAAAATTTTGCACATTGGAAGCTTATTTAGAACTATCTCATAGGAATTCTTTGAGGAAAGGAAAGACTTAAAAAATAAGACAGTGTTTATTCTCACAACTGTCTTTAATGAATTCAGATTTTATATATATATGAAATTATTTGAAATAAGGTATAGAAATGAGAGAGATTTGAATTCAAGATTTTTTAAGTTTTGAGGGTATTACCTCTCTGCTCTTGTCTAAGTTCTTATTCTCAACTTTCCAAGTATCCACAGTTAAATTTTCCCATTTCCCTTTGGAAAGTGCTGTTTTCTTGCTTTTTTCCGCCTTTCCATTGTATCAGACTTATAAGGCAATGAGCCAATTGTGGGCCTGAAATCCTTGGGAGGAGAGAGGAGGAAGTGGGAGGGACAGTCATGCTGAATGTTTCCCTAAGTAATATTCAAGTTCTTTGAGAGAACTTACCCTCCCTCCTTTAAAAAAAAAATGCTGTGATGTTTTCTTTTAAATAGATTGTTTATTCTCCTGCCTGTCTCACTGTTGCCCACAGTGCTAGATAAGAAATTACAGTAAAGTTCAAATATTAAAGGGAGCACACAAAAAAGTATGTGTATGATTTCACCAACCCTCATTAAAAAAAAAAGAAAAACTATAGGAAAATAAAAGAAAGCAGTCAGGGTTCTTGGTTGCACATGACAAAAGGTAACTCTAATTAGCTTAATTAGAAGACAATTTTTTGAAAAATATTAGATAGCTCATAGCTAGAGAACCAGACTTTGAAGATTTTCAGAAGCTAAGAGAAGCAGGGCATAGTCAAGAGGTTATAATAAGAGTATCCTATGCTGAGGACATTGCTGCTTGGATATTTGCTGTCCCAGATACTGCCACCATGACTGGATATTGGTGGCTGTGCTCATAAACTTTAAGTTCCTCTGGAGATCTCTCTGAATAATCTCTGACTACTCCGCACCTTGCTCTCACTACCGGGATTCAGTGTTCAGAACACAAGGACATAACTGATCTTAGACGTTGTACATGTGATGCGAGCAAGATGGGGAAGGGTGTATTTGCTTCTCATCTCTTGAAATTCTCCAAAATGGAATGGTTTTGGATGCTCAGCAGCCTAGAGATGGCAAATATCCCCTACAGATTTCTCCTATTTTACACGTCCCACCCTCAGACCCTCTTCCCAAAGATATCTACAATTAAAAGTTTCACATATTCTTTAAAAAATTGTTTTCATCTTATACTCACTTTTTTAAGAATTACAAATGAGAACATACTGCATATTCTTTTTTCATTTAACATACTTAGGAATTTTCCATATTGGTGTGGAGATATAATTGATTATTTTATTGGTTGTCTTTTATTCCGTCTTATGATCATACCATAATAAACAGCCTGCCCAGATACATTTTTTAGGGTATTTCCAGTTATTGCTATTGAAAACAGTGCTCTAATGAAAAGCTTCACACATTTATCTTGGTGTCCTTTTGCAAGTACTTATAATCCTTAAGGTAAATTCTTTGCAGTGGGTCCAGTGGGTCCATGGTTTAAACTAAAAAATGGTATCATTTTATATTCTCACCAACATGTATGAGTCTTGCCCCTCTCACAGTCTTGGTGAACTGAATATTATGAAACTTAAAACTTTTTACTATTTGTTGTAATTTGATTTTTGATTGCATTTCTTTTTGAGGTTAAACAACTTGGTGATCTTTATTGGTCTTAACAGATTTTTCCTTGGTTTGTTTGTGTATACCACCCTATTATTATTTCTTTTCTTAATGATTTTTATGAACTTTTTGAAAATTAGCAAATTAGTGGTACCGTTTCTTCAGACCATTTTTATAATGCTATGCCACTCTTGCCATTTGAATTTTACAACTACAAGATTCAGATGAAGCAGTGATAAAGAGCTTAGTGGATTATTTCTGTTTGAATTATTTATTGTTAACTGTCTTCTCTACTAATATGTATAATCATGGAATAGCAGAGATTTTTGTTGATAGCTGTTTGTTAAGAAATGTTCTTTAAGAGATAGCCTTGCTTAAATTGCAAATAAAAAATGCTTTTAATCCAGAGAAATATCATGTACCAATCGCTCTTGAGTTATTGAATCAGAGCAATATTCTCTTGGACAGAGAAGATAGAAGTGAAAAGGAGATTTAGGAGTTCCTGCTTTTTTTCTACCTCTAGCATTATACAGCTGTCTAACTCATGGAATTCTACCTTATTTATTGTTCTTTTTTTAGTCTAAACATTGCCCCGCACTCCAAGCCTTTTCTTTTGTCTTTTCCATTTTTATGTTCCTTTATATATGTTACTCTTTTATGTTCATCTATAACTATTTCCCTCCTTTTTTCTGGCGGTGTGTATTTATTTGTTTGTTTATTTTTAAAATAACGTTGTGGGTAAATTCTCTGCAGCTATGTTTATTGGTCTTAGATAATTTCTGTTTTTCCTCTTTTGTCTTTTTTAAACTAGAGTCATTTGTAATTGTTTATACAGAATTTTAGTTTTTAAAGCCTCTCTATGGTCTTTCCTTTTAGATATTGAGTTATGAATTCATAGCCTGTTATTTAAATGAAGCTTTTGAAATCCGTTTTACTGATCTGTATCATATCTAACTATGCCAGTATTTCCTTCCTTGTCTGACGTAAATTCTAAAATTATATGAACACTTTCTCCCTGTTTCCTGGCATTTCCACTCAAACTTGTTCCTCATTCTTGGTTAGAAATGTGTCCAAATTGTAGTTCCCTTCTTTATTAGTCTACTGATAAAAGAAAATTAATAAAAAAATATCAAGAATTTGTTAGAAAATTGCATATAGTTGAAAATACCTTTTTCAGTGGATATTTTGACAGTTGTGAAGTCCCCAGTTATTACTGTATCTTTCTTCTGTTTCAATTTTATTCTCTATCCCAAGAATATACCCATTTCTGTTTCCTTTCTAAGAAGCATGTGCATTGTATTCCAGTGGATTTTTTCATAGATACATCTTTTAGACTTATGCTATCCAATATGGTAGCCACTAGCCACATGTAGCTGATTATGATTAAATTTACATTCATTAAAAATAAATTTACTCATTCATTTTCCTTTGCACCAGTCACATTTCAAGTGCTCAGTAGCTACACGTGGCTAGTGTCTACTGTGTTGGACAGCACAGATATAGAACATTTCCATCATTGTGGAAAGTTCTATTGGACTACTATTCTAGACAGTGCCATTTTGCTTTTCATTCAAGAAAGTTCTAATTCCTGAAGATGATGTGCTCCTTCTATTGCTATGTCTGCTATTAATCAAAATAAATTTGAGATTTTTTGAGGTGGGTTGCATTTTATAAATTGATGCTTATAATCATATTACTCTTAAAAACCAATTTTTTAAGGTATAATTTATATGCAACATGTACCTTTTTTAAGTGTACACTTCACTGAGTTTTGACATATATATGCCCATGTAAACATCACCACAATCAAGATTTAGAACATTTCTATTACCATAAAAAGTTTCTTAATGCCCCTTTGCAATCAGTCCCCAGCCCTGGTTCCAGGCAATCTCTAAATTTGTCTTCTCTCACTGTAGATAAGTTTTGCCTGTTCTAGAATTTTATATAAATGTAGTCATATAGTATGTACTGTTTTGTGTCTGGCTTCTTTCTTTTAGCGTAATAGTTTTGAAATTCATCCCTGTTGTTGCTTTTATTAGTAATTTGGTTCTTTTTATTGCTGAGTGGTATTCCATTTTATGGATATGATATAATTTATTTATCCATTCCCCTGTGATGGATATTCAGGTTGTTTTCAGTTTGGGTCTATTATGAACAAAGCCGCTATGAGTATTCATGGGCAAGACTTTTGTGGACATATATTTTCATTTCTGTTGGCTACCTATGAGTAGAATTGCTGGGTCATATAGTGTAGATCAATGGAGCAAAATAGAGATTCCAGAAAAACTCACATATACATTAATTGACAAAGGCTTATTAACAAATGAAGCTGGAACAACTGTAAGTCAGTATGAAAAGTAAAATGAACCTTTCTCATCATACAGGCATACCTCATTTTGTTATGCTTCACTTTATTGCACTTCACAAATACTGCATTTTTTTTTTTTTTTTTTTTTTTACAAATTGAAGGTTTATGGCAGCCCTGAGTTGTCAAGTGATGTTTAGCATTTTTTAGCAATAAGGTATTTTTAAGTTAAGGTAGGTACATTGTTTTTTTTAGACATAATGCTGTTATTGCACACTTAATAGACTATAGTATAGTGCAAACATAACTTTTATATATGCACTGGGATACCAGAAATTTCATGTGATTTGCTTTGTTGCTATATCTGCTTTATTGTAGTCGTCTGGAACCAAACTCAAAATATCTCTGAGGTATGCCTGTACACATAAATTAACTTAAAATGGATTATAGATGGAAACATAAAAGAAAATGTAAAACTATAAAACTTCTAGATAAAAACACCAAAGAAGAAAATCTTTGTGACTTTTTGTTTAGTCAAAGATTTCTTAGTACATACAAAATTAACCGTATAAGAAAAAATTGACAAAGTGAACTTTATCAACATTAAATACTTCTGTTTTTTGAAAGACACCATTAGTGAATAAAAAAGCAGCCACAGTCTGGGAGGAATATTTGCAGTGCATATATCTGACAAAGGACTTGAATTCAACACAGTATAAAGATGCTGTTACAAATTCATAAGAGGACAACCCCATAAAGGGCAAAAGATCTGAACAGAAACTTTTTAAAAGAAGATTTATAAATGATCAATAAGCATATGAAAAATTCAAACTCAATCATCAGGAAAATGAAAATTAAAACGCAGTGAGATCCTATTTCATATTTAATGGGGTGGCTAAAACTTAAAGGGCTAATGGGTTGGCAAGGATGTAGATCAACTGGAACTCTTATCCATGTAAAAGCACAAGATGATACAACTTCTTCAGAGAAATGTTTGGTGGTTTCTTATTCATAATATTTTTAATAGCCTTCTGAATTTTTTTCAGTGGGTTATAGATTACTTACTACACTGTTTATTTCTTTTCCTTCTAATTTTATACCTCTTTAGATAGAATAGATTTTCTTTAGTTCTGGGGATTACTACCTTTCACCTGAATATAATATAAAGCTCTTATTTTTGCTCTTCTATTTAACTTGAGATAATGTAGGAGAAAGTACTACTGTGCAGGCAAGAGTGAAAAGTACATTTTCCACAAGATACTTTCCTTGTGTCCGATATATGACTGATTTTAATTCTGACAACCTGAAGATGACTAGAAGGAAATAGTCAAGGGCTAGAATATTTGCAGTTTGTCTGTGTTAATGGGATTAAGGCAGATATAATTTATGTGTTAAAAAGAAAAACAACAATCCAATTTCATGTTTTAGTAGTAGCAGTAGTAATTGTAGGTATGTTAGGGTTCTAAGGGCAAATGTTGATTCAACATGGATACAGCAGATCAATTAAAAATGGTTACGAAATAGTGACTCACCTACAGAAAAATGTAGCAAATAAGTAATTATTTTTCTTTTTAGCCTATTTCTGAATTAGTAAGAGCTATCTAGTGTTCTTAGGCTATTTTCTGAATGGGATACCTTGAAAGGGGGTTTGCTGATGGGTTTTTCTCAAGCTGCTAGGAGCAATTGTTATTATGATTGTGGTTGTTCCTACTTGGAGTTTTGTTACCAATGTATCCACAGTAGTGCTGTCACATTGCAGGTGTTCAATAAATATTTGTTGGATGAATTTTTATCAGTTCCCAGCTCTAATAATATAGACCTTAATATCAGTAAGTACTGGCACCAAGCAGAAATATACCAGTTCACCTTTAAAAAACAGAATGACTCTCAGGCCTTACAGTAAGACTTCAGTTTAATGCAGTGGAGTTTATTTAGTTTGTCAACATAAAGCCTTTCGGTGAAAAGAAGGATTGGTTAGCTATTGAAACATGGAAAAAGCACTGCCAAGAGAAAGGAAGCCTTAGCCAATGAACTTTAGATATTTTTGGCAAAACCATTCCTTTTGTGGAGATGGAAACATCAGAATATCTTAGTCTATTAAAAATTGCTTCATTTAACTAACTTCTCTTGTTTGATTCCACATTTATTCAGCAACATTCTGATTTCAGTTCTCAGGTCTGCTTATGGTGAGATATGGTCATAAAGATATGAATAATTTAGTTCTTATGGCAGTTGGATTTTTCAATAAATTAGTATATTGCCATTATGATCATTGTGATATTTATACATCAGTCATATGATATGGGTTTTAATTTGTCCCTGGGGAGGGGGGGAATAACCCACTCAATATACTAACAGGATCAAGTCTAACCCTGAAAGGTAGAGGGTTAGACTCTGGACCACCAGTAACTTCAAAGTAATAACTGAGTTTCTTATGCCTTCTAAGAGTCAGTATAAAGCTTATCTTGCAACCTAGATTTTTTCTCCTCTACTACAATGAGTTCAGTAGCATGGTGTTAATGTATAGAGCATCTAGATTGAGTTTTGCATTTGATTTATGTAATCTTGTCTTCTTCAGAGTTGAACATTGCATAGTATATTAATTTGTAGAGTGTGACAACTTGTGTAGCAAGTATATGTAAACATTTATATGTACTATATTTCATGAAGAAATATGAAGGTCAGTTTTGAACTTGCTTTGTAATCACTGACTTTTTTTTTTTTTTTTTGGCTGAGTTGGGTCTTTGTTGCTGCGTGCAGGCTTTCTCTAGTTGCAGCGAGTGGGAGCTGCTCTTCATTGTGGTGTGCAAGCTTCTCATTGCGGTGGCTTATCTTGTTGTGGAGCATGGGCTCTAGGTGTGCAGGCTTCAGTAGCTGTGGCTCGCAGGCTCAGTAGTTGTGGCTCGTGGGCTCTAGAGCGCAGGCTCAGTAGTTGTGGTGCACGGGCTTAGTTTCTCCACGGCATGTGGGTTCTTCCTGGACCAGGGATCGAACCTGTGTCCCCTGCACTGGCAGGTGGATTCTTAACAATGAGCCACCAAGGAAATCCCCAATCACCAACTTGCTTAATTGGAGTGTTTAGTCCATTTATATTTAATATAATGAGTAATATGTTTTATTTAAGACCAACATCTTTCTATTTGTGTTTAGTTGTTCATTCATTCCTGTTTCATTCTCATTCTCTCCATTCCTCTTTTTCTGTCCTCTTTGGGGTTAATAGAATATTTTCAGGTATTCAATTTAAATTCTTCTATTGACTTTTTATTTGTATGTATAAATATATATATATTTAGAGTTTGTTCTAGGTATTATAGAACACATTCTTAGCTTATTACAGTTCCCATTAAAATATAAGAGCCCTACAACAGTAAAATTCTGCTTGCCTCAATTTTTTGGTATGATTTTATATCTATGTGTGTAATAAACCCCAGAATACAGTGTTATTTTATTTGCTTTAAACAGTCAGTTGTCTTTCAGTGGAATCAAGAGAAGAAAAAGATGTCCTTTTATATTTATTCCTATATTTACTATTTCTGATGCTTTTTGTTTCTTTCTGTAGACTCACTTTTCATCTGGAATTAGTTCCCTTCAGCCTGTGGGCAAGTCTGCTGGCGACAGATCCTCTCAGCTTATGTTGATTGTTTTTGAAGGGCATTTTGCTGGATATAGACTTCTGGGATGGCTTTTTTTTTTTTTGCTTTTCAGCACTTCATTAGATCTGATGAGAAGTCAGCCATTATTCAGACTGGTATTCTCCTATACATAATGTGTCTTTTTCTTTGACTCCTTTTGTTTTTTTCCGTTTGTCTTTAGTTTTCAGTGGTTTTGATCATGATATGCATAGTGTGGTTCTTTTTATATTTGTCTTACTTGAAGTTTATTGAGCTTCTAGTATCTCTAAGTTAATGTTTTACACCATGGGTGGGGAATTTCCGGCTGTGATGTCTTTAAAATTTTTTTCAATTTCTTTCTTCTGTTCTTCAGGTTAGATAATTACTACTAATCTTTGGTCAAATTCATATCTTTATTTTCCAGCTAATATTTATGCATAACAAACCACCGCTAAACATAAATAGCATAGACCATTTATTTATTTTATACTCACAGATTAAGTGAGTCAGGAATTCAGACAAGGCATGGTGGAGGTGGCTTGTTTCTGCTCCACAGTGTCTGGGGCCTTAGTTGGGAAGACTCAGTGACTGGAGATGAGTTGGCACGTTGGGGGCTGAATCATCTGAAGGTGTTTTCACTCACATGTCTGGTAAATGCAGTCCTTATCTGGGTCTTTAGTTGGGCTGTTGGCCGGAACCCCTATACTTGGCCTTTCCATGTAGGCTAGTTTGGGCTTCCTCATAGCATGGCAGCTTGTTAAGAATGAAGTGCATGGGTAAAAGTGCATGGCATTTTTATGACCTAGCCTTAGAAATAGCTTTATGTCACTTCTGCCCATACTGTGTTGGTTGAGGCAGTCACAAAGGTGTGCCCAAGTTCAAGGGGGAGGGACCATAGACCCCATCACTTGATAGGAACAGTGTTAAGGTTATGTTGTATGAAGAGCATGTGGGATGGGAGATATAGTCATTCTTAGAAAATACAATCTGCCACATCTTTCTTCTGCAGTTCCCAGTCTTCCATTAAGACCATGCAAGTAGATTTTTTTCTTTTCAGATACTGTACTTTTGAGACCCAGAATTTCTGTCTTTTATAGTCTCTGTGTCTTTCTGAGATTTGTCTTTTCATTTGCTATAATCATTTTCCTTTACATTCCCATATATATTTATAATAGCTGCTTCAAAGTCCGTGTCTGCTAATTCTAACATCTGGTTTGTCTTGGTGTTGGTTTCCACTGACTGCTTTTTTTCCCTTGGTCATAGGTCATGTTTTCCTGCTTTGCATGTCTAATAAGTTTTAATTGTATGATGAATGTTGTGGGTGATATGTTGTAGGGAGTCTGAATGTTAATTTAAGGGTGCTGAGTTTCATTTTGTCAGGCATTTAAATTAATGGTTAATCTTCTTGTATTATCAGGTTTGGTTTGCTTTGTTAAGGCAGGCCGATTTTAGTTTTGTCTTTTGTTCAGGGCATGATCCTTACTCCTAACGTGTGGCCTTTCTGGGTTCTCAGCTGAATACGTGAGTTCCTCAGTGAGGTCTCTCCACTCTGGCTGGACCAGAACTCCTTCTCCTAGAGCTGTGCTATCTCTGGTGTCATCTCCATTATGCTTCCAGATTCTGCACATATGCAGCCCAACCCATGGCCAAGGCCCTGAGGTGAATTTCCATACACACTTCGAAGTCCCTCTGTCTGTTCATCCTCCTTTTTCTGCTACCCTCTTCCACAAACTCTAGCTGCTTTACCACCCAACTCCAATCTCTGCCTGTATACCTCAGTGAAACCTTTGTTCCATTTGTGCTACTTCCTTCTGCTGTGTCAGAAAAGAGTCTCCAACCTGAAAACAAGGCAGCCACGGGGTAACCTCATGTTTCTTTTTCCCTAGGGATCATAAGCCCATGCTACCTTTTGTTTAGTGCCTCATACATTTTGCCCAGTTTTACAGTTATTTACAAGAGGAAAACTCCTGTACCAGATACTCTTTAATGGTCAAAAGTATATACATGCTCCTGTAAGAAAAATTTTAAGATATGGCCCCTTTATATTGAATGCCAGTATAAAAAAAGATTTTTAGAACAAAGTTATTTAAGGCCTATTCATAATAGAACTTTAATCTGGTTACAATAACTTTGCTACTGTATAATAATTTATAATGTTCAAATTTTGCTTTTTACTGAATTTTACCCATATATTTGTATTGATGTTCTCTAGAAATGGCAAATAAAGTGAAAATTTTTATTTTATTCTCTCTCCCTCACTAATGGCAGATATTCTTTCCCAGTCTCCAACCTGTTTTAATAGCCTTAACATTACCCCTCAACAAGCCACTACTAGTTTGACACCTATTTACCATCTCTAATGTATTTCCATTTTACTAGGTCAATCAGTATTATTTTGTGGGATATTTAATTTAATGAAAGGTTACCCTAATAGATACTTTTCTTTTCTAGAAGTGAAGTGATTTTATTTTTAAATGTGTGTTATAAGGCATCAAATGAGGCTGTTTATTTAGGAAGCCTTTAGTACTTCCTGAATGGAATGTAGAAAAATAAAGGATTGGGAAGCAGAAATTCTTAGCAGTTGTGCCCATAATAAATAATACTTGAAAGTTAAAAGAGGATAAAAGTTGGCTTTGAATATACATTTTAGACACCTAGCTAAAGTAACATATGACGTGTCCTGATGAAATTGAAGAATAGGCTTTCCATGGCTGGAGCCTCTAGGAGGGATTTAAAGAGATAACACGTTACCAGCATTTTAATGAATTGTTTCTGTTTTGTTGACATCATTTCTCACTGATGTTAGATTTGTGATTTTGGCATACAGTGTGTGCCAATAATTTCTTTTTTTTAACATCCTCAGGACAGGCTCAGTATGAATGAAAATATAATTAAGAAAAACCTCATGAGTCTTTATAAATAGGAATTGCATGAATCATTAAAACTAATTATTTCTCAAGGAGGACTGTTATCACATTGAAAAAAGCTTTGATCCTTGTTTTTTCTACTTTAAAAATAGTATATGAAAATATTAATTTTATGTAAACTCTAAAAAATACTGTTTAAAAGAACCTAGACTTTTAATGAAGCTCACTTTTTGGAGGTAAAACATAGTGTGATATAATTTCATCAGTTCTTACTTTTTTGGGAAAATACATTAGGACAGAAAACTTTTTTCTTTTGAAAGTAGTATGTGCTTATGTTTTAACAACAAAATTGTAGAAGTAAATTGTTGAAAGTAAATCATGAAAGCCTCCATCTTGCCCTGAAAACCCAGGATAGCCACTGTGATCATTTTGGTATGTGTTCTGTCAGTCCTTTAGACTCCAGTTTAAGTGTACGAAGGGCTGCCACATGTGAATAGTATTCCTTGGAGATGGGCAATGGGATGTGTACATACCTATTAATATAGTATTGGTTTATGTATTTAGATTCAAAACATAGTTACCAGACTCCGAATGAACTAAAAATGAACTGTTAATTCTCCAAAATACCTTTCCCCCTCCTCTGCTCACATTTACATCGTAGACTTTCCGTGAGAAAATTGTATTTTTTACTTATTCATTTTCTCTCAGAAGAAACCTATGGTGGAAGATATGGCAGGTAGCAATGAGTTGTTGTTTATTAAATTTTATGATCACGGTCCTTCAAATCATTTGTCTATGTTTTGGTTATTCTAATTACCCATAATATTTACCTAAATTTCCAACCAAATTAAAATAGAAACTGAGAAAAGTCTAAAAGTATGTATAAAGCTTCTAGAACAAAACATAGAGAATATCTTTATGAATTCTTTATGTGTAGGGAAAGATTTCTCAGAGAGGATGCAAAGTTCTAAACAAAAGAAAAATTTGATATATTGGATTTTATCAAAATTTAAATTTGTTGATTTTCAAAGCACAATATTAAGGAAATGAAAAGGCAAGTCATACACAAGGAGCAAATATCTGTCAAAGGACTTATACCCAGAATATATAAAAGACTCCTATAAATCAATAATAAAAAAGACAAATAATCCAGTTGGGGGAAGAAATGAGCCAGTGACTTAAACAGACATTTCAAAGAAGAAAGTGTAAAAATGGCTAATAAACAAATGAAGGACTAGAATTTTAAAAAGCTGACAACACCAAATATTGATGAGACTGTGGAGCAACTGGAACTCTTAAAATGTTGGTAGGACTGTAGAATGGTATAGCTGCTTTTGAAAACTGTTCAGTAGTTTCTTATAGAGTTAAATATGCACGCACCCTGTCTCCTCTGTGACCCAGCAGTTCTACTCCTAGCTGTTATTTACTCAAGGAAATGAAAGCATATGTCCCCCAAAAGACTTGCACGAGAATGTTTATGCACTTTATTCATAATAACCCCAAACTGTAAACATCCCAGATATCCATCAAAGGAGAATGGATAAACAAATGGTGTTATGTTCATGCAGCGGAATAATAGAATAAAAAGAATGAACTATCCATACATGTAACAACATGGGTAAATTCGAAAAACATTAAGTGAAGGAAATCAGTTTAAAAAGAATGCATATTACATGATTACAATTACATGAAATTAAAGAACAAGGCCAAACTAATATATGGTAATAGTAGTAGCTACCTGAGAGCTTGGTGGGGCTTGACTGAAAACGGGCATGAGGGAATTTTCTGGGGTGGTAGAAGTGTTCTATATTTTGATTAGAGTGGTTGTTACAAAACTTATAGAATTGTACACCTAAGATCTGTCTATTTCACTGTATGTAAATTTTTACCTCAATTTAAAGAAAAATCCAAAAGTAAAAATTGAGAAAAAGGTACAGGAATATAGAAGATAAAGAGGGTGGAACAGACAGGAGTGAAAGGGTCTGTAACAAACCACTTTTTCCTGTAATATATTTATAGCTCAGTAGAAGTCTGTAGCAGAATCAGTGCGTCCTGGGTTGGTTGAAGTAGTGGGTTAAAGCAAAGAATTATAAAAAGTTACACATACCTTAAATATTTACTTTAAAAAAGTTGTACACATGAAATACTAAAATCAAATAGTTCTATAGGGTTTATTAACAACCACTGCCACAAAAAAAAAAAAAAGGTAGTTATTTTCCTTTGTTTCCCTATGCCCTGTGGCAAGAGTTCTTAATCTTAGGCCATGCACCTTTTTGACAGTCTGGTGAAGCTTATGAACCCTTTCTTAAAATGATTTTAAATCCATAAAATAAAATTCATAGGATTACAAATGTGCCTATTATATTAGTTTTGGTTATAATTGTTATAAAATATTTTAAAACATTTATATAATAATAGTTATTAACACATTTAAATCAAATCTGTTGGCAGGTCTAATGACTGTTAATTTTTGCAGTGTTGATTGTAAATAATATTTTGATATCTTCATCAACTGTAGTATGACATATCAGTTAGTGATAAAGTTATAAGTACTGCTTGTATTACTGTGTAACATAATTTTTCACATTCAAGTTTATGGACTCTTTTTTTCTTTCCCTCTTAACCCAACCACATATTTTCATTCTCCCATTCTTCCAGTAATATATTGTAATTTTGGTTATATCAATATTGGGTTTTTATGTCATTATGACTAGATAAATGTCATTCATAGTTAAGCAATACAGTATATTATAACTGGTTTTTCCTACACATTTTGTTTTCCCTGGATTTACAATTCTCCCTCTCTCCATCCCTTCTTCCCTCCTTTTTTCTCTCTCTCTTTCTCTCTCTCTCTCGGTTAGTTTCTACATTCTTAACTTTAATTCATCCCTAAACTTACTCCTAGTTGTATAAATCTCTATATATGTTTGAGCACATTTTTTATTATATCAATTTCATCTTCTCCAGGAACCTTCAGGTCTGCCCTAATCTGGATCAGTCGTTCTCTAGGCTTGCTGTATGACTGTCTAATCGAGATGTCCCTTCACTATTCATTCTGGGGATTCTCCTTTTTCTTCTCATGTGTTGGATTCTTCAGTTTCTGGAACTTGTCATCTTCTTTCACGGTTTCCCACCCTTGTTTTGGTGGAACACATCTTGTAGTAACTTCCTGAGAGAGAATATGTGGAAAGCAAAATTATTTGAGACTTTGCTTATTTTAAAATGCCTTTATTATATATGTATTCACACTTGTTTTATAGTCTATCTTGGTATGGAATTCTAGGCTAGGAATAATTTTAAGTCAGAAGGTTTTGCCCAGTTGTTTTCTAGCTGCTGGTATTGCCATTAAAAAGGATGATGTTATTCGGATTCCAGATTCATTTTATGAAACATGTTTCCTCTCATGCAGCTAGGATCTTATGTTTATGTCTTCAGCATTCAGAAATTTCAGTGAGATATGTATGCCTTTATTTGGGTCTGTTTTAATATTGCTGAATACTCATTATACCCTTTCAGTTTGGAAATTCATGGCCTTCAGTTTTGGGTATTTTTCTTGAATTATATCTTGGATTTCTTCTCCTGTGTTTTCTGTTTTTTTCTCTGGGATGCCTATTCATATGTTGAATCTCCTAGACTTTAGATCTTCTAAAATCTTCTCTTCTGTTTTCCATTTGTTCTTCTATTTATTCTATTTCCTCAGCCTTATACTTTTCTAACCCCTCTATTACCTACCTTACAGGATTAAACAAATTTGTATGCATAAAGTATTTAAAATAGTGCCTGGCATATAGTAAGTGTTGGCTGTAATTGTAGTTGTTTAGTTTCTTAACTAATTGTTGAGGGGAGAGGTCTTTGGTCTTTTGATGTATTATTTTGACGTATTAGCTGTATGACCTTGGGCAAGTCCTGTAATTTCTTTGATACCTACCTCTCAGATGTTTGTGAGCATCAAATGAGAATATGTATGTGAAAATATTTAATAAACTTTGTACAGAGCTAATAGTTATTACTTGCATCTTTCAAATATCAAAAGTTTTTAGTTTGAAAGAAAATGATGGCTGAATTTCCAGGATTATCTTTAAGATTTCTTGATTGCATGTGACTATTTCTCACAAAACTGTATAAGCTAGGTAAACTTGAGCTAAATGCTAATGCTGCTTTTTAAAGAAGTTATTTCTTAATACTCAATCTCATTATGTTAGGCTGAAGAGAGATTATGAAAATATTCATTTTATGAAGAGCTATGGCTTTACTTCAGATTGTATAAATCTGTGTAATGTAATAATTAAGAAAGACCTGATTACTAGTTTAAATCCATGGATAGACTATTTATTGGAGTTTATTTATTTTTCTTAAATGATATTTGAGATTAGGAAAAATAGAATCTGTCTTTTGGTTTTTCTCAATAGTAGTAATGTAATTTCAAATGTTAGCTCATTTTTGTTAATGGTGGCTTTTTGTTTGTTTGTTTTGTTTTAAGGTTTTTGGATTCAAAGCATAAAAACCATTACAAGATATACAATCTGTAAGTATGTTTTCTTGTTTGTATGCTTGCAAATATCTTCTAAAATAACTATTGAGTGAAAGTTATTTCCTTGTTAGAATGAGGTAAAGATATATTTTGACAGAATTGTATTCCTAAAACAATTAGTTCAAGAAGTCTGATTGAGAGCATTGTTAGGTCATTTAGAAAGTGTAATGATGAGGTAAAACAATGTTGGCACAGATTCATGTTACTTGATCTGCTTTAAATGACTTGGCATCTAGCCCATCTTTGGGCCCATAACCATGTGGTAACTTGAAGTGTAATTCACACACAGCTTCTGCTAAAGCATTAATGCCATCTTCCATGGAGGGATGCTTCTAGAGTAGACATAATTTTATTCTGTGTCTCTAGATCAATTGATTGAAAAAGCTATTAGCATATTCTCTAACTGTATATAAAATAAATAAGTTAACTAAAATTGTTGAATTGGGTGGTTTCTCTTGTCTGGGGCAGGGATGTAAGGATTGCCTCTTGATTCAGCTAGCTGACCTTATCTTTAACCTTTCATTTTTTCTTTTGACTTTGTGAGTAGAGGTGTAAAATAGAAGAAGAAGGAAAGAAAAGTGTGAAGAAAATATCTTATCATTTTTGCTCTTGACCATTTTTTCCTTCCCAAAATATTGACCATTTTCTAATTAAAAAAACAAATTGTGCATAAAATGTGTTATGTTTCTACCTGGCTTTTATTTTTCCTATGTGATATGTATAAATTATGCAATGGAAAAAATTTTAATCTAAAGTTATGTATGCTAATTTACTGTTATAATTTCTGTAGAGTTTATTTATCAAATGTAAGAACAAGGATTTTTTCTGCGTTCAATGGGCTTTCAGATATTCACCAAAAAAATGAAAGATTCTCTGTGCCTTATTGGCTTGTGGGATGTTGCTTTTTTATCTTTAATTTAGTGATCTTTGTACTCTGATAAGACTTCAGAAGACCTGAGAGTGAAGTAGACACTAGTATTCTATCTCTTAGTGAGTTGTCACTGATTTCCTCAGATGAACAAAGAAGCAAACATTTATTGAGGGCTTGCTACATGTTAGACATTCTACAACATTTTGTTAGTGCAGAGGTGAATAAGATGTAGTTCCATTCCTCAGGTAATTATAGTCTAATGTGAAAGGTAGACAAAGTATTATAGAAGAGGTAACTCTTGTATAGAAGAGAGCTGTGTAGACAACAGTCAAAATAGTGCATTGCACCCCGTAGGGAAGGTTTCATAAAGAATGGCATGTTTGAGCTGGGGTGAAAAGAATCATAGAGGTTGACCTGAGGCTTAGGAGGAGGGGAAATGGCAGTGCAGGCAGAGAGAATGGCGTGTAAGAAGCTTGTTGGCAATAATATTGTCTAGAATATGGCAGATAATCCATTATGGTCAGATTCTGGTGTGTGTGTGTGTGTACGGTGTAGTGGTAATAAGTAAGATGAAAGAAAGTAAAAGGTGCTGTAGAAACTTAAGTTTAGGTGGGTTCCAACTTAACAAATGATCTGTGCGAGTATCTTTCTCTTTTCTGGATTAACCTCTCCTACAAAAACTCTTGTTACAGGTGCCAGAGTGTTTCTGTGGAGGAAAATAAAAACCACAAAGTTTTGTAGTTTTTGAACAACTGGATTCAGAAGTTAAGTTTCAAACAAAAAACCAAACAGGACATGAACTGTCAAAAGCTGGAGTCCACTAAATGAGTCACCTCAGGCTTAGACTCTTAGTACTGGGCATGTAGAGAGTCCCAGACTCTCTACTAAAGATAGAAAGATACTAAAGACAGATTCTGCCTTATTTCAAAACTTTATTTGAGTTTAACATTATATCCAAAGAAAGGAAAGGAAATTCTTTTCATTCCTGTATGCAATGGCTTCCTGCTTCTAGAATTTAGGGCTCAGGTTTGTACTGTCAGTATTGTGGGTCACTTGTGTTATTATGGTTAAAGTTGGCATTGGTATCTAGCCTGGAGAGTTGATTGCCTATTTGTTTTTGTATATCCAAACATCGGACCCCCAAGTTAATGAACTGTCTCATTATTAGTTGAGAGTAGCTTTTGGTGCACATATTTTAACTCCCTTATTCCCCCATCCATTTAATGGAATCATAGACTGGAAAGTACCTGAAAGAGAACATTTAGTCCAACCTTCTCATTTTACTGATGGGGAATCTGAGGCCTAGAGAAGTTAAGTGAGTTGAACAGGGTCACACAGGTACATATGGTAGCAGACCATCCACTGTTGATGCCAGTATTCCCTTTCTGTTTTTTTGTTTGTTTGTTTTAATCACCCCAAATTTTACTTTCTTCAGAAGTTTCTAGAACTACCAAGTTGTAGCATGGTTTGATTTCTGATGTCACTTTTCAGTCTTCTTTACTTTTCTACCTCTGTTTATATTTCTGGCTCTGGGTAAGTGAGTCTGATAAGTAGCAGATGTTTCTATTTTGTTTCTTTTATTTTTAGGATATTAATTAGATGTGATGTATGTCTTTGCAAACATATGTAAATGGAAAGATCTTAAAATATTTGCACTTGACATACCTGTATTTAATAGTATATTAAACTTTTTATGGCAAATATGACATATGTGGGTGAAGAAGAGTTCTTAATGTGGACTTTCTAATAATTGACTGTAACTTTATATCTCTATTATCAGGCATTCAGTAAGTTATTTTAAGAAAGGACAAAATTAGCCTCATATCATTAACCAAATTCAGGTATACTTGGTGAATTACTTAGTACATTAATCAGTTCGTTTTATGCAAGTGTGTGTACTTCATTTTTGTATTTTCCTCTGTAATCTGTCTTCTGGTGGGGGTAAGGGGAGGAGGGGGGAGATAGGGTATAAAGATATACTATAGTTCTTGCCTTTGAGGAAGTTAAATGTTCACTGGATACTAATTTTTAAAAGGTTGACTGTATTTCATGGTATATTCTATTTGACATACAGCTATGCATCAATTTGTGGTAAACCTTCAGCTGTTGTTAATTTTTATCTATTAAGTTTTATTTTGTAAGATAGGGATAGCTCCATTGAAGAGAGTAAAGAAGAGACCTACATGCCTAGCTGATTCTATGACGAGTCTCATTTCTCTGGAAGCATTTCCTATTAATCTTATCCCTTTCTTCACTTTCTGTCTACTGCTTCATAAAAGCTCTCTTTCAGTGCATCTTTATTTCTCTTGTCTTATATAAGCCAATATGAGGTGATGATTTAAAAAAAGATATCTTTTGAGTTCTAGTTATAAGGAAGTATAAATACACTTGTCTTAGTCAGATCCCATTTACCATTCATGTATCTTTAATTTTGGTTTGTTGAAAGACTTGTCTTATCACTAATATACCATAAATTTACAAGGGACTCTGTGTGTGTGTGTGTGTGCAGTTATCAGAGAAAGTTTGTGTTTTGTTTTTTTAAATTTTTACAATTTATTTATTTTTGGCTGCGTTGGGTCTTCGTTGCTGTGCGTGGGCTTTCTCTAGTTGCGGCGAGCGGGGCCTACTCTTCGTTGCGGTGCACAGGCCTCTCATTGCCGTGGCCTCTCCTGCTGCAGAGCACAGGCTCCAGGCATGAGGGCTTCAGCGGTTGTGGCGCACAGGCTCAGTAGTTGTGGCTCGTGGGCTCCAGAGCACAGGCTCAGCAGTTGTGGCGCCTGGGCTTAGCTGCTCCACAGCATGTGGGATCTTCCTGGACCAGGGATCAAACCTTTGTCCCCTGCATTAGCAGACAGGTTCTTAACCACTGCATCACCAGGGAAGCCCCATCAGAGAAGGTTTTAATTAAGAGAGTCTTTTTCCCGTTGCGGAGCACAGGCTCTGGACGCGCAGGCTCAGCAGCCATGGCTCACGGTCCCCACCGCTCCACGGCATGTGGGATCTTCCTGGACTGGGGCACGAACCCGTGTCCCCGGCATTGGCAGGCAGACTCTCAACCACTGTGCCACCAGGGAAGCCCCATCAGAGAAGGTTTTAATTAAGAGAGTCTTCTTTCTTGCCCGACCAACCACTCCCCAGATCACTTTTATCACTACCAGGCGCAGTATATGTTTTCACATACTCCCTATCCATACCTGTAGATATTTTCACAATTTTTTCATGTTTTCATTATCACTATTTGTTGGTTCTTTTATGCCAAATAATGCTCTTGTTGGAATGCTGACTTTGACTAAAATTTGTTATTGTTTTGTTTTTTAAACTTCTATATTTTTTATTATGCGTGGAGTATGGAACAATACTGAAAAAAGTTTGACTTTTGTAATCAGAGGTGCTGGGCTCTTCCATTTACATATCGTGGTTTGGGGCCAGTTTTGTAATGCTCTTCTAGATTTTAGCTTTCTCATACATAAAATGGAGACAGTATTAACTGTTAAATGATTGTGAGGATGAATTTAACAACATGGAAACTTTGTAAGGTATGCACATCTAATAGACATTTAGTAGCTCATTATTTTCACTTTCCCTCCATTTTTTTCCTCTTAATAATATTTGAGAATCAGTGTATGAAGGCAGTTATCAGCAGTGTTTATCAAGCCAAACATTTTGAGCTGCTAAAAATGTACAGGAATTTTAGATAACTGAAGCTGTATGAAACTCAAAATGTTTATTTTTTATTGTGCTCTTATGAGACCAGTTTCTTAGAATTGTTTCCTGGTATATACCTCTCCCCTCACCTCGTAAGCCCTATTTTACATGATTCCTTATAAAATATTCCATTAAGGATTCTTCTCTATTGACCATACTCCTCTTTAACCTGTACCAAAGAAAGTGTAAAACGTTACTATTTTCTTGGTCAGTTCTCTTCTTTCTGCCTGTCATTTTTTTTTTAATAAAAGCGAGTATGAAATTATTTAGCAAGGATGCGTATATGTGCATATGTCATTGTTAAATAAATTTTCTTTCTAGCAAAACTCAATATACTAAATTATAGTATGCTAAAATGGAAAAGCTTTGTTTTCAGCAATATTATGAGAAGCTGATTTGTTTCAGGTCTGACCAGTTAGAAATTAGTGGGTTGCAGTTTGCTTATAATTAGTTCAACCTTCATGCGGATTTTTTTTTATTTTTGCCGCACCACCTGGCTTGTTGGACCTTAGTTCCCTGACCAGGGATTGAACCCAGGTCCTCGGCAGTGAGAGCACCAGGGAATTCCCAACCTTCATGTGGATTTGAGTTTAAAAATTGTTTAAAATAGATGAACTCTACAGATATTTCAGGATTTCTAAATGTAAAGCACAGGTCCATAACCTCTTATGTGAAATTCTTTGGGCTAGTTGTGTTTCAGCATTCAGAATTTTTCAGTTTTTAGAAAGGTAACATGGAAGCATATATTTTGTATTGTATAACACCCCAGTGGGATTTGGAACAGTACCTAGGATAAAATGTTTCACTCTTTGCTGTAAGTGTATTCCTATTAATTAAGGAGTACACATTCTCATAAACTCAGATCAAGTTCTGCTGCAATTGAGTTTGCCATACAGTTAAGAGAAAGTTTCAGATGCTTCAAAATTTGGGGATTTTGGAATGGTAGATTCAGAGGCTATGGACCTTTATTTGTTTTAAAATGCTAAGTTTTTATTTTAAATAATTTTTTAAATATCTGGTTTGGTTAGTAGTTGAACGTACCAGAATGCTGCTGACCACAAGCTAATGTATGGAATCCCTTTCTGAGCCTATTAATGTCTATAAACATGGCCTATTAATCATGAGTCAGCCAGTGCATGATAACAAACGTGACTACTATTAAAAAGACAAATTTTAGCATGCTGTAAGTAATGCTAAGTCAACATTACTTTTTTCTATTCTATATTGATTTTACTTACTAGTCTTTCATTACTGTCAGACTTTAATTAAAACTTATAACCTGAGAGATTATTGAAAAAGATGACCTTTGGCTTCTCTAAAGAGAGAAAGATCTGGTTAAAAGATGTAGTAAGTGTTGTGTCTGAGTAGGTTAGCATTATTCAGTTATTCTTTACTTTTCCTTTGCCCTTATAATTTTACTGTTTTTAACATACATCTTTTGTAGTAATAGTTTGAGAAAACTGTATATGCTCAATTATAAGGCAGAGATAAAATTGAAGCTAGTTAGTTGTTTACACATATCTTGTGAAATCAAAAATAAAGACCATTAGCATATATAATTTTCACAAAAGGAATGTGAAGGTATAGACGCAAGTGAATTTGCAATGTTGTATATTAGTGGCATTATAAGTTTTGTAAGCAAACGTATAAGCTCTGATTGTATATACTTAACATTTTCAGCCTTGATTTCCTTAATTGTAAAATGTGGATAATAACAGTACCTACTTCACAGGAGTCTTAAGATTAAAAGCAATAGTTAATGTAAGACATTTAACGTAATGCTTGGTACATTATAAAGGTTCAGAAAATGTTTGCTACTAATATACTTTTTTTTCTCAAGTGCAAAAGATAATTTTATATCACATTTAAACTTTTCTTTTAGATGTGCTGAAAGACATTATGATACCGCCAAATTTAACTGCAGAGGTAGGCATAAATACACTGTATTATGTTTGATAACTTGAAGCCAACAGTCTAAATCTTACTGTCATACCAATAATAAATAATCTCAATTATTAAGTGATATATTTATCTTAAAGATGGTCTTAGAAAATTTGAAAAATAAATTTAATTTTGCTATTGTGTTTTTGGAAACAAGTATCATATAAACCTGCCAGTAGTACTAGGAAGACTAAATTGTAGAATAGACTGAGAATTAGGAGAAATTCCTAGACTAACAGTAGAATAAAGAGAGGGTTATTCCTACAGTTTGATGCACTTGGTGTAACAGTAAGAGATTACAGGGAGAAAGAAGAACAACTTAACTCCTATCGAGGAACATGACCTGCGTGGTGGAAAAGGGTATAATGAAATATGGATAAGAGGAGCCTGATAGATGAGAGCAGGAGTTGATTTAAATGTGTTCTTCTCCAGGTGTAGTAAATTCTATCTCAGAGCCCACAGAAACTTTCATTTTTATTTGTGGAACGCTTTGAACCATGAGAGACCTGAAGAGTTGAGAAGCTTGGCAAGATGCTGCCGTGATAGTCAAAAAGAGAAAGTGGGTGCCTTGACAGATAGATATATTTGCCATTGATCCCTCCTAAATGTTTAGAATGGACTTTCAAACAGTTGGTTTGAGAATTCAGAAGTGCTAATGGCTGTGAGAGCCAGGATAGATTTACTAAGAATGTTTCATTTTTAGTGGATTTAGGCTACTGCTTACTGGTCAAAGAGTGTTTTACTCGAGGTTTATCTAGCTTTAACAGGTTTTTCTGGATGTTTTTGTATGCCACTGGGGAAATGAAGATGGAATGATGGTACAGCTGGGCAGATGACTAAGTAAAAGCTGTCCTGATGATTCCCTGTAATGGTAGTCATTGTCTACTTGAAGAGCTGTTCTGTCCCACCAAAGGCTTAATTGAGTGTATCTTGTACCCCATTATGAATGACTTGGTTGAAGATATAAAGGACATACTTTTCACATATTTAGATAACACAGAAGATAGGTACATTGAATGTTAGTCGGCATTTTTAAGAATCTTAATAGAGTGGAACCAATAAGATAAAATTTAGTAGTGATATATTTAAAGTCCTATTTCTAGAAAAAATTTTTTAAAAACCTCAACTCTAACTATAGGGAACAGAGAAGTTTTGAGTTCTTATAACTCATGTGAAAAGACCTGAAACTTCGCTTGATAAACTTTACTACAGTTGTATACATTTTATAGCTTGGGTTTTTTTTTTCTCAATTTCTTTTGTAAATGTCTTTAAAGTCATGTGTATACAACACTAACATTTGCAAGACCATCTTTAAAATAACATGTTTGACGTTTTTATTATATGAAGTGTAAAATGCAGTCTTTTCCATTGTTGATTTGTTAGTGATCTGTACTTTCTTTGGAATATATGTTTTGTGATTATGCAATATTATAAGTGTTACAATTCCTTTTGTTAGAAAATGTATTGAGAGCCCTGATAAGAGGCTCCTGTGACATTTAATTTTGAGTTTACCTCCACCTCTGATATGTTGTGACCTCTGATACTTCTTTGCTACTCTATTGCAAAGTTTCCTCCTTCATAAAGTGAGGAAAATAATACCTGGTTTCCCTGTCTAATGAATAAATTTGAGTTGAGAGACTATTTTCTATTCAAAAATTAGAAAATTATGAGACAAATTATTTTCCTCTGGAGTTCAGTTTTTCTTGAAGAACTCTGTTAAGTTTATATGCAACATTTCTAAAGTTAACCTACTTTTAATAAGCAATTCAGGAGAGATTTTTTTCTTATTTGAGGTTATCTTTTTACCACAGTTGCACAGTATCCTTTCGAAGACCATAATCCACCACAGCTAGAACTTATCAAACCCTTTTGTGAAGATCTTGACCAATGGCTAAGTGAAGATGACAATCATGTAGCAGCAATTCACTGTAAAGCTGGAAAGGGACGAACTGGTGTAATGATTTGCGCATATTTGTTACATCGGGGCAAATTTTTAAAGGCACAAGAGGCCCTAGATTTCTATGGGGAAGTAAGGACCAGAGACAAAAAGGTAAGTTATATTTGATGTGTTTTTCTTTATTCTTCCTAGATCTGAGAATTTATTGGAAAATAAATTTTTAAAAAGATAGTTGTTAACCCTTATTTTCTTTCCTCTAAACATTTAAATTAGTATACTACCTTAACTTTCACATGAGCAAATGACAGATTCATTCAATTTTTCTGTTCATTCTAGCATTTTCATGTCGTGCTAGCAAATCTTACCCATTAACTGGATTGCATATTTGGTATCATGAAATCTTTACAAAGCATTTAAAAAAGCAGCACATTGATCAAAAGTAAGCTTGATACTCCTGAAGCTTGCTTGAAAATAAAATGTCTTTGGATAATAATTTGGATGCCATTACCTAGTAAAGTGTGATCTTTACTTTTAAAATACATAGAGATTATTCTTTGATTTGAATACTCATAAGTGTGGTTATAATTAAGATTAATCAAGGGTTCTTCTCTTATTCAGAAGACTAAAGACTATGCTGAAAATCATTGACAAATTTAATTTGTGTAGTACATTTGAAAGCAAAAAATGAACTCTTGGGAGAATTTTTTACAGTGATTTTCAAGGGATTTATTTCTTTGGATACTAAGTATGGCAAAACATGTTTACATTTCTTACAAATAGACTTTGTACATTTCTGTCTCCAAGAAAGAAAAAAAACCAAACTACTTCAGATAGATGGAAAAACTCATTTAGAGACCTCTATTGAGGAAGACATCCTAATTTTATATGAAAAATTTATTCTAGTTTTAATAATTTTCTCAATGAGGAAGGTTCTCTTACAGTTTAAGCTAATTTCTTTTTAATTTAACTTCAAAACAGAAACATAAGTGATCATAGCCATCATTTTCAGCTGGATAATGGCATTGATTCCTGGTTCCTTTACTCCTTCCTCATTTCTTGTTTTACTTGTCGTTGTTACATTTTTGAATTATATCTAAGGATGCCAAAGCACTGTTTATTGGTGACAGTTTACAAAATTGAATCTTATTGTTAATGCATGATTTTGGTGAGTGTTGATTATACTAACTTGCCATACATTTCTGTATACTGTGTGCACCCTGGGATGATAGCACTAGAATGAATTCCAGAGCAGAGGACTGAGATGTTTTCTTTGGTTCATCCTTTCTTCATTTAGAGGGAAACAATTGCTTTTACTGATTAAAAATATAGAAGGTAAATTTTTCTGTACTTAAGTGAATAAACATAGGGCAGCACAGGGAAAAGAGACTGAATGAGAAGAAAACCTAGAGAGATGGCTCAAATTAAAATACAGTCACAGGAGCAGTGGTAGAAATTTAAAACAGGGTTGATGAGCAGCAGATATTTTGGCAATCAAAAAGAAATCAGGTAAAAAGAATTTAAAATAAAAACAGAAAAGTTGTATAATGTTCAGCCAGAAGTAGCTTTAAGTTAGGGGCTCTTAAACTGTTTATGTTATATACCTTTTAAAAATATGATGAAAACTCTATTCTCCCACAAAAAATGTGCATCATGTACATGAGCATAAAATTTTGCTTATAGTATTTAATTGCACTGAAAATTATTTTTTTTTAACAAAGAATGTAAAAAATACTTTAAGAATAATGTCTCATTTTCTTTTTTTATGCCAGGCAGTGGCCACTACTTGAGACTGCTGAATAAATCCAAGTGGTACAAATTAACCAAAATTAAGCTTTAGTTCTGCTCAGTAGTAAATTTTCCTGAAAGGGCTACTATTATTTAGCTTTTAAAGAACACATTGAAACTATGCCATTGTCTTTGACTTGGCAACTTTTATGTCATTTTTGATATCTAATTAGTTTTGACTTTGTTTCCCCATCTCATGAAAGAATGAAAGAGCAAATGGACTCTGTAGATTTTTTTATTTTTTGCCAGATGAAAGTAGACTTGTGTCAAGAAATAAGAATTCTTATAAGACTCTTCAGATTAATTCATGTTGCATCATTTTCTTTGCCTTCTAGTTATTGAGATCATTTTTTGGCAAGATTCTGGCATAATGCTGTGTTTGAAGGAAAAAATTATGACTCCACAGTTTAGTTTTAATATTGAAGAGTTAAACTGTGTTAATGAGTTTGTATTTTATGCAGGTAAAATTCTAGCTATAGAATTTGTCTTCCTAAAGCAAGTGAACTTATGTGTAGCAAAGAATTGCATAGTTGCTCCCACTTCTTGACAAAACCTCTTAAGTCCTTGATTGAAAGTCTTGGCTTTCCTGAATTTGGCAACTTTCACAACAGTAGATTTTTTCATGACAAATCCTCTTGTACAGTCTGTGATTCAAGACTTGGCTCTCATGAAGTCATAGAATACTTTTACAACAATAGCTAAGCTTTCTCTCGGGATTCATGGTAGAGTCTTACACACCAGTGCATACTGGTGAACAAAGCATGGAGTCACAGTGACGTGTAGAACTTCTCTCTTTACCAAAGCAGCAAAACCAGATGTTTTGCCAGGCATTAAGGTGTACTCTGTCTACAGAATACTGAGATTTCTTCAGGGGACTTTTTTTGGGCAGAGAAACTTCACCGTTTTGAAAATGTTACTGTCTGCTGAAGTTTCCAAAAAGGACTCCAAAATAGGAATTATTGTTTGTGTCACCATGCATGTATTTGATGAAAACTAGTAGCTGGCTAAACTGAGATTTCATATGCTGAAGAGAAGTGGTATCTCCAGTCCTTTCATGACCTGCTTCATAGTTTTAGAAAAAAATGTCTGTTTTTTTGGAATGGATAAAACTGTTTGATAGAGATACTACAACAGTCTTACTTTTCTGTTGCAAACTACAAGTATGTTTGACCATTTCTAAGATATTTGCCTTCACCATGTTCACTGTGACTTTTTTGTTTGTTTGGCATTACAGTATCCTTGTAGGTTACTTTAATCAAGAATTTTGAGTTGGGGGGGCAAATAAGGTATTTGTAATGGTCCAGCCTTTGTAACTAAGCTGTGCTCTCACATGTTCTTACACACACCTCCCACTCCCGTCATACTTCCCTCCCTCTTACTCTCTTATACCCACCCACCCCCGCATATGTGAATATATACTCTGTCTGACGTGGGTGCTTCTTCAGGATAGTTGGCTGAATGCTTCTGATAGTGAGAACTAGCCATATAGGAAGCACTTGGGATATTCTGTCCCATCGTGTTCAAGGAAAAAGTAAAACCTAAGGATACTTCAACTTTATTGTATTTTATTTTCTCTGTTTTCTGTTTAAGTTAGATTCAAGAGATGTCTACATAATGAAAAATGAGGCCATATTTTAATTTTCAATGGCAAGATATTGTAGTCATCACAATCTGGTAATACAATTGTCCGTTCTGTTTCTCTGTGGAGGAGAGGAGAGGAGATTTGATGAAATGGCAAGCCCCATGGGATATTGTTGTGAAACAGAGGCCGGAGTGAAAAGATAGCAAGAGAAGTATTTATGAAAATAAAATGCAAAGCCTGTAGTGTCATGTGGTAGAATAATAGTAGCTACATCATCAGCAGAACTGTTCCAGGCACAGCATATTCTCTGTCCTCTCAAAGGTTAGAATCTCACCCAAGTGAAAGGTGATGGGTTAATAGAAAATGGAGTTCTGTATGTACTACTAAGGATGTACTCAGTAAAATTATGTTTAGCTGTTACATGACATTAAAACTCAGAGTTATGTAATTTGGCCAAAATTGATCACTTTAGCATCTTGAAGTCAAAGTAAATCATTAAGATCTGCTGTGCTTATTTTATTAGCTCATGATTAATTAATATACCTAGACTATTTTTTGGATGAATTATTCACAGGCTCTAAAGGAGTATCCTACTGTGCTCCTGCCTTTATCCTTGTGTATATTTTAAAAGGCAAAAAGACATTTATGGGCAGATGCTGTTGACAAAGCTGTATTTTACTAAATGGTGTTGTTTCCATTATAGGTTGAAACAGCATTAGAAAGTGAGACAGAGTAGATAAAAGTCATAAGATTATGAGGTTTTTTTCTTTTTTTTTTTTGCAGGAGTATTTCTTATTTTATAGATGATAAAACTGAGGCCCAGAAAAATGAAGTGCTTTGAACAGGATTATCCAAACAATTAATGACGGTGTTCAGAGTAAAATTTGAATCCCCTGACACACTGGTGAACTTCTTTCTACAATATCAAGTCCATAAATCCTGGAATTGTAAAAGAGTTTTGAAGCTCTTCAGAATTAATCTCTGCACAGAGTCAAGCTCTCCTGAAAGGTCACATAATGATGATGAAATTGGCCTCTTTTGACAAGGCTCCTCAGTTTATATTTAAAAATAGATTCTGGAGCAGTAAAGACCCCTGATTAACTAGAATAAGGATAGCTTGAGTTTGTTGGTGTTAAAAATATAATGCTGCAGGCTTCCTTCAAATCTTTGGAATTTGTCTTATGAATTTTCAAATAAATCACATGTTTACCTAATGGTAAGAGTACTAGTGAAATAATATATATAATAATATATTTTTAGGGCTTCCCTGGGGGCGTAGTGGTTGGGAGTCCGCCTCCCGATGCAGGGGACATGGGTTCGTGCCCCGGTCCGGGAAGATCCTACATGCCGCGGAGCGGCTGGGTCCGTGAGCCATGGCCGCTGAGCCTGTGCGTCCGGAGCCTGTGCTCTGCAGCGGGAGAGGCCACAACAGTGAGAGGCCCGTGTACCGCAAAAAAAAAAAAAAAAATATATATATATATATATATATATATATATATTTTCTTTTTAACCTTTAATGAATATAACTTATCATAAGAAAACTTAGCTGAGCGTGGTAGAGCTGTTGTTATACAGCTGTGGAATTCTTCCACAGAAATAAGTTATCTGATAATAAATATAATTGACTATCCAAAGTAGTTTTATTCTTGAAATATCTGTTAGAGAGATTTATTATCTTACCAGTATTATAGGTTGTGTCTGTAGATTTGCATTTTTGTAATTGTGAACCACTATTATAGGAGATATGTACATTTTATCAGTTTGTGTAGGATTAATTTTATTAGAAATGTCTTTAATGTTCTTTTGCTGTAGCCTTAATTTTAACTAAGGAGAAACACTAAGAAGCTGAAGAAAATTGTGTTCTGGTGACATTTTTATAGGAGCAGAATGTTTCTCCTCCTCCTCCCCCACCCTCTTTCTCTTCCTCCTTCTCTTCTCTGCCCCCCCTCCCCCCGTCCCCACCGCCACCTTCCCCTCCTCCCTCTTGTTTTGAAGAAAGAGGAGCCAGTTGTCATGTTTTTGGTGAAGATTTATAGACTTTGAAGAGACTCTCCTCAAATTAACCTGGTAGAGTCTTGACATTTTTCTCAGCAGACTTGGTACAAATTAGATGGCAGAGTGGTGGGTGCCAACTGACCATAAGATGTGCAGCTGTGTTAGTAAAATACCCAAATAATACTTCAGGATTTGAATGTTGCAGAGAAGTACAACTGATGCCTCTTATTTAAAAAAAAAAGTTTTCTGAGAGTGGTGTAACTACTTGAGGGAAGACTTTCTTACTCAATAATTTACAAGAAGGCAATTATGTTATACTTCTCTAGGAATCGTTTCTTTGCATATTTGATCTTTTGCTTTAAGAGCACGTGGCAAATTACTCTAAAATGAACTGTTGATGGTTCCCACCCCAATAAAGCTCCTAGGGTTGCTTCCTATCTAATCTATGCCTTACACTGTCTGTATTTGTACTTATGCTTCAGAATTAAAGCAGATAACTCACAATATTTATTACAGACTATGAATAAAGAATTAAAACATCCTACCAGTAGGGGTAAGTGTATATTTTGGAAAGATTCCCAAAATTTCTGAATTTAGAGAGAGAAACTTCTTACCCAGAATCTCTCCTCTCTCTCTCGTCTCTTGTCTCTCTTGTCTCTCTTGTCTTCCTGCTTCTAGAATGGTAGCAGGTAAAGTAAGCATTAATACTTACTTTCTTTGATTAAACTCTCAGGAAAAAATTTTGAGGCTTTGATTTTCTTTTTGGGGGGGGGTTTGTTTTCGAAGCAGTTATTAAAGTTCTTATGTATTGTGATCTCTCTATGTGAGTTCATTAGCTTACCTTTAATGAAGACTTCTATCTTCTAGAAATAATAAATATTAACTTTATTCTAAGTGATCCCAAGAAGAGGAAATTTTCTAGTGTCTCTGAGGAATGAATTTATGTTCTAATATATAATCAGATTATTTTTTTCTAGTCTGTTTACTAAATTTCCCCATATGGTAACCTAATGAAATTTTCTCATTTTCTTTTCATTTAAAACAAAGTAAGGAAAAACAAACGAAGTAGATGTAACAGGAAAAGAAATGTATTTATGACTTCTTTCTGGTTTTCCTGACAAACTCATGACAATTTATTGGTTGTTTTTTGTTGTTGTTATTGGGTGGCAGGGGAAGAGCAGTGTTTGAGAGTACACACTTGAATTAGTACATATGCACTCTCTGCTATGCCACGCCAGGATAGCTGGACACTTGAGAACAGCTCTGCAAATATTTATTTGTTACAAAACTTTGTCTTATGTGAAGCCTTCAATTCTGAAGCATTTAAAACTTAAAAGAAATTAGGATACTAAGAATGTTGTTGTCTAAAATTGTATCTAAGGAGATAAGGACACACTTATGAATGGGTACATTTTTACTGTAGGGCTTAAAACCGTTTAAGGCTTCATTTTTATTTTTTAATTTATTCCTTGATTAATTATTGAGATATAATTGACATAAAACAGTGTGTAAGTTTAAGATGTGCAACATATTTATTTGATACATTTATATCGCAGTATGATTACCATTGTAGCCTTAACCTCTGTTGTGCCACAGAAGTATCATTTCTTCTAGTGGTGGGAACACATAAGATCTTGTCTTTTGGCAAGTTTTTAATGTTTATAATGTAGTTTTGTTGTCTGTAATCCCTGTACTTTATATTAGATCTCCAGAAGTTATTTATCTACTAGCTGTAAGTATGTACCCTTAAACATCATCTCTCCCATCCCCTCACCACCCCCAGCGTTTGGTAACCATCATTCTGCTGTTTTCCAGTTCAGTTTTTGGTTTTGTTTTGTTTTTTAAGATTCCATATATAAGGGATATTGTACAGTATTTGTCTTTCTCTGTCTGACATATGTCACTTAGCATGACGTCCTCAAGGTCCATTGGTAGTGTCGAAAATGGCAGAATTTCCTTTTTTCTCAAGGCTGAGTAGTATTCCATTGTATGTATATATACATTTTTATCCATTCATCTCTCGATGGACACTTACGTTGTTTCCGTATCTTGGCTATTGTGAACTACAATAAACATGGAAGTGCATACAAACAAACAAACGAACAAAGTAAGCTATAATTATCCTCTTTTTTGGCTTAAAAAAACCTCCAAATATAACATTCTTATTTTTTCTAACACATTAATTCTCCTGGGCTAAACTGTTTCACTAATACATGGTATTTAAGCCTGTTATCCAATCTGTATATTCATAAAATTTTAAGAGTTTTATACCTTGAAGGACCTTAGCAATTATTTCAGACCCATTTTAGTATAAATGATAAAACAGATCTGCAAAGATCATTTTGTCCTAGGTCATTTAATCTCTCTGTGTAACAACTCAAAACCATATCTCCTAACCTCAAATCCAGTATCCTTTCTACAGTTCTTTGTTCTCCTGTCCAAATTATTTTTCTTTATTATTTTGATCCCCAAAGTAGAAATAGAAACTTAAAAAGGAAAAAAAAGTGACTGTGTTATAATGTATTATAACTCTTTCAGTTTCAAGTCACAGAAACCCAACTCAAAATAGCTGAAACATAAGGAGACATTTATTGGCTTATATAACCCTAAAACTCTGGCCTGAATCTCGATGCTTAACAGA